>NC_064644.1:640911092-643572759 GCF_023864345.2 Schistocerca serialis cubense
GACTTTCTTATTGACGATGAAACAGAGAAATTTCATCGGAATTAAATAGAAAAGGCACAATTCCGACTTTAGTACAAGAAGACTGACTCTTCTTACTGAATATGTTTTGAACCATTCCTGTGACACTAGTTATAGATTCCGATGCTTCACTTCAGGGTAACTGTATACATTGGACATCCTTATTGACGATGAAACACAGATATTGCATCGGAATTAAATACAAAAGGCACAATGCCGACTTAAGTACAAGAAGACTGACTCTCCCTACTGTCAATGCTTTGAACCATTCCTGTGACGCTAGTTTTGGATTCCGATGCTTCAATCAGGTTAACTGTATCCCTCAGACCTTCTTATTGACAATGAAACACAGATATTGCATCGGAATTAAATACAAAAGGCACAATGTCGACTTAAGTACAAGAAGACTGACTCTTCTTACCGTCTATGTTTTGAACCAATCCTGTGACACTACTTATAGATTCCGATGCTTCACTTCAGGTATACTGTATCCCTCTGACCTTATTGCCGATGAAACACAGAAATTGCATCGGAATTAAATACAAAATTCCCAATGCCGACTTAAGAACAAGAAGACTGACTCTTCTTACTGACTATGTTTGAACCATTCCTGTGACACTAGTTATAGATTCCGATGCTTCACTTCAGGTTTACTTTATCCCTCTGACATTCTTATTGACTATGAAACACAGAAATTGCATCGGAATTAAATACAAAAGCCACAATGCCGACTTCAGTACAAGAAGACTGACCCTTCTTACTGTCTATGTTTTGAACCATTCCTGTGACACTAGTTATAGATTCCGATGCTTCACTTCAGGTTTACTGTTTCCCTTGGACCTTCTTATTGACGATGAAACACAGAAATTGCATCGGAATTAAATACAAAAGGCACAATGCCGACTTAAGTACGAGATGACTGACTCTTCCTACTGTCTATGTTTTGAACCATTTCTGTGACACTAGTTATAGATTCCGATGCTTCACTGCAGGTTTACATTATCCCTTGGACCTTCTTATTGACGATGAAACAAAGAAATTGCATCGGAATTAAGTACAAAAGGCACAATGCCGCCTTAAGTACAAGAAGACTGACTCTTCTTACTGACTATGTTTGAACCATTCCTGTGACACTAGTTATAGATTCCGATGCTTCACTTCAGGTTTATTGTATCCCTCTGACCTTCTTATTGACGATGAAACTCAGAAATTCCATCGGAATTAAATACAAAAGGCACAATGCCGACTTAAGTACAAGACGACTGTTTCTTCTTACTCTCTATGTTTTGAACCATTCCATTGACACTAGTTATAGATTCCGATGTTTCACTCCAGGTTTACTGTATCCCTTGGACCTTCTTATTGACGATGAAACACAGAAATTGCATCGTAATTAAATAGAAAAGGCACAATGCCGAATGAAGTACAAGAAGACTGACTCTTCTTACTGACTATGTTTTGAACCATTCCTGTGACACTAGTTATAGATTCCGATGCTTCACTTCAGGTTTATTGTATCCCTCTGACCTTCTTATTGACGATGAAACAAAGAAATTGCATCGGAATTAAATACAAAAGGCACAATGACGACTTAAGTACAAGAAGACTGACACTTCTTACTGACTATGCTTTGAACCATTCCTGTGACACTAGTTATAGATTCCGATGCTTCACTTCAGGTTTACTGTATCCGTTGGACCTTGTTATTGACGATGAAACACAGAAATTGCATTGGAATTAAATAGAAAAGGCACAATGTCGACTTAAATACAAGAAGACTGACTCTTCCTAATGACTATGTTTTGAACCATTCCTGTGACACTAGTTATAGATTCCTATGCTTCACTTCAGGGTTACTGTATATCTTGGACCTTCTTATTGACGATGAAACACAGAAATTGCATCGGAATTAAATACAAAAGGCACAATGCCGACTTAAGTACAAGAAGACTGACTCTTCCTAATGTCAATGTTTTGAACCATTCCTGTGACACTAGTTTTGGATTCCGATGCTTCACTTCAGGTTAACTGCATCCCTCAGACCTTCTTATTGACAATGAAACACAGAAATTGCATCGGAATTAAATACAAAAGGCACAATGCCGACTTAAGTACAAGAAGACTGACTCTTCTTACTGTCTATGTTTTGAACCATTCCTGTGACACTAGTTATAGGTTCCGATGCTTCACTTCAGGTTTACTGTATCCCTCTGCCCTTATTGCCGATGAAACACAGATATTGCATCGGAATTAAATACAAAAGGCACAATGCCGACTTAAGGACAAGAAGACTGACTCTTCTTACTGACTATGTTTTAAACCATTCCTGGACCACTAGTTATAGATTCCGATGCTTCACTTCAGGTTTACTGTATCCCTCTGACCTTCTTATCGACTATGAAACACAGAAAATGCATCGGAATTAAATACAAAAGGCCCAATGCCGACTTAAGAACAAGAGGACTGACTCTTCGTACTGACTATGTTTTGAACCATTCCTGTGACACTAGTTATAGATTCCGATGCTTCACTTCAGGTTTACTGTATCCCTCTGACCTTCTTATCGACTATGAAACACAGAAAATGCATCGGAATTAAATATAAAAGGCCCAATGCCGACTTAAGAACAAGAGGACTGACTCTTCGTACTGACTATGATTTGAACCATTCCTGTGACACTAGTTATAGATTCCGATGTTTCACTTCAGGTTTACTGTATCCCTCTGACCTTCTTATAGACTATGAAACACTGAAATTGCATCGCAATTAAATACAAAAGCCACAATGCCGACTTAAGTACAAGAAGACTGACTCTTCTTACTATGTTTTGAACCATTTCTGTGACTCTAGTTATAGATGCCGATGCTTCACTCCAGGTTTACTATATCCCTTCTACATTCTTATTGACGATGAAACAAAGAAATAGCATCGGAATTAAATACAAAATGCACAATGCCGACTTAAGTACAAGAAGACTGACACTTCTTACTGACTATGTTTGAATCATTCCTGTGACACTAGTTATAGATTCCGATGCTTCACTTCAGGTTTATTGTATCCCTCTGACCTTCTTATTGACGATGAAACTCAGAAATTCCATCGGAATTAAATACAAAAGGCACAATGCCGACTTAAGTACAAGAAGACTGTTTCTTCTAACTGTCTATGTTTTGAACCATTCCATTGACACTAGTTATAAATTCCGATACTTCACTCCAGGTTTACTGTATCTCTTGGACCTTCTTATTGACGATGAAACACAGAAATTGCATCGTAATTAAATAGAAAAGGCACACTGCCGACTGAAGTACAAGAAGACAGACTCTTCTTACTGACTCTATTTTGAACCATTCCTGTGACACTAGTTATAGATTCCGATGCTTCACTTCAGGTTTACTGTATCCCTTGGACCTTCTTATTGACGATGAAACACAGAAATTGCATCGGAATTAAATAGAAAAGACACAATGCCGACTTAAGTACAAGAAGACTGACTCTTCTTAATGTCTATGTTTTGAACCATTCCTGTGACACTAGCTATGGATTCCGATGCTTCACTCCAGGTTTACTGTATCCCTTGAACCTTATTATTGACGATGAAACACAGAAATTGAATCGAAATTAAATAGAAAAGGCACAATGCCGACTTAAGTACAAGAAGACTGACTCTTCATACTGATTACAGTTTGAACCATTGCTGTGGCACTAGTTATGGATTCCGATGCTTTACTTCAGGTTTACTGTATCCCTTGGACCTTCTTATTGACGATGAAACACAGAAATCGCATCGGAATTAAATACAAAAGGCACAATGCCGACTTATGTTAAAGAAGACTGACTCTTCCTACTGTCTATGTTTTGAACCATTCCTGTGACACTAGTTGTGGATTCCGATGCTTCTTCTTCAGGTTTACTGTATCCCTCTGACCTTCTTATTGACGATGAAACACAGATATCGCATTGGAATTAAATACGAAAGGCATAATGCCGACTTAAGTACATGAAGACTGACTCTTCTTACTGTCAATGTTTTGAACCATTCCATTGACACTACTTGCAGATTCCGATACTTCACTTCAGGTTTATTGTATCCCTCTGACCTTCCTATTGACGATGAAACACAGTAATTGCATCGGAATTAAATAGAAAAGGCACAATGTCGACTTAAGTACAAGATGACTGCCTCTTCTTACTGTCTATGTTTTGAACCATTCCTGTGACACTAGTTATAGATTCCGATGCTTCACTTCAGGTTTACTGTATCCCTCTGACCTTATTGCCGATGAAACACAGAAATTGCATCGGAATTAAATACAAAAGGTCCAATGCCGACTAAAGAACAAGAGGACTGACTCTTCGTACTGACTATGTTTTGAACCATTCCTGTGACACTAGTTATAGATTCCGATGTTTCACTTCAGGTTTACTGTATCCCTCTGACCTTCTTATTGACTATGAAACACAGAAATTGCATCGGAATTAAATACAAAATCCACAATATCGACTTAAGTACAAGAAGATTGACCCTTCTTACTGTCTATGTTTTGAACCAATCCTGTGACACTAGTTATAGATTTCGATGCTTCACTTCAGCTTTACTGTTTCCCTTGGACCTTCTTATTGACGATGAAACACAGAAATTGCATCGGAATTAAATACAAAAGGCACAATGCCGACTTAAGTACAAGAAGACTGACTCTTTTTACTGTCTATGTTTTGAATCATTTCTGTGACACTAGTTATAGATTCCGATGCTTCACTCCAGGTTTACTATATCCCTTGGACATTCTTATTGACGATGAAATAAAGAAATTGCATCGGAATTAAATACAAAAGGCACAATCCCGACTTAAGTACAAGAAGACTGACACTTCTTAGTGACTATGCTTTGAATCATTCCTGTGACACTAGTTTTAGATTCCGATGCTTTACTTCAGGTTTACTGTATACCTTGGACGTTCTTATTGACGATGAAACACAGAAATCGCATCGGAATTAAATACAAAATGCACAATGCCGACTTAAGTACAAGAAGACTGACTCTTCTTAATGTCTATGTTTTGAACCATTCCTGTGACACTAGCTATGGATTCCGATGCTTCACTCCAGGTTTACTGTATCCCTTGAACCTTATTATTGACGATGAAACACAGAAATTGAATCGAAATTAAATAGAAAAGGCACAATGCCGACTTAAGTACAAGAAGACTGACTCTTCATACTGATTACAGTTTGAACCATTCCTGTGGCACTAGTTATGGATTCCGATGCTTTACTTCAGGTTTACTGTATCCCTTGGACCTTCTTATTGACGATGAAACACAGAAATCGCATCGGAATTAAATACAAAAGGCACAATGCCGACTTATGTACAAGAAGACTGACTCTTCCTACTGTCTATGTTTTGAACCATTCCTGTGACACTAGTTGTGGATTCCGATGCTTCTTCTTCAGGTTTACTGTATCCCTCTGACCTTCTTATTGACGATGAAACACAGATATTGCATTGGAATTAAATACGAAAGGCATAATGCCGACTTAAGTACATGAAGACTGACTCTTCTTACTGTCAATGTTTTGAACCATTCCATTGACACTACTTGCAGATTCCGATACTTCACTTCAGGTTTATTGTATCCCTCTGACCTTCCTATTGACGATGAAACACAGTAATTGCATCGGAATTAAATAGAAAAGGCACAATGTCGACTTAAGTACAAGATGACTGCCTCTTCTTACTGTCTATGTTTTGAACCATTCCTGTGACACTAGTTATAGATTCCGATGCTTCACTTCAGGTTTACTGTATCCCTCTGACCTTATTGCCGATGAAACACAGAAATTGCATCGGAATTAAATACAAAAGGTCCAATTCCGACTAAAGAACAAGAGGACTGACTCTTCGTACTGACTATGTTTTGAACCATTCCTGTGACACTAGTTATAGATTCCGATGTTTCACTTCAGGTTTACTGTATCCCTCTGACCTTCTTATTGACTATGAAACACAGAAATTGCATCGGAATTAAATACAAAATCCACAATATCGACTTAAGTACAAGAAGATTGACCCTTCTTACTGTCTATGTTTTGAACCAATCCTGTGACACTAGTTATAGATTTCGATGCTTCACTTCAGGTTTACTGTTTCCCTTGGACCTTCTTATTGACGATGAAACACAGAAATTGCATCGGAATTAAATACAAAAGGCACAATGCCGACTTAAGTACAAGAAGACTGACTCTTCTTACTGTCTATGTTTTGAATCATTTCTGTGACACTAGTTATAGATTCCGATGCTTCACTCCAGGTTTACTATATCCCTTGGACATTCTTATTGACGATGAAATAAAGAAATTGCATCGGAATTAAATACAAAAGGCACAATCCCGACTTAAGTACAAGAAGACTGACACTTCTTAGTGACTATGCTTTGAATCATTCCTGTGACACTAGTTTTAGATTCCGATGCTTTACTTCAGGTTTACTGTATACCTTGGACGTTCTTATTGACGATGAAACACAGAAATCGCATCGGAATTAAATACAAAATGCACAATGCCGACTTAAGTACAAGAAGACTGACTCTTCCTACTGTCTATGTTTTGAACCATTCCTGTGACACTAGTTGTGGATTCCGATGCTTCACTTCAGGTTTACTGTATCCCTCTGACCTTCTTATTGACGATGAAACACAGAAATTGCATCGGAATTAAATACAAATGGCACAATGCCGACTTAAGGACAAGAAGACTGACTCCTCTTACTGACTATGTTTTGAACCATTCCTGTGACACTAGCAATAGATTCCGATGCTTCACTTTGGGTTTACTGTATCCCTCTGACCTTCTTATTGACGATGAAACACAGATATTGCATTGGAATTAAATACAAAAGGCATAATGCCGACTTAAGTACATGAAGACTGACTCTTCTTACTGTCTATGTTTTGAACCATTCCATTGACACTACTTGTAGATTCCGATACTTCACTTCAGGTTTATTGTATCCCTCTGACCTTCGTATTGACGATGAAACACAGAAATTGCATCGGAATTAAATAGTAAAGGCACAATGTCGGCTTAGGTACAAGATGACTGACTCTTCTTACTGTCTATGTTTTGAACCTTTCCTGTGACACTAGTTATAGATTCCGATGCATCACTTCAGGTTTACTGTATCCCTCTGACCTTCTTATTGACGATGAAACACAGAAATAGCATCGGAATTAAATACAAAAGGCACAAAGCCGACTTAAGTACAAGAAGACTGACTCTTCCTGCTGTCAATGTTTTGAACCATTCCTGTGCCACTAGTTTTGGATTCCGATGCATCACTTCACGTTAACTGTATCCCTCACACCTTCTTATTGACAATGAAACAAAGAAATTGCATCGGAATTAAACACAAAAGGCACAATGCCGACTTAAGTACAAGAAGACTGACTCTTCTTACTGTCTATGTTTTGAACCATTCCTGTGACACTAGTTATAGATTCCGATGCTTCACTTCAGATTGACTGTTTCCCTTGGACCTTCTTATTGACGATGAAACACAGAAATTTCATCGGAATTAACACAAAAGGCACAATGCCGACTTAAGGACAAGAAGACTGACTTCTCTTACTGACTTTGTTTTGAACCATTCCTGTGACACTAGTTATAGATTCCGATGCTTCACTTCAGGGTCACTGTATACCTTGGACCTTCTTATTGACGATGAAACACAGAAATTGCATCGGAATTAAATACAAAAGGCACAATGTCGACTGAAGTACAAGAAGACTGACTCTTCCTACTGTCAATGTTTTCAACCATTCCTGTGATACTAGTTATAGATTCCGATGCTTCACTTCAGGTTTACTGTATCCCTCTGACCTTATTGCCGATGAAACACAGAAATTGCATCGGAATTAAATACAAAAGGACCAATGCCGACTTAAGAACAAGAGGACTGACTCTTCGTACTGACTATGTTTTGAACCATTCCGATGACACTAGTTATAGATTCCGATGCTTCACTTCAGGTTTACTGTATCCCTCTGACCTTCTTATTGACTATGAAACACAGAAATTGCATCGGAATTAAATTCAAAAGCCACAATGCCGACTTAATTACAAGAAGACTGACCCTTCTTACTGTCTATGTTTTGAACTAATCCTGTGACACTAGTTATAGATTCCGATGCTTCACTTCAGGTTTACTGTTTCCCTTGGACCTTCTTATTGACGATGAAACACAGAAATTGCATCGGAGTTAAATACAAAAGGCACAATGCCGACTTAAGTAAAAGAAGACTGACTCTTCTTACTGTCTATGTTTTGAACCATTTCTGTGACACTAGTTATAGATTCCGATGCTTCACTCCAGGTTTACTATATCCCTTGGACCTTCTTATTGACGATGAAACACAGAAATTGCATCGGAATTAAATAGAAAAGGCACAATGCCGACTTAAGTACAAGAAGACTGACTCTTCTTACTGTCTATGTTTTGAACCATTCCTGTGACACTAGCTATGGATTCCGATGCTTCACTCCAGGTTTACTGTATCCCTCAGACCTTCTTATTGACAATGAAACACAGAAAATGCATCGGAATTAAATACAAAAGGCACAATGCCGACTTAAGTACAAGAAGACTGACTCTTCATACTGATTATAGTTTGAATCATTCCTGTGGCACTAGTTATAGATTCCGATGCTTTACTTCAGGTTTACTGTATACCTTGGACCTTCTTATTGACGATGAAACACAGAAATCGCATCGGAATTAAATAGAAAAGGCACAATGCCGACTTAAGGACAAGAAGACTGACTCTTCTTACTGACATTGTTTTGAACCATTCCTGTGACACTAGTTATAGATTCCGATGCTTCACTTCAGGTTTACTGTATCCCTCTGACCTTCTTATCGACTATGAAACACAGAAAATGCATCGGAATTAAATACAAAAGCCACAATGCCGACATAAGTACAAGAAGACTGACCCTTCTTACTGTCTATGTTTTGAACCATTCCTGTGACACCAGTTATAGATTCCGATGCTTCACTACAGATTTACTGTTTCCCTTGGACCTTCTTATTGACGATGAAACACAGAAATTGCATCGGAATTAAATACAAAAGGCACAATGCCGACTTAAGTACAAGAAGACTGACTCTTCCTACTGTCTATGTTTTGAACCATTTCTGTGACACTAGTTACATAGTTCGATGCTTCACTTCAGGTTTACTGTATCCCTTGGACCTTCTTATTGACAATGAATCACAGAAATTGCATCGGAATTAAATACAAAAGGCACAATACCGACTTACGTACAAAAAGACTGACTCTTCATACTGACTATGTTTTGAACCATTCCTGTGACACTAGTTATAGATTCCGATGATTCACTCCAGGTTTACTGTATCCCTTGGACATTCTTATAAGCAATGAAACACAGAAATTGCATCGGAATTGAATACAAAAAGCACAATGCCGACTTAAGTGCAAGAAGACTAACTATTCTTACTGTCTATATTTTCAACTATTCCTGTGACACTAGTTACAGATTCCGATGCTTCACTCCAGGTATACTGTATCCTTTGGACCTTCTTATTGACGATGAAACACAGAAATTGCATCGGAATTAAATAGAAAAGGCACAATGCCGACTTAAGTACAACAAGACTGACTCTTCATACTGACTATGTTTTGAACCATTCCTGTGACACTAGTTATAGATTCCGATGCGTCACTTCAGGTTTACTATATCCCTTGGACCTTCTTATTGACGATGAAACACAGAAATTGCATCGGAATTAAATACAAAAGGCAAAATGCCGACTTATGTAACCGAAGACTGACTCTTCTTACTGCCTATGTTTTGAACAATTCCTGTGACACTAGTTATAGATTCCGATGCTTCACTCCAGGTATACTGTATCCCTTGGACCTTCTTATTGACGATGAAACACAGAAATTGCATCGGAATTAAATAGAAAAGGCACAATGCCGACTTCAGTACAAGAAGACTGACTCTTCTTGCTAACTTTGCTTTGAACCATTCCTTTGACACTAGTTATAGATTCCGATGCTTCACTTCAGGTTTACTGTATACCTTGGACCTTCTTATTGACGATGAAACACAGAAATTGCATCGGAATTAAATACAAAAGGCACAATGCCGGCTTAAGGACAAGAAGACTGACTCTTCCTACTTTCTATGTTTTGAACCATTCCTGTGACACTAGTTTTGGATTCCGATGCTTCACTTCAGGTTAACTGTATCCCTATGACCTTCTAATTGACAATGAAACACAGAAATTGCATCGGAATTTAATACAAATGGCACAATGCGGACTTAAGTACAAGAAGACTGACTCTTCCTACTGTCTATGTTTTGAACCATTCCTGTGACTCTAGTTATAGATTCCGATGCTTCACTTCAGGTTTACTGTATCCCTTGGACCTTCTTATTGACGATGAAACACAGAAATTGCTTCGGAATTAAATACAAAAGGCACAATGCCGACTTAAGTACAAGAAGACTGACTCTTCTTATTGATTATGTTTTCAACCATTCCTGTGACACTAGTTATAGATTCCGATGCTTCACTTCAGGTTTACTGTCTCCCTTGGACCTTCGTATTGACGATGAAACACAGAAATTGCATCGGAAATAAATAGATAAGGCACAATGCCGACTTAAGTACAAGAAGACTGACTCTTCTTACTGATTATAGTTTGAACCATTCCTGTGACACTAGTTATAGATTCCGATACTTTACTTCAGTTTTACAGTGTACCTTGGACCTTCTTATTGACAATGAAACACAGAAATTGAATCGGAATTAAATACAAAAGGCACAATGCCGACTTAAGTACAAGCAGACTGACTCTTCTTACTATGTTTTGAACCTTTCCTGTGACACTAGTTATAGTTTCCGATGCTTCACTCCAGGTTTACTGTATCCGATGGACCTTCTTATTGACGATGAAACACAGAAATTTCATCGGAATTAAACAAAAAAGGCACAATGCTGACTTAAGTACAAGAAGACTGACTCTTCTTACCGACTTTGTTTTGAACCACACCTGTGACACTAGTTATAGATTCCGATACTTCACTTCAGGTTTATTGTATCCCTCTGACCTTCCTATTGACGATGAAACACAGAAATTGCATCGGAATTAAATAGAAAAGGCACAATGTCGACTTAAGTACAAGAAGACTGACTCTTCTTACTGTCAATGGTTTGAACCTTTCCTGTGACACTAGTTATAGATTCCGATGCTTCACTCAAGGTTTACTGTATCCCTTGGACCTTCTTATTGACGATGAAACACAGAAATTGCATCGGAATTAAATAGAAAAGGCACAATGCCGACATAAGTACAAGAAGACTGACTCTTCTTAATGACTATGCTTTGAACCATTCCTGTGACACTAGTTATAGATTCCGATGCTACACATCAGGGTTACTGTATACCTTGGACCTTCTTTTTGACGATGAAACACAGATATTGCATCGGAATTTAATAGAAAAGGCACAAAGCCGACTTAAGTACAAGAAGACTGACTCTTCTTACTGTCTATGTTTTGAACCATTCCTGTGACACTAGTTATAGATTCCGATGCTTCACTTCAGGTTTACTGTATCCCTCTGACCTTATTGCCGATGAAACACAGAAATTGCATCGGAATTAAATACAAAAGGCCCAATGCCGACTTAAGAACAAGAGGACTGACTCTTCGTAGTGACTATGTTTTGAACCATTCCTCTGACACTAGTTATAGATTCCGATGTTTCACTTCAGGTTTACTGTATCCCTCTGACCTTCTTATTGACTATGAAACACAGAAATTGCATCGGAATTAAATACAAAAGCCACAATGCCGACTTAAGTACAAGAAGACTGACCCTTCTTACTGTCTATGTTTTGAACCAATCCTGTGACACTAGTTATAGATTTCGATGCTTCACTTCATGTTTACTGTTTCCCTTGGACGTTCTTATTGACGATGAAACACAGAAATTGCATCGGAATTAAATACAAAAGGCACAATGCCGACTTAAGTACAAGAAGACTGACTCTTCTTACTGTCTATGTTTTGAATCATTTCTGTGACACTAGTTATAGATTCCGATGCTTCACTCCAGGTTTACTATATCCCTTGGACATTCTTATTGACGATGAATCAAAGAAATTGCATCGGAATTAAATACAAAAGGCACAATCCCGACTTAAGTACAAGAAGACTGACACTTCTTACTGACTATGCTTTGAATCATTCCTGTGACACTAGTTATAGATTCCGATGCTTTACTTCAGGTTTACTGTATACCTTGGACGTTCTTATTGACGATTAAACACAGAAATCGAATCGGAATTAAATACAAAATGCACAATGCCGACTTAAGTACAAGAAGACTGACTCTTCCTACTGTCTATGTTTTGAACCATTCCTGTGACACTAGTGGTGGATTCCGATGCTTCACTTCAGGTTTAATGTATCCCTCTGACCTTCTTATTGACGATGAACACAGAAATTGCATCGGAATTAAATACAAATCGCACAATGCCGACTTAAGGACAAGAAGACTGACTCTTCTTACTGACTATGTTTTGAACCATTCCTGTGACAATAGCAATAGATTCCGATGCTTCACTATGGGTTTACTGTATCCCTCTGATCTTCTTATTGACGATGAAACACAGATATTGCATTGGAATTAAATACAAAAGGCATAATGCCGACTTAAGT
This sequence comes from Schistocerca serialis cubense, assembly GCF_023864345.2. NCBI lineage: Eukaryota > Metazoa > Arthropoda > Insecta > Orthoptera > Acrididae > Schistocerca > Schistocerca serialis. Next base: position 640,923,864 of record NC_064644.1, read on the forward strand.
ACATGAAGACTGACTCTGCTTACTGTCTATGTTTTGAACCATTCCATTGACACTACTTGTAGATTCCGATACTTCACTTCAGGTTTATTGTATCCCTCTGACCTTCGTATTGACGATGAAACACAGAAATTGCATCGGAATTAAATAGTAAAGGCACAATGTCGACTTAGGTACAAGATGACTGACTCTTCTTACTGTCTATGTTTTGAACCTTTCCTGTGACACTAGTTATAGATTCCGATGCTTCACTCCAGGTTTACTGTATCCCTTGGACCATCTTATTGACGATGAAAGACAGATATTGCATCGGAATTATATAGAAAAGGCACAATGCCGACTTAAGTACAAGAAGACTGACTCTTCCTACTGATTATGTTTTGAACCATTCCTGTGACACTAGTTATAGATTCCTATGCTTCACTTCAGGGTAATTTATACCTTGGACCTTCTTATTGACGATGAAACACAGAAATTGCATCGGAATTAAATACAAAAGGCACAAAGCCGACTTAAGTACAAGAAGACTGACTCTTCCTACTGTCAATCTTTTGAATCATTCCTGTGCCACTAGTTTTGGATTCCGATGCTTCACTTCACGTTAACTGTATCCCTCAGACCTTCTTATTGACAGTGAAACACAGAAATTGCATCGGAATTAAACACAAAAGCCACAATGCCGACTTAATTACAAGAAGACTGACCCTTCTTACTGTCTATGTTTTGAACTAATCCTGTGACACTAGTTATAGATTCCGATGCTTCACTTCAGGTTTAGGGTTTCCCTTGGACCTTCTTATTGACGATGAAACACAGAAATTGCATCGGAATTAAATACAAAAGGCACAATGCCGACATAAGTAAAAGAAGACTGACTCTTCTTACTGTCTATGTTTTAAACCATTTCTGTGACACTAGTTATAGATTCCGAAGCTTCACTCCAGGTTTACTATATCCCTTGGACATTCTTATTGACGATGAAACAAAGAAATTGCATCGGAATTAAACACAAAAGGCACAATGCCGACTTAAGTACAAGAAGACTGACACTTCTTACTGACTATGCTTTGAACCATTCCGGTGACACTAGTTATAGATTCCGATGCTTCACTTCAGGTTTACTGTATCCTTTGGACCTTCTTATTTATGATGAAACACAGAAATTGCATCGGAATTAAATAGAAAAGGCACAATGCCGACTTAAGTACAAGAAGACTGACTCTTCTTACTGTCTATGTTTTGAACCATTCCTACGACACTAGCTATGGATTCCGATGCTTCACTCCAGGTTTACTGTATCCCTCAGACCTTCGTATTGACAATGAAACACAGAAATTGCATCGGAATTAAATACAAAAGGCACAATGCCGACTTAAGTACAAGAAGACTGACTCTTCATACTGATTATAGTTTGAACCATTCCTGTGGCACTAGTTATAGATTCCGATGCTTTACTTCAGGTTTACTGTATACCTTGGACCTTCTTATTGACGATGAAACACAGAAATCGCATCGGAATTAAATACAAAAGGCACAATGCCGACTTAAGGACAAGAAGAATGACTCTTCTTACTGACTATGTTTTGAACCATTCCTGTGACACTATCAATAGATTCCGATGCTTCACTTCGGGTTTACTGTATCCCTCTGACCTTCTTATTGACGATGAAACACAGATATTTCATTGGAATTAAATACAAAAGGCATAATGCCGACTTAAGTACATGAAGACTGACTGTTCTTACTGTCTATGTTTTGAACCATTCCATTGACACTACTTGTAGATTCCGATACTTCACTTCAGGTTTATTGTATCCCTCTGACCTTCCTATTGACGATGAAACACAGAAATTGCATCGGAATTAAATAGAAAAGGCACAATGTCGACTTAAGTACAAGAAGACTGACTCTTCCTACTGACTATTTTTTGAACCATTCCTGTGACACTAGTTATAGATTCCTATGCTTCACTTCAGGGTTACTGTATATCTTGGACCTTCTTATTGACGATGAAACACAGAAAATGTATCGGAATTAAATACAAAAGGCAGAATGCCGACTTAAGTACAAGAAGACTGACTCTTCCTACTGTCTATGTTTTGAACCATTCCTGTGACACTAGTTATAGATTCCGATGCATCACTTCAGGTTTACTGTATCCCTCTGACCTTATTGCCGATGAAACACAGATATTGCATCGGAATTAAATACAAAAGGCACAATGCCGACTTAAGGACAAGAAGACTGACTCTTCTTACTGACTATGTTTTGAACCATTCCTGTGACACTAGTTATGGATTCCGATGCTTCACTTCAGGTTTACTATATCCCTTGGACCTTCTTATTGACGATGAAACACAGAAATTGCATCGGAATTAAATACAAAAGGCAAAATGCCGACTTATGTACACGAAGACTCACTCTTCTTACTGCCTATGTTTTGAACAATTCCTGTGACACTAGTTATAGATTCCGATGCTTCACTCCAGGTTTACTGTATCCCTTGGACCTCCTTATTGACGATGAAACACAGAAATTGCATCGGAATTAAATAGAAAAGGCACAATGCCGACTTAAGTACAAGAAGACTGACTCTTCTTAGTAACTTTGCTTTGAACCATTCCTTTGACACTATTTATAGATTCCGATGCTTCACTTCAGGTTTACTGTATACCTTGGACCTTCTTATTGACGATGAAACACAGAAATTGCATCGGAATTAAATAGAAAAGGCACAATGCCGACTTAAGTACAAGAAGACTGACTCTTCTTACTGATTATGGTTTGATTCATTCCTGTGACACTAGTTATAGATTCCGATACTTTACTTCAGTTTTACTGTGTACCTTGGACCTTCTTATTGACAATGAAACACAGAAATTGCATCGGAATTAAATACAAAAGGCGCAATGCCGACTTAAGTACAAGCAGACTGACTCTTCTTACTATGTTTTGAACCATTCCTGTGACACTAGTTATAGTTTCCGATGCTTCACTCCAGGTTTACTGTATCCGATCGACCTTCTTATTGACGATGAAACACAGAAATTTCATCGGAATTAAACAAAAAAGGCACAATGCTGACTTAAGTACAAGAAGACAGACTCTTCTTACTGACTTTGTTTTGAACCACTCCTGTGACACTAGTTATAGATTCCGATACTTCACTTCAGGTTTATTGTATCCCTCTGACCTTCCTATTGACGATGAAACACAGAAATTGCATCGGAATTAAATAGAAAAGGCACAATTTCGACTTAAGTACAAGAAGACTGACTCTTCTTACTGTCAATGGTTTGAACCTTTCCTGTGACACTAGTTATAGATTCCGATGCTTCACTCCAGGTTAACAGTATCCCTTGGACCTTCTTATTGACGATGAAACACAGAAATTGCATCGGAATTAAATAGAAAAGGCACAATGCCGACTTAAGTACAAGAAGACTGACTCTTCTTACTGACTATGCTTTGAACCATTCCTGTGACACTAGTTATAGATTCCGATGCTTCACTTCAGGGTTACTGTATACCTTGGCCCTTCTTAATGACGATGAAACAAAGAAATTGCATCGGAATTAAATACAAAAGGCACAATGCCGACTAAAGTACAAGAAGACTGACTCTTCCTACTGCCAATGTTTTGAACAATTTTTGTGATTCTAGTTTTGGATTCCGATGCTTCACTTCAGGTTAACTGTGTCCCTCAGACATTCTTATTGACAATGAAACACAGATATTAAATCGGAATTAATTACAAAAGGCACAATGCCGACTTAAGTACAAGAAGACTGACTCTTCTTACCGTCTATGTTTTGAACCATTCCTGTGACACTAGTTATAGATTCCGATGCTTCACGTCAGGTATACTGTATCCCTCTGACCTTATGGCCGATGAAGCACAGAAATTGCATCGGAATTAAATACAAAAGGCCCAATGCCGACTTAAGAACAAGAAGACTGACTCTTCTTACTGACTATGTTTTGAACCATTCCTGTGACACTAGTTATAGATTCCGATGCTTTACTTCAGGTTTACTGTTTCCTTTGGACCTTCTTATTGACGATGAAACACAGAAATTGCATCGGAATTAAATACAAAAGGCACAATGCCGACTTAAGTACGAGAAAACAGACTCTTCTTACTGTCTATGTTTTGAACCATTTCTTTAACACTCGTTATAGATTCCGATGCTTCACTCCAAGTTTACTATATCCCTTGGACCTTCTTATTGACGATGAAACAAAGAAATTGCATCGGAATTAAATACAAAAGGCACAATGCCGACTTACGGACAGGAAGACTGACACTTCTTACTGACTAGGCTTTGAACCATTCCAGTGACACTAGTTATAGATTCCGATGCTTCACTTCAGGTTTATTGTATCCCTCTGACCTTCTAATTGACGATGAAACTCAGAAATTCCATCGGAATTAAATACAAAATGCACAATGTCGACTTAAGTACAAGAAGACCGTTTCTTCTTACTGTCTATGTTTTGAACCATTCCATTGACACTAGTTATAGATTCCGATGCTTCACTCCAGGTTTACTGTATCCCTCTGCCCTTCTTAATGACGATGAAACACAGATATTGCATCGGAATTAAATACAAAGGGCATAATGCCGACTTAAGTACATAAAGACTGACTCTTCTTACTGTCTATGATTTGAACCATTCCATTGACACTACTTGCAGATTCCGATACTTCACTTCAGGTTTATTGTATCCCTCTGACCTTCCTATTGACGATGAAACACAAAATTGCATCGGAATTAAATAGAAAAGGCACAATGTCGACTTAAGTACAAGACGACTGACTCTTCTTACTGTCTATGTTTTGAACCTTTCCTGTGACACTAGTTATAGATTCCGATGCATCACTCCAGGTTTACTGTATCCCTTGGACCTTCTTATTGACGATGAAACACAGATATTGCATCGGAATTAAATAGAAAAGGCACAATGCCGACTTAAGTACAAGAAGACTGACACTTCTTACTGACTATGATTTGAACCATTCCTGTGACACTAGTTATGGATTCCGATGCTTCACCTCAGGTTTATTGTATCCCTCTGACCTTCTTATTGACGATGAAACTCAGAAATTCCATCGAAATTAAATACAAAAGGCACAAAGCCGACTTAAGTACAAGAAGACCGTTTCTTCTTACTGTCTATGTTTTGAACCATTCCATTGACACTAGTTATAGATTCCGATGCTTCACTCCAGGTTTACTGTATCCCTTGGACCTTCTTATTGACGATGAAACACAGAAATTGTATCGGAATAAAATAGAAAAGGCACAATGCCGACTTAAGTACAATAAGTACAGGTTAACTGTATCCCTCAGACCTTATTGACAATGAAACACAGATTTTGCATCGGAATTAAATACAAAAGGCACAATGCCGACTTATGTACAAGAAGACTGACTCTTCTTACCGTCTAGGATTTGAACCATTCCTGTGACACTAGTTATAGATTCCGATGCTTCATTTCAGGAATACTGTATCCCTCTGACCGTATTGCCGATGAAACACAGAAATTGCAACGGAATTAAATACAAATGGCCCATTGCCGACTTAAGAACAAGAAGACTGACTCTTCTTACTGATTATGTTTTGAACCATTCCTGTGACACTAGTTATAGATTCCGATGCTTCACTTCAGGTTTACTGTATCCCTCTGACCTTCTTATTGACTATGAAACACAGACATTGCATCGGATTAAATACAAAAGCCACAATGCCGACTTAAGTACAAGAAGACTGACTCTTCCTACTGTCTATGTTTTGAACCATTCCAGTGACACTAGTTATAAATTCCGATGTTTCACTTCAGGTTTACTGTATCCCTTGTACCTTCTTATTGACGATGGAACACAGAAATTGCATCGGGATAAATACAAAAGGCACAATGCGAACTTAAGTACATGAAGACCGACTCTTCTTATTGACAATGATTTGAACCATTCCTGTGACACTAGTTATAGATTCCGATGCTTTACTTCATGTTTACTGTATCCCTTGGACGTTCTTAATGACGATGAAACACAGAAATTGCATCGGAATTAAATACAAAAGGCACAATGCTGACTTAAGTACAAGAAGACTGACTCTTCTTACTGTCTATGATTTGAACCATTCCTGAGACAATAGTTATAGATTCCGATGCTTCACTCCAGGTTTACTATATCCCTTGGACCTTCTTATTGACGATGAAACACAGAAATTTCATCGGAATTAAACACAAAAGGCACAATGACGACTTAAGGACAAGAAGACTCACACTTCTTACTGACTATGATTTGAACCATTCCTGTGGCACGAGTTATAGATTCCGATGCTTCACTTCTGGTTTACTGTATCCCTCTGACCTTATTGCCGATGAAACACAGAAATGGCATCGGAATTAAATACAAAAGGCCCAATGCCGACTTAAGAACAAGAAGAGTGACTCTTCTTACTGACTATGTTTTGAACCATTCCTGTGACACTAGTTATAGATTCCGATGCTTCACTTCAGGTTTACTGTATCCCTCTGACCGTCTTATTGACTATTAAACACAGAAATTGCATCGGAATTAAATAGAAAAGGCACAATGCCGGCTTAAGTACAAGAAGACTGACCCTTCTTACTGTCTATGTTTGAACCATTCCTGTGACACTAGTTATAAATTCCGATGCTTCATTTCAGGTTTACTGTATCCCTTGGACCTTCTTATTGACGATGAAACACAGAAATTGCATCGGAATTTAATACAAAAGGCACAATGCCGACTTAAGGTCTAGAAGACTGACTCTTCTTACTGACTATGTTTTGAACCACTCCTGTGACTCTAGCAATTGATTCCGATGCTTCACTTCGGGTTTACTGTATCCCTCTGACCTTCTTATTGACGATGAAACACAGATATTGCGTCGGAATTAAATACAAAAGGCATAATGCCGACTTAAGTACATGAAGACTGACTCTTCTTACTGTCTATGATTTGAACCATTCCATTGACACTACTTGTAGATTCCGATACTTCACTTCAGGTTTATTGTATCCCTCTGACCTTCCTATTGACGATGAAACACAGAAATTGCATCGGAATTAAATAGAAAAAGCACAAAGTCGACTTAAGTACAAGAAGACTGACTCTTCTTACTGTCAATGGTATGAACCTTTCCTGTGACACTAGTTATAGATTCCGATGCTTCACTCCAGGTTTACTGTATCCCTTGGACCTTCTTATTGACGATGAAACACAGAAATTGCATCGGAATTAAATAGAAAAGGCACAATGCCGACTTAAGTACAAGAAGACTGACTCTTCTTACTGACTATGCTTTGAGCCATTCCTGTGACACTTGTTATAGATTCCGATGCTTCACTTCAGGGTTACTGTATACCTTGGCCCTTTTTATTGACGATGAAACAAAGAAATTGCATCGGAATTAAATACAAAAGGCACAATGCCGACTAATGTACAAGAAGACTGACTCTTCCTACTGTCAATGCTATGAACAATTTTTGTGACTCTAGTTTTGGATTCCGATGCTTCACTTCAGGTTAACTGTATCACTCAGACCTTCTTATTGACAATGAAACACAGATATTAAATCGGAATTAATTACAAAAGGCACAATGCCGACTTAAGTACAATAAGACTGACTCTTCTTACCGTCTATGTTTTGAACCATTCCTGTGACACTAGTTATAGATTCCGATGCTTCACGTCAGGTATACTGCATCCCTCTGACCTTATTGCCGATGAAGCACAGAAATTGCATCGGAATTAAATACAAAATGCCCAATGCCGACTTAAGAACCAGAAGACTGACTCTTCTTACTGACTATGTTTTGAACCATTCCTGTGACACTAGTTATAGATTCCGATGCTTCACTTCAGGTTTACTGTTTCCCTTGGACCTTCTTATTGACGATGAAACACAGAAATTGCATCGGAATTAAATCCAAAAGGCACAATGCCGACTTAAGTACGAGAAAACAGACTCTTCTTACTGTCTATGTTTTGAACCATTTCTTTGACACTCGTTATAGATTCCGATGCCTCACTCCAGGTTTACTATATCCCTTGGACCTTCTTATTGACGATGAAACAAAGAAATTGCATCGGAATTAAATACAAAAGGCACAATGCCGACTTACGGACAGGAAGACTGACTCTTCTTACTGACTAGGCTTTGAACCATTCCTGTGACACTAGTTATAGATTCCGATGCTTCACTTCAGGTTTATTGTATCCCTCTGACCTTCTAATTGACGATGAAACTCAGAAATTCCATCGGAATTAAATACAAAAGGCACAATGTCGACCTAAGTACAAGAAGACCGTTTCTTCTTACTGTCTATGTTTTGAACCATTCCATTGACACTAGTTATAGATTCCGATGCTTCACTCCAGGTTTACTGTATCCCTCTGACCTTCTTATTGACGATGAAACACAGATATTGCATCGGAATTAGATACAAAAGGCATAATGCCGACTTAAGTACATGAAGACTGACTCTTCTTACTGTCTATGATTTGAACCATTCCATTGACACTACTTGTAGATTCCGATACTTCACTTCAGGTTTATCGTATCCCTCTGACCTTCCTATTGACGATGAAACACAAAATTGCATCGGAATTAAATAGAAAAGGCACAATGTCGACTTAAGTACAAGACGACTGACTCTTCTTACTGTCTATGTTTTAAACCTTTCCTGTGACACTAGTTATAGATTCCGATGCATCACTCCAGGTTTACTGTATCCCTTGGACCTTCTTATTGACGATGAAACACAGATATTGCATCGGAATTAAATAGAAAAGGCACAATGCCGACTTAAGTACAAGAAGACTGACACTTTTTACTGACTATGTTTTGAACCATTCCTGTGACACTAGTTATAGATTCCGATGCTTCACTTCAGGTTTATTGTATCCCTCTGACCTTCTTATTGACGATGAAACTCAGAAATTCCATCGGAATGAAATACAAAAGGCACAATGCCGACTTAAGTACAAGAAGACCGTTTCATTTTACTGTCTATGTTTTGAACCATTCCATTGACACTAGTTATAGATTCCGATGCTTCACTCCAGGTTTACTGTATCCCTTCGACCTTCTTACTGACGATGAAACGCAGAAATTGTATAGGAATAAAATAGAAAAGGCACAATGCCGACTTAAGTACAATAAGTACAGGTTAACTGTATCCCTCAGACCCTCTTATTGACAATGAAACACAGATTTTGCATCGGAATTAAATACAAAAGGCACAATGCCGACTTAAGTACAAGAAGACAGACTCTTCTTACCGTCTAGGTTTTGAACCATTCCTATGACACTAGTTATAGATTCCGATGCTTCACTTCAGGTATACTGTATCCCTCTGACCGTATTGCCGATGAAACACAGAAATTGCAACGGAATTAAATACAAAAGGCCCAATGCCGACTTAAGAACAAGAAGACTGACTCTTCTTACTGACTATGTTTTGAACCATTCCTGTGACACTAGTTATAGATTCCGATGCTTCACTTCAGGTTTACTGTATCCCTCTGACCTTCTTATTGACTATGAAACACAGAAATTGCATCGGATTAAATACAAAAGCCACAATGCCGACTTAAGTACAAGAAGACTGACTCTTCCTACTGTCTATGTTTTGAACCATTCCAGTGACACTAGTTATAGATTTCGATGTTTCACCTCAGGTTTACTGTATCCCTTGTACCTTCTTATTGACGATGGAACACAGAAATTGCATCGGACTAAATACAAAAGGCACAATGCGAACTTAAGTACATGAGGACCGACTCTTCTTATTGACAATGATTTGAACCATTCCTGTGACACTAGTTATAGATTCCGATGCTTTACTTCAGGTTTACTGTATCCCTTGGACATTCTTAATGACGATGAAACACAGAAATTGCATCGGAATTAAATACAAAAGGCACAATGCTGACTTAAGTACAAGAAGACTGACTCTTCTTACTGTCTATGATTTGAACCATTCCTGAGACAATAGTTATAGATTCCGATGCTTCACTCCAGGTTTACTATATCCCTTGGACCTTCTTATTGACGATGAAACACAGAAATTTCATCGGGATTAAACACAAAAGGCACAATGCCGACTTAAGGACAAGAAGACTCACTCTTCTTACTGACTATGTTTTGAACCATTCCTGTGACACTAGTTATAGATTCCGATGCTTCACTTCTGGTTTACTGTATCCCTCTGACCTTATTGCCGATGAAACACAGAAATGGCATCGGAATTAAATACAAAAGGCCCAATGCCGACTTAAGAACAAGAAGACTGACTCTTCTTACTGACTATGTTTTGAACCATTCCTGTGACACTAGTTATAGATTCCGATGCTTCACTTCAGGTTTACTATATCCCTTGGACCTTCTTATTGACGATGAAACACAGAAATTGCATCGGAATTTAATACAAAAGGCACAATGCCGACTTAAGGTCTAGAAGACTGACTCTTCTTACTGACTATGTTTTGAACCACTCCTGTGACACTAGCAATAGATTCCGATGCTTCACTTCGGGTTTACTGTATCCCTCTGACCTTCTTATTGACGATGAAACACAGATATTGCATCGGAATTAAATACAAAAGGCATAATGCCGACTTAAGTACATGAAGACTGACTCTTCTTACTGTCTATGATTTGAACCATTCCATTGACACTACTTGTAGATTCCGATACTTCACCTCAGGTTTATTGTATCCCTCTGACCTTCCTATTGACGATGAAACACAGAAATTGCATCGGAATTAAATAGAAAAGGCACAATGTCGACTTAAGTACAAGAAGACTGACTCTTCTTACTGTCAATGGTTTGAACCTTTCCTGTGACACTAGTTATAGATTCCGATGCTTCACTCCAGGTTTACTGTATCCCTTGGACCTTCTTATTGACGATGAAACACAGAAATTGCATCGGAATTAAATAGAAAAGGCACAATGCCGACTTAAGTACAAGAATACTGACTCTTCTTACTGACTATGCTTTGAACCATTCCTGTGACACTTGTTATAGATTCCGATGCTTCACTTCAGGGTTACTGTATACCTTGGACCTTCTTATTGACGATGAAACAAAGAAATTGCATCGGAATTAAATACAAAAGGCACAATGGCGACTTAAGTACAAGAAGACTGACTCTTCCTTCTGTCAATGCTTTGAACCATTTTTGTGACACTAGTTTTGGATTCCGATGCTTCACTTCAGGTTAACTGTATCCCTCAGACCTTCTTATTGACAATGAAACACAGATTTTAAATCGGAATTAATTACAAAAGGCACAATGCCGACTTAAGTACAAGAAGACCGTTTCTTCTTACTGTCTATGTTTTGAACCATTCCATTGACACTAGTTAAAGATTCCGATGCTTCACTCCAGGTTTACTGTATCCCTCTGACCTTCTTATTGACGATGAAACACAGATATTGCATCGGAATTAAATACAAAAGGCATAATGACGACTTAGGTACATGAAGACTGACTCTTCTTACTGTCTATGATTTGAACCATTCCATTGACACTACTTGTAGATTCCGATACTTCACTTCCGGTTTATTGTATCCCTCTGACCTTCCTATTGACGATGAAACACAAAATTGCATCGGAATTAAATAGAAAAGGCACAATGTCGACTTAAGTACAAGACGACTGAGTCTTCTTACTGTCTATGTTTTGAACCTTCCCTGTGACACTAGTTATAGATTCCGATGCATCACTCCAGGTTTACTGTATCCCTTGGACCTTTTTATTGACGATGAAACACAGATATTGCATCGGAATTCAATAGAAAAGGCACAATGCCGACTTAAGTACAAGAAGACTGACACTTCTGACTGACTATGTTTTGAACCATTCCTGTGACACTAGTTATAGATTCCGATGCTTCACTTCAGGTTTATTGTATCCCTCTGACCTTCTTATTGACGATGAAACTCAGAAATTCCATCGGAATTAAATACAAAAGCCACAATGCCGACTTAAGTACAAGAAGACCGTTTCTTCTTACTGTCTATGTTTTGAACCATTCCATTGACACTAGTTATAGATTCCGATGCTTCACTCCAGGTTTACTATATCCCTTGGACCTTCTTATTGACGATGAAACACAGAAATTGCATCGGAATAATATAGAAAAGGCACAATGCCGACTTAGGTACAATAAGTACAGGTTAACTGTATCCCTCAGACCTTCTTATTGACAATGAAACACAGATTTTGCATCGGAATTAAATACAAAAGGCACAATGCCGACTTAAGTACAAGAAGACTGACTCTTCTTACCGTCTAGGTTTTGAACTATTCCTGTGACACTAGTTATAGATTCCGATGCTTCACTTCAGGTATACTGTATCCCTCTGACCTTATTGCCGATGAAACACAGATATTGCAACGGAATTAAATACAAAAGGCTCAATGCCGACTTAAGAACAAGAAGACTGACTCTTCTTACTGACTATGTTTTGAACCATTCCTGTGACACTAGTTATAGATTCCGATGCTTCACTTCAGGTTTACTCTATCCCTCTGACCTTCTTATTGACTATGAAACACAGAAATTGCATCGGATTAAAAACAAAAGCCACAATGCCGACTTAAGTACAAGAAGACTGACTCTTCCTACTGTCTATGCTTTGAACCATTCCAGTGACACTAGTTACAGATTCCGATGTTTCACTTCAGGTTTACTGTATCCCTTGTACCTTCTTATTGACGATGAAACAAAGAAATTGCATCGGAATAAATACAAAAGGCACAATGCGAACTTAAATACATGAAGACCGACTCTTCTTATTGACAATGATTTGAACCATTCCTGTGACACTAGTTATAGATTCCGATGCTTTACTTCAGGTTTACTGTATCCCTTGGACATTCTTAATGACGATGAAACACAGAAATTGCATCGGAATTAAATACAAAAGGCACAATGCTGACTTAAGTACAAGAAGACCGACTCTTCTTACTGTCTATGATTTGAACCATTCCCGAGACAATAGTTATAGATTCCGATGCTTCACTCCAGGTTTACTATATCCCTTGGACCTTCTTATTGACGATGAAACAGAGAAATTTCATCGGAATTAAACACAAAAGGCACAATGCCGACTTAAGGACAAGAAGACTCACTCTTCTTACTGACTATGTTTTGAACCATTCCTGTGACACTAGTTATAGATTCCGATGCTTCACTTCTGGTTTACTGTATCCCTCTGACCTTATTGCCGATGAAACACAGAAATTGCGTCGGAATTAAATACAAAAGGCCCAATGCCGACTTAAGAACAAGGAGACTGACTCTTCTTACTGACTATGTTTTGAACCATTCCTGTGACACTAGTTATAGATTCCGATGCTTCACTTCAGGTTTACTGTATCCCTCTGACCTTTTTATTGACTAAGAAACACAGAAATTGCATCGGAATTAAATAGAAAAGGCACAATGCCTGCCTAAGTACAAGAAGACTGACCCTTCTTACTGTCTATGTTTTGAACCATTCCTGTGACACTAGTTATAGATTCCGATGCTTCACTTCAGGTTTACTGTATCCCTTGGACCTTCTTATTGACGATGAAACACAGAAATTGCATCGGAATTAAATACAAAAGGCACAATGCCGACTTAAGGTCTAGAAGACTGACTCTTCTTACTGACTATGTTTTGAACCACTCCTGTGACACTAGCAATAGATTCCGATGCTTCACTTCGGGTTTACTGTATCCCTCTGACCTTCGTATTGACGATGAAACACAGATATTGCATCGGAATTAAATACAAAAGGCATAATGCCGACTTCAGTACATGAAGACTGACTCTTCTTACTGTCTATGATTTGAACCATTCCATTGACACTACTTGTAGATTCCGATACTTCACTTCAGGTTTATTGTATCCCTCTGACCTTCCTATTGACGATGAAACACAAAATTGCATCGGAATTAAATAGAAAAGGCACAATGTCGACTTAAGTACAAGACGACTGACTCTTCTTACTGTCTATGTTTTGAACCTTTCCTGTGACACTAGTTATAGATTCCGATGCATCACTCCAGGTTTAGTGTATTCCTTGGACCTTCATATTGACGATGAAACACAGATATTGCATCGGAATTAAATGTAAAAGGCACAATGCCGACTTAAGTACAAGAAGACTGACACTTCTTACTGACTATGTTTTGAACCATTCCTGTGACACTAGTTATAGATTCCTATGCTTCACTTCAGGGTTACTGTATACCTTGGAACTTCTTCTTGACGATGAAACACAGAAATTGCATCGGAATTAAATACAAAAGGCACAATGCCGACTTAAGTATAAGAAGACTGACTCTTCCTACTGTCAATGTTTTGAATCATTCCTGTGACACTAGTTTTGGATTCCGGTCAACTGTATCCCTCAGACCTTCTAATTGACAATGAAACACAGAAATTACATCGGAAATAAATACAAAAGGCACAATGCCGACTTAAGTACAAGATAACTGACTCTTCTTACTGTCTATGTTTTGAACCATTCCTGTGACACTAGTTTTAGATTCCGATGCTTCACATCAGGTTTACTGTATCCCTCTGACCTTATTGCCGATGAAACACACATATTGCATCGGAATTAAATACAAAAGGCACAATGCAGACTTAAGGACAAGCAGATTGACTCTTCTTACTGACTATGTTTTGAACCATTCCTGTGACACTAGTTATAGATTCCGATGCTTCACTTCAGGTTTACTGTATCCCTCTGACCTTCTTATTGACTATGAAACACAGAAAATGCATCGGAATTAAATACAAAAGCCACAATGCCGACATAAGTAGAAGAAGACTGCCCCTTCTTAGTGTCTATGTTTTGAACCATTCCTGTGACACTAGTTATAGATTCCGATGCTTCACTTCCGGTTTACTGTTTCCCTTGGACATTCTTATTGACGATGAAACACAGAAATTGCATCGGAATTAAATACAAAAGGCACAATGCCGACTTAAGTACAAGAAGACTGACTCTTCCTACTGTCTAATTTTTGAACCATTTCTGTGACACTAGTTACAGAGTTCGATGCTACACTTCAGGTTTACTGTATACCTTGGACCTTCTTATTGACAATGAATCACAGAAATTGCATCGGAATTATATACAAAAGGCAAAATGCCGACTTAAGTACAAGAAGACTGACTCTTCTTTCTGTCTATATTTTGAACCATTCCAGTGACACTAGTTATAGATTCCGATGCTCACTTCAGGTTTACTGTATCCCTTGTACCTTCTTAATGACGATGATACACAGAAATTGCATCGGAATTAAATACAAAAAGCACAATGCAGACTTAAGTACAAGAAGACTGACTCTTCTTACTGTCTATGTTTTGAACCATCACTGTGACACTAGTTGTAGATTCCGATGCTTCACTCCAGGTTTACTGCATCCCTTGGACCTTCTTATTGACGATGAAGCACAGAAATTCCATCGGAATTAAATACAAAAGGCACAATGCCGACTTAAGGACAAGAAGACTGACATTTCTTACTGACAATGCTTTGAACCATTCCTGTGACACTAGTTATAGATTCCGATGCTTCACTTCAAGTTTACTGTATCCCTCTGACCTTCTTATTGACGGTGAAACACAGAAATTGCATCGGAATTAAATACAAAATGCGCAATGCCGACTTAAGTACATGAAGACCGACTCTTCTTACTGAGATTGATTGAACCATTCCTGTGACACTAGTCATAGATTCCGATGCTTCACATCAGGTTTACTGTATCCCTTGGACATTCTTATAAACAATAAAACACAGAAATTGCATCGGAATTGAATACAAAAGGCACAATGCCGACTTATGTGCAAGAAGACTAACTATTCTTACTGTCTATATTTTGAACCATTCCTGTGACACTAGTTATAGATTCCGATGCTTCACTCCAGGTATACTGTATCCCTTGGACCTTCTTATTGACGATGAAACACAGAAATTGCATCGGACTTAAATACAAAATGCACAATGCCGACTTAAGTACAAGCAGACTGACTCTTCTTACTATGTTTTGAACCATTCCTGTGTCACTAGTATAGATTCCGATGCTTCACTCCAAGTTTACTGTATCCGTTGGACCTTCTTATTGACGATGAAACACAGAAATTGCAACGGAATTAAATAGAAAAGGCACAATGCCGACTTAAGTACAAGAAGACTGACTCTTCTTACTAACTTTGTTTTGAACCATTCCTGTGACGCTAGACATAGATTCCGATGCTTCACTTCAGGTTTACTGTATACCTTGGACCTTCTTATTGACGATGAAACACAGAAATTGCATAGGAATTAAATACAAAAGGCACAATGCCGACTTAAGTACAAGAAGAGTGACTCTTCCTACTGTCAATGCTTTGAACCATTCCTGTGACACTAGTTATAGATTCCGATGCTTCACTCCAGGTTTACTGTATCCCTTGGACCTCCTTATTGACGTTGAAACACAGAAATTGCAACAGAATTAAATAGAAAAGGCACAATGCCGACTAAAGTACAAGAAGACTGACTCTTCTTACTAACTTTGTTTTGAACCATTCCTGTGACACTAGTCATAGATTCCGATGCTACACTTCAGGTTTACTGTATACCTTGGACGATCTTATTGACGATGAAACACAGAACTTGCATAGGTATTAAATACAAAAGGCACAATGCCGGCTTAAGGACAAGAAGACTGACTCTTCCTACTTTCTATGTTTTGAACCATTCCTGTGACACTAGTTATAGATTCCGATGCTTCACTTCAGGTTTACTGTATCCCTCTGACCTTCTAATTGACAATGAAACACAGAAATTGCATCGGAATTAAATACAAATGGCACAATGCCGACTTAAGTACAAGAAGACTGACTCTTCCTACTGTCTATGTTTTGAACCATTCCTGTGACACTAGTTATAGATTCCGATGCTTCAATTCAGGTGTACTGTATCCCTCTGACCTTATTTACGATGAAACACAGGAATTGCATCGGAATTAAATACAAAAGGCCCAATGCCGACTTAAGAACAAGAAGACTGACTCTTCTTACTAACTATGTTTTGAACCATTCCTGTGACACTAGTTATAGTTTGCGATGCTTCACTTCAGGTTTACTGTATCCCTCTGACCTTCTTATTGACTATGAAACACAGAAATTGCATAGGAATTAAATACAAAAGCCACAATGCCGACTTAAGTACAAGTAGACTGACCCTTCTTGCTGTCTATTTTTTGAACCATTCCTGTGACACTAGTTATAGATTCCGAAGCTTCACTTCAGGTTTACTGTTTGACTTGGACCTTCTTATTGACGATGAAACACAGAAATTGCATCGGAATTAAATACAAAAGGCACAATGCCGACTTAAGTACGTGAAAACAGACTCTTCTTACTGTCTATGTTTAGAACCATTTCTGTGACACTAGTTTTAGATTCCGATGCTTCACTCCAGGTTTACTATATCCCTTGGACCTTCTTATTGACGATGAAACAAAGAAATTGCATCGGAATTAAATACAAAAGGCACAATGCCGACTTAAGGACAGTAATACTGACTCTTCTTACTGACTATGCTTTGAACCATTCCTGTGACACTAGTTATAGATTCCGATGCTTCACTTCAGGTTTATTGTATCCCTCTGACCTTCTTATTGACGATGAAACTCAGAAATTCCATCGGAATTAAATACAAAAGGCACAATGCCGACTTAAGTACAAGAAGACCGTTTCTTCTTGCTGTCTATGTTTTGAACCATTCCATTGACACTAGTTATAGAATCCGATGCTTCACTTCAGGTTTACTGTATCCCTTGGACCTTCTTATTGACGATGAAACACAGAAATTGCATCGGAATTAAATAGAAAAGGCACAATGCCGACTTAAGTACAATAAGTACAGGTTAACTGAATCCCTCAGACCTTCTTATTCACAATGAAACACAGATTTTGCATCGGAATTAAATACAAAAGGCACAATGCCGACTTAAGTACAAGAAGACTGACTCTTCTTACCGTCTATGTTTTGAACCATTCCCGTGACACTAGTTATAGATTCCGATGCTTCACTTCAGGTATACTGTGTCCCTCTGACCTTATTGCCGATGAAACACAGAAATTGCAACGGAATTAAATACAAAAGGCCCAATGCCGACTTAAGAACAAGAAGACTGACTCTTCTTACTGACTATGTTTTGAACCATTCCTGTGACACTAGTTATAGATTCCGATGCTACACTTCGGGTTTACTGTATCCCTCTGACCTTCTTATTGACTATGAAACACAGAAATTGCATCGGATTAAATACAAAAGCCACAATGCCGACTTAAGTACAAGAAGACTGACTCTTCCTACTGTCTATGTTTTGAACCATTCCAGTGACACTATTTATAGATTCCGATGTTTCAATTCCGGTTTACTGTATCCCTTGTACCTTCTTATTGACGATGAAACACAGAAATTGCTTCGGAATAAACACAAAAGGCACAATGCGAACTTAAGTACATGAAGACCGACTCTTCTTATTGACAATGATTTGAACCATTCCTGTGACACTAGTTATAGATTCCGATGCTTTACTTCAGGATTACTGTATCCCATGGACATTCTTAAAGACGATGAAACACAGAAATTGCATCGGAATTAAATACAAAAGGCACAATGCCGACTTAAGTACAAGAAGACTGACTCTTCTTACTGTCTATGATTTGAACCATTCCTGTGACAATAGTTATAGATTCCAATGCTTCACTCCAGGTTTACTATATCCCTTGGACCTTCTTATTGACGATGAAATACAGAAATTTCATCGGAATTAAACACAAAAGGCACAATGCCGACTTAAGGACAAGAAGACTCACTCGTCTTACTGACTTTGTTTTGAACCATTCCTGTGACACTAGTTATAGATTCCGATGCTTCACTTCTGGTTTACTGTATCCCTCTGACCTTATTGCCGATGAAACACAGAAATTGCATCGGAATTAAATACAAAAGGCCCAATGCCGACTTAAGAACAAGAAGACTGACTCTTCTTACTGACTATGCTTTGAACCATTCCTGAGACACTAGTTATAGATTCCGATGCTTCACTTCAGGTTTACTGTATCCCTCTGACCTTCTTATTGACTATGAAACACAGAAATTGCGTCGGAATTAAATAGAAAAAGCACAATGCCGGCTTAAGTACAAGAAGACTGACCCTTCTTACTGTCTATGTTTTGAACCTTTCCTGTGACACTAGTTTTGGATTCCGATGCTTCACTTCATGTTAACTGTATCCCTCAGACCTTCTTATTGACAATGAAACACAGAAATTACATCGGAAATAAATACAAAAGGCACAATGCCGACTTAAGTACAAGAAGACTGACTCTTCTTACTGTCTATGATTTGAACCATTCCATTGACACTACTTGTAGATTCCGATACTTCACTTCAGGTTTATTGTATCCCTCTGACCTTCCTATTGACGGTGAAACACAGAAATTGCATCGGAATTAAATAGAAAAGGCACAATGTCGACTTAAGTACAAGACGACTGACTCTTCTTACTGTCTATGTTTTGAACCTTTCCTGTGACACTAGTTATAGATTCCGATGCATCACTCCAGGTTTACTGTATCCCTTGGACCTTCTTATTGACAATGAAACACAGATATTGCATCGGAATTAAATAGAAAAGGCACAATGCCGACTTAAGTACGAGAAGACTGACACTTCTTACTGACTATGTTTTGAACCATTCTTGTGACACTAGTTATAGATTCCTATGCTTCACTTCAGGGTTACTGTATACCTTGGAACTTCTTATTGACGATGAAACACAGAAATTGCATCGGAATTAAATACGAAAGGCACAATGCCGACTTAAGTACAAGAAGAATGACTCTTCCTACTGTCAATGTTTTGAACCATTCCTGTGACACTAGTTTTGGATTCCGATGCTTCACTTCATGTTAACTGTATCCCTCAGACCTTCTTATTGACAATGAAACACAGAAATTACATCGGAAATAAATACAAAAGGCACAATGCCGACTTAAGTATAAGAAGACTGACTCTTCTTACTGTCTATGTTTTGAACCATTCCTGTGACACTAGTTATAGATTCCGATGCTTCACTTCAGGTTTACTGTATCCCTCTGACCTTATTGCCGATGAAACACACATATTGCATCGGAATTAAATACAAGAGGCACAATGCAGACTTAAGGACAAGAAGATTGACTCTTCTTACTGACTATGTTTAGAACCATTCCTGTGACACTAGTTATAGATTCCGATGCTTCACTTCAGGTTTCATGTATCCCTCTGACCTTCTTATAGACTATGAAACACAGAAAATGCATCGGAATTAAATACAAAAGCCACAATGCCGACATAAGTAGAAGAAGACTGCCCCTTCTTACTGTCTATGTTTTGAACCATTCCTGTGACACTAGTTATAGATTCCGATGCTTCACTTCCGGTTTACTGTTCCCCCTGGGACCTTCTTATTGACGATGAAACACAGAAATTGTATCGGAATTAAATACAAAAGGCACAATGCCGACTTAAGTACAAGTAGACTGACCCTTCTTGCTGTCTATTTTTTGAACCATTCCTGTGACACTAGTTATAGATTCCGAAGCTTCACTTCAGGTTTACTGTTTGACTTGGACCTTCTTATTGACGATGAAACACAGAAATTGCATCGGAATTAAATACAAAAGGCACAATGCCGACTTAAGTACGTGAAAACAGACTCTTCTTACTGTCTATGTTTAGAACCATTTCTGTGACACTAGTTTTAGATTCCGATGCTTCACTCCAGGTTTACTATATCCCTTGGACCTTCTTATTGACGATGAAACAAAGAAATTGCATCGGAATTAAATACAAAAGGCACAATGCCGACTTAAGGACAGTAATACTGACTCTTCTTACTGACTATGCTTTGAACCATTCCTGTGACACTAGTTATAGATTCCGATGCTTCACTTCAGGTTTATTGTATCCCTCTGACCTTCTAATTGACGATGAAACTCAGAAATTCCTTCGGAATTAAATACAAAAGGCACAATGCCGACTTAAGTACAAGAAGACCGTTTCTTCTTGCTGTCTATGTTTTGAACCATTCCATTGACACTAGTTATAGAATCCGATGCTTCACTTCAGGTTTACTGTATCCCTTGGACCTTCTTATTGACGATGAAACACAGAAATTGCATCGGAATTAAATAGAAAAGGCACAATGCCGACTTAAGTACAATAAGTACAGGTTAACTGTATCCCTCAGACCTTCTTATTCACAATGAAACACAGATTTTGCATCGGAATTAAATACAAAAGGCACAATGCCGACTTAAGTACAAGAAGACTGACTCTTCTTACCGTCTATGTTTTGAACCATTCCCGTGACACTAGTTATAGATTCCGATGCTTCACTTCAGGTATACTGTGTCCCTCTGACCTTATTGCCGATGAAACACAGAAATTGCAACGGAATTAAATACAAAAGGCCCAATGCCGACTTAAGAACAAGAAGACTGACTCTTCTTACTGACTATGTTTTGAACCATTCCTGTGACACTAGTTATAGATTCCGATGCTACACTTCGGGTTTACTGTATCCCTCTGACCTTCTTATTGACTATGAAACACAGAAATTGCATCGGATTAAATACAAAAGCCACAATGCCGACTTAAGTACAAGAAGACTGACTCTTCCTACTGTCTATGTTTTGAACCATTCCAGTGACACTATTTATAGATTCCGATGTTTCAATTCCGGTTTACTGTATCCCTTGTACCTTCTTATTGACGATGAAACACAGAAATTGCTTCGGAATAAATACAAAAGGCACAATGCGAACTTAAGTACATGAAGACCGACTCTTCTTATTGACAATGATTTGAACCATTCCTGTGACACTAGTTATAGATTCCGATGCTTTACTTCAGGATTACTGTATCCCATGGACATTCTTAAAGACGATGAAACACAGAAATTGCATCGGAATTAAATACAAAAGGCACAATGCCGACTTAAGTACAAGAAGACTGACTCTTCTTACTGTCTATGATTTGAACCATTCCTGTGACAATAGTTATAGATTCCGATGCTTCACTCCAGGTTTACTATATCCCTTGGACCTTCTCATTGACGATGAAATACAGAAATTTCATCGGAATTAAACACAAAAGGCACAATGCCGACTTAAGGACAAGAAGACTCACTCGTCTTACTGACTTTGTTTTGAACCATTCCTGTGACACTAGTTATAGATTCCGATGCTTCACTTCTGGTTTACTGTATCCCTCTGACCTTATTGCCGATGAAACACAGAAATTGCATCGGAATTAAATACAAAAGGCCCAATGCCGACTTAAGAACAAGAAGACTGACTCTTCTTACTGACTATGTTTTGAACCATTCCTGAGACACTAGTTATAGATTCCGATGCTTCACTTCAGGTTTACTGTATCCCTCTGACCTTCTTATTGACTATGAAACACAGAAATTGCGTCGGAATTAAATAGAAAAAGCACAATGCCGGCTTAAGTACAAGAAGACTGACCCTTCTTACTGTCTATGTTTTGAACCATTCCTGTGACACTAGTTATAGATTCCGATGCTTCACTTCAGGTTTACTGTATCCCTTGGACCTTCTTATTGACAATGAAACACAGATATTGCATCGGAATTAAATAGAAAAGGCACAATGCCGACTTAAGTACAAGAAGACTGACACTTCTTACTGACTATGTTTTGAACCATTCTTGTGACACTAGTTATAGATTCCTATGCTTCACTTCAGGGTTACTGTATACCTTGGAACTTCTTATTGACGATGAAACACAGAAATTGCATCGGAATTAAATACAAAAGGCACAATGCCGACTTATGTACAAGAAGAATGACTCTTCCTACTGTCAATGTTTTGAACCATTCCTGTGACACTAGTTTTGGATTCCGATGCTTCACTTCATGTTAACTGTATCCCTCAGACCTTCTTATTGACAATGAAACACAGAAATTACATCGGAAATAAATACAAAAGGCACAATGCCGACTTAAGTACAAGAAGACTGACTCTTCTTACTGTCTATGATTTGAACCATTCCATTGACACTACTTGTAGATTCCGATACTTCACTTCAGGTTTATTGTATCCCTCTGACCTTCCTATTGACGGTGAAACACAGAAATTGCATCGGAATTAAATAGAAAAGGCACAATGTCGACTTAAGTACAAGACGACTGACTCTTCTTACTGTCTATGTTTTGAACCTTTCCTGTGACACTAGTTATAGATTCCGATGCATCACTCCAGGTTTACTGTATCCCTTGGACCTTCTTATTGACAATGAAACACAGATATTGCATCGGAATTAAATAGAAAAGGCACAATGCCGACTTAAGTACAAGAAGACTGACACTTCTTACTGACTATGTTTTGAACCATTCTTGTGACACTAGTTATAGATTCCTATGCTTCACTTCAGGGTTACTGTATACCTTGGAACTTCTTATTGACGATGAAACACAGAAATTGCATCGGAATTAAATACGAAAGGCACAATGCCGACTTAAGTACAAGAAGAATGACTCTTCCTACTGTCAATGTTTTGAACCATTCCTGTGACACTAGTTTTGGATTCCGATGCTTCACTTCATGTTAACTGTATCCCTCAGACCTTCTTATTGACAATGAAACACAGAAATTACATCGGAAATAAATACAAAAGGCACAATGCCGACTTAAGTATAAGAAGACTGACTCTTCTTACTGTCTATGTTTTGAACCATTCCTGTGACACTAGTTATAGATTCCGATGCTTCACTTCAGGTTTACTGTATCCCTCTGACCTTATTGCCGATGAAACACACATATTGCATCGGAATTAAATACAAGAGGCACAATGCAGACTTAAGGACAAGAAGATTGACTCTTCTTACTGACTATGTTTAGAACCATTCCTGTGACACTAGTTATAGATTCCGATGCTTCACTTCAGGTTTCATGTATCCCTCTGACCTTCTTATTGACTATGAAACACAGAAAATGCATCGGAATTAAATACAAAAGCCACAATGCCGACATAAGTAGAAGAAGACTGCCCCTTCTTACTGTCTATGTTTTGAACCATTCCTGTGACACTAGTTATAGATTCCGATGCTTCACTTCCGGTTTACTGTTCCCCCTGGGACGTTCTTATTGACGATGAAACACAGAAATTGTATCGGAATTAAATACAAAAGGCACAATGCCGACTTAAGTACAAGAAGACTGACTCTTCCTACTGTCTAACTTTTGAACCATTTCTGTGACACTAGTTACAGAGTTCGATGCTTCACTTCAGGTTTACTGTATCCCTTGGACCTTCTTATTGACAATGAATCACAGAAATTGCATCGGAATTATATACAACAGGCAAAATGCCGACTTAAGTACAAGAAGACTGACTCTTCTTTCTGTCTATATTTTGAACCATTCCAGTGACACTAGTTATAGATTCCGATGCTTCACTTCAGGTTTACTGTATCCCTTGCACCTTCTTATTGACGATGATACACAGAAATTGCATCCGAATTAAATACAAAAAGCACAATGCAGACTTAGGTACAAGAAGACTGACTCTTCTTACTGTCTATGTTTTGAACCATCACTGTGACACTAGTTGTAGATTCCGATGCTTCACTCCAGGTTTACTGTATCCCTTGGACCTTCTTATTGACGATGAAGCACAGAAATTCCATCGGAATTAAATACAAAAGGCACAATGCCGACTTAAGGACAAGAAGACTGACATTTCTTACTGACAATGATTTGAACCATTCCTGTGACACTAGTTATAGATTCCGATGCTTCACTTCAGGTTTACTGTATCCCTCTGACCTTCTTATTGACGGTGAAACACAGAAATTGCATCGGAATTAAATACCAAAGGCGCAATGCCGACTTAAGTACATGAAGACGGACTCTTCTTACTGAGATTGATTGAACCATTCCTGTGACACTAGTTATAGATTCCGATGCTTCACATCAGGTTTACTGTGGCCCTTGGACATTCTTATAAACAATAAAACACAGAAATTGCATCGGAATTGAATCCAAAAGTCACAATGCCGACTTAAGTGCAAGAAGACTAACTATTCTTACTGTCTATATTTTGAACCATTCCTGTGACACTAGTTATAGATTCCGATGCTTCACTCCAGGTATACTGTATCCCTTGGACCTTCTTATTTACGATGAAACACAGAAATTGCATCGGAATTAAATACAAAAGGCACAACACCAACTTAAGTACAAGTAGACTGACTCTTCTTACTGAGTATGTTTTGAACCATTCCTGTTACACTAGTTATAGATTCCGATGCTTCACTTCAGGTTTACTGTATCCCTTGGACCTTCTTATTGACGATGAAACACAGAAATTGCATCGGAAATAAATAGATAAGGCACAATGCCGACTTAAGTACAAGAAGACTGACTCTTCTTACTGATTATTGTTTGTACCAATCCTGTGACACTAGATGTAGATTCCGATACTTTACTTCAGGTTTACTGTGTACCTTGGATCTTCTTATTGACAATGAAACACAGAAATTGCATCGGAATTAAATACAAAAAGCACAATGCCGACTTTAGTACAAGCAGACTGACTCTTCTTACTATTTTTTGAACCACACCTGTGACACTAGTTATAGTTTCCGATTCTTCACTCCAGGTTTACTGTATCCGTTGTACCTTGTTATTGACGATGAAACACAGAAATTTCATCGGAATTAAACACAAAAGGCACAATGCCGACTTAAGTACAAGAAGACTGACTCTTCTTACAGACTTTGTTTTGTACCACTCCTGTGACACTAGTTATAGATTCCGATACTTCACTTCAGGTTTATTGTATCCCTCTGACCTTCCTATTGATGATGAAAGACAGAAATTGCATCGGAATTAAATAGAAAAGGCACAATGTCGACTTAAGTACAAGAAGACTGACTCTTCTTACTGTCAATGGTTTGAACCTTTCCTGTGACACTAGTTATAGATTCCGATGCTTCACTCCAGGTTTACTGTATCCCTTAGACCTTCTTATTGACGATGAAACACAGAAATTGCATCGGAATTAAATAGAAAAGGCACAATGCCGACTTAAGTACAAGAAGACTGCCTCTTCTTACTGACTATGTTTTGAACCATTCCTGTGACACTAGTTATAGATTCCGATGCTTCACTTCAGGGTTACTGTATACCTTGGACCTTCTTATTGACGATGAAACAAAGAAATTGCATCGGAATTAAATACATAAGGCACAATGCCGACTTAAGTACAAGAAGACTGACTCTTCCTATTGTCAATGCTTTGAACCATTCCTGTGACACTAGTTTTGGATTCCGATGCTTCACTTCAGTTTAACTGTATCCCTCAGACCTTCTTATTCACAATGAGACACAGATATTGCATCGGAATTAAATACAAAAGGCACAATGCCGACTTAAGTACAAGAAGACTGACTCTTCTTACCGTCTATGTTTTGAACCATTCCTGTGACACTAGTTATAGATTCCGATGCTTCACGTCAGGTATACTGTATCCCTCTGACCTTATTGCCGATGAAACACAGAAATTGCATCGGAATTAAATACAAAAGGCCCAATGCCGACGTAAGAACAAGAAGACTGGCTCTTCTTACTGACTATGTTTTGAACCATTCCTGTGACACTAGTTATAGTTTGCGATGCTTCACTTCAGGTTTACTGTATCCCTCTGACCTTCTTATTGACTATGAAACACAGAAATTGCATCGGAATTAAATACAAAAGGCCCAATGCCGACGTAAGAACAAGAAGACTGACTCTTCTTACTGACTATGTTTTGAACCATTGCTGTGACACTAGTTATAGTTTGCGATGCTTCACTTCAGGTTTACTGGATCCCTCTGACCTTCTTTTTGACTATGAATCACAGAAATTGCATAGGAATTAAATACAAAAGCCACAATGCCGACTTAAGTACAAGAAGACTGTCCCTTCTTACTGTCTATTTTTTGAACCATTCCTGTGACTCTAGTTATAGATTCCGACGCTTCACTTCAGGTTTACTGTTTCCCTTGGACCTTCTTATTGACGATGAAACACAGAAATTGCATCGGAATTAAATACAAAAGGCACAATGCCGACTTAAGTACGAGAAAACAGACTCTTCTTACTGTCTATGTTTAGAACCAATTCTGTGACACTAGTTATAGATTACGATGCTTCACTCCAGGTTTACTATATCCCTTGGACCTTCTTATTGACGATGAAACAAAGAAATTGCATCGGAAATAAATACAAAAGGCACAATGCCGACTTAAGGACAGGAAGACTGACTCTTCTTACTGACTATGCTTTGAACCATTCCTGTGACACTAGTTATAGATTCCGATGCTTCACTTCAGGTATATTGTATCCCTCTGACCTTCTTATTGACGATGAAACTCAGAAATTCCATCGGAATTAAATACAAAAGGCACAATGCCGACTTAAGTACAAGAAGACCGTTTTTTCTTGCTGTCTATGTTTTGAACCATTCCATTGACACTATTTATAGATTCCGATGCTTCACTCCAGGTTTACTGTATCCCTTGGACCTTCTTATTGACGATGAAACACAGAAATTGCATCGGAATTGAATAGAAAATGCACAATGCCGACTTAAGTACAAGAATACTGACTCTTCTTACTGACTAGGTTTTGAACCATTCCCGTGACACTAGTTATGGATTCCGATGCTTAACTCCAGGTTTACTGTATCCCTTGGACCTTGTTATTGACGATGAAACACAGAAGTTGAATCGGAATAAAATAGAAAAGGCACAATGCCGACTTAAGTACAATAAGTACAGGTTAACTGTATCCCTCAGACCTTCTTATTCACAATGAAACACAGATTTTGCATCGGAATTAAATACAAAAGGCACAATGCCGACTTAAGTACAAGAGGACTGACTCTTCTTACCGTCTATGTTTTGAACCATTCCTGTGACACTAGTTTTAGATTCCGATGCTTCACTTCAGGTATACTGTGTCCCTCTGACCTTATTGCCGATGAAACACAGAAATTGCAACGGAATTAAATACAAAAGGCCCAATGCCGACTTAAGAACAAGAAGACTGATTCTTCTTACTGACTATGTTTTGAACTATTCCTGTGACACTAGTTATAGATTCCGATGCTTCACTTCGGGTTTACTGTATCCCACTGACCTTCTTATTGACTATGAAACACAGAAATTGCATCGGATTAAATACAAAAGCCACAATGCCGACTTAAGTACAAGAAGACTGACTCTTCCTACTGTCTATGTTTTGAACCATTCCAGTGACACTAGTTATAGATTCCGATGTTTCACTTCAGGTTTACTGTATCCCTTGTACCTTCTTATTGACGATGAAACACAGAAATTGCATCGGAATAAATACAAAAGGCACAATGCGAACTTAAGTACATGAAGACCGACTCTTCTTATTGACAATGGTTTGAACCATTCCTGTGACACTAGTTATAGATTCCGATGCTTTACTTTAGGATTACTGTATCCCTTGGACATTCTTAAAGACGATGAAACACAGAAATTGCATCGGAATTAAATACAAAAGGCACAATGCCGACTTAAGTACAAGAAGACTGACTCTTCTTACTGACTATGATTTGAACCATTCCTGTGACACTAGTTATAGATTCCGATGCTTCACTTCAGGTTTACTGTATCTCTCTGACCTTCTTATTGACGATGAAACACAGATATTGCATCGGAATTAAATACAAAAGGCATAATGCCGACTTAAGTACATGAAGACTGACTCTTCTTATTGACTATGTTTTGAACCATTCCTGTGACACTAGCAATAGATTCCGATGCTTCACTTCGGGTTTACTGCATCCCTCTGACCTTCTTATTGACGATGAAACACAGATATTGCATGGGAATTAAATATAAAAGGCATAATGCCGACTTAAGTACATGAAGACTGACTCTTCTTACTGTCTATGATTTGAACCATTCCATTGACACTACTTGTAGATTCCGATACTTCACTTCAGGTTTATTGTATCCCTCTGACCTTCCTATTGACGATGAAACACAGAAATTGCATCGGAATTAAATAGAAAAGGCACAATGTCGACTTAAGTACAAGACGACTGACTCTTCTTACTGTCTATGTTTTGAACCTTTCCTGTGACACTAGTTATAGATTCCGATGCATCACTCCAGGTTTACTGTATCCCTTGGACCTTCTTATTGACGATGAAACACAGATATTGCATCGGAATTAAATAGAAAAGGCACAATGCCGACTTAAGTACAAGAAGACTGACACTTCTTACTGACTATGTTTTGAACCATTACTGTGACACTAGTTATTGATTCCTATGCTTCACTTCAGGGTTACTGTATACCTTGGAACTTCTTATTGACGATGAAACACAGAAATTGCATCGGAATTAAATACAAAAGGCACAATGCCGACTTAAGTACAAGAAGACTGACTCTTCCTACTGTCAATGTTTTGAACCATTCCTGTGACATTGGTTTTGGATTCCGATGCTTCACTTCAGGTTAACTGTATCCCTCAGACCTTCTTATTGACAATGAAACACAGAAATTTCATCGGAAATAAATACAAAAGGCACAATGCCGACTTAAGTACAAGAAGACTGACTCTTCTTACTGTCTATTTTTTGAACCATTCCTGTGACACTAGTTATAGATTCTGATGCTTCACTTCAGGTTTACTGTATCCCTCTGACCTTATTGCCGATGAAACACACATATTGCATCGGAATTAAATACAAAAGGCACAATGCAGACTTAAGGACAAGAAGACTGATTCTTCTTACTGACTATGTTTTGAACCATTCCTGTGACACTAGTTATAAATTCCGATGCTTCACTTCAGGTTTACTGTATCCCTCTGACCTTCTTATTGACTATGAAACACAGAAAATGCATCGGAATTTACATACAAAAGCCACAATGCCGACATAAGTAGAAGAAGACTGCCCCTTCTTACTGTCTATGTTTTGAACCATTCCTGTGACAGTAGTTATAGATTCCGATGCTTCACTTCAGGTTTACTGTTTCTCTTGGACCTTCTTATTGACGATGAAACACAGATATAGCATCGGAATTAAATACAAAAGGCGCAATCCCGACTTAACTACATGAAGACCGACTCTTCTTACTGAGTATGATTGAACCATTCCTGTGACACTACTTATAGATTCCGATGCTTCACATCAGGTTTACCGTATCCCTTGGACATTCTTATAAACAATGAAACACAGAAATTGCATCGGAATTGAATACAAAAGGCACAATGCCGACTGAGGTGCAACAAGACTAACTATTCTTACTGTCTATATTTTGAACCATTCGTGTGACACTAGTAATAGATTCCGATGCTTCACTCCAGGTATACTGTATCCCTTGGACCTTCTTATTGACGATGAAACACAGAAATTGCATCGGAATTAAATACAAAAGGCACAATGCCGACTTAAGTACAAGCAGACTGACTCTTCTTACTATGTTTTGAACCATTCCTGCGACACTAGTTATAGATTCCGATGCTTCACTCCAAGAGTACTGTATCCGTTGGACCTTCTTATTGACGATGAAACACAGAAATTTCATCGGAATTAAACACAAAAGGCACAATGCCGACTTAAGGAGAAGAAGACTGACTCTTCTTACTGACTATGTTTTGAACCACTCCTGTGACACTAGTTATAGATTCCGATGCTTCACGTCAGGGCTACTGTATACCTTGGACCTTCTTATTGACGATGAAACACAGAAATTGCATCGGAAATAAATACAAAAGGCACAATGCCTACTTAAGTACAAGAAGACTGACTCTTCCTACTGTCAATGCTTTGAACCATTCCTGTGACACTAGTTATAGATTCCGATGCTTCACTTCTGGTTTACTGTATCCCTCTGACCTTATTGCCGATGAAACACAGAAATTGCATCGGAATTAAATACAAAAGGCCCAATGCCGACTTAAGAACAAGAAGACTGACTCTTCTTACTGACTATGTTTTGAACCATTCCTGTGACACTAGTTATAGATTCCGATGCTTCACTTCAGGTTTACTGTATCCCTCTGACCTTCTTATTGACTATGAAACACAGAAATTGCATCGGATTTAAATAGAAAAGGCACAATGCCGGCTTAAGTACAAGAAGACTGACCCTTCTTACTGTCTATGTTTTGAACCATTCCTGTGACAATAGTTATAGATTCCGATGCTTCACTTCAGGTTTACTGTACGCCTCTGACCTTCTTATTGACGATGAAACACAGAAATTGCATCGGAATTAAATACAAAAGGCACAATGCCGACTTAAGTACAAGAAAACTGACTCTTCTTACTGTCTATGATTTGAACCATTCCTGTGACACTAGTTATACATTCCGATGCTTCACTTCAGGTTCACTCTATCCCTCTGACCTTCTAATGACGATGAATCACAGAAATTGCATCGGAATTAAATACAAAAGGCACAACGCCACTTAAGTACAAGAAAACTGACTCTTCTCACTGTCTATGTTTTGAACCATTCATGTGACACTAGTTATAGATTCCGATTCTTTACTCCAGGTTTACTGTATCCCTCTGACCATCGTATTGACGATGAAACACAGAAATTGCTTCGGAATTAAATACAAACGGCACATTGCCGACTTAAGTACAAGAAACCTGACTCTCGTTACTGTCTATGATTTGAACCATTCCTGTAACACTAGATATAGATTCAGATGCTTCACTTCAGGTTTACTGTATTCCTCTGACCTTCTTATTGACGATGAAACACAGAAATTGCATCGGAATTAAATACAAAAGGCACAATGCCGACTTAAGTACAAGAAAACTGTATCTTCTTACTGTCTATGTTTTGAACCATTCCTGTGACACTAGTTATAGATTCTGCCACTTCACTTCAGGTTTACTGTATCCCTCTGACCTTCTTATTGACGATGAAACACAGAAATTGCATCGGAATTAAATACAAAAGGCACAATGCCGACTTAAGGACAAGAAGACTGACGCTTCTTACTGCCTATGTTTTGAACCATTCCTGTGACACTAGCAATAGATTCCGATGCTTCACTTCGGGTTTACTGTATCCCTCTGACCTTCTTATTGACGATGAAACACAGATATTGCATCGTAATTAAATACAAAAGGCATAATGAAGACTTAAGTACAAGAAGACTGACTCTTCTTACTGTCTATGATTTGAACCATTCCATTGACACTACTTGTAGATTCCGATACTTCACTTCAGGTTTATTGTATCCCTCTGACCTTCCTATTGACGATGAAACACAGAAATTGCATCGGAATTAAATAGAAAAGGCACAATGTCGATTTAAGTACAAGACGACTGACTCTTCTTACTGTCTATGTTTTGAACCTTTCCTGTGACACTAGTTATAGATTCCGATGCATCACTCCAGGTTTACTGTATCCCTTGGACCTTCTTATTGACGATGAAACACAGATATTGCATCGGAATTAAATAGAAAAGGCACAATGCCGACTTAAGTACAAGAAGACTGACACTTCTTACTGACTATGTTTTGAACCATTCCTGTGACACTAGTTTTGGATTCCGATGCTTCACTTCAGGTTAACCGTATCCCTCAGACCTTCTTATTGACAATGAAACACAGAAATTGCATCGGAAATAAATACAAAAGGCACAATGCCGACTTAAGTACAAGAAGACTGACTCTTCTTACTGTCTATGTTTTGAACCATTCCTGTGACACTAGTTATAGATTCCGATGCTTCACTTCAGGTTTACTGTATCCCTCTGACCTTATTGCCGATGAAACACACATATAGCATCGGAATTAAATACAAAAGGCACAATGCAGACTTAAGGACAAGAAGACTGATTCTTCTTACTGACTATGATTTGAACCATTCCTGTGACACTAGTTATAGATTCCGATGCTTCACTCCAGGTTTACTGTATCCCTTGGACCTTCTTATTGACGATGAAACACAGAAATTGCATCGGAATTAAATACAAAAGGCACAATGCCGACTTAAGGACAAGAAGACTGACTCTTCTTACTGACTATGCTTTGAACCATTCCTGTGACACTAGTTATAGATTCCGATGCTTCACTTCAGGTTTACTCTATCCCTCTGACCTTCTTATTGACGGTGAAACACAGAAATTGCATCGGAATTAAATACAAAAGGCGCAATGCCCACTTAAGTACATGAAGACCGACTCTTCTTACTGAGAATGATTGAACCATTCCTGTGACACTAGTTATAGATTCCGATGCTTCACATCAGGTTTACTGTATCCCTTGGACATTCTTATAAACAATGAAACACAGAAATCGCATCGGAATTGAATACAAAAGGCACAATGCCGACTGAAGTGCAACAAGACTAACTATTCTTACTGCCTATATTTTGAACCATTCCTGTTACACTAGTAATAGATTCCGATGCTTCACTCCAGGTATACTGTATCCCTTGGACCTTCTTATTGACGATGAAACACAGAAATTGCATCGGAATTAAATACAAAAGGCACAATGCCGACATAAGTACAAGCAGACTGACTCTTCTTACTATGTTTTGAACCATTCCTGTGACACTAGTTATAGCTTCCGATGCTTCACTCCAAGTTTACTGTATCTGTTGGACCTTCTTATTGACGATGAAACACAGAAATTGCATCGGAATTAAATACAAAAGGCACAATGCCGACTTAAGTACAAGAAGACTGACTCTTCCTACTGTCTATGTTTTGAAACATTTCTGTGACACTATTTACAGAGTTCGATGCTTCACTTCAGGTTTACTGTATCCCTTGGACCTTCTTATTGACAATGAATCACAGAAATTGCAACGGAATTATATACAAAAGGCAAAATGCCGACTTCTTTCTGTCTATATTTTGAACCATTCCAGTGACACTAGTTATAGATTCCGATGCTTCACTTCAGGTATACTGTATCCCTTGGACCTTCTTATTGACGATGAAACACAG
Organism: Schistocerca serialis cubense; assembly: GCF_023864345.2. NCBI lineage: Eukaryota > Metazoa > Arthropoda > Insecta > Orthoptera > Acrididae > Schistocerca > Schistocerca serialis. The sequence goes on from NC_064644.1 coordinate 640,958,000, forward strand.
AAATTGCATCGGAATAAATACAGAAGGCACAATGCGAACTTAAGTACATGAAGACCGACTCTTCTTATTGACAATGATTTGAACCATTCCTGTGACACTAGTTATAGATTCCGATGCTTTACTTCAGGTTTACTGTATCCCTTGGACATTCTTAAAGACGATGAAACACAGAAATTGCATCGGAATTAAATTAAAAAGGTACAATGCCGACTTCTGTACGAGAAGCCTGACACTTCTCACTGTCTATGATTTGAACCATTCCTGTGACAATAGTTTTAGATTCCGATGCTTCACTCCAGGTTTACTATATCCCTTGGACCTTCTTATTGACGATGAAACACAGAAATTTCATCGGAATTAAACACAAAAGGCACAATACCGACTTAAGGACAAGAAGACTCACTCTTCTTACTGACTTTGTTTTGAACCATTCCTGTGACACTAGTTATAGATTCGGATGCTTCACTTCTGGTTTACTGTATCCCTCTGACCTTATTGCCGATGAAACACAGAAATTGCATCGGAATTAAATACAAAAGGCCCAATGCCGACTTAAGAACAAGAAGACTGACTCTTCTTACTGACTATGTTTTGAACCATTCCTGTGACACTAGTTATAGATTCCGATGCTTCACTTCAGGTTTACTGTATCCCTCTGACCTTCTTATTGACTATGAAAGACAGAAATTGCATCGGAATTAAATAGAAAAGGCACAATACCGGCTTAAGTACAAGAAGACTGACCCTTCTTACTGTCTATGTTTTGAACCATTCCTGTGACACTAGTTATAGATTCCGATGCTTCACTTCAGGTTTACTGTATCGCTAGGACCTTCTTATTGACGATGAAACACAGAAATTGCATCGGAATTAAATACAAAAGGCACATTGCCGACTTAAGGACAAGAAGACTGACTCATCTTACTGCCTATGTTTTGAACCATTCCTGTGACACTAGCAATAGATTCCGATGCTTCACTTCGGGTTTACTGTATCCCTCTGACCTTCTTATTGACGATGAAACACAGATATTGCATCGGAATTAAATACAAAAGGCATAATGCCCACTTAAGTACATGAAGACTTACTCTTCTTACTGTCTATGATTTGAACCATTCCATTGACATTACTTGTAGATTCCGATACTTCACTTCAGGTTTATTGTATCCTTCTGACCTTCCTATTGACGATGAAACACAGAAATTGCATCGGAATTAAATAGAAAAGGCACAATGTCGACTTAAGTACAAGACGACTGACTCTTCTTACTCTCTATGTTTTGAACCTTTCCTGTGACACTAGTTATAGATTCCGATGCATCACTCCAGGTTTACTGTATCCCTTGGACCTTCTTATTGACGATGAAACACAGATATTGCATCGGAATTAAATACAAAAGGCACAATGCAGACTTAAGGACAAGAAGACTGATTCTTCTTACTGACTATGTTTTGAACCATTCCTGTGACACTAGTTATAGATTCCGATGCTTCACTCCAGGTTTACTGTATCCCTTGGACCTTCTTATTGACGATGAAACACAGAAATTGCATCGGAAATAAATACAAAAGGCACAATGCCGACTTAAGGACAAGAAGACTGACTCTTCTTACTGACTATGCTTTGAACCATTCCTGTGACACTAGTTATAGATTCCGATGCTTCACTTCAGGTTTACTGTATCCCTCTGACCTTCTTATTGACGGTGAAACACAGAAATTGCATCGGAATTAAATACAAAAGGCGCAATGCCGACTTAAGTACATGAAGACCGACTCTTCTTACTGAGAATGACTGAACCATTCCTGTGACACTAGTTATAGATTCCGATGCTTCACATCAGGTTTACTGTATCCCTTGGACATTCTTATAAACAATGAAACACAGAAATTGCATCGGAATTGAATACAAAATGCACAATGCTGACTGAAGTGCAACAAGACTAACTATTCTTACTGTCTATTTTTTGAACCATTCCTGTGACACTAGTAATAGATTCCGATGCTTCACTCCAGGTATACTGTATCCCTTGGACCTTCTTATTGACGATGAAACACAGAAATTGCATCGGAATTAAATACAAAAGGCAGAATGCTGACTTAAGTACAAGCAGACTGACTCTTCTTACTATGTTTTGAACCATTCCTGTGACACTAGTTATAGATTCCGATGCTTCACTCCAAGTTTACTGTATCCGTTGGACCTTCTTATTGACGATGAAACACAGAAATTGCATCGGAATTAAATACAAAAGGCACAATGCCGACTTAAGTACAAGCAGACTGACTCTTCTTACTATGTTTTGAACCATTTCTGTGAATCTAGTTACAGAGTTCGATGCTTCACTTCAGGTTTACTGTATCCCTTGAACCTTCTTGGACAATGAATCACAGAAATTGCATCGGAATTATATACAAAAGGCACAATGCCGACTTAAGTACAAGAAGACTGACTCTTCTTTCTGTCTATATTTTGAACCATTCCAGTGACACTAGTTATACATTCCGATGCTTCACTTCAGGTATACTGTATCCCTTGGACCTTCTTATTGACGATGAAACACAGAAATGGCATCGGAATTAAATACAAAAAGCACAATGCAGACTTAAGTACAAGAAGACTGACTCTTCTTACTGTCTATGTTTTGAACCATCACTGTGACACTAGTTGTAGATTCCGATGCTTCTCTCCAGGTTCACTATATCCCTTGGACCTTCTTATTGACGATGAAACACAGAAATTGCATCGGAATTAAATACAAAAGGCACAATGCCGACTTAAGGACAAGAAGACTGACTCTTCTTACTGACTATGCTTTGAACCACTCCTGTGACACTAGTTATAGATTCCGATGCTTCACTTCAGGTTTACTGTATCCCTCTGACCTTCTTATTGTCGGTGAAACACAGAAATTGCATCGGAATTAAATACAAAAGGCGCAATGCCAACTTAAGTACATGAAGACCGACTCTTCTTACTGAGAATGATTGAACCATTCCTGTGACACTAGTTATAGATTCCGATGCTTCACATCAGGTTTACTGTATCCCTTGGACATTCTTATAAACAATGAAACACAGAAATTGCATCGGAATTGAATACAAAAGGCTCAATGCCGACTTAAGTGCAAGAAGACTAACTATTCTTACTGTCTATATTTTGCACCATTCCTGTGACACTAGTTATAGATTCCGATGCTTCACTCCAGGTATACTGTATCCCTTGGACCTTCTTATTGAAGATGAAACACAGAAATTGCATCGGAATTAAATACAAAAGGCACAATGCGACTTAAGTACAAGCAGACTGACTCTTCTTACTATGTTTTGAACCATTCCTGTGACACTAGTTACAGATTCCGATGCTTCACTCCAAGTTTACTGTATCCGTTGGACCTTCTTATTGACGATGAAACACAGAAATTTCATCGGAATTAAACACAAAAGGCAGAATGCCGACTTAAGGAGAAGAAGACTGACTCTTCTTACTGACTATGTTTTGAACCACTCCTGTGACACTAGTTATAGATACCGATGCTTCACTTCAGGGTTACTGTATACCTTGGACATTCTTATTGACGATGAAACACAGAAATTGCATCGGAATTAAATACAAAAGGCACAATGCCGACTTAAGTACAAGAAGACTGACTCTTCCTACTGTCAATGCTTTGAACCATTCCTGTGACACTAGTTTTGGATTCCGATGCTTCACTTCAGGTTAACTGTATCCCTCAGACCTTCTTATTGACAATGATACACAGAAATTGAGTCGGAATTAAATACAAAAGGCACAATGCCGACTTAAGTACACGAAGACTGACTCTTCTTACTGTCTATGTTTTGAACCATTCCTGTGACACTAGTTATAGATTCCGATGCTTCACTTCAGTTTTACTGTATCCCTCTGACGTTATTGCCGATGAAACACAGATATTGCATCGGAATTAAATACAAAAGACACAATGCCGACTTAAGGACAAGCAGCCTGACTCATCTTACTGACTATGTTTTGAACCTTTCCTGTGACACTAGTTGTAGATTCCGATGCTTTACTTCAAGTTTACTGTATCCCTCTGACCTTCTGATTGACTATGAAACACAGAAAATGCATCGGAATTAAATACAAAAGCCACAATGCCGACATAAGTAGAAGAAGACTGAGCCTCATTACTGTCTATGTTTTGAACCATTGCTGTGACACTAGTTATAGATTCCGATGCTTCACTTCAGGTTTACTGTTTCCCTTAGACCTACTTATTGACGAGGAAACACAGAAATTGCATCGGAATTAAATACAAAAGGCACAATGCCGACTAAGGTACAAGAAGACTGACTCTTCTTACTGTCTATATTTTGAACCATCCCAGTGACACTAGTTATAGATTCCGATGCTTCACTTCAGTTTTACTGTATTCCGTGGACTTTCTTATTGACGATTAAAACACATAAATTGCATCGGAATTAAATACAAAAGGCACAATGTCGACTTAAGTACAAGAAGACTGACTCTTCTTACTGTCTATGATTTGAACCATCACTGTGACACTAGTTGTAGGTTCCGATGCTTCACTCCAGGTTTACTGTATCCCTTGCACATTCTTATAAGCAATGAAACACAGAAATTGCATCGGAATTGAATACAAAAGGCTCAATGCCGACTTAAGTGCAAGAATACTAACAATTCTTACTGTCTATATTTTGCACCATTCCTGTGACACTAGTTATAGATTCCGATGCTTCACTCCAGGTATACTGTATCCCTTGGACCTTCTTATTGAAGATGAAACACAGAAATTGCATCGGAATTAAATACAAAAGGCACAATGCGACTTAAGTACAAGCAGACTGACTCTTCTTACTATGTTTTGAACCATTCCTGTGGCACAAGTTATAGATTCCGATGCTTCACTCCAAGTTTACTGTCTCCGTTGGACGTTCTTATTGACGATGAAACACAGAAATTTCATCGGAATTAAACACAAAAGGCACAATGCCGACTTAAGGAGAAGAAGACTGACTCTTCTTACTGACTATGTTTTGAACCACTCCTGTGACACTAGTTATAGATTCCGATGCTTCACCTCAGGGTTACTGTATACCTTGGACCTTCTTATTGACGATGAAACACAGAAATTGCATCGGAATTAAATACAAAAGGCACAATGCCGACTTAAGTACAAGAAGACTGACTCTTCCTACTGTCAATGCTTTGAACCATTCCTGTGACACTAGTTTTGGATTCCGATGCTTCACTTCAGGTTAACTGTATCCCTCAGACCTTCTGATTGACAATGAAACACAGAAAATGCATCGGAATTAAATACAAAAGGCACAATGCCGACTTAAGTACAAGAAGACTGACTCTTCTTACTGTCAATGATTTGAACCATTCCTGTGACACTAGTTATAGATTCCGATGCTTTACTTCAGGTTTACTGTATCCCTTGGACATTCATAATGACGATGAAACACAGAAATTGCATCGAAATTAAATACAAAAGGCACATTGCCGACTTAAGTACATGAAGACTGACTCTTCTTACTGACTATGTTTTGAACCATTCCATTGACACTACTTGTAGATTCCGATACTTCACTTCAGGTTTATTGTATCCCTCTGACCTTCCTATTGACGATGAAACACAGAAATTGCATCGGAATTAAATAGAAAAGGTCACAATGTCGACTTAAGTACAAGACGACTGACTCTTTTTACTGTCTATGTTTTGAACGTTTCCTGTGACACTAGTTATAGATTCCTATGCCTCACTCCAGGTTTACTGTATCCCTTGGACCTTCTTATTGACGATGAAACACAGATATTGCACCGGAATTAAAGAGAAAAGGCACAACGCCGACTTAAGTACGAGAAGACTGACATTTCTTACTGACTATGTTTTGAACCATTCCTGTGACACTAGTTATAGATTCCTATGCTTCACTTCAGGGTTACTGTATACCTTGGAACTTCTTATTGACGATGAAACACAGAAATTGCAACGGAATTAAATACAAAAGGCACAATGCCGACTTAAGTACAAGAAGACTGACTCTTCCTACTGTCAATGTTTTGAACCATTCCTGTGACACTAGTTTTGGATTCCGATGCTTCACTTCAGGTTAACTGTATCCCTCAGACCTTCTTATTGACAATGAAACACAGAAATTGAGTCGGAATTAAATACAAAAGGCACAATGCCGACTTAAGTACAAGAAGACTGACTCTTCTTACTGTCTATGTTTTGAACCATTCCTGTAACACTAGTTATAGATTCCGATGCTTCACTTCAGTTTTACTGTAGCCCTCTGACGTTATTGCCGATGAAACACAGATATTGCATCGGAATTAAATACAAAAGGCACAATGCCGACTTAAGGACAAGCAGACTGACTCATCTTACTGACTATGTTTTGAACCTTTCCTGTGACACTAGTTGTAGATTCCGATGCTTCACTTCAAGTTTACTGTATCCCTCTGACCTTCTTATTGACTATGAAACACAGAAAATGCATCGGAATTAAATACAAAAGCCACAATGCCGACATAAGTAGAAGAAGACTGAGCCTTCTTACTGTCTATGATTTGAACCATTCCTGTGACACTAGTTATAGATTATGATGCTACTCTTCAGGTTTACTGTTTCCCTTGGACCTACTTATTGACGAGGAAACACAGAAATTGCATCGGAATTAAATACAAAAGGCACAATGCCGACTAAGGTACAAGAAGACTGACTCTTCTTACTGTCTATATTTTGAACCATTCCAGTGACACTAGTTATAGATTCCGATGCTTCACTTCAGTTTTACTGTATTCCGTGGACTTTCTTATTGACGATTAAAACACATAAATTGCATCGGAATTAAATACAAAAGGCACTATGTCGACTTAAGTACAAGAAGACTGACTCTACTTACTGTCTATGATTTGAACCATGACTGTGACACTAGTTGTAGGTTCCGATGCTTCACTCCAGGTTTACTGTATCCCTTGGACCTTCTTATTGATGATGAAACACAGAAATTGCATCGGAATTAAATACAAAAGGCACAATGCCGACTTAAGGACAAGATGACTGACTCTTCCTACTGACTATGCTTTGAACCATATCTGTGACACTAGTTATAGATTCCGATGCTACACTTCAGGTTTACTGTATCCCTCTGACCTTCTTATTGACGGTGAAACACAGAAATTGCATCGGAAGTAAATACAAAAGGCACAATGCCGACTTAAGTACATGAATACCGACTCTTCTTACTGAGAATGATTGAACTATTCCTGTGACACTAGTTATAGATTCCGATGCTTCACGTCAGGTGTACTGTATCCCTCTGACCTTATTTACGATGAAACACAGAAATTGCATCGGAATTAAATACAAAAGGCACAATGCCGACTTAAGGACAAGAAGTCTGACTCTTCTTACTGACTATGTTTTGAACCATTCCTGTGACTCTAGTTATAGATTCCGATGCTTCACTTCAGGTTTACTGTATTCCTTGGACCTTCTTATTGACGATTATAACACAAAATTGCACCGGAATTAAATACAAAAGGCACAATGCCGACTTAAGTACAAGAACACGGACTCTTCTTACTGTCTATGTTTGAACCATTACTGTGACACTAGGTATAGACTCCGATGCTTCACTCCAGGTTTACTGTATCGGATTGGACCTTCTTATTGACGATGAAACACAGAAATTGCATCGGAATTAAATAGATAAGGCACAATGCCGACTGAAGTACAAGAAGACTTACTCTTCTTACTGATTATAGTTTGAACCATTCCTGTTACACTAGTTATAGATTCCGATACTTTACTTCAGGTTTACTGTGTACCTTGGACCTTCTTATTGACAACGAAACACAGAAATTGCATCGGAATTAAATACAAAAGGCACAATGCCGACTTAAGTACAAGCAGACTGACTCTTCTTACTATGTTTTGAACCATTCCTGTGACACTAGTTATAGATTCCGATGCTTCACTTTAGGTTTACTGTATAACTTGGACCTTCTTATTGACGATGAAACACAGAAATTGCATCGGAATTAAATACAAAAGGCACAATGCCGGCTGAAGTACAAGAAGACTGACTCTTCCTACTTTCTATGTTTTGAACCATTCCTGTGATACTAGTTATAGATTCCGATGCTTCACTTCAGGTGTACTGTATCCCTCTGACCTTATTTACGATGAAACACAGAAATTGCATCGGAAATAAATACAAAAGGCACAATGCCGACTTATGGACAAGAAGACTGACTCTTCCTACTGACTATGTTTTGAACCATTCCTGTGACTCTAGTTATAGATTCCGATGCTTCACTTCAGGTTTACTGTATCCCTCTGACCTTCTTATTGACGATGAAACACAGAAATTGCATCGGAATTAAATAAAAAAGCCACAAAGCCGACTTAAGTACAAGAAGACAGACTCTTCTTACCGTCTATGATTTGATCCGTTCCGGTGACACTAGTTATAGATTCCGACGCGTCACTTCAGTTTTACTGTATTCCGTGGACCTTCTTATTGACGATTAGAACACATAAATTGCATCGGAATTAAATACAAAGGGCACAATGTCGACTTAAGTACAAGAAGACTGACTCTTCTTACTGTCTATGATTTGAACCATCACTGTGACACTAGTTGTAGATTCCGATGCTTCACTCCAGGTTTACTGTACCCCTTGGACCTTCTTATTGACGATGAAACACAGAAATTGCATCGGAATTAAATACAAAAGGCACAATGCCGACTGGTGTACAAGAAGACTGACTCTTCCTACTGTCTATGTTTTGAACCATTCCTGCGACACTAGTTTTGGATTCCGATGCTTCACTTCAGGTTTACTGTATCCCTCTGACCTTCATATTGACGATGACACACGGAAATTGCATCGGAATTAAACACAAAAGGCACAATGCCGGCTGAAGTACAAGAAAACTGACTCTTCCTACTTTCTATGTTTTGAACCATTCCTGTGATACTAGTTATAGATTCCGATGCTTCACTTCAGGTGTACTGTATCCCTCTGACCTTATTTACGATGAAACACAGAAATTGCATCGGAATTAAATACAAAAGGCACAATGCCGACTTAAGGACATGAAGACTGACTATTCTTACTGACTATGTTTGAACCATTCCTGTGACTCTAGTTATAGATTCCGATGCTTCACTTCAGGTTTACTGTATCCCTCTGACCTTCTTATTGACGATGAAACACAGAAATTGCATCGGAATTAAATAAAAAAGCCACAATGCCGACTTAAGTACAAGAAGACAGACTCTTCTTACCGCCTATGATTTGAACCTTTCCTGTGACACTAGTTATAGATTCCGACGCTTCACTTCAGGTTTACTGTTTCCTTTGGACCATCTAATTCACGATGAAACACAGAAAATGCATCGGAATTAAATAGAAAAGGCACAATGCCGACTTAAGTACAAGAAGACTGACTCTTCCTACTGTCTATGTTTTGAACCGTTTCTGTGACACTAGTTATAGAGTCCAATGCTTCACTTCAGGTTTACTGTATCCCTTGGACCTTCTTATTGACGATGAATCACGGAAATTGCATCGGAATTAAATACAAAAGCCACAATGCCGACTAAAGTACTAGAAGACTGACTCTTCTTACTGTCTATATTTTGAACCATTCCAGTGACACTAGTTATAGATTCCGATGCTTCCCTTCAGGTTTACTGTATTCCTTGGACCTTCTTATTGACGATTATAACACATAAATTGCATCGGAATTAAATACAAAAGGCACAATGCCGACTTAAGTACAAGAAGACTGACTCTTCTTACTGTCTATGTTTGAACCATTACTGTGACACTAGTTATAGATTCCGATGCTTCACTCCAGGTTTACTGTATCCCTTGGACCTTCTTATTGACGATGAAACACAGAAATTGCATCGGAATTAAATACAAAAGCCACAATGCCGACTGAAGTACAAGAAGACTGACTCTTCCTACTGTCTATGTTTTGAACCATTCCTGCGACACTAGTTTTGGATTCCGATGCTTCACTTCAGGTTTACTGTATCCCTCTGACCTTCATATTGACGATGACACACAGATATTGCATCGGAATTAAATACAAAAGTCACAATGCCGAATTAAATACAAGAAGACTGACTCTTCTTACTGTCTATGTTTTGAACCATTCCTGTGACACCAGTTATAGATTCCGACGCTTCACTCCAGGTTTACTGTATCCCTTGGACCTTCTTATTGACGATGAAACACAGAAATTGCGTCGGAATTAAATACAGAAGGCACAATGCCGACTTAAGTACAAGAAGACTGACTCTTCTTACTGACTATGTCTTGAACCATTCCTGTGACACTAGTTATAGATTCCGATGCTTCACTTCAGGTTTACTGTATCCCTCTGACCTTCTTATTGACGATGAAACACAGAAATTGCATCGGAATTAAATACAAAAGGGACGAAGCCGACTTAAGTACCCGAAGACTGACTCTTCTTACTGTCAATGTTTGAACCATTCCTGTGACGATAGTTATGGATTCCGATGCTTCACTTCAGGTTTACTGTATCCTTCTGACCTTCTTATTGACTATGAAACACAGAAAATGCATCGGAATTAAATACAAAAGCAACAATGCCGACATAAGTAGAAGAAGACTGAGCCTTCTTACTGTCTAAGTTTTGAACCATTCCTGTGACACTAGTTATAGATTCCGATGCTTCACTTCAGGTTTACTGTTTCCCTTGGACCTACTTATTGACGAGGAAACACAGAAATTGCATCGGAATTAAATACAAAAGGCACAATGCCGACTAAGGTACAAGAAGACTGACTCTTCTTACTGTCTATATTTTGAACCATTCCAGTGACACTGGTTATAGATTCCGATGCTTCACTTCAGTTTTACTGGATTCCGTGGACTTTCTTATTGACGATTAAGACACATAAATTGCATCGGAATTAAATACAAAAGGCACAATGGCGACTTAAGTACAAGAAGACTGACTCTTCTTACTGTCTATGATTTGAACCATCACTGTTACACTAGTTGTAGGTTCCGATGCTTCACTCCTGGTTTACTGTATCCCTTGGACCTTCTTATTGACGATGAAACACAGAAATTGCATCGGAATTAAATACAAAAGGCACAATGCCGACTTAAGGACAAGATGACTGACTCTTCCTACTGACTATGCTTTGAACCATACCTGTGACACTAGTTATAGATTCCGATGCTTCACTTCAGGTTTACTGTATCCCTCAGACCTTCTTATTGACGGTGAAACACAGAAATTGCATAGGAATTAAATACAAAACGCGCAATGCCGACTTAAGTACATGAAGACCGACTCTTCTTACTGAGAATGATTGAACCATTCCTGTGACACTAGTTATAGATTCCGATGCTTCACGTCAGGTGTACTGTATCCCTCTGACCTTATTTACGATGAAACACAGAAATTGCATCGGAATTAAATACAAAAGGCACAATGCCGACTTAAGGACAAGAAGACTGACTCTTCTTACTGACTATGTTTTGAACCATTCCTGTGACTCTAGTTATAGATTCCTATGCTTCACTGCAGGTTTACTGTATCCCTCTGACCTTCTTATTGACGATGAAACACAGAAATTGCATCGGAATTAGATAAAAAAGCCACAATGCCGACTTCAGTACAAGAAGACAGACTCATCTTACTGTCTATATTTTGAAGCATTCCAGTGACACTAGTTATAGATTCCGATGCTTCACTTCAGGTTTACTGTATTCCTTGGACCTTCTTATTGACGATTATAACACATAAATTGGACCGGAATTAAATACAAAAGGCACAATGCCGACTTAAGTACAAGAAGACTGACTCTTCTTACTGTCTATGTTTGAACCATTACTGTGACACTAGTTATAGACTCCGATGCTTCACTCCCGGTTTACTGTATCCCTTGGACCTTCTTATTGACGATGAAACACAGAAATTGCATCGGAATTAAATAGATAAGGCACAATGCCGACTGAAGTACAAGAAGACTGACTCTTCTTACTGATTATAGTTTGAACCATTCCTGTTACACTAGTTATAGATTCCGATACTTTACTTCAGGTTTACTGTGTACCTTGGACCTTCTTATTGACAATTAAAAACACAGAAATTGCATCGGAATTAAATACAAAAGGCACAATGCCGACTTAAGTACAAGCAGACTGACTCTTGTTACTATGTTTTGAACCATTCCTGTGACACTAGTTATAGATTCCGATGCTTCACTTTAGGTTTACTGTATAACTTGGACCTTCTTATTGACGATGAAACACAGAAATTGCATCGGAATTAAATACAAAAGGCACAATGCCGGCTGAAGTACAAGAAGACTGACTCTTCCTACTTTCTATGTTTTGAACCATTCCTGTGATACTAGTTATAGATTCCGATGCTTCACTTCAGGTGTACTGTATCCCTCTGACCTTATTTACGATGAAACACAGAAATTGCATCGGAATTAAATACAAAAGGCACAATGCCGACTTAAGGACAAGAAGACTGACTCTTCTTACTGACTATGTTTTGAACCATTCCTGTGACTCTAGTTATAGATTCCGATGTTTCACTTCAGGTTTACTGTATCCCTCTGACCTTCTTATTGACGATGAAACACAGAAATTGCATCGGAATTAAATAAAAAAGCCACAAAGCCGACTTAAGTACAAGAAGACAGACTCTTCTTACCGTCTATGATTTGAACCATTCCTGTGACACTAGTTATAGATTCCGACGCTTCACTTCAGGTTTACTGTTTCCTTTGGACCTTGTAATTCACGATGAAACACAGAAATTGCATCGGAATTAAATAGAAAAGGCACAATGCCGACTTAAGTACAAGAAGACTGACTCTTCCTACTGTCTATGTTCTGAACCGTTTCTGTGACACTAGTTATAGAGTCCAATGCTTCACTTCAGGTTTACTGTATCCCTTGGACCTTCTTATTGACGAGGAAACACAGAAATTGCATCGGAATTAAATACAAAAGGCACAATGCCGACTAAGGTACAAGAAGACTGACTCTTCTTACTGTCTGTATTTTGAACCATTCCAGTGACACTAGTTATAGATTCCGATGCTTCACTTCAGTTTTACTGTAGTCCGTGGACCTTCTTATTGACGATTAAAACACATAAATTGCATCGGAATTAAATACAAAAGGCACAATGTCGACTTAAGTACAAGAGGATTGACTCTTCTTACTGTCTATGATTAGAAATATCACTGTGACACTAGTTGTAGATTCCGATGCTTCACTCCAGGTTTACTGTACCCCTTGGACCTTTTTATTGACGATGAAACACAGAAATTGCATCGGAATGAAATAGAAAAGGCACAATGCCGACTGAAGTACAAGAAGACTGACTCTTCCTACTGTCTATGTTTTGAACCATTCCTGCGACACTAGTTTTGGATTCCGATGCTTCACTTCAGGTTTACTGTATCCCTCTGACCTTCATATTGACGATGACACACGGAAATTGCATCGGAATTAAATACAAAAGGCACAATGCCGGCTGAAGTACAAGAAGACTGACTCTTCCTACTTTCTATGTTTTGAACCATTCCTGTGATACTAGTTATAGATTCCGATGCATCACTTCATGTGTACTGTATCCCTCTGACCTTATTTACGATGAAACACAGAAATTTCATCGGAATTAAATACAAAAGGCACAATGCCGACTTAAGGACAAGAAGACTGACTCTTCTTACTGACTATGTTTTGAACCATTCCTGCGACTCTAGTTATAGATTCCGATGCTTCACTTCAGGTTTACTGTATCCCTCTGACCTTCTTATTGACGATGAAACACAGAAGTTGCATCGGAATTAAATAAATAAGCCACAATGCCGACTTAAGTACAAGAAGACAGACTCTTCTTACCGCCTATGATTTGAACCTTTCCTGAGACACTAGTTATAGATTCCGACGCTTCACTTCAGGTTTACTGTTTCCTTTGGACCATCTAATTCACGATGAAACACAGAAATTGCATCGGAATTAAATAGAAAAGGCACAATGCCGACTTAAGTACAAGAAGACTGACTCTTCCTACTGTCTATGTTTTGAACTGTTTCTGTGACACTAGTTATAGAGTCCAATGCTTCACTTCAGGTTTACTGTATCCCTTGGACCTTCTTATTGACGATGAATCACGGAAATTGCATCGGAATTAAATAGAAAAGCCACAATGCCGACTAAAGTAATAGAAGACTGACTCTTCTTACTGTCTATGTTTTGAACCATTCCAGTGACACTAGTTATAGATTCCGATGCTTCACTTCAGGTTTACTGTATTCCTTGGACCTTCTTATTGACGATTATAACACATAAATTGCATCGGAATTAAATACAAAAGGCACAATGCCGACTTAAGTACAAGAAGACTTACTCTTCTTACTGTCTGTGTTTGAACCATTACTGTGACACTAGTTATAGATTCCGATGCTTCACTCCAGGTTTACTGTATCCCTCGGACCTTCTTATTGACGATGAAACACAGAAATTGCATCGGAATTAAATAGATAAGGCAAAATGCCGACTGAAGTACAAGAAGACTGACTCTTCTTTCTGATTATAGTTTGAACCATTCCTATTACACTAGTTATAGATTCCGATACTTTACTTCAGGTTTACTGTGTACCTTGGACCTTCTTATTGACAATGAAACTCAGAAATTGCATTGGAATTAAATACAAAAGGCACAATGCTGACTTAAGTACAAGCAGACTGACTCTTCTTACTATATTTTGAACCATTCCTGTGACACTAGTTATAGATTCCGATGCTTCACTTTAGGTTTACTGTATACCTTGGACCTTCTTATTGACGATGAAGCACAGAAATTGCATCGGAATTAAATACAAAAGGCACAATGCCGACTGAAGTACAAGAAGACTGACTCTTCCTACTGTCTATGTTTTGAACCATTCCTGCGACACTAGTTTTGGATTCCGATGCTTCACTTCAGGTTTACTGTATCCCTCTGTCCTTCATATTGACGATGACACACAGAAATTGCATCGGAATTAAATACAAAAGCCACAATGCCGAATTAAATACAAGAAGACTGACTGTTCTTACTGTCTATGTTTTGAACTATTCCTGTGACACTAGTTATAGATTTCGATGCTTCACTCCAGGTTTACTGTATCCCTTGGACCTTCTTATTGACGATGAAACACAGAAATTGCGTCGGAATTAAATACAGAAGGCACAATGCCGACTTAAGTACAAGAAGACTGACTCTTCTTACTGACTATGTCTTGAACCATTCCTGTGACACTAGTTATAGATTGCGATGCTTCACTTCAGGTTTACTGTTTCCCTTGGACCCTCTAATTGACGATGAAACACAGAAATTGCATCGGAATTAAATACAAAAGGCACAATTCCGACTTAAGTACAAGAAGACTATCTCTTCCAACTGTCTATGTTTTGAACCATTTCTGTGGCACTAGTTGTAGATTCCGATGCTTCACTTCAGGTTTTTCTGTATCCCTTGGACCTTCTTACTGACGATGAAACACAGAAATTGCATCGGAATTAAATACAAAAGGCACAATGCAGACTTAAGTACAAGAAAACTGACTCTTCTTACTATGATTGAACCATTCCTGTGACACTAGTTATAGATTCCGATGCTTCATATCAGGTTTACTGTATCTTACTGTCCTTCTTATTGACGGTGAAACACAGAAATTGCATCGGAATTAAATACGAAAGGCACAATGCCGACTTAAGTGCTAGAAGACTGACTCTTCTTACATCTACATCTACATCTACATTGATACTCCGCAAGCCACCCAACGGTGTGTGGCGGAGGGCACTTTACGTGCCACTGTCATTACCTCCCTTTCCTGTTCCAGTCGCGTATGGTTCGCGGGAAGAACGACTGTCTGAAAGCCTCCGTGCGCGCTCTAATCTCTCTAATTTTACATTCGTGATCTCCTCGGGAAGTATAAGTAGGGGGAAGCAATATATTCGATACCTCATCCAGAAACGCACCCTCTCGAAACCTGGCGAGCAAGCTACACCGCGATGCAGAGCGCCTCTCTTGCAGAGTCTGCCACTTGAGTTTATTAAACATCTCCGTAACGCTATCACGGTTACCAAATAACCCAGTGACGAAACGCGCCGCTCTTCTTTGGATCTTCTCTATCTCCTCCGTCAACCCGACCTGGTACGTATCCCACACTGATGAGCAATACTCAAGTATAGGTCGAACGAGTGTTTTGTAAGCCACCTCCTTTGTTGATGGACTACATTTTCTAAGCACTCTCCCAATGAATCTCAACCTGGTACCCGCCTTACCAACAATTAGTTTTATATGATCATTCCACTTCAAATCGTTCCGTACGCATACTCCCAGATATTTTACAGAAGTAACTGCTACCAGTGTTTGTTCCGCTATAGTTTGAACCATTCCTGTGACACTAGTTGTAGATTCCGATACTTTACTTCAGGTTTACTGTGTACCTTGGACCTTCTTATTGACGACTTATTGACTGACTATGTTATGAACCATTCCTGTGACACTAGTTATAGATTCCGATACTTCACTTCAGGTTTACTGTATCCCTGTGACCTTCTTGTTGACGATGAAACACAGAGATTGCATCGGAATTAAATAGAAAAGGCACAATGCCGACTTAAGTACAAGAAGACTGACTCTTCTTACTGTCTATGTTTTGAACCATTACTGTGACACTAGCTATAGATTCCGATGCTTCACTCCAGGTTTACTGTATCCCTTGGACCTTCTTATTGACGATGAAACACAGAAATTGCATCGGGATTAAATATAAAAGGCACAATGACGACTTATGTACAAGAAGACTGACTCTTCTTACTGTCTATGTATTGTACCATTCTTGTCACACTAGTTATAAATTCCGATGCTTCAGTCCAGGTTTACTGTATCCCTTGGACCTTCTTATTGACGATGAAACACAGAAATTGCATCGGAATCAAATAGAAAAGGCACAATGCCGACTTAAGTAAAAGAAGACTGACTCTTCTTACTGATTATAGTTTGAACCATTCCTGTGACACTAGTTGTAGATTCCGATACTTTACTTCAGGTTTACTGTGTACCTTGGACCTTCTTATTGACGATGAAACACAGAAATTGCGTAGGAATTAAATACAAAAGGCACAATGCCGACTTAAGTACAAGCAGACTGACTCTTCTTACTATGTTTTGAGCCATTCCTGTTACACTAGTTATAGATTCCGATGCTTCACTTTAGGTTTACTGTATACCTTGGACCTTCTTAGTGACGATGACACACAGATATTGCATCAGAAATAAATACAAAAGGCACAATGCCGACTAAAGTACAAGAAGACTGATTCATCCTACTGTCTATATTTTGAACCATTCCTGCGACACTAGTTTTGGATTCCGATGCTTCACTTCAGGTTTACTGTATCACTCATACCTTCTAATTGACAGTGAAACACAGAAATTGCATCGGAAATAAGTACAACAGGCACAATGCCGACTTAAGTCCAAGAAGACTGACTCTTCCTACTGTCTATTTTTTGAACCATTCCTGTGACACTAGCTATAGATTCCGATTCTTCACTTCAAGTTTACTGTATCCCTCTGACCTTATTGCCGATGAAACACAGAAACTGCATCGGAATTAAATACAAAAGGCACAATGCCGACTTAAGGACAAGAAGACTGACTCTTCTTACTGACTATGTCTTGAACCATTCCTGTGACACTAGTTATAGATTCCGATGCTTCACTTCAGGTTTACTGTATCCCTCTGACCGTCTTATTGACGACGAAACACAGAAATTGCGTCGGAATTAAATACAAAAGGGACAATGTCGACTTAAGTACCCGAAGACTGACTCTTCTTACTGTCTATGTTTGAACCATTCCTGTGACACTAGATATAGATTCCGATGCTTCACTTCAGGTTAACTGTATACCTTGGACCTTCTTATTGGCGATGAAACACAGAAAATGCATCGGAATTAAATACAAAAGGCACAAAGCCGACTTAAGTACATGAAGGCTGATTCTTCCTACTGTCTACGTTTTGAACCATTCCTGTGACACTAGTTGTGGATTCCGATGCTTCACTTCAGGTTTACTGTATCCCTCTGACCTTCTTATTGACGATGAAACACAGAAATTGCATCGGAATTAAATACAAAAGGCACAATGTCGACTTAAGTACAAGAAGAGTGTCTCTTCTTACTGACTATGTTTTCAACCATTCCTGTGACACTAGTTATAGATTGCGATGCTTCACTTCAGGTTTACTGTTTCCCTTGGACCTTCTTATTGACGATGAACACAGAAATTGC
This sequence comes from Schistocerca serialis cubense, assembly GCF_023864345.2. Taxonomy (NCBI): domain Eukaryota; kingdom Metazoa; phylum Arthropoda; class Insecta; order Orthoptera; family Acrididae; genus Schistocerca; species Schistocerca serialis. Next base: position 640,976,393 of record NC_064644.1, read on the forward strand.
ATCGGAATTAAAAACAAAAGTCACAATGCCGACTTAAGTACAAGAAGACTGACTCTTCCTACTGTCTATGTTTTGAACCATTTCTGTGACACTAGTTATAGAGTCCGATGCTGCACTTCAGGTTTACTGTATCCCTTGGACCTTCTTATTGACGATGAAACACAGAAATTGCATCGGAATTAAATACAAAAGGCACAATGCCGACTTAAGTACAAGAAGACTGACTCTTCTTACTGACTATGTCTTGAACCATTCCTGTGACACTAGTTATAGATTCCGATGCTTCACTTCACGTTGACTGTATCCCTCTGACCTTCTTATTGACGATGAAACACATAAATTGCATCGGAATTAAATACAAAAGGGACAATGCCGACTTAAGTACCCGAAGACTGACTCTTCTTACTGTCAATGTTTGAACCATTCCTGTGACGATAGTTATAGATTCCCATGCTACACTTCAGGTTTACTGTATCACTGTGACCTTCTTATTGACGGTGAAACACAGAAATTGCATCGGAATTAAATACGAAAGGCACAATGCCGACTTAAGTACAAGAAGACCGACTCTTCTTACTGTCTATGTTTTGAACCATTCCTGTGACACTAGTTATAGATTCCGATGCTGCACTTCAGGTTTACTGTATCCCTTGGACCTTCTTATTGACGATGAACACAGAAATTGCATCGGAATTAAAAACAAAAGTCACAATGCCGACTTTAGTACAAGAAGACTGACTCTTCCAACTGTCTATGTTTTGAACCATTTCTGTGACACTGGTTATAGAGTCCGATGCTGCACTTCAGGTTTACTGTATCCCTTGGATCTTCTTATTGACTATGAAACACAGAAATTGCATCGGAATTAAATACAAAAGGCACAATGCCGACTTAAGTACAAGAAGACTGACTCCTCCTACTGTCTATGGTTAGAACCATTCCTGTGACACTAGTTATAGATTCCGATGCTTCACTTCAGGTTTACTGTATCCCACTGTCCTTCTTATTGACGGTGAAACACAGAAATTGCATCGGAATTAAATACGAAAGGCACAATGCCGACTTAAGTGCTAGAAGACTGACTCTTCATACTGACTATGTTATGAACCATTCCTTTGACACTAGTTATAGATTCCGATGCTTCACTTCAGGTTTACTGTATCCCGGTGACCTTCTTATTGACGATGAAACACAGAGATTACATCGGAATTAAATAGAAATGGCACAATGCCGACTTAAGTACAAGAAGACTGACTCTTCTTACTGTCTATGTTTTGAACCATTCCTGTGGCACTAGTATTAGATTCCGATGCTTCACTTCAGGTTTACTGTTTCCCTTGGACCTTCTTATTGACGATGAAACACAGAAATTGCATCGGGATTAAATAGAAAAGGCACAATGACGACTTATGTACAAGAAGACTGACTCTTCTTACTGTCTATGTATTCTCCCATTCTTGTCACACTAGTTATAAATTCCGATGCTTCACTCCAGGTTTACTGTATCCCTTGGACCTTCTTATTGTCGATTAAAACACATAAATTGCATCGGAATTAAATAGAAAAGGCACAATGCCGACTTAAGTACAAGAAGACTGACTCTTCTTACTGTCTATGTTTTGAACCATTACTGTGACACTAGCTATAGATTCCGATGCATCACTCCAGGTTTACTGTACCCCTTGGACCTTCTTATTGACGATGAAACACAGAAATTGCATCGGAATTAAATAGAAAAGGCACAATGCCTACTAAAGTACAAGAAGACTGACTCTTCTTACTGTCTATATTTTGAACCATTCCAGTGACACTACTTATAGATTCAGATGCTTCACTTTAGGTTTACTGTATACCTTGGACCTTCGTAGTGACGATGAAACACAGAAATTGCATCGGAATTAAATACAAAAGGCACAATGCCGACTGAAGTACAAGAAGACTGATTCATCCTACTGTCTATGTTTTGAACCATTCCTGCGACACTAGTTTAGGATTCCGATGCTTCACTTCAGGTTTACTGTATCACTCATACCTTCTAATTGACAATGAAACACAGAAATTGCATCGGAAATAAGAACAAAAGGCACAATGCCGACTTAAGTACAAGAAGACTGACTCTTCCTACTGTCTATGTTTTGAACCATTCCTGTGACACATGCTATAGATTCCGATGCCTCACTTCAAGTTTACTGTATCCCTCTGACCTTATTGCCGATGAAACACAGAAATTGCATCGGAATTAATTACAAAAGCACAATGCCGACTCAAGGACAAGAAGAGTGACTCTTCTTACTGACTATGTCTTGAACCATTCCTGTGACACTAGTTATAGATTCCGATGCTTCACTTCAGGTGTACTGTATCCCTCTGACATTCTTATTGACGATGAAACACAGAAATTTCATCGCAATTAAATACAAAAGGGACAATGCCGACTTAAGTACCCGAAGACTGACTCTTCTTACTGTCTATGTTTGGAACCATTCCTGTGACACTAGGTATAGATTCCGATGCTTCACTTGAGGTTTACTGTATCCCTCTGACATTCTTATTGACGATGAAACACAGAAATTGCATTGGAATTAAATACAAAAGGCACAATGCCGACTTAAGTTCAAGAAGAGTGACTCTTCTTACTGACTATGTCTTGAACCATTCCTGTGACACTAGTTATAGATTCCGATGCTTCACTTCAGGTGTACTGTATCCCTCTGACATTCTTATTGACGATGAAACACAGAAATTTCATCGCAATTAAATACAAAAGGGACAATGCCGACTTAAGTACCCGAAGACTGACTCTTATTACTGTCTATGTTTGAACCATTCCTGTGACACTAGGTATAGATTCCGATGCTTCACTTCAGGTTTACTGTATACCTTGGACCTTCTTATTGACGATGAATTACAGAAAATGCATCGGAATTAAATACAAAAGCCACAATGCCGACTTAAGTACAAGAAGGCTGATTCTTCCTACTGTCTATCTTTTGAACCATTCCTGTGACACTAGTTGTGGATTCCGATGCTTCACTGCAGGTACACTGTATCCCTTGGACCTTCTTATTGACGATGAAACACAGAAATTGCATCGGAATTAAATATAAAAGGCACAATGCCGACTTAAGTACAAGAATACAAGAAGACTGACTCTTCTTCCTGTCTATGTTTGAACCATTCCTGTGACACTAGTTATAGATTCCGATGCTACACTTCCGGTTTACTGTATCCCTCTGACCTTCTTATTGACGATGAAACACAGAAATTGCATCGGAATTAAATACAAAAGGCACAATGTCGACTTAAGTACAAGAAGAGTGTTTCTTCCTATTGACTATGTTTTGAACCATTCCTGTGACACTAGTTATAGATTGCGATGCTTCACTTCAGGTTTACTGTTTCCCTTGGACCTTCTTATTGACGATGAACACAGAAATTGCATCGGAATTAAAAACAAAAGTCACAATGCCGACTTAAGTACAAGAAGACTGACTCTTCCAACTGTCTATGTTTTGAACCATTTCTGTGACACTGGTTATAGATTTCGATGCTGCACTTCAGGTTTACTGTATCCCTTGGATCTTCTTATTGACTATGAAACACAGAAATTGCATCGGAATTAAATACAAAAGGCACAATGCCGACATAAGTACAAGAAGACTGACTCCTCCTACTGTCTATGTTTAGAACCATTCCTGTGACACTAGTTATAGATTCCGATGCTTCACTTCAGATTTACTGTATCCCTCTGACCTTATTGCCGATGAAACACAGAAATTGCATCGGAATTAAATACAAAAGGAACAATGGCGACTTAAGGAAAAGAAGACTGTCTCTTTTAACTGACTATGTCTTGAACCATTCCTGTGACACTAGATATAGATTGCGATGCTTCACTTCAGGTTTAGTGTTTCCCTAGGACCTTCTTATTGACGATGAAACACAGAAATTGCATCGGAATTAAAAACAAAAGGCACAATGCCGACTTAAGTACAAGAAGACTGACTCTTCCTCCTGTCCATGTTTTGAACCATGTCTGTGACACTAGTTATAGAGTCCGATGCTGCACTTCAGGTTTACTGTATCCCTTGGACCTTCTTATTGACGATGAAACACAGAAATTGCATCGGAAATAAATACAAAATACACAATGCCGACTTAAAGACAAGAAGACTGAGTCTTCTTACTGTCAATGCTTTGAACCATTACTGTGACAATAGTTATGGATTCCGATGCTTCACTCCAGGTTTACTGTATCCCTTGGACCTTCGTATTGACGATGAAACACAGAAATTGCATCGGAATTAAATACAAAAGGCTCAATGCCGACTTAAGTACAAGAAGACTGACTCTTCTTACTGTCTATGTTTGAACCATTCCTGTGAGACTAGTTATAGATTCCGATGCTACACTTCCGGTTTACTGTATCCCTCTGACCTTCTTATTGACGGTAAAACACAGAAAAATGCATCGGAATTAAATACGAAAGGCACAATGCCGACATAAGTACAAGAAGACTGACTCTTCTTACTGTCTATGTTTTGAACCATTTCTGTGACACTAGTTATAGAGTCCGATGCTGCACTTCAGGTTTACTGTATCCCTTGGACCTTCTTATTGACGATGAAACACAGAAATTGCATCGGAATTAAATACGAAAGGCACAATGCCGACTTAAGTACAAGAAGACTGACTCTTCTTACTGACTATGTCTTGAACCATTCCTGTGACACTAGTTATAGATTCCGATGCTTCACTTCACGTTGACTGTATCCCTCTGACCTTCTTATTGACGATGAAACACATAAATTGCATCGGAATTAAATACAAAAGGGACAATGCCGACTTAAGTACCCGAAGACTGACTCTTCTTACTGTCAATGTTTGAACCATTCCTGTGACGATAGTTATAGATTCCCATGCTACACTTCAGGTTTACTGTATCACTCTGACCTTCTTATTGACGGTGAAACACAGAAATTGCATCGGAATTAAATACGAAAGGCACAATGCCGACTTAAGTACAAGAAGACCGACTCTTCTTACTGTCTATGTTTTGAACCATTCCTGTGACACTAGTTATAGATTCCGATGCTGCACTTCAGGTTTACTGTATCCCTTGGACCTTCTTATTGACGATGAACACAGAAATTGCATCGGAATTAAAAACAAAAGTCACAATGCCGACTTTAGTACAAGAAGACTGACTCTTCCAACTGTCTATGTTTTGAACCATTTCTGTGACACTGGTTATAGAGTCCGATGCTGCACTTCAGGTTTACTGTATCCCTTGGATCTTCTTATTGACTATGAAACACAGAAATTGCATCGGAATTAAATACAAAAGGCACAATGCCGACTTAAGTACAAGAAGACTGACTCCTCCTACTGTCTATGGTTAGAACCATTCCTGTGACACTAGTTATAGATTCCGATGCTTCACTTCAGGTTTACTGTATCCCACAGTCCTTCTTATTGACGGTGAAACACAGAAATTGCATCGGAATTAAATACGAAAGGCAGAATGCCGACTTAAGTGCTAGAAGACTGACTCTTCATACTGACTATGTTATGAACCATTCCTTTGACACTAGTTATAGATTCCGATGCTTCACTTCAGGTTTACTGTATCCCGGTGACCTTCTTATTGACGATGAAACACAGAGATTGCATCGGAATTAAATAGAAATGGCACAATGCCGACTTAAGTACAAGAAGACTGACTCTTCTTACTGTCTATGTTTTGAACCATTCCTGTGGCACTAGTATTAGATTCCGATGCTTCACTTCAGGTTTACTGTTTCCCTTGGACCTTCTTATTGACGATGAAACACAGAAATTGCATCGGGATTAAATAGAAAAGGCACAATGACGACTTATGTACAAGAAGACTGACTCTTCTTACTGTCTATGTATTCTACCATTCTTGTCACACTAGTTATAAATTCCGATGCTTCACTCCAGGTTTACTGTATCCCTTGGACCTTCTTATTGTCGATTAAAACACATAAATTGCATCGGAATTAAATAGAAAAGGCACAATGCCGACTTAAGTACAAGAAGACTGACTCTTCTTACTGTCTATGTTTTGAACCATTACTGTGACACTAGCTATAGATTCTGATGCATCACTCCAGGTTTACTGTACCCCTTGGACCTTCTTATTGACGATGAAACACAGAAATTGCATCGGAATTAAATAGAAAAGGCACAATGCCTACTAAAGTACAAGAAGACTGACTCTTCTTACTGTCTATATTTTGAACCATTCCAGTGACACTACTTATAGATTCAGATGCTTCACTTTAGGTTTACTGTATACCTTGGACCTTCGTAGTGACGATGAAACACAGAAATTGCATCGGAATTAAATACAAAAGGCACAATGCCGACTGAAGTACAAGAAGACTGATTCATCCTACTGTCTATGTTTTGAACCATTCCTGCGACACTAGTTTAGGATTCCGATGCTTCACTTCAGGTTTACTGTATCACTCATACCTTCTAATTGACAATGAAACACAGAAATTGCATCGGAAATAAGAACAAAAGGCACAATGCCGACTTAAGTACAAGAAGACTGACTCTTCCTACTGTCTATGTTTTGAACCATTCCTGTGACACATGCTATAGATTCCGATGCCTCACTTCAAGTTTACTGTATCCCTCTGACCTTATTGCCGATGAAACACAGAAATTGCATCGGAATTAAATACAAAAGGCACAATGCCGACTCAAGGACAAGAAGAGTGACTCTTCTTACTGACTATGTCTTGAACCATTCCTGTGACACTAGTTACAGATTCCGATGCTTCACTTCAGGTGTACTGTATCCCTCTGACATTCTTATTGACGATGAAACACAGAAATTTCATCGCAATTAAATAAAAAAGGGACAATGCCGACTTAAGTACCCGAAGACTGACTCTTCTTACTGTCTATGTTTGGAACCATTCCTGTGACACTAGGTATAGATTCCGATGCTTCACTTGAGGTTTACTGTATCCCTCTGACATTCTTATTGACGATGAAACACAGAAATTGCATTGGAATTAAATACAAAAGGCACAATGCCGACTTAAGTTCAAGAAGAGTGACTCTTCTTACTGACTATGTCTTGAACCATTCCTGTGACACTAGTTATAGATTCCGATGCTTCACTTCAGGTGTACTGTATCCCTCTGACATTCTTATTGACGATGAAACACAGAAATTTCATCGCAATTAAATACAAAAGGGACAATGCCGACTTAAGTACCCGAAGACTGACTCTTCTTACTGTCTATGTTTGAACCATTCCTGTGACACTAGGTATAGATTCCGATGCTTCACTTCAGGTTTACTGTATACCTTGGACCTTCTTATTGACGATGAATTACAGAAAATGCATCGGAATTAAATACAAAAGCCACAATGCCGACTTAAGTACAAGAAGGCTGATTCTTCCTACTGTCTATCTTTTGAACCATTCCTGTGACACTAGTTGTGGATTCCGATGCTTCACTGCAGGTACACTGTATCCCTTGGACCTTCTTATTGACGATGAAACACAGAAATTGCATCGGAATTAAATATAAAAGGCACAATGCCGACTTAAGTACAAGAATACAAGAAGACTGACTCTTCTTCCTGTCTATGTTTGAACCATTCCTGTGACACTAGTTATAGATTCCGATGCTACACTTCCGGTTTACTGTATCCCTCTGACCTTCTTATTGACGATGAAACACAGAAATTGCATCGGAATTAAATACAAAAGGCACAATGTCGACTTAAGTACAAGAAGAGTGTTTCTTCCTATTGACTATGTTTTGAACCATTCCTGTGACACTAGTTATAGATTGCGATGCTTCACTTCAGGTTTACTGTTTCCCTTGGACCTTCTTATTGACAATGAACACAGAAATTGCATCGGAATTAAAAACAAAAGTCACAATGCCGACTGAAGTACAAGAAGACTGACTCTTCCAACTGTCTATGTTTTGAACCATTTCTGTGACACTGGTTATAGATTCCGATGCTACACTTCCGGTTTACTGTATCCCTCTGACCTTCTTATTGACGATGAAACACAGAAATTGCATCGGAATTAAATACAAAAGGCACAATGTCGACTTAAGTACAAGAAGAGTGTTTCTTCCTATTGACTATGTTTTGAACCATTCCTGTGACACTAGATATAGATTGCGATGCTTCACTTCAGGTTTACTGTTTCCCTAGGACCTTCTTATTGACGATGAAACACAGAAATTGCATCGGAATTAAAAACAAAAGGCACAATGCCGACTTAAGTACAAGAAGACTGACTCTTCCTCCTGTCCATGTTTTGAACCATGTCTGTGACACTAGTTATAGAGTCCGATGCTGCACTTCAGGTTTACTGTATCCCTTGGACCTTCTTATTGACGATGAAACACAGAAATTGCATCGGAAATAAATACAAAATACACAATGCCGACTTAAAGACAAGAAGACTGAGTCTTCTTACTGTCAATGCTTTGAACCATTACTGTGACAATAGTTATGGATTCCGATGCTTCACTCCAGGTTTACTGTATCCCTTGGACCTTCGTATTGACGATGAAACACAGAAATTGCATCGGAATTAAATACAAAAGGCTCAATGCCGACTTAAGTACAAGAAGACTGACTCTTCTTACTGTCTATGTTTGAACCATTCCTGTGAGACTAGTTATAGATTCCGATGCTACACTTCCGGTTTACTGTATCCCTCTGACCTTCTTATTGACAGTAAAACACAGAAAAATGCATCGGAATTAAATACGAAAGGCACAATGCCGACATAAGTACAAGAAGACTGACTCTTCTTACTGACTATGTTTTGAACCATTTCTGTGGCAATAGTTATAGTTTCCGATGCTTCACTTCAGGTTTACTGTATCCCTTGGTCCTTCTTATTGACGATGAAACACAGAAATTGCATCGGGATTAAATAGAAAGGCACAATGACGACTTAAGTACAAGAAGACTGACTCTTCTTACTGTCTATGTATTCTACCATTCCTGTGACACTAGTTATAGATTCCGATGCTTCACTTCAGGTTTACTGTATCCCTCTGACCTTATTGCCGATGAAACACAGAAATTGCATCGGAATTAAATACAAAAGGCACAATGGCGACTTAAGGAAAAGAAGACTGACTCTTCTAACTGACTATGTTTTGAACCATTCCTGTGACACTAGTTATAGATTGCGATGCTTCACTTCAGGTTTACTGTTTCCCTTGGCCCTTCTTATTGACGATGAAACACAGAAATTGCATCGGAATTAAAAACAAAAGGCACAATGCCGGCTTAAGTACAAGAAGACTGACTCTTCCTACTGTCTATGTTTTGAACCATTTCTGTGACACTAGTTATAGATTCCGATGCTGCACTTCAGGTTTACTGTATCCCTTGGACCTTCTTATTGACGACGAAACACAGATATTGCATCGGAATTAAATACAAAAGGCATAATGCCGACTTAAGGACAAGAAGACTGACTCTTCTTACTGTATATGCTTTGAACAATTACTGTGACACTAGTTATAGATTCCGATGCTTCACTCCAGGTTTACTGTATCCCTTGGACCTTCTTATTGACGATGAAACACAGAAATTGCATCGGAATTAAATATAAAAGGCACAATGCCGACTTAAGTACAAGAAGACTGACTCTTATTACTGTCTATGTTTGAACCATTCCTGTGACACTAGTTATAGATTCCGATGCTACACTCCCGGTTTACCGTATCCCTCTGACCTCGTTATTGACGGTGAAACACAGAAATTGCATCGGAATTAAATACGAAAGGCACAATGCCGACTTAAGTTCAAGAAGACTGACTCTTCTTACTGACTATGTTTTGAACCATTCCTGTGACACTAGTTATAGTTTCCGATGCTTCACTTCAGGTTTACTGTATCCCTTTTACCTTCTTATTGACGATAAAACACAGAAATTGCATCGGGATAAAATAGAAAAGGCACAATGACGTATTAAGTACAAGAAGACTGACTCCTCTTACTGTCTATGTATTCTACCATTCTTGTGACACTAGTTAAAGATTCCGATGCTTCACTCCAGGTTTACTGTATCCCTTGGACCTTCCTATTGACGATGAAACACAGAAATTGCATCGGAATTAAATAGAAAAGGCACAATGCCGACTTAAGTACAAGAAGACTGACTCTTCTTACTGATTATAGTTTGAACCACTCCTGTGACACTAGTTATAGTTTCCGATACTTTACTTCAGGTTTACTGTGTACCTTGGACCTTCTTATTGACGATGAAACACAGAAATTGCATCGAAATTAAATACAAAAGGCACAATGGCGACTTAAGTACAAGCAGACTGACTCTTCTTACTGTGTCTTGAACCATTCCTGTGATACTAGTTATAGATTCCGATGCTTCACTTCAGGTTTACTGTATCTCTTGGACCTTCTTATTGACGATGAAACACAGAAATTGCATCGGGATTGAATAGAAAAGGCACAATGACGACTTAAGTACAAGAAGACTGACTCTTCTTTCTGTCTATGTATTGTACCATTCTTGTGACACTAGTTATAGATTCCGATGCTTCACTCCAGGTTTACTGTAACCCTTGGACCTTCTTATTGACGATGAAACACAGAAATTGCATCGGAATTAAATAGAAAAAGCACAATGCCGACTTAAGTACAAGAAGACTGACTCTTCTTACTGATTATAGTTTGAACCATTCCTGTGACACTAGTTATAGATTCCGATACTTTACTTCAGGTTTACTGTGTACCTTGGACCTTCTTTTGACGATGAAACACAGAAATTGCACGGAATTAAATACAAAAGGCACAATGGCGACTTAAGTACAAGCAGACTGACTCTTCTTACTATGTTTTGAACCAATCCTGTGACACTAGTTGTAGATTCCGATGCTTCACTTTAGGTTTACCGTATACCTTGGACCTTCTTAGTGACGAAGAAACACAGAAATTGCATCGGAATTAAATACAAAAGGCACAATGCCGACTTAAGTACAAGAAGACTGACTCTTCTTACTGACTATGTTTGAACCATTCCTGTGACACTAGTTTTAGATTCCGATGCTTCACTTCAGGTTTACTGTATCCCCCTGACCTTCTTATTGACGATGAAACACAGAAATTGCATCGGAATTAAATACAAAAGGGACAATGCCGACTTAAGTACAAGAAGACTGACTCTTCTTACTGACTATGTTTTGAACCATTCCTGTGGCACTAGTTTTAGATTCCGATGCTTCACTTCAGGTTTACTGTTTCCCTTGGACCTTCTTATTGACGATGAAACACAGAGATTGCATCGGAATTAAATAGAAAAGGCACAATTTCGACTTAAGTACAAGCAGACTGACTCTTCTTACTATGTTTTGAACCATTCCTGCGACACTAGTTTTGGATTCCGATGCTTCACTTTAGGTTTACTCTATAACTCTGACCTTCTAATTGACAATGAACCACAGAAATTGCATCGGAAATAAGTACAAAAGGCACAGTGCCGACTTAAGTACAAGAAGACTGACTCTGCCTACTATCTATGTTTTGAACCATTCCTGTGACACTAGTTTTAGATTCCGATGCTTCACTCCAGGTTTACTGTATCCTTCCGACCTTATTGCCGATGAAACACAGAAATTGCATCGCAATTAAATACAAAAGCCACAATGCCGACTTAAATACAAGAAAACTGACTCTTCTTACTGTCTATGTTTTTAACCATTCCTGTGACACTAGTTATTGATTCCGATGCTTCACTCCAGGTTCACTGTATCCCTTGGACCTTCTTATTGACGATGAATCACAGAAATGGCATCGGAATTAAATACAAAAGGCACAATGCCGACTAAAGTACAAGAAGACTGACTCTTCTTACTGTCTATATTTTGAACCATTCCAGTGACACTAGTTATAGATTCCGATGCTTCACTTGAGGATTACTGTATTCCTTGGACCTTCTTATTGACGATTAAAACACGTAATGTGCATCGGAATTAAATACAAATGGCACAATGCCGACTTAAGTACGAGAAGACTCACTCTTCTTTCTGTCTATGCTTTGAACCATTACTGTGACACTAGTTATAGATTCCGATGCTTCACTCCAGGTTTACTGTATCCTTTGAACATTCTTATTGACGATGAAACACAGAAATTGCATCGGAATTAAATACAAAAGGCACAATGCCGACTTAAGTACAAGAAGACTGACTCTTCCTACTGTCTATGTTTTGAACCATTTCTGTGACACTAGTTATAGAGTCCGATGCTGCACTTCAGGTTTACTGTATCCCTTGGACCTTCTTATTGACGATGAAACACAGAAATTGCATCGGAATTAAATACAAAAGGCACAATGCCGACTTAAGTACAGGAAGACTGACTCTTCTTACTGTCTATGTTTCAACCATTCCTGTGATATTAGTTATAGATTCCGATGTTACACTTCCGGTTTACTGTGTCCCTCTGACCTTCTTATTGACAGTGAAACACAGAAATTGCATCGGAATTAAATACGAAAGGCACAATGCCGACTTAAGTACAAGAAGACTGACTCTTCTTACTGACTATGTTTTGAACCATTCCTGTGACACTAGTTTTAGTTTCCGATGCTTCACTTCAGGTTTACTGTATCCCTTGGACCTTCTTATTGACGATGAAACACAGAAATTGCATCGGGATTAAATAGAATGCTACAATGACGACTTAAGTACAAGAAGAGTGACTCTTCTTACTGTCTATGTATTCTACCATTCCTGTGACACTAGTTATAGATTCCGATGCTTCACTTCTGGTTTACTGTATCCCTCTGACCTTATTGCCGAAGAAACACAGAAATTGCTTCGGAATTAAATACAAAAGGCACAATGGCGACTTAAGGAAAAGAAGACTGTCTCCTCTAACTGACTATGTTTTGAACCATTCCTGTGACACTAGTTATAGATTGCGATGCTTCACTTCAGGTTTACTGTTTCCCTTGGACCTTCTTATTGACGATGAAACACAGAAATTGCATCGGAATTAAAAACAAAAGGCACAATGCCGACTTAAGTACAAGAAGACTGACTCTTCCTACTGTCTATGTTTTGAACCATTTCTGTGACACTAGTTATAGAGTCCGATGCTGCACTTCAGGTTTACTGTATCCCTTGGACCTTCTTATTGACGATGAAATACAGAAATTGCATCGGAATTAAAAACAAAAGGCGCAATCCCGACTTAAGTACAATAAGACTGACTCTTCCTACTGTCTAAATTTTGAACCATTTCTGTGACACTAGTTATAGAGTCCGATGCTGCACTTCAGGTTTACTGTATCCCTTGGACCTTCTTATTGACGGTGAAACACAGAAATTGCATCGGAATTAATTAGAAAAGGCACAATGCCGACTTAAGTACAAGAAGACTGACTCTTCTTACTGATTATATTTTGAACCATTCCTGTGACACTAGTTATAGATTCCGATACTTTACTTCAGGTTTACTGTGTACCTTGGACCTTCTTATTGACGATGAAACACAGAAATTGCATCGGAATTAAATACAAAAGGCACAATGGCGACTTAAGTACAAGCAGACTGAATCTTCTTACTATGTTTTGAACCATTCCTGTGACACTAGTTATAGATTCCGATGCTTCATTTCAGGTTTACTGTATCCTTTGGACCTTCTCATTGACGATGAAACACAGAAATTGCATCGGGATTAAATGGAAAAGGCACAATGACGACTTAAGTACAAGAAGACTGACTCTTCTTACTGTCTATGTATTCTACCATTCTTGTGACACTAGTTATAGATTCCGATGCTTCACTCCAGGTTTACTGTATCCCTAGGACCTTCTTATTGACGATGAAACACAGACATTGCATCGGAATTAAATAGAAAAGGCACAATGTCGACTTAAGGACAAGAAGACTGACTCTTCTTACTGACTATGATTTGAAGCATTCCTGTGACTCTAGTTATAGAATCCGATTCTTCACTTCAGGTTTACTGTATCCCTCAGACCTTCTTATTGACGATGAAACACAGATATTGCATCGCAATTAAATACAAATGCCACAATGCCGACTTAAATACAAGAAGACTGACTCTTCTTACTGTCTATGTTTTTAACCATTCCTGTGACACTAGTTATTGATTCCGATGCTTCATTTCAGGTTTACTGTGTACCTTGGACCTTCTTATTGACGACGAAACACAGAAATTGCATCGGAATTAAATACAAAAGGCACAATGGCGACTTAAGTACAAGCAGACTGACTCTTCTTACTATGTTTTGAACCATTCCTGTGACACTAGTTATACATTCCGATGCTTCACTTTAGGTTTACTGTATACCTTGGACCTTCTTAGTGACGAAGAAACACAGAAATTGCATCGGAATTAAGTACAAAAGGCACAATGTCGACTTAAGGACAAGAAGACTGACTCTTCTTACTGACTATGATTTGAAGCATTCCTGTGACTCTAGTTATAGAATCCGATTCTTCACTTCAGGTTTACTGTATCCCTCAGACCTTCTTATTGACGATGAAACACAGATATTGCATCGCAATTAAATACAAATGCCACAATGCCGACTTAAATACAAGAAGACTGACTCTTCTTACTGTCTATGTTTTTAACCATTCCTGTGACACTAGTTATTGATTCCGATGCTTCACTCCAGGTTTACTGTATCCCTTGGACCTTCTTATTGAGGATGAAACACAGAAATTGCATCGGAATTAAATACAAAAAAAACAATGCCGACTTAAGTACAAGAAGACTGACTCTTCTTACTGACTATGTTTGAACCATTCCTGTGACACTAGTTTTAGATTCCGACGCTTCACTTCAGGTTTATTGTATCCCCCTGACCTTCTTATTGACGATGAAACACAGAAATTGCATCGGAATTAAATACAAAATAGACAATGCCGACTTAAGTACAAGAAGACTGACTCTTCTTACTGTCTATGTAATCTACCATTCTTGTGACACTAGTTATAGATTCCGATGCTACACTCCAGGTTTACTGTATCCCTTGGACCTTCTTATTGACGATGAAACACAGAAATTGCATCGGAATTAGGTAGAAAAGGCACAATGCCGACTTAAGTACAAGAAGACTGACTCCTCTTACTGATTATAGTTTGAACCACTCCTGCGACACTAGTTATAGATTCCGATACTTTACTTCAGGTTTACTGTGTACCTTGGACCTTCTAATTGACGATGAAACACAGAAATTGCATCGGAATTAAATACAAAAGGCACAATGGCGACTTAAGTACAAGCAGACTGACTCTTCTTACTATGTTTTGAACCATTCCTGTGACACTAGGTATAGATTCCGAAGCTTCACTTCAGGTTTACTGTATCCCTTGGACCTTCTTATTGACGATGAAACACAGAAATTGCATCGGGATTAAATAGAAAAGGCACAATGACGACTTAAGTACAAGAAGACTGACTCTTCTTTCTGTCTATGTATTCTACCATTCTTGTGACACTAGTTATAGATTCCGATGCTTCACTCCAGGTTTACTGTATCCCTTGGACCTTCTTATTGACGATGAAACACAGAAATTGCATCGGAATTAAATAGGAAAAGCACAATGCCGACTTAAGTACAAGAAGACTGGTCTTCTTACTGATTATAGTTTGAACCATTCCTGTGACACTAGTTATAGATTCCGATACTTTACTTCAGGTTTACTGTGTACCTTGGACCTTCTTATTGACGATGAAACACTGAAATTGCATCGGAATTAAATACAAAAGGCACAATGGCGACTTAAGTACAAGCAGACTGACTCTTCTTACTATGTTTTGAACCATTCCTGTGACACTAGGTATAGATTCCGATGCTTCACTTCAGGTTTACTGTATCCCTTGGACCTTCTTATTGACGATGAAACACAGAAATTGCATCGGGATTAAATAGAAAAGGCACAATGACGACTTAAGTACAAGAAGACTGACTCTTCTTTCTGTCTATGTATTCTACCATTCTTGTGACACTAGTAATAGATTCCGATGCTTCACTCCAGGTTTACTGTATCCCTTGGACTTTCTTATTGACAATGAAACACAGAAATTGCATCGGAATTAAATATAAAAGGCACAATACCGACTTAAGTACAAGAAGACTGACTCTTCTTACTGTCTATGTTTGAACCATTCCTGTGACACTAGTTATAGATTCCGATGCTACACTTCCGGTTTACTGTATCCCTCTGACCTTCTTATTGACGGTGAAACACAGAAATTGCATCGGAATTAAATACGAAAGGCACAATGCCGACTTAAGTATAAGAAGACTGACTCTTCTTACTGACTATGTTTTGAACCATTCCTGTGTCACTAGTTATAGTTTCCGATGCTTCACTTCAGGTTTACTGTATCCCTTGGACCTTCTTATTGACGATGAAACACAGAAAATGCATCTGAATTAAATACAAAAGGCACAATGCCGACTTAAGTACAAGAAGGCTGATTCTTCCAACTGTCTATGTTTTGAACCATTCCTGTGACACTAGTTACTGATTGCGATGCTTCACTTCAGGTATACTGTTTCCCTTGGACATTCTTATTGACGATGAAACACAGAAATTGCATCGGAATTAAAAACAAAAGGCACATTGCCGACTTAAGTACAAGAAGACTGACTCTTCCTCCTGTCTATGTTTTGAACCATTTCTGTGACACTAGTTATAGAGTCCGATGCTGCACTTCAGGTTTACTGTATCCCATGGACCTTCTTATTGACGATGAAACACAGATATTGCATCGGAATTAAATACAAAAGTTACAATGCCGTCTTAAAGACAAGAAGACTGACTCTTCTTACTGTCTATGCTTTGAACCATTACTGTGACACTAGTTATAGATTCCGATGCTTCACTCCAGGTTTACTGTATCCCTTGGACCTTCTTATTGACGATGAAACACAGAAATTGCATCGGAATTAAAAACAAAATGCACAATGCCGACTTAAGTACAAGAAGACTGACTCTTCCTACTGTCTATGTTTTGAACCATTTCTGTGACACTAGTTATAGAGTCCGATGCTGCACTTCAGGTTTACTGTATCCCTTGGACCTTCTTATTGACGATGAAATACAGAAATTGCTTCGGAATTAAAAACAAAAGGCGCAATGCCGACTTAAGTACAATAAGACTGACTCTTCCTACTGTCTAAATTTTGAACCATTTCTGTGACACTAGTTATAGAGTCCGATGCTGCACTTCAGGTTTACTGTATCCCTTGGACCTTCTTATTGACGATGAAACACAGATATTGCATCGGAATTAAATACAAAAGGTACAATGCCGACTTAAAGACAAGCAGACTGACTCTTCTTACTGTCTATGCTTTGAACCATTACTGTGACACTAGTTTAGATTCCGATGCTTCACTCCAGGTTTACTGTATCCCTTGGACCTTCTTATTGACGATGAAACACAGAAATTGCATCCGAATTAAATATAAAAGGCACCACGCCGACTTAAGTACAAGAAGACTGACTCTTCTTACTGTCTATGTTTGAACCATTCCTGTGACACTAGTTATAGATTCCGATGCTACACTTCCGGTTTACTGTATCCCTATGACCTTCTTATTGACGGTGAAACACAGAAATTGCATCGGAATTAAATAGAAAAGGCACAATGCCGACTTAAGTACAAGAAGACTGACTCTTCTTACTGATTATATTTTTGAACCATTCCTGTGACACTAGTTATACAGTCCGATGCTGTACTTCAGGTTTACTGTATCCCTAGGACCTTCTTATTGACGATGAAACACAGAAATTGCATCGGAATTAAATACAAAAGGCACAATGGCGACTTAAGTACAAGCAGACTGAATCTTCTTACTATGTTTTGAACCATTCCTGTGACACTAGTTATAGATTCCGATGCTTCACTTCAGGTTTACTGTATCCTTTGGACCTTCTCATTGACGATGAAACACAGAAATTGCATCGGGATTAAATGGAAAAGGCACAATGACGACTTAAGTACAAGAAGACTGACTCTTCTTACTGTCTATGTATTCTACCATTCTTGTGACACTAGTTATAGATTCCGATGTTTTACTTCAGGTTTACTGTATCCCTTGTACCTTCTTATTGACGATGAAACACAGAAATTGCATCGGAATTAAGTACAAAAGGCACAATGTCGACTTAAGGACAAGAAGACTGACTCTTCTTACTGACTATGTTTTGAAACATTCCTGTGACTCTAGTTATAGAATCCGATGCTTCACTTCAGGTTTACTGTATCCCTCGGACCTTCTTATTGACGATGAAACACAGAAATTGCATCGCAATTAAATACAAAAGCCACAATGCCGACTTAAATACAAGAAGACTGACTCTTCTTACTGTCTATGTTTTTAACCATTCCTGTGATACTAGTTATTGATTCCGATGCTTCACTCCAGGTTTACTGTATCCCTTGGACCTTCTTATTGACGATGAAACACAGAAATTGCATCGGAATTAAATACAAAAGGCACAATGCCGACTGAAGTACAAGAAGACTGACTCTTCCTACTGTCTATGTTTCGAACGATTCCTGCGACACTAGTTTTGGATTCCGATGCTTCACTTTAGGTTTACTGTATCACTCTGACCTTCTAATTGACAATGAACCATAGAAATTGCAGTGGAAATAAGTACAAAACGCACAATGCCGACTTAAGTACAAGAAGACTGACTCTTCCTACTGTCTATGTTTTGAACCATTCCTGTGACACTAGTTATAGATTCCGATGCTTCACTTCAGGTTTACGTTATCCTTCTGACCTTATTGCCGAAGAAACACAGAAATTGCATCGGAATTAAGTACAAAAGGCACAATGTCGACTTAAGGACAAGAAGACTGACTCTTCTTACTGACTATGTTTTGAAGCATTCCTGTGACTCTAGTTATAGAATCCGATTCTTCACTTCAGGTTTACTGTATCCCTCAGACCTTCTTATTGACGATGAAACACAGAAATTGCATCGCAATTAAATACAAAAGCCACAATGCCGACTTAAATACAAGAAGACTGACTCTTCTTACTGTCTATGTTTTTAACCATTCCTGTGACACTAGTTATTGATTCCGATGCTTCACTCCAGGTTTACTGTATCCCTTGGACCTTCTTATTGAGGATGAAACACAGAAATTGCATCGGAATTAAATACAAAAGGCACAATGCCGACTTAAGTACAAGAAGACTGACTCTTCTTACTGACTATGTTTGAACCATTCCTGTGACACTAGTTTTAGATTCCGACGCTCCACTTCAGGTTTATTGTATCCCCCTGACCTTCTTATTGACGATGAAACACAGAAATTGCATCGGAATTAAATACAAAATAGACAATGCCGACTTAAGTACAAGAAGACTGACTCTTCTTACTGTCTATGTAATCTACCATTCTTGTGACACTAGTTATAGATTCCGATGCTTCACTCCAGGTTTACCGTATCCCTTGGACCTTCTTATTGACGATGAAACACAGAAATTGCATCGGAATTAAGTAGAAAAGGCACAATGCCGACTTAAGTACAAGAAGACTGACTCTTCTTACTGATTATAGTTTGAACCACTCCTGCGACACTAGTTATAGATTCCGATACTTTACTTCAGGTTTACTGTGTACCTTGGACCTTCTTATTGACGATGAAACACAGAAATTGCATCGGAATTAAATACAAAAGGCACAATGGCGACTTAAGTACAAGCAGACTGACTCTTCTTACTATGTTTTGAACCATTCCTGTGACACTAGGTATAGATTCCGATGCTTCACTTCAGGTTTACTGTATCCCTTGGACCTTCTTATTGACGATGAAACACAGAAATTGCATCGGGATTAAATAGAAAAGGCACAATGACGACTTAAGTACAAGAAGACTGACTCTTCTTTCTGTCTATGTATTCTACCATTCTTGTGACACTAGTTATAGATTCCGATGCTTCACTCCAGGTTTACTGTATCCCTTGGACCTTCTTATTGACGATGAAACACAGAAATTGCATCGGAATTAAATAGGAAAAGCACAATGCCGACTTAAGTACAAGAAGACTGGTCTTCTTACTGATTATAGTTTGAACCATTCCTGTGACACTAGTTATAGATTCCGATACTTTACTTCAGGTTTACTGTGTACCTTGGACCTTCTTATTGACGATGAAACACTGAAATTGCATCGTAATTAAATACAAAAGGCACAATGGCGACTTAAGTACAAGCAGACTGACTCTTCTTACTATGTTTTGAACCATTCCTGTGACACTAGGTATAGATTCCGATGCTTCACTTCAGGTTTACTGTATCCCTTGGACCTTCTTATTGACAATGAAACACAGAAATTGCATCGGGATTAAATAGAAAAGGCACAATGACGACTTAAGTACAAGCAGACTGACTCTTCTTTCTGTCTATGTATTCTACCATTCTTGTGACACTAGTAATAGATTCCGATGCTTCACTCCAGGTTTACTGTATCCCTTGGACTTTCTTATTGACAATGAAACACAGAAATTGCATCGGAATTAAATATAAAAGGCACAATACCGACTTAAGTACAAGAAGACTGACTCTTCTTACTGTCTATGTTTGAACCATTCCTGTGACACTAGTTATAGATTCCGATGCTACACTTCCGGTTTACTGTATCCCTGTGACCTTCTTATTGACGGTGAAACACAGAAATTGCATCGGAATTAAATACGAAAGGCACAATGCCGACTTAAGTATAAGAAGACTGACTCTTCCTACTGTCTATGTTTTGAACCATTCCTGTGACACTAGTTATAGATTGCGATGCTTCACTTCAGGTATACTGTTTCCCTTGGACATTCTTATTGACGATGAAACACAGAAATTGCATCGGAATGAAAAACAAAAGGCACAATGCCGACTTAAGTACAAGAAGACTGACTCTTCCTCCTGTCTATGTTTTGAACCATTTCTGTGACACTAGTTATAGAGTCCGATGCTGCACTTCAGGTTTACTGTATCCCATGGACCTTCTTATTGACGATGAAACACAGATATTGCATCGGAATTAAAAACAAAAGGTACAATGCCGACTTAAAGACAAGAAGACTGACTCTTCTTACTGTCTATGCTTTGAACCATTACTGTGACACTAGTTATAGATTCCGATGCTTCACTCCAGGTTTACTGTATCCCTTGGACCTTCTTATTGACGATGAAACACAGAAATTGCATCGGAATTAAATACAAAAGCACAATGCCGACTTAAGTACAAGAAGACTGACTCTTCTTACTGACTATGTTTGAACCATTCCTGTGGATCTAGTTTTAGATTCCGATGCTTCACTTCAGGTTTACTGTATCCCCCTGACCTTCTTATTGACGATGAAACACAGAAATTGCATCGGAATTAAATTCAAAAGGGACAATGCCGACTTAAGTACAAGAAGACTGACTCTTCTTACTGACTATGTTTTGAACCATTCCTGTGGCACTAGTTTTAGATTCCGATGCTTCAGTTCAGGTTTACTGTTTCCCTTGGACCTTCTTATTGACGATGAAACACAGAGATTGCATCGGAATTAAATAGAAAAGGCACATTGCCGACTTAAGTACAAGAAGACTGACTCTTCTTACTGTCTATGTTTGAACCATTCCTGTGATATTAGTTATAGATTCCGATATTACACTACCGGTTTACTGTATCCCTTGGACCTTCTTATTGACGGTGAAACACAGAAATTGCATCGGAATTAAATACGAAAGGCACAATGCCGACTTAAGTACAAGAAGACTGACTCTTCTTACTGACTATGTTTTGAACCATTCCTGTGCCACTAGTTTCAGTTTCCGATGCTTCACTTCAGGTTTACTGTATCCCTCTGACCTTATTGCCGAAGAAACACAGAAATTGCATCGGAATTAAATACAAAAGGCACAATGGCGACTTAAGGAAAAGAAGACTGTCTCTTCTAACTGACTATGTTTTGAACCATTCCTGTGACACTAGTTATAGATTGCGATGCTTCACTTCAGGTTTACTGTTTCCCTTGGACCTTCTTATTGACGATGAAACACAGAAATTGCATCGGAATTAAAAACAAAAGGCACAATGCCGACTTAAGTACAAGAAGACTGACTCTTCCTACTGTCTATGTTTTGAACCATTTCTGTGACACTAGTTATAGAGTCCGATGCTGCACATCAGGTTTACTGTATCCCTTGGACCTTCTTATTGACGATGAAACACAGAAATTGCATCGGAATTAAAAACAAAAGGCACAATGCCGACTTAAGTACAAGAAGACTGACTCTTCCTACTGTCTATGTTTTGAACCATTTCTGTGACACTAGTTATAGAGTCCGATGCTGCACTTCAGGTTTACTGTATCCCTTGGACCTTCTTATTGACGATGAAACACAGATATTGCATCGGAATTAAATACAAAAGGCACAATGCCGACTTAAAGACAAGAAGACTGAGTCTTCTTACTGTCTATGCTTTGAACCATTACTGTGACACTAGTTATAGATTCCGATGCTTCACTTCAGGTTTACTGTATCCCTTGGACCTTCTTATTGACGATGAAACACAGAAATTGCATCCGAATTAAATATAAAAGGCACAACGCCGACTTAAGTACAAGAAGACTGACTCTTCTTACTGTCTATGTTTGAACCATTCCTGTGACACTAGTTATAGATTCCGATGCTACACTTCCGGTTTACTGTATCCCTATGACCTTCTTATTGACGTTGAAACACAGAAATTGCATCGGAATTAAATAGAAAAGGCACAATGCCGACTTAAGTACAAGAAGACTGACTCTTCTTACTGATAATAGTTTGAACCATTCCTGTGACACTAGTTATAGATTCCGACACTTTACTTCAGGTTTACTGTGTACCTTGGACCTTCTTATTGACGATGAAACACAGAAATTGCATCGGAATTAAATACAAAAGGCACAATGGCGACTTAAGTACAAGCAGACTGACTCTTCTTACTATGTTTTGAACCATTCCTGTGACACTAGTTATAGATTCCGATGCTTCACTTCAGGTTTACTGTATCCTTTGGACCTTCTTATTGACGATGAAACACAGAAATTGCATCGGAATTAAATACAAAAGGCACAATGACGACTTAAGTACAAGAAGACTGACTCTTCCTACTGTCTAATTATTCTACCATTCTTGTGACACTAGTTATAGATTCCGATGCTTCACTCCAGGTTTACTGTGTCCCTAGGACCTTCTTATTGACGATGAAACACAGAAATTGCATCGGAATTAAATAGAAAAGGCACAATGCTGACTTAAGTACAAGAAGACTAACTCTTCTTACTGATTATAGTTTGAACCATTCCTGTCACACTAGTTATAGATTCCGATACTTTACTTCAGGTTTACTGTGTACCTTGGACCTTCTTATTGACGACCAAACACAGAAATTGCATCGGAATTAAATACAAAAGGCACAATGGCGACTTAAGTACAAGCAAACTGACTCTTCTTACTATGTTTTGAACCATTCCTGTGACACTAGTTATAGATTCCGATGCTTCACTTTAGGTTTACTGTATACCTTGGACCTTCTTAGTGACGAAGAAACACAGAAATTGCATCGGAATTAAATACAAAAGGCACAATGCCGACTGAAGTACAAGAAGACTGACTCTTCCTACTGTCTATGTTTTGAACGATTCCTGCGACACTAGTTTTGGATTCCGATGCTTCACTTTAGGTTTACTGTATCACTCTGACCTTCTAATTGACAATGAACCATAGAAATAGCATCGGAAATAAGTACAAAACGCACAATGCCGACTTAAGTACAAGAAGACTGACTCTTCCTACTGTCTATGTTTTGAACCATTCCTGTGACACTAGATATAGATTCCGATGCTTCACTTCAGGTTTACTGTATCCTTCTGACCTTATTGCCGATGAAACACAGAAATTGCATCGGAATTAAGTACAAAAGGCACAATGTCGACTTAAGGACAAGAAGACTGACTCTTCTTACTGACTATGTTTTGAAGCATTCCTGTGACTCTAGTTATAGAATCCGATGCTTCACTTCAGGTTTACTGTATCCCTCGGACCTTCTTATTGACGATGAAACACAGAAATTGCATCGCAATTAAATACAAAAGCCACAATGCCGACTTAAATACAAGAAGACTGACTCTTCTTACTGTCTATGTTTTTAACCATTCCTGCGACACTAGTTATTGATTCCGATGCTTCACTCCAGGTTTACTGTATCCCTTGGACCTTCTTATTGAGGATGAAACACAGAAATTGCATCGGAATTAAATACAAAAGGCACAATGCCGACTTAATAACCAGAAGACTGACTCTTCTTACTGACTATGTTTGAACCATTCCTGTGACACTAGTTTTAGATTCCGACGCTTCACTTCAGGTTTATTGTATCCCCCTGACCTTCTTATTGACGATGAAACACAGAAATTGCATCGGAATTAAATACAAAATAGACAATGCCGACTTAAGTACAAGAAGACTGACTCTTCTTACTGTCTATGTAATCTACCATTCTTGTGACACTAGTTATAGATTCCGATGCTTCACTCCAGGTTTACTGTATCCCTTGGACCTTCTTATTGACGATGAAACACAGAAATTGCATCGGAATTAAATAGGAAAAGCACAATGACGACTTAAGTACAAGAAGACTGACTCTTCTTACTGATTATAGTTTGAACCATTCCTGTGACACTAGTTATAGATTCCGATACTTTACTTCAGGTTTACTGTGTACCTTGGACCTTCTTATTGACGTTGAAACCCTGAAATTGCATCGGAATTAAATACAAAAGGCACAATGGCGACTTAAGTACAAGCAGACTGACTCTTCTTACTATGTTTTGAACCATTCCTGTGACACTAGGTATAGATTCCGATGCTTCACTTCAGGTTTACTGTATCCCTTGGACCTTCTTATTGACGATGAAACACAGAAATTGCATCGGGATTAAATAGAAAAGGCACAATGACGACTTAAGTACAAGAAGACTGACTCTTCTTTCTGTCTATGTATTCTACCATTCTTGTGACACTAGTAATGGATTCCGATGCTTCACTCCAGGTTTACTGTATCCCTTGGACTTTCTTATTGACAATGAAACACAGAAATTGCATCGGAATTAAATATAAAAGGCACAATACCGACTTAAGTACAAGAAGACTGACTCTTCTTACTGATTATAGTTTGAAACACTCCTGCGACACTAGTTATAGATTCCGATACTTTACTTCAGGTTTACTGTGTACCTTGGACCTTCTTATTGACGATGAAACACAGAAATTGCATCGGAATTAAATACAAAAGGCACAATGGCGACTTAAGTACAAGCAGACTGACTCTTCTTACTATGTTTTGAACCATTCCTGTGACACTAGGTATAGATTCCGATGCTTCACTTCAGGTTTACTGTATCCCTTGGACCTTCTTATTGACGATGAAACACAGAAATTGCATCGGGATTAAATAGAAAAGGCACAATGACGACTTAAGTACAAGAAGACTGACTCTTCTTTCTGTCTATGTATTCTACCATTCTTGTGACACTAGTTATAGATTCCGATGCTTCACTCCAGGTTTACTGTATCCCTTGGACCTTCTTATTGACGATGAAACACAGAAATTGCATCGGAATTAAATAGGAAAAGCACAATGACGACTTAAGTACAAGAAGACTGACTCTTCTTACTGATTATAGTTTGAACCATTCCTGTGACACTAGTTATAGATTCCGATACTTTACTTCAGGTTTACTGTGTACCTTGGACCTTCTTATTGACGTTGAAACCCTGAAATTGCATCGGAATTAAATACAAAAGGCACAATGGCGACTTAAGTACAAGCAGACTGACTCTTCTTACTATGTTTTGAACCATTCCTGTGACACTAGGTATAGATTCCGATGCTTCACTTCAGGTTTACTGTATCCCTTGGACCTTCTTATTGACGATGAAACACAGAAATTGCATCGGGATTAAATAGAAAAGGCACAATGACGACTTAAGTACAAGAAGACTGACTCTTCTTTCTGTATATGTATTCTACCATTCTTGTGACACTAGTAATAGATTCCGATGCTTCACTCCAGGTTTACTGTATCCCTTGGACTTTCTTATTGACAATGAAACACAGAAATTGCATCGGAATTAAATATAAAAGGCACAATACCGACTTAAGTACAAGAAGACTGACTCTTCTTACTGTCTATGTTTGAACCATTCCTGTGACACTAGTTATAGATTCCGATGCTACACTTCCGGTTTACTGTATCCCTCTGACCTTCTTATTGACGGTGAAACACAGAAATTGCATCGGAATTAAATACGAAAGGCACAATGCCGACTTAAGTATAAGAAGACTGACTCTTCTTACTGACTATGTTTTGAACCATTCCTGAGACACTAGTTATAGTTTCCGATGCTTCACTTCAGGTTTACTGTATCCCTTGGACCTTCTTATTGACGATGAAACACAGAAAATGCATCTGAATTAAATACAAAAGGCACAATGCCGACTTAAGTACAAGAAGGCTGATTCTTCCTACTGTCTATGTTTTGAACCATTCCTGTGACACTAGTTATAGATTGCGATGCTTCACTTCAGGTATACTGTTTCCCTTGGACATTCTTATTGACGATGAAACACAGAAATTGCATCGGAATTAAAAACAAAAGGCACAGTGCCGACTTAAGTACAAGAAGACTGACTCTTCCTCCTGTCTATGTTTTGAACCATTTCTGTGACACTAGTTATAGAGTCCGATGCTGCACTTCAGGTTTACTGTATCCCATGGACCTTCTTATTGACGATGAAACACAGATATTGCATCGGAATTAAATACAAAAGGTACAATGCCGACTTAAAGACAAGAAGACTGACTCTTCTTACTGTCTATGCTTTGAACCATTACTGTGACACTAGTTATAGATTCCGATGCTTCACTCCAGGTTTACTGTATCCCTTGGACCTTCTTATTGACGATGAAACACAGAAATTGCATCGGAATTAAATACAAAAGGCACAATGCCGACTTAAGTACAAGAAGACTGACTCTTCTTACTGACTATGTTTGAACCATTCCTGTGGATCTAGTTTTAGATTCCGATGCTTCACTTCAGGTTTACTGTAACCCCTTACCTTCTTATTGACGATGAAACACAGAAATTGCATCGGAATTAAATACAAAACGGACAATGCCGACTTAAGTACAAGAAGACTGACTCTTCTTACTGACTGTTTTGAACCATTCCTGTGGCACTAGTTTTAGATTCCGATGCTACACTTCAGGTTTACTGTTTCCCTTGGACCTTCTTATTGACGATGAAACACAGAGTTTGCATCGGAATTAAATAGAAAAGGCACATTGCCGACTTAAGTACAAGAAGACTGACTCTTCTTACTGTCTATGTTTTGAACCATTCCTGTGACACTAGTTTTAGATTCCGATGCTTCACTTCAGGTTTACAGTTTCCCTTGGACCTTCTTATTGACGATGAAACACAGAAATTGCATCGGAATTAAATAGAAAAGGCACAATGCCGACTTAAGTACAAGAAGACTGACTCTTCCTACTGTCTATGTTTGAACCATTTCTGTGACACTAGTTATAGAGTCCGATGCTTCACTTCAGGTTTACTGAATCCCTTGGAATTTCTTATTGACGATGAATCACAGAAATGGCATCGGAATTAAATACAAAAGGCACAATGCCGACTAAAGTACAAGATGACTGACTCTTCCTACTGTCTATGTTTTGAACCATGTCTGTGACACTAGTTATAGAGTCCGATGCTGCACTTCAGGTTTACTGTATCCCTTGGATCTTCTTATTGACGATGAAACACCGAAATTGCATCGGAATTAAATACAAAATGCACAATGCCGACTTAAAGACAAGAAGACTGACTCTTCTTACTGTCAATGCTTTGAACCATTACTGTGACACTAGTTATAGATTCCGATGCTTCACTCCAGGTTTACTGTATCCCTTGGACCTTCGTATTGACGATGAAACACAGAAATTGCATCGGAATTAAATACAAAACGCACAATGCCGACTTAAGTACAAGAAGACTGACTCTTCTTACTGTCTATGTTTGAACCATTCCTGTGATATTAGTTATAGATTCCGATATTACACTTCCGGTTTACTGTATCCCTTGGACCTTCTTATTGACGGTGAAACACAGAAATTGCATCGGAATTAAATACGAAAGGCACAATGCCGACTTAAGTACAAGAAGACTGACTCTTCTTACTGACTATGTTTTGAACCATACCTGTGCCACTAGTTTTAGTTTCCCATGCTTCACTTCAGGTTTACTGTATCCCTCTGACCTTATTGCCGAAGAAACACAGAAATTGCATCGGAATTAAATACAAAAGGCACAATGGCGACTTAAGGAAAAGAAGACTGTCTCTTCTAACTGACTATGTTTTGAACCATTCCTGTGACACTAGTTATAGATTGCGATGCTTCACTTCAGGTTTACTGTTTCCTTTGGACCTTCTTATTGACGATGAAACACAGAAATTGCATCGGAATTAAAAACAAAAGGCACAATGCCGACTTAAGTACAAGAAGACTGACTCTTCCTACTGTCTATGTTTTGAACCATTTCTGTGACACTAGTTATGGAGTCCGATGCTGCACATCAGGTTTACTGTATCCCTTGGACCTTCTTATTGACGATGAAACACTGAAATTGCATCGCAATTAAAAACAAAAGGCACAATGCCGACTTAAGTACAAGAAGACTGACTCTTCCTACTGTCTATGTTTTGAACCATTTCTGTGACACTAGTTATAGAGTCCGATGCTGCACTTCAGGTTTACTGTATCCCTTGGACCTTCTTATTGACGATGAAACACAGAAATTGCATCGGAATTAAATACAAAAGGCACAATGGCGACTTAAGTACAAGCAGACTGACTCTGCTTACTATGTTTTGAACCATTCCTGTGACACTAGTTATAGATTCCGATGCTTCACTTCAGGTTTACTGTATCCTTTGGACCTTCTTATTGACGATGAAACACAGAAATTGCATCGGAATTAAATACAAAAGGCACAATGACGATTTAAGTACAAGAAGACTGACTCTTCCTACTGTCTATGTATTCTACCATTCTTGTGACACTAGTTATAGATTCCGATACTTCACTCCAGGTTTACTGTATCCCTAGGACCTTCTTATTGACGATGAAACACAGAAATTGCATCGGAATTAAATAGAAAAGGCACAATGCTGACTTAAGTACAAGAAGACTAACTCTTCTTACTGATTATAGTTTGAACCATTCCTGTGACACTAGTTATAGATTCCGATACTTTACTTCAGGTTTACTGTGTACCTTGGACCTTCATATTGACGACCAAACACAGAAATTGCATCGGAGTTAAATACAAAAGGCACCATGGCGACTTAAGTACAAGCAAACTGACTCTTCTTACTATGTTTTGAACCATTCCTGTGACACTAGTTATAGATTCCGATGCTTCACTTTAGGTTTACTGTATACCTTGGACCTTCTTAGTGACGAAGAAACACAGAAATTGCATCGGAATTAAATACAAAAGGCACAATGCCGACTGAAGTACAAGAAGACTGACTCTTCCTACTGTCTATGTTTTGAACCATTCCTGCGACACTAGTTTTGGATTCCGATGCTTCACTTTAGGTTTACTGTATCACTCTGACCTTCTAATTGACAATGAACCATAGAAATTTCATCGGAAATAAGTACAAAACCCACAATGCCGACTTAAGTACAAGAAGACAGACCCCTCCTACTGTCTATGTTTTGAACCATTCCTGTGACACTAGTTATAGATTCCGATGCTTCACTTCAGGTTTACTGTATCCTTCTGACCTTATTGCCGATGAAACACAGAAATTGCATCGGAATTAAATACAAAAGGCACAATGTCGACTTAAGGACAAGAAGACTGACTCTTCTTACTGACTATGTTTTGAAGCATTCCTGTGACTCTAGTTATAGAATCCGATGCTTCACTTCAGGTTTACTGTATCCCTCTGACCTTCTTATTGACGATGAAACACAGAAATTGCATCGCAATGAAATACAAAAGCCACAATGCCGACTTAAATACAAGAAGACTGACTCTTCTTACTGTCTATGTTTTTAACCATTTCTGTGACACTAGTTATTGATTCCGATGCTTCACTCCAGGTTTACTGTATCCCTTGGACCTTCATATTGACGATGAAACACATAAATTACATCGGAATTAAATACAAAAGGCACAATGCCGACTTAAGTACAAGAAGACTGACTCTTCATACTGACTATGTTTGAACCATTCCTGTGACACTAGTTTTAGATTCCGACGCTTCACTTCAGGTTTACTGTATCCCCCTGACCTTCTTATTGACGATGAAACACAGAAATTGCATCGGAATTAAATACAAAATAGACAATGCCGACTTAAGTACAAGAAGACTGACTCTTCTTACTGCCTATGTTTTTAACCATTCCTGTGGCACTAGTTTTAGATTCCGATGCTTCACTTCAGGTTTACTGTTTCCCTTGGACCTTCTTATTGACGATGAAACACAGAGATTGCATCGGAATTAAATAGAAAAGGCACAATGCCGACTTAAGTACAAGAAGACTGACTCTTCTTACTGTCTATGTTTTGAACCATTCCTGTGGCACTAGTTTTTGATTCCGATGCTTCACTTCAGGTTGACTGTTTCCCTTGGACCTTCTTATTGACGATGAAACACAGAAATTGCATCGGAATTAAATACAAAAGGCACAATGCCGACTTAAGTACAAGAAGACTGACTCTTCCTACTGTCTATGTTTTGAACCATTCCTGCGACACTAGTTTTGGATTTCGATGCTTCACTTTAGGTTTACTGTATCACTCTGACCTTCTAATTGACAATGAACCATAGAAATTGCATCGGAAATAAGTACAAAAGGCACAATGCCGACGTAAGTACAAGAAGACTGACTCTTCTTACTGTCTATGTTTTGAACCATTCCTGTGGCACTAGTTTTTGATTCCGATGCTTCACTCCAGGTTTACTGTATCCCTTGAACATTCTTATTGACGATAAAACACAGAAATTGCATCGGAATTAAATACAAAAGGCACAATGCCGACTTAAGTACAAGAAGACTGTCTCTTCCTACTGTCTATGTTTTGAACCATTTCAGTGACACTAGTTATAGAGTCCGATGCTGCACTTCAGGTTTACTGTATCCCTTGGACCTTCTTATTGACGATGAAACACAGATATTGCATCGGAATTAAATACAAAATGCACAATGCCGACTTAAAGACAAGGAGACTGACTCTTCTTACTGTCAATGCTTTGAACCATTACTGTGACACTAGTTATAGATTCCGATGCTTCACTCCAGGTTTACTGTATCCCTTGGACCTTCGTATTGACGATGAAACACAGAAATTAAATCGGAATTAAATACAAAAGGCACAATGCCGACTTAAGTACAAGAAGACTGACTCTTCTTACTGTGTATGTTTGAACCATTCCTGTGACACTAGTTATAGATTCCGATGCTACACTTCCCGTTTACTGTATCCCTCTGACCTTCTTATTGACGGTGAAACACAGAAATTGCATCAGAATTAAATACGAAAGGCACAATGCCGACTTAAGTACTAGAAGACTGACTCTTCTTACTGACTATGTTTTGAACCATTCCTGTGACACTAGTTTTAGTTTCCGATGCTTCACTTCAGGTTTACTGTTTCCCTTGGACCTTCTTATTGACGATGAAACACAGAAATTGCATCGGGATTAAATAGAAAGGCACAATGACGACTTAACTACAAGAAGACTGACTCTTCTTACTGTCTATGAATTCTACCATTCCTGTGACACTAGTTATAGATTCCGATGCTTCACTTCAGGTTTACTGTATCCCTCTGACCTTATTGCCGAAGAAACACAGAAATTGCATCGGAATTAAATACAAAAGGCACAATGGCGACTTAAGGAAGAGAAGACTATCTCATCTAACTGACTATGCTTTGAACCATTCCTGTGACACTAGTTATAGATTGCAATGCTTCACTTCAGGTTTACTGCTTCCCTTCTACCTTCTTATTGATGATGAAACACAGAAATTGCATCGGAATTAAAAACAAAAGGCACAATGCCAACTTAAGTACAAGAAGACTGACTCTTCCTACTGTCTATGTTTTGAACCATTTCTGTGACACTAGTTATAGAGTCCGATGCTGCACTTCAGGTTTACTGTATCCCTTGGACCTTCTTATTGACGATGAAACACAGAAATTGCATCGGAATTAAAAACAAAAGGCACAATGCCGACTTAAGTACAAGAAGACTGACTCTTCCTACTGTCTATGTTTTGAA
This sequence comes from Schistocerca serialis cubense, assembly GCF_023864345.2. NCBI lineage: Eukaryota > Metazoa > Arthropoda > Insecta > Orthoptera > Acrididae > Schistocerca > Schistocerca serialis. The sequence continues at coordinate 641,008,853 of NC_064644.1, forward strand.
CCATTTCTGTGACACTAGTTATTGAGTCCGATGCTGCACTTCAGGTTTACTGTATCCCTTGGACCTTCATATTGACGATGAAACACATCGGAATTAAATACAAAAGGCACAATGCCGACGTAAAGACAAGAACACTGACTCTTCTTACTGTCTATGCTTTGAACCATTACTGTGACACTAGTTATAGATTCCGATGCTTCACTCCAGGTTTACTGTATCTCTTGGACCTTCTTATTGACGATGAAACACAGAAATTGCATCCGAATTAAATATAAAAGGCACAATGCCTTTTCTGCCATTCCTGTGACACTAGTTATACTTTCTGATGCTTCACTTCAGGTTTACTGTATCCCTTGGACCTTCTTATTGACGATGAAACACAGAAATTGCATCGGGATTAAATAGAAAAGGCACACTGACGACTTAAGTACGAGAAGACTGACTCTTCTTACTGTCTATGTAATCTATCATTCTTGTGACACTAGTTATAGATTCCGATGCTTCACTCCAGGTTTACTGTGTCCCTTGGACCTTCTTATTGACGATGAAAATCAGAAATTGCATCGGAATTAAATAGAAAAGGCACAATGCCGACTTAAGTACAAGAAGACTGACTCTTCTTACTGATTATAGTTTGAACCATTCCTGTGACACTAGTAATAGATTCCGATGCTTTACTTCAGGTTTACTGTATACCTTGGACCATCTTATTGACGATGAAACACAGAAAATGCATCGGAATTAAATACAAAAGGCACAATGTCGACTTAAGTACAAGAAGACTGACTCTTCCTACTGTCTATGTTTTGAACCATTCCTGTGACACTAGTTTTGGTTTCCGATGCTTCACTTCAGGCTTACTGTATCCCTTGGACCTTCTTATTGACGATGAAACACAGAAATTACATCGGAATTAAATACAAAAGGCACAATGCCGACTTAAGTACAAGAAGACTGACTCTTCATACTGACTATGTTTGAACCATTCCTGTGACACTAGTTTTAGATTCCGACGCTTCACTTCAGGTTTACTGTATCCCCCTGACCTTCTTATTGACGATGAAACACAGAAATTGCATCGGAATTAAATACAAAATAGACAATGCCGACTTAAGTACAAGAAGACTGACTCTTCTTACAGCCTATGTTTTGAACCATTCCTGTGGCACTAGTTTCAGATTCCGATGCTTCACTTCAGGTTTACTGTTTCCCTTGGACCTTCTTATCGACGATGAAACACAGAGATTGCATCGGAATTAAATAGAAAAGGCACAATGCCGACTTAAGTACAAGAAGACTGACTCTTCTTACTGTCTATGTATTCTACCATTCTTGTGACACTAGTTATAGATTCCGATACTTCACTCCAGGTTTACTGTATCCCTTGGACCTTCTTATTGACGATGAAACACAGAAATTGCATCGGAATTAAATAGAAAAGGCACAATGCCGACTTAAGTACAAGAAGACTGACTCTTCTTACTGATTATAGTTTGAACCACTCCTGTGACACTAGTTATAGATTCCGATACTTTACTTCAGGTTTACTGTTTCCCTTGGACCTTCTTATTGACGATGAAACACAGAAATTGCATCGGAATTAAATACAAAAGGCACAATGGCGACTTAAGTACAAGCAGACTGACTCTTCTTACTATGTTTTGAACCATTCCTGTGACACTAGGTATAGATACCGATGCTTCACTTCAGGTTTACTGTATCCCTTGGACCTTCTTATTGACGATGAAACACAGAAATTGCATCGGGATTAAATAGAAAAGGCATAATGACGACTTAAGTACAAGAAGACTGGCTCTTCTTTCTGTCTATGTATTCTACCATTCTTGTGACACTAGTTATAGATTCCGATGCTTCACTCCAGGTTTACTGTATCCCTTGGACCTTCTTATTGACGATGAAACACAGAAATTGCATCGGAATTAAATAGAAAAAGCACAATGCCGACTTAAGTACAAGAAGACTGACCCTTCTTACAGATAATAGTTTGAACCATTCCTGTGACACTAGTTATAGATTCCGATACTTTACTTCAGGTTTACTGTGTACCTTGGACCTTCTTATTAACGATGAAACACAGAAATTGCATCGGAATTAAATACAAAAGGCACAATGGCGACTTAAGTACAAGCAGACTGACTCTTCTTACTATGTTTTGAACCATTCCTGTGACACTAGTTGTAGATTCCGATGCTTCACTTTAGGTTTACCGTATACCTTAGACCTTCTTAGTGACGAAGAAACACAGAAATTGCATCGGAATTAAATACAAAAGGCACAATGCTGACTGAAGTACAAGAAGACTGACTCTTCCTACTGTCTATGTTTTGAACCATTCCTGCGACACTAGTTTTGGATTCCGATGCTTCACTTTAGGTTTACTGTATCACTCTGACCTTCTAATTGACAATGAACCATAGAAATTGCATCGGAAATAAGTACAAAAGGCACAATGCCGACGTAAGTACAAGAAGACTGACTCTTCCTACTATCTATGTTTTGAACCATTCCTGTGACACTAGTTATTCATTCCGATGCTTCACTCCAGGTTTACTGTATCCTTCTGACCTTATTGCCGATGAAACACGGAAATTGCATCGGAATTAAATTCAAAAAGCACAATGTCGACTTAAGGACAAGAAGACTGACCCTTCTTACTGTCTATGTTTTTAACCATTCCTGTGACACTAGTTATTGATTCCGATGCTTCACTCCAGGTTTACTGTATCCCTTGGACCTTCTTATTGACGATGAAACACAGAAATTGCATTGGAATTAAATACAAAAGGCACAATGCCGACTTAAGTACAAGAAGACTGACTCTTCTTACTGACTATGTTTTGAACCATTCCTGTGGCACTAGTTTTAGATTCCGATGCTTCACTTCAGGTTTACTGTTTCCCTTGGACCTTCTTATTGACGATGAAACACAGAGATTGCATCGGAATGAAATAGAAAAGGCACAATGCCGACTTAAGTACAAGAAGACTGACTCTTCTTACTGTCTATGTTTTGAACCATTCCTGTGGCACTAGTTTTTGATTCCGATGCTTCACTTCAGGTTGACTGTTTCCCTTGGACCTTCTTATTGACGATGAAACACAGAAATTGCATCGGAATTAAATACAAAAGGCACAATGCCGACTTAAGTACAAGAAGACTGACTCTTCCTACTGTCTATGTTTTGAACCATTCCTGCGACACTAGTTTTGGATTTCGATGCTTCACTTTAGGTTTACTGTATCACTCTGACCTTCTAATTGACAATGAACCATAGAAATTGCATCGGAAATAAGTACAAAAGGCACAATGCCGACGTAAGTACAAGAAGACTGACTCTTCTTACTGTCTATGTTTTGAACCATTCCTGTGGCACTAGTTTTTGATTCCGATGCTTCACTCCAGGTTTACTGTGTCCCTTGAACATTCTTATTGACGATAAAACACAGAAATTGCATCGGAATTAAATACAAAAGGCACAATGCCGACTTAAGTACAAGAAGACTGTCTCTTCCTACTGTCTATGTTTTGAACCATTTCAGTGACACTAGTTATAGAGTCCGATGCTGCACTTCAGGTTTACTGTATCCCTTGGACCTTCTTATTGACGATGAAACACAGATATTGCATCGGAATTAAGTACAAAATGCACAATGCCGACTTAAAGACAAGAAGACTGACTCTTCTTACTGTCAATGCTTTGAACCATTACTGTGACACTAGTTATAGATTCCGATGCTTCACTCCAGGTTTACTGTATCCCTTGGACCTTCGTATTGACGATGAAACACAGAAATTAAATCGGAATTAAATACAAAAGGCACAATGCCGACTTAAGTACAAGAAGACTGACTCTTCTTACTGTGTATGTTTGAACCATTCCTGTGACACTAGTTATAGATTCCGATGCTACACTTCCCGTTTACTGTATCCCTCTGACCTTCTTATTGACGGTGAAACACAGAAATTGCATCAGAATTAAATACGAAAGGCACAATGCCGACTTAAGTACTAGAAGACTGACTCTTCTTACTGACTATGTTTTGAACCATTCCTGTGACACTAGTTTTAGTTTCCGATGCTTCACTTCAGGTTTACTGTTTCCCTTGGACCTTCTTATTGACGATGAAACACAGAAATTGCATCGGGATTAAATAGAAAGGCACAATGACGACTTAACTACAAGAAGACTGACTCTTCTTACTGTCTATGAATTCTACGATTCCTGTGACACTAGTTATAGATTCCGATGCTTCACTTCAGGTTTACTGTATCCCTCTGACCTTATTGCCGAAGAAACACAGAAATTGCATCGGAATTAAATACAAAAGGCTCAATGGCGACTTAAGGAAGAGAAGACTATCTCATCTAACTGACTATGCTTTGAACCATTCCTGTGACACTAGTTATAGATTGCAATGCTTCACTTCAGGTTTACTGCTTCCCTTCTACCTTCTTATTGATGATGAAACACAGAAATTGCATCGGAATTAAAAACAAAAGGCACAATGCCAACTTAAGTACAAGAAGACTGACTCTTCCTACTGTCTATGTTTTGAACCATTTCTGTGACACTAGTTATAGAGTCCGATGCTGCACTTCAGGTTTACTGTCTCCCTTGGACCTTCTTATTGACGATGAAACACAGAAATTGCATCGGAATTAAAAACAAAAGGCACAATGCCGACTTAAGTACAAGAAGACTGACTCTTCCTACTGTCTATGTTTTGAACCATTTCTGTGACACTAGTTATTGAGTCCGATGCTGCACTTCAGGTTTACTGTATCCCTTGGACCTTCTTATTGACGATGAAACACATCGGAATTAAATACAAAAGGCACAATGCCGACGTAAAGACAAGAACACTGACTCTTCTTACTGTCTATGCTTTGAACCATTACTGTGACACTAGTTATAGATTCCGATGCTTCACTCCAGGTTTACTGTATCTCTTGGACCTTCTTATTGACGATGAAACACAGAAATTGCATCCGAATTAAATATAAAAGGCACAATGCCTTTTCTGCCATTCCTGTGACACTAGTTATAGTTTCTGATGCTTCACTTCAGGTTTACTGTATCCCTTGGACCTTCTTATTGACGATGAAACACAGAAATTGCATCGGGATTAAATAGAAAAGGCACACTGACGACTTAAGTACGAGAAGACTGACTCTTCTTACTGTCTATGTAATCTATCATTCTTGTGACACTAGTTATAGATTCCGATGCTTCACTCCAGGTTTACTGTGTCCCTTGGACCTTCTTATTGACGAAGAAAATCAGAAATTGCATCGGAATTAAATAGAAAAGGCACAATGCCGACTTAAGTACAAGAAGACTGACTCTTCTTACTGACTCTGTTTTGAACCATTCCTGTGACGCTAGCATTAGATTCCGATGCTGCACTTCAGGTTTACTGTATCCCTTGGACCTTCTTATTGACGATGAAACACAGAAATTGCATCGGAATTAAATATAGAAGGCATAATGCCTACTTAAGTACAAGAAGACTGACTCTTCTTACTCTCTATGTTTTGACCCATTCCATTGACACTAGTTTTGGATTCCGATGCTTCACTTCAGGTTTACTGTATCCCTCTGACCTTCTTATTGACAATGAAACACAGAAATTGCATGGGAATTAAATACAAAAGGCACAATGCCCACTTAAATACAAGAAGACTGACTCTTCCTACTGTGTATGTTTTGAACCATTCCTGTGACACTAGTTATAGATTCCGATGCTTCACTTCAGGTTTACTGTATCCCTCTGACCTTATTGCCGATGAAACACAGAAATTGCATCGGAATTAAATACAAAAGGCACAATGGCGACTTAAGACTGACTCTTCCCAATGTCTACGTTTTGAACCATTCCTGTGACACTATTTTGGATTCCGATGCTTCACTTCAGGTTTACTGTATCCCTCTGACCTTCTTATTGACAATGAAACACAGAAATTGCATCGGATTAAATACAAAAGGCACAATGCCGACTTGAGTACAAGAAGACTGACTCTTCCTACTGTCTATGTTTTGAACCATTCCTGTGACACTAGTTATAGATTCCGATGCTTCACTTCAGGTTTACTGTATCCCTCTGACTTTATTGCCGATGAAACACAGAAATTACATCGGATAAATACAAAAGGCACAATGCCGACTTAAGGACAAGAAGACTGACTCTTCTTACTGACTATGTTTTGAACCATTCCTGTGACTCTAGTTATAGATTCCGATGCTTCACTTCAGGTTTACTGTATCCCTCTGACCTTCTTATTGACGATGAAACACAGAAATTGCTTCGGAATTAAATACAAAAGCACAATGCCGACTTAAGTACAAGAAGACTGACTCTTCTTACTGTCTATGTTTCCCCATTCCTGTGACAGTAGTTATAGATTCCGATGCTTCACTTCAGGTTTACTGTATCCCTCTGACCTTCTTATTGACGATGAAACACAGAAACGGCTTCGGAATGAAATACAAAAGGCACAATGCCGACTTAAGGACAAGAAGACTGACTTTTCATACTGACTATGTTTTGAACAATTCCTGTGACACTAGTTATAGATTCCGATGCTACACTTCTGGTTTACTGTATACCTTGGAAGTTCTTATTGACGATGAAACACAGAAATTGCATCGGAATTAAATACAAAAGGCACAATGCCGACTTAAGTACAAGAAGACTGACTCTTCCTACTGTCTATGTTTTGAACCATTCCTGTGACACTAGTTTTGGATTCCGATGCTTCACTTCAGGTTTACTGTATCCCTCTGACCTTCTTATTGACAATGAAACACAGATATTGCATGGGAATTAAATACAAAAGGCACAATGCCCACTTAAATACAAGAAGACTGACTCTTCCTACTGTGTATGTTTTGAACCATTCCTGTGACACTAGTTATAGATTCCGATGCTTCACTTCAGGTTTACTGTATCCCTCTGACCTTATTGCCGATGAAACACAGAAATTGCATCGGAATTAAATACAAAAGGCACAATGGCGACTTAAGACTGACTCTTCCCAATGTCTACGTTTTGAACCATGCCTGTGACACTATTTTGGATTCCGATGCTTCACTTCAGGTTTACTGTATCCCTCTGACCTTCTAATTGACAATGAAACACAGAAATTGCATCGGATTAAATACAAAAGGCACAATGCCGACTTGAGTACAAGAAGACTGACTCTTCCTACTGTCTATGTTTTGAACCATTCCTGTGACACTAGTTATAGATTCCGATGCTTCACTTCAGGTTTACTGTATCCCTCTGACTTTATTGTCGATGAAACACAGAAATTACATCGGATAAATACAAAAGGCACAATGCCGACTTAAGGACAAGAAGACTGACTCTTCTTACTGACTATGTTTTGAACCATTCCTGTGACTCTAGTTATAGATTCCGATGCTTCACTTCAGGTTTACTGTATCCCTCTGACCTTCTTATTGACGATGAAACACAGAAATTGCTTCGGAATTAAATACAAAAGCACAATGCCGACTTAAGTACAAGAAGACAGACTCTTCTTACTGCCTATGTTTCCCCATTCCTGTGACAGTAGTTAAAGATTCCGATGCTTCACTTCAGGTTTACTGTATCCCTCTGACCTTCTTATTGACGATGAAACACAGAAATTGCATCGGAATTAAATACAAAAGGCACAATGCTGACTTAAGTACAAGAAGACTGACTCTTCTTACTGATAATTGTTTGAACCATTCCTGTGACAATAGTTATAGATTCAGATGCTTCACTTCAGGTTTATTGAAATCCTTGGACGTTCTTATTGACGATGAAACGCAGAAATTTCATCGGAATTAAATACAAAGGGCACAATGCCGACTTAAGTACAAGAAGACTGACTCTTCCTACTGTCTATGTTTTGAACCAATACTGTGACACTAGTAATAGAGTCCGATGCTTCACTTCAGGTTTACTGTATCCCTCTGACCTTCTTATTGACGATGAAACACAGAAATTGCATCGGAATTAAATACAAAAGGCACAATGCCGACTTAAGTACAAGAAGACTGACTTTTCTAACTGTCTATTCTTTGAACCATTCCTGTGACACTAGTTACAGATTCCGATGCTTCACTCCAGGTTTACTGTATCCCTTGGACCTTCTTATTGACGATGAACACAGAAACTGCATCGGAAAGAAATTGAAAAGGCACAATGCCGACTTAAGTACAAGAAGACTGACTCTTCTTACTGATAATTGTTTGAACCATTCCTGTGACAAAAGTTATAGATTCCGATGCTTCACTTCAGGTTTACTGTATCCCTTGGACCTTGTTATTGACGGTGACACACAGAAATAGCATTGGAATTAAATACAAAAGGCAAAATGCCAACATTAGTACACGACGACTGACTCTTCTTATTGTCTATGTTTTGAACCTGTCCTGTGACACTAGTTATAGATTCCGATGCTTCACTTCAGGTTTACTGTATCCCTCTGACCTTCTTATAGACGATGAAACACCGAAATTGCATCGGAATTAAATAGAAAACTCACAATGCTGACTTAAGTACAAGAAGACAGACTCTTCTTACTGTCTATGTTTGAACCATTGCTGTGACACTAGTTATAGATTCCGATGCTTCACTCCAGGTTTACTGTATACCTTGGACCTTCTTAATGACGATGAAACACAGAAATTTCATCGGAATTAAATACAAAAGGCACAATGCCGACTTAAGTGCAAGAAGGCTGATCCTTCCTACTGTCTATGTTTGAACAATTCCTGTGACACTAGTTGTGGATTCCGATGCTTCACTTCAGGTTTACTGTATCCCTCTGACCTTCTTATTGACGATGAAACACAGAAATTGCATCGGAATTAAATACAAAAGGCACAATGCCGACTTAAGGACAAGAAGACTGACTCTTCTTACTGACTCTGTTTTGAACCATTCCTGTGACGCTAGCAATAGATTTCGATGCTTCACATCAGGTTTACTGTATCCCTCTGACCTTCTTATTGACGATGAAACACAGAAATTGCATCGGAATTAAATACAAAAGGCATAATGCCTACTTAAGTACAAGAAGACTGACTCTTCTTACTGTCTATGTTTTGACCCATTCCATTGACACTAGTTATGGATTCCGATGCTGCACTTCAGGTTTACTGTATCCCTTGGACCTTCTAATTGACGATGAAACACAGAAATTGCTTCGGAATTAAATACAAAAGGCACAATGCCGACTTAAGTGCAAGAAGGCTGATCCTTCCTACTGTCTATGTTTGAACAATTCCTGTGACACTAGTTGTGGATTCCGATGCTTCACTTCAGGTTTACTGTATCCCTCTGACCTTCTTATTGACAATGAAACACAGAAATTGCATCGCAATTAAATACAAAAGGCACAATGCCGACTTGAGTAAGAGAAGACTGACTCTTCCTACTGTCTATGTTTGAACCATTCCTGTGACACTAGTTATAGATTCCGATGCTTCACTTCAGGTTTACTGTATCCCTCTGACTTTATTGCCGATGAAACACAGAAATTACATCGGATAAATTCAAAAGGCACAATGCCGACTTAAGGACAAGAAGACTGACTCTTCTTACTGACTATGTTTTGAACCATTCCTGTGACTCTAGTTATAGATTCCGATGCTTCACTTCAGGTTTACTGTATCCCTCTGACCTTCTTATTGACGATGAAACACAGAAATTGCATCGTAATTAAATACAAAAGCCACAATGCTGCCTTAAGTACAAGAAGACTGACTCTTCTTACTGTCTATGATTAGAACCATTCCTGTGACACTAGTTATAGATTCCGATGCTTCACTTCAGGTTTACTGTATCCCTCTGACCTTCTTATTGACGATGAAACACAGAAATTGCATCGGAATTAAGTACAAAAGGCACAATGCTGACTTAAGTACAAGAAGACTGACTCTTCTTACTGATAATTGATTGAACCATTCCTGTGACAATAGTTATAGATTCCGATGCTTCACTTCAGGTTTATTGAAATCCTTGGACGTTCTTATTGACGATGAAACGCAGAAATTTCATCGGAATTAAATACAAAAGGCACAATGCCGACTTAAGTACAAGAAGACTGACTCTTCCTACTGTCTATGTTTTCAACCAATTCTGTGACACTAGTAATAGAGTCCGATGCTTCACTTCAGGTTTACTGTATCCCTTGGACCTTCTTATTGACGATGAATCACAGGAATTTTATCGGAATTAAATACAAAAGGCACAATGCCAACTTAAGGGCAAGAAGACTGACTCTTCTTACTGACTATGTTTTGAACAATTCCTGTGACACTAGTTATAGATTCCGATGCTTCACTTCAGGTTTACTGTATCCTTCTGACCTTCGTATGACGATGAAACACAGAAATTGCATCGGAATTAAATACAAAAGCACAATGCCGACTTAAGTACAAGAAGACTGACTCTTCTTACTGTCTATGTTTCTCCCATTCCTGTGACACTAGTTATAGATTCCGATGCTTCACTTCAGGTTTACTGTATCCCTCTGACCCTCTTATTGACGATGAAACACAGAAATTGCATCGGAATTAAATACAAAAGGCACAATGCTAACTTAAGTACAAGAAGACTGACTCTTCTTACTGTCTATTCTTTGAACCATTCCTGTGACACTAGTTATAGATTCCGATGCTTCACTCCAGGTTTACTGGTTCCCTTGGACCTTCTTATTGACGATGAACACAGAAACTGCATCGGAAAGAAATTGAAAAGCACAATGCCGACTTAAGTACAAGAAGACTGACTCTTCTTACTGATAATTGTTTGAACCATTCCTGTGACAATAGTTATAGATTCCGATGCTTCACTTCAGGTTTACTGTATCCCTTGGACCTTGTTATTGACGGTGACACACAGAAATAGCATTGGAATTACATACAAAAGGCAAAATGCCAACTTTAGTACACGACGACTGACACTTCTTATTGTCTATGTTTTGAACCTTTCCTGTGACACTAGTTATAGATTCCGATGCTTCACTTCAGGTTTACTGTATCCCTCTGACCTTCTTATAGACGATGAAACACCGAAATTGCATCGGAATTAAATAGAAAACTCACAGTGCTGACTTAAGTACAAGAAGACAGACTCTTCTTACTGTCTATGTTTTGAACCATTGCTGTGACACTAGTTATAGATTCCGATGCTTCACTCCAGGTTTAATGTATACCTTGGACCTTCTTAATGACGATGAAACACAGAAATTGCATCGGAATTAAATACAAAAGGCACAATGCCGACTTATGTACAAGAAGACAGACTCTTCTTTGTGATTATAGTTTGAACCATTGCTGTGACCCTAGTTATAGATTCCGATGCTTTACTTCAGGTTTACTGTATACCTTGGACATTCTTATTGACGATGAAACACAGAAATTGTTTCGGAATTAAATAAAAAAGGCACAATGTCGACTTAAGTACAAGAAGACTGACTCTTCTTACTGTCTATGTTTTGAACCATTCCTGTGACACTAGTTATAGATTCCGATGCTTCACTCCATGTTTACTGTAACCCTTGGACCTTCTTATTGACGATGAAACACAGAAATTGCATAGGAAATAAATAAAAAAGGCACAATGCCGACTTAAGTACAAGAAGACTGAATCTTCTTACTGACTATGTTTTGTACCATTCCTGTGACACTAGTTATAGATTCCGATGCTTCACTTCAGGTTTACAGTATACCTTGTACCTTCTTATTGACGATGAAACACAGAAATTGCATCGGAATTAAATACAAAAGGCACAATGCCGACTTAAGTACAAGAAGACTGACTCTTCCTACTGTCTATGTTTTGAACCAATTCTGTGACACTAGTTATAGAGTCCGAAGCTTCACTTCTGGTTTACTGTATCCCTTGGACCTTCTCATTGACGATGAATCACAGGAATTGCATCGGAATTAAATGCAAAAGGCACAATGCCGACTTAAGTACAAGAAGACTGACCCCTCTTACTGTCTATATTTTGAACCATTCCAGTGACACTAGTTATAGATTCCGATGCTTCACTTCAGGTTTGCTATATTCCTTGGACCTTCTTATTGTCGATGAAACACAGAAATTGCATCGAAATTAAATACAAAGGCACAATGCCGTCTTAAGTACTAGAAGACTGACTCTTCTTACTGTCTATGCTTTGAACCATTACTGTGACACTAGGTATAGATTCCAAAGCTTCACTCCAGGTTTATTGTATCCTTTGGATCTTCTTGTTGACGATGAAACACAGAAATTGCATCGGAATTAAATACAAAAGGCACAATGCCGACTTAAGGACAAGAAGACTGACTCTTCTTACTGACTATGCTTTGAACCATTCCTGTGACACTAGTTATAGATTCCGATGGTTCACTTCAGGTTTACTGTATCCCTCTGACCTTCTTATTGACGATGAAACACAGAAATTGCATCGGAATTAAACACAAAAGGCACAATGCCGACTTAAGTACAAGAAGACTGACTCTTCCTACTGTCTATGTTTTGAACCATTCCTGTGACACTAGTTATAGATTCCGATGCTTCATTACAGGTTTACTGTATCCCTCTGACCTTCTTATTGACGATGTAACACAGAAACTGGATCGGAATGAAATAGAAAAGGCACAATGCCGACTTAAGTACAAGAAGACTGACTCGTCTTACTGATAATAGTTTGAACCATTCCGGTGACAATAGTTATAGATTCCGATGCTTCACTTCAGGTTTACTGTATCCCTTGGACCTTGTTATTAACGGTGACACACAGAAATAGCATTGAAATTAAATACAAAAGGCAAAATGCTAACTTTAGTACACGAAGATTGACTCTTCTTACTGTCTATGTTTTGAACCATTCCTGTGACACTAGTTATAGATTCCGATGCTTCACTTCAGGTTTACTGTATCCTTCTGACCTACTTATTGACGAGGAAACACAGAAATTGCATCGGAATTAAATAGAAAACTCACAATGCCGACTTAAGTACAAGAAGACTGACTCTTCATACTGTCTATGTTTTGAACCATTCCTGTGACACTAGTTATAGATTCCGATGCTTCACTCCAGGTTTACTGTATCGCTTGGACCTTCTTATTGACGACGAAACACAGAAATTGCATCGGAATTAAATAGAAAAGGCACAATACCGACTTAAGTACAAGAAGACTGACTCTTCTTACTGACTATGTTTTGAACCATTCCTGTGACACTAGTTACAGATTCCGATGCTTCACTTCAGGTTTACTGTATACCTTGGACCTTCTTATTGACGATTAAACACAGAAATTGCATCGGAATTAAATACAAAAGGCACAATGCCGACTTAAGTACAATAAGACTGACTCTTCCTACTGGCTATGTTTTGAACCATTCCTGTGACTCTAGTTATAGATTCCGATGCTTCACTCCACATTTACTGTAACCCTTGGACATTCGTATTGACGATGAAACACAGTAATTGCATCGGAATTAAATAGAAAAGGCACAATGCCGACTTAAGTACAAGAAGACTGACTCTTCTTACTGACTATGTTTGAACCATTCCTGTGACACTAGTTACAGATTCCGATGCTTCACTTCAGGTTTACTGTATCCCTCAGACCTTCTTATTGACGATGAAACACCGAAATTGCATCGGAGTTAGATAGAAAATTCACAATGCCGACTCAAGTACAAGAAGACTGACTCTTCTTACTGTCTATGTTTTGAACCTTTCCTGTGACACTAGTTATAGATCCCGATGCTTCACTCCAGGTATACTGTATACCTTGGACCTCCTTATTGACGATGAAACACAGAATTTGCATCGGAATTAAATCGAAAAGGCACAATGCCGACTTAAGTACAAGAAGACTGACTCTTCTTAGTGATTATAGTTTGAACCATTACTGTGACACTAGTTATAGATTCCGATGCTTTACTTCTGGTTTACTGTATACCTTGGACATTCTTATTGACGATGAAACACAGAAATTGCATCGGAATTAAATACAAAAAACACAATGCCGACCTAAGTACAAGAATACTGACTCTTCTTACTGTCTATGCTTTGAACCATTCCTGTGACACTAGTTATAGATTCCGATGCTTCACTTCAGGTTTACTGTATACCTTGGACATTCTTATTGACGATGAAACAGAGAAATTGCATCGGAATTAGATAGAAAAGGCTCAATGTCAACTTAAGTACAAGAAGACTGACTCTTCTTATTGTCTATGTTTTGAACCATTCCTGTGATACTAGTTATAGATTCCGATGCTTCACTCCAGGTTTACTGTAATCCTTGGACCTTCCTATTGACGATAAAACACAGAAATTGCATCGCAATTAAATAGAAAAGGCACAATGCTGACTTAAGTACAAGAAGACTGACTCTTCTTACTGACTATGTTTTGAACCATTCCTGTGACACTAGTTATAGATTCCGATGCTTCACTTCAGGTTTACTGTATACCTTGTACCTTCTTATTGACGATGAAACACAGAAATTGAATCGGAATTAAATACAAAAGGCACAATGCCGACTTTAGTACAAGAAGACTGACTCTTCCTACTGTCTATGTTTTGAACCATTCCTGTGACACTAGTGACGGATTCCGATGCAACACCTCAGGTTTACTGAATCCCTCTGACCTTCTTATTGACAATGAAACACAGAAATTGCATCGGAATTAAATACAAATGGCACAATGCCAACTTAAGCACAAGAAGACTGACTCTTCCTACTGTCTATGTTTTGAACCATTCCTGTGACACTAGTTATAGATTCCGATGCTTCACTTCAGGTTTACTGTATCCCTCTGACCTTATTGCCGATGAAACACAGAAATTGCATCGGAATTAAATAGAAAAGGCACAATGCCGACTTAAGTACAAGAAGACTGACTCTTCTTAGTGATTATAGTTTGAACCATTGCTGTCACACTAGTTATAGATTCCGATGCTTTACTTCAGGTTTGCTGTATACCTTGGACATTCTTATTGACGATGAAACATAGAAATTGCATCGGAATTGAATAGAAAAGGCACAATGTCGACTTAAGTACAAGTAGACTGACTCTTCTTACTGTCTATGTTTTGAACCATTCCTGTGACTCTAGTTATAGAATACGATGCTTCACTCCTATTTACTGTAACAATTGGACCTTCTTATTGACGATGAAACACAGAAATTGCATCGGAATTACATAGAAAAGGCACTATGACGACTTAAGTACAAGAAGACTGACTCTTCTTAATGACTATGTTTGAACCATTCCTGTGACACTAGTTACAGATTCCGATGCTTCACTTTAGGTTTACTGTATCCCTCTGACCCTCTTAATGACGATGAAACACCGAAATTGCATCGGAGTTAAATAGAAAACTCACAATGCCGACTCAAGTACAAGAAGACTGACTCTTCTTACAGTCTATGTTTTGAACCATTCCTGTGACACTAGTTATAGATTCCGATGCTTCACTCCAGGTTTACTGTATACCTTGTACCTTCTTATTGACGATGAAACACAGAAATTGCATCGGAATTAAATAGGAAAGGCACAATGCCGACTTAAGTAAAGGAAGACTGACTCTTCTTAGTGATTATAGTTTGAACCATTGCTGTGACACTAGTTATAGATTCCGATGCTTTACTTCAGGTTTACTGTATACCTTGGACATTCTTATTGACGATGAAACACAGAAATTGCATCGGAATTAAATACAAAAAGCACAATGCCGACTTAAGTACAAGAATACTGACTCTTCTTACTGCCTATGTTTCGAACCATCCCCGTGACACCAGCTATAGATTCCGATGCTTCACTCCAGTTTGACTGTATCCCTTGGACCTTTTAATTGACGATGATTCACAGAAATTGCATCGGAATTAAATACAAAAGGCACAATGCCTACTTCAGTACAAGAAGACTGACTCTTCATACTGTCTATGTTTTGTACCATTCCTGTGACACTATTTATAGATTCCGATGCTTCACTTCAGGTTTACTGTATCCTTCTGACCTACTTATTGACGATGAAACACAGAAATTGCATCGGAATTAAATAGAAAACTCACAATGCCGACTTAAGTACAAGAAGACTGACTCTTCATACTGTCTATGTTTTGAACCATTCCTGTGACACTAGTTATAGATTCCGATGCTTCACTCCACGTTTACTGTATCGCTTGGACCTTCTTATTGACGATGAAGCACAGAAATTGCATTGGAATTAAATAGAAAAGGCACAATGCCGACTTAAGTACAAGAAGACTGACTCTTCTTAGTGATTATAGTTTGAACCATTGCTGTGACACTAGTTATAGATTCCGATGCTTTACTTCAGGTTTACTGAATACCTTCGACATTCTTATTGACGATGAAACACAGAAATTGCATCGGAATTAAATAGAAAATGCTCAATGAGGACTTAAGTTCAAGAAGACTGACTCTTCTTACTGTCTATGTTTTGAACCATTCCTGTGACACTAGTTGTAGATTCCGATGCTTCACTCTAGGTTTACTGTAACCCTCGGACCTTCTTATTGACGATGAAACACAGAAATTGCATCGGAATTAAATAGAAAAGGCACAATACCGACTTAAGTACAAGAAGACTGACTCTTCTTACTGACTATGTTTTGAACCATTCCTGTGACACTAGTTACAGATTCCGATGCTTCACTTCAGGTTTACTGTATACCTTGGACCTTCTTATTGACGATTAAACACAGAAATTGCATCGGAATTAAATACAAAAGGCACAATGCCGACTTAAGTACAAGAAGACTGACTCTTCCTACTGTCTATGTTTTGAACCATTCCTGTGACTCTAGTTATAGATTCCGATGCTTCACTCCACATTTACTGTAACCCTTGGACCTTCGTATTGACGATGAAACACAGTAATTGCATCGGAATTAAATCGAAAATTCACAATGCCGACTCAAGTACAAGAAGACTGACTCTTCTTACTGTCTATGTTTTGAACCATTCCTGTGACACTAGTTATAGATTCCGATGCTTCACTCCAGGTATACTGTATACCTTGGACCTCCTTATTGACGATGAAACACAGAAATTGCATCGGAATTAAATCGAAAAGGCACAATGCCGACTTAAGTACAAGAAGACTGACTCTTCTTAGTGATTATAGTTTGAACCATTACTGTGACACTAGTTATAGATTCCGATGCTTGACTTCAGGTTTACTGTATACCTTGGACATTCTTATTGACGATGAAACAGAGAAATTGCATCGGAATTAGATAGAAAAGGCTCAATGTCAACTTAAGTACAAGAAGACTGACTCTTCTTATTGTCTATGTTTTGAACCATTCCTGTGATACTAGTTATAGATTCCGATGCTTCACTCCAGGTTTACTGTAATCCTTGGACCTTCCTATTGACGATGAAACACAGAAATTGCATCGCAATTAAATAGAAAAGGCACAATGCTGACTTAAGTACAAGAAGACTGACTCTTCTTACTGACTATGTTTTGAACCATTCCTGTGACACTAGTTATAGATTCCGATGCTTCACTTCAGGTTTACTGTATACCTTGTACCTTCTTATTGACGATGAAACACAGAAATTGCATCGGAATTAAATACAAAAGGCACAATGCCGACTTTAGTACAAGAAGACTCACTCTTCCTACTGTCTATGTTTTGAACCATTCCTGTGACACTAGTGACGGATTCCGATGCAACACCTCAGGTTTACTGTATCCCTCTGACCTTCTTATTGACAATGAAACACAGAAATTGCATCGGAATTAAATACAAATGGCACAATGCCAACTTAAGCACAAGAAGACTGACTCTTCCTACTGTCTATGTTTTGAACCATTCCTGTGACACTAGTTATAGATTCCGATGCTTCACTTCAGGTTTACTGTATCCCTCTGACCTTATTGCCGATGAAACACAGAAATTGCATCGGAATTAAATAGAAAAGGCACAATGCCGACTTAAGTACAAGAAGACTGACTCTTCTTAGTGATTATAGTTTGAACCATTGCTGTCACACTAGTTATAGATTCCGATGCTTTACTTCAGGTTTACTGTATACCTTGGACATTCTTATTGACGATGAAACATAGAAATTGCATCGGAATTGAATAGAAAAGGCACAATGTCGACTTAAGTACAAGAAGACTGACTCTTCTTACTGTCTATGTTTTGAACCATTCCTGTGACTCTAGTTATAGAATACGATGCTTCACTCCTATTTACTGTAACAATTGGACCTTCTTATTGACGATGAAACACAGAAATTGCATCGGAATTACATAGAAAAGGCACTATGACGACTTAAGTACAAGAAGACTGACTCTTCTTACTGACTATGTTTGAACCATTCCTGTGACACTAGTTACAGATTCCGATGCTTCACTTTAGGTTTACTGTATCCCTCTGACCCTCTTATTGACGATGAAACACCGAAATTGCATCGGGGTTAAATAGAAAACTCACAATGCCGACTCAAGTACAAGAAGACTGACTCTTCTTACTGCCTATGTTTCGAACCATCCCCGTGACACCAGTTATAGATTCCGATGCTTCACTCCAGTTTGACTGTATCCCTTGGACCTTCTAATTGACTATGATACACAGAAATTGCATCGGAATTAAATACAAAAGGCACAATGCCTACTTCAGTACAAGAAGGCTGACTCTTCTTACTGTCTATGTTTTGAACCATTCCTGTGACACTAGTTATAGATTCCGATGCTTCACTTCAGGTTTACTGTATCCTTCTGACCTACTTATTGACGATGAAACACAGAAATTGCATCGGAATTAAATAGAAAACTCACAATGCCGACTTAAGTAGAAGAAGACTGACTCTTCATACTGTCTATGTTTTGAACCATTGCTGTGACACTAGTTATAGATTCCGATGCTTCACTCCAGGTTTACTGTATACCTTGGACATTCTTATTGACGATGAAACACAGAAATTGCATCGGAATTAAATACAAAAAGCACAATGCCGACTTAAGTACAAGAATACTGACTCTTCTTACTGCCTATGTTTCGAACCATCCCCGTGACACCAGTTATAGATTCCGATGCTTCACTCCAGTTTGACTGTATCCCTTGGACCTTCTAATTGACTATGATACACAGAAATTGCATCGGAATTAAATACAAAAGGCACAATGCCTACTTCAGTACAAGAAGGCTGACTCTTCTTACTGTCTATGTTTTGAACCATTCCTGTGACACTAGTTATAGATTCCGATGCTTCACTTCAGGTTTACTGTATCCTTCTGACCTACTTATTGACGATGAAACACAGAAATTGCATCGGAATTAAATAGAAAACTCACAATGCCGACTTAAGTAGAAGAAGACTGATTCTTCATACTGTCTATGTTTTGAACCATTCCTGTGACACTAGTTATAGATTCCGATGCTTCACTCCAGGTTTACTGTATCGCTTGGACCTTCTTATTGACGATGAAGCACAGAAATTGCATCGGAATTAAATAGAAAAGGCACAATGCCGACTTAAGTACAAGAAGACTGACTCTTCTTAGTGATTATAGTTTGAACCATTGCTGTGACACTAGTTATAGATTCCGATGCTTTACTTCAGGTTTACTGAATACCTTCGACATTCGTATTGACGATGAAACACAGAAATTGCATCGGAATTAAATAGAAAATGCTCAATGTGGACTTAAGTTCAAGAAGACTGACTCTTCTTACTGTCTATGTTTTGAACCATTCCTGTGACACTAGTTGTAGATTCCGATGCTTCACTCTAGGTTTACTGTAACCCTCGGACCTTCTTATTGACGATGAAACACAGAAATTGCATCGGAATGAAATAGAAAAGGCACAATACCGACTTAAGTACAAGAAGACTGACTCTTCTTACTGACTATGTTTTGAACCATTCCTGTGACACTAGTTACAGATTCCGATGCTTCACTTCAGGTTTACTGTATACCTTGGACCTTCTTATTGACGATTAAACACAGATATTGCATCGGAATTAAATACTAAAGGCACAATGCCGACTTAAGTACAATAAGACTGACTCTTCCTACTGTCTATGTTTTGAACCATTCCTGTGACTCTAGTTATAGATTCCGATGCTTCACTCCACATTTACTGTAACCCTTGGACCTTCGTATTGACGATGAAACACAGTAATTGCATCGGAATTAAATAGAAAAGGCACAATGCCGACATAAGTACAAGAAGACTGACTCTTCTTACTGACTATGTTTGAACCATTCCTGTGACACTAGTTACAGATTCCGATGCTTCACTTCAGGTTTACTGTATCCCTCAGACCTTCTTATTGACGATGAAACACCGAAATTGCATCGGAGTTAAATAGAAAATTCACAATGCCGACTCAAGTACAAGAAGACTGACTCTTCTTACTGTCTATGTTTTGAACCATTCCTGTGACACTAGTAATAGATTCCGATGCTTCACTCCAGGTATACTGTATACCTTGGACCTCCTTATTGACGATGAAACACAGAAATTGCATCGGAATTAAATCGAAAAGGCACAATGCCGACTTAAGTACAAGAAGACTGACTCTTCTTAGTGATTATAGTTTGAACCATTACTGTGACACTAGTTATAGATTCCGATGCTTTACTTCAGGTTTACTGTATACCTTGGACATTCTTATTGACGATGAAACACAGAAATTGCATCGGAATTAAATACAAAAAACACAATGCCGACCTAAGTACAGGAATACTGGCTCTTCTTACTGTCTATGTTTCGAACCATCCCCGTGACACTAGTTATAGATTCCGATGCTTCAATCCAGGTTGACTGTATCCCTTGGACCTTTTAATTGACGATGATACACAGAAATTGCATCGGAATTAAATACAAAAGGCACAATGCCGTCTTTAGTACAAGAAGACTGACTCTCCTTACTGTCTATGTTTTGAACCATTCCTAGGACCCTAGTTATAGATTCCGATGCCTCACTCTAGGTTTCATGTATCCCTTGAACCTTCTTATTGACGATGAAACACAGAAATTGCATAGGAATTAATTAAAAAAGGCACAATGCCGACTTAAGTACAAGAAGACTGACTCTGCTTACTGTCCATGTTTTGAACAATTCCAGTGACACTAGATAGAGATTCCGATGCCTCACTCCAGGCTTACTGTATCCCTTGGACCTTCTTATTGGCAATGAAACACAGAAATTGAATCGGAATTAAATACAAAAGGCACAATGCCGACTTAAGTGCAAGAAGACTGACTCTTCTTACTGACTATGCTTTGAACCATTCCTGTGACACTAGTTATAGATTCCGATGCTTCACTTCAGGTTTACTGTATACCTTGGACATTCTTATTGGCGATGAAACAGAGAAATTGCATCGGAATTAGATAGAAAAGGCTCAATGTCGACTTAAGTACAAGAAGACTGACTCTTCTTATTGTCTATGTTTTGAACCATTCCTGTGATACTAGTTATAGATTCCGATGCTTCACTCCTGGTTTACTGTAATCCTTGGACCTTCCTATTGACGATGAAACACAGAAATTGCATCGCAATTAAATAGAAAAGGCACAATGCTGACTTAAGTACAAGAAGACTGACTCTTCTTACTGACTATGTTTTGAACCATTCCTGTGACACTAGTTATAGATTCCGATGCTTCACTTCAGGTTTACTGTATAACTTGTACCTTCTTATTGACGATGAAACACAGAAATTGCATCGGAATTAAATACAAAAGGCACAATGCCGACTTTAGTACAAGAAGACTGACTCTTCCTACTGTCTATGTTTTGAACCATTCCTGTGACACTAGTGACGGATTCCGATGCATCACCTCAGGTTTACTGTATCCCTCTGACCTTCTTATTGACAATGAAACACAGAAATTGCATCGGAATTAAATGCAAATGGCACAATGCCAACTTAAGCACAAGAAGACTGACTCTTCCTACTGTCTATGTTTTGAACCATTCCTGTGACACTAGTTATAGATTCCGATGCTTCACTTCTGGTTTACTGTATCCCTCTGACCTTATTGCCGATGAAGCACAGAAATTGCCTCGGAATTAAATAGAAAAGGCACAATAGCGACTTAAGTACAAGAAGACTGACTCTTCCTAGTGATTATAGTTTGAACCATTGCTGTCACACTAGTTATAGATTCCGATGCTTTACTTCAGGTTTACTATATACCTTGGACATTCTTATTGACGATGAAACATAGAAATTGCATCGGAATTGAGTAGAAAAGGCACAATGTCGACTTAAGTACCAGAAGACTGACTCTTCTCATTGTCTATGTTTTGACCCATTCCTGTGACTCTAGTTATAGAATCCGATGCTTCACTCCACATTTACTGTAACAATTGGACCTTCTTATTGACGATGAAACACAGACATTGCATCGGAATTACATAGAAAAGGCACTATGACGACTTAAGTACAAGAAGACTGACTCTTCTTACTGACTATGTTTGAACCATTCCTGTGACACTAGTTACAGATTCCGATGCTTCACTTATGTTTACTGTATCCCTCTGACCTTCTTATTGACGATGAAACACCGAAATTGCATCGGAGTTAAATAGAAAACTCACAATGCCGACTCAAGTACAAGAAGACTGACTCTTCTTACAGTCTATGTTTTGAACCATTCTTGTGACACTAGTTATAGATTCCGATGCTCCACTCCAGGTTTACTGTATACCTTGGACCTTCTTATTGACGATGAAACACAGAAATTGCATCGGAATTAAATAGAAAAGGCACAATGCCGACTTAAGTAAAAGAAGACTGACACTTCTTAGTGATTATAGTTTGAACCATTGCTGTGACACTAGTTATAGATTCCGATGCTTTACTTCAGGTTTACTGTATACCTTGGACATTCTTATTGACGATGAAACACAGAAATTGCATCGGAATTAAATATAAATGGCGCAATGCCGACTTAAGTACAAGAATACTGACTCTTCTTACTGCCTATGTTTCGAACCATCCCCGTGACACTAGTTATAGATTCCGATGCTTCACTCCAGTTTAACTGTATCCCTTGGACCTTCTAATTGACGATGATACACAGAAATTGCATCGGAATTAAATACAAAAGGCACAATGCCTACTTCAGTACAAGAAGACTGAC
Organism: Schistocerca serialis cubense; assembly: GCF_023864345.2. NCBI lineage: Eukaryota > Metazoa > Arthropoda > Insecta > Orthoptera > Acrididae > Schistocerca > Schistocerca serialis. Next base: position 641,032,029 of record NC_064644.1, read on the forward strand.
TCTTCTTAATGTCTATGTTTTGAACCATTCCTGTGACACTAGTTATAGATTCCGATGCTTTACTTCAGGTTTACTGTATACCTTGGACATTCTTATTGACGAAGAAACACAGACATTGCATCGGAATTAAATACAAAAGGCACAATGCCGACTTAAGTACAAGAAGACTGACTCTTCCTACTGTCTATGTTTTGAACCAATTCTGTGACACTAGTTATAGAGTCCGAAGCTTCACTTCAGGTTTACTGTATCCCTTGGACCTTCTCATTGACGATGAATCACAGGAATTGCATCGGAATTAAATACAAAAGGCACAATGCCGACTTAAGTACAAGAAGACTGACCCCTCTTACTGTCTATATTTTGAACCATTCCAGTGACACTAGTTATAGATTCCGATGCTTCACTTCAGGTTTGCTATATTCCTTGGACCTTCTTATTGTCGATGAAACACAGAAATTGCATCGAAATTAAATACAAAGGCACAATGCCGTCTTAAGTACAAGAAGACTGACTCTTCTTACTGTCTATGCTTTGAACTATTACTGTGACACTAGTTATAGATTCCGAAGCTTCACTCCAGGTTTATTGTATCCTTTGGATCTTCTTGTTGACGATGAAACACAGAAATTGCATCGGAATTAAATACAAAAGGCACAATGCCGACTTAAGGACAAGAAGACTGACTCTTCTTACTGACTATGCTTTGAACCATTCCTGTGACACTAGTTATAGATTCCGATGGTTCACTTCAGGTTTACTGTATCCCTCTGACCTTCTTATTGACGATGAAACACAGAAATTGCATCGGAATTAAATACAAAAGGCACAATGCCGACTTAAGTACAAGAAGACTGACTCTTCCTACTGTCTATGTTTTGAACCATTCCTGTGACACTAGTTATAGATTCCGATGCTTCACTTCAGATTTACTGTATCCCTCTGACCTTATTGCCGATGAAACAAAGAAATTGCATGGGAATTAAATAGAAAAGGCACAATGCCGACTTAAGTACAAGAAGACAGACTCTTCTTACTGACTATGTTTGAACCATTCCTGTGACACTAGTTACAGATTCCGATGCTTCACTTCAGGTTTACTGTATCCCTCTGACCTTCTTATTGACGATGAAACATCGAAAATGCATCGGAATTAAATAGAAAACTCACAATGCTGACTCAAGTACAAGAAGACTGACTCTTCTTACTGTCTATGTTTTGAACCTTTCCTGTGACACTAGTTATAGATTCCGATGCTTCACTCCAGGTTTACTGTATACGTTGGACCTGCTTATTGACGATGAAACACAGAAATTGCATCGGAATTAAATAGAAAAGGCACAATGCCGACTTAAGTACAAGAAGACTGACTCTTCTTAGTGATTATAGTTTGAACCATTGCTGTGACACTAGTTATCGATTCCGATGCTTTACTTCAGGTTTACTGTATACCTTGGACATTCTTATTGTCGATGAAACACAGAAATTGCATCGGAATTAAATAGGAAAGGCACAATGTCGACTTAAGTACAAGAAGACTGACTCTTCTTACTGTCTATGTTTGAACCATTCCTGTGACACTAGTTATAGATTCCGATGCTTCACTCCAGGTTTACTGTAACCCTTGGACCTTCTTATTGACGATGAAACACAGAAATTGCATCGGAATTAAATAGAAAAGGCACATTGCCGACTTAAGTAAAAGAAGACTGACTCTTCTTAGTGATTATAGTTTGAACCATTGCTGTGACACTTGTTATAGATTCCGATGCTTTACTTCAGGTTTACTGTATAACTTGGACATTCTTATTGACGATGAAACACAGAAATTGCATCGGAATTAAATACAAAAGGCACAATGCCGACTTAAGTACAAGAATACTGACTCTTCTTACTGCCTATGGTTCTAACCATCCCCGTGACACTAGTTATAGATTCCGATGCTTCACTCCAGGTTGACTGTATCCTTTGGACCTTCTAATTGACGATGATACACAGATATTGCATCGGAATTTAATACAAAATGCACAATGCCGACTTCAGTACAAGAAGACTGACTCTTCTTACAGTCTATGTTTTGAACCATTCCTGTGACACTAGTTATAGATTCCGATGCCTCACTCTAGGTTTAATGTATCCCTTGAACCTTCTTATTGACGATGAAACACAGAAATTGCATAGGAATTAAATAAAAAAGGCACAATGGCGACTTAAGTACAAGAGGACTGACTCTGCTTACTGTCTATGTTTTGAACCATTCCTGTGACACTAGTTACAGATTCCGATGCCTCACTCCAGGTTTACTGTATCCCTTGGACCTTTTTATTGACGATGAAACACAGAAATTTCATCGGAATTAAATACAAAAGGCACAATGCCGACTTAAGTACAAGAAGACTGACTCTTCTTACTGAATATGCTTTGAACCATTCCTGTGACACTAGTTATAGATTCCGATGCTTCACTTCAGGTTTACTGTATACCTTGGACATTCTTATTGACGATGAAACACAGAAATTGCATCGGAATTAAATAGAAAAGGCTTAATGTCGACTTAAGTACAAGAAGACTGACTTTTCTTACTGTCTTTGATTTGAACCATTCCTGTGACACTAGTTATAGGTTCTGATGCTTCACTCCAGGTTTACTGTAACCATTGGACCGTCTTATTGACGATGAAACACAGAAATTGCATCGGAATTAAATAGAAAAGGCACAATGCTGACTTAAGTACAAGAAGACTGACTCTTCTTACTGACTATGTTTTGAACCAGTCCTGTGACACTAGTTATAGATACCGATGCTTCACTCCCGGTTTACTGTAACCCTTGGCCCTTCTTATTGACGATGAAACACAGAAATTGCATCGGAATTAAATACAAAAGGCACAATGCCGACTTAAGGACAAGAAGACTGACTCTTCTTACTGACTATGCTTTGAACCATTCCTGTGACACTAGTTATAGATTCCGATGGTTCACTTCAGGTTTACTGTATCCCTCTGACCTTCTTATTGACGATGAAACACAGAAATTGCATCGGAATTAAATACAAAAGGCACAATGCCGACTTAAGTACAAGAAGACTGACTCTTCCTACTGTCTATGTTTTGAACCATTCCTGTGACACTAGTTATAGATTCCGATGCTTCACTTCAGATTTACTGTATCCCTCTGACCTTATTGCCGATGAAACAAAGAAATTGCATCGGAATTAAATAGAAAAGGCACAATGCCGACTTAAGTACAAGAAGACAGACTCTTCTTACTGACTATGTTTGAACCATTCCTGTGACACTAGTTACAGATTCCGATGCTTCACTTCAGGTTTACTGTATCCCTCTGACCTTCTTATTGACGATGAAACATCGAAAATGCATCGGAATTAAATAGAAAACTCACAATGCTGACTCAAGTACAAGAAGACTGACTCTTCTTACTGTCTATGTTTTGAACCTTTCCTGTGACACTAGTTATAGATTCCGATGCTTCACTCCAGGTTTACTGTATACGTTGGACCTGCTTATTGACGATGAAACACAGAAATTGCATCGGAATTAAATAGAAAAGGCACAATGCCGACTTAAGTACAAGAAGACTGACTCTTCTTAGTGATTATAGTTTGAACCATTGCTGTGACACTAGTTATCGATTCCGATGCTTTACTTCAGGTTTACTGTATACCTTGGACATTCTTATTGACGATGAAACACAGAGATTGCATCGGAATTAAATAGGAAAGGCACAATGTCGACTTAAGTACAAGAAGACTGACTCTTCTTACTGTCTATGTTTGAACCATTCCTGTGACACTAGTTATAGATTCCGATGCTTCACTCCAGGTTTACTGTAACCCTTGGACCTTCTTATTGACGATGAAACACAGAAATTGCATCGGAATTAAATAGAAAAGGCACATTGCCGACTTAAGTAAAAGAAGACTGACTCTTCTTAGTGATTATAGTTTGAACCATTGCTGTGACACTTGTTATAGATTCCGATGCTTTACTTCAGGTTTACTGTATAACTTGGACATTCTTATTGACGATGAAACACAGAAATTGCATCGGAATTAAATACAAAAGGCACAATGCCGACTTAAGTACAAGAATACTGACTCTTCTTACTGCCTATGGTTCTAACCATCCCCGTGACACTAGTTATAGATTCCGATGCTTCACTCCAGGTTGACTGTATCCTTTGGACCTTCTAATTGACGATGATACACAGATATTGCATCGGAATTTAATACAAAATGCACAATGCCGACTTCAGTACAAGAAGACTGACTCTTCTTACAGTCTATGTTTTGAACCATTCCTGTGACACTAGTTATAGATTCCGATGCCTCACTCTAGGTTTAATGTATCCCTTGAACCTTCTTATTGACGATGAAACACAGAAATTGCATAGGAATTAAATAAAAAAGGCACAATGGCGACTTAAGTACAAGAGGACTGACTCTGCTTACTGTCTATGTTTTGAACCATTCCTGTGACACTAGTTACAGATTCCGATGCCTCACTCCAGGTTTACTGTATCCCTTGGACCTTCGTATTGACGATGAAACACAGAAATTTCATCGGAATTAAATACAAAAGGCACAATGCCGACTTAAGTACAAGAAGACTGACTCTTCTTACTGAATATGCTTTGAACCATTCCTGTGACACTAGTTATAGATTCCGATGCTTCACTTCAGGTTTACTGTATACCTTGGACATTCTTATTGACGATGAAACACAGAAATTGCATCGGAATTAAATAGAAAAGGCTTAATGTCGACTTAAGTACAAGAAGACTGACTTTTCTTACTGTCTTTGATTTGAACCATTCCTGTGACACTAGTTATAGGTTCTGATGCTTCACTCCAGGTTTACTGTAACCATTGGACCTTCTTATTGACGATGAAACACAGAAATTGCATCGGAATTAAATAGAAAAGGCACAATGCTGACTTAAGTACAAGAAGACTGACTCTTCTTACTGACTATGTTTTGAACCAGTCCTGTGACACTAGTTATAGATACCGATGCTTCACTCCCGGTTTACTGTAACCCTTGGCCCTTCTTATTGACGATGAAACACAGAAATTGCATAGGAATTAAATAAAAAAGGCACAATGGCGACTTAAGTACAAGAAGGCTGACTCTGCTTATTGTCTATGTTTTGAACCATTCCTGTGACACTAGTTACAGATTCCGATGCCTCACTCCAGGTTTACTGTATCCCTTGGACCTTCTTATTGACGATGAAACACAGAAATTTCATCGGAATTAAATACAAAAGGCACAATGCCGACTTAAGTACAAGAAGACTGACTCTTCTTACTGACTATGCTTTGAACCATTCCTGTGACACTAGTTATAGATTCCGATGCTTCACTTCAGCTTTACTGTATCCCTCTGACCTTACTGCCGATGAAACACAGAAATTGCATCGGAATTAAATACAAAAGGCACAATGCCGTCTTAAGGACAAGAAGACTGACTCTTCTTACTGACTATGTTTTGAAACATTCCTGTGACTCTAGTTATAGATTCCGATGCTTCACTTCAGGTTTACTGTATCCCTTGAACCTTCTTATTGACGATGAATCACAGGAATTGCATCGGAATTAAACACAAAAGGCACAATGCCGACTTAAGTACAAGAAGACTGACTCTTCCTACTGTCTATGTTTTGAACCATTCCTGTGACACTAGTTATAGATTCCGATGCTTCATTTCAGGTTTACTGTATCCCTCTGACCTTCTTATTGACGATGTAACACAGAAACTGCATCGGAATGAAATAGAAAAGGCACAATGCCGACTTAAGTACAAGAAGACTGACTCGTCTTACTGATAATAGTTTGAACCATTCCGGTGACAATAGTTATAGATTCCGATGCTTCACTTCAGGTTTACTGTATCCCTTGGACCTTGTTTTTGACGGTGACACACAGATATAGCATTGAAATTAAATACAAAAGGCAAAATGCTAACTTTAGTACACGAAGATTGACTCTTCTTACTGTCTATGTTTTGAACCATTCCTGTGACACTAGTTATAATTCCGATGCTTCACTTCAGGTTTACTGTATCCCTCTGACCTACTTATTGACGATGAAACACAGAAATTGCATCGGAATTAAATAGAAAACTCACAATGCCGACTTAAGTACAAGAAGACTGACTCTTCATACTGTCTATGTTTTGAACCATTCCTGTGACACTAGTTATAGATTCCGATGCTTCACTTCAGGTTTACTGTATACCTTGGACCTTCTTATTGTCGATTAAACACAGAAATTGCATCGGATTTAAATACAAAAGGCACAATGCCGACTTAAGTAGAATAAGACTTACTCTTCCTACTGTCTATGCTTTGAACCATTCCTGTGACTCTAGTTATAGATTCCGATGCTTCACTCCACATTTACTGTAACCCTTTGACCTTCGTATTGACGATGAAACACAGTAATTGCATCGGAATTAAATAGAAAAGGCACAATGCCGACTTAAGTACAAGAAGACTGACTCTTCTTACTGACTATGTTTGAACCATTCCTGTGACACTAGTTACAGATTCCGATGCTTCACTTCAGGTTTACTGTATCCCTCAGACCTTCTTATTGACGATGAAACACCGAAATTGCATCGGAGTTAAATAGAAAATTCACAATGCCGATTCAAGTACAAGAAGACTGACTCTTGTTACTGTCTATGATTTGAACCATTCCTGTGACACTAGTTATAGATTCCGATGCTTCACTCCAGGTATACTGTATACCTTGGACCTCCTTATTGACGATGAAACACAGATATTGCATCGGAATTAAATCGAAAAGGCACAATGCCGACTTAAGTACAAGAAGACTGACTCTTCTTAGTGATTATAGTTTGAACCATTACTGTGACACTAGTTATAGATTCCGATGCTTTACTTCAGGTTTACTGTATACCTTGGACATTCTTATTAACGATGATACACAGAAACTGCATCGGAATTAAATACAAAAAACACAATGCCGACCTAAGTACAAGAATACTGACTCTTCTTACTGTCTATGTTTCGAACCATCCCCGTGACACTAGTTATAGATTCCGATGCTTCAATCCAGGTTGACTGTATGCCTTGGACCTTCTAATTGACGATGATACACAGAAATTGCATCGGAATTAAATACAAAAGGCACAATGCCGTCTTTAGTACAAGAAGACTGACTCTCCTTACTGTCTATGTATTGAACCATTCCTGTGACCCTAGTTATAGATTCCGATGCCTCACTCTAGGTTTCATGTATCCCTTGAACCTTCTTATTGACGATGAAACACAGAAATTGCATAGGAATTAATTAAAAAAGGCACAATGCCGACTTAAGTACAAGAAGACTGACTCTGCTTACTGTCCATGTTTTGAACAATTCCTGTGACACTAGATACAGATTCCGATGCCTCACTCCAGGCTTACTGTATCCCTTGGACCTTCTTATTGACAATGAAACACAGAAATTGCATCGGAATTAAATACAAAAGGCACAATGCCGACATAAGTGCAAGAAGACTGACTCTTCTTACTGACTATGCTTTGAACCATTCCTGTGACGCTAGTTATAGATTCCGATGCTTCACTTCAGGTTTACTGTATACCTTGGACATTCTTATTGACGATGAAACAGAGAAATTGCATCGGAATTAGATAGAAAATGCTCAATGTCGACTTAAGTACAAGAAGACTGACTCTTCTTAGTGATTAAAGTTTGAACCATTACTGTGACACTAGTTATAGATTCCGATGCTTTACTTCAGGTTTACTGTATACCTTGGACATTCTTATTGACGATGAAACACAGAAATTGCATCGGAATTAAATATAAAAGGCGCAATGCCGACTTAAGTACAAGAATACTGACTCTTCTTACTGCCTATGTTTCGAACCATCCCCGTGACACTAGTTATAGATTCCGATGCTTCACTCCAGTTTGACTGTATCCCTTGGACCTTCTAATTGACGATGATACACAGAAATTGCATCGGAATTAAATACAAAAGGCACAATGCCTACTTCAGTACAAGAAGACTGACTCTTCTTACTGTCTATGTTTTGAACCATTCCTGTGACACTAGTTATAGATTCCGATGCTTTACTTCAGGTTTACTGTATACCTTGGACATTCTTATTGACGAAGAAACACAGAAATTGCATCGGAATTAAATACAAAAGGCACAATGCCGACTTAAGTACAAGAAGACTGACTCTTCCTAATGTCTATGTTTTGAACCAATTCTGTGACACTAGTTATAGAGTCCGAAGCTTCACTTCAGGTTTACTGTATCCCTTGGACCTTCTCATTGACGATGAATCACAGGAATTGCATCGGAATTACATACAAAAGGCACAATGCCGACTTAGGTACAAGAAGACTGACCCCTCTTACTGTCTATATTTTGAACCATTCCAGTGACACTAGTTATAGATTCCGATGCTTCACTTCAGGTTTGCTATATTCCTTGGACCTTCTTATTGTCGATGAAACACAGAAATTGCATCGAAATTAAATACAAAGGCACAATGCCGTCTTAAGTACAAGAAGACTGACTCTTCTTACTGTCTATGCTTTGAACTATTACTGTGACACTAGTTATAGATTCCGAAGCTTCACTCCAGGTTTATTGTATCCTTTGGATCTTCTTGTTGACGATGAAACACAGAAATTGCATCGGAATTAAATACAAAAGGCACAATGCCGACTTAAGGACAAGAAGACTGACTCTTCTTACTGACTATGCTTTGAACCATTCCTGTGACACTAGTTATAGATTCCGATGGTTCACTTCAGGTTTACTGTATCCCTCTGACCTTCTTATTGACGATGAAACACAGAAATTGCATCGGAATTAAATACAAAAGGCACAATGCCGACTTAAGTACAAGAAGACTGACTCTTCCTACTGTCTATGTTTTGAACCATTCCTGTGACACTAGTTATAGATTCCGATGCTTCACTTCAGGTTTACTGTATCCCTCTGACCTTATTGCCGATGAAACACAGAAATTACATCGGAATTAAATAGAAAAGGCACAATGCCGACTTAAGTACAAGAAGACAGACTCTTCTTACTGACTATGTTTGAACCATTCCTGTGACACTAGTTACAGATTCCGATGCTTCACTTCAGGTTTACTGTATCCCTCTGACCTTCTTATTGACGATGAAACATCGAAAATGCATCGGAATTAAATAGAAAACTCACAATGCTGACTCAAGTACAAGAAGACTGACTCTTCTTACTGTCTATGTTTGGAACCTTTCCTGTGACACTAGTTATAGATTCCGATGCTTCACTCCAGGTTTACTGTATACGTTGGACCTGCTTATTGACGATGAAACACAGAAATTGCATCGGAATTAAATAGAAAAGGCACAATGCCGACTTAAGTACAAGAAGACTGACTCTTCTTAGTGATTATAGTTTGAACCATTGCTGTGACACTAGTTATCGATTCCGATGCTTTACTTCAGCTTTACTGTATACCTTGGACATTCTTATTGACGATGAAACACAGAAATTGCATCGGAATTAAATAGGAAAGGCACAATGTCGACTTAAGTACAAGAAGACTGACTCTTCTTACTGTCTATGTTTGAACCATTCCTGTGACACTAGTTATAGATTCCGATGCTTCACTCCAGGTTTACTGTAACCCTTGGACCTTCTTATTGACGATGAAACACAGAATTTGCATCGGAATTAAATAGAAAAGGCACAATGCCGACTTAAGTAAAAGAAGACTGACTCTTCTTAGTGATTATAGTTTGAACCATTGCTGTGACACTTGTTATAGATTCCGATGCTTTACTTCAGGTTTACTGTATAACTTGGACATTCTTATTGACGATGAAACACAGAAATTGCATCGGAATTAAATACAAAAGGCACAATGCCGACTTAAGTACTAGAATACTGACTCTTCTTACTGCCTATGGTTCTAACCATCCCCGTGACACTAGTTATAGATTCCGATGCTTCACTCCAGGTTGACTGTATCCTTTGGACCTTCTAATTGACGATGATACACAGAAATTGCATCGGAATTTAATACAAAAGGCACAATGCCGACTTCAGTACAAGAAGACTGACTCTTCTTACTGACTATGTTTTGAACCATTCCTGTGACACTAGTTATAGATTCCGATGCCTCACTCTAGGTTTAATGTATCCCTTGAACCTTCTTATTGAAGATGAAACACAGAAATTGCATAGGAATTAAATAAAAAAGGCACAATGGCGACTTAAGTACAAGAAGACTGACTCTGCTTACTGTCTATGTTTTGAACCATTCCTGTGACAGTAGTTACAGATTCCGATGCCTCACTCCAGGTTTACTGTATCCCTTGGACCTTCTTTTTGACGATGAAACACAGAAATTTCATCGGAATTAAATACAAAAGGCACAATGCCGACTTAAGTACAAGAAGACTGACTCTTCTTACTGACTATGCTTTGAACCATTCCTGTGACACTAGTTATAGATTCCGATGCTTCACTTCAGGTTTACTGTATACCTTGGACATTCTTATTGACGATGAAACACAGAAATTGCATCGGAATTAAATAGAAATGGCTTAATGTCGACTTAAGTACATGAAGACTGACTTTTCTTACTGTCTATGATTTGAACCATTCCTGTGACACTAGTTATAGGTTCCGATGCTTCACTCCAGGTTTACTGTAACCATTGGACCTTCTTATTGACGATGAAACACAGAAATTGCATCGGAATTAAATAGAAAAGCCACAATGCTGACTTAAGTACAAGAAGACTGACTCTTCTTACTGACTATGTTTTGAACCAGTCCTGTGACACTAGTTATAGATTCCGATGCTTTACTTCAGGTTTACTGTATACCTTGGACATTCTTATTGACGACGAAACACAGAAATTGCATCGAAATGAAATAGAAAACGCACAATGCCGACTTAAGTACAAGAAGACTGACTCTTCTTACTGACTATGTTTTGAACCATTCCTGTGACACTAGTTATAGATTCCGATGCTTCACTTCAGGTTTACTGTATACCTTGTACCATCTTATTGACGATGAAACACAGAAATTGCATTGGAATTAAATACAAAAGGCACAATGCCGACTTAAGTACAAGAAGACAGACTCTTCCTACTGTCTATGTATTGAACCATTCCTGTGACACTAGTTTTGGATTCCGATGCTTCACCTCAGGTTTACTGTATCCCTCTGACCTTCTTATTGACAATGAAACACAGAAATTGCATCGGAATTAAATACAAAAGGCACAATGCCGACTTAAGTACAAGAAGACTGACTCTTCCTACTGTCTATGATTTGAACCATTCCTGTGACACTAGTTATAGATTCCGATGCTTCACTTCAGCTTTACTGTATCCCTCTGACCTTACTGCCGATGAAACACAGAAATTGCATCGGAATTAAATACAAAAGGCACAATGCCGTCTTAAGGACAAGAAGACTGACTCTTCTTACTGACTATGTTTTGAAACATTCCTGTGACTCTAGTTATAGATTCCGATGCTTCACTTCAGGTTTACTGTATCCCTTGGACCTTCTTATTGACGATGAATCACAGGAATTGCATCGGAATTAAACACAAAAGGCACAATGCCGACTTAAGTACAAGAAGACTGACTCTTCCTACTGTCTATGTTTTGAACCATTCCTGTGACACTAGTTATAGATTCCGATGCTTCATTTCAGGTTTACTGTATCCCTCTGACCTTCTTATTGACGATGTAACACAGAAACTGCATCGGAATGAAATAGAAAAGGCACAATGCCGACTTAAGTACAAGAAGACTGACTCGTCTTACTGATATTGGTTTGAACCATTCCGGCGACAATAGTTATAGATTCCGATGCTTCACTTCAGGTTTACTGTATCCCTTGGACCTTGTTTTTGACGGTGACACACAGAAATAGCATTGAAATTAAATACAAAAGGCAAAATGCTAACTTTAGTACACAAAGATTGACTCTTCTTACTGTCTATGTTTTGAACCATTCCTGTGACACTAGTTATAGATTCCGATGCTTCACTTCAGGTTTACTGTATCCTTCTGACCTACTTATTGACGATGAAACACAGAAATTGCATCGGAATTAAATAGAAAACTCACAATGCCGACTTAAGTACAAGAAGACTGACTCTTCATACTGTCTATGTTTTGAACCATTCCTGTGACACTAGTTATAGATTCCGATGCTTCACTCCAGGTTTACTGTATCGCTTGGACCTTCTTATTGACGATGAAGCACAGAAATTGCATCGGAATTAAATAGAAAAGGCACAATGCCGACTTAAGTACAAGAAGACTGACTCTTCTTAGTGATTATAGTTTGAACCATTGCTATGACACTAGTTATAGATTCCGATGCTTTACTTCAGGTTTACTGATTACCTTCGACATTCTTATTGACGATGAAACACAGAAATTGCATCGGAATTAAATAGAAAATGGTCAATGTCGACTTAAGTTCAAGAAGACTGACTCTTCTTACTGTCTATGTTTTGAACCAATCCTGTGACACTAGTTGTAGATTCCGATGCTTCACTCTAGGTTTACTGTAACCCTCGGACCTTCTTATTGACGATGAAACACAGAAATTGCATCGGAATTAAATAGAAAAGGCACAATACCGACTTAAGTACAAGAAGACTGACTCTTCTTACTGACTATGTTTTGAACCATTCCTGTGACACTAGTTACAGATTCCGATGCTTCACTTCAGGTTTACTGTATACCTTGGACCTTCTTATTGACGATTAAACACAGAAATTGCATCGGAATTAGATACAAAAGACACAATGCCGTCTTAAGTACAATAAGACTGACTCTTCCTACTGTCTATGTTTTGAACCATTCCTGTGACTCTAGTTATAGATTCCGATGCTTCACTCCACATTTACTGTAACCCTTTGACCTTCGTATTGACGATGAAACACAGTAATTGCATCGGAATTAAATAGAAAAGGCACAATGCCGACTTAAGTACAAGAAGACTGACTCTTCTTACTGACTATGTTTGAACCATTCCTGTGACACTAGTTACAGATTCCGATGCTTCACTTCAGGTTTACTGTATCCCTCAGACCTTCTTATTGACGATGAAACACCGAAATTGCATCGGAGTTAAATAGAAAATTCACAATGCCGACTCAAGTACAAGAAGACTGACTCTTCTTACTGTCTATGTTTTGAACCATTCCTGTGACACTAGTTATAGATTCCGATGCTTCACTCCAGGTATACTGTATACCTTGGACCTCCTTATTGACGATGAAACACAGAAATTGCATCGGAATTAAATCGAAAAGGCACAATGCCGACTTAAGTACAAGAAGACTGACTCTTCTTAGTGATTATAGTTTGAACCATTACTGTGACACTAGTTATAGATTCCGATGCTTTACTTCAGGTTTACTGTATACCTTGGACATTCTTATTGACGATGATACACAGAAATTGCATCGGAATTAAATACAAAAAACACAATGCCGACCTAAGTACAAGAATACTGACTCTTCTTACTGTCTATGTTTCGAACCATCCCCGTGACACTAGTTATAGATTCCGATGCTTCAATCCAGGTTGACTGTATCCCTTGGACCCTCTAATTGACGATGATACACAGAAATTGCATCGGAATTAAATACAAAAGGCACAATGCCGTCTTTAGTACAAGAAGACTGACTCTCCTTACTGTCTATGTTTTGAACCATTCCTGTGACCCTAGTTATAGATTCCGATGCCTCACTCTAGGTTTCATGTTTCCCTTGAACCTTCTTATTGACGATGAAACACAGAAATTGCATAGGAATTAATTAAAAAAGGCACAATGCCGACTTAAGTACAAGAAGACTGACTCTGCTTACTGTCCATGGTTTGAACAATTCCTGTGACACTAGATACAGATTCCGATGCCTCACTCCAGGCTTACTGTATCCCTTGGACCTTCTTATTGACAATGAAACACAGAAATTGCATCGGAATTAAATACAAAAGGCACAATGCCGACATAAATGCAAGAAGACTGACTCTTCTTACTGACTATGCTTTGAACCATTCCTGTGACGCTAGTTATAGATTCCGATGCTTCACTTCAGGTTTACTGTATACCTTGGACATTCTTATTGACGATGAAACAGAGAAATTGCATCGGAATTAGATAGAAAAGGCTCAATGTCGACTTAAGTACAAGAAGACTGACTCTTCTTATTGTCTATGTTTTGAACCATTCCTGTGATACTAGTTATAGATTCCGATGCTTCACTCCAGGTTTACTGTAATCCTTGGACCTTCCTATTGACGATGAAACACAGAAATTGCATCGCAATTAAATAGAAAAGTCACAATGCTGACTTAAGTACAAGAAGACTGACTCTTCTTACTGACTATGTTTTGAACCATTCTTGTGACACTAGTTAGAGATTCCGATGCTTCACTTCAGGTTTACTGTATACCTTGTACCTTCTTATTGACGATGAAACACAGAAATTGCATCGGAATTAAATACAAAAGGCACAATGCCGACTTTAGTACAAGAAGACTGACTCTTCCTACTGTCTATGTTTTGAACCATTCCTGTGACACTAGTGACGGATTCCGATGCATCACCTCAGGTTTACTGTATCCCTCCGACCTTCTTATTGACAATGAAACACAGAAATTGCATCGGAATTAAATACAAATGGCACAATGCCAACTTAAGTACAAGAAGACTGACTCTTCTTAGTGATTATAGTTTGAACCATTGCTGTCACACTAGTTATAGATTCCGATGCTTTACTTCAGGTTTACTGTATATCTTGGACATTCTTATTGACGATGAAACATAGAAATTGCATCGGAATTGAATAGAAAAGGCACAATGTCGACTTAAGTACAAGAAGACTGACTCTTCTTACTGTCTATGTTTTGAACCATTCCTGTGACTCTAGTTATAGAATCCGATGCTTCACTCCACATTTACTGTAACAATTGGACCTTCTTATTGACGATGAAACACAGAAATTGCATCGGAATTACATAGAAAAGGCACTATGACGACTTAAGTACAAGAAGACTGACTCTTCTTACTGACTATGTTTGAACCATTCCTGTGACACTAGTTACAGGTTCCGATGCTTCACTTTAGGTTTACTGTATCCCTCTGACCTTCATATTGACGATGAAACACCGAAATTGCATCGGAGTTAAATAGAAAACTCACAATGCCGACTCAAGTACAAGAAGACTGACTCTTCTTACAGTCTAAGTTTTGAACCATTCCTGTGACACTAGTTATAGATTCCGATGCTTCACTCCAGGTTTACTGTATACCTTGGACCTTCTTATTGACGATAAAACACAGAAATTGCATCGGAATTAAATAGAAAAGGCACAATGCCGACTTAAGTAAAAGAAGACTGACTCTTCTTAGTGATTATAGTTTGAACCATTGTTGTGACACTAGTTATAGATTCCGATGCTTTACTTCAAGTTTACTGTATACCTTGGACATTCTTATTGACGATGAAACACAGAAATTGCATCGGAATTAAATACAAAAGACACAATGCCAACTTAAGTACAAGAATACTGACTCTTCTTACTGCCTATGATTCGAACCATCCCCGTGACACTAGTTATAGATTCCGATGCTTCACTCCAGTTTGACTGTATCCCTTGGACCTTCTAACTGACGATGATACACAGAAATTGCATCGGAATTAAATACAAAAGGCACAATGCCTACTTCAGCACAAGAAGACTGACTCTTCTTACTGTCTATGTTTTGAACCATTCCTGTGACACTAGTTATAGATTCCGATGCTTTACTTCCGGTTTACTGTATACCTTGGACATTCTTATTGACGAAGAAACACAGAAATTGCATCGGAATTAAATTCAAAAGGCACAATTGCGACTTAAGTACAAGAATACTGACTCTGCTTACTGTCTATGATTTGAACAATTCCTGTGACACTAGATACAGATTCCGATGCCTCACTCCAGGCTTACTGTATCACTTGGACCTTCTTATTGACAATGAAACACAGAAATTGCATCAGAATTAAATACAAAAGGCACAATGCCGACTTAAGTGCAAGAAGATTGACTCTTCTTACTGACTATGCTTTGAACCATTCCTGTGACACTAGTTATAGATTCCGATGCTTCACTTCAGGTTTACTGTATACCTTGGACATTCTTATTGACGATGAAACAGAGAAATTGCATCGGAATTAGATAGAAAAGGCTCAATGTCGGCTTAAGTACAAGAAGACTGACTCTTCTTATTGTCTATGTTTTGAACCATTCCTGTGACACTAGTTATAGATTCCGATGCTTCACTCCAGGTTTACTGTAATCCTTGGACCTTCCTATTGACGATGAAACACAGAAATTGCATCGCAATTAAATAGAAAAGGCACAATGCTAACTTAAGTACAAGAAGACTGACTCTTCTTAGTGTCTATGTTTTAAACCATTCCTGTGACACTAGTGACGGATTCCGATGCATCACCTCAGGTCTACTGTAGCCCTCTGACCTTCTTATTGACAATGAAACACAGAAATGGCATCGGAATTAAATACAAATGGCACAATGCCAACTTAAGCACAAGAAGACTGACTCTTCCTACTGTCTATGTTTTGAACCATTCCTGTGACACTAGTTATAGATTCCGATGCTTCACTTCAGGTTTACTGTATCCCTCTGACCTTATTGCCGATGAAACAGAAATTGCATCGGAATTAAATAGAAAAGGCACAATGCCGACTTAAGTACAAGAAGACTGACTCTTCTTAGTGATTATAGTTTGAACCATTGCTGTCACACTAGTTATAGATTCCGATGCTTTACTTCAGGTTTACTGTATACCTTGGACATTCTTATTGACGATGAAACATAGATATTGCATCGGAATTGAATAGAAAAAGCACAATGTCGACTTAAGTACAAGAAGACTGACTCTTCTTACTGTCTGTGTTTTGAACCATTCCTGTGACTCTAGTTATAGAATCCGATGCTTCACTCCACATTTACTGTAACAATTGGACCTTCTTATTGACGATGAAACACAGAAATTGCATCGGAATTATATAGAAAAGGCACTATGCCGACTTAAGTACAAGAAGACTAATTCTTCTTACTGACTATGTTTGAACCATTCCTGTGACACTAGTTACAGATTCCGATGCTTCACTTTAGGTTTACTGTATCCCTCTGACTTTCTTATTGACGATGAAACACCGAAATTGCATCGGAGTTAAATAGAAAACTCACAATGCCGACTCAAGTACAAGAAGACCGACTCTTCTTACAGTCTATGTTTTGAACCATTCCTGTGACACTAGTTATAGATTCCGATGCTTCACTCCAGGTTTACTGTATACCTTGGACCTTCTTATTGACGATGAAACACAGAAATTGCATCGGAATTAAATAGAAAAGGCACAATGCCGACTTAAGTAAAAGAAGACTGACTCTTCTTAGTGATTATAGTTTGAACCATTGCTGTGACACTAGTTATGGATTCCGATGCTTTACTTCAGGTTTACTGTATACCTTGGACATTCTTATTGACGATGAAACACAGAAATTGCATCGGAATTAAATACAAAAGGCACAATGCCGACTTAAGTACAAGAATACTGACTGTTCTTACTGCCTATGTTTCGAACCTTCCCCGTGACACTAGTTATAGATTCCGATGCTTCACTCCAGTTTGACTGTATCCCTTGGACCTTCTAATTGACGATGATACACAGAAATTGCATCGGAAATAAAAATACAAAGGGCACAAGCCTACTTCAGTACAAGAAGACTGACTCTTCTTACTGTCTATGTTTTGAACCATTCCTGTGACACTAGTTATAGATTCCGGTGCTTTACTTCAGGTTTACTGTATACCTTGGACATTCTTATTGACGAAGAAACACAGAAATTGCATCGGAATTAAATACAAAAGGCACAATGTCGACTTAAGTACAAGAATACTGACTCTGCTTACTGTCTATGTTTTGAACAATTCCTGTGACACTAGATACAGATTCCGATGCCTCACTCCAGGCTTACTGTATCCCTTGGACCTTCTTGTTGACAATGAAACACAGAAATTGCATCGGATTTAAATACAAAAGGCACAATGCCGACTTAAGGGCAAGAAGATTGACTCTTCTTACTGACTATGCTTTGAACCATTCCTGTGACACTAGTTATAGAATCCGATGCTTCACTTCAGGTTTACTGTATACCTTGGACATTCTTATTGACGATGAAACAGAGAAATTGCATCGGAGTTAGATAGAAAAGGCTCAATGTCGACTTAAGTACAAGAAGACTGACTCTTCTTATTGTCTATGTTTTGAACCATTCCTGTGACACTAGTTATAGATTCCGATGCTTCACTCCAGGTTTACTGTAATCCTTGGACCTTCCTATTGACGATGAAACACAGAAATTGCATCGCAACTAAATAGAAAAGGCACAATGTCGACTTAAGTACAAGAAGACTGAATCCTCTTACTGATTATGTTTGAACCATTCCTGTGACACTAGTTACAGTTCCCGATGCTTCACTTCAGTTTTACTGTATCCCTCTCACCTTCTTATTGACGATGAAACACCGAAATTGCATCGGAGATAAATAGAAAACTCACAATGCCGACTCAAGTACTAGAAGACTGACTCTTCTTACTGTTTATGTTTTGAACCATTCCTGTGACACTAGTTATAGATTCCGATGCTTCACTCCAGGTTTACTGTATACCTTGGACCTTCTTATTGACGATGAAACACAGAAATTGCATCGGAATTAAATGGAAAAGGCACAATGCCGACTTAAGTAAAAGAAGACTGACTCTTCTTAGTGATTATAGTTTGAACCATTGCTGTGACACTAGTTATAGATTCCGATGCTTTACTTCAGGGTTACTGTATACCTTGGACATTCTTATTGACGATGAAACACAGAAATTGCATCGGAATTAAATACAAAAGGCACAATGACGACTTAAGTACAAGAAGACTGACTCTTCTTACTGTCTATGTTTTGAACCATTCCTGTGACACTAGTTATAGATTCCGATGCTTCACTCCAGGTTTACTGTATACCTTGGACATTCTTATTGACGATGAAACATAGAAATTGCATCGGAATTAAATACAAAAGGCACAATGCCGACTTAAGTACAAGAATACTGACTCTTCTTACTGCCTATGTTTCGAACCATCCCCGTGACACTAGTTATAGATTCCGATGCTTCACTCCAGTTTGACTGTATCCCTTGGACCTTCTAATTGACGATGATACACAGAAATTGCATCGGAATTAAATACAAAAGGCACAATGCCGACTAAAGTACAAGAAGACTGACTCTTCTTAGTGATTATAGTTTGAACCATTGCTGTGACACTAGTTATAGATTCCGATGCTTCACTTCAGGTTTACTGTATACCTTGGACCTTCTTATTGACGATTAAACACAGAAATTGCATCGGAGTTAAATACAAAAGGCACAATGCCGACTTAAGTACAATAAGACTGACTCTTCCTACTGTCTATGTTTTGAACCATTCCTGTGACACTAGTTTTGGATTCCGATGCTTCACTTCAGGTTTACTGTATCCCTCTGACCTTCTTATTGACAATGAAACATAGAAATTGCATCGGAATTAAATACAAAAGCACAATGCCGACTTAAGTACAAGAAGACTGACTCTTCCTACTGTCTATGTTTTGAACCATTCCTGTGACACTAGTTATAGATTCCGATGCTTCACTTCAGGTTTACTGTAATCCTCTGACCTTACTGCCGATGAAACACAGAAATTGCATCGGAATCAAATACAAAATTCACAATGCCAACTTAAGGACAAGAAGACTGATTCTTCTTACTGATTATGTTTTGAAAAATTACTGTGACTCTAGTTATAGATTCCGATGCTTCACTTCAGGTTTACTGTATCCCTCTGACCTTCTTATTGACGATGAAACACAGAAATTGCATCGGAATTAAATGGAAAAGGCACAATGCCGACTTAAGTAAAAGAAGACTGACTCTTCTTAGTGATTATAGTTTGAACCATTGCTGTGACACTAGTTATAGATTCCGATGCTTTACTTCAGGGTTACTGTATACCTCGGACATTCTTATTGACGATGAAACACAGAAATTGCATCGGAATTAAATACAAAAGGCACAATGACGACTTAAGTACAAGAAGACTGACTCTTCTTACTGTCTATGTTTTGAACCATTCCTGTGACACTAGTTATAGATTCCGATGCTTCACTCCAGGTTTACTGTATACCTTGGACATTCTTATTGACGATGAAACATAGAAATTGCATCGGAATTAAATACAAAAGGCACAATGCCGACTTAAGTACAAGAATACTGACTCTTCTTACTGCCTATGTTTCGAACCATCCCCGTGACACTAGTTATAGATTCCGATGCTTCACTCCAGTTTGACTGTATCCCTTGGACCTTCTAATTGACGATGATACACAGAAATTGCATCGGAATTATATACAAAAGGCACAATGCCGACTAAAGTACAAGAAGACTGACTCTTCTTAGTGATTATAGTTTGAACCATTGCTGTGACACTAGTTATAGATTCCGATGCTTCACTTCAGGTTTACTGTATACCTTGGACCTTCTTATTGACGATTAAACACAGAAATTGCATCGGAGTTAAATACAAAAGGCACAATGCCGACTTAAGTACAATAAGACTGACTCTTCCTACTGTCTATGTTTTGAACCATTCCTGTGACACTAGTTTTGGATTCCGATGCTTCACTTCAGGTTTACTGTATCCCTCTGACCTTCTTATTGACAATGAAACATAGAAATTGCATCGGAATTAAATACAAAAGCACAATGCCGACTTAAGTACAAGAAGACTGACTCTTCCTACTGTCTATGTTTTGAACCATTCCTGTGACACTAGTTATAGATTCCGATGCTTCACTTCAGGTTTACTGTAATCCTCTGACCTTACTGCCGATGAAACACAGAAATTGCATCGGAATCAAATACAAAATTCACAATGCCAACTTAAGGACAAGAAGACTGATTCTTCTTACTGATTATGTTTTGAAAAATTACTGTGACTCTAGTTATAGATTCCGATGCTTCACTTCAGGTTTACTGTATCCCTCTGACCTTATTGCCGATGAAACACAGAAATTGCATCGGAATTAAATACAAAAGGCACAATGCCGACTTAAGTACAAGAAGACTGACTCTTCTTACTGTCTATATTTTGAACCATTCCAGTGACACTAGTTATAGATTCCGATGCTTCACTTCAGGTTTACTGTATCCCTTGGACCTTATTATTGACGATGAATCACAGGAATTGCATCGGAAGTAAATACAAAAGGCACAATGCCGACTTAAGTACAAGAAGACTGAATCTTCTTACAGTCTATATTTTGAACCATTCCAGTGACACTAGTTATAGATTCCGATGCTTCACTTCAGGTTTACTGTATTCCTTGGACATTCGTATTGATGATGAAACACAGAAATTGCATCGAAATTAAATACAAAAGGCACAATGCCGACTTAAGTACAAGAAGACTGACTCATCTTACTGTCTATGGTTTGAACCATTACTGTGTCACTAGTTATAGATTCCGATGCTTCACTCCAGGTATACTGTATCCCTTGGACCTTCTTTTTGACGATGAAACAAAGAAATTGCATCGGAATTAAATACAAAAGGCACAATAACGACATAAGGACAAGAAGACTGACTCTTCTTACTGACTATGTTTTGAACAAATCCTGTGACACTAGTTATAGATTCCGATGCCGCACTTTAGGTTTACTGTATTCGTCTGACCTTCTTATTGACGATGAAACACAGAAATTGCATCGGAATTAAATACAAAAGGCACAATGCCGACTTAAGCAGAAGAAGACTGACTTTTCTTACTGATAATAGTTTGAACCATTCCGGTGACAATAGTTATAGATTCCGATGCTTCACTTCTGAATTACTGTATCCCTTGGACCTTGTTATTGACAGTGACACACAGAAATAGCATTGAAATTCAATACAAAAGGCAAAATGCTAACTTTAGTACACGAAGATTGACTCTTCTTACTGTCTATGTTTTGAACCATTCCTGTGACACTAGTTATAGATTCCGATGCTTCACTTCAGGTTTACTGTATCTTTCTGACCTACTTATTGACGATGAAACACAGAAATTGCATCGGAATTAAATAGAAAACCCACAATGCCGACTTAAGTACAAGAAGACTGACTCTTCATACTGTCTATGTTTTGAACCATTCCTGTGACACTAGTTATAGATTCCGATGCTTCACTCCAGGTTTACTGTATCCCTTGGACCTTCTTATAGACGATGAAGCACAGAAATACCATCGGAATTAAATAGAAAAGGCACAATGCCGACTAAAGTACGAGAAGACTGACTCTTCTTAGTGATTATAGTTTGAACCATTGCTGTGACACTAGTTATAGATTCCGATGCTTTACTTCAGGTTTACTGTATACCTTCGACATTCTTATTGACGATGAAACACAGAAATTGCATCGGAATTAAATAGAAAATGCTCAATGTCGACTTAAGTA
This sequence comes from Schistocerca serialis cubense, assembly GCF_023864345.2. Taxonomy (NCBI): domain Eukaryota; kingdom Metazoa; phylum Arthropoda; class Insecta; order Orthoptera; family Acrididae; genus Schistocerca; species Schistocerca serialis. The sequence goes on from NC_064644.1 coordinate 641,054,676, forward strand.
CAAGAAGACTGACTCTTCTTACTGTCTATGTTTTGAACCATTCCTGCGACACTAGGTATAGATTCCGATGCTTCACTCTAGGTTTACTGTAACCCTTGGACCTTCTTATTGACGATGAAACACAGAAATTGCATCGGAATTAAATAGAAAAGGCACAATACCGACTTAAGTACAAGAAGACTGACTCTTCTTACTGACTATGCTTTGAACCATTCCTGTGACACTAGTTATAGATTCCGATGCTTCACTTCAGGTTTACTGTATACCTTGGACCTTCTTATTGACGATTAAACACAGAAATTGCATCGGAGTTAAATACAAAAGGCACAATGCCGACTTAAGTACAATATGACTGACTCTTCCTACTGTCTATGTTTTGAACCATTCCTGTGACACTAGTTTTGGATTCCGATGCTTCACTTCAGGTTTACTGTATCCCTCTGACCTTCTTATTGACAATGAAACATAGAAATTGCATCGGAATTAAATACAAAAGCACAATGCCGACTTAAGTACGAGAAGACTGACTCTTCCTACTGTCTATGCTTTGAACCATTCCTGTGACACTAGTTATAGATTCCGATGCTTCACTTCAGGTTTACTGTAATCCTCTGACCTTATTGCCGATGAAACACAGAAATTGCATCGGAACTAAATACACAATTCACAATGCCGACTTAAGGACAAGAAGACTGATTCTTCTTACTGACTATGTTTTGAAAAATTCCTGTGACTCTATTATAGATTCCGATGCTTCACTTCAGGTTTACTGTATCCCTCTGACCTTATTGCCGATGAAACACAGAAGTTGCATCGGAATTAAATACAAAAGGCACAATGCCGACTGAAGTACAAGAAGACTAACTCTTCTTACTGTCTATATTTTGAACCAATCCAGTGACACTAGTTATAGATTCCGATGCTTCACTTCAGGTTTACTGTATCCCTTGGACCTTATTATTGACGAGGAATCACAGGAATTGCATCGGAAGGAAATACAAAAGGCACAATGCCGACTTAAGTACAAGAAGACTGACTCTTCTTACAGTCTATATTTTGAACCATTCCAGTGACACTAGTTATAGATTCCGATGCTTCACTTCAGGTTTACTGTATTCCTTGGACATTCGTATTGACGATGAAACACAGAAAATGCATCGAAATTAACTACAAAAGGCACAATGCCGACTTAAGTACAAGAAGACTGACTCATCTTACTGACTATGATTTGAACAATTCCTGTGACACTAGTTATAGATTCCGATGCCGCACTTTAGGTTTACTGTATCCCTCTGACCTTCTTATTGATGATGAAACACAGAAATTGCATCGGAATTAAATACAAAAGGCACAATGCCGACTTAAGTAGAAGAAGACTGACTTTTCTTACTGTCTATGTTTCAACCATTCCTCTGACACTAGTTATAGATTCCCATGCATCACTTCAGGTTTACTGTATCCCTCTGACCTTCTTATTGACGATGAAACACAGAAATTGCATCGGAATTAAATACAAAAGGCACAATGCCGACTTAAGCACAAGAAGACTGACTCTTCTTAGTGATTATAGTTTGAACCATTGCTGTGACACTAGTTATAGATTCCGATGCTTTACTTCAGGTTTACTGTATACCTTCGACATTCTTATTGACGATGAAACACAGAAATTGCATCGGAATTAAATAGAAAATGCTCAATGTCGACTTAAGTACAAGAAGACTGACTCTTTCTACTGTCTATGTTTTGAACCATTCCTGTGACACTAGTTATAGATTCCGATGCTTCACTTCAGCTTTACTGTATCCCTCTGACCTTATTGCCGATGAAACACAGAAATTGCATCGGAATTAAATACAAAAGGCACAATGCCGGCTTAAGGACAAGAAGACTGACTCTTCTTACTGACTATGTTTTGAAACATTCCTGTGACTCTAGTTATAGATTCCGATGCTTCACTTCAGGTTTACTGTATCCCTCTGACCTTCTTATTGACGATGAAACACAGAAATTGCATCGGAATTAAATACAAAAGGCACAATGCCGACTTAAGTAGAAGAAGACTGACTTTTCTTACTGTCTATGTTTCAACCATTCCTCTGACACTAGTTATAGATTCCGATGCATCACTTCAGGTTTACTGTATCCCTCTGACCTTCTTATTGACGATGAAACACAGAAATTGCATCGGAATTAAATACAAAAGGCACAATGCCGACTTAAGCACAAGAAGACTGACTCTTCTTAGTGATTATAGTTTGAACCTTTCCTGTGACACTAGTTATAGATTCCGATGCTTCATTTCAGGTTTACTATATCCCTCTGACCTTCTTATTGACGATGTAACAAAGTAACTGCATCGGAATGAAATAGAAAATGCAGAATGCCGACTTAAGTACAAGAAGACTGACTCTTCTTACTGATAATAGTTTGAACCATTCCGGTGACAATAGTTATAGATTCCGATGCTTCACTTTAGTTTACTGTATCCTTCTGAGCTACTTATTGACGATGAAACACAGAAATTGCATCGGAATTAAATAGAAAACTCACAATGCCGACTTAAGTACAAGAAGACTGACTCTTCATACTGTCTATTTTTTGAACCATTCCTGGGACACTAGTTATAGATTCCGATGCTTCACTCCAGGTTTACTGTATCCCTTGGACCTTCTTATTGACGATGAAGCACAGAAATTGCATCGGAATTAAATAGAAAAGGCACAATGCCGACTAAAGTACAAGAAGACTGACTCTTCTTAGTGATTATAGTTTGAACCATTGCTGTGACACTAGTTATAGATTCCGATGCTTTACTTCAGGTTTACTGTATACCTTCGACATTCTTATTGACGATGAAACACAGAAATTGCATCGGAATTAAATAAAGAAGGCCCAATGCCGACTTAAGTACAAGAAGACTGCCTCTTCTTACTGACTACGCTTTGAACCATTCCTGTGACACTAGTTATAGATTCCGATGCTTCACTTCAGGTTTACTGTATACCTTGGACCATCTTACTGACGATTAAACACAGAAATTGCATCGGAGTTAAATACAAAAGGCACAATGCCGACTTAAGTAAAATAAGACTGACTCTTCCTACTGTCTATGTTTTGAACCATTCCTGTGACACTAGTTTTGGATTCCGATGCTTCACTTCAGGTTTACTGTATCCCTCTGACCTTCTTATTGACAATGAAACATAGAAATTGCATCGGAATTAAATACAAAAGCACAATGCCGACTTAAGGACAAGAAGACTGACTCTTCCTACTGTCTATGTTTTGAACCATTCCTGTGACACTAGTTATAGATTCCGATGCTTCACTTAAGGTTTACTGTAATCCTCTGACCTTATTGCCGATGAAACACAGAAATTGCATCGGAATTAAATACAAAATTCACAATGCCGACTTAAGGACAAGAAGACTGATTCTTCTTACTGACTATGTTTTGAAAAATTCCTGTGACTCTAGTTATAGATTCCGATGCTTCACTTCAGGTTTACTGTATCCCTCTGACCTTATTGCCGATGAAACACAGAAATTGCATCGGAATTAAATACAAAAGGCACAAAGCCGACTTAAGTACAAGAAGACTGACTCTTCTTTCTGTCTATATTTTGAACCATTCCAGTGACACTAGTTATAGATTCCGATGCTTCACTTCAGGTTTACTGTATCCCTTGGACCTTATTATTGACGATGAATCACAGGATTTGCATCGGAAGTAAATACAAAAGGCACAATGCCGACTTAAGTACAAGAAGACTGACTCTTCTTACAGTCTATATTTTGAACCATTCCAGTGACACTAGTTATAGATTCCGATGCTTCACTTCAGGTTTACTGTATTCCTTGGACATTCGTATTGACGATGAAACACAGAAATTGCATCGAAATTAAATACAAAAGGCACAATGCCGACTTAAGTACAAGAAGACTGACTCATCTTACTGTCTATGCTTTGAACCATTACTGTGTCACTAGTTATAGATTCCGATGCTTCACTCCACGTATACTGTATCCCTTGGACCTTCTTTTTGACGATGAAACACAGAAATTGCATCGGAATTAAATACAAAAGGCACAATGCCGACGTAAGGACAAGAAGACTGACTCTTCTTACTGACTATGTTTTGAACAATTCCTGTGACACTAGTTATAGATTCCGATGCCGCACTTTAGGATTACTGTATCCCTCTGACCTTCTTATTGACGATGAAACACAGAAATTGCATCGGAATTAAATACAAAAGGCACAATGCCGGCTTAAGGACAAGAAGACTGACTCTTCTTACTGACTATGTTTTGAAACATTCCTGTGACTCTAGTTATATATTCCGATGTTTCACTTCAGGTTTACTGTATCCCTTGGACCTTCTTATTGACGATGAATCACAGGAATTGCATCGGAATTCAACACAAAAGACACAATGCCGACTTAAGTACAAGAAGACTGACTCTTCCTACTGTCTATGTTTTGAACCATTCCTGTGACACTAGTTATAGATTCCGATGCTTCATTTCAGGTTTACTGTATCCCTCTGACCTTCTTATTGACGATGTAACACAGAAACTGCATCGGAATGAAATAGAAAACGCAGAATGCCGACTTAAGTACAAGAAGACTGACTCTTCTTACTGATAATAGTTTGAACCATTCCGGTGACAATAGTTATAGATTCCGATGCTTCACTTCAGGTTTACTGTATCCCTTGGACCTTGTTATTGACGGTGACACACAGAAATAGCATTGAAATTAAATACAAAAGGCAAAATGCAAACTTTAGTACACGAAGATTGACTCTTCTTACTGTCTATGTTTTGAACCATTCCTGTGACACTAGTTATAGATTCCGATGCTTCACTTCAGGTTTACTGTATCCTTCTGACCTACTTATTGACGATGAAACACAGAAATTGAATCGGAATTAAATAGAAAACTCACAATGCCGACTTAAGTACAAGAAGACTGACTCTTCATACTGTCTATGTTTTGAACCATTCCTGTGACACTAGTTATAGATTCCGATGCTTCACTCCAGGTTTACTGTATCCCTTGGACCTTCTTATTGACGATGAAGCACAGAAATTGCATCGGAATTAAATAGAAAAGGCACAATGCCGACTAAAGTACAAGAAGACTGACTCTTCTTAGTGATTATAGTCTGAACCATTGCTGTGACACTAGTTATAGATTCCGATGCTTTACTTCAGTTTTACTGTATACCTTCGACATTCTTATTGACTATGAAACACAGAAATTGCATCGGAATTAAATAGAAAGTGCTCAATGTCGACTTAAGTACAAGAAGACTTACTCTTCTTACTGTCTATATTTTGAACCATTCCTGTGACACTAGTTATAGATTCCGATGCTTCACTCTAGGTTTACTGTAACCCTTGGACCTTCTTATTGACGATGAAACACAGAAATTGCATCGGAATTAAATGGAAAAGGCACAATACCGACTTAAATACAAGAAGCCTGACTCTTCTTACTGACTATGCTTTGAACCATTCCTGTGACACTAGTTATAGATTCCGATGTTTCACTTCAGGTTTACTGTATACCTTGGACCTTCTTATGGACTATTGAACACAGAAATTGCATCGGAGTTAAATACAAAAGGCACAATGCCGACTTAAGTACAATAAGACTGACTCTCCGTACTGTCTATGTTTTGAACCATTCCTGTGACACTAGTTTTGGATTCCGATGCTTCACTTCAGGTTTACTGTATCCCTCTGACGTTCTTATTGACAATGGAACATAGAAATTGCATCGGAATTAAATACAAAAGCACAATGCCGACTTAAGTACAAGAAAACTGACTCTTCCTACTGTCTATGTTTTGAACCATTCCTGTGACACTAGTTATAGATTCCGATGCTTCACTTCAGGTTTACTGTAATCCTCTGACCTTATTGCCGATGAAACACAGAAATTGCATCGGAATTAAATACAAAATTCACAATGCCGACTTAAGGACAAGAAGACTGATTCTTCTTACTGACTATGTTTTGAAAAATTCCTGTGACTCTAGTTATAGATTCCGATGCTTCACTTCAGGTTTACTGTATCCCTCTGACCTTATTGCCGATGAAACACAGAAATTGCATCGGAATTAAATACAAAAGGCACAAGGTCGACTTAAGTACAAGAAGACTGACTCTTCTTACTGTCTATATTTTGAACCATTCCAGTGACACTAGTTTTAGATTCCGATGCTTCACTTCAGGTTTACTGTATCCCTTGGACCTTATTATTGACAATGAATCACAGGAATTGCATCGGAAGTAAATACAAAAGGCACAATGCCGACTTAAGTACAAGAAGACTGACTCTTCTTACAGTCTATATTTTGAACCATTCCAGTGACACTAGTTATAGATTCCGATGCTTCACTTCAGGTTTACTGTATTCCTTGGACATTCGTATTGACGATGAAACACAGAAATTGCATCGAAATTAAATACAAAAGGCACAATGCCGACTTAAGTACAAGAAGACTGACTCATCTTACTGTCTATGTTTTGAACCATTACTGTGTCACTAGTTACAGATTCCGATGCTTCACTCCAGGTATACTGTGTCCCTTGGACCTTCTTTTTGTCGATGAAACACAGAAATTGCATCGGAATTAAATACAAAAGGCACAATGCCGACGTAAGGACAAGAAGACTGACTCTTCTTACTGACTATGTTTTGAACAATTCCTGTGAGACTAGTTATATATTCCGATGCCGCACTTTAGGTTTACTGTATCCCTCTGACCTTCTTATTGACGATGAAACACAGAAATTGCATCGGAATAAAATACAAAAGGCACAATGCCGACTTAAGTAGAAGAAGACTGACTTTTCTTACTGTCTATGTTTCAACCATTCCTGTGACACTAGTTATAGATTCCGATGCATCACTTCAGGTTTACTGTATCCCTCTGACCTTCTTATTGACGATGAAACACAGAAATTGCATCGGAATTAAATACAAAAGGCACAATGCCGACTTAAGTACAAGAAGACTGACTCTTCTTACTGTCTATTTTTTGAACCATTCCTGTGACACTAGTTATAGATTCCGATGCTTCACACCAGGTTTACTGTATCGCTTGGACCTTCTTATTGACGATGAAACACAGAAACTGCATCGGAATGAAATAGAAAAGGCACCATGCCGACTTAAGTGCAAGAAGACTGACTCTTCTTACTGATAATAGTTTGAACCATTCCAGTGACAATAGTTATAGATTCCGATGCTTCACTTCAGGTTTACTGTATCCCTTGGACCTTGTTATTGACGGTGAAACACAGAAATAGCATTGGAATTAAATACAAAAGGCAAAATGCCAACTTTAGTCCACGAAGTCTGACTCTTCTTACTGTCTATGCTTTGAACCATTCCTGTCACACTAGTTTTAGATTCCGATGCTTCACTTCAGGTTTACTGTATCCCTCTGACCTTCTTATTGACGATGAAACACAGAAATAGCATCGGAATTAAATAGAAAACTCACAATGCCGACTTAAGTACAAGAGGACTGACTCTTCTTACTGTCTATGTTTTGAACCATTCCTGTGACACTAGTTATAGATTCCGATGCTTCACTCCAGGTTTACTGTATCCCTTAGAACTTCTTATTGACGATGAAACACAGAAATTGCATCGGAATTAAATAGAAAAGGCACAATGCCGACTTAAGTACAAGAAGACTGACTCTTCTTACTGATAATAGTTTGAACCATTCCGGTGACAATAGTTATAGATTCCGATGCTTCACTTCAGGTTTACTGTATCCCTTGGACCTTGTTATTGACGGTGACACACAGAAATAGCATTGAAATTAAATACAAAAGGCAAAATGCAAACTTTAGTACACGAAGATTGACTCTTCTTACTGTCTATGTTTTGAACCATTCCTGTGACACTAGTTATAGATTCCGATGCTTCACTTCAGGTTTACTGTATCCTTCTGACCTACTTATTGACGATGAAACACAGAAATTGAATCGGAATTAAATAGAAAACTCACAATGCCGACTTAAGTACAAGAAGACTGACTCTTCATACTGTCTATGTTTTGAACCATTCCTGTGACACTAGTTATAGATTCCGATGCTTCACTCCAGGTTTACTGTATCCCTTGGACCTTCTTATTGACGATGAAGCACAGAAATTGCATCGGAATTAAATAGAAAAGGCACAATGCCGACTAAAGTACAAGAAGACTGACTCTTCTTAGTGATTATAGTCTGAACCATTGCTGTGACACTAGTTATAGATTCCGATGCTTTACTTCAGTTTTACTGTATACCTTCGACATTCTTATTGACTATGAAACACAGAAATTGCATCGGAATTAAATAGAAAGTGCTCAATGTCGACTTAAGTACAAGAAGACTTACTCTTCTTACTGTCTATATTTTGAACCATTCCTGTGACACTAGTTATAGATTCCGATGCTTCACTCTAGGTTTACTGTAACCCTTGGACCTTCTTATTGACGATGAAACACAGAAATTGCATCGGAATTAAATGGAAAAGGCACAATACCGACTTAAATACAAGAAGCCTGACTCTTCTTACTGACTATGCTTTGAACCATTCCTGTGACACTAGTTATAGATTCCGATGTTTCACTTCAGGTTTACTGTATACCTTGGACCTTCTTATGGACTATTGAACACAGAAATTGCATCGGAGTTAAATACAAAAGGCACAATGCCGACTTAAGTACAATAAGACTGACTCTCCGTACTGTCTATGTTTTGAACCATTCCTGTGACACTAGTTTTGGATTCCGATGCTTCACTTCAGGTTTACTGTATCCCTCTGACCTTCTTATTGACAATGGAACATAGAAATTGCATCGGAATTAAATACAAAAGCACAATGCCGACTTAAGTACAAGAAAACTGACTCTTCCTACTGTCTATGTTTTGAACCATTCCTGTGACACTAGTTATAGATTCCGATGCTTCACTTCAGGTTTACTGTAATCCTCTGACCTTATTGCCGATGAAACACAGAAATTGCATCGGAATTAAATACAAAATTCACAATGCCGACTTAAGGACAAGAAGACTGATTCTTCTTACTGACTATGTTTTGAAAAATTCCTGTGACTCTAGTTATAGATTCCGATGCTTCACTTCAGGTTTACTGTATCCCTCTGACCTTATTGCCGATGAAACACAGAAATTGCATCGGAATTAAATACAAAAGGCACAAGGCCGACTTAAGTACAAGAAGACTGACTCTTCTTACTGTCTATATTTTGAACCATTCCAGTGACACTAGTTTTAGATTCCGATGCTTCACTTCAGGTTTACTGTATCCCTTGGACCTTATTATTGACAATGAATCACAGGAATTGCATCGGAAGTAAATACAAAAGGCACAATGCCGACTTAAGTACAAGAAGACTGACTCTTCTTACAGTCTATATTTTGAACCATTCCTGTGACACTAGTCATAGATTCCGATGCTTCAGGTTTACTGAATTCCTTGGACCTTCTTATTGACGCTTAAACACAGAAATTGCATCGGAATTAAATACAAAAGGCACAATGCCGACTTAAGTACACAAAGACTGATTCTTCCTACTGTCTATGTTTTGAACCAATTCTGTGACACTGGTTATAGAGTCCGATGGTTCACTTCAGGTTTACTGTATCCCTTGGACCTTCTTATTGACGATGAATCACAGGAATTGCATCGGAAATAAATTGCAAAGGCACAATGCCGACCTAAGTACAAGAAGGCTGACTCTTCTTACTGTCTATATTTTGAACCATTCCAGTGACACTAGTTATAGATTCCGATGCTTCACTTCAGGTTTACTGTATCCCTCTGACCTTCGTATTGACTGTGAAACAGAAATTGCATCGGAATTAAATACAAAAGGCACAATGCCGTCTAAAGTACAAGAAGTCTTACTCTTCTTACTGTCTATTTTTGGAACCATTCCTGTGACACTAGTAATAGATTGCGATGCTTCACTCCAGGTTTACTGTATCCCTTGGACCTTCTTATTGCCGACGAAACACAGAAATTGCATCGGAATGAAATAGAAAAGGCACAATGCCGACTTAAGTACAAGAAGACTGACTCTTATTACTGATAATAGTTTGAACCATTCCTGTGACAATAGTTATAGATTCCGATGTTTCACTTCAAATTTACTGTATCTCTTGGACCTTATTATTGACGGTGCATCACAGAAATAGCATTGGAATTAAATAGAAAAGGCACAATGCCGACTTAAGTACAAGAAGACTGACTCTTCTTACTGTCTATTTTTTGAACAGTTACTGTGACACTAGTTATAGATTCCGATGCTTCACTCCAGGGTTACTGTATCCCTTGGACCTTCTTATTGGCGATGAAACACAGAAATTGCATCGGAATTACATACAAAAGGCACAATGCCGACTAAAGGACAAGAGGACTGAGTCTTCTTAATGACTTTGTTTTGAACCAATCCTGTGACACTAGGTATAGATACCGATGCTTGACTTCAGTTTTAGGGTATCCCTTGGACCTTCTTATTGACCATGAAACACAGAAATTGCATCGGAATTAAATAGAACAGGCACAATGTCGACTTAAGTACAAGAAGGCTGACTCTTCTTACTGTTTATAATTTGAACCATTCCTGTGACACTAGTTATAGAATCGGATGCTTCACTTCAGGTTTACTGTATCCCTTGGACCTTCTTATTGACGATGAACAGAGAAATTGCATCGGAATTAAATAGAAAAGGCACAATGCCGACTTATGTACAAGAAGAATGACTCATCTTACTGACTATGCTTTGAACCATTCCTGTGACACTAGTTATAGATTACGATGCTTCACTTCAGGTTTACTGTATACCTTGGAAGTTCTTATTGACGAAGAAACACAGAAATTGCATAAGAATTAAATACAAAAGGCAGAATGTTGACATATGTACAAGAAGACTGACTCTTCCTACTGTCTATGTTTTGATCCATTCCTGTGACACTAGTTTTAGATTCCGATTCTTTACTTCAGGTTTACTGTATCCCTCTGACCTTCTTATTGACCATGAAACACAGAAATTGCGTCGGAATTAAATACAAAAGGCACAATGCCGACTTAAGTACAAGAAGACTGACTCTTCCTACTGTCTCTGCTTTGACCCATTCCTGTGACACTAGTTATAGATTCCGATGATTCACTCCAGGTGTACTGTATCCCTCTGACCTTCTTATTGACGATGAAACACAGAAATTGCATCGGAATTAAATAGAAAAGGCACAATGTCGTCTTAAGTACAAGAGGACTGACTCTTCTTACAGTCTATGATTTTAACCACTCCAGTGAAACTAGTTATAGATTCCGATGCTTCACTCCAGGTTTACTGTCTCCCTTGGACCTTCTTATTGACGATGAAACACAGAAATTGCATCGGAATTAAATAGAAAAGGCTCAATGCCGACATAAGTACAAGAAGACTGACTCTTCTTACTGACTATGTTTTGAACCATTCCTGTGACACTAGTTATAGATTCCGATGCTTCACTCCAGGTTTACTGTATCTCTTGGACCTTCTTATTGACGATGAGACACAGAAATTGCATAGGAATTAAATAGAAAAGGCACAATGTCGACTTAAGTACAATAAGACTGACTCTTCTTAGTGATTATAGTTTGAACCATTGCTGTGACACTAGTTGTAGATTCCGATGCTTTACTTCAGGTTTATTGTATACCTTGGGCATTCTTATTGACGATGAAACACAGAAATTGCATCGGAATTAAATAGAAAAGGCACAATGTCGACTTAAGTACAAGAAGACTGACTCTTCTTACAGTCTATGTTTTGAACCATTCCTGTGACACTAGTTATAGATTCCGATGCTTCACTCCAGATTTACTGTATCCCTTGGACCTTCATATTGACGATGAAACACAGAAATTGCAATGGAATTAAATAGAAAAGTCGCAATGCCGACTTAAGTACAAGAAGACTGACTCTTCTTACTGACTATGTTTTGAACCATTCCTTTGACACTAGTTATAGATTCCGATGCTTCACTTCAGGGTTACTGTATACCTTGGACCTTCTTATTGACGATGAAACACAGAAATTGCATCGGAATTAAATAGAAAAGGCACAATGTCGACTTACGTACAAGTAGACTGACTCTTCTTACTGTCTATAATTTGAACCATTCCTGTGACACTAGTTATAGATTCCGATGCTTCACTTCAGGTTTACTGTATCCCTTGGACCTTCTTACTGACGATGAAACAGAGAAATTGCATCGGAATTAAATAGAAAAGTCACAATGTCGACTTAGGTATAAGAAGACTGTCTCTTCTTACTGACTATGCTTTGAACCATTCCTGTGACACTAGTTATAGATTACGATGCTTCACTTCAGGTTTACTGTATACCTTGGAAGTTCTTATTGACGATGAAACACAGAAATTGCATAAGAATTAAATACAAAAGGCACAATGCCGACTTATGTACAAGAAGACTGACTCTTCCTACTGTCTATGTTTTGATTCATTCCTGTGACACTAGTTTTCGATTCCGATTCTTTACTTCAGGTTTACTGTATCCCTCTGACCTTCTTATTGACCATGAAACACAGAAATTGCATCGGAATTAAATAGAGAAGGCACAATGCCGACTTAAGTACAAGAAGACTGACTCTTCTTACTGATAATAGTTTGAACCATTCCAGTGACAATAGTTATAGATTCCGATGCTTCACTTCAGGTTTACTGTATCCCTCTGACCTTCTTATTGACGATGAAACACAGAAATTGCATCGGAATTAATTACAAAAGGCACAATGCTGACTTAAGTACAAGAAGACTGACTCCTCTTACTGTCTATGTTTGAACCATTCCTGTGACACTAGTTATAGTGTCCGATGCTTCACTTCAGGTTTACTGTATCTCTTGGACCTTATTATTGACGATGAATCACAGAAATTGCATCGGAATTAAATACAAAAGGCACAATGCCGACTTAAGTACAAGAAGACTGAATCTTCTTACTGTCTATGATTTGAACCATTCCTGTGACACTAGTTATAGATTCCGATGCTTCACTTCAGGTTTACTGTATCCCTCTGACCTTCTTATTGACGATGAAACACAGAAATTGCATCGGAATTAAATAGAAAACTCACAACGTCGACTTAAGTACAAGAAGACTGACTCTTCTTACTGTCTATGTTTTGAACCATTCCTGTGACACTAGTTATAGATTCCGATGCTTCACTCCAGGTTTACTGTATCCCTTGGACCTTCTTATTGACGATGAAACACAGAAATTGCATCGGAATTAAATAGAAAACTCACAACGTCGACTTAAGTACAAGAAGACTGACTCTTCTTAGTGATTATAGTTTGAACCATTGCTGTGACACTTGTTATAGATTCCGATGCTTTACTTCAGGTTTACTGTATACTTTGGACATTCTTATTGACGATGAAACACAGAAAGTGCATCGGAATTAAACAGAAAAGGAACAATGTCGTCTTAAGTACAAGAAGACTGACTCTTCTTACAGTCTATGAATTTAACCATTCCAGTGAAACTAGTTATAGATTCCGATGCTTCACTCCAGGTTTACTGTCTCCCTTGGACCTTCTTATTGACGATGAAACACAGAAATTGCATTGGAATTAAATACAAAATGCACAATGCCGACTTAAGTACAAGAAGACTGACTCTTCTTACTGTCTATATTTTGAACCATTCCAGTGACACTAGTTATAGATTCCGATGCTTCAGGTTTACTGAATTGCTTGGAAATTCTTAATGACGATGAAACACATAAATTGCATCGGAATTAAATAGAAAAGGCACAATGTCGTCTTAAGTACAAGAAGACTGACTCTTCTTACAGTCTATGACTTTAACCATTCCAGTGAAACTAGTTATAGATTCCGATGCATCACTCCAGGTTTACTGTCTCCCTTGGACCTTCTTATTGACGATGAAACACAGAAATTGCATCGGAATTAAATAGAAAAGGCACAATGCCGACATAAGTACAAGAAGACTGACTCTTCTTACTGACTATGTTTTGAACCATTCCTGTGACACTAGTTATAGATTCCGATGCTTCACTCCAGGTTTACTGTATCCCTTGGACCTTCTTATTGACGATGAAACACCGAAATTGCATCGGAATTAAATAGAAAAGGCACAATGCCGACTTAAGTACAAGAAGACTGACTCTTCTTAGTGATTATAGTTTGAACCATTGCTGTGACACTAGTTATATATTCCGATGCTTTACTTCACGTTTATTGTATACCTTGGACATTCTTATTGACGATGAAACACAGAAATTGCATCGGAATTAAATAGAAAATGCACAATGTCGACTTAAGTACAAGAAGACTGTCTCTTCTTACTGTCTATGTTTTGAACCATTCCTGTGACACTAGTTATAGATTCCGATGCTTCACTCCAGATTTACTGTATCCCTTGGACCTTCTTATTGACGGTGAAACACAGAAATTGCAATGGAATTAAATAGAAAAGGCACAATGCCGACTTAAGTACAAGAAGACTGACTCTTCTTACTGACTATGTTTTGAACCATTCCTGTGACACTAGTTATAGATTCCGATGCTTCACTTCAGGTTTACTGTATACCTTGGACCTTCTTATTGACGATGAAACACAGAAATTGCATCGGATTTAAATACAAAATGCACAATGCCGACTTAAGTACAAGAAGACTGACTCTTCTAACTGTCTATATTTTGAACCATTCCAGTGACACTAGTTATAGATTCCGATGCTTCAGGATTACTGAATTCCTTGGACCTTCTTATTGACGCTTAAACACAGAAATTGCATCGGAATTAAATACAAAAGGCACAATGCCGACTGAAGTACAAAAAGACTGATTCTTCCTACTGTCTATGTTTTGAACCAATTCTGTGACACTAGTTATAGAGTCCGATGGTTCACTTCAGGTTTACTGTATCCCTTGGACCTTCTTATTGACGATGAATCACAGGAATTGCATCGGAAATAAATACCAAAGGCTCAATGCCGACCTAAGTACAAGAAGACTGACTCTTCTTACTGTCTATATTTTGAACCATTCCAGTGACACTAGTTATAGATTCCGATGCTTCACTTCAGGATTACTGTATCCCTCTGACCTTCGTATTGACGATGAAACACAGAAATTGCATCGGAATTAAATGAAAAAGGCACAATGCCGACTAAAGTACAAGAAGTCTTACTCTTCTTACTGTCTATATTTGGAACCATTCCTGTGACACTAGTAATAGATTGCGATGCTTCACTCCAGGTTTACTGTATCCCTTGGACCTTCTTATTGCCGATGAAACACAGAAATTGCATCGGAATGAAATAGAAAAGGCACAATGCCGACTTAAGTACAAGAAGACTGACTCTTATTACTGATAATAGTTTGAACCATTCCTGTGACAATAGTTATAGATTCCGATGCTTCACTTCGTATTTACTGTATCTCTTGGACCTTATTATTGACGGTGCAACACAGAAATAGCATTGGAATTAAATAGAAAAGGCACAATGCCGACTTAAGTACAAGAAGACTGACTCATCTTACTGTCTATTTTTTGAAAAATTCCTGTGACACTAGTTATAGATTCCGATACTTCACTCCAGGGTTACTGTATCCCTTGGACCTTCTTATTGGCGATGAAACACAGAAATTGCATCGGAATTACATACAAAAGGCACAATGCCGACTAAAGGACAAGAGGACTGAGTCTTCTTAATGACTTTGTTTTGAACCAACCCTGTGACACTAGGTATAGATACCGATGCTTGACTTCAGTTTTAGGGTATCCCTTGGACCTTCTTATTGACGATGAAACACAGAAATTGCATCGGAATTAAATAGAAAAGGCACAATGCCGACTTATGTACAAGAAGACTGACTCTTCTTACTGACTATGCTTTGAACCATTCCTGTGACACTAGTTATAGATTACGATGCTTCACTTCAGGTTTACTGTATACCTTGGAAGTTCTTATTGACGATGAAACACAGAAATTGCATAAGAATTAAATACAAAAGGCAGAATGTTGACTTATGTACAAGAAGACTGACTCTTCCTACTGTCTATGTTTTGATCCATTCCTGTGACACTAGTTTTAGATTCCGATTCTTTACTTCAGGTTTACTGTATCCCTCTGACCTTCTTATTGACCATGAAACACAGAAATTGCGTCGGAATTAAATACAAAAGGCACAATTCCGACTTAAGTACAAGAAGACTGACTCTTCCTACTGTCTCTGCTTTGACCCATTCCTGTGACACTAGTTATAGATTCCGATGCTTCACTCCAGGTATACTGTATCCCTCTGACCTTCTTATTGACGATGAAACACAGAAATTGCATCGGAATTAAATAGAAAAGGCACAATGTCGTCTTAAGTACAAGAAGACTGACTCTTCTTACTGTCTATGTTTTGAACCATTCCTGTGACACTAGTTATAGATTCCGATGCTTCACTCCAGGTTTACTGTCTCCCTTGGACCTTCTTATTGACGATGAAACACAGAAATTGCATCGGAATTAAATAGAAAAGGCACAATGCCGACATAAGTACAAGAAGACTGACTCTTCTTACTGACTATGTTTTGAACCATTCCTGTGACACTAGTTATAGATTCCGATGCTTCACTCCAGATTTACTGTATCCCTTGGACCTTCATATTGACGATGAAACTCAGAAATTGCAATGGAATTAAATAGAAAAGTCGCAATGCCGACTTAAGTACAAGAAGACTGACCCTTCTTACTGACTATGTTTTGAACCATTCCTGTGACACTAGTTATAGATTACGATGCTTCACTTCAGGTTTACTGTATACCTTGGAAGTTCTTATTGACGATGAAACACAGAAATTGCATAAGAATTAAATACAAAAGGCACAATGCCGACTTATGTACAAGAAGACTGACTCTTCCTACTGTCTATGTTTTGATCCATTCCTGTGACACTAGTTTTAGATTCCGATTCTTTACTTCAGGTTTACTGTATCCCTCTGACCTTCTTATTGACCATGAAACACAGAAATTGCATCGGAATTAAATAGAGAAGGCACAATGCCGACTTAAGTACAAGAAGACTGACTCTTATTACTGATAATAGTTTGAACCATTCCAGTGACAATAGTTATAGATTCCGATGCTTTACTTCAGGTTTACTGTATCCCTCTGACCTTCTTATTGACGATGAAACACAGAAATTGCATCGGAATTAAATACAAAATGCACAATGCCGACTTAAGTACAAGAAGACTGACTCTTCTTACTGTCTATGATTGAACCATTCCTGTGACACTAGTTATAGTGTCCGATGCTTCACTTCAGGTTTACTGTATCTCTTGGACCTTATTATTGACGATGAATCACAGAAATTGCATCGGAATTAAATACAAAAGGCACAATGCCGACTTAAGTACAAGAAGACTGAATCTTCTTACTGTCTATGTTTTGAACCATTCCTGTGACACTAGTTATAGATTCCGATGCTTCACTTCAGGTTTACTGTACCCCTTGCACCTTCTTAATGACGATGAAACACAGAAATTGCATCGGAAGTAAATACAAAAAGCACAATGCCGACTTAAGTACAAGAAGACTGACTCTTCTCACTGTCTATGTTTTGAACCATCACTGTGACACTAGTTATAGATTCCGATTCTTCACTCCAGGTTTAATGTATCCCTCTGACCTTCTTATTGACGATGAAACACAGAAATTGCATCGGAATTAAATACAAAAGGAACAATGCCGACTTAAGTACAAGAAGACTGACTCTTCTTACTGTCTATTTTTTGAACAATTCCTGTGACACTAGTTATAGATTCCGATGCTTCACTTCAGGTTTACTGTATCCCACTGACCATCTTATTGACGATGAAACACGGAAATTGCATCGTAATTAAATACAAAAGGCACAATGCCGACTTAAGTACAAGAAGACTGTCTCTTCTTACTGTCTATGTTTGAACCATTCCTGTGACACTAGTTATAGATTCCGATGCTTCACTCCAGGTTTACTGTCTCCCTTGGACCTTCTTATTGACGATGAAACACAGAAATTGCATCGGAATTAAATAGAAAAGGCACAATGCCGACATAAGTACAAGAAGACTGACTCTTCTTACAGTCTATGAATTTAACCATTCCAGTGAAACTAGTTATAGATTCCGATGCTTCACTCCAGGTTTACTGTATCCCTTGGACCTTGTTATTGACGGTGAAACACAGAAATTGCATTGGAATTAAATACAAAAGGCAAAATGCCAACTTTAGTCCACGAAGACTGACTCTTCTTACTGTCTATGTTTTGAACCATTCCTGTGACACTAGTTATAGATTCCGATGCTTCACTTCAGGTTTACTGTATCCTTCTGACCTTCTTATTGACGATGAAACACAGAAATTGCATCGGAATTAAATAGAAAACTCACAACGCCAACTTAAGTACAAGAAGACTGACTCTTCTTACTGTCTATGTTTTGAACCATTCCTGTGACACTAGCTATAGATTCCGATGCTTCACTCCAGGTTTACTGTATCTCTTGGACCTTCTTATTGACGATGAGACACAGAAATTGCATCGGAATTAAATAGAAAAGGCACAATGTCGTCTTAAGTACAAGAAGACTGACTCTTCTTACAGTCTATGATTTTAACCATTCCAGTGAAACTAGTTATAGATTCCGATGCTTCACTCCAGGTTTACTGTCTCCCTTGGACCTTCTTATTGACGATGAAACACAGAAATTGCATCGGAATTAAATAGAAAAGGCACAATGCCGACATAAGTACAAGAAGACTGACTCTTCTTACTGACTATGTTTTGAACCATTCCTGTGACACTAGTTATAGATTCCGATGCTTCACTCCAGGTTTACTGTATCTCTTGGACCTTCTTATTGACGATGAGACACAGAAATTGCATCGGAATTAAATAGAAAAGGCACAATGTCGACTTAAGTACAATAAGACTGACTCTTCTTAGTGATTATAGTTTGAACCATTGCTGTGACACTAGTTGTAGATTCCGATGCTTTACTTCAGGTTTATTGTATACCTTGGACATTCTTATTGACGATGAAACACAGAAATTGCATCGGAATTAAATAGAAAAGGCACAATGTCGACTTAAGTACAAGAAGACTGACTCTTCTTACTGTCTATGTTTTGAACCATTCCTGTGACACTAGTTATAGATTCCGATGCTTCACTCCAGATTTACTGTATCCCTTGGACCTTCATATTGACGATGAAACACAGAAATTGCAATGGAATTAAATAGAAAAGTCGCAATGCCGACTTAAGTACAAGAAGACTGACTCTTCTTACTGACTATGTATTGAACCATTCCTTTGACACTAGTTATAGATTCCGATGCTTCACTTCAGGGTTACTGTATACCTTGGACCTTCTTATTGACGATGAAACACAGAAATTGCATCGGAATTAAATAGAAAAGGCACAATGTCGACTTAAGTACAAGAAGACTGACTCTTCTTACTGTCTATAATTTGAACCATTCCTGTGACACTAGTTATAGATTCCGATGCTTCACTTCAGGTTTACAGTGTCCCTTGGGCCTTCTTACTGACGATGAAACAGAGAAATTGCATCGGAATTAAATAGAAAAGGCACAATGTCGACTTAGGTATAAGGAGACTGACTCTTCTTACTGACTATGCTTTGAACCATTCCTGTGACACTAGTTATAGATTACGATGCTTCACTTCAGGTTTACTGTATACCTTGGAAGTTCTTATTGACGATGAAACACAGAAATTGCATAAGAATTAAATACAAAAGGCACAATGCCGACTTATGTACAAGAAGACTGACTCTTCCTACTGTCTATGTTTTGATCCATTCCTGTGACACTAGTTTTAGATTCCGATTCTTTACTTCAGGTTTACTGCATCCCTCTGACCTTCTTATTGACCATGAAACACAGAAATTGCATCGGAATTAAATAGAGAAGGCACAATGCCGACTTAAGTACAAGAAGACTGACTCTTCTTACTGATAATAGTTTGAACCATTCCAGTGACAATAGTTATAGATTCCGATGCTTCACTTCAGGTTTACTGTATCCCTCTGACCTTCTTATTGACGATGAAACACAGAAATTGCATCGGAATTAAATACAAAAGGCACAATGCCGACTTAAGTACAAGAAGACTGACTCTTATCACTGTCTATGTTTTGAACCATCACTGTGACACTAGTTATAGATTCCGATTCTTCACTCCAGGTTTAATGTATCCCTCTGACCTTCTTATTGACGATGAAACACAGAAATTGCATCGGAATTAAATACAAAAGGAACAATGCCGACTTAAGTACAAGAAGACTGACTCTTCTTACTGTCTATTTTTTGAACAATTCCTGTGACACTAGTTATAGATTCCGATGCTTCACTTCAGGTTTACTGTATCCCACTGACCATCTTATTGACGATGAAACACGGAAATTGCATCGTAATTGAATACAAAAGGCACAATGCCGACTTAAGTACAAGAAGACTGTCTCTTCTTACTGTCTATGTTTGAACCATTCCTGTGAAACAAGTTATAGATTCCGATGCTTCACTTCAGGTTTACTGTATACCTCTGACCTTCTTATTGACGATGAAACACAGAAATTGCATCGGAATTAAATACAAAAGGCAAAATGCCAACTTTAGTCCACGAAGACTGACTCTTCTTACTGTCTATGTTTTGAACCATTCCTGTGACACTAGTTATAGATTCCGATGCTTCACTTCAGGTTTACTGTATTCCTCAGACCTTCTTATTGACGATGAAACACAGAAATTGCATCGGAATTAAATAGAAAACTCCCAACGCCGACTTAAGTACAAGATGACTGACTCTTCTTACTGTCTATGTTTTGAACCATTCCTGTGACACTAGTTATAGATTCCGATGCTTCACTCCAGGTTTACTGTATCTCTTGGACCTTCTTATTGACGATGAGACACAGAAATTGCATCGGAATTAAATAGAAAAGGCACAATGTCGTCTTAAGTACAAGAAGACTGACTCTTCTTACAGTCTATGATTTTAACCATTCCAGTGAAACTAGTTATAGATTCCGATGGTTCACTCCAGGTTTACTGTCTCCCTTGGACCTTCTTATTGACGATGAAACACAGAAATTGCATCGGAATTAAATAGAAAAGGCACAATGCCGACATAAGTACAAGAAGACTGACTCTTCTTACTGACTATGTTTTGAACCATTCCTGTGACACTAGTTATAGATTCCGATGCTTCACTCCAGGTTTACTGTATCTCTTGGACCTTCTTATTGACGATGAGACACAGAAATTGCATCGGAATTAAATAGAAAAGGCACAATGTCGACTTAAGTACAATAAGACTGACTCTTCTTAGTGATTATAGTTTGAACCATTGCTGTGACACTAGTTGTAGATTCCGATGCTTTACTTCAGGTTTATTGTATACCTTGGACATTCTTATTGACGATGAAACACAGAAATTGCATCGGAATTAAATAGAAAAGGCACAATGTCGACTTAAGTACAAGAAGACTGACTCTTCTTACTGACTATGTTTTGAACCATTCCTTTGACACTAGTTATAGATTCCGATGCTTCACTTCAGGGTTACTGTATAACTTGGACCTTCTTATTGACGATGAAACACAGAAATTGCATCGGAATTAAATAGAAAAGGCACAATGTCGACTTAAGTACAAGAAGACTGACTCTTCTTACTGTCTATAATTTGAACCATTCCTGTGACACTAGTTATAGATTCCGATGCTTCACTTCAGGTTTACTGTATCCCTAGGACCTTCTGACTGACGATGAAACAGAGAAATTGCATCGGAATTAAATAGAAAAGGCACAATGTCGACTTAGGTATAAGAAGACTGACTCTTCTTACTGACTATGCTTTGAACCATTCCTGTGACACTAGTTATAGATTACGATGCTTCACTTCAGGTTTACTGTATACCTTGGAAGTTCTTATTGACGATGAAACACAGAAATTGCATAAGAATTAAATACAAAAGGCACAATGCCGACTTATGTACAAGAAGACTGACTCTTCCTACTGTCTATGTTTTGATCCATTCCTGTGACACTAGTTTTAGATTCCGATTCTTTACTTCAGGTTTACTGTATCCCTCTGACCTTCTTATTGACCATGAAACACAGAAATTGCATCGGAATTAACTAGAGAAGGCACAATGCCGACTTAAGTACAAGAAGACTGACTCTTCTTACTGATAATAGTTTGAACCATTCCAGTGACAATAGTTATAGATTCCGATGCTTCACTTCAGGTTTACTGTATCCCTCTGACCTTCTTATTGACGATGAAACAAAGGAATTGCATCGGAATTAAATACAAAAGGCACAATGCCGACTTAAGTACAAGAAGACTGACTCTACTTACTGTCTATGTTTGAACCATTCCTGTGACACTAGTTATAGTGTCCGATGCTTCACTTCAGGTTTACTGTATCTCTTGGACCTTATTATTGACGATGAATCACAGAAATTGCATCGGAATTAAATACAAAAGGCACAATGCCGACTTAAGTACAAGAAGACTGAATCTTCTTACTGTCTATTATTTGAACCATTCCTGTGACACTAGTTATAGATTCCGATGCTTCACTTCAGGTTTACTGTACCCCTTGCACCTTCTTATTGACGATGAAACACAGAAATTGCATCGGAAGTAAATACAAAAAGCACAATGCCGACTTAAGTACAAAAAGACTGACTCTTATCACTGTCTATGTTTTGAACCATCACTGTGACACTAGTTATAGATTCCGATTCTTCACTCCAGGTTTAATGTATCCCTCTGACCTTCTTATTGACGATGAAACACAGGAATTGCATCGGAATTAAATACAAAAGGAACAATGCCGACTTAAGTACAAGAAGACTGACTCTTCTTACTGTCTATTTTTTGAACAATTCCTGTGACACTAGTTATAGATTCCGATGCTTCACTTCAGGTTTACTGTATCCCACTGACCATCTTATTGACGATGTAACACGGAAATTGCATCGTAATTGAATACAAAAGGCACAATGCCGACTTAAGTACAAGAAGACTGTCTCTTCTTACTGTCTATGTTTTGAACCATTCCTGTGACACTAGTTATAGATTCCGATGCTTCACTTCAGGTTTACTGTATCCCTCTGACTTTCTTATTGACGATGAAACACAGAAATTGCATCGGAATTAAATAGAAAACTCACAACGCCGACTTAAGTACAAGAAGACTGACTCTTCTTACTGTCTATGTTTTGAACCATTCCTGTGACACTAGTTATAGATTCCGATGCTTCACTCCAGGTTTACTGTATCCCTTGGACCTTCTTATTGACGATGAAACACAGAAATTGCATCGGAATTAAATAGAAAAGGCCCAATGCCGACTTTAGTACAAGAAGACTGACTCTTCTTAGTGATTATAGTTTGAACCATTGCTGTGACACTTGTTATAGATTCCGATGCTTTACTTCAGGTTTACTGTATACTTTGGACATTCTTATTGACGATGAAACACAGAAATTGCAACGGAATTAAATAGAAAAGGAACAATGTCGTCTTAAGTACAAGAAGACTGACTCTTCTTACAGTCTATGACTTTAACCATTCCAGTGAAACTAGTTATAGATTCCGATGCTTCACTCCAGGTTTACTGTCTCCCTTGGACCTTCTTATTGACGATGAATCACAGAAATTGCATCGGAATTAAATAGAAAAGGCACAATGTCGTCTTAAGTACAAGAAGACTGACTCTTCTTACAGTCTATGACTTTAACCATTCCAGTGAAACTTGTAATAGATTCCGATGCTTCACTCCAGGTTTACTGTCTCCCTAGGACCTTCTTATTGACGATGAAACACAGAAATTGCATCGGAATTAAATAGGAAAGGCACAATGCCGACATAAGTACAAGAAGACTGACTCTTCTTACTGACTATGTTTTGAACCATTCCTGTGACACTAGTTATAGATTCCGATGCTTCACTCCAGGTTTACTTTATCCCTTGGACCTTCTTATTGACGATGAAACACCGAAATTGCATCGGAATTAAATAGAAAAGGCACAATGCCGACTTAAGTACAAGAAGACTGACTCTTCTTAGTGATTATAGTTTGAACCATTGCTGTGACACTAGTTATAGATTCCGATGCTTTACTTCACGTTTATTGTATACCTTGGACATTCTTATTGACGATGAAACACAGAAATAGCATCGGAATTAAATTGAAAACTCCCAACGCCGACTTAAGTACAAGATGACTGACTCTTCTTACTGTCTATGCTTTGAACCATTCCTGTGACACTAGTTATAGATTCCGATGCTTCACTCCAGGTTTACTGTATCTCTTGGACCTTCTTATTGACGATGAGACACAGAAATTGCATCGGAATTAAATAGAAAAAGGCACAATGTCGTCTTAAGTACAAGAAGACTGACTCTTCTTACAGTCTATGATTTTAACCATTCCAGTGAAACTAGTTATAGATTCCGATGGTTCACTCCAGGTTTACTGTCTCCCTTGGACCTTCTTATTGACGATGAAACACAGAAATTGCATCGGAATTAAATAGAAAAGGCACAATGCCGACATAAGTACAAGAAGACTGACTCTTCTTACTGACTATGTTTTGAACCATTCCTGTGACACTAGTTATAGATTCCGATGCTTCACTCCAGGTTTACTGTATCCCTTGGACCTTCTTATTGACGATGAGACACAGAAATTGCATCGGAATTAAATAGAAAAGGCACAATGTCGACTTAAGTACAATAAGACTGACTCTTGTTAGTGATTATAGTTTGAACCATTGCTGTGACACTAGTTGTAGATTCCGATGCTTTACTTCAGGTTTATTGTATACCTTGGACATTCTTATTGACGATGAAACACAGAAATTGCATCGGAATTAAATAGAAAAGGCACAATGTCGACTTAAGTACAAGAAGACTGACTCTTCTTACTGACTATGTTTTGAACCATTCCTTTGACACCAGTTATAGATTCCGATGCTTCACTTCAGGGTTACTGTATACCTTGGACCTTCTTATTGACGATGAAACACAGAAATTGCATCGGAATTAAATACAAAAGGAACAATGCCGACTTAAGTACAAGAAGACTGACTCTTCTTACTGTCTATTTTTTGAACAATTCCTGTGACACTTGTTATAGATTCCGATGCTTCACTTCAGGTTTACTGTATCCCACTGACCATCTTATTGACGTTGAAACACGGAAATTGCATCGTAATTGAATACAAAAGGCACAATGCCGACTTAAGTACAAGAAGACTGTCTCTTCTTACTGTCTATGTTTTGAACCATTCCTGTGACACTAGTTATAGATTCCGATGCTTCACTTCAGGTTTACTGTATCCCTCTGACTTTCTTATTGACGATGAAACACAGAAATTGCATCGGAATTAAATAGAAAACTCACAACGCCGACTTAAGTACAAGAAGACTGACTCTTCTTACTGTCTATGTTTTGAACCATTCCTGTGACACTAGTTATAGATTCCGATGCTTCACTCCAGGTTTACTGTATCCCTTGGACCTTCTTATTGACGATGAAACACAGAAATTGCATCGGAATTAAATAGAAAAGGCCCAATGCCGACTTTAGTACAAGAAGACTGACTCTTCTTAGTGATTATAGTTTGAACCATTGCTGTGACACTTGTTATAGATTCCGATGCTTTACTTCAGGTTTACTGTATACTTTGGACATTCTTATTGACGATGAAACACAGAAATTGCATCGGAATTAAATAGAAAAGGAACAATGTCGTCTTAAGTACAAGAAGACTGACTCTTCTTACAGTCTATGACTTTAACCATTCCAGTGAAACTAGTTATAGATTCCGATGCTTCACTCCAGGTTTACTGTCTCCCTTGGACCTTCTTATTGACGATGAATCATAGAAATTGCATCGGAATTAAATAGAAATGGCACAATGTCGTCTTAAGTACAAGAAGACTGACTCTTCTTACAGTCTATGACTTTAACCATTCCAGTGAAACTTGTTATAGATTCCGATGCTTCACACCAGGTTTACTGTCTCCCTAGGACCTTCTTATTGACGATGAAACACAGAAATTGCATCGGAATTAAATAGAAAAGGCACAATGCCGACATAAGTACAAGAAGACTGACTCTTCTTACTGACTATGTTTTGAACCATTCCTGTGACACTAGTTATAGATTCCGATGCTTCACTCCAGGTTTACTGTATCCCTTGGACCTTCTTATTGACGATGAAACACCGAAATTGCATCGGAATTAAATAGAAAAGGCACAATGCCGACTTAAGTACAAGAAGACTGACTCTTCTTAGTGATTATAGTTTGAACCATTGCTGTGACACTAGTTATAGATTCCGATGCTTTACTTCACGTTTATTGTATACCTTGGACATTCTTATTGACGATGAAACACAGAAATTGCATCGGAATTAAATAGAAAATGCACAATGTCGACTTAAGTACAAGAGGACTGTCTCTTCTTACTGTCTATGTTTTGAACCATTCCTGTGACACTAGTTATAGATTCCGATGCTTCACTCCAGATTTACTGTATCCCTTAGACCTTCTTATTGACGGTGAAACACAGAAATTGCAATGGAATTAAATAGAAAAGGCACAATGCCGACTTAAGTACAAGAAGACTGACTCTTCTTACTGACCATGTTTTGAACCATTCCTGTGACACTAGTTATAGATTCCGATGCTTCACTTCAGGTTTACTGTATACCTTGGACCTTCTTATTGACGATGAAACACAGAAATTGCATCGGAATTAAATAGAAAAGGAACAATGTCGTCTTAAGTACAAGAAGACTGACTCTTCTTACAGTCTATGACTTTAACCATTCCAGTGAAACTAGTTATAGATTCCGATGCTTCACTCCAGGTTTACTGTCTCCCTTGGACCTTCTTATTGACGATGAAACACAGAAATTGCATCGGAATTAAATAGAAAAGGCACAATGTCGTCTTAAGTACAAGAAGACTGACTCTTCTTACAGTCTATGACTTTAACCATTCCAGTGAAACTAGTTATAGATTCCGATGCTTCACTCCAGGTTTACTGTCTCCCTTGGACCTTCTTATTGACGAAGAAACACAGATATTGCATCGGAATTAAATAGAAAAAGCACAATGCCGACATAAGTACAAGAAGACTGACTCTTCTTACTGACTATGTTTTGAACCATTCCTGTGACACTAGTTATAGATTCCGATGCTTCACTCCAGGTTTACTGTATCCCTTGGACCTTCTTATTGACGATGAAACACCGAAATTGCATCGGAATTAAAGAGAAAAGGCACAATGCCGACTTAAGTACAAGAAGACTGACTCTTCTTAGTGATTATAGTTTGAACCATTGCTGTGACACTAGTTATAGATTCCGATGCTTTACTTCACGTTTATTGTATACCTTGGACATTCTTATTGACGATGAAACACAGAAATTGCATCGCAATTAAATAGAAAAGGAACAATGTCGTCTTAAGTACAAGAAGACTGACTCTTCTTACTGTCTATATTTTGAACCATTCCAGTGACACTAGTTATAGATTCCGATGCTTCAGGTTTACTGAATTCCTGGGACCTTCTTATTGACGATGAAACACATAAATTGCATCGGAATTAAATAGAAAAGGCACAATGTCGTCGTAAGTACAAGAAGACTGACTCTTCTTACAGTCTATGACTTTAACCATTCCAGTGAAACTAGTTATAGATTCCGAAGCTTCACTCCAGGTTTACTGTCTCCCTTGGACCTTCTTATTGACGATGAAACACAGAAATTGCATCGGAATTAAATAGAAAAGGCACAATGCCGACATAAGTACAAGAAGACTGACTCTTCTTACTGACTATGTTTTGAACCATTCCTGTGACACTAGTTATAGATTCCGATGCTTCACTCCAGGTTTACTGTATCCCTTGGACCTTCTTATTGACGATGAAACACCGAAATTGCATCGGAATTAAATAGAAAAGGCACAATGCCGACTTAAGTACAAGAAGACTGACTCTTCTTAGTGATTATAGTTTGAACCATTGCTGTGACACTAGTTATAGATTCCGATGCTTTACTTCACGTTTATTGTATACCTTGGACATTCTTATTGACGATGAAACACAGAAATTGCATCGGAATTAAATAGAAAATGCACAATGTCGACTTAAGTACAAGAAGACTGTCTCTTCTTACTGTCTATGTTTTGAACCATTCCTGTGACACTAGTTATAGATTCCGATGCTTCACTCCAGATTTACTGTATCCCTTGGACCTTCTTATTGACGGTGAAACACAGAAATTGCAATGGAATTAAATAGAAAAGGCACAATGCCGACTTAAGTACAAGAAGACTGACTCTTCTTACTGACTATGTTTTGAACCATTCCTGTGACACTAGTTATAGATTCCGATGCTTCACTTCAGGTTTACTGTATACCTTGGACCTTCTTATTGACGATGAAACACAGAAATTGCATCGGAATTAAATAGAAAAGGAACAATGTCGTCTTAAGTACAAGAAGACTGACTCTTCTTACAGTCTATGACTTTAACCATTCCAGTGAAACTAGTTATAGATTCCGATGCTTCACTCCAGGTTTACTGTCTCCCTTGGACCTTCTTATTGACGATGAAACACAGAAATTGCATCGGAATTAAATAGAAAAGGCACAATGTCGTCTTAAGTACAAGAAGACTGACTCTTCTTACAGTCTATGACTTTAACCATTCCAGTGAAACTAGTTATAGATTCCGATGCTTCACTCCAGGTTTACTGTCTCCCTTGGACCTTCTTATTGACGAAGAAACACAGATATTGCATCGGAATTAAATAGAAAAAGCACAATGCCGACATAAGTACAAGAAGACTGACTCTTCTTACTGACTATGTTTTGAACCATTCCTGTGACACTAGTTATAGATTCCGATGCTTCACTCCAGGTTTACTGTATCCCTTGGACCTTCTTATTGACGATGAAACACCGAAATTGCATCGGAATTAAATAGAAAAGGCACAATGCCGACTTAAGTACAAGAAGACTGACTCTTCTTAGTGATTATAGTTTGAACCATTGCTGTGACACTAGTTATAGATTCCGATGCTTTACTTCACGTTTATTGTATACCTTGGACATTCTTATTGACGATGAAACACAGAAATTGCATCGCAATTAAATAGAAAAGGAACAATGTCGTCTTAAGTACAAGAAGACTGACTCTTCTTACTGTCTATATTTTGAACCATTCCAGTGACACTAGTTATAGATTCCGATGCTTCAGGTTTACTGAATTCCTGGGACCTTCTTATTGACGATGAAACACATAAATTGCATCGGAATTAAATAGAAAAGGCACAATGTCGTCGTAAGTACAAGAAGACTGACTCTTCTTACAGTCTATGACTTTAACCATTCCAGTGAAACTAGTTATAGATTCCGAAGCTTCACTCCAGGTTTACTGTCTCCCTTGGACCTTCTTATTGACGATGAAACACAGAAATTGCATCGGAATTAAATAGAAAAGGCACAATGCCGACATAAGTACAAGAAGACTGACTCTTCTTACTGACTATGTTTTGAACCATTCCTGTGACACTAGTTATAGATTCCGATGCTTCACTCCAGGTTTACTGTATCCCTTGGACCTTCTTATTGACGATGAAACACCGAAATTGCATCGGAATTAAATAGAAAAGGCACAATGCCGACTTAAGTACAAGAAGACTGACTCTTCTTAGTGATTATAGTTTGAACCATTGCTGTGACACTAGTTATAGATTCCGATGCTTTACTTCACGTTTATTGTATACCTTGGACATTCTTATTGACGATGAAACACAGAAATTGCATCGGAATTAAATAGAAAATGCACAATGTCGACTTAAGTACAAGAAGACTGTCTCTTCTTACTGTCTATGTTTTGAACCATTCCTGTGACACTAGTTATAGATTCCGATGCTTCACTCCAGATTTACTGTATCCCTTGGACCTTCTTATTGACGGTGAAACACAGAAATTGCAATGGAATTAAATAGAAAAGGCACAATGCCGACTTAAGTACAAGAAGACTGACTCTTCTTACTGACTATGTTTTGAACCATTCCTGTGACACTAGTTATAGATTCCGATGCTTCACTTCAGGTTTACTGTATACCTTGGACCTTCTTATTGACGATGAAACACAGAAATTGCATCGGAATTAAATACAAAATGCACAATGCCGACTTAAGTACAAGAAGACTGACTCTTCTTGCTGTTTATATTTTGAACCATTCCAGTGACACTAGTTATAGATTCTGATGCTTCAGGTTTACTGAATTCCTTGGACCTTCTTATTGACGCTTAAACACAGAAATTGCATCGGAATTAAATACAAAAGGCACAATGCCGACTTAAGTACGAAAAGACTGATTCTTCCTACTGTCTATGTTTTGAACCAATTCTGTGACACTAGTTATAGAGTCCGATGGTTCACTTAAGGTTTACTGTATCCCTTGGACCTTCTTATTGACGATGAATCACAGGAATTGCATCGGAAATAAATACCAAAGGCACAATGCCGACCTAAGTACAAGAAGACTGACTCTTCTTACTGTCTATATTTTGAACCATTCCAGTGACACTAGTTATAGATTCCGATGCTTCACTTCAGGTTTACTGTATCCCTCTGACCTTCGTATTGACGATGAAACACATAAATTGCGTCGGAATGAAATAGAAAAGGCACAATGCCGATTTAAGTACAAGAAGTCTTACTCTTCTTACTGTCTATTTTTGGAACCATTCCTGTGACACTAGTAATAGATTGCGATGCTTCACTCCAGGTTTACTGTATCCCTTGGACCTTCTTATTGCCGATGAAACACAGATATTGCATCGGAATGAAATAGAAAAGGCACAATGCCGATTTAAGTACAAGAAGAGTGACTCTTATTACTGATAATAGTTTGAACCATTCCTGTGACAATAGTTATAGATTCCGATGCTTCACTTCAAATTTACTGTATCTCTTGGACCTTATTATTGACGGTGGAACACAGAAATAGCATTGGAATTAAATAGAAAAGGCACAATGCCGACTTAAGTACAAGAAGACTGACTCTTCTTACTGTCTATTCTTTGAACAATTCCTGTGACACTAGTTATAGATTCCGATGCTTCACTCCAGGGTTACTGTATCCCTTGGACCTTCTTATTGGCGATGAAACACAGAAATTGCATCGGAATTACATACAAAAAGCACAATGCCGACTAAAGGACAAGAGGACTGAGTCTTCTTAATGACTTTGTTTTGAACCAATCCTGTGACACTAGGTATAGATACCGATGCTTGACTTCAGTTTTAGGGTATCCCTTGGACCTTCTTATTGACGATGAAACACAGAAATTGCATCGGAATTAAATAGAAAAGGCGCAATGTCGACTTAAGTACAAGAAGACTGACTCTTCTTACTGTTTATAATTTGAACCATTCCTGTGACACTAGTTATAGATTCGGATGCTTCACTTCAGGTTTACTGTATCCCTTGGACCTTCTTATTGACGATGAAACAGAGAAATTGCATCGGAATTAAATAGAAAAGGCACAATGCCGACTTATGTACAAGAAGACTGACACTTCTTACTGACTATGCTTTGAACCATTCCTGTGACACTAGTTACAGATTACGATGCTTCACTTCAGGTTTACTGTATACCTTGGAAGTTCTTATTGACGATGAAACACAGAAATTGCATAAGAATTAAATACAAAAGGCAGAATGTTGACTTATGTACAAGAAGACTGACTCTTCCTACTCTCTATGTTTTGATCCATTCCTGTGACACTAGTTTTAGATTCCGATTCTTTACTTCAGGTTTACTGTATCCCTCTGACCTTCTTATTGACCATGAAACACAGAAATTGCGTCGGAATTAAATACAAAAGGCACAATGCCGACTTAAGTACAAGAAGACTGACTCTTCCTACTGTCTCTGCTTTGACCCATTCCTGTGACACTAGTTATAGATTCCGATGCTTCACTCCAGGTATACTGTATCCCTCTGACCTTCTTATTGACGATGAAACGCAGAAATTGCATCGGAATTAAATAGAAAAGGCACAATGTCGTCTTAAGTACAAGAAGACTGACTCTTCTTACAGTCTATGATTTTAACCATTCCAGTGAAACTAGTTATAGATTCCGATGCTTCACTCCAGGTTTACTGTCTCCCTTGGACCTTCTTATTGACGATGAAACACAGAAATTTCATCGGAATTAAATAGAAAAGGCACAATGCCGACATAAGTACAAGAAGACTGACTCTTCTTACTGACTATGTTTTGAACCATTCCTGTGACACTAGTTATAGATTCCGATGCTTCACTCCAGGTTTACTGTATCTCTTGGACCTTCTTATTGACGATGAGACACAGAAATTGCATCGGAATTAAATAGAAAAGGCACAATGTCGACTTAAGTACAATAAGACTGACTCTTCTTAGTGATTATAGTTTGAACCATTGCTGTGACACTAGTTGTAGATTCCGATGCTTTACTTCAGGTTTATAGTATACCTTGGACATTCTTATTGACGATGAAACACAGAAATTGCATCGGAATTAAATAGAAAAGGCACAATGTCGACTTAAGTACAAGAAGACTGACTCTTCTTAATGTCTATGTTTTGAACCATTCCTGTGACACTAGTTATAGATTCCGATGCTTCACTCCAGATTTACTGCATCCCTTGGACCTTCATATTGACGATGAAACACAGAAATTGCAATGGAATTAAATAGAAAAGTCGCAATGCCGACTTAAGTACAAGAAGACTGACTCTTCTTACTGACTATGTTTTGAACCATTCCTTTGACAGTAGTTATAGATTCCGATGTTTCACTTCAGGGTTACTGTATACCTTGGACCTTCTTATTGACGATGAAACACAGAAATTGCATCGGAATTAAATAGAAAAGGCACAATTTCGACTTAAGTACAAGAAGACTGACTCTTCTTACTGTCTATAATTTGAACCATTCCTGTGACACTAGTTATAGATTCCGATGATTCACTTCAGGTTTACTGTATCCCTTGGACCTTCTTACTGACGATGAAACAGAGAAATTGCATCGGAATTAAATAGAAAAGGCACAATGTCGACTTAGGTATAAGAAGACTGACTCTTCTTACTGACTATGCTTTGAACCATTCCTGTGACACTAGTTATAGATTACGATGCTTCACTTCAGGTTTACTGTATACTTTGGAAGTTCTTATTGACGATGAAACACAGAAATTGCATAAGAATTAAATACAAAAGGCACAATGCCGACTTATGTACAAGAAGACTGACTCTTCCTACTGTCTATGTTTTGATCCATTCCTGTGACACTAGTTTTAGATTCCGATTCTTTACTTCAGGTTTACTGCATCCCTCTGACCTTCTTATTGACGATGAAACACAGAAATTGCATCGGAATTAAATAGAGAAGGCACAATGCCGACTTAAGTACAAGAAGACTGACTCTTCTTACTGATAATAGTTTGAACCATTCCAGTGACAATAGTTATAGATTCCGATGCTTCACTTCAGGTTTACTGTATCCCTCTGACCTTCTTATTGACGATGAAACACAGAAATTGCATCGGAATTAAATACAAAAGGCACAATGCCGACTTAAGTACAAGAAGACTGACTCTTCTTACTGTCTATGTTTTGAACCATTCCTGTGACACTAGTTATAGATTCCGATGCTTCACTTCAGGTTTACTGTACCCCTTGCACCTTCTTATTGACGATGAAACACAGAAATTGCATCGGAAGTAAATACAAAAAGCACAATGCCGACTTAAGTACAAGAAGACTGACTCTTCTCACTGTCTATGTTTTGAACCATCACTGTGACACTAGTTATAGATTCCGATTCTTCACTCCAGGTTTAATGTATCCCTCTGACCTTCTTATTGACGATGAAACACAGATATTGCATCGGAATTAAATACAAAAGGAACAATGCCGACTTAAGTACAAGAAGACTGACTCTTCTTACTGTCTATTTTTTGAACAATTCCTGTGACACTAGTTATAGATACCGATGCTTCACTTCAGGTTTACTGTATCCCACTGACCATCTTATTGACGATGAAACACGGAAATTGCATCGTAATTAAATACAAAAGACACAATGCCGACTTAAGTACAAGAAGACTGTCTCTTCTTACTGTCTATGTTTGAACCATTCCTGTGACACTAGTTATAGATTCCGATGCTTCACTTCAGGTTAACTGTCTCCCTCTGACCTTCTTATTGACGATGAAACACAGAAATTGCATCGGAATTACATAGAAAAGGCACAATGCCGACTTAAGTACAAAAAGACTGACTCTTCTTACTGATAATAGTTTGAACCAATCCAGTGACAATAGTCATAGATTCAGATGCTTCACTTCAGGTTTACTGTATCCCTTGGACCTTGTTATTGACGGTGAAACACAGAAATTGCATTGGAATTAAATACAAAAGGCAAAATGCCAACTTTAGTCCACGAATACTGACTCTTCTTACTGTCTATGTTTTGAACCATTCCTGTGACACTAGTTATAGATTCCGATGCTTCACTTCAGGTTTACTGTATCCCTCTGACCTTCTTATTGACGATGAAACACAGAAATTGCATCGGAATTAAATAGAAAACTCACAACGCCGACTTAAGTACAAGAAGACTGACTCTTCTTACTGTCTATGTTTTGAACCATTCCTGTGACACTAGTTATAGATTCCGATGCTTCACTCCAGGTTTACTGTATCCCTTGGACCTTCTTATTGACGATGAAACACAGAAATTGCATCGGAATTAAATAGAAAAGGCCCAATGCCGACTTAAGTACAAGAAGACTGACTCTTCTTAGTGATTATAGTTTGAACCATTGCTGTGACACTTGTTATAGATTCCGATGCTTTACTTCAGGTTAACTGTATACTTTGGACATTCTTATTGACGATGAAACACAGAAATTGCATCGGAATTAAATAGAAAAGGAACAATGTCGTCTTAAGTACAAGAAGACTGACTCTTCTTACAGTCTATGATTTTAACCATTCCAGTGAAACTAGTTATAGATTCCGATGCTTCACTCCAGGTTTACTGTCTCCCTTGGACCTTCTTATTGACGATGAAACACAGAAATTGCATCGGAATTAAATAGAAAAGGCACAATGCCGACATAAGTACAAGAAGACTGACTCTTCTTACTGACTATGTTTTGAACCATTCCTGTGACACTAGTTATAGATTCCGATGCTTCACTCCAGGTTTACTGTATCTCTTGGACCTTCTTATTGACGATGAAACACAGAAATTGCATCGGAATTAAATAGAAAAGGCACAATGCCGACTTAAGTACAATAAGACTGACTCTTCTTAGTGATTATAGTTTGAACCATTGCTGTGACACTAGTTGTAGATTCCGATGCTTTACTTCAGGTTTATTGTATACCTTGGACATTCTTATTGACGATGAAACACAGAAATTGCATCGGAATGAAATAGAAAAGGCACAATGTCGACTTAAGTACAAGAAGACTGACACTTCTTACTGTCTATGTTTCGAACCATTCCTGTGACACTAGTTATAGATTCCGATGCTTCACTCCAGATTTACTGTATCCCTTGGACCTTCTTATTGACGATGAAACACAGAAATTGCAATGGAATTAAATAGAAAAGGCACAATGCCGACTTAAGTACAAGAAGACTGACTCCTCTTACTGACTATGTTTTGAACCATTCCTGTGACACTAGTTATAGATTCCGATGCTTCACTTCAGGTTTACTGTATACCTTGGACCTTCTTATTGACGATGAAACACAGAAATTGCATCGGAATTAAATAGAAAAGGCACTCGACTTAAGTACAAGTAGACTGACTCTTCTTACTGTCTATAATATGAACCATTCCTGTGACACTAGTTATAGATTCCGATGCTTCACTTCAGGTTTACTGTATCCCTTGGACCTTCTTATTGATGATGAAACAGAGAAATTGCATCGGAATTAAATAGAAAATGCACAATGCCGACTTATGTACAAGAAGACTGACTCTTCTTACTGACTATGCTTTGAACCATTCCTGTGACACTAGTTATAGATTACGATGCTTCACTTCAGGTTTACTGTATACCTTGGAAGTTCTTATTGACGATGAAACACAGAAATTGCATAAGAATTAAATACAAAAGGCACAATGCCGACTTATGTACAAGAGTACAGACTCTTCCTACTGTCTATGGTTTGATCCATTCCTGTGACACTAGTTTTAGATTCCGATTCATTACTTCAGGTCAACTGTATCCCTCTGACCTTCTTATTGACCATGAAACACAGAAATTGCATTGGAATTAAATAGAAAAGGCACAATGCCGACTTAAGTACAAGAAGACTGTCTCTTCTTACTGTCTATGTTTGAACCATTCCTGTGACACTAGTTATGGATTCCGATGCTTCACTTCAGGTTAACTGTATCCCTCTGACCTTCTTATTGACGATGAAACACAGAAATTGCATCGGAATTAAATAGAAAAGGAACAATGTCGACTTAAGTACAAGAAGACTGACTCTTCTTAGTGATTATAGTTTGAACCATTGCTGTGACACTAGTTATAGATTCCGATGCTTTACTTCGGGTTTACTGTATACCTTGGACATTCTTATTGACGATGAAACACACAAATTGCATCGGAATTAAATAGAAAAGGAACAATGTCGTTTTAAGTACAAGAAGACTGACTCTTCTTACAGTCTATGACTTTAACCATTCCAGTGAAACTAGTTATAGATTCCGATGCTTCACTCCAGGTTTACTGTCTCCCTTGGACCTTCTTATTGACGATGAAACAAAGAAATTGCATTGGAATTAAATACAAAATGCACAATGCCGACTTAAGTACAAGAAGACTGACTCTTCTTACTGTCTATATTTTGAACCATTCCAGTGACACTAGTTATAGATTCCGATGCTTCAGGTTTACTGAATTCCTTGGACCTTCTAATTGACGATGAAACTCAGAAATTGCATCGGAATTAAATAGAAAAGGCACAATGTCGTCTTAAGTACAAGAAGACTAACTCTTCTTACAGTCTATGATTTTAACCATTCCAGTGAAACTAGTTATGGATTCCGATGCTTCACTCCAGGTTTACTGTCTCCCTTGGACCTTCTTATTGACGATGAAACACAGAAATTGCATCGGAATTAAATAGAAAAGGCACAATGTCGGCTTAAGTACAAGAAGACTGACTCTTCTTACTGTCTATAATTTGAACCATTCCTGTGACACTAGTTATAGATTCCGATGCTTCACTTCAGGTTTACTGTATCCCTTGGACCTTCTTATTGACGATGAAACAGAGAAATTGCATCGGAATTAAATAGAATAGGAACAATGCCGACTTATGTACAAGAAGACTGACTCTTCTTACTGCCTATGCTTTGAACCATTCCTGTGACACTAGTTATAGATTACGATGCTTCACTTTAGGTTTACTGTATCCCACTGACCATCTTATTGACGATGAAACACGGAAATTGCATCGTAATTAAATACAAAAGGTACAATGCCTACTTAAGTACAAGAAGACTGTCTCTTCTTACTGTCTATGTTTGAACCATTCCTGTGACACTAGTTATAGATTCCGATGCTTCACTTCAGGTTAACTGTATCCCTCTGTCCTTCTTATTGACGATGAAACACAGAAATTGCATCGGAATTAAATAGAAAAGGCACAATGCCGACTTAAGTACAAGAAGACTGACTCTTCTTACTGTCTATGTTTCGAACCATTCCTGTGACGCTAGTTATAGATTCCGATGCATCACTCCAGATTTACTGTATCCCTTGGACCTTCTTATTGACGATGAAACACAGAAATTGCAATGGAATTAAATAGAAAAGGCACAATGCCGACTTAAGTACAAGAAGACTGACTCTTCTTACTGACTATGTTTTGAACCATTCCTGTGACACTAGTTATAGATTCCGATGCTTCACTTCAGGTTTACTGTATACCTTGGACCTTCTTATTGACGATGAAACACAGAAATTGCATCGGAATTAAATAGAAAAGGCACTCGACTTAAGTACAAGAAGACTGACTCTTCTTACTGTCTATAATATGAACCATTCCTGTGACACTAGTTATAGATTCCGATGCTTCACTTCAGGTTTACTGTATCCCTTGGACCTTCTTATTGATGATGAAACAGAGAAATTGCATCGGAATTAAATAGAAAATGCACAATGCCGACTTATGTACAAGAAGACTGACTCTTCTTACTGACTATGCTTTGAACCATTCCTGTGACACTAGTTATAGATTACGATGCTTCACTTCAGGTTTACTGTATACCTTGGAAGTTCTTATTGACGATGAAACACAGAAATTGCATAAGAATTAAATACAAAAGGCACAATGCCGACTTATGTACAAGAGGACAGACTCTTCCTACTGTCTATGGTTTGATCCATTCCTGTGACACTAGTTTTAGATTCCGATTCATTACTTCAGGTCAACTGTATCCCTCTGACCTTCTTATTGACCATGAAACACAGAAATTGCATTGGAATTAAATAGAAAAGGCACAATGCCGACTTAAATACAAGAAGACTGTCTCTTCTTACTGTCTATGTTTGAACCATTCCTGTGACACTAGTTATAGATTCCGATGCTTCACTTCAGGTTAACTGTATCCCTCTGACCTTCTTATTGTCGATGAAACACAGAAACTGCATCGGAATTAAATAGAAAAGGAACAATGTCGACTTAAGTACAAGAAGACTGACTCTTCTTAGTGATTATAGTTTGAACCATTGCTGTGACACTAGTTATAGATTCCGATGCTTTACTTCAGGTTTACTGTATACCTTGGACATTCTTATTGACGATGAAACACACAAATTGCATCGGAATTAAATAGAAAAGGAACATTGTCGTTTTAAGTACAAGAAGACTGACTCTTCTTACAGTCTATGACTTTAACCATTCCAGTGAAACTAGTTATAGATTCCGATGCTTCACTCCAGGTTTACTGTCTCCCTTGGACCTTCTTATTGACGATGAAACAAAGAAATTGCATTGGAATTAAATACAAAATGCACAATGCCGACTTAAGTACAAGAAGACTGACTCTTCTTACTGTCTATATTTTGAACCATTCCAGTGACACTAGTTATAGATTCCGATGCTTCAGGTTTACTGAATTCCTTGGACCTTCTAATTGACGATGAAACACAGAAATTGCATCGGAATTAAATAGAAAAGGCACAATGTCGACTTAAGTACAAGAAGACTGACTCTTCTTACTGTCTATAATTTGAACCATTCCTGTGACACTAGTTATAGATTCCGATGCTTCACTTCAGGTTTACTGTATCCCTTGGACCTTCTTATTGACGATGAAACAGAGAAATTGCATCGGAATTAAATAGAATAGGAACAATGCCGACTTATGTACAAGAAGACTGACTCTTCTTACTGCCTATGCTTTGAACCATTCCTGTGACACTAGTTATAGATTACGATGCTTCACTTCAGGTTTACTGTATCCCACTGACCATCTTATTGACGATGAAACACGGAAATTGCATCGTAATTAAATACAAAAGGTACAATGCCTACTTAAGTACAAGAAGACTGTCTCTTCTTACTGTCTATGTTTGAACCATTCCTGTGACACTAGTTATAGATTCCGATGCTTCACTTCAGGTTAACTGTATCCCTCTGTCCTTCTTATTGACGATGAAACACAGAAATTGCATCGGAATTAAATAGAAAAGGCACAATGCCGACTTAAGTACAAGAAGACTGACTCTTCTTACTGTCTATGTTTCGAACCATTCTTGTGACGCTAGTTATAGATTCCGATGCTTCACTCCAGATTTACTGTATCCCTTGGACCTTCTTATTGACGATGAAACACAGAAATTGCAATGGAATTAAATAGAAAAGGCACAATGCCGACTTAAGTACAAGAAGACTGACTCTTCTTACTGACTATGTTTTGAACCATTCCTGTGACACTAGTTATAGATTCCGATGCTTCACTTCAGGTTTACTGTATACCTTGGACCTTCTTATTGACGATGAAACACAGAAATTGCATCGGAATTAAATAGAAAAGGCACTCGACTTAAGTACAAGAAGACTGACTCTTCTTACTGTCTATAATATGAACCATTCCTGTGACACTAGTTATAGATTCCGATGCTTCACTTCAGGTTTACTGTATCCCTTGGACCTTCTTATTGATGATGAAACAGAGAAATTGCATCGGAATTAAATAGAAAATGCACAATGCCGACTTATGTACAAGAAGACTGACTCTTCTTACTGACTATGCTTTGAACCATTCCTGTGACACTAGTTATAGATTACGATGCTTCACTTCAGGTTTACTGTATACCTTGGAAGTTCTTATTGACGATGAAACACAGAAATTGCATAAGAATTAAATACAAAAGGCACAATGCCGACTTATGTACAAGAGGACAGACTCTTCCTACTGTCTATGGTTTGATCCATTCCTGTGACACTAGTTTTAGATTCCGATTCATTACTTCAGGTCAACTGTATCCCTCTGACCTTCTTATTGACCATGAAACACAGAAATTGCATTGGAATTAAATAGAAAAGGCACAATGCCGACTTAAGTACAAGAAGACTGTCTCTTCTTACTGTCTATGTTTGAACCATTCCTGTGACACTAGTTATAGATTCCGATGCTTCACTTCAGGTTAACTGTATCCCTCTGACCTTCTTATTGTCGATGAAACACAGAAACTGCATCGGAATTAAATAGAAAAGGAACAATGTCGACTTAAGTACAAGAAGACTGACTCTTCTTAGTGATTATAGTTTGAACCATTGCTGTGACACTAGTTATAGATTCCGATGCTTTACTTCAGGTTTACTGTATACCTTGGACATTCTTATTGACGATGAAACACACAAATTGCATCGGAATTAAATAGAAAAGGAACATTGTCGTTTTAAGTACAAGAAGACTGACTCTTCTTACAATCTATGACTTTAACCATTCCAGTGAAACTAGTTATAGATTCCGATGCTTCACTCCAGGTTTACTGTCTCCCTTGGACCTTCTTATTGACGATGAAACAAAGAAATTGCAATGGAATTAAATACAAAATGCACAATGCCGACTTAAGTACAAGAAGACTGACTCTTCTTACTGTCTATATTTTGAACCATTCCAGTGACACTAGTTATAGATTCCGATGCTTCAGGTTTACTGAATTCCTTGGACCTTCTTATTGACGATGAAACACAGAAATTGCATCGGAATTAAATAGAAAAGGCACAATGTCGACTTAAGTACAAGAAGACTGACTCTTCTTACTGTCTATATTTTGAACCATTCCAGTGACACTAGTTATAGATTCCGATGCTTCAGGTTTACTGAATTCCTTGGACCTTCTTATTGACGATGAAACACAGAAATTGCATCGGAATTAAATAGAAAAGGCACAATGTCGACTTATGTACAAGAAGA
Source organism: Schistocerca serialis cubense (assembly GCF_023864345.2). NCBI lineage: Eukaryota > Metazoa > Arthropoda > Insecta > Orthoptera > Acrididae > Schistocerca > Schistocerca serialis. Next base: position 641,096,369 of record NC_064644.1, read on the forward strand.
CTGACTCTTCTTACTGCCTATGCTTTGAACCATTCCTGTGACACTAGTTATAGATTACGATGCTTCACTTCAGGTTTACTGTATCCCACTGACCATCTTATTGACGATGAAACACGGAAATTGCATCGTAATTAAATACAAAAGGTACAATGCCTACTTAAGTACAAGAAGACCGTCTCTTCTTACTGTCTATGTTTGAACCATTCCTGTGACACTAGTTATAGATTCCGATGCTTCACTTCAGGTTAACTGTATCCCTCTGTCCTTCTTATTGACGATGAAACACAGAAATTGCATCGGAATTAAATAGAAAAGGCACAATGCCGACTTAAGTACAAGAAGACTGACTCTTCTTACTGAAAATAGTTTGAACCATTCCAGTGACAATAGTTATAGATTCCGTTGCTTCACTTCAGGTTTACTGTATCCCTTGGACCTTGTTATTGACGGTGAAACACAGAAATAGCATTGGAATTAAATACAAAATGCAAAATGCCAACTTTAATCCACGAAGACTGCCTCTTCTTACTGTCTATGTTTTGAACCATTCCTGTGACACTAGTTATAGATTCCGATGCTTCACTTCAGGTTTACTGTATCCCTCTGACCTTCTTATTGACGATGAAACACAGAAATTATATCGGAATTAAATAGAAAACTCACAATGCCGACTTAAGTACAAGAAGACTGACTCTTCTTACTGTCTATGTTTTGAACCATTCCTGTGACACTAGTTATAGATTCCGATGCTTCACTCCAGGTTTACTGTATCCCTTGGACCTTCTTATTGACGATGAAACACAGAAATTGCATCGGAATTAAATAGAAAAGGCCCAATGCCGACTTAAGTACAAGAAGACTGACTCTTCTTAGTGATTATAGTTTGAACCATTGCTGTGACACTAGTTGTAGATTCCGATGCTTTACTTCAGGTTTATTGTATACCTTGGACATTCTTATTGACGATGAAACACAGAAATTGCATCGGAATTAAATAGAAAAGGCACAATGTCGACTTAAGTACAAGAAGACTGACTCTTCTTACTGTCTATGTTTTGAACCATTCCTGTGACACTAGTTATAGATTCCGATGCTTCACGCCAGGTTTACTGTATCCCTTGGACCTTCTTATTGACGATGAAACACAGAAATTGCAATGTAATTAAATAGAAAAGGCACAATGCCGACTTAAGTACAAGAAGACTGACTCTTCTTACTGACTATGTTTTGAACCATTCCTGTGACACTAGTTATAGATTCCGATGCTTCACTTCAGGTTTACTGTATACCTTGGACCTTCTTATTGACGATGAAACCCAGAAATTGCATCGGAATTAAATAGAAAAGGCACAATGTCGACTTAAGTACAAGAAGACTGACTCTTCTTACTGTCTATAATTTGAACCATTCCTGTGACACTAGTTATATATTCCGATGCTTCACTTCAGGTTTACTGTATCCCTTGGACCATCTTATTGCCGATGAAACACAGAAATTGAATCGGAATTAAATACAAAATGCAGAATGGCGACTTAAGGACAAGAAGTCTGACTCTTCTTACTGACTATGTTTGAACCATTCCTGTGACACTAGTTATAGATTCCGATGCTTCACTTCAGGTTTACTGTTTCCCTCTGACCTTCTCATTGACGATGAATCACAGAAATTGCGTCGGAATTAAATACAAAAGGCACAATGCCGACTTAAGTACAAAAATACTGAATCTTCTTACTGTCTATATTTTGAACCATTCCAGTGACACTAGTTATAGATTCCGATGCTTCACTTCAGGTTTACTGTACCCCTTGGACCTTCTTATTGACGATGAAACACAGAAATTGCATCGGAAGTAAATACAAAAAGCACAATGCCGACTTAAGTACAAGAAGACTGACTCTTCTTACTGTCTATGTTATGAACCATCACTGTGACACTAGTTATAGATTCCGATTCTTCACTCCAGGTTTACTGTATCCCTCTGACCTTCTTATTCACGATGAAACACAGAAATTGCATCGGAATTAAATACAAAAGGAACAATGCCGACTTAAGTACAAGAAGACTGACTCTTCTTACTGTCTATTTTTTGAACAATTCCAGTGACACTAGTTATAGATTCCGATGCTTCACTTCAGGTTTACTGTATCCCACTGACCATCTTATTGACGATGAAACACGGAAATTGCATCGTAATTAAATACAAAAGGCACAATGCCGACTTAAGTACAAGAAGACTGTCTCTTCTTACTGTCTATGTTTGAACCATTCCTGTGACACTAGTTATGGATTCCGATGCTTCACTTCAGGTTAACTGTATCTCTCTGACCTTCTTATTGACGATGAAACACGGAAATTGCATCGGAATTAAATAGAAAAGGCACAATGCCGACTTAAGTACAAGAAGACTGACTCTTCTTACTGATAATAGTTTGAACCATTCCAGTGACAATAGTTATAGATTCCGATGCTTCACTTCAGGTTTACTGTATCCCTTGGACCTTGTTATTGACGGTGAAACACAGAAATAGCATTGGAATTAAATACAAAAGGCAAAATGCCAACTTTAGTCCACGAAGACTGACTCTTCTTACTGTCTATGTTTTGAACCATTCCTGTGACACTAGTTATAGATTCCGATGCTTCACTTCAGGTTTACTCTATCCCTCTGACCTTCTTATTGACGATGAAACCCAGAAATTGCATCGGAATTAAATAGAAAACTCACAATGCCGACTTAAGTACAAGAAGACTGACTCTTCTTACTGTCTATGTTTTGTACCATTCCTGTGACACTAGTTATAGATTCCGATGCTTCACTCCAGGTTTACTGTATCCCTTGGACCTTCTTATTGACGATGAAACACAGAAATTGCATCTTAATTAAATACATAAGGCACAATGCCGACTTAAGTACAAGAAGACTGACTCTTCTTACTGTGTGTATTTTGAACCATTCCAGTGACACTAGTTATAGATTCAGATGCTTCACTTCAGGTTTACTGTACCCCTTGGACCTTCTTATTGACGATGAAACACAGAAATTGCATCGGAAGTAAATTCACAAAGCACAATGCCGACTTAAGTACAAGAAGACTGACTCTTCTTACTGTCTATGTTTTGAACCATCACTGTGACACTAGTTATAGATTCCCATTCTTCACTCCAGGTTTACTGTATCCCTCTGACCTTCTTATTGACGATGAAACATGGAAATTGCATCGGAATTAAATACAAAAGGCACAATGCCGACTTATGTACAAGAAGACTGACTCTTCCTACTGTCTATGTTTGATCCATTCCTGTGACACTAGTTTTAGGTTCCGATTCTTTACTTCAGGTTTACTGTATCCCTCTGACCTTCTTATTGACGATGAAACACAGAAATTGCATCGGAATTAAATACAAAAGGAACAATGCTGACTTAAGTACAAGAAGACTGACTCTTCTTACTGTCTATTTTTTGAACAATTCCTGTGACACTAGTTATAGATTCCGATGCTTCACTTCAGGTTTACTGTATCCCACTGACCAACATATTGACGATGAAACACGGAAATTGCATCGTAATTAAATACAAAAGGCACAATGCCGACTTAAGTACAAGAAGACTGTCTCTTCTTACTGTCTATGTTTGAACCATTCCTGTGACACTACTTATAGATTCCGATGCTTCACTTCAGGTTAACTGTATCTCTCTGACCTTCTTATTGACGATAAAACACAGAAATTGCATCGGAATAAAATAGAAAATGCACAATGCCGACTTAAGTACAAGAAGACTGACCCTTCTTACTGTCTATGTTTTGAACCATTCCTGTGACACTAGTTATAGATTCCGAAGCTTCACTTCAGGTTTACTGTATCCCTCTGACCTTCTTATTGACGATGAAACACAGAAATTGCATCGGAATTAAATAGAAAACTCACAATGCCGACTTAAGTACAAGAAGACTGACTCTTCTTACTGTCTATGTTTTGAACCATTCCTGTGACACTAGTTATAGATTCCGATGCTTTACTCCAGGTTTACTGTATCCCTTGGACCTTCTTATTGACGATGAAACACAGAAATTGCATTGGAATTAAATAGAAAAGGCACAATGCCGACTTAAGTACAAGAAGACTGACTCTTCTTAATGATTATAGTTTGAACCATTGCTGTGACACTAGTTATAGATTCCGATGCTTTACTTCAGGTTTACTGTATACCTTGGACATTCTTATTGGCGATGAAACAAAGAAATTGCATCGGAATTAAATAGAAAAGGAACAATATCGTCTTAAGTACAAGAAGACTGACTCTTCTTACAGTCTATGACTTTAACCATTCCAGTGAAACCAGTTATAGATTGCGATGCTTCAGTCCAGGTTTACTGTCTCCCTGGGACCTTCTTATTGACGATGAAACACAGAAATTGCATTGGAATTAATTACAAAATGCACAATGCCGACTTATGTACAAGAAGACTGACTCTTCTTACTGACTATGCTTTGAACCTTTCCTGTGACACTAGTTATAGATTACGATGCTTCACTTCAGGTTTACTGTATACCTTGGAAGTTCTTATTGACGATGAAACACAGAAATTGCATAAGAATTAAATACAAAAGGCACAATGCCGACTTAAGTACAAGAAGACTGACTCTTCCTACTGTCTATGTTTGAACCATTCCTGTGACACTAGTTATAGATTCCGATGCTTTACTCCAGGTTTACTGTATCCCTTGGACCTTCTTATTGACGATGAAACACAGAAATTGCATCGGAATTAAATAGAAAAGGCCCAATGCCGACTTAAGTACAAGAAGACTGACTCTTCTTAGTGATTATAGTTTGAACCATTGCTGTGACACTAGTTGTAGATTCCGATGCTTTACTTCAGGTTTATTGTATACCTTGGACATTCTTATTGACGATGAAACACAGAAATTGCATCGGAATTAAATAGAAAAGGCACAATGTCGACTTAAGTACAAGAAGACTGACTCTTCTTACTGTCTATGTTTTGAACCATTCCTGTGACACTAGTTATAGATTCCGATGCTTCACGCCAGGTTTACTGTATCCCTTGGACCTTCTTATTGACGATGAAACACAGAAATTGCAATGTAATTAAATAGAAAAGGCACAATGCCGACTTAAGTACAAGAAGACTGACTCTTCTTTCTGACTATATTTTGAACCATTCCTGTGACACTAGTTATAGATTCCGATGCTTCACTTCAGGTTTACTGTATACCTTGGACCTTCTTATTGACGGTGAAACCCAGAAATTGCATCGGAATTAAATAGAAAAGGCACAATGTCGACTTAAGTACAAGAAGACTGACTCTTCTTACTGTCTATAATTTGAACCATTCCTGTGACACTAGTTATATATTCCGATGCTTCACTTCAGGTTTACTGTATCCCTTGGACCATCTTATTGCCGATGAAACACAGAAATTGAATCGGAATTAAATACAAAATGCAGAATGGCGACTTAAGGACAAGAAGTCTGACTCTTCTTACTGACTATGTTTGAACCATTCCTGTGACACTAGTTATAGATTCCGATGCTTCACTTCAGGTTTACTGTTTCCCTTGGACCTTCTTATTGACGATGAAACACAGAAATTGCATCGGAATTAAATACAAAAGGCACAATGCCGACTTAAGTACAAGAAGACTGACTCTTCCTACTGTCTATGTTTTGAACCATTTCTGTGACACTAGTTATAGAGTCCGATGCTTCACTTCAGGTTTACTGTATCTCTTGGACCTTCTTATTGACGATGAATCACAGAAATCGCATCTTCATTAAATACATAAGGCACAATGCCGACTTAAGTACAAGAAGACTGACTCTTCTTTCTGTGTATATATTGAACCATTCCAGTGACACTAGTTATAGATTCAGATGCTTCACTTCAGGTTTACATTACCCCTTGGACCTTCTTATTGACGATGAAACACAGAAATTGCATCGGAATTAAATACAAAAGGCACAATGCCGAATTAAGTACAAGAAGACTGTTTCTTCTTACTGTCTATGTTTGAACCATTCCTGTGACACTAGTTATAGATTCGGATGCTTCACTTCAGGTTTACTGTTTCCCTCTGACCTTCTCATTGACGATGAATCACAGAAATTGCGTCGGAATTAAATACAAAAGGCACAATGCCGACTTAAGTACAAAAATACTGAATCTTCTTACTGTCTATATTTTGAACCATTCCAGTGACACTAGTTATAGATTCCGATGCTTCACTTCAGGTTTACTGTACCCCTTGGACCTTCTTATTGACGATGAAACACAGAAATTGCATCGGAAGTAAATACAAAAAGCACAATGCCGACTTAAGTACAAGAAGACTGACTCTTCTTACTGTCTAAGTTATGAACCATCACTGTGACACTAGTTATAGATTCCGATTCTTCACTCCAGGTTTACTGTATCCCTCTGACCTTCTTATTCACGATGAAACACAGAAATTGCATCGGAATTAAATACAAAAGGAACAATGCCGACTTAAGTACAAGAAGACTGACTCTTCTTACTGTCTATTTTTTGAACAATTCCAGTGACACTAGTTATAGATTCCGATGCTTCACTTCAGGTTTACTGTATCCCACTGACCATCTTATTGACGATGAAACACGGAAATTGCATCGTAATTAAATACAAAAGGCACAATGCCGACTTAAGTACAAGAAGACTGTCTCTTCTTACTGTCTATGTTTGAACCATTCCTGTGACACTAGTTATGGATTCCGATGCTTCACTTCAGGTTAACTGTATCTCTCTGACCTTCTTATTGACGATGAAACACGGAAATTGCATCGGAATTAAATAGAAAAGGCACAATGCCGACTTAAGTACAAGAAGACTGACTCTTCTTACTGATAATAGTTTGAACCATTCCAGTGACAATAGTTATAGATTCCGATGCTTCACTTCAGGTTTACTGTATCCCTTGGACCTTGTTATTGACGGTGAAACACAGAAATAGCATTGGAATTAAATACAAAAGGCAAAATGCCAACTTTAGTACACGAAGACTGACTCTTCTTACTGTCTATGTTTTGAACCATTCCTGTGACACTAGTTATAGATTCCGATGCTTCACTTCAGGTTTACTCTATCCCTCTGACCTTCTTATTGACGATGAAACACAGAAATTGCATCGGAATTAAATAGAAAACTCACAATGCCGACTTAAGTACAAGAAGACGGACTCTTCTTACTGTCTATGTTTTGTACCATTCCTGTGACACTAGTTATAGATTCCGATGCTTCACTCCAGGTTTACTGTATCCCTTGGACCTTCTTATTGACGATGAAACACAGAAATTGCATCTTAATTAAATACATAAGGCACAATGCCGACTTAAGTACAAGAAGACTGACTCTTCTTACTGTGTGTATTTTGAACCATTCCAGTGACACTAGTTATAGATTCAGATGCTTCACTTCAGGTTTACTGTACCCCTTGGACCTTCTTATTGACGATGAAACACAGAAATTGCATCGGAAGTAAATTCACAAAGCACAATGCCGACTTAAGTACAAGAAGACTGACTCTTCTTACTGTCTATGTTTTGAACCATCACTGTGACACTAGTTATAGATTCCCATTCTTCACTCCAGGTTTACTGTATCCCTCTGACCTTCTTATTGACGATGAAACATGGAAATTGCATCGGAATTAAATACAAAAGGCACAATGCCGACTTAAGTACAAGAAGACTGTCTCTTCTTACTGTCTATGTTTGAACCATTCCTGTGACACTACTTATAGATTCCGATGCTTCACTTCAGGTTAACTGTATCTCTCTGACCTTCTTATTGACGATAAAACACAGAAATTGCATCGGAATAAAATAGAAAAGGCACAATGCCGACTTAAGTACAAGAAGACTGACTCTTCTTACTGATAATAGTTTGAACCATTCCAGTGACAATAGTTATAGATTCCGATGCTTCACTTCAGGTTTACTGTATCCCTTGGACCTTGTTATTGACGGTGAAACACAGAAATAGCATTGGAATTAAATACAAAAGGCAAAATGAAAACTTTAGTCCACGAAGACTGACTCTTCTTACTGTCTATGTTTTGAACCATTCCTGTGACACTAGTTATAGATTCCGAAGCTTCACTTCAGGTTTACTGTATCCCTCTGACCTTCTTATTGACGATGAAACACAGAAATTGCATCGGAATTAAATAGAAAACTCACAATGCCGACTTAAGTACAAGAAGACTGACTCTTCTTACTGTCTATGTTTTGAACCATTCCTGTGACACTAGTTATAGATTCCGATGCTTTACTCCAGATTTACTGTATCCCTTGGACCTTCTTATTGACGATGAAACACAGAAATTGCATTGGAATTAAATAGAAAAGGCACAATGCCGACTTAAGTACAAGAAGACTGACTCTTCTTAATGATTATAGTTTGAACCATTGCTGTGACACTAGTTATAGATTCCGATGCTTTACTTCAGGTTTACTGTATACCTTGGACATTCTTATTGGCGATGAAACAAAGAAATTGCATCGGAATTAAATAGAAAAGGAACAATGTCGTCTTAAGTACAAGAAGACTGACTCTTCTTACAGTCTATGACTTTAACCATTCCAGTGAAACCAGTTATAGATTGCGATGCTTCAGTCCAGGTTTACTGTCTCCCTGGGACCTTCTTATTGACGATGAAACACAGAAATTGCATTGGAATTAATTACAAAATGCACAATGCCGACTTATGTACAAGAAGACTGACTCTTCTTACTGACTATGCTTTGAACCTTTCCTGTGACACTAGTTATAGATTACGATGCTTCACTTCAGGTTTACTGTATACCTTGGAAGTTCTTATTGACGATGAAACACAGAAATTGCATAAGAATTAAATACAAAAGGCACAATGCCGACTTAAGTACAAGAAGACTGACTCTTCCTACTGTCTATGTTTGATCCATTCCTGTGACACTAGTTTTAGATTCCGATTCTTTACTTCAGGTTTACTGTATCCCTCTGACCTTCTTATTGACCATGTAACACAGAAATTGCGTCGGAATTAAATACAAAAGGCACAATGCCGACTTAAGTACAAGAAGACTGACTCTTCCTACTGTGTCTGTTTTGAACCATTCCTGTGACACTAGTTATAGATTCCGATGCTTCCCTTCAGGTTTACTGTATCCCTCTGACCTTATTGCTGATGAAACACAGAAATTGAACGGGAATTAAATACACAAGGCAGAATGGCGACTTAAGGACAAGAAGACTGACTGTTCTTACTGACTATGTTTGAACCATTCCTGTGACACTAGTTATAGATTCCGATGCTTCACTTCAGGTTTACTGTTTCCCTTGGACCTTCTTATTGACGATGAAACACAGAAATTGCATCGGAATTAAATACAAAAGGCACAATGCCGACTTAAGTACAAGAAGACTGACTCTTCCTACTGTCTATGTTTTGAACCATTTCTGTGTTCACTAGTTATAGAGTCCGATGCTTCACTTCAGGTTTACTGTATCTCTTGGACCTTCTTATTGACGATGAATCACAGAAATTGCATCTTAATTAAATACATAAGGCACAATGCCGACTTAAGTACAAGAAGACTGACTCTTCTTACTGTGTATATTTTGAACCATTCCAGTGACACTAGTTATAGATTCAGATGCTTCACTTCAGGTTTACTGTACCCCTTGGACCTTCTTATGGACGATGAAACACAGAAATTCCATCGGAAGTAAATTCACAAAGCACAATGCCGACTTAAGTACAAGAAGACTGACTCTTCTTACTGTCTATGTTTTGAACCATCACTGTGACACTAGTTATAGATTCCCATTCTTCACTCCAGGTTTACTGTATCCCTCTGACCTTCTTATTGACGATGAAACATGGAAATTGCATCGGAATTAAATACAAAAGGCACAATGCCGACTTATGTACAAGAAGATGACTCTTCCTACTGTCTATGTTTGATCCATTCCTGTGACACTAGTTTTAGATTCCGATTCTTTACTTCAGGTTTACTGTATCCCTCTGACCTTCTTATTGACGATGAAACACAGAAATTGCATCGGAATTAAATACAAAAGGAACAATGCCGACTTAAGTACAAGAAGACTGACTCTTCTTACTGTCTATTTTTTGAACAATTCCTGTGACACTAGTTATAGATTCCGATGCTTCACTTCAGGTTTACTGTATCCCACTGACCATCTTATTGACGATGAAACACGGAAATTGCATCGTAATTAAATACAAAAGGCACAATGCCGAGTTATGTACAAGAAGACTGACTCTTCTTACTGACTATGCTTTGAACCTTTCCTGTGACACTAGTTATAGATTACGATGCTTCACTTCAGGTTTACTGTATACCTTGGAAGTTCTTATTGACGATGAAACACAGAAATTGCATAAGAATTAAATACGAAAGGCAAAATGCCGACTTATGTACAAGTAGACTGACTCTTCCTACTGTCTATGTTTGATCCATTCCTGTGACACTAGTTTTAGATTTCGATTCTTTACTTCAGGTTTACTGTATCCCTCTGACCTTCTTATTGACCATGAAACACAGAAATTGCGTCGGAATTAAATACAAAAGGCAGAATGGCGACTTAAGGACAAGAAGACTGACTCATCTTACTGACTATATTTGAACCATTCCTGTGACACTAGTTATAGAATCCGATGCTTCACTTCAGGTTTACTGTTTCCCTTGGACCTTCTTATTGACGAAGAAACACAGAAATTGCATCGAAATTAAATACAAAAGGCACAATTCCGACTTAAGTACAAGAAGACTGACTCTTCCTACTGTCTATGTTTTTAACCATTTCTGTGACACTAGTTATAGAGTCCGATGCTTCACTTCAGGTTTACTGTATCTCTTGGACCTTCTTATTGACGATGAATCACAGAAATTGCATCTTAATTAAATACATAAGGCACAATGCCGACTTAAGTACAAGAAGACTGACTCTTCTTACTGTCTATTTTTTGAACAATTCCTGTGACACTAGTTATAGTTTCCGATGCTTGACTTCAGGTTTACTGTATCCCTCTGACCTTCTTATTGACGATGAAACACGGAAATTGCATCGGAATTAAATACAAAAGGCACAATGCCGACTTAAGTAGAAGAAGACTGTCTCTTCTTACTGTCTACGTTTGAACCATTCCTGTGACACTAGTTATAGATTCCGATGCTTCACTTCAGGTTTACTGTATCCCTCTGACCTTCTTATTGACGATGAAACACAGAAATTGCATCGGAATTAAATAGAAAAGGCACAATGCTGACATAAGTATAAGAAGACTGACTCATCTTACTGTCAATATTTTGACCATCCCTGTGACATTAGTTATAGATTCCGATGCTTCACTCCAGGTATACTGTATCTCTCTGACCTTCTTATTGACGATGAAACACAGAAATTGCATCGGAATTAAATACAAAATGCACAATGCCGACTTATGTACAAGAAGACTGATTCTTCTTACTCACTATGCTTTGAACCTTTCCTGTGACACTAGTTATAGATTACGATGCTTCACTTCAGGTTTACTGTATACCTTGGAAGTTCTTATTGCCGATGAAACACAGAAATTGCATAAGAATTAAATGCAAAAGGCACAATGCCGACTTATGTACAAGAAGACTGACTCTTCCTACTGTCTATGTTTGATCCATTCCTGTGACACTAGTTTTAGATTCCGATTCTTTACTTCAGGTTTACTGTATCCCTCTGACCCTCTTATTGACCATGAAACACAGAAATTGCGTCGGAATTAAATACAAAAGGCACAATGCCGACTTAAGTACAAGAAGACTGACTCTTCCTACTGTCTCTGTTTTGAACCATTCCTGTGACACTAGTTATAGATTCCGTTGCTTCACTTCAGGTTTACTGTATCCCTCTGACCTTATTGCCGATGAAACACAGAAATTGAATCGGAATTAAATACAAAAGGCAGAATGGCGACTTAAGGACAAGAAGACTGACTCTTCTTACTGACTATGTTTGAACCATTCCTGAGACACTAGTTATAGATTCCGATGCTTCACTCCAGGTTTACTGTATCCCTTGAACCTTCTTATTGACGATGAAACACAGAAATTGCATCGCAAATAAATTGAAAAGGCACAATGCAGACTTAAGTACAAGAAGACTGACTCTTCTTAGTGATTATAGTTTGAACCATTGCTGTGACACTAGTTATAGATTCCGATGCTTTACTTCAGGTTTACTGTATACCTTGGACATTCTTATTGGCGATGAAACACAGAAATTGCATCGGAATTAAATAGAAAAGGAACAATGTCGTCTTAAGTACAAGAAGACTGACTCTTCTTACAGTCTATGACTTTAACCATTCCAGTGAAACTAGTTATAGATTCCGATGCTTCACTCCAGGTTTACTGTATCCCTCTGACCTTCTTATTGACGATGAAACACGGAAATTGCATCGGAATTAAATACAAAAGGCACAAATCCGACTTAAGTACAAGAAGACTGTCTCTTCTTACTGTCTAAGTTTGAACCATTCCTGTGACACTAGTTATAGATTCCGATGCTTCACGTCAGGTTTACTGTATCCCTCTGACCTTCTTATTGACGATGAGACACAGAAATTGCATTGGAATTAAATACAAAATGCACAATGCCGACTTATGTACAAGAAGACTGACTCTTCTTACTGACTATGCTTTGAACCTTTCCTGTGACACTAGCTATTGATTACGTTGCTTCACTTCAGGTTTACTGTATACCTTGGAAGTTCTTATTGACGATGAAACACAGAAAGTGCATAAGAATTAAATACGAAAGGCACAATGCCGACTTATGTACAAGAAGACTGACTCTTCCTACTGTCTATGTTTGATCCATTCCTGTGACACTAGTTTTAGATTTCGATTCTTTACTTCAGGTTTACTGTATCCCTCTGACCTTCTTATTGACCATGAAACACAGAAATTGCGTCGGAATTAAATACAAAAGTCACAATGCCGACTTAAGTACAAGAAGACTGACTCTTCCTACTGTCTCTGTTTTGAACCATTCCTGTGACACTAGTTATAGATTCCGATGCTTCACTTCAGGTTTACTATATCCCTCTGACCTTAATGCCGATGAAACACAGAAATTGAATCGGAATTAAATACAAAAGGCAGAATGGCGACTTAAGGACAAGAAGACTGACTCTTCTTACTGATAATAGTTTGAACCATTCCAGTGACAATTGTTATAGATTCCGATGCTTCACTTCAGGTTTACTGTATCCCTTGGACCTTGTTATTGACGGTGAAACACAGAAATAGCATTGGAATTAAATACAAAAAGCAAAATGCCAACTTTAGTCCACGAAGACTGACTCTTCTTACTGTCTATGTTATGAACCATTCCTGTGACACTAGTTATAGATTCCGATGCTTCACTTCAGGTTTACTGTATCCCTCTGACCTTCTTATTGACGATGAAACTCAGAAATTGCATCGGAATTAAATAGAAAACTCACAATGCCGACTTAAGTACAAGAAGACTGACTCTTCTTACTGTCTATGTTTTGAACCATTCCTGTGACACTAGTTATAGATTCCGACGCTTCACTCCAGGTTTACTGTATCCCTTGTACCTTCTTATTGACGATGAAACACAGAAATTGCATTGGAATTAAATAGAAAAGGCACAATGCCGACTTAAGTACTAGAAGACTGACTCTTCTTAGTGATTATAGTTTGAACCATTGCTGTGACACTAGTTATAGATTCCGATGCTTTACTTCAGGTTTACTGTATACCTTGGACATTCTTATTGGCGATGAAACAAAGAAATTGCATCGGAATTAAATAGAAAAGGAACAATGTCGTCTTAAGTACAAGAAGACTGACTCTTCTTACAGTCTATGACTTTAACCATTCCAGTGAAACCAGTTATAGATTCCGATGCTTCACTCCAGGTTTACTGTCTCCCTGGGACCTACTTATTGACGATGAAACACAGAAATTGCATTGGAATTAAATACAAAATGCACAATGCCGACTTATGTACAAGAAGACTGACTCTTCTTACTGACTATGCGTTGAACCTTTCCTGTGACACTAGTTATAGATTACGATGCTTCACTTCAGGTTTACTGTATACCTTGGAAGTTCTTATTGACGATGAAACACAGAAATTGCATAAGAATTAAATACAAAAGGCACAATGCCGACTTAAGTACAAGAAGACTGACTCTTCCTACTGTCTATGTTTGATCCATTCCTGTGACACTAGTTTTAGATTCCGATTCTTTACTTCAGGTTTACTGTATCCCTCTGACCTTCTTATTGACCATGAAACACAGAAATTGCGTCGGAATTAAATACAAAAGGCACAATGCCGACTTAAGTACAAGAAGACTGACTCTTCCTACTGTCTCTGTTTTGAACCATTCCTGTGACACTAGTTATAGATTCCGATGCTTCCCTTCAGGTTTACTGTATCCCTCTGACCTTATTGCCGATGAAACACAGAAACTGAACGGGAATTAACAACAAAAGGCAGAATGGCGACTTAAGGACAAGAAGACTGACTCTTCTTACTGACTATGTTTGAACCATTCCTGTGACACTAGTTATAGATTCCGATGCTTCACTTCAGGTTTACTGTTTCCCTTGGACCTTCTTATTGACGATGAAACACAGAAATTGCATCGGAATTAAATACAAAAGGCACAATGCCGACTTAAGTACAAGAAGACTGACTCTTCCTACTGTCTATGTTTTGAACCATTTCTGTGACACTAGTTATAGAGTCCGATGCTTCACTTCTGGTTTACTGTATCTCTTGGACCTTCTTATTGACGATGAATCACAGAAATTGCATCTTAATTAAATACATAAGGCACAATGCCGACTTAAGTACAAGAAGACTGACTCTTCTTACTGTGTATATTTTGAACCATTCCAGTGACACTAGTTATAGATTCAGATGCTTCACTTCAGGTTTACTGTACCCCTTGGACCTTCTTATTGACGATGAAACACAGAAATTGCATCGGAAGTAAATTCACAAAGCACAATGCCGACTTAAGTACAAGAAGACTGACTCTTCTTACTGTCTATGCTTTGAACCATCACTGTGACACTAGTTATCGATTCCCATTCTTCACTCCAGGTTTACTGTATCCCACTGACCTTCTTATTGACGATGAAACATGGAAATTGCATCGGAATTAAATACAAAAGGCACAATGCCGACTTATGTACTAGAAGACTGACTCTTCCTACTTTCTATGTTTGATCCATTCCTGTGACACTAGTTTTAGATTCCGATTCTTTACTTCAGGTTTACTGTATCCCTCTGACCTTCTTATTGACGATGAAACACAGAAATTGCATCGGAATTAAATACAAAAGGAACAATGCCGACTTAAGTACAAGAAGACTGACTCTTCTTACTGTCTATTTTTTGAACAATTCCTGTGACACTAGTTATAGATTCCGATGCTTCACTTCAGGTTTACTGTATCCCACTGACCATCTTATTGACGATGAAACACGGAAATTGCATCGCAATTAAATACAAAAGGCACAATGCCGACTTAACTACAAGAAGACTGTCTCTTCTTACTGTCTATGTTTGAACCATTCCTGTGACACTAGTTATAGACTCCGATGCTTCACTTCAGGTTAACTGTATCTCTCAGACCTTCTTATTGACGATAAAACTCAGAAATTGCATCGGAATTAAATAGAAAAGGCACAATGCCGACTTAAGTACAAGAAGACTGACTCTTCTTACTGATAATAGTTTGAACCATTCCAGTGACAATTGTTATAGATTCCGCTGCTTCACTTCAGGTTTACTGTATCGCTTGGACCTTGTTATTGACGGTGAAACACAGAAATAGCATTGGAATTAAATACAAAAGGCAAAATGCCAACTTTAGTCCACGAAGACTGACTCTTCTTACTGTCTATGTTTTGAACCATTCCTGTGACACTAGTTATAGATTCCGATGCTTCACTTCAGGTTTACTGTATCCCTCTGACCTTCTTATTGACGATGAAACACAGAAATTGCATCGGAATTAAATAGAAAACTCACAATGCCGACTTAAGTACAAGAAGACTGACTCTTCTTACTGTCTATGTTTTGAACCATTCCTGTGACACTAGTTATAGATTCCGATGCTTCACTCCAGGTTTACTGTATCCCTTGAACCTTCTTATTGACGATGAAACACAGAAATTCCATCGGAATTAAATAGACTGACTCTTCTTAGTGATTATAGTTTGAACCATTGCTGTGACACTAGTTATGGATTCCGATGCTTTACTTCAGGTTTACTGTATACCTTGGACATTCTTATTGGCGATGAAACACAGAAATTGCATCGGAATTAAATAGAAAAGGAACAATGTCGTCTTAAGTACAAGAGGACTGACTCTTCTTACAGTCTATGACTTTAACCATTCCAGTGAAACTAGTTATAGATTCCGATGCTTCACTCCAGGTTTACTGTATCCCTCTGACCTTCTTATTGACGATGAAACACGGAAATTGCATCGGAATAAAATACAAAAGGCACAATGCCGACTTAAGTACAAGAAGACTGTCTCTTCTTACTGTCTAAGTTTGAACCATTCCTGTGACACTAGTTATAGATTCCGATGCTTCACTTCAGGTTTACTGTATCCCTCTGACCTTCTTATTGACGATGAAACACAGAAATTGCTTTGGAATTAAATACAAAAGGCACAATGCCGACTTATGTACAAGAAGACTGACTCTTCTTACTGACTATGCTTTGAACTTTTCCTGTGACACTAATTATAGATTACGATGCTTCACTTCAGGTTTACTGTATACCTTGGAAGTTCTTATTGACGATGAAACACAGAAATTGCATAAGAATTAAATACGAAAGGCACAATGCCGACTTATGTACAAGTAGACTGACTCTTCCTACTGTCCATTTTTGATCCATTCCTGTGACACTAGTTTTAGATTTCGATTCTTTACTTCAGGTTTACTGTATCCCTCTGACCTTCTTATTGACCATGAAACACAGAAATTGCGTCGGAATTAAATACAAAAGGCAGAATGGCGACTTAAGGACAAGAAGACTGACTTATCTTACTGACTATATTTGAACCATTCCTGTGACACTAGTTATAGATTCCGATGCTTCACTTCAGGTTTACTGTTTCCCTTGGACCTTCTTATTGACGAAGAAACACAGAAATTGCATCGGAATTAAATACAAAAGGCACAATGCCGACTTAAGTACAAGAACTCTGACTCTTCCTACTGTCTATGTTTTGAACCATTTCTGTGACACTAGTTATAGAGTCCGATGCTTCACTTCAGGTTTACTGTATCTCTTGGACCTTCTTATTGACGATGAATCACAGAAATTGCATCTTAATTAAATACATAAGGCACAATGCCGACTTAAGTACAAGAAGACTGACTCTTCTTACTGTGTATATTTTGAACCATTCCAGTGACACTAGTTATAGATTCAGATGCTTCACTTCAGGTTTACTGTACCCCTTGGACCTTCTTATTGACGATGAAACACAGAAATTGCATCGGAAGTAAATTCAGAAAGCACAATGCCGACTTAAGTACAAGAAGACTGACTCTTCTTACTGTCTATGTTTTGAACCATCACTGTGACACTAGTTATAGATTCCCATTCTTCACTCCAGGTTTACTGTATCCCTCTGACCTTCTTATTGACGATGAAACATGGAAATTGCATCGGAATTAAATACAAAAGGCACAATGCCGACTTATGTACAAGAAGACTGACTCTTCCTACTGTCTATGTTTGATCCATTCCTGTGACACTAGTTTTAGATTCCGATTCTTTACTTCAGGTTTACTGTATCCCTCTGACCTTCTTATTGACGATGAAACACAGAAATTGCATCGGAATTAAATACAAAAGGAACAATGCCGACTTAAGTACAAGAAGACTGACTCTTCTTACTGTCTATTTTTTGAACAATTCCTGTGACACTAGTTATAGATTCCGATGCTTCACTTCAGGTTTACTGTATCCCTCTGACCATCTTATTGACGATGAAACACGGAAATTGCATCGTAATTAAATACAAAAGGCACAATGCCGACTTATGTACAAGAAGACTGACTCTTCTTACTGACTATGCTTAGAACCTTTCCTGTGACACTAGTTATAGATTACGATGCTTCACTTCAGGTTTACTGTATACCTTGGAAGTTCTTATTGACGATGAAACACAGAAATTGCATAAGAATTAAATACGAAAGGCAAAATGCCGACTTATGTACAAGTAGACTGACTCTTCCTACTGTCTATGTTTGATCCATTCCTGTGACACTAGTTTTAGATTTCGATGCTTCCCTTCAGGTTTACTGTATCCCTCTGACCTTCTTATTGACCATGAAACACACAAATTGCGTCGGAATTAAATACAAAAGGCAGAATGGCGACTTAAGGACAAGAAGACTGACTCATCTTACTGACTATATTTGAACCATTCCTGTGACACTAGTTATAGATTCCGATGCTTCACTTCAGGTTTACTGTTTCCCTTGGACCTTCTTATTGACGAAGAAACACAGAAATTGCATCGGAATTAAATACAAAAGGCACAATGCCGACTTAAGTACAAGAAGACTGACTCTTCCTACTGTCTATGTTTTGAACCATTTCTGTGACACTAGTTATAGAGTCCGATGCTTCACTTCAGGTTTACTGTATCTCTTGGACCTTCTTATTGACGATGAATCACAGTAATTGCATCTTAATTAAATACATAAGGCACAATGCCGACTTAAGTACAAGAAGACTGACTCTTCTTACTGTGTATATTTTGAACCATTCCAGTGACACTAGTTATAGATTCAGATGCTTCACTTCAGGTTTACTGTACCCCTTGGACCTTCTTATTGACGATGAAACACAGAAATTGCATTGGAAGTAAATTCACAAAGCACAATGCCGACTTAAGTACAAGAAGACTGACTCTTCTTACTGTCTATGTTTTGAACCATCACTGTGACACTAGTTATAGATTCCCATTCTTCACTCCAGGTTTACTGTATCCCTCTGACCTTCTTATTGACGATGAAACATGGAAATTGCATTGGAATTAAATACAAAAGGCACAATGCCGACTTAAGTACAAGACGACTGACTCTTCTTACTGTCTATTTTTTGAACAATTCCTGTGACACTAGTTATAGTTTCCGATGCTTGACTTCAGGTTTACTGTATCCCTCTGACCTTCTTATTGACGATGAAACACGGAAATTGCATCGGAATTAAATACAAAAGGCACAATGCCGACTTAAGTACAAGAAGACTGTCTCTTCTTACTGTCTACGTTTGAACCATTCCTGTGACACTAGTTATAGATTCCGATGCTTCACTTCAGGTTTACTGTATCCCTCTGACCTTCTTATTGACGATGAAACACAGAAATTGCATCGGAATTAAATAGAAAAGGCACAATGCCGACATAAGTATAAGAAGACTGACTCATCTTACTGTCAATATTTTGACCATCCCTGTGACATTAGTTATAGATTCCGATGCTTCACTCCAGGTATACGGTATCCCTCTGACCTGCTTATTGACGATGAAACACAGAAATTGCATCGGAATTAAATACAAAATGCACAATGCCGACTTATGTACAAGAAGACTGATTCTTCTTACTCACTATGCTTTGAACCTTTCCTGTGACACTAGTTATAGATTACGATGCTTCACTTCAGGTTTACTGTATACCTTGGAAGTTCTTATTGCCGATGAAACACAGAAAATGCATAAGAATTAAATACAAAAGGCACAATGCCGACTTATGTACAAGAAGACTGACTCTTCCTACTGTCTATGTTTGATCCATTCCTGTGACACTAGTTTTAGATTCCGATTCTTTACTTCAGATTTACTGTATCCCTCTGACCTTCTTATTGACCATGAAACACAGAAATTGCGTCGGAATTAAATACAAAAGGCACAATGCCGACTTAAGTACAAGAAGACTGACTCTTCCTACTGTCTCTGTTTTGAACCATTCCTGTGACACTAGTTATAGATTCCGTTGCTTCACTTCAGGTTTACTGTATCCCTCTGACCTTATTGCCGATGAAACACAGAAATTGAATCGGAATTAAATACAAAAGGCAGAATGGCGACTTAAGGACAAGAAGACTGACTCCTCTTACTGACTATGTTTGAACCATTCCTGTGACACTAGTTATAGATTCCGATGCTTCACTCCAGGTTTACTGTATCCCTTGAACCTTCTTATTGACGATGAAACACAGAAATTGCATCGCAAATAAATAGAAAAGGCACAATGCCGACTTAAGTACAAGAAGACTGACTCTTCTTAGTGATTATAGTTTGAACCATTGCTGTGACACTAGTTATAGATTCCGATACTTTACTTCAGGTTTACTGTATACCTTGGACATTCTTATTGGCGATGAAACACAGAAATTGCATCGGAATTAAATAGAAAAGGAACAATGTCGTCTTAAGTACAAGAAGACTGACTCTTCTTACAGTCTATGACTTTAACCATTCCAGTGAAACTAGTTATAGATTCCGATGCTTCACTCCAGGTTTACTGTATTCCTCTGACCTTCTTATTGACGATGAAACACGGAAATTGCATCGGAATTAAATACAAAAGGCACAATGCCGACTTAAGTACAAGAAGACTGTCTCTTCTTACTGTCTAAGTTTGAACCATTCCTGTGACACTAGTTTTAGATTCCGATGCTTCACGTCAGGTTTACTGTACCCCTCTGACCTTCTTATTGACGATGAGACACAGAAATTGCATTGGAAATAAATACAAAATGCACAATGCCGACTTATGTACAAGAAGACTGACTCTTCTTACTGACTATGCTTTGAACCTTTCCTGTGACACTAGCTATTGATTACGATGCTTCACTTCAGGTTTACTGTATACCTTGGAAGTTCTTATTGACGATGAAACACAGAAAGTGCATAAGAATTAAATACGAAAGGCACAATGCCGACTTATGTACAAGAAGACTGACTCTTCCTACTGTCTATGTTTGATCCATTCCTGTGACACTAGTTTTAGATTTCGATTCTTTACTTCAGGTTTACTGAATCCCTCTTACCTTCTTATTGACCATGAAACACAGAAATTGCGTCGGAATTAAATACAAAAGGCACAATGCCGACTTAAGTACAAGAAGACTGACTCTTCCTACTGTCTCTGTTTTGAACCATTCCTGTGACACTAGTTATAGATTCCGATCCTTCACTTCAGGTTTACTATATCCCTCTGACCTTATTGCCGATGAAACACAGAAATTGAATCGGAATTAAATACAAAAGGCAGAATGGCGACTTAAGGACAAGAAGACTGACTCATCTTACTGACTATATTTGAACCATTCCTGTGACACGAGTTATAGATTCCGATGCTTCACTTCAGGTTCACTGTATCTCCCTGACCTTCTTATTGACGATAAAACACGGAAATTGCATCGGAATTAAATAGAAAAGGCACAATGCCGACTTAAGTACAAGAAGACTGACTCTTCTTACTGATAATGGTTTGAACCATTCCAGTGACAATTGTTATAGATTCCGATGCTTCACTTCAGGTTTACTGTATCCCTTGGACCTTGTTATTGACGGTGAAACACAGAAATAGCATTGGAATTAAATACAAAAGGCAAAATGCCAACTTTGGTCCACGAAGACTGACTCTTCTTACTGTCTATGTTTTGAACCATTCCTGTGACACTAGTTATAGATTCCGATGCTTCACTTCAGGTTTACTGTATCCCTCTGACCTTCTTATTGACGATGAAACACAGAAATTGCATCGGAATTAAATAGAAAATTCACAATGCCGACTTAAGTACAAGAAGACTGACTCTTCTTACTGTCTATGTTTTGAACCATTCCTGTGACACTAGTTATAGATTCCGATGCTTCACTCCAGGTTTACTGTATCCCTTGAACCTTCTTATTGACGATGAAACACAGAAATTGCATCGGAATTAAATAGAAAAGGCACAATGCCGACTTAAGTACAAGATGACTGACTCTTCTTAGTGATTATAGTTTGAACCATTGCTGTGACACTAGTTATGGATTCCGATGCTTTACTTCAGGTTTACTGTATACCTTGGACATTCTTATTGGCGATGAAACAAATAAATTGCATCGGAATTAAATAGAAAAGGAACAATGTCGTATTAAGTACAAGAAGACTGACTCTTCTTACAGTCTATGACTTTAACCATTCCAGTGAAACCAGTTATAGATTCCGATGCTTCACTCCAGGTTTACTGTCTCCCTGGGACCTACTTATTGACGATGAAACACAGAAATTGCATTGGAATTAAATACAAAATGCACAATGCCGACTTATGTACAAGAAGACTGACTCTTCTTACTGACTATGCGTTGAACCTTTCCTGTGACACTAGTTATAGATTACGATGCTTCACTTCAGGTTTACTGTATACCTTGGAAGTTCTTATTGACGATGAAACACAGAAATTGCATAAGAATTAAATACAAAAGGCACAATGCCGACTTAAGTACAAGAAGACTGACTCTTCCTACTGTCTATGTTTGATCCATTCCTGTGACACTAGTTTTAGATTCCGATTCTTTACTTCAGGTTTACTGTATCCCTCTGACCTTCTTATTGACCATGAAACACAGAAATTGCGTCGGAATTAAATACAAAAGGCACAATGCCGACTTAAGTACAAGAAGACTGACTCTTCCTACTGTCTCTGTTTTGAACCATTCCTGTGACACTAGTTATAGATTCCGATGCTTCCCTTCAGGTTTACTGTATCCCTCTGACATTATTGCCGATGAAACACAGAAATTGAACGGGAATTAAAAACAAAAGGCAGAATGGCGACTTAAGGACAAGAAGACTGACTCTTCTTACTGACTATGTTTGAACCATTCCTGTGACACTAGTTATAGATTCCGATGCTTCACTTCAGGTTTACTGTTTCCCTTGGACCTTCTTATTGACGATGAAACACAGAAATTGCATCGGAATTAAATGCAAAAGGCACAATGCCGACTTAAGTACAAGAAGACTGACTCTTCCTACTGTCTATGTTTTGAACCATTTCTGTGACACTAGTTATAGAGTCCGATGCTTCACTTCAGGTTTACTGTATCTCTTGGACCTTCTTATTGACGATGAATCACAGAAATTGCATCTTAATTAAATACATAAGGCACAATGCCGACTTAAGTACAAGAAGACTGACTCTTCTTACTGTGTATATTTTGAACCATTCCAGTGACACTAGTTATAGATTCAGATGCTTCACTTCAGGTTTACTGTACCCCTTGGACCTTCTTATTGACGATGAAACACAGAAATTGCATCGGAAGTGAATTCACAATGCACAATGCCGACTTAAGTACAAGAAGACTGACTCTTCTTACTGTCTATGTTTTGAACCATCACTGTGACACTAGTTATAGATTCCCATTCTTCACTCCAGGTTTACTGTATCCCTCTGACCTTCTTATTGACGATGAATCATGGAAATTGCATCGGAATTAAATACAAAAGGCACATTGCCGACTTATGTACTAGAACGCTGACTCTTCCTACTTTCTATGTTTGATCCATTCCTGTGACACTAGTTTTAGATTCCGATTCTTTACTTCAGGTTTACTGTATCCCTCTGACCTTCTTATTGACGATGAAACACAGAAATTGCATCGGAATTAAATACAAAAGGAACAATGCCGACTTAAGTACAAGAAGACTGACGCTTCTTACTGTCTATTTTTTGAACAATTCCTGTGACACTAGTTATAGATTCCGATGCTTCACTTCAGGTTTACTGTATCCCACTGACCATCTTATTGACGATGAAACACGGCAATTGCATCGTAATTAAATACAAAAGGCACAATGCCGACTTAACTACAAGAAGACTGTCTCTTCTTACTGTCTATGTTTGAACCATTCCTGTGACACTAGTTATAGACTCCGATGCTTCACTTCAGGTTAACTGTATCTCTCTGACCTTCTTATTGACGATAAAACTCAGAAATTGCATCGGAATTAAATAGAAAAGGCACAATGCCGACTTAAGTACAAGAAGACTGACTCTTCTTACTGATAATAGTTTGAACCATTCCAGTGACAATTGTTATAGATTCCGCTGCTTCACTTCAGGTTTACTGTATCCCTTGGACCTTGTTATTGACGGTGAAACACAGAAATAGCATTGGAATTAAATACAAAAAGCAAAATGCCAACTTTAGTCCACGAAGACTGACTCTTCTTACTGTCTATGTTTTGAACCATTCCTGTGACACTAGTTATAGATTCCGATGCTTCACTTCAGGTTTACTGTATCCCTCTGACCTTCTTATTGACGATGAAACACAGAAATTGCATCGGAAATAAATAGAAAATTCACAATGCCGACTTAAGTACAAGAAGACTGACTCTTCTTACTGTCTATGTTTTGAACCATTCCTGTGACACTAGTTATAGATTCCGATGCTTCACTCCAGGTTTACTGTATCCCTTGAACCTTCTTATTGACGATGAAACACAGAAATTGCATCGGAATTAAATAGAAAAGGCACAATGCCGACTTAAGTACAAGATGACTGACTCTTCTTAGTGATTATAGTTTGAACCATTGCTGTGACACTAGTTATGGATTCCGATGCTTTACTTCAGGTTTACTGTATACCTTGGACATTCTTATTGGCGATGAAACACAGAAATTGCATCGGAATTAAATAGAAAAGGAACAATGTCGTCTTAAGTACAAGAAGACTGACTCTTCTTACAGTCTATGACTTTAACCATTCCAGTGAAACTAGTTATAGATTCCGATGCTTCACTCCAGGTTTACTGTATCCCTCTGACCTTCTTATTGACGATGAAACACGGAAATTGCATCGGAATAAAATACAAAAGGCACAATAACGACTTAAGTACAAGAAGACTGACTCTTCCTACTGTCTATGTTTTGAACCATTTCTGTGACACTAGTTATAGAGTCCGATGCTTCACTTCAGGTTTACTGTATCTCTTGGACCTTCTTATTGACGATGAATCACAGAAATTGCATCTTAATTAAATACATAAGGCACAATGCCGACTTAAGTACAAGAAGACTGACTCTTCTTACTGTGTATATTTTGAACCATTCCAGTGACACTAGTTATAGATTCAGATGCTTCACTTCAGGTTTACTGTACCCCTTGGACCTTCTTATTGACGATGAAACACAGAAATTGCATTGGAAGTAAATTCACAAAGCACAATGCCGACTTAAGTACAAGAAGACTGACTCTTCTTACTGTCTATGTTTTGAACCATCACTGTGACACTAGTTATAGATTCCCATTCTTCACTCCAGGTTTACTGTATCCCTCTGACCTTCTTATTGACGATGAAACATGGAAATTGCATCGGAATTAAATACAAAAGGCACAATGCCGACTTAAGTACAAGAAGACTGACTCTTCTTACTGTCTATTTTTTGAACAATTCCTGTGACACTAGTTATAGTTTCCGATGCTTCACTTCAGGTTTACTGTATCCCTCTGACCTTCTTATTGACGATGAAACACGGAAATTGCATTGGAATTAAATACAAAAGGCACAATGCCGACTTAAGTATAAGAAGACTGTCTCTTCTTACTGTCTACGTTTGAACCATTCCTGTGACACTAGTTATAGATTCCGATGCTTCACTTCAGGTTTACTGTATCCCTCTGACCTTCTTATTGACGATGAAACACAGAAATTGCATCGGAATTAAATAGAAAAGGCACAATGCCGACATAAGTATAAGAAGACTGACTCATCTTACTGGCTATGTTTTGACAATCCCTGTGACATTAGTTATAGATTCCGATGCTTCACTCCAGGTATACTGTATCCCTCTGACCTTCTTATTGACGATGAAACACAGAAATTGCATCGCAAATAAATAGAAAAGGCACAATGCCGACTTAAGTACAAGAAGACTGTCTCTTCTTACTGTCTAAGTTTGAACCATTCCTGTGACACTAGTTATAGATTCCGATGCTTCACTTCAGGTTTACTGTATCCCTCTGACCTTCTTATTGACGATGAAACACAGAAATTGCATTGGAATTAAATACAAAATGCACAATGCCGACTTATGTACAAGAAGACTGACTCTTCTTACTGACTATGCTTTGAACCTTTCCTGTGACACTAGCTATATATTACGATGCTTCACTTCAGGTTTACTGTATACCTTGGATGTTCTTATTGACGATGAAACACAGAAATTGCATAAGAATTAAATACGAAAGGCACAATGCCGACTTATGTACAAGAAGACTGACTCTTCCTACTGTCTATGTTAGATCCATTCCTGTGACACTAGTTTTAGATTTCGATTCTTTACTTCAGGTTTACTGTATCACTCTGACCTTCTTATTGACCATGAAACACAGA
Organism: Schistocerca serialis cubense; assembly: GCF_023864345.2. Classification (NCBI taxonomy): domain Eukaryota; kingdom Metazoa; phylum Arthropoda; class Insecta; order Orthoptera; family Acrididae; genus Schistocerca; species Schistocerca serialis. The sequence continues at coordinate 641,122,876 of NC_064644.1, forward strand.
AATTGCGTCGGAATTAAATACAAAAGGCACAATGCCGACTTAAGTACAAGAAGACTGACTCTTCCTACTGTCTCTGTTTTGAACCATTCCTGTGACACTAGTTATAGATTCAGATGCTTCACTCTAGGTTTACTGTTTCCCTTGGACCTTCTTATTGACGAAGAAACACAGAAATTGCATCGGAATTAAATACAAAAGGCACAATGCCGACTTAAGTACAAGAAGACTGACTCTTCCTACTGTCTATGTTTTGAACCATTTCTGTGACACTAGTTATAGAGTCCGATGCTTCACTTCAGGTTTACTGTATCTCTTGGACCTTCTTATTGACGATGAATCACAGAAATTGCATCTTAATTAAATACAAAAGGCACAATGCCGACTTAGGTACAAGAAGACTGTCTCTTCTTACTGTGTATGTTTGAGCCATTCCTGTGACACTAGTTATAGCTTCCGATGCTTCACTTCGGGTTTACTGTATCCCTCTGACCTTCTTTTTGACGATGAAACACAGAAATTGCATCGGAATTAAATACAAAAAGCACAATGCCGACTTATGTACAAGAAGACTGACTCTTCTTACTGACTATGCTTTGAACCTTTCCTGTGACACTAGATATAGATTACGATGCTTCACTACAGGTTTACTGTATACCTTGGAAGTTCTTATTGCCGATGAAACACAGAAATTGCATAAGAATTAAATACAAAAGGCACAATGCCGAATTATGTACAAAAAGACTGACTCTTCCTACTGTCTATGTTTGATCCATTCCTGTGACACTAGTTTTAGATTCCGATTCTTTACTTCAGGTTTACTGTATCCCTCTGACCTTCTTATTGACCATGAAACACAGAAATTGCGTCGGAATTAAATACAAAAGGCACAATGCCGACTTAAGTACAAGAAGACTGACTCTTCCTACTGTCTCTGTTTTGAACCATTCCTGTGACACTAGTTATAGATTCCGATGCTTCACTTCAGGTTTACTGTATCCCTCTGACCTTATTGCCGATGAAACACAGAAATTGAATCGGAATTAAATACAAAAGGCAGAATGGCGACTTAAGGACAAGAAGACAGACTCTTCTTACTGTCTATGTTTGAACCATTCCTGTGACACTAGTTATTGATTCCGATGCTTCACTTCAGGTTTACTGTTTCCCTTGGACCTTCTTACTGACGAAGAAACACAGAAATTGCATCGGAATTAAATACAAAAGGCACAATGCCGACTTAAGTACAAGAAGACTGACTCTTCCTACTGTCTATGTTTTGAACCACTTCTGTGACACTAGTTATAGAGTCCGATGCTTCACTTCAGGTTTACTGTATCTCTTGGACCTTCTTATTGACGATGAATCACAGAAATTGCATATTAATTAAATACATAAGGCACAATGCCGACTTAAGTACAAGAAGACTGACTCTTCTTACTGTGTATAATTTGAACCATTCCAGTGACAGTAGTTATAGAGCCCGATGCTTCACTTCAGGTTTACTGTATCTCTTGGACCTTATAATTGACGATGAATCACAGAAATTGCATCGGAATTAAATACAAAAGGCACAATGCCGACTTAAGTACAAGAAGACTGAATCTTCTTACTGTCTATATTTTGAACCATTCCAGTGACAGTAGTTGTAGATTCCGATGCTTCACTTCAGGTTTACTGTACCCCTTGGACCTTCTTATTGACGATGAAACACAGAAATTGCATCGGAAGTAAATACAAAAAGCACAATGCCGACTTAAGTACAAGAAGAATGACACTTCTTATTGTCTATGTTTTGAACCATTCCTGTGACACTAGTTATAGATTCCGATGCTTCACTCCAGGTTTACTGTATCCCTTGGACCTTCTTATTGACGATGAAACACAGAAATTGCATCGGAATTACATAGAGAAGGCACAATGACGACTTAAGTACAAGAAGACTGACTCTTCTTAGTGATTATAGTTTGAACCATTGCTGTGACACTAGTTATAGATTCTGATGCTTCAGGTTTACTGAATTCCTTGGACCTTCTAATTGACGATGAAACACAGAAGTTGCATCGGAATTAAATAGAAAAGGCACAATGTCGTCTTAAGTACAAGAAGACTGACTATTCTTACAGTCTATGATTTTAACCATTCCAGTGAAACTAGTTATAGATTTCGATGCTTCACTCCAGGTTTACTGTCTCCCTTGGACCTTCTTATTGACGATGAAACACAGAAATTGCATCGGAATTAAATAGAAAAGGCACAATGCCGACATAAGTACAAGAAGACTGACTCTTCTTACTGACTATGTTTTGAACCATTCCTGTGACACTAGTTATAGATTCCGATGCTTCACTCCAGGTGTACTGTAATTCTTGGACCTTCTTATTGACGATGAAACACAGAAATTGCATCGGAATTAAATAGAAAAGGCACAATGCCGACTTAAGTACAATAAGACTGACTCTTCTTAGTGATTATAGTTTGAACCATTGCTGTGACACTAGTTGTAGTTTCCGATGCTTTACTTCAGGTTTATTGTATACCTTGGACATTCTTATTGACGATGAAACACAGAAATTGCATCGGAATGAAATAGAAAAGGCACAATGCCGACTTAAGTACAAGAAGCCTGACTCTTATTACTGATAATAGTTTGAACCATTCCTGTGACAATAGTTATAGATTCCGATGCATCACTTCAAATTTACTGTATCCCTTGGACCTTATTATTGACGGTGAAACACCGAAATAGCATTGGAATTGAATAGAAAAGGCACAATGCCGACTTAAGTACAAGAAGACTGACTCTTCTTACTGTCTATTTTAAGTACAATTCTTGTGACACTAGTTATAGATTCCGATGCTTCACTCCAGGGTTACTGTATCCCTTGGACCTTCTTATTGGCGATGAAACACAGAAATTGCATCGGAATTAAATACAAAAGGCACAATGCCGACTAAAGGACAAGAAGACTGAGTCTTCCTACTGACTTTGTTTTGAACCAATCCTGTGACACTAGGTACAGATACCGATGTTTGACTTCTGTTTTAGGGTATCCCTTGGAGCTTCTTATTGACGATGAAACACAGAAATTGCATCGGAATTAAATAGAAAAGGCACAATGCCGCATAAGTACAAGAAGACTGACTCATCTTACTGTCTATGTTTTGACCATCCCTGTGACATTAGTTATAGATTCCGATGCTTCACGCCAGGTATACTGTATCCCTCTGACCTTCTTATTGACGATGAAACAGAGAAATTGCATCGGAATTAAATAGAAAAGGCAGAATGCCGACTTATGTACACGAAGACTGACTCTTCTTACTGCCTATGCTTTGAACCATTCCTGTGACACTAGTTATAGATTACGATGCTTCACTTCAGGTTTACTGTATACCTTGGAAGTTCTTATTGACGATGAAACACAGAAATTGCATCGGAATTAAATACAAAAGGCACAATGCAGACTTATTTACAAGAAGACTGACTCTTCCTACTGTCTATGTTTTGATCCATTCCTGTGACACTAGTTTTAGATTCCGATTCTTTACTTCAGGTTTACTGTATCCCTCTGACCTTCTTATTGACCATGAAACGCAGAAATTGCGTCGGAATTAAATACAAAAGGCACAATGCCGACTTAAGTACAAGAAGACTGACTCTTCCTACTGTCTCTGTTTTGAACCATTCCTGTGACACTAGTTATTGAATCCGATGCTTCACTTCAGGTTTACTGTATCCCTCTGACCTTATTGCCGATGAAACACAGAAATTGAATCGGAATTAAATACAAAAGGCAGAATGGCGACTTAAGGACAAGAAGACTGACTCTTCTTACTGACTATGTTTGAACCATTCCTGTGACCCTAGTTATAGATTCCGATGCTTCACTTCAGGTTTACTGTTCCCTTGGACCTTCTTAGTGACGATGAAACACAGAAATTGCATCGGAATTAAATACAAAAAGCACAATGCCGACTTAAGTACAAGAAGACTGACTCTTCCTTCTGTCTATGTTTTGAACCATTTCTGTGACACTAGTTATAGAGTCCGATGCTTCACTTCAGGTTTACTGAATCTCTTGGACCTTCTTATTGACGATGAATCACAGAAATTGCATCGGAATTAAATACAAAAGGCACAATGCCGACTTAAGTACAAGAAGACTGACTCTTCTTACTGTGTATATTTTGAACCATTCCAGTGACACTAGTTATAGATTCCGATGCTTCACTTCAGGTTTACTGTTCCCCTTGGACCTTCTTATTGACGATGAAACACAGAAATTGCATCGGAAGTAAATACACAAAGCACAATGCCGACTTAAGTACAAGAAGACTGACTCTTCTTACTGTCTATGTTTTGAACCATCACTGTGACACTAGTTATTGATTCCCATTCTTCACTCCAGGTTTACTGTATCCCTCTGACCTTCTTATTGACGATGAAACATGGAAATTGCATCGGAATTAAATAGAAAAGGCACAATGCCGACTTAAGTACAAGAAGACTGACTCTTCTTACTGTCTATTTTCTGAACAATTCCTGTGACACTAGTTATAGTTTCCGATGCTTCACTTCAGGTTTACCGTATCCCTCTGACCTTCTTATTGACGATGAAACACGGAAATTGCATCGGAATTAAATACAAAAGGCACAATGCCGACTTAAGTACAAGAAGACTGAATCTGCTTACTGTCTATATTTTGAACCATTCCAGTGACACTAGTTATAGATTCCGATGCTTCACTTCAGGTTTGCTGTAACCCTTGGACCTTCTTATTGACGATGAAACACAGAAATTGCATCGAAAAGTAAATACAAAAAGCACAATGCCCACTTAAGTACAAGAAGACAGACTCTTCTTACTGTCTATGTTTTGAACCATCACTGTGACACTAGTTATAGTTTCCGATTCTTCACTACATGTTTACTGTATCCCTCTGACCTTCTTATTGACGATGAAACACAGAAATTGCATCGGAATTAAATACAAAAGGAACAATGCCGACTTAAGTACAAGAAGACTGACTCTTCTTACTGTCTATGTTTTGAACAATTCCTGTGACACTAGTTATAGATTCCAATGCTTCACTTCAGGTTTACTGTATCCCACTGACCATCTTATTGACGATGAAACACGGAAATTGCATCGGAATTAAATACAAAAGGCACAATGCCGACTTAAGTACAAGAAGACTGTCTCTTCTTACTGTCTATGTTTGAAGCATTCCTGTGACACTAGTTATAGATTCCGATGCTTCACTTCAGGTTAACTGTATCGCTCTGACCTTCTTATTGACGATGAAACACAGAAATTGCATCGGAATTAAATAGAAAAGGCACAATGCCGACATAAGTACAAGAAGACTGACTCATCTTACTGTCTATGTTTTGAACCATCCCTGTGTCATTAGTTATAGATTCCGATGCTTCACTCCAGGTTTACTGTATCCCTCTGACTTGATAATTGACGATGAAACACAGAAATTGCATCGGAATTAAATACAAAAGGCACAATGCCGACTTAAGTACAAGAAGACTGACTCTTCTTACTGTCTACTTTTTGAACAACTCCTGTGACACTAGTTATAGATTCCGATGCTTCACTTCAGGTTTACTGTATCCCTCTGACCATCTTATTGACGATGAAACACAGAAACTGCATCGGAATTAAATACAAAAGGCACAATGCCGACTTAAGTACAAGAAGACTGACTCTTCTTACTGTCTATATTTTGAACCATTCCAGTGACACTAGTTATAGATTCCGGTGCTTCACTTCAGGTTTAATGTACCCCTTGGACCTTCTTATTGACGATGAAACACAGAAATTGCATCGGAAGTAAATACAAAAAGCACAATGCCGACTTAAGTACAAGATGACTGACTCTTCTTACTGTCTATGTTTTGAACCATCACTGTGACACTAGTTACAGATTGCGATGCTTCACTCCTGTTTTACTGTATCCCTTGGACCTTCTTATTGCCGATGAAACACAGAAATTGCATCGGAATGAAATAGAAAAGGCACAATGCCGACTTAAGTACAAGAAGACTGACTCTTATTACTGATAATAGTTTGAACCATTCCTGTGACAATAGTTATAGATTCCGATGCTTCACTTTAAATTTACTGTATCCCATCGACCTTGGTATTGACTGTGAAACACAGAAATAGCATTGGAATTAAATACAAAAGGCACAATGCCGACTTAAATACAAGAGGACTGACTCTTCTTACTGTCTATTCTTTGAACAATTCCTGTGACACTAGTTATAGATTCCGATGCTTCACTCCAGGGTTACTGTATCCCTTGGACCTTCTTATTGACGAAGAAACACAGAAATTGCATCGGAATTAAATAGAAAAGGCACAATGCCGACTTAAGGACAAGAAGACTGACTCTTCTTACTGACATTGTTTTGAACCAATCCTGTGACACTAGGTATAGATTCCGATGCTTGACTTCAGTTTTAGTGTATCCCTTGGACCTTCTTATTGACGACGAAACACAGAAATTGCATCGGATTTAAATAGAATAGGCACAATGTCGACTTAAGTACAAGAAGACTGACTCTTCTTGCTGTGTATGTTTTGATCCATTCCTGTGACACTAGTTATAGATTCCGATGCTTCACTTCAGGTTTACTGTATCCCTTGGACGTTCTTATTGACGATGAAACACAGAAGTTGCATCGGAATTAAATACAAAAGGCACAAAGCCGACTTATGTACAAGAAGACTGACTCTTCCTACTGTCTATGTTTTGAACCATTTCTGTGACACTAGTAATAGAGTCCGATGCTTCACATCAGGTTTACTGTATCTCTTGGACCATCTTATTGACGATGAATCACAGAAATTGCATCGGAATTAAATACAAAAGGCACAATGCCGACTTAAGTACAAGAAGACTGACTCATCTTACTGTCTATATTTTGAACCATTCCAGTGACACTAGTTATTGATTCCGATGCTCCACTTCAGGTTTACTGTACCCCTCTGACCTTCTTATTGACGATGAAACACGGAAATTGCATCGAAATTAAATACAAAAGGCACAATGCCGACTTAAGTACACGAAGTCTGTCTCTTCTTACTGTCTATGTTTTGAACCATCCCTGTGACATTAGTTATAGATTCCGATGCTTCGCTCCAGGTTTACTGTATCCCTCTGACCTTCTTATTGACGATGAAACACAGAAATTGCAACGGAACTAAATACAAAAGGGACAATGCCGACTTAAGTACAAGAAGACTTACTCTTCTTACTGTCTATTTTTTGAAAAATTCCTGTGACACTAGTTATAGATTCCGATGCTTTACTTCAGGTTTACAGTATCCCTCTGACCTTCTTATTGACGATGAAACACAGAAATTGCATCGGAATTAAATACAAAAGGCACAATGCCGACTTAAGTACAAGAAGACTGACTCTTCTTACTGACTATGTTTTGAACCATTCCTGTGACACTAGTTATAGAGTCCGATGCTTCACTTCAGGTTTACTGTATCTCTTGGACCTTCTTATTGACGATGAATCACAGAAATTGCATCGGAATTAAATACAAAAGGCACAATGCCGACTTAAGTACAAGAAGACTGACTCTTCTTACTGTCTATACTTTGAACCATTCCAGTGATACTAGTTATAGATTCCGATGCTTCACTTCAGGTTTACTGTACCCCTTGGACCTTCTTATTGACGATGAAACACAGAAATTGCATCGGAAGTAAATACAAAAAGCACAATGCCGACTTAAGTACAAGAAGACTGACTCTTCTTACTGTCTATGCTTTGAACCATCTCTGTGACATTAGTTATAGATTCCGATTCTTCACTCCAGATTTATTGTATCATTCTAACCTTCTTATTGACGATGAAACACAGAAATTGCATCGGAATTAAAAAGAAAAGGCACAATGCCGACTTAAGTACAAGAAGACTGACTCTTCTTACTGTCTATTTTTTCAACAATTCCTGTGACACTTGTTATAGATTCGGGTACTTCACTCCAGGTTTACTGTATCCCTCTGACCTTCTTATTGACGGTGAAACACAGAAATGGCATCGGAACTAAACACGAAGGGCACAATGCCGACATAAGTACACGAAGACTAACTCTTCTTACTGTCAATGTTTTGAACCATTCCTGTGACACTAGTTGTAGATTCCGATGCTACACTCCAGGTTTACTGTATCCCTTGGACCTTTTTATTGACGATGAAACACAGAAATTGCATCGGAATTAAATAGAAAAGGCACAACGCCGACTTAAGTACAAGAAGACTGACTCTTCTTACTGACTATGTTTTGAACCATTTCTGTGGCACTAGTTGTAGATTCCGATGCTTCACTTCAGGTTTACTGTATCCCTAGGACCTCCTTATTGACGATGAAACACAGAAATTGCATCGGAATTAAATACATAAGGCACAATGCCGACTTCAGTGCTTAAAGACCGACTCTTCTTACTGACAATGATTTTAACCATTCCTGTGACACTAGTTAGGGATTCCGATGCTTCACTTCAGGTTTACTGTATCCCTTGGACCTTCTTATTGGCGATGAAACACAGAAATTGCATCGGAATAAAATACAAAATGCAAAATGCCGACTTAAGTACACGAAGACTAACTCTTCTTACTGTCAATGTTTTGAACCATTCCTGTGACACTAGTTGTAGATTCCGATGCTACACTCCAGGTTTACTGTATCCCTTGGACCTTTTTATTGACGATGAAACACAGAAATTGCATCGGAATTAAATACAAAAGGCACAACGCCGACTTAAGTACAAGAAGACTGACTCTTCTTACTGACTATGTTTTGAACCATTTCTGTGGCACTAGTTGTAGATTCCGATGCTTCACTTCAGGTTTACTGTATCCCTAGGACCTCCTTATTGACGATGAAACACAGAAATTGCATCGGAATTAAATACAAAAGGCACAATGCCGACTTCAGTGCTTAAAGACCGACTCTTCTTACTGACAATGATTTTAACCATTCCTGTGACACTAGTTAGGGATTCCGATGCTTCACTTCAGGTTTACTGTATCCCTTGGACCTTCTTATTGGCGATGAAACACAGAAATTGCATCGGAATTAAATACAAAAGGCAAAATGCCGACTTAAGTACAAGAAGACATACTCTTCTTACTGGCTATGTTTTGAACCATTCCTGTGACACTAGTTATAGATTCCGATGCTTCACGTCAGGTTTACTGTATCCCTCTGACCTTCTTATTGACGATGAAACACAGAAATTGCATCGGAATTAAATAGAAAAGGCACAATGTCGACTTAACTACAAGAAGACTGACTCTACTTACTGTCTATGTTTTGAACCATTCCTGTGACACTTGTTATAGATTCCGATGTTTCATTCCAGGTTTACTGTATCCCTTGGACATTCTTATTGACGATGAAATACAGAAATTGCATCGGAATTAAATACAAAGGGCACAATGCCGACTTAAGTACAAGAAGACTGACTCTTCCTACTGTCTACGTTTTGAACCAATTCTGTGACACTAGTAATAGAGTCCGATGCTTCACTTCAGTTTTACTTTATACCTTGGACCATCTTATTGACGATGAAACACAGACATTGCATCGGAATTAAATACAAAAGGCACAATGCCTACTTAAGTACAAGAAGACTGACTCTTCCTACTGTCTATGCTTTGAACCATTCCTGTGACACTAGTTTTAGATTCCGATGCTTCACTTCAGGTTTACTGTATCGCTCTGACCTTCTTATTGACGATGAAACACAGAAATTGCATCGGAACTAAATACAAAAGTCACAATGCCGACTTAAGTACAAGAAGACTGACTCTTCTTACTGTCTATGCTTTGAACCATTCCTGTGACACTAGTTATAGATTCCGATGCTTCACTTCAGGTTTACTGTTTCCCTTGGACCATCTTATTGACTATGAAACACAGAAATTGCATCGGAATTAAATACAAAGGGCACAATGCCGACCTAAGTACAAGAAGACTGACTCTTCCTACTGTCTACGTTTTGAACCAATTCTGACACACTAGTTATAGAGTCCGATGCTTCACTTCAGGTTTACTGTATCACTTGGACCTTCTTATTGAAGATGAATCACGGAAATTCCATCGGATATAATTACAAAAGGCACAATGCCGACATAAGAACAAGAAGATTGACTCTTCCTACTGTCTATGTTTTGAACCATTCCTGTGACACTAGTTATAGATTCCGATGTTTCAACTGAGGTTTAGTGTATACCTCTGACCTTATTGCCGATGAAAAACAGAAATTGAATCGGAATTAAATACAAAAGGCACAATGTCGACTTAAGGACAAGAAGACTGATTCTTCTTACTGACTATGCTTTGAACAATTGCTGTGACTCTAGTTACAGATTCCGATGCTTCACTTCAGGTTTACTGTATCCCTCTGACCTTGTTATTGACGATGAAACACAGAAATTGCATCGGAATTAAATACAAAAGCCACAATGCCGACTTAAGTACAAGAATACTGACTGTTCTTACTGTCTATGTTTTGAACCAATACTGTGACACTAGTTATAGATTCCGATGCTTCATTCAGGTTTACTGTATTCCTAGGACCTTCTTATTGTCGATGAAACACAGAAATTGCATCAAAATTAAATACAAAAGGCACAATGCCGACATAAGTACTAGAAGACTGACTCTTCTTACTGTCTTTGATTTGAACCAATACTGTGACACCAGTTATAGGTTCCGATGCTTCACTCCAGGTTTACTGTATCCCTTGGACCTTCTTGTTGACGATGAAACACAGAAATTGCATCGGAATTAAATACAAAAGGCACAATGCCAACTTAAGGACAAGAAGACTGAATCTTCTTACTGACTATGTTTTGAACCATTCCTGTGAAACTAGTCATAGATTCCGATGCTTCACTTCAGGTTTACTGTATCCCTCTGACCTTCTTATTGACGATGAAACACAGAAATTGCATATTAATTAAATACAAAAGGCACAATGCCGACTTAAGTACAGGAAGACTGACTCTTCTTACTGTCTATGTTTGTACCATTCCTGTGACACTAGTTATAGATTCCGATGCTTCAGGTTTACTGTATCCCTCTGACCTTATTATTGACGGTGAAACACAGAAATTGCATCGGAATTAAATACAAAAGGCACAATGCCGACCTAAGTACAACAAGACTGACTCTTCCTACTGTCTATGTTTTGAACTATTCCTGTGACACTAGTTGTGGATTCCGATGCTTCACTTCAGGTTTACTGTATCCCTCCGACCTTCTTAATCACGATGAAACACATAAACTGCATCGGAATTAAATAGAAAAGGCACAATGTCGACTTAAGTACAGGAAGACTGACTCTACTTACTGTCTATGTTTTGAACCATTCCTGTGACACTAGTTATAGATTCCGATGTTTCATTCCAGGTTTACTGTATCCCTTGGACATTCTTATTGACGATGAAATACAGAAATTGCATCGGAATTAAATACAAAGGGCACAATGCCGACTTAAGTACAAGAAGACTGACACTTCCTACTGTCTACGTTTTGAACCAATTCTGTGACACTAGTTATAGAGTCTGATGCTTCACTTCAGGTTTACTTTATACCTTGGACCATCTTATTGACGATGAAACACAGAAATTGCATCGGAATTAAATTCAAAAGGCACAATGCCGACTTAAGTACAAGAAGACTGACTCTTCCTACTGTCTATGTTTTGAACCATTCCTGTGACACTAGTTTTAGATTCCGATGCTTCACTTCAGGTTTACTGTATCCCACTGACCTTCTTATTGACGATGAAACACACAAACTGCATCGGAATTAAATACAAAAGTCACAATGACGACTTAAGTACAAGAAGACTGACTCTTCTTACTGTCTAAGCTTTGAACCATTCCTGTGACACTAGTTATAGATTCCGATGCTTCACTTCAGGTTTACTGTTTCCCTTGGACCTTCTTAATGACGATGAAATCAGAAATTCCATCGGCATTAAATACAAAGGGCACAATGCCGAACTAAGTACAAGAAGACTGACTCTTCCTACTGTCTACGTTTTGAACCAATTCTGTGACACTAGTTATAGAGTCCGATGCTTCACTTCAGGTTTACTGTATCACTTGGACCTTCTTATTGAAAATGAATCACAGAAATTCCATCGGATATAAATACATAAGGCACAATGCCAACTTAAGTACAAGAAGACTGACTCTTCCTACTGTCTATGTTTTGAACCATTCCTGTGACACTAGTTATAGATTCCGATGTTTCACTTGAGGTTTAGTGTATACCGCTGACCTTATTGCCCATGAAAAACAGAAATTGAATCGGAATTAAATACAAAAGGCACAATGCCGACTTAAGGACAAGAAAACTGACTCTTCTTACTGACTATGCTTTGAACCATTGCTGTGACTCTAGTTACCGATTCCGATGCTTCACTTCAGGTTTACTGTATCCCTCTGACCTTCTTATTGGCGATGAAACACAGAAATTGCATCGGAATTAAATACAAAAGGCACAATGCCCACTTAAGTACAAGAATACTGACTCTTCTTACTGTCTATGTTTTGAACCAATACTGTGACACTAGTTGTAGATTCCGATGCTTCACTTCAGGTTTACTGTTTTCCTAGGACCTTCTTATTGTCGATGAAACACAGAAATTGCATCGGAATTAAATACAAAAGGCACAATGCCGACATAAGTACAAGAAGACTGACTCTACTTACTGTCTATGTTTTGAACCAATACTGTGACACCAGTTATAGGTTCCGATGCTTAACTCCAGGTTTACTGTATCCCTTGGACCTTCTTGTTGACGATGAAACACAGAAATTGCATCGGAATTAAATACAAAAGGCACAATGCCAACTTAAGGACAAGAAGACTAAATCTTCTTACTGACTATGTTTTGAACCATTCCTGTGACACTAGTCATAGATTCCGATGCTTCACTTCAGGTTTACTGTATCCCACTGACCTTCTTATTGACGATGAAACACAGAAATTGCATATTAATTAAATACAAAAGGCACAATGCCGACTTAAGTACAGGTAGACTGACTCTTCTTACTGTCTATGTTTGTACCATTCCTGTGACACTAGTTATAAATTCCGATGCTTCAGGTTTACTGTATCCCTCTGACCTTATTATTGACGGTGAAACACAGAAATTGCATCGGAATTAAATACAAAAGGCACAATGCCGACCTAACTACAACAAGACTGACTCTTCCTACTGTCTATGTTTTGAACCATTCCTGTGACACTAGTTGTGGATTCCGATGCTTCACTTCAGGTTTACTGTATCCCTCTGACCTTAATCACGATGAAACACATAAACTGCATCGGAATTAAATACAAAAGGCACAATGCCGACATAAGTACAAGAAGACAGACTCTTCCTACTGTCTATGTTTTGAACCATTCCTGTGACACTAGTTATAGATTCCGATGCTTCACTTCAGGTTTACTGTATCCCTCTGGCCTTATTGCCGATGAAACACAGACATTTCATCGGATTTAAATACAAAAGGCGCAATGCCGACCTGAAGAAAAGAAGACTGACTCTTCTTACTGACTGTGTTTTCAACCATTCCTGTGAAACGACTTATAGATTCCGATGCTTCACTTCAGGTTTACTGTATCACTTGGACCTTCTTATTGAAGATGAATCACAGAAATTGCATCGGAATTAAATACAAAATGCACAATGCCGACTTAAGGACAAGAAGACTGACTCTTCTTACTGACTAAGTTTTGAACCATTCCTGTGACTCTAGTTATAGATTCCGATGCTTCACTTCAGGTTTACTGTATCCCTCTGACCTTCTTATTGGTGATGAACCACAGAAATTGCATCGGAATTAAATACAAAAGCCACAATGCCGACTTAAGTGCAAGAAGACTGAGTCTTCTTACTGTCCATGTTTTGAACCAATACTGTGACACTAGTTATAGGTTCCGATGCTTCACTGCAGGTTTACTGTATCCCTTTGACCTTTTTGTTGATGATGAAACACAGAAATTGCATCGGAATTAAATACATAAGGCACAATGCCGACTTAAGGACAAGAAGACTGAAACTTCTTACTGTCTATGTTTTGAACAATTCCTGTGACACTAGTTATAGATTCCGGTGCTTCACTTCAGGTTTACTGTATCCCTCTGACCTTCTTAATCACGATGAAACCCATAAACTGCATCGGAATTAAATACAAAAGGCACAATGCCTACATAAGTACAAGAAGACTGACTCTTCTTACTGTCTATGGTTTGAACCAATACTGTGACACAAGTTATAGATTCCGATGCTTCACTTCAGGTTTACTGTATTCCTTGGACCTTCTTATTGGCGATGAATCTCAGAAATTGCATCGGAATTAAATACAAAAGGCACATTGCCTACATAAGTACAAGAAGACTGACTCTTCTTACTGTCAATGATTTGAACCATTCCTGTGACACTAGTTATAGATTCCGATGCTACACTCCAGGTTTACTGTATCCCTTGGACCTTCTTATTGACGATGAAACACAGAAATTGCATCGGAATTAAATACAAAAAGCACAATGCCGACTTAAGTACAAGAAGACATACTCTTCTTACTGACTATGGTTTGAACCATTCCTGTTACACTAGTTATAGATTCCGATGCCTCACTTCAGGTTTACTGTATCAATCTGACCTTCTTATTGACGATGAAACACAGAAATTGCATCGGTATTAAATACAAAGGGCTCAATGCCGACTTAAGTACAAGAAGACCGACTCTTAGTACAGTCTACGTTTTGAACCAATTCTGTGACACTAGTTATAGAGTCCGATGCTTCACTTCAGGTTTACTTTATATCTTGGACCATCTTATTGACGATGTAACACAGAAATTGCATCGGAATTAAATACAAATGGCACAATGCCGACTTAAGTACAAGAAGACTGACTCTTCCTACTCTCTATGTTTTGAACCATTCCTGTGACACTAGTTTTGGATTCCGATGTTTCACTTCAGGTTTACTGTATCCCTCTGACCTTCGTATTGACGATGAAACACAGAAATTGCATCGGAATTAAATACAAAAGTCACAATGCCGACTTAAGTACAAGAAGACTGACTCGTCTTACTGTCTATGCTTTGAACCATTCCTGTGACACTAGTTATAGTTTCCGATGCTTCACTTCATGTGTACTGTTTCCCTTGGACCTTCTTCTTGACGATGAGACACTGAAATTGAATCGCAATTAAATACAAAGGGCACAATGCCGACCTAAGTACAAGAAGACTGACTCTCCCTACTGTCTACGTTTTGAACCAATTCTGTGACACTAGTTATAGAGTCCGATGCTTCACTTCAGGTTTACTGTATCACTTGGACCTTCTTATTGAAGATGAATCACAGAAATTCCATCGGAATTAAATACAAACGGCACAATGCCGACTTACGTACAAGAAGACTGACTCTTCTTACTGTCTATGTTTTGAGACAATACTGTGACACTAGTTATAGAGTCCGATGCTTCACTTCAGGTTTACTGTATCACTTAGACCTTCTTATTGACGATGAAACACAGAAATTGCATCGGGATTAAATACAAAAGCCACAATGCCGACTTAAGTACAAGAATACTGACTCTTCTTACTGTCTATGTTTTGAACCAATACTGTGACACTAGTTATAGATTCCGATGCTTCACTTCAGGTTTACTGTATTCCTAGGACCTTCTTATTGTCGATGAAACACAGAAATTGCGTCGGAATTAAATAAAAAAGGCACAATGCCGACATAAGTACAAGAAGACTGACTCTTCTTACTGTCTATGTCTTGAACCAATACTGTGACACCAGTTATAGGTTCCGATGCTTCACTGCAGGTTTACTGTATCTCTTGGACCTTTTTGTTGACGATGAAACACAGAAATTGCATCGGAATTAAATACAAAAGGCACAATGCCGACCTAAGGACAAGAAGACTGAATCTTCTTACTGACTATGTTTCGAACCATTCCTGTGACACTAGTCATAGATTCCGATGCTTCACTTCAGGTTTACTGTATCCCTCTGACCTTCTTATTGACGATGAAACACAGACATTGCATATTAATTAAATACGAAAGGTAAAATGGCGACTTAAGTACAAGAAGACTGTCTCTTCCTACTGTCTATGTTTTGAACTATTCCTGTGACACTAGTTGTGGATTCCGATGCTTCACTTCAGGTTTACTGTATCCCTCTGACCTTCTTAATCACGATGAAACACATAAACTGCATCGGAATTAAATAGAAAAGGCACAATATCGACTTAAGTACAAGAAGACTGACTCTACTTACTGTCTATGTTTTGAACCATTCCTGTGACACTAGTTATAGATTCCGATGTTTCATTCCAGGTTTACTGTATCCCTTGGACATTCTTATTGACGATGAAATACAGATATTGCATCGGAATTAAATACAAAGGGCACAATGCCGACATAAGTAAAAGAAGACTGACTCTTCCTACTGTCTACGTTTTGAACCAATTCTGTGACACTAGTTATAGAGTCCGATGCTTCACTTCAGGTTTACTTTATACCTTGGACCATCTTATTGACGATGAAACACAGAAATTGCATCGGAATTAAATTCAAAAGGCACAATGCCGACTTAAGTACAAGAAGACTGACTCTTCCTACTGTCTATGTTTTGAACCATTCCTGTGACACTAGTTTTAGATTCCGATGCTTCACTTCAGGTTTACTGTATCCCTCTGACCTTCTTATTGACGATGAAACACAGAAATTGCATCGGAATTAAATACAAAAGTCACAATGCCGACTTAAGTACAAGAAGACTGACTCTTCTTACTGTCTATGCTTTGAACCATTCCTGTGACACTAGTTATAGATTCCGATGCTTCACTTCAGGTTTACTGTTTCCCTTGGACCTTCTTATTGACGATGAAACACAGAAATTGCATCGGAATTAAATACAAAGGGCACAATGCCGACTTAAGTACAAGAAGACTGACTCTTCCTACTGTCTACGTTTTGAACCATTCCTGTGACACTAGTTATAGATTCCGATGTTTCACTTGAGGTTTAGTGTATACCGCTGACCTTATTGCCGATGAAAAACAGAAATTGAATCGGAATTAAATACAAAAGGCACAATGCTGACTTAAGGACAAGAAGACTGACTCTTCTTACTGACTATGCTTTGAACCATTGCTGTGACTCTAGTTACAGATTCCGATGCTTCACTTCAGGTTTACTGTATCCCTCTGACCTTCTTATTGACGATGAAACACAGAAATTGCATCGGAATTAAATACAAAAGCCACAATGCCGACTTAAGTACAAGAATACTGACTCTTCTTACTGTCTATGTTTTGAACCAATACTGTGACACTAGTTATAGATTCCGATGCTTCACTTCAGGTTTACTGTATTCCTAGGACCTTCTTATTGTCGATGAAACACAGAAATTGCATCGGAATTAAATACAAAAGGCACAATGCCGACATAAGTACAAGAAGACTGACTCTTCTTACTGTCTATGTTTTGAACCAATACTGTGACAACAGTTATAGGTTCCGATGCTTCACTCCAGGTTTACTGTATCCCTTGGACCTTCTTGTTGACGATGAAACACAGAAATTGCATCGGAATTAAATACAAAAGGCACAATGCCAACTTAAGGACAAGAAGACTGAATCTTCTTACTGACTATGTTTTGAACCATTCCTGTGACACTAGTCATAGATTCCGATGCTTCACTTCATGTTTACTGTATCCCTCTGACCTTCTTATTGACGATGAAACACAGAAATTGCATATTAATTAAATACAAAAGGCACAATGCCGACTTAAGTACAGGAAGACTGACTCTTCTTACTGTCTATGTTTGTACCATGCCTGTGACACTAGTTATAGATTCCGATGCTTCAGGTTTACTGTATCCCTCTGACCTTATTATTGACGGTGAAACACAGAAATTGCATCGGAATTAAATACAAAAGGCACAATGCCGACCTAAGTACAACACGACTGACTCTTCCTACTGTCTATGTTTTGAACCATTCCTGTGACACTAGTTGTGGATTCCGATGCTTCACTTCAGGTTTACTGTATCCCTCTGACCTTCTTAATCACGATGAAACACATAAACTGCATCGGAATTAAATACAAAAGGCACAATGCCGACATAAGTACAAGAAGACAGACTCTTCCTACTGTCTATGTTTTGAACCATTCCTGTGACACTAGTTATAGATTCCGATGCTTCACTTCAGGTTTACTGTATCCCTCTGGCCTTATTGCCGATGAAACACAGACATTTCATCGGATTTAAATACAAAAGGCGCAATGCCGACCTAAAGAAAAGAAGAATGACCCTTCTTACTGACTGTGCTTGAACCATTCCTGTGAAACGACTTATAGATTCCGATGCTTCACTTCAGGTTTACTGTATCACTTGGACCTTCTTATTGAAGATGAATCACAGAAATTGCATCGGAATTAAATACAAAATGCACAATGCCGACTTAGGGACAAGAAGACTGACTCTTCTTACTGACTATGCTTTGAACCATTCCTGTGACTCTAGTTATAGATTCGGATGCTTCACTTCAGGTTTACTGTATCCCTCTGACCTTCTTATTGATGATGAAACACAGAAATTGCATCGGAATTAAATACAAAAGCCACAATGCCGACATAAGTGCAAGAAGACTGAGTCTTCTTACTGTCTATGTTTTGATCCAATACTGTGACACTAGTTATAGATTCCGATGATTCACTTCAGGTTTACTGTATTCCTTGGACCTTCTTATTGACGATGAAACACAGAAATTGCATCGGAATTAAATACAAAAGGCACATTGCCTACATAAGTACAAGAAGACTGACTCTTCTTACTGTCTATGTTTTGAACCAATACTGTGACACAAGTTATATATTCCGATGCTTCACTTCAGGTTTACTGTATTCCTTGGACCTTCTTATTGGCGATGAAACTCAGAAATTGCATCGGAATTAAATACAAAAGGCACATTGCCTACATAAGTACGAGAAGACTGACTCTTCTTACTGTCAATGATTTGAACCATTCCTGTGACACTAGTTATAGTTTCCGATGCTACACTCAAGGTTTACTGTATCCCTTGGACCTTCTTATTGACGATGAAACATAGAAATTGCATCGGAATTAAATACAAAAGGCACAATGCCGACTTAAGTACAAGAAGACTGACTCTTCCTACTTTCTATGTTTTGAACCATTCCTGTGACACTAGTTTTGGTTTCCGATGTTTCACTTCAGGTTTACTGTATCCCTCTGCCCTTCGTATTGACGATGAAACACAGAAATTGCATCGGAATTAAATACAAAAGTCACAATGCCGACTTAAGTACAAGAAGACTGACTCGTCTTACTGTCTATGCTTTGAACCATTCCTGTGACACTAGTTATAGTTTCCGATGCTTCACTTCACGTGTACTGTTTCCCTTGGACCTTCTTATTGACGATGAAACACAGAAATTGAATCGGAATTAAATACAAAGGGCACAATGCCGACCTAAGTACAAGAAGACTGACTCTCCCTACTGTCTACGTTTTGAACCAATTCTGTTACACTAGTTATAGAGTCCGATGCTTCACTTCAGGTTTACTGTATCACTTGGCCCTTCTTATTGAAGATGAATCACAGAAATTCCTTCGGAATTAAATACAAACGGCACAATGCCGACTTACGTACAAGAAGACTGACTCTTCTTTCTGTCTATGTTTTGAACCAATACTGTGACACTAGTTATAGAGTCCGATGCTTCACTTCAGGTTTACTGTATCACTTGGACCTTCTTATTGACGATGAAACACAGAAATTGCATCGGGATTAAATTCAAAAGCCACAATGCCGACTTAAGTACAAGAATACTGACTCTTCTTACTGTCTATGTTTTGAACCAATACTGTGACACTAGTTATAGATTCCGATGCTTCACTTCAGGTTTACTGTATTCCTAGGACCTTCTTATTGTCGATGAAACACAGAAATTGCGTCGGAATTAAATACAAAAGGCACAATGCCGACATAAGTACAAGAAGACTGACTCTTCTTACTGTCTATGTTTTGAACCAATACTGTGACACCAGTTATAGGTTCCGATGCTTCACTGCAGGTTTACTGTATCCCTTGGACCTTTTTGTTGACGATGAAACACAGAAATTGCATCGGAATTAAATACAAAAGGCACAATGCCGACTTAAGGACAAGAAGACTGAATCTTCTTACTGACTATGTTTTGAACCATTCCTGTGACACTAGTCATAGAATCCGATGCTTCACTTCAGGTTTACTGTATCCCTCTGACCTTCTTATTGACGATGAAACACAGAAATTGCATATTAATTAAATACGAAAGTTAAATGGCGACTTAAGTACAAGAAGACTGACTCTTCCTACTGTCTATGTTTGTACCATTCCTGTGACACTAGTTATAGATTCCGATGCTTCAGGTTTACTGTATCCCTCTGACCTTATTATTGACGGTGAAACACAGAAATTGCATCGGATTTAAATACAAAAGGCACAATGCCGACCTAAGTACAACAAGACTGACTCTTCCTACTGTCTATGTTTTGAACCATTCCTGTGACACTAGTTGTGGATTCCGATGCTTCACTTCAGGTTTACTGTATCTCTCTGACCTTCTTAATGACGATGAAACACATAAATTGCATCGGAATTAAATACAAAAGGCACAATGCCTACTTAAGTACAAGAAGACTGACTCTTCCTACTGTCTATGTTTTGAACCATTCCTGTGACACTAGTTATAGATTCCGATGCTTCACTTCAGGTTTACTGTATCCCTCTGACCTTATTGCCGATGAAACACAGACATTTCATCGGATTTAAATACAAAAGGCGCAATGCTGACCTAAAGAAACGAAGACTGACTCTTCTTACTGACTGTGTTTTGAACCATTCCTGTGAAACTACTTATAGATTCCGATGCTTCACTTCAGGTTTACTGTATACCTCTGACCTTCTTATTGACGATGAAACACAGAAATTGCATCGGAATTAAATACAAAGGGCACAATGCCGACCTAAGTACTAGAAGACTGACTCTTCCCACTGTCTACGTTTTGAACCAATTCTGTGACACTAGTTATAGAGTCCGATGCTTCACTTCAGAATTACTGTATCACTTGGAACTTCTTATTGAAGTTGAATCACAGAAATTGCATCGGAATTAAATACAAAAGGCACAATGCCGACTTAAGGACAAGAAGACTGACTCTTCTTACTGACTATGATTTGAACCATTCCTGTGACTCTAGTTATAGATTCCGATGCTTCACTTCAGGTTTACTGTATTCCTTGGACCTTCTTATTGACCAAGAAACACAGAAATTGCATCGGAATTAAATACAAAAGGCACATTGCCTACGTAAGTACAAGAAGACTGACTCTTCTTACTGTCTGTGTTTTGAGCCAAAACTGTGACACTAGTTATAGGTTACGATGCTTCACTCCATGTTTACTGTATCCTTTGGACCTTCTTGTTGACGATGAAACACAGAAATTGCATCGGAATTAAACACAAAAGGTACAATGCCGACTTAAGGACAAGAAGACTGACTCTTCTTACTGACTATGTTTTGAACCATTCCTGTTACACTAGTCATAGATTCCGATGCTTCACTTCAGGTTTAGGGTATCCCTCTGCCCTTCTTATTGACGATGAAACATAGAAATTGCATGTTAATTAAATACAAAAGTCACAATGCCGACTTAAGTACAAGAAGACTGACTCTTCCTACTGTCTATGTTTTGAACCATTCCTGTGGCACTAGTTGTGGATTCCGATAATTCACCTCAGGTTAACAGTATCCCTCTGACCTTCTTAATGACGATGAAACACATAAATTGCATCGGAATTAAATACAATAGGCACAATGCCGACTTAAGTACAAGAAGGCTGACTCTTCCTACTGTCTATGTTTTGAACCATTCCTGTTACACTAGTTATAGATACCGATGCTTCACTTCAGGTTTACTGTATCCCTCTGACCTTATTATTGACGGTGAAACACAGAAATTGCATCGGATTTAAATACAAAAGGCACAATGCCGACCTAAGTACAACAAGACTGACTCTTCCTACTGTCTATGTTTTGAACCATTCCTGTGACACTAGTTGTGGATTCCGATGCTTCACTTCAGGTTTACTGTATCTCTCTGACCTTCTTAATGACGATGAAACACATAAATTGCATCGGAATTAAATACAAAAGGCACAATGCCTACTTAAGTACAAGAAGACTGACTCTTCCTACTGTCTATGTTTTGAACCATTCCTGTGACACTAGCTATAGATTCCGATGCTTCACTTCAGGTTTACTGTATCCCTCTGACCTTATTGCCGATGAAACACAGACATTTCATCGGATTTAAATACAAAAGGCGCAATGCCGACCTAAGGAAAAGAAGACTGACTCTTCTCACTGACTATGATTTGAACCATTCCTGTGAAACAAGTTATAGATTCCGATGCTTCACTTCAGGTTTACTGTATACCTCTGACCTTCTTATTGACGATGAAACAGAGAAATTGCATCGGAATTAAATACAAAGGGCACATTGCCGACATAAGTACAAGAAGACTGACTCTTCTTACTGACTATGTTTTGAACCATTCCTGTGACACTAGTTATAGATTCCGATACCTCTCTTCAGGTTTACTGTATCCCTCTGACCTCCTTATTGACGATGAAACACAGAAATTGCATCGGAATTCAATAGAAAAGGCACAATGCCGACTTAAGTACAAGCAGACTGACTCTTCTTACTGACTATGTTTTGAACCATTTCTGTGGCACTAGTTGTAGATTCCGATGCATCACTTCAGGTTTACTGTATCCCTTGGATCTTCTTATTGACGATGAAACACAGAAATTGCATCGGAATTAAATACAAAAGGCACAATGCCGACTTCAGTTCTTAAAGCCCGACTCTTCTTACTGACAATGATTTTAACCATTCCTGTGACACTAGTTATGGATTCCGATGCTTCACTTCAGGTTTACTGTATCCCTTGGACCTTCTTATTGGAGATGAAACACAGAAATTGCATCGGAATAAAATACAAAAGGCAAAATGCCGACTTAAGTACACGAAGACTGACACTTCTTACTGTCAATGTTTTGAACCATTCCTGTGATTCTAGTTATAGACTCCGATGCTACACTCCACGTTTACTGTATCCCTTGGACCTTTTTATTGACGATGAAACACAGAAAATGCATCGGAATTAAATACAAAAGGCAAAATGCCGACTTAAGTACAAGAAGACATACTCTTCTTACTGGCTATGTTTTGAACCATTCCTGTCACACTAGTTATAGATTCCGATGCTTCACTTCAGGTTTACTGTATCCCTCTGACCTTCTTATTGACGATGAAACACAGAAATTGCATCGGAATTAAATAGAAAAGGCACAATGTCGACTAAAGTACAAGAAGACTGACTCTTCTTACTGTCTATGTTTTGAACCATTCCTGTGACACTAGTTATAGATTCCGATGTTTCATTCCAGGTTTACTGTATCCCTTGGACATTCTTATTGACGATGAAATACAGAAATTGCATCGGAATTAAATACAATGGGCACAATGCCGACTGAAGTACAAGAAGACTGACTCTTCCTACTGTCTACGTTTTGAACCAATTCTGTGAAACTAGTTATAGAGTCCGATGCTTCACTTCAGGTTTACTTTATACCTTGGACCATCTTATTGACGATGAAACACAGAAATTGCATCGGAATTAAATACAAAAGGCACAATGCCGACTTAAGTACAAGAAGACTGACTCTTCTTACTGTCTATGGTTTGAACCAATACTGTGACACTAGTTATAGATTCCGATGCATCACTTCAGGTTTATTGTATTCCTTGGACCTTCTTATTGACGATGAAACACAGAAATTGCATCGGAATTATATACAAAAGGCACAATGCCGACTTAAGTACAAGAAGACTGACTCTTCCTACTGTCTATGTTTTGAACCATTCCTGTGACACTAGTTATAGATTCCGATGTTTCACTTGAGGTTTAGTGTATAACACTGACCTTATTGCCGATGAAAAACAGAAATTGAATCGGAATTAAATACAAAAGGCACAATGCCGACTTAAGGACAAGAAGACTGAATCCTCTTACTGACTATGTTTTGAAACATTCCTGTGACACTAGTCATAGATTCCGATGCTTCACTTCAGGTTTACTGTATCCCTCTGACCTTATTGCCGATGAAACACAGACATTTCATCGGATTTAAATT
Organism: Schistocerca serialis cubense; assembly: GCF_023864345.2. Lineage (NCBI taxonomy): Eukaryota > Metazoa > Arthropoda > Insecta > Orthoptera > Acrididae > Schistocerca > Schistocerca serialis. Next base: position 641,147,244 of record NC_064644.1, read on the forward strand.
CAAAAGGCGCAATGCCGACCTAAAGAAGAGAAGACTGACTCTTCTTACTGACTGTGTATTGAACCATTCCTGTGAAACTACTTATAGATTCCGATGCTTCACTTCAGGTTTACTGTATACCTCTGACTTTCTTATTGACGATGAAACACAGAAATTGCATCGGAATTAAATACAAAGGGCACAATGCCGACCTAAGTACAAGAAGACTGACTCATCCCACTGTCTACGTTTTGAACCAATTCTGTGACACTAGTTATAGAGTCCGATGCTTCACTTCAGGTTTACTGTATCACTTGTACCTTTTTATTGAAGATGAATCACAGAAATTGCATCGGAATTAAATACAAAAGGCACAATGCCGACTTAAGGACAAAAAGACTGACTCTTCTTACTGACTATACTTTGAACCATTCCTGTGGCTCTAGTTATACATTCCTATGTTTCACTTCAGGTTTACTGTATCCCTCTGACCTTCTTATAGACGATGAAACACAGAAATTGCATCGGAATTAAATACAAAAGCCACAATGCCGACTTAAGTGCAAGAAGACTGACTCTTCTTACTGTCTATGTTTTGAACCAATACTGTGACACTAGTTAAAGATTCCGATGCTTCACTTCAGGTTTACTGTATTTCTTGGACCTTCTTATTGACCATGAAACACAGAAATTGCATCGGAATTAAATACAAAAGGCACATTGCCTACATAAGTACAAGAAGACTGACTCTTCTTACCGTCTATGTTTTGAGCCCAAACTGTGACACTAGTTATAGGTTCCGATGCTTCACTCCAGGTTTACTGTATCCCTTGGACCTTCTTGTTGACGATGAAACACAGAAATAGCATCGGAATTAAATTCAAAAGGCACAATGCCGACTTAAGGACAAGAAGACTGACTCTTCTTACTGACTATGTTTTGAACCATTCCTGTGACACTAGTCATAGATTCCGATGCTTCACTTCAGGTTTAGTGTATCCCTCTGCCCTTCTTATTGACGATGAAACACAGAAATTGCATGTTAATTAAATACAAAAGTCACAATGCCGACTTAAGTACAAGAAGACTGACTCTTCTTACTGTCTATGTTTGTACCATTCCTGTGACACTAGTTATAGATTCAGATGCTTCAAGTTTACTGTATTCCTCTGACCTTCTTATTGACGGTGAAACACAGAAATTGCATCGGAATTCAATACAAAAGGCACAATGCCGACCTAAGTACAACAAGACTGACTCTTCCTACTGTCTATGTTTTGAACCATTCCTGTGACACTAGTTGTGGATTCCGATGTTCACTTCAGGTTTACTGTATCCCTCTGACCTTCTTAATGACGATGAAACACATAAATTGCATCGGAATTAAATACAAAAGGCACAATGCCGACTTAAGTACAAGAAGGCTGACTCTTCCTACTGTCTATGATTTGAACCATTCCTGTGACACTAGTTATAGATTCCGATGCTTCACTTCAGGTTTACTGTATCCCTCTGTCCTTATTGCCGGTAAAACACAGACATTTCATCGGATTTAAATACAAAAGGCGCAATGCCGACCTAAGGAAAAGAAGACTGATACTTCTCACTGACTATGTTTTGAACCATTCCTGTGAAACAAGTTATAGATTCCGATGCTTCACTTCAGGTTTACTGTATACCTCTGACCTTCTTATTGACGATGAAACACAGAAATTGCAGCGGAATTAAATACAAAAGCCACAATGCCGACATAAGTACAAGAAGACTGACTCTTCTTACTGTCTATCTTTTGAACCATTCCTGTGGCACTAGTTATAGTTTCCGAAGCTTCACTTCAGGTTTACTGTTTCCCTTGGACCTTCTTATTGACGATGAAACACAGAAATTGCATCGGAGTTAAATACAAAAGGCACAATGCCGACTTAAGTACAAGAAGAGTGACCCTTCCTACTGTCTATGTTTTGAACCATTTGTGTGACACTAGTTATAGAGTCCGATGCTTCACTTCAGGTTTACTGTATCCCATGAACCGTCTTATTGACGATGAATCACAGAAATTGCATCGGAATTAAACACAAAAGGCACAATGATGACTTAAGTACAAGAAGACTGACTCATCTTACTGTCTATATTTTGAACCATTCCAGTGACACTAGTTATAGATTCCGATGCTTCTCTTCAAGTTTACTGTATCATTTGGACCTTCTTATTGACGATGAAACACAGAAGTTGCATCGGAATTAAATACAAAAGGCACAATGCCGACTTAAGTACAAGAAGACTGACTCTTCTTACTTTCTATGTTTGAACCACTCCTGTGACACTAGTTATAGATTCCGATGCTTCACTTCAGTTTTACCGTATCCCTTGTACCGTCTTATTCACGATGAAACACAGAAAATGCATCGGAATAAAATACAAAGGGCACAAAGCCGACTTAAGTACATGAAGACCGACTCTTCTTACTGTCAATGTCTTTAACCATTCTTTGTGACACTAGTTATAGATTCCGATGCTACACTCCAGGTTTACTGTATCCCTTGGACCTTCTTATTGACGATGAAACACAGAAATTGCATCGGAATTAAATACAAAAGGCACAATGCCGAATAATGGACAGGAAGAATGACTATTCTTACTTTCTATGTTTTGAACCATTCCTGTGACACTAGTTATAGATTCCGATGCTTCACTCCAGGCTTACTAAATCCCTTGGACCTTCTTATTGACGATGAAACACAGAAATAGCATCGGAATTAAATACAAAAGGCACAATGCCGACTTAAGGACAAGAAGACTGACTCTTCTTACTGACTATGCTTTGAACCATTCCTGTGACACTTGTTATAGATTCCCATCCTTCACAACAAGTTTACTGTATCCCCCTGACCTTCTTATTGTCGATGAAACTCACAAATAGCATCGGAATTAAATACAAAAGTCACAATGCCGACATAAGTACAAGAAGACTGACTCTTCTTACTGTCTAAGTTTTGAACCGTTCCATTGACACTAGTTATAGATTCCGATGCGTCACTCAACGTTTACTGTATCCCTTGGACCTTCTTATTGTCGATGAAACACGGAAATTGCATCGGAATTAAATACAAAAGGCACAATGCCGACTTAAGTACAAGAAGACTGACTCTTCCTATAATCTATGTTTTGAACCCATCCTGTGACACTAGTTATAGATTCCGATGCTTCACTTCTGGTTTACTGTATCCCTCTGACCTTATTGACGATGAAACACAGAAATTGCATTGGAATTAAATACAAAAGGCACAATGCCGACTTAAGTACAAGAAGACTGACTCTTCTTACTGACTATGCTTTGAACCATTCCTGTGACACTAGTTATGGATTCCGATGCTTCACTTCAGGTTTACTGTATCACTTGGACCTTCGTATTGACGATGAAACACAGAAATTGCATTGGAATTAAATAGAAAAGGCACAATGCCGACTTAAGTACAAGAAGACTGACTCTTCTTACTGCTTAGAGTTGGAACCATTCCTGTGACCCTAGTTATAGATTCCGATGCTTCACTTCAGGTTTACTGTATCCCTTGGACATTCTTATTGACGATGAAACACAGAAATTGCATCGGAATTAAATACAAAAGACACAATGCCACCTTAAGTAAAAGAAGACTGACTCTTCTTACTGTCTATGTTTTGAACCATTTCATTGACACTAGTTATAGTTTCCGATGCTACACTCCAGGTTTACTGTATCCCTTGGACCTTCTTATTGACGATGAAACACAGAAATTACATCGGAATTTAATACAAAAGGCACAATGCCGACTTAAGTACAAGAAGACTGACTCTTCTTGCTGACTATGTTATGAACCATTCCTGTGACACTAGTTATAGATTCCGATGCTTCACTTCAGGTTTACTGTATCCCTCTGACCTTCTTAATGACGATGAATCACAGAAATTGCATCGGAATTAAATACAAAAGGCACATTGCCGACTTAAGTACAAGAAGACTGACTCGTCCTACTGTCTATGTTTTGAACCATTCCTGTGACACTAGTTATAGAGTCCGATGCTTCACTTCAGTTTTACTGTATCCCTCTGACCTTCCTATTGACGATGAAACAGAGATATTGCATCGGAATTAAATACAAAAGCCACAATGCCGACTTAAGTACAAGAAGACTGACTCTTCTTACTGTCTATGCTTTGAACCATTCCTGTGGCACTAGTTATAGATTCCGATGCTTCAGTTAAGGTTTACTGTTTACCTTGGATCTTCTTATTAACGATGAAACACAGAAATTGCAACGGAGTTAAATACAAAAGCCACAATGCCGACTTAAGTACAAGAAGACTGACTCTTCCTACTGTCTGTGTTTTGAAACATTTTTGTGACACTAGTTATAGAGTCCGATGCTTCACTTCAGGTTTACTGTATCCCTTGGACCTTCTTATTGACGATGAATCACAGAAATTGCATCGGAATTAAATACAAAAGGCACAATGCCGACTTAAGTACAAGAAGACTGACTCTTCTTACTGTCTATCTTTTGAACCATTCCTGTGGCACTAGTTATAGTTTCCGAAGCTTCACTTCAGGTTTACTGTTTCCCTTGGACCTTCTTATTGACGATGAAACACAGAAATTGCATCGGAGTTAAATACAAAAGGCACAATGCCGACTTAAGTACAAGAAGAGTGACCCTTCCTACTGTCTATGTTTTGAACCATTTGTGTGACACTAGTTATAGAGTCCGATGCTTCACTTCAGGTTTACTGTATCCCATGAACCGTCTTATTGACGATGAATCACAGAAATTGCATCGGAATTAAACACAAAAGGCACAATGATGACTTAAGTACAAGAAGACTGACTCATCTTACTGTCTATATTTTGAACCATTCCAGTGACACTAGTTATAGATTCCGATGCTTCTCTTCAAGTTTACTGTATCATTTGGACCTTCTTATTGACGATGAAACACAGAAGTTGCATCGGAATTAAATACAAAAGGCACAATGCCGACTTAAGTACAAGAAGACTGACTCTTCTTACTTTCTATGTTTGAACCACTCCTGTGACACTAGTTATAGATTCCGATGCTTCACTTCAGTTTTACCGTATCCCTTGTACCGTCTTATTCACGATGAAACACAGAAAATGCATCGGAATAAAATACAAAGGGCACAAAGCCGACTTAAGTACATGAAGACCGACTCTTCTTACTGTCAATGTCTTTAACCATTCTTTGTGACACTAGTTATAGATTCCGATGCTACACTCCAGGTTTACTGTATCCCTTGGACCTTCTTATTGACGATGAAACACAGAAATTGCATCGGAATTAAATACAAAAGGCACAATGCCGAATAATGGACAGGAAGAATGACTATTCTTACTTTCTATGTTTTGAACCATTCCTGTGACACTAGTTATAGATTCCGATGCTTCACTCCAGGCTTACTAAATCCCTTGGACCTTCTTATTGACGATGAAACACAGAAATAGCATCGGAATTAAATACAAAAGGCACAATGCCGACTTAAGGACAAGAAGACTGACTCTTCTTACTGACTATGCTTTGAACCATTCCTGTGACACTTGTTATAGATTCCCATCCTTCACAACAAGTTTACTGTATCCCCCTGACCTTCTTATTGTCGATGAAACTCACAAATAGCATCGGAATTAAATACAAAAGTCACAATGCCGACATAAGTACAAGAAGACTGACTCTTCTTACTGTCTAAGTTTTGAACCGTTCCATTGACACTAGTTATAGATTCCGATGCGTCACTCAACGTTTACTGTATCCCTTGGACCTTCTTATTGTCGATGAAACACGGAAATTGCATCGGAATTAAATACAAAAGGCACAATGCCGACTTAAGTACAAGAAGACTGACTCTTCCTATAATCTATGTTTTGAACCCATCCTGTGACACTAGTTATAGATTCCGATGCTTCACTTCTGGTTTACTGTATCCCTCTGACCTTATTGACGATGAAACACAGAAATTGCATTGGAATTAAATACAAAAGGCACAATGCCGACTTAAGTACAAGAAGACTGACTCTTCTTACTGACTATGCTTTGAACCATTCCTGTGACACTAGTTATGGATTCCGATGCTTCACTTCAGGTTTACTGTATCCCTTGGACCTTCGTATTGACGATGAAACACAGAAATTGCATTGGAATTAAATAGAAAAGGCACAATGCCGACTTAAGTACAAGAAGACTGACTCTTCTTACTGCTTAGAGTTGGAACCATTCCTGTGACCCTAGTTATAGATTCCGATGCTTCACTTCAGGTTTACTGTATCCCTTGGACATTCTTATTGACGATGAAACACAGAAATTGCATCGGAATTAAATACAAAAGACACAATGCCACCTTAAGTAAAAGAAGACTGACTCTTCTTACTGTCTATGTTTTGAACCATTCCATTGACACTAGTTATAGTTTCCGATGCTACACTCCAGGTTTACTGTATCCCTTGGACCTTCTTATTGACGATGAAACACAGAAATTACATCGGAATTTAATACAAAAGGCACAATGCCGACTTAAGTACAAGAAGACTGACTCTTCTTGCTGACTATGTTATGAACCATTCCTGTGACACTAGTTATAGATTCCGATGCTTCACTTCAGGTTTACTGTATCCCTCTGACCTTCTTAATGACGATGAATCACAGAAATTGCATCGGAATTAAATACAAAAGGCACATTGCCGACTTAAGTACAAGAAGACTGACTCGTCCTACTGTCTATGTTTTGAACCATTCCTGTGACACTAGTTATAGAGTCCGATGCTTCACTTCAGTTTTACTGTATCCCTCTGACCTTCCTATTGACGATGAAACAGAGATATTGCATCGGAATTAAATACAAAAGCCACAATGCCGACTTAAGTACAAGAAGACTGACTCTTCTTACTGTCTATGCTTTGAACCATTCCTGTGGCACTAGTTATAGATTCCGATGCTTCAGTTAAGGTTTACTGTTTACCTTGGATCTTCTTATTAACGATGAAACACAGAAATTGCAACGGAGTTAAATACAAAAGCCACAATGCCGACTTAAGTACAAGAAGACTGACTCTTCCTACTGTCTGTGTTTTGAAACATTTTTGTGACACTAGTTATAGAGTCCGATGCTTCACTTCAGGTTTACTGTATCCCTTGGACCTTCTTATTGACGATGAATCACAGAAATTGCATCGGAATTAAATACAAAAGGCACAATGCCGACTTAAGTACAAGAAGAGTGACTCTTCTTACTGTCTATATTTTGAACCATTCCAGAGACTCTAGTTATAGATTCCGATGCTTCACTTCAGGTTTACTGTATCCTTTGGACCTTCTTATTGGCGATGAAACACAGAAATTGCATCGCAATTAAATACAAAAGGCACAATGCCGACTTAAGTACAAGAAGACTGACTCTTCTTACTTTCTATGTTTTGAATCGTTACTGTGACACTAGTTATAGATTCCGATGCTTCACTCCAGGTTTACTGTATCCCTTGGACCTCCTTATTGACGATGAAACACAGAAATTGCATCGGAATTAAATACAGAAGGCACAATGCCGACTTAAGGGCAAGAAGACTGACTCTTCTTACTGACTATGTTTTGAACCATTCCTGTGACACTAGTTATAGATTCCGATGCTTCACTTCAGGTTTACTGTATCCCTTGTACCTTTTTATTGACGATGAAACACAGAAATTGCATCGGAATTAAATACAAAAGGCACAATGTCGACTTAAGTACATGAAGACCGTCTCTTCTTACTGTCTATGTTTTTAACCATTCTCTGTGACACTAGTTATAGATTCCAATGCTAAACTCCAGGTTTACTGTATCCCTTGGACCTGCTTATTGTCGATGAAACACAGAAATTGCAACGAAATTAAATACACAAGGCACAATGCCGACTGAAGTACAAGAAGACTGACTCTTCCTGCTGTCTATGTTTTGAAAAATTCCTGTGACACTAGTTTTGGATTCCGATGCTTCACTTCAGGTTTACTGTATCTCTCTGAACTTCTTATTGACGATGAATCACAGAAATTGCATCGGAATTAAATACAAAATGCACAATGCCGACTTAAGTACAAGAAGACTGACTCTTCTTACTGTCTATGTTTTGAACCATTCCAGTGACACTAGTTATAGATTCCGATGCTTCGCTTCAGGTTTACTGTTTTCCTTCGAAATTATTATTGACGATGAAACACAGAAATTGCATCGGAATTAAATACAAAAGGCACAATGCCGACCAATGGACAAGAAGTCTGACTGTTCTTACTTTCTATGCTTTAAACCATTCCTGTGACACTAATTATAGATTCCGATGCTTCACTCCAGGTTTACTATATTCCTTGGACATTCTTATTGCCGATGAAACACAGAAATTGGATCGGAATAAAATAGAAAATGCACAATGCCGACTTAAGGAGAAGAAGACTGACTCTTCTTACTGACTATGTTTTGAACCATTCCTGTGACACTAGTTATAGATTCCGATGCTTCACTTCAAGTTTACTGTATCACTCTGACCTTTTCATTGACTATGAAACTCAGAAATTGCATCGGAATTAAATACAAAATGCACAATGCCGACTTAAGTACAAGAAGACTGACTCTTCTTACTGTCTATGTTTTGAACCATTACATTGACACTAGTTATAGATTCCGATGCTTCGCTCCAGGTTTTCTGTTTCCCTTGGACCTTCTTATTGACGATGAAACACAAAATTGCATCGGAGTTAAATACAAAAGGCACAATGCCGACTTAAGTACAAGAAGAGTGACCCTTCCTACTGTCTATGTTTTGAACCATTTGTGTGATACTAGTTATAGAGTCCGATGCTCCCCTTTAGGTTTACTGTATCCCTTGAACCGTCTTATTGACGATGAATCACAGAAATTGCATCGGAATTAAACACAAAAAGCACAATGATGACTTAAGTACAAGAAGACTGACTCATCTTACTGTCTATATTTTGAACCATTCCAGTGACACTAGTTATAGATTCCGATTCTTCTCTTCAGGTTTACTGTATCATTTGGACCTTCTTATTGACGATGAAACACAGAAATTGCATCGGAATTAAATAAAAAAGGCACAATGCCGACTTAAGTACAAGAAGACTGACTCTTCTTACTTTCTATGTTTTGAACCATTACTGTGACACCAGTTATAGATTCCGATGCTTCACTCCAGGTTTACTGTACCCTCTGACCTTCTTATTGACGATGAAACACAGAAATTGCATCAGAATTAAATAGAAAAGGCACAATTGCGACTAAAGTACAAGAAGACTGACTCTTCTTACTGTCTATGTTTGAACCACTCCTGTGACACTAGTTATAGATTCCGATGCTTCACTTCAGTTTTACCGTATCCCTTGTACCGTCTTATTGACGATGAAACACAGAAATTGCATCGGATTTAAATACAAAAGGCACAATGCCGAATAATCGACAGGAAGAATGACTATTCTTACTTTCTATGTTTTGAACCATTCCTGTGACACTAGTTATAGATTCCGATGCTTCACTCCAGGCTTACTATATCCCTTGGACCTTCTTATTGACGATGAAACACAGAAATAGCATCGGAATTAAATACAAAAGCACAATGCCGACTTAAGGACCAGAAGACTGACTCTTCTTACTGACTATGCTTTGAACCATTCCTGTGACACTAGTTATAGATTCCCATCCTTCTCATCAAGTTTACTGTATCCCCCTGACCTTCTTATTGTCGATGAAACTCAGAAATTGCATCGGAATTAAATACAAAAGGCACAATGCCGACATAAGTACAAGAAGACTGACTCTTCTTACTGTCTATGTTTTGAACCATTCCATTGACACTAGTTATAGATTCCGATGCGTCACTCAAGGTTTACTGTATCCCTTGGACCTTCTTATTGTCGATGAAACACGGAAATTGCATCGGAATTAAATACAAAAGGCACAATGCGGACTTAAGTACAAGAAGACTGACTCTTCCTATTATCTATGTTTTGAACCCATCCTGTGACACTAGTTATAGATTCCGATGCTTCACTTCAGGTTTACTGTATCCCTCTGACCTTATTGACGATGAAACACAGAAATTGCATCGGAATTAAATACAAAAGGCACAATGCCGACTTAAGTACAAGAAGACTGAATCTTCTTACTGACTATGCTTTGAACCATTCCTGTGACACTAGTTATGGATTCCGATGCTTCACTTCAGGTTTACTGTATCCCTTGGACATTCTTATTGACGATGAAACACAGAAATTGCATCGGAATTAAATACAAAAGGCACAATGCCGACTTAAGTACAAGAAGACTGACTCTTCTTACTGTCTATGTTTTGAACCATTCCTGTTACACTAGTTATAGATTCCGATGCTTCACTCCAGGTTTACTATATCCCTTGGACCTTCTTATTGACGATGAAACGCAGAAATTGCATCGGAATTAAATACAAAAGGCACAATGCCGATGTAAGGACAAGAAGACTGACTCTTCTTCCTGGCTATGTTTTGAACAATTCCTGTGACACTAGTTATAGATTCCGATGCTTCACTTCAGGTTTACTGTATCCCTCTGACCTTCTTATTGGCGATGAAACTCAGAAATTGCATCGGAATTAAATACAAAAGACACAATGCCAACTTAAGTAAAAGAAGACTGACTCTTCTTACTGTCTATGTTTTGAACCATTCCATTGACACTAGTTATAGTTTCCGATGCTACACTCCAGGTTTACTGTATCCCTTGGACCTTCTTATTGACGATGAAACACAGAAATTACATCGGAATTTAATACAAAAGGCACAATGCCGACTTAAGTACAAGAACACTGACTCTTCTTGCTGACTATGTTTTGAACCATTCCTGTGACACTAGTTATAGATTCCGATGCTTCACTTCAGGTTTACTGTATCCCTCTGACCTTCTTAATGACGATGAATCACAGAAATTGCATCGGAATTAAATACAAAAGGCACATTGCCGACTTAAGTACAAGAAGACTGACTCGTCCTACTGTCTATGTTTTGAACCATTCCTGTGACACTAGTTATAGATTCCGATGCTTCACTTCAGGTTTACTGTATCCCTTTGACCTTATTGCCGATGAAACACAGAAATTGCATCGGATTTAAATACAAAAGGCACGATGCCTACTTAAGGACAAGAAGACTGACTCTTCTTACTGACTATGTTTTGAACCATTCTTGTGAAACTAGTTATAGATTCCGATGCTTCACTTCAGGTTTACTGTATCCCTCTGACCTTCCTATTGACGATGAAACACAGATATTGCAACGGAATTAAATACAAAAGCCACAAGGCCGACCTAAGTACAAGAAGACTGACTCTTCTTACTGTCTATGCTTTGAACCATTCCTGTGGCACTAGTTATAGATTCCGATGCTTCACTTAAGGTTTACTGTTTACCTTGGATCTTCTTATTAACGATGAAACACAGAAATTGCAACGGAGTTAAATACAAAAGCCACAATGCCGACTTAAGTACAAGAAGACTGACTCTTCCTACTGTCTGTGTTTTGAACCATTTTTGTGACACTAGTTATAGAGTCCGATGCTTCACTTCAGGTTTACTGTATCCCTAGGACCTTCTTATTGACGATGAATCACAGAAATTGCATCGGAATTAAATACAAAAGGCACAATGCCGACTTAAGTACAAGAAGACTGACTCTTCTTGCTGTCTATATTTTGAACCATTCCAGTGACTCTAGTTATAGATTCCGATGCTTCACTTCAGGTTTACTGTATCCTTTGGACCTTCTTATTGACGATGAAACACAGAAATTGCATCGGAATTAAATACAAAAGGCACAATGCCGACAAATGGACAAGAAGTCTGACTGTTCTTACTTTCTATGCTTTAAACCATTCCTGTGACACTAATTATAGATTCCGATGCTTCACTCCAGGTTTACTATATTCCTTGGACCTTCTTATTGCCGATGAAACACAGAAATTGGATCGGAATGAAATAGAAAATGCACAATGCCGACTTAAGGAGAAGAAGACTGACTCTTCTTACTGACTATGTTTTGAACCATTCCTGTGACACTAGTTATAGATTCCGATGCTTCACTTCAAGTTTACTGTATCACTCTGACCTTTTCATTGACTATGAAACTCAGAAATTGCATCGGAATTAAATACAAAATGCACAATGCCGACTTAAGTACAAGAAGACTGACTCTTCTTACTGTCTATGTTTTGAACCATTCCATTGACACTAGTTATAGATTCCGATGCTTCGCTCCAGGTTTTCTGTTTCCCTTGGACCTTCTTATTGACGATGAAACACAAAATTGCATCGGAGTTAAATACAAAAGGCACAATGCCGACTTAAGTACAAGAAGAGTGACCCTTCCTACTGTCTATGTTTTGAACCATTTGTGTGACACTAGTTATAGAGTCCGATGCTCCCCTTTAAGTTTACTGTATCCCTTGAACCGTCTTATTGACGATGAATCACAGAAATTGTATCGGAATTAAACTCAAAAAGCACAATGATGACTTAAGTACAAGAAGACTGACTCATCTTACTGTCTATATTTTGAACCATTCCAGTGACACTAGTTATAGATTCCGATTCTTCTCTTCAGGTTTACTGTATCATTTGGAACTTCTTATTGACGATGAAACACAGAAATTGCATCGGAATTAAATACAAAAGGCACAATGCCGACTTAAGTACAAGAAGACTGACTCTTCTTACTTTCTATGTTTTGAACCATTACTGTGACACCAGTTATAGATTCCGATGCTTCACTCCAGGTTTACTGTACCCTCTGACCTTCTTATTGACGATGAAACACAGAAATTGCATCAGAATTAAATACAAAAGGCACAATTGCGACTAAAGTACAAGAAGACTGACTCTTCTTACTGTCTATGTTTGAACCACTCCTGTGACACTAGTTATAGATTCCGATGCTTCACTTCAGTTTTACCGTATCCCTTGTACCGTCTTATTGACGATGAAACACAGAAATTGCATCGGATTTAAATACAAAAGGCACAATGCCGAATAATCGACAGGAAGAACGACTATTCTTACTTTCTATGTTTTGAACCATTCCTGTGACACTAGTTATAGATTCCGATGCTTCCCTCCAGGCTTACTATATCCCTTGGACCTTCTTATTGACGATGAAACACAGAAATAGCATCGGAATTAAATACAAAAGCACAATGCCGACTTAAGGACAAGAAGACTGACTCTTCTTACTGACTATGCTTTGAACCATTCCTGTGACACTAGTTATAGATTCCCATCCTTCACATCAAGTTTACTGTATCCCCCTGACCTTCTTATTGTCGATGAAACTCAGAAATTGCATCGGAATTAAATACAAAAGGCACAATGCCGACATAAGTACAAGAAGACTGACTCTTCTTACTGTCTATGTTTTGAACCATTCCATTGACACTAGTTATAGATTCCGATGCGTCACTCAAGGTTTACTGTATCCCTTGGACCTTCTTATTGTCGATGAAACACGGAAATTGCATCGGAATTAAATACAAAAGGCACAATGCCGACTTAAGTACAAGAAGACTGACTCTTCCTATTATCTATGTTTTGAACCCATCCTCTGACACTAGTTATAGATTCCGATGCTTCACTTCAGGTTTACTGTATCCCTTTGACCTTCTTATTGACAATGAAACACAGAAATTGCATCGGAATTAAATACAAAAGGCACAATGCCGACTTAAGTACAAGAGGACTGAATCTTCTTACTGACTATGCTTTGAACCATTCCTGTGACACTAGTTATGGATTCCGATGCTTCACTTCAGGTTTACTGTATCCCTTGGACATTCTTATTGACGATGAAACACAGAAATTGCATCGGAATTAAATACAAACGGCACAATGCCGACTTAAGTACAAGAAGACTGACTCTTCTTACTGTCTATGTTTTGAACCATTCCTGTTACACTAGTTATAGATTCCGATGTTTCACTCCAGGTTTACTATATCCCTTGGACCTTCTTATTGACGATGAAACACAGAAATTGCATCGGAATTAAATACAAAAGGCACAATGCCGATGTAAGGACAAGAAGACTGACTCTTCTTCCTGGCTATGTTTTGAACAATTCCTGTGACACTAGTTATAGATTCCGATGCTTCACTTCAGGTTTACTGTATCCCTCTGACCTTCTTATTGGCGATGAAACTCAGTACTTGCATCGGAATTAAATACAAAAGACACAATGCCAACTTAAGTAAAAGAAGACTGACTCTTCTTACTGTCTATGTTTTGAACCATTCCATTGACACTAGTTATAGTTTCCGATGCTACACTCCATGTTTACTGTATCCCTTGGACCTTCTTATTGACGATGAAACACAGAAATTGCATCAGAATTAAATACAAAAGGCACAATTGCGACTAAAGTACAAGAAGACTGACTCTTCTTACTGTCTATGTTTGAACCACTCCTGTGACACTAGTTATAGATTCCGATGCTTCACTTCAGTTTTACCGTATCCCTTGTACCGTCTTATTGACGATGAAACACAGAAATTGCATCGGATTTAAATACAAAAGGCACAATGCCGAATAATCGACCAGAAGAATGACTATTCTTACTTTCTATGTTTTGAACCATTCCTGTGACACTAGTTATAGATTCCGATGCTTCACTTCAAGTTTACTGTATCACTCTGACCTTTTCATTGACTATGAAACTCAGAAATTGCATCGGAATTAAATACAAAATGCACAATGCCGACTTAAGTACAAGAAGACTGACTCTTCTTACTGTCTATGTTTTGAACCATTCCATTGACACTAGTTATAGATTCCGATGCTTCGCTCCAGGTTTTCTGTTTCCCTTGGACCTTCTTATTGACGATGAAACACAAAATTGCATCGGAGTTAAATACAAAAGGCACAATGCCGACTTAAGTACAAGATGAGTGACCCTTCCTACTGTCTATGTTTTGAACCATTTGTGTGACACTAGTTATAGAGTCCGATGCTCCCCTTTAAGTTTACTGTATCCCTTGAACCGTCTTATTGACGATGAATCACAGAAATTGCATCGGAATTAAACTCAAAAAGCACAATGATGACTTAAGTACAAGAAGACTGACTCATCTTACTGTCTATATTTTGAACCATTCCAGTGACACTAGTTATAGATTCCGATTCTTCTCTTCAGGTTTACTGTATCATTTGGACCTTCTTATTGACGATGAAACACAGAAATTGCATCGGAATTAAATACAAAAGGCACAATGCCTACTTAAGTACAAGAAGACTGACTCTTCTTACTTTCTATGTTTTGAACCATTACTGTGACGCCAGTTATAGATTCCGATGCTTCACTCCAGGTTTACTGTACCCTCTGACCTTCTTATTGACGATGAAACACAGAAATTGCATCAGAATTAAATACAAAAGGCACAATTGCGACTAAAGTACAAGAAGACTGACTCTTCTTACTGTCTATGTTTGAACCACTCCTGTGACACTAGTTATAGATTCCGATGCTTCACTTCAGTTTTACCGTATCCCTTGTACCGTCTTATTGACGATGAAACACAGAAATTGCATCGGATTTAAATACAAAAGGCACAATGCCGAATAATCGACCAGAAGAATGACTATTCTTACTTTCTATGTTTTGAACCATTCCTGTGACACTAGTTATAGATTCCGATGCTTCACTCCAGGCTTACTATATCCCTTGGACCTTCTTATTGACGATGAAACACAGAAATAGCATCGGAATTAAATACAAAAGCACAATGCCGACTTAAGGACAAGAAGACTGACTCTTCTTACTGACTATGCTTTGAACCATTCCTGTGACACTAGTTATAGATTCCCATCCTTCACATCAAGTTTACTGTATCCCCCTGACCTTCTTATTGTCGATGAAACTCAGAAATTGCATCGGAATTAAATACAAAAGACACAATGCTGACATAAGTACAAGAAGACTGACTCTTCTTACTGTCTATGTTTTGAACCATTCCATTGACACTAGTTATAGATTCCGATGCGTCACTCAAGGTTTACTGTATCCCTTGGACCTTCTTATTGTCGATGAAACACGGAAATTGCATCGGAATTAAATACAAAAGGCACAATGCCGACTTAAGTACAAGAAGACTGACTCTTCCTATTATCTATGTTTTGAACCCATCCTGTGACACTAGTTATAGATTCCGATGCTTCACTTCAGGTTTACTGTATCCCTCTGACCTTATTGACGATGAAACACAGAAATTGCATCGGAATTAAATACAAAAGGCACAATGCCGACTTAAGTACAAGAAGACTGAATCTTCTTACTGACTATGCTTTGAACCATTCCTGTGACACTAGTTATGGATTCCGATGCTTCACTTCAGGATTACTGTATCCCTTGGACATTCTTATTGACGATGAAACACAGAAATTGCATCGGAATTAAATACAAACGGCACAATGCCGACTTAAGTACAAGAAGACTGACTCTTCTTACTGTCTATGTTTTGAACCATTCCTGTTACACTAGTTATAGATTCCGATGCTTCACTCCAGGTTTACTATATCCCTTGGACCTTCTTATTGACGATGAAACACAGAAATTGCATCGGAATTAAATACAAAAGGCACAATGCCGATGTAAGGACAAGAAGACTGACTCTTCTTCCTGGCTATGTTTTGAACAATTCCTGTGACACTTGTTATAGATTCCGATGCTTCACTTCAGGTTTACTGTATCCCTCTGACCTTCTTATTGGCGATGAAACTCAGTACTTGCATCGGAATTAAATACAAAAGACACAATGCCAACTTAAGTAACAGAAGACTGACTCTTCTTACTGTCTATGTTTTGAACCATTCCATTGACACTAGTTATAGTTTCCGATGCTACACTCCAGGTTTACTGTATCCCTTGGACCTTCTTATTGACGATGAAACACAGAAATTACATCGGAATTTAATACAAAAGGCACAATGCCGACTTAAGTACAAGAAGACTGACTCTTCTTGCTGACTATGTTTTGAACCATTCCTGTGACACTAGTTATAGATTCCGATGCTTCACTGCAGGTTTACTGTATCCCTCTGACCTTCTTAATGACGATGAATCACAGAAATTGCATCGGAATTAAATACAAAAGGCACATTGCCGACTTAAGTACAAGAAGACTGACTCGTCCTACTGTCTATGTTTTGAACCATTCCTGTGACACTAGTTATAGATTCCGATGCTTCACTTCAGGTTTACTGTATCCCTTTGACCTTATTGCCGATGAAACACAGAAATTGCATCGGATTTAAATACAAAAGGCACAATGCCGACTTAAGGACAAGAAGACTGACTCTTCTTACTGACTATGTTTTGAACCATTCTTGTGTAACTAGTTATAGATTCCGATGCTTCACTTCAGGTTTACTGTATCCCTCTGACCTTCCTATTGACGATGAAACACAGATATTGCATCGGAATTAAATACAAAAGCCACAAGGCCGACCTAAGTACAAGATGACTGACTCTTCTTACTGTCTATGCTTTGAACCATTCCTGTGGCACTAGTTATAGATTCCGATGCTTCACTTAAGGTTTACTGTTTACCTTGGATCTTCTTATTAACGATGAAACACAGAAATTGCAACGGAGTTAAATACAAAAGCCACAATGCCGACTTAAGTACAAGAAGACTGACTCTTCCTACTGTCTGTGTTTTGAACCATTTTTGTGAGACTAGTTATAGAGTCCGATGCTTCACTTCAGGTTTACTGTATCCCTTGGACCTTCTTATTGACGATGAATCACAGAAATTGCATCGGAATTAAATACAAAAGGCACAATGCCGACTTAAGTACAAGAAGACTGACTCTTCTTACTGTCTATATTTTGAACCATTCCAGTGACTCTAGTTATAGATTCCGATGCTTCACTTCACGTTTACTGTATCCTTTGGACCTTCTTATTGACGATGAAACACAGAAATTGCATCGCAATTAAATACAAAAGGCACAATGCCGACTTAAGTACAAGAAGACTGACTCTTCTTACTTTCTATGTTTTGAATCGTTACTGTGACACTAGTTATAGATTCCGATGCTTCACTCCAGGTTTACTGTATCCCTTGGACCTCCTTATTGACGATGAAACACAGAAATTGCATCGGAATTAAATACAAAAGGCACAATGCCGACTTAAGGGCAAGAAGACTGACTCTTCTTACTGACTATGTTTTGAACCATTCCTGTGACACTAGTTATAGATTCCGATGCTTCATTTCAGGTTTACTGTATCCCTCTGACCTTCTTATTGACGATGAAACACAGAAATTGCATCGGAAATAAATACAAAAGGTACAATGCCGACTTAAGTACAAGAAGATTGACTCTTCTTACTGTTTATGTTTGAACCATTGCTGTGACACTAGTTATAGATTCCGATGCTTCACTTCAGGTTTACTGTATCCCTTGTACCTCCTTATTGACGATGAAACACAGAAATTGCATCGGAATTAAATACAAAAGGCACAATGCCGACTTAAGGGCAAGAAGACTGACTCTTCTTACTGACTATGTTTTGAACCATTCCTGTGACACTAGTTATAGATTCCGATGCTTCACTCCCGGTTTACTGTATCCCTTGGACCTCCTTATTGACGATGAAACACAGAAATTGCATCGGAATTAAATACAAAAGGCACAATGTCGACTTAAGTACATGAAGACCGTCTCTTCTTACTGTCTATGTTTTTAACCATTCTCTGTGACACTAGTTATAGATTCCAATGCTAAACTCCAGGTTTACTGTATCCCTTGGACCTGCTTATTGTCGATGAAACACAGAAATTGCAACGAAATTAAATACACAAGGCACAATGCCGACTGAAGTACAAGAAGACTGACTCTTCCTGCTGTCTATGTTTTGAAAAATTCCTGTGACACTAGTTTTGGATTCCGATGCTTCACTTCAGGTTTACTGTATCTCTCTGAACTTCTTATTGACGATGAAACACAGAAATTGCATCGGAATTAAATACATAAGGCACAAAGCCTACTTAAGTACAAGAAGACTGACTCTTCTTATTGCCTATGTTTGAACCATTCCTGTGACACTAGTTATAGATTCCGATGCTTCACTTCAAATTTACTGTATCCCTCTGACCTTCTTATTGACGATGAAACACAGAAATTGCAAAGGAATTAAATACAAAATGCACAATGCCGACTTAAGTACAAGAAGACTGACTCTTCTTACTGTCTATGTTTTGAACCATTCCAGTGACATAGTTATAGATTCCGATGCTTCACTTCAGGTTTACTGTTTTACTTCGAAATTATTATTGACGATGAAACACAGTAATTGCATCGGAATGAAATACAAAAGGCACAATGCCGACAAATGGACAAGAAGTCTGACTGTTCTTACTTTCTATGCTTTAAACCATTCCAGTGACACTAGTTATAGATTCCGATGCTTCACTCCAGGTTTACTATATTCCTTGGACCTTCTTATTGCCGATGAAACACAGAAATTGGATCGGAATGAAATAGAAAATGCACAATGCCGACTTAAGGAGAAGAAGAGTGACTCTTCTTACTGACTATGTTTTGAACCATTCCTGTGACACTAGTTATAGATTCCGATGCTTCAGTTCAAGTTTACTGTATCACTCTGACCTTTTCATTGACTATGAAACTCAGGAATTGCATCGGAATTAAATACAAAATGCACAATGCCGACTTAAGTACATGAAGACCGACTCTTCTTACTGTCTATGTTTTGAACCATTCCATTGACACTAGTTATAGATTCCGATGCTTCGCTCCAGGTTTTCTGTATCCCTTGGACCCTCTTATTGACGATGAAACACAGAAATTGCACCGGAATTAAATAGAAAAGGCACAATAACGACTTAAGTACAAGAAGACTGACTCTTCTTACTGACTATGCTTTGAACCATTCCTGTGACACTAGTTATGGATTCCGATGCTTCACTTCAGGTTTACTGTATCTCTTGGACCTTCGTATTGACGATGAAACACAGAAATTGCATCGGAATTAAATACAAAAGGCACAATGCCGACTTAAGTACATGAAGACCGACTCTTCTTACTGTCTATGTTATTAACCATTCTCTGTGACACTAGTTATAGATTCCAATGCTAAACTCCAGGTTTACTGTATCCCTTGGACCTGCTTATTGTCGATGAAACACAGAAATTGCAACGAAATTAAATACACAAGGCACAATGCCGACTGAAGTACAAGAAGACTGACTCTTCCTGCTGTCTACGTTTTGAAAAATTCCTGTGACACTAGTTTTGGATTCCGATGCTTCACTTCGGGTTTACTGTATCTCTCTGAACTTCTTATTGACGATGAAACACAGAAATTGCATCGGAATTAAATACAAAAGGCACAAAGCCTACTTAAGTACAAGAAGACTGACTCTTCTTATTGCCTATGTTTGAACCATTCCTGTGACACTAGTTATAGATTGCGATGCTTCACTTCAAATTTACTGTATCCCTCTGACCTTCTTATTGACGATGAAACACAGAAATTGCATCGGAATTAAATAGAAAAGGCACACTGCCGACTTAAAAACAAGAAGACTGACTCTTCTTACTGTCTATGTTTTGAACCATTCCTGCGACACTAGTTATAGATTCCGATGCTTGACTTCATTTTTACTGTATCCCATGGACCTCCTTATAAACGATGAAACACAGAAATTGCATCGGAATTAAATACAAAAGGCACAATGCCGACTTAAGTACAAGAGACTGACTCTTCTTACTTTCTACGTTTCGAACCATTCCTGTGACACTAGTTATAGATTCCGATGTTTGACTTCAGTTTTACTGTATCCCTTGGACCTTCTTATTGACGATGAAAAACAGAAATTGCATCGGAATTAAATACAAAACGCACAATGCCGACTTAAGTACAAGAGACTGACTCTTCTTACTGACTATGTTTTGAACCATTCCTGTGACACTAGTTATAGATTCCGATGCTTCACTTCAGGTTTACTGTATCCCTTGTACCTCCTTAATGACGATGAAACACAGAAATTGCATCGGAATTAAATACAAAAGGCACAATGCCGACTTAAGTGCAAGAAGACTGACTCTTCTTACTGACTATGTTTTGAACCATTCCTGTGACACTAGTTATAGATTCCGATGCTTCACTCCAGGTTTACTGTATCCCTTGGACCTCCTTATTGACGATGAAACACAGAAATTGCATCGGAATTAAATACAAAAGGCACAATGTCGACTTAAGTACATGAAGACCGTCTCTTCTTACTGTCTATGTTTTTAACCATTCTCTGTGACACTAGTTATAGATTCCAATGCTAAACTCCAGGTTTACTGTATCCCTTGGACCTGCTTATTGTCGATGAAACACAGAAATTGCAACGAAATTAAATACACAAGGCACAATGCCGACTGAAGTACAAGAAGACTGACTCTTCCTGCTGTCTATGTTTTGAAAAATTCGTGTGACACTAGTTTTGGATTCCGATGCTTCACTTCAGGTTTACTGTATCTCTCTGAACTTCTTATTGACGATGAAACACAGAAATTGCATCGGAATTAAATACATAAGGCACAAAGCCTACTTAAGTACAAGAAGACTGACTCTTCTTATTGCCTATGTTTGAACCATTCCTGTGACACTAGTTATAGATTCCGATGCTTCACTTCAAATTTACTGTATCCCTCTGACCTTCTTATTGACGATGAAACACAGAAATTGCAAAGGAATTAAATACAAAATGCACAATGCCGACTTAAGTACAAGAAGACTGACTCTTCTTACTGTCTATGTTTTGAACCTTTCCAGTGACACTAGTTATAGATTCCGATGCTTCACTTCAGGTTTACTGTTTTCCTTCGAAATTATTATTGACGATGAAACACAGAAATTGCATCGGAATTAAATACAAAAGGCACAATGCCGACAAATGGACAAGAAGTCTGACTGTTCTTACTTTCTATGCTTTAAACCATTCCAGTGACACTAGTTATAGATTCCGATGCTTCACTCCAGGTTTACTATATTCCTTGGACCTTCTTATTGCCGATGAAACACAGAAATTGGATCGGAATGAAATAGAAAATGCACAATGCCGACTTAAGGAGAAGAAGAGTGACTCTTCTTACTGACTATGTTTTGAACCATTCCTGTGACACTAGTTATAGATTCCGATGCTTCACTTCAAGTTTACTGTATCACTCTGACCTTTTCATTGACTATGAAACTCAGGAATTGCATCGGAATTAAATACAAAATGCACAATGCCGACTTAAGTACATGAAGACCGACTCTTCTTACTGTCTATGTTTTGAACCATTCCTGTGACACTAGTTATGGATTCCGATGCTTCACTTCAGGTTTACTGTATCTCTTGGACCTTCGTATTGACGATGAAACACAGAAATTGCATCGGAATTAAATACAAAAGGCACAATGCCGACTTAAGTACATGAAGACCGACTCTTCTTACTGACTATGCTTTGAACCATTCCTGTGACACTAGTTATGGATTCCGATGCTTCACTTCAGGTTTACTGTATCTCTTGGACCTTCGTATTGACGATGAAACACAGAAATTGCATCGGAATTAAATGCAAAAGGCACAATGCCGACTTAAGTACATGAAGACCGACTCTTCTTACTGTCTATGTTATTAACCATTCTCTGTGACACTAGTTATAGATTCCAATGCTAAACTCCAGGTTTACTGTATCCCTTGGACCTGCTTATTGTCGATGAAACACAGAAATTGCAACGAAATTAAATACACAAGGCACAATGCCGACTGAAGTACAAGAAGACTGACTCTTCCTGCTGTCTACGTTTTGAAAAATTCCTGTGACACTAGTTTTGGATTCCGATGCTTCACTTCAGGTTTACTGTATCTCTCTGAACTTCTTATTGACGATGAAACACAGAAATTGCATCGGAATTAAATACAAAAGGCCCAAAGCCTACTTAAGTACAAGAAGACTGACTCTTCTTATTGCCTATGTTTGAACCATTCCTGTGACACTAGTTATAGATTCCGATGCTTCACTTCAAATTTACTGTATCCCTCTGACCTTCTTATTGACGATGAAACACAGAAATTGCATCGGAATTAAATACAAAAGGCACACTGCCGACTTAAAAACAAGAAGACTGACTCTTCTTACTGTCTATGTTTTGAACCATTCCTGCGACACTAGTTATAGATTCCGATGCTTGACTTCATTTTGACTGTATCCCATGGACCTCCTTATGGACGATGAAACACAGAAATTGCATCGGAATTAAATACAAAAGGCACAATGCCGACTTAAGTACAAGAGACTGACTCTTCTTACTGTCTACGTTTCGAACCATTCCTGTGACACTAGTTATAGATTCCGATGTTTGACTTCAGTTTTACTGTATCCCTTGGACCTTCTTATTGACGATGAAAAACAGAAATTGCATCGGAATTAAATACAAAACGCACAATGCCGACTTAAGTACAAGAGACTGACTCTTCTTACTGACTATGTTTTGAACCATTCCTGTGACACTAGTTATAGATTCCGATGCTTCACTTCAGGTTTACTGTATCCCCCTGCCGTTCTTATTGACGATGAAACACAGAAATTGCATCGGAATTAAATAGAAAAGGCACGATGCCGACTTAAGTACAAGAAGACTGACTCTTCTTATTGCCTATGTTTGAACCATTCCTGTGACACTAGTTATTGATTCCCAAGCTTCACTTCAGGTTTAGTGTTTCCCTTGGACCTTCTTATTGACGATGAAACACAGAAATTGCATCCGAACTCAATACAAAAGGCACAAAGCCGACTTAAGTACATGAAGACCGACACTTCTTACTGACTATGTTTTGAACCATATCTGTGACACTAGTTATAGAGTCCGATGCCTCACTTCAGGTTTACTGTATCCCTTGCACCTTCTTATTGACGATGAATCACAGAAATCGCATCGGAATTAAATACAAAAGGCACTATGCCGACTTAAGTACAAGAAGACTGACTCTTCTTACTGTCTATATTTTGTACCATTCCAGTGACACTAGTTATAGATTCCGATGCTTCACTTCAGATTTACTGTTTTCCTTCGAAATTATTATTGACGATGAAACACAGAAATTGCATCGGAATTAAATAGAAAAGGCACAATGCCGACTTAAGTACAAGAAGACTGACTCTTCTTACTGTCTATGCTTTGAACCAATACTGTGACACTGGTTATAGATTCCGATGCTTTACTCCAGGTTTACTGTATCCCCTGGACCTTCTTGTTGACGATGAAACACACATATTGCATCGGAATTAAATACAAAAGGCACAATGCCGACTTAAGGACAAGAAGACTGACTCTTCTTTCTGACTATGTTTTGAACCATTCCTGTGACACTAGTTGTAGATTCCGATGCTTCACTTCGGGTTTACTATATCCCTCTGACCTTCTTAATGACGATGAATCACAGAAATTGCATCGGAATTAAATACAAAAGGCACATTGCCGACTTAAGTACAAGAAGACTGACTCGTCCTACTGTCTATGTTTTGAACCATTCCTGTGACACTAGTTATAGATTCCGATGCTTCACTTCAGGTTTACTGTATCCCTTTGACCTTATTGCCGATGAAACACAGAAATTGCATCGGATTTAAATACAAAAGGCACAATGCCGACTTAAGGACAAGAAGACTGACTCTTCTTACTGACTATGTTTTGAACCATTCTTGTGAAATTAGTTATAGATTCCGATGCTTCACTTCAGGTTTACTGTATCCCTCTGACCTTCCTATTGACGATGAAACACAGATATTGCATCGGAATTAAATACAAAAGCCACAATGCCGACTTAAGTTCAAGAAGACTGACTCTTCTTACTGTCTATGCTTTGAACCATTCCTGTGGCACTAGTTATAGATTCCGATGCTTCACTTAAGGTTTACTGTTTACCTTGGATCTTCTTATTAACGATGAAACACAGAAATTGCATCGGAATTAAATACAAAATGCACAATGCCGACTTAAGTATAAGAAGACTGACTCTTCTTACTGTCTATGCTTTGAACCAATACTGTGACACTAGTTATAGATTCCAATGGTAAACTCCAGGTTTAATCTATCCCTTGGACCTGCTTATTGTCGATGAAACACAGAAATTGCAACGAAATTAAATACACAAGGCACAATGCCGACTGAAGTACAAGAAGACTGACTCTTCCTGCTGTCTATGTTTTGAAAAATTCCTGTGACACTAGTTTTGGATTCCGATGCTTCACTTCAAATTTACTGTATCCCTCTGACCTTCTTATTGACGATGAAACACAGAAATTGCATCGGAATTAAATAGAATAGGCACAATGCCGACTTAAGTACAAGAAGACTGACTCTTCTTACTGACTATGCTTTGAACCATTCCTGTGACACTAGTTATGGATTCCGATGCTTCACTTCAGGTTTACTGTATCCCTTGGACCCTCTTATTGACGATGAAACACATAAATTGCATCGGAATTAAATAGAAAAGGCACAATGCCGACCTAAGTACAAGAAGACTGACTCTTCTTACTGACTATGCTTTGAACCATTCCTGTGACACTAGTTATGGATTCCGATGCTTCACTTCAGGTTTACTGTATCTCTTGGACCTTCGTATTGACGATGAAACACAGAAATTGCATCGGAATTAAATACAAAAGGCACAATGCCGACTTAAGTACATGAACACCGACTCTTCTTACTGTCTATGTTTTTAACCATTCTCTGTGACACTAGTTATAGATTCCAATGGTAAACTCCAGGTTTACTGTATCCCTTGGACCTGCTTATTGTCGATGAAACACAGAAATTGCAACGAAATTAAATACACAAGGCACAATGCCGACTGAAGTACAAGAGGACTGACACTTCCTGCTGTCTATGTTTTGAAAAATTCCTGTGACACTTGTTTTGGATTCCGATGCTTCACTTCAAATTTACTGTATCCCTCTGACCTTCTTATTGACGATGAAACACAGAAATTGCATCGGAATTAAATAGAAAAGGCACACTGCCGACTTAAAAACAAGAAGACTGACTCTTCTTACTGTCTATGTTTTGAACCATTCCTGCGACACTAGTTATAGATTCCGATGCTTGACTTCATTTTTACTGTATCCCATGGACCTCCTTATGGACGATGAAACACAGAAATTGCATCGGAATTAAATACAAAAGGCACAATGCCGACTTAAGTACAAGAGACTGACTCTTCTTACTGTCTACGTTTCGAACCATTCCTGTGACACTAGTTATAGATTCCGATGTTTGACTTCAGTTTTACTGTATCCCTTGGACCTTCTTATTGACGATGAAAAACAGAAATTGCATCGGAATTAAATACAAAACGCACAATGCCGACTTAAGTACAAGAGACTGACTCTTCTTACTGACTATGTTTTGAACCATTCCTGTGACACTAGTTATAGATTCCGATGCTTCACTTCAGGTTTACTGTATCCCCCTGCCGTTCTTATTGACGATGAAACACAGAAATTGCATCGGAATTAAATAGAAAAGGCACGATGCCGACTTAAGTACAAGAAGACTGACTCTTCCTACTGTCTAAGATTTGAACCATTCCCGTGACACTAGTTATAGATTCCCAATCTTCACTTCAGGTTTAGTGTTTCCCTTGGACCTTCTTATTGACGATGAAACACAGAAATTGCATCCGAATTCAATACAAAAGGCACAATGCCGACTTAAGTACATGAAGACCGACACTTCTTACTGACTATGTTTTGAACCATTTCTGTGACACTAGTTATAGAGTCCGATGCCTCACCTCAGGTTTACTGTATCCCTTGCACCTTCTTATTGACGATGAATCACAGAAATCGCATCGGAATTAAATACAAAAGGCACTATGCCGACTTAAGTACAAGAAGACTGACTCTTCTTACTGTCTATATTTTGTACCATTCCAGTGACACTAGTTATAGATTCCGATGCTTCACTTCGGGTTTACTGTTTTCCTTCGAAATTATTATTGACGATGAAACACAGAAATTGCATCGGAATTAAATACAAAAGGCACAATGCCGACTTAAGTACAAGAAGACTGACTCTTCTTACTGTCTATGCTTTGAACCAATACTGTGACACTAGTTATAGATTCCGATGCTTTACTCCAGGTTTACTGTATCCCCTGGACCTTCTTGTTGACGATGAAACACAGATATTGCATCGGAATTAAATACAAAAGGCACAATGCCGACTTAAGGACAAGAAGACTGACTCTTCTTTCTGACTATGTTTTGAACCATTCCTGTGACACTAGTTGTAGATTCCGATGCTTCACTTCGGGTTTACTATATCCCTCTGACCTTCTTATTCACGATGAAACACAGAAATTGCATCCGAATTAAATACAAAAGGCACAATGCCGACATAAGTACAAGAAGACTGACTCTTCATACTGTCTATGTTTGAACCATTCTTGTGACACTTGTAATAGATTCAGATGCTTCACTTCAGGTTTACTGTATCCCTCTGAAGTTCTTGTTGACGATGAAACACAGAAATTGCATCGGAATAAAATACAAAAGGCACAATGCCTACATAAGTACAAAAAGACTGACCCTTCTTATTGACTATGTTTTGAACCATTCCTGTGACACTAGTTATAGATTCCGATAATTCACTTCAGGTTTACTGTATCCCTCTGACCTTCGTATTGACGATGAAACACTGAAATTGCATCGGAATTAAATAGAAAAGGCACAATGCCAACTTAAGTACAAGAAGACTGACTCTTCTTACTGTCTACGTTTTGAACCATTCCTGTGACACTAGTTATGGATCCCGATGTTTGACTTCAGTTTTACTGTATCCCTTGGACCTTCTTATTGACGATGAAAAACAGAAATTGCATCGGAATTATATACAAAACGCACAATGCCGACTTAAGTACAAGAGACTGACTCTTCTTACTATGTTTTGAACCATTCCTGTGACACTAGTTATAGATTCCGATGCTTCACTTCAGGTTACTGTATCCCTCTGCCGTTCTTATTGACGATGAAACACAGAAATTGCATCGGAATTAAATAGAAAAGTCTCAATGCCGACTTAAGTACAAGAAGACTGACTCTTCCTACTGTCTAAGTTTTGAACCATTCCCGTGACACTAGTAATAGATTCCGATGCTTCACTTCAGGTTTACTGTTTGCCTTGGACCTTCTTATTGACGATGAAACCCAGAAATTGCATCGGAATTCAATACAAAAGGCACAATGCCGACTTAAGTACATGAAGACCGACACTTCCTACTGACTATGTTTTGAACCATTTCTGTGACACTAGTTATAGCGTCCGATGCCTCACTTCAGGTTTACTGCATCCCTTGGACCTTCTTATTGACTATGAAACTCAGAAATTGTATCGGAATTAAATACAAAATGCACAATGCCGACTTAAGTACAAGAAGACTGACTCTTCTTACTGTCTATGTTTTGAACCATTCCATTGACACTAGTTATAGATTCCGATGCTTCGCTCCAGGTTTTCTGTATCCCTTGGACCCTCTTATTGACGATGAAACACAGAAATTGCATCGGAATTAAATAGAAAAGGCACAATGCCGACTTAAGTACAAGAAGACTGACTCTTCTTACTGACTATGCTTTGAACCATTCCTGTGACACTAGTTAAGGATTCCGATGCTTCACTTCGGGTTTACTGTATCTCTTGGACCTTCGTTTTGACGATGAAACACAGAAATTGCATCGGAATTAAATACAAAAGGCACAATGCCGACTTAAGTACCTGAAGACCGACTCTTCTTACTGTCTATGTTTTTAACCATTCTCTGTGACACTAGTTATAGATCCAATGCTAAACTCCAGGTTTACTGTATCCCTTGGACCTGCTTATTGTCGATGAAACACAGAAATTGCAACGAAATTAAATACACAAGGCACAATGCCGACTGAAGTACAAGAAGACTGACTCTTCCTGCTGTCTATGTTTTGAAAAATTCCTGTGACACTAGTTTTGGATTCCGATGCTTCACTTCAGGTTTACTGTATCTCTCTGAACTTCTTATTGACGATGAAACACAGAAATTGCATCGGAATTAAATACAAAAGGCACAAAGCCTACTTAAGTACAAGAAGACTGACTCATCTTAATGCCTATGTTTGAACCATTCCTGTGACACTAGTTATAGATTCCGATGCTTCACTTCAAATTTACTGTATCCCTCTGACCTTCCTATTGACGATGAAACACAGAAATTGCATCGGAATTAAATAGAAAAGGCACACTGCCGACTTAAAAACAAGAAGACTAACTCTTCTTACTGTCTATGTTTTGAACCATTCCTGTGACACTAGTTATAGATACCGATGCTTGACTTCATTTTTACTCTATCCCATGGAACTCCTTATGGACGATGAAACACAGAAATTGCATCGGAATTAAATACAAAAGGCACAATGCCGACTTAAGTACAAGAGACTGACTCTTCTTACTATCTATGTTTTGAACCATTCCAGTGACACTAGTTATAGATTCCGCTGCTTCACTTCAGGTTTACTGTTTTCCTTCGAAATTATTATTGACGATGAAACACAGAAATTGCATCGGAATTAAATACAAAAGGCATAATGCCGACTTAAGTACAAGAAGACTGACTCTTCTTACTGTCTATGCTTTGAACCAATACTGTGACACTAGTTATAGATTCCGATGCTTTACCCCATGTTTACTGTATCGCCTGGACCTTCTTGTTGACGATGAAACACAGATATTGCATCGGAATTAAATACAAAAGGCACAATGCCGACTTAAGGACAAGAAGACTGACTCTTCTTTCTGACTATGTTTTGAACCATTCCTGTGACACTAGTTGTAGATTCCGATGCTTCACTTCGGGTTTACTATATCCCTCTGACCTTCTTATTCACGATGAAACACAGAAATTGGATCCGAATTAAATACAAAGGGCACAATGCCGACATAAGTACAAGAAGACTGACTCTTCATACTGTCTATGTTTGAACCATTCTTGTGACACTTGTATTGGATTCCGATGCTTCAGGTTTACTGTATCCCTCTGACCTTCTTATTGACGGTGAAACACAGAAATTGCATCGGAATTAAATACGAAAGGCACAATGCCGACTTAAGTACAAGAAGACTGACTCTTCTTACTGTCTATGTTTTGAACCATTCCTGTGACACTGGTTATAGATTCCAATGCTTCACTTCAGGTTTACTGCATCCCTTGGACCTTCTTATTGACGATGAAACACAGAAATTGCATCGGAATTAAATTCAAAAGGCACAATGCCGACTTAAGGACAAGAAGACTGACTCTTCTTACTGACTATGTTTTGAACCATTCCTGTGACACTAGTTATAGATTCCGATGCTTCACTTCGGGTGTACTATATCCCTCTGACCTTCTTATTCACGATGAAACACAATAATTGCATCCGAATTAAATACAAAAGGCACAATGGCGACTTAAGTACATGAAGACTGACTCATCATACTGACTACGTTTTGAACCATTCCTGTGACACTAGTTATAGATTCGGATGCTTCACTTCAGGTTTACTGTATCCCTTGGACATTCTTATTGACGATGAAACACAGAAATTGCATCGGAATTAAATACAAAAGGCACAATGAAGACTTAAGTACAAGAAGACTGACTCTTCTTACTGTCTATGATTTGAACCATTCCTGTGACACTAGTTATAGATTCTGATGCTTCACTCCAGGTTTACTTTATCCCTTGGACCTTCTTATTGACGATGAAGCACAGATATTGTATCGGAATTAAATACAAAAGGCACAATGCCGACTTAAGGACAAGAAGACTGACTCTTCTTACTGATTATGTTTTGAACCATTCCTGTGAACTAATTATTGATTCCGATGCTTCATTTCAGGTTTATTGTATCCCTCTGACCTTCTTATAGGCTATGAAACTCAGAAATTGCATCGGAATTGAATTCAAAAGGCACAATGCCGACTTAAGTACAACAAGACTGACTCTTCTTACTTTCTATGTTTTGAACCATTCCATTGACACTAGTTATAGATTCCGATGCTACACTCCAGGTATACTGTATCGCTTGGACCTTCTTAATGACGATGAAACACAGAAATTGCATCGGAATTTAATACAAAAGGCACAATGCCGACTTAAGTACAAAAAGTCTGACTCTTTTTACTGTCTATATTTTGAACCATTCCAGTGACACTAGTTATAGATTCCGATGCTTCACTTCAGGTTTACTGTATCCTTTGGACCTTCTTATTGACGATGAAACACAGAAATTGCATCGGAACTAAATACAAAAGGCACAATGCCGACTTAAGTACAAGAAGACTGACTCTTCTTACTTTCTATGTTTTGAACCATTACTGTGACACTAGTTATAGATTCCGATGCTTCACTCCAGGTTTACTGTATCCCTTGGGCCTCCTTATTGACGATGAAACACAGAAATTGCATCGGAATTAAATACAAAAGCCACAATGACGACTTAAGAACAAGAAGACTGACTCTTCTTACTGACTATGTTTTGAACCATTCCTGTGACACTAGTTATAGATTCCGATGCATCACTTCAAATTTACTGTATCCCTCTGACCTTCTTATTGACGATGAAACACAGAAGTTGCATCGGAATTAAATAGAAAAGGCACACTGCCGACTTAAAAACAAGAAGACTGACTCTTCTCACTGTCTATGTTTTGAACCATTCCTGCGACACTAGTTATAGATACCGATGCTTGACTTCATTTTTACTGTATCCCATGGACCTCCTTATGGACGATGAAACAATGAAATTGCATCGGAATTAAATACAAAAGGCACAATGCCAACTTAAGTACAAGAGACTGACTCTTCTTACTGTCTATGTTTTGAACCATTACTGTGACACCAGTTATAGATTACGATGCTTCACTTCAGGATTACTGTATCCCTTGGTCATTCTTATTGACGATGAAACACAGAAATTGCATCGGAATTAAATACAAAAGGCACAATGCCGACTTAAGTACAAGAAGACTGACTCTTCTTACTGTCTATGTTTTAAACCATTCCTGTGACACTAGTTATAGATTCCGATGCTTCACTTCAGGTTTACTGCATCCCTTGGACCTTCTTATTGACGATGAAACACAGAAATTGCATCGGAACTAAATTCAAAAGGCACAATGCCGACTTATGTACAAAAAGACTGACTCTTCTTACTGACTATGTTTTGAACCATTCCTGTGACACTAGTTTTAGATTCCGATGCTTCACTTCAGGTTTACTGTATTCCTCTGACCTTCTTGTTGACGATGAAACACAGAAATTGCATCGGAATAAAATACAAAAGGCACAATGCCTACTTAAGTACAAGAAGACTGACTCTTCTTATTGACTATGTTTTGAACCATTCCTGTGACACTAGTTATAGATTCCGATGCTTCACTTCAGGTTTACTGTATCCCTCTGACCTTCGTATTGACGATGAAACACTGAAATTGCATCGGAATTAAATAGAAAAGGCACAATGCCGACTTAAGTACAAGAAGACTGACTCTTCTTACTGTCTACGTTTTGAACCATTCCTGTGACACTAGTTATAGATTCCGATGTTTGACTTCAGTTTTACTGTATCCCTTGGACCTTCTTATTGACGATGAAACACAGAAATTGCATCGGAATTAAATACAAAAGGCACAATGCCGACTTAAGTACAAGAGACTGACTCTTCTTACTGACTATGCTTTGAACCATTCCTGTGACACTAGTTATAGATTCCGATGCTTGACTTCAGGTTTACTGTATCCCTCTGTTGTTCTTATTGACGATGAAACACAGAAATTGCATCGGAATTAAATAGAAAAGGCACAATGCCGACTTAAGTACAAGAAGACTGACTCTTCCTACTGCCAATGCTTTGAACCATTCCCGTGACACTAGTTATAGATTCCGATGCTTCACTTCAGGTTTACTGTATTCCTTCGACCTTCTTATTGACGATGAAACACAGAAATTGCATTGGAATTAAATACAAAAGGCACAATGCCGACTTAAGTACAAGAAGACTGACTCTTCTTACTGTCTATGCTTTGACGAATACTGTGACACTAGTTATAGATTCCGATGCTTTACTCCAGGTTTACCGTATCCCTTGGACCTTCTTGTTGACGATGAAACACAGATATTGCATCGGAATTTAAAAAAAAAGGCACAATGCCGACTTAAGGACAAGAAGACTGACTCTTCTTACTGACTATGTTTTGAACCATTCCTGTGACACTAGTTATAGATTCCGTTGCTTCACTTCGGGTTTACTATATCCCTTTGACCTTCTTATTCACGATGAACCACAGATATTGCAACCGAATTAAATACAAAAGGCACAATGCCGACTTAAGTACAAGAAGACTGACTCTTCATACTGTCTATGTTTGAACAATTCCTGTGACACTTGTAATAGATTCCGATGCTTCAGGTTTACTGTATCCCTCTGACCTTCTTATTGACGGTGAAACACAGAAATTGCATCGGAATTAAATACGAAAGGCACAATGCCGACTTAAGTACAAGAAGACTGACTCTTCTTACTGTCTATGTTTTGAAACATTCCTGTGACACTAGTTATAGATTCCGATCCTTCACTCCAGGTTTACTGTATCCCTTGGACCTTCTTATTGACGATTAAACACAGAAATTGCATCGGAATTAAATACAAAAGGCACAATTCGGACATAAGTACAAGAAGGATGACTGTTCTTACTGATTATAGTTTGAACCTTTCCTGTGACACTAGTTATAGATTCGGAAGCTTTACTTCCGGTTTACTGTATACCTTGGACCTTCTTATTGACGATGAAACACAGACATTGCGTCGGAATTAAATACAAAAGGCCCAATGCCGACTTAAGTACAACAAGACTGACTCTTCCTACTGTCTATGTTTTGAACCATTCCTGTGACACTAGTTGTGGATTCCGATGCTTCACTTCAGGTTTACTGTATCCCTCTGACCATCTTAATGACGATGAAACACAGAAATTGCATCGGAATTAAATACAAAAGGCACAAAGCCGACTTAAGTACAAGAAGACTGACTCTTCCTACTGTCTATGTTTTGAACCATTTCTGTGACACTAGTTATAGGGTCCGATGCTTCACTTCAGGTTTACTGTATCCCTTGGACATTGTTATTGACGATGAATCTCAGAAATTGCATCGGAATTAAATACAAAAGGCACGATGCCAACGAAAGTACTAGAAGATTGACTCTTCTTACTGTCTATATTTTGAACCATTCCAGTGACTCTAGTTATAGATTCCGATGCTTCACTTCAGGTTTACTGTATCCTTTGGACCTTCTTATTGACGATGAATCACAGAAATTGCATCGGAATTAAATACAAAAGGCACAATGCCGTCGAAAGTACTAGAAGACTGACTCTTCTTACTGTCTATATTTTGAACCATTCCTGTGACACTAGTTATAGATTCCGATGCATCACATCAAGTTTACTGTATCTCTCTGACCTTCTTATTGACGATGAATCTCAGAAATTGCATATGAATTAAATACAAAAGGCACAATGCCGACTTAAGTACCAGAAGACTGACTCTTCTTACTGTCTATGTTTTGAACCATTCCATTGACACTTGTTATAGATTCCGATGCTTCACTCCACGTTTACTGTATCCCTCTGACCTTCTTATTGACGATGAAACACAGAAATTGCATCGGAATTAAATAGAAAAGACTCAATGTGACTTAAGTACAAGAAGACTGACTCTTCTAACTGTCTATGTTTTGAACCATTCCTGCGACACTAGTTATAGATTGCGATGCTTGACTTCAAGTTTACTACATCCCTTGGACCTTCTTATTGACGATGAACACAGAAATTGCATCGGAATTAAATTCAAAAGGGAAAATGCCGACTTAAGTACAAAAAGACGGACTCTTCTTACTGACTATGGTTTGAACCATTCCTGTGACACTAGTTATAGATTCCGATGCTTCACTTCAGGTTTACTGTATCCCTCTGACCTTCTTATTGACGATGAAACACTGAAATCCCATCGGAATAAAATACAAAAGGCACGATGCCTACTAAACTACAAGAAGACTGACTCTTCTTACTGTCTACGTTTTGAACCATTCCTGTGACACTAGTTATAGATTCCGATGTTTGACTTCAGTTTTACTGTATCCCTTGGACCTTCTTATTGACGATGAAACACAGAAATTGCATCGGAATGAAATACAAATGGCACAATGCCGACTTCAGTACAAGAGACTGACTCTTCTTACTGACTATGTTTTGAACCATTCCTGTGACACTAGTTATAGATTCCGATGCGTCACTTCAGGTTTACTGTATCCCTTGGACGTTCTTATTGACGATGAGACACAGAAATTTCATCGGAATTAAATAAAAAAGGCACAATGCCGACTTAAGTACAAGAAGACTTACTCTACCTACTGAAGAAGACTGACTCTTCTTACTGACTCTGTTTTGAACCATTCCTGTGACACTAGCAATAGATTCCGATGCTTCACTTCAGGTTTACTGTATCCCTCTGACCTCCTTATTGACGATGAAACACAGAAATTGCATCGGAATTAAATACAAAAGGCATAATGCCGACTTAAGTACAAGAAGACTGACTCTTCTTACTGTCTATGTTTTGACCCATTCCATTGAGACTAGTTATGGAGTCCGATGCTTCACTCCAGGTTCCATGCATTCCCTTGGACCTTGTTATTGACGATGAAACACAGAAATTGCATCTTAATTAAGTAGAAAAGGCACAATGCCGACATAAGTACAAGAAGACTGACTCTTCTTACTGCCTGTGTTTTGAACCATTCCTGTGACACTAGTTATAGATTCCGATACTACACTTGAGGTTTACTGTATACCTTGGAAGTCCTTATTGACGATGAAACACAGAAATTGCATCGGAATTAAATGCAAAAGGCACAATGCCGACTTAAGTACAAGAAGACTGACTCTTCCTACTGTCTATGTTTTGAACCATTCCTGTGACACTAGTTTTGGATTCAGGTTTACTGTATCCCTCTGACCTTCTTATTGACAATGAAACACAGAAATTGCATGGGAATTAAATACAAAAGGCACAATGCCGACTTAAGTACAAGAAGACTGACTCTTCCTACTGGCTATGTTTTGAACCATTCCTGTGACACTAGTTATAGATTCCGATGCTTCACTTCAGGTTGACTGCATCCCTCTGAGCTTATTGCCGATGAAACACAGAAATTGCATCTGAATTAAATACAAAAGGCACAATAGCGACTTAAGGACAAGAAGACTGACTGTTCATACTGACTATGTTTTGAACCATTAAATACAAAAGGCACAATGCCGGCATAAGTACAAGAAGGCTGATTCTTCCTACTGTCTATGTTTTGAACCATTCCTGTGACACTAGTTGTGGATTCCGATGCTTCAGTTCAGGTTTACTGTATCCCTCTGACCTTCTTATTGACGATGAAACACAGAAATTGCATCGGAATTAAACACAAAAGGCACAATGCAGACTTAAGGACAAGAAGACTGACTCTTCTTACTGTTTCTGTTTTGAACCTTTCCTGTGACACTAGCAATAGATTCCGATGCTTCACTTCAGGTTTACTGTATCCCTCTGACCTTCCTATTGACGATGAAACACAGAAATTGCATCGGAATTAAATACAAAAGGCATAATGCCGACTTAAGTACAAGAAGACTGACTCTTCTTACTGACTATGTTTTGAACCATTCCTGTGACACTAGTTATAGATTCCGATGCTTCACTTCAAGTTTACTGTATCACTCTGACCTTTTCATTGACTATGAAACTCAGAAATTGCATCGGAATTAAATACAAAATGCACAATGCCGACTTAAGTACAAGAAGACTGACTCTTCTTACTGTCTATGTTTTGAACCATTCCATTGACACTAGTTATAGATTCCGATGCTTCGCTCCAGGTTTTCTGTATCCCTTGGACCCTCTTATTGACGATGAAACACAGAAATTGCATCGGAATTAAATAGAAAAGGCACAATGCCGACTTAAGTACAAGAAGACTGACTCTTCTTACTGACTATGCTTTGAACCATTCCTGTGACACTAGTTATGATTTCCGATGCTTCACTTCAGGTTTACTGTATCTCTTGGACCTTCGTATTGACGATGAAACTCAGAAATTGCATCGGAATTAAATACAAAAGGCACAATGCCGACTTAAGTACATGAAGACCGACTCTTCTTACTGTCTATGTTTTTAACCATTCTCTGTGACACTAGTTATAGATTCCAATGCTAAACTCCAGGTTTACTGTATCCCTTGGACCTGCTTATTGTCGATGAAACACAGATATTGCAACGAAATTAAATACACAAGGCACAATGCCGACTGAAGTACAAGAAGACTGACTTCTCCTGCTGTCTATGTTTTGAAAAATTCCTGTGACACTAGTTTTGGATTCCGATGCTTCACTTCAGGTTTACTGTATCTCTCTGAACTCCTTATTGACGATGAAACACAGAAATTGCATCGGAATTAAATACAAAAGGCACAAAGCCTACTTAAGTACAAGAACACTGACTCTTCTTATTGCCTATGTTTGAACCATTCCTGTGACACTAGTTATAGATTCCGATGCATCACTTTAAATTTACTGTATCCCTCTGACCTACTTATTGACGATGAAACACAGAAATTGCATCGGAATTAAATAGAAAAGGCACACTGCCGACTTAAAAACAAGAAGACTGACTCTTCTTATTGTCTATGTTTTGAACCATTCCTGCGACACTAGTTATAGATTCCGATGCTTGACTTCATTTTTACTGTATCCCATGGACCTCCTTATGGACGATGAAACACAGAAATTGCATCGGAATTAAATACAAAAGGCACAATGCCGACTTAAGTACAAGAGACTGACTCTACTTACTGTCTATGTTTTGAACCATTCCTGTGACACTAGTTATAGATTCCGATGCTTTACTTCAGGATTACTGTATCCCTTGGACATTCTTATTGACGATGAATTACAGAAATTGCATCGGAATTAAATACAAAAGGCACAATGCCGACTTAAGTACAAGAAGACTGACTCTTCTTACTGTCCATGTTTTGAACCATTCCTGTGACACTAGTTATAGATTCCGATGCTTCACTTCAGGTTTACTGTATCCCTCTGACCTTCGTATTGACGATGAAACACTGAAATTTCATCGGAATTAAATAGAAAAGGCACAATGCCGACTTAAGTACAAGAAGACAGACTCTTCTTACTGTCTACGTTTCGAACCATTCCTGTGACACTAGTTATAGATTCCGATGTTTGACTTCAGTTTTACTGTATCCCTTGGACCTTCTTATTGACGATGAAAAACAGAAATTGCATCGGAATTAAATACAAAACGCACAAAGCCGACTTAAGTACAAGAGACTGACTCTTCATACTGACTATGTTTTGAACCATTCCTGTGACACTAGTTATAGATTCCGATGCTTCACTTCAGGTTTACTGTATCCCCTTGCCGTTCTTATTGACGATGAAACACAGAAATTGCATCGGAATTAAATAGAAAAGGCACGATGCCGACTTAAGTACAAAAAGACTGACTCTTACTACTGTCTAAGTTTTGAACCATTCCCGTGTCACTAGTTATAGATTCCCAAGCTTCACTTCAGGTTTAGTGTTTCCCTTGGACCTTCTTATTGACGATGA
This sequence comes from Schistocerca serialis cubense, assembly GCF_023864345.2. Classification (NCBI taxonomy): domain Eukaryota; kingdom Metazoa; phylum Arthropoda; class Insecta; order Orthoptera; family Acrididae; genus Schistocerca; species Schistocerca serialis. The sequence continues at coordinate 641,186,087 of NC_064644.1, forward strand.
AACACAGAAATTGCATCCGAATTCAATACAAAAGGCACAATGCCGACTTAAGTACATGAAGACCGACACTTCTTACTGACTATGTTTTGAACCATTTCTGTGACACTAGTTATAGAGTCCGATGCCTGACTTCAGGTTTACTGTATCCCTTGCACCTTCTTATTGACGATGAATCACAGAAATCGCATCGGAATTAAATACAGAAGGCACTATGCCGACTTAAGTACAAGAAGACTGACTCTTCTTACTGTCTATATTTTGTACCATTCCAGTGACACTAGTTATAGATTCCGATGCTTCACTTCAGGTTTACTGTTTCCCTTCGAAATTATTATTGACGATGAAACACAGAAATTGCATCGGAATTAAATACAAAAGGCACAATGCCGACTTAAGTACAAGAAGACTGACTCTTCTTACTGTCTATGCTTTGAACCAATACTGTGACACTAGTTATAGATTCCGATGCTTTACTCCACGTTTACTGTATCCCCTGGACCTTCTTGTTGACGATGAAACACAGATATTGCATCGGAATTAAATACAAAAGGCACAATGCCGACTTAAGGACAAGAAGACTGACTCTTCTTTCTGACTATGTTTTGAACCATTCCTGTGAAACTAGTTGTAGATTCCGATGCTTCACTTCGGGTTTACTATATCAATCTGACCTTCTTATTCACGATGAAACACAGAAATTGCATCCGATTTAAATCCAAAAGGCACAATGCCGACATAAGTACAAGATCACTGACTCTTCATACTGTCTATGTTTCAACCATTCCTGTGACACTTGTAATAGATTCCGATGCTTCAGGTTTACTGTATCCCTCTACCTTCTTATTGACGGTGAAACACAGAAATTGCATCGTAATTAAATACGAAAGGCACAATGCTGACTTAAGTACAAGAAGACTGACTCTTCTTACTGTCTATGTTTTGAACCATTCCTGTGACACTAGTTATAGATTCCAATGCTTCACTTCAGGTTTACTGCATCCCTTGGACCTTCTTATTGATGATGAAACACAGAAATTGCATCGGAATTAAATTCAAAAGGCACAATGCCGACTTATGTTCAAATAGACTGACTATTCTTACCGACTATGGTTTGAAACATTCCTGTGACACTAGTTATAGATTCCGATGCTTCACTTCAGGTTTACTGTATCCCTCTGACGTTCTTGTTGACGATGAAACACAGAAATTGCATCGGAATAAAATACAAAAGGCACAATCCCTACTTAAGTACAAGAAGACTGACTCTTCTTATTGACTATGTTTTGAACCATTCCTGTGACACTAGTTATAGATTCCGATGCTTCACTTCAGGTTTACTGTATCCCTCTGACCTTCGTATTGACGATGAAACACTGAAATTGCATCGGAATTCAATACAAAAGGCACAATGCCGACTTAAGTACAAGAAGACTGACTATTCTTACTGTCTACGTTTTGAACCATTCCTGTGACACTAGTTATAGATTCCGATGTTTGACTTCAGTTTTACTGTATCCCTTGGACCTTCTTATTGACGATGAAAAACAGAAATTGCATCGGAATTATATACAAAACGCACAATGCCGACTTAAGTACAAGAGACTGACTCTTCTTACTATGTTTTGAACCATTCCTGTGACACTAGTTATAGATTCCGATGCTTCACTTCAGGTTACTGTATCCCTCTGCCGTTCTTATTGACGATGAAACACAGAAATTGCATCGGAATTAAATAGAAAAGGCACAATGCCGACTTAAGTACATGAAGACCGACACTTCCTACTGACTATGTTTTGAACCATTTCTGTGACACTAGTTATAGAGTCCGATGCCTCACTTCAGGTTTACTGTATCCCTTGGACCTTCTTATTGACGATGAATCACAGAAATCGCATAGGAATTAAATACAAAAGGCACAATGCCGACTTAAGTACAAGAACACTGACTCTTCTTACTGTCTATATTTTGAACCATTCCAGTGACACTAGTTATAGATTCCGATGCTTCATTTCAGGTTTACAGTATTCCTTCGACCTTCTTATTGACGATGAAACACAGAAATTGCATCGGAATTAAATACAAAAGGCACAATGCCGACTTAAGTACAAGAAGACTGACTCTTCTTACTGTCTATGCTTTGAACCAATACAGTGACACTAGTTTTAGATTCCGAAGCTTTACTCCAGGTTTACTGTATCCCATGGACCTTCTTGTTGACGACAAAACACAGACACTGCATCGGAATTAAATACAAAATGCACAATGCCGACTTAAGGACAAGAAGACTGACTCTTCTTACTGACTATGTTTTGAACCATTCCTGTGACACTAGTTATAGATTCCGATGCTTCACTTCGGGTGTACTATATCCCTCTGACCTTCTTATTCACGATGAAACACAATAATTGCATCCGAATTAAATACAAAAGGCACAATGCCGACTTAAGTACAAGAAAACTGACACATCTTACTGACTATGTTTTGAACCATTCCTGTGACACTAGTTATAGATTCGGATGCTTCACTTCAGGTTTACTGTATCCCTTGGACATTCTTATTGACGATGAAACACAGAAATTGCATCGGAATTAAATACAAAAGGCACAATGAAGACTTAAGTACAACAAGACTGACTCTTCTTACTGTCTATGATTTGCACCTTTCCTGTGACACTAGTTATAGATTCTGATGCTTCACTCCACGTTTACTTTATCCCTTGGACCTTCTTATTGACGATAAAGCACAGATATTGTATCGGAATTAAATACAAAAGGCACAATGCCGACTTAAGGACAAGAAGACTGACTCTTCTTACTGATTATGTTTTGAACCTTTCCTGTGAACTAATTATTGATTCCGATGCTTCACTTCAGGTTTATTGTAGCCCTCTGACCTTCTTATAGGCTATGAAACTCAGAATTTGCATCGGAATTGAATTCAAAAGGCACAATGCCGACTTAAGTACAAGAAGACTGACTCTTCTTACTTTCTATTTTTTGAACCATTCCATTGACACTAGTTATAGATTCCGATGCTTCACTTCAGGTTTACTGTATCCTTTGGACCTTCTTATTGACGATGAAACACAGAAATTGCATCGGAACTAAATACAAAAGGCACAATGCCGACTTAAGTACAAGAAGACTGACTCTTCTTACTTTCTATGTTTTGAACCAGTACTGTGACACTAGTTATAGATTCCGATGCTTCACTCCAGGTTTACTGTATCCCTTGGGCCTCCTTATTGACGATGAAACACAGAAATTGCATCGGAATTAAATACAAAAGCCACAACGACGACTTAAGGACAAGAAGACTGACTCTTCTTACTGACTATGTTTTGAACCATTCCTGTGACACTAGTTATAGATTCCGATGCATCACTTCAAATTTACTGTATCCCTCTGACCTTCTTATTGACGATGAAACACAGAAGTTGCATCGGAATTAAATAGAAAAGGCACTCTGCCGACTTAAAAACAAGAAATCTAACTCTTCTCACTGTCTATGTTTTGAACCATTCCTGCGACACTAGTTATAGATTCCGATGCTTGACTTCATTTTTACTGTATCCCGTGGACCTCCTTATGGACGATGAAACACAGAAATTGCATCGGAATTAAATACAAAAGGCACAATGCCAACTTAAGTACAAGAGACTGACTCTTCTTATTGTCTATGTTTTGAACCATTCCTGTGACACTAGTTATAGATTCCGATGCTTCACTTCAGGATTACTGTATCCCTTGGTCATTCTTATTGACAATCAAACACAGAAATTGCATCGGAATTAAATACAAAAGGCACAATGCCGACTTAAGTACAAGAAGACTGACTCTTCTTACTGTCTATGTTTTAAACCATTCCTGTGACACTAGTTATAGATTCCGATGCTCCACTTCAGGTTTACTGCATCCCTTGGACCTTCTTATTGACGATGAAACACACAGAAATTGCATCGGAATTAAATTCAAAAGGCACAATGCTGACTTATGTACAAAAAGACTGACTCTTCTTACTGACTATGTTTTGAACCATTCCTGTGACACTAGTTATAGATTCCGATGCTTCACTTCAGGTTTACTGTATCCCTCTGACCTTCTTGTTGACGATGAAACACAGAAATTGCATCGGAATAAAATACAAAAGGCACAATGCCTACTTAAGTACTAGAAGACTGACTCTTCTTATTGACTATGTTTTGAACCATTCCTGTGACACTAGTTATAGATTCCGATGCTTCACTTCAGGTTTACTGTATCCCTCTGACCTTCTTATTGACGATGAAACACTGAAATTCCATCGGAATAAAATACAAAAGGCACAATGCCTACTAAACTACAAGAAGACTGACTCTCCTTACTGTCTACGTTTTGAACCATTCCTGTGACACTAGTTATAGCTTCCGATGTTTGACTTCAGTTTTACTGTATCCCTTGGTCCATCTTATTGACGATGAAACACAGAAATTGCATCGGAATGAAATACAAATGGCACAATGCCGACTTCAGTACAAGAGACTGACTCGTCTTACTGACTATGTTTTGAACCATTCCTGTGACACTAGTTATAGATTCCGATGCGTCACTTCAGGTTTACTGTATCCCTTGGACGTTCTTATTGACGATGAAACACAGAAATTTCATCGGAATTAAATAAAAAAGGCACAATGCCGACTTAAGTACAAGAAGAACTACTCTACCTACTGAAGAAGACTGACTCTTCTTACTGACTCTGTTTTGGACCATTCCTGTGACACTAGCAATAGATTCCGATGCTTCACTTCAAGTTTACTGTATCCCTCTGACCTCCTTATTGACGATGAAACACAGAAATTGCATCGGAATTAAATACAAAAGGCATAATGCCGACTTAAGTACAAGAAGACTGACTCTTCCTACTGTCTATGTTTTGACCCATTCCATTGACACTAGTTATGGATTCCGATGCTTCACTCCAGGTTCCCTGTATTCCCTTGGACCTTGTTATTGACAATGAAACACAGAAATTGCATCTTAATTAAGTAGAAATGGCACAATGCCGACATAAGTACAAGAAGACTGACTCTTCCTACTGTCTATGTTTTGAACCATTCCTGTGACACTAGTTTTGGATTCAGGTTTACTGTATCCCTCTGACCTTCTTATTGACAATGAAACACAGAAATTGCATGGGAATTAAATACAAAAGGCACAATGCCGACTTAAGTACAAGAAGACTGACTCTTCCTACTGTCTATGTTTTGAACCATTCCTGTGACACTAGTTATAGATTCCGATGCTTCACTTCAGGTTGACTGCATCCCTCTGAGCTTATTGCCGATGAAACACAGAAATTGCATCTGAATTAAATACAAAAGGCACAATAGCGACTTAAGGACAAGAAGACTGACTGTTCATACTGACTATGTTTTGAACCATTAAATACAAAAGGCACAATGCCGGCATAAGTACAAGAAGGCTGATTCTTCCTACTGTCTATGTTTTGAACCATTCCTGTGACACTAGTTGTGGATTCCGATGCTTCACTTCAGGTTTACTGTATCCCTCTGATTTTCGTATTGACGATGAAACACAGATATTGCATCGGAATTAAATACAAAAGGCACAATGCAGACTTAAGGACAAGAAGACTGACTCTTCTTACTGTTTCTGTTTTGAACCTTTCCTGTGACACTAGCAATAGATTCCGATGCTTCACTTCAGGTTTACTGTATCCCTCTGACCTTCCTATTGACGATGAAACACAGAAATTGCATCGGAATTAAATACAAAAGGCATAATGCCGACTTAAGTACAAGAAGACTGACTCTTCTTACTGACTATGTTTTGAACCATTCCTGTGACACTAGTTATAGATTCCGATGCTTCACTTCAAGTTTACTGTATCACTCTGACCTTTTCATTGACTATGAAACTCAGAAATTGCATCGGAATTAAATACAAAATGCACAATGCCGACTTAAGTACAAGAACACTGACTCTTCTTACTGTCTATGTTTTGAACCATTCCATTGACACTAGTTATAGATTCCGATGCTTCGCTCCAGGTTTTCTGTATCCCTTGGACCCTCTTATTGACGATGAAACACAGAAATTGCATCGGAATTAAATAGAAAAGGCACAATGCCGACTTAAGTACAAGAAGACTGACTCTTCTTACTGACTATGCTTTGAACCATTCCTGTGACACTAGTTATGGATTCCGATGCTTCACTTCAGGTTTACTGTATCTCTTGGACCTTCGTATTGACGATGAAACACAGAAATTGCATCGGAATTAAATACAAAAGGCACAATGCCGACTTAAGTACATGAAGACCGACTCTTCTTACTGTCTATGTATTTAACCATTCTCTGTGACACTAGTTATAGATTCCAATGCTAAACTCCAGGTTTACTGTATCTCTCTGAACTTCTTATTGACGATGAAACACAGAAATTGCATCGGAATTAAATACAAAAGGCACAAAGCCTACTTAAGTACAAGAAGACTGACTCTTCTTATTGCCTATGTTTGAACCATTCCTGTGACACTAGTTATAGATTCCGATGCTTCACTTCAAATTTACTGTATACCTCTGACCTACTTATTGACGATGAAACCCAGAAATTGCATCGGAATTGAATAGAAAAGGCACAATGCCGACATAAAAACAAGATGACTGACTCTTCTTACTGTCTATGTTTTGAACCATTCCTGCGACACTAGTTATAGATTCCGATGCTTGACTTCATTTTTACTGTATCCCATGGACCTCCTTATGGACGATGAAACACAGAAATTGCATCGGAATTAAATACAAAAGGCACAATACCGACCTAAGTACAAGAGACTGACTCTTCTTACTGTCTAAGTTTTGAACCATTCCTGTGACACTAGTTATAGATTCCGATGCTTTACTTCAGGATTACTGTATCCCTTGGACATTGTTATTGACGATGAAACACAGAAATTGCATCGGAAATAAATACAAAAGGCACAATGCCGACTTAAGTACAAGAAGACTGACTCTTCTTACTGTCAATGTTTTGAACCATTCCTGTGACACTAGTTATAGATTCCGATGCTTCACTTCAGGTTTACTGTATCCCTCTGACCTTCGTATTGACGATGAAACACTGAAATTGCATCGGAATTAAATAGAAAAGGCACAATGCCGACTTAAGTACAAGAAGACTGACTCTTCTTACTGTCTACGTTTTGAACCATTCCTGACACACTAGTTATAGATTCCGATGTTTGACTTCAGTTTTACTGTATCCCTCGGACCTTCTTATTGACGATGAAACACAGAAATTGCTTCGGAATTAAATACAAAAGGCACAATGCCGACTTAAGTACAAGAGACTGACTCTTCTTACTGACTATGCTTTGAACCATTCCTGTGACACTAGTTATAGATTCCCATGCTTGACTTCAGGTTTACTGTATCCCTCTGTTGTTCTTATTGACGATGAAACACAGAAATTGCATCGGAATTAAATAGAAAAGGCACAATGCCGACTTAAGTACAAGAAGACTGACTCTTCCTACTGCCTATGATTTGGACCATTCCCGTGACACTAGTTATAGATTCCGATGCTTCACTTCAGGTTTACTGTATTCCTTCGACCTTCTTATTGACGATGAAACACAGAAATTCCATTGGAATTAAATACAAAAGGCACAATGCCGACTTAAGTACAAGAAGACTGCCTCTTCTTACTGTCTATGCTTTGACGAATACTGTGACACTAGTTATAGATTCCGATGCTTTACTCCAGGTTTACTGTATCCCTTGCACCTTCTTGTTGACGATGAAACACAGATATTGCATCGGAATTAAATACAAAAGGCACAATGCCGACTTAAGGACAAGAAGACTGACTCTTCTTACTGACTATGTTTTGAACCATTCCTGTGACACTAGTTATAGATTCCGATGCTTCACTTCGGGTTTACTATATCCCTCTGACCTTCTTATTCACGATGAAACACAGATATTGCAACCGAATTAAATACAAAAGGCACAATGCCGACTTAAGTACAAGAAGACTGACTCTTCATACTGTCTATGTTTGAACCATTTCTGTGACACTTGTAATAGATTCCGATGCTTCAGGTTTACTGTATCCCTCTGACCTTCTTATTGACGGTGAAACACAGAAATTGCATCGGAATTAAATACGAAAGGCACAATGCCGACTTAAGTACAAGAAGACTGACTCTTCTTGCTGTCTATGTTTTGAACCATTTCTGTGACACTAGTTATAGGGTCCGATGCTTCACTTCAGGTTTACTGTATCCCTTGGACCTTGTTATTGACGATGAATCTCGGAATTTGCATCGGAATTAAGTACAAAAGTCACGATGCCGACGAAAGTACTAGAAGATTGACTCTTCTTACTGTCTATATTTTGAACCATTCCAGTGACACTAGTTATAGATTCCGATGCTTCACTTCAGGTTTACTGTATCCTTTGGACCTTCTTATTAACGATGAAACACAGAAATTGCATCGGAATTAAATACAAAAGGCAAAATGCCGACTTAAGTACAAGAAGACTGACTCTTCTTACTTTCTATGTTTTGAACCATTACTGTGACACTAGTTATAGATTCCGATGCTTCACTCCACGTTTACTGTATCCCTTGGACCTTCTTATTGACGATGAAACACAGAAATTGCATCGGAATTAAATACAAAAGCCACAATGCCGACTTAAGTTCAAGAAGACTGACTTTTCTTACTGACTATTTTTTGAACCATTCCTGTGACACTAGTTATAGATTCCGATGCTTCACTTCAAGTTTACAGTATCCCTCTGACCTTCTTATTCACGATGAAACTCAGAAATTGCAAACGGAATGAAATACAAAAGGCACAATGCCGACAAATGGACCAGAAGACTGACTCATCTTACTTTCTATGATTTGAACCATTCCTGTGACACTAGTTATAGATTCCGATGCTTCACTTTGGGTTTACTATATTCCTCTGACCTTCTTATTCACGATGAAACACAGATTTTGCAACCGAATTAAATACAAAAGGCACAATGCCGACTTAAGTACAAGAAGACTGACTCTTCATACTGTCCATGTTTGAACCATTCCTGTGACACTTGTAATAGATTCCGATGCTTCAGGTTTACTGTATCCCTCTGACCTTCTTATTGACGGTGAAACACAGAAATATCATCGGAATTAAATACGAAAGGCACAATGCCGACTTAAGTACAAGAAGACTGACTCTTCTTACTGTCTATGTTTGAAACATTCCTGTGACACTAGTTATAGATTCCGATGCTTCACTCCAGGTTTACTGTATCGCTTGGACCTTCTTATTGGCGATGAAACACAGAAATTGCATCGGAATTAAATACAAAAGGCACAATTCGGACATAAGTACAAGAAGGATGACTGTTCTTACTGATTATAGTTTAAATCATTCCTGTGACACTAGTTATAGATTCCGATGCTTTACTTCCGGTTTACTGTATACCTTGTACCTTCTTATTGACGATGAAACACAGACATTGCATCGGAATTAAATACAAAAGGCACAACGCCGACTTAAGTACAACATTACTGACTCTTCCTACTGTCTATGTTTTGAACCATTCCTGTGACACTAGTTGTGGATTCCGATGCTTCACTTCAGGTTTACTGTATCCCTCTGACCATCTTAATGACGGTGAAACACAGAAATGGCATCGGAATTAAATACAAAAGGCACAAAGCCGACTTAAGTACAAGAAGACTGACTCTTCCTACTGTCTATGTTTTGAACCATTTCTGTGACACAAGTTATAGGGTCCGATGCTTCACTTCAGGTTTACTGTATCCCTTGGACCTTCTTATTGACGATGAATCACTGCAATTGCATCGGAATGAAATACAAAAGGCACAATGCCGACGAAAGTACTAGAAGACTGACTGTTCTTACTGTCTATATTTTGAACCATTCCAGTGTCACTAGTTATAGATTCCGATGCTTCACTTCAGGTTTACTGTATCCTTTGGACCTTCTTGTTGACGATGAATCACAGAAATTGCATCGGAATTAAATACAAAAGGCACAATGCCGACGAAAGTACTAGAAGACTGACTCTTCTTACTGTCTATATGTCGAACCATTCATGTGACACTAGTTATAGATTCCGATGCTTCACATCAAGTTTACTGTATCTCTCTGACCTTCTTATTGACGATGAATCTCAGAAATTGCATATGAATTAAATACAAAAGGCACAATGCCGACTTAAGTACAAGAAGACTGACTCTTCTTACTGTCTATGTTTTGAACCATTCCATTGACACTAGTTATAGATTCCGATGCTTCGCTCCAGGTTTAGTGTATCCCCCTGACCTTCTTATTGACGATGAAACACAGAAATTGCATCGGAATTAAATAGAAAAGACACAATGTGACTTAAGTACAAGAAGACTGACTCTTCTAACTGTCTATATTTTGAACCATTCCTGCGACACTAGTTATAGATTGCGATGCTTGACTTCAAGTTTACTACATCCCTTGGACCTTCTTATTGACGATGAAACACAGAAATTGCATCGGAATTAAATTCAAAAGTAAAAATGCCGACTTAAGTACAAAAAGACGGACTCTTCTTACTGACTATGTTTTGAACCATTCCTGTGACACTAGTTATAGATTCCGATGCGTCACTTCAGGTTTACTGTATCCCTTGGACGTTCTTATTGACGATGAAACACAGAAATTTCATCGGAATTAAATAAAAAAGGCACAATGCCGACTTAAGTACAAGAAGACTTACTCTACCTACTGAAGAAGACTGACTCTTCTTACTGACTCTGTTTTGAACTATTCCTGTGACACTAGCAATACATTCCGATGCTTCACTTCAGGTTTACTGTATCCCTCTGACCTCCTTATTGACGATGAAACACAGAAATTGCATCGGAATTAAATACAAAAGGCATAATGCCGACTTAAGTACAAGAAGACTGACTCCTCTTACTGACTATGTTTTGACCCATTCCATTGACACTAGTTATAGATTCCGATGCTTCACTTCAGGTTGACTGCATCCCTCTGAGCTTATTGCCGATGAAACACAGAAATTGCATCTGAATTAAATACAAAAGGCACAATAGCGACTTAAGGACAAGAAGACTGACTGTTCATACCGACTATGTTTTGAACCATTAAATACAAAAGGCACAATGCCGGCATAAGTACAAGAAGGCTGATTCTTCCTACTGTCTATGTTTTGAACCATTCCTGTGACACTAGTTGTGGATTCCGATGCTTCACTTCAGGTTCACTGTATCCCTCTGACCTTCCTATTGACGATGAAACACAGAAATTGCATCGGAATTAAATACAAAGGGCACAATGCAGACTTAAGGACAAGAAGACTGACTCTTCTTACTGTTTCTGTTTTGAACCTTTCCTGTGACACAAGCAATAGATTCCGATGCTTCACTTCAGGTTTACTGTATCCCTCTGACCTTACTATTGACGATGAAACACAGAAATTGCATCGGAATTAAATACAAAAGGCATAATGCCGACTTAAGTACAAGAAGACTGACTCTTCTTACCGACAGTGTTTTGAACCATTCCTGTGACACTAGTTATAGATTCCGATGCTTCACTTCAGGTTTCCTGTATCCCTCTGACCTTATTGACGATGAAACACAGAAATTGCATTTGAATTAAATACAAAAGGCACAATGGCGACTTAAGGACAAGAAGACTGTCTCTTCTTACTGACTATGTATTGAACCAGTCCTGTGACACTAGTTATAGATTGCGATGCTTCACTTCAGGTTTACTGTTTCCCTTGGACCTTCGTATTGACGATGAAATACAGAAATTGCATCTGAATTAAAAACAAAAGACACAATCCCGACTTAAGTACAAGAAGACTGACTCTTCCTATTGTCTATGTTTTGAACCCTTTCTGTGACACTAGTTATACAGTCCGATGCTGTACTTCAGGTTTACTGTACCCCTTGGACCTTCTAATTGACGATGAAACACAGAAATTGCATCGGAATTAAATACAAAAGGCACAATGCCGACTTAAGGACAAGAAGACTGTCTCTTCTTACTGACTATGTATTGAACCATTCCTGTGACACTAGTTATAGATTCCGATGCTTCACTTCAGGTTTACTGTATTCCTGTGACCTGCTTATTGACGATGAAACACAGAGATTGCATCGGAATTAAATTGAAAAGGCACAATGCCGTCTTAAGTACAAGAAGCCTGACTCTTCTTACTGTCTATGTTTTGAAACATTCCTGTGGCACCAGTTGTAGATTCCGATGCTTCACTTCAGGTTTACAGTATCCCTTTGACCTTCTTATTGACGATGAAACACAGAAATTGCATCGGAATTAAATACAAAAGTCACAATGCCGACTTAAGTACAAGAAAACTGACTCTTCTTACTGTCTATGTTTGAACCAATCCTGAGACACTAGTTATAGATTCCGATGCTTCACTTCAGGTTTACTGTATCCCACTGTCCTTCTTATTGACGGTGAAACACAGAATTTGCATCGGAATTAAATACGAAAGGCACAATGCCGACTTAAGTGCAAGAAGACTGACTCTTCTTACTGACTATGTTTTGAACCATTCCTGTGACACTAGTTATAGATTCCGATGCTTCACTTCATTTTTACTGTATCCCTTGAACATTCTTATTGACGATAAAACACAGAAATTGCATCGGAATTAAATACAAAAGGCTCAATGCCGACTTAAGAAGACTGACTCTTCTTACTGTCTATGTTATGAACCATTCCTGTGACACTAGTAATAGATTCCGCTGCTTCACTCCAGGTTTACTATATCCCTTGGACCTTCTTATTGACGATGAAACACAGAAATTGCATCGGAATTAAATAGAAAAGGCACAATGCCGACTTAAGTACAAGAAGACTGACTCTTCTAACTGTCTATATTTTGAACCATTCCTGCGACACTAGTTATAGATTGCGATGCTTGACTTCAAGTTTACTACATCCCTTGGACCTTCTTATTGACGATGAAACACAGAAATTGCATCGGAATTAAATTCAAAAGTAAAAATGCCGACTTAAGTACAAAAAGACGGACTCTTCTTACTGACTATGTTTTGAACCATTCCTGTGACACTAGTTATAGATTCCGATGCGTCACTTCAGGTTTACTGTATCCCTTGGACGTTCTTATTGACGATGAAACACAGAAATTTCATCGGAATTAAATAAAAAAGGCACAATGCCGACTTAAGTACAAGAAGACTTACTCTACCTACTGAAGAAGACTGACTCTTCTTACTGACTCTGTTTTGAACTATTCCTGTGACACTAGCAATACATTCCGATGCTTCACTTCACGTTTACTGTATCCCTCTGACCTCCTTATTGACGATGAAACACAGAAATTGCATCGGAATTAAATACAAAAGGCATAATGCCGACTTAAGTACAAGAAGACTGACTCCTCTTACTGACTATGTTTTGACCCATTCCATTGACACTAGTTATAGATTCCGATGCTTCACTTCAGGTTGACTGCATCCCTCTGAGCTTATTGCCGATGAAACACAGAAATTGCATCTGAATTAAATACAAAAGGCACAATAGCGACATAAGGACAAGAAGACTGACTGTTCATACTGACTATGTTTTGAACCATTAAATACAAAAGGCACAATGCCGGCATAAGTACAAGAAGGCTGATTCTTCCTACTTTCTATGTTTTGAACCATTCCTGTGACACTAGTTGTGGATTCCGATGCTTCACTTCAGGTTCACTGTATCCCTCTGACCTTCCTATTGACGATGAAACACAGAAATTGCATCGGAATTAAATACAAAGGGCACAATGCAGACTTAAGGACAAGAAGACTGACTCTTCTTACTGTTTCTGTTTTGAACCTTTCCTGTGACACAAGCAATAGATTCCGATGCTTCACTTCAGGTTTACTGTATCCCTCTGACCTTACTATTGACGATGAAACACAGAAATTGCATCGGAATTAAATACAAAAGGCATAATGCCGACTTAAGTACAAGAAGACTGACTCTTCTTACTGACAGTGTTTTGAACCATTCCTGTGACACTAGTTATAGATTCCGATGCTTCACTTCAGGTTTACTGTATCCCTCTGACCTTATTGACGTTGGAACACAGAAATTGCATTTGAATTAAATACAAAAGGCACAATGGCGACTTAAGGACAAGAAGACTGTCTCTTCTTACTGACTATGTATTGAACCAGTCCTGTGACACTAGTTATAGATTGCGATGCTTCACTTCAGGTTTACTGTTTCCCTTGGACCTTCGTATTGACGATGAAATACAGAAATTGCATCTGAATTAAAAACAAAAGGCACAATCCCGACTTAAGTACAAGAAGACTGACTCTTCCTACTGTCTATGTTTTGAACCCTTTCTGTGACACTAGTTATACAGTCCGATGCTGTACTTCAGGTTTACTGTACCCCTTGGACCTTCTTATTGACGATGAAACACAGAAATTGCATCGGAATTAAATACAAAAGGCACAATGCCGACTTAAGGACAAGAAGACTGTCTCTTCTTACTGACTATGTATTGAACCATTCCTGTGACACTAGTTATAGATTCCGATGCTTCACTTCAGGTTTACTGTATTCCTGTGACCTGCTTATTGACGATGAAACACAGAGATTGCATCGGAATTAAATTGAAAAGGCACAATGCCGTCTTAAGTACAAGAAGCCTGACTCTTCTTACTGTCTATGTTTTGAAACATTCCTGTGGCACCAGTTGTAGATTCCGATGCTTCACTTCAGGTTTACAGTATCCCTTGGACCTTCTTATTGACGATGAAACACAGAAATTGCATCGGAATTAAATACAAAAGTCACAATGCCGACTTAAGTACAAGAAAACTGACTCTTCTTACTGTCTATGTTTGAACCAATCCTGAGACACTAGTTATAGATTCCGATGCTTCACTTCAGGTTTACTGTATCCCACTGTCCTTCTTATTGACGGTGAAACACAGAATTTGCATCGGAATTAAATACGAAAGGCACAATGCCGACTTAAGTGCAAGAAGACTGACTCTTCTTACTGACTATGTTTTGAACCATTCCTGTGACACTAGTTATAGATTCCGATGCTTCACTTCATTTTTACTGTATCCCTTGAACATTCTTATTGACGATAAAACACAGAAATTGCATCGGAATTAAATACAAAAGGCTCAATGCCGACTTAAGAAGACTGACTCTTCTTACTGTCTATGTTATGAACCATTCCTGTGACACTAGTAATAGATTCCGCTGCTTCACTCCAGGTTTACTATATCCCTTGGACCTTCTTATTGACGATGAAACACAGAAATTGCATCGGAATTAAATAGAAAAGGCACAATGCCAACTTAAGTACAAGAAGACTGACTCTTCTTACTGTCTATGTATTGAAACATTCCATTGACACTAGTTATAGATTCCGATGCTTCACTCCAGGTTTACTGTATCCCTCTGACCTTCTTAATGACGATGAAACTCTGAAATTGCATCGGAATTAAATACAAAAGGCACAATGCCGACTTAAGTACAAGAAGACTGACTCTTCTTACTGTCTATGAATCGAACCATTCCATTGACACTAGTTATAGATTCCGATGCTTCACTCCAGGTCTACTGTATCCCTTTGACCTTCTTATTGACGATGAAACACTGAAAATGCATCGGAATTAAATACAAAAGGCACAATGCCGACTTAAGTACAAGAAGACTGACTCTTCCCGCTGTCTATGTTTTGAACAATTCCTGTGACACTAGTTTTGGATTCCGATGCTACACTTCAGGTTTACTGTATCCCTTTGACCTTCTTATTGACAATGAAACACAGAAATTGCATCGGAATTAAATAGAAAAGGCACAATGCCGACTTAAGTACAAGAAGTTTGACTCTTCCTACTGTCTATGTTTTGAACCATTCCTGTGACACTAGTTATAGATTCCGATGCTTCACTTAAGGTTTACTGTATCCCTCTGACTTTGTCGCCGATGAAACACAGAAATTGCCTAGGAAATAAATACAAAAGGCACAATGCCGACTTAAGGACAAGAAGACTGACTCTTCTTACTGACTATGTTTTGAATCATTCCTGTGACTCTAGTTATAGATTCCGATACTTCACTTCAGGTTTACTGTATCCCTCTGTACTTCTTATTGACAATGAAACACAGAAATTGCATCGGAATTAAATAGAAATGGCACAATGCCGACTTAAGTACAAGAAGACTGACGCTTCTTACTGACTATGTTTTTCAACCATTCCTGTGACACTAGTTATAGATTCCGGTGCTTCACTCCAGGTTTCCTGTTTCCCTTGGACCTTCTTATTGACGATGAAACACAGAAATTGCCTCGGAATGAAATACAAAATGCACAATGTCGACTTAAGTACAAGAAGACTGACTCTTCCCGCTGTCTATGTTTTGAACAATTCCTGTGACACTAGCAATAGATTCCGATTCTTCACTTCAGGTTTACTGTGTCCCTCTGACCTTCCTATTGACGATGAAACACAGAAATTGCATCGGAATTAAATACAAAGGGCACAAAGCAGAATTAAGGACAAGAAGACTGACTCTTCTTACTGTTTCTGTTTTGAACCTTTCCTGTGACACTAGCAATAGATTCCGATGCTTCACTTCAGGTTTACTGTATCCCTACGACCTTCCTATTGACGATAAAACACAGAAATTGCATCGGAATTAAATACAAAAGGCATAATGCCGACTTAAGTAAAAGAAGACTGAATCTTCTTACTGACAATGTTTTGAACCATTCCTGTGACACTAGTTATAGATTCCGATGCTTCACTTCATGTTTACTGTATCCCTGTGACCTTCTTTTTGACGATGAAATACAGAGATTGCATCGGAATTAAATAGAAAAGGCACAATGCCGACTAAAGTACAAGAAGACTGACTCTTCTCACTGTCTATGTTTTGAGCCATTCCTGTGGCACTAGTTTTAGATTCCGATGCTTCACTTCAGGTTTACTGTATCCCTTGAACCTTCTTATAGACGATGAAACACAGAAATTGCATCGGAATTATATACAAAAGGCACATGGCCGACTTAAGTACCCGAAGTCTGACTCTTCTTACTGACTATGTCTTGAACCATTCCTGTGACACTAGTTATAGATTCCGATGCTTCACTTCAGGTTTACTGTATCCCTCTGACCTTCTTATTGACAATGAAACACAGAAATTGCATCGGAATTAAATACAAAAGCGTCAATGCCGTCTTAAGTACCCGAAGACTGACTCTTCTTACTGTCAATGTTTGAACCATTCCTGTGACACTAGTTATAGATTCCGATGCTTCACTTCAGGTTTACTGTATCCCTTGGACCTTCTTATTGACGATGAAACACAGAAATTAGATAGGAATTAAATACAAAAGGCACAATGCCGACTTAGGGACAAGAAGACAGACTGTTCTTACTGTTTATGTTTTAACCATTCCTGTGACACTAGTTATAGATTCCGATGCTTCACTTCAGGTTTACTGTATCCCTCTGACCTTATTGACGATGAAACACAGAAATTGCATCTGAATTAAATACAAAAGGCACAATGGCGACTTAAGGACAAGAAGACTGACTATGTTTTGAACCAGTCCTGTGACACTAGTTATAGATTGCGATGCTTCACTTCAGGTTTACTGTTTCCCTTGGACCTTCGTATTGACGATGAAATACAGAAATTGCATCTGAATTAAAAACAAAAGGCACAATGCCGACTTAAGTACAAGAAGACTGACTCTTCCTACTGTCTATGTTTTGAACCCTTTCTGTGACACTAGTTATACTGTCCGATGCTGTACTTCAGGTTTACTGTATCCCACTGACCTTCTTATTGACGATGAAACACAGAAATTGCATCGGAATTAAATACAAAAGGCACAATGCCGACTTAAGGACAAGAAGACTGACTGTTCATACTGACTATGTTTTGAACCATTCCTGTGACACTAGTTATAGATTCCGATGCTTCACTTCAGGTTTACTGTATTCCTGTGACCTGCGTATTGACGATGAAACACAGAGATTGCATCGGAATTAAATTAAAAGGCACAATGCCGTCTTAAGTACAAGAAGATTGACTCTTCTAACTGTCTATGTTTTGGAGCATTCCTGTGGGACCAGTTGTAGATTCCGATGCTTCACTTCAGGTTTACAGTATCCCTTGGACCTTCTTATTGACGATGAAACACAGAAATTGCATTGGAATTAAATACAAAAGGCACAATGGCGACTTAAGTACAAGAAAACTGACTCTTCTTACTGTCTATGTTTGAACCATTCCTGTGACACTAGTTTTAGATTCCGATGCTTCACTTCAGGTTTACTGTATCCCACTGTCCTTCTTATTGACGGTGAAACACAGAATTTGCATCGGAAATAAATACGAAAGGCACAATGCCGACTTAAGTGCAAGAAGACTGACTCTTCTTACTGACTATGTTTTGAACCATTCCTGTGACACTAGTTATAGATTCCGATGCTTCACTTCATTTTTACTGTATCCCTTGGACATTCTTATTGACGATAAAACACAGAAATTCCATCGGAATTAAATACAAAAGGCTCAATGCCGACTTAAGAAGACTGACTCTTCTTACTGTCTATGTTATGAACCATTCCTGTGACACTAGTAATAGATTCCGATGCTTCACTCCAGGTTTACTATATCCCTTGGCCCTTCTTATTGACGATGAAACACAGAAATTGCATCGGAATTAAATACAAAAGGCACAATGCCGACTTAAGGACAAGAAGACTGACTCTTTTACTGACTATGTTTGAACCATTGCTGTGACACTAGTTATAGATTCCGATGCTTCACTTCAGGTTTCCTGTATCCCTCTGACCTTCTTATTGACGATGAAACTCAGAAATTGCATCGGAATTAAATACAAAAGGCACAATGCCGACTTAAGTACAAGAAGACTGACTCTTCTTACTGTCTATGTATTGAAACATTCCTTTGACACTAGTTATAGATTCCGATGCTTCACTCCAGGTTTACTGTATCCCTTGGACCTTCTTATTGACGATGAAACACAGAAATTGCATCGGAAATAAATAGAAAAGGCACAATGCTGACTTAAGAACAAGAAGACTGACTCTTCTTACTGACTATGTTTTGAACCATTCCTGTGACACTAGTTATAGATTCCGATGCTTCACTTCAGGTTTACTGTATTCCTGTGACCTGCTTATTGACGATGAAACACAGATATTGCATCGGAATTAAATTAAAATGGCACAATGCCGTCTTAAGTACAAGAAGATTGACTCTTCTTACTGTCTATGATTTGAAGCAATCCTGTGGGACCAGTTGTAGATTCCGATGCTTCACTTCAGGTTTACAGTATCCCTTGGACCTTCTTATTGACGATGAAACACAGAAATTGCACTGGAATTAAATACAAAAGGCACAATGGCGACTTAAGTACAAGAAAACTGACTCTTCTTACTGTCTATGTTTGAACCATTCCTGTGACACTAGTTTTAGATTCCGATGCTTCACTTCAGGTTTACTGTATCCCACTGTCCTTCTTATTGACGGTGAAACACAGAATTTGCATCGGAAATAAATACGAAAGGCACAATGCCGACTTAAGTGCAAGAAGACTGACTCTTCTTACTGACTATGTTTTGAACCATTCCTGTGACACTAGTTATAGATTCCGATGCTTCACTTCATTTTTACTGTATCCCTTGGACATTCTTATTGACGATAAAACACAGAAATTCCATCGGAATTAAATACAAAAGGCTCAATGCCGACTTAAGAAGACTGACTCTTCTTACTGTCTATGTTATGAACCATTCCTGTGACACTAGTAATAGATTCCGAAGCTTCACTCCAGGTTTACTATATCCCTTGGACCTTCTTATTGACGATGAAACACAGAAATTGCATCGGAATTAAATACAAAAGGCACAATGCCGACTTAAGGACAAGAAGACTGACTCTTTTACTGACTACGTTTTGAACCATTGCTGTGACACTAGTTATAGATTCCGATGCTTCACTTCAGGTTTCCTGTATCCCTCTGACCTTCTTATTGACGATGAAACTCAGAAATTGCATCGGAATTAAATACAAAAGGCACAATGCCGACTTAAGTACAAGAAGACTGACGCTTCTTACTGTCTATGAATTGAACCATTCCATTGACACTAGTTATAGATTCCGATGCTTCACTCCAGGTCTACTGTATCCCTTGGACCTTCTTATTGATGATGAAACACTGAAAATGCATCGGAATTAAATAGAAAAGGCACAATGCCGACTTAAGTTCAAGAAGACTGACTCTTCTTACTGACTATGTTTTGAACCATTCCTGTGACACTAGTTATAGGTTCCGATGCTTCACTTCAGGTTTACTGTATCCCTCTGACCTTCTTATTGTCGATGAAACACAGAAATTGCATCGGAATTAAATAGAAAAGGCACAATGCCGACTTAAGTACAAGAAGACTGACTCTTTTTACTGTCTATGTTTTGAACCATTCCTCTGACACTAGTTATAGATTCCGATGCTTCACTCCAGGTTTACTGTATCCCTTGGACCTTCTTATTGACGATGAAACACAGAAATTGCATCGGAATTAAATAGAAAATGCACAATGCAGACTTAAGTACAAGAAGACTGACTCTTCTTAGTGATTATAGTTTGAACCATTGCTGTGAACCTAATTATAGATTCCGACGCTTTACTTAAGGTTTACTGTATACCTTGGACATTCTTATTGACGACGAAACACAGAAATTGCATCGGAATTGAATAGAAAAGGCACAATGTCGACTTAAGTAACAGAAGACTGACCCTTCTTACTGTCTATGTTTTGAACCATTCCTGTGACACTAGTTATAGCTCCCGATGCTTCACTTCAGGTTTACTGTATACCTTGGACCTTCTTATTGACGATGAAACACAGAAATTGCATCGGAATTAAATACAAAAGGCACAATGCCGACTTAAGTACAAGAAGACTGACTCTTCCCGCTGTCTATGTTTTGAACAATTCCTGTGACACTAGTTTTGATTCCGATGCTACACTTCAGGTTTACTGTATCCCTTTGACCTTCTTATTGACAATGAAACACAGAAATTGCATCGGAATTAAATACAAAAGGCACAATGCCGACTTAAGTACAAGAAGACTGACTCTTCTTACTGACTATGTTTTGAACCATTCCTGTGACACTAGTTATAGATTCCGATGCTTCACTTCATTTTTACTGTATCCCTTGGACATTCTTATTGACGATAAAACACAGAAATTCCATCGGAATTAAATACAAAAGGCTCAATGCCGACTTAAGAAGACTGACTCTTCTTACTGTCTATGTTATGAACCATTCCTGTGACACTAGTAATAGATTCCGAAGCTTCACTCCAGGTTTACTATATCCCTTGGACCTTCTTATTGACGATGAAACACAGAAATTGCATCGGAATTAAATACAAAAGGCACAATGCCGACTTAAGGACAAGAAGACTGACTCTTTTACTGACTACGTTTTGAACCATTGCTGTGACACTAGTTATAGATTCCGATGCTTCACTTCAGGTTTCCTGTATCCCTCTGACCTTCTTATTGACGATGAAACTCAGAAATTGCATCGGAATTAAATACAAAAGGCACAATGCCGACATAAGTACAAGAAGACTGACGCTTCTTACTGTCTATGAATTAAACCATTCCATTGACACTAGTTATAGATTCCGATGCTTCACTCCAGGTCTACTGTATCCCTTGGACCTTCTTATTGATGATGAAACACTGAAATTGCATCGGAATTAAATAGAAAAGGCACAATGCCGACTTAAGTTCAAGAAGACTGACTCTTCTTACTGACTATGTTTTGAACCATTCCTGTGACACTAGTTATAGGTTCCGATGCTTCACTTCAGGTTTACTGTATCCCTCTGACCTTCTTATTGTCGATGAAACACAGAAATTGCATCGGAATTAAATAGAAAAGGCACAATGCCGACTTAAGTACAAGAAGACTGACTCTTTTTACTGTCTATGTTTTGAACCATTCCTGTGACACTAGTTATAGATTCCGATGCTTCACTCCAGGTTTACTGTATCCCTTGGACCTTCTTATTGACGATGAAACACAGAAATTGCATCGGAATTAAATAGAAAATGCACAATGCACACTTAAGTACAAGAAGACTGACTCTTCTTAGTGATTATAGTTTGAACCATTGCTGTGAACCTAATTATAGATTCCGACGCTTTACTTCAGGTTTACTGTATACCTTGGACATTCTTATTGACGACGAAACACAGAAATTGCATCGGAATTAAATAGAAAAGGCACAATGTCGACTTAAGTAACAGAAGACTGACTCTTCTTACTGTCTATGTTTTGAACCATTCCTGTGACACTAGTTATAGCTCCCGATGCTTCACTTCAGGTTTACTGTATACCTTGGACCTTCTTATTGACGATGAAACACAGAAATTGCATCGGAATTAAATACAAAAGGCACAATGCCGACTTAAGTACAAGAAGATTGACTCTTCCTACTGTCTATGTTTTGAACCAATCCTGTGACACTAGTTATAGATTCCGATGCTTCACTTAAGGTTTACTGTATCCCTCTGACTTTGTTGCCGATGAAACACAGAAATTGACTGGGAAATAAATACAAAAGGCACAATGCCGACTTAAGGACAAGAAGACTGACTCTTCTTACTGACTATGTTTTGAATCATTCCTGTGACTCTAGTTATAGATTCCGATACTTCACTTCAGGTTTACTGTATCCCTCTGTCCTTCTTATTGACAATGAAACACAGAAATTGCATCGGAATTAAATAGAAATGGCACAATGCCGACTTAAGTACAAGAAGACTGACGCTTCTTACTGACTATGTTTTTCAACCATTCCTGTGACACTAGTTATAGATTCCGGTGCTTCACTCCAGGTTTCCTGTTTCCCTTGGACCTTCTTATTGACGATGAAACACAGAAATTGCCTCGGAATGAAATACAAAATGCACAATGTCGACTTAAGTACAAGAAGACTGACTCTTCTTACTGACTATGTTTGAACCATTCCTGTGTCACTAGTTACTGATTCTGATGCTTCACTCCAGGTTTACTGTATCCCTTGGACCTTCTTATTGACGATGAAACACAGAAATTGCATCGGAATTAAATGCAAAAGGCACAATGCCGACTTAAGGACAAGAAGGCTGACTCTTCTTACTGTCTCTGTTTTGAATGATTCCTGTGACACTAGCAATAGATTCCGATGCTTCACTTCAGGTTTACTGTATCCCTCTGACCTTCCTATTGACGATGAAACACAGAAATTGCATCGGAATTAAATACAAAAGGCACAATGCAGACTTAAGGACAAGAAGACTGACTCTTCTTACTGTTTCTGTTTTGAACCTTTCCTGTGACACTAGCAATAGATTCCGATGCTTCACTTCAGGTTTACTGTATCCCTCTGACCTTCCTATTGACGATGAAACACAGAAATTGCATCGGAATTAAATACAAAAGGCATAATGCCGACTTAAGTACAAGAAGACTGACTCTTCTTACTGACAATGTTTTGAACCATTCCTGTGACACTAGTTATAGATTCCGATGCTTCACTTCATGTTTACTGTATCCCTGTGACCTTCTTTTTGACGATGAAATACAGAGATTGCATCGGAATTAAATAGAAAAGGCACAATGCCGACTAAAGTACAAGAAGACAGACGCTTCTCACTCTCTATGTTTGAGCCATTCCTGTGGCACTAGTTTTAGATTCCGATGCTTCACTTCAGGTTTACTGTATCCCTTGAACCTTCTTATAGACGATGAAACACAGAAATTGCATCGGAATTATATACAAAAGGCACATGGCCGACTTAAGTACCCGAAGTCTGACTCTTCTTACTAACTATGTCTTGAACCATTCCTGTGACACTAGTTATAGATTCCGATGCTTCACTTCAGGTTTACTGTATCCCTCTGACCTTCTTATTGACGATGAAACACAGAAATTGCATCGGAATTAAATACAAAAGCGTCAATGCCGACTTAAGTACCCGAAGACTGACTCTTCTTACTGTCAATGTTTGAACCATTCCTGTGACACTAGTTATAGATTCCGATGCTTCACTTCAGGTTTACTGTATCCCTTGGACCTTCTTATTGACGATGAAACACAGAAATTGCATAGGAATTAAATACAAAAGGCACAATGCCGACTTAGGGAAAAGAAGACAGACTGTTCTTACTGTTTATGTTTTAACCATTCCTGTGACACTAGTTATAGATTCCGATGCTTCACTTCAGGTTTACTGTATCCCTCTGACCTTATTGACGATGAAACACAGAAATTGCATCTGAATTAAATACAAAAGGCACAATGGCGACTTAAGGACAAGAAGACTGACTATGTTTTGAACCAGTCCTGTGACACTAGTTATAGATTGCGATGCTTCACTTCAGGTTTACTGTTTCCCTTGGACCTTCGTATTGACGATGAAATACAGAAATTGCATTGGAATTAAATACAAAAGGCACAATGGCGACTTAAGTACAAGAAAACTGACTCTTCTTACTGTCTATGTTTGAACCATTCCTGTGACACTAGTTATAGATTCCGATGCTTCACTTCAGGTTTACTGTATCCCACTGTCCTTCTTATTGACGGTGAAACACAGAATTTGCATCGGAAATAAATTCGAAAGGCACAATGCCGACTTAAGTGCAAGAAGACTGACTCTTCTTACTGACTATGTTTTGAACCATTCCTGTGACACTAGTTATAGATTCCGATGCTTCACTTCATTTTTACTGTATCCCTTGGACATTCTTATTGACGATAAAACACAGAAATTCCATCGGAATTAAATACAAAAGGCTCAATGCCGACTTAAGAAGACTGACTCTTCTTAC
Source organism: Schistocerca serialis cubense (assembly GCF_023864345.2). Classification (NCBI taxonomy): domain Eukaryota; kingdom Metazoa; phylum Arthropoda; class Insecta; order Orthoptera; family Acrididae; genus Schistocerca; species Schistocerca serialis. The sequence continues at coordinate 641,211,072 of NC_064644.1, forward strand.
TGTCTATGTTATGAACCATTCCTGTGACACTAGTAATAGATTCCGATGCTTCACTCCATGTTTACTATATCCCTTGGACCTTCTTATTGACGATGAAACACAGAAATTGCATCGGAATTAAATACAAAAGGCACAATGCCGACTTAAGTACAAGAAGACTGACTCTTCTTACTGTCTATGTATTGAAACATTCCTTTGACACTAGTTATAGATTCCGATGCTTCACTCCAGGTTTACTGTATCCCTTGGACCTTCTTATTGACGATGAAACACAGAAATTGCATCGGAAATAAATAAAAAAGGCACAATGCTGACTTAAGAACAAGAAGACTGACTCTTCTTACTGACTATGTTTTGAACCATTCCTGTGACACTAGTTATAGATCCGATGCTTCACTTCAGGTTTACTGTATCCCTCTGACCTTCTTATTGACGATGAAACTCAGAAATTGCATCGGAATTAAATACAAAAGGCACAATGCCGACTTAAGTACAAGAAGACTGACGCTTCTTACTGACTATGAATTGAACCATTCCATTGACACTAGTTATAGATTCCGATGCTTCACTCCAGGTCAACTGTATCCCTTGGACGTTCTTATTGACGATGAAACACTGAAAATGCATCGGAATTAAATAGAAAAGGCACAATGCCGACTTAAGTTCAAGAAGACTGACTCTTCTTACTGACTATGTTTTGAACCATTCCTGTGACACTAGTTATAGGTTCCGATGCCTCACTTCAGGTTTACTGTATCCCTCTGACCTTCTTATTGTCGATGAAACACAGAAATTGCATCGGAATTAAATAGAAAAGGCACAATGCCGACTTAAGTACAAGAAGACTGACTCTTTTTACTGTCTATGATTTGAACCATTCCTGTGACACTAGTTATAGATTCCGATGCTTCACTCCAGGTTTACTGTATCCCTTGGACCTTCTTATTGACGATGAAACACAGAAATTGCATCGGAATTAAATAGAAAATGCACAATGCAGACTTAAGTACAAGAAGACTGACTCTTCTTAGTGATTATAGTTTGAACCATTGCTGTGAACCTAATTATAGATTCCGATGCTTTACTTCAGGTTTACTGTATACCTTGGACAGTCTTATTGACGACGAAACACAGAAATTGCATCGGAATTAAATAGAAAATGCACAATGTCGACTTAAGTAACAGAAGACTGACTCTTCTTACTGTCTATGTTTTGAACCATTCCTGTGACACTAGTTATAGCTCCCGATGCTTCACTTCAGGTTTACTGTATACCTTGGACCTTCTTATTGACGATGAAACACAGAAATTGCATCGGAATTAAACACAAAAGGCACAATGCCGACTTATGTACAATAAGACTGACTCTTCCCACTGTCTATGTTTTGAACCATTCCTGTGACACTAGTTATAGATTGCGATGCTTCACTTCAGGTTTACTGTATCTCTCTGACTTTGTTGCCGATGAAACACAGAAATTGCCTGGGAAATAAATACAAAAGGCACAATGCCGACTTAAGGACAAGAAGACTGACTCTTCTTACTGACTATGATTTGAATCATTCCTGTGACTCTAGTTATAGATTCCGATGCTTCACTTCAGGTTTACTGTATCCCTCTGTCCTTCTTATTGACGATGAAACACAGAAATTGCTTCGGAATTAAATAGATATGGCACAATGCCGACTTAAGTACAAGAAGACTGACGTTTCTTACTGACTATGTTTTTCAACCATTCCTGTGACACTAGTTATAGATTCCGGTGCTTCACTCCAGGTTTCCTGTTTCCCTTGGACCTTCTTATTGACGATGAAACACAGAAATTGCCTCGGAATTAAATACAAAACGACAATGCCGACTTAAGTGCAAGAAGACTGACTCTTCTTACTGACTATGTTTGAACCACTCCTGTGACACTAGTTATAGATTGCGATGCTTTACTTCAGGTTTACTGTATACCTTGGACCTTCTTATTGACGATGAAACACAGAAAATGCATCGGAATTAAATACAAAAGGCACAATGCCGACATAAGTACAAGAAGGCTGATTCTTCCTACTGTCTATGTTTTGAACCATTCCTGTGACACTAGTTGTGGGTTCCGATGCTTCACTTCAGTTTTACTGTATCCCTCTGACCTTCTTATTGACGATGAAACACAGAAATTGCATCGGAATTAAATGCAAAAGGCACAATGCCGACTTAAGGACAAGAAGACTGACTCTTCTTACTGTCTATGTTTTGATCCATTCCTGTGACACTAGCAATAGATTTCGATGCTTCACTTCAGGTTTACTGTATCCCTCTGACCTTCCTATTGACGATGAAACACAGAAATTGCATCGGAATTAAATACAAAAGGCATAATGCCGACTTAAGTACAAGAAGACTGACTCTTCTTACTGTCTATGTTTTGACCCATTCCATTGACACTAGTTATGGATTCCGATGCTTCACTCCAGGTTCACTGTATCCCTTGGACCTTGTTATTGACGAAGAAACACTGAAATTGCATCGGAATTAAGTAGAAAAAGCACAATGCCGACTTAAGTACAAGAAGTTCGACTCTTCTTACTGACTATGTTTTGAACCATTCCTGTGACACTAGTTATAGATTCCGATGCTTCACTTCAGGTTTACAGTTTCCCTTGGACCTATGTATTGACGGTGAAACACAGAAATTGCATGGGAATTAAATACAAAAGGCAAATTGCGAACTTTAGTACACGAAGACTGACTCTTCTAACTGTCTATGTTTTGAACCATTCCTGTGACACTAGTTATCGATCCCGATGATACACTCCAGGTTTACTGTATCCCCTGGACCTTCTTATTGACGATGAAACACAGAAATTGCATCGGAATTAAATACAAAATGTACAATGCCGACTTACGGACAAGAAGACTGACTCTTCTTACTGACTTAGTTTTGAACCATTCCTGTGACACTAGTTATAGATTCCGATGCTTCACTTCAGGTTTACTGTATACCTTGGACCTTCTTATTGACGATGAAACACAGAAATTGCATCGGAATTAAATACAAAAGGCACAATGCCGACCTAAGTACATGAAGACTGACTCTTCCCACTGTCTATGTTTTGAACCATTCCTGTGACACTAGTTTTGGATTCCGATGCTTCACTTCAGGTTTACTGTATCCCTCTGACCTTCTTATTGACAATGAAACACAGAAATTGCATCGGAATTAAATGCAAAAGGCACAATGCCGACTTAAGTACAAGAAGACTGACTCTTCTTACTGTCTATGTTTTGAACCATTTCTGTGACACTAGTTATAGATCCCGATGCTTCACTACAGGTTTACTGTATCCCTCTGACTTTATTGCCGATGAAACACATAAATTGCATCGGAATTAAATACAAAAGGCACAATGCCAACTTAATGGACAAGAAGACTGACGTTTCTTACTGACTATGTTTTTCCACCATTCCTGTGACACTAGTTATAGATTCCGGTGCTTCACTTCAGGTTTCCTGTTTCCCTTGGACCTTCTTATTGACGATGAAACACAGAAATTGCCTCGGAATTAAATACAAAAGGCACAATGTCGACTTAAGTACAAGAAGACTGACTCTTCTTACTGACTATGTTTAAACCATTCCTGTGTCACTAGTTACTGATTCCGATGCTTCACTTAAGGTTTACTGTATCCCTCTGACCTTCTTATTGACGATGAAACACAGAATTTGCATCGGAATTAAATACCAAAGGCACAATGCCGACTTATGGACAAGAAGACTGACTCTTCTTACTGACAATGCTCTGAACCATTTCTGTGACACTATTTATAGATTCCGATGCTTCACTTCAGGTTTACTGTATCCCTCTGACCTTCTTATTGACGATGAAGCACAGAAATTGCATCGGAATTAAATACAAAACGACAATGCCGACTTAAGTGCAAGAAGACTGACTCTTCTTACTTACTATGTTTGAACCATTCCTGTGACACTAGTTATAGATTGCGATGCTTTACTTCAGGTTTACTGTATACCTTGGACCTTCTTATTGACGATGAAACACAGAAAATGCATCGGAATTAAATACAAAAGGCACAATGCCGACTTAAGTACAAGAAGACTGACTCTTCTTACTGTCTATGTATTGAAACATTCCTTTGACACTAGTTATAGATTCCGATGCTTCACTCCAGGTTTACTGTATCCCTTGGACCTTCTTATTGACGATGAAACACAGATATTGCATCGGAAATAAATAGAAAAGGCACAATGCTGACTTAAGAACAAGAAGACTGACTCTTCTTACTGACTATGTTTTGAACCATTCCTGTGACACTAGTTATAGATCCGATGCTTCACTTCAGGTTTACTGTATCCCTCTGACCTTCTTATTGACGATGAAACTCAGAAATTGCATCGGAATTAAATACAAAAGGCACAATGCCGACTTAAGTACAAGAAGACTGACGCTTCTTACTGTCTATGAATTGAACCATTCCATTGACACTAGTTATAGATTCCGATGCTTCACTCCAGGTCTACTGTATCCCTTGGACCTTCTTATTGACGATGAAACACTGAAAATGCATCGGAATTAAATAGAAAAGGCACAATGCCGACTTAAGTTCAAGAAGACTGACTCTTCTTACTGACTATGTTTTGAACCATTCCTGTGACACTAGTTATAGGTTCCGATGCTTCACTTCAGGTTTACTGTATCCCTCTGACCTTCTTATTGTCGATGAAACACAGAAATTGCATCGGAATTAAATAGAAAAGGCACAATGCCGACTTAAGTACAAGAAGACTGACTCTTTTTACTGTCTATGTTTTGAACCATTCCTGTGACACCAGTTATAGATTCCGATGCTTCACTCCAGGTTTACTGTATCCCTTGGACCTTCTTATTGACGATGAAACACAGAAATTGCATCGGAATTAAATAGAAAATGCACAATGCAGACTTAAGTACAAGGAGACTGACTCTTCTTAGTGATTATAGTTTGAACCATTGCTGTGAACCTAATTATAGATTCCGACGCTTTACGTCAGGTTTACTGTATACCTTGGACATTCTTATTGACGACGAAACACAGAAATTGCATCGGAATTAAATAGAAAAGGCACAATGTCGACTTAAGTAACAGAAGACTGACTCTTCTTACTGTCTATGTTTTGAACCATTCCTGTGACACTAGTTATAGCTCCCGATGCTTCACTTCAGGTTTACTGTATACCTTGGACCTTCTTATTGACGATGAAACACAGAAATTGCATCGGAATTAAATACAAAAGTCACAATGCCGACTTAAGTACAAGAAGACTGACTCTTCCCACTGTCTATGTTTTGAACCATTCCTGTGACACTAGTTATAGATTGCGATGCTTCACTTCAGGTTTACTGTATCTCTCTGACTTTGTTGCCGATGAAACACAGAAATTGCCTGGGAAATAAATACAAAAGGCACAATGCCGACTTAAGGACAAGAAGACTGACTCTTCTTACTGACTATGATTTGAATCATTCCTGTGACTCTAGTTATAGATTCCGATGCTTCACTTCAGGTTTACTGTATCCCTCTGTCCTTCTTATTGACGATGAAACACAGAAATTGCTTCGGAATTAAATAGATATGGCACAATGCCGACTTAAGTACAAGAAGACTGACGTTTCTTACTGACTATGTTTTTCAACCATTCCTGTGACACTAGTTATAGATTCCGGTGCTTCACTCCAGGTTTCCTGTTTCCCTTGGACCTTCTTATTGACGATGAAACACAGAAATTGCCTCGGAATTAAATACAAAACGACAATGCCGACTTAAGTGCAAGAAGACTGACTCTTCTTACTGACTATGTTTGAACCACTCCTGTGACACTAGTTATAGATTGCGATGCTTTACTTCAGGTTTACTGTATACCTTGGACCTTCTTATTGACGATGAAACACAGAAAATGCATCGGAATTAAATACAAAAGGCACAATGCCGACATAAGTACAAGAAGGCTGATTCTTCCTACTGTCTATGTTTTGAACCATTCCTGTGACACTAGTTGTGGATTCCGATGCTTCACTTCAGTTTTACTGTATCCCTCTGACCTTCTTATTGACGATGAAACACAGAAATTGCATCGGAATTAAATGCAAAAGGCACAATGCCGACTTAAGGACAAGAAGACTGACTCTTCTTACTGTCTATGTTTTGATCCATTCCTGTGACACTAGCAATAGATTTCGATGCTTCACTTCAGGTTTACTGTATCCCTCTGACCTTCCTATTGACGATGAAACACAGAAATTGCATCGGAATTAAATACAAAAGGCATAATGCCGACTTAAGTACAAGAAGACTGACTCTTCTTACTGTCTATGTTTTGACCCATTCCATTGACACTAGTTATGGATTCCGATGCTTCACTTCAGGTTTACAGTTTCCCTTGGACCTATGTATTGACGGTGAAACACAGAAATTGCATGGGAATTAAATACAAAAGGCAAATTGCCAACTTTAGTACACGAAGACTGACTCTTCTAACTGTCTATGTTTTGAACCATTCCTGTGACACTGGTTATCGATCCCGATGATACACTCCAGGTTTACTGTATCCCCTGGACCTTCTTATTGACGATGAAACACAGAAATTGCATCGGAATTAAATACAAAATGTACAATGCCGGCTTACGGACAAGAAGACTGACTCTTCTTACTGACTTAGTTTTGAACCATTCCTGTGACACTAGTTATAGATTCCGATGCTTCACTTCAGGTTTACTGTATACCTTGGACCTTCTTATTGACGATGAAACACAGAAATTGCATCGGAATTAAATACAAAAGGCACAATGCCGACCTAAGTACATGAAGACTGACTCTTCCCACTGTCTATGTTTTGAACCATTCCTGTGACACTAGTTTTGGATTCCGATGCTTCACTTCAGGTTTACTGTATCCCTCTGACCTTCTTATTGACAATGAAACACAGAAATTGCATCGGAATTAAATGCAAAAGGCACAATGCCGACTTAAGTACAAGAAGACTGACTCTTCTTACTGACTATGTTTGAACCATTCCTGTGTCACTAGTTACTGATTCCGATGCTTCACTTAAGGTTTACTGTATCCCTCTGACCTTCTTATTGACGATGAAACACAGAATTTGCATCGGAATTAAATACCAAAGGCACAATGCCGACTTATGGACAAGAAGACTGACTCTTCTTACTGACAATGCTCTGAACCATTTCTGTGACACTATTTATAGATTCCGATGCTTCACTTCAGGTTTACTGTATCCCTCTGACCTTCTTATTGACGATGAAGCACAGAAATTGCATCGGAATTAAATACAAAACGACAATGCCGACTTAAGTGCAAGAAGACTGACTCTTCTTACTGACTATGTTTGAACCATTCCTGTGACACTAGTTATAGATTGCGATGCTTTACTTCAGGTTTACTGTATACCTTGGACCTTCTTATTGACGATGAAACACAGAAAATGCATCGGAATTAAATAGAAAAGGCACAATGCCGACTTAAGTACAAGAAGACTGACTCTTCTTACTGTCTATGTATTGAAACATTCCTTTGACACTAGTTATAGATTCCGATGTTCACTCCAGGTTTACTGTATCCCTTGGACCTTCTTATTGACGATGAAACACAGATATTGCATCGGAAATAAATAGAAAAGGCACAATGCTGACTTAAGAACAAGAAGACTGACTCTTCTTACTGACTATGTTTTGAACCATTCCTGTGACACTAGTTATAGATCCGATGCTTCACTTCAGGTTTACTGTATCCCTCTGACCTTCTTATTGACGATGAAACTCAGAAATTGCATCGGAATTAAATACAAAAGGCACAATGCCGACTTAAGTACAAGAAGACTGACGTTTCTTACTGTCTATGAATTGAACCATTCCATTGACACTAGTTATAGATTCCGATGCTTCACTCCAGGTCTACTGTATCCCTTGGACCTTCTTATTGACGATGAAACACTGAAAATGCATCGGAATTAAATAGAAAAGGCACAATGCCGACTTAAGTTCAAGAAGACTGACTCTTCTTACTGACTATGTTTTGAACCATTCCTGTGACACTAGTTATAGGTTCCGATGCTTCACTTCAGGTTTACTGTATCCCTCTGACCTTCTTATTGTCGATGAAACACAGAAATTGCATCGGAATTAAATAGAAAAGGCACAATGCCGACTTAAGTACAAGAAGACTGACTCTTTTTACTGTCTATGTTTTGAACCATTCCTGTGACACTAGTTATAGATTCCGATGCTTCACTCCAGGTTTACTGTATCCCTTGGACCTTCTTATTGACGATGAAACACAGAAATTGCATCGGAATTAAATAGAAAATGCACAATGCAGACTTAAGTACAAGAAGACTGACTCTTCTTAGTGATTATAGTTTGAACCATTGCTGTGAACCTAATTATAGATTCCGACGCTTTACTTCAGGTTTACTGTATACCTTGGACATTCTTATTGACGACGAAACACAGAAATTGCATCGGAATTAAATAGAAAAGGCACAATGTCGACTTAAGTAACAGAAGACTGACTCTTCTTACTGTCTATGTTTTGAACCATTCCTGTGACACTAGTTATAGCTCCCGATGCTTCACTTCAGGTTTACTGTATACCTTGGACCTTCTTATTGACGATGAAACACAGAAATTGCATCGGAATTAAATACAAAAGTCACAATGCCGACTTAAGTACAAGAAGACTGACTCTTCCCACTGTCTATGTTTTGAACCATTCCTGTGACACTAGTTATAGCTCCCGATGCTTCACTTCAGGTTTACTGTATACCTTGGACCTTCTTATTGACGATGAAACACAGAAATTGCATCGGAATTAAATACAAAAGGCACAATGCCGACTTAAGTACAAGAAGACTGACTCTTCCCGCTGTCTATATTTTGTACAATTCCTGTGACACTAGTTTTGGATTCCGATGCTACACTTCAGGTTTACTGTATCCCTTGGACCTTCTTATTGACAATGAAACACAGAAATTGCATCGGAATTAAATACAAAAGGCACATACCGACTTAAGTACAAGAAGATTGACTCTTCCTACTGTCTATGTTTTGAACCATTCCTGTGACACTAGTTATAGATTCCGATGCTTCACTTAAGGTTTACTGTATCCCTCTGACTTTGTTGAGATGAAACACAGAAATTGCCTGGGAAATAAATACAAAAGGCACAATGCCGACTTAAGGACAAGAAGACTGACTCTTCTTACTGACTATGTTTTGAATCATTCCTGTGACTCTAGTTATAGATTCCGATACTTCACTTCAGGTTTACTGTATCCCTCTGTCCTTCTTATTGACAATGAAACACAGAAATTGCATCGGAATTAAATAGAAATGGCACAATGCCGACTTAAGTACAAGAAGACTGACGCTTCTTACTGACTATGTTTTTCAACCATTCCTGTGACACTAGTTATAGATTCCGGTGCTTCACTCCAGGTTTCCTGTTTCAATTGGACCTTCTTATTGACGATGAAACACAGAAATTTCCTCGGAATGAAATACAAAATGCACAATGCCGACTTAAGTACAAGAAGACTGACTCTTCCCGCTGTCTATATTTTGAACAATTCCTGTGACACTAGTTTTGGATTCCGATGCTACACTTCAGGTTTACTGTATCCCTCTGACCTTCTTATTGACGATGAAGCACAGAAATTGCATCGGAATTAAATACAAAACGACAATGCCGACTTAAGTGCAAGAAGACTGACTCTTCTTACTTACTATGTTTGAACCATTCCTGTGACACTAGTTATAGATTGCGATGCTTTACTTCAGGTTTACTGTATACCTTGGACCTTCTTATTGACGATGAAACACAGAAAATGCATCGGAATTAAATACAAAAGGCACAATGCCGACTTAAGTACAAGAAGACTGACTCTTCTTACTGTCTATGTATTGAAACATTCCTTTGACACTAGTTATAGATTCCGATGCTTCACTCCAGGTTTACTGTATCCCTTGGACCTTCTTATTGACGATGAAACACAGATATTGCATCGGAAATAAATAGAAAAGGCACAATGCTGACTTAAGAACAAGAAGACTGACTCTTCTTACTGACTATGTTTTGAACCATTCCTGTGACACTAGTTATAGATCCGATGCTTCACTTCAGGTTTACTGTATCCCTCTGACCTTCTTATTGACGATGAAACTCAGAAATTGCATCGGAATTAAATACAAAAGGCACAATGCCGACTTAAGTACAAGAAGACTGACGCTTCTTACTGTCTATGAATTGAACCATTCCATTGACACTAGTTATAGATTCCGATGCTTCACTCCAGGTCTACTGTATCCCTTGGACCTTCTTATTGACGATGAAACACTGAAAATGCATCGGAATTAAATAGAAAAGGCACAATGCCGACTTAAGTTCAAGAAGACTGACTCTTCTTACTGACTATGTTTAGAACCATTCCTGTGACACTAGTTATAGGTTCCGATGCTTCACTTCAGGTTTACTGTATCCCTCTGACCTTCTTATTGTCGATGAAACACAGAAATTGCATCGGAATTAAATAGAAAAGGCACAATGCCGACTTAAGTACAAGAAGACTGACTCTTTTTACTGTCTATGTTTTGAACCATTCCAGTGACACCAGTTATAGATTCCGATGCTTCTCTCCAGGTTTACTGTATCCCTTGGACCTTCTTATTGACGATGAAACACAGAAATTGCATCGGAATTAAATAGAAAATGCACAATGCAGACTTAAGTACAAGGAGACTGACTCTTCTTAGTGATTATAGTTTGAACCATTGCTGTGAACCTAATTATAGATTCCGACGCTTTACGTCAGGTTTACTGTATACCTTGGACATTCTTATTGACGACGAAACACAGAAATTGCATCGGAATTAAATAGAAAAGGCACAATGTCGACTTAAGTAACAGAAGACTGACTCTTCTTACTGTCTATGTTTTGAACCATTCCTGTGACACTAGTTATAGCTCCCGATGCTTCACTTCAGGTTTACTGTATACCTTGGACCTTCTTATTGACGATGAAACACAGAAATTGCATCGGAATTAAATACAAAAGTCACAATGCCGACTTAAGTACAAGAAGACTGACTCTTCCCACTGTCTATGTTTTGAACCATTCCTGTGACACTAGTTATAGATTGCGATGCTTCACTTCAGGTTTACTGTATCTCTCTGACTTTGTTGCCGATGAAACACAGAAATTGCCTGGGAAATAAATACAAAAGGCACAATGCCGACTTAAGGACAAGAAGACTGACTCTTCTTACTGACTATGATTTGAATCATTCCTGTGACTCTAGTTATAGATTCCGATGCTTCACTTCAGGTTTACTGTATCCCTCTGTCCTTCTTATTGACGATGAAACACAGAAATTGCTTCGGAATTAAATAGATATGGCACAATGCCGACTTAAGTACAAGAAGACTGACGTTTCTTACTGACTATGTTTTTCAACCATTCCTGTGACACTAGTTATAGATTCCGGTGCTTCACTCCAGGTTTCCTGTTTCCCTTGGACCTTCTTATTGACGATGAAACACAGAAATTGCCTCGGAATTAAATACAAAACGACAATGCCGACTTAAGTGCAAGAAGACTGACTCTTCTTACTGACTATGTTTGAACCACTCCTGTGACACTAGTTATAGATTGCGATGCTTTACTTCAGGTTTACTGTATACCTTGGACCTTCTTATTGACGATGAAACACAGAAAATGCATCGGAATTAAATACAAAAGGCACAATGCCGACATAAGTACAAGAAGGCTGATTCTTCCTACTGTCTATGTTTTGAACCATTCCTGTGACACTAGTTGTGGATTCCGATGCTTCACTTCAGTTTTACTGTATCCCTCTGACCTTCTTATTGACGATGAAACACAGAAATTGCATCGGAATTAAATGCAAAAGGCACAATGCCGACTTAAGGACAAGAAGACTGACTCTTCTTACTGTCTATGTTTTGATCCATTCCTGTGACACTAGCAATAGATTTCGATGCTTCACTTCAGGTTTACTGTATCCCTCTGACCTTCCTATTGACGATGAAACACAGAAATTGCATCGGAATTAAATACAAAAGGCATAATGCCGACTTAAGTACAAGAAGACTGACTCTTCTTACTGTCTATGTTTTGACCCATTCCATTGACACTAGTTATGGATTCCGATGCTTCACTTCAGGTTTACAGTTTCCCTTGGACCTATGTATTGACGGTGAAACACAGAAATTGCATGGGAATTAAATACAAAAGGCAAATTGCCAACTTTAGTACACGAAGACTGACTCTTCTAACTGTCTATGTTTTGAACCATTCCTGTGACACTGGTTATCGATCCCGATGATACACTCCAGGTTTACTGTATCCCCTGGACCTTCTTATTGACGATGAAACACAGAAATTGCATCGGAATTAAATACAAAATGTACAATGCCGGCTTACGGACAAGAAGACTGACTCTTCTTACTGACTTAGTTTTGAACCATTCCTGTGACACTAGTTATAGATTCCGATGCTTCACTTCAGGTTTACTGTATACCTTGGACCTTCTTATTGACGATGAAACACAGAAATTGCATCGGAATTAAATACAAAAGGCACAATGCCGACCTAAGTACATGAAGACTGACTCTTCCCACTGTCTATGTTTTGAACCATTCCTGTGACACTAGTTTTGGATTCCGATGCTTCACTTCAGGTTTACTGTATCCCTCTGACCTTCTTATTGACAATGAAACACAGAAATTGCATCGGAATTAAATGCAAAAGGCACAATGCCGACTTAAGTACAAGAAGACTGACTCTTCTTACTGACTATGTTTGAACCATTCCTGTGTCACTAGTTACTGATTCCGATGCTTCACTTAAGGTTTACTGTATCCCTCTGACCTTCTTATTGACGATGAAACACAGAATTTGCATCGGAATTAAATACCAAAGGCACAATGCCGACTTATGGACAAGAAGACTGACTCTTCTTACTGACAATGCTCTGAACCATTTCTGTGACACTATTTATAGATTCCGATGCTTCACTTCAGGTTTACTGTATCCCTCTGACCTTCTTATTGACGATGAAGCACAGAAATTGCATCGGAATTAAATACAAAACGACAATGCCGACTTAAGTGCAAGAAGACTGACTCTTCTTACTGACTATGTTTGAACCATTCCTGTGACACTAGTTATAGATTGCGATGCTTTACTTCAGGTTTACTGTATACCTTGGACCTTCTTATTGACGATGAAACACAGAAAATGCATCGGAATTAAATAGAAAAGGCACAATGCCGACTTAAGTACAAGAAGACTGACTCTTCTTACTGTCTATGTATTGAAACATTCCTTTGACACTAGTTATAGATTCCGATGTTCACTCCAGGTTTACTGTATCCCTTGGACCTTCTTATTGACGATGAAACACAGATATTGCATCGGAAATAAATAGAAAAGGCACAATGCTGACTTAAGAACAAGAAGACTGACTCTTCTTACTGACTATGTTTTGAACCATTCCTGTGACACTAGTTATAGATCCGATGCTTCACTTCAGGTTTACTGTATCCCTCTGACCTTCTTATTGACGATGAAACTCAGAAATTGCATCGGAATTAAATACAAAAGGCACAATGCCGACTTAAGTACAAGAAGACTGACGCTTCTTACTGTCTATGAATTGAACCATTCCATTGACACTAGTTATAGATTCCGATGCTTCACTCCAGGTCTACTGTATCCCTTGGACCTTCTTATTGACGATGAAACACTGAAAATGCATCGGAATTAAATAGAAAAGGCACAATGCCGACTTAAGTTCAAGAAGACTGACTCTTCTTACTGACTATGTTTTGAACCATTCCTGTGACACTAGTTATAGGTTCCGATGCTTCACTTCAGGTTTACTGTATCCCTCTGACCTTCTTATTGTCGATGAAACACAGAAATTGCATCGGAATTAAATAGAAAAGGCACAATGCCGACTTAAGTACAAGAAGACTGACTCTTTTTACTGTCTATGTTTTGAACCATTCCTGTGACACTAGTTATAGATTCCGATGCTTCACTCCAGGTTTACTGTATCCCTTGGACCTTCTTATTGACGATGAAACACAGAAATTGCATCGGAATTAAATAGAAAATGCACAATGCAGACTTAAGTACAAGAAGACTGACTCTTCTTAGTGATTATAGTTTGAACCATTGCTGTGAACCTAATTATAGATTCCGACGCTTTACTTCAGGTTTACTGTATACCTTGGACATTCTTATTGACGACGAAACACAGAAATTGCATCGGAATTAAATAGAAAAGGCACAATGTCGACTTAAGTAACAGAAGACTGACTCTTCTTACTGTCTATGTTTTGAACCATTCCTGTGACACTAGTTATAGCTCCCGATGCTTCACTTCAGGTTTACTGTATACCTTGGACCTTCTTATTGACGATGAAACACAGAAATTGCATCGGAATTAAATACAAAAGTCACAATGCCGACTTAAGTACAAGAAGACTGACTCTTCCCACTGTCTATGTTTTGAACCATTCCTGTGACACTAGTTATAGCTCCCGATGCTTCACTTCAGGTTTACTGTATACCTTGGACCTTCTTATTGACGATGAAACACAGAAATTGCATCGGAATTAAATACAAAAGGCACAATGCCGACTTAAGTACAAGAAGACTGACTCTTCCCGCTGTCTATATTTTGAACAATTCCTGTGACACTAGTTTTGGATTCCGATGCTACACTTCAGGTTTACTGTATCCCTTGGACCTTCTTATTGACAATGAAACACAGAAATTGCATCGGAATTAAATACAAAAGGCACATACCGACTTAAGTACAAGAAGATTGACTCTTCCTACTGTCTATGTTTTGAACCATTCCTGTGACACTAGTTATAGATTCCGATGCTTCACTTAAGGTTTACTGTATCCCTCTGACTTTGTTGAGATGAAACACAGAAATTGCCTGGGAAATAAATACAAAAGGCACAATGCCGACTTAAGGACAAGAAGACTGACTCTTCTTACTGACTATGTTTTGAATCATTCCTGTGACTCTAGTTATAGATTCCGATACTTCACTTCAGGTTTACTGTATCCCTCTGTCCTTCTTATTGACAATGAAACACAGAAATTGCATCGGAATTAAATAGAAATGGCACAATGCCGACTTAAGTACAAGAAGACTGACGCTTCTTACTGACTATGTTTTTCAACCATTCCTGTGACACTAGTTATAGATTCCGGTGCTTCACTCCAGGTTTCCTGTTTCAATTGGACCTTCTTATTGACGATGAAACACAGAAATTGCCTCGGAATGAAATACAAAATGCACAATGTCGACTTAAGTACAAGAAGACTGACTCTTCTTACTGACTATGTTTGAACCATTCCTGTGTCACTAGTTACTGATTCCGATGCTTCACTCCAGGTTTACTGTATCCCTTGGACCTTCTTATTGACGATGAAACACAGAAATTGCATCGGAATTAAATGCAAAAGGCACAATGCCGACTTAAGGACAAGAAGGCTGACTCTTCTTACTGTCTCTGTTTTGAATCATTCCTGTGACACTAGCAATAGATTCCGATGCTTCACTTCAGGTTTACTGTATCCCACTGACTTTCCTATTGACGATGAAACACAGAAATTGCATCGGAATTAAATGCAAAAGGCACAATGCCGACTTAAGGACAAGAAGGCTGATTCTTGTTACTGTCTCTGTTTTGAATCATTCCTGTGACACTAGTTATAGATTCCGATGCTTCACTTCAGGTTTACTGTATCCCTTGGACCTTCTTATTGACGATGAAACACAGAAATTGCATAGGAATTAAATACAAAAGGCACAATGCCGACTTAGGGACAAGAAGACAGACTGTTCTTACTGTTTATGTTTTAACCATTCCTGTGACACTAGTTATAGATTCCGATGCTTCACTTCAGGTTTACTGTATCCCTCTGACCTTATTGACGATGAAACACAGAAATTGCATCTGAATTAAATACAAAAGGCACAATGGCGACTTAAGGACAAGAAGACTGACTATGTTTTGAACCAGTCCTGTGACACTAGTTATAGATTGCGATGCTTCACTTCAGGTTTACTGTTTCCCTTGGACCTTCGTATTGACGATGAAATACAGAAATTGCATCTGAATTAAAAACAAAAGGCACAATGCCGACTTAAGTACAAGAAGACTGACTGTTCATACTGACTATGTTTTGAACCATTCCTGTGACACTAGTTATAGATTCCGATGCTTCACTTCAGGTTTACTGTATTCCTGTGACCTGCTTATTGACGATGAAACACAGAGATTGCATCGGAATTAAATTAAAAGGCACAATGCCGTCTTAAGTACAAGAAGACTGACTCTTCTTACTGTCTATGTTTTGAAGCATTCCTGTGAGACCAGTTGTAGATTCCGATGCTTCACTTCAGGTTTACAGTATCCCTTGGACCTTCTTATTGATGATGAAACACAGAAATTGCATTGGAATTAAATACAAAAGGCACAATGGCGACTTAAATACAAGAAGACTGACTCTTCTTACTGTCTATGTATTGAAACATTCCTTTGACACTAGTTATAGATTCCGATGCTTCACTCCAGGTTTACTGTATCCCTTGGACCTTCTTATTGACGATGAAACACAGAAATTGCATCGGAATTAAATAGAAAATGCACAATGCAGACTTAAGTACAAGAAGACTGACTCTTCTTAGTGATTATAGTTTGAACCATTGCTGTGAACCTAATTATAGATTCCGACGCTTTACTTCAGGTTTACTGTATACCTTGGACATGCTTATTGACGTCGAAACACAGAAATTGCATCGGAATAAAAAAAAAAAAGGCACAATGTCGACTTAAGTAACAGAAGACTGACTCTTCTTACTGTCTATGTTTTGAACCATTCCTGTGACACTAGTTATAGCTCCCGATGCTTCACTTCAGGTTTACTGTATACCTTGGACCTTCTTATTGACGATGAAACACAGAAATTGCATCGGAATTAAATACAAAAGGCACAATGCCGACTTAAGTACAAGAAGACTGACTCTTCCCACTGTCTATGTTTTGAACCATTCCTGTGACACTAGTTATAGATTGCGATGCTTCACTTCAGGTTTACTGTATCCCTCTGACTTTGTTGCCGATGAAACACAGAAATTGTCTGGGAAATAAATACAAAAGGCACAATGCCGACTTAAGGACAAGAAGACTGACTCTTCTTACTGACTATGATTTGAATCATTCCTGTGACTCTAGTTATAGATTCCGATGCTTCACTTCAGGTTTACTATATCCCTCTGTCCTTCTTATTGACGATGAAACACAGAAATTGCTTCGGAATTAAATAGAAATGGCACAATGCCGACTTAAGTACAAGAAGACTGACGTTTCTTACTGACTATGTTTTTCAACCATTCCTGTGACACTAGTTATAGATTCCGGTGCTTCACTCCAGGTTTCCTGTTTCCCTTGGACCTTCTTATTGACGATGAAACACAGAAATTGCCTCGGAATTAAATACAACAGGCACAATGTCGACTTAAGTACTAGAAGACTTACTTTTCTTACTGACTATGTTTGAACCATTCCTGTGTCACTAGTTACTGATTCCGATGCTTCACTTAAGGTTTACTGTATCCCTTGGACCTTCTTATTGACGATGAAACACAGAATTTGCATCGGAATTAAATACCAAAGGCACAATGCCGACTTATGGGAAAGAAGACTGACTCTTTTTACTGACAATGCTCTGAACCATTTCTGTGACACTATTTATAGATTCCGATGCTTCACTTCAGGTTTACTGTATCCCTCTGACCTTCTTATTGACGATGAAGCACAGAAATTGCATCGGAATTAAATACAAAACGACAATGCCGACTTAAGTGCAGGGAGACTGACTCTTCTTACTGACTATGTTTGAACCATTCCTGTGACACTAGTTATAGATTGCGATGCTTTACTTCAGGTTTACCGTATACCTTGGACCTTCTTATTGACGATGAAACACAGAAAATGCATCGGAATTAAATACAAAAGGCACAATGCCGACATAAATACAAGAAGGCTGATTCTTCCTACTGTCTCTGTTTTGAACCATTCCTGTGACACTAGTTGTGGATTCCGATGCTTCACTTCAGTTTTACTGTATCCCTCTGACCTTCTTATTGACGATGAAACACAGAAATTGCATCGGAATTAAATGCAAAAGGCACAATGCCGACTTAAGGACAAGAAGACTGACTCTTCTTACTGTCTCTGTTTTGATCCATTCCTGTGACACTAGCAATAGATTCCGATGCTTCACTTCAGGTTTACTGTATCCCTCTGACCTTCCTATTGACGATGAAACACAGAAATTGCATCGGAATTAAATACAAAAGGCATAATGCCGACTTAAGTACAAGAAGACTGACTCTTCTTACTGACTATGTTTTGACCCATTCCATTGACACTAGTTATGGATTCCGATGCTTCACTCCAGGTTCACTGTATCCCTTGGACCTTGTTATTGACGAAGAAACACAGAAATTGCATCGGAATTAAGTAGAAAAAGCACAATGCCGACTTAAGTACAAGAAGTTCGACTCTTCTTACTGACTATGTTTTGAACCATTCCTGTGACACTAGTTATAGATTCCGATGCTTCACTTCAGGTTTACAGTTTCCCTTGGACCTATGTATTGACGGTGAAACACAGAAATTGCATGGGAATTAAATACAAAAGGCAAATTGCCAACTTTAGTACACGAAGGCTCACTCTTCTAACTGTCTATGTTTTGAACCATTCCTGTGACACTAGTTATGGATCCCGATGATACACTCCAGGTTTACTGTATCCCCTGGACCTACTTATTGACGATGAAACACAGAAATTGCATCGGAATTAAATACAAAAGGTACAATGCCGACTTACGGACAAGAAGACTGACTCTTCTTACTGACTTAGTTTTGAACCATTCCTGTGACACTAGTTATAGATTCCGATGCTTCACTTCAGGTTTACTGTATACCTTGGACCTTCTTATGGACGATGAAACACGGAAATTGCATCGGAATTAAATACAAAAGGCACAATGCCGACTTAAGTACAAGAAGACTGACTCTTCCCACTGTCTATGTTTTGAACCATTCCTGTGAAACTAGTTTTGGATTCCGATGCTTCACTTCAGGTTTACTGTATCCCTCTGACCTTCTTATTGACAATGAAACACAGAAATTGCATCGGAATTAGATGCAAAAGCCACAATGCCGACTTAAGTACAAGAAGACTGACTCTTCTTACTGTCTATGTTTTGAACCATTTCTGTGACACTAGTTATAGATCCCGATGCTTCACTTCAGGTTTACTGTATCCCTCTGACTTTATTGCCGATGAAACACATAAATTGCATCGGAATTAAATACAAAAGGCACAATGCCAACTTAATGGACAAGAAGACTGACGTTTCTTACCGACTATGTTTTTCAACCATTCCTGTGACACTAGTTATAGATTCCGGTGCTTCACTCCAGGTTTCCTGTTTCCCTTGGACCTTCTTATTGACGATGAAACACAGAAATTGCCTCGGAATTAAATACAAAAGGCACAATGTCGACTTAAGTACAAGAAGACTGACTCTTCTTACTGACTATGTTTGAACCATTCCTGTGTCACTAGTTACTGATTCCGATGCTTCACTTAAGGTTTACTGTATCCCTTGGACCTTCTTATTGACGATGAAACACGGAATTTGCATCGGAATTAAATACCAAAGGCACAATGCCGACTTATGGACAAGAAGACTGACTCTTCTTACTGACAATGCTCTGAACCATTTCTGTTACACTATTTATAGATTCCGATGCTTCACTTCAGGTTTACAGTATCCCTCTGACCTTCTTATTGACGATGAAGCACAGAAATTGCATCGGAATTAAATACAAAACGACAATGCCGACTTAAGTGCAAGAAGACTGACTCTTCTTACTGACTATGTTTGAACCATTCCTGTGACACTAGTTATAGATTGCGATGCTTTACTTCAGGTTCACTGTATCCCTTGGACCTTGTTATTGACGAAGAAACACAGAAATTGCATCGGAATTAAGTAGAAAAAGCACAATGCCGACTTAAGTACAAGAAGTTCGACTCTTCTTACTGACTACGTTTTGAACCATTCCTGTGACACTAGTTATAGATTCCGATGCTTCACTTCAGGTTTACAGTTTCAATTGGACCTTTGTATTGACGGTGAAACACAGATATTGCATGGGAATTAAATACAAAAGGCAAATTGCCAACTTTAGTACACGAAGACTGACTCTTCTAACAGTCTATATTTTGAACCATTCCTGTGACACTAGTTATGGATCCCGATGATACACTCCAGGTTTACTGTATCCCCTGGACCTTCTTATTGACGATGAAACACAGAAATTGCATCGGAATTAAATACAAAAGGTACAATGCCGACTTACGGACAAGAAGACTGACTCTTCTTACTGTCTTAGTTATGAACCATTCCTGTGACACTAGTTATAGATTCCGATGCTTCACTTCAGGTTTACTGTATACCTTGGACCTTCTTATTGACGATGAAACACAGAAATTGCATCGGAATTAAATACAAAAGGTACAATGCCAACTTAAGTACAAGAAGACTGACTCTTCCCACTGTCTATGTTTTGTACCATTCCTATGACACTAGTTTTGGATTCCGATGCTTCACTTCAGGTTTACTGTATCCCTCTGACCTTCTTATTGACAATGAAACACAGAAATTGCATCGGAATTAAATACAAAAGGCACAATGCCGCCTTAAGTACAAGAAGACTGACTCTTCTTACTGTCTATGTTTTGAACCATTTCTGTGACACTAGTTATAGATCCCGATGCTTCACTTCAGGTTTACTGTATCCCTCTGACTTTATTGCCGATGAAACACAGAAATTGCATCGGAATTAAATACAAAAGGCTCAATGCCAACTTAATGGACAAGAAGACTGACTCTTCTTACTGACTATGTTTTGAACCATTCCTGTGACTCTAGTTATAGATTCCGATGCTTCACTTCAGGTTTACTGTATCCCTCTGACCTTCTTATTGACAATGAAACACAGAAATTGCATCGTAATTAAATACAAAAGCCACAATGCCGACTTAAGTACAAGAAGATTGACTCTTCCTACTGTCTATGTTTTGAACCATTCCTGTGACACTAGTTATAGATTCCGATGCTTCACTTAAGGTTTACTGTATCCCTCTGACTTTGTTGAGATGAAACACAGAAATTGCCTGGGAAATAAATACAAAAGGCACAATGCCGACTTAAGGACAAGAAGACTGACTCTTCTTACTGACTATGTTTTGAATCATTCCTGTGACTCTAGTTATAGATTCCGATACTTCACTTCAGGTTTACTGTATCCCTCTGTCCTTCTTATTGACAATGAAACACAGAAATTGCATCGGAATTAAATAGAAATGGCACAATGCCGACTTAAGTACAAGAAGACTGACGCTTCTTACTGACTATGTTTTTCAACCATTCCTGTGACACTAGTTATAGATTCCGGTGCTTCACTCCAGGTTTCCTGTTTCAATTGGACCTTCTTATTGACGATGAAACACAGAAATTGCCTCGGAATGAAATACAAAATGCACAATGTCGACTTAAGTACAAGAAGACTGACTCTTCTTACTGACTATGTTTGAACCATTCCTGTGTCACTAGTTACTGATTCCGATGCTTCACTCCAGGTTTACTGTATCCCTTGGACCTTCTTATTGACGATGAAACACAGAAATTGCATCGGAATTAAATGCAAAAGGCACAATGCCGACTTAAGGACAAGAAGGCTGACTCTTCTTACTGTCTCTGTTTTGAATCATTCCTGTGACACTAGCAATAGATTCCGATGCTTCACTTCAGGTTTACTGTATCCCACTGACCTTCCTATTGACGACGAAACACAGAAATTGCATCGGAATTAAATGCAAAAGGCACAATGCCGACTTAAGGACAAGAAGGCTGATTCTTCTTACTGTCTCTGTTTTGAATCATTCCTGTGACACTAGTTATAGATTCCGATGCTTCACTTCAGGTTTACTGTATCCCTTGGACCTTCTTATTGACGATGAAACACAGAAATTGCATAGGAATTAAATACAAAAGGCACAATGCCGACTTAGGGACAAGAAGACAGACTGTTCTTACTGTTTATGTTTTAACCATTCCTGTGACACTAGTTATAGATTCCGATGCTTCACTTCAGGTTTACTGTATCCCTCTGACCTTATTGACGATGAAACACAGAAATTGCATCTGAATTAAATACAAAAGGCACAATGGCGACTTAAGGACAAGAAGACTGACTATGTTTTGAACCAGTCCTGTGACACTAGTTATAGATTGCGATGCTTCACTTCAGGGTTACTGTTTCCCTTGGACCTTCGTATTGACGATGAAATACAGAAATTGCATCTGAATTAAAAACAAAAGGCACAATGCCGACTTAAGTACAAGAAGACTGACTGTTCATACTGACTATGTTTTGAACCATTCCTGTGACACTAGTTATAGATTCCGATGCTTCACTTCAGGTTTACTGTATTCCTGTGACCTGCTTATTGACGATGAAACACAGAGATTGCATCGGAATTAAATTAAAAGGCACAATGCCGTCTTAAGTACAAGAAGACTGACTCTTCTTACTGTCTATGTTTTGAAGCATTCCTGTGAGACCAGTTGTAGATTCCGATGCTTCACTTCAGGTTTACAGTATCCCTTGGACCTTCTTATTGACGATGGAACACAGAAATTGCATTGGAATTAAATACAAAAGGCACAATGGCGACTTAAGTACAAGAAGACTGACTCGTCTTACTGTCTATGTATTGAAACATTATTTTGACACTAGTTATAGATTCCGATGCTTCACTCCAGGTTTACTGTATCCCTTGGACCTTCTTATTGACGATGAAACACAGAAATTGCATCGGAATTAAATAGAAAATGCACAATGCAGACTTAAGTACAAGAAGACTGACTCTTCTTAGTGATTATAGTTTGAACCATTGCTGTGAACCTAATTATAGATTCCGACGCTTTACTTCAGGTTTACTGTATACCTTGGACATGCTTATTGACGACGAAACACAGAAATTGCATCGGAATTAAATAGAAAAGGCACAATGTCGACTTAAGTAACAGAAGACTGACTCTTCTTACTGTCTATGTTTTGAATCATTCCTGTGACACTAGTTATAGCTCCCGATGCTTCACTTCAGGTTTACTGTATACCTTGGACCTTCTTATTGACGATGAAACACAGAAATTGCATCGGAATTAAATACAAAAGGCACAATGCCGACTTAAGTACAAGAAGACTGACTCTTCCCACTG
Source organism: Schistocerca serialis cubense (assembly GCF_023864345.2). Lineage (NCBI taxonomy): Eukaryota > Metazoa > Arthropoda > Insecta > Orthoptera > Acrididae > Schistocerca > Schistocerca serialis. The sequence goes on from NC_064644.1 coordinate 641,234,548, forward strand.
TCTATGTTTTGAACCATTCCTGTGACACTAGTTATAGATTGCGATGCTTCACTTCAGGTTTACTGTATCCCTCTGACTTTGTTGCCGATGAAACACAGAAATTGCCTGGGAAATAAATACAAAAGGCACAATGCCGACTTAAGGACAAGAAGACTGACTCTTCTTACTGACTATGATTTGAATCATTCCTGTGACTCTAGTTATAGATTCCGATGCTTCACTTCAGGTTTACTGTATCCCTCTGTCCTTCTTATTGACGATGAAACACAGAAATTGCTTCGGAATTAAATAGAAATGGCACAATGCCGACTTAAGTACAAGAAGACTGACGTTTCTTACTGACTATGTTTTTCAACCATTCCTGTGACACTAGTTATAGATTCCGGTGCTTCACTCCAGGTTTCCTGTTTCCCTTGGACCTTCTTATTGACGATGAAACACAGAAAATGCCTCGGAATTAAATACAAAAGGCACAATGTCGACTTAAGTACTAGAAGACTTACTTTTCTTACTGACTATGTTTGAACCATTCCTGTGTCACTAGTTACTGATTCCGATGCTTCACTTAAGGTTTACTGTATCCCTTGGACCTTCTTATTGACGATGAAACACAGAATTTGCATCGGAATTAAATACCAAAGACACAATGCCGACTTATGGGAAAGAAGACTGGCTCTTTTTACTGACAATGCTCTGAACCATTTCTGTGACACTATTTATAGATTCCGATGCTTCACTTCAGGTTTACTGTATCCCTCTGACCTTCTTATTGACGATGAAGCACAGAAATTGCATCGGAATTAAATACAAAACGACAATGCCGACTTAAGTGCAAGAAGACTGACTCTTCTTACTGACTATGTTTGAACCATTCCTGTGACACTAGTTATAGATTGCGATGCTTTACTTCAGGTTTACTGTATACCTTGGACCTTCTTATTGACGATGAAACACAGAAAATGCATTGGAATTAAATACAAAAGGCACAATGCCGACATAAGTACAAGAAGGCTGATTCTTCCTACTGTCTATGTTTTGAACCATTCCTGTGACACTAGTTGTGGATTCCGATGCTTCACTTCAGTTTTACTGTATCCCTCTGACCTTCTTATTGACGATGAAACACAGAAATTGCATCGGAATTAAATGCAAAAGGCACAATGCCGACTTAAGGACAAGAAGACTGACTCTTCTTACTGTCTCTGTTTTGATCCATTCCTGTGACACTAGCAATAGATTCCGATGCTTCACTTCAGGTTTACTGTATCCCTCTGACCTTCCTATTGACGATGAAACACAGAAATTGCATCGGAATTAAATACATAAGGCATAATGCCGACTTAAGTACAAGAAGACTGACTCTTCTTACTGTCTATGTTTTGACCCATTCCATTGACACTAGTTATGGATTCCGATGCTTCACTCCAGGTTCACTTTATCCCTTGGACCTTGTTAGTGACGAAGAAACACAGAAATTGCATCGGAATTAAGTAGAAAAAGCACAATGCCGACTTAAGTACAAGAAGTTCGACTCTTCTTACTGACTATGTTTTGAACCATTCCTGTGACACTAGTTATAGATTCCGATGCTTCACTTCAGGTTTACAGTTTCCCTTGGACCTATGTATTGACGGTGAAACACAGAAATTGCATGGGAATTAAATACAAAAGGCAAATTGCCAACTTTAGTACACGAAGACTCACTCTTCTAACTGTCTATGTTTTGAACCATTCCTGTGACACTAGTTATGGATCCCGATGATACACTCCAGGTTTACTGTATCCCCTGGACCTACTTATTGACGATGAAACACAGAAATTGCATCGGAATTAAATACAAAAGGTACAATGCCGACTTACGGACAAGAAGACTGACTCTTCTTACTGACTTAGTTTTGAACCATTCCTGTGACACTAGTTATAGATTCCGATGCTTCACTTCAGGTTTACTGTATACCTTGGACCTTCTTATGGACGATGAAACACGGAAATTGCATCGGAATTAAATACAAAAGGCACAATGCCGACTTAAGTACAAGAAGACTGACTCTTCCCACTGTCTATGTTTTGAACCATTCCTGTGAAACTAGTTTTGGATTCCGATGCTTCACTTCAGGTTTACTGTATCCCTCTGACCTTCTTATTGACAATGAAACACAGAAATTGCATCGGAATTAGATGCAAAAGCCACAATGCCGACTTAAGTACAAGAAGACTGACTCTTCTTACTGTCTATGTTTTGAACCATTTCTGTGACACTAGTTATAGATCCCGATGCTTCACTTCAGGTTTACTGTATCCCTCTGACTTTATTGCCGATGAAACACATAAATTGCATCGGAATTAAATACAAAAGGCACAATGCCAACTTAATGGACAAGAAGACTGACGTTTCTTACTGACTATGTTTTTCAACCATTCCTGTGACACTAGTTATAGATTCCGGTGCTTCACTCCAGGTTTCCTGTTTTCCTTGGACCTTCTTATTGACGATGAAACACAGAAATTGCCTCGGAATTAAATACAAAAGGCACAATGTCGACTTAAGTACAAGAAGACTGACTCTTCTTACTGACTATGTTTGAACCATTCCTGTGTCACTAGTTACTGATTCCGATGCTTCACTTAAGGTTTACTGTATCCCTTGGACCTTCTTATTGACGATGAAACACGGAATTTGCATCGGAATTAAATACCAAAGGCACAATGCCGACTTATGGACAAGAAGACTGACTCTTCTTACTGACAATGCTCTGAACCATTTCTGTTACACTATTTATAGATTCCGATGCTTCACTTCAGGTTTACAGTATCCCTCTGACCTTCTTATTGACGATGAAGCACAGAAATTGCATCGGAATTAAATACAAAACGACAATGCCGACTTAAGTGCAAGAAGACTGACTCTTCTTACTGACTATGTTTGAACCATTCCTGTGACACTAGTTATAGATTGCGATGCTTTACTTCAGGTTCACTGTATCCCTTGGACCTTGTTATTGACGAAGAAACTCAGAAATTGCATCGGAATTAAGTAGAAAAAGCACAATGCCGACTTAAGTACAAGAAGTTCGGCTCTTCTTACTGACTACGTTTTGAACCATTCCTGTGACACTAGTTATAGATTCCGATGCTTCACTTCAGGTTTACAGTTTCAATTGGACCTTTGTATTGACGGTGAAACACAGATATTGCATGGGAATTAAATACAAAAGGCAAATTGCCAACTTTAGTACACGAAGACTGACTCTTCTAACAGTCTATATTTTGAACCATTCCTGTGACACTAGTTATGGATCCCGATGATACACTCCAGGTTTACTGTATCCCCTGGACCTTCTTATTGACGATGAAACACAGAAATTGCATCGGAATTAAATACAAATGGTACAATGCCGACTTACGGACAAGAAGACTGACTCTTCTTACTGACTTAGTTATGAACCATTCCTGTGACACTAGTTATAGATTCCGATGCTTCACTTCAGGTTTACTGTATACCTTGGACCTTCTTATTGACGATGAAACACTGAAATTGCATCGGAATTAAATACAAAAGGTACAATGCCAACTTAAGTACAAGAAGACTGACTCTTCCCACTGTCTATGTTTTGTACCATTCCTATGACACTAGTTTTGGATTCCGATGCTTCACTTCAGGTTTACTGTATCCCTCTGACCTTCTTATTGACAATGAAACACAGAAATTGCATCGGAATTAAATACAAAAGGCACAATGCCGCCTTAAGTACAAGAAGACTGACTCTTCTTACTGTCTATGTTTTGAACCATTTCTGTGACACTAGTTATAGATCCCGATGCTTCACTTCAGGTTTACTGTATCCCTCTGACTTTATTGCCGATGAAACACAGAAATTGCATCGGAATTAAATACAAAAGGCTCAATGCCAACTTAATGGACAAGAAGACTGACTCTTCTTACTGACTATGTTTTGAACCATTCCTGTGACACTAGTTATAGATTCCGATGCTTCACTTCAGGTTTACTGTATCCCTCTGACCTTCTTATTGACAATGAAACACAGAAATTGCATCGTAATTAAATACAAAAGCCACAATGCCGACTTAAGTACAAGAAGACTGACTCTTCTTACTGTCTATGATTTGAACCATTCCTGTGACACTAGTTATGGATTCCGATGCTTCACTTCAGGTTTACTGTTACCTTGGACCTTCTTATTGACGATGAATTACAGAAATTGCATCGGAATTAAATACAAAAGGCACAATGCCGACTTAAGTACAAGAAGACTGGCTCTTCCTACTGTCTATGTTTTGGACCAATTCTGTGACACTAGTTATAGAGTCCGATGCTTCACTTCAGGTTTACTGTATCCCTTGGAACTTCTTATTGACGATGAAACACAGAAATGGCATCGGAATTAAATACAAAAGGGACAATGCCGACTAAAGTACCTGAAGACTGACTCTTCTTAATGACTATGTCTTGAACCATTCCTGTGACACTAGTTATAGATTCCGATGCTTCACTTCAGGTTTACTGTATCCCTCTGACCTTCTTATTGACGATGAAACACAGAAATTGCATCGGAATTAAATACAAAAGGGACAATGCCGACTTAAGTACCCGAAGACTGACTCTTCTTACTGTCAATGTTTGAACCATTCCTGTGACACTAGTTATAGATTTCGATGCTTCACTTCAGGTTTACTGTATCCCTCTGACCTTCTTATTGAGGGTGTAACACAGAAATTGCATCGGAATTAAATACGAAAGGCACAATGCCGACTTAAGTACAAGAGGACTGACTCTTGTTACTGACTATTTTTGAACCATTCCTGTGGCACTAGTTATAGATTCCGATGCTTTACTTCAGGTTTACTGTATACCTTGGACCTTCTTATTGACGATGAAACACAGAAAATGCATCGGAATTAAATACAAAAGGCACAATGCCGACATAAGTACAAGAAGGCTGATTCTTCCTACTGTCTATGTTTTGAACCATTCGTGTGACACTAGTTGTGGATTTCGATGCTTCACTTCAGGTTTAGTGTATCCCTCTGACCTTCTTATTGACGATGAAACACAGAAATTGCATCGGAATTAAATGCAAAAGGCACAATGCCGACATAAGAACAAGAAGACTGACTCTTCTTACTGACTCTGTTTTGAACCATTCCTGTGACACTAGCAATAGATTCCGATGCTACACTTCAGGTTTACTGTATCCCTCTGACCTTCTTATTGACGATGAAACAAAGAAATTGCATCGGAATTAAATACAAAGGGCATAATGCCGACTTAAGTACAAGAAGACTGACTCTTCTTACTGACTATGTTTTGACCCATTCCATTGACACTAGTTATGGATTCCGATGCTTCACTCCAGGTTCACTGTATCCCTTGGACCTTGTTATTGACGATGAAACACAGAAATTGCATCGGAATTAAGTAGAAAATGCACAATGCCGACTTAAGTACAAGAAGACCGACTCTTCTTACTGACTATCTTTTGAACCATTCCTGTGACACTAGTTATAGATTTTGATGCTTCACTTCAGGTTTACAGTATCCCTTGGACCTTTTTATTGACGATGAAACACAGAAATTGCATCGGAATTAAATACAAAAGGCAAATTGCCAACTTTAGTACACGAAGACTGACTCTTCTTACTGTCTATGTTTTGAACCATTCCTGTGGCACTAGTTGTAGATCCGATGCTTCACTTCAGGTTTACTGTATCCCAGTGACCTTCTTATTGACGATGAAACACAGAGATTGCATCGGAATTAAATAGAAAAGGCACAATGCCGACTTAAGTACAAGAAGACTGACTCTTCCCGCTGTCTACGTTTTGAACAATTCCTGTGACACTAGTTTTGGATTCCGATGCTACACTTCAGGTTTACTGTATCCCTTTGACCTTCTTATTGACAATGAAACACAGAAATTGCATCGGAATTAAATACAAAAGGCACAATGCCGACTTAAGTACAAGAAGATTGACTCTTCCTACTGTCTATGTTTTGAACCATTCCTGTGACACTAGTTATAGATTCCGATGCTTCACTTAAGGTTTACTGTATCCCTCTGACTTTGTTGAGATGAAACACAGAAATTGCCTGGGAAATAAATACAAAAGGCACAATGCCGACTTAAGGACAAGAAGACTGACTCTTCTTACTGACTATGTTTTGAATCATTCCTGTGACTCTAGTTATAGATTCCGATACTTCACTTCAGGTTTACTGTATCCCTCTGTCCTTCTTATTGACAATGAAACACAGAAATTGCATCGGAATTAAATAGAAATGGCACAATGCTGACTTAAGTACAAGAAGACTGACGCTTCTTACTGACTATGTTTTTCAACCATTCCTGTGACACTAGTTATAGATTCCGGTGCTTCACTCCAGGTTTCCTGTTTCAATTGGACCTTCTTATTGACGATGAAACACAGAAATTGCCTCGGAATGAAATACAAAATGCACAATGTCGACTTAAGTACAAGAAGACTGACTCTTCTTACTGACTATGTTTGAACCATTCCTGTGTCACTAGTTACTGATTCCGATGCTTCACTCCAGGTTTACTGTATCCCTTGGACCTTCTTATTGACGATGAAACACAGAAATTGCATCGGAATTAAATGCAAAAGGCACAATGCCGACTTAAGGACAAGAAGGCTGACTCTTCTTACTGTCTCTGTTTTGAATCATTCCTGTGACACTAGCAATAGATTCCGATGCTTCACTTCAGGTTTACTGTATCCCACTGACCTTCCTATTGACGATGAAACACAGAAATTGCATCGGAATTAAATGCAAAAGGCACAATGCCGACTTAAGGACAAGAAGGCTGATTCTTCTTACTGTCTCTGTTTTGAATCATTCCTGTGACACTAGTTATAGATTCCGATGCTTCACTTCAGGTTTACTGTATCCCTTGGACCTTCTTATTGACGATGAAACACAGAAATTGCATAGGAATTAAATACAAAAGGCACAATGCCGACTTAGGGACAAGAAGACAGACTGTTCTTACTGTTTATGTTTTAACCATTCCTGTGACACTAGTTATAGATTCCGATGCTTCACTTCAGGTTTACTGTATCCCTCTGACCTTATTGACGATGAAACACAGAAATTGCATCTGAATTAAATACAAAAGGCACAATGGCGACTTAAGGACAAGAAGATTGACTATGTTTTGAACCAGTCCTGTGACACTAGTTATAGATTGCGATGCTTCACTTCAGGTTTACTGTTTCCCTTGGACCTTCGTATTGACGATGAAATACAGAAATTGCATCTGAATTAAAAACAAAAGGCACAATGCCGACTTAAGTACAAGAAGACTGACTGTTCATACTGACTATGTTTTGAACCATTCCTGTGACACTAGTTATAGATTCCGATGCTTCACTTCAGGTTTACTGTATTCCTGTGACCTGCTTATTGACGATGAAACACAGAGATTGCATCGGAATTAAATTAAAAGGCACAATGCCGTCTTAAGTACAAGAAGACTGACTCTTCTTACTGTCTATGTTTTGAAGCATTCCTGTGAGACCAGTTGTAGATTCCGATGCTTCACTTCAGGTTTACAGTATCCCTTGGACCTTCTTATTGACGATGAAACACAGAAATTGCATTGGAATTAAATACAAAAGGCACAATGGCGACTTAAGTACAAGAAGACTGACTCTTCTTACTGTCTATGTATTGAAACATTCCTTTGACACTAGTTATAGATTCCGATGCTTCACTCCAGGTTTACTGTATCTCTTGGACCTTCTTATTGACGATGAAACACAGAAATTGCATCGGAATTAAATAGAAAATGCACAATGCAGACTTAAGTACAAGAAGACTGACTCTTCTTAGTGATTATAGTTTGAACCATTGCTGTGAACCTAATTATAGATTCCGACGCTTTACTTCAGGTTTACTGTATACCTTGGACATGCTTATTGACGACGAAACACAGAAATTGCATCGGAATTAAATAGACAAGGCACAATGTCGACTTAAGTAACAGAAGACTGACTCTTCTTACTGTCTATGTTTTGAACCATTCCTGTGACACTAGTTATAGCTCCCGATGCTTCACTTCAGGTTTACTGTATACCTTGGACCTTCTTATTGACGATGAAACACAGAAATTGCATCGGAATTAAATACAAAAGGCACAATGCCGACTTAAGTACAAGAAGACTGACTCTTCCCACTGTCTATGTTTTGAACCATTCCTGTGAAACTAGTTATAGATTGCGATGCTTCACTTCAGGTTTACTGTATCCCTCTGACTTTGTTGCCGATGAAACACAGAAATTGCCTGGGAAATAAATACAAAAGGCACAATGCCGACTTAAGGACAAGAAGACTGACTCTTCTTACTGACTATGATTTGAATCATTCCTGTGACTCTAGTTATAGATTCCGATGCTTCACTTCAGGTTTACTGTATCCCTCTGTCCTTCTTATTGACGATGAAACACAGAAATTGCTTCGGAATTAAATAGAAATGGCACAATGCCGACTTAAGTACAAGAAGACTGACGTTTCTTACTGACTATGTTTTTCAACCATTCCTGTGACACTAGTTATAGATTCCGGTGCTTCACTCCAGGTTTCCTGTTTCCCTTGGACCTTCTTATTGACGATGAAACACAGAAATTGCCTCGGAATTAAATACAAAAGGCACAATGTCGACTTAAGTACTAGAAGACTTACTTTTCTTACTGACTATGTTTGAACCATTCCTGTGTCACTAGTTACTGATTCCGATGCTTCACTTAAGGTTTACTGTATCCCTTGGACCTTCTTATTGACGATGAAACACAGAATTTGCATCGGAATTAAATACCAAAGGCACAATGCCGACTTATGGGAAAGAAGACTGACTCTTCTTACTGACAATGCTCTGAACCATTTCTGTGACACTATTTATAGATTCCGATGCTTCACTTCAGGTTTACTGTATCCCTCTGACCTTCTTATTGACGATGAAGCACAGAAATTGCATCGGAATTAAATACAAAACGACAATGCCGACTTAAGTGCAAGAAGACTGACTCTTCTTACTGACTATGTTTGAACCATTCCTGTGACACTAGTTATAGATTGCGATGCTTTACTTCAGGTTTACTGTATACCTTGGACCTTCTTATTGACGATGAAACACAGAAAATGCATCGGAATTAAATACAAAAGGCACAATGCCGACATAAGTACAAGAAGGCTGATTCTTCCTACTGTCTATGTTTTGAACCATTCCTGTGACACTAGTTGTGGATTCCGATGCTTCACTTCAGTTTTACTGTATCCCTCTGACCTTCTTATTGACGATGAAACACAGAAATTGCATCGGAATTAAATGCAAAAGGCACAATGCCGACTTAAGGACAAGAAGACTGACTCTTCTTACTGTCTCTGTTTTGATCCATTCCTGTGACACTAGCAATAGATTCCGATGCTTCACTTCAGGTTTACTGTATCCCTCTGACCTTCCTATTGACGATGAAACACAGAAATTGCATCGGAATTAAATACAAAAGGCATAATGCCGACTTAAGTACAAGAAGACTGACTCTTCTTACTGTCTATGTTTTGACCCATTCCATTGACACTAGTTATGGATTCCGATGCTTCACTCCAGGTTCACTGTATCCCTTGGACCTTGTTATTGACGAAGAAACACAGAAATTGCATCGGAATTAAGTAGAAAAAGCACAATGCCGACTTAAGTACAAGAAGTTCGACTCTTCTTACTGACTATGTTTTGAACCATTCCTGTGACACTAGTTATAGATTCCGATGCTTCACTTCAGGTTTACAGTTTCCCTTGGACCTATGTATTGACGGTGAGACACAGAAATTGCATGGGAATTAAATACAAAAGGCAAATTGCCAACTTTAGTACACGAAGACTGACTCTTCTAACTGTCTATGTTTTGAACCATTCCTGTGACACTAGTTATGGATCCCGATGATACACTCCAGGTTTACTGTATCCCCTGGACCTAGTTATTGACGATGAAACACAGAAATTGCATCGGAATTAAATACAAAATGTACAATGCCGACTTACGGACAAGAAGACTGACTCTTCTTACTGACTTAGTTTTGAACCATTCCTGTGACACTAGTTATAGATTCCGATGCTTCACTTCAGGTTTACTGTATACCTTGGACCTTCTTATGGACGATGAAACACGGAAATTGCATCGGAATTAAATACAAAAGGAACAATGCCGACTTAAGTACAAGAAGACTGACTCATCCCACTGTCTATGTTTTGAACCATTCCTGTGAAACTAGTTTTGGATTCCGATGCTTCCCTTCAGGTTTACTGTATCCCTCTGACCTTCTTATTGACAATGAAACACAGAAATTGCATCGGAATTAGATGCAAAAGCCACAATGCCGACTTAAGTACAAGAAGACTGACTCTTCTTACTGTCTATGTTTTGAACCATTTCTGTGACACTAGTTATAGATCCCGATGCTTCACTTCAGGTTTACTGTATCCCTCTGACTTTATTGCCGATGAAACACATAAATTGCATCGGAATTAAATACAAAAGGCACAATGCCAACTTAATGGACAAGAAGACTGACGTTTCTTACTGACTATGTTTTTCAACCATTCCTGTGACACTAGTTATAGATTCCGGTGCTTCACTCCAGGTTTCCTGTTTCCCTTGGACCTTCTTATTGACGATGAAACACAGAAATTGCCTCGGAATTAAATACAAAAGGCACAATGTCGACTTAAGTACAAGAAGACTGACTCTTCTTACTGACTATGTTTGAACCATTCCTGTGTCACTAGTTACTGATTCCGATGCTTCACTTAAGGTTTACTGTATCCCTTGGACCTTCTTATTGACGATGAAACACGGAATTTGCATCGGAATTAAATACCAAAGGCACAATGCCGACTTATGGACAAGAAGACTGACTCTTCTTACTGACAATGCTCTGAACCATTTCTGTTACACTATTTATAGATTCCGATGCTTCACTTCAGGTTTACAGTATCCCTCTGACCTTCTTATTGACGATGAAGCACAGAAATTGCATCGGAATTAAATACAAAACGACAATGCCGACTTAAGTGCAAGAAGACTGACTCTTCTTACTGACTATGTTTGAACCATTCCTGTGACACTAGTTATAGATTGCGATGCTTTACTTCAGGTTCACTGTATCCCTTGGACCTTGTTATTGACGAAGAAACACAGAAATTGCATCGGAATTAAGTAGAAAAAGCACAATGCCGACTTAAGTACAAGAAGTTCGACTCTTCTTACTGACTACGTTTTGAACCATTCCTGTGACACTAGTTATAGATTCCGATGCTTCACTTCAGGTTTACAGTTTCAATTGGACCTTTGTATTGACGGTGAAACACAGATATTGCATGGGAATTAAATACAAAAGGCAAATTGCCAACTTTAGTACACGAAGACTGACTCTTCTAACAGTCTATATTTTGAACCATTCCTGTGACACTAGTTATGGATCCCGATGATACACTCCAGGTTTACTGTATCCCCTGGACCTTCTTATTGACGATGAAACACAGAAATTGCATCGGAATTAAATACAAAAGGTACAATGCCGACTTACGGACAAGAAGACTGACTCTTCTTACTGACTTAGTTATGAACCATTCCTGTGACACTACTTATAGATTCCGATGCTTCACTTCAGGTTTACTGTATACCTTGGACCTTCTTATTGACGATGAAACACAGAAATTGCATCGGAATTAAATACAAAAGGTACAATGCCAACTTAAGTACAAGAAGACTGACTCTTCCCACTGTCTATGTTTTGTACCATTCCTATGACACTAGTTTTGGATTCCGATGCTTCACTTCAGGTTTACTGTATCCCTCTGACCTTCTTATTGACAATGAAACACAGAAATTGCATCGGAATTAAATACAAAATGCACAATGCCGCCTTAAGTACAAGAAGACTGACTCTTCTTACTGTCTATGTTTTGAACCGTTTCTGTGACACTAGTTATAGATCCTGATGCTTCACTTCAGGTTTACTGTATCCCTCTGACTTTATTGCCGATGAAACACAGAAATTGCATCGGAATTAAATACAAAAGGCTCAATGCCAACTTAATGGACAAGAAGACTGACTCTTCTTACTGACTATGTTTTGAACCATTCCTGTGACTCTAGTTATAGATTCCGATGCTTCACTTCAGGTTTACTGTATCCCTCTGACCTTCTTATTGACAATGAAACACAGATATTGCATCGTAATTAAATACAAAAGCCACAATGCCGACTTAAGTACAAGAAGACTGACTCTTCTTACTGTCTATGATTTGAACCATTCCTGTGACACTAGTTATGGATTCCGATGCTTCACTTCAGGTTTACTGTTACCTTGGACCTTCTTATTGACGATGAATTACAGAAATTGCATCGGAATTAAATACAAAAGGCACAATGCCGACTTAAGTACAAGAAGACTGGCTCTTCCTACTGTCTATGTTTTGGACCAATTCTGTGACACTAGTTATAGAGTCCGATGCTTCACTTCAGGTTTACTGTATCCCTTGGAACTTCTTATTGACGATGAAACACAGAAATGGCATCGGAATTAAATACAAAAGGGACAATGCCGACTAAAGTACCCGAAGACTGACTCTTCTTACAGACTATGTCTTGAACCATTCCTGTGACACAAGTTATAGATTCCGATGCTTCACTTCAGGTTTACTGTATCCCTCTGACCTTCTTATTGACGATGAAACACAGAAATTGCATCGGAATTAAATACAAAAGGGACAATGCCGACTTAAGTACCCGAAGACTGACTCTTCTTACTGTCAATGTTTGAACCATTCCTGTGACACTAGTTATAGATTTCGATGCTTCACTTCAGGTTTACTGTATCCCTCTGACCTTCTTATTGAGGGTGTAACACAGAAATTGCATCGGAATTAAATACGAAAGGCACAATGCCGACTTAAGTACAAGAGGACTGACTCTTGTTACTGACTATTTTTGAACCATTCCTGTGACACTAGTTATAGATTCCGATGCTACACTTTAGGTTTACTGTATCCCTCTGACCTTCTTATTGACGATGAAACAAAGAAATTGCATCGGAATTAAATACAAAAGGCATAATGCCGACTTAAGTACAAGAAGACTGACTCTTCTTACTGACTATGTTTTGACCCATTCCATTGACACTAGTTATGGATTCCGATGCTTCACTCCAGGTTCACTGTATCCCTTGGACCTTGTTATTGACGATGAAACACAGAAATTGCATCGGAATTAAGTAGAAAATGCACAATGCCGACTTAAGTACAAGAAGACCGACTCTTCTTACTGACTATCTTTTGAACCATTCCTGTGACACTAGTTATAGATTTTGATGCTTCACTTCAGGTTTACAGTATCCCTTGGACCTTTTTATTGACGATGAAACACAGAAATTGCATCGGAATTAAATACAAAAGGCAAATTGCCAACTTTAGTACACGAAGACTGACTCTTCTTACTGTCTATGTATTGAACCATTCCTGTGACACTAGTTATGGATCCCGATGCTATACTCCAGGTTTACTGTATCCCCTGGACCTTCTTATTGAGGATGAAACGCAGAAATTGCATCGGAATTAAATACAAAAGGCACAACGCTGACTTAAGGACAAGAAGACTGACTCTTCTTACTGACTTGGTTTTGAACCATTCCTGTGACACTAGTTATAGATTCCGATGCTTCACTTCAGGTTTTTTGTATCCCTCTGACATTCTTATTGACGATGAAACACAGAAATTGCATCGGAAATAAATACAAAAGGCACAATGCCGACTTAAGTACAAGAAGACTGACTCTTCCTACTGTCTATGTTTTGAACCATTCCTGTGACACTAGTTATAGATTCCGATGCTTCACTTCAGGTTTACTGTATCCCTCTGACCTTATTGCCGATGAAACACAGAAATTGCATCGGAATTAAATACAAAAGGCACAATGGCGACTTAAGGACAAGAAGACTGACTCTTCTTACTGTCTATGTTTTGAACCATTCCTGTGGCACTAGTTGTAGATCCGATGCTTCACTTCAGGTTTACTGTATCCCAGTGACCTTCTTATTGACGATGAAACACAGAGATTGCATCGGAATTAAATAGAAAAGGCACAATGCCGACTTAAGTACAAGAAGACTGACTCATCTTACTGTCTATGTTTTGAACCATGCCTGTGGCACTAGTTGTAGATTCCGATGCTTCACTTCAGGTTTACTGTATCCCTTGGACCTTCTTATAGACGATGAAACACAGAAATTGCATCGGAATTATATACAAAAGGCACAATGCCGACTTAAGTACATGAAGACCGAATCTTCTTACTGACAATGATTTGAACGATTCCTGTGACACTAGTTATAGATTCCGTTGCTTCACTTCATTTTTACTGTATCCCTTGGACATTCTTATTGACGATGAAACACAGAAATTGCATCGGAATTAAATATAAAAGGCACAATGCCGACTTAAGTACAAGAAGACTGACTCTTCTTACTGTCTATGTTATGAACCATTCCTGTGACACTAGTTATAGATTCCGATGCTTCACTCCAGGTTTACTACATCCCTTGGACCTTCTTATTGACAATGAAACACAGAAATTGCATCTGAATTAAATAGAAAAAGCACAATGCCGACTAAAGTACAAGTAGACTGACTCTTCTTAGTGATTATAGTTTGAACCATTGCTGTGACACTAGTTATAGATTCCGACGCTTTACTTCAGGTTTACTGTATACCTTGGACATTCTTATTGACGATGAAACACAGAAATTGCATCGGAATTAAATAGAAAAGGCACAATGCAGACTTAAGTACAAGCAGACTGACTCTTCTAACTGACTATGTTTTGAACTATTCCTGTGACACTAGTTATAGATTCCGATGCTTCACTTCACGTTTACTGTATCCCTCTGACATTCTTATTGACGATGAAACACTGAAATTGCATCGGAATTAAATAGAAAAGGCACAATGCCGACTTATGTACAAGAAGACTGACTCTTCTTACTGACTATGTTTTGAACCATTCCGGTGACACTAGTTATAGATTCCGATGCTTCACTTCAGGTTTACTGTATCCCTCTGACCTTCTTATTGACGATGAAACACAGAAATTGCATCGGAATTAAATACAAAAGGCACAATGCCGACTTAAGTACAAGAAGACTGACTCTTCCTACTGTCTCTGCTTTGAACCAATACTGTGACACTAGTTATAGATTCCGATGCTTTACTCCAGGTTTACTGTATCCCTTGGACCTTCTTGTTGACGATGAAACACAGATATTGCATCGGAATTAAATACAAAAGGCACAATGCCGACTTAAGGACAAGAAGACTGACTCTTCCTACTGACTATGTTTTGAACCATTCCTGTGACACTCGTAATAGATTCCGATGCTTCAGGTTTACTGTATCCCTCTGACCTTCTTATTGACGGTGAAACACAGAAATTGCATCGGAATTAAATACGAAAGGCACAATGTCGACTTAAGTACAAGAAGACTGACTCTTTTTACTGTCTATGTTTGAAACATTCCTGTGACACTAGTTATAGATTCCGATGCTTCACTCCAAGTTTACTGTATCCCTTGGACCTTCTTATTGACGATGAAACAAAGAAATTGCATCGGAATTAAATACAAAAGCCACAATGCCGACATAAGTACAAGAAGGATGACTGTTCTTACTGATTATAGTTTGAACCTTTCCTGTGACACTAGTTATAGATTCCGATGCTTTACTTCCGGTTTACTGTATACCTTGGACCTTCTTATTGACGATGAAACACAGACATTGCACCGGAATTAAGTACAAAAGGCACAATGCCGAGTTAAGTACAACAAGACAGACTCTTCCTACTGTCTATGTTTTGAACCATTCCTGTGACACTAGTTGTGGATTCCGATGCTTCACTTCAGGTTTACTGTATTCCTTGGACCTTCTTATTGACGATGAAACACAGAAATTGCATCGAAACTAAATACAAAAGGCACAATGCCGACTTAAATACAAGAAGACAGACTCTTCTTACTGTCTATGTTTCAACCATTCCTGTGACACTAGTTATAGATTCCGATGCTTCACTTCAGGTTTTTTGTATCCCTCTGACATTCTTATTGACGATGAAACACAGAAATTGCATCGGAAATAAATACAAAAGGCACAATGCCGACTTAAGTACAAGAAGACTGACTCTTCCTACTGTCTATGTTTTGAACCATTCCTGTGACACTAGTTATAGATTCCGATGCTTCACTTCAGGTTTACTGTATCCCTCTGACCTTATTGCCGATGAAACACAGAAATTGCATCGGAATTAAATACAAAAGGCACAATGGCGACTTAAGGACAAGAAGACTGACTCTTCTTACTGTCTATGTTTTGAACCATTCCTGTGGCACTAGTTGTAGATCCGATGCTTCACTTCAGGTTTACTGTATCCCAGTGACCTTCTTATTGACGATGAAACACAGAGATTGCATCGGAATTAAATAGAAATGGCACAATGCCGACTTAAGTACAAGAAGACTGACTCATCTTACTGTCTATGTTTTGAACCATGCCTGTGGCACTAGTTGTAGATTCCGATGCTTCACTTCAGGTTTACTGTATCCCTTGGACCTTCTTATAGACGATGAAACACAGAAATTGCATCGGAATTATATACAAAAGGCACAATGCCGACTTAAGTACATGAAGACCGAATCTTCTTACTGACAATGATTTGAACGATTCCTGTGACACTAGTTATAGATTCCGTTGCTTCACTTCATTTTTACTGTATCCCTTGGACATTCTTATTGACGATGAAACACAGAAATTGCATCGGAATTAAATATAAAAGGCACAATGCCGACTTAAGTACAAGAAGACTGACTCTTCTTACTGTCTATGTTATGAACCATTCCTGTGACACTAGTTATAGATTCCGATGCTTCACTCCAGGTTTACTACATCCCTTGGACCTTCTTATTGACAATGAAACACAGAAATTGCATCTGAATTAAATAGAAAAAGCACAATGCCGACTAAAGTACAAGTAGACTGACTCTTCTTAGTGATTATAGTTTGAACCATTGCTGTGACACTAGTTATAGATTCCGACGCTTTACTTCAGGTTTACTGTATACCTTGGACATTCTTATTGACGATGAAACACAGAAATTGCATCGGAATTAAATAGAAAAGGCACAATGCAGACTTAAGTACAAGCAGACTGACTCTTCTAACTGACTATGTTTTGAACTATTCCTGTGACACTAGTTATAGATTCCGATGCTTCACTTCACGTTTACTGTATCCCTCTGACATTCTTATTGACGATGAAACACTGAAATTGCATCGGAATTAAATAGAAAAGGCACAATGCCGACTTATGTACAAGAAGACTGACTCTTCTTACTGACTATGTTTTGAACCATTCCGGTGACACTAGTTATAGATTCCGATGCTTCACTTCAGGTTTACTGTATCCCTCTGACCTTCTTATTGACGATGAAACACAGAAATTGCATCGGAATTAAATACAAAAGGCACAATGCCGACTTAAGTACAAGAAGACTGACTCTTCCTACTGTCTCTGCTTTGAACCAATACTGTGACACTAGTTATAGATTCCGATGCTTTACTCCAGGTTTACTGTATCCCTTGGACCTTCTTGTTGACGATGAAACACAGATATTGCATCGGAATTAAATACAAAAGGCACAATGCCGACTTAAGGACAAGAAGACTGACTCTTCCTACTGACTATGTTTTGAACCATTCCTGTGACACTCGTAATAGATTCCGATGCTTCAGGTTTACTGTATCCCTCTGACCTTCTTATTGACGGTGAAACACAGAAATTGCATCGGAATTAAATACGAAAGGCACAATGTCGACTTAAGTACAAGAAGACTGACTCTTTTTACTGTCTATGTTTGAAACATTCCTTTGACACTAGTTATAGATTCCGATGCTTCACTCCAAGTTTACTGTATCCCTTGGACCTTCTTATTGACGATGAAACAAAGAAATTGCATCGGAATTAAATACAAAAGCCACAATGCCGACATAAGTACAAGAAGGATGACTGTTCTTACTGATTATAGTTTGAACCTTTTCTGTGACACTAGTTATGGATTCCGATGCTTTACTTCCGGTTTACTGTATACCTTGGACCTTCTTATTGACGATGAAACACAGACATTGCACCGGAATTAAGTACAAAAGGCACAATGCCGAGTTAAGTACAACAAGACAGACTCTTCCTACTGTCTATGTTTTGAACCATTCCTGTGACACTAGTTGTGGATTCCGATGCTTCACTTCAGGTTTACTGTATTCCTTGGACCTTCTTATTGACGATGAAACACAGAAATTGCATCGAAACTAAATACAAAAGGCACAATGCCGACTTAAATACAAGAAGACTGACTCTTCTTACTGTCAATGTTTTGAACCATTACTGTGACACTAGTTATAGATTCCGATGCTCCACTGCAAGTTTACTGTATCCCTTGGACCATCTT
The DNA here is from genome assembly GCF_023864345.2 of Schistocerca serialis cubense. Classification (NCBI taxonomy): domain Eukaryota; kingdom Metazoa; phylum Arthropoda; class Insecta; order Orthoptera; family Acrididae; genus Schistocerca; species Schistocerca serialis. The sequence continues at coordinate 641,253,135 of NC_064644.1, forward strand.
GTTGGCGATGAAAAACAGAAATTGCATCGGAATTAAATAAAAATGGCACAATGCCGACTTATGGACAAGAAGACTGACTCTTCTTACTGACTATGTTTTGAACCATTCCTGTGACACCAGTTATAGATTCCGATTTTTCACTTCATGTTTACTGTATCCCTTGGACCTTCTTATTGACGATGAAACACGGAAATTGCATCGGAATTAAATGTAAAAGGCACAATGCCGACTTAAGTACAAGAAGACAGACTCTTCTTACTGTCTATGTTTCAACCATTCCTGTGACACTAGTTATAGATTCCGATGCTTCACTTCAGGTTTACTGTATCCCTCTGACCTTCTTATTGACGATGAAACACAGAAATTGCACCGCAATTAAATACAAAAGGCACAATGCCGACTTAAGTACAAGAAGACTGACTCTTCTTACTGACTATGTTTTGAAACATTCCTGTGTCACTAGTTATAGATTCCGATGCTTCACTTCAGGTTTACAGTATACCTTGGACTTTCTAATAGACGATGAAACACAGAAATTGCATCGGAATAAAATAGAAAAGGCACAATGCCGACTTAAGTACAAGTAGACTGACTCTTCTTACTGACTATGTTTTGAACCATTCCATTGACACTAGTTATAGATTCCGATGCTTCACTCCTGGTTTACTGTATCCCTTGGACTTTCTTATTGACGATGAAACACAGAAATTGCATCGGAATTAAATTGAAGTGGCACAATGCCGACTTAAGTACAAGAAGACTGACTTCTTACTGACTATGTTTTAACCATTCCTGTGACACTAGTTATATATTCCGATGCTTCACTTCAGGTTTACTGTATCCCTCTGACCTTCTTATTGACGATGAAACTCAGAAATTGCATCGGAATTAAATACAAAAAGGCACAATGCCGACTTAAGTACAAGAAGACTGACTCTTCTTACTGTCTATGAATTGAACCATTCCATTGACACTAGTTATGGATTCCGATGCTTCACTGCAGGTCTACTGTATCCCTTGGACCTTCTTATTGACGATGATACACAGAAATTGCATCGTAATTAAATACAAAAGCCACAATGCCAACTTAAGAACAAGAAGACTGACTCTTCTTAGTGTCTATGATTCGAACCATTCCTGTGACACTAGTTATAGATTCCGATGCTTCACTTCAGGTTTACTGTTTCCCTTGGACCTTCTTATTGACGATGAAACACAGAAATTGCATCGGAATCAAATACAAAAGGCACAATGCCGACTTAAGTGCAAGAGGACTGACTCTTCCTACTGTCTATGTTTTGAACCAATTCTGTGACACTAGTTATAGAGTCCGATGCTTCACTTCAGGTTTACTGTATCCCTTGGAACTTCTTATTGACGAAGAATCACAGAAATTGGATCGGAATTAAATACAAAAGGCACAATGCCAACTTAAGGACAAGAAGACTGACTCTTCTTACTGTCTATATTTTGAACCATTCCAGTGACACTAGTTATAGATTCCGATGCTTCACTTCAGGTTTACTGAATTCCTTGGACCTTCTTATTGACGATGAAACACAGAATTTTCATCGGAATTAAGTACAAAAGGCACAATGCCGACTTAAGTACAAGAAGACTTATTCTTCCTACTGTCTATGCTTTGAACCAATTCTGTGACACTAGTAATAGAGTCCGATGCTACACTTCAGGTTTACTGTATCCCTTGGACCTTCTTATTGACGATCAATCACAGGAATTGCATCGGAATTAAATACACAAGGCACAATGCCGACTTAACTACAAGAAGACTGACTCTTCTTACTGTCTATACTTTGAACCATTCCGATGCTTCACTTCAGGTTTACTATATTCCTTGGACCTTCTTATTGACGATGAAACACAAAAATAACATCGAAACAAAATACAAAAGGCACAATGCCGACTTAAATACAAGAAGACTGACTCTTCTTACTGTCAGTGTCTTGATCCATTACTGTGACACTAGTTATAGATTCCGATGCTCCTCTGCAGGTTTACTGTGTCCCTTGGACCATCTTGTTGGCGATGAAACACAGAAATTGCATCGGAATTAAATAGAAAAGGCACAATGCCGACTTAAGTACAAGAAGACTGACTCCTCTTAGTGATTATAGTTTGAACCATTGCTGTTACACTAGTTAGAGATTCCGACGCTTTACTTCAGGTTTACTGTATACCTTGGACATTCTTATTGACGATGAAACACCGAAATTGCATCGGAATTAAATAGAAAAGCCACATTGTCGACTTAAGTACAAGAAGACTGACTCATCTTACTGTCTATGTTTTGAACCATTCCTGTGACACTAGTTATAGATTCCGATGCTTCACTCCAGGTTTACTGTATCCCTTGGACCTTCATATTGACGATGAAACACAGAAATGGCATCGGAATTAAATAGAAAAGGCACAATGCCGACTTAAGTACAAGAAGACTGACTCTTCTTACTGACTATGTATTGAACCATTCCTGTGACACTAGTTATAGATTCCGATGCTTCACTTCAGGTTTACAGTTGCCCTTGGACCTTTGTATTGACGATGAAACACAGAAATTGCAACGGAATTAAATACAAAAGGCAAATTGCCAACTTTAGTACACGAAGAGACTGACTCTTCTAACTGTCTATGTTTTGAACCATTCCTGTGACACTAGTTATGGATCCCGATGATACACTCCAAGTTCACTGTATCCCCTGGACCTTCTTATTGACGATAAAACACAGAAATTGCATCGGAATTAAATACAAAAGGCACAATTCCGACTTACGGACAAGAAGACAGACTCTTCTTACTGACTTAGTTTTGAACCATTCCTGTGACACTAGTTATAGATTCCGATGCTTCACTCCAGGTTTACTACATCCCTTGGACCTTCTTATTGACAATGAAACACAGAAATTGCATCTGAATTAAATAGAAAAAGCACAATGCCGACTAAAGTACAAGTAGACTGACTCTTCTTAGTGATTATAGTTTGAACCATTGCTGTGACACTAGTTATAGATTCCGACGCTTTACTTCAGGTTTACTGTATACCTTGGACATTCTTATTGACGATGAAACACAGAAATTGCATCGCAATTAAATAGAAAAGGCACAATGCAGACTTAAGTACAAGCAGACTGACTCTTCTTACTAACTATGTTTTGAACTATTCCTGTGACACTAGTTATAGATTCCGATGCTTCACTTCACGTTTACTGTATCCCTCTGACCTTCTTATTGGCGATGAAACACTGAAATTGCATCGGAATTAAATAGAAAAGGCACAATGCCGACTTATGTACAAGAAGACTGACTCTTCTTACTGACTATGTTTTGAACCATTCGGGTGACACTAGTTATAGATTCCGATGCTTCACTTCAGGTTTACTGTATCCCTCTGACCTTCTTATTGACGATGAAACACAGAAATTGCATCGGAATTAAATACAAAAGGCACAATGCCGACTTAAGTACAAGAAGACTGACTCTTCCTACTGTCTATGCTTTGAACCAATACTGTGACACTAGTTATAGATTCCGATGCTTTACTCAAGGTTTACTGTATCCCTTGGACCTTCTTGTTGACGATGAAACACAGATATTGCATCGGAATTAAATACAAAAGGCACAATGCCGACTTAAGGACAAGAAGACTGACTCTTCCTACTGACTATGTTTTGAACCATTCCTTTGACACTCGTAATAGATTCCGATGCTTCAGGTTTACTGTATCCTTCTGACCTTCTTATTGACGGTGAAACACAGAAATTGCATCGGAATTAAATACGAAAGGCACAATGCCGACTTAAGTACAAGAAGACTGACTCTTTTTACTGTCTATGTTTTGAAACATTCCTGTGACACTAGTTATAGATTCCGATGCTTCACTCCTGGTTTACTGTATCCCTTGGACCTTCTTATTGACGATGAAACACAGAAATTGCATCGGAATTAAATACAAAAGCCACAATGCCGACATAAGTACAAGAAGGATGACTGTTCTTACTGGTTATAGTTTGAACCTTTCCTGTGACACTAGTTATAGATTCCGATGCTTTACTTCCGGTTTACTGTATACCTTGGACCTTCTTATTGACGATGAAACACAGACATTGCACCGGAATTAAGTACAAAAGGCACAATGCCGAGTTAAGTACAACAAGACAGACTCTTCTTACTGTCTATGTTTTGAACCATTCCTGTGACACTAGTTGTGGATTCCGATGCTTCACTTCAGGTTTACTGTATTCCTTGGACCTTCTTATTGACGATGAAACACAGAAATTGCATCGGAATTAAATAAAAAAGGCACAATGCCGACTTATGGACAAGAAGACTGACTCTTCTTACTGACTATGTTTTGAACCATTCCTGTGACACTAGTTATAGATTCCGATGCTTCACTTCATGTTTACTGTATCCCTTGGACCTTCTTATTGACGATGAAACACGGAAATTGCATCGGAATTAAATACAAAAGGCACAATGCCGACTTAAGTACAAGAAGACAGACTCTTCTTACTGTCTATGTTTCAACCATTCCTGTGACACTAGTTATAGATTCCGATGCTTCACTTCAGGTTTACTGTATCCCTCTGACCTTCTTATTGACGATGAAACACAGAAATTGCACCGCAATTAAATACAAAAGGCACAATGCCGACTTAAGTACAAGAAGACTGACTCTTCTTACTGACTATGTTTTGAACCATTCCTGTGTCACTAGTTATAGGTTCCGATGCTTCACTTCAGGTGTACAGTATATCTTGGACTTTCTAATAGACGATGAAACACAGAAATTGCATCGGAATAAAATAGAAAAGGCACAATGCCGACTTAAGTACAAGAAGACTGACTCTTCTTACTGACTATGTTTTGAACCATTCCATTTAGATTAGATTAGATTAGATTTACTTTCATTCCAATTGATCCATAGTGAGGAGGTCCTCCAGGATGTGGAACATGTCAGAAAAACAACAATACATGACAAATATTTAAACTAAAACAAATAAGCTAATGTACCATTCCACAGGCCCAAGTGGAATGATCGTCATTTTTTAATGAACACTAAGAGTCATTTTACAAATACTATTGCACTGAATTTAAAATAAAAAAGTTTTATATTTATTTATAAGGTAAGAAACATGTAATACAACTACTGTAATACTTATTTACAATGAACACATTACTGCACTGAAATGGTGCAGAAGTTAGATTATACTTACACACACACACACACACACACACACACACACACACACACACACACACACACACACAAATTTTCAGTGAACACATTACTGCACTGAAATTGTGCAGAAGTTATGTTGTACTTATATACAAATCAGTTGGTTTTCCTCAGAAATTCATCAATGGAGTAGAAGGAGTTGGCCACCAATAAATCCTTTAGGCTTCTCTTAAACTGAATTTCATTGGTTGTTAAGCTTTTTATGGCTGCTGGCAAGTTATTGAAAATGTGTGTTCCTGAATAATGCACACCTTTTTGTACAAGACTAAATGACTTTAAATCCTTGTGAAGATTATTCTTATTTCTAGTATTGATTCCATGAATTGAGCTGTTGGTTTGAAAAAGTGATATATTTTTAATGACAAATTTCATTAAGGAATAAATATATTGGGAAGCTGTAGTTAGTATCCCTAGTTCCCTAAACAGGCTTCTGCAGGATGTTCTTGAGTTCACACCACATATAATTCTTACTGCACGTTTTTGTGCCCGGAAAACTTTAGCTTGGCCTGATGAATTACCCCAGAAAATAATCCCATATGACATTATGGAATGAAAGTAAGCATAGTATGCCAGCTTTTTCATTTTTATATCCCCTATGTCTGACAAAATTCGCATTACAAACAGAGATTTGTTAAGACGCTTCAGCAGTTCTGTGGTGTGCTCCTCCCAGTTGAATTTATTATCAAGCTGTAATCCCAAGAATTTAACACCGTCCACTTCTTCTATCTTCTTGTCATCATATGTTAGACATATACTCTTGGGACACCCCTTACAAGTTCTGAACTGCATGTAGTGTGTTTTTTCAAAGTTTAGTGACAAAGAATTGGCTAGGAACCAGTGATTAATGTCTACAAATATTTTATTGGCTGATCTTTCTAAGACTACACTTGATTTGCTATTTATTGCAATGTTTGTATCATCAGCAAACAAAACAAACTTGGCATCTGGTAATGTTACTGATGAAAGGTCATTGATATACACAAGAAAAAGTAAGGGCCCCAAAATGGAACCTTGTGGGACCCCACATGTAATTAGTTCCCAGTTGGATGATGCCTGATAGCTTGATACATGTCTCTTTCCTAATAACACCCTTTGTTTCCTGCCAGAGATATAAGATTTGAACCATTTTGCAGCATTTCCTGTTACACTATAATATTCTAGTTTACTTAAAAGGATATTGTGATTTACACAGTCAAATGCCTTTGACAGATCACAAAATATACCAGTTGCCTGCAATTTTTTGTCTAATGAATTAAGTACATTTTCACTGTAAGTGTAGAGAGCCTTCTCAATATCAGAACCTTTTAGAAATCCAAACTGTGACTTTGACAGTATGTTATTTGAAATAAGATGGTTATAAAGACGACTGTACATTACTTTTTCGAAAATTTTTGAGAATGCTGGCAACAGTGAAATTGGACGGAAATTTGATGCTATTTCTTTATCTCCCTTCTTAAACAGTGTCTTAACTTCAGCATATTTCAGCCATTCGGGAAATATTCCACTGATAAACGACTGGTTACACAGATAGCTTAATATGTTACTTAGCTCAGAATCACATTCTTTAATTAACTTTGTTGATATTTCATCATACCCACTAGATGTTTTTGATTTTAAAGATTTTATGATGGACATTATTTCTGTTGGGGTAGTGAGGGTCAAATTCATATTATGGAAGTTTCTTGAAATGTCTGGTCTAAGGTAATCCATAGCAGCATCTACCGAACCTGACAACCCCATCTTTTCAGTAACAGTTATAAAATGTTTGTTAAAAAGTTCTGCAACACTATACACATCTGTCACCAATGCATCATTTACTCTTAATGCTATTTGTTCCTCTTCATGTCTGGTTCTACCGGTCTCCTCCTTCACTATATCCCATATTGTCTTTATTTTGTTATCTGATATGACTATCTTTTCCTTGTAATATATTTGCTTTGACATCCGTATTACAGTCTTTAATATTTTGCAGTATTTCTTATAATGTGCTATAGCATCAACATTGGAAATGTTTCGGATTGACAGATACAGTTTTCTTTTTGTTTTACAAGATACCCCTATTCCTCGAGTAATCCATGGCTTCTTTGTAGACTTTGCTCTAACCTTGGTAAGTTTTGGGGGAAAGCAGTGTTCAAATAAGGTAAGCACTTTATTAGCAAAAATGTTATATTTTTCATTCATGCCATGAGCATTGTAAACATCAGTCCAGTGAATGTCTCTGAGGAGTGTCCTAAAATAATCAATTTTTGGCTTACTGATTACCCTCTTGAGCTCAGATTTAACAGATTTTATATCCTGTTCAGTATTAACATTTAACAGAAGGAACTGCATGTCATGGTCTGAGAGGCCATTGACTATTGGTTTTGTAATATAATTTTGTTCATTTGACTTTTCTATAAAGATATTATCAATGGCTGTTTGTGAGCAAGTGGTTATCCTAGTGGGGAACTTTACTGTGGGAATTAAGTTGAATGATAGTGTTACTAACTCAAATAGGTTCTTATTGGGAGAGTCTTTAAGGAAATCTACATTGAAATCACCAGCAACCACTATTTCTTTGTTTTTGGTTGTTAAATGGGCCAGTACAGCTTCAAGGTGGTTTACAAACAGATTAAAGTTACCTGCAGGTGCTCGATATACACTTAATATTATGAAAGATTTTTTGTGAAAATCTAATTCTGTTGCACATGCTTCCATATGCTGTTCTAGGCAAAATTTATGAATGTCTATGTTCTTAAATTTATGACAGTTCCTGATGAATGTGGCAACTCCTCCTTTCTCCATTTCTGATCTACAATAGTGAGATGCTAACCTAAACCCTGTAACACTTAAAAGTTCTATACCAGTGGTCACATGATGTTCAGAGAGGCAGATTATGTCAGCTGGGTTTGAAGACTCTAATTCATCTATGCAGATAGTTAATTCATTAATTTTATTTCTCAGTCCTCGAATATTTTGATGCAATAAAGATAGCTGACATTTCACATTGACTGACTTAAAATTGGATGGAGTTAAAATATCTGCTGACAGTTGAAAATTCTTAATCAATGGCTGTTTATGTTGATGTAATAAGCTGGAATTATGTTTTTTGATTTCTTTCTCAAACTGAAGGTTTGTCTCAGTTCTAACCTCTCTTAAAATTTGTTTTCTTTCTGTCCTCCCTACCCTAAAAAAGGGTCTTTTCTGAATCCTATAACCACTGGTATTTTACCACTCATGACAGTGCCTCCCCCCTTTAGCTTTCCTGCTATTTCCCCAGCCAATTTACCCTTCCCCTTCCTGTTGAGGTGAAGGCCATGCCTAGTATAATCCCACCTACTGACAGAATCAACATGAACCACACCAATGTGTGACCCCGCACCCGACATGAGCAGCCGTTCCAGCTCCAAATTAACTCTCTTGACAGAAGAGTTCAAATGAGGTCGGTCATGGCGCCCAAGAACAGATACAAACTCAACACTGGTATGCCTCGATGCTGATGCAATCTTCGCCAGGTCACACTCTATGCTGTACCCAGGATCTCTGTCAATACTGTTACCTGCCCCACCCACTGTAACCACGGTGTCTTCCTAAGTGAAATCTTTGCAAAGTGATCCTAAATCCTCTGTCACCTGCTCCAAACCAGCACTAGGTTTAAAAAAATTGGTGACCTGGTATTCTGATCCTAGTTCATCCTGCAAGAGTTGGCCAACACCTCTTCCATGGGAACTACCTAACAACAACACTTTCTTTCTCTTTACTGATTTCCCTACATTCTTACTTTTCAATTTGCTGCTGAAAGTTTGTTGTGCCCTGTCTACATCTGTAACTGCTTGAGGCTCACCAGCTTCTAACTGAAGCAACAGGTCAAATCTATTTTCCACATTCACCATAAAGCTGTCAGACAAAGTTCTAGGCCTGTTCCTCCTGTTGCCTGTTGCCACTTCCCACCTCTCTTTACCCTTCTCCCTCCTTAACCTGTCAAGATCTCCCCTGGCCTTGTCTAACTCAGCCTGAAGGGCAGCAATTTTCCCCTCCTGTTCCAGTATCTTCCTATCTCTACTACAAATCCTACAAAACCACTGATGAGTCTCATTTACTTCCCCTATTCCCACGCCACTACAGTCACCCACATGGAAAAAACTACAGCACCCATCACACCAAAGCCCCGACATAACAATTCTACGGCAAGTCAAGCACTTTTCACTCATGATAAACGTAATAATTTATTAAGAATAAGTCAGTTAAATTACAGATAAACACGAAAATATGGTTACACAAATTTGGCCTATACGCAACTGTGTGTAAACAAAAACAAAAGTGCAAAGTTTCTGAAACAACAAGTTAAACTTTACGCTACTTTCCGGAAATGCTAGTTAAATAATGAAGAGGTACGCTAAGTTAAATTGCTGGAGAGAGCAAGGAACAACTAAACGAAATTCTATAGATTTGCTGCAGCAGAACGTAAACAGAAAATACGACTGTACGGTCTTTTCGCGTTTTCTGCTGTATTACGTAATGAGAAATGAAACCTTTAATGGTACACTTAAACGGCACACTAATACACTTATTTACCACGTAATCAGTACTAATCTATGTGTTTTATAATCTAAAATAACTTATCTTTACGAGAACACCAAACCTCGCGCTAGTCGCTTGGCTGCAGGGCTGCCAACTTGACACTAGTTATAGATTCCGATGCTTCACTCCTGGTTTACTGTATCCCTTGGACCTTCTTATTGTCGATGAAACACAGAAATTGCATCGGAATTAAATTGAAAAGGCACAATTCCGACTTAAGTACAAGAAGACTGACTTCTTACTGACTATGTTTTTAAAAATTCCTGTGACACTAGTTATATATTCCGATGCTTCACTTCAGGTTTACTGTATCCCTCAGACCTTCTTATTGACGATGAAACTCAGAAATTGCATCGGAATTAAATACAAAAAGGCACAATGCCGACTTAAGTACAAGAAGACTGACTCTTCTTACTGTCTATGACTTGAACCATTCCATTGACACTAGTTATGGATTCCGATGCTTCACTGCAGGTCTACTGTATCCCTTGGACCTTCTTATCGACGATGAAACAACGAAATTGCATCGGAATTAAATAGAAAAGGCACAATGCTGACTTAAATACAAGCAGACTGACTCTTCTTACTGACTATGTTTTGAACTATTCCTGTGACACTAGTTATAGATTCCGATGCTTCACTTCAGGTTTACTGTATCCCTCTGACCTTCTTATTGACGATGAAACACTGAAATTGCATCGGAATTAAATAGAAATGGCACAAGGCCGACTTATGTACAAGAAGACTGACTCTTCTTACGGACTATAATTTGAACCATTCCGGTGACACTAGTTATAGATTCCGATGCTTCACTTCAGGTTTACTGTATCCCTCTGACCTTCTTATTGACGATGATACACAGAAATTGCATCGTAATTAAATACAAAAGCCACAATGCCAACTTAAGAACAAGAAGACTGACTCTTCTTAGTGTCTATGATTCGAACCATTCCTGTGACACTAGTTATAGATTCCGATGCTTCACTTCAGGTTTACTGTATCCCTTGGAACTTCTTATTGACGAAGAATCACAGAAATTGCATCGGAATTAAATACAAAAGGCACAATGCCAACTTAAGGACAAGAAGACTGACTCTTCTTACTGTCTATATTTTGAACCATTCCAGTGACACTAGTTATAGATTCCGATGCTTCACTTCAGGTTTACTGAATTCCTTGGACCTTCTTATTGACGATGAAACACAGAAATTTCATCGGAATTAAGTACAAAAGGCACAATGCCGACTTAAGTACAAGAAGACTTACTCTTCCTACTGTCTATGTTTGAACCAATTCTGTGACACTAGTAATAGAGTCCGATGCTTCACTTCAGGTTTACTGTATCCCTTGGACCTTCTTATTGACGATGAATCACAGGAATTGCATCGGAATTAAATACACAAGGCACAATGCCGACTTAACTACAAGAAGACTGACTCTTCTTACTGGTTATACTTTGAACCATTCCAGTGACACTAGTAATAGATTCCGATGCTTCACTTCAGGTTTACTATATTCCTTGGACCTTCTTATTGACGATGAAACACAGAAATTGCATCGAAACAAAATACAAAAGGCACAATGCCGACTTAAATACAAGAAGACTGACTCTTCTTACTGACTATGTTTTGAACCATTCCTGTGACACTAGTTATAGATTCCGATGCTTCACTTCAGGTTTACTGTATCCCTCTGACCTTCTTATTGACGATGAAACACAGAAATTGCATCGGAAATAAATAGAAAAGGCACAATGCCGACTTAAGTACAAGAAGACTGACTCTTCTTACTGACTATGTTTTGAACCATTCCTGTGACACTAGTTATGGATTCCGATGCTTCACTTCAGGTTTACTGTATCCCTCTGACCTTCTTATTGACAATGAAACACAGAAATTGCATCGGAATTAAATAGAAAAGGCACAATGCCGACTTAAGTACAAGAAGACTGACTCTTCGTACTGTCTATGTTTTGAACCATTCCTGTGACACTAGTTATAGATTCCGATGCTTCACTCCAGGTTTACTGTATCCCTTGGACCTTCTTATTGACGATGAAACACAGAAATTGCATCGGAATTAAATAGAAAAGGCACAATGCCGACTTAAGTACGAGAAGACTGACTCCTCTTAGTGATTATAGTTTGAACCATTGCTGTGACACTAGATAGAGATTCCGACGCTTTTCTTCAGGTTTACTGTATACCTTGGACATTCTTATTGACGATGAAACACCGAAATTGCATCGGAATTAAATAGAAAAGGCACAATGTCGACTTAAGTACAAGAAGACTGACTCTTCTTACTGTCTATGTTTTGAACCATTCCTGTGACACTTGTTATAGATTCCGATGCTTCACTCCAGGTTTACTGTATCCCTTGGACCTTCATATTGACGATGAAACACAGAAATGGCATCGGAATTAAATTGAAAAGGCACAATGCCGACTTAAGTACAAGAAGACTGACTCTTCTTACTGACTATGTTTTGAACCATTCCTGTGACACTAGTTATAGATTCCGATGCTTCACTTCAGGTTTACAGTTGCCCTTGGACCTTTGTATTGACGATGAAACACAGAAATTGCAACGGAATTAAATACAAAAGGCAAATTGCCAACTTTAGTACACGAAGAGACTGACTCTTCTAACTGTCTATGTTTTGAACCATTCCTGTGACACTAGTTATGGATCCCGATGATACACTCCAAGTTCACTGTATCCCCTGGACCTTCTTATTGACGATAAAACACAGAAATTGCATCGGAATTAAATACAAAAGGCACAATTCCGACTTACGGACAAGAAGACTGACTCTTCATACTGACTATGTTTTGAACCATTCCATTGACACTAGTTATGGATTCCGATGCTTCACTCCAGGTTCACTGTATCCCTTGGACCTTGTTATTGACGATGAAACACAGAAATTGCATCGGAATTAAGTAGAAAATGCACAATGCCGACTTAAGTACAAGAAGACCGACTCTTCTTACTGACTATGTGTTGAACCATTCCTGTGACACTAGTTATAGATTTCGATGCTTCACTTCATGTTTACAGTATCCCTTGGACCTTTTTACTGACGATGAAACACAGAAATTGCATCGGAATTAAATACAAAAGGCAAATTGCCAACTTTAGTACACGAAGACTGACTCTTCTTACTGTCTATGTTTTGAAACATTCCTGTGACACTAGTTATGGATCCCGATGCTATACTCCAGGTTTACTGTATCCCCTGGACCTTCTTATTGACGATGAAACACAGAAATTGCATCGGAATTAAATACAAAAAGCACAATGCCGACTTAAGGACAAGAAGACTGACTCTTCTTACTGACTTAGTTTTGAACCATTCCTGTGACACTAGTTATAGATTCCGATGCTTCACTTCAGGTTTTTGTATCCCTCTGACCTTCTTATTGACGATGAAACACAGATATTGCATCGGAATTAAATACAAAAGGCACAATGCCGACTTAAGTACAAGAAGACTGACTCTTCCTACTGTCTATGTTTTGAACCATTCCTGTGACACTAGTTACAGATTCCGATGCTTCACTTCAGGTTTACTGTATCCCTCTGACCTTACTGCGGATGAAACACAGAAATTGCATGGGAATTAAATACAAATGGCACAATGGCGACTTAAGGACAAGATGACTGACTGTTCATACTGACTATGTTTTGAACCATTCCTGTGACACTAGTTATAGATTCCGATGCTTCACTTAAGGCTTACTGTATCCCTGTGACCTTCTTATTGACGATGAAACACAGAGATTGCATCGGAATTAAATAGAAAAGGCACGATGCCGACTTAAATACAAGAAGACTGACTCTTCTTACTGTCTATGTTTTGAACCATTCCTGTGACACTAGTTATAGATTCCGATGCTTCACTTCAGGTTTACTGTATTCCATGGACCTTCTTATTGACGATGAAACACAGAAATTGCATCGAAGCTAAATACAAAACGCACAATGCCGCCTTAAATACAAGAAGACTGACTCTTCTTACTGACTATGTTTTTAACCATCCCTGTGACACTAGTTATAGATTCCGATGCTTCACTTCAAGTTTACTGTATCCCTTGGAACTTCTTATTGACGAAGAATCACAGAAATTGGATCGGAATTAAATACAAAATGCACAATGCCAACTTTAGGGCAAGAAGACTGACTCTTCTTACTGTCTATATTTTGAACCATTCCAGTGACACTAGTTATAGATTCCGATGCTTCGCTTCAGGTTTACTGAATTCTTTGGACCTTCTTATTGACGATGAAACACAGAAATTTCATCGGAATTAAGTAAAAGAGGCACAATGCCGACTTAAGTACAAGAAGACTGACTCTTCCTACTGTCTATGCTTTGAACCAATTCTGTGACACTAGTAATAGAGGCCGATGCTTCACTTCAGGCTTACTGTATCCCTTGGACCTTCTTATTGACGATGAATCACAGGAATTCCATCGGAATTAAATACACAAGGCACAATGCCGACTTAACTACAAGAAGACTGACTCTTCTTACTGTCTATATTTTGAACCATTCCAGTGACACTAGTTATAGATTCCGATGCTTCACTTCAGGTTTACTGTATTCCATGGACCTTCTTATTGACGATGAAACACAGAAATTGCATCGAAACTAAATACAAAAGGCACAATGCCGCCTTAAATACAAGAAGACTGACTCTTCTTACTGTCAATGTTTTGAACCATTACTGTGTTACCAGTTAACTGTATCCCTTGGACCATCTTGTTGGCGATGAAACACAGAAAGGGCATCGGAATTACATAAAAAAAGGCACAATGCCGACTTATGGTCAAAAAAGACTGACTCTTCTTACTGACTATGTATTGAACCATTCCTGTGACACTAGTTATAGATTCCGATGCTTCACTTCATGTTTACTGTATCCCTTGGACCTTCTTATTGACGATGAAACACGGAAATTGCATCGGAATTAAATACAAAAGGCACAATGCCGACTTAAGTAAAAGAAGACAGACTCTTCTTACTGTCTATGTTTCAACCATTCCTGTGACACTAGTTATAGATTCCGATGCTTCACTTCAGGTTTACTGTATCCCTCTGACCTTCTTATTGACGATGAAACACAGAAATTGCATGGGAATTAAATACAAATGCACAATGCCGACTTAAGTACAAGAAGACTGACTCTTCTTACTGACTATGTTTTGAACCATTCCTGTGACACTAGTTATAGATTCCGATGCTTCACATCAGGTTTACTGTATCCCTCTGACCTTCTTATTGACGATGAAACACAGAAATTGCATCGGAAATAAATAGAAAAGGCACAATGCCGACTTCAGTACAAGAAGACTGACTCTTCATACTGACTATGTTTTGAACCATTCCTGTGACACTAGTTATAGATTCCGATGCTTCACTTCAGGTTTACTGTATCCCTCTGACCTTCTTATTGACGATTAAACACAGAAATTGCATCGGAAATAAATAGAAAAGGCACAATGCCGACTTAAGTACAAGAAGACTGACTCTTCTTACTGACTATGTTTTGAACCATTCCTGTGACACTAGTCATAGATTCCGATGCTTCACTTCACGTTTACTGTATCCCTCTGACCTTCTTATTGACGATGAAACACAGAAATTGCATCGGAATTAAATACAAAAGGCACAATGCCGACTTAAGTACAAGAAGACTGACTGTTCCTACTGTCTATGTTTTGAACCATTCCTGTGACACTAGATATAGATTCCGATGCTTCACTTCTCGTTTACTGTATCCCTCTAACTTTATTGCCGATGAATCACAGAAATTGCATCGTAATTAAATACAAAAGGCACAATGCCGACTTAAGTACAAGAAGACTGACTGTTCCTACTGTCAATGTTTTGAACCATTACTGTGACACTAGTTATAGATTTCGATGCTCCACTGCAGGTTTACTGTATCCCTTGGACCTTCTTGTTGGCGATGAAACACCGAAATTGCATCGGAATTAAATTAAAAAGGCACAATGCCGACTTAAGGACAAGAAGACTGACTCTTCTTACTGACTATGTTTTGAACCATTCCTGTGACACTAGTTATAGGATCCGATGCTGCACTACAGGTTTACTGTATCCCTTGGACCTTCTTATTGACGATGAAACACAGAAATTGCATCGGAATTAAATACAAAAGGCACAATACCGACTTAAGGACAAAAAGACAGACTGTTCATACTGACTATGTGTTGAACCATTCCTGTGACACTAGTTATAGATTCCGATGCTTCACTTAAGGTTTACTGTATCCCTGTGATCTTCTTATTGACGATGAAACACAGAGATTGCATCGGAATTAAATAGAAAAGGCACAATGCCGACATAAGTACAAGAAGACTGACTCTTCTTACTGTCTATGTTTGAACCATTCCTGTGACACTAGTTATAGATTCCGATGCTTCACTTCAGGTTTACTGTATCCCACTGTCCTTCTTATTGACGGTGAAACACAGAAATTGCATGGGAATTAAATACAAAAGGCACAATGCCGACTTAAGTACAAGATAACTGACTCATCCTACTGTCTATGTTTTGAACCATTCCTGTGACACTAGTTATAGATTCCGATGCATCACTTCAGGTTTACTGAATCCCTCTGACCTTATTGCCGATGAAACACAGAAATTGCTTCGGAATGAAAAACAAAAGGCACAATGCCGACTTATGAACAAGAAGACTGACTCTTCCTACTTTCTACGTTTTGAACCATTCCTGTGACACTAGCAATAGATTCCGATGCTTCACGTCAGGTTTACTGTATCCCTCTGACCTTCTTATTGACGGTGAAACACAGAAATTGCATCGGAATTAAATACAAAAGGCCAATTGCCAACTTTAGTACACGAAGACTGACTCTTCTTACTGTCTATGTTTTGAACCATACCTGTGACACTAGTTATGGATCCCGATGCTACACTCCAGGTTTACTGTATCCCCTGGACCTTCTTATTGACGATGAAACACAGAAATTGCATCGGAATTAAATACAAAAGGCACAATGCCGACATAAGAACAAGAAGACTGACTCGTCTTACTGACTTAGTTTTGAAAAATTCCTGTGACACTAGTTATAGATCCCGATGCTACACTACAGGTTTACTGTATACCTTGGAAGTTCTTATTGACGATGAAACACAGAAATTGCATCGGAATTAAATACAAAAGTCACAATGCCGACTTAAGTACAAGAAGACTTACTCTTCCTACTGTCTATGTTTTGAACCATTCCTGTGACACTAGTTTTGGATTCCGATGCTTCACTTCAGGTTTACTGTATCCCTCCGACCTTCTTATTGACAATGAAACACTGAAATTGCATGGGAATTAAATACAAAAGGCACAATGCCGACTTAAGTGCATGAAATCTGACTCATCCTACTGTCTATGTTTTGAACCATTCCTGTGACACTAGTTATAGATTCCGATGCTTCACTTCAGGTTTACTGTATCCCTCTGACCTTATTGCCGATGAAACTCCGAAATTGCTTAGGAATTAAATACAAAAGGCACAATGGCGACTTAAGGACTAGAAGACTGTCTCTCCTTACTGACTATGTTTTGAACCATTCCTGTGACACTAGTTATAGATTGCGATGCTTCACTTCAGGTTAACTGTTTCCCTTGGACCTTCTTATTGCGAATGAAACACAGAAATTGCATCGGAATTAAAAACAAAAGGCACAATGCCGACTTAAGTACAAGAAGTCTGACTCTTCCAACTGTCTACGTTTTGAACCATTTCGTGACACTAGTTTTAGAGTCCGATGCTGCACTTCAGGTTTACTGTATCCCTTGGACCTTCTTATTGACGATGAAACACAGAAATTGCATCGGAATTAAATACAAAAGGCACAATGCCGACTTAAGGACTACAAGACAGACTGTTCATACTGACTATGTGTTGAACCATTCCTGTGACACTGGTTATAGATTCCGATGCTTCACTTCAGGTTTACTGTATCCCTGTGACCTTCTTCTTGACGATGAAACACAGAGATTGCTTCGGAATTAAATAGAAAAGGCACAATGCCGACATAAGTACAAGAAGACTGACTCTTCTTACTCTCTATGTTTTGAACCATTCCTGTGGCACTAGTTGTAGATTCCGATGCTTCACTTCAGGTTTACTGTATCTCACTGTCCTTCTTATTGACGGTGAAACACAGAAATTGCATGGGAATTAAATACAAAAGGCACAATACCGACTTAAGTACAAGAAAACTGACTCATCCTACTGTCTATGTTTAGAACCATTCCTGTGACACTAGTTATAGATTCCGATGCTTCACCTCAGGTTTACTGTATCCCTCTGACCTTATTGGCGATGAAACACAGAAATTGCTTCGGAATTAAATACAAAAGGCACAATGGCGACTTATGGACAAGAAGGCAGTATCTTCTTACTGACTATGTTTTGAACCATTCCTGTGACACTAGTTATAGATTCCGATGCTACACTACAGGTTTACTGTATACCTTGGAAGTTCTTATTGACGATGAAACACAGAAATTGCATCGGAATTAAATACAAAAGTCACAATGCCGACTTAAGTACAAGAAGACTTACTCTTCCTACTGTCTATGATTTGAACCATTCCTGTGACACTAGTTTTGGATTCCGATGCTTCACTTCAGGTTTACTGTATCCCTCCGACCTTCTTATTGACAATGAAACACTGAAATTGCATGGGAATTAAATACAAAAGGCACAATGCCGACTTAAGTGCAAGAAATCTGACTCATCCTACTGTCTATGTTTTGAACCATTCCTGTGACACTAGTTATAGATTCCGATGCTTCACTTCAGGTTTACTGTATCCCTCTGACCTTATTGCCGATGAAACACCGAAATTGCTTAGGAATTAAATACAAAAGGCACAATGGCGACTTAAGGACTAGAAGACTGTCTCTCCTTACTGACTATGTTTTGAACCATTCCTGTGACACTAGTTATAGATTGCGATGCTTCACTTCAGGTTAACTGTTTCCCTTGGACCTTCTTATTGCGAATGAAACACAGAAATTGCATCGGAATTAAAAACAAAAGGCACAATGCCGACTTAAGTACAAGAAGTCTGACTCTTCCAACTGTCTACGTTTTGAACCATTTCGTGACACTAGTTTTAGAGTCCGATGCTGCACTTCAGGTTTACTGTATCCCTTGGACCTTCTTATTGACGATGAAACACAGAAATTGCATCGGAATTAAATACAAAAGGCACAATGCCGACTTAAGGACAACAAGACTGACTGTTCATACTGACTATGTGTTGAACCATTCCTGTGACACTGGTTATAGATTCCGATGCTTCACTTCAGGTTTACTGTATCCCTGTGACCTTCTTCTTGACGATGAAACACAGAGATTGCTTCGGAATTAAATAGAAAAGGCACAATGCCGACATAAGTACAAGAAGACTGACTCTTCTTACTCTCTATGTTTTGAACCATTCCTGTGGCACTAGTTGTAGATTCCGATGCTTCACTTCAGGTTTACTGTATCTCACTGTCCTTCTTATTGACGGTGAAACACAGAAATTGCATGGGAATTAAATACAAAAGGCACAATACCGACTTAAGTACAAGAAAACTGACTCATCCTACTGTCTATGTTTAGAACCATTCCTGTGACACTAGTTATAGATTCCGATGCTTCACTTCAGGTTTACTGTATCCCTCTGACCTTATTGGCGATGAAACACAGAAATTGCTTCGGAATTAAATACAAAAGGCACAATGGCGACTTATGGACAAGAAGGCAGTATCTTCTTACTGACTATGTTTTGAACCATTCCTGTGACACTAGTTATAGATTGCGATGCTTCACTTCAGGTTTACAGTTTCCCTTGGACCTTCTTATTGCGAGTGAAACACAGAAATTGCATCGGAATTAAAGACAAATGGCACCATGCCGACTTAAGTACAAGAAGACTGACTCTTCCTACTGTCTACGTTTTGAACCATTTCTGTGACACTAGTTATAGAGTCCGATGCTGCACTTCAGGTTTACTGTACCCCTTGGACCTTCTTATTGACGATGAAACACAGAAATTGCATCGGAATTAAATACAAAAGGCACAATGCCGACTTAAGGAAAAGGAGACTGACTGTTCATAGTGACTATGTGTTGAACCATTCCTGTGACACTAGTTATAGATTCCGATGCTTCACTTCAGGTTTACTGTATCCCTGTGACCTTCTTATTGACGATGAAACACAGAGATTGCATCAGAATTAAAAACAAAAGGCACAATGCCGACTTAAGTAGAAGAAGACTGACTCTTCCTACTGTCTACGTTTTGAGCCATTTCTGTAACACTAGTTATAGAGTCCGATATAGCACTTCAGGTTTACTGTATCCCTTGGACCTTCTTATTGACCATGAAACACAGAAATTGCATCGGAATTAAATACGTAAGGCACAATGCCGACTTAAGTGCAAGAAGACCGACTCTTCTTACTGACTATGTTTTGAACCCCCCCTGTGACACTAGTTATAGATTTCGATGCTTCACTTCACGTTTACTGTTTCCCTGTGACCTTCTTATTGACGATGAAACACAGAGATTGCATCGGAATTAAATAGAAAAGGCACAATGCCGACTTAAGTACCAGAAGACTGACTCTTCTTACTGTCTATGTTTTGAACCATTCCTGTGGCACTAGTTGTAGATTCCGATGTTTCACTTCAGGTTTACTGTATTCCTTGGACCTTCTTATAGACGATGAAACACAGAAATTGCATCGGAATTATATACAAATGGCACAATGCCGACTTAAGTACAAGAAGACTAACTCTTCTTACAGTCCATGTTATGAACCATTCCTGTGACACTAGTTATAGATTCCGATGCTTCGCTCCATATTTACTATATCCCTTGGACCTTCTTATTGACGATGAAACACAGAAATTGCATCGGAATTAAATACAAAAGGCTCAATGCCGACTTAAGGACAAGAAGACTGACTCTTTTACTGACTATGTTTTGAACCATTCCTGTGACACTATTTATAGATTCCGATGCTTCACTTGAGGTTTACTGTATCCCTCTGACCTTCTTATTGACGATGAAACTCAGAAATTGCATCGCAATTAAATGCAAAAGGCACAATGCCGACTTAAGTACAAGAAGACTGACTCTTCTTACTGTCTATGTATTGAACCATTCCATTGACACTAGTTATAGATTCCGATGCTTCACTCCAGGTTTACTGTATCCCTTGGGCGTTCTTATTGACGATGAAACACAGATATTGCATCGGATTTAAATTGAAAATGCACAATGCCGACTTAAGTACAAGAAGACTGACTTCTTACTGACTATGTTTTGAACCATTCCTGTGACACTAGTTATAGATTCCGATGCTTCACTTCAGTGTTACTGTATCCCTCTGACCTTCTTATTGACGATGAAACTCAGAAATTGTATCGGAATTAAATACAAAAGGCACAATGCCGACTTAAGTACAAGAAGACTGACTCTTCTTACTGTCTATGAATTGAACCATTCCATTGACACTAGTTATAGATTCCGATGCTTCACTCCAGTTCTACTGTATCCCTTGGACATTCTTATAGACGATGAAATACAGGAATTGCATCGGAATTAAATAGAAAAGGCACAATGCCGACTTAAGTACAAGAAGACTGACTCTTCTTACTGTCTATGTTTTGAACCATTCCTGTGGCACTAGTTGTAGATTCCGATGCTTCACTCCAGGTTTACTGTATCCCTTGGGCCTTCTTATTGACGATGAAACACAGATATTGCATCGGATTTAAATTGAAAATGCACAATGCGGACTTAAGTACAAGAAGACTGACTTCTTACTGACTATGTTTTGAACCATTCCTGTGACACTAGTTATAGATTCCGATGCTTCACTTCAGGGTTACTGTATCCCTCTGACCTTCTTATTGACGATGAAACTCAGAAATTGCATCGGAATTAAATACAAAAGGCACAATGCCGACTTAAGTACAAGAAGACTGACTCTTCTTACTGTCTATGAATTGAACCATTCCATTGACACTAGTTATAGATTCCGATGCTTCACTCCAGTTCTACTGTATCCCTTGGACATTCTTATAGACGATGAAATACAGGAATTGCATCGGAATTAAATAGAAAAGGCACAATGCCGACTTAAGTACAAGAAGACTGACTCTTCTTACTGTCTATGTTTTGAACCATTCCTGTGGCACTAGTTGTAGATTCCGATGCTTCACTCCACGTTTACTGTATCCCTCTCACCTTCTTATTGACGATGAAACGCAGAAATTGCATGGGAATTAAATACAAAAGGCACAATGCCGACTTAAGTACAAAAAACTGACTCATCCTACTGTCTATGTTTTGAACCATTCCTGTGACACTAGTTATAGATTCCGATGCTTCACTTCAGGTTCACGGTATACCTCTGACCTTATTGCCGATGAAACACAGAAATAGCTTCTGAATTAAATACAAAAGGCACAATGGCGACTTAAGGACAAGAAGACTGTCTCTTCTTACTGACTATGTTTTGAACCATTCCTGTGACACTAGTTATAGATTGCGATGCATCACATCAGGTTTACTGTTTCCCTTGGACCTTCTTATTGCGAATGAAACACAGAAATTGCATCGGAATTAGAAACAAAATTCACAATGCCGACTTAAGTACAAGAAGACTGACTCTTCCTACTGTCTACGTTTTGAACCATTTCTGTGACACTAGTCATAGAGTCCGATGCTGCACATCAGGTTTACTGAATCCCTTGGACCTTCTTATTGACCATGAAACACAGAAATTGCTTCGGAATTAAATACGAAAGGCACAATGCCGACTTAAGTGCAAGAAGACTGACTCTTCTTACTGACTATGTTTTGAACCATCCCTGTGACACTAGTTATAGATTTCGATGCTTCACTTCACGTTTACTGTTTCCCTGTGACCTTCTTATTGACGATGAAACACAGAGATTGCATCGGAATTAAATAGAAAAGGCACAATGCCGACTTAAGTACAAGAAGACTGACTGTTCTTATTGTCTATGTTTTGAACCATTTCTGTGGCACTAGTTGTAGATTCCGATGCTTCACTTCAGGTTTACAGTATCTCTTGGACCTTCTTATAGACGATGAAAAACAGAAATTGCATCGGAATTATATACAAAAGGCACAATGCCGACTTAAGTACATGAAGACCGACTCTTCTTACTGACAATGATTTGAACCATTCTTGTGACACTAGTTATAGATTCCGATGCTTCACTCCAGTTCTACTGTATCCCTTGGACCTTCTTATAGACGATGAAACTCAGAAATTGCATCGGAATTAAATAGAAAAGGCACAATGCCGACTTAAGTACAAGAAGACTGACTCTTCTTACTGACTATGTTTTGAACCATTCCTGTGACACTAGTTATAGATTCCGATGTTTCAATTCAGGTTTACTGTATCCCTCTGACCTTCTTATTGACGATGAAACACAGAAATTGCATCGGAATCAAATTGAAAAGGAACAATGCCGACTTAAGTCCAAGAAGACTGACTCTTCTTACTGTCTATGTTTTGAACCATTCCTGTGACACTAGTTATAGATTCCGATGCTTCACTCCAGGTTTAGTGTATCCATTGGACCTTCTTATTGACGATGAAACACAGAAATTGCATCGGAATTAAATAGAAAAGGCACAATGCCGACTTAAGTACAAGAAGACTGACTCTTTTTAGTGACTATAGTTTGAACCATTGCTGTGACAATAGTTATAGATTCCGATGCTTCACTTCAGGTTTACTGTTCCCTTGGACCTTCTTATTGACGGTGACACACAGAAAAAGCATTGGAATTAAATACAAAAGACACAATGCCGACTTAAGTACACGACGACTGACTCTTCTTATTGTTTATGTTTTGAACCTTTCCTGTGACACTAGTTATAGATTCCGATGCTTCACTTCAGGTTTACTGTATCCCTCTGTCCTTCTTATAGACGATGAAACACCGAAATTGCATCGGAATTAAATAGAAAACTCACAATGCTGACTTAAGTACAAGAAGACTGACTCTTCTTACTGACTATGTTTTGAACCATTCCTGTGACACTAGTTATAGATTCCGATGCTTCACTTCAGTGTTACTGTATCCCTCTGACCTTCTTATTGACGATGAAACTCAGAAATTGTATCGGAATTAAATACAAAAGGCACAATGCCGACTTAAGTACAAGAAGACTGACTCTTCTTACTGTCTATGAATTGAACCATTCCATTGACACTAGTTATAGATTCCGATGCTTCACTCCAGTTCTACTGTATCCCTTGGACATTCTTATAGACGATGAAATACAGGAATTGCATCGGAATTAAATAGAAAAGGCACAATGCCGACTTAAGTACAAGAAGACTGACTCTTCTTACTGTCTATGTTTTGAACCATTCCTGTGGCACTAGTTGTAGATTCTGATGCTTCACTCCAGGTTTACTGTATCCCTTGGGCCTTCTTATTGACGATGAAACACAGATATTGCATCGGATTTAAATTGAAAATGCACAATGCCGACTTAAGTACAAGAAGACTGACTTCTTACTGACTATGTTTTGAACCATTCCTGTGACACTAGTTATAGATTCCGATGCTTCACTTCAGGGTTACTGTATCCCTCTGACGTTCTTATTGACGATGAAACTCAGAAATTGCATCGGAATTAAATACAAAAGGCACAATGCCGACTTAAGTACAAGAAGACTGACTCTTCTTACTGTCTATGAATTGAACCATTCCATTGACACTAGTTATAGATTCCGATGCTTCACTCCAGTTCTACTGTATCCCTTGGACATTCTTATAGACGATGAAATACAGGAATTGCATCGGAATTAAATAGAAAAGGCACAATGCCGACTTAAGTACAAGAAGACTGACTCTTCTTACTGTCTATGTTTTGAACCATTCCTGTGGCACTAGTTGTAGATTCCGATGCTTCACTCCACGTTTACTGTATCCCTCTCACCTTCTTATTGACGATGAAACGCAGAAATTGCATGGGAATTAAATACAAAAGGCACAATGCCGACTTAAGTACAAAAAACTGACTCATCCTACTGTCTATGTTTTGAACCATTCCTGTGACACTAGTTATAGATTCCGATGCTTCACTTCAGGTTCACGGTATACCTCTGACCTTATTGCCGATGAAACACAGAAATAGCTTCTGAATTAAATACAAAAGGCACAATGGCGACTTAAGGACAAGAAGACTGTCTCTTCTTACTGACTATGTTTTGAACCATTCCTGTGACACTAGTTATAGATTGCGATGCATCACATCAGGTTTACTGTTTCCCTTGGACCTTCTTATTGCGAATGAAACACAGAAATTGCATCGGAATTAAAAACAAAATTCACAATGCCGACTTAAGTACAAGAAGACTGACTCTTCCTACTGTCTACGTTTTGAACCATTTCTGTGACACTAGTCATAGAGTCCGATGCTGCACATCAGGTTTACTGTATCCCTTGGACCTTCTTATTGACCATGAAACACAGAAATTGCTTCGGAATTAAATACGAAAGGCACAATGCCGACTTAAGTGCAAGAAGACTGACTCTTCTTACTGACTATGTTTTGAACCATCCCTGTGACACTAGTTGTAGATTTCGATGCTTCACTTCACGTTTACTGTTTCCCTGTGACCTTCTTATTGACGATGAAACACAGAGATTGCATCGGAATTAAATAGAAAAGGCACAATGCCGACTTAAGTACAAGAAGACTGACTGTTCTTATTGTCTATGTTTTGAACCATTTCTGTGGCACTAGTTGTAGATTCCGATGCTTCACTTCAGGTTTACAGTATCTCTTGGACCTTCTTATAGACGATGAAAAACAGAAATTGCATCGGAATTATATACAAAAGGCACAATGCCGACTTAAGTACATGAAGACCGACTCTTCTTACTGACAATGATTTGAACCATTCTTGTGACACTAGTTATAGATTCCGATGCTTCACTCCAGTTCTACTGTATCCCTTGGACCTTCTTATAGACGATGAAACTCAGAAATTGCATCGGAATTAAATAGAAAAGGCACAATGCCGACTTAAGTACAAGAAGACTGACTCTTCTTACTGACTATGTTTTGAACCATTCCTGTGACACTAGTTATAGATTCCGATGATTCAATTCAGGTTTACTGTATCCCTCTGACCTTCTTATTGACGATGAAACACAGAAATTGCATCGGAATCAAATTGAAAAGGAACAATGCCGACTTAAGTCCAAGAAGACTGACTCTTCTTACTGTCTATGTTTTGAACCATTCCTGTGACACTAGTTATAGATTCCGATGCTTCACTCCAGGTTTAGTGTATCCATTGGACCTTCTTATTGACGATGAAACACAGAAATTGCATCGGAATTAAATAGAAAAGGCACAATGCCGACTTAAGTACAAGAAGACTGACTCTTTTTAGTGACTATAGTTTGAACCATTGCTGTGACAATAGTTATAGATTCCGACGCTTTACTTCAGGTTTACTGTATACCTTGGTCATTCTTATTGACGATGAAACACAGAAATTGCATCAGAATTAAATAGAAAAGGCACAATGTCGAATTAAGTACAAGAAGACTGATTCTTTTTACTGTCTATGTTTTGAACCATTCCTGTGACACTAGTTATAGATTCCGATGCTTCACTTCAGGTTTACTGTATCCCTCTGACTTTATCGCCGATGAAACACAGAAATTGCATCAGAATTAAATAGAAAAGGCACAATGTCGAATTAAGTACAAGAAGACTGATTCTTTTTACTGTCTATGTTTTGAACCATTCCTGTGACTCTAGTTATAGATTCCGATGCTTCACTTCAGGTTTAGTGCATCCCTCTGACCTTCTTATTGACGATGAAACACAGAAATTGCATCGTAATTAAATACAAAAGCCACAATGCCGACTTAAGTACAAGAAGACTGACTCTTCTTACTGTCTATGATTTGAACCATTCCTGTGACACTAGTTATAGATTCCGATGCTTCACTTCAGGTTTGCTGTTCCCTTGGACCTTCTTATTGACGGTGACACACAGAAAAAGCATTGGAATTAAATACAAAAGGCACAATGCCGACTTAAGTACACGACGACTGACTCTTCTTATTGTTTATGTTTTGAACCTTTCCTGTGACACTAGTTATAGATTCCGATGCTTCACTTCAGGTTTACTGTATCCCTCTGTCCTTCTTATAGACGATGAAACACCGAAATTGCATCGGAATTAAATAGAAAACTCACAATGCTGACTTAAGTACAAGAAGACTGACTCTTCTTACTGTCTATGTTTTGAACCATTCCTGTGACACTAGTTATAGATTCCGATGCTTCACTCCAGGTTTAGTGTATCCATTGGACCTTGTTATTGACGATGAAACACAGAAATTGCATCGGAATTAAATAGAAAAGGCACAATGCCGACTTAAGTACAAGAAGACGGACTCTTTTTAGTGACTATGGTTTGAACCATTGGTGTGACAATAGTTATAGATTCCGACGCTTTACTTCAGGTTTACTGTATACTGTGGTCATTCTTATTGACGATAAAACACAGAAATTGCATCAGAATTAAATAGAAAAGGCACAATGTCGAATTAAGTACAAGAAGACTGATTCTTTTTACTGTCTATGTTTTGAACCATTCCTGTGACACTAGTTATAGAT
Source organism: Schistocerca serialis cubense (assembly GCF_023864345.2). Lineage (NCBI taxonomy): Eukaryota > Metazoa > Arthropoda > Insecta > Orthoptera > Acrididae > Schistocerca > Schistocerca serialis. The sequence continues at coordinate 641,280,709 of NC_064644.1, forward strand.
TCCGATGCTTCACTTCAGGCTTACTGTATACCTTGGACCTTCTTATTGACGATGAAACACAGAAATTGCATCGGAATTAAAGACAAAAGGCACAATGCCGACTTAAGTACAAGAAGACTGACTCTTCCCAATGTCTATGTTTTGAACCATTCCTGTGACACTAGTTTTCGATTCCGATGCTTCACTTCAGATTTACTGTATCCCTCTGGCCTTCTTATTGACAATGAAACACAGAGATTGCAGCGGAATTAAATACAAAAGGCACAATGCCGACTTAAGTACAAGAAGACTGACTCTTCCTACCGTCTATGTTTTGACCAATTCTGTGACACTAGTTATAGAGTCCGATGCTTCACTTCAGGTTTACTGTATCCCTTGGAACTTCTTATTGACGATGAAACACAGAAATTGCATCGGAATTAAATACAAAAGGCACAATGCCGACATAAGTACAAGAAGACTGACTCTTCTTTCTGTCAATGTTTTGAACCATTCCTGTGACACTAGTTATAGATTCCGATGCTTCACTCCAGGTTTACTGTATCCCATAGACCTTCTTATTGACGATGAAATACAGAAAATGCATCGGAATTAAATAGAAAAAGCACAATGCCGACTTAAGTACAAGAAGACTGACTCTTTTTAGTGACTATAGTTTGAACTATTGCTGTGACACTAGTTATAGATTCCGACGCTTTACTTCAGGTTTATTGTATACCTTGGACATTCTTATTGACGATGAAACACAGAAATTGCATCAGAATTAAATAGAAAAGGCACAATGTCGACTTAAGTACAAGAAGACTGATTCTTTCCAATGTCTACGTTTTGAACCATTCCTGTGACACTAGTTTTGGATTGCGATGCTTCACTTCAGGTTTACTGTATCCCTCTGACCTTCTTATTGACGATGAAACACAGAAATTGCACCGTAATTAAATACAAAAGCCACAATGCCGCCTTAAGTACAAGAAGACTGACTCTTCTTACTGTCTATGATTTGAACCATTCCTGTGACACTAGTTATAGATTCCGATGCTTAACTTCAGGTTTACTGTTCCCTTGGACCTTCTTATTGACGGTGACACACAGAAAAAGCATTGGAATTAAATACAAAAGGCACAATGCCGACTTAAGTACACGAAGACTGACTCTTCTTATTGTCTATGTTTTGAACCTTTCCTGTGACACTAGTTATAGATTCCGATGCTTCACTTCAGGTTTACTGTATCCCTCTGTCCTTCTTATAGACGATGAAACACCGAAATTGCATCGGAATTAAATAGAAAACTCACAATGCTGACTTAAGTACAAGAAGACTGACTCTTCTTACTGTCTATCTTTTGAACCATTGCTGTGAGACTAGTTATAGATTCCCATACCTCACTCCAGGTTTACTGTAACCCTTGGACCTTCTTATTGACGAAGAAACACAGAAATTGCATCGGAATTAAATAGAAAATGCACAATGCCGACTTAGGTACAAGAAGACTGACTCTTCTTACTGACTATGTTTTGTACCATTCCTGTGACACTAGTTATAGATTCCTATGCTTCACTTCAGGTTTACAGTATACCTTGTACCTTCTTATTGACGATGAAACACAGAAATTGCATCGGAATTAAATACAAATGGCACAATGCCGACTTAAGTACTAGAAGACTGACTCTTCCTACTGTCTATGTTTTGAACCAATTCTGTGACACTAGTTATAGAGTCCGATGCTTCACTTCAGGTTTACGGTATCCCTTGGACCTTCTCATTGACGATGAATCACAGGAATTGCTTCGGAATTAAATACAAAAGGCACAATGCCGTCTTAAGTACAAGACGACTGACCCTTCTTACTGTCTATATTTTGAACCATTCCAGTGACACTAGTTATAGATTCCGATGCTTCACTTCAGGTTTGCTGTATTCCTTTGACCTTCTTATTGACGATGAAACACAGAAATTGCATCGAAATTAAATACAAAAGGCACAATGCCGACTTAAGTACAAGAAGACTGACTCTTCTTACTGTCTATGTTTTGAACCATTACTGTGACACTAGTTATAGATTCCGAAGTTTCACTCCAGGTTTATTGTATCCCTTGGACCTTCTTATTGACGATGAAACACAGAAATTGCATCGGAATTAAATACAAAAGGCACAATGCCGAGTTAAGGACAAGAAGACTGACTCTTCTTACTGACTATGTTTTGAACCATTCCTGTGACACTAGTTATAGATTCCGATGGTTCACTTCAGGTTTACTGTATCCCTCTGACCTTCTTATTGACGATGAAACACAGAAATTGCATCGGAATTTAATACAAAAGTCACAATGCCGACTTAAGTACAAGAAGACTGACTCCTCTTACTGTCTATGTATCAACCAATCCTTTGACACTAGTTATAGATTCCGATGCTACACTTCAGGGTTACTGTATCCCTCTGACCTTCTTATTGACAATGAAACACAGAAATTGCATCGTAATTAAATACAAAAGCCACAATGCCGACTTAAGTACAAGAAGACTGACTCTTCCTACTGTCTATGTTTTGAACCAATTCTGTGACACTAGTTATAGAGTCCGATGCTTCACTTCAGGATTACTGTATCCCTTGGAACTTCTTATTGACGATGAAACACAGAAATTGCATCGGAATTAAATAGAAAAGGCACAATGCCGACTTAAGTACAAGAAGACAGACTCTTCTTTGTGATTATAGTTCGAACCATTGCTGTGACACTAGTTATAGATTCCGATGCTTTACTTCAGGTTTACTGTATACCTTGGGCATTCTTATTGACGATGAAACACAGAAATTGCATCGGAATTAAATACAAAAGGCACAATGCCGACTTAAGTACAAGAAGACTGACTCTTCCTACTGTCTATGTTTTGACCAATTCTGTGACACTAGTTATAGAGTCCGATGCTTCACTTCAGGTTTACTGTATCCCTTGGAACTTCTTATTGACGATGAAACACAGAAATTGCATCGGAATTAAATACAAAAGGCACAATGCCGACTTAAGGACAAGAAGAGTGACTCTTCTTACTGTCTATATTTTGAACCATTCCAGTGACACTGGTTATATATTCCGATGCTTCACTTCAGGGTTATTGGAATCCTTGGACCTTCTTATTGACGATGAAACGCAGAAATTTCATCGGAATTAAATACAAAAGGCACAATGCCGACTTAAGTACAAGAAGACTGACTCTTCTTACTGTCTACGTATCAACCATTCCTTTGACACTATTCATAGATTCCGATGCTTCACTTCAGGGTTACTGTATCCCTCTGACCTTCTTATTGACGATGAAACACAGAAATTGCATCGGAATTAAATAGAAAAGGCACAATGCCGACTTAAGTACAAGAAGACTGACTCTTCTTTCTGTCAATGTTTTGAACCATTCCTGTGACACTAGTTATAGATTCCGATGCTTCACTCCAGGTTTACTGTATCCCATAGACCTTCTTACTGACGTTGAAATACAGAAAATGCATCGGAATTAAATAGAAAAAGCACAATGCCGACTTAAGTACAAGAAGACTGACTCTTTTTAGTGACTATAATTTGAACTATTGCTGTGACACTAGTTATAGATTCCGACGCTTTACTTCAGGTTTATTGTATACCTTGGACATTCTTATTGACGATGAAACACAGAAATTGCATCAGAATTAAATAGAAAAGGCACAATGTCGACTTAAATACAAGAAGACGGACTCTTTCCAATGTCTACGTTTTGACCCATTCCTGTGACACTAGTTTTGGATTGCGATGCTTCACTTCAGGTTTACTGTATCCCTCTGACTTTATTGCCGATGAAACACAGAAATTGCATCGGAAGTAAATACAAAAGGCACAATGCCGACTTAAGGACAAGAAGACTGACTCTTCTTACTGACTATGTTTTGAACCATTCCTGTGACTCTAGTTATAGATTCCGATGCTTCACTTCAGGTTTACTGTATCCCTCTGACCTTCTTATTGAAGATGAAACACAGAAATTGCATCGTAATTAAATAGAAAAGGCACAATGCCGACTTAAGTACAAGAAGACTGACTCTTCTTGCTGTCTATGTTTGAAACCATTCCTGTGACACTAGTTATAGATTCCGATGCTTTACTCCTGGTTTACTGTATCCCTTGGACCTTCGTATTGACGATGAAACACAGAAATTGCATCGGAATTAAATAGAAAAAGCACAATGCCGACTTAAGTACAAGAAGACTGACTCTTTTTAGTGACTATAGTTTGAACCATTGCTGTGACACTAGTTATAGATTCCGACGCTTTACTTCAGGTTTACTGTATACCTTGGATATTCTTATTGACGATGAAACACAGATATTGCATCAGAATTAAATAGAAAAGGCACATTGTCGACTTAAGTACAAGAGGACTGACTCTTCTTACTGTCTATGATTTGAACCATTCCTGTGACACTAGTTATAGATTCCGATGCTTCACTTCAGGTTTACTGTATACCTTGGACCTTCTTATTGACGATGAAACACAGAAATTGCATCGGAATTAAATACAAAAGGCACAATGCCGAGTTAAGTACAAGAAGACTGACTCTTCCCATTGTCTATGTTCTGAACCATTCCTGCGACTCTGGTTTTGGATTCCGATGCTTCACTTCAGGTTTACTGTATCCCTCTGACCTTCTTATTGACAATGAAACACAGAAATTGCATCGTAATTAAATACAAAAGCCACAATGCCGACTTAAGTACAAAAAGACTGACTCTTCCTACTGTCTATGTTTTGAACCAATTCTGTGACACTAAATATAGAGTCCGATGCTTCACTTCAGGTTTACTCTATCCCTTGGAACTTCTTATTGACTATGAATCACAGAAATCGCATCGGTATTAAATACAAAAGGCACAATGCAGACTTAAGGGCAGGAAGACTGACTCTTCTTACTGTCTATATTTTGAACCATTCCAGTGACACTAGTTATATATTCCGATGCTTCACTTCAGGTTTATTGAAATCCTTGGACCTACTTATTGACGATGAAGCGCAGAAATTTCATCGGAATTAAATACAAAAGGCACAATGCCGACTTAAGTACAAGAAGACTGACTCATCCTACTGTCTATGTTTTGATCCAATTCTGTGACACTAGTAATAGAGTTCGATGCTTCACTTCAGGTTTACTGTATCCCTTGGACCTTCTTATTGACGATGAGTCACAGGAATTGCATCGGAATTAAATACAAAAGGCACAATGCCGACTTAAGTACAAGAAGACTGACTCTTCTTACTGTCTATTCTTTGAACCATTCCTGTAACACTAGTTATAGATTCCGATGCTTCACTCCAGGTTTACTGTATCCCTTGGACCTTCTTATTGACGTTGAAACACAGAAACTGCATCGGAATGAAATTGAAAAGACACAATGCCGACTTAAGTACAAGAAGACTGACTCTTCTTACTGATAATAGTTTGAACCATTCCTGTGACAATAGTTATAGATTCCGATGCTTCACTTCAGGTTTACTGTATCCCTTGGACCTTGTTATTGATGGTGACACACAGAAATAGCATTGGAATTAAATACAAAATGCAAAATGGCAACTTTAGTACACGACGACTGACTCTCCTTATTGTCAATGTTTTGAACCATTCCTGTGACACTAGTTATTGATTCCGATGCTTCACTTCAGGTTTACCGTATCCCTCTGACCCTCTTATAGACGATGAAACACCGAAATTGCATCGGAATTAAATAGAAAACTCAGAATGGTGACTTAAGTACAAGAAGACTGACTCTTCTTACTATCTATGATTTGAACCATTGCTGTGACACTAGTTATAGATTCCGATGCTTCACTCCAGGTTTACTGTATACCTTGGACCTTCTTATTGATGATGAAACACAGAAATTGCATCGGAATTAAATAGAAAAGGCACAATGCCGACTTAAGTACAAGAAGACAGACTCTTCTTTGTGATTATAGTTTGAACCATTGCTGTGACACTAGTTATAGATTCCGATGCTTTACTTGAGGTTTACTGTATACCTTGGACATTCTTATTGACGATGAAACACAGATATTGCATTGGAATTAAATAAAAAAGGTACAATGTCGACTTATGTACAAGAAGAAAGACTCTTCTTACTGTCTATGTTTTGAACCATTCCTGTGACACTAGTTATAGATTCCGATTCTTCACTCCAGGTTTACTGTAACCCTTGGACTTTCTTATTGATGATGAAACACAGAAATTGCATCGGAATTAAATAGAAAAGGCACAATGCCGACATAAGTACAAGAAGATTGACTCTTCTTACTGATTATGTTTTGTACCATTCCTGTGACACTAGTTATAGAGTCCGATGCTTCACTTCAGGTTTACTGTATCCCTTGGACCTTCTCATTGACGATGAATCACAGGAATTGCATCGGAATTAAATACAAAAGGCACAATGCCGACTTAAGTACAAGAAGACTGACCCTTCTTACTGTCTATATTTTGAACCATTCCAGTGACACTAGTTATAGATTCCGATGTTTCACTTCAGGTTTGCTGTATTCCATGGACCTTCTTATTGACGATGAAACACAGAAATTGCATCGAAATTAAATACAAAAGGCACAATGCCGACTTAAGTACAAGAAGACTGACTCTTCTTACTGTCTATGTTTTGAACCATTACTGTGACACTAGTTATAGATTCCGAAGCTTCACTCCAGGTTTATTGTATCCTTTGGACCTTCTTGTTGACGATGAAACACAGAAATTGCATCGGAATTAAATACAAAAGGCACAATGCCTACTTAAGGACCAGAAGACTGACTCTTCTTACTGACTATGTTTTGAACCATTCCTGTGACACTAGTTATAGTTTCCGATGGTTCACTTCAGGTTTACTGTATCCCTCTGACCTTCTTATTGACGATGAAACACAAGAATTGCATCGGAATTAAATACAAAATGCGCAATGCCGACTTAAGTACAAGAAGACTGGCTCTTCTTACTGTCTATGTTTCAACCATTCCTGTGATCCTAGTTATTGATTCCGATGCTTCACTCCAGGTTTACTGTATCCCTTGGACCTTCTTATTGACGATGAAACACAGAAACTGCAACGGAATGAAATAGAAAAGGCACAATGCCGAATTAAGTACAAGAGGACTGACTTTCTTACTGATAATAGTTTGAACCATTCCGGTGACAATAGTTATAGATTCCGATGCTTCACTTCAGGTTTACTGTATCCCTTGGACCTTGTTATTGACGGTGACACACAGAAATAGCATTGGAATTAAATACAAAAGGCAAAATGCCAACTTTAGTACACGAAGACTGACTCTTCTTACTGTCTATGTTTTGAACCATTCCTGTGACACTAGTTATTGATTCCGATGCTTCACTTCAAGTTTACTGTATCCCTCTGACCTTCTTATTAACGATGAAACACAGAAATTGCATCGGAATTAAAAAGAAAACTCACAATGCCGACTTAAGTACAAGAAGACTGACTCTTCTTACTGTCTATGTTTTGAACCATTCCTGTGACACTAGTTATAGATTCCGATTCTTCACTCCGGGTTTACTGTATCCCTTGGACTTTCTTATTGACGATGAAACACAGAAATTGCATCGGAATTAAATAGAAAAGGCACAATGCCGACTTAAGTACAAGAAGACTGACTCTTCCTACTGTTTATGCTTTGAACCATTCCTGTGACACTAGTTATAGATTCCGATGCTTCACTCCAGGTTTACTGTGACCATTGGACCTTCTTATTGTCGATGAAACACAGAAATTGCATCGGAATTAAATAGATAAGGCACAATGCCGACTTAAGTACAAGATGACTGACTCTTCTTACTGACTATGTTTTGAACCATTCCTGTGACACTAGTTATAGATTCCGATGCTTCACTTCAGGTTTACTGTATCCCTCTGACCTTCATATTGACGATGAAACATCGAAATTGCATCGGAATTATATAGAAAACTCACAATGCCGACTTAAGTACAAGAAGACTGACTCTTCTTACTGTCTATGATTTGAACCATTCATGTGACACTAGTTATAGATTCCAATGCTTCACTCCCGGTTTACTGTATACCTTGGACCTTCTTATTGACAATGAAACACAGAAATTGCATCGGAATTAAAAACAAAAGGCACAATGCCGACTTAAGTACAAGAAGACTGACTCTTACTACTGTCTATGTTTTGAACCATTCCTGTGACACTAGTTATAGTTTCCGATGCTTCACTTCAGGTTTACTGTATCCCTCTGACGTTATTGCCGATGAAGCACAGAAATTGCATCGGAATTAAATACAAAAGGCACAATGTCGACTTAAGGACATGAAGACTGACTCTTCTTACTGACTATGTTTTGAAACATTCCTGTGACTCTAGTTATAGATTCCGATGCTTCACTTCAGGTTTACTGTATCCCTCTGACCTTCTTATTGACGATGAAACACAGAAATTGCATCGGAATTAAATACAAGAGGCGCAATGCCGACTTAAGTACAAGAAGACTGACTCTTCTTACTGTCTATGTTTCAACAATTCCTGTGATACTAGTTATTGATTCCGATGCTTCACTCCAGGTATACTGTATCCCTTGGACCTTCTTATTGACGATGAAACACAGAAACTGCATCGGAATGAAATAGAAAAGGCACAATGCCGAATTAAGTACAAGAGGACTGACTTTCTTACTGAAAATAGTTTGAACCATTCCGGTGACAATAGTTATAGATTCCGATGCTTCACTTCAGGTTTACTGTATCCCTTGGACCTTGTTATTGACGGTGACACACAGAAATAGCATTGGAATTAAATACAAAAGGCAAAATGCCAACTTTAGTACACGAAGACTGACTCTTCTTACTGTCTATGTTTTGAACCATTCCTGTGACACTAGTTATAGATTCCGATGCTTCACTTTCTAGTTTACTGTATCCCTCTGACCTTCTTTTTAACGATGAAACACAGAAATTGCATCGGAATTAAAAAGAAAACTCACAATGCCGACTTAAGTACAAGAAGACTGACTCTTCTTACTGTCTATGTTTTGAACCATTCCTGTGACACTAGATATAGATTCCGATTCTTCACTCCGGGTTTACTGTATCCCTTGGACATTCTTATTGACGATGACACACAGAAATTGCATCGGAATTAAATAGAAAATGCACAATGCCGACTTAAGTACAAGAAGACTGACTCTTCTTAGTGATTATAGTTTGAACCATTGCTGTGACACTAGTTATAGATTGCGATGCTTTACTTCAGGTTTACTGCATACCTTGGACCTTTTTATTGATGATGAAACACAGAAATTGCATCGGAATTAAAGACAGAAGGCACAATGCCGACTTAAGTACAAGAAGACAGTCTCTTCTTACTGACTATGTTTTGAACCATTCCTGTGACACTAGTTATAGATTCCGATGCTTCACTTCAGGTTTACTGTATCCCTCTGACCTTCTTATTGACAATGAATCACAGAAATTACATCGGAATTAAATACAAAAGGCACAATGCCGACTTAAGTACAAGAAGACTGACTCTTCCTACTGTCTATGTTTTGAACCATTCCTGTGCCACTAGTTATAGATTCCGATGCTTCACTTCAGGTTTACTGTATCCCTTTGACTTTATTGCCGATGAAACACAGAAATTGCATCGGAAGTAAATACAAAAGGCACAATGCCGACTAAAGGACAAGAAGACTGACCCGTCTTACTGTCTATGTTTTGAACCATTCCTGTGACACTAGTTATAGATTCCGATTCTTCACTCTGGGTTTACTGTATCCCTTGGACTTTCTTATTGACGATGAAACACAGAAATTGCATCGGAATTAAAAAGAAAACTCACAATGCCGACTTAAGTACAAGAAGAGTGACTCTTCTTACTGTCTATGTTTTGAACCTTTCCTGTGACACTAGATATAGATTCCGATTCTTCACTCCGGGTTTACTGTTTCCCTTGGACCTTCTTATTGACGATGAAACACAGAAATTGCATCGGAATTAAATACAAAAGGCACAATGCCGACTTAAGTACAAGAAGACTGACTCTTCCTACTGTCTATGCTTTGAACCAATTCTGTGACACTAGTTATAGAGTCCGATGCTTCACTTCAGGTTTACTGTATCCCTTGAAACTTCTTATTGACGATGAATTACAGAAATTGCATCGGAATTAAATACAAAAGGCACAATGCCGACTTCAGGACAAGAAGACTGACTCTTCTTACTGTCTATATTTTGAACCATTCCAGTGACACTAGTTATAGATTCCGATTCTTCACTCCGGGTTTGCTGTATCCCTTGGACTTTCTTATTGACGATGAAACACAGAAATTGCATCGGAATTAAATAGAAAAGGCACAATGCCGACATAAGTACAAGAAGACTGACTCTTCCTACTGTTTATGTTTTGAACCATTCCTGTGACACTAGTTATAGGTTCCGATGCTTCACTACAGGTTTACTGTGACCCTTGGACCTTCTTATTGAAGATGAAACACAGAAATTCCATCGGAATTAAATAGAAAACGCACAATGCCGACTTAAGTACAAGATGACTGACTCTTCTTACTGACTATGTTTTGAACCATTCCTGTGACACTAGTTATAGATTCCGATGCTTCACTTCAGGTTTACTGTATCCCTCTGACCTTCATATTGACGATGAAACATCGAAATTGCATCGGAATTATATAGAAAACTCACAATGCCGACTTAAGTACAAGAAGACTGACTCTTCTTACTGTCTATGATTTGAACCATTCATGTGACACTAGTTATAGATTCCAATCCTTCACTCCAGGTTTACTGTATACCTTGGACCTTCTTATTGACAATGAAACACAGAAATTGCATCGGAATTAAATACAAAAGGCACAATGCCGACTTAAGTACAAGAAGACTGACTCTTACTACTGTCTGTGTTTCGAACCATTCCTGTGACACTACTTATAGTTTCCGATGCTTCACTGCAGGTTTACTGTATCCCTCTGACGTTATTGCCAATGAAGCGCAGATATTGCATCGGAATTAAATACAAAAGGCACAATGCCGACTTAAGGACATGAAGACTGACTCTTCTTACTGACTATGCTTTGAAACATTCCTGTGACTCTAGTTATAGATTCCGATGCTTCACTTCAGGTTTACTGTATCCCTCTGACCTTCTTACTGACGATGAAACACAGAAATTGCATCGGAATTAAATACAAGAGGCGCATTGCCGACTTAAGTACAAGAAGACTGACTCTTCTTACTGTCTATGTTTCAACCATTCCTGTGATACTAGTTATTGATTCCGATGCTTCACTCCAGGTTTACTGTATCCCTTGGACCTTCTTATTGACGATGAAACACAGAAACTGCATCGGAATGAAATAGAAAAGGCACAATGCCGAATTAAGTACAAGAGGACTGACTTTCTTACTGATAATAGTTTGAACCATTCCGGTGACAATAGTTATAGATTCCGATGCTTCACTTCAGGTTTACTGTATCCCTTGGAACTTGTTATTGACGGTGACACACAGAAATAGCATTGGAATTAAATACAAAAGGCACAATGCCAACTTTAGTACAAAAAGACTGACTCTTCTTAGTGATTATAGTTTGAACCATTGCTGTGAAACTAGTTATAGATTGCGATGCTTTACTTCAGGTTTACTGTATACCTTGGACCTTCTTATTGACGATGAAACACAGAAATTGCATCGGAATTAAAGACAAAAGGCACAATGCCGACTTAAGTACAAGAAGACAGTCTCTTCTTACTGACTATGTTTTGAACCATTCCTGTGACACTAGTTATAGATTCCGATGCTTCACTTCAGGTTTACTGTATCCCTCTGACCTTCTTATTGACAATGAATCACAGAAATTACATCGGAATTAAATACAAAAGGCACAATGCCGACTTAAGTACATGAAGACTGACTCTTCCTACTGTCTATGTTTTGAAACATTCCTGTGACACTAGTTATAGATTCCGATGCTTCACTTCAGGTTTACTGTATCCCTTTGACTTTATTGCCGATGAAACACAGAAATTGCATCGGAAGTAAATACAAAAGGCACAATGCCGACTAAAGTGCAAGAAGACTGACTCTTCTTACTGACTATGCTTTGAACCATTCCTGTGACTCTAGTTATAGATTCCGATGCTTCACTTCAGGTTTACTGTATCCCTCTGACCTTCTTATTTACGATGAAACACAGAAATTGCATCGTAATTAAATACAAAAGCAACAAGGCCGACTTAAGTACAAGAAGACTGACTCTTCTTACTGTCTAGGATTTGAACCATTCCTGTGACACTAGTTATAGATTCCGATGCTTCACTTCAGGTTTACTGTTTCCCTTGGACCTTCTTATTGACGATGAAACACAGAAATTGCATCGGAATTAAATACAAAAGGCACAATGCCGACTTAAGTACAAGAAGACTGACTCTTCCTACTGTCTATGCTTTGAACCAATTCTGTGACACTAGTTATAGAGTCCGATGCTTCACTTCAGGTTTACTGTATCCCTTGAAACTTCTTATTGACGATGAATTACAGAAATTGCATCGGAATTAAATACAAAACGCACAATGCCGTCTTAAGGACAAGATGACTGACTCTTCTTACTGTCTATATTTTGAACCATTCCAGTGACACTAGTTATATATTCCGATGCTTCACTTCAGGTTTATTGAATTCCTTGGACCTTCTTATTGACGATGAAACCCAGAAATTTCATCGGAATTAAATACAAAAGGCACAATGCCGACTTAAGTACAAGAAAACTGACTCTTCCTACTGTCTATGTTTTGAACCAATTCTGTGACACTAGTAATAGAGTCCGATGCTTCACTACAGGTTTACTGTATCCCTTGGACCTTCTTATTGACGATGTATCACAGGAATTGCATCGGAATTAAATACAAAAGGCACAATGCCGAATTAAGTACAAGAAGACTGACTCTTCATACTGTCTATACTTTGAACCATTCCAGTGACACTAGTTATAGATTCCGATGCTTCACTTCAGGTTTACTGCATTCCTTGGACCTTCTTATTGACGATGATCACTGAAATTGCATCGAAATTAAATACAAAAGGCACAATGCCGACTTAAGTACAAGAAGACTGACTCTTCTTACTGTTATTGTTTTGAACCACTACTGTGACACTAGTTATAGATTCCGATGCTTCACTCCAGGATGACTGTATCCCTTGGACCTTCTTATTGACGATGAAACACAGAAACTGCATCGGAATGAAATTGAAAAGGCACAATGCCGACTTAAGACCAAGAAGATTGACTCTTCTTACTAATAATAGTTTGAACAATTCCTGTGACACTAGTTATAGATTCCGACGCTTCACTTCAGGTTTACAGTATCCCTCTGACCTTCTTATAGACGATGAAACACCGAAATTGCATCGGAATTAAAAAGAAAACTCACAATGCTGACTTAAGTACAAGAAGACTGACTCTTCTTACTGTCTATGTTTGAACCATTGCTGTGACACTAGTTATAGATTCCGATGCTTTACTTCAGGTTTACTGTATACCTTGGACATTCTTATTGACGATGAAACACAGAAATTGCATCGGAATTAAATAAAAAAGGCACAATGTCGACTTAAGTACAAGAAGACTAACTCTTCTTACTGTCTGTGTTTGGAACCATTCCTGTGACACTAGTTATAGATTCCGATGCTTCACTCCAGGTTTACTGTAACCCTTGGACATTCTTATTGACGATGAAACACAGAAATTGCATCGGAATTAAATAGAAAAGGCACAATGCCGACTTAAGTACAAGAAGACTGACTCTTCTTACTGACTATGTTTTGTACCATTCCTGTGACACTAGTTATAGATTCCGATGCTTCACTTCAGGTTTACTGTATACCTTGTACCTTCTTATTGACGATGAAACACAGAATTTGCATCGGAATTAAATACAAAAGGCACAATGCCGACTGAAGTACAAGAAGACTGACTCTTGTTACTGTCTATATTTTGAACCATTCCAGTGACACTAGTTATAGATTCTGATGCTTCACTTCAGGTTTGCTGTATTCCTTGGACCTTCTTATTGACGATGAAACACAGAAATTGCATCGAAATTAAATACAAAAGGCACAATGCCCACTGAAGTACAAGAAGACTGACTCTTCTTACTGTCTATGATTTGAACCATTACTGTGACACTAGTTATAGAATCCGAAGCTTCACTCCAGGTTTATTGTATCCTTTGGACCTTCTTGTTGACGATGAAACACAGAAATTGCATCGGAATTAAATACAAAAGGCACAATGCCGACTTAAGTACAAGAAGACTGACTCTTCTTACTGTCTATGATTTGAACCATTCGTGTGACACTAGTTATAGATTCCGATGCTTCACTCCAGGTTTACTGTATACCTTGGACATTCTTATTGACGATGAAACACAGAAATTGCATCGGAATTAAATGGAAAAGGCTCAATGTCGACTTAAGTACAAGAAGACTGACTCTTCTTGCTGTCTATGTTTTGAACCTTTCCTGTGACACTAGTTATAGATTCCGATGCTTCACTCCAGGTTTACTGTATCCCTTGGACCTTCTTATTGACGATGAAACACACAAACTGCATCGGAATGAAATAGAAAAGGCACAATGCCGACTTAAGTACAAGAGGACTGACTCTTCTTACTGATAATAGTTTGAACCATTCCGGTGACAATAGTTATAGATTCCGATGCTTCACTTCAGGTTTACTGTATCCCTCTGACCTTCTTATTGACGATGAAACACAGAAATTGCATCGGAATTAAAAGAAAACTCACAATGCCGACTTAAGTACAAGAAGACTGACTCTTCTTACTGTCTATGATTTGAACCATTCCTGTGACACTAATTATAGATTCCGATGCTTCACTCCAGGTTTACTGCATCCCTTGGACCTTCGTATTGACGATGAACACAGAAATTGCATCGGAATTAAATAGAAAAGGCACAATGCCGACTTAAGTACAAGAAGACTGACTCTTCTTAGTGATTATATATTGAACCATTGCTGTGACACTAATTATAGATTCCGATGCTTTGCTTCAGGTTTACTGTATACCTTGGACATTCTTATTGACGATGAAACACAGAAATTGCATCGGAATTAAATAGAAAAGGCTCAATGTAGACTTAAGTACAAGAAGACTGACTCTTCTTACTGTCTATGTTTTGAACCATTCATGTGACACTAGTTATAGGTTCCGATGCTTCACTTCAGGTTTACTGTACCCTCTGACCTTATTGCCGATGAAACACAGAAATTGCATCTAAATTAAATACAAAAGGCACAATGCCGACTTAAGGACATGAAGACTGACTATTCTTACTGACTATGTTTTGAAACATTCCTGTGACTCTAGTTATTGATTCCGATGCTTCACTTCAGGTTTACTGTATTCCTTGGATCTTCTTATTGACGATGAATCACAGGAATTGCATCGGAATTAAACACAAAATGCACAATGCCGACTTAAGTACAAGAAGTCTGACTCTTTTTACTGTCTATATTTTGAACCTTTCCAGTGACACTAGTTATAGATTCCGATGCTTCACTTCAGGTTTACTGTTATCCTTGGGCTTTCTTATTGACGATGAAACACAGAAATTGCATCGAAATTAAATACAAAAGGCACAATGCCGACTTAAGTACAAGAAGACTGACTCTTCTTACTGTCTATGTTTTGAACCATTACTGTGACACTAGTTATAGATTCCGATGCTTCACTCCAGGTTTACTGTATCCCTTGTACCTTCTTGTTGACGATGAAACACAGAAATTGCATTGGAATTAAATACAAAAGGCACAATGCCGACTTAAGGACAAGAAGACTGACTCTTCTTACTGTCTACGTTTTGAACCATTCCTGTGACACTAGTTATAGATTCCGATGCTTCACTTCAAGTTTACTGTATCCCTCTGACATTCTTATTGACGATGAAACACAGAAATTGCATCGGAATTAAATACAAAAGGCACAATGCCGATTTAAGTACAAGAAGACTGACTCTTCTTATTGTCTATGTTTCAACCATTCCTGTGATACTAGTTATTGATTCCGATGCTTCACTCCAGGTTTACTGTATCCCTTGGACCTTCTTATTGACGATGAAACACAGAAACTGCATCGGAATGAAATAGAAAAGGCACAATGCCGACTTAAGTACAAGAGGACTGACTCTTCTTACTGATAATAGTTCGAACCATTCCGGTGACAATAGTTATAGATTCCGATGCTCCACTTCAGGTTTACTGTATCCCTTGGACCTTGTTATTGACGGTGACACACAGATATAGCATTGGAATTAAATACAAAAGGCAAAATGCCAACTTTAGTTCACGAAGACTGACTCTTCTTACTGTCTATGCTTTGAACCATTCCTGTGACACTAGTTATAGATTCCGATGCTTCACTTCAGGTTTACTGTAACCCTCTGACCTTCTTATAGACGATGAAACACCGAAATTGCATCGGAATTAAATAGAAAACTCACAATGCTGACTTAAGTACAAGAAGACTGACCCTTCTTACTGTCTATGTTTGAACCATTGCTGTGACACTAGTTATAGATTCCGATGCTTTACTTCAGGTTTACTGTATACCTTGGACATGCTTATTGGCGATGAAACACAGAAATTGCATCGGAATTAAATAAAAAAGCACAATGTCGACTTAAGTACAAGAAGACTAACTCTTCTTACTGTCTATGTTTGGAACCATTCCTGTGACACTAGTTATAGATTCCGATGCTTCACTCCAGGTTTACTGTAACCCTTGGACATTCTTATTGACGATGAAACACAGAAATTGCATCGGAATTAAATAGAAAAGGCACAATGCCGACTTAAGTACAAGAAGACTGACTCTTCTTACTGACTATGTTTTGTACCATTCCCGTGACACTAGTTATAGATTCCGATGCTTCACTTCAGGTTTACTCTATACCTTGTACCTTCTTATTGACGATGAAACACAGAAATTGCATCGGAATTAAATACAAAAGGCACAATGCCAACTGAAGTACAAGAAGACTGACTCTTGTTACTGTCTACATTTTGAACCATTCCAGTGACACTAGTTATAGATTCTGATGCTTCACTTCAGGTTTGCTGTATTCCTTGGACCTTCTTATTGACGATGAAACACAGAAATTGCATCGAAATTAAATACAAAAGGCACAATGCCGACTGAAGTACAAGAAGACTGACTCTTCTTACTGTCTATGATTTGAACCATTACTGTGACACTAGTTATAGAATCCGAAGCTTCACTCCAGGTTTATTGTATCCTTTGGACCTTCTTGTTGACGATGAAACACAGAAATTGCATCGGAATTAAATAGAAAAGGCTCAATGTCGACTTAAGTACAAGAAGACTGACTCTTCTTACTGTCTATGTATCAACCTTTCCTGTGACACTAGTTATATATTCCGATGCTTCACTTCAGGGTCACTGCATCCCTCTGACCTTCTTATTGACGATGAAACACAGAAATTGCTTCGGAATTAAATACAAAAGGCACAATGCCGACTTAAGTACAAGAAGACTGACTATTCTTACTGTCTATTCTTTGAACCATTCCTGTGACACTAGTTATAATTCCGATGCTTCACTCCAGGTTTACTGTATCCCTTGGACCTTCTTATTGACGATGAAATACAGAAACTGCATCGGAATGAAATTGAAAAGGCACAATGCCGACTTAAGACCAAGAAGATTGACTCTTCTTACTAATAATAGTTTGAACAATTCCTGTGACACTAGTTATAGATTCCGACGCTTCACTTCAGGTTTACTGTATCCCTCTGACCTTCTTATAGACGATGAAACACCGAAATTGCATCGGAATTAAAAAGGAAACTCACAATGCTGACTTAAGTACAAGAAGACTGACTCTTCTTACTGTCTATGTATGAACCATTGCTGTGACACTAGTTATAGATTCCGATGCTTTACTTCAGGTTTACTGTATACCTTGGACATTCTTATTGACGATGAAACACAGAAATTGCATCGGAATTAAATAAAAAAGGCACAATGTCGACTTAAGTACAAGAAGACTAAGTCTTCTTACTGTCTATGATTGGAACCATTCCTGTGACACTAGTTATAGATTCCGATGCTTCACTCCAGGTTTACTGTAACCCTTGGACATTCTTCTTGACGATGAAACACAGAAATTGCATCGGAATTTAATAGAAAAGGCACAATGCCGACTTAAGTACAAGAAGACTGACTCTTCTTACTGACTATGTTTTGTACCATTCCTGTGACACTAGTTATAGATTCCGATGCTTCACTTCAGCTTTACTGTATACCTTGTACCTTCTTATTGACGATGAAACACAGAAATTGCATCGGAATTAAATACAAAAGGCACAATGCCGACTGAAGTACAAGAAGACTGACTCTTGTTACTGTCTATATTTTGAACCATTCCAGTGACACTAGTTATAGATTCTGATGCTTCACTTCAGGTTTGCTGTATTCCTTCGACCTTCTTATTGACGATGAAACACAGAAA
The DNA here is from genome assembly GCF_023864345.2 of Schistocerca serialis cubense. Taxonomy (NCBI): domain Eukaryota; kingdom Metazoa; phylum Arthropoda; class Insecta; order Orthoptera; family Acrididae; genus Schistocerca; species Schistocerca serialis. The sequence goes on from NC_064644.1 coordinate 641,299,311, forward strand.
TTGCATCGAAATTAAATACAAAAGGCACAATGCCGACTGAAGTACAAGAAGACTGACTCTTCTTACTGTCTATGATTTGAACCATTACTGTGACACTAGTTATAGAATCCGAAGCTTCACTCCAGGTTTATTGTATCCTTTGGACCTTCTTGTTGACGATGAAACACAGAAATTGCATCGGAATTAAATACAAAAGGCACAATGCCGACTTAAGTACAAGAAGACTGACTGTTCTTACTGTCTATGATTTGAACCATCCGTGTGACACTAGTTATAGATTCCGATGCTTCACTTCAAGTTTACTGTATACCTTGGACATTCTTATTGACGATGAAACACAGAAATTGCATCGGAATTAAATGGAAAAGGCTCAATGTCGACTTAAGTACAAGAAGACTGACTCTTCTTGCTGTCTATGTTTTGAACCTTTCCTGTGACACTAGTTATAGATTCCGATGCTTCACTCCAGGTTTACTGTATCCCTTGGACCTTCTTATTGACGATGAAACACAGAAACTGCATCGGAATGAAATAGAAAAGGCACAATGCCGACTTAAGTACAAGAGGACTGACTCTTCTTACTGATAATAGTTCGAACCATTCCGGTGACAATAGTTATAGATTCCGATGCTCCACTTCAGGTTTACTGTATCCCTTGGACCTTGTTATTGACGGTGACACACAGATATAGCATTGGAATTAAATACAAAAGGCAAAATGCCAACTTTAGTTCACGAAGACTGACTCTTCTTACTGTCTATGCTTTGAACCATTCCTGTGACACTAGTTATAGATTCCGATGCTTCACTTCAGGTTTACTGTAACCCTCTGACCTTCTTATAGACGATGAAACACCGAAATTGCATCGGAATTAAATAGAAAACTCACAATGCTGACTTAAGTACAAGAAGACTGACCCTTCTTACTGTCTATGTTTGAACCATTGCTGTGACACTAGTTATAGATTCCGATGCTTTACTTCAGGTTTACTGTATACCTTGGACATGCTTATTGACGATGAAACACAGAAATTGCATCGGAATTAAATAAAAAAGGCACAATGTCGACATAAGTACAAGAAGACTAACTCTTCTTACTGTCTATGTTTGGAACCATTCCTGTGACACTAGTTGTAGATTCCGATGCTTCACTCCAGGTTTACTGTAACCCTTGGACATTCTTATTGACGATGAAACACAGAAATTGCATCGGAATTAAATAGAAAAGGCACAATGCCGACTTAAGTACAAGAAGACTGACTCTTCTTACTGACTATGTTTTGTACCATTCCTGTGACACTAGTTATAGATTCCGATGCTTCACTTCAGGTTTACTGTATACCTTGTACCTTCTTATTGACGATGAAACACAGAAATTGCATCGGAATTAAATACAAAAGGCACAATGCCAACTGAAGTACAAGAAGACTGACTCTTGTTACTGTCTACATTTTGAACCATTCCAGTGACACTAGTTATAGATTCTGATGCTTCACTTCAGGTTTGCTGTATTCCTTGGACCTTCTTATTGACGATGAAACACAGAAATTGCATCGAAATTAAATACAAAAGGCACAATGCCGACTGAAGTACAAGAAGACTGACTCTTCTTACTGTCTATGATTTGAACCATTACTGTGACACTAGTTATAGAATCCGAAGCTTCACTCCAGGTTTATTGTATCCTTTGGACCTTCTTGTTGACGATGAAACACAGAAATTGCATCGGAATTAAAAACAAAAGGCACAATGCCGACTTAAGTACAAGAAGACTGACTCTTCTTCCTGTCTATGTTTTGAACCATTCCTGTGACACTAGTTATAGATTCCGATGCTTCACTCCAGGTTTACTGTATACCTTGGACATTCTTATTGACGATGAAACACAGAAATTGCATCGGAATTAAATAGAAAAGGCTCAATGTCGACTTAAGTACAAGAAGACTGACTCTTCTTACTGTCTATGTATCAACCTTTCCTGTGACACTAGTTATATATTCCGATGCTTCACTTCAGGGTCACTGCATCCCTCTGACCTTCTTATTGACGATGAAACACAGAAATTGCTTCGGAATTAAATACAAAAGGCACAATGCCGACTTAAGTACAAGAAGACTGACTATTCTTACTGTCTATTCTTTGAACCATTCCTGTGACACTAGTTATAATTCCGATGCTTCACTCCAGGTTTACTGTATCCCTTGGACCTTCTTATTGACGATGAAACACAGAAACTGCATCGGAATGAAATTGAAAAGGCACAATGCCGACTTAAGACCAAGTAGATTGACTCTTCTTACTAATAATAGTTTGAACAATTCCTGTGACACTAGTTATAGATTCCGACGCTTCACTTCAGGTTTACTGTATCCCTCTGACCTTCTTATAGACGATGAAACACCGAAATTGCATCGGATTTAAAAAGGAAACTCACAATGCTGACTTAAGTACAAGAAGACTGACTCTTCTTACTGTCTATGTTTGAACCATTGCTGTGACACTAGTTATAGATTCCGATGCTTTACTTCAGGTTTACTGTATACCTTGGACATTCTTATTGACGATGAAACACAGAAATTGCATCGGAATTAAATAAAAAAGGCACAATGTCGACTTAAGTACAAGAAGACTAACTCTTCTTACTGTCTATGTTTGGAACCATTCCTGTGACACTAGTTATAGATTCCGATGCTTCACTCCAGGTTTACTGTAACCCTTGGACATTCTTATTGACGATGAAACACAGAAATTGCATCGGAATTAAATAGAAAAGGCACAATGCCGACTTAAGTACAAGAAGACTGACTCTTCTTACTGACTATGTTTTGTACCATTCCTGTGACACTAGTTATAGATTCCGATGCTTCACTTCAGGTTTACTGTATACCTTGTACCTTCTTATTGACGATGAAACACAGAAATTGCATCGGAATTAAATACAAAAGGCACAATGCCGACTGAAGTACAAGAAGACTGACTCTTGTTACTGTCTATATTTTGAACCATTCCAGTGACACTAGTTATAGATTCTGATGCTTCACTTCAGGTTTGCTGTATTCCTTGGACCTTCTTATTGACGATGAAACACAGAAATTGCATCGAAATTAAATACAAAAGGCACAATGCCGACTGAAGTACAAGAAGACTGACTCTTCTTACTGTCTATGATTTGAACCATTACTGTGACACTAGTTATAGAATCCGAAGCTTCACTCCAGGTTTATTGTATCCTTTGGACCTTCTTGTTGACGATGAAACACAGAAATTGCATCGGAATTAAATACAAAAGGCACAATGCCGACTTAAGTACAAGAAGACTGACTCTTCTTACTGTCTATGATTTGAACCATTCGTGTGACACTAGTTATAGATTCCGATGCTTCACTCCAGGTTTACTGTATACCTTGGACATTCTTATTGACGATGAAACACAGAAATTGCATCGGAATTAAATGGAAAAGGCTCAATGTCGACTTAAGTACAAGAAGACTGACTCTTCTTGCTGTCTATGTTTTGAACCTTTCCTGTGACACTAGTTATAGATTCCGATGCTTCACTCCAGGTTTACTGTATCCCTTGGACCTTCTTATTGACGATGAAACACACAAACTGCATCGGAATGAAATAGAAAAGGCACAATGCCGACTTAAGTACAAGAGGACTGACTCTTCTTACTGATAATAGTTTGAACCATTCCGGTGACAATAGTTATAGATTCCGATGCTTCACTCCAGGTTTACTGCATCCCTTGGACCTTCGTATTGACGATGAAACACAGAAATTGCATCGGAATTAAATAGAAAAGGCACAATGCCGACTTAAGTACAAGAAGACTGACTGTTCTTAGTGATTATATATTGAACCATTGCTGTGACACTAGTTATAGATTCCGATGCTTTGCTTCAGGTTTACCGTATACCTTGCACATTCTTATTGACGATGAAACACAGAAATTGCATCGGAATTAAATAGAAAAGGCTCAATGTAGACTTAAGTACAAGAAGACTGACTCTTCTTACTGTCTATGTTTTGAACCATTCCTGTGACACTAGTTATAGGTTCCGATGCTTCACTTCAGGTTTACTGAACCCTCTGACCTTATTGCCGATGAAACACAGAAATTGCATCTAAATTAAATACAAAAGGCACAATGCCGACTTAAGGACATGAAGACTGACTCTTCTTACTGACTATGTTTTGAAACATTCCTGTGACTCTAGTTATTGATTCCGATGCTTCACTTCAGGTTTACTGTATTCCTTGGATCTTCTTATTGACGATGAATCACAGGAATTGCATCGGAATTAAACACAAAATGCACAATGCCGACTTAAGTACAAGAAGTCTGACTCTTTTTACTGTCTATATTTTGAACCTTTCCAGTGACACTAGTTATAGATTCCGATGCTTCACTTCAGGTTTACTGTATTCCTTGGACTTTCTTATTGACGATGAAACACAGAAATTGCATCGAAATTAAATACAAAAGGCACAATGCCGACTTAAGTACAAGAAGACTGACTCTTCTTACTGTCTATGTTTTGAACCATTACTGTGACACTAGTTATAGATTCCGATGCTTCACTCCAGGTTTACTGTATCCCTTGTACCTTCTTGTTGACGATGAAACACAGAAATTGCATTGGAATTAAATACAAAAGGCACAATGCCGACTTAAGGACAAGAAGACTGACTCTTCTTACTGTCTACGTTTTGAACCATTCCTGTGACACTAGTTATAGATTCCGATGCTTCACTTCAAGTTTACTGTATCCCTCTGACATTCTTATTGACGATGAAACACAGAAATTGCATCGGAATTAAATACAAAAGGCACAATGCCGATTTAAGTACAAGTAGACTGACTCTTCTTATTGTCTATGTTTCAACCATTCCTGTGATACTAGTTATTGATTCCGATGCTTCACTCCAGGTTTACTGTATCCCTTGGACCTTCTTATTGACGATGAAACACAGAAACTGCATCGGAATGAAATAGAAAAGGCACAATGCCGACTTAAGTACAAGAGGACTGACTCTTCTTACTGATAATAGTTCGAACCATTCCGGTGACAATAGTTATAGATTCCGATGCTCCACTTCAGGTTTACTGTATCCCTTGGACCTTGTTATTGACGGTGACACACAGATATAGCATTGGAATTAAATACAAAAGGCAAAATGCCAACTTTAGTTCACGAAGACTGACTCTTCTTACTGTCTATGCTTTGAACCATTCCTGTGACACTAGTTATAGATTCCGATGCTTCACTTCAGGTTTACTGAAACCCTCTGACCTTCTTATAGACGATGAAACACCGAAATTGCATCGGAATTAAATAGAAAACTCACAATGCTGACTTAAGTACAAGAAGACTGACCCTTCTTACTGTCTATGTCTGAACCATTGCTGTGACACTAGTTATAGATTCCGATGCTTTACTTCAGGTTTACTGTATACCTTGGACATGCTTATTGACGATGAAACACAGAAATTGCATCGGAATTAAATAAAAAAGGCACAATGTCGACTTAAGTACAAGAAGACTAACTCTTCTTACTGTCTATGTTTGGAACCATTCCTGTGACACTAGTTATAGATTCCGATGCTTCACTCCAGGTTTACTGTAACCCTTGGACATTCTTATTGACGATGAAACACAGAAATTGCATCGGAATTAAATAGAAAAGGCACATTGCCGACTTAAGTACAAGAAGACTGACTCTTCTTACTGACTATGTTTTGTACCATTCCTGTGACACTAGTTATAGATTCCGATGCTTCACTTCAGGTTTACTGTATACCTTGTACCTTCTTATTGACGATGAAACACAGAAATTGCATCGGAATTAAATACAAAAGGCACAATGCCAACTGATGTACAAGAAGACTGACTCTTGTTACTGTCTATATTTTGAACCATTCCAGTGACACTAGTTATAGATTCCGATGCTTCACTTCAGGTTTGCTGTATTCCTTGGACCTTCTTATTGACGATGAAACACAGAAATTGCATCGAAATTAAATACAAAAGGCACAATGCCGACTGAAGTACAAGAAGACTGACTCTTCTTACTGTCTATGATTTGAACCATTACTGTGACACTAGTTATAGAATCCGAAGCTTCACTCCAGGTTTATTGTATCCTTTGGACCTTCTTGTTGACGATGAAACACAGAAATTGCATCGGAATTAAATACAAAAGGCACAATGCCGACTTAAGTACAAGAAGACTGACTCTTCTTCCTGTCTATGTTTTGAACCATTCCTGTGACACTAGTTATAGATTCCGATGCTTCACTCGAGGTTTACTGTATACCTTGGACATTCTTATTGACGATGAAACACAGAAATTGCATCGGAATTAAATAGAAAAGGCTCAATGTCGACTTAAGTACAAGAAGACTGACTCTTCTTACTGTCTATGTATCAACCTTTCCTGTGACACTAGTTATATATTCCGATGCTTCACTTCAGGGTCACTGCATCCCTCTGACCTTCTTATTGACGATGAAACACAGAAATTGCATCGGAATTAAATACAAAAGGCACAATGCTGACTTAAGTACAAGAAGACTGACTCTTCTTACTGTCTATTTTTTGAACCATTCCTGTGACACTAGTTATAGATTCCGATGCTTCACTCCAGGTTTACTGTATCCCTTGGACCTTCTTATTGACGATGAAACACAGAAACTGCATCGGAATGAAATAGAAAAAGCACAATGCCGACTTAAGTACAAGAAGACTGACTCTTCTTACTGTCTACGATTTGAACCATTCGTGTGACACTAGTTATAGTTTGCGAAGCTTCACTCGAGGTTTACTGTATACCTTGGACATTCTTATTGACGATGAAACACAGAAATTGCATCGGAATTAAATAGAAAAGGCTCAATGTCGACTTAAGTACAAGAAGACTGACTCTTCTTCCTGTCTATGTTTTGAACCATTCCTGTGACACTAGTTATAGATTCCGATGCTTCACTCCAGGTTTGCTGTAACCCTTGGACCTTCTTATTGACGATGAAACACAGAAATTGCATCGGAATTAAATACAAAAGGCACAATGCCGACTTAAGTACAACAAGACTGACTCTTCCTACTGTCTATGTTTTGAACCATTCCTGTGACAATAGTTATAGATACCGATGCTTCACTCCAGGTTTACTGTGACCCTTGGACCTTCTTATTGACGATGAAACACAGAAATTGCATCGGAATTAATTAGAAAAGGCACAATGCCGACTTAAGTACAAATTGACTGACTCTTCTTACTGACTATGTTTTGAACCATTCCTGTGACACTAGTTATAGATTCCGATGCTTCACTTCAGGTTTACCGTATCCCTCTGACCTTATTGCCGATGAAACACAGAAATTGCATCGGAATTAAATACAATAGGCACAATGCCGACTTAAGGACATGAAGACTGACTCTTCTTACTGACTATGTTTTGAAACATTCCTGTGACTCTAGTTATAGATTCCGATGCTTCACTTCAGGTTTACTGTATCCCTTGGATCTTCTTATTGACGATGAATCACAGGAATTGCATCGGAATTAAACACAAAATGCACAATGCCGACTTAAGTACAAGAAGTCTGACTCTTCTTACTGTCTATATTTTGAACCATTCCAGTGACACTAGTTATAGATTCCGATGCTTCACTTCAGGTTTACTGTATTCCTTGTACCTTCTTGTTGACGATGAAACACAGAAATTGCATCGGAATTAAATACAAAAGGCACAATGCCGACTGAAGTACAAGAAGACTGACTCTTCTTACTGTCTATGTTTTGAACCATTACTGTGACACTAGTTATAGATTCCGAAGCTTCACTCCACGTTTATTGTATCCTTTGGACCTTCTTGTTGACGATGAAACACAGAAATTGCATCGGAATTAAAAACAAAAGGCACAATGCCGACTTAAGTACAAGAAGACTGACTCTTCTTACTGTCTATGTATCAACCATTCCTGTGACACTAGTTATATATTCCGATGCTTCACTTCAGGGTTACTGCATCCCTCTGCCTTCTTATTGACGATGAAGCACAGAAATTGCATCGGAATTAAATACAAAAGGCACAATACCGACTTAAGTACAAGAAGACTGACTCTTCTTACTGTCTATTTTTTGAACCATTCCTGTGACACTAGTTATAGATTCCGATGCTTCACTCCAGGTTTACTGTGACCCTTGGACCTCCTTATTGACGATGAAACACAGAAACTGCATCGGAATGAAATAGAAAAGGCACAATGCCGACTTAAGTACAAGAAGACTGACTCTTCTTACTGTCTATGATTTGAACCATTCGTGTGACACTAGTTATAGATTCCGATGCTTCACTCCAGGTTTACTGTATACCTTGGACATTCTTATTGACGATGAAACACAGAAATTGCATCGGAATTAAATAGAAAAGGCTCAATGTCGACTTAAGTACAAGAAGACTGACTCTTCTTGCTGTCTATGTTATGAACCTTTCCTGTGACACTAGTTATAGATTCCGATGCTTCACTCCAGGTTTACTGTACCCTTGGACCTTCTTATTGACGATGAAACACAGAAATTGCATCGGAATTAAATACAAAAGGCACAATGCCGACTTAAGTACAAGAAGACTGACTCTTCTTACTGTCTATGATTTGAACCATTCGTGTGACACTAGTTATAGATTCCGATGCTTCACTCCAGGTTTACTGTATACCTTGGACATTCTTATTGACGATGAAACACAGAAATTGCATCGGAATTAAATGGAAAAGGCTCAATGTCGACTTAAATACAAGAAGACTGACTCTTCTTGCTGTCTATGTTTTGAACCTTTCCTGTGACACTAGTTATAGATTCCGATGCTTCACTCCAGGTTTACTGTATCCCTTGGACCTTCTTATTGACGATGAAACACACAAACTGCATCGGAATGAAATAGAAAAGGCACAATGCCGACTTAAGTACAAGAGGACTGACTCTTCTTACTGATAATAGTTTGAACCATTGCGGTGACAATAGTTATAGATTCCGATGCTTCACTTCAGGTTTACTGTATCCCTCTGACCTTCTTATTGACGATGAAACACAGAAATTGCATCGGAATGAAAAGAAAACTCACAATGCCGTCTTAAGTACAAGATGACTGACTCTTCTTACTGTCTATGATTTGAACCATTCCTGTGACACTAGTTATGGATTCCGATGCTTCACTCCAGGTTTACTGCATCCCTTGGACCTTCGTATTGACGATGAAACACAGAAATTGCATCGGAATTAAATTGAAAATGCACAATGCCGACTTAAGTACAAGAAGACTGACTCTTCTTAGTGATTATATATTGAACCATTGCTGTGACACTAGTTATAGATTCCGATGCTTTGCTTCAGGTTTACTGTATACCTTGGACATTCTTATTGACGATGAAACACAGAAATTGCATCGGAATTAAATAGAAAAGGCTCAATGTAGACTTAAGTACAAGAAGACTGACTCTTCTTACTGTCTATGTTTTGAACCATTCCTGTGACACTAGTTATAGGTTCCGATGCTTCACTTCAGGTTTACTGTACCCTCTGACCTTATTGCCGATGAAACACAGAAATTGCATCTAAATTAAATACAAAAGGCACAATGCCGACTTAAGGACATGAAGACTGACTCTTCTTACTGACTATGTTTTGAAACATTCCTGTGACTCTAGTTATAGATTCCGATGCTTCACTTCAGGTTTACTGTATTCCTTGGATCTTTTTATTGACGATGAATCACAGGAATTGCATCGGAATTAAACACAAAATGCACAATGCCGACTTAAGTACAAGAAGTCTGACTCTTTTTACTGTCTATATTTTGAACCTTTCCAGTGACACTAGTTATAGATTCCGATGCTTCACTTCAGGTTTACTGTATTCCTTGGACTTTCTTATTGACGATGAAACACAGAAATTGCATCGAAATTAAATACAAAAGGCACAATGCCGACTTAAGTACAAGAAGACTGACTCTTCTTACTGTCTATGTTTTGAACCATTACTGTGACACTAGTTATAGATTCCGATGCTTCACTCCAGGTTTACTGTATCCCTTGTACCTTCTTGTTGACGATGAAACACAGAAATTGCATTGGAATTAAATACAAAAGGCACAATGCCGACTTAAGGACAAGAAGACTGACTCTTCTTACTGTCTACGTTTTGAACCATTCCTGTGACACTAGTTATAGATTCCGATGCTTCACTTCAAGTTTACTGTATCCCTCTGACATTCTTATTGACGATGAAACACAGAAATTGCATCGGAATTAAATACAAAAGGCACAATGCCGATTTAAGTACAAGAAGACTGACTCTTCTTATTGTCTATGTTTCAACCACTCCTGTGATACTAGTTATTGATTCCGATGCTTCACTCCAGGTTTCCTGTATCCCTTGGACCTTCTTATTGACGATGAAACACAGAAACTGCATCGGAATGAAATAGAAAAGGCACAATGCCGACATAAGTACAAGAGGACTGGCTCTTCTTACTGATAATAGTTCGAACCATTCCGGTGACAATAGGTATAGATTCCGATGCTTCACTTCAGGTTTACTGTATCCCTTGGACCTTGTTATTGACGGTGACACACAGATATAGCATTGGAATTAAATACAAAAGGCAAAATGCCAACTTTAGTTCACGAAGACTGACTCTTCTTACTGTCTATGTTTTGAACCATTCCTGTGACACTAGTTATAGATTCCGATGCTTCACTTCAGGTTTACTGTAACCCTCTGACCTTCTTATTGACGATTAAACACAGAAATTGCATCGGAATTAAAGAGAAAACTCACAATGCCGACTTAAGTACAAGAAGACTGACTCTTCTTACTGTCTATTTTTTGAACCATTCCTGTGATACTAGTTATTGATTCCGATGCTTCACTCCAGGTTTACTGTATCCCTTGGACCTTCGTATTGACGATGAAACACAGAAACTGCATCGGAATTAAATAGAAAAGGCACAATGTCGACTTAAGTACAAGAAGACTGACTCTTCTGACTGTCTATGTTTGAACCATTCCTGTGACACTAGTTATAGATTCCGATGCTTCACTCCAGGTTTACTGTAAAACTTGGACCTTCTTATTGACGATGAAACACAGAAATTGCATCGGAATTAAATAGAAAAGGCACAATGCCGGCTTAAGTACAAGAAGACTGTCTCTGCCTACTGTCTATGTTTTGAACCATTCCTGTGACACTAGATTTGGATTCCGATGCTTCACTTCAGGTTTACTGTATTCCTCTGACCTTCTTATTGACAATGAAACTCAGAAATTGCATCGGACTTAAATACAAATGACACAATGCCGACTTAAGTACCAGAAAACTGACTCTTCCTGCTGTCTATGCTTTGAACCATTCCTGTGACACTAGTTATAAATTCCGATGCTTCACTTCAGGTTTACTGTATCCCTCTGACCTTATTGCCGATGAAACACAGAAATTGCATCGGAATTAAATACAAAAGGCACAATGCCGACTTAAGGTCAAGAAGACTGACTCTTCTTACTGACTATGATTTGAAACACTCCTGGGACTCTAGTTATAGATTCCGATGCTTCACTTCAGGTTTACTGTATCCCTCTGACCTTATTGCCGATGAAACACAGAAATTGCATCGGGATTAAATAGAAAAGGCACAATGCCGACTTAAGTACAAGAAGACTGACTCTTCTTAGTGATTATAGTTTGAACCATTGCTGAGACACTAGTTATGGATTCCGATGCTTTACTTCAGGTTACTGTATACCTTGGACATTCTTATTGACGATGAAACACAGAAATTACATCGGAATTAAATAGAAAAGGCACAATGTCGACTTAAGTACAAGAAGAATGACTCTTCTTACTGTCTATGCTTTGAACCATTCCTGTGACACTAGTTATATATTCCGATGCTTCACTCCAGGTTTACTGTAACCCTTGGACCTTCTTATTGACGATGAAACACAGAAATTGCATTGGAATTAAATAGAAAAGGCACAATGCCGACTTAAGTACAAGAAGACTGACTCTTCTTACTGACTATGTTTAAACCATTCCTGTGACATTAGTTATAGATTCCGATGCTTCACTTCAGGTTTAATGTATCCCTCTGACCTTGTTATTGACGATGAAACACCGAAATTGCATCGGATTTAAATAGAAAACTCACAATGCCGACTCAAGTACAAGAAGACTGACTCTTCTTACTGTCTATATTTTGAACCATTCCTGTGACACTAGTTATAGATTCCGATGCTTTACTACACGTTTACTGTATACCTTGGACATTCTTATTGACGATGAAACACAGAAATTGCATCGGAATTAAATAGAAAAGGCACATTGTCGACTTAAGTACAAGAAGACTGACTCTTCTGACTGTCTATGTTTGAACCATTCCTGTGACACTAGTTATAGATTCCGATGCTTCACTCCAGGTTTACTGTAACCCTTGGACCTTCTTATTGACGATGAAACACAGAAATTGCATCGGAATTAAATAGAAAAGGCACAATGCCGACTTAAGTACAAGACGACTGACTCTTCTTACTGACTATCTTTGAACCATTCCTGTGACACTAGTTAGAGATTCCGATCCTTCACTTCAGGTATACTGTATACCTTGTACCTTCTTATTGACGATGAAACACAGAAATTGTATCGGAATTAAATACAAAAGGCACAATGCCGACTTAAGTACAAGAAGACTGACTCTTCCTACTGTCTATGCTTTGAAACATTCCTGTGACACTAGTTTTGGATTCCGATGCTTCACCTCAGGTTTACCGTATCCCTCTGACCTTCTTATTGACAATGAAACACAGAAATTCCATCGGAATTAAATACAAAAGGCACAATGCCGACTTAAGTACAAGAAGACTGATTCTTCCTACTGTCTATGTATTGAACCATTCCTGTGACCCTAGTTATAGATTCCGATGCTTCACTTCAGCTTTACTGTATTCCTCTGACCTTATTGCCGATGAAACACCCAAAATGCATCGGAATTAAATACAAAAGGCACAATGCCGACTTAAGGACAAGAAGACTGACTCTTCTTACTGACTATGTTTTGAAACATTGCTGTGACTCTAGTTATAGATCCCGATGCTTCACTTCAGGTTCACTGTATCCCTTGGACCTTCTTATTGACGATGAATCACAGGAATTGCATCGGAATTAAACACAAAATGCACAATGCTGACTTAAGTACAAGAAGACTGACTCTTCTTACTGTCTATATTTTGAACCATTCCAGTGACACTAGTTATAGATTCCGATGCTTCACTTCAGGTTTACTGTATTCCTTGGACCTTCTTATTGACGATGAAACTCAGAAATTGCATCGAAATTAAATACAAAAGGCACAATGCCGACTTAAGTACACGAAGACCGACTCTTCTTACTGTCTATGTTTTGAACCATTACTGTGACACTAGGTATAGATTCCGATGCTTCACTCCAGGTTTACTGTATCCCTTGAACCTTCTTGTTGACGATGAAACACAGAAAATGCATCGGAATTAAATACAAAAGGCACAATGCCGACTTAAGGACAAGAAGACTGACTCTTCTTACTGTCTATGTTTTGAACCATTCCTGTGACACTAGTTATAGATTCCGATGCTTCACTTCAGGTTTACTGTATCCCACTGACCTTCTTATTGACAATGAAACACAGAAATTGCATCGGAATTAAAAACAAAAGGCACAATGCCGACTTAAGTACAAGAAGACTGACTCTTTCTACTGTCTATGTTTTGAACCATTCCTGTGACAATAGTTATAGATTCCGATGCCTCACTCCAGGTTTACTGTATCCCTTGGACCTTCTTATTGACGATGAAACACAGAAACTGCATCGGAATGAAATAGAAATGGCACAATGACGACTTAAGTACAAGAGGACTGACTCTTCTTACTGATAATAGTTTGAACCATTCCGGTGACAATAGTTATAGATTCCGATGCTTCACTTCAGGTTTACTGTATCCCTTGGAAATTGTTATTGACGGTGACACACAGAAATAGCATTGGAATTAAATACAAAAGGCAAAATGCCAACTTTAGTACACGAAGACTGACTCTTCTTACTGTCTATGTTTTGAACCATTCCTGTGACACTAGTTATAGATTCCTATGCTTCACTTCATGTTTACTGTACCCCTCTGACCTTCTTATTGACGATGAAACACAGAAATTGCATCGGATTTAAATAGAAAACTCACAATGCCGACTTAAAAACAAGAAGACTGACTCATCTTACTGTCTATGTTTTGAACCATTCCTGTGACACTAGTTATAGATTTCGATGCTTCACTCCAGGTTTACTGTTTCCCTTGGACCTTGTTATTGTCGATGAAACACAGAAATTGCATCGGAATTGAATAGAAAAGGCACAATGCCGACTTAAGTTCAGGAAGACTGACTCTTCTTAGTGATTATAGTTTGAACCATTGCTGTGACACTAGTTATGGATTCCGATGCTTTACTTCAGGTTTATTGTATACCTTGGACATTCTTATTGACGATGAAACACAGAAATTGCAACCGAATTAAATACAAAAGGCTCAATGCCGACTTAAGGACAAGAAGACTGACTCTTCTTACAGACTATGATTTGAAACACTCCTGTGACTCTAGTTATAGATTCCGATGCTTCACTTCAGGTTCACTGTATCCCTCTGACCTTATTGCCGATGAAACACAGAAATTGCATCGGAATTAAATAGAAAAGGCACAATGCCGACTTAAGTATAAGAAGACTGACTCTTCTTAGTGATTATAGTTTAAGCCATAGCTGTGACACTAGTTATGAATTCCGATGCTTTCCTTCAGGTTTATCTGTATACCTTGGACATTCTTATTGACGATGAAACACAGAAATTGCATCGGAATTAAATAGAAAAGGCACAATGTCGACTTAAGTACAAGAACACTGACTCTTCTTACTGTCTATGTTTTGAACCATTACTGTGACACTAGTTATAGATTCCGATGCTTCACTCCAGGTTTACTGTAACCCTTGGACCTTCTTATTGACGATGAAACACAGAAATTGCATTGGAATTAAATAGAAAAGGCACAATGCCGACTTAAGTACAAGATGACTGACTCTTCTCACTGACTATGTTTAAACCATTCCTGTGACACTAGTTATAGATTCCGATGCTTCACTTCAGGTTTACTGTATCCCTCTGACCTTCTTATTGACGATGAAACACCGAAATTGCATCGGAATTAAATAGAAAACTCACAATGCCGACTCAAGTACAAGAAGACTGACTCTTCTTACTGTCTATGTTTTGAACCATTCCTGTGACACTAGTTATAGATTCCGATGCTTCACTCCAGGTTTACTGTATACCTTGGACCTTCTTATTGACGATGAATCACAGAAATTGCATCGGAATTAAATAGAAAAGGCACAATGCCGACTTAAGTACAAGAAGACTGACTCTTCTTAGTGATTATAGTTTGAACCATTGCTGTGACACTAGTTAAAGATTCCGATGCTTTACTTCAGGTTTACTGTATACCTTGTACATTCTTATTGACGATGAAACACAGAAATTGCATCGGAATTAAATCGAAAAGGCACAATGTCTACTTAAGTACATGAAGACTGACTCTTCTTACTGTCTATGTTTAAACCATTCCTGTGACACTAGTTATGGATTCCGATGCTTCACTCCAGGTTTACTGTAACCCTTGGACCTTCTTATTGACGATGAAACACAGAAATTGCATCGGAATTAAATACAAGAGGCACAATGCCGACTTAAGTACAAGAAGACTGACTCTTCCTACTGTCTATGTTTTGAACCATTCCTGTGACACTAGTTATAGATTCCGATGCTTTACTTCAGGTTTACTGTATACCTTGTACATTCTTATTGACGATGAAACACAGAAATTGCATCGGAATTAAATCGAAAAGGCACAATGTCTACTTAAGTACATGAAGACTGACTCTTCTTACTGTCTATGTTTAAACCATTCCTGTGACACTAGTTATGGATTCCGATGCTTCACTCCAGGTTTACTGTAACCCTTGGACCTTCTTATTGACGATGAAACACAGAAATTGCATCGGAATTAAATACAAGAGGCACAATGCCGACTTAAGTACAAGAAGACTGACTCTTCCTACTGTCTATGTTTTGAACCATTCCTGTGACACTAGTTATAGATTCCGATGCTTCACTTCAGCTTTACTGTATCCCTCTGACCTTATTGCCGATGAAACACAGAAATTGCATCGGAATTAAATACAAAAGGCACAATGCCGACTTCAGTACAAGAAGACTGACTCTTCGTACTGTCTATATTTTGAACCATTGCTGTGACACTAGTTATAGATTCCGATGCTTCACTTCAGGTTTACTGTATTCCTTGGACCTTCTTATTGACGATGAAACACAGAAATTGCATCGAAATTAAATACAAAAGGCACAATGCCGACTTAAGTACAAGAAGACTGACTCTTCTTACTGTCTATGTTTTGAACCATTACTGTGACACTAGGTATAGATTCCGATGCTTCACTCCAGGTTTACTGTATCCCTTGAACCTTCTTGTTGACGATGAAACAAAGAAATTGCATCGGAATTAAATACAAAAGGCACAGTGCCGACTTAAGGACAAGAAGACTGACTCTTCTTACTGTCTATGTTTTGAACCATTCCTGTGACACTAGTTATAGATTCCGATGCTTCACTTCAGGTTTACTGTATCCCTCTGACCTTTTTATTGACAATGAAACACAGAAATTGCATCGGAATTAAAAACAAAAGGCACAATGCCGACTTAAGTACAAGAAGACTGACTCTTTCTAATGTCTGTGTTTTGAACCATTCCTGTGACACTAGTTATAGATTCCGATGCTTCACTCCAGGTTTACTGTATCCCTTGGACCTTCTTATTGACGATGAAACACAGAAACTGCATCGGAATGAAATAGAAATGGCACAATGCCGACTTAAGTACAAGAGGACTGACTCTGCTTACTGATAATAGTTTGAACCATTCCGGTGACAATAGTTATAGATTCCGATGCTTCACTTCCGGTTTACTGTATCCCTTGGACCTTGTTATTGACGGTGGCACACAGAAATAGCATTGGAATTAAATACAGAAGGCAAAATGCCAACTTTAGTACAAGAAAACTGACTCTTCTTACTGTCTATGATTTGAACCATTCCTGTGACACTAGTTATAGATTCCGATGCTTCACTTCAGGTTTACTGTACCCCTCTGACCTTCTTATTGACGATGAAACACAGAAATTGCATCGGAATTAAATAGAAAACTCACAATGCCGACTTAAAAACAAGAAGACTGAATCTTCTTAATGTCTATGTTTTGAACCATTCCTGTGACACTTGTTATAGATTCCGATGCTTCACTCCAGGTTTACTGTATCCCTTGGACCTTCTTATTGACGATGAAACACAGAAATTGCATCGGAATTAAATAGAAAAGGCACAATGCCGACTTAACTTCAGGAAGACTGACTCTTCTTAGTGATTATAGTTTGAACCATTGCTGTGACACTAGTTATGGATTCCGATGCTTTACTTCAGGTTTACTGTATACCTTGGACATTCTTATTGACGATGAAACACAGAAATTGCAACGGAATTAAATACAAAAGGCACAATGCCGACTTAAGTACAAGAAGACTGACTCTTCCTACTGTCTATGTTTCGAACCATTCCTGTGACACTAGTTTTGGATTCCGATGCTTCACCTCAGGTTTACTGTACCCCTCTGACCTTCCTATTGACAATGAAACACAGAAACTGCATTGGAATTAAATACAAATGGCACAATGCCGACTTAAGTACAAGAAGACTGACTCTTCCTACTGTCTATGTTTTGAACCATTCCTGTGACACTAGTTATAGATTCCGATGCTTCACTTCAGGTTTACTGTATCCCTCTGACCTTATTGCCGATGAAACACAGAAATTGCATCGGAATTAAATACAAAAGGCACAATGCCGACTTAAGTACAAGAAGACTGACTCTTCTTACTGTCTATGTTTTGAACCATTACTGTGACACTAGTTATAGATTCCGATGCTTCACTCCAGGTTTACTGTAACCCTTGGACCTTCTTATTGACGATGAAACACAGAAATTGCATTGGAATTAAATAGAAAAGGCACAATGCCGACTTAAGTACAAGAAGACTGACTCTTCTCACTGACTATGTTTAAACCATTCCTGTGACACTAGTTATAGATTCCGATGCTTCACTTCAGGTTTACTGTATCCCTCTGACCTTCTTATTGACGATGAAACACAGAAATTGCATCGGAATTAAGTAGAAAAGGCACAATGCCGACTTAAGTACAAGAAGACTGACTCTTCTTAGTGATTATAGTTTGAACCATTGCTGTGACACTAGTTAAAGATACCGATGCTTTACTTCACGTTTACTGTATACCTTGGACATTCTTATTGACGATGAAACACAGAAACTACATCGGAATTAAATAGAAAAGGCACAATGTCGACTTAAGTAAAAGAAGACTGACTCATCTTAGTGATTATAGTTTGAACCATTGCTGTGACACTAGTTATAGATGCCGATGCTTCACTCCAGGTTTACTGTATCCCTTGTACCTTCTTGTTGACGATGACACACAGAAATTGCATTGGAATTAAATACAAAAGGCACAATGCCGACTTAAGGACAAGAAGACTGACTCTTCTTACTGTCTACGTTTTGAACCATTCCTGTGACACTAGTTATAGATTCCGATGCTTCACTTCAAGTTTACTGTATCCCTCTGACATTCTTATTGACGATGAAACACAGAAATTGCATCGGAATTAAATACAAAAGGCACAATGCCGACGAAAGTACTAGAAGACTGACTCTTCTTACTGACTATGATTTGAACCATTCCTGTGACACTAGTTATAGATTCCGATGCTTCACTTCAGGTTTACTGTATCCCTCTGACCTTCTTATTGACGATGAAACACAGAAACTGCATCGGAATGAAATAGAAAAGGCACAATGCCGACTTAAGTACAAGAGGACTGACTCTTCTTACTGATAACAGTTCGAACCATTCCGGTGACAATAGTTATAGCTTCCGATGCTTCACTTCAGGTTTACTGTATCCCTTGGACCTTGTTATTGACGGTGACACACAGATATAGCATTGGAATTAAAAACAAAAGGCAAAATGCCAACTTTAGTTCACGAAGACTGACTCTTCTTACTGTCTATGTTTTGAACCATTCCTGTGACACTAGTTATAGATTCCGATGCTTCACTTCAGGTTTACTGTAACCCTCTGACCTTCTTATTGACGATTAAACACAGAAATTGCATCGGAATTAAAGAGAAAACTCACAATGCCGACTTAAGTACAAGAAGACTCACTCTTCTTACTGTCTATTTTTTGAACCATTCCTGTGATACTAGTTATTGATTCCGATGCTTCACTCCAGGTTTACTGTATCCCTCTGACCTTCTTATTGAGGATGAAACACCGAAATTGCATAGGAATTAAATAGAAAACTCACAATGCCGACTCAAGTACAAGAAGATTGACTCTCCTTACTGTCTATGTTTTGAACCATTCCTGTGACACTAGTTATAGATTCCGATGCTTCACTCCAGGTTTACTGTATACCTTGGACCTTCTTATTGACGATGAAACACAGAAATTGCATTGGAATTAAATAGAAAAGGCACAATGCCGACTTAAGTAAAAGAAGACTGACTCATCTTAGTGATTATAGTTTGAACCATTGCTGTGACACTAGTTATAGATTCCGATGCTTCACTTCAGGTTTACTGTATCCCTCTGACCTTCTTATTGACGATGAAACACGGAAGTTGCCTCGGAATTAAATAGAAAAGGCACAATGCCGACTTTAGTACAAGAAGACTGATTTTTCTTACTGTCTATGTTTTGAACCATTCCTGTGACACTAGATACAGATTCCGATGCTTCACTCCCGGTTTACTGTAACCCTTGGACCTTCTTATTGACGATGAAACACAGAAATTGCATTGGAATTAAATACAAAAGGCACAATTCCGGCTTAAGTACAAGAAGACTGTCTCTGCCTACTGTCTATGTTTTGAACCATTCCTGTGACACTAGATTTGGATTCCGATGCTTCACTTCAGGTTTACTGTATTCCTCTGACCTTCTTATTGACAATGAAACACAGAAATTGCATCGGACTTAAATACAAATGGCACAATGCCGACTTAAGTACAAGAAAACTGACTCTTCCTGCTGTCTATGTTTTGAACCATTCCTGTGACACTAGTTATAGATTCCGATGCTTCACTTCAGGTTTACTGTATCCCTCTGACCTTATTGCCGATGAAACACAGAAATTGCATCGGAATTAAATACAAAAGGCACAATGCCGACTTAAGGACAAGAAGACTGACTCTTCTTACTGACTATGATTTGAAACACTCCTGTGACTCTAGTTATAGATTCCGATGCTTCACTTCAGGTTTACTGTATCCCTCTGACCTTATTGCCGATGAAACACAGAAATTGCATCGGGATTAAATAGAAAAGGCACAATGCCGACTTAAGTACAAGAAGACTGACTCTTCTTAGTGATTATAGTCTGAACCATTGCTGAGACACTAGTTATGGATTCCGATGCTTTACTTTAGGTTTACTGTATACCTTGGACATTCTTATTGGTGATGAAACACAGAAATTACATCGGAATTAAATAGAAAAGGCACAATGTCGACTTAAGTACAAGAAGAATGACTCTTCTTACTGTCTATGCTTTGAACCATTCCTGTGACACTAGTTATAGATTCCGATGCTTCACTCCAGGTTTACTGTAACCCTTGGACCTTCTTATTGACGATGAAACACAGAAATTGCATTGGAATTAAATAGAAAAGGCACAATGCCGACTTAAGTACAAGAAGACTGACTCTTCTTACTGACTATGTTTAAACCATTCCTGTGACACTAGTTATAGATTCCGATGCTTCACTTCAGGTTTAATGTATCCCTCTGACCTTGTTATTGACGATGAAACACCGAAATTGCATCGGATTTAAATAGAAAACTCACAATGCCGACTCAAGTACAAGAAGACTGACTCTTCTTACTGTCTATGTTTTGAACCATTCCAGTGACACTAGTTATAGATTCCGATGCTTTACTACACGTTTACTGTATACCTTGGACATTCTTATTGACGGTGAAACACAGAATTTGTATCGGAATTAAATAGAAAAGGCACAATGCCGACTTAAGTACAAGAAGACTGACTCTTCTTACTGACTATCTTTGAACCATTCCTGTGACACTAGTTATAGATTCCGATGCTTCACTTCAGGTATACTGTATACCTTGTACCTTCTTATTGACGATGAAACACAGAAATTGTATCGGAATTAAATACAAAAGGCACAATGCCGACTTAAGTACAAGAAGACTGACTTTTCCTACTGTCTATGCTTTGAAACATTCCTGTGACACTAGTTTTGGATTCCGATGCTTCACCTCAGGTTTACTGTGTCCCTCTGACCTTCTTATTGACAATGAAACACAGAAATTCCATCGGAATTAAATACAAAAGGCACAATGCCGACTTAAGTACAAGAAGACTGATTCTTCCTACTGTCTATATTTTGAACCATTCCTGTGACCCTAGTTAAAGATTCCGATGCTTCACTTCAGCTTTACTGTATCCCTCTGACCTTATTGCCGATGAAACACCGAAATTGCATCGGAATTAAATACAAAAGGCACAATGCCGACTTAAGTACAAGAAGACTGACTCTTCTTACTGTCTGTATTTTGAACCATTCCAGTGACACTAGTTATAGATTCCGATGCTTCACTTCAGGTTCACTGTATTCCTTGGACCTTCTTATTGACGATGAATCACAGGAATTGCATCGGAATTAAACACAAAATGCACAATGCTGACTTAAGTACAAGAAGACTGACTCTTCTTTCTGTCTATATTTTGAACCATTCCAGTGACACTAGTTATAGATTCCGATGCTTCACTTCAGGTTCACTGTATTCCTTGGACCTTCTTATTGACGATGAAACACAGAAATTGCATCGAAATTAAATACAAAAGGCACAATGCTGACTTAAGTACAAGATGACTGACTCTTCTTACTGTCTATGTTTTGAACCATTACTGTGACACTAGGTATAGATTCCGATGCTTCACTCCAGGTTTACTGTATCCCTTGAACCTTCTTGTTGACGATGAAACACAGAAAATGCATCGGAATTAAATACAAAAGGCACAATGCCGACTTAAGGACAAGAAGACTGACTCTTCTTATGTCTATGTTTTGAACCATTCCTGTGACACTAGTTATAGATTCCGATGCTTCACTTCATGTTTACTGTATCCCTCTGACCTTCTTATTGACAATGAAACACAGAAATTGCATCGGAATTAAAAACAAAAGGCACAATGCCGACTTAAGTACAAGAAGACTGACTCTTTCTACTGTCTATGTTTTGAACCATTCCTGTGACAATAATTATAGATTCCGATGCCTCACTCCAGGTTTACTGTATCCCTTGGACAATCTTATTGACGATGAAACACAGAAACTGCATCGGAATGAAATAGAAATGGCACAATGACGACTTAAGTACAAGAGGACTGACTCTTCTTACTGATAATAGTTTGAACCATTCCGGTGACAATAGTTATAGATTCCGATGCTTCACTTCAGGTTTACTGTATCCCTTGGAAATTGTTATTGACGGTGACACACAGAAATAGCATTGGAATTAAATACAAAAGGCAAAATGCCAACTTTAGTACACGAAGACTGACTCTTCTTACTGTCTATGTTTTGAACCATTCCTGTGACACTAGTTATAGATTCCTATGCTTCACTTCATGTTTACTGTACCCCTCTGACCTTCTTATTGACGATGAAACACAGAAATTGCATCGGATTTAAATAGAAAACTCACAATGCCGACTTAAAAACAAGAAGACTGACTCATCTTACTGTCTATGTTTTGAACCATTCCTGTGACACTAGTTATAGATTTCGATGCTTCACTGCAGGTTTACTGTTTCCCTTGGACCTTGTTATTGACGATGAAACACAGAAATTGCATCGGAATTGAATAGAAAAGGCACAATGCCGACTTAAGTTCAGGAAGACTGACTCTTCTTAGTGATTATAGTTTGAACCATTGCTGTGACACTAGTTATGGATTCCGATGCTTTACTTCAGGTTTATTGTATACCTTGGGCATTCTTATTGACGATGAAACACAGAAATTGCAACCGAATTAAATACAAAAGGCACAATGCCGACTTAAGTACAAGAAGACTGACTCTTCCTACTGTCTATGTTTCGAACCATTCCTGTGACACTAGTTTTGGATTCCGATGCTTCACCTCAGGTTTACTGTATCCCTCTGACCTTCTTATTGACAATGAAACACAGAAACTGCATTGGAATTAAATACAAATGGCACAATGCCGACTTAAGTACAAGAAGACTGACTCTTCCTACTGTCTATGTTTTGAACCATTCCTGTGACACTAGTTATAGATTCCGATGCTTCACTTCAGGTTTACTGTATCCCTCTGACCTTATTGCCGATGAAACACAGAAATTGCATCGGAATTAAATACAAAAGGCACAATGCCGACTTAAGTACAAGAAGACTGACTCTTCTTACTGTCTATGTTTTGAACCATTACTGTGACACTAGTTATAGATTCCGATGCTTCACTCCAGGTTTACTGTAACCCTTGGACCTTCTTATTGACGATGAAACACAGAAATTGCATTGGAATTAAATAGAAAAGGCACAATGCCGACTTAAGTACAAGAAGACTGACTCTTCTCACTGACTATGTTTAAACCATTCCTGTGACACTAGTTATAGATTCCGATGCTTCACTTCAGGTTTACTGTATCCCTCTGACCTTCTTATTGACGATGAAACACCGAAATTGCATCGGAAGTAAATAGAAAACTCACAATGCCGACTCAAGTACAAGAAGACTGACTCTTCTTACTGTCTATGTTTTGAACCATTCCTGTGACACTAGTTATAGATTCCGATGCTTCACTCCAGGTTTACTGTATACCTTGGACCTTCTTATTGACGATGAAACACAGAAATTGCATCGGAATTAAATAGAAAAGGCACAATGCCGACTTAAGTACAAGAAGACTGACTCTTCTTAGTGATTATAGTTTGAACCATTGCTGTGACACTAGTTAAAGATTCCGATGCTTTACTTCACGTTTACTGTATACCTTGGACATTCTTATTGACGATGAAACACAGAAACTGCATCGGAATTAAATAGAAAAGGCACAATGTCGACTTAAGTACAAGAAGACTGACTCTTCTGACTGTCTATGTTTGAACCATTCCTGTGACACTAGATATAGATTCCGATGCTTCACTCCAGGTTTACTGTAACCCTTGGACCTTCTTATTGACGATGAAACACAGTAATTGCATCGGAATTAAATAGAAAACTCACAATGCCGACTCAAGTACAAGAAGACTGACTCTCCTTACTGTCTATGCTTTGAACCATTCCTTTGACACTAGTTATAGAATCCGATGCTTCACTCCAGGTTTACTGTATAACTTGGACCTTCTTATTGACGATGAAACACAGAAATTGCATCTGAATTAAATAGAAAAGGCACAATGCCGACTTAAGTAAAAGAAGACTGACTCATCTTAGTGATTATAGTTTGAACCATTGCTGTGACACTAGTTATAGATTCCGATGCTTCACTCCAGGTTTACTGTATCCCTTGTACCTTCTTGTTGACGAAGACACACAGAAATTGCATTGGAATTAAATACAAAAGGCACAATGCCGACTTAAGGACAAGAAGACTGACTCTTCTTACTGTCTACGTTTTGAACCATTCCTGTGACTCTAGTTATAGATTCCGATGCTTCACTTCAAGTTTACTGTATCCCTCTGACATTCTTATTGACGATGAAACACAGAAATTGCATCGGAATTAAATACAAAAGGCACAATGCCGACGAAAGTACTAGAAGACTGACTCTTCTTACTGACTATGTTTTGAACCATTCCTGTGACACTAGTTATAGATTCCGATGCTTCACTTCAGGTTTACTGTATCCCTCTGACCTTCTTATTGACGATGAAACACAGAAACTGCATCGGAATGAAATAGAAAAGGCACAATGCCGACTTAAGTACAAGAGGACTGACTCTTCTTACTGATAATAGTTCGAAATATTCCGGTGACAATAGTTATAGATTCCGATGCTTCACTTCAGGTTTACTGTATCCCTTGGACCTTGTTATTGACGGTGACACACAGATATAGCATTGGAATTAAATACAAAAGGCAAAATGACAACTTTAGTTCACGAAGACTGACTCTTCTTACTGTCTATGTTTTGAACCATTCCTGTGACACTAGTTATAGATTCCGATGCTTCACTTCAGGTTTACTGTAACCCTCTGACCTTCTTATTGACGATTAAACACAGAAATTGCATCGGAATTAAAGAGAAAACTCACAATGCCGACTTAAGTACAAGAAGACTGACTCTTCTTACTGTCTATTTTTTGAACCATTCCTGTGATACTAGTTATTGATTCCGATGCTTCACTCCAGGTTTACTGTATCCCTTGGACCTTCTTATTGACGATGAAACACAGAAACTGCATCGGAATGAAATAGAAAAGGCACAATGCCGACTTAAGTACAAGAAGACTCACTCTTCTTACTGACTATGTTTCAACCATTCCTGTGACACTAGTTATAGATTCCGATGTTTCACTTCAGGTTTACTGTATCCCTCTGACCTTCTTATTGAGGATGAAACACCGAAATTGCATAGGAATTAAATAGAAAACTCACAATGCCGACTCAAGTACAAGAAGACTGACTCTCCTTTCTGTCTATGTTTTGAACCATTCCTGTGACACTAGTTATAGATTCCAATGCTTCACTCCAGGTTTACTGTATACCTTGGACCTTCTTATTGACGATGAAACACAGAAATTGCATTGGAATTAAATAGAAAAGGCACAATGCCGACTTAAGTAAAAGAAGACTGACTCATCTTAGTGATTATAGTTTGAACCATTGCTGTGACACTAGTTACAGATTCCGATGCTTTACTTCAGGTTTACTGTATACCTTGGACATTCTTATTGACGTTGAAACACAGAAATTGCATCGGAATTAAATAGAAAAGGCACAATGTCGACTTAAGTACAAGAAGACTGACTCTTCTTACTGTCTATGTTTGAACCATTCCTGTGACACTAGTTACAGATTCCGATGCTTCACTCCCGGTTTACTGTAACCCTTGGAGCTTCTTATTGACGATGAAACACAGAAATTGCATTGGAATTAAATAGAAAAGGCACAATGCCGACTTAAGTACAAGAAGACTGACTCTTCTTACTGACTATGTTTAAACCATTCCTGTGACACTAGTTATAGTTTCCGATGCTTCACTTCAGGTTTAATGTATCCCTCTGACCTTGTTATTGACGATGCAACACCGAAATTGCATCGAATTTAAATAGAAAACTCACAATGCCGACTCAAGTACAAGAAGACTGACTCTTCTTACTGTCTATGTTTTGAACCATTCCAGTGACACTAGTTATAGATTCCGATGCTTCACTCCAGGTTTACTGTAACCCTTGGACCTTCTTATTGACGATGAAACACAGAAATTGCATCGGAATTAAATAGAAAAGGCACAATGCCGACTTAAGTACAAGAAGACTGACTCTTCTTACTGACTATCTTTGAACCATTCCTGTGACACAAGTTATAGATTCCGATGCTTCACTTCAGGTATACTGTATACCTTGTACCTTCTTATTGACGATGAAACACAGAAATTGTATCGGAATTAAATACAAAAGGCACAATGCCGACTTAAGTACAAGAAGACTGACTTTTCCTACTGTCTATGCTTTGAAACATTCCTGCGACACTAGTTTTGGATTCCGATGCTTCACCTCAGGTTTACTGTGTCCCTCTGACCTTCTTATTGACAATGAAACACAGAAATTCCATCGGAATTAAATACAAAAAGCACAATGCCGACTTAAGTACAAGAAGACTGATTCTTCCTACTGTCTATGTTTTGAACCATTCCTGTGGCCCTAGTTATAGATTCCGATGCTTCACTTCAGCTTTACTGTATTCCTCTGACCTTATTGCTGATGAAACACCGAAATTGCATCGGAATTAAATACAAAAGGCACAATGCCGACTTAAGGACAAGAAGACTGACTCTTCTTACTGACTATGTTTTGAAACATTGCTGTGACTCTAGTTATAGATTCCTATGCTTCACTTCATGTTTACTGTACCCCTCTGACCTTCTTATTGACGATGAAACACAGAAATTGCATCGGATTTAAATAGAAAACTCACAATGCCGACTTAAAAACAAGAAGACTGACTCATCTTACTGTCTATGTTTTGAACCATTCCTGTGACACTAGTTATAGATTTCGATGCTTCACTGCAGGTTTACTGTTTCCCTTGGACCTAGTTATTGACGATGAAACACAGAAATTGCATCGGAATTGAATAGAAAAGGCACAATGCCGACTTAAGTTCAGGAAGACTGACTCTTCTTAGTGATTATAGTTTGAACCATTGCTGTGACACTAGTTATGGATTCCGATGCTTTACTTCAAGTTTATTGTATACCTTGGACATTCTTATTGACGATGAAACACAGAAATTGCAACCGAATTAAATACAAAAGGCTCAATGCCGACTTAAGGACAAGAAGACTGACTCTTCTTACAGACTATGATTTGAAACACTCCTGTGACTCTAGTTATAGATTCCGATGCTCCACTTCAGGTTCCCTGTATCCCTCTGACCTTATTGCCGATGAAACACAGAAATTGCATCGGAATTAAATAGAAAAGGCACAATGCCGACTTAAGTATAAGAAGACTGACTCTTCTTAGTGATTATAGTTTGAGCCATAGCTGTGACACTAGTTATGGATTCCGATGCTTTACTTCAGGTTTATCTGTATACCTTGGACATTCTTATTGACGATGAAACACAGAAATTGCATCGGAATTAAATAGAAAAGGCACAATGTCGACTTAAGTACAAGAACACTGACTCTTCTTACTGTCTATGTTTTGAACCATTACTGTGACACTAGTTATAGATTCCGATGCTTCACTCCAGGTTTTCTGTAACCCTTGGACCTTCTTATTGACGATGAAACACAGAAATTGCATTGGAATTAAATAGAAAAGGCACAATGCCGACTTAAGTACAAGAAGACTGACTCTTCTCACTGACTATATTTAAACCATTCCTGTGACACTAGTTATAGATTCCGATGCTTCACTTCAGGTTTACTGTATCCCTCTGACCTTCTTATTGACGATGAAACACCGAAATTGCATCGGAATTAAATAGAAGACTCACAATGCCGACTCAAGTACAAGAAGACTGACTCTTCTTACTGTCTATGTTTTGAACCATTCCTGTGACACTAGTTATAGATTCCGATGCTTCACTCCAGGTTTACTGTATACCTTGGACCTTCTTATTGACGATGAAACACAGAAATTGCATCGGAATTAAATAGAAAACTCACAATGCCGACTCAAGTACAAGAAGACTGACTCTCCTTACTGTCTATGCTTTGAACCATTCCTGTGACACTAGTTATAGATTCCGATGCTTCACTCCAGGTTTACTGTATACCTTGGACCTTCTTATTGACGATGAAACACAGAAATTGCATCTGAATTAAATAGAAAAGGCACAATGCCGACTCAAGTAAAAGAAGACTGACTCATCTTAGTGATTATAGTTTGAACCATTGCTGTGACACTAGTTATAGATTCCGATGCTTTACTTCAGGTTTACTGTATACCTTGTACATTCTTATTGACGATGAAACACAGAAATTGCATCGGAATTAAATCGAAAAGGCACAATGTCGACTTAAGTACATGAAGACTGACTCTTCTTACTGTCTATGTTTGAACCATTCCTGTGACACTAGTTATGGATTCCGATGCTTCACTCCAGGTTTACTGTAACCCTTGGACCTTCTTATTGACGATGAAACACAGAAATTGCATCGGAATGAAATACAAGAGGCACAATGCCGACTTAAGTACAAGAAGACTGACTCTTCCTACTGTCTATGTTTTGAACCATTCCTGTGACACTAGTTATAGATTCCGATGCTTCACTTCAGCTTTACTGTATCCCTCTGACCTTATTGCCGATGAAACACAGAAATTGCATCGGAATTAAATACAAAAGGCACAATGCCGACTTAAGTACAAGAAGACTGACTCTTCGTACTGTCTATATTTTGAACCATTCCAGTGACACTAGTTATAGATTCCGATGCTTCACTTCAGGTTTACTGTATTCCTTGGACCTTCTTATTGACGATGAAACACAGAAATTGCATCGAAATTAAATACAAAAGGCACAATGCCGACTTAAGTACAAGAAGACTGACTCTTCTTACTGTCTGTGTTTTGAACCATTACTGTGACACTAGGTATAGATTCCGATGCTTCACTCCAGGTTTACTGTATCCCTTGAACCTTCTTGTTGACGATGAAACACAGAAATTGCATCGGAATTAAATACAAAAGGCCCAGTGCCGACTTAAGGACAAGAAGACTGACTCTTCTTACTGTCTATGTTTTGAACCATTCCTGTGACACTAGTTATAGATTCCGATGCTTCACTTCAGGTTTACTGTATCCCTCTGACCTTTTTATTGACAATGAAACACAGAAATTGCATCGGAATTAAAAACAAAAGGCACAATGCCGACTTAAGTACAAGAAGACTGACTCTTTCTAATGTCTGCGTTTTGAACCATTCCTGAGACACTAGTTATAGATTCCGATGCTTCACTCCAGGTTTACTGTATCCCTTGGACCTTCTTATTGACGATGAAACACAGAAACTGCATCGGAATGAAATAGATATGGCAGAATGCCGACTTAAGTATAAGAGGACTGACTCTGCTTACTGATAATAGTTTGAACCATTCCGGTGACAATAGTTATAGATTCCGATGCTTCACTTCAGGTTTACTGTATCCCTTGGACCTTGTTATTGACGGTGGCACACAGAAATAGCATTGGAATTAAATACAAAAGGCAAAATGCCAACTTTAGTACAAGGAAACTGACTCTTCTTACTGTCTATGATTTGAACCATTCCTGTGACACTAGTTATAGATTCCGATGCTTCACTTCAGGTTTACTGTACCCCTCTGACCTTCTTATTGACGATGAAACACAGAAATTGCATCGGAATTAAATAGAAAACTCACAATGCCGACTTAAAAACAAGAAGACTGACTCTTCTTAATGTCTATGTTTTGAACCATTCCTGTGACACTTGTTATAGATTCCGATGCTTCACTCCAGGTTTACTGTATCCCTTGGACCTTCTTATTGACGATGAAACACAGAAATTGCATCGGAATTAAATAGAAAAGGCACAATGCCGACTTAACTTCAGGAAGACTGACTCTTCTTAGTGATTATAGTTTGAACCATTGCTGTGACACTAGTTATGGATTCCGATGCTTTACTTCAGGTTTACTGTATACCTTGGACATTCTTATTGACGATGAAACACAGAAATTGCAACGGAATTAAATACAAAAGGCACAATGCCGACTTAAGTACAAGAAGACTGACTCTTCCTACTGTCTATGTTTCGAACCATTCCTGTGACACTAGTTTTGGATTCCGATGCTTCACCTCAGGTTTACTGTATCCCTCTGACCTTCCTATTGACAATGAAACACAGAAACTGCATTGGAATTAAATACAAATGGCACAATGCCGACTTAAGTACAAGAAGACTGACTCTTCCTACTGTCTATGTTTTGAACCATTCCTGTGACACTAGTTATAGATTCCGATGCTTCACTTCAGGTTTACTGTATCCCTCTGACCTTATTGCCGATGAAACACAGAAATTGCATCGGAATTAAATACAAAAGGCACAATGCCGACTTAAGTACAAGAAGACTGACTCTTCTTACTGTCTATGTTTTGAAGCATTACTGTGACACTAGTTATAGATTCCGATGCTTCACTCCAGGTTTACTGTAACCCTTGGACCTTCTTATTGACGATGAAACACAGAAATTGCATTGGAATTAAATAGAAAAGGCACAATGCCGACATAAGTACAAGAAGTCTGACTCTTCTCACTGACTATGTTTAAACCATTCCTGTGACACTAGTTATAGATTCCGATGCTTCACTTCAGGTTTACTGTATCCCTCTGACCTTCTTATTGACGATGAAACACCGAAATTGCATCGGAATTAAATAGAAAACTCACAATGCCGACTCAAGTACAAGAAGACTGACTCTTCTTACTGTCTATGTTTTGAACCATTCCTGTGACACTAGTTATAGATTCCGATGCTTCACTGCAGGTTTACTGTATACCTTGGACCTTCTTATTGACGATGAAACACAGAAATTGCATCGGAATTAAATAGAAAAGGCACAATGCCGACTTAAGTACAAGAAGACTGACTCTTCTTATTGATTATGGTTTGAACCATTGCTGTGACACTAGTTAAAGATTCCGATGCTTTACTTCACGTTTACTGTATACCTTGGACATTCTTATTGACGATGAAACACAGAAACTGCATCGGAATTAAATAGAAAAGACACAATGTCGACTTAAGTACAAGAAGACTGACTCTTCTGACTGTCTATGTTTGAACCATTCCTGTGACACTAGTTATAGATTCCGATGCTTCACTCCAGGTTTACTGTAACCCTTGGACCTTCTTATTGACGATGAAACACAGTAATTGCATCGGAATTAAATAGAAAACTCACAATGCCGACTCAAGTACAAGAAGACTGACTCTCCTTACTGTCTATGCTTTGAACCATTCCTTTGACACTAGTTATAGATTCCGATGCTTTACTTCAGGTTTACTGTATACCTTGTACATTCTTATTGACTATGAAACACAGAAATTGCATCGGAATTAAATCGAAAAGGCACAATGTCGACTTAAGTACATGAAGACTGACTCTTCTTACTGTCTATGTTTGAACCATTCCTGTGACACTAGTTATGGATTCCGATGCTTCACTCCAGGTTTACTGTAACCCTTGGACCTTCTTATTGACGATGAAACACAGAAATTGCATCGGAATTAAATACAAGAGGCACAATGCCGACTTAAGTACAAGAAGACTGACTCTTCCTACTGTCTATGTTTTGAACCATTCCTGTGACACTAGTTATAGATTCCGATGCTTCACTTCAGGTTTACTGTATCCCACTGACCTTATTGCCGATGAAACACAGAAATTGCATCGGAATTAAATACAAAAGGCACAATGCCGACTTAAGTACAAGAAGACTGACTCTTAGTACTGTCTATATTTTGAACCATTCCAGTGACACTAGTTATAGATTCCGATGCTTCACTTCAGGTTTACTGTATTCCTTGGACCTTCTTATTGACGATGAAACACAGAAATTGCATCGAAATTAAATACAAAAGGCACAATGCCGACTTAAGTACAAGAAGACTGACTCTTCTTACTGTCTATGTTTTGAACCATTACTGTGACACTAGGTATAGATTCCGATGCTTCACTCCAGGTTTACTGTATCCCTTGAACCTTCTTGTTGACGATGAAACACAGAAATTGCATCGGAATTAAATACAAAAGGCACAATGCCGACTTAAGGACAAGAAGACTGACTCTTCTTACAGTCTATGTTTTGAACCATTCCTGTGACACTAGTTATAGATTCCGATGCTTCACTTCAGGTTTACTGTATCCCTCTCACCTTTTTATTGACAATGAAACACAGAAATTGCATCGGAATTAAAAACAAAAGGCACAATGCCGACTTAAGTACAAGGAGACTGACTCTTTCTAATGTCTGTGTTTTGAACCATTCCTGTGACACTAGTTATAGATTCCGATGCTTCACTCCAGGTTTACTGTATCCCTTGGACCCTCTTATTGACGATGAAACACAGAAACTGCATCGGAATGAAATGGAAATGGCACAATGCCGACTTAAGTACAAGAGGACTGACTCTTCTTACTGATAATAGTTTGATCCATTCCGGTGACAATAGTTATAGATTCCGATGTTTCACTTCAGGTTTACTGTATCCCTTGGACCTTGTTATTGACGGTGACACACAGAAATAGCATTGGAATTAAATACAAAAGGCAAAATGCCAACTTTAGTACATGAGGACTGACTCTTCTTACTGTCTATGATTTGAACCATTCCTGTGACACTAGTTATTGATTCCGATGCTTCACTTCAGGTTTACTGTACCCCTCTGACCTTCTTATTGACCATGAAACACAGAAATTGCATCGGAATTAAATAGAAAACTCACAATGCCGACTTAAAAACAAGAAGACTGACTCTTCTTAATGTTTATGTTTTGAACCATTCCTGTGACACTTGTTATGGATTCCGATGCTTCACTCCAGGTTTACTGTATCCCTTGGACCTTCTTATTGACGATGAAACACAGAAATTGCATCGGAATTAAATAGAAAAGGCACAATGCCGACTTAACTTCAGGAAGACTGACTCTTCTTAGTGATTATAGTTTGAACCATTGCTGTGACACTAGTTATGGATTCCGATGCTTTACTTCAGGTTTACTGTATACCTTGGACATTCTTATTGACGATGAAACACAGAAATTGCAACGGAATTAAATACAAAAGGCACAATGCCGACTTAAGTACAAGAAGACTGACTCTTCCTACTGTCTATGTTTCGAACCATTCCTGTGACACTAGTTTTGGATTCCGATGCTTCACCTCAGGTTTACTGTATCCCTCTGACCTTCCTATTGACAATGACACACAGAAACTGCATGGGAATTAAATGGAAAAGGCACAATGCCGACTTAAGTACAAGAAGACTGACTCTTCTTACTGTCTATGTTTTGAACCATTCCTGTGACACTAGTTACAGATTCCGATGCTTCACTCCAGGTTTACTGTATCCCTCTGACCTTATTGCCGATCAAACACAGAAATTGCATCGGAATTAGATACAAAAGGCACAATGACGACTTAAGTACAAGAAGACTGAATCTTCTTACTGTCTATGTTTTGAACCATTCCTGTGACACTAGTTATAGATTCCGATGCTTCACTCCAGGTTTACTGTAACCCTTGGCCCTACTTATTGACGATGAAACACAGAAATTGCATCGGAATTAAATAAAAAGGCACAATGCCGACTTAAGTACAAGATGACTGACTCTTCATACTGTCTATGTTTTGAACCATTCCTGTGACACTAGTTATAGATTCCGATGCTTCACTTTAGGTTTACTGTACCCCTCTGACCTTCTTATTGACGATGAAACACAGAAATTGCTTCGGAATTAAACACAAAAGGCACAATGCTGACTTAAGTACAAGAAGACTGACTCTTCTTACTGTCTATGTTTTGAACCATTCCTATGACACTAGTTATAGATTCCGATGCTTCACTCCAGGTTAACTGTATACCTTGGTCCATATTATTGACGATGGAACACAGAAATTGCATCGGAATTAAATAGAAAAGGCACAATGCCGACTTAAGTACAAGAAGACTGACTCTTCTTAGTGATTATAATTTGAACCATTGCTGTGACACTAGTTATAGATTCCGATGTTTTACTTCACGTTTACTGTATCCCTTGGACCTTCTTATTGACGATGAATCACAGGAATTGCATCGGAATTAAACACAAAAGGCACAATGGTGACTTAAGTACAAGAAGACTGACTCTTCTTACTGTCTATATTTTGAACCATTCCAGTGACACTAGTTATTGATTCCGACGCTTCACTTCAGGTTTACTGTATTCCTTGGACCTTCTTATTGACGATGAAACACAGAAATTGCATCGAAACTAAATACAATAGGCACAATGCCGACTTAAGTACAAGAAGACCGACTCTTCATACTGTCTATGTTTTGAACCATTCTTATGACACTAGTTATAGATTCCGATGCTTCACTTTAGGTTTACTGTACCCCTCTGACCTTCTTATTGACGATGAAACACAGAAATTGCTTCGGAATAAAATAGAAAACTCACAATGCCGACTTAAAAACAAGAAGACTGACTCTTCTTACTGTCTATGTTTTGAACCATTCCTGTGACACTAGTTATAGATTTCGATGCTTCATTCCAGGTTTACTGTATCCCTTGGACCTTCTTATTGACGATGAAACACATAAATTGCATCGGAATTAAATAGAAAAGGCACAATGCCGACTTAAGTTCAGGAAGACTGACTCTTCTTAGTGATTATAGTTTGAACCATTGCTGTGACACTAATTATGGAATCCGATGCTTTACTTCAGGTTTATTGTATACCTTGGACACTCTTATTGACGATGAAACACAGAAATTGCAACGGGATTAAATACAAAAGGCACAATGCCGACTTAAGGACAAGAAGACTGACTCTTCTTACTGACTATGATTTGAAACACTCCTGTGACCCTAGTTATAGATTCCGATGCTTCACTTCTGGTTCACTGTATCCCTCTGACCTTATTGCCGATGAAACACAGAAATTGCATCGGAATTAAATAGAAAAGGCACAATGCCGACTTAAGTACAAGAAGACTGACTCTTCTTAGTGATTATAGTTTGAACCATTGCTGAGACACTAGTTATGGATTCCGATGCTTTACTTTAGGTTTACTGTATACCTTGGACATTCTTATTGACGATGAAACACAGAAATTACATCGGAATTAAATAGAAAAGGCACAATGTCGACTTAAGTACAAGAAGACTGACTCTTCTTACTAATAATAGTTTGAACCATTCCGGTGACAATAGTTATAGATTCCGATGCTTCACTTCAGGTTTACTGTATCCCTTGGACCTTGTTATTGACGGTGACACACAGAAATAGCATTGGAATTAAATACAAAAGGCAAAATGCCAACTTTAGTACACGAAGACTGACTCTTCTTACTGTCTATGTTTTGAACCATTCCTGTGACACTAGTTATAGATTCCGATGCTTCACTTCAGGTTTACTGTATCCCTCTGATCTACTTATTGACGATGAAACACAGAAACCGCATCGGAATTAAATAGAAAACTCACAATGCCGACTTAAGTACAAGAAGACTGACTCTTCTTACTGTCTATGTTTAGAACCATTCCCGTGACACTAGTTATGGATTCCGATGCTTCACTCCAGGTTTACTGTATCCCTTGAAACTTCTTATTGACGATGAAACACAGAAATTGCATCGGAATTAAATAGAAAAGGCACAATGCCGACTTAAGTACAAGAAGACTGACTCTTCTTAGTGATTATAGTTTGAACCATAGCTGTGACACTAGTCATAGATTCCGATGCTTTACTTCAGGTTTACTGTATACCTTCGACATTCTTATTGACGATGAAGCACAGAAATTGCATCGGAATTAAATAGAAAAGGCTCAATGTCGACTTACGTACAAGAAGACTGACTCTTCTTACTGTCTATGCTTTGAACCATTCCTGTGACACTAGTTATAGATTCTGATGCTTCACTCCAGGTTTACTGTAACCCTTGGACATTCTTATTGACGACGATACACAGAAATTGCATCATAATTAATTTGAAAAGGCACAATGCCGACTTAAGTACAAGAAGACTGACTCTTCTTACTGACTATGCTTTGAACCATTCCTGTGAAACTAGTTATAGATTCCGATGCTTCACTTCAGGATTACTGTATACCTTGTACCTTCTTATTGACGACAAAACACAGAAATTGCATCGGAATTAAATACAAAAGGCACAATGCCGACTTAGTGATTATAGTTTGAACCATTGCTGTGACACTAGTTATAGATTCCGATGCTTCACTTCAGGTTTACTGTATACCTTGTACCTTCTTATTGACGATGAAACACAGAAATTGCAACGGAATTAAATACAAAAGGCACAATGCCGACTTAAGAACAAGAAGACAGACTCTTCCTACTGTCTATGTTTTGAACCATTCCTGTGACACTTGTTTTGGATTCCGATGCTTCACCTCAGGTTTACTGTATCCCTCTGACCTTGTTATTGACAATGAAACACAGAAACTGCATCGGAATTAAATACAAATGGCACAATGCCGACTTAGGTACAAGAAGACTGACTCTTCCTGCTGTCTATATTTTGAACCATTCCTGTGACACTAGTTATAGATTCCGATGCTTCACTTCAGGTTTACTGTATCCCTCTGACCTTATTGCCGATGAAACACAGAAATTGCATCGGTATTAAATACAAAAGGCACAATGCCGACATAAGTACAAGAAGACTGACTCTTCTTACTGTCTATGTTTTGAACCATTCCTGTGACACTAGTTATAGATTCCGATGCTTCACTCCAGGTTTACTGTAACCCTTGGACCTTCTTATTGACGATGAAACACAGAAATTGCATCGGAATTAAGTAGAATAGGCACAATGCCGACTTAAGTACAAGAAGACTGACTCTTCTTACTGATTATGTTTGAACCATTCCTGTGACACTAGTTATAGATTCCGATGCTTCACTTCAGGTTTACTGTATCCCTCTGACCTTCTTATTGACGATGAAACACTGAAATTGCATCGGAATTAAATAGAAAACTCACAATGCCGACTCAAGTACAAGAAGACCGACTCATCTTACTGTCTATGTTTTGAACCATTCCTGTGACACTAGTTATAGATTCCGATGCTTCACTCCATGTCTACTGTATACCTTGGCCCTTCTTATTGACAATGAAACACAGAAGTTGCATCGGAATTAAATAGAAAAGGCACAATGCCGACTTAAGTACAAGAAGACTGACTCTTCTTACTGACTATGTTTTGAACCATTCCTGTGACACTAGTTATAGATTCCGATGCTTCACTCCAGGTTTACTGTATACCTTGTACCTTCTTATTGACGATGAAACACAGAAATTGCATCGGAACTAAATACAAAAGGCACAATGCCGACTTACGTACAAGAAGACTGACTCTTCCTACTGTCTATCTTTTGAACCATTCCTGTGACACTAGTTTTGGATTCCGATGCTTCATTTTAGGTTTACTGTATCCCTCTGACCTTCTTATTGACAATGAAACACAGAAATTGCATCGGAATTAAATTCAAATGGCACAATGCCGACTTAAGTACAAGAAGACTGACTCTTCCTACTGTCTATGTTTGAACCATTCCTGTGACACTAGTTATAGATTCCGATGCTTCACTTCAGGTTTACTGTATCCCTCTGACCTTATTGCCGATGAAACACAGAAATTGCATCGGAATTAAATAGAAAAGGCACAATGCCGACTTAAGTACAAGAAGACTGACTCTTCTTAGTGATTATAGTTTGAGCCATTGCTGTGACACTAGTTATAGATTCCGATGCTTCACTACAGGTTTACTGTATACCTTGTACCTTCTTATTGACGATGAAACACAGAAATTGCAACGGAATTAAATACAAAAGGCACAATGCCGACTTAAGTACAAGAAGACTGACTCTTCTTACTGTCTATATTTTGAACCATTCCTGTGTCACTAGTGTTGGATTCCGATGCTTCACCTCAGGTTTACTGTATCCCTCTGATCTTCTTATTGACAATGAAACACAGAAATTGCATCGGAATTAAATACAAATGGCACAATGCCGACTTAAGTACAACAAGACTGACTCTTCCTACTGTCTATGTTTTGAACCATTCCTGTGACACTAGTTATAGATTCCGATGCTTCACTTCAGGTTTACTGTATCCCTCTGACCTTATTGCCAATGAAACACAGAAATTGCATCGGAATTAAATACAAAAGGCACAATGCCGACTTAAGGACAAGAAGACTGACTCTTCTTACTGACTATGATTTGAAACACTCCTGTGACTCTAGTTATAGATTCCGATGCTTCACTTCAGGTTTACTGTATCCCTCTGACCTTATTGCCGATGAAACACAGAAATTGCATCGGAATTAAATAGAAAAGGCACAATGCCGACTTAAGTACAAGAAGACTGACTCTTCTTGGTGATTATAGTTTGAACCATTGCTGTGACACTAGTTATAGATTCCGATGCTTTACTTCAGGTTTACTGTATACCTTGGACATTCTTATTGTCGATGAAACACAGAAAGTGCATCGGAATTAAATAGAAAAAGCACAATGTCGACTTAAGTACAAGAACACTGACTCTTCTTACTGTCTATGTTTTGATCCATTCCTGTGACACTAGTTATAGATTCCTATGCTTCACTCCAGGTTTACTGTAACCCTTGGACCTTCTTATTGACGATGAAACACAGAAATTGCATCGGAATTAAATAGAAAAGGCACAATGCCGACATAAGTACAAGAAGACTGACTCTTCTTACTGACTATGTTTGAACCATTCCTGTGACACTAGTTATAGATACCGATGCTTCACTTCAGGTTTACTGTATCCCTCTGACCTTCTTATTGACGATGAAACACCGAAATTGCATCGGAATTAAATAGATAACTCACAATGCCGACTCAAGTACAAGAAGACTGACTCTTCTTACTGCCTATGTTTTTGAACCATTCCTGTGACACTAGTTATAGATTCTGATGCTTCACTCCAGGTTTACTGTATCCCTTGGACCATCTTATTGACGATGAAACACAGAAATTGCATCGGAATTAAATAGAAAAGGCACAA
Source organism: Schistocerca serialis cubense (assembly GCF_023864345.2). NCBI lineage: Eukaryota > Metazoa > Arthropoda > Insecta > Orthoptera > Acrididae > Schistocerca > Schistocerca serialis. The sequence goes on from NC_064644.1 coordinate 641,339,110, forward strand.
TGCCGACTTAAGTACAAGAAGACTGACTCTTCTTAGTTATTATAGTTTGAACCATTGCTGTGACACTTGTTATAGATTCCGATGCTTTACTTCAGGTTTACTGTATACCTTGGACATTCTTATTGACGATGAAACACAGAAATTGCATCGGAATTAAATAGAATAGGCACAATGTCGACTTAAGTACAAGAAGACTGACTCTTCTTACTGTCTATGTTTTGAACCATTCCTGTGACACTAGTTATAGATTCCGATGCTTCACTCCAGGTTTACTGTAACCCTTGGACCTTCTTATTGACGATGAAACACAGAAATTGCATCGGAATTAAATAGAAAAGGCACAATGCCCACTTAAGTACAAGAAGACTGACTCTTCTTACTGACTATGTTTGACCCATTCCTGTGACACTAGTTATAGATTCCGATGCTTCACTTCTGGTTTACTGTATCCCTCTGGCCTTGTTATTGACTATGAAAAACCGAAATTGCATCGGAATTAAATAGAAAACTCACAATGCCGACTCAAGTACAAGAAGACTGACTCTTCTTACTGTCTATGCTTTGAACCATTCCTGTGACACTAGTTATAGATTCCGATGCTTTGCTTCAGGTTTACTGTATACCTTGGACATTCTTATTGACGATGAAACACAGAAATTGCATCGGAATTAAATAGAAAAGGCCAATGTCGACTAAAGTACAAGAAGACTGATTCTTCTTACTGTCTATGTTTGAACCATTCCTGTGACACTAGTTATAGATTCCGATGCTTCACTCCAGGTTTACTGTAACCCTTGGACCTTCTTATTGACGATGAAACACAGAAATTGCATCGGAATTAAATAGAAAAGGCACAATGCCGACTTAAGTACAAGAATACTGACTCATCTTACTGACTATGTTTTGAACCATTCCTGTGACACTAGTTATAGATTCCGATGCTTCACTTCAGGTTTACTGTATTCCTTGGACCTTCTTATTGACAATGAAACACAGAAATTGCATCGAAATTAAATACAAAAGGCACAATGCCGACTTAAGTACAAGAAGACTGACTCTTCTTACTGTCTATGTTTTGAACCATTACTGTGACACTAGTTACAGATTCCGATGCTTCACTCCAGGTTTACTGTATCCCTCTGACCTTCTTATTGACGATGAAACAGAGAAACTCCATCGGAATGAAATAGAAAAGGCACAATGCCGACTTAAGTACAAGAAGACTGACTCTTCTTACTGATAATAGTTTGAACCATTCCGGTGACAATAGTTATAGATTCCGATGCTTCACTTCAGGTTTACTGTATCCCTTGGACCTTGTTATTGACGGTGACACACAGAAATAGCATTGGAATTAAATACAAAAGGCAAAACGCCAACTTTAGTACACGAAGACTGACTCTTCTTACTGACTATGATTTCAAACACTCCTGTGACTCTAGTTATAGATTCCGATGCTTCACTTCAGGTTTACTGTATCCCTCTGACCTTATTGCCGATGAAACACAGAAATTGCATCGGAATTAAGTACAAAAGGCACAATGCCGACTTAAGGACAAGAAGACTGACTCTTCTTACTGACTATGTTTTGAAACATTCCTGTGACTCTAGTTATAGATTCCTATGCTTCACTTCAGGTTTACTGTATCCTTTGGACCTTCTTATTGACGATGAATCACAGGAATTGCAGCGGAATTAAACACAAAAGGCACAATGCTGACTTAAGTACGAGAAGACTGACTCTTCTTACTGTCTATATTTTGAACAATTCCAGTGACACTAGTTATAGATTCCGATGCTCAATTCAGGTTTACTGTATTCCTTGGACCTTCTTATTGACAATGAAACACAGAAATTGCATCGAAATTAAATACAAAAGGCACAATGTCGACTTAAGTACAAGAAGACTGACTCTTCTTACTGTCTATGTTTTGAACCATTACTGTGACACTAGTTACAGATTCCGATGCTTCACTCCAGGTTTACTGTATCCCTCTGACCTTCTTATTGACGATGAAACACAGAAACTGCATCGGAATGAAATAGAAAAGGCACAATGCCGACTTAAGTACAAGAAGACTGACTCTTCTTACTGATAATAGTTTGAACCATTCCGGTGACAATAGTTATAGATTCCGATGCTTCACTTCAGCTTTACTGTATCCCTTGGACCTTGTTATTGACGGTGACACACAGAAATAGCATTGGAATTAAATACAAAAGGCAAAATGCCAACTTTAGTACACGAAGACTGACTCTTCTTACTGACTATGATTTCAAACACTCCTGTGACTCTAGTTATAGATTCCGATGCTTCACTTCAGGTTTACTGTATCCCTCTGACCTTATTGCCGATGAAACACAGAAATTGCATCGGAATTAAATAGAAAAGGCACAATGCCGACTTAAGTACAAGAAGACTGACTCTTCTTAGTGATTATAGTTTGAACCATTGCTGTGACACTAGCTATAGATTCCGATGCTTTACTTCAGGTTTACTGTATCCCTTGGACATTCTTATTGTCGATGAAACACAGAAATTGCATCGGAATTAAATAGAAAAAGCACAATGTCGACTTAAGTACAAGAAGACTGACTCTTCTTACTGTCTATGATTTGAACCATTCCTGTTACACTAGTTATAGATTCCGATGCTTCACTCCAGGTTTACTGTAACCCTTGAACCTTCTTATTGACGATGAAACGTAGAAATTGCATCGGAATTAAATAGAAAAGGCACAATGCCGACTTAAGTACAAGAAGACTGACTCTTCTTACTGACTCTGTTTGAACCATTCCTGTGACACTAGTTATAGATTCCGATGCTTCACTTCAGGTTTACTGTATCCCTCTGACCTTCTTATTGACGATGAAACACCGTAATTGCATCGGAATTAAATAGAAAACTCACAATGCCGACTCAAGTACAAGAAGACTGACTCTTCTTACTGTCGATGTTTTGAACCATTCCTGTGACACTAGTTATAGATTCCGATGCTTTACTTCAGGTTTACTGTATACCTTGGACATTCTTATTGACGATGAAACACAGAAATTGCATCGGAATTAAATAGAAATGGCACAATGTCGATTAAAGTACAAGAAGATTGACTCTTCTTACTGTCTATGTTTGAACCATTCCTGTGACACTAGTTATAGATTCCGATGCTTCACTCCAGGTTTACTGTAACCCTTGGACCTTCTTATTGACGATGAAACACAGATATTGCATCGGAATTAAATAGAAAAGGCACAATGCAGACTTAAGTACAAGAAGACTGACTCTTCTTACTGACTATTTTTGAACCATTCCTGTGACACTAGTTATAGATTTCGATGCTTCACTTCAGCTTTACTGTATCCCTCTGACCTTATTGCCGATGAAACACAGAAATTGCATCATAATTAAGTACAAAAGGCACAATGCCGACTTAAGGACAAGAAGACTGACTCTTCTTACTGTCTATGTTTTGAACCATTACTGTGACACTAGTTATAGGTTCCGATGCTTCACTCCAGGTTTAGTGTATCCCTTGTACCTTCTTGTTGACGATGAAACACAGATATTGCATCGGAATTAAATACAAAATGCACAATGCAGACTTAAGGACAAGAAGACTGACTCTTCTTACTGTCTATGTTTTGAACCATTCCTGTGACACTAGTTATAGATTCCGATGCTTCACTTCAGGTTTACTGTATCCGTCTGACCTTCTTATTGACGATGAAACACAGAAATTGCATCGGAATGAAATACAAAAGGCACAATGCCGACTTAAGTACAAGAAGACTGACTCTTCTTCCTGTCTATGTTTCAACCATTAGTGTGACACTAGTTATAGATTCCGATGTTTCACTCCAGGTTTACTGTATTCCTTGGACCTTCTTATTGACGATGAAACACAGAAACTCCATGGGAATGAAATAGAAAAGGCACAATGCCGACTTAAGTACAAGAAGACTGCCTCTTCTTACTGATAAGAGTTTGAACCATTCCGGTGACAATAGTTATAGATTCCGATGCTTCACTTCAGGTTTACTGTATCCCTCTGATCTACTTATTGACGACGAAACACAGAAATTGCATCGGAATTAAATAGAAAACTCACAATGCCGACTTAAGTACAAGAAGACTGACTCTTCTAACTGTCTATGTTTTGAACCATTCCTGTGACACTAGTTATAGAATCCGATGCTTCACTCCAGGTTTACTGTATCACTTGGACCTTCTTATTGACGATGAAACACAGAAATTGCATCGGAATTAAATAGAAAAGGCACAATGCCGACATAAGTACAAGCAGACTGACTCTTCTTACTGATTATAATTTGAACCATTCTTGTGACACTATTCATATATTCCGATGCTTTACTTCAGGTTTACTGGATACCTTCGACATTCTTATTGACGATCAAACACAGAAATTGCATGGGAATTAAATAGAAAAGGCTCAATGTCGACTTAAGTACAAGAAGACTGAATCTTCTTACTGTCTATGTTTTGAACCATTCCTGTGACACTAGTTATAGTTTCCGATGCTTCACTCCAGGTTTACTGTAACCCTTGGACCTTCTTATTGACGATGAAACACAGAAATTGCATCGGAATTAAATAGAAAAGGCACAATGCCCACTTAAGTACAAGAAGACTGACTCTTCTTACTGACTATGTTTGAACCATTCCTGTGACACTAGTTATAGATTCCGATGCTTCACTTCTGGTTTACTGTATCCCTCTGACCTTGTTATTGACTATGAAACACCGAAATTGCATCGGAATTAAATAGAAAACTCACAATGCCGACTCAACTACAAGAAGACTGACTCTTCTTACTGTCTATGCTTTGAACCATTCCTGTGACACTAGTTATAGATTCCGATGCTTTACTTCAGGTTTACTGTATACCTTGGACATTCTTATTGACGATGAAACACAGAAAATGCATCGGAAGTAAATAGAAATGGCACAATGTCGATTAAAGTACAAGAAGACTGACTCTTCTTACTGTCTATGTTTGAACCATTCCTCTGACACTAGTTATAGATTCCGATGCTTCACTCCAGGTTTACTGTAACCCTTGGACCTTCTTATTGACGATGAAACACAGAAATTGCATCGGAATTAAATAGAAAAGGCACAATGCCGACTTAAGTACAAGAAGACTGACTCTTTTTACTGACTATGTTTTGAACCATTCCTGTGACACTAGTTATAGATTTCGATGCTTCGCTTCAGGTTTACTATATTCCTTGTACCTTCTTATTGACGATGAAACACAGAAATTGTATCGGAATTAAATACAAAAGGCTCAATGCCGACTTAAGTACAAGAAAACTGACTCTTCCTACTGTCTATGTTATGAACCATTCCTGTGACACTAGTTTAGGTTTCCGAAGCTTCACTTCAGCTTTACTGTATCCCTCTGACCTTATTGCCGATGAAACACAGAAATTGCATCATAATTAAGTACAAAAGGCACAATGCCGACTTAAGGACAAGAAGACTGACTCTTCTTACTGTCTATGTTTTGAACCATTACTGTGACACTAGTTATAGGTTCCGATGCTTCACTCCAGGTTTAGTGTATCCCTTGTACCTTCTTGTTGACGTTGAAACACAGAAATTGCATCGGAATTAAATACAAAATGCACAATGCAGACTTAAGGACAAGAAGACTGACTCTTCTTACTGTCTATGTTTTGAACCATTCCTGTGACACTAGTTATAGATTCCGATGCTTCACTTCAGGTTTACTGTATCCGTCTGACCTTCTTATTGACGATGAAACACAGAAATTGCATCGGAATTAAATACAAAAGGCACAATGCCGACTTAAGTACAAGAAGACTGACTCTTCTTCCTGTCTATGTTTCAACCATTCCTGTGACACTAGTTATAGATTCCGATGCTTCACTCCAGGTTTACTGTATTCCTTGGACCTTCTTATTGACGATGAAACACAGAAACTCCATGGGAATGAAATAGAAAAGGCACAATGCCGACTTAAGTACAAGAAGACTGACTCTTCTTACGGATAAGAGTTTGAACCATTCCGGTGACAATAGTTATAGATTCCGATGCTTCACTTCAGGTTTACTGTATCCCTCTGATCTACTTATTGACGATGAAACACAGAAATTGCATCGGAATTAAATAGAAAACTCACAATGCCGACTTAAGTACAAGAAGACTGACTCTTCTAACTGTCTATGTTTTGAACCATTCCTGTGACACTAGTTATAGAATCCGATGCTTCACTCCAGGTTTACTGTATCCCTTGGACCTTCTTATTGACGATGAAACACAGAAATTGCATCGGAATTAAATAGAAAAGGCACAATGCCGACATAAGTACAAGCAGACTGACTCTTCTTAGTGATTATAATTTGAACCATTCTTGTGACACTATTCATATATTCCGATGCTTTACTTCAGGTTTACTGGATACCTTCGACATTCTTATTGACGATGAAACACAGAAATTGCATGGGAATTAAATAGAAAAGGCTCAATGTCGACTTAAGTACAAGAAGACTGAATCTTCCTTCAGTCTATGTTTTGAACCATTCCTGTGACACTAGTTATAGCTTCCGATGCTTCACTCCAGGTTTACTGTAACCCTTGGACCGTCTTATTGACGATGAAACACAGAAATTTCATCGGAATTAAATAGAAAAGGCACAATGCTGACTTAAGTACAAGAAGACTGACTCTTCTTACTGACTCTGTTTTGAACCATTCCTGTGACACTAGTTATAGATTCCGATGCTTCACTTCAGGTTTACTGTATACCTTGTACCTTCTTATTGACGATGAAACACAGAAATTGCATCGGAATTAAATACAAAAGGCACAATGCCGACTTAAGTACTAGAAGACTGACTCTTCTTACTGTCTATGTTTTGAACCATTACTGTGACACTAGTTACGGATTCCGATGCTTCACTCCAGGTTTACTGTATCCCTCTGACCTTCTTATTGACGATGAAACAGAGAAACTCCATCGGAATGAAATAGAAAAGGCACAATGCCGACTTAAGTACAAGAAGACTGATTCTTCTTACTGATAATAGCTTGAACCATTCCGGTGACAATAGTTATAGATTCCGATGCTTCACTTCAGGTTTACTGTATCCCTTGGACCTTGTTATTGACGGTGACACACAGAAATAGCATTGGAATTAAATACAAAAGGCAAAACGCCAACTTTAGTACACGAAGACTGACTCTTCTTACTGACTATGATTTCAAACACTCCTGTGACTCTAGTTATAGATTCCGATGCTTCACTTCAGGTTTACTGTATCCCTCTGACCTTATTGCCGATGAAACACAGAAATTGCATCGGAATTAAGTACAAAAGGCACAATGCCGACTTAAGGACAAGAAGACTGACTCTTCTTACTGACTATGTTTTGAAACATTCCTGTGACTCTAGTTATAGATTCCTATGCTTCACTTCAGGTTTACTGTATCCTTTGGACCTTCTTATTGACGATGAATCACAGGAATTGCATCGGAATTAAACACAAAAGGCACAATGCTGACTTAAGTACGAGAAGACTGACTCTTCTTACTGTCTATATTTTGAACAATTCCAGTGACACTAGTTATAGATTCCGATGCTTCAATTCAGGTTTACTGTATTCCTTGGACCTTCTTATTGACAATGAAACACAGAAATTGCATCGAAATTAAATACAAAAGGCACAATGCCGACTTAAGTACAAGAAGACTGACTCTTCTTACTGTCTATGTTTTGAACCATTACTGTGACACTAGTTACAGATTCCGATGCTTCACTCCAGGTTTACTGTATCCCTCTGACCTTCTTATTGACGATGAAACACAGAAACTGCATCGGAATGAAATAGAAAAGGCACAATGCCGACTTAAGTACAAGAAGACTGACTCTTCTTACTGATAATAGTTTGAACCATTCCGGTGATAATAGTTATAGATTCCGATGCTTCACTTCAGCTTTACTGTATCCCTTGGACCTTGTTATTGACGGTGACACACAGAAATAGCATTGGAATTAAATACAAAAGGCAAAATGCCAACTTTAGTACACGAAGACTGACTCTTCTTACTGACTATGATTTCAAACACTCCTGTGACTCTAGTTATAGATTCCGATGCTTCACTTCAGGTTTACTGTATCCCTCTGACCTTATTGCCGATGAAACACAGAAATTGCATCGAAATTAAATAGAAAAGGCACAATGCCGACTTAAGTACAAGAAGACTGACTCTTCTTAGTGATTATAGTTTGAACCATTGCTGTGACACTAGCTATAGATTCCGATGCTTTACTTCAGTTTTACTGTATCCCTTGGACATTCTTATTGTCGATGAAACACAGAAATTGCATCGGAATTAAATAGAAAAAGCACAATGTCGACTTAAGTACAAGAAGACTGACTCTTCTTACTGTCTATGATTTGAACCATTCCTGTTACACTAGTTATAGATTCCGATGCTTCACTCCAGGTTTACTGTAACCCTTGAACCTTCTTATTGACGATGAAACGTAGAAATTGCATCGGAATTAAATAGAAAAGGCACAATGCCGACTTAAGTACAAGAAGACTGACTCTTCTTACTGACTATGTTTGAACCATTCCTGTGACACTAGTTATAGATTCCGATGCTTCACTTCAGGTTTACTGTATACCTTGGACATTCTTATTGACGATGAAACACAGAAATTGCATCGGAATTAAATAGAAATGGCACAATGTCGATTAAAGTACAAGAAGACTGACTCTTCTTACTGTCTATGTTTGAACCATTCCTGTGACACTAGTTATAGATTCCGATGCTTCACTCCAGGTTTACTGTAACCCTTGGACCTTCTTATTGACGATGAAACACAGATATTGCATCGGAATTAAATAGAAAAGGCACAATGCAGACTTAAGTACAAGAAGACTGACTCTTCTTACTGACTATTTTTGAACCATTCCTGTGACACTAGTTATAGATTTCGATGCTTCACTTCAGCTTTACTGTATCCCTCTGACCTTATTGCCGATGAAACACAGAAATTGCATCATAATTAAGTACAAAAGGCACAATGCCGACTTAAGGATAAGAAGACTGACTCTTCTTACTGTCTATGTTTTGAACCATTACTGTGACACTAGTTATAGGTTCCGATGCTTCACTCCAGGTTTAGTGTATCCCTTGTACCTTCTTGTTGACGATGAAACACAGAAATTGCATCGGAATTAAATACAAAATGCACAATGCAGACTTAAGGACAAGAAGACTGACTCTTCTTACTGTCTATGTTTTGAACCATTCCTGTGACACTAGTTATAGATTCCGATGCTTCACTTCAGGTTTACTGTATCTGTCTGACCTTCTTATTGACGATGAAACACAGAAATTGCATCGGAATTAAATACAAAAGGCACAATGCCGACTTAAGTACAAGAAGACTGACTCTTCTTCCTGTCTATGTTTCAACCATTAGTGTGACACTAGTTATAGATTCCGATTCTTCACTCCAGGTTTACTGTATTCCTTGGACCTTCTTATTGACGATGAAACACAGAAACTCCATGGGAATGAAATAGAAAAGGCACAATGCCGACTTAAGTACAAGAAGACTGCCTCTTCTTACTGATAAGAGTTTGAACCATTCCGGTGACAATAGTTATAGATTCCGATGCTTCACTTCAGGTTTACTGTATCCCTCTGATCTACTTATTGACGACGAAACACAGAAATTGCATCGGAATTAAATAGAAAACTCACAATGCCGACTTAAGTACAAGAAGACTGACTCTTCTAACTGTCTATGTTTTGAACCATTCCTGTGACACTAGTTATAGAATCCGATGCTTCACTCCAGGTTTACTGTATCCCTTGGACCTTCTTATTGACGATGAAACACAGAAATTGCATCGGAATTAAATAGAAAAGGCACAATGCCGACATAAGTACAAGCAGACTGACTCTTCTTACTGATTATAATTTGAACCATTCTTGTGACACTATTCATATAATCCGATGCTTTACTTCAGGTTTACTGGATACCTTCGACATTCTTATTGACGATGAAACACAGAAATTGCATGGGAATTAAATAGAAAAGGCTCAATGTCGACTTAAGTACAAGAAGACTGAATCTTCTTACTGTCTATGTTTTGAACCATTCCTGTGACACTAGTTATAGTTTCCGATGCTTCACTCCAGGTTTACTGTAACCCTTGGACCTTCTTATTGACGATGAAACACAGAAATGGCATCGGAATTAAATAGAAAAGGCACAATGCCCACTTAAGTACAAGAAGACTGACTCTTCTTACTGACTATGTTTGAACCATTCCTGTGACACTAGTTATAGATTCCGATGTTTCACTTCTGGTTTACTGTATCCCTCTGACCTTGTTATTGACTATGAAACACCGAAATTGCATCGGAATTAAATAGAAAACTCACAATGCCGACTCAACTACAAGAAGACTGACTCTTCTTACTGTCTATGCTTTGAACCATTCCTGTGACACTAGTTATAGATTCCGATGCTTTACTTCAGGTTTACTGTATACCTTGGACATTCTTATTGACGATGAAACACAGAAAATGCATCGGAATTAAATAGAAATGGCACAATGTCGATTAAAGTACAAGAAGACTGACTCTTCTTACTGTCTATGTTTGAACCATTCCTCTGACACTAGTTATAGATTCTGATGCTTCACTCCAGGTTTACTGTAACCCTTGGACCTTCTTATTGACGATGATACACAGAAATTGCATCGGAATTAAATAGAAAAGGCACAATGCCGACTTAAGTACAAGAAGACTGACTCTTTTTACTGACTATGTTTTGAACCATTCCTGTGACACTAGTTATAGATTCCGATGCTTCACTCCAGGTTTACTGTAACCCTTGGACCTTCTTATTGACGATGAAACACAGAAATTGCATCGGAATTAAATAGATAACTCACAATGCCGACTCAAGTACAAGAAGACTGACTCTTCTTACTGCCTATGTTTTTGAACCATTCCTGTGACACTAGTTATAGATTCTGATGCTACACTCCAGGTTTACTGTATCCCTTGGACCATCTTATTGACGATGAAACACAGAAATTGCATCGGAATTAAATAGAAAAGGCACAATGCCGACTTAAGTACAAGAAGACTGACTCTTCTTAGTTATTATAGTTTGAACCATTGCTGTGACACTTGTTATAGATTCCGATGCTTTACTTCAGGTTTACTGTATACCTTGGACATTCTTATTGACGATGAAACACAGAAATTGCATCGGAATTAAATAGAATAGGCACAATGTCGACTTAAGTACAAGAAGACTGACTCTTCTTACTGTCTATGTTTTGAACCATTCCTGTGACACTAGTTATAGATTCCGATGCTTCACTCCAGGTTTACTGTAACCCTTGGACCTTCTTATTGACGATGAAACACAGAAATTGCATCGGAATTAAATAGAAAAGGCACAATGCCCACTTAAGTACAAGAAGACTGACTCTTCTTACTGACTATGTTTGACCCATTCCTGTGACACTAGTTATAGATTCCGATGCTTCACTTCTGGTTTACTGTATCCCTCTGGCCTTGTTATTGACTATGAAAAACCGAAATTGCATCGGAATTAAATAGAAAACTCACAATGCCGACTCAAGTACAAGAAGACTGACTCTTCTTACTGTCTATGCTTTGAACCATTCCTGTGACACTAGTTATAGATTCCGATGCTTTGCTTCAGGTTTACTGTATACCTTGGACATTCTTATTGACGATGAAACACAGATATTGCATCGGAATTAAATAGAAAAGGCCAATGTCGACTAAAGTACAAGAAGACTGATTCTTCTTACTGTCTATGTTTGAACCATTCCTGTGACACTAGTTATAGATTCCGATGCTTCACTCCAGGTTTACTGTAACCCTTGGACCTTCTTATTGACGATGAAACACAGAAATTGCATCGGAATTAAATAGAAAAGGCACAATGCCGACTTAAGTACAAGAATACTGACTCATCTTACTGACTATGTTTTGAACCATTCCTGTGACACTAGTTATAGATTCCGATGCTTCACTTCAGGTTTACTGTATTCCTTGGACCTTCTTATTGACAATGAAACACAGAAATTGCATCGAAATTAAATACAAAAGGCACAATGCCGACTTAAGTACAAGAAGACTGACTCTTCTTACTGTCTATGTTTTGAACCATTACTGTGACACTAGTTACAGATTCCGATGCTTCACTCCAGGTTTACTGTATCCCTCTGACCTTCTTATTGACGATGAAACAGAGAAACTCCATCGGAATGAAATAGAAAAGGCACAATGCCGACTTAAGTACAAGAAGACTGACTCTTCTTACTGATAATAGTTTGAACCATTCCGGTGACAATAGTTATAGATTCCGATGCTTCACTTCAGGTTTACTGTATCCCTTGGACCTTGTTATTGACGGTGACACACAGAAATAGCATTGGAATTAAATACAAAAGGCAAAACGCCAACTTTAGTACACGAAGACTGACTCTTCTTACTGACTATGATTTCAAACACTCCTGTGACTCTAGTTATAGATTCCGATGCTTCACTTCAGGTTTACTGTATCCCTCTGACCTTATTGCCGATGAAACACAGAAATTACATCGGAATTAAGTACAAAAGGCACAATGCCGACTTAAGGACAAGAAGACTGACTCTTCTTACTGACTATGTTTTGAAACATTCCTGTGACTCTAGTTATAGATTCCTATGCTTCACTTCAGGTTTACTGTATCCTTTGGACCTTCTTATTGACGATGAATCACAGGAATTGCATCGGAATTAAACACAAAAGGCACAATGCTGACTTAAGTACGAGAAGACTGACTCTTCTTACTGTCTATATTTTGAACAATTCCAGTGACACTAGTTATAGATTCCGATGCTTCAATTCAGGTTTACTGTATTCCTTGGACCTTCTTATTGACAATGAAACACAGAAATTGCATCGAAATTAAATACAAAAGGCACAATGTCGACTTAAGTACAAGAAGACTGACTCTTCTTACTGTCTATGTTTTGAACCATTACTGTGACACTAGTTACAGATTCCGATGCTTCACTCCAGGTTTACTGTATCCCTCTGACCTTCTTATTGACGATGAAACACAGAAACTGCATCGGAATGAAATAGAAAAGGCACAATGCCGACTTAAGTACAAGAAGACTGACTCTTCTTACTGATAATAGTTTGAACCATTCCGGTGACAATAGTTATAGATTCCGATGCTTCACTTCAGCTTTACTGTATCCCTTGGACCTTGTTATTGACGGTGACACACAGAAATAGCATTGGAATTAAATACAAAAGGCAAAATGCCAACTTTAGTACACGAAGACTGACTCTTCTTACTGACTATGATTTCAAACACTCCTGTGACTCTAGTTATAGATTCCGATGCTTCACTTCAGGTTTACTGTATCCCTCTGACCTTATTGCCGATGAAACACAGAAATTGCATCGGAATTAAATAGAAAAGGCACAATGCCGACTTAAGTACAAGAAGACTGACTCTTCTTAGTGATTATAGTTTGAACCATTGCTGTGACACTAGCTATAGATTCCGATGCTTTACTTCAGGTTTACTGTATCCCTTGGACATTCTTATTGTCGATGAAACACAGAAATTGCATCGGAATTAAATAGAAAAAGCACAATGTCGACTTAAGTACAAGAAGACTGACTCTTCTTACTGTCTATGATTTGAACCATTCCTGTTACACTAGTTATAGATTCCGATGCTTCACTCCAGGTTTACTGTAACCCTTGAACCTTCTTATTGACGATGAAACGTAGAAATTGCATCGGAATTAAATAGAAAAGGCACAATGCCGACTTAAGTACAAGAAGACTGACTCTTCTTACTGACTATGTTTGAACCATTCCTGTGACACTAGTTATAGATTCCGATGCTTCACTTCAGGTTTACTGTATCCCTCTGACCTTCTTATTGACGATGAAACACCGTAATTGCATCGGAATTAAATAGAAAACTCACAATGCCGACTCAAGTACAAGAAGACTGACTCTTCTTACTGTCGATGTTTTGAACCATTCCTGTGACACTAGTTATAGATTCCGATGCTTTACTTCAGGTTTACTGTATACCTTGGACATTCTTATTGACGATGAAACACAGAAATTGCATCGGAATTAAATAGAAATGGCACAATGTCGATTAAAGTACAAGAAGACTGACTCTTCTTACTGTCTATGTTTGAACCATTCCTGTGACACTAGTTATAGATTCCGATGCTTCACTCCAGGTTTACTGTAACCCTTGGACCTTCTTATTGACGATGAAACACAGATATTGCATCGGAATTAAATAGAAAAGGCACAATGCAGACTTAAGTACAAGAAGACTGACTCTTCTTACTGACTATTTTTGAACCATTCCTGTGACACTAGTTATAGATTTCGATGCTTCACTTCAGCTTTACTGTATCCCTCTGACCTTATTGCCGATGAAACACAGAAATTGCATCATAATTAAGTACAAAAGGCACAATGCCGACTTAAGGACAAGAAGACTGACTCTTCTTACTGTCTATGTTTTGAACCATTACTGTGACACTAGTTATAGGTTCCGATGCTTCACTCCAGGTTTAGTGTATCCCTTGTACCTTCTTGTTGACGATGAAACACAGATATTGCATCGGAATTAAATACAAAATGCACAATGCAGACTTAAGGACAAGAAGACTGACTCTTCTTACTGTCTATGTTTTGAACCATTCCTGTGACACTAGTTATAGATTCCGATGCTTCACTTCAGGTTTACTGTATCCGTCTGACCTTCTTATTGACGATGAAACACAGAAATTGCATCGGAATTAAATACAAAAGGCACAATGCCGACTTAAGTACAAGAAGACTGACTCTTCTTCCTGTCTATGTTTCAACCATTAGTGTGACACTAGTTATAGATTCCGATGCTTCACTCCAGGTTTACTGTATTCCTTGGACCTTCTTATTGACGATGAAACACAGAAACTCCATGGGAATGAAATAGAAAAGGCACAATGCCGACTTAAGTACAAGAAGACTGCCTCTTCTTACTGATAAGAGTTTGAACCATTCCGGTGACAATAGTTATAGATTCCGATGCTTCACTTCAGGTTTACTGTATCCCTCTGATCTACTTATTGACGACGAAACACAGAAATTGCATCGGAATTAAATAGAAAACTCACAATGCCGACTTAAGTACAAGAAGACTGACTCTTCTAACTGTCTATGTTTTGAACCATTCCTGTGACACTAGTTATAGAATCCGATGCTTCACTCCAGGTTTACTGTATCCCTTGGACCTTCTTATTGACGATGAAACACAGAAATTGCATCGGAATTAAATAGAAAAGGCACAATGCCGACATAAGTACAAGCAGACTGACTCTTCTTACTGATTATAATTTGAACCATTCTTGTGACACTATTCATATATTCCGATGCTTTACTTCAGGTTAACTGGATACCTTCGACATTCTTATTGACGATGAAACACAGAAATTGCATGGGAATTAAATAGAAAAGGCTCAATGTCGACTTAAGTACAAGAAGACTGAATCTTCTTACTGTCTATGTTTTGAACCATTCCTGTGACACTAGTTATAGTTTCCGATGCTTCACTCCAGGTTTACTGTAACCCTTGGACCTTCTTATTGACGTTGAAACACAGAAATTGCATCGGAATTAAATAGAAAAGGCACAATGCCCACTTAAGTACAAGAAGACTGACTCTTCTTACTGACTATGTTTGAACCATTCCTGTGACACTAGTTATAGATTCCGTTGCTTCACTTCTGGTTTACTGTATCCCTCTGACCTTGTTATTGACTATGAAACACCGAAATTGCATCGGAATTAAATAGAAAACTCACAATGCCGACTCAACTACAAGAAGACTGACTCTTCTTACTGTCTATGCTTTGAACCATTCCTGTGACACTAGTTATAGATTCCGATGCTTTACTTCAGGTTTACTGTATACCTTGGACATTCTTATTGACGATGAAACACAGAAAATGCATCGGAATTAAATAGAAATGGCACAATGTCGATTAAAGTACAAGAAGACTGACTCTTCTTACTGTCTATGTTTGAACCATTCCTCTGACACTAGTTATAGATTCCGATGCTTCACTCCAGGTTTACTGTAACCCTTGGACCTTCTTATTGACGATGAAACACAGAAATTGCATCGGAATTAAATAGAAAAGGCACAATGCCGACTTAAGTACAAGAAGACTGACTCTTTTTACTGACTATGTTTTGAACCTCTCCTGTGACACTAGTTATAGATTTCGATGCTTCGCTTCAGGTTTACTATATTCCTTGTACCTTCTTATTGACGATGAAACACAGAAATTGTATCGGAATTAAATACAAAAGGCTCAATGCCGACTTAAGTACAAGAAGACTGACTCTTCCTACTGTCTATGTTATGAACCATTCCTGTGACACTAGTTTAGGTTTCCGATGCTTCACTTCAGCTTTACTGTATCCCTCTGACCTTATTGCCGATGAAACACAGAAATTGCATCATAATTAAGTACAAAAGGCACAATGCCGACTTAAGGACAAGAAGACTGACTCTTCTTACTGTCTATGTTTTGAACCATTACTGTGACACTAGTTATAGGTTCCGATGCTTCACTCCAGGTTTAGTGTATCCCTTGTACCTTCTTGTTGACGTTGAAACACAGAAATTGCATCGGAATTAAATACAAAATGCACAATGCAGACTTAAGGACAAGAAGACTGACTCTTCTTACTGTCTATGTTTTGAACCATTCCTGTGACACTAGTTATAGATTCCGATGCTTCACTTCAGGTTTACTGTATCCGTCTGACCTTCTTATTGACGATGAAACACAGAAATTGCATCGGAATTAAATACAAAAGGCACAATGCCGACTTAAGTACAAGAAGACTGACTCTTCTTCCTGTCTATGTTTCAACCATTCCTGTGACACTAGTTATAGATTCCGATGCTTCACTCCAGGTTTACTGTATTCCTTGGACCTTCTTATTGACGATGAAACACAGAAACTCCATGGGAATGAAATAGAAAAGGCACAATGCCGACTTAAGTACAAGAAGACTGACTCTTCTTACGGATAAGAGTTTGAACCATTCCGGTGACAATAGTTATAGATTCCGATGCTTCACTTCAGGTTTACTGTATCCCTCTGATCTACTTATTGACGATGAAACACAGAAATTGCATCGGAATTAAATAGAAAACTCACAATGCCGACTTAAGTACAAGAAGACTGACTCTTCTAACTGTCTATGTTTTGAACCATTCCTGTGACACTAGTTATAGAATCCGATGCTTCACTCCAGGTTTACTGTATCCCTTGGACCTTCTTATTGACGATGAAACACAGAAATTGCATCGGAATTAAATAGAAAAGGCACAATGCCGACATAAGTACAAGCAGACTGACTCTTCTTAGTGATTATAATTTGAACCATTCTTGTGACACTATTCATATATTCCGATGCTTTACTTCAGGTTTACTGGATACCTTCGACATCCTTATTGACGATGAAACACAGAAATTGCATGGGAATTAAATAGAAAAGGCTCAATGTCGACTTAAGTACAAGAAGACTGAATCTTCCTTCAGTCTATGTTTTGAACCATTCCTGTGACACTAGTTATAGCTTCCGATGCTTCACTCCAGGTTTACTGTAACCCTTGGACCGTCTTATTGACGATGAAACACAGAAATTTCATCGGAATTAAATAGAAAAGGCACAATGCTGACTTAAGTACAAGAAGACTGACTCTTCTTACTGACTCTGTTTTGAACCATTCCTGTGACACTAGTTATAGATTCCGATGCTTCACTTCAGGTTTACTGTATACCTTGTACCTTCTTATTGACGATGAAACACAGAAATTGCATCGGAATTAAATACAAAAGGCACAATGCCGACTTAAGTACTAGAAGACTGACTCTTCTTACTGTCTATGTTTTGAACCATTACTGTGACACTAGTTACGGATTCCGATGCTTCACTCCAGGTTTACTGTATCCCTCTGACCTTCTTATTGACGATGAAACAGAGAAACTCCATCGGAATGAAATAGAAAAGGCACAATGCCGACTTAAGTACAAGAAGACTGACTCTTCTTACTGATAATAGTTTGAACCATTCCGGTGACAATAGTTATAGATTCCGATGCTTCACTTCAGGTTTACTGTATCCCTTGGACCTTGTTATTGACGGTGACACACAGAAATAGCATTGGAATTAAATACAAAAGGCAAAACGCCAACTTTAGTACACGAAGACTGACTCTTCTTACTGACTATGATTTCAAACACTCCTGTGACTCTAGTTATAGATTCCGATGCTTCACTTCAGGTTTACTGTATCCCTCTGACCTTATTGCCGATGAAACACAGAAATTGCATCGGAATTAAGTACAAAAGGCACAATGCCGACTTAAGGACAAGAAGACTGACTCTTCTTACTGACTATGTTTTGAAACATTCCTGTGACTCTAGTTATAGATTCCTATGCTTCACTTCAGGTTTACTGTATCCTTTGGACCTTCTTATTGACGATGAATCACAGGAATTGCATCGGAATTAAACACAAAAGGCACAATGCTGACTTAAGTACGAGAAGACTGACTCTTCTTACTGTCTATATTTTGAACAATTCCAGTGACACTAGTTATAGATTCCGAAGCTTCAATTCAGGTTTACTGTATTCCTTGGACCTTCTTATTGACAATGAAACACAGAAATTGCATCGAAATTAAATACAAAAGGCACAATGCCGACTTAAGTACAAGAAGACTGACTCTTCTTACTGTCTATGTTTTGAACCATTACTGTGACACTAGTTACAGATTCCGATGCTTCACTCCAGGTTTACTGTATCCCTCTGACCTTCTTATTGACGATGAAACACAGAAACTGCATCGGAATGAAATAGAAAAGGCACAATGCCGACTTAAGTACAAGAAGACTGACTCTTCTTACTGATAATAGTTTGAACCATTCCGGTGACAATAGTTATAGATTCCGATGCTTCACTTCAGCTTTACTGTATCCCTTGGACCTTGTTATTGACGGTGACACACAGAAATAGCATTGGAATTAAATACAAAAGGCAAAATGCCAACTTTAGTACACGAAGACTGACTCTTCTTACTGACTATGATTTCAAACAATCCTGTGACTCTAGTTATAGATTCCGATGCTTCACTTCAGGTTTACTGTATCCCTCTGACCTTATTGCCGATGAAACACAGAAATTGCATCGGAATTAAATAGAAAAGGCACAATGCCGACTTAAGTACAAGAAGACTGACTCTTCTTAGTGATTATAGTTTGAACCATTGCTGTGACACTAGCTATAGATTCCGATGCTTTACTTCAGGTTTACTGTATCCCTTGGACATTCTTATTGTCGATGAAACACAGAAATTGCATCGGAAGTAAATAGAAAAAGCACAATGTCGACTTAAGTACAAGAAGACTGACTCTTCTTACTGTCTATGATTTGAACCATTCCTGTTACACTAGTTATAGATTCCGATGCTTCACTCCAGGTTTACTGTAACCCTTGAACCTTCTTATTGACGATGAAACGTAGAAATTGCATCGGAATTAAATAGAAAAGGCACAATGCCGACTTAAGTACAAGAAGACTGACTCTTCTTACTGACTATGTTTGAACCATTCCTGTGACACTAGTTATAGATTCCGATGCTTCACTTCAGGTTTACTGTATACCTTGGACATTCTTATTGACGATGAAACACAGAAATTGCATCGGAATTAAATAGAAATGGCACAATGTCGATTAAAGTACAAGAAGACTGACTCTTCTTACTGTCTATGTTTGAACCATTCCTGTGACACTAGTTATAGATTCCGATGCTTCACTCCAGGTTTACTGTAACCCTTGGACCTTCTTATTGACGATGAAACACAGATATTGCATCGGAATTAAATAGAAAAGGCACAATGCAGACTTAAGTACAAGAAGACTGACTCTTCTTACTGACTATTTTTGAACCATTCCTGTGACACTAGTTATAGATTTCGATGCTTCACTTCAGCTTTACTGTATCCCTCTGACCTTATTGCCGATGAAACACAGAAATTGCATCATAATTAAGTACAAAAGGCACAATGCCGACTTAAGGACAAGAAGACTGACTCTTCTTACTGTCTATGTTTTGAACCATTACTGTGACACTAGTTATAGGTTCCGATGCTTCACTCCAGGTTTAGTGTATCCCTTGTACCTTCTTGTTGACGATGAAACACAGAAATTGCATCGGAATTAAATACAAAATGCACAATGCAGACTTAAGGACAAGAAGACTGACTCTTCTTACTGTCTATGTTTTGAACCATTCCTGTGACACTAGTTATAGATTCCGATGCTTCACTTCAGGTTTACTGTATCCGTCTGACCTTCTTATTGACGATGAAACACAGAAATTGCATCGGAATTAAATACAAAAGGCACAATGCCGACTTAAGTACAAGAAGACTGACTCTTCTTCCTGTCTATGTTTCAACCATTAGTGTGACACTAGTTATAGATTCCGATGCTTCACTCCAGGTTTACTGTATTCCTTGGACCTTCTTATTGACGATGAAACACAGAAACTCCATGGGAATGAAATAGAAAAGGCACAATGCCGACTTAAGTACAAGAAGACTGCCTCTTCTTACTGATAAGAGTTTGAACCATTCCGGTGACAATAGTTATAGATTCCGATGCTTCACTTCAGGTTTACTGTATCCCTCTGATCTACTTATTGACGACGAAACACAGAAATTGCATCGGAATTAAATAGAAAACTCACAATGCCGACTTAAGTACAAGAAGACTGACTCTTCTAACTGTCTATGTTTTGAACCATTCCTGTGACACTAGTTATAGAATCCGATGCTTCACTCCAGGTTTACTGTATCCCTTGGACCTTCTTATTGACGATGAAACACAGAAATTGCATCGGAATTAAATAGAAAAGGCACAATGCCGACATAAGTACAAGCAGACTGACTCTTCTTACTGATTACAATTTGAACCATTCTTGTGACACTATTCATATATTCCGATGCTTTACTTCAGGTTTACTGGATACCTTCGACATTCTTATTGACGATGAAACACAGAAATTGCATGGGAATTAAATAGAAAAGGCTCAATGTCGACTTAAGTACAAGAAGACTGAATCTTCTTACTGTCTATGTTTTGAACCATTCCTGTGACACTAGTTATAGTTTCCGATGCTTCACTCCAGGTTTACTGTAACCCTTGGACCTTCTTATTGACGATGAAACACAGAAATTGCATCGGAATTAAATAGAAAAGGCACAATGCCCACTTAAGTACAAGAAGACTGACTCTTCTTACTGACTATGTTTGAACCATTCCTGTGACACTAGTTATAGATTCCGATGCTTCACTTCTGGTTTACTGTATCCCTCTGACCTTGTTATTGACTATGAAACACCGAAATTGCATCGGAATTAAATAGAAAACTCACAATGCCGACTCAACTACAAGAAGACTGACTCTTCTTACTGTCTATGCTTTGAACCATTCCTGTGACACTAGTTATAGATTCCGATGCTTTACTTCAGGTTTACTGTATACCTTGGACATTCTTATTGACGATGAAACACAGAAAATGCATCGGAATTAAATAGAAATGGCACAATGTCGATTAAAGTACAAGAAGACTGACTCTTCTTACTGTCTATGTTTGAACCATTCCTCTGACACTAGTTATAGATTCCGATGCTTCACTCCAGGTTTACTGTAACCCTTGGACCTTCTTATTGACGATGAAACACAGAAATTGCATCGGAATTAAATAGAAAAGGCACAATGCCGACTTAAGTACAAGAAGACTGACTCTTTTTACTGACTATGTTTTGAACCATTCCTGTGACACTAGTTATAGATTTCGATGCTTCGCTTCAGGTTTACTATATTCCTTGTACCTTCTTATTGACGATGAAACACAGAAATTGTATCGGAATTAAATACAAAAGGCTCAATGCCGACTTAAGTACAAGAAGACTGACTCTTCCTACTGTCTATGTTATGAACCATTCCTGTGACACTAGTTTAGGTTTCCAATGCTTCACTTCAGCTTTACTGTATCCCTCTGACCTTATTGCCGATGAAACACAGAAATTGCATCATAATTAAGTACAAAAGGCACAATGCCGACTTAAGGACAAGAAGACTGACTCTTCTTACTGTCTATGTTTTGAACCATTACTGTGACACTAGTTATAGGTTCCGATGCTTCACTCCAGGTTTAGTGTATCCCTTGTACCTTCTTGTTGACGTTGAAACACAGAAATTGCATCGGAATTAAATACAAAATGCACAATGCAGACTTAAGGACAAGAAGACTGACTCTTCTTACTGTCTATGTTTTGAACCATTCCTGTGACACTAGTTATAGATTCCGATGCTTCACTTCAGGTTTACTGTATCCGTCTGACCTTCTTATTGACGATGAAACACAGAAATTGCATCGGAATTAAATACAAAAGGCACAATGCCGACTTAAGTACAAGAAGACTGACTCTTCTTCCTGTCTATGTTTCAACCATTCCTGTGACACTAGTTATAGATTCCGATGCTTCACTCCAGGTTTACTGTATTCCTTGGACCTTCTTATTGACGATGAAACACAGAAACTCCATGGGAATGAAATAGAAAAGGCACAATGCCGACTTAAGTACAAGAAGACTGACTCTTCTTACGGATAAGAGTTTGAACCATTCCGGTGACAATAGTTATAGATTCCGATGCTTCACTTCAGGTTTACTGTATCCCTCTGATCTACTTATTGACGATGAAACACAGAAATTGCATCGGAATTAAATAGAAAACTCACAATGCCGACTTAAGTACAAGAAGACTGACTCTTCTAACTGTCTATGTTTTGAACCATTCCTGTGACACTAGTTATAGAATCCGATGCTTCACTCCAGGTTTACTGTATCCCTTGGACCTTCTTATTGACGATGAAACACAGAAATTGCATCGGAATTAAATAGAAAAGGCACAATGCCGACATAAGTACAAGCAGACTGACTCTTCTTAGTGATTATAATTTGAACCATTCTTGTGACACTATTCATATATTCCGATGCTTTACTTCAGGTTTACTGGATACCTTCGACATTCTTATTGACGATGAAACACAGAAATTGCATGGGAATTAAATAGAAAAGGCTCAATGTCGACTTAAGTACAAGAAGACTGAATCTTCCTTCAGTCTATGTTTTGAACCATTCCTGTGACACTAGTTATAGCTTCCGATGCTTCACTCCAGGTTTACTGTAACCCTTGGACCGTCTTATTGACGATGAAACACAGAAATTTCATCGGAATTAAATAGAAAAGGCACAATGCTGACTTAAGTACAAGAAGACTGACTCTTCTTACTGACTCTGTTTTGAACCATTCCTGTGACACTAGTTATAGATTCCGATGCTTCACTTCAGGTTTACTGTATACCTTGTACCTTCTTATTGACGATGAAACACAGAAATTGCATCGGAATTAAATACAAAAGGCACAATGCCGACTTAAGTACTAGAAGACTGACTCTTCTTACTGTCTATGTTTTGAACCATTCCTGTGACACTAGTGTTGGATTCCGATGCTTCACCTCAGGTTTACTGTATCCCTCTGATCTTCTTATTGACAATGAAACACAGAAATTGCATCGGAATTAAATACAAATGGCACAATGCCGACTTACGTACAAGAAGACTGACTCTTCCTACTGTCTATGTTTTGAACCATTCCTGTGACACTAGTTATAGATTCCGATGCTTCACTTCAGATTTACTCTATCCCTCTGACCTTATTGCCGATGAAACACAGAAATTGCATCGAAATTAAATACAACCGGCACAATGCCCACCTAAGGACAAGAAGACTGACTCTTCTTACTGACTATGTTTGAACCATTCCTGTGACACTAGTTATAGATTCCGATGCTTTACTTCAGGTTTACTGTATACGTTGGACATTCTTATTGACGATGAAACACAGAAATTGCATCGGAATTAAATAGAAAATGCACAATGTCGATTAAAGTACAAGAAGACTGACTCTTCTTACTGTCTATGTTTGAACCATTCCTCTGACACTAGTTATAGATTCCGATGCTTCACTCCAGGTTTACTGTAACCCTTGGACCTTCTTATTGACGATGAAACACAGAAATTGCATCGGAATTAAATAGAAAAGGCACAATGCCGACTTAAGTACAAGAAGACTGACTCTTTTTACTGACCATGTTTTGAACCATTCCTGTGACACTAGTTATAGATTTCGATGCTTCGCTTCAGGTTTACTGTATTCCTTGTACCTTCTTATTGACGATGAAACACAGAAATTGTATCGGAATTAAATACAAATGGCTCAATGCCGACTTAAGTACAAGAAGACTGACTCTTCCTACTGTCTAAGTTATGAACCATTCCTGTGACACTAGTTTAGGTTTCCGATGCTTCACTTCAGCTTTACTGTATCCCTCTGACCTTATTGCCGATGAAACACAGAAATTGCATCATAATTAAGTACAAAAGGCACAATGCCGACTTAAGTACAAGACGACTGACTCTTCTTACTGTCTATGTTTTGAACCATTCCTGTGACACTAGTTTTGGATTCCGATGCTTCACTTTAGGTTTACTGTATCCCTCTGACCTTCTTATTGACAGTGAAACACAGAAATTGCATCGGAATTAAATACAAATGGCACAATGCCGACTTAAGTACAAGAAGACTGACTCTTCCTACTGTCTATGTTTGAACCATTCCTGTGACACTAGTTATAGATTCCGATGCTTCACTTCAGGTTTACTGTATCCCTCTGACCTTATTGCCGATTAAACACAGAAATTGGATCTGAATTAAATAGAAAAGGCACAATGCCGACTTAAGTACAAGAAGACTGACTCTTCTTAGTGATTATAGTTTGAACCTTTGCTGTGACACCAGTTATAGATTCCGATGCTTCACTTCAGGTTTACTGTATACCTTGTTCCTTCTTACTGACGATGAAACACAGAAATTGCATTGGAATTAAATAGAAAAGGCACAATGCCGACTTAAGTACAAGAAGACTGACTCTTCTTAGTGAATATAGTTTGAACCATTGCTGTGATACTAGTTATAGATTCCGATGCTTCACTTCAGGTTTACTGTATCCCTCTGACCTTATTGCCGATGAAACACAGAAATTGCATCATAATTAAGTACAAAAGGCACAATGCCGACTTAAGTACAAGACGACTGACTCTTCTTACTGTCTATGTTTTGAACCATTCCTGTGACACTAGTTATAGATTCCGATGCTTCACTTCAGGTTTACTGTATCCGTCTGACCTTCTTATTGACGATGAAACACAGAAATTGCATCGGAATTAAATACAAAAGGCACAATGCCGACTTAAGTACAAGAAGACTGACTCTTCTTCCTGTCTATGTTTCAACCATTCCTGTGACACTAGTTATAGATTCCGATGCTTCACTCCAGGTTTACTGTATTCCTTGGACCTTCTTATTGACGATGAAACACAGAAACTCCATGGGAATGAAATAGAAAAGGCACAATGCCGACTTAAGTACAAGAAGACTGACTCTTCTTACGGATAAGAGTTTGAACCATTCCGGTGACAATAGTTATAGATTCCGATGCTTCACTTCAGGTTTACTGTATCCCTCTGATCTACTTATTGACGATGAAACACAGAAATTGCATCGGAATTAAATAGAAAACTCACAATGCCGACTTAAGTACAAGAAGACTGACTCTTCTAACTGTCTATGTTTTGAACCATTCCTGTGACACTAGTTATAGAATCCGATGCTTCACTCCAGGTTTACTGTATCCCTTGGACCTTCTTATTGACGATGAAACACAGAAATTGCATCGGAATTAAATAGAAAAGGCACAATGCCGACATAAGTACAAGCAGACTGACTCTTCTTAGTGATTATAATTTGAACCATTCTTGTGACACTATTCATATATTCCGATGCTTTACTTCAGGTTTACTGGATACCTTCGACATTCTTATTGACGATGAAACACAGAAATTGCATGGGAATTAAATAGAAAAGGCTCAATGTCGACTTAAGTACAAGAAGACTGAATCTTCCTTCAGTCTATGTTTTGAACCATTCCTGTGACACTAGTTATAGCTTCCGATGCTTCACTCCAGGTTTACTGTAACCCTTGGACCGTCTTATTGACGATGAAACACAGAAATTTCATCGGAATTAAATAGAAAAGGCACAATGCTGACTTAAGTACAAGAAGACTGACTCTTCTTACTGACTCTGTTTTGAACCATTCCTGTGACACTAGTTATAGATTCCGATGCTTCACTTCAGGTTTACTGTATACCTTGTACCTTCTTATTGACGATGAAACACAGAAATTGCATCGGAATTAAATACAAAAGGCACAATGCCGACTTAAGTACTAGAAGACTGACTCTTCTTACTGACTATGTTTGAACCATTCCTGTGACACTAGTTATAGATTCCGATGCTTTACTTCAGGTTTACTGTATACGTTGGACATTCTTATTGACGATGAAACACAGAAATTGCATCGGAATTAAATAGAAAATGCACAATGTCGATTAAAGTACAAGAAGACTGACTCTTCTTACTGTCTATGTTTGAACCATTCCTCTGACACTAGTTATAGATTCCGATGCTTCACTCCAGGTATACTGTAACCCTTGGACCTTCTTATTGACGATGAAACACAGAAATTGCATCGGAATTAAATAGAAAAGGCACAATGCCGACTTAAGTACAAGAAGACTGACTCTTTTTACTGACTATGTTTTGAACCATTCCTGTGACACTAGTTATAGATTTCGATGCTTCGCTTCAGGTTTACTGTATTCCTTGTACCTTCTTATTGACGATGAAACACAGAAATTGTATCGGAATTAAATACAAATGGCTCAATGCCGACTTAAGTACAAGAAGACTGACTCTTCCTACTGTCTAAGTTATGAACCATTCCTGTGACACTAGTTTAGGTTTCCGATGCTTCACTTCAGCTTTACTGTATCCCTCTGACCTTATTGCCGATGAAACACAGAAATTGCATCATAATTAAGTACAAAAGGCACAATGCCGACTTAAGTACAAGACGACTGACTCTTCTTACTGTCTATGTTTTGAACCATTCCTGTGACACTAGTTTTGGATTCCGATGCTTCACTTTAGGTTTACTGTATCCCTCTGACCTTCTTATTGACAGTGAAACACAGAAATTGCATCGGAATTAAATACAAATGGCACAATGCCGACTTAAGTACAAGAAGACTGACTCTTCCTACTGTCTATGTTTGAACCATTCCTGTGACACTAGTTATAGATTCCGATGCTTCACTTCAGGTTTACTGTATCCCTCTGACCTTATTGCCGATTAAACACAGAAATTGGATCTGAATTAAATAGAAAAGGCACAATGCCGACTTAAGTACAAGAAGACTGACTCTTCTTAGTGATTATAGTTTGAACCTTTGCTGTGACACCAGTTATAGATTCCGATGCTTCACTTCAGGTTTACTGTATACCTTGTTCCTTCTTATTGACGATGAAACACAGAAATTGCATTGGAATTAAATAGAAAAGGCACAATGCCGACTTAAGTACAAGAAGACTGACTCTTCTTAGTGAATATAGTTTGAACCATTGCTGTGATACTAGTTATAGATTCCGATGCTTCACTTCAGGTTTACTGTATCCCTCTGACCTTATTGCCGATGAAACACAGAAATTGCATCATAATTAAGTACAAAAGGCACAATGCCGACTTAAGTACAAGACGACTGACTCTTCTTACTGTCTATGTTTTGAACCATTCCAGTGACACTAGTTATAGATTCCGATGCTTCACTTCAGGTTTACTGTATCCCTCTGACCTTCTTATTGACGATGAAGCACCGAAATTGCATCGGAATTAAATAGAAAACTCACAATGCCGACTCAAGTACAAGAAGACTGACTCTTCTTATTGTCTATGTTTTGAACCATTCCTGTGACACTAGTTATAGATTCCGATGCTTCACTTCAGGTTTACTGTATACCTTGGACCTTCTTATTGACGATGAAACACAGAAATTGCATCGGAATTAAATAGAAGAGGCACAATGCCGACTTAAGTACAAGACGACTGACTCTTCTTACTGTCTATGTTTGAAAAATTCCTGGGACACTAGTTATAGATTCCGATGCTTCACTCCAGGTTTACTGTATACCTTGGACCTTCTTATTGACGATGAAACACAGAAATTGCATCGGAATTAAATACAAAAGGCACAATGCCGACTTAAGTACAAGAAGACTGACTCTTCTTAGTGATTATAGTTTGAACCATTGCTGTGACACTAGTTATAGATTCCGATTCTTTACTTCAGGTTTACTGTATACCTTGGACATTCTTATTGTCGATGAAACACAGAAATTGCATCGGAGATAAATAGAAAAGGCACAATGTCGACTAAAGTACAATAAGACTGACTCTTCTTACTGTCTATGTTTGAACCATTCCTGTGACACTAGTTATAGATTCCGATGCTTCACTCCAGGTTTACTGTAACCCTTGGACCTTCTTATTGACGATGAAACACAGAAATTGGATCGGAATTAAATAGAAAAGGCACAATGCCGACTTAAGTACAAGAAGACTGACTCTTCTTACTGTCTATGTTTTGAACCATTCCTGTGACACTAGTTATAGATTCCGATGCTTCACTTCAGGTTTACTGTATACCTTGTACCTTCTTATTGACGATGAAACACAGAAATTGTATCGGAATTAAATACAAAAGGCACAATGCCGACTTAAGTACAAGAAGACTGACTCTTCCTACTGTCTATGTTATGAATCATTCCTGTGACACTAGTTTAGGATTCCGAAGCTTCACTTCAGCTTTACTGTATCCCTCTGACCTTATTGCCGATGAAACACAGAAATTGCATCGGAATTAAGTTCAAAAAGCACAATGCCGACTTAAGGACAAGAAGACTGACTCTTCTTACTGACTATGTTTTGAAACATTCCTGTGACTCTAGTTATAGATTCCGATGCTTCACTTCAGGTTTACTGTATCCCTTGGACCTTCTTATTGACGATGAATCACAGGAAATGCATCGGAATTAAACACAAAAGGCACAATGCTGACTTAAGTACAAAAAGACTAACTCTTCTTACTGTCTATATTTTGAACCATTCCAGTGGCACTAGTTATAGATTCCGATGCTTCACTTCAGGTTTACTGTATTCCTTGGACCTTCTTATTGACAATGAAACACAGAAATTGCATCGATATTAAATACAAAAGGCACAATGCCGACTTAAGTACAAGTAGACTGACTCTTCTTACTGTCTATGTTTTGAACCATTACTGTGACACTAGTTATAGATTCCGATGCTTCACTCCAGGTTTACTGTATCCCTTGTACCTTCTTGTTGACGATGAAACACAGAAATTGCATCGGAATTAAATACAAAATGCACAATGCCGACTTAAGTACAAGAAGACTGACTATTCTTACTGTCTATGTATTGAACCATTCCTGTGACACTAGTTATAGATTCCGATGCTTCACTTCAGGTTTACTGTATCCGTCTGACCTTCTTATTGACGATGAAACACAGAAATTGCATCGGAATTAAATACAAAAGGCACAATGCCGACTTAAGTACAAGAAGACTGACTCTTCTTAGTGTTCATGTTTCAACCATTCCTGTGACACTAGTTATAGATTCCGATGCTTCACTCCAGGTTTACTGTATTCCTTGGACCTTCTTATTGACGATGAAACACAGAAACTCCATCGGAATGAAATAGAAAAGGCACAATGCAGACTTAAGTACAAGAAGACTGACTCTTCTTACTGATAATAGTTTGAACCATTCCGGTGACAAATGTTATAGATTCCGATGCTTCACTTCAGGTTTACTGTATCCCTCTGATCTACTTATTGACGATGAAACACAGAAATTGCATCGGAATTAAATAGAAAACTCACAATGCCGACTTAAGTACAAGCAGACTGACTCTTCTTAGTGATTATAGTTTGAACCATTGCTGTGACACTATTCATAGAATCCGATGCTTTACTTCAGTTTTACTGGATACCTTCGACATTCTTATTGACGATGAAACACAGAAATAGCATCGGAATTAAATAGAAAAGGCTCAGTGTCGACTTAAGTACAAGAAGACTGAATCTTCTTTCAGTCTATGTTTTGAACTATTCCTGTGACACTAGTTATAGATTCCGATGCTTCACTCCAGGTTTACTGTAACCCTCTGACCTTATTGCCGATGAAACACAGAAATTGCATCGGAATTGAATACAAAAGGCACAATGCCGACTTAAGCACAATAAGACTGACTATTCTTACTGTCTATATTTTGAACCATTCCAGTGACACTAGTTATAGATTCCGATGCTTCACTTCAGATTTACTGTATCCCTTGGACCTTCTTATTGACGATGAATCATAGGAATTTCATCGGAATTAAATACAAAAGGCACAATGCCAACTTAAGTACAAGAAGACTGACTCTTCTTACTGTCTATGTTTTGAACCATTACTATGACACTAGTTATAGATTCCGATGCTTCACTCCAGGTATACTGTATCCCTTGGACTTTCTTATTGACGATGAAACACAGAACTTGTATCGGAATTAAATACAAAAGGCACAATGCCGACTTAAGTACAAGAAGACTGAGTCTTCTTACTGACTATAGTTTGAACCATTCCTGTGACACTAGTTATAGATTCCGATACCTCACTTCAGGTTTACTGTATCCCTCGGACCTTCTTATTGACGATGAAACACAGATATTGCATCGGAATTAAATACAAACGGCGCAATGCCGATTTAAGTACAAGAAGAATGACTCTTCTTACTGACTATGTTTTGAACCATTCCTGTGACACTAGTTAGAGATTCTGATGCTTCACTTCAGGTTTACTGTATCCCTTGGATCTTCTTATTGAAGATGAAACACGGAAATTGCATCGGAATTAAATACAAAAGACACAATGCCGACTTAAGTACAAGAATACTGACTCTTCTTAGTGTCTATGATTTGAAACATCCCTGTGACACTAGTTATAGATTCCGATGCTTCACTCCAGGTTTACTGTATCCCGTGGACCTTCTTATTGACGATGAAACACAGAAATTGCATCGGAATTAAATAGAAAAGGCACAATGCCGACTTAAGTACAAGAAGACTGATACTTCCTACTGTCTATGTTTTGACCCATTCCTGTGAAACTAGTTATTGATTCCGATGATTGACTTCAGGTTTACTGTATCCCTCTGCCCTTCTTATTGACGATGAAACACATAAATTGCAACGGAATAAAATACAAATGGCTCGATGCCGACTTAAGTACAAGCAGACTGACTGTTATTCTGTCTATGTTTTGAACCATTCCTGTGACACTAGTTATAGATTTCGATGCTTCACTTCAGGTTTACTGTATCCCTCTGACCTTCTTATTGACGATGAATCACAGAAATTGCATCGGAATTAAATCCAAAAGGCACAGTGCCGAATTAAGTACAAGAAGACTGACTCTTCTTACTGACTATGTTTTGGACCATTCCTGTGCCACTAGTTATAGATTCCGGTGCTTCACTTCAGGTTTAATGGATCCCTTGGACCTACTTACTGACGATGAAAGACAGAAATTGCATAGGAATTAAATACAAAAGGCACAATGCCGACTTAAGTACAAGAATACTGACTCTTCTTACTGTCTATGTTTTGAACCATCCCTGTGACACTAGTTATAGATTCCGATGCTTCACACCTGGTTGACTGTATCCCTTGGACCTTCTTATTGACGATGATACACAGAAATTGCATCGGAATTAAATACAAAAGGCACAATGCCGACTTTAGTAAAAGAACACTGACTCTTCTTACTGTCTATGTTTTGAACCATTCCTGTGACATTAGTTATAGATTCCGATGCCTCACTCTAGGTTTAATGTATCCCTTGAACCTTCTTATTGACGATGAGACACAGAAATTGCATAGGAATTAAATAAAAAAGTCACAATGCCGACTTAAGTATCAAGAAGACTGACTCTGCTTACTGTCTATGTTTTCAACCATTCCTGTGACACTAGTTACAGATTCCGATGCCTCACTCCAGGTTAACTGTATCCCTTGGACCTTCTTATTGACGATGAAACACAGTAATTGCATCGGAATTAAATACAAAAGGCACAATGCCGACTTAGGTACAAGAAGACTGACTCTTCTTAGTGACTATGCTTTGAACCATTCCTGTGACACTAGTTATAGATTCCGATGCTTCACTTCAGGTTTACTGTATACCTTGGACATTCTTATTGACGATGAAACACAGAAATTGCATCGGAATTAAATAGAATATGCTCAATGTCGACTTAAGTACAAGAAGACTGACTCTTCTTACTGTCTATGATTTGAACCATTCCTGTGACACTAGTTATAGATTCCGATGCTTCACCCCAGGTTTACTGTAACCCTTGGACCTTCTTATTGACGATGAAACACAGAAATTGCATCGGAATTAAATAGAAAAGGCTCAATGTCGACTTAAGTACAAGAAGACTGACTCTTCTTACTGTCTATGTTATGAACCATTCCTGTGACACTAGTTATAGATTCCGATGCTTCACCCCAGGTTTACTGTAAACCTTGGACCTTCTTATTGACGATGAAACACAGAAATTGCATCGGAATTAAATAGAAAAGGCTCAATGTCGACTAAAGTACAAGAAGACTGACTCTTCTTACTGTCTATGTTTTGAACCATTCCTGAGACACTAGTTATAGATTCCGATGCTTCACTCCACATTTACTGTAACCCTTGGACCTTCTTATTGACGATGAAACACAGAAATTGCATCGGAATTAAACAGAAAATGCACAATGCCGACTTAAGTACAAGAAGACTGACTCTTCTTACTGACTATGTTTGAACCATTCCTGTGACACTAGTTACAGATTCCGATGCTTCACTTCAGGTTTACTGTATCCCTCTGACCTTCATATTGACGATGAAACACCGAAATTGTATCGGAATTAAATAGAAAACTCACAATGCCGACTCAAGTACAAGAGGACTGACTCTTCTTACTGTCTATGTTTTGAACCATTGCTGTCACACTTTTTATAGATTCCGATGCTTCACTCCAGGTTTACTGTAACCCTTGGACCTTCTTATTGACGATGAAACACAGAAATTGCATCGGAATTAAATAGAAAAGGACAATGCTGACTTAAGTACAAGAAGACCGACTCTTCTTACTGACTATGTTTTGAACCATTCCTGTGACACTAGTTATAGATTCCGATGCTTCACTTCAGGTTTACTGTATACCTTGTACCTTCTTATTGACGATGAAACACAGAAATTGCATCGGAATTAAATACAAAAGGCACAATGCCGACGTAAGTACAAGAAGACTGACTCTTCCTACTGTCTATATTTTGAACCATTCCTGTGACACTAGTTTAGGATTCCGATGCTTCACCTCAGGTTTACTGTATCCCTTTGACATTCTTGTTGACAATGAAACACAGAAATTGCATCGGAATTAAATACAAATGGCACAATGCCGACTTAAGTACAAGAAGACTGACTCTTCTTACTGACTATGTTTTGAACCATTCATGTAACACTAGATATAGATTCCGGTGCTTCACTTCAGGTTTACTGTATCCCTTGGACTTTCTTATTGACGATGAAACACAGAACTTGCATCGGAATTAAATACAAAAGGCACAATGCCGACTTAAGTACAAGAAGACTGAGTCTTCTTACTGACTATGTTTTGAACCATTCCTGTGACACTAGTTATAGATTCCGATACCGCACTTCAGGTTTACTGTATCCCTCGGACCTTCTTATTGACGATGAAACACAGATATTGCATCGGAATTAAATACAAACGGCGCAATGCCGATTTAAGTACAAGAAGAATGACTCTTCTTACTGACTATGTTTTGAACCATTGCTGTGACACTAGTTATAGATTCTGATGCTTCACTTTAGGTTTACTGTATCCCTTGGATCTTCTTATTGAAGATGAAACACGGAAATTGCATCGGAATTAAATACAAAAGGCACAATGCCGACTCAAGTACAAGAATACTGACTCTTCTTAGAGTCTATGATTTGAAACATCCCTGTGACACTAGTTATAGATTCCGATGCTTCACTCCAGGTTTACTGTATCCCGTGGACCTTCTTATTGACGATGAAACACAGAAATTGCATCGGAATTAAATACAAAAGGCACAATGCCGACTTAAGTACAAGAAGACTGACTTTTCTTACTGACTATGTTCTGAACCATTCCTGTGACACTAGTTATAGATTCCGATGCTTCACTACAGGTTTACTGTATCCCTCTGACCTTCTTATTGACGATGAAACACAGAAATTCATCGGAATTAAATAAAAAAGGCACAATGCCGACTTAAGTACAAGATGACTGACTCTTCTTACTGTCTATGTTTTGAACCATTCCTGTGACACTAGTTATAGATTCCGATGCTTCACTCCAGGTTTGCTATATCCCTTGGACCTTCTTATTGACGATGACACAAAGAAATTGCATCGGAAGTAAATAGAAAATGCACAATGCCGACTTAAGTACAAGAAGACTGACACTTCCTACTGTCTATGTTTTGACCCATTCCAGTGAAACTAGTTATTGATTCCGATGATTGACTTCAGGTTTACTGTATCCCTCTGCCCTTCTTATTGACGATGAAACACATAAATTGCAACGGATTTAAATACAAATGGCTCGATGCCGACTTAAGTACAAGCAGACTGACTGTTATTCTGTCTATGTTTTGAACCATTCCTGTGACACTAGTTATAGATTTCGATGCTTCACTTCATGTTTACTGTATCCCTTGGACCTCCTTATTGACGATAAAACACAGAAATTGCATCTGAATTAAATGCAAAAGGCACAATTCCGACTTCAGAACAAGAAGACTGACTCTTCTTACGGACTATGTTATGAACCATTCCTGTGACAGTAGTTATTGATTCCGATGCTTCACTTCAGGTTTACTGTATCCCTCTGACCTTCTTATTGACGATGAAACACAGAAATTGCATCGGAATTAAATCCAAAAGGCACAGTGCCGAATTAAGTACAAGAAGACTGACTCTTCTTACTGACTATGTTTTGGACCATTCCTGTGCCACTAGTTATAGATTCCGGTGCTTCACTTCAGGTTTAATGGATCCCTTGGACCTACTTACTGACGATGAAAGACAGAAATTGCATAGGAATTAAATACAAAAGGCACAATGCCGACTTTAGTAAAAGAACACTGACTCTTCTTACTGTCTATGTTTTGAACCAATACTGTGACACTAGTTATAGATTCCGATGCTTCACTTCAGGTTTACTGTATTCCTTGGACCTTCTTATTGACCAAGAAACACAGAAATTGCATCGGAATTAAATACAAAATTCACATTGCCTACGTAAGTACAAGAAGACTGACTCTGCTTACTGTCTATGTTTTCAACCATTCCTGTGACACTAGTTACAGATTCCGATGCCTCACTCCAGGTTAACTGTATCCCTTGGACCTTCTTATTGACGATGAAACACAGTTATTGCATCGGAATTAAATACAAAAGGCACAATGCCGACTTAGGTACAAGAAGACTGACTCTTCTTACTGTCTATGATTTGAACCATTCCTGTGACACTAGTTATAGATTCCGATGCTTCACTTCAGGTTTACTGTATACCTTGTACCTTCTTATTGACGATGAAGCACAGAAATTGCATCGGAATTAAATACAAAAGGCACAATGCCGAATTAAGTACAAGAAGACTGACTCTTCCTACCGTCTATATTTTGAACCATTCCTGTGACACTAGTTTAGGATTCCGATGCTTCACCTCAGGTTTACTGTATCCCTTTGACCTTCTTATTGACAATGAAACACAGAAATTGCATCGGAATTAAATACAAATGGCACAATGCCGACTTAAGTACAAGAAGACTGACTCTTCCTACTGTCTATGTTTTGAACCATTCCTGTGACACTAGTTATAGATTCCGATGCTTCACTTCAGGTTTACTGTATCCCTCTGACTTTATTGCCGATGAAACACAGAAATTGCATCGGAATTAAATAGAAAAGGCACTATGCCGACTTAAGTACAAGAAGACTGACGCTTCTTAGTGATTATAGTTTGAACCATTGCTATCACACTAGTTATAGATTCCGATGCTTTACTTCAGGTTTACTGTGTACCTTGGACATTCTTATAGACGATGAAACACAGAAATTGCATCGGAATTAAATCGAAAAGGCACAATGTCGACTTAAGTACAAGAAGACTGACTCTTCTTACTGTCTATGTTTTGAACCATTCCTGTGACACTAGTTATAGATTCCGATGCTTCACTCCACATTTACTGTAACCCTTCTACCTTCTTATTGACGATGAAACACAGAAATTGCATCGGAATTAAATAGAAAAGGCACAATGCCGACTTAAGTACAAGAAGACTCACTCTTCTTAGTGATTATAGTTTGAACCATTGCTGTGACACTAGTTACAGATGCCGATGCTTCACTTCAGGTTTACTGTATCCCTCTGACCTTCTTATTGACGATGAAGCACCGAAATTGCATCGGAATTAAATAGAAAACTCACAACGCCGACTCAAGTACAAGAAGACTGACTCTTCTTACTGTCTATGTTTTGAACCATGCCTGTGACACTAGTTATAGATTCCGATGCTTCACTCCAGGTTTACTGTATACCTTGGACCTTCTTATTGACTATGAAACACAGAAATTGCATCGGAATTAAATAGAAAAGGCACAATGCCGACTTAAGTACAAGAAGACTCACTCTTCTTAGTGATTATAGTTTGAACCATTGCTGTGACACTAGTTATAGATTCCGATGCTTTACTTCAGCTTTACTGTATACCTTGGACATTCTTATTGACGATGAAACACAGAAATAGCATCGGAATTAAATACAAAAGGCACAATACCGACTTAAGTACAAGAATACTGACTCTTCTTACTGTCTATGTTTTGAACCATCCCCGTGACACTAGTTATAGTTTCCGATGCATCACTCCAGGTTGACTGTATCCCTTGGACCTTCTTATTGACGATGATACACAGAAATTGCATCGGAATTAAATAGAAAAGGCTCAATGTGGACTTAAGTACAAGAAGACTGACTCTTCTTACTGTCTATGTTTTGAACCATTCCTGTGACACTAGTTATAGATTCCGATGCTTCACTCCAGGTTTACTGTAACCCTTGGACCTTCTTATTGACGATGAAACACAGAAATTGAATCGCAATTAAATAGAAATGGCACAATGCTGACTTAAGTACAAGAAGACTGACTCTTCTTACTGACTATGTTTTGAACCATTCCTGTGACACTAGTTATAGATTCCGATGCTTCACTTCAGGTTTACTGTATCCCTCTGACCGTATTGCCGATGAAACACAGAAATTGCATCGGAATTAAATAGAAAAGGCACAATGCCGACTTAAGTACAAGAAGACTAACTCTTCTTAGTGATTATAGTTTGGACCATTGCTGTCACACTAGTTATAGATTCCGATGCTGTACTTCAGGTTTACTGTATACCTTGGACATTCTTATTGACGATGAAACACAGAAATTGCATCGGAATTAAATAGAAAAGGCACAATGTCGACTTAAGTACAAGGAGACTGACTCTTCTTACTGTCTATGTTTTGAACCATTCCTGTGACACTAGTTATAGATTCCGATGCTTCACTCTACATTTACTGTAACCCTTGGACCTTCTTATTGACGATGAAACACAGAAATTGCATCGGAATTAAATAGAAAAGGCACAATGCCGACTTAAGTACAAGAAGACTGACTCTTCTTACTGACTATGTTTGAGCCATTCCTGTGACACTAGTTACAGATTCCGATGCTTCACTTCAGGTTTACTGTATCCCTCTGACCTTCTTATCGACGATGACACACCGAAATTGCATCGGAGTTAAATAGAAAACTCACAATGCCGACTCAAGTACAAGAAGACTGACTCTTCTTACTGTCTATGTTTTGAACCATTCCTGTGACACTAGTTATAGATTCCGATGCTTCACTCAAGGTTTACTGTTACCTTGGACCTTCGTATTGACGATGAAACACAGAAATTGCATCGGAATTAAATAGAAAAGGCACAATGCCGACTTAAGTACAAGAAGACTGACTATTCTTAGTGATTATAGTTTGAACCATTGCTGTGACACTAGTTATAGATTCCGATGCTTTACTTCAGGTTTACTGTATACCTTGGACATTCTTATTGACGATGAAACACAGAAATTGCATCGGAATTAGGTACAAAAGGCACAATGCCGACTTAAGTACAAGAATACTGACTCTTCTTACTGTCTATGTTTCGAACCATCCCCGTGACACTAGTTATAGATTCCGATGCTTCACTCCAGGTTGACTGTATCCCTTGGACCTTCTTGATGACGATGAAACACAGAAATTGCATAGGAATTAATTAAAAAAGGCACAATGCCGACTTAAGTACAAGAAGACTGACTCTGCTTACTGTCTATGATTTGAACAATTCCTGTGACACTAGTTACAGATTCCGATGCCTGACTCCAGGTTTACTGTATCCCTTGGACCTTCTTATTGACAATGAAACACAGAAATTGCATCGGAATTAAATACAAAAGGCACAATGCCGACTTAAGTGCAAGAAGACTGAATCTTCTTACTGACTATGCTTTGAACCATTCCTGTGACACTAGTTATAGATTCCGATGCTTCACTTCAGGTTTACTGTATACCTTGGACATTCTTATTGACGATGAAACACAGAAATTGCATCGGAATTACATAGAAAAGGCTCAATGTCGACTTAAGTACAAGAAGACTGACTCTTCTTACTGTCTATGTTTTGAACCATTCCTGTGACACTAGTTATAGATTCCGATGCTTCACTCCAGGTTAACTGTAATCCTTGGACCTTCTTATTGACGATGAAACACAGAAATTGCATCGCAATTAAATAGAAAAGGCACAATGCTGACTTAAGTACAAGAAGACTGACTCTTCTTACTGACTATGTTTTGAACCATTCCTGTGACACAAGTTATAGATTCCGATGCTTCACTTCAGGTTTACTGTATACCTTGTACCTTCTTATTGACGATGAAACACAGAAATTGCATCGCAATTAAATAAAGAAGGCACAATGCCGACTTAAGTACAAGAAGACTTACACTTCCTACTGTCTATGTTTTGAACCATTCCTGTGACACTAGTTATGGATTCCAATGCTTCACCTCAGGTTTACTGTATCCCTCTGACCTTCTTATTGACAATGAAACACAGAAATTGCATCGGAATTAAATACAAATGACACAATGCCGACTTAAGCACAAGAAGACTGACTCTTCCTTCTGTCTATGTTTTGAACCATTACTGTGACACTAGTTATAGATTCCGATGCTTCACTTCAGGTTAACTGTATCCCTCTGACCTTCTTATTGACGATGAAACAAAGAAATTGCATCGGAATTAAATCCAAAAGGCACAGTGCCGAATTAAGTACAAGAAGCCTGACTCTTCTTACAGTCTATGTTTTGAACCATTCCTGTGACACTAGTTATAGATTCCGATGCTTCACTCGAGGTTTACTGTATCCCTTGGACCTTCGTATTGACGATGAAACACAGAAATTGCATCGGAAGTTAATACAATTGGCACAATGGCGACTTAAGTATAGAAGACTTACTCTTCTTACTGACTATGTTTTGGACCATTCCTGTGCCACTAGTTATAGATTCCGGTGCTTCACTCCAGGTTGACTGTATCCCTTACACCTTCTTATTGACGATGATACACAGAAATTACATCGGAATTAAATACAAAAGGCACAATGCCGACTTTAGTACAAGAAGACTGACTCTTCTTACTGTCTATGTTTTGAACCATTCCTGTGACACTAGTTATAGATTCCGATGCCTCACACTAGGTTTAATGTATCCCTTGAACCTTCTTATTGACGATGAGACACAGAAATTGCATAGGAATTAAATACAAAAGGCACAATGCCGACTCAAGTACAAGAAGACTGACTCTTCTTACTGACTATGTTTTGAACCATTCCTGTGACACTAGTTATAGATTCCGATGCTTCACTTCAGGTTTACTGTATCCCTCTGACCGTATTGCCGATGAAACACAGAAATTGCATCGGAATTAAATAGAAAAGGCACAATGCCGACTTAAGTACAAGAAGACTGACTCTTCTTAGTGATTATAGTTTGAACCATTGCTGTGACACTAGTTATAGATTCCGATGCTGTACTTCAGGTTTACTGTATACCTTGGACATTCTTATTGACGATGAAACACAGAAATTGCATCGGAATTAAATAGAAAAGCCACAATGTCGACTTAAGTACAAGGAGACTGACTATTCTTACTGTCTATGTTTTGAACCATTCCTGTGACACTAGTTATAGATTCCGATGCTTCACTAAACATTTACTGTAACCCTTGGACCTTCTTATTGACGATGAAACACAGAAATTGCATCGGAATTAAATAGATAAGGCACAATGCCGACTTAAGTACAAGAAGACTGACTCTTCTTACTGACTATGTTTGAACCATTCCTGTGACACTAGTTACAGATTCCGATGCTTCACTTCAGGTTTACTGTATCCGTCTGACCTTCTTATTGACGATGACACACCGAAATTGCATCGGAGTTAAATAGAAAACTCACAATGCCGACTCAAGTACAA
Source organism: Schistocerca serialis cubense (assembly GCF_023864345.2). Taxonomy (NCBI): domain Eukaryota; kingdom Metazoa; phylum Arthropoda; class Insecta; order Orthoptera; family Acrididae; genus Schistocerca; species Schistocerca serialis. The sequence goes on from NC_064644.1 coordinate 641,380,103, forward strand.
GAAGACTGACTCTTCTTACTGTCTATGTTTTGAACCATTCCTGTGACACTAGTTATAGATTCCGATGCTTCACTCCAGGTTGACTGTATCCCTTGGACCTTCTTATTGACGATGATACACAGAAATTGCATCGGAATTAAATACAAAAGGCACAATGCCGACTTTAGTACAAGAAGACTGACTCTTCTTACTGTCTATGTTTTGAACCATTCCTGTGACACTAGTTGTAGATTCCGATGACTCACTCTAGGTTTAATGTATCCCTTGAACCTTCTTATTGACGATGAGACACAGAAATTGCATAGGAATTAAATAAAAAAGTCACAATGCCGACTTAAGTACAAGAAGACTGACTCTGCTTACTGTCTATGTTTTCAACCATTCCTGTGTCACTAGTTACAGATTCCGATGCCTCACTCTAGGTTAACTGTATCCCTTGGACCTTCTTATTGACGATGGAACACAGTAACTGCATCGGAATTAAATACAAAAGGCACAATGCCGACTTAGGTACAAGAAGACTGATTCTTCTTAGTGACTATGCTTTGAACCATTCCTGTGACACTAGTTATAGATTCCGATGCTTCACTTCAGGTTTACTGTATACCTTGGACCTTCTTATTGACGATGAAACACAGAAATTGCATCGGAATTAAATACAAAAGGCACAATGCCGACTTAAGTACAAGAAGACTGACTCTGCTTACTGTCTATGTTTTAAACAATTCCTGTGACACTAGTTACAGATTCCGATGCCTCACTCCAGGTTTACTGTATCCCTTGGAACTTCTTATTGACAATGAAACACAAAAATTGCATCGTAATTAAATACAAAAGGCACAATGCCGACTTAAGTGCAAGAAGACTGACTCTTCTTACTGACTATGCTTTGAACCATTCCTGTGACACTAGTTATAGATTCCGATGCTTCACTTCAGGTTTACTGTATACCTTGGACATTCTTATTGACGATGAAACAGAGAAATTGCATTGGAATTACATAGAAATGGCTCAATGTCGACTTAAGTACAAGAAGACTGACTCTTCTTTCTGTCTATGTTTGAACCATTCCTGTGACACTAGTTATAGATTCAGATGCTTCACTGCAGGTTTACTGTATACCTTGTACCTTCTTATTGACGATGAAACACAGAAATTGCATCGCATTTAAATACAAAAGGCACAATGCCGACTTAAGTACAAGAAGACTGACTCTTCTTACTGACTATGTTTTGGACCATTCCTGTGCCACTAGTTATAGATTCCGGTGCTTCACATCAGGTTTAATGGATCCCTTGGACCTACTTATTGACGATGAAAGACAGAAATTGCATCGCAATTAAATACAAAAGGCACAATGCCGACTTAAGTACAAGAATACTGACTCTCCTTAATGTCTATGTTTGGAACCATCCCGTGACACTAGTTATAGATTCCGATGCTTCACTCCAGGTTGACTGTATCCCTTGGACCTTCTTATTGACGATGATACACAGAAATTGCATCGGAATTAAATACAAAAGGCACAATGCCGACTTTAGTACAAGAAGACTGACTCTTCTTACTGTCTATGTTTTGAACCATTCCTGTGACACTAGTTGTAGATTCCGATGACTCACTCTAGGTTTAATGTATCCCTTGAACCTTCTTATTGACGATGAGACACAGAAATTGCATAGGAATTAAATAAAAATGTCACAATGCCGACTTAAGTACAAGAAGACTGACTCTGCTTACTGTCTATGTTTTCAACCATTCCTGTGTCACTAGTTACAGATTCCGATGCCTCACTCTAGGTTAACTGTATCCCTTGGACCTTCTTATTGACGATGGAACACAGTAACTGCATCGGAATTAAATACAAAAGGCACAATGCCGACTTAGGTACAAGAAGACTGATTCTTCTTAGTGACTATGCTTTGAACCATTCCTGTGACACTAGTTATAGATTCCGATGCTTCACTTCAGGTTTACTGTATACCTTGGACCTTCTTATTGACGATGAAACACAGAAATTGCATCGGAATTAAATAGAAAAGGCACAATGCTGAATTAAGTACAAGAAGTCAGTCTCTTCTTACTGACTATGTTTTGAACCATTCCTGTGACACTAGTTATAGATTCCGATACTTCACTTCAGGTTTACTGTATACCTTGTACATTCTTATTGACGATGAAACACAGAAATTGCATCGGGATTAAATACAAATGGCACAATGCCGACTTAAGTACAAGAAGACTGACTCTTCCTACTGTCTATGTTTTGAACCATTCCTGTGACGCTAGATTTGGATTTCGATGCTTCACTTCAGGTTTACTGTATCCCTCTGACCTTATTGCCGATGAAACACAGAAATTGCATCGGAATTGAATAGAAAAGGCACAATGCCGACTTAAGTGCAAGAAGACTGACTCTTCTTAGTGATTATAGTTTGAACAATTGCTGTCACACTAGTTATAGATTCCGATGCTTTACTTCAGGTTTACTGTATACCTTGGACATTCTTATTGACGATGAAACACAGAAATTGCATTGGAATTAAATAAAAATGGCACAATGTCGACTTAAGTACAAGAAGACTGACTCTTCTTACTGTCTATGTTTTGAACCATTCCTGAGACACTAGTTATAGATTCCGATGCTTCACTCCACATTTACTGTAACCCTTGGACCTTCTTATTGACGATGAAACACAGAAATTGCATCGGAATCAAATAGAAAAGGCACAATGCCGACTTAAGTACAAGAAGACTGACTCTTCTTACTGACTATGTTTGAACCATTCCTGTGACACTAGTTACAGCTTCCGATGCTTCACTTCAGGTTTACTGTATCCCTCTGACCTTCTTATTGACGATGAAAGACCGAAATTGCATCGGAATTAAATAGAAAACTCACAATGCCGACTCAAGTACAAGAAGACTGACTCTTCTTACTGTCTATGTTTTGAACCATTGCTGTCACACTAGTTCTAGATTCCGATGCTTCACTCCAGGTTTACTGTAACCCTTGGACCTTCTTATTGACGATGAAACACAGAAATTGCATCGGAATTAAATAGAAAAGGCACAATGCTGACTTAAGTACAAGAAGACAGACTCATCTTACTGACTATGATTTGAACCAATCCTGTGACACTAGTTATAGATTCCGATGCTTCACTTCAGGTTTACTGTATACCTTGTACCTTCTTATTGACGATGAAACACAGAAATTGCATCGGAATTAAATACAAAAGGCACAATGCCGACTTAAGTACAAGAAGACTGACTCTTCCTACTGTCTATGTTTCGAACCATTCCTGGGACACTAGTTTTGGATTCCGATGCTTCACCTCAGGTTTACTGTATCCCTCTGACCTTCTTATTGACAATGAACCACAGAAATTGCATCGGAATTAAATACAAATGGCACAATGCCGACTTAAGTACAAGAAGACCTACTCTTCCTACTGTCTATGTTTTGAACCATTCCTGTGACACTAGTTACAGATTCCGATGCTTCACTTCAGGTTTACTGTATCCCTCTGACCTTATTGCCGATGAAACACAGAAATTGCATCGGAATTAAATACAAAAGGCACAATGCCGACTTAAGTACAAGGAGACTGACTCTTCTTAGTGATTATAGTTTGAACCATTGCTGTCACACTAGTTATAGATTCCGATGCTTTACTTCAGGTTTACTGTATACCTTGGACATTCTTATTGACAATGAAACACAGAAATTGCATCGGAATTAAATAAAAAAGGCACAATGCCGACTTAAGTACAAGAATACTAACTCTTCTTACTGTCTATGTTTTGAACCATCCCCGTGACACTAGTTATAGATTCCGATGCTTCACTCCAGGTTGAATGTATCCCTTGGACCTTCTTATTGACGATGATACACAGAAATTGCATCGGAATTAAATACAAATGGCACAATGCCGACTTTAGTACAAGAAGACTGACTCTTCTTACTGTCTATGTTTTGAACCATTCCTGTGACACTAGTTATAGATTCCGATGCCTCACTCTAGGTTTAATGTATCCCTTGAACCTTCTTATTGACGATGATACACAGAAAATGCATAGGAATTAATTAAAAAAGCACAATGCCTACTTAAGTACAAGAAGACTGACTCTGCTTACTGTCTATGTTTTGAACCATTCCTGTGACACTAGTTACAGATTCCGATGCTTCACTTCAGGTTTACTGTATCCGTCTGACCTTCTTACTGACGATGACACACCGAAATTGCATCGGAGTTAAATAGAAAACTCACAATGCCGACTCAAGTACAAGAAGACTGACTCTTCTTACTGTCTATGTTTTGAACCATTCCTGTGACACTAGTTATAGATTCCGATGCTTCACTCCAGGTTTACTGTATACCTTGGACCTTCTTATTGACGATGAAACACAGAAATTGCATCGGAATTAAATAGAAAAGGCACAATGCCAACTTAAGTACAAGAAGACTGACTCTTCTTAGTGATTATAGTTTGAACCATTGCTGTGACACTAGTTATAGATTCCGATGCTTTACTTCAGGTTTACTGTATACCTTGGACATTCTTATTGACGATGAAACACAGAAATTGCATCGGAATGAAATACAAAAGGCACAATGCCAACTTAAGTACAAGAAGACTGACTCTGCTTACTCTCTATGTTTTAAACAATTCCTGTGACACTAGTTACAGATTCCGATGCCTCACTCCAGGTTTACTGTATCCCTTGGAACTTCTTATTGACAATGAAACACAGAAATTGCATCGTAATTAAATACAAAAGGCACAATGCCGACTTAAGTGCAAGAAGACTGACTCTTCTTACTGACTATGCTTTGAACCATTCCTGTGACACTAGTTATAGATTCCGATGCTTCACTTCAGGTTTACTGTATACCTTGGACATTCTTATTGACGATGAAACAGAGAAATTGCATCGGAATTACATAGAAATGGCTCAATGTCGACTTAAGTACAAGAAGACTGACTCTTCTTTCTGTCTATGTTTTGAACCATTCCTGTGACACTAGTTATAGATTCAGATGCTTCACTGCAGGTTTACTGTATACCTTGTACCTTCTTATTGACGATGAAACACAGAAATTGCATCGCATTTAAATACAAAAGGCACAATGCCGACTTAAGTACAAGAAGACTGACTCTTCTTACTGACTATGTTTTGGACCATTCCTGTGCCACTAGTTATAGATTCCGGTGCTTCACTTCAGGTTTAATGGATCCCTTGGACCTACTTATTGACGATGAAAGACAGAAATTGCATCGCAATTAAATACAAAAGGCACAATGCCGACTTAAGTACAAGAATACTGACTCTCCTTACTGTCTATGTTTTGAACCATCCCCGTGACACTAGTTATAGATTCCGATGCTTCACTCCAGGTTGACTGTATCCCTTGGACCTTCTTATTGACGATGATACACAGAAATTGCATCGGAAGTAAACACAAAAGGCACAATGCCGACTTTAGTACAAGAAGACTGACTCTTCTTACTGTCTATGTTTGAACCATTCCTGTGACACTAGTTATAGATTCCGATGACTCACTCTAGGTTTAATGTATCCCTTGAACCTTCTTATTGACGATGAGACACAGAAATTGCATAGGAATTAAATAAAAAAGGCACAATGCCGACTTAAGTACAAGAAGACTGACTCTGCTTACTGTCTATGTTTTGAACCATTCCTGTGACACTAGTTACAGATTCCGATGCCTCACTCTAGGTTAACTGTATCCCTTGGACCTTCTTATTGACGATGGAACACAGTAAATGCATCGGAATTAAATACAAAAGGCACAATGCCGACTTAGGTACAAGAAGACTGATTCTTCTTAGTGACTATGCTTTGAACCATTCCTGTGACACTAGTTATAGATTCCGATGCTTCACTTCAGGTTTACTCTATACCTTGGAACTTCTTATTGACGATGAAACACAGAAATTGCATCGGAATTAAATAGAAAAGGCACAATGCTGAATTAAGTACAAGAAGACAGTCTCTTCTTACTGACTATGTTTTGAACCATTCCTGTGACACTAGTTATAGATTCCGATACTTCACTTCAGGTTTACTGTATACCTTGTACATTCTTATTGACGATGAAACACAGAAATTGCATCGGGATTAAATACAAAAGGCACAATGCCGACTTAAGTACAAGAAGACAGACTCTTCCTACTGTCTATGTTTTGAACCATTCCTGTGACGCTAGATTTGGATTTCGGTGCTTCACTTCAGGTTTACTGTATCCCTCTGACCTTATTGCCGATGAAACACAGAAATTGCATCGGAATTAAATAGAAAAGGCACAATGCCGACTTAAGTGCAAGAAGACTGACTCTTCTTAGTGATTATAGTTTGAACAATTGCTGTCACACTAGTTATAGATTCCGATGCTTTACTTCAGGTTTACTGTATACCTTGGACATTCTTATTAACGATGAAACACAGAAATTGCATCGGAATTAAATAAAAAAGGCACAATATCGACTTAAGTACAAGAAGACTGACTCTTCTTACTGTCTATGTTTTGAACCATTCCTGAGACACTAGTTATAGATTCCGATGCTTCACTCCACATTTACTGTAACCCTTGGACATTCTTATTGACGATGAAACACAGAAATTGCATCGGAATCAAATAGAAAAGGCACAATGCCGACTTAAGTACAAGAAGACTGACTCTTCTTACTGACTATGTTTGAACCATTCCTGTGACACTAGTTACAGATTCCGATGCTTCACTTCAGGTTTACTGTATCCCTCTGACCTTATTGCCGATGAAACACAGATATTGCATCGGAATTAAATACAAAAGGCACAATGCCGACTTAAGTACAAGAAGACTGACTCTTCTTAGTGATTATAGTTTGAACCATTGCTGTCACACTAGTTATAGATTCCGATGCTTTACTTCAGGTTTACTGTATACCTTGGACATTCTTATTGACAATGAAACACAGAAATTGCATCGGAATTAAATACAAAAGGCACAATGCCGACTTAAGTACAAGAATACTAACTCTTCTTACTGTCTATGTTTTGAACCATCCCCGTGACACTAGTTATAGATTCCGATGCTTCACTCCAGGTTGACTGTATCCCTTGGACCTTCTTATTGACGATGATACACAGAAATTGCATCGGAATTAAATACAAATGGCACAATGCCGACTTTAGTACAAGAAGACTGACTCTTCTTACTGTCTATGTTTTGAACCATTCCTGTGACACTAGTTATAGATTCCGATGCCTCACTCTAGGTTTAATGTATCCCTTGAACCTTCTTATTGACGATGATACACAGAAAATGCATAGGAATTAATTAAAAAAGGCACAATGCCTACTTAAGTACAAGAAGACTGACTCTGCTTACTGTCTATGGTTTGAACCATTCCTGTGACACTAGTTACAGATTCCGATGCCTCACTCCAGGTTTACTGTATCCCTTGGACCTTCTTATTGACGATGAAACACAGAAATTGCATCAGAAATAAATACAAAAGGCACAATGCCGACTTAAGTACAAGAAGACTGACTCTTCTTACTGACTATGCTTTGAACCATTCCTGCGACACTAGTTATAGATTCCGATGCTTCACTTCAGGTTTACTGTATACCTTGGACATTCTTATTGACGATGAAACAGAGAAATTGCATCGGAATTAAATAGAAAAGGCTCAATGTCGACTTAAGTACAAGAAGACTGACTCTTCTTACTGTCTAGGTTTTGAACCATTCCTGTAACACTAGTTATAGATTCTGATGCTTCATTGCAGATTTACTGTAACCCTTGGACCTTCTTATTGACGATGAAATACAGAAATTGCATCGCAATTAAATAGAAGAGGCACAATGCTGACTTAAGTACAAGAAGACTGACTCTTCTTACTGACTATGTTTTGAACCATTCCTGTGACACTAGTTATAGATTCCGATGCTTCACTTCAGGTTTACTGTATCCCTCTGACCGTATTGCCGATGAAACACAGAAATTGCATCGGAATTAAATAGAAAAGGCACAATGCCGACTTAAGTACAAGAAGACTCACTCTTCTTAGTGATTATAGTTTGAACCATTGCTGTCACACTAGTTATAGATTCCGATGCTTCACTTCAGGTTTACTGTATCCCTCTGACCTTCTTATTGACGATGAAGCACCGAAATTGCATCGGAATTAAATAGAAAACTCACAATGCCGACTCAAGTACAAGAAGACTGACTCTTCTTACTGTCTATGTTTTGAACCATGCCTGTGACACTAGTTATAGATTCCGATGCTTCACTCCAGGTTTACTGTATACCTTGGACCTTCTTATTGACGATGAAACACAGAAATTGCATCGGAATTAAATAGAAAAGGCACAATGCCGATTTAAGTACAAGAAGACTGACTCTTCTTAGTGATTATAGTTTGAACCATTGCTGTGACACTAGTTATAGATTCCGATGCTTTACTTCAGGTTTACTGTATACCTTGGACATTCTTATTGACGATGAAACACAGAAATTGCATCGGAATTAAATACAAAAGGCACAATGCCGACTTAAGTACAAGAATACTGACTCTTCTTACTGTCTAAGTTTTGAACCATCCCCGTGACACTAGTTATAGATTCCGATGCTTCACTCCAGGTTGACTGTATGCCTTGGACCTTCTTATTGACGATGATACACAGAAATTGCATCGGAATTAAATACAAATGGCACAATGCCGACTTTAGTACAAGAAGACTGACTCTTCTTACTGTCTATGTTTTGAACCATTCCTGTGACACTAGTTATAGATTCCGATGCCTCACTCTAGGTTTAATGTATCCCTTGAACCTTCTTATTGACGATGAAACACAGAAAATGCATAGGAATTAATTAAAAAAGGCACAATGCCGACTTAAGTACAAGAAGACTGACTCTGCTTACTGTCTATGTTTTGAACCATTCCTGTGACACCAGTTACAGATTCCGATGCCTCACTCCAGGTTTACAGTATCCCTTGGACCTTCTTATTGACGATGAAACACAGAAATTGCATCGGAATTAAATACAAAAGGCACAATGCCGACTTAAGTACAAGAAGACTGCCTCTTCTTACTGACTATGCTTTGAACCATTCCCATGACACTAGTTATAGATTCCGATGCTTCACTTCAGGTTTACTGTAACCCTTGGACCTTCTTACTGACGATGAAACACAGAAATTGCATCGCAATTAAATAGAAAAGGCACAATGCTGTCTTAAGTACAAGAAGACTGACTCTTCTTACTGACTATGTTTTGAACCATTCCTGTGACACTAGTTATAGATTCCGATGCTTCACTTCAGGTTTACTGTATCCCTTTGACCGTATTGCCGATGAAACACAGAAATTGCATCGGAATTAAATAGAAAAGGCACAATGCCGACTTAAGTACAAGAAGACTGACTCTTCTTTGTGATTATAGTTTGAACCATTGCTCTCACACTAGTTATAGATTCCGATGCTTTACTTCAGGTTTACTGTATACCTTGGACATTCTTATTGACGATGAAACACAGAAATTGCATCGGAATTAAATAGAAAAGGCACAATGTCGACTTAAGTACAAGGAGACTGACTCTTCTCACTGTCTATGTTTTGAACCATTCCTGTGACACTAGTTATGGATTCCGATGCTTCACACCACATTTACTGTAACCCTTGGACCTTCTTATTGACGATGAAACACAGAAATTGCATCGGAATTAAATAGAAAAGGTACAATGCCCACTTAAGTACAAGAAGACTGACTCATCTTACTGACTATGTTTGAACCATTCCTGTGACACTAGTTATAGATTCCGATGCTTCACTTCTGGTTTACTGTTTCCCTCTGCCCTTGTTATTGACTATGAAACACCGAAATTGCATCGGAATTAAATAGAAAACTCACAATGCCGACTCAACTACAAGAAGACTGACTCTTCTTACTGTCTATGCTTTGAACCATTCCAGTGACACTAGTTACAGATTCCGATGCTTTACTTCAGGTTTACTGTATACCTTGGACCTTCTTATTGACGATGAAACACAGAAATTGCATCGGATTTAAATAGAAAAGGCACAATGCCGACTTAAGTACAAGAAGACTGACTCTTCTTACTGACTATGTTTTGAACCATTCCTGTGACACTAGTTATAGATTTCGATGCTTCACTTCAGGTTTACTGTATACCTTGTACCTTCTTATTGACGATGAAACACAGAAATTGCATCGGAATTAAATTCAAACGGCACAATGCCGACTTAAGTACAAGAAGACTGACTCTTCCTACTGTCTATGTTTTGAACCATTCCTGTGACACTAGTTTTGGATTCCGATGCTTCACCTCAGGTTAACTGTATTCCTCTGACATTCTTATTGACAATGAAACACAGAAATTGCATCGGAATTAAATACTAATGGCACAATGCCGACTTAAGTACAAGAAGACTGATTCTTCCTACTGTCTATGTTTTTAACCATTCCTGTAACACTAGTTATAGATTCCGATGCTTCACTTCAAGGTTTACTGTATCAATCTGACCTTATTGCCGATGAAACACAGAAATTGCATCGGAATTAAATGGAAGAGGCACAATGCCGACTTTAGTACAAGAAGACTGACTCTTCTTAGTGATTATAGTTTGAACCATTGTTGTCACACTAGTTATAGATTCCGATGCTTTACTTCAGGTTTACTGTATACCTTGGACATTCTTATTGACGATGAAACACAGAAATTGCATCGGAATTAAATAGAAAAGGCACAATGTCGACTTAAGTACAAGAAGACTGACTCTTCTTACTGTCTATGTTTTGAACCATTCCTGTGACACTAGTTATAGATTCCGATGCTTCACTCCACATTTACTGTAACCCTTGGACCTTCTTATTGACGATGAAACACAGAAATTGCATCGGAATTAAATAGAAAAGGCACAATGCCGACTTAAGTACAAGAAGACTGACTCTTCTTAGTGATTATAGTTTGAACCATTGCTGTGACACTAGTTATAGATTCCGATGCTTTACTTCAGGTTTACTGTATACCTTGGACATTCTTATTGACGATGAAACACAGAAATTGCATTGGAATTAAATACAAAAGGCACAATCCCGACTTAAGTACGAGAATACTGACTCTTCTTACTGTCTATGTTTTGAACCATCCCCGTGACACTAGTTATGGATTCCGATGCTTCACTCCAGGTTGACTGTATCCCTTGGACCTTCTTATTGACGATGATACACAGAAATTGCATCGGAATTAAATACCAATGGCACAATGCCGACTTTAGTACAAGAAGACTGACTCTTCTTACCGTCTATGTTTTGAACCATTCCTGTGACACTAGTTATAGATTCCGATGCCTCACTCTAGGTTTAATGTATCCTTTGAACATTCTTATTGACGATGAAACACAGAAAATGCATAGGAATTAATTATAAAAGGCACAATGCCGACTTAAGTACAAGAAGACTGACTCTGCTTACTGTCTATGTTTTGAACCATTCCTGTGACACTAGTTACAGATTCCGATGCCTCACTCCAGGTTTACTGTATCCCTTGGACCTTCTTATTGACGATGAAACACAGAAATTGCATCGGAATTAAATACAAGAGGCACAATGCCGACTTAAGTACAAGAAGACTGACTCTTCTTACTGGCTATGCTTTGAACCATTCCTGTGACACTAGTTATAGATTCCGATGCTTCACTTCAGGTTTACTGTATACCTTGGACATTCGTATTGACGATGAAACAGAGAAATTGCATCGGAATTAAATAGAAAAGGCTCAATGTCGACTTAAGTACAAGAAGACTGACTCTTCTTACTGTCTATGTTTTGAACCATTCCTGTAACACTAGTTATAGATTCCGATGCTTCACTCCAGGTTTACTGTAACCCTTGGACCTTCTTATTGACGATGAAACACAGAAATTGCATCGCAATTTAATAGAAAAGGCACAATGCACTTTAGTACAAGAAGACTGACTCTTCTTACTGACTATGTCTTGAACCATTCCTGTGACACTAGTTATAGATTCCGATGCTTCACTTCAGGTTTACTGTATCCCTCTGACCGTATTGCCGATGAAACACAGAAATTGCATCGGAATTAAATAGAAAAGGCACAATGCCGACCTAAGTACAAGAAGACTGACTCTTCTTAGTGATTATAGTTTGAACCATTGCTGTCACACTAGTTATAGATTCCGATGCTTTACTTCAGGTTTACTGTATACCTTGGACATTCTTATTGACGATGAAACACAGAAATTGCATCGGAATTAAATAGAAAAGGCACAATGTCGACTTAAGTACAAGGAGACTGACTCTTCTTACTGTCTATGTTTTGAACCATTCCTGTGACACTAGTTATAGAATCCGATGCTTCACTCCACATTTACTGTAACCCTTGGACCTTCATATTGACGATGAAACACAGAACTTGCATCGGAATTAAATAGAAAAGGCACAATGCCGACTTAAGTACAAGAAGACTGACTCTTCTTACTGACTATGTTTCAACCATTCCTGTGACACTAGTTACAGATTCCGATGCTTCACTTCAGGTTTACTGTATCCCTCAGACGTTCTTATTGACGATGAAACACCGAAATTGCATCGGAGTTAAATAGAAAACTCACAATGCCGACTCAAGTACAAGAAGACTGACTCTTCTTACTGTCTATGTTTTGAAACATTCCTGTGACACTAGTTATAGATTCCGATGCTTCACTATAGGTTTACTGTAAGCCTTGGACCTTCTTATTGACGATGAAACACAGATATTGCATCGCAATTACATAGAAAAGGCACAATGCTGACTTAAGTACAAGAAGACTGACTCTTCTTACTATGTTTTGTACCATTCCTGTGAAACTAGTTATAGATTCCGATGCTTCACTTCAGGTTTACTGTATCCCTCTGACCGAATTGCCGATGAAACACAGAAATTGCATCGGAATTAAATAGAAAAGGCACAATGCCGACTTAAGTACAAGAAGACTGACTCTTCTTAGTGATTATAGTTTGAACCATTCCTGTGACACTAGTTACAGATTCCGATGCTTCACTTCAGGCTTTCTGTATCCCTCAGAGCTTCTTATTGACGATGAAACACCGAAATTGCATCGGAATTAAATACAAAAGACACAATGCCGTCTTTAGTACAAGAAGACTGACTCTTCTTACTGTCTATGCTTTGAACCATTCCTGTGACCTTAGTTATAGATTCGGATGCCTCACTCAAGGTTTAATGTATCCCTTGATCCTTCTTATTGACGATGAAACACAAAAATTGCATAGGTATTAATTAAAAAAGGCACAATGCCGACTTAAGTACAATAAGACTGACTATGCTTACTGTCTATGTTTTGAACAATTCCTGTGACACTAGTTACAGATTCCGATGCCTCACTCCAGGTTTACTGTATCCCTTGGACCTTCTTATTGACAATGAAACACAGATATTGCATCGGAATTAAATACAAAAGGCACAATGCCGACTTAAGTGCAAGAAGACTGACTCTTCTTACTCACTATGCTTTGAACCATTCCTGTGACACTAGTTATAGATTCCGATGCTTCACTTCAGGTTTACCTTGGACATTCTTATTGACGATGAAACAGAGAAATTGCATCGGAATTAGATAGAAAACGCTCAATGTCGACTTAAGTACAAGAAGACTGACTCTTCTTACTGTCTGTGTTTTGAACCATTCCTGTGACACTAGTTATAGATTCCGATGCTCCACTCCAGGTTTACTGTAATCCTTGGACCTTCTTATTGACGATGAAACACAGAAATTACATCGCAATTAAATAGAAAAGGCACAATGCTGACTTAAGTACAAGAAGACTGACTCTTCTTACTGACTATGTTTTGAACCATTCCTGTGACACTAGTTATAGATTCCGATGCTTCACTTCAGGTTTACTGTATACCTTGGACATTCTTATTGACGATGAAACAGAGAAATTGCATCGGAATTAGATAGAAAACGCTCAATGTCGACTTAAGTACAAGAAGACTGACTCTTCTTACTGACTATGTTTTGAACCATTCCTGTGACACTAGTTATAGATTCCGATGCTTCACTTCAGGTTTACTGTATACCTTGGACATTCTTATTGACGATGAAACAGAGAAATTGCATCGGAATTAGATAGAAAACGCTCAATGTCGACTTAAGTACAAGAAGACTGACTCTTCTTACTGTCTGTGTTTTGAACCATTCCTGTGACACTAGTTATAGATTCCGATGCTCCACTCCAGGTTTACTGTAATCCTTGGACCTTCTTATTGACGATGAAACACAGAAATTACATCGCAATTAAATAGAAAAGGCACAATGCTGACTTAAGTACAAGAAGACTGACTCTTCTTACTGACTATGTTTTGAACCATTCCTGTGACACTAGTTATAGATTCCGATGCTTCACTTCAGGTTTACTGTATACCTTGTACCTTCTTATTGACGATGAAACACAGAAATTGCATCGTAATTAAATACAAAAAGCACAATGCCGACTTAAGTACAAGAAGACTGAATCTTCCTACTGTCTATGATTTGAACCATTCCTGTGACACTAGTTATGGATTCCGATGCATCACCTCAGGTTTACTGTATCCCTCTGACCTTCTTATTGACAATGAAACACAGAAATTGCATCGGAATTAAATACAAATGGCACAATGCCGACTTAAGCACAAGAAGACTGACTCTTCCTACTGTCTATGTTTTGAACCATTCCTGTGACACTAGTTATAGATTCCGATGCTTCACTTCAGGTTTACTGTATACCTTGGACATTCTTATTGACGATGAAACATAGAAATTGCATCGGAATTAAATAGAAAAGGCACAATGTCGACTTAAGTACAATGAGACTGACTCTTATTACTGTCTATGTTTTGAACCGTTCCTGTGACACTAGTTATAGATTCCGATGCTTCACTCCACATTTACTGTAACCCTTGGACCTTCTTATTGACGATGAAACACAGAACTTGCATCGGAATTAAATAGAAAAGGCACAATGCCGACTTAAGTACAAGAAGACTGACTCTTCTTACTGACTAAGTTTGAACCATTCCTGTGACACTAGTTACGGATTCCGATGCTTCACTTCAGGTTTACTGTATCCCTCAGACGTTCTTATTGACGATGAAACACCGAAATTGCATCGGAGTTAAATAGAAAACTCACAATGCCGACTCAAGTACAAGAAGACTGACTCTTCTTACTGTCTATGTTTTGAAACATTCCTGTGACACTAGTTATAGATTCCGATGCTTCACTATAGGTTTACTGTAAGCCTTGGACCTTCTTATTGACGATGAAACACAGAAATTGCATCGCAATTACATAGAAAAGGCACAATGCTGACTTAAGTACAAGAAGACTGACTCTTCTTACTATGTTTTGAACCATTCCTGTGAAACTAGTTATAGATTCCGATGCTTCACTTCAGGTTTACTGTATCCCTCTGACCGAATTGCCGATGAAACACAGAAATTGCATCGGAATTAAATAGAAAAGGCACAATGCCGACTTAAGTACAAGAAGACTGACTCTTCTTAGTGATTATAGTTTGAACCATTCCTGTGACACTAGTTACAGATTCCGATGCTTCACTTCAGGCTTTCTGTATCCCTCAGAGCTTCTTATTGACGATGAAACACCGAAATTGCATCGGAATTAAATACAAAAGGCACAATGCCGTCTTTAGTACAAGAAGACTGACTCTTCTTACTGTCTATGCTTTGAACCATTCCTGTGACCTTAGTTATAGATTCGGATGCCTCACTCAAGGTTTAATGTATCCCTTGATCCTTCTTATTGACGATGAAACACAGAAATTGCATAGGTATTAATTAAAAAAGGCACAATGCCGACTTAAGTACAATAAGACTGACTCTGCTTACTGTCTATGTTTTGAACAATTCCTGTGACGCTAGTTACAGATTCCGATGCCTCACTCCAGGTTTACTGTATCCCTTGGACCTTCTTATTGACAATGAAACACAGATATTGCATCGGAATTAAATACAAAAGGCACAATGCCGACTTAAGTGCAAGAAGACTGACTCTTCTTACTGACTATGCTTTGAACCATTCCTGTGACACTAGTTATAGATTCCGATGCTTCAGTTCAGGTTTACTGTATACCTTGGACATTCTTATTGACGATGAAACAGAGAAATTGCATCGGAATTAGATAGAAAACGCTCAATGTCGACTTAAGTACAAGAAGACTGACTCTTCTTACTGTCTGTGTTTTGAACCATTCCTGTGACACTAGTTATAGATTCCGATGCTCCACTCCAGGTTTACTGTAATCCTTGGACCTTCTTATTGACGATGAAACACAGAAATTACATCGCAATTAAATAGAAAAGGCACAATGCTGACTTAAGTACAAGAAGACTGACTCTTCTTACTGACTATGTTTTGAACCATTCCTGTGACACTAGTTATAGATTCCGATGCTTCACTTCAGGTTTACTGTATACCTTGTACCTTCTTATTGACGATGAAACACAGAAATTGCATCGTAATTAAATACAAAAAGCACAATGCCGACTTAAGTACAAGAAGACTGAATCTTCCTACTGTCTATGATTTGAACCATTCCTGTGACACTAGTTATGGATTCCGATGCATCACCTCAGGTTTACTGTATCCCTCTGACCTTCTTATTGACAATGAAACACAGAAATTGCATCGGAATTAAATACAAATGGCACAATGCCGACTTAAGCACAAGAAGACTGACTCTTCCTACTGTCTATGTTTTGAACCATTCCTGTGACACTAGTTATAGATTCCGATGCTTCACTTCAGGTTTACTGTATCCCTCTGACCTTATTGCCGATGAAACACAGAAATTGCATCGGAATTAAATAGAAATGGCACAATGCCGACTTAAGTACAAGAAGACTGACTCTTCTTAGTGATTATAGTTTGAACCATTGCTGTCACACTAGTTATAGATTCCGATGCTTTACTTCAGGTTTACTGTATACCTTGGACATTCTTAATGACGATGAAACATAGAAATTGCATCGGAATTAAATAGAAAAGGCACAATGTCGACTTAATTACAATGAGACTGACTCTTCTTACTGTCTATGTTTTGAACCGTTCCTGTGACACTAGTTATAGATTCCGATGCTTCACTCCACATTTACTGTAACCCTTGGACCTTCTTATTGACGATGAAACACAGAAATTGCATCGGAATTAAATAGAATAGGCACAATGCCGACTTAAGTACAAGAAGACTGACTCTTCTTACTGACTATGTTTGAACCATTCCTGTGACACTAGCTACAGATTCCGATGCTTCACTTCAGGTTTACTGAATCCCACTGACCTTCTTATTGACGATGAAACACCGAAATTGCATCGGAGTTAAATAGAAAACTCACAATGCCGACTCAAGTACAAGAAGACTGACTCTTCTTACTGTCTATGTTTTGAACCATTCCTGTGACACTAGTTATAGATTCCGATGCTTCACTCCAGGTTTACTGTATACCTTGGACCTTCTTATTGACGATGAAACACAGAAATTGCATCGGAATTAAATAGAAAAGGCGCAATGCCGACTTAAGTAAAAGAAGACTGACTGTTCTTAGTGATTATAGTTTGAACCATTGCTGTGACACTAGTTATAGATTCCAATGCTTTACTTCAAGTTTACTGTATACCTTGGACATTCTTATTGACGATGAAACACAGAAATTGCATCGGAATTAAATACAAAAGGCACAATGCCGACTTAAGTACAAGAATACTGACTCTTCTTACTGCCTATGTTTCGAACCATCCCCGTGAAACTAGTTATAGATTCCGATGCTTCACTCCAGGTTGACTGTATCCCTTGGACCTTCTAATTGACGATGATACACAGAAACTGCATCGGAATTAAATACTAAGGTCACAATGCCGACTTCAGTACAAGAAGACTGACTCTTCTTACTGTCTATGTTTTGAAGCATTCCTGTGACACTAGTTATAGATTCCGATGCCTCACTCTAGGTTTAATGTATCCCTTGAACCTTCTTATTGACGATGAAACACAGAAATTGCAGCGGAATTAAATACAAAAGGCACAATGCCGACTTAAGTACAAGAAGACTAACTCTTCCTCTTGTCTACGATTTGAACCATTCCTGTGACACTTGTTTTGGATTCCGATGCTTCACCTCAGGTTTACTGTATCCCTCTGACCTTCTTATTGACAATGAAACACAGATATTGCATCGGAATTAAATACAATTGGCACAATGCCGACTTAAGTACAAGAAGACTGACTCTTCTTACTGACTATGTTTGAACCATTCCTGTGACACTAGTTACAGATTGCGATGCTTCACTTCAGGTTTACTGTATCCCTCTGACCTTCTTATTGACGATGAAACACCGAAATTGCATCGGAATGAAATAGAAATCTCACAATTCCGACTGAAGTACAAGAAGACTGATTCTTCTTACTGTCTATGTTTAAACCATTCCTGTGACACTAGTTATAGATTCCGATGCTTCACTCCAGGTTTACTGTATACCTTGGACCTTCTTATTGACGATGAAACACAGAAATTGCATCGGAATTAAATAGAAAATGCACAATGCCGACTTAAGTACAAGTATTTAATTCCGATGCAATATCTGTGTTTATCGTCAATAGGAGGGTCACAGGGATACATTAAACCTGAAGAGAAGCAGCGGAATCTATAACAAGTGTCACAGGATTGGTTCAAACATAGACAGTAAGAAGAGTCAGTTTTCTTGTACTTAAGTCGGCATTGTGTCTTTTGTATTTAATTCCGATGCAATATCTGTGTTTCATCGTCAATAGGAGGGTCACAGGGATAGAGTAAACCTGAAGAGAAGCATCGGAATCTATAACAAGTGTCACAGGAATGGTTCAAATCATAAGCAGTAAGAAGAGTCAGTTTTCTTGTACTTAAGTAGGCATTGTGCCTTTTGTATTTAATTCCGATGCAATTTCTGTGCTTCATCGTCAATAAGAAGGTCAGGTGGATACAGTAAACCTGAAGTGAAGCATCGGAATCTACAACTAGTGTCACAGGAATGGTTCAAACATAGACAGGAAGTATAGCCAGTCTTCTTGTACTTGAGTCGGCATAGTGACTTTTGTATTTAATTCCGGTGCAATTTAAGTGTTACATAGTCAATAAGAAGGTCAGACGGATACAGTAAACCTGAAGTGAAGCATCGGAATCTATAACTAGTGTCACAGGAATGGTTCAAACATAGACAGTGGGAAGAGTCAGTTTTCTTGTACTTAAGTCGGCATTGTGCTTTTTGTATTTTATTCCGATGCAATTTCTGTGTTTCATCGTCAATAAGAGGGTCACAGGGATACACTAAACCAGAAGTGAAGCATCGGAATCTATAACTAGTGTCAAAGGAATAATTCAAAACATAAACACTAAGAAGAGAGAGTTTTCTTGTACTTAAGTCGGCATTGTGCCTTTTGTATTTAATTCCGATGCAATTTCTGTGCTTCATCGTCAATAAGAAGGTCAGACGGATACAGTAAACCTGAAGTGAAGCATCGGAATCTATAACTAGTGTCACAGGAATGGTTCAAAACACAGACAGTAAGAAGAGTCAGTCTTCTAGTACTTAAGGCGGCATTGTGCCTTTTGTATATAATTCCGATGCATTTTCTGTGTTTCATCGTCAATAAGAAGGTCAGAATGATACAGTAAACCTGAAGTGATGCATCGGAATCTATAACTAGTGTCACAGGAATGGTTCACAACATAGATATTAAGAACAGTCTGTTTTCTTGTACTTAAGTCGGCATTGTGTTTTCTCTATTTAATTCCGATGCAATTTCTGCATTTCGTCGTCAATAGGAAGGTCCAAGGGATCCAGTAAACCTGAAGTGAAGCATCGGAATCTAAAACCGGTCTCACAGGTAAGGTTCAAAACATAGACAGTAAGAAGAGCCAGACTTCTTGTACAAGAGTCGGCATTGTGCCTTTTGTATTTAATTCCGAAGCAATTTCTGTGTTTCATCGTCAATAAGAAGGTCTGAGGGATACAGTAAAACTGAAGTGAAGCATCGGAGTCTATAACTAGGGTCACAGGAATGGTTCAAAACATAGACAGTAAGAAGAGTCAGTCTTCTTGTACTTGAGTCGGCATTGTGACTTTTGTATTTAATTCCGATGCAATTTCCGTGTTTCATCGCCAATAAGAAGGTCAGAGGGATACAGTAAAACTGAAGTGAATCATCGGAATCTATAAATAGTGTCACAGGAATGGTTCAAAACATAGAGAGTAAGAAGAGCCAGTCTTCTTGTACTTGAGTCGGCATTGTGCCTTTTGTATATAATTCCGATGAATTTTCTGTGTTTGATCGTCAATAAGAAGGTCAGAGAGATACGGTAAACCTGAAGTGAAGCATCGAAATCTATAACTAGTGTCACAGGATTGGTTCATACACAGACAGTAGGAAGAGTCAGTCTTCTTGTACTTATGTCGGCATTGTGCCTTTTGTATTTAATTCCGATGCAATTTCTGTGTTTCATCGTCAATAAGAAGGTCAGAGAAATACAGTAAACCTGAAGTGAAGCATCGGAATCTATAACTAGTGTAACAGGAATGGTTCAAAACATAGACCGTAAGAAGAGTCAGTTCTCTTGTACTTAAGTCGGCATTGTGTTTTTTGTATTTAATTCCGATGCAATTTCTGTGTTTCATCGTCAAAAAGAAGGTCAGCTGGATACAGTAAACCTCAAGTGAAACATCGGAATCCATAAGTAGTGTCACAGGAATGAGTCAAAGCATAAACAGTAAGTACAGTCAGTCTACTTGTACTTAAGTCGGCATTGTGCCTTTTGTATTTATTTCCGATGCAATTTATGTGCTTCATCGTCAATAAGCAGGTCAGCTGGATACAGTATGCCTGAATAGAAGCATCGGAATCTATAACAAGTGTCACAGGAATAATTCAAAACATAAACAGTAAGAAGAGTGAGTTTTCTTGTACTTAAGTCGGCATTGTGCCTTTTGTATTTAATTCCGATGCAATTTCTGTGCTTCATCGTCAATAAGAAGGTCAGCTGGATACAGTAAACCTGAAGTGAAGCAACGGAATCTACAACTAGTGTCACAGGAATGGTTCAAACATAGACAGGAAGTATAGCCAGTCTTCTTGTACTTGAGTCGGCATAGTGACTTTTGTATTTAATTCCGATGCAATTTCTGTGTTCATCGTCAATAAGAAGGTCAGAGGGATACAGTAAACCTGAAGTGAAGCATCGGAATCTATAACTAGTGTCACAGGAATGGTTCAAAACATAGACAGCATGAAGAATCAGTCTTCTAGTACTTAAGGCGGCATTGTGCCTTTTGTATATAATTCCGATGCATTTTCTGTGTTTCATCGTCAATAAGAAGGTCCGAATGATACAGTAACCCTGAAGTGATGCATCGGAATCTATAACTAGTGTCACAGGAGTGGTTCAAAACATAGATATTATGAAGACTCTGTTTTCTTGTACTTAAGTCGGCATTGTGTTTTCTCTATTTAATTCCGATGCCATTTCTGTGTTTCGTCGTCAATAAGAAGGTCCAAGGGATACAGTAAACCTGAAGTGAAGCATCGGAATTTAAAACCGGTCTCACAGGTAAAGTACAAAACATAGGCAGTAAGAAGAGCCAGACTTCTTGTTCATGAGTCGGCATTGTGCCTTTTGTATTTAATTCCGAAGCAATTTCTGTGTTTCATCGTCAATAAGAAGGTCAGAGGGATACAGTAAAACTGAATTGAAGCATCGGAATCTATAACTAGTGTCACAGGAATGGTTCAAAACATAGACAGTAAGAAGGGTCAGTCTTCTTGTACTTGAGTCGGCATTGTGACTTTTGTAATTAATTCCGATGCAATTTCCGTGTTTCATCGCCAATAAGAAGGTCAGAGGGATACAGTAAAACTGAAGTAAAGCATCGGAATCTATAAATAGTGTCACAGGAATGGTTCAAAACATAGAGAGTAAGAAGAGCCAGTCTTCTTGTACTTGAGTCGGCATTGTGCCTTTTGTATATAATTCCGATGAATTTTCTGTGTTTGATCGTCAATAAGAAGGTCAGAGGGATACGGTAAACCTGAAGTGAAGCATCGGAATCTATAACTAGTGTCACAGGATTGGTTCATACACAGACAGTAGGAAGAGTTAGTCTTCTTGTACTTATGTCGGCATTGTGTTCTTTGTATTTAATTCCGATGCAATTTCTGTGTTTCATCGTCAATAAGAAGGTCAGCTGGATACAGTAAACCTCAAGTGAAGCATCGGAATCTATAAGTAGTGTCACAGGAATGAGTCAAAGCATAAACAGTAAGTACAGTCAGACTACTTGTACTTAAGTCGGCATTGTGCTTTTTGTATTTAATTCCGATGCAATTTATGTGCTTCATCGTCAATAAGCACGTCAGCTGGATACAGTAAACCTGAAGTGAAGCATCGGAATGTATTACTACTGTCACTGGAATGGTTCAAAGCATAGAGAGTAAGAAGAGCCAGTCTTCTTGTACTTGAGTCGGCATTGTGCCTTTTGTATTTAATTCCGATGATATTTCTGTGTTTGATCGTCAATACGAAGGTCAGAGGGATCCAGTAAACCTGAAGTGAAGCAACGGAATCTATAACTAGTGTCACAGGAATGGTTCAAACCATAGACAGTAAGAAGAGTCAGTGTTCTTGTACTGGAGTCGGCATTGTGCCTTTTGTATTTAATTCCGATGAATTTTCTGTGTTTGATCGTCAATAAGAAGGTCAGAGGGATACAGTAAACCTGAAGTGAAGCATCGGAATCTATAACTAGTGTCACAGGAATGGTTCAAACCATAGACAGTAAGAAGTACTTAAGTCGGCATTGTGCCTTTTGTATTTAATTCCGATGCAATATCTGTGTTTCATCGTCAATAGGAGGGTCACAGGGATACAGTAAACCTGAAGAGAAACATCGGAATCTATAACAAGTGTCACAGGAATGGTTCAAACATAGACAGTAAGAAGAGTCAGTTTTCTTGTACTTAAGTCGGCATTGTGTCTTTTGTATTTAATTCCGATGCAATATCTGTGTTTCATCGTCAATAGGAGGGTCACAGGGATACAGTAAACCTGAAGAGAAGCATCGGAATCAATAATAAGTGTCACAGGAATGGTTCAAATCTTAAACAGTAAGAAGAGTCAGTCTTCTTGTATCTAAGTCGGCATTGTGCCTTTTGTATTTAATTCCGATGCAATTTCTGTGTTTCATCGTTAATAAGAAGGTCAGAGGGATACAGTAAACCTGAAGTGAAGCATCGGAATCTATAACTAGTGTCACAGGAATGGTTCAAAACATAGACAGTAAGAAGAGTCAGTCTTCTAGTACTTAAGGCGGCATTGTGCCTTTTGTATATAATTCCGATGCATTTTCTGTGTTTCATCGTCAATAAGAAGGTCAGAATGATACAGTAAACCTGAAGTGATGCATCGGAATCTATAACTAGTGTCACAGGAATGGTTCAAAATTTAGATATTAAGAACAGTCTGTTTTCTTGTACTTAAGTCGGCATTGTGTTTTCTCTATTTAATTCCGATGCAATTTCTGTGTTTCGTCGTCAATAAGAAGGTCCAAGGGATACAGTAAAACTGAAGTGAAGCATCGGAATCTAAAACCGGTCTCACAGGTAAGGTTCAAAACATAGACAGTAAGAAGAGCCAGACTTCTTGTACATTAGTCGGAATTGTGCCTTTTGTATTTAATTCCGAAGCAATTTCTGTGTTTCATCGTCAATAAGAATGTCAGAGGGATACAGTAAAACTGAAGTGAAGCATCGGAATCTATAACTAGTGTCACAGGAATGGTTCAAAACATAGACAGTAAGAAGAGTCAGTCTTCTTGTACTTGAGTCGGCATTGTGACTTTTGTATTTAATTCCGATGCAATTTCCGTGTTTCATCGCCAATAAGAAGGTCAGAGGGATACAGTAAAACTGAAGTGAATCATCGGAATCTATAAATAGGGTCACAGGAATGGTTCAAAACATAGAGAGTAAGAAGAGATAGTCTTCTTGTACTTGAGTCAGCATTGTGCCTTTTGTATATAATTCCGATGAATTTTCTGTGTTTGATCGTCAATAAGAAGGTCAGAGAGATACGGTAAACCTGAAGTGAAGCATCGGAATCTATAACTAGTGTCACAGGATTGGTTCATACACAGACAGTAGGAAGAGTCAGTCTTCTTGTACTTATGTCGGCATTGTGTCTTTTGTATTTAATTCCGATGCAATTTCTGTGTTTCAGCGTCAATAAGAAGGTCAGAGAAATACAGTAAACCTGAAGTGAAGCATCGGAATCTATAAATAGTGTCACAGGAATGGTTCAAAACATAGACCGTAAGAAGAGTCAGTTCTCTTGTACTTAAGTCGGCATTGTGTTTTTTGTATTTAATTCCGATGCAATTTCTGTGTTTCATCGTCACAAAGAACGTCAGCTGGATACAGTAAACCTCAAGTGAAGCATCGGAATCTATAAGTAGTGTCACAGGAATGAGTCAAAGCATAAACAGTAAGTACAGTCAGTCTACTTGTACTTAAGTCGGCATTGTGCCTTTTGTATTTAATTCCGATGCAATTTATGTGCTTCATCGTCAATAAGCAGGTCAGCTGGATACAGTAAGCCTGAATAGAAGCATCGGAATCTATAACAAGTGTCACAGGAATGGTTCAAACATAGACAGTAAGAAGAGTCAGTTCTCTTGTACTTAAGTAGACATTGTGCCTTTTGTGTTTAATTCCAATGCAATTTCTGTGTTTCATCGTAAATAAGAAGGTCAGAGGGATACAGTAAACCTGAAGAGAAGCATCGGAATCTATAACTAGTGTCACAGGAATGGTTCAAAACATGGACAGTAAGAAGAGTCAGTCTTCTTGTATCTAAGTCGGCATTGTGCCTTTTGTATTTAATTCCGGTGCAATTTAAGTGTTACATCGTCAATAAGAAGGTCAGGCGGATACAGTAAACCTGAAGTGAAGCATCGGAATCTATAACTAGTGTCACAGGAATGGTTCAAACATAGACAGTGGGAAGAGTCAGTTTTCTTGTACTTAAGTCGGCATTGTGCTTTTTGTATTTTATTCCGATGCAATTTCTGCGTTTCATCGTCAATAAGAGGGTCACAGGGATACAGTAAACCTGAAGTGAAGCATCGGAATCTATAACTAGTGTCAAAGGAATAATTCAAAACATAAACAGTAAGAAGAGTGAGTTTTCTTGTACTTAAGTCGGCATTGTGCCTTTTGTATTTAATTCCGATGCAATTTCTGTGCTTCATCGTCAATAAGAAGGTCAGCAGGATACAGTAAACCTGAAGTGAAGCAACGGAATCTACAACTAGTGTCACAGGAATGGTTCAAACATAGACAGGAAGTATAGCCAGTCTTCTTGTACTTGAGTCGGCATAGTGACTTTTGTATTTAATTCCGACGCAATTTCTGTGTTCATCGTCAATAAGAAGGTCAGAGGGATACAGTAAACCTGAAGTGAAGCATCGGAATCTATAACTAGTGTCACAGGAATGGTTCAAAACATAGACAGTAAGAAGAGTCAGTCTTCTAGTACTTAAGGCGGCATTGTGCCATTTGTATATAATTCCGATGCATTTTCTGTGTTTCATCGTCAATAAGAAGGT
This sequence comes from Schistocerca serialis cubense, assembly GCF_023864345.2. NCBI lineage: Eukaryota > Metazoa > Arthropoda > Insecta > Orthoptera > Acrididae > Schistocerca > Schistocerca serialis. Next base: position 641,405,862 of record NC_064644.1, read on the forward strand.
CAGAATGATACAGTAAACCTGAAGTGATGAATCGGAATCTATAACTAGTGTCACAGGAGTGGTTCAAAACATAGATATTATGAAGACTCTGTTTTCTTGTACTTAAGTAGGCATTGTGTTTTCTCTATTTAATTCCGATGCAATTTCTGTGTTTCGTCGTCAATAAGAAGGTCCAAGGGTTACAGTAAACCTGAAGTGAAGCATCGGAATTTAAAACCGGTCTCACAGGTAAGGTTCAAAACATAGGCAGTAAGAAGAGCCAGACTTCTTGTACATGAGTCGGCATTGTGCCTTTTGTATTTAATTCCGAAGCAATTTCTGTGTTTCATCGTCAATAAGAAGGCCAGAGGGATACAGTAAAACTGAAGTGAAACATCGGAATCTATAACTAGTGTCACAGGAATGGTTCAAAACATAGACAGTAAGAAGAGTCAGTCTTCTTGTACTTGAGTCGGCATTGTGACTTTTGTATTTAATTCCGATGCAATTTCCGTGTTTCATCGCCAATAAGAAGGTCAGAGGGATACAGTAAAACTGAAGTGAAGCATCGGAATCTATAAATAGTGTCACAGGAATGGTTCAAAACATAGAGAGTAAGAAGAGCCAGTCTTCTTGTACTTGAGTCGGCATTGTGCCTTTTGTATATGATTCCGATGAATTTTCTGTGTTTGATCGTCAACAAGAAGGTCAGAGGGATACGGTAAACCTGAAGTGAAGCATCGGAATCTATAACTAGTGTCACAGGATTGGTTCATACATAGACAGTAGGAAGAGTCAGTCTTCTTATACTTATGTCGGCATTGTGCCTTTTGTATTTAATTCCGATGCAATTTCTGTGTTTCATCGTCAATAAGAAGGTCAGAGAAATACAGTTAACCTGAAGTGAAGGTTCGGAATCTATAACTAGTGTCACAGGAATGGTTCAAAACATAGACCGTAAGAAGAGTCAGTCCTCTTGTACTTAAGTCGGCATTGTGTTTTTTGTATTTAATTCCGATGCAATTTCTGTGTTTCATCGTCAATAAGAAGGTCAGCTGGATACAGTAAACCTCAAGTGATGCATCGGAATCTATAAGTAGTGTCACAGGAATGAGTAAAGCATAAACAGTAAGTACAGTCAGACTACTTGTACTTAAGTCGGCATTGTGCCTTTTGTATTTAATTCCGATGCAATTTATGTGCTTCATCGTCAATAAGCAGGTCAGCTGGATACAGTAAACCTGAAGTGAAGCATCGGAATCTATAACTGCTGTCACTGGAATGGTTCAAAGCATAGAGAGTAAGAAGAGCCAGTCTTCTTGTACTTGAGTCGGCATTGTGCCTTTTGTATTTAATTCCGATGAATTTTCTGTGTTTGATCGTCAATACGAAGGTCAGAGGGATCCAGTAAACCTGAAGTGAAGCAACGGAATCTATAACTAGTGTCACAGGAATGGTTCAAACCATAGACAGTAAGAAGAGTCAGTGTTCTTGTACTGGAGTCGGCATTGTGCCTTTTGTATTCAATTCCGATGAATTTTCTGTGTTTGATCGTCAATAAGAAGGTCAGAGGGATACAGTAAACCTGAAGTGAAGCATCGGAATCTATAACAAGTGTCACAGGAATGGTTCAAACATAGACAGTAAGAAGAGTCAGTTTTCTTGTACTTAAGTCGGCATTGTGTCTTTTGTATTTAATTCCGATGCAATATCTGTGTTTCATCGTCAATAGGAGGTTCACAGGGATACAGTAAACCTGAAGAGAAGCATCGGAATCTATAATAAGTGTCACAGGAATGGTTCAAATCATAAACAGTAAGAAGAGTCAGTCTTCTTGTATCTAAGTCGGCATTGTGCCTTTTGTATTTAATTCCGATGCAATTTCTGTGTTTCATCGTCAATAAGAAGGTCAGAGGGATACAGTAAACCTGAAGTGAAGCATCGGAATCTATAACTAGTGTCACAGGAATGGTTCAAAACATAGACAGTAAGAAGAGTCAGTCTTCTAGTACTTAAGGCGGCATTGTGCCTTTTGTATATAATTCCGATGCATTTTCTGTGTTTCATCGTTAATAAGAAGGTCAGAATGATACAGTAAACCTGAAGTGATGCATCGGAATCTATAACTAGTGTCACAGGAATGGTTCAAAACATAAATATTAAGAACAGTCTGTTTTCTTGTACTTAAGTCGGCATTGTGTTTTCTCTATTTAATTCCGATGCAATTTCTGTGTTTCGTCGTCAATAAGAAGGTCCAAGGGATACAGTAAACCTGAAGTGAAGCATCGGAATCTAAAACCGGTCTCACAGGTAAGGTTCAGAACATAGACAGTAAGAAGAGCCAGACTTCTTGTACATGAGTCGGAATTGTGCCTTTTGTATTTAATTCCGAAGCAATTTCTGTGTTTCATCGTCAATAAGAAAGTCAGAGGGATACAGTAAAACTCAAGTGAAGCATCGGAATCTATAAGTAGTGTCACAGGAATGAGTCAAAGCATAAACTGTAAGTACAGTCAGTCTACTTGTACTTAAGTCGGCAAAATGCCTTTTGTATTTAATTCCGATGCAATTTATGTGCTTCATCGTCAATATGCAGGTCAGCTGGATACAGTAAACCTGACGTGAAGCATCGGAATCTATAACTAGTGTCACAGGAATGGTTCAAACCATAGACAGTAAGAAGTACTTAAGTCGGCATTGTGCCTTTTGTATTTAATTCCGATGCAATAATTGTGTTTCATCGTCAATAGGAGGGTCACAGGGATACAGTAAACCAGAAGAGAAGCAACGGAATCTATAACAAGTGTCACAGGAATGGTTCAAACATAGACAGAAAGAAGAGTCAGTTTTCTTGTACTTAAGTCGGCATTGTTTCTTTTGTATTTAATTCCGATGCAATTTCTGTGTTTCATCGTCAATAAGAGGGTCAGCTGGATACAGTAAACCTCAAGTGAAGCATCGGAATCTATAAGTAGTGTCACAGGAATGAGTCAAAGCATAAACAGTAAGTACAGTCAGTCTACTTGTACTTAAGTCGGCAAAATGCCTTTTGTTTTTAATTCCGATGCAATTTATGTGCTTCATCGTCAATATGCAGGTCAGCTGGATACAGTAAACCTGACGTGAAGCATCGGAATCTATAACTAGTGTCACAGGAATGGTTCAAACCATAGACAGTAAGAAGTACTTAAGTCGGCATTGTGCCTAATGTATTTAATTCCGATGCAATAATTGTGTTTCATCGTCAATAGGTGGGTCACAGGGATACAGTAAACCAGAAGAGAAGCATCGGAATCTATAACAAGTGTCACAGGAATGGTTCAAACATAGACAGAAAGAAGAGTCGGTTTTCTTGTACTTAAGTCGGCATTGTTTCTTTTGTATTTAATTCCGATGCAATATCTGTGTTTCATCGTCAATAGGAGGGTCACAGGGATACAGTAAACCTGAAGAGAAGCATCGGAATCTATAACAAGTGTCACAGGAATGGTTCAAATCATAAGCAGTAAGAAGAGTCAGTTTTCTTGTACTTAATTAGGCATTGTGCCTTTTGTATTTAATTCCAATGCAATTTCTGTGTTTCATCGTCAATAAGAAGGTCAGAATGATACAGTAAACCTGAAGTGATGCATCGGAATCCATAACTAGTGTCACAGAAATGGTTCAAAACATAGACCGTAAGAAGAGTCAGTTCTCTTGTACTTAAGTCGGCATTGTGTTTTTTGTATTTAATTCCGATGCAATTTCTGTGTTTCATTGTCAATAAGAAGGTCAGCTGGATACAGTAAACCTCAAGTGAAGCATCGGAATCTATAAGTAGTGTCACAGGAATGGTTCAAACCATAGACAGTAAGAAGTACTTAAGTCGGCATTGTGCCTTTTGTATTTATTTGAGATGCAATTTCTGTGTTTCATCGTCAATAAGAAGTCAAAGGGGTACAGTAAATCTTAAGTGAAGCATCGGAATCTATAAGTAGTGTCACAGGAAAGGTTCAAAACATAGACAGTAAGAAGAGTCAGTTTTCTTGTACTTAAGGCGGCATTGTGCCTTTTGTATTTAATTCCGATGCAATTACTGTGTTTCATCGCCAATAAGAAGGTCAGAGGGATACAGTAAACCTGAAGTGAAGCATCGGAATCTACAACTAGTGTCACAGGAATGGTTCAAAACATAGACAGTAAGAAGAGTCAGTCTTTTTGTACTTAAGTCGGCATTGTGCCTTTTGTATTTAATTCCGATGCAATTTGTGTGTATCATCGTCAATTCGAAGGTCAGAGGGATACAGTAAACCTGAAGTGAAGCATCGGAATCTATAACTAGTGTCACAGGAAAGGTTCAAACATAGACAGTAAGAAAAGTCAGTTTTCTTGTACTTAAGTCGGCATTGTGTTTTCTCTATTTAATTCCGATGCAATTTCTGTGTTTCGTCGTCAATAAGACGGTCCAAGGGATACAGTAAACCTGAAGTGAAGCATCGGAATCTAACACCGGTCTCACAGATAAGGTTCTTAACATAGGCAGTAAGAAGAGCCAGACTTCTTGTACATGAGTCGGCATTGTGCCTTTTGTATTAGTTTCCGAAGCAATTTCTGTGTTTCATCGTCAATAAGAAGGTCAGAGGGATACAGTAAACCTGAAGTAAAGCATCGGAATCTATGCCTATTGTCACAGGAATGTTTCAAAACATAGAGAGTAATTAGAGTCAGTCTTTTTGTACTTCAGTCGGCATTGTGCCTTTTGTATTTAATTCAGATGCAATTTCTGTGTTTCATCGTCAATAAGAAGGTCCAAGGGATACAGTAAATCTGAAGTGAAGCAACGGAATCTATAACTAGTGTCACAGGAATGGTTCAAAACATAAACAGTAAGAAGAGCCAGTCTTCTTGTACTTGAGTCGGCATTGAACATTTTGTATTTAATTCCGATGAAATTTCTGTGTTTCATCGTCAATACGACAGTCAGAAGGATACAGTAAACCTGACGTGAAGCATCGGAATCTATAACTAGTGTCACAGGAATGGTTCAAAACATAGACAGTAAGAAGAGTCAGTCATCTTGTACTTAAGTCGGCATTGTGCCTTTTGTATTTAATTAAGATGCAATTTCTGTGTTTCATCGTCAATAAGAAGGTCAGAAGGATACAGTAAACCTGAAGTGAAGCATCGGAATCTATAACTAGTGTCACAGGAATGGTTCAAAACATAGACAGTAAGAAGAGTCAGTCTTCTTGTACTTAAGTCGGCATTGTGCTTTTTCTCTTTAATTCCGAAGCTATTTCTGTGTTTCATCGTCATTAAGAAGGTCACCTGGATACAGTAAACCTGAAGTGACGCATCGGAATCTATAACTAGTGTCACAGGAATGGTTCAAACATAGACAGTGGGAAGAGTCAGTTTTCTTGTACTTAAGTAAGCATTGTGCTTTTTGTATTTTATTCCGATGCCATTTCTGTGTTTCATCGTCAATAAGAGGGTCACAGGGATACAGTAAACCTGAAGTGAAGCATCGGAATCTATAACTAGTGTCACAGGAATGGTTCAAAACATAGACAGTAAGAAGAGTCAGTCTTCTAGTACTTAAGGCGGCATTGTGCCTTTTGTATATAATTCCGATGCATTTTCTGTGTTTCATCGTCAATAAGGAGGTCAGAATGATACAGTAAACCTGCAGTGATGCATCGGAATCTATAACTAGTGTCACAGGAGAGGTTCAAAACATAGATATTAAGAAGAGTCTGTTTTCTTGTACTTAAGTCGGCATTGTGTATTCTCTATTTAATTCCGATGCAATTTCTGTGTTTCGTCGTCAATAAGAAGGTCCAAGGGATACAGTAAACCTGAAGTGAAGCATCGGAATCTAAAACCGGTCTCACAGGTAAGGTTCAAAACATAGGCAGTAAGATGAGCCAGACTTCTTGTACATGAGTCGGCATTGTGCCTTTTGTATTTAATTCCCATGCAATTTCTGTGTTTCATCGTCAATAAGAAGGTCAGAGGGATACAGTAAAACTGAAGTGAAGCATCGGAATCTATAAATAGTGTCACAGGAATGGTTCAAAAGATAGAGATTAAGAAGAGCCAGTCTTCTTGTACTTGAGTCGGCATTGTGCCTTTTGTATATAATTCCGATGAATTTTCTGTGTTTGAACGTCAATAAGAAGGTCAGAGGGATACGATAAACCTGAAGTGAAGCATCGGAATCTATAACTAGTGCCACAGGATTGGTTCGTACACAGACAGTAGGAAGAGTCAGTCTTCTTGTACTTATGTCGGCATTGTGCCTTTTGAATTTAATTCCGATGCAATTTCTGTGTTTCATCGTCAATAAGAAGGTCAGAGGGATACAGTAAACCTGAAGTGAAGCATCGGAATCTATAACTAGTGTCACAGGAATGGTTCAAAACATAGACCGTAAGAAGAGTCAGTTCTCTTGTACTTAAGTCGGCATTGTGTTTTTTGTATTTAATTCCGATGCAATTTCTGTGTTTCATCGTCAATAAGAAGGTCAGCTGGATACAGTAAACCTCAAGTGAAGCATCGGAATCTATAAGTAGTGTCACAGGAATGAGTCAAGGCATAAACAGTAAGTACAGTCAGTTTACTTGTACTTAAGTCGGCATTGTGCCTTTTGTATTTAATTCCGATGCCATTTATGTGCTTCATCGTCAATATGCAGGTCAGCTGGATACAGTAAACCTGACGTGAAGCATCGGAATCTATAACTAGTGTCACAGGAATGGTTCAAAACATAGAGAGTAAGAAGAGCCAGTCTTCTTGTACTTGAGTCGGCATTGTGCCTTTTGTATTTAATTCCGATGAATTTCCTGTGTTTGATCGTCAATACGATGGTCAGAGGGATCCAGTACACCTGAAGTGAAGCAACGGAATCTATAACTAGTTGACACTAGTTATGGAATGGTTCAAACCATAGACAGTAAGAGGAGTCAGTGTTCTTGTACTGGAGTCGGCTTTGTGCCTATTGTATTTAATTCCGATGAATTTTCTGTGTTTGATCGTCAATAACAAGGTCAGAGGGATACAGTAAACCTGAAGAGAAGCATCGGAATCTATAACAGGTGTCACAGGAATGGTTCAAACATAGACAGTAAGAAGAGTCAGTTTCTTGTACTTAAGTCAGCCTTGTGTCTTTTGTATTTAATTCCGATGCAATATCTGTGTTTCATCGTCAATAAGAAGGTCAGAGGGATACAGTAATCCTGAAGAGAAGCATCGGAATCTATAACTAGTGTCACAGGAATGGTTCAAAACATAGACAGTAAGAAGAGTCAGTCTTCTTGTATCTAAGTCGGCATTGTGCCTTTTGTATTTAATTCCGATGCAATTTAAGTGTTACATCGTCGATAAGAAGGTCAGAGGGATACAGTAAACCTGAAGTGAAGCATCGGAATCTATAACTAGTGTCACAGGAATGGTTCAAACATAGACAGTGGGAAGAGTCAGTTTTCTTGTTCTTAAGTAGGCATTGTGGTTTTTGTATTTTATTCCGATGCCATTTCTGTGTTTCATCGTCAATAAGAGGGTCACAGGGATACAGTAAACCTGAAGTGAAGCATCGGAATCTATAACTAGTGTCAAAGGAATAATTCAAAACATAAACAGTATGAAGAGTGAGTTTTCTTGTACTTAAGTCGGCATTGTGCCTTTTGTATTTCATTCCGATGCAATTTCTGTGCTTCATCGTCAATAAGAAGGTCAGCTGGATACAGTAAACCTGAAGTGAAGCATCGGAATCTACAACTAGTGTCACAGGAATGGTTCAAACATAGACAGGAAGTATAACCAGTCTTATTGTACTTGGGTCGGCATAGTGACTTTTGTATTTAATTCCGATGCAATTTCTGTGTTTCATCGTCAATAAGAAGGTCAGAGGGATACAGTAAACCTGAAGTGAAGCATCGGAATCTATAAGTAGTGTCACAGGAATGGTTCAAAACATAGACAGTAAGAAGAGTCAGTCTTCTTGTATCTAAGTCGGCACTGTGCCTTTTGTATTTAATTCCGTTGCAATTTAAGTGTTACATCGTCGATAAGAATGTCAGAGGGATACAGTAAAACTGAAGTGAAGCATCGGAATCTATAACTAGTGTCACAGGAATGGTTCAAAAGATAGAGAGTAAGAAGAGCCAGTCTACTTGTACTTGAGTCGGCATTGTGCCTTTTGTATATAATTCCGATGAATTTTCTGTGTTTGATCGTCAATAAGAAGGTCAGAGGGATACGATAAACCTGAAATGAAGCATCGGAATCTATAACTAGTGTCACAGGATTGGTTCATACACAGACAGTAGGAAGAGTCAGTCTTCTTGTACTTATGTCGGCATTGTACCTTTTGTGTTTAATTCCGATGCAATTTCTGTGTTTCATCGTCAATAAGAAGGTCAGAGGAATACAGTAAACCTGAAGTGAAGCATCGGAATCTATAACTAGTGTCACAGGAATGGTTCAAAACATAGACCGTAAGAAGAGTCAATTCTCTTGTACTTAAGTCGGCATTGTGTTTTTTGTATTAAATTCCGATGCAATTTCTGTGTTTCATCGTCAATAAGAAGGTCAGCTGGATACAGTAAACCTCAAGTGAAGCATCGGAATCTATAAGTAGTGTCACAGGAATGAGTCAAAGCATAAACAGTAAGTACAGTCAGTCTACTTGTACTTAAGTCGGCAAAATGCTTTTTGTATTTAATTCCGATGCAATTTATGTGCTTCATCGTCAATATGCAGGTCAGCTGGATACAGTAAACCTGACGTGAAGCATCGGAATCTATAACTAGTGTCACAGGAATGGTTCAAACCATAGACAGTAAGAAGTACTTAAGTCTGCATTGTGCCTTTTGTATTTAATTCCGATGCAATAATTGTGTTTCATCGTCAATAGGAGGGTCACAGGGATACAGTAAACCTGAAGAGAAGCATCGGAATCTATAACAAGTGTCACAGGAATGGTTCAAACATAGACAGAAAGAAGAGTCAGTTTTCTTGTACTTAAGTCGGCATTGTTTCTTTTGTATTTAATTCCGATGCAATATCTGTGTTTCATCGTCAATAGGAGGGTCACATGGATACAGTAAACCTGAAGAGAAGCATCGGAATCTATAACAAGTGTCACAGGAATGGTTCAAATCATAAACTGTAAGAAGAGTCAGTTTTCTTGTACTTAAGTAGGCATTGTGCCTTTTGTATTTAATTCCAATGCAATTTCTGTGTTTCATCGTCAATAAGAAGGTCAGACGGATACAGTAAACCTGAAGTGAAGCATCGGAATCTATAACTAGTGTCACAGGAATGGTTCAAACATAGACAGTGGGAAGAGTCAGTTTTCTTGTACTTAAGTCGGCATTGTGCTTTTTGTATTTTATTCCGATGCAATTTCTGTGTTTCATCGTCAATAAGAGGGTCACAGGGATACAGTAAACCTGAAGTGAAGCATCGGAATCTATAACTAGTGTCAACGGAATAATTCAAATCATAAACAGTAAGAAGATTGAGTTTTCTTGTACTTAAGTCGGCATTGTGCCTTTTGTATTTAATTCCGATGCAATTTCTGTGCTTCATCGTCAATATGAAGGTCAGCTGGATACAGTAAACCTGAAGTGAAGCATCGGAATCTACAACTAGTGTCACAGGAATGGTTCAAACATAGACAGGAAGTATAGCCAGTCTTCTTGTACTTGAGTCGGCATAGTGACTTTTGTATTTAATTCCGAAGCAATTTCTGTGTTCATCGTCAATAAGAAGGTCAGAGGGATACAGTAAACCTGAAGTGAAGCATCGGAATCTATAACTAGTGTCACAGGAATTGTTCAAAACCTAGTCAGTAAGAAGAGTCAGTCTTCTAGTACTTAAGGCGGCATTGTGCCTTTTGTATATAATTCCGATGCATTTTCTGTGTTTCATCGTCAATAAGAAGGTCAGAATGATACAGTAAACCTGAAGAGATGCAGCGGAATCTATAACTAGTGTCACAGGAGTGGTTCAAAACATAGATATTATGAAGAGTCTGTTTTCTTGTACTTAAGTCGGCATTATGTTTTCTCTATTTAATTCCGATGCAATGTCTGTGTTTCGTCGTCAATAAGAAGGTCCAAGGGATACAGTAAACCTGAAGTGAAGCATCGGAATCTAAAACCGGTCTCACAGGTAAGGTTCAAAACATAGGTAGTAAGAAGAGCCAGACTTCTTGTACATGAGTCGGCATTGTGCCTTTTGTATTTAATTCCGAAGCAATTTCTGTGTTTCATCGTCAATAAGAAGGTCAGAGGGATACAGTAAAACTGAAGTGAAGCATCGGAATCTATAACTAGTGTCACAGGAATGGTTCAAAACATTGACAGTAAGAAGAGTCAGTCTTCTTGTACTTGAGTCGGCATTGTGACTTTTGTATTTAATTCCGATGCAATTTCCGTGTTTCATCGCCAATAAGAAGGTCAGAGGGATACAGTAAAACTGAAGTGAAGCATCGGAATCTATAAATAGTGTCACAGGAATGGTTCAAAACATAGAGAGTAAGAAGAGCCAGTCTTCTTGTACTTGAGTCGGCATTGTGCCTTTTGTATATAATTCCGATGAATTTTCTGTGTTTGATCGTCAATAAGAAGGTCAGAGGGATACGGTAAACCTGAAGTGAAGCATCGGAATTTATAACTAGTGTCACAGGATTGGTTCATACACAGACAGTACGAAGAGTCAGTCTTCTTGTACTTATGTCGGCATTGTGCCTTTTGTATTTAATTCCGATGCAATATCTGTGTTTCATCGTCAATAAGAAATTCAGAGGGATACAGTAAACCTGAAGAGAAGCATCGGAATCTATAACTAGTGTCACAGGAATGTTTCAAAACATAGACAGTAAGAAGAGTCAGTCTTCTTGTATCTAAGTCGGCATTGTGCCTTTTGTATTTAATTCCGATGCAATTTAAGTGTTACATCGTCGATAAGAAGGTCAGAGGGATACAGAAAACCTGAAGTGAAGCATCGGAATCTATAACTAGTGTCAAAGGAATAATTCAAGACATAAACAGTAAGATGAGGGAGTTTTCTTGTACTTAAGTCGGCATTGTGCCTTTTGTATTTAATTCCGATGCAATTTCTGTGCTTCATCGTCAATAAGAAGGTCAGCTGGATACAGTAAACCTGAGTGAAGCATCGGAATCTACAACTCGTGTCACAGGAATGGTTCAAACATAGACAGGAAGTATAGCCAGTCTTCTTGTACTTGAGTCGGCATAGTGACTTTTGTATTTAATTCCGATGCAATTTCTGTGTTTCATCGTCAATAAGAAGGTCAGAGGGATACAGTAAACCTGAAGTGAAGCATCGGAATCTATAACTAGTGTCACAGGAATGGTTCAAAACATAGACCGTAAGAAGAGTCAGTTCTCTTGTACTTAAGTCGGAATTGTGTTTTTTGTATTTAATTCCGATGCAATTTCTGTGTTTTATCGTCAATAAGAAGGTCAGCTGGATACAGTAAACCTCAAGTGAAGCATCGGAATCTATAAGTAGTGTCACAGGAATGAGTCAAGGCATAAACAGTAAGTACAGTCAGTTTACTTGTACTTAAGTCGGCATTGTGCCTTTTGTATTTAATTCCGATGCCATTTATGTGCTTCATCGTCAATATGCAGGTCAGCTGGATACAGTAAACCTGAAGTGAGGCATCGGAATCTATAACTAGTGTCACAGGAATGGTTCAAAACATAGAGAGTAAGAAGAGCCAGTCTTCTTGTACTTGAGTCGGCATTGTGCCTTTTGTATTTAATTACGATGAATTTTCTGTGTTTGATCGTCAATAAGAATGTCAGAGGGATACAGTAAACCTGAAGTGAAGCATCGGAATCTATAACTAGTGTCACAGGAATGGTTCAAACCATAGACAGTAAGAAGTACTTAAGTCGGCATTGCGCCTTTTGTATTTAATTGAGATGCAATTTCTGTGTTTCATCGTCAATAAGAAGTCAAAGGGGTACAGTAAATCTGAAGTGAAGCATCGGAATCTATAAGTAGTGTCACAGGAAAAGTTCAAAACATAGACAGTAAGAAAAGTCAGTTTTCTTGTCCTTAAGTCGGCATTGTGCCTTTTGTATTTAATTCCGATGCAATTACTGTGTTTAATCGTCAATAAGAAGGTCAGAGGGTTACAGTAAACCTGAAGTGAAGCATCGGAATCTACAACTAGTGTCACAGGAATGGTTCAAAACATAGACAGTAAGAAGAGTCAGTCTTTTTGTACTTAAGTCGGCATTGTGGCTTTTGTATTTAATTCCGATGCAATTTCTGTGTTTCATCGTCAATTCGAAGGTCAGAGGGATACAGTAAACCTGAAGTGAAGCATCGGAATCTATAACTAGTGTCACAGGAATGGTTCAAACATAGACAGTAAGAGGAGTCTGTTTTCTTGCACTTAAGTCGGCATTGTGTTTTCTCTATTTAATTCCGATGCAATTTCTGTGTTTCGTCGTCAATAAGAAGGTCCAAGGGATACAGTAAACCTGAAGTGAAGCATCGGAATCTAACACCGGTCTCACAGGTTAGGTTCAAAACATAGGCAGTAAGAAGAGCCAGACTTCTTGTACATGAGTCGGCATTGTGCCCTTTGTATTTAATTCCGAAGCAATTTCTGTGTTTCATCGTCAATAAGTAGGACAGAGGGATACAGTAAACCTGAAGTGAAGCATCGGAATCTATGCCTATTGTCACAGGAATGGTTCAAAACATATAGAGTAATTAGAGTCAGTCTTTTTGTACTTAAGTCGGCATTGTGCCTTTTGTATTTAATTCCGATGCAGTTTCTGTGTTTCATCGTCAATAAGAAGGTCGGAGGCATACAGTAAATCTGAAGTGAAGCATCGGAATCTATAACTATAGTCACAGGAATGGATCAAAACATAGACAGTAAGAAGATTCAGTCTTCTTGTACTTAGGTCGGCATTGTGCCCTTTGTATTTAATTCCGATGCTATTTCTGTGTTTTATCGACATTAAGAAGGTCACCTGGATACAGTAAACCTGAAGTGACGCATCGGAATCTATAACTAGTATCACAAGAATGGTTCAAAGCATAGATGTTAAGAAGAGCATTTTTCTTGTACTTAAGTCAGCATTGTGCCTTTTGTAGTTAATTCCGTTAAATTTCTGTGGTTCAAAGTCAATAAGAAGGTCAGATTGATACAGTAACATGAAGTGATGCACCGGAATCTATTACTAGTGTCACAGGAATGGTTCAAAACATAGATTTTAAAAAGAGTCTGTTTTCTTGAACTTAAGTCGGCATTGTGCTTTTTCTATTTAGTTCCGATGTAATTTCTGTGTTTCGTCGTCAATAAGAAGGTCCAAGGGATACAGTAAACCTGACGTGAAGCATCGGAATCTAAAACCGGTCTCACAGGAAAGGTACAAAACATAGACAGTCAGAAGAGCCAGTCTTCTTGTACTTGAGTAGGCATTGTGCCTTTTGTATTTAATTCCGATGCAATTTCTGTGTTTCATCGTCAATAAGAAGGTCAGAGGGATACAGTAAAACTGAAGTGAAGCATCGGAATCTATAACTAGTGTCACAGGAATGGTTCAAAACATAGACAGTAACAAGAGTCAGTCTTCCTGTACTTGAGTCGGCATTGTGCCTTTTTTATATAATTCCGATGCAATTACTGTGTTTAATCGTCAATAAGAAGGTCAGAGGGTTACAGTAAACCTGAAGTGAAGCATCGGAATCTACAACTAGTGTCACAGGAATGGTTCAAAACATAGACAGTAAGAAGAGTCAGTCTTTTTGTACTTAAGTTGGCATTGTGGCTTTTGTATTTAATTCCGATGCAATTTCTGTGTTTCATCGTCAATTCGAAGGTCAGAGGGATACAGTAAACCTGAAGTGAAGCATCGGAATCTATAACTAGTGTCACAGGAATGGTTCAAACATAGACAGTAAGAGGAGTCTGTTTTCTTGCACTTAAGTCGGCATTGTGTTTTCTCTATTTAATTCCGATGCAATTTCTGTGTTTCGTCGTCAATAAGAAGGTCCAAGGGATACAGTAAACCTGAAGTGAAGCATCGGAATCTAACACCGGTCTCACAGGTTAGGTTCAAAACATAGGCAGTAAGAAGAGCCAGACTTCTTGTACATGAGTCGGCATTGTGCCCTTTGTATTTAATTCCGAAGCAATTTCTGTGTTTCATCGTCAATAAGTAGGTCAGAGGGATACAGTAAACCTGAAGTGAAGCATCGGAATCTATGCCTATTGTCACAGGAATGGTTCAAAACATATAGAGTAATTAGAGTCAGTCTTTTTGTACTTAAGTCGGCATTGTGCCTTTTGTATTTAATTCCGATGCAGTTTCTGTGTTTCTTCGTCAATAAGAAGGTCGGAGGGATACAGTAAATCTGAAGTGAAGCATCGGAATCTATAACTATAGTCACAGGAATGGATCAAAACATAGACAGTAAGAAGATTCAGTCTTCTTGTACTTAGGTCGGCATTGTGCCCTTTGTATTTAATTCCGATGCTATTTCTGTGTTTTATCGACATTAAGAAGGTCACCTGGATACAGTAAACCTGAAGTGACGCATCGGAATCTATAACTAGTATCACAAGAATGGTTCAAAGCATAGATGTTAAGAAGAGCATTTTTCTTGTACTTAAGTCAGCATTGTGCCTTTTGTAGTTAATTCCGTTACAATTTCTGTGGTTCAAAGTCAATAAGAAGGTCAGATTGATACAGTAACATGAAGTGATGCACCGGAATCTATTACTAGTGTCACAGGAATGGTTCAAAACATAGATTTTAAAAAGAGTCTGTTTTCTTGAACTTAAGTCGGCATTGTGCTTTTTCTATTTAGTTCCGATGTAATTTCTGTGTTTCGTCGTCAATAAGAAGGTCCAAGGGATACAGTAAACCTGACGTGAAGCATCGGAATCTAAAACCGGTCTCACAGGAAAGGTACAAAACATAGACAGTCAGAAGAGCCAGTCTTCTTGTACTTGAGTAGGCATTGTGCCTTTTGTATTTAATTCCGATGCAATTTCTGTGTTTCATCGTCAATAAGAAGGTCAGAGGGATACAGTAAAACTGAAGTGAAGCATCGGAATCTATAACTAGTGTTACAGGAATGGTTCAAAACATAGACAGTAACAAGAGTCAGTCTTCCTGTACTTGAGTCGGCATTGTGCCTTTTGTATTTAATTCCGATGCAATTTCTGTGTTTCATCATCAATAAGAAGGTCAGAGGGATACACTAAAACTGAAGTGAAGCATCGGAATCTATAAATAGTGTCACAGGAATGGTTCAAAACATAGACAGTAAGAAGAGTCAGTCTTCTTGTACTTAAGTCGGCATTCTGCCTTTTGTATTTAATTCCGATGCAATTTCCGTGTTTCATCGTCAATACGACGGTCAGAGGGCTACAGTAAACCTGAAGTGAAGCATCGGAATCTATAACAAGTGTCACAGGAATGGTTCAAAACATAGACGGTAAGAAGAGTCAGCCTTCTAGTACTTATGTCGGCATTGTGCCTTTTGTATATGATTCCGATGCATTTTCTGTGTTTCATCGTCAATAAGAAGGTCAGAATGATACAGTAAACCTGATGTGATGCATCGGAATCTATAACTAGTGTCACAGGAATGGTTCAAAACATAGATATTAAGAAGAGTCTGTTTTCTTGTACTTAAGTCGGCATTGTGCTTTTTCTATTTAATTTTGATGCAATTTCTGTGTTTCGTCGTCAATGAGAAGATCCAAGGGATAAAGTAAACCTGAAGTGAAGCATCGGAATCTAAACTGGTCCCACAGGAAAGGTTCAAAACATAGACAGTCAGAAGAGCCAGTCTTCTTGTACTTGAGTAGGCATTGTGCCTTTTGTATATAATTCCGATGAATTTTCTGTATTTGATCGTCAATAAGAAGGTCAGAGGGATACGGTAAACCTGAAGTGAAGCATCGGAATCTATAACTAGTGTCACAGGATTGGTTCATACACAGACAGTAGGAAGAGTCAGTCTTCTTGTACTTATGTCGGCATTGTGCCTTATGTATTTAATTCCGATGCAATTTCTGTGTTTCATCGTCAATAAGAAGGTCAGAGGAATACAGTAAACCTGAAGTGAAGCATCGGAATCTATAACTAGTGTCACAGGAATGGTTCAAAACATAGACCGGAAGAAGAGTCAGTTCTCTTGTACTTAAGTCGGCATTGTCTTTTTTGTATTTAATTCCGATGCAATTTCTGTGTTTCATCGTCAATAAGAAGGTCAGCTGGATACAGTAAACCTCAAGTGAAGCATCGGAATCTATAAGTAGTGTCACAGGAATGAATCAAAGCATAAACAGTAAGTACAGTCAGTTTACTTGTACTTAAGTCGGCATTGTGCCTTTTGTATTTAATTCCGATGAATTTTCTGTGTTTGATCGTCAATAAGAAGGTCAGAGGGATACAGTTAACCTGAAGTGAACCATCGGAATCTATAACTAGTGTCACAGGAATGGTTCAAACCATAGACAGTAAGAAGTACTTATGTCGGCATTGTGCCTTTTGTATTTAATTGAGATGCAATTTCTGTGTTTCATCGTCAATAAGAAGTCAAAGGGGTACAGTAAATCTGAAGTGAAGCATCGGAATCTACAACTAGTGTCACAGGAATGGTTCAAAACATAGACAGTAAGAAGAGTCAGTCTTTTTGTACTTAAGTCGGCATTGTGCCTTTTGTATTTGATTCCGATGCAATTTCTGTGTTTCATCGTCAATTCGAAGGTTAGAGGGATACAGTAAACCTGACGTGAAGCATCGGAATCTATAACTAGTGTCACAGGAATGGTTCAAACATAGACTGTAAGAAGAGTCAGTTTTCTTGTACTTAAGTCGGCATTGTGTCTTTTGTATTTAATTCCGATGCAATATCTGTGTCTCATCGTCAATAGGAGGGTCACAGGGATACAGTAAACCTGAAGAGAAGCATCGGAATCTATAACAAGTGTCACAGGAATGGTTCAAATCATAAACTGTAAGAAGAGTCAGTTTTCTTGTACTTAAGTCGGCATTGTGCCTTTTGTATTTAATTCCAATGCAATTTCTGTGTTTCATCGTCAATAAGAAGGTCAGAGGGATACAGTAAACCTGAAGTCAAGCATCGGAATCTATAACTAGTGTCACAGGAATGGTTCAAAACATAGACAGTAAGAAGAGTCAGTCTTCTAGTACTTAAGGCGGCATTGTGCCTTTTGTATATAATTCCGATGCATTTTCTGGGTTTCATCGTCAATAATAAGGTCAGAATGATACAGTAAACCTGAAGTGATGCATCGGAATCTATAACTAGTGTCACAGGAATGGTTCAAAACATAGATATTAAGAAGAGTCTGTTTTCTTGTACTTAAGTCGGCATTGTGTTTTCTCTATTTAATTCCGATGCAATTTCTGTGTTTCGTCGTCAATAAGAAGGTCCAAGGGATATAGTAAACCTGAAGTGAAGCATCGGAATCTAACACCGGTCTCACAGGTAAGGTTCAAAACATAGGCCGTAAGAAGAGCCAGACATCTTGTACATGAGTCGGCATTGTGCCTTTTGTATTTAATTCCGAAGCAATTTCTGTGTTTCATCGTCAATAAGAAGGTCAGAGGGATATAGTAAACCTGAAGTGAAGCATCGGAATCTATGCCTATTGTCACAGGAATGGTTCAGAACATAGAGAGTAATTAGAGTCAGTCTTTTTGTACTTAAGTCGGCACTGTGCCTTTTGTATTTAATTCCGATGCAATTTCTGTGTTTCATCGTCAATAAGAAGGTCGGAGGGATACAGTAAACCTGAAGTGAAGCATCGGAATCTATAACTAGTGTCACGGGAATGGTTCACAACATAAACAGTAAGAAGAGCCAGTCTTCTTGTACTTGAGTCGGCATTGAACATTTTGTATTTAATTCCGATGAAATTTCTGTGTTTCATCGTCAATACGACAGTCAGAGGGATACAGTAAACCTGACGTGAAGCATCGGAATCTATAACTAGTGTCACAGGAATGGTTCAAAACATAGACAGTAAGAAGAGTCAGTCTTCTTGTACTTAAGTCGGCATTGTGTTTTTTCTCTTTAATTCCGATGCAATTTCTGTGTTTCATCGTCAATAAGAAGGTCAGAGGGATACAGTAAACCTAAAGTGAAGCATCGGAATCTATAACTTGTGTCACAGGAATGGTTCAAATCATAGACAGCAAGAAGAGCCAGTCTTCTTGTACTTGAGTCGGCATTGTTCCTTTTGTATTTAATTCCGCTGCAATATCTGTGTTTCATCGTCAATAAGAAGGTCAGAGGGATACAGTAAACCTGAAGTGAAGCATCGGAATCTATAACTAGTGTCACAGGAATGGTTCAAAACATAGACGGTATGAGGAGTCAGTCTTCTTGTACTTAAGTCAGCATTGTGCCTTTTGTATTTAATTAAGATGCAATTTCTGTGTTTCATCGTCACTAAGGAGGTCAGAGGGATACAGTAAACATGAAGTGAAGCATCGGAATCTAAAACTAGTGTCACAGGAATGGTTCAAAACATAGACAGTAGGAAGAGTCAGACTTCTTGTACTTAAATCGGCTTTGTGCCTTTTCTATTTAATTCCGATGCAATTTCTGTGTTTCATCGTCAATAAGAAGGTCATCTGGATACAGTAAACCTGTAGTGACGCATCGGTATCTATAACTAGTGTCACAAGAATGGTTCAAAGCATAGGTGTTAAGAAGAGCTTTTTTCTTGTATTTAAGTCAGCATTGTGCCTTTTCTATTTAATTCCGTTGCAATTTCTGTGTTCCGTCGTCAATAAGACGGTCCAAGCGATACAGTAAACCTGAAGTGAATCATCGGAATCTAAAAGCAGTCTCACAGGAAATGTTCAAAACATAGACAGTAAGAAGAGCCAGTCTTCGTGTACTTGAGTCGGCATTGTGCCTTTTGTATTTAATTCCGATGCAATTTCTGTGTTTCATCGTCAATACGACGGTCAGAGGAATACAGTAAACCTGAAGTGAACCATCGGAATCTATAACTAGTGTCACAGGAATGATTCAAATCATAGACAGTAAGAAGAATCAGTCTTCTTGTACTTGAGTCGGCATTGTGCCTTTTGTATTAAATTCCGATGCTATTTCTGTGTTTCATCGTCAATAAGAAGGTCAGAGGGAAACAGTAAAACTGAAGTGAAGCTTCGGAATCCATAACTACTGTCACAGGAATGGTTCAAAGCATAGACAGTAAGAAAAGTCAGCCTTCTAGTACTTAAGTCGGCATTGTGCCTTTTGTATATAATTCCGATGCATTTTCTGTGTTTCATCGTCAATAAGAAGGTCTGAAGGATACAGTAAACCTGAAGTGAAGCATCGGAATCTATACTTAGTCTCACAGGAATGGTTCAAAACATAGACAGTAAGAAGAGTCAGTCTTCTTGTACTTAAGTCGGCATTGTGCTTTTTCTCTTTAATTCCGATGCAATTTCTGTGTTTCATCGTCAAAAAGAGGGTCAGAGGGATACAGTAAACCTAAAGTGAAGCATCGGAATCTATAACTAGTGTTACAGGAATGGGTCAAATCATAGACAGTAATAAGAGATAGTCTTCTTGTACTTGGGTCGGCATTGTTCCTTTTGTATTTAATTCCGATGCAATTTCTGTGTTTCATCGTCAATAAGAAGGTCAGAGGGATACAGTAAACCTGAAGTGAAGCATCGGAATCTATACCTAGTGTCACAGGATTGGTTCAAAACATACATGGTATGAGGAGTCAGTCTTCTTGTACCTAAGTCAGCATTGTGCCTTTTGTATTTAATTAAGATGCAATTTCTGTGTTTCATCGTCAATAAGGAGGTCAAAGGGATACAGTAAACATGAAGTGAAGCATCGGAATCTAAAACTATTGTCACAGGAATGGTTCAAAACATAGAATGTAGGAAGAGTCAGACTTCTTGTACTTGAGTCGGCTTAGTGCCTTTTGTATTTAATTCCGGTGCAATTTCTGTGTTTCATCGTCAATAAGGAGGTCAGAGGGATCAGTAAACCCGAAGTGAAGCATCCGATTCTATAACTAGTATTACAGGAATGGGTCAAACATAGCCAGTAAGAAGAGTCAGTTTTCTTGTACTTAAGTCGGCATTGTGCCCTTTGTATTTAAATTCGATGCAATTTCTGTGTTTCATCGTCATTAAGAAGGTCAGCTGGATTCAGTAAACCTGAAGTAAAGCATCGGAATCTAAAACTAGTGTCACAGGAATGGTTCAAAACATAGACAGGAAGTAAAGCCAGTCATATTGTACTTGAGTCGGCATTGTAACTTTTGTATTTAATTCCGATGTAATTTCTGTGTTTCATCGTCAATACGACGGTCAGAGGGATACAGTAAAACTGAAGTGAAGCATCGGAATCTATAACTATAGTCACAGGAATGGATCAAAACATAGACAGTAAGAAGATTCAGTCTTCTTGTACTTAGGTCGGCATTTTGTATTTAATTCCGATGCTATTTCCGTGTTATATCGTCATTAAGGTCACCTGGATACAGTAAACCTAAAGTAACGCATCGGAATCTATAAGTAGTGTCACAAGAGTGGTTCAAAGCATAGATGTTAAGAAGAGCTTTTTTCTTGTACTTAAGTCAGCATTGTGCCTTTTCTATTTAATTCCGATGCAATTTCTGTGTTTCGTCGTCAGTAAGAAGGTCCAAGGGCTACAGTAAACCTGAAGTGAAGCATCGGAATCTAAAACCGGTCTCACAGGAAAGGTTCAAAACATAGACAGTAAGTTGAGCCTGATTTCTTGGACCTGAGCTGGCATTGTGCCTTTTGTATTTAATTCCGAAGCAATTTCTGTGTTTCATAGTCAATAAGACGGTCAGAGGGATACAGTAAACCTAAAGTGAAGCATGGAATCTATAACTAGTGTCACAGGAATGGTTCAAAACATAGACAGTAGGAAGAGTCAGTCTTCTACTACTGAAGTCGGCATTGTGCCTTTTGTATTTAATTCCGATGCATTTTCTGTGTTTCATCGTCAATAAGAAGGTCAGAGGGATACAGTGAATCTTAAGTGAAGCATCGGAATCTATAACTAGTGTCACAGGAATGGTTAAAAAAATAGATATCAAGAAGAGTCTGTTTTCTTGTACTTAAGTCGGCATTGTGCCTTTTCTATATAATTCCGTTGCAATTTCTGTGTTCCGTCGTCAATAAAACGGTGCAAGGGATACAGTAAACCTGAAGTGAATCATCGGAATCTAAAACCACTCTCACAGAAAAGGTTCAAAACATAGACAGTAAGAAGAGCCAGTCTTCTTGTACTTGAGTCGGCATTGTGCCTTTTGTATTTAATTCCGATGCAATTTCTGTGTTTCATCGTCAATACGACGGTCAGAGGGATACAGTAAACCTGAAGTGAAGCATCGGAATCTATAACTAGTGTCACAGGAATGATTCAAATCATAGACAGTAAGAAGAATCAGTCTTCTTGTACTTGAGTCGGCATTGTGCCTTTTGTATTAAATTCCGATGCACTTTCTGTGTTTCATCGTCAATAAGAAGGTCAGAGGGATATAGTAAAACTGAAGTGAAGCTTCGGAATCTATAACTAGTGTCACAGGAATGGTTCAAAACATAGACAGTAAGAAGAGTCAGTCTTCTTGTACTTATGTCGGCATTGTGCCTTTTGTAGTTAACTCCGATACAATATCTGTGTTTCATCGTCAATAAGAAGGTCACATTGATACAGTAACATGAAGTGATGCACCGTAATCTATTACTAGTGTCACAGGAATGGTTCAAAACATAGATATTAAAAAGAGTCTGTTTTTTGTACTTATGTCGGCATGTGCTTTTTCTATTTAGTTCCGATGCAATTTCTGTGTTTCGTCGTCAATTAGAAGGTCCAAGGGATACAGTAAACCTGAAGTGAAGCATCGGAATCTAATACCGGTCTCACAGGAAAGGTACAAAACATAGACAGTCAGAAGAGCCAGTCTTCTTGTACTTGAGTCGGCATTGTGCCTTTTGTATTTAATTCCTATGCAATTTCTGTGTTTCATCGTCAATAACATGGTCAGAGGGATACAGTAAAACTGAAGTGAAGCATCGGAATCTATAACTAGTGTCACAGGAATGGTTCAAAACATAGACAGTAAAAAGAGTCAGTCTTCTTGTACTTGAGTCGGCATTGTGCCTTTTGTATTTAGTTCCGATCCTATTTCTGTGTTTCATCATCAATAAGAAGGTCAGAGGGATACACTAAAACTGAAGTGAAGCATCGGAATCTATAAATAGTGTCACAGGAATGGTTCAAATCATAGACGGTAAGAAGAGTCAGTCTTCTTGTACTTAATTCGGCATTGTGCCTTTTGTATTTAATTCCGATGCAATTTCTGTGTTTCATCGTCAATACGACGGTCAAAGGGCTACAGTAAACCTGAAGTGAAGCATCGGAATCTATAACAAGTGTCACAGGAATGGTTCAAAACATAGACAGTAAGAAGAGTCAGCCTTCTAGTACTTAAGTCGGCATTGTGCCTTTTGTATATAATTCCGATGCATTTTCTGTGTTTCATCGTCAATAAGAAGGTCAGAATGATACAGTAAACCTGAAGTGATGCATCGGAATCTATAACTAGTGTCACAGGAATGGTTCAAAACATAGACATTAAGAAGAGTCTGTTTTCTTGTACTTAAGTCGGCATTGTGCTTTTTCTATTTAATTCCGATGCAATTTCTGTGTTTCGTCGTCAATGAGAAGATCCAAGGGATAAAGTAAACCTGAAGTGAAGCATCGGAATCAAAACTGGTCCCACAGGAAAGGTTCAAAACATAGACAGTTAGAAGAGCCAGTCTTCTTGTACTTGAGTCTGCATTGTGCCTTTTGTATTTAATTCCGATGCAATTTCTGTGTTTCATCTTCAATACGACGGTCAGAGGGATACAGTAAACCTGACGTGAAGCATCGGAATCTATAACTAGTGTCACAGGAATAGTTCAAAACATTGACAATAAGAAGAGTCAGTCTTCTTGTACTTAAGTCGGCATTGTGTCTTTTGTATTTAATTCCGATGCAATATCTGTGTTTCATCGTCAATAGGAGGGTCACAGGGATACAGTAAACCTGAAGAGATGCATCGGAACCTATAACAAGTGTCACAGGAATGGTTCAAATCATAGAGAGTAAGTAGAGTCAGTCTTTTTGTACTTAAGTCGGCATTGTGCCTTTGGTATTTAATTCCGATGCAATTTCTGTGTTTCATCGTCAATAAGAAGGTCGGAGGGATACAGTAAAACTGAAGTGAAGCATCGGAATCTATAACTAGTGTCACGGGAATGGTTCAAAACATAAACAGTAAGAAGAGCCAGTCTTCTTGTACTTGGGTAGGGCATTGAACATTTTGTATTTAATTCCGATGAAATTTCTGTGTTTCATCGTCCATACGACAGTCAGAGGGATACAGTAAACTTGACGTGAAGCATCGGAATCTATAACTAGTGTCACAGGAGTGGTTCCAAACATAGACAGAAAGAAGAGTCAGTCATCTCGTACTTAAGTCGGCATTGTGCTTTTTGTATTTAATTAAGATGCAATTTCTGTGTTTCATCGTCAATAAGAAGGTCAGAAGGATACAGTAAACCTGACGTGAAGCATCGGAATCTATAACTAGTGTCACAGGAATGGTTCAAAACATAGAATGTAGGAAGAGTCAGACTTCTTGTACTTGAGTCGGCTTTGTGCCTTTTGTATTTCATTCCGGTGCAATTTCTGTGTTTCATCGTCAATAAGGAGGTCAGAGGGATTCAGTAAACCCAAAGTGAAGCATCCGATTCTATAACCAGTATCACAGGAATGGTTCAAACATAGCTAGTAAGAAGAGTCAGTTTTCTTGTACTTAAGTCGGCATTGTGCCCTTTGTATTTAATTTCGAGTCAATTTCTGTGTTTCATCGTCATTAAGAAGGTCAGCTGGATTCAGTAAAACTGAAGTGAAGCATCGGAATCTATAACTAGTGTCACGGGAATGGTTCAAAACATAAACAGTAAGAAGAGCCAGTCTTATTGTACTTGAGTCGGCATTGTAACTTTTGTATTTAATTCCGATGTAATTTCTGTGTTTCATCGTCAATACGACGGTCAGAGGGATACAGTAAAACTGAAGTGAAGCATCGGAATCTATAACTATAGTCACAGGAATGGATCAAAACATAGACAGTAAGATGATTCAGTCTTCTTGTACTTAGGTCGGCATTGTGCCCTTTGTATTTAATTCCGATGCTATTTCTGTGTTATATCGTCATTAAGGTCACCTGGATACAGTAAACCTAAAGTGACGCATCGGAATATATAACTAGTGTCACAAGAGTGGTTCAAAGCATAGATGTTAAGAAGAGCTTTTTTCTTGTACTTAAGTCAGCATTGTGCCTTTTCTATTTAATTCCGATGCAATTTCTGTGTTTCGTCGTCAGTAAGAAGGTCCAACTGATACAGTAAACCTGAAGTGAAGCATCGGAATCTAAAACCGGTCTCACAGGAAAGGTTCAAAACATAGACAGTAAGTTGAGCCTGATTTCTTGGACCTGAGCTGGCGTTGTGCCTTTTGTATTTAATTCCGAAGCAATTTCTGTGTTTCATAGTCAATAAGACGGTCAGAGGGATACAGTAGACCTGAAGTGAAGCATCGGAATCTATAACTAGCGTCACAGGAATGGTTCAAAACATAGACAGTAGGAAGAGTCAGTCTTCTACTACTGAAGTCGGCATTGTGCCTTTTGTATTTAATTCCGATGCATTTTCTGTGTTTCATCGTCAATAAGAAGGTCAGAGGGATACAGTGAATCTGAAGTGAAGCATCGGAATCTATAACTAGTGTCACAGGAATGGTTAAAAAAATAGATATTAAGAAGAGTCTGTTTTCTTGTACTTAAGTCGGCATTGTGCCTTTTCTATATAATTCCGTTGCAATTTCTGTGTTCCGTCGTCAATAAGACGGTGCAAGGGATACAGTAAACCTGAAGTGAATCATCGGACTCTAAAACCACTCTCACAGGAAAGGTTCAAAACATAGACAGTAAGAAGAGCCAGTCTTCGTGTACTTGAGTCGGCATTGTGCCTTTTGTATTTAATTCCGATGCAATTTCTGTGTTTCATCGTCAATACGACGGTCAGAGGGATACAGTAAACCTGAAGTGAAGCATCGGAATCTATAACTAGTGTCACAGGAATGATTCAAATCATAGACAGTAAGAAGAATCAGTCTTCTTGTACTTGAGTCGGCATTGTGCCTTTTGTATTAAATTCCGATGCACTTTCTGTGTTTCATCGTCAATAAGAAGGTCAGAGGGATATAGTAAAACTGAAGTGAAGCTTCGGAATCTATAACTAGTGTCACAGGAATGGTTCAAAACATAGACAGTAAGAAGAGTCAGTCTTCTTGTACTTATGTCGGCATTGTGCCTTATGTAGTTAACTCCGATACAATTTCTGTGTTTCATCGTCAATGAGAAGGTCACATTGATACAGTAACATGAAGTGATGCACCGTAATCTATTACTAGTGTCACAGGAATGGTTCAAAACATAGATATTAAAAAGAGCCTGTTTTTTTGTACTTATGTCGGCATTGTGCTTTTTCTATTTAGTTCCGATGCAATTTCTGTGTTTCGTCGTCAATAAGAAGGTCCAAGGGATACAGTAAACCTGAAGTGAAGCATCAGAATCTAATACCGGTCTCACAGGAAAGGTACAAAACATAGACAGTCAGAAGAGCCAGTCTTCTTGTACTTGAGTCGGCATTGTGCCTTTTGTATTTAATTCCGATGCAATTTCTGTGTTTCATCGTCAATAACATGGTCAGAGGGATACAGTAAAACTGAAGTGAAGCATCGGAATCTATAACTAGTGTCACAGGAATGGTTCAAAACATAGACAGTAACAAGAGTCACTCTTCTTGTACTTGAGTCGGCATTGTGCCTTTTGTATTTAGTTCCGATCCTATTTCTGTGTTTCATCATCAATAAGAAGGTCAGAGGGATACACTAAAACTGAAGTGAAGCATCGGAACCTATAAATAGTGTCACAGGAATGGTTCAAAACATAGACAGTAAGAAGAGTCAGTCTTCTAGTACTTAATTCGGCATTGTGCCTTTTGTATTTAATTCCGATGCAATTTCTGTGTTTCATCGTCAATACGACGGTCAGAGGGCTACAGTAAACCTGAAGTGAAGCATCGGAATCTATAACAAGTGTCACAGGAATGGTTCAAAACATAGACAGTAAGAAGAGTCAGCCTTCTAGTACTTAAGTCGGCATTGTGCCTTTCGTATATAATTCCGATGCATTTTCTGTGTTTCATCGTCAATAAGAAGGTCAGAATGATACAGTAAACCTGAAGTGATGCATCGGAATCTATAACTAGTGTCACAGGAATGGTTCAAAACATAGTTATTAAGAAGAGTCTGTTTTCTTGTACTTAAGTCGGCATTGTGCTTTTTCTATTTAATTCCGATGCAATTTCTGTGTTTCGTCGTCAATGAGAAGACCCAAGGGATAAAGTAAACCTGAAGTGAAGCATCGGAATGTAAACTGGTCCCACAGGAAAGGTTCAAAACATAGACAGTAAGAAGAGCCAGTCTTCTTGTACTTGAGTCTGCATTGTGCCTTTTGTATTTAATTCCGATGCAATTTCTGTGTTTCATCGTCAATACGACGGTCAGAGGGATACAGTAAACCTGACGTGAAGCATCGGAATCTATAACTAGTGTCACAGGAATAGTTCAAAACATTGACAATAAGAAGAGCCAGTCTTCTTGTACTTGAGTCGGCATTGTGCCTTTTGTATATAATTCCGATGCAATTTCTGTGTTTCATCGTCAATAAGAAGGTCAGAGGGATACAGTAAAACAGAAGTGAAGCATCGGAATCTATAACTATTGTCACTAGAATGGTTTAAAACATAGACAGTGAGAAGATTCAGTCTTCTTGTACTTAGGTCGGCATTGTGCCTTGTGTATTTAATTCCGATGCAATTTCTGTGTTTCATCGTCAATTCGATGGTCAGAGGGGTACAGTAAACCTGAAGTGAAGCATCGGAATCTATAACTAGTGTCACAGGAATGGTTCAAACATAGACAGTAAGAAGAGTCTGTTTTCTTGTACTTAAGTCAGCATTGTGTCTTTTGTATTTATTTCCGATGCAATATCTGTGTTTCATCGTCAATAGGAGGGTCTCAGGGATACAGTAAACCTGAAGAGATGCATCGGAATCTATAACAAGTGTCACAGGTATGGTTCAAATCATAAACAGTAAGAAGAGTCAGTTTTCTTGTACTTAAGTCGGCATTGTGCCTTTTGTATTTAATTCCAATGCAATTTCTGTGTTTCATCGTCAATAAGAAGGTCAGAGGTATACAGTAAACCTGAAGTGAAGCATCGGAATCTATAACTAGTGTCACAGGAATGGTTCAAAACATAGATATTAAGAAGAGTCTGTTTTCTTGTACTTAAGTCGGCATTGTGTTTTCTCAATTTAATTCTGATGCAATTTCTGTGTTTCGTCGTCAATAAGAAGGTCAAAGGGATACAGTAAACCTGAAGCGAAGCATCGGAATCTAACACCGGTCTCACAGGTAAGGTTCAAAACATAGGCAGTAAGAAGAGCCAGACTTCTTGTACGTGAGTCGGCATTGTGCCTTTTGTATTTAATTCCGAAGCAATTTATGTGTTTCATCGTCAATAAGGTCAGAGGGATACAGTAAACCTGAAGTGATGCATCGGAATCTATGACTATTGTCACAGGAATGGTTCAAATCATAGAGAGTAAGTAGAGTCAGTCATTTTGTACTTAAGTCGGCATTGTGCTTTTTGTATTTAATTCCGATGCAATTTCTGTGTTTCATCGTCAATAAGAAGGTCGGAGGGATACAGTAAAACTGAAGTGAAGCATCGGAATCTATAACTAGTGTCACAGGAATGGTTCAAAACATAGACAGAAAGAAGAGTCAGTCATCTTGTACTTAAGTCGGCATTGTGCCTTTTGTATTTAATTAAGATGCAATTTCTGTGTTTCATTGTCAATAAGAAGGTCAGAAGGATACAGTAAACCTGACGTGAAGCATCGGAATCTATAACTAGTGTCACAGGAATGGTTCAAAACATAGAATGTAGGAAGAGCCAGACTTCTTGTACGTGAGTCGGCATTGTGCCTTTTGTATTTAATTCCGAAGCAATTTATGTGTTTCATCGTCAATAAGGTCAGAGGGATACAGTAAACCTGAAGTGATGCATCGGAATCTATGACTATTGTCACAGGAATGGTTCAAATCATAGAGAGTAAGTAGAGTCAGTCATTTTGTACTTAAGTCGGCATTGTGCCTTTTGTATTTAATTCCGATGCAATTTCTGTGTTTCATCGTCAATAAGAAGGTCGGAGGGATTCAGTAAACCTGAAGTGAAGCATCGGAATCTATAACTAGTATCACAGGAATGGTTCAAAACATAGACAGGAAGTATAGCCAGTCTTATTGTACTTGAGTCGGCATTGTAACTTTTGTATTTAATTCCGATGTAATTTCTGTGTTTCATCGTCAATACGACGGTCAGAGGGATACAGTAAAACTGAAGTGAAGCATCGGAATCTATAACTATAGTCACAGGAATGGATCAAAACATAGACAGTAAGAAGATTCAGTCTTCTTGTACTTAAGTCGGCATTGTGCCCTTTGTATTTAATTCCGATGCTATTTCTGTGTTATATCGTCATTAAGGTCACCTGGATACAGTAAACCTAAAGTGACGCATCGGAATATATAACTAGTGTCACAAGAGTGGTTCAAAGCATAGATGTTAAGAAGAGCTTTTTTCTTGTACTTAAGTCAGCATTGTGCCTTTTCTATTTAATTCCGATGCAATTTCTGTGTTTCGTCGTCAGTAAGAAGGTCCAAGGGATACAGTAAACCTGAAGTGAAGCATCGGAATCTAAAACCGGTCTCACAGGAAAGGTTCAAAACATAGACAGTAAGTTGAGCCTGATTTCTAGGACCTGAGCTGGCATTGTGCCTTTTGTATTTATTTCCGAAGCAATTTCTGTGTTTCATAGTCAATAAGACGGTCAGAAGGATACAGTAAACCTGAAGTGAAGCATCGGAATCTATAACTAGTGTCACAGGAATGGTTCAAAACATAGACAGTAGGAAGAGTCAGTCTTCTACTACTGAAGTCGGCATTGTGCCTTTTGTATTTAATTCCGATGCATTTTCTGTGTTTCATCGTCAATAAGAAGGTCAGAGGGATACAGTGAATCTGAAGTGAAACATCGGAATCTATAACTAGTGTCACAGGAATGGTTAAAAAAATAGATATTAAGAAGAGTCTGTTTTCTTGTACTTAAGTCGGCATTGTGCCTTTTCTATATAATTCCGTTGCAATTTCTGTGTTCCGTCGTCAATAAGACGGTGCAAGGGATACAGTAAACCTGAAGTGAATCATCGGAATCTAAAACCACTCTCACAGGAAAGGTTCAAAACATAGACAGTAAGAAGAGCCAGTCTTCGTGTACTTGAGTCGGCATTGTGCCTGTTGTATTTAATTCTGATGCAATTTCTGTGTTTCATCGTCAATACGACGGTCAGAGGGATACAGTAAACCTGAAGTGAAGCATCGGAATCTATAACTAGTGTCACAGGAATGATTCAAATCATAGGCAGGAAGAAGAATCAGTCTTCTTGTACTTGAGTCGGCATTGTGCCTTTTGTATTAAATTCCGATGCACTTTCTGTGTTTCATCGTCAATAAGAAGGTCAGAGGGATATAGTAAACCTGAAGTGAAGCTTCGGAATCTATAACTAGTGTCACAGGAATGGTTCAAAACATAGACAGTAAGAAGAGTCAGTCTTCTTGTACTTATGTCGGCATTGTGCCTTTTGTAGTTAATTCCGATACAATTTCTGTGTTTCATCGTCATTAAGAAGGTCACATTGATACAGTAACATGAAGTGATGCACCGAAATCTATTACTAGTGTCACAGGAATGGTTCAAAACATAGATATTAAAAAGAGTCTGTTTTTTTGTACTTATGTCGGCATTGTGCTTTTTCTATTTAGTTCCGATGCAATTTCTGTGTTTCGTCGTCAATAAGAAGGTCCAAGGGATACAGTAAACCTGAAGTGAAGCATCGGAATCTAATACCGGTCTCACAGGAAAGGTACAAAACATAGACAGTCAGAAGAGCCAGTATTCTTGTACTTGAGTCGGCATTGAGCCTTTTGTATTTAATTCCGATGCAATTTCTGTGTTTCATCGTCAATAACATTGTCAGAGGGATACACTAAAACAGAAGTGAAGCATCGGAATCTATAAATAGTGTCACAGGAATGGTTCAAAACATAGACAGTAAGAAGAGTCAGTCTTCTTGTACTTAATTCGGCATTGTGCCTTTTGTATTTAATTCCGATGCAATTTCTGTGTTTCATCGTCAATACGACGGTCAGAGGGCTACAGAAAAACCTGAAGTGAAGCATCGGAATCTATAACAAGTGTCACAGGAATGGTTCAAAACATAGACAGTAAGAAGAGTCAGCCTTCTAGTACTTAAGTCGGCATTGTGCTTTTTCTATTTAATTCCGATGCAATTTCTGTGTTTCGTCGTCAATGAGAAGACCCAAGGGATAAAGTAAACCTGAAGTGAAGCATCGGAATCTAAACTGGTCCCACAGGAAAGGTTCAAAACATAGACAGTAAGAAGAGCCAGTCTTCTTGTACTTGAGTCTGCATTGTGCCTTTTGTATTTAATTCCGATGCAATTTCTGTGTTTCATCGTCAATACGACGGTCAGAGGGATACAGTAAACCTGACGTGAAGCATCGGAATCTATAACTAGTGTCACAGGAATAGTTCAAAGCATTGACAATAAGAAGAGTCAGTCTTCTTGTACTTGAGTCGGCATTGTGCCTTTTGTATTTAATTCCGATGCAATTTCTGTGTTTCATCGTCAATAAGAAGGTCAGAGGGATACAGTAAAACAGAAGTGAAGCATCGGAATCCATAACTATTGTCACTAGAATGGTTCAAATCATAGACAGTGAGAAGATTCAGTCTTCTTGTACTTAGGTCGGCATTGTGCCTTGTGTATTTAATTCCGATGCAATTTCTGTGTTTCATCGTCAGTAAGAAGGTCAGCTGGATACAGTAAATCTGAAGTGAAGCATCGGAATCTATAACTAGTGTCACCGGAATGGATCAAAACATAGATGTTAAGAAGAGTCTTTTTGTTGTACTTAAGTCAGCATTGTGCCTATTCTATTTAATTCCGATGCAATTTCTGTGTTTCGTCGTCAATAAGAAGGTCCAAGGGATACAGTAAACCTGAAGATGAAACACAGAAATTGCATCGGAATTAAATAGAAAAGCCACAATGCCGACTTAAGTACAGGAAGACTGACTCTTCTGACTGTCTATGATTTGAACCTTCCGGGGACACTAGTTAGAGATACCGATGCTTCAGTTCAGGTTTACTGTATCACTTGGACCTTCTTATTGACGATGCAGCACAGAAATTGCATCGGAATTAAATACAAAAGGCACAACGACCACTTAAGTCTTGTGCCCGAGGCAGCAATAGACCATTCGAGACAAATCGTCTGGAGGACGATGTATTGAATCTCGACGCAAATTGAGTGTTCCATCGTCATTAGGAGGCCCTGAACGTTACAATTAACTGTCAGTTTTGCGACGGATTCGAAGATCTAGACTCACAGGAGAACGACCATTACTTGCCACAGGCAGCAATAGACCCTTGGGGACAAATCGGCTGGAGGACGCTGTATTGAATCTCGACGCAATTTGAGTGTTCCATCGTCATTTGGAGGCCCTGAACGTTACAATTAACTATCAGTTTTGCGTCGGATTCCATAATCTAGACTCACAGGAAAACGACCAAAAGGCGCCCGAGGCAACAATAGACCCTTGGAGACCAGTCGGCTGGAGGACGATGTATTGAATCCCGACACAATTTGAGAGTTCCATCGTCAATAGGCGTTCATGAACGTTATAATTAACTATCAGTTTTGCGTCGGATTCGAAAATCTAGACTCACAGGAGAACGACCATAAGGTGCCAGAGGCAGCAATAGACCCTTGGAGACAAGTCGGCTGGAGGACGATGTATTGAATCTCGACGCAATTTGAGTGTTCCATCGTCATTAGGAGGTCGTGAACGTTGGAATTAACTGTTTTCCGTCGGATTCGTAAATCTAGAGTCACAGGAGAACGACCATAAGGTGCCCGAGGCAGCAATATCCCCTTGGTGACAAGTCGGCTGGAGGACGATGAATTGAATCTCGACGCAATTTGAGTGTTCCACCGTCATTAGGAGGCCCTGAACGTTACAATTAACTATCAGTTATGCGACGGTTTCGAAAATCTAGACTCACAGGAGGACGTCCAAAAGGAGACCGAGGCAACAATGGACCCTTGGAGACTAATCGGCTGGAGGACGATGAATTCAATCGCGACGCAATTTGAGTGTTCCATCGTCATTAGGAGGCCCTGAACGTTACAATTAACTATCAGTTTCGCGTCGGATTCGAAAATGTGGACTCACAGGAGACGGACCATTTGGTGCCCGCGGCAGCAATATCCCCTTGGAGACAAGTCGGCTGGAGGACGATGTATTGAATCTAGACGCAATTTGAGTTTTCCACCGTCTTTAGGACGCCATGAACGCTACAATTAACTATCAGTTTTGCGTCGGATTCGATAATCTACACTCATAGGAGATCGACCATAAGGTGTCCGAGGCAGCAATAGACCTTGGGAGACACGTCGGCTGGAGGACGATGTATTGAATCGCGACGCAATTTGAGTGTTCCATCGTCATTAGGAGGCCCTTAACGTTACAATTAACTATCAGTTTTGCGGTGGATTCGAACATCTAGACTCAGAGGAGAACGACCATAATGGTGCCCGAGGCAGCAATAGACCCTTGCAGACAAGTCGGCTGGAGGACGACGAATTGAATGTCGACCCAATTTGAGTGTTCCATCGTCATAAGGAGGCCCTGAACGTTACAATTAACTATCAGTTATGCGTCGGATTCCAAAATATAGACTCACAGGAGAACGAACTTAAGGTGCCCGAGACAAGTCGGCTGAAGGACGATGTATTGAATCTCGACCCAATTTGAGTGTTCCATCGTCATTAGGAGGCCCTGAACCTTACAATTAACTATCAGCTATGCGACGGATTCGAAAATCTAGACTCACAGAAGACGGAACATATGGTGCCCGAGGCAGCAATATCCCCTTGGAGACAAGTCGGCTGGAGGCCGATGTATTGAATCTAGACGCAATTTGAGTGTTCCAACGTCATTAGGAAGCCCTGAACGTTACAATTAACTATCAGGAATGCGACGGATTCCAAAATCTAGACTCACAGGAGGACGTAAAAAAGGCGCCCGAGGCAACAGTGGACCCTTGGAGACAAGTCGATTGGAGGACGATGTATTGAATCGCGACGCAATTTGAATGTGCCACTGTCATTAGGAGGCACTGAACGTTACAATTAAATATCAGTTTTGCGTCGGATTCGATAATCTAGACTGACAGGAGAACGACCATAAGGTGCCCGAGGCAGCAATTGACCCTTGGAGACAAGTCGGCTGGAGGACGATGTATTGTTTGTCGACGGCATTTGAGTGTTCCATCGTCATTAGGAGGCCCTGAACGTTACAATTAACTATCAGTTTTGCGTCGGATTCGATAATCTAAACTCACAGGGAACGACAATAAGGTGCCTGAGGCAGCAATAGACCCTTGCAGACAAGTCGGCTGGAGGACGATGAATTGAATGTCGACGCAATTTGAGTGTTCCATCGTCATTAGGTGGCCCTGAACGTTACAATTAACTATCAGTTTTGCGTCGGATTCGAAAATCTAGACTCACAGGAGAACGAACATAAGGTGCCCGAGACAAGTCGGCTGAAGGACGATGTATTGAATCTCGACGCAATTTGAGTGTTCCAACGTCATTAGGAGGCCCTGAACGTTACAATTAACTATCAGTTATGCGACGGATTCGAAAATCTATACTCACAGCTGGACGTAAAAAAGGCGCAAGAGGCAACAATGGACCCTTGAAGACAAGTCGGCTGGAGGACGGTGTATTGAATCTCGACGCAATTTGAGTGTTCCATCGTCATTAGGAGGCCCTGAACGTTACATTTAACTATCAGTTTCGCGTCGGATTCCAAAATCTAGACTCACAGGAGACGGACCATAAGGTGCCCGAGGCAGCAATATCCCCTTGGTGACAAGTCGGCTAGAGGACGATGAATTGAATCTCGACGACATTTGAGTGTTCCATCGTCATTAGGAGACCCGGAAGATACAATTAACTATCCGTTTTACGTCGGATTCGAAAATCTAGACTCACAGGAGATCGACAATAAGGTGCCCGAGGCAGCAATAGACCGTTGGAGACAAGTCTGCTGGAGGACGATGTATTGTTTCTGGACGCAAGTTGAGTGTTCCATCGTCATTAGGACGCTCTGATCGTTACAATTAACTAACAGTTTTGCGTCGGATTCGAAAATCTAGACTCACATGAGATCGACCATAAGGTGCCCGAGGCAGCAATAGACCCTTGGAGACAAGTCGGCTGGAGGACGATGTATTGAATCTCGACGCAATTTGAGTGTTCCGTCGTCATTAGGAGGCCCTGAACGTTACAATTAACTATCAGTTTTGCGTCGGATTCGAAAATCTAGACTCACAGGAGAACCAACAAAAGGTGCCCGAGGCAGCAATAGACCCTTGGAGACAAATCGGCTGAAGGACGATGTATTGAATCTCGAAGCAATTTGAGTGCTCCATAGTCATTATGAGGCCCTGAGCGTTACAATTAACTGTCAGTTTTGCGTCGAATTCGAAAATCTAAAGTCACAGGAGAACGACCATAAGGTGCCCGAGGCAGCAATAGACCCTTGGAGACAAGTCTGCTGAAGGACGATGTATTGAATCTCGACGCAATTTGAGTGTTCCAACGTCATTAGTTGGCCCTGAAAGTTATAATTAACTATCATTTTGCGTCGGATTCGATAATCTAGACTTACAGGAGACGAACCATATACTGCCCGAGGCAGCCATATCCCCTTAGAGACAAGTCGGCTGAAGGACGATGTATTGAATCTCGAAGCAATTTGAGTGCTCCATCGTCATTAGGAGGCCCTGAACGTTACAATTAACTATCAGTTTTGCGTCATATTCGAAAATCTAGAGTCACAGGAGAACGACCATAAGGTGCCCGAGGCAGCAATAGACCCTTGAAGACAAGTCGGCTGAAGGACGATGTATTGAATCTCGACGCAATTTGAATGTTCCATCGTCATTAGGAGGCCCTGAACGTTACATTTAACTATCAGCGTCGCGTCGGATTCCAAAATCTAGACTCACAGGAGACGGACCATAAGGTGCCCGAGGCAGCAATATCCCATTGGTGACAAGTGGGCTAGAGGACGATGAATTGAATCTCGACGCCATTTGAGAGTTCCATCGTCATTAGGAAGCCCTGATCGTTACAATTAACTATCCGTTTTGCGTCGGTTTCGATACTCTAAACTCACAGGGAACGACCATAAGGTGCCCGAGGCAGCAATAGACCCTTGGAGACAAGTCGGCTGGAGGACGATGTATTGAATCTCGACGGAATTTGAGTGTTCCATCGTCATTAGGGGGACCTGAACGTTACAATAAACTATCAGTATCGCGTCGGATTCGAAAATCTAGACTCACAGGAGACGGACCATTTGGTGCCCGAAGCAGCAATATCCCCTTGAATACAAGTCGGCTGGAGGACGATGAATTGAATCTCGACGCCATTTGAGTATTCCATCGTCATTAGGAGGCCCTGAACGTTACAATTAACTATCCGTTTTGTGTCGGATTCGAAAATCTAGACTCGCAGCTACGGATCATATGGTGCCCGACGCAGCAATATCCCCTTGGAGACAAATCGGCTAGAGGACGACGTAGTGAATCGCGACGCAATTTGAGTGTTCCATAGTCATTAGGAGGACCTGAACGTTACAATAAACTATCAGTTTTGCGTCGGATTCGATAAACTAGACTCACAGTAGGACGACCAAAAGGCGCCCGAGGCAACAATAGACCCTTGGAGACAATTCCACTGGGGGACGATGTATTGAATCGCGACGGAATTTGAGTGTTCCATTGTCATTAGGAGGACCTGAATGTTACAATAAACTATCAGTATCGCGTCGGATTTGATAATCTAGAATCACAAGAGACGGGCCGTATGGTACCCAAGGCAGCAATATCCCCTTGAAGACAAGTCGGCTGGAGGACGATGTATTGAATCTCGACGCAATTTGAGTGTTCCATCGTCATTAGGAGGCCCTGAACGTTACAATTAATTATCAGTTTTACGTCGGATTCCATAATCTAGACTCACAGGAGTACGACCATAATGTGCCCGAGGCAGCAATAGACCCTTGGAGACAAGTCGGCTGGATGACGATGAATTGAATCGCGACGCAATTGGAGTGTTCCATCGTCATTAGTAGGCCCTGAACGTTACAATTAACCATCAGTTTTGCGTCGGATTCGTTAAACTAGACTCACAGGAGGACGACCAAAAGGCGCCCAAGACAACAATTGACCCTTGGAGACAAGTCGGCTGGAGGACGATGTATTGTTTCTCGACGCAATTTGAGTGTTCCAACGTCATTAGGAGGCCCTGAACGTTACATTTAACTATCAGTTTTGCGTCGGATTCGAAAATCTAGACTCACAGGAGTACGAACATAAGGTGCCCGAGACAAATCGGCTGAAGGACGCTGTATTGAATCTCGACGCAATTTGAGTGTTCCATCGTCATTAGTAGGCCCTGAACGTTACAATTAACTATCAGTTATGTGACGGATTCGAAAATCTAGACTCACAGAAGACGGAACATATGGTGCCCGAGGCAGCAATACCCCCTTGGAGACAAGTCGGCTGGAGGACGATGTATTGAATCTCGACGCAATTTGAGTGTTCCAACGTCATTAGGAGGCCCTGAACGTTACATTTAACTATCAGTTTCGCGTCGGATTCCAATATCTAGACTCACAGGAGACGGACCATAAGGTGCCCGAGGCAGCAATAGACCGTTGGAGACAAGTCTGCTGGAGGACGATGTATTGTTTCTCGACGCAAGTTGAGTGTTCCATCGTCATTAGGAGGCCCTGAACGTTACAATTAACTAACAGTATCGCGTCGGATTCGAAAATCTAGCCTCGCCGGGACGGATCATATGGTGCCCGACGCAGCAATATCCCTTTGGAGACGAGTCGGCTGGAGGACGATGTATTGAATCTCGACGCAAATTGAGTGTTGCATCGTCATTAGGACGCTCTGAACGTTACAATTAACTATCAGTTTTGCGTCGGATTCGAAAATCTAGACTCACAGGAGATCGACCATAAGGTGCCCGAGGCAGCAATAGACCATTGGAGACAAGTCGGCTGAAGGATGATGTATTGAATTTCGAAGCAATTTGAGACCTCCATCGCCATTATGAGGCCCTGAACGTTACAATTAACTGTCAGTTTTGCGTCGAACTCGTAAATCTAAAGTCACAGGAGAACGACCATAAGGTGCCCGAGGCAGCAATAGACCCTTGGAGACAAGTCTGCTGAAGGACGATGTATTGAATCTCAAACGCAATTTGAGTGTTCCAACGTCATTAGTTGGCCCTGAACGTTATAATTAACTATCATTTTGCGTCGGATTCGATAATCTAGACTTACAGGAGACGGACCATATACTGCCCGAGGCAGCCATATCCCCTTGGAGACAAGTCGGCTGAAGGACGATGTATTGAATCTCGAAGCAATTTGAGTGCTCCATCGTCATTAGGAGGCCCTGAACGTTAGAATTAACTATCAGTTTTG
Source organism: Schistocerca serialis cubense (assembly GCF_023864345.2). NCBI lineage: Eukaryota > Metazoa > Arthropoda > Insecta > Orthoptera > Acrididae > Schistocerca > Schistocerca serialis. Next base: position 641,443,793 of record NC_064644.1, read on the forward strand.
CGTCGGATTCGAAAATCTAGAGTCACAGGAGAACGACCATAAGGTGCCCGAGGCAGCAATAGACCCTTGAAGACAAGTCGGCTGAAGGACGATGTATTGAATCTCGAAGCAATTTGAATGTTCCATCGTCATTAGGAGGCCCTGAACGTTAAAATTAAGTATCAGTTTTGCGTCGGATTCGATAATCTAGACTCACAGGAGAACGACCATACGGTGGCCGAGGCAGCAATAGATCCTTTTAGACAAGTCGGCTGGAGGACGATGTATTGAATCTCGACTCAATTTGAGTGTTCCATCGTCATTAGGAGGCCCTGAACGTTACATTTAACTATCAGCGTCGCGTCGGATTCCAAAATCTAGACTCACAGGAGACGCACCATAATGTGCCCGAGGCAGCAATATCCCATTGGTGACAAGTGGGTTAGAGTACGATGAATTGAATCTCGACGCCATTTGAGAGTTCCATCGTCAATAGGAGGCCCTCATCGTTACAATTAACTATCCGTTTTGCGTCGGATTCGATAATCTAAACTCACAGGGAACGACCATAAGGTGCCCGAGGCAGCAATAGACCCTTGGAGACAAGTCGGCTGGAGGACGATGTATTGAATCTCGACGGAATTTGAGTGTTCCATCGTCATTAGGAGGACCTGAATGTTACAATAAACTATCAGTATCGCGTCGGATTCGATAATCTAGAATCACAAGAGACGGGACGTATGGTACCCAAGGCAGCAATATCCCCTTGAAGACAAGTCGGCTGGAGGACGATGTATTGAATCTCGACGCAATTTGAGTGTTCCATCGTCATTAGGAGGCCCTGAACGTTACAATTAATTATCCGTTTTACGTCGGATTCCATAATCTAGACTCACAGGAGTACGACCATAATGTGCCCAAGGCAGCAATAGATCCTTGGAGACAAGTCGGCTGGATGACGATGATTTGAATCGCGACGTAATTGGAGTGTTCCATCGTCATTAGTAGGCCCTGAACGTTACAATTAACTATCATTTTGCGTCGAATTCGAAAATCTAGACTCACAGGAGCACGACCATAAGGTGCCAGAGGCATCAATGTCCCCTTGGAGACAAGTCGGCTGGAGGACGATGTATTGAATCTCGACGCAATTTGAGTGTTCCATAGTCATTAGGAGGACCTGAACGTTACATTAACTACCAGTTATGCGTCGGATTCGAAAATTTAGACTCACAGGAGAACGACCATAGGGTGACCGAGGCAGCAATATCCCCTCGGAGACAAGTCGGCTGGAGGACGATGTATTGAATCTCGAGGCAATATGTGTGACCCATCGTCATTAGGAGGCCCTGAGCGTTAGAATTATCTATCAGTTTTGCGTCGGATTCGATAATCTAGACTCACAGGAGGACGACCAAAGGGCGCCCGAGGCAACAATAGACCCTTGGAGACAAGTCGACTGGAGGACGATGTATTGAATCGCGACGGAATTTGGGTGTTCCATCGTCATTAGGAGGCCCTGAACGTTACAATAAACTATCAGTATCGCGTCGGATTCCAAAACCACGACTCACAAGAGACGGAACGTATGGTACCCAAGGCAGCAATATCCCCTTGAAGACAAGTCGGCTGGAGGACGAAGTATTGAATCTCAACGCAGTTTGTGTGTTCCATCGTCATTAGGAGGCCCTGAACGTTATAATTAACTCTCAGTTTTGCGTCGGATTCGAAAATCTAGACTCACAGAATAACGACCATAAGGTGCCCAAGGCAGCAATATCCCCTTGGAGACAAGTCGGCTGGATGACGATATATAAGAATCTCGACGTAATGTGAGTGTTCCATCGCTATTAGGTGGCCCTGAACGCTACAATTAACTATTAGTTATGCGTCGGATTCGTAAATGTAGACTCACAGGAGAACGAACAAAAGGTGCCCGAGGCAGCAATAGACCCTTGGAGACAAGTCGGCTGGAGGCCGATGAATTGAATCTCGACGCAATTTGAGTGTTCCATCGACATTACGAGGCCCTGAAAGTTACAATTAACTACCAGTTTTGCGTCGGATTCGAAAATCTAGACTCACAGGAGAACGACCGTTAGGTACACGAGGCAGCAATATCCCTCGGAGACAAGTCGGCTGGAGGACAATGTATTGAATCGCGACGGAATTTGAGTGTTCCATCGTGATTAGGAGGTCCTGAACGTTACATTAACTATCAGTTATGCGTCGGATTCGTAAATCTAGACTCACAGGAGAACGACAATATGGTGCCCGAGGCAGCAATAGACCCTTGGATACAAGTCGGCTGGAGGACGATGTATTGAATCTCGTCGCAATATGAGTGACCCATCGTCATTAGGAGGCCCGAACGTTACAATTAACTTTCAGTTTTGCGTCGGATTCGATAATCTGACTCACAGGAGGACGACCAAAGGGCGCCCGAGGCAACAATAGACCCTTGGAGACAAGTCGACTGGAGGACGATGTATTGAATCGCGACGGAATTTGAGTGTTCCATGGTCATTAGGAGGCCCTGAACGTTACACTAAACTATCAGTATCGCGTCGGATTCGAAAATCTCGACTCACAAGACACGGACCGTATGGTACAATAAGGCAGCAATATCCCTTTGAAGACAAATCGGCTGGAGGACGATGTATTGAATCTCGACGCAATATGAGTGACCCATCGTCATTAGGAGGCCCTGAACGTTACAATTAACTATCAGTTTTGCGACGGATACGATAATCTAGACTCACAGGAGGACGACCAAAGGGCGTCCGAGGCAACAATAGACCCTTGGAGACAAGTCGACTGGAGGACGATGTATTAAATCGCGACGGAATTTGAGTGACCCATCGACATTAGGAGGCCGTGAACGTAACAACTAACTATCAGTTTAGCATCGGATTCGAAAATCTAGAATCACAGGAGACGGACCATATGGTGCCCGAGGCAGCATATATACCCTTGGAGACAAGTCGACTGGAGGACGATGTATTGAATCGCGACGTAATTTGAGTGTTCCATCGTCATTAGGAGGCCCTGAACGTTACAATTAATTATCATTTTGCGTCGGATTCGATAATCTAGACTCACAGGAGAACGACTTAAGGTACCCGAGGCAGCAATAGACCCTTGGATACAAGTCAGCTGGAGGGCGATGTATTGAATTGCGACGTAATTTGAGTTTTCCATCGTCATTAGGAGGCCATGAACGTTACAATAAACTATCAGTATCGCGTCGGATTCGAAAACTCGACTCACTAGTGACGGACCGTATGGTACCCAAGGCAGCGATATCGCGTTGAATACAAGTCGGCTGGAAGACGATGAATTGAATCTCGACGGAATTTGAGTGTTCCATCGTCATTAGGAGGCCCGGAACGTTATAATTAACTCTCAGTTTTGCGTCGTATTCGAAAATCTGACTCACAGGGGAACGACAATAAGGTGCCCGTGGCAGCAATAGACCCTTGGAGACAAGTCGGCTGGAGGACGATGTATTGAATCTCGACGCAATTTGAGTGACCCATCGTAATTAGGAGGCCTTGAACATTACAACTAACTATCAGTTTTGAGTCGGATTCGATAATCTAGACTCACAGGAGGACGCCCAAAAGGCGCCCGACGCAACAATAGATCCTTGGAGACAAGTCGACTGGAGGACGATGTATTGAATCGCGACGGAATTTGAGTGTTCCACCGTCATTAGGAGGCCCTGAACGTTACAATTTGCGTCTGATTTGATAATCTAGACTCACAGGAGAACGACCATACGGTGCCCGAGGCAGCAATAGACCCTTGGAGACCATTCGGCTGGAGGACGATGTATTGAATCGCGACGTAATTTAAGTGTTCCATCGTCATTAGGAGGCCCTGAACGTTACAATATACTATCAGTATCCCGTCGCATTCGAAAATCTCGACTCACAAGAGACGGACCGTATGGTACCCAAGGCAGCAATATCCCCTTGAAGACAAGTCGGCTGGATGACGATGTATTGAATCTCGACGCAATTTGAGTGTTCCATCGCCATTAGGTGGCCTTGAACGTTACAATTAACTATCAGTATCGCGTCGGATTCGTAAATCTAGACTCACAGGAGAACGAATACAAGGTGCCCGAGGCAGCAATAGACCCTTCGAGACAAGTCGGCTGGAGGCCGATGAATTGAATCTCGACGCAATTTGAGTGTTCCATCGACATTAGGAGGCCCTTAAAGTTACAATTAACTATCAGTTTTGCGTCGGATTCCATAATCTAGACTCACAGGAGAACGACCAAATGGCGCCCGAGGCAACAATAGACCCTTGGAGACAATTCGGCTGGAGGACGATCTGTTGAATCGCGCCGCAATTTGAGTGTTCCATTGTCATTAGGAGGCCCTGTACGTTACAATTAACCATCAGTTTCGCGTCGGATTCGAAAATCTCGACTCACAAGTGACGGACTGTATGGTACCCAAGGCAGCAATATCCCCTTGAATACAAGTCGGCTGGAGGACGAAGTATTGAATCTCAACGCAGTTTGTGTGTTCCATCGTCATTAGGAGGCCCTGATCGTTATAATTAACTCTCAGTTTTGCGTCGGATTCGAAAATCTAGACTCACAGAATAACGACCATAAGGTGCCCAAGGCAGCAATATCCCCTTGGAGACAAGTCGGCTGGATGACGATATATAAGAATCTCGACGTAATGTGAGTGTTCCATCGCTATTAGGTGGCCCTGAACGCTACAATTAACTATCAGTATGGCGTCAAATTCGAAAATCTAGACTCACAGGAGACGGATCGTATAGTGCCCGACGCAGCAAAATCCCCTTGGAGACAAGTCGGCTGGAGGACGATGTATTCAATCTCTACGCAATTTGAGTACTCCATCGTCATTTGGAGGCCCTGAAGGTTACAATTAACTATCAGTTTTGCGTCGGATTCGAAAATCTAGACTCACAGGAGAACGACCGTTAGGTACACGAGGCAGCAATATCCCCTCGGAGACAAGTCGGCTGGAGGACAATGTATTGAATCGCGACGGAATTTGAGTGTTCCATCGTGATTAGGAGGTCCTGAACGTTACATTAACTATCAATTTTGCGTCGGATTCGATAATCTGGACTCACAGGAGGACGACCAAAGGGCGCCCGAGGCAACAATAGACCCTTGGAGACAAGTCGACTGGAGGTCGATGTATTGAATCGCGACGGAATTTGAGTGACCCATCGACATTAGGAGGCCGTGAACGCTACAACTAACTATCAGTTTAGCATCGGATTCGAAAATCTAGAATCACAGGAGACGCACCATATGGTGCCCGAGGCAGCAATAGACCCTTGGAGACAAGTCAGCTGGAGGGCGATGTATTGAATTGCGACGTAATTTGAGTGACCCATCGTAATTAGGAGGCCTTGAACATTACAATTAACTATCAGTTTTGAGTCGGATTCGATAATCTAGACTCACAGGAGGACGCCCAAAAGGCGCCCGACGCAACAATAGACCCTTGGAGACAAGTCGACTGGAGGACGATGTATTGAATCGCGACGGAATTTGAGTGTTCCATCGTCATTAGGAGGCCCTGAACGTTACAATTAACTATCATTTTGCGTCGGATTTGATAATCTAGACTCACAGGAGAACGACCATTGGGTGCCCGAGGTAGTAATAGACCCTTGGAGACAATTCGGCTGTAGGACGATGTATTGAATCGCGACGTAATTTAAGTGTTCCATCGTCATTAGGAGGCCCTGAACGTTACAATAAACTATTAGTATTTCGTCGCATTCGAAAATCTCGACTCACAAGAGACGTTCCGTATGGTACCCAAGGCAGCAATATCCCCTTGAAGACAAGTCGGCTGGAGGACGATGTATTGAATCTCGACGCAATTTGAGTGTTCCATCGCCATTAGGTGGCCTTGAACGTTACAATTAACTATCAGTTATGCGTCGGATTCGTAAATCTAGACTCACAGGTGAACGAATACAAGGTGCCCGAGGCAGCAATAGACCCTTCGAGACAAGTCGGCTGGAGGCCGATGAATTGAATCTCGACGCAATTTGAGTGTTCCATCGACATTAGGAGGCCCTTAAAGTTACAATTAACTATCAGTTTTGCGTCGGATTCCATAATCTAGACTCACAGGAGAACGTCCAAAAGGCGCCCAGGGCAACAATAGACCCTTGGAGACAATTCGGCTGGAGGACGATGAATTGAATCTCCACGCAATTTGAGTGTTCCATCGACATTAGGAGGCCCTGAAAGTTACAATTAACCATCAGTTTTGCGTCGGATTCGAAAATCTAGACTCACAGGAGCACGATCATAAGGTGCCAGAGGCAGCAATAGACCCTTGGAGACAATTTGGCTAGAGGACGATGTATTGAATCTCGACGAAATTTGAGTGTTCCATCGTCATTAGGAGGCCCTGAACGTTACGATTAAATATAATTTTGCGTCGGATTCGATAATCTAGACTCACAGGAGAACGACCATAAGGTGCCCGAGGCAGCAATAGGCCCTTGGAGACAAGTCAGCTGAAAGACGATGTATTGAATCTCGACGCAATTTGAGTGACCCATCGTCATGAGGAGGCCCTGAACGTTACAATTATCTATCAGTATTGCGTCGGATTCGATAATCTAGACTCACAGGAGGACGACCAAAAGGCGCCCGAGGCAACAATAGACCCTTGGAGACAAGTCGGCTGGAGGCCGATGTATTGAATCGCGACGGAATTTGAGTGTTCCATCGTCATTAGGAGGCCCTGAACGTTAGAATTAAATATCATTTTGCGTCGGATTCGATAATCTAGACTCACAGGAGAACGACCATGAGGTGCCCGAGGCAGCAATAGACCCTTGGAGACTAGTCGGCTGGAATACGATGTATTGAATCTCGACGCAATTTGAGTTTTCCATCGTCATTAGGAGGCCCTGAACGTTACAATTAACAATATGTTTTGCGTCGGATTCCATAATCTGGACTCACAGGAGGACGACCAAAAGGCGCCCGAGGCAACAATAGACCCTTGGAGACCAGTCGGCTGGAGGACGATGTATTGAATTACGACGCAATATGAGTGTTCCATCGTCATTAAGAGGACCTGAAAGTTACAATTAACCATCAGTTTCGCGTCGGATTCGAAAATCTAGACGCACAGGAGCACGACCATAAGGTGCCAGAGGCAGCAATAGACCCTTGGAGACAAGACGGCTGGAGGACGATGTATTGAATCTCGACGCAATTTGAGTGTTCCATCGTCATTAGGAGCCGTGAACGTTACAATTAACTATCAGTTTTGCGTCTGATTCGATAATCTAGACTCACAGGAGAAAGACCAAAAGGCACCCGAGGCAACAATTTACCCTTGGAACACGTCGGCTGGAGGACGATGTATTGAATCACGACGCAATTTGAGTGTTCCATCGTCATTAGGAGACCCTGAACGTTGCAATAAACTATCAGTATCGCGTCGGATTCTAAAATCTCGACTCACAAGAGACGGATCGTATGGATCCCAAGGAAGCAATATCCCCTTGAAGACAAGTCAGCCGGAGGACGATGTTTTGAATCTCGACGCAATTGGAGTGTTCCATCGTCATTAGGAGGCCCTGAACGTTAGAATTAACTATCAGTTTTGCGTCGGATTCGAACATCTACACTCACAGGAGAACGACCATAAGGTGCCCGAGGCAGCAATAGACCCTTGGAGACAAGTCGGCTGGAGGACGATGTATTGAATCGCGACGCAATTTGAATGTTCCTTCGCAATTAGGAGGCCCTGAACGTTGCAATTAACTATCAGTTTTGCGTCGGATTCCATAATCTAGACTCACAGGAGAACGACCAATAGGCGCCCGAGGGAACAATAGATCCTTGGAGACAAGTCGGCTGGAAGGCGATGTATTGAATTGCGACGCAATATGAGTGTTCCATCGTCATTAAGAGGCCCTGAAAGTTACAATTAACCATCAGTTTCGCGTCGGATTCGAAAATCTAGACTCACAGGAGCACGACCGTAAGGTGCCAGATTCAGCAATAGACCCTTGGAGACAAGTCGTCTGGAGGACGATGTATTGAATCTCGACGCAATTTGAGTGTTCCATCGTCATTAGGAGCCGTGAACGTTACAATTAACTATCAGTTTGCCGTCGGATTTGATAATCTAGACTCACAGGAGTACGACCAAAAGGCGCCCGAGGCAACAATAGACCCTTGGAACAAGTCGGCTGGAGGACGATGTATTGAATCACGACGCAACTTGAGTGTTCCATCGTTTAGGAGGCCCTGAACGTAACAGTTAACTATCAGTTTCGGGTCGGATTCGTAAATCTAGACTCACAGGAGACGGACCATATGGTACCCGAGCCAGCAATATCCCCTTGGCGACAAGGCGGCTGAAGGACGATGTGTAGGGTCTCGACGCAATTTGAGTGTTCCATCGTCATTAGGAGGCCCTGAACGTTACAATTAACTATCAGTTTTGCGTGGGAATCGAAAATGTAGAGTCACAGCAGAACGACCATAAGGTGCCCGAGGCAGCAATAGATCCTTGGAGACAAGTCGGCTGAAGGACGATGTATTGAATCTCGACGCAATTTGAGTGTTCCATCATCATTAGGAGGCCCCGAACGTTACATTAACTATCAGTTTTGCGTCGGATTCGACAATCTAAACTCACAGGAGAACGACAGTAAGGTGCCCGAGGCAACAATAGATCCTTGGAGACAATTCGGCTGGAGGACAATGTATTGAATCGCGACTTAATCTGAGTGTTCCATCGTCATTAGGAGGCCGTGAACGTTACAACTAACTATCAGTTAACATTGGATTCGAAAATCTAGGATCACAGGAGACGGACCATATGGTGCCCGAGGCAGCAATAGACCCTTGGAGACAAGTCGGCTGGAGGACGATGTATTGAATCTCGACGCAATTTGATTGACCCATCGTAATTAGGAGGCCTTGAACATTACAATTAACTATCAGTTTTGAGTCGGATTCGATAATCTAGACTCCCAGGAGGACGCCCAAAAGGCGCCCGAAGCAACAATAGACCCTTGGAGACAAGTCGACTGGAGGACGAGGTATTGAATCGCGACGGAATTTGAGTGTTCCATTGTCATTAGGAAGCCCTGAACGTTACAATTAACTATCATTTTGCGTCGGATTTAATAATCTAGACTCACAGGAGAACGACCATAGTGTGCCTGAGGCAGCAATAGACCCTTGGAGACAATTCGGCTGGAGGACGATGTATTGAATCGCGACGTAATTTAAGTGTTCCATCGTCATTAGGAGGCCCTGAACGTTACAATAAACTATCAGTATCCCGTGGCATTCGAAAATCTCGACTCACAAGAGACGGACCGTATGGTACCCAAGGCAGCAATATCCCCTTGAAGACAAGTCGGGTGGAGGACGATGTATTGAATCTCGACGCAATTTGAGTGTTCCATCGCCATTAGGTGGCCCTGAAAGTTACAATTAACCATCAGTTTCGCGTCGGATTCGAAAATCTAGACTCTCAGGAGCACGATCATAAGGTGCCAGAGGCAGCAATAGACCCTTGGAGACAATTTGGCTGGAGGACGAAGTATTGAATCTCGACGCAATTTGAGTGTTCCATCGTCATTAGGAGGCCCTGAACGTTACAATTAACTATATGTTTTGCGTCGGATTCCATAATCTGGACTCACAGGAGGACGACCAAAAGGCGCCCAAGGCAACAATAGACCCTTGGAGAACAGTCGGCTGGCGGACGATGTATTGATTTACGACGCAATATGAGTGTCCCATCGTCATTAAGAGCACCTGAAAGTTACAATTAACCATCAGTTTCGCGTCGGATTCGAAAATCTAGACTCACAGGAGCACGACCATAAGGTGCCAGAGGCAGCAATAGACCCTTGGAGACAAGTCGTCTGGACGACGATGTATTGAATCTCGACGCAATTTGAGTGTTCCATCGTCATTAGGAGGCCCTGAACGTTACAATTAACTATCAGTTTCACGTCGGATTCGAAAATCTAGACTCACAGGAGACGGACCATCTGGTGCCCGAGGCAGCAATATTCCTCTGGAGACTAGTCGGTTGGAGGACGATGTATTCACTCTCGACGCAATTTGAGTGTTCCATCGTCATTAGGAGGCCCTGAACGTTGCAATTAACTATCAGTTTCACGTCGGATTCGAAAATCTAGACTCACAGGAGACGGACCATCTGTTGCCCGAGGCAGCAATATTCCTCTGGAGACAAGTCGGCTGGAGGACGATGTATTCACTCTCGACGCAATTTGAGTGTTCCATCGACATTAGGAGGCCCTGAAAGTTACAATTATCCATCAGTTTCGCGTCGGATTCGAAAATCTAGACTCTCAGGAGCACGATCATAAGGTGCCAGAGGCAGCAATAGACCCTTGGAGACAATTCGGCTGGATGACGATGAATTGAATCTCCACGCAGTTTGAGTGTTCCATCGTCATTAGGAGCCCCTGAACGTTACAATTAACTATCAGATTTGCGTCGGATTCGACAATCTAGACTCACAGGAGAACGACAGTAAGGTGCCCGAGGCAGCAATAGACCCTTGGAGACAAGTCGGCTGGAGGACGATGTATTGAATCTCGACGCAATTTGAGTGTTCTACTGTCATTAGGAGGCCCTGAACGTTGCAATAAACTATCAGAATCGCGTCGGTTTCTAAATTCTCGACTCACAAGAGATGGATCGTATGGATCCCAAGGAAGCAATATCCGCTTGAAGACAAGTCGGTTGGAGGACGATGTATTGAATCTCGCCACAATTTGAGTGTTCCATCGTCATTAGGAGGCCTTGAACGTTGCAAATAACTATCAGTTTCGAGTCGGATTCGAAAATCTAGACTCACAGGAGACGGATCATATGGTGCCCGACGCAGCAATATCCCCTTGGAGACAATTCAGCCGGAGGGCGATGTTTTGAATCTCGACGCAATTTGAGTGTTCCATCGTCATTATTAGGCCCTGAACGTTAGAATTAACTATCAGTTTTGCGTCGGATTCGAACATCTACACTCACAGGAGAACGACCATAAGGTGCCCGAGGCAGCAATAGACCGTTGGAGACAAGTCGGCTGGAGGACGATGTATTGAATCTCGACGCAATTTGAGTGTTCCATAGTTATTAGGAGGACATGAACGTACAACTATCAGTTATGCGACGGATTCGAAAATCTAGACTCACAGGTGGTCGTACAAAAGGCGCCCGAGGCAACAATGCACCCTTGGAGACAAGTCGGCTGGAGGACGATGTGTTGAATCTCGACGCAATTTGAGTGAGCCATCGTCATTAGGTGGCCCTGAACGTTACAATTAGCTATCAGTTTTGCGTCGGATTCGATAATCTAGACTCACAGGAGAACGACCAAAAGGCGCCCGAGGCAACAATAGACCCTTGTAACAAGTCGGCTGGAGCACGATGTATTGGATCACGACGCAATTTGAGTGTTCCATCGTCATTAGGAGGCCCTGAACGTTGCAATTAACTATCAGTTTCACGTCGAATTCGAAAATCTAGACTCACAGGAGACGGACCATCTGGTGGCCGAGGCAGCAATATTCCTCTGCAGACAAGTCGGCTGGAGGACGATGTATTCTCTCTCGACGCAATTTGAGTGTTCCATCGTCATTAGGAGCCCCTGAACGTTGCAATTAACTATCAGTTATGCGTCGGATTCGAATATCTAGACTCACTGGAGGACGACAAAAAGGCGCCCGAGGCAACAATAGACCCTTGGAGACAAGTCGGCTGGAGGACGATATATTGAATCGCGACGCAAATTAAATATTCCATCGTCATTAGGAGGCCCTGAATGTTACAATTAAGTATGAGTTTTGCGTCGGATTCGATAATCTAGACCCACAGGAGAACGACCATAAGGTGCCCGAGGCAGCAATAGACCCTTGGGGCCAAGTCAGCCGACTTGTCTCCAAGGGTCTATTGCTGCCTCGGGCACCATATTGTCGTTCTCCTGTGAGTCTAGATTTACGAATCCGACGCATAACTGAAAGTTAATGTAACGTTCAGGACCTCCTAATCACGATGGAACACTCAAATTCCGTCGCGATTCAATACATTGTCCTCCAGCCGCCTTGTCTCCAAGTGTCTATTGTTGCCTCGGGCGCCTTTTGCTCGTTCTCCTGTGAGACTAGATAATGGAATGCGACGCAAAACTGATAGTTAATTGTAACATTCAGGGCCTCCTAAACGATGGAACACTCAAATTGCGTCGTGATTCAATACATCGTCCTCCAGCCGACTTGTTCCAAGGGTCTATTGTTGCCTCGGGCGCCTTTTGGTCGTACTCCTGTGAGTCTAGATTATCGAATCCGACGGCAAACTGATAGTTAATTGTAACGTTCAGGGCCACCTAATGACGATGGCTCACTCAAATTGCGTCGAGATTCAACACATAGTCCTCCAGACGACTTGTCTCCAAGGGTCTATTGCTGAATCTGGCACCTTACGGTCTTGCTCCTGTGAGTCTAGATTTTCGAATCCGACGCGAAACTGATGGTTAATTGTAACTTTCAGGGCCTCTTAATGACGATGGAACACTCATATTGCGTCGCAATTCAATACATCGCCTTCCAGCCGACTTGTCTCCAAGGATCTATTGTTCCCTCGGGCGCCTATTGGTCGTTCTCCTGTGAGTCTAGATTATGGAATCCGACGCAAAACTGATAGTTAATTGCAACGTTCAGGGCCTCCTAATGACGAAGGAACATTCAAATTGCATCGCGATTCAATACATCGTCCTCCAGCCGACTTGTCTCCAAGGGTCTATTGCTGCCTCGGGCACCTTATGGTCGTTCTCCTGTGAGTGTAGATGTTCGAATCCGACGCAAAACTGATAATTAATTCTAACGTTCAGGGCCTCCTAATGACGATGGAACACTCCAATTGCGTCGAGATTCATAACATCGTCCTCCGGCTGACTTGTCTTCAAGGGGATATTGCTTCCTTGGGATCCATACGATCCGTCTCTTGTGAGTCAAGATTTTAGAATCCGACGCGATACTGATAGTTTATTGCAACGTTCAGGGCGTCCTAATGACGATGGAACACTCAAATTGCGTCGTGATTCAATACATCGTTCTCCAGCCGACTTGTTCCAAGGGTAAATTGTTGCCTCGGGTGCCTTTTGGTCTTTCTCCTGTGAGTCTAGATTATCGAATCAGACGCAAAACTGATAGTTAATTGTAACGTTCACGGCTCCTAATGACGATGGAACACTCAAATTGCGTCGAGATTCAATACATCGTATTCCAGCCGACTAGTCTCCAAGGGTCTATTGCTGCCTCGGGCACCTCATGGTCGTTCTCCTGTGAGTCTAGATTATCGAATCCGACGCAAAATGATATTTAATTCTAACGTTCAGGGCCTCCTAATGACGATGGAACACTCAAATTCCGTCGCGATTCAATACATCGGCCTCCAGCCGACTTGTCTCCAAGGGTCTATTGTTGCCTCGGGCGCCTTTTGGTCGTCCTCCTGTGAGTCTAGATTATCGAATCCGACGCAATACTGATAGTTAATTGTAACGTTCAGGGCCTCCTCATGACGATGGGTGACTCAAATTGCGTCGAGATTCAATACATCGTCTTTCAGCTGGCTTGTCTCCAAGGGTCTATTGCTGCCTCGGGCACCTTATGGTCGTTCTCCTGTGAGTCTAGATTATTGAATCCGACGCAAAATGATATTTAATCGTAACGTTCAGGGCCTCCTAATGACGATGGAACACTCAAATTTCGTCGAGATTCAATACATCGTCCTCTAGCCAAATTGTTTCCAAGGGTCTATTGCTGCCTCTGGCACCTTATGATCGTGCTCCTGTGAGTCTAGATTTTCGAATCCGACGCGAAACTGATGGTTAATTGTAACTTTCAGGGCCTCCTAATGTCGATGGAACACTCAAATTGCGTGGAGATTCAATTCATCGTCCTCCAGCCGAATTGTCTCCAAGGGTCTATTGTTGCCCTGGGCGCCTTTTGGTCGTTCTCCTGTGAGTCTAGATTATGGAATCCGTCGCAAAACTGATAGTTAATTGTAACTTTCAGGGCCTCCTAATGTCGACGGAACACTCAAATTGCGTCGAGATTCAATACATCGTCCTCCAGCCGACTTGTCTTCAAGGGGATATTGCTGCCTTGGGTACCATACGGAACGTCTCTTGTGAGTCGAGATTTTCGAATGCGACGGGATACTGATAGTTTATTGTAACGTTCAGGGCCTCCTAATGACGATGGAACACTTAAATTACGTCGCGATTCAATACATCGTCCTACAGCCGAATTGTCTCCAAGGGTCTATTACTACCTCGGGCACCCAATGGTCGTCCTTCTGTGAGTCTAGATTATCAAATCCGACGCAAAATGATAGTTAATTGTAACGTTCAGGGCCTCCTAATGACGATGGAACACTCAAATTGCGTAGAGATTGAATACATCGTCCTCTAGCCGACTTGTCTCCAAGTTGATTTTGCTGCGTCGGGCACCATACGATCCGTCTCCTGTGAGTCTAGATTTTCGAATTAGACGCGATACTGATAGTTAATTGTAACTTTCAGGGCCTCGTAATGTCGATGGAACACTCAAATTGCGTCGCGATTCAATACATCGGCCTCCAGTCGACTTGTCTCCAAGGGTATATATGCTGCCTCGGGCACCATATGGTCCGTCCCCTGTGATTCTAGATTTTCGAATCCGATGCTAAACTGATAGTTAGTTGTAACGTTCACGGCCTCCTAATGTCGATGGGTCACTCAAATTCCGTCGCGATTCTATACATCGTCCTCCAGTCGACTTGTCTCCAAAGGTCTATTGTTGCCTCGGACGCCCTTTGGTCGTCCTCCTGTGAGTCTAGATTATCGTATCCGTCGCAAAACTGATAGTTAATTGTAACGTTCAGGGCCTCCTAATGACGATGGGTCACTCATATTGCGTCGAGATTCAATACATCGTCCTCCAGCCGATTTTTCTTCAAAGGGATATTGCTGCCTTTTTGTACCATACGGTCCGTGTCTTGTGAGTCGAGATTTTCGAATCCGACGCGATACTGATAGTTTAGTGTAACGTTCAGGGCCTCCTAATGACGATGGAACACTCAAATTCCGTCGCGATTCAATACATCGTCCTCCAGTCGACTTGTCTCCAAGGGTCTATTGTTGACTCGGGCGCCCTTTGGTCGTCCTCCTGTGAGTCAGATTATCGAATCCGACGCAAAACTGATAGTTAATTGTAACGTTCGGGCCTCCTAATGACGATGGGTCACTCATATTGCGTCGAGATTCAATACATCGTCCTCCAGCCGACTTGTCTCCAAGGGTCTATTGCTGCCTCGGGCACCATATTGTCGTTCTCCTGTGAGTCTAGATTTACGAATCCGACGCATAACTGATAGTTAATGTAACGTTCAGGACATCCTAATCACGATGGAACACTCAAATTCCGTCGCGATTCAGTACATTGTCCTCCAGCCGACTTGTCTCCGAGGGGATATTGCTGCCTCGTGTACCTAACGGTCGTTCTCCTGTGAGTCTAGATTTTCGAATCCGACGCAAAACTGATAGTTAATTGTAACCTTCAGGGCTTCCTAATGACGATGGAACACTCAAATTGCGTAGAGATTGAATACATCGTCCTCTAGCCGACTTGTCTCCAAGTTGATTGTGCTGCGTCGGGCACCATACGATCCGTCTCCTGTGAGTCTAGATTTTCGAATTAGACGCGATACTGATAGTTAATTGTAACTTTCAGGGCCTCGTAATGTCGATGGAACACTCAAATTGCGTCGAGATTCAATTCATCGGCCTCCAGCCGACTTGTCTCCAAGGGTCTATTGCTGCCTCGGGCACCTTGTATTCGTTCTCCTGTGAGTCTACATTTACGAATCCGACGCATAACTAATAGTTAATTATAGCGTTCAGGGCCACCTAATAGCGATGGAACACTCACATTACGTCGAGATTCTTATATATCGTCATCCAGCCGACTTGTCTCCAAGGGGATATTGCTGCCTTGGGCACCTTATGGTCGTTATTCTGTGAGTCTAGATTTTCGAATCCGACGCAAAACTGAGAGTTAATTATAACGTTCAGGGCCTCCTAATGACGATGGAACACACAAACTGCGTTGAGATTCAATACTTCGTCCTCCAGCCG
This sequence comes from Schistocerca serialis cubense, assembly GCF_023864345.2. NCBI lineage: Eukaryota > Metazoa > Arthropoda > Insecta > Orthoptera > Acrididae > Schistocerca > Schistocerca serialis. The sequence goes on from NC_064644.1 coordinate 641,459,980, forward strand.
ACTTGTCTTCAAGGGGATATTGCTGCCTTGGGTACCATACGTTCCGTCTCTTGTGAGTCGTGATTTTGGAATCCGACGCGATACTGATAGTTTATTGTAACGTTCAGGGCCTCTTAATGACGATGGAACACCCAAATTCCGTCGCGATTCAATACATCGTCCTCCAGTCGACTTGTCTCCAAGGGTCTATTGTTGCCTCGGGCGCCCTTTGGTCGTCCTCCTGTGAGTCTAGATTATCGAATCCGACGCAAAACTGATAGTTAATTGTAACGCTCAGGGCCTCCTAATGACGATGGGTCACACATATTGCCTCGAGATTCAATACATCGTCCTCCAGCCGACTTGTCTCCGAGGGGATATTGCTGCCTCGGTCACCCTATGGTCGTTCTCCTGTGAGTCTAAATTTTCGAATCCGACGCATAACTGATAGTTAATGTAACGTTCAGGGCCTCCTAATGACGATGGAACACTCAAATTCCGTCGAGATTCAATATATCGTCCTCCAGCCGACTTGTCTCCAAGGGGATATTGCTGCCTTGGGTACCATACGGTCCGTCTCTTGTGAGTCGAGATTTTCGAATCCGACGCAATACTGATAGTTTATTGTTACGTTCAGGGCCTCCTAATGTCGATTTAACACTTAAATTACGTCGCGATTCAATACATCGTCCTCCAGTCGACTTGTCTCCAAGGGTCTATTGTTGCCTCGGGCGCCTTTTGGTCGTCCTCCTGTGAGTCTAGTTTAACGAATCCGACGCAAAACTGATAGTTAATTGTAACGTTCAGGTCCTCCTAATGACTATGGAACACTCAAATGGCGTCGAGATTCAATTCATCGTACTCTAGCCCACTTGTCTCCAAGGGTCTATTGCTGCCTCGGGCACATTTTGGTCGTACTCCTGTGAGTCTAGATTTTTGAATCCGACGCGACGCTGATAGTTAAATGTAACGTTCAGGGCCTCCTAATGACGATGGAACACTCAAATTGAGTCGAGATTCAATACATCGTCCTCCAGCCGACTTGTTTCCAAGGATCTATTGCTGCCTCGGCCACCGTATGGTCGTTCTCCTGTGAGTCTAGATTATCGAATCCGACGCAAAACTGATACTTAATTGTAACGTTCAGGGCCTCCTAATGACGATGGAACATTCAAATTGCGTCGAGATTCAATACATCGTCCTTCAGCCGACTTGTCTTCAAGGGTCTATGGCTGCCTCGGGCTCCTTATGGTCGTTCTCCTGTGACTCTAGATTTTCGAATCCGACGCAAAACTGATAGTTAATTGTAACGTTCAGGGCCTCCTAATGACGATGGAGAACTCAAATTGCTTCGAGATTCAATACATCGTCCTTCAGCCGACTTGTCTCCAAGGGGATATGGCTGCCTCGGGCAATATATGGTCCGTCTCCTGTAAGTCTAGATTATCGAATCCAACGCAAGATGATAGTTAATTATAACGTTCAGGGCCAACTAATGACGTTGGAACACTCAAATTGCGTTTGAGATTCAATACATCGTCCTTTAGCAGACTTGTCTCCAAGGGTCTATTGCTGCCTCGGGCACCTTATGGTCGATCTCCTGTGAGTCTAGATTTTCGAATCCGACGCAAAACTGATAGTTAATTGTAACGTTCAGAGCGTCCTAATGACGATGGAACACTCAATTTGCGTCGAGATTCAATACTACGTCCTCCAGCCGACTCGTCTCCAAAGGGATATTGCTGCGTCGGGCACCATATGATCCGTCCCGTCGAGGCTAGATTTTCGAATCCGACGCTATACTGTTAGTTAATTGTAACGTTCAGGGCCTCCTAATGACGATGGAACACTCAACTTGCGTCGAGAAACAATACATCGTCCTCCAGCAGACTTGACTCCAACGGTCTATTGCTGCCTCGGGCACCTTATGGTCGATCTCCTGTGAGTCTAGATTTTCGAATCTGACGTAAAACGGATAGTTAACTGTATCTTCCGGGTCTCCTAATGACGATGGAACACTCAAATGTCGTCGAGATTAAATTCATCGTCCTCTAGCCAACTTGTCACCAAGGGGATATTGCTGCCTCGGGCACCTTATGGTCCGTCTCCTGTGAGTCTAGATTTTGGAATCCGACGCGAAACTGATAGTTAAATGTAACGTTCAGGGCCTCCTAATGACGATGGAACACTCAAATTGCGTCGAGATTCAATACATCGTCCTTTAGCCGACTTGTCTCGGGCACCTTATGTTCGTTCTCCTGTGAGTCTAGATTTTCGAATCCGACGCAAAACTGATAGTTAATTGTAACGTTCAGGGCCACCTAATGACGATGGAACACTCAAATTGCGTCGACATTCAATTCATCGTCCTCCAGCCGACTTGTCTCCAAGGGTTTATTGCTGCCTTGGGCAACTTATGGTCGTTCTCCTGTGAGTCTAGATTTTCGAATCCGACGCGAAACCGATGGTTAAATGTAACGTTCAGGGCGTCTTAATGACGATAGAACCGTCAATTTGCGTCGAGATTCAATACATCGTCCTCCAGCCGACTTGTCTCCAAGGGGATATTGCTGCGTCGGGCACCATATGATCCGTAGCTGCGAGTCTAGATTTTCGAATCCGACGGGATACTGATAGTTAATTGTAACGTTCAGGGCCTCCTAATGACGATGGAACACTCAAATTACGTCGAGATTCAATTCATCGTCCTCCAGGCGAATTGTCTCCAAGGGTTTATTGCTGCCTCGGGCGCCTTTTGGTCGTCCTCCTGTGAGTCTAGATTATCGAATCCGACGCAAAACGTATAGTTAATTATAACGTTCAGGGCCTCCTAATGACGATGGAACACTCAAATGGCGTAGAGATTCAATACATCATCCTCCAGCCGACTTGTCTCCAAGGGGATATTCCTGCCTCGGGCACCATATGGTCCGTCTCCTGTGAGTCAAGATTTTCGAATCCGACGCGAAACTGATAGTTAATTGTAACGTTCAGGACCTCCTAATGCCGATGGAACACTCAAATTTCGTCGCGATTCAATTCATCGTCCTCCAGCCGATTTGTCTTCAAGGGTCTATTGCTGCCTGTGGCACCTAATGGTCGTTCTCTTGTGAGTCTAGATTTTCGAATCCGACACAAAACGGATAGTTAATTGTAACGTTCAGGGCCTCCTAATGACGATGGAATACTCAAATGGCGTCGAGATTCAATTCATCGTCCTCCAGCCGACTTGTCTCCAAGGCGATATTCCTGCCTCGGGCACCATATGGTCCGTCTCCTGTGAGTCAAGATTTTCGAATCCGACGCGAAACTGATAGTTAATTGTAACGTTCAGGACCTCCTAATGCCGATGGAACACACAAATTCCGTCGAGATTCAATACATCGTCCTCCAGCCGACTTGTCTCCATGGGTCTATTGCTGCCTCGGGCACCTTATGGTCGTTCCCTGTGAGTTTAGGGTATCGAAACCGACGCAAAACGGATAGTTAATTGTAACGATCAGGGCTTCCTAATGACGATGGAACTCTCAAATGGCGTCGAGATTCAATTCATCGTCCTCTAGCCCACTTGTCACCAATGGGATATTGCTGCCTCGGGCACCTTATGGTCCGACTCCTGTGAGTCTAGATTTTGGAATCCGACGCGACGCTGATAGTTAAATGTAACGTTCAGGGCCTCCTAATGACGATGGAACATTCAAATTGCGTCGAGATTCAATACATCGTCCTTCAGCCGACTTGTCTCTAAGGGGATATGGCTGCCTCGGGCAGTATATGGTCCGTCTCCTGTAAGTCTAGATTATCGAATCCGACGCAAAATGATAGTTAATTATAACGTTCAGGGCCAACTAATGACGTTGGAAAACTCAAATTGCGTCGAGATTCAATACATCGTCCTTCAGCAGACTTGTCTCCAAGGGTCTATTGCTGCCTCGGGCACCTTATGGTCGTTCTCCTGTGACTTTAGATTTTCGAATTCGACGCAAAACTGACAGTTAATTGTAACGCTCAGGGCCTCATAATGACGATGGAGCACTCAAATTGCTTCGAGATTCAATACATCGTCCTTCAGCCAATTTGTCTCCAAGGGTCTATTGCTGCCTCGGGCACCTTTTGTTCGTTCTCCTGTGAGTCTATATTTTCGAATCCGACGCAAAACTGATAGTTAATTGTAACGTTCAGGGCCTCCTAATGACGCCGGAAAACTCAAATTGCGTCGAGATTCAATACATCGTCCTCCAGCCGACTTGTCTCCAAGGGTCTATTGCTGCCTCGGGCACCTTATGGTCGATCTCCTGTGAGTCTAGATTTTCGAAACCGACGCAAAACTGTTAGTTAAATGTAACGATCAGAGCGTCCTAATGACGATGGAACACTCAATTTGCGTCGAGATTCAATACATCGACCTCCAGCCAACTCGTCTCCAAGGGGTTATTGCTGCGTCGGGCACCATATGATCCGTCTCGGCGAGTCTAGATTTTCGAATCCAACGCGATACTGATAGTTAATTGTAACGTTCAAGGCCTCCTAATGACGTTGGAACACTCAAATTGCGTCGAGATTCAATACATCGTCTTCCAGCCGACTTGTCTCCAAGGGGATATTGCTGCCTCGGGCACCATATGTTCCGTCTTCTGTGAGTCTAGATTTTCGAATCCGTCACATAACTGATAGTTAATTGTAACGTTCAGGGCCTCCTAATGACGATGGACAACTCAAATTGAGTCGAGATTCAATACATCGTCCTCCGGCCGACTTGTCTCCAATGGGATATTGCTGCCTCGGGCACCAAATGGTCCGTCTCCTGTGAGTCTAGATTTTCGACTCCGACCCAAAACTGATAGTTAATTGTAACGTTCCGGGCCTTCTAATATCGATGGAACACTCAAATTGCGTCGAGATTCAATACATCGTCCTCCAGCCGACTTGTCTCCAAGGATCTATTGCTGCCTCGGCCACCGTATGGTCGTTTTCCTGTGAGTCTAGATGATCGAATCCGATGCAAAACTGATACTTAATTGTAACGTTCAGGGTCTCCTAATGACGAAGGAACATTCAAATTGCGTCGAGATTCAATACATAGTCCTTCAGCCGGAATCTATAACTAGTGTCACAGGAATGGAACAAAGTCATAGTCAGTAAGAAGCGGCAGTCTTCTTGTACTTAAGTCGGCATTGTGCCTGTTCTATTTAATTCTGATGCAATTTCTGTGTTTCATCGTCAATAAGAAGGTCAGAGGGATAATGTAAACCTGAAGTGAAGCATCGCAATCTATAATTAGTGTCACAGGAATGGATCAAAACATAGTCAGTAAGAAGAGTCAGTCTTCTTGTCCTTAAGTCGGCATTGTGCCTTTTTTATTTAATTCCGATGCAATTTCTGTTTTTCATCGTCAGTAAGAAGGTCCAAAGGATACAGTAAACTTGGAGTGTAGTGTCGGAATCTATAACTAGTGTCACAGGAATGGTTCAAAACATAGGCAGTAAGAAGAGTCAGTCTTCGTGTACTTAAGTCGGCATTGTGCCTATTGTATTTAATTCCGATGCAAATTCTGTGTTTCATCGTCAATAAGAAGCTCAGAGGGATACCGCAAACCTGAAGTGAAGCATCGCAATCTATAACTAGTGTCACAGGAATGGTTCAAAACATAGTCTGTAAGAAGAGTCAGTCTTCTTGTACTTAAATCGGCATTGTGCCTTTTGTATTTAATTCTGATGCAATTTCTGTGTTTCATCGTCAATAAGAAGATCAGAGGGATACAGTAAACCTGAAGTGAAGCATCGGAATCTATAACTAGTGTCACAGGAATGGTTCAAAACATAGACAGTAAGAGAAGTCAGTCGTCTCGTACTTAAGTCAGCATTGTGCCTTTTCTATTTAATTCCGATGCAATTTCTGTGTTTCATCGTCAATAAGAAGGTCAGAGGGATATAGTAAACCAGATTTGAAGCATCCGAATCCATAACTAGTGTCACAGGAATGGTTCAAAACATAGTCAGTAAAAAGAGTCAGTCTTCTTGTACTTAATTCGGCATTGTGACTTTTGTATTTACTTCCGATGCAATTTCTGTGCTTCATCGTCAATAAGAAGGTCCAAGGGATACAATAAACCTGAAGTGAAGCATAGGAATCTATAACTAGTGTCACAGGAATGGTTCAAACATAAACAGTAAGTAGAGTCAGTCTTCGTGTACGTAAGTCGGCATTTTGCCCTTTGTATTTAATTCCGATGCAATTTCTGTGTTTCATCGTCAATAAGAAGGTCAGAGGGATACAGCAAACCTGAGGTGAAGCATCGCAATCTATAACTAGTGTCACAGGAATGGTTCAAAACATAGTCAGTAAGAAGAGTCGGTCTTCTTGTGGTTAAGTCTTCATTGTGCCTTTTCTATTTTATTCCGATGCAATTTCTGTTTTTCATCGTCAATAAGAAGGTCCAAGGGATACAGTAACCCTGGAGTGTAGCATCGGAATCTATAACTGGTGTCACAGGAATGGTTTAAACATAGGCAGTAAGAAGAGTCAGTCTTCGTGCACGTAAGTCGGCATTTTGCCCTTTGTATTTAATTCCGATGCAATTTCTGTGTTTCATCGTCAATAAGAAGGTCAGAGGGATATAGTAAACCAGAATTGAAGCATCCGAATCCATAACTAGTGTCACAGGAATGGTTCTTAACATAGTCAGTAAAAAGAGTCAGTCTTCTTGTACTTAATTCGGCATTGTGACTTTTGTATTTAATTCCGATGTAATTTCTGTGTTTCATCGTCAATAAGAAGGACCAAGGGATTCAATAAACCTGAAGTGAAGCATCGGAATCTATAACTAGTGTCACAGGAATGGTTCAAATCATAGTCAGTAAGAAGAGTCAGTCTTTTTGTACTTAAGTCGGCATTGTGCCTTTTGTGTTTAATTCCGATGTAATTTCTGTGTTTCATCGTCAATAAGAAGGTCCAAGGGATACAGTAAGCCTGAATAGAAGCGTTGGAATCTATAATTAGTGTCACAGGAATGGTTCAAATCATAGACAGTAAGAAGAGTCAGTCTTCTTGTACTTAACTCAGCATTGTGCCTTTTGTATTTAATTCCGATGCAATTTCTGTGTTTCATCGTCAATAAGAAGATCATAGGGATACAGTAAACCTGAAGTGAAGCATCGGAATCTATAACTAGTGTCACAGGAATGGTTCAAAACATAGTCACTAAGAAGAGTCAGTCTTCTTGTACTTAAGTCGGCATTGTGCCTTTTGTATTTAATTCCGATGCAATTTCCTTGTTTCATCGTCAATAAGAAGGTTTAAGGGATACGGTAAACCTGAAGTGAAGCATCGGAATCCATAACTAGTGTTACGAGAATGGTTCAAATCATAGTCAGTACAAAGAGTCAGTCTTCTTGTACTTAAGTCGGCATAGTGCCTTTTCTATTTCATTCCGATGCGATATCTGTGTTTCATCGTCAATAAGAAGGTCCAAGGGATACAGTAAACCTGAAGTGAAGCATCGGAATCTATAACTAGTGTCACAGGAATGGTTCAAAGTCATAGTCAGTAAGAAGCGTCAGTCTTCTTGTACTTAAGTCGGCATTGTGCCTTTTCTATTTAATTCTGTTGCAATTTCTGTGTTTCTTCGTCAATAAGAAGGTCCAAGGGAAACAGTAAACCTGGAGTGAAGCACCGGAATCAATAACTAGTGTCACAGGAATGGTTCAAAACATAGACAGTAGGAAGAGTCCGTCCTCTTGTACTTAAGTCGGCATTGTGCCTTTTCTATTTAGTTCCGATGCAATATCTGTGTTTCATCGTCAATAAGAAGGTCCAAGGGATACAGTAAACCTGGAGTGAAGCATCGGAATCTATAACTAGTGTCACAGGAATGGTTCAAAACATAGTCAGTAAGAAGAGTCAGTCTTCTTGTACTTAAGTCGGCATTGTGCCTGTTCTATATAATTCCGAAGCAATTTCTGTGTTTCATCGTCAATAAGAAGGTCAGAGGGATAATGTAAACCTGAAGTGAAGCATCGCAATCTATAACTAGTGTCACAGGAATGGATCAAAACATAGTCAGTAAGAAGAGTCAGTCTTCTTGTCCTTAAGTCGGCATTGTGCCTTTTGTATTTAATTCCGTTGCAATTTCTGTTTTCCATCGTCAGTAAGAAGGTCCAAAGGATACAGTAAACTTGGAGTGTAGTGTCGGAATCTATAACTAGTGTCACAGGAATGGTTCAAAACATAGACAGTAAGAACAGTCAGTCGTCTCGTACTTAAGTCGGCATTGTGCCTTTTCTATTTAATTCCGATGCAATTTCTGTGTTTCATCGTCAATAAGAAGGTCAGAGGGATATAGTAAACCAGAATTGAAGCATCCGAATCCATAACTAGTGTCACAGGAATGGTTCAAAACATAGTCAGTAAAAAGAGTCAGTCTTCTTGTACTTAATTCGGCATTGTGACTTTTGTATTTAATTCCGATGCAATTTCTGTGTTTCATCGTCAATAAGAAGGTCCAAGGGATACAATAAACCTGAAGTGAAGCATCGGAATCTATAACTAGTGTCACAGGAATTGTTCAAAGCATAGTCAGTAAAAAGAGTCAGTCTTCTTGTACTTAAGTCGGCATTGTGACTTTTGTATTTAATTCCGACGCAATTTCTGTGTTTCATCGTCAATAAGAAGGTCCAAGGGATACAATAAACCTGAAGTGAAGCATCGGAATCTATAACTAGTGTCACAGGAATGGTTCAAACATAAACAGTAAGAAGAGTCAGTCTTCGTGTACGTAAGTCGGCATTTTGCCCTCTGTATTTAATTCCGATGCAATTTCTGTGTTTCATCGTCAATAAGAAAGTCAGAGGGATACAGCAAACCTGAGGTGAAGCATCGCAATCTATAACTAGTGTCACAGGAATGGTTCAAAGCATAGTCAGTAAGAAGAGTCAGTCTTCTTGTAGTTAAGTCTTCATTGTGCCTTTTCTATTTTATTCCGATGCAATTTCTGAGTTTCATCGTCAATAAGGTCCAAGGGATTCAGTAAACCTTGAAGTGAAGCATCGGAATCTATCACTAGTGTCACAGGAATGGTTCAAAACATAGTCCGTAAGAAGTGTCAGTCTTCGTGTACTTAAGTCGGCATTGTGGCTTTTCTATTTAATTCTGATGCAATTTCTGTGTTTCATCGTCAATTACAAGGTCCAAGGGATACAGTAAACCTGGAGTGAAGCACCGGAATCTATAACTAGTGTCACAGGAATGGTTCAATGCATAGACAGTTGGAAGAGTCAGTCTTCTTGTACTTAAGTCTGCATTGTGCCTTTTGTATTTAATTCCGATGCAATTTCTGTGTTTCATCGTCAATAAGAAGGTCAGAGGGATATAGTAAACCAGAATTGAAGCATCCGAATCCATAACTAGAGTCACAGGAATGGTTCAAAACATAGTCAGTAAAAAGAGTCAGTCTTCTTGTACTTATGTCGGCATTGTGCCTTTTGTGTTTAATTCCGATGCAATTTCTGTGATTCATCGTCAATAAGAATGTCCAAGGGATACAGTAAGCCTGAATAGAAGCATAGGAATCTATAACTAGTGTCACAGGAATGGTTCAAATCATAGACAGTAAGAAGAGTCAGTCTTCTTGTACTTAAGTCAGCATTGTGCCTTTTGTATTTAATTCCGATGCAATTTCTGTGTTTCATCGTCAATTAGAAGATCATAGGGATACAGTAAACCTGAAGTGAAGCATCGGAATCTATAACTAGTGTCACAGGAATGGTTCAAAACATAGTCAGTAAGAAGAGTCAGTCATCTTGTACTTAAGTCGGCATTGTGCCTTTAGTATATAATTCCGATGCAATTTCTGTGTTTCATCGTCAACAAGAAGGTTTAAGGGATACAGTAAACCTGAAGTGAAGCATCGGAATCCATAATTAGTGTTACGAGAATGGTTCAAATCATAGTCAGTACAAAGAGTCAGTCTTCTTGTACTTAAGTCGGCATTGTGCCTTTTCTATTTCATTCCGATGCAATATCTGTGTTTCATCGTCAATAAGAAGGTCCAAGGGATACAGTAAACCTGAAGTGAAGCATCGGAATCAATAACTAGTGTCACAGGAATGGTCAAAGTCATAGACAGTAAGAAGCGTCAGTCTTGTTGTACTTAAGTCGGCATTGTGCCTTTTCTATTTAATTTTGATGCAATTTCTGTGTTTCATCGTCAATAAGAAGGTCCAAGGGAAACAGTAAACCTGGAGTGAAGCACCGGAATCAATAACTAGTGTCACAGGAATGGTTCAAAACATAGACAGTAGGAAGAGTCAGTCCTCTTGTACTTAAGTCGGCATTGTGCCTTTTCTATTTAGTTCCAATGCAATATCTGTGTTTCATCGTCAATAAGAAGGTCCAAGGGATACAGTAAACCTGGAGTGAAGCATCGGAATCTATAACTAGTGTCACAGGAATGGTTCAAAACATAGTCAGTAAGAAGAGTCAGTCTTCTTGTACTTAAGTCGGCATTGTGCCTGTTCTATTTAATTCCGATGCGATTTCTGTGTTTCATCGTCAATAAGAAGGTCAGAGGGATAATGTAAACCTGAAGTGAAGCATCGCAATCCATAACTAGTGTCACAGGAATGGATCAAAACATAGTCAGTAAGAAGAGTCAGTCTTCTTGTCCTTAAGTCGGCATTGTGCCTTTTGTATTTAATTCCGATGCAATTTCTGTTTTTCATCGTCAGTAAGAAGGTCCAAAGGATACAGTAAACTTGGAGTGTAGTGTCGGAATCTATAACTAGTGTCACAGGAATGGTTCAAAACATAGGCAGTAAGAAGAGTCAGTCTTCGTGTACTTAAGTCGGCATTGTGCCTATTTTATTTAATTCCGATGCAAATTCTGTGTTTCATCGTCAATAAGAAGGTCAGAGGGATACAGCAAACCTGAGGTGAAGCATCGCAATCTATAACTAGTGTCACAGGAATGGTTCAAAACATAGTCAGTAAGAAGAGTCAGTCTTCTTGTAGTTAAGTCTTCATTGTGGCTTTTCTATTTTATTCCGATGCAATTTCTGTGTTTCATCGTCAATAAGGTCCAAGGGATTCAGTAAACCTGAAGTGAAGCATCGGAATCTATCACTAGTGTCACAGGAATGGTTCAAAACAAGGTCAGTAAGAAGCGTCAGTCTTCGTGTACTTAAGTCGGCATTGTGGCTTTTCTATTTAATTCTGATGCAATTTCTGTGTTTCATCGTCAATTAGAAGTTCCAAGGGATACAGTAAACCTGGAGTGAAGCACCGGAATCTATAACTAGTGTCAAAGGAATGGTTCAATACATAGACAGTTGGAAGAGTCAGTCTTCTTGTTCTTAAGTCGGCATTGTGCCTTTTCTACTTAATTCCGATGCAATTTCTGTGTTTCATCGTCAATAAGAAGGTTTATGGGATACAGTAAACCTGGAGTAAAGCATCGGAATCTATAACTAGTGTCACAGGAATGGTTCAAAACATAGACAGTAAGAAGAGTCAGTCTTCTTGTACATAAGTCGGCATTGTGCCTTTTCTATTTAATTCCGATGCAGTTTCTGTGTTTCATCGTCAATAAGAAGGTCAGAGGGATACAGTAAACCTGAAGTGAAGCATCGGAATCCATAACTAGTGTCACAGGAATGGTTCAAAACATAGTCAGTAAGAAGAGTCAGTCTTCTTGCCCTTAAGTCGGCATTGTGCCTTTTGTATGTAATTCCGATGCAATTTCTGTTTTTCATCGTCAATAAGAAGGTCCAAGGGATACAGTAAACCTGGAGTGTAGCATCGGAATCTATAACTGGTGTCACAGGAATGGTTTAAACATAGGCAGTAAGAAGAGTCGGTCTTCGTGTACGTAAGTCGGCATTTTGCCCTTTGTATTTAATTCCGATGCAATTTCTGTATTTCATCGTCGATAAGAAGGTCAGAGGGATACAGCAAACCTGAGGTGAAGCATCGCAATCTATAACTAGTGTCACAGGAATGGTTCAAAACATAGTCAGTAAGAAGAGTCAGTCTTCTTGTAGTTAAGTCTGCATTGTGCCTTTTGTATTTAATTCCGCTGCAATTTCTGTGTTTCATCATCAATAACAAGGTCGGAGGGATACAGTAAACATGAAGTGAAGCATCGGAATCTAAAACTAGTGTCACAGGAATGGTTCAAAACATAGGCAGTAAGAAGGATCAGTCCTCTTGTACTTAAGTCGGCATTGTGCCTTTTGTATTTAATTCTGATGCAATTTCTGTGTTTCATCGTCAATAAGAAGATCACAGGGATACAGTAAACCTGAAGTGAAGCATCGGAATCTATAACTAGTGTCACAGGAATGGTTCAAAACATAGACAGTAAGAAAAGTCAGTCGTCTCGTACTTAAGTCGGCATTGTGCCTTTTCTATTTAATTCCGATGCAATTTCTGTGTTTCATCGTCAATAAGAAGGTCAGAGGGATATCGTAAACCAGAATTGAAGCATCCGAATCCATAACTAGTGTCACAGGAATGGTTCAAAACATAGTCAGTAAAAAGAGTCAGTCTTCTTGTACTTAATTCGGCATTGTGACTTTTGTATTTAATTCCGATGCAATTTCTGTGTTTCATCGTCAATACGAAGGTCCAAGGGATACAGTAAACCTGGAGTGAAGCATCGGAATCTATAACTAGTGTCACAGGAATGGTTCAAAACATAGTCAGTAAGAAGAGTCAGTCTTCTTGTACTTAAGTCGGCATTGTGCCTGTTCTATTTAATTCCGATGCAATTTCTGTGTTTCATCGTCAATAAGAAGGTCAGAGGGATAATGTAAACCTGAAGTGAAGCATTGCAATCTATAACTAGTGTCACAGGAATGGATCAAAACATAGGCAGTAAGAAGAGTCAGTCTTCTTGTCCTTAAGTCGGCAATCTGCCTTTTGTATTTAATTCCGATGCAATTTCTGTTTTTCATCGTCAGTAAGAAGGTCCAAAGGATACAGTAATCTAGGAGTGTAGTGTCGGAATCTATAACTAGTGTCACAGGAATGGTTCAAATCATAGGCAGTAAGAAGAGTCAGTCTTCATGAACTTAAGTCGGCATTGTGCCTATTGTATTTAATTCCGATGCAAATTCTGTGTTTCATCGTCAATAAGAAGGTCAGAGGGATACAGCAAACCTGAAGTGAAGCATCGCAATCTATAACTAGTGTCACAGGAATGGTTCAAAGCATAGTCAGTAAGAAGAGTCAGTCTTCTTGTACTTAAGTCTGCATTGTGCCTTTTGTTTTTTAATTCCGATGCAATTTCTGTGTTTGATCATCAATAAGAAGGTCAGAGGTTTACAGTAAACCTGGAGTGAAGCATCGGAATCTATAACTAGTGTCACAGGAATGGTTCAAAGCATAGTCAGTAAGAAGAGTCAGTCTTTTTGTACTTAAGTCGGCATTGTGCCTTTTGTGTTTAATTCCGATGCAATTTCTGTGTTTCATCGTCAATAAGAAGGTCCAATGGATACAGTAATCCTGAAATGCAGCATCGGAATCTATAACTAGTGTCACAGGAATGGTTCAAAACATACACAGTAAAAAGAGTCAGTCTTCTTGTACTTAAGTCAGCATTGTACCTTTTGTATTTAATTCCGATGCAATTTCTGTGTTTCATCGTCAATAAGAAGATCATAGGGATACAGTAAACCTGAAGTGAAGCATCGGAATCTATAACTAGTGTCACAGGAATGGTTCCAAGCATAGACAGTAAGAAGAGTCAGTCTTCTTGTACTTAAGTCGGTCTTGTGCCTTTTGTATCTAATTCCGATGCAATATCTGTGTTTCATCGTCAATAAGAAGGTCCAAGGGAGACAGTAACCCTGAAGTGAAGCATCGCAATCTATAACTAGTGTCACAAGAATGGTTCAAAGCATAGTCAGTAAGAAGAGTCAGTCTTTTTGTACTTAAGTCGGCATTGTGTCTTTTGTGTTTAATTCCGATGCAATTTCTGTGTTTCAACATCAATAAGAAGGTCAGAAGGATACAGTAAACCTGAAGTGAAGCATCGTAATCTATAACTAGTGTCACAGGAATGGTTCAAAACATAGACAGTAAGATAGATCAGTCCTCTTGTACTTAAGTCGGCATTGTGCCTTTTGTATTTAATTCCGATGCAATTTCTGTGTTTCATCGTCAAATCGAAGATCAGAGGGTTACAGTAAACCTGAAGTGAAGCATCGGAATCTATAACTAGTGTCACAGGAATGTATCAAAACATAGACAGTAAGAAAAGTCAGTCGTCTTGTACTTAAGTGGGCATTGTGCCTTTTCTATTTAATTCCGATGCAATTTCTGTGTTTCATCGTCAATAAGAAGGTCAGAGGGATACAGTGAACCAGAAGTGAAGCATCCGAATCCATAACTAGTGTCACAGGAATGGTTCACACATTGTCAGTAAAAAGAGTCACTCTTCTTGTACTTAAGTCGGCATTGTACCTTTTGTATTTAATTCCGATGCAATTTCTGTGTTTCATCGTCAATAAGAAGGTCCAAGGGATACAGTAAACCTGAGGTGAAGCATCGCAATCTATAACTAGTGTCACAGGTATGGTTCAAAACATAGTCAGTAAGAAGAGTCAATCTTCTTGTACTTAAGTCAGCATTGTGCCTTCTGTATTTAATTCCGATGCAATTTCTGTGTTTCATCATCAATAAGAAGGACAGAGGGATACAGTAAACCTGAAGTGAAGCATCGGAATCTATAACTAGTGTCACAGGAATGGTTCAAAACATAGACAGTAAAAAGAGTCAGTCTTCTTGTACTTAAGTCGGCATTGTGACTTTTGTATTTATTTCCGATGCAATTTCTGTCTTTCATCGTCAATAAGAAGGTGCGAGGGATACATTAAACCTGAAGTGAAGCATCGGAATCTATAACTAGTGTCACAGGAATGGTTCAAAACATGGTCAGTAAGAAGAGTCAGCCTTTTTCTACTTAAGTCGGCATTGTGCCTTTTGTGTTTAATTCCCATGCAATTTCTGTGTTTCATCGTCAATAAGAATGTCCAAGGGATACAGTAAGCCTGAATAGAAGCATACGAATCTTTAAGTAGTGTCACAGGAATGGTTCAAAGTCATAGTCAGTAAGAAGCGTCAGTCTTCTTGTACTTAAGTCGGCATTGTGCCTCTTCTATTTAATTCTGATGCAATTTCTTTGTTTCATCGTCAATAAGAGAGTCCAAGGGAAACAGTAAACCTGGAGTGAAGCACCGGAATCCATAACTAGTGTCACAGGAATGGTTCAAAACATAGACAGTAGGAAGAGTCAGTCCTCTTGTACTTAAGTCGGCATTGTGCATTTTCTATTTAATGCCGATGCAATTTCTGTGTTTCATCGTCAATAAGAAGGTCCAAGGGATACAGTAAACCTGGAGTGATGCATCGGAATCCATAACTAGTGTCACAGGAATGGTTCAAAGCATAGTCAGTAAGAAGAGTCAGTCTTCTTGTACTTAAGTCGGCATTGTGCCTGTTCTATTTAATTCCGATTCAATTTCTGTGTTTCATCGTCAATAAGAAGGTCAGAGGGATAATGTAAACCTGAAGTGAAGCATCGCAATCTATAACTAGTGTCACAGGAATGGATCAAAACATTGTCAGTAAGAAGAGTCAGTCTTCTTGTCCTTAAGTTGGCATTGTGCCTTTCGTATCTAATTCCGATGCAATTTCTGTTTTTCATCGTCAGTAAGAAGGTCCAAAGGATACAGTAAACTTGGAGTGTAGTATCGGAATCTATAACTAGTGTCACAGGAATGGTTCAAAGCATAGGCAGTAAGAAGAGTCAGTCTTCGTGTACTTAAGACGGCATTGTGCCTATTGTATTTAATTCCGATGCAAATTCTGTGTTTCATCGTCAATAAGAAGGTCAGAGGGATACAGCAAACCTGAAGTGAAGCATCGCAATCTATAACTAGTGTCACAGGAATGGTTCAAAACATAGTCTGTAAGAAAAGTCAGTCTTCTTGTACTTAAGTCTGCATTGTGCCTTTTGTATTTAATTCCAATGCAATTTCTGTGTTTCATCGTCAATAAGAAGATCATAGGGATACAGTAAACCTGAAGTGAAGCATCGGAATCTATAACTAGTGTCACAGGAATGGTTCAAAACATAGTCAGTAAGAAGAGTCAGTCTTCTTGTACTTAAGTCGGCATTGTGCCTTTTGTATTTAATTCCGATGCAATTTCCTTGTTTCATCGTCAATAAGAAGGTTTAAGGGATACAGTAAACCTGAAGTGAAGCATCGGAATCCATAACTAGTGTTACGAGAATGGTTCAAATCATAGTCAGTACAAAGAGTCAGTCTTCTTGTACTTAAGTCGGCATTGTGCCTTTTCTATTTCATTCCGATGCGATATCTGTGTTTCATCGTCAATAAGAAGGTCCAAGGGATACAGTAAACCTGAAGTGAAGCATCGGAATCTATAACTAGTGTCACAGGAATGGTTCAAAGTCATAGTGAGTAAGAAGCGTCAGTCTTCTTGTACTTAAGTCGGCATTGTGCCTTTTCTATTCAATTCTGATGCAATTTCTGTGTTTCATCGTCAATAAGAAGGTCCAAGGGAAACAGTAAACCTGGAGTGAAGCATCGGAATCTATAACTAGTGTCACAGGATTAGTTCAAAACATAGACAGTAAGAAAAGTCAGTCGTCTTGTACTTAAGTCGGCATTGTGCCTGTTCTATTTAATTCCGATGCAATTTCTGTGTTTCATCGTCAATAAGAAGGTCAGAGGGATAATGTAAACCTGAAGTGAAGCATTGCAATCTATAACTAGTGTCACAGGAATGGATCAAAACATAGGCAGTAAGAAGAGTCAGTCTTCTTGTCCTTAAGTCGGCAATGTGCCTTTTGTATTTAATTCCGATGCAATTTCTGTTTTTCATCGTCAGTAAGAAGGTCCAAAGGATACAGTAATCTAGGAGTGTAGTGTCGGAATCTATAACTAGTGTCACAGGAATGGTTCAAATCATAGGCAGTAAGAAGAGTCAGTCTTCATGTACTTAAGTCGGCATTGTGCCTATTGTATTTAATTCCGATGCAAATTCTGTGTTTCATCGTCAATAAGAAGGTCAGAGGGATACAGCAAACCTGAAGTGAAGCATCGCAATCTATAACTAGTGTCACAGGAATGGTTCAAAGCATAGTCAGTAAGAAGAGTCAGTCTTCTTGTACTTAAGTCTGCATTGTGCCTTTTGTTTTTTAATTCCGATGCAATTTCTGTGTTTGATCATCAATAAGAAGGTCAGAGGTTTACAGTAAACCTGGAGTGAAGCATCGGAATCTATAACTAGTGTCACAGGAATGGTTCAAAGCATAGTCAGTAAGAAGAGTCAGTCTTTTTGTACTTAAGTCGGCATTGTGCCTTTTGTGTTTAATTCCGATGCAATTTCTGTGTTTCATCGTCAATAAGAAGGTCCAATGGATACAGTAATCCTGAAATGCAGCATCGGAATCTATAACTAGTGTCACAGGAATGGTTCAAAACATATACAGTAAAAAGAGTCAGTCTTCTTGTACTTAAGTCAGCATTGTACCTTTTGTATTTAATTCCGATGCAATTTCTGTGTTTCATCGTCAATAAGAAGATCATAGGGATACAGTAAACCTGAAGTGAAGCATCGGAATCTATAACTAGTGTCACAGGAATGGTTCCAAGCATAGACAGTAAGAAGAGTCAGTCTTCTTGTACTTAAGTCGGTCTTGTGCCTTTTGTATCTAATTCCGATGCAATATCTGTGTTTCATCGTCAATAAGAAGGTCCAAGGGAGACAGTAAACCTGAAGTGAAGCATCGCAATCTATAACTAGTGTCACAAGAATGGTTCAAAGCATAGTCAGTAAGAAGAGTCAGTCTTTTTGTACTTAAGTCGGCATTGTGTCTTTTGTGTTTAATTCCGATGCAATTTCTGTGTTTCAACATCAATAAGAAGGTCAGAAGGATACAGTAAACCTGAAGTGAAGCATCGGAATCTATAACTAGTGTCACAGGAATGGTTCAAAACATAGACAGTAAGATAGATCAGTCCTCTTGTACTTAAGTCGGCATTGTGCCTTTTGTATTTAATTCCGATACAATTTCTGTGTTTCATCGTCAAATCGAAGATCAGAGGGTTACAGTAAACCTGAAGTGAAGCATCGGAATCTATAACTAGTGTCACAGGAATGTATCAAAACATAGACAGTAAGAAAAGTCAGTCGTCTTGTACTTAAGTGGGCATTGTGCCTTTTCTATTTAATTCCGATGCAATTTCTGTGTTTCATCGTCAATAAGAAGGTCAGAGGGATACAGTGAACCAGAAGTGAAGCATCCGAATCCATAACTAGTGTCACAGGAATGGTTCACACATGGTCAGTAAAAAGAGTCACTCTTCTTGTACTTAAGTCGGCATTGTACCTTTTGTATTTAATTCCGATGCAATTTCTGTGTTTCATCGTCAATAAGAAGGTCCAAGGGATACAGTAAACCTGAGGTGAAGCATCGCAATCTATAACTAGTGTCACAGGTATGGTTCAAAACATAGTCAGTAAGAAGAGTCAATCTTCTTGTACTTAAGTCAGCATTGTGCCTTTTGTATATAATTCCGATGCAATTTCTGTGTTTCATCATCAATAAGAAGGACAGAGGGATACAGTAAACCTGAAGTGAAGCATCGGAATCTATAACTAGTGTCACAGGAATGGTTCAAAACATAGACAGTAAAAAGAGTCAGTCTTCTTGTACTTAAGTCGGCATTGTGACTTTTGTATTTATTTCCGATGCAATTTCTGTCCTTCATCGTCAATAAGAAGGTGCGAGGGATACATTAAACCTGAAGTGAAGCATCGGAATCTATAACTAGTGTCACAGGAATGGTTCAAAACATAGTCAGTAAGAAGAGTCAGCCTTTTTGTACTTAAGTCGGCATTGTGCCTTTTGTGTTTAATTCCGATGCAATTTCTGTGTTTCATCGTCAATAAGAATGTCCAAGGGATACAGTAAGCCTGAATAGAAGCATACGAATCTTTAACTAGTGTCACAGGAATGGTTCAAAGTCATAGTCAGTAAGAAGCGTCAGTCTTCTTGTACTTAAGTCGGCATTGTGCCTCTTCTATTTCATTCTGATGCAATTTCTTTGTTTCATCGTCAATAAGAGAGTCCAAGGGAAACAGTAAACCTGGAGTGAAGCACCGGAATCCATAACTAGTGTCACAGGAATGGTTCAAAACATTGTCAGTAAGAAGAGTCAGTCTTCTTGTCCTTAAGTTGGCATTGTGCCTTTTGTATCTAATTCCGATGCAATTTCTGTTTTTCATCGTCAGTAAGAAGGTCCAAAGGATACAGTAAACTTGGAGTGTAGTATCGGAATCTATAACTAGTGTCACAGGAATGGTTCAAAGCATAGGCAGTAAGAAGAGTCAGTCTTCGTGTACTTAAGACGGCATTGTGCCTATTGTATTTAATTCCGATGCAAATTCTGTGTTTCATCGTCAATAAGAAGGTCAGAGGGATACAGCAAACCTGAAGTGAAGCATCGCAATCTATAACTAGTGTCACAGGAATGGTTCAAAACATAGTCTGTAAGAAGAGTCAGTCTTCTTGTACTTAAGTCTGCATTGTGCCTTTTGTATTTAATTCCGATGCAATTTCTGTGTTTCATCGACAATAAGAAGATCATAGGGATACAGTAAACCTGAAGTGCAGCATCGGAATCTATAACTAGTGTCACAGGAATGGTTCAAAACATAGTCAGTAAGAAGAGTCAGTCTTCTTGTACTTAAGTCGGCATTGTGCCTTTTGTATTTAATTCCGATGCAATTTCCTTGTTTCATCGTCAATAAGAAGGTTTAAGGGATACAGTAAACCTGAAGTGAAGCATCGGAATCCATAACTAGTGTTACGAGAATGGTTCAAATCATAGTCAGTACAAAGAGTCAGTCTTCTTGTACTTAAGTCGGCATTGTGCCTTTTCTATTTCATTCCGATGCGATATCTGTGTTTCATCGTCAATAAGAAGGTCCAAGGGATACAGTAAACCTAAAGTGAAGCATCGGAATCTATAACTAGTGTCACAGGAATGGTTCAAAGTCATAGTGAGTAAGAAGCGTCAGTCTTCTTGTACTTAAGTCGGCATTGTGCCTTTTCTATTCAATTCTGATGCAATTTCTGTGTTTCATCGTCAATAAGAAGGTCCAAGGGAAACAGTAAACCTGGAGTGAAGCATCGGAATCTATAACTAGTGTCACAGGATTAGTTCAAAACATAGACAGTAAGAAAAGTCAGTCGTCTTGTACTTAAGTCGGCATTGTGCCATTTATATTTAATTCCAATGCAATTTCTGTGTTTCATCGTCAATAAGAAGGTCCAAGGGATACAGTAAACCTGGAATGAAGCATCGGAATCTATAACTACTGTCACAGGAATGGTTCAAAACATAGACAGTAGGAAGAGTCAGTCTTCTTGTACTTAAGTCGGCATTGTGCCATTTGTATTTAATTCCAATGCAATTTCTGTGTTTCATCGTCAATAAGAAGGTCCAAGGGATACAGTAAGCCTGAAGTGAAGCATCGGAATCTATAACTAGTGTCAAAGGAATAGTTCAAAACATAGACAGTAAGAAAAGTCAGTCGTCTTGTACTTAAGTCGGCATTGTGCCTTTTCTATTTATTTCCTATGCAATTTCTGTATTTCATCCTCAATAAGAAGGTCAGAGGGATACAGTGAACCAGAAGTGAAGCATCCGAATCCATAACTAGTGTCACAGGAATGGTTCAAATCATTGTCAGTAAGAAGAGTTATTCTTCTTGTCCTTATGTCGGCATTGTGCCTTTTGTATTTAATTCCGATGCAATTTCTGTGTTTCATCGTCAATAAGAAGGTCCAAGGGAGACAGTAAACCTGAAGTGAAGCATCTCAATCTATAACTAGTGTCACAGGAATGGTTCAAAACATAGACAGTAAGAAAAGTCAGTCATCTTGTACTTAAGTCGGCATTGTGTCTTTACTATTTAATTCCCATGCAATTTCTGTGTTTCATCGTCAATAAGAAGATCATAGGGATACAGTAAACCTGAAGTGAAGCATCGGAATCTATAACTAGTGTCACAGGAATGGTTCAAAACATAGACAGTAAGAAGAGTCAGTCTTCTTGTACTTAAGTCGGTATTGTGGCTTTTGTATTTAATTCCGATGCAATTTCTGTGTTTCATCGTCAATAAGAAGGTCCAAGGGAGACAGTAAACCTGAAGTGAAGCATCGCAATCTATAACTAGTGTCACAGAAATGGTTGAAAACATAGACAGTAAAAAGAGGCAGCCTTCTTGTACTTAAGTCGGCATTGTGCCTATTCTATTTAATTCCGATGCAATCTCTGTGTTTCATCGTCAATTAGAAGGTCCAAGGTATACAGTAAACCTGAAGTGAAGCATCGGAATCTATAACTAGTGACACAGGAATGGTTCAAACATAGTCAGTAAGAAGAGTCAGCCTTCTTGTACTTAAGTCGGCATTGTGCCTTTTGTATTTAATTCCGATGCAATTTCTGTGTTTCATCGTCAATAAGAAGGTCAAAGGGAAACACTAAACCTGGAGTGAAGCACCGGAATCTATAACTAATGTCACAGGAATGGTTGAAAGACATGGTCGTAAGAAGCGTCGGTCTTCTTGTACTTAAGTCGGCATTGTGCCTTTTCTGTTTAATTCTGATGCAATTTCTGTGTTTCATCGTCAATAAGAAGGTCCAAGGGAAACAGTAAACCCGGAGTGAAGCACCGGAATCTATAACTAGTGTCACAGGAATGGTTCAAATCATTGACAGTAGGAAGAGTCAGTCCTCTTGTACTTAAGTCGGCATTGTGCCTTTTCTATTTAATTCCGATGCAATTTCTGTGTTTCATCGTCAATAAGAAGGTCCAAGGGATACAGTAAACTTAGAGTGAAGCATCGGAATCTATAACTAGTGTCACAGGAATGGTTCAAAACATAGACAGTAAGAAGAGTCAGTCTTCTTGTCCTTAAGCCGGCATTGTGCCTTTTGTATTTAATTCCGATGCAATTTCTGTTTTTCATCGTCAATAAGAAGGCCCAAGGGATACAGTAAACTTGGAGTGTAGCATCGAATCTATAACTAGTATCACAGGAATGGTTCAAAACATTGGCAGTAAGAAGAGTCAGTCTTCGTGTAGTTAAGTCGGCATTTTGACCTTTGTATTTAATTCCGATGCAATTTCTGTGTTTCATCGTCAATAAGAAGGTCCAAGGGATACAGTAAACCTGTGGTGAAGCATCGGAATCTATGACTAGTGTCACCGGAATGGTTCAAAACATAGAAGGAAGAAGAGTCAGTACTCTTGTACTTAAGACGGCATTGTGTCTTTTCTATTTAATTCCGATGCAATTTCTGTGTTTCATCGTCAATAAGAAGGTCCAAGGGATACAGTAAACCTGGAGTGAAGCATCGGAATCTATAACTAGTGACAATGGAATGGTTGAAAGCATAGACAGTAAGAAGAGTCAGTCTTCTTGTACTGAAGTCGGCATTGTGCTTTTGTATTTAATTCCGATGCAATTTCTGTGTTTCATCGTCAATAAGAAGGTCAGAGGGATACAGTAAACCTGAAGTGAAGCATCGGAATCTATAGCTAGTGTCACAGGAATGGTTCAAATCATTGTCAGTAAGAAGAGTTAGTCTTCTTGTCCTTAAGTAGGCATTGTGCCTTTTGTATTTAATTCCGATGCAATTTCTGTGTTTCATCGTCAATAAGAAGGTCCAAGGGATACAGTAAGCCTGAAGTGAAGCATCGGAATCTATAACTAATGTCACAGGAATGGTTCAAAACATAGACAGTAAGAAGAGTCAGTCTTCTTGTACTTAAGTCAGCATTGTGCCTTTTGTATTTAATTCCGATGCAATTTCTGTGTTTCATCGTCAATAAGAAGATCATAGGGATACAGTAAACCTGATGTGAAGCATCGGAATCTATAACTAGTGTCACAGGAATGGTTCAAAACATAGTCAGTAGAAAGAGTCGGTCTTCACGTACTTAAATCGGCATTGTGCCTTTTGTAATTAATTCCGATGCAATTTCTGTGTTTCATCGTCAATAAGAAGGTCCAAGGGATACAGTAAACCCGAAGTGAAGCATCGGAATCTATAACTAGTGTCACAGGAATGGTTCAAAACATAGACATTAGGAAGAGTCGGTCTTCTTGTACTTAAGTCGCCATTGCGCCTTTTGTATTTGATTCCGATGCAAATTCTGTGTTTCATCGTCAATAAGAAGGTCAGAGGGATACAGCAAGCCTGAAGTGAAGCATCGCAATCTATAACTAGTGTCACAGGAATGGTTCAAAGCATAGTAATTAAGAAGAGTCAGTCTTTTTGTACTTAAGTCGGCTTTGTGCCTTTTGTGTTTAATTCCGATGCAATTTCTGTGTTTCATCGTCAATAAGAAGGTCCAAGGGATACAGTAAGCCTGAAGTGAAGCATCGGAATCTATAACTAGTGTCACAGGAATGGTTCAAAACATAGACAGTAAGAAGAGTCAGTCTTCTTGTACTTAAGACAGCATTGTGCCTTTTGTATTTAATTCCGATGCAATTTCTGTGTTTCATCGTCAATAAGAAGATCATAGGGATACAGTAAACCTGATGTGAAGCATCGGAATCTATAACTAGTGTCACAGGAATGGTTCAAAACATAGACAGTAAGAAGAGTCAGTCTTCATGTACTTAAGTCGGTATTGTGCCTTTTGTATTTAATTCCGATGCAATTTCTGTGTTTGATCGTCAATAAGAAGGTCCAAGGGAGACAGTAAACCTGAAGTGAAGCATCGCAATCTATAACTAGTGTCACAGAAATGGTTCAAAACATAGACAGTAAGAAGAGGCAGCTTTCTTGTACTTAAGTCGGCATTGTGCCTTTTCTATTTAATTGCGATACAATCTCTGTGTTTCATCGTCAATTATAAGGTCCAAGGTAAACAGTAAACCTGAAGTGAAGCATCGGAATCTATAACTAGTGACACAGGAATGGTTCAAACATAGTCAGATGGGAGAGTCAGTCTTCTTGTACTTAAGTCGACATTGTGCCTTTTGTATTTAAATCCTATGCCATTTCTGTGTTTCATCGTCAATAAAAAGGTTTAAGGGATACAGGAAACCTGAAGTGAAGCATCGGAATCTATAACTAGTGTCACGAGAATGGTTCAAAGCATAGTCAGAAAGAAGAGTCAGTCTTCTTGTACCTAAATCGGCATTGTGCCTTTTGTATTTAATTCCGATGCAATTTCTGTGTTTCATCGTCAATAAGTAGGTCAGAGGGATACAGTAAACCTGAAGTGTAGCATGGAAATCTATAACTAGAGTCACAGGAATGGTTCAAAACATAGACAGTAGGAAGAGTCAGTCTTCTTGTACTTAAGTCGATATTGTGCCTTTTGTATTTAATACGGATGCAATTTCTGTGTTTCATGGTCTATAGGAAGGTCAGAGGGATACAGTAAACCTGAAGTGAAGCATCGGAATCTATAACTAGTGTCACAGGAATGGTTCAAACATAAACAGTAAGAAGAATCAGTCTTCTTGTACTTAAATCGGCATTGTACCTTTTCTATTTCATTCCGATGCAATATCTGTGTTTCATCGTCAATACGAAGGTCCAAGGGATACAGTAAACCTGAAGTGATGCATCGGAATCTATAACTAGTGTCTAAGGAAAGTTCAAAAACATAGTCAGTAAGAAGCGTCAGTCTTCTTGTACTTAAGTCGGCATTGTGACTTTACTATTTAATTCTGATGCAATTTCTGTGTTTCATCGTCAATAAGAAGGTCCAAGGGAAACAGTAAACCTGGAGTGAGGCTCCGGAATCTATAACTAGTGTCACAGGAATGGTTCAAAGCATTGACAGTAGGAAGAGTCAGTCCTCTTGTACTTAAGTCGGCATTGTGCCTTTTCTATTTAATTCCGATGCAATTTCTGTGTTTCATCGTCAATAAGAAGGTCCAAGGGATTCAGTAAACCTGAAGTGTAGCATGGAAATCTATAACTAGTGTCACAGGAATGGTTCAAAACATAGACAGTAGGAAGAGTCAGTCTTCTTGTACTTAAGTCGATATTGTGCCTTGTGTATTTAATTCGGATGCAATTTCTGTGTTTCATCGTCTATAGGAAGGTCAGAGGGATACAGTAAACCTGAAGTGAAGCATCGGAATCTATAACTAGTGTCACAGGAATGGTTCAAACATAAACAGTAAGAAGAGTAAGTCTTCTTGTACTTAAGTCGGCATTGTGCCTTTTCTATTTCATTCCGATGCAATATCTGTGTTTCATCGTCAATAAGAAGGTCCAAGGGATACAGTAAACCTGAAGTGAAGCATCGGAATCTATGACAAGTGTCACCGGAATGGTTCAAAACATAGTCAGTAAGAGTAGTCAGTCTTCTTGTACTTAAGTCGGCATTGTGCCTTTTCTATTTAATTCCGATGCAATTTCTGTGTTTCATCGTCAATAAGAAGGTCAGAGGGATACAGTATACCTGACGTGATGCATCGGTATCTATAACTAGTGTCACAGGAATGGTTCAAATCATAGTCAGTAGCAAGAGTCGGTCTTCATATACTTAAATCGGCATTGTGCCTTTTGTATTTAATTCCGATGCAATTTCTGTGTTTCATCGTCAATAAGAAGGTCCAAGGGATATAGTAAACCTGAAGTGAAGCATCGGAATCTATAACTAGTGTAACAGGAATGGTTAAAAACATAGACAGTAGGAAGAGTCAGTCTTCTTGTACTTAAGTCGGCATTGTGCCTTTTGTATTTAATTCCGATGCAAATGCTGTGTTTCATCGTCAATAAGAAGGTCAGAGGGATACAGCAAACCTGAAGTGAAGCATCGCAATCTATAACTCGTGTCACAGGATTGGTTCAAAGCATAGTCTGTAAGAAGAGTCAGTCTTCTTGTACTTAAGTCGGCATTGTGCCTTTTGTATTTAATTCCGATGCAATTTCTGTGTTTCGTCGTCAATAAGAAGGTCCAAGGGATACCGTAAACCTGGAGTGAAGCATCGGAATCTATAACTAGTGTCAATGGAATGATTCAAAGCATAGACAGTAAGAAGAGTCAGTCTTCTTGTACTTAGGTCGGCATTGTGCCTTTTGTATTTAATTCCGATGCAATTTCTGTGTTTCGTCGTCAATTAGAAGGTCAGAGGGATACAGTAAACCTGGAGTGAAGAATCGGAATGTGTAACTAGTGTCACAGGAATGGTTCAAAGCATAGACTGTAAGAAGAGTCAGTCTTCTTGCACTTAAGTCGGCATTGTGCCTTTTGTATTTAATTCCTATGCAATTTCTGTGTTTCATCGTCAAGAAGAAGGTCCAAGGGATACAGTAAACCTGAAGTGATGCATCGGAATCTATAACTAGTATCACAGGAATGGTTCAAAACATTGTCAGTAGAAAGAGTCGGTCTTCATTTACTTAAATCGGCATGTGCCTTTTGTATTTAATTCCGATGCAATTTCTGTGTTTCAACGTCAATAAGAAGGTCCAAGGGATACAGTAAATCTGAAGTGAAGCATCGCAATCTATAATTAGTGTAACAGGAATGGTTCAAAACATAGACAGTAGGAAGAGTCAGTCTTCTTGTACTTAAGTCGGCATTGTGCCTTTTGTATTTAATTCCAATGCAAATTCTGTGTTTCATCGTCAATAAGAAGGTCAGAGGGATACAGCAGACCTGAACTGAAGCATCGCAATCTATAACTAGTGTCACCAGGAATGGTTCAAAACATAGTCTGTAAGAAGAGTCATCTTCTTGTACTTATGTCTGCATTGTGCCTATTGTATTTAATTCCGATGCAATTTCTGTGTTTCATCATCAATAAGAAGGTCAGAGGGTTGCAGTAAACCTGAAGTGAAGCATCGGAATCTATAACTAGTGTCACAGGAATGGTTCAAAACAAAGACAGTAAGAAGAGTCAGTCTTCTTGTACTTAAGTCGGTATTGTGCCTTTTGTATTTAATTCCGATGCAATTTCTGTGTTTCATCGTCAATAAGAAGGTCCAAGGGAGACAGTAAACCTGAAGTGAAGCATCGCAATCTATAACTAGTGTCACAGGAATGGTTCAAAACATAGACAGTAAGAAAAGTCAGTCATCTTGTACTTAAGTCGGCATTGTGTCTTTACTATTTAATTCCCATGCAAATTCTGTGTTTCATCGTCAATAAGAAGGTCCAAGGGTTACAGTAAACTTGGAGTGTAGCATCGGAATCTATAACTAGTGTCACAGGAATGGTTCAAAACATAGGCAGTAAGAAGAGTCAGTCTTCGTGTACTTAAGTCGGCATTTTGACCTTTGTATTTAATTCCGATGCAATTTCTGTGTTTCATCGTCAATGAGAAGGTCCAAGGGATACAGTAAACCTGTGGTGAAGCATCGGAATCTATGACTAGTGTCACCGGAGTGGTTCAAAACATAGAAGGAAGAAGAGTCAGTACTCTTGTACTTAAGACGGCATTGTGCCTTTTCTATTTAATCCCGATGCAATTTCTGTGTTTCATCGTCAATAAGAAGGTCCAAGGGATACAGTAAACCTGGAGTGAAGCATCGGAATCTATAACTAGTGACAATGGAATGGTTCAAAGCATAGACAGTAAGAAGAGTCAGTCTTCTTGTACTGAAGTCGGCATTGTGCCTTTTGTATTTAATTCCGATGCAATTTCTGTGTTTCATCGTCAATAATAAGGTCAGAGGGATACAGTAAACCTGAAGTGAAGCATCGGAATCTATAGCTAGTGTCACAGGAATGGTTCAAATCATTGTCAGTAAGAAGAGTTAGTCTTCTTGTCCTTAAGTAGGCATTGTGCCTTTTGTATGTAATTCCGATGCAATTTCTGTGTTTCATCGTCAATAAGAAGATCATAGGGATACAGTAAACCTGATGTGAAGCATCGGAATCTATAACTAGTCTCACAGGAATGGTTCAATACATAGTCAGTAGAAAGAGTCGGTCTTCATGTACTTAAATCGGCATTGTGCCTTTTGTAATTAATTCCGATGCAATTTCTGTGTTTCATCGTCAATAAGAAGGTCAGAGGGATACAGCAAACCTGAAGTGAAGCATCGCAATCTATAACCAGTGTCACAGGAATGGTTTAAAACATAGTCTGTAAGAAGAGTCAGTCTTCTTGTACTTAAGTCTGCATTGTGCCTTTTGTATTTAATTCCGATGCAATTTCTGTGTTTGATCATCAATAAGAAGGTCAGAGGGTTACAGTAAACCTGAAGTGAAGCATCGGAATCTATAACTAGTGTCTCAGGATTGGTTCAAAACATAGACAGTAAGAAGGATCAGTCCTCTTGTACTTACATCGGCATTGTGCCTTTTGTATTTAATTCCGATGCAATTTCTGTGTTTCATCGTCAATAAGAAGGACCAAGGGATACAGTAAACCTGGAGTGAAGCATCGGAATCTATAACTAGTGTCACAGGAATGGTTCAAAACATAGACAGTAGGAAGAGTCAGTCTTCTTGTACTTAAGTCGATATTGTGCCTTTTGTATTAAATTCGGATGCAATTTCTGTGTTTCATGGTCTATAGGAAGGTCAGAGGGATACAGTAAACCTGAAGTGAAGCATCGGAATCTATAACTAGTGTCACAGGAATGGTTCAAACATAAACAGTAAGAAGAATCAGTCTTCTTGTACTTAAATCGGCATTGTACCTTTTCTATTTCATTCCGATGCAATATCTGTGTTTCATCGTCAATACGAAGGTCCAAGGGATACAGTAAACCAGAAGTGAAGCATCGGAATCTATAACTAGTGTCACAGGAAAGGTTCAAAAACATAGTCAGTAAGAAGCGTCAGTCTTCTTGTACTTAAGTCGGCATTGTGACTTTTCTATTTAATTCTGATGCAATTTCTGTGTTTCATCGTCAATAAGAAGGTCCAAGGGAAACAGTAAACCTGGAGTGAGGCTCCGGAATCTATAACTAGTGTCACAGAAATGGTTCAAAACATTGACAGTAGGAAGAGTCAGTCCTCTTGTACTTAAGCCGGCATTGTGCCTTTTCTATTTAATTCCGATGCAATTTCTGTGTTTCATCGTCAACAAGAATGTCCAAGGGATTCAGTAAACCTGGAGTAAAGCTTCGGAATCTATAACTAGTGTCACGAGAATGGTTCAAAACATAGTCAGTAAGAAGAGTCAGTCTTTTTGTACTTAAGTCGGCATTGTGAATTTTGTATTTAATTCCGATGCAATTTCTGTGTTTCATCGTCAATAAGAAGGTCAGAGGGATACAGTAAACCTGAAGTGTAGCATGGAAATCTATAACTAGTGTCACAGGAATGGTTCAAAACATAGACAGTAGGAAGAGTCAGTCTTCTTGTACTTAAGTCGATATTGTGCCTTGTGTATTTAATTCGGATGCAATTTCTGTGTTTCATCGTCTATAGGAAAGTCAGACGGATATAGTAAACCTGAAGTGAAGCATCGGAATCTATAACTAGTGTCACAGGAATGGTTCAAACATAAACAGTAAGAAGAGTAAGTCTTCTTGTACTTCAGTCGGCATTGTGCCTTTTCTATTTCTTTCCGATGCAATATCTGTGTTTCATCGTCAATAAGAAGGTCCAAGGGATACAGTAAACCTGAAGTGAAGTATCGGAATCTATGACAAGTGTCACCGGAATGGTTCAAAACATAGTCAGTAAGAGTAGTCAGTCTTCTTGTACTTAAGTCGGCATTGTGCCTTTTCTATTTAATTCCGATGCAATTTCTGTGTTTCATCGTCAATACGAAGGTCAGAGGGATACAGCAAACCTGATGTGAAGCATCGGAATCTATAACTAGTGTCACAGGAATGGTTCAAAACATAGACATTAGGAAGAGTAAGTCTTCTTGTACTTAAGTCGGCATTGTGCCTTTTGTATTTAATTCCGATGCAAATTCTGTGTTTCATCGTCAATAAGAAGGTCAGAGGGATACAGTATACCTCAAGTGATGCATCGGAATCTATAACTAGTGTCACAGGAATGGTTCAAATCATAGTCAGTAGCAAGAGTCGGTCTTCATGTACTTAAATCGGCATTGTGCCTTTTGTATTTAATTCCGATGCAATTTCTGTGTTTCATCGTCATTAAGAAGGTCCAAGGGATACAGTAAACCTGAAGTGAAGCATCGGAATCTATAACTAGTGTAACAGGAATGGTTCAAAACATAGACAGTAGGAAGAGTCATTCTTCTTGTACTTAAGTCTGCATAGTGCCTTTTATATTTAACTCCGATGCAATTTCTTTGTTTCATCATCAATAAGAAGGTCAGAGGGTTACAGTACAACTGAAGTGAAGCTTCGGAATCTATAACTAGTGTCTCAGGAATGGTTCAAAACATAGACGGTAAGAACGATCAGTCCTCTTGTACGTAAGTCGGCATTGTACCTTTTGTATTTAATTCCGATGCAATTTCTGTGTTTCATCGTCAATAAGAAGATCAGAGGGATACAGTAAACCTGAAGTGAAGCATCGGAATCTATAACTAGTGTCACAGGAATGGTTCAATACATAGACAGTAAGAAAAGTCAGTCGTCTTGTACTTAAGTCGGCATTGTGTCTTTACTATTTAATTCCGATGCAATATCTGAGTTTCATCGTCAATAAGAAGGTCAGAGGGATACAGTAAACCAGAAGTAAAGCATCTGAATCCATAACTAGTCTCACAGGAATGGTTCAATACATAGTCAGTAAAAAGAGTCAGTCTTCTTGTCCTTAAGTCGGCATTGTGCCTTTTGTATTTAATTCCGATGCAATATCTGTGTTTCATCGTCAATAAGATGGTCAGAGGGATACAGTAAACCTGAAGTGAAGAATCAGAATCTATAACTAGTGTCACAGGAATGGTTCAAAACATAGTCAGTAAGAAGAGTCAGTCTATTTGTACTTAAGTCGGCATTGTGCCTTTTGTGTTTAATTATGATGCAATTTCTGTGTTTCATCGTCAATAAGAAGGTCCAAGGGATACAGTAAGCCTGAAGTGAAGCATCGGAATCTACAACTAGTGTCACAGGAATGGTTCAAAACATAGACAGTTAGAAGAGTCAGTCTTCTTGTACTTAAGTCGGCATTGTGCCTTTTGTATTTAATTCCGATGCAATCTCTGTGTTTCATCGTCAATAAGAAGATCAGAGGGATATAGTAAACCTGAAGTGAAGCATCGGAATCTATAACTAGTGTCACAGGAATTGTTCAAAACATAGGCAGTAAGAAGAGTCAGTCTTCGTGTACTTAAGTCGGCATTTTGCCCTTTGTATTTAATTCCGATGCAATTTCTGTGTTTCATCGTCAATAAGAAGGTCAGAGGGATACAGTAAACCTGTAGTGAAGCATCGGAATCTATGACTAGTGTCACCGGAATGGTTCAAAACATAGTCAGTAATAAGAGTCAGTCATCTTGTACTTAAGTCGGCATTGTGCCTTTTGTATTTATTTCCGATGCAATTTCTGTGTTTCATCGTCAATAAGAAGGTCCAAGGGATACAGTAAACCTGGAGTGAAGAATCGGAATGTGTAACTACTGTCACAGGAATGGTTCAAAGCATAGACAGTAAGAAGAGTCAGTCTTCTTGTACTTAAGTCGGCATTGCGCCTTTTCTCTTTAATTCCGATGCAATTTCTGAGTTTCATCGACAATAAGAAGGTCCAAGGGATACAGTAAACCTGAAGTGAGTCATCGGAATCTATAACTAGTGTCACAGGATTGGTTCAAAACATAGACATTAGGAAGAGTAAGTCTGCTTGTACTTAAGTCGGCATTGTGCCTTTCGTATTTAATTCCGATGCAAATTCTGTGTTTCATCGTCAATAAGAAGGTCAGAGGGATACAGTATACCTGAAGTGATGCATCGGAATCTATAACTAGTGTCACAGGAATGGTTCAAATCATAGTCAGTACCAAGAGTCGGTCTTCATGTACTTCAATCGGCATTGTGATTTTTGTAGTTGATTCCGATGCAATTTCTGTGTTTCATCGTCATTAAGAAGGTCCAAGGGATACAGTAAACCTGAAGTGAAGCATCGGAATCTATAACTAGTGTAACAGGAATGGTTCAAAACATAGACAGTAGGAAGAGTCAGTCTTCTTGTACTTAAGTCTGCATTGTGCCTCTTGTATTTATTTCCGATGCAAATGCTGTGTTTCATCGTCAATAAGAAGGTCAGAGGGATACAGCAAACCTGAAGTGAAGCATCGCAATCTATAACTAGTGTCACAGGAATGGTTCAAAACATAGTCTGTAAGAAGAGTCAGTCTTCTTGTACTTAAGTCTACATAGTGCCTTTTATATTTAACTCCGATGCAATTTCTTTGTTTCATCATCAATAAGAAGGTCAGAGGGTTACAGTAAACCTGAAGTGAAGCTTCGGAATCTATAACTAGTGTCACAGGAATGGTTCAAAACATAGACAGTAAGAAAAGTCAGTCTTCTTGTACTGAAGTCGGTATTGTGGCTTTTGTATTTAATTCCGATGCAATTTCTGTGTTTCATCGTCAATAAGAAGGTCCAAGGGAGACAGTAAACCTGAAGTGAAGCATCGCAATCGATAACTAGTGTCACAGAAATGGTTCAAAACATAGACAGTAAAAAGAGGCAGCCTTCTTGTACTTAAGTCGGCATTGTGCCTATTCTATTTAATTCCGATGCAATCACTGTGTTTCATCGTCAATTAGAAGGTCCAAGGTATACAGTAAACCTGAAGTGAAGCATCGGAATCTATAACTAGTGACACAGGAATGGTTCAAACATAGTCAGTAAGAAGAGTCAGTCGTCTTGTACTTAAGTCGGCATTGTGCCTTTTGTATTTAGTTCCGATGCAATTTCTGTGTTTCATCGTCAATAAGAAGGTCGAAGGGAAACAGTAAACCTGGAGTGAAGTACCGGAATCTATAACTAGTGTCACAGGAATGGTTGAAAGACATAGTCAGTATGAAGCGTCAGTCTTCTTGTACTTAAGTCGGCATTGTGCCTTTTCTATTTAATTCTGATGCAATTTCTGTGTTTCATCGTCAATAAGAAGGTCCAAGGGATACAGTAAACTTGGAGTGTAGCATCGGAATCTATAACTAGTGTCACAGGAATGGTTCAAAACATAGGCAGTAAGAAGAGTCAGTCTTCGTGTACTTAAGTCGGCATTTTGACCTTTGTATTTAATTCCGATGCAATTTCTGTGTTTCATCGTCAATGAGAAGGTCCAAGGGATACAGTAAACCTGTGGTGAAGCATCGGAATCTATGACTAGTGTCACCGGAATGGTTCAAAACATAGAAGGAAGAAGAGTCAGTACTCTTGTACTTAAGACGGCATTGTGCTTTTTCTATTTAATTCCGATGCAATTTCTGTGTTTCATCGTCAATAAGAAGGTCCAAGGGATACAGTAAACCTGGAGTGAAGCATCGGAATCTATAACTAGTGACAATGGAATGGTTCAAAGCATAGACAGTAAGAAGAGTCAGTCTTCTTGTACTGAAGTCGGCATTGTGCCTTTTGTATTTAATTCCGATGCAATTTCTGTGTTTCATCGTCAATAATAAGGTCAGAGGGATACAGTAAACCTGAAGTGAAGCATCGGAATCTATAGCTAGTGTCACAGGAATGGTTCAAATCATTGTCAGTAAGAAGAGTTAGTCTTCTTGTCCTTAAGTAGGCATTGTGCCTTTTGTATTTAATTCCGATGCAATTTCTGTTTTTCATCGTCAATAAGAAGATCATAGGGATACAGTAAACCTGATGTGAAGCATCGGAATCTATAACTAGTGTCACAGGAATGGTTCAATACATAGTCAGTAGAAAGAGTCGGTCTTCATGTACTTAAATCGGCATTGTGCCTTTTGTAATTAATTCCGATGCAATTTCTGTGTTTCATCGTCAATAAGAAGGTCCAAGGGATACAGTAAACCTGAAGTGAAGCATCGGAATCAATAACTAGTGTCACAGGAATGGTTCAAAACATAGACAGTAGGAAGAGTCAGTCCTCTTGTACTTAAGCCGGCATTGTGCCTTTTCTATTTAATTCCGATGCAATTTCTGTGTTTCATCGTCAATAAGAATGTCCAAGGGATTCAGTAAACCTGGAGCGAAGCTTCGGAATCTATAACTAGTGTCACGAGAATGGTTCAAAACATAGTCAGTAAGAAGAGTCAGTCTTTTTGTACTTAAGTCGGCATTGTGAATATTGTATTTAATTCCGATGCAATTTCTGTGTTTCATCGTCAATAAGAAGGTCAGACGGATACAGTAAACCTGAAGTGTAGCATGGAAATCTATAACTAGTGTCACAGGAATGGTTCAAAACATAGACAGTAGGAAGAGTCAGTCTTCTTGTACTTAAGTCGATATTGTGCCTTGTGTATTTAATTCGGATGCAATTTCTGTGTTTCATCGTCTATAGGAAGGTCAGAGGGATACAGTAAACCTGAAGTGAAGCATCGGAATCTATAACTACTGTCACAGGAATGGTTCAATACATAGTCAGTAGAAAGAGTCGGTCTTCATGTACTTAAATCGGCATTGTGCCTTTTGTAATTAATTGCAATGCAATTTCTGTATTTCATCGTCAATAAGAAGGTCCAAGGGATACAGTAAACCTGAAGTGAAGCATCGGAATCTATAACTAGTGTCACAGGAATGGTTCAAAACATAGACAGTAGGAAGAGTCAGTCTTCTTGTACTTAAGTCGGCATTGTGCCTTTTCTATTTAATTCCGATGCAATTTCTGTGTTTCATCGTCAATAAGAAGGTCAGAGGGATACAGCAAACCTGATGTGAAGCTTCGGAATCTATAACTAGTGTCACAGGAATGGTTCAAAACATAGACATTAGGAAGAGTAAGTCTTCTTGTACTTAAGTCGGCATTGTGCCTTTTGTATTTAATTCCGATGCAAACTCTGTGTTTCATCGTCAATAAGAAGGTCAGAGGGATACAGTATACCTGAAGTGATGCATCGGAATCTATAACTAGTGTCACAGGAATGGTTCAAATCATAGTCAGTAGCAAGAGTCGGTCTTCATGTACTTAAATCGGCATTGTGCCTTTTGTATTTAATTCCGATGCAATTTCTGTGTTTCATCGTCATTAAGAAGGTCCAAGGGATACAGTAAACCTGAAGTGAAGCATCGGAATCTATAACTAGTGTAACAGGAATGGTTCAAAACATAGACAGTAGGAAGAGTCATTCTTCTTGTACTTAAGTCTGCATTGTGCCTCTTATATTTATTTCCGATACAAATGCTGTGTTTCATCGTCAATAAGAAGGTCAGAGGGATACAGCAAACCTGAAGTGAAGCATCGCAATCTATAACTAGTGTCACAGGAATGGTTCAAAACATAGTCTGTAAGAAGAGTCAGTCTTCTTGTACTTAAGTCTGCATAGTGCCTTTTATATTTAACTCCGATGCAATTTCTTTGTTTCATCATCAATAAGAAGGTCAGAGGGTTACAGTAAACCTGAAGTGAAGCTTCGGAATCTATAACTAGTGTCTCAGGAATGGTTCAAAAAATAGACGGTAAGAAGGATCAGTCCTCTTGTACTTAAGTCGGCATTGTGCCTTTTGTATTTAATTCCGATGCAATTTCTGTGTTTCATCGTCAATAAGAAGATCAGAGGGATACAGTAAATCTGAAGTGAAGCATCGGAATCTATAACTAGTGTCACAGGAATGGTTCAATACATAGACAGTAAGAAAAGTCAGTCGTCTTGTACTTAAGTCGGCATTGTGTCTTTACTATTTAATTCCGATGCAATATCTGAGTTTCATCGTCAATAAGAAGGTCAGAGGCGTACAGTAAACCAGAAGTAAAGCATCTGAATACATAACTAGTGTCACAGGAATGGTTCAAAACATAGTCAGTAAAAAGAGTCAGTCTTCTTGTCCTTTAGTCGGCATTGTGCCTTTTGCATTTAATTCCGATGCAATTTCTGTGTTTCATCGTCAATAAGATGGTCAGAGGGATACAGTAAACCTGAAGTGAAGAATCAGAATCTATAACTAGTGTCACAGGAATGGTTCAAAACATAGTCAGTAAGAAGAGTCAGTCTATTTGTACTTAAGTCGGCATTGTGCCTTTTGTGTTTAATTCCGATGCAATTTCTGTGTTTCATCGTCAATAAGAAGGTCCAAGGGATACAGTAAGCCTGAAGTGAAGCATCGGAATCTGTAACTAGTGTCACAGGAATTGTTCAAAACATAGACAGTAAGATGAGTCAGTCTTCTTGTACTTAAGTCGGCAATGTGCCTTTTGTATTTAATTCCGATGCAATTTCTGTGTTTCATCGTCAATAAGAAGATCAGAGGGATACAGTAAACCTGAAGTGAAGCATCGGAATCTATAACTAGTGTCACAGGAATGGTTCAAACATAGACAGTAAGAAGAGTCAGTCTTCTTGTACTTAAGTCGTCATTGTGCCTTTTCTATTTAATTCCGATGCAATTTCTGTGTTTCATCGTCAATTAGAAATTCCAAGGTATACAGTAAACCTGAAGTGAAGCATCGTAATCTATAAATAGTGACACAGGAATGGTTCAAAACATAGTCAGTAAGAAGAGTCAGTCTTCTTGTCCTTAAGTCGGCATTGTGCCGTTTGTATTTCATTCCGATGCGATTTCTGTTTTTCATCGTCAATACGAAGGTCCAAGGGATACAGTAAACGTGGAGTGTAGCATCGGAATCTATAACTAGTGTCACAGGAATTGTTCAAAACATAGGCAGTAAGAAGAGTCAGTCTTCGTGTACTTAAGTCGGCATTTTGCCCTTTGTATTTAATTCCGATGCAATTTCTGTGTTTCATCGTCAATAAGAAGGTCAGAGGGATACAGTAAACCTGAAGTGAAGCATCGGAATCTATGACTAGTGTCACCGGAATGGTTCAAAACATAGTCAGTAAGAAGAGTCAGTCATCTTGTACTTAAGTCGGCATTGTGCCTTTTGTATTTTATTCCGATGCAATTTCTGTGTTTCATCGTCAATAAGAAGGTCCAAGGGATACAGTAAACCTGAAGTGAGTCATCGGAATCTATAACTAGTGTCACAGGAATGGTTCAAAACATAGACATTAGGAAGAGTAAGTCTTCTTGTACTTAAGTCGGCATTGTGCCTTTTGTATTTAATTCTGATGCAAATTCTGTGTTTCATCGTCAATAAGAAGGTCAGAGGGATACAGTATACCTGAAGTGATGCATCGGAATCTATAACTAGTGTCACAGGAATGGTTCAAATCATAGTCAGTAGCAAGAGTCCGTCTTCATGTACTTAAATCGGCATTGTGCCTTTTGTATTTAATTCCGATGCAATTTCTGTGTTTCTTCGTCATTAAGAAGGTCCAAGGGATACAGTAAACCTGAAGTGAAGCATCGGAATCTATAACTAGTGTAACAGGAATGGTTCAAAACATAGACAGTAGGAAGAGTCAGTCTTCTTGTACTTAAGTCTGCATTGTGCCTCTTGTATTTATTTCCGATGCAAATGCTGTGTTTCATCGTCAATAAGAAGGTCAGAGGGATACAGCAAACCTGAAGTGAAGCATCCGAATCCATAACTAGTGTCACAGGAATGGTTCAAAACATAGTCAGTAAAAAGAGTCAGTCTTCTTGTCCTTAAGTCGGCATTGTGCCTTTTGTATTTAATTCCGATGCAATTTCTGTGTTTCATCGTCAATAAGATGGTCAGAGGGATACAGTAAACCTGAAGTGAAGAATCAGAATCTATAACTAGTGTCACAGGAATGGTTCAAAACATAGTCAGTAAGAAGAGTCAGTCTATTTGTACTTAAGTCGGCATTGTGCCTTTTGTGTTTAATTCCGATGCAATTTCTGTGTTTCATCGTCAATAAGAAGGTCCAAGGGATACAGTAAGCCTGAAGTGAAGCATCGGAATCTGTAACTAGTGTCACAGGAATGGTTCAAAACATAGACAGTAAGAAGAGTCAGTCTTCTTGTACTTAAGTCGGCATTGTGCCTTTTGTATTTAATTCCGATGCAATTTCTGTGTTTCATCGTCAATAAGAAGATCAGAGGGATACAGTAAACCTGAAGTGAAGCATCGGAATCTATGACTAGTGTCACCGGAATGGTTCAAAACATAGTCAGTAAGAAGAGTCAGTCATCTTGTACTTAAGTCGGCATTGTGCCTTTTGTATTTATTTCCGATGCAATTTCTGTGTTTCATCGTCAATAAGAAGGTCCAAGGGATACAGTAAACCTGGAGTGAAGAATCGGAATGTGTAACTACTGTCACAGGAATGGTTCAAAGCATAGACAGTAAGAAGAGTCAGTCTTCTTGTACTCAAGTCTGCATTGTGCCTCTTGTATTTATTTCCGATGCAAATGCTGTGTTTCATCGTCAATAAGAAGGTCAGAGGGATACAGCAAACCTGAAGTGAAGCATCGCAATCTATAACTAGTGTCACAGGAATGGTTCAAAACATAGTCTGTAAGAAGAGTCAGTCTTCTTGTACATAAGTCTGCATAGTGCCTTTTATATTTAACTCCGATGCAATTTCTTTGTTTCATCATCAATAAGAAGGTCAGAGGGATACAGTAAACCTGAAGTGAAGCATCGGAATCTATGACTAGTGTCACCGGAATGGTTCAAAACATAGTCAGTAAGAAGAGTCAGTCATCTTGTACTTAAGTCGGCATTGTGCCTTTTGTATTTTATTCCGATGCAATTTCTGTGTTTCATCGTCAATAAGAAGGTCCAAGGGATACAGTAAACCTGAAGTGAGTCATCGGAATCTATAACTAGTGTCACAGGAATGGTTCAAAACATAGACATTAGGAAGAGTAAGTCTTCTTGTACTTAAGTCGGCATTGTGCCTTTTGTATTTAATTCTGATGCAAATTCTGTGTTTCATCGTCAATAAGAAGGTCAGAGGGATACAGTATACCTGAAGTGATGCATCGGAATCTATAACTAGTGTCACAGGAATGGTTCAAATCATAGTCAGTAGCAAGAGTCCGTCTTCATGTACTTAAATCGGCATTGTGCCTTTTGTATTTAATTCCGATGCAATTTCTGTGTTTCTTCGTCATTAAGAAGGTCCAAGGGATACAGTAAACCTGAAGTGAAGCATCGGAATCTATAACTAGTGTAACAGGAATGGTTCAAAACATAGACAGTAGGAAGAGTCAGTCTTCTTGTACTTAAGTCTGCATTGTGCCTCTTGTATTTATTTCCGATGCAAATGCTGTGTTTCATCGTCAATAAGAAGGTCAGAGGGATACAGCAAACCTGAAGTGAAGCATCCGAATCCATAACTAGTGTCACAGGAATGGTTCAAAACATAGTCAGTAAAAAGAGTCAGTCTTCTTGTCCTTAAGTCGGCATTGTGCCTTTTGTATTTAATTCCGATGCAATTTCTGTGTTTCATCGTCAATAAGATGGTCAGAGGGATACAGTAAACCTGAAGTGAAGAATCAGAATCTATAACTAGTGTCACAGGAATGGTTCAAAACATAGTCAGTAAGAAGAGTCAGTCTATTTGTACTTAAGTCGGCATTGTGCCTTTTGTGTTTAATTCCGATGCAATTTCTGTGTTTCATCGTCAATAAGAAGGTCCAAGGGATACAGTAAGCCTGAAGTGAAGCATCGGAATCTGTAACTAGTGTCACAGGAATGGTTCAAAACATAGACAGTAAGAAGAGTCAGTCTTCTTGTACTTAAGTCGGCATTGTGCCTTTTGTATTTAATTCCGATGCAATTTCTGTGTTTCATCGTCAATAAGAAGATCAGAGGGATACAGTAAACCTGAAGTGAAGCATCGGAATCTATGACTAGTGTCACCGGAATGGTTCAAAACATAGTCAGTAAGAAGAGTCAGTCATCTTGTACTTAAGTCGTCATTGTGCCTTTTCTATTTAATTCCGATGCAATTTCTGTGTATCATCGTCAATTAGAAATTTCAAGGTATACAGTAAACCTGAAGTGAAACATCGTAATCTATAAATAGTGACACAGGAATGGTTCAAAACATAGTCAGTAAGAAGAGTCAGTCTTCTTGTCCTTAAGTCGGCATTGTGCCGTTTGTATTTCATTCCGATGCGATTTCTGTTTTTCATCGTCAATACGAAGGTCCAAGGGATACAGTAAACGTGGAGTGTAGCATCGGAATCTATAACTAGTGTCACAGGAATTGTTCAAAACATAGGCAGTAAGAAGAGTCAGTCTTCGTGTACTTAAGTCGGCATTTTGCCCTTTGTATTTAATTCCGATGCAATTTCTGTGTTTCATCGTCAATAAGAAGGTCAGAGGGATACAGTAAACCTGAAGTGAAGCATCGGAATCTATGACTAGTGTCACCGGAATGGTTCAAAACATAGTCAGTAAGAAGAGTCAGTCATCTTGTACTTAAGTCGGCATTGTG
This sequence comes from Schistocerca serialis cubense, assembly GCF_023864345.2. Lineage (NCBI taxonomy): Eukaryota > Metazoa > Arthropoda > Insecta > Orthoptera > Acrididae > Schistocerca > Schistocerca serialis. Next base: position 641,500,382 of record NC_064644.1, read on the forward strand.
CCTTTTGTATTTATTTCCGATGCAATTTCTGTGTTTCATCGTCAATAAGAAGGTCCAAGGGATACAGTAAACCTGGAGTGAGGAATCGGAATGTGTAACTACTGTCACAGGAATGGTTCAAAGCATAGACAGTAAGAAGAGTCAGTCTTCTTGTACTTAAGTCGGCATTGTGCCTTTTCTCTTTAATTCCGCTGCAATTTCTGAGTTTCATCGACAATAAGAAGGTCCAAGGGATACAGTAAACCTGAAGTGAGTCATCGGAATCTATAACTAGTGTTACAGGAATGGTTCAAATCATAGTCAGTAAGAAGAGTCAGTCTTTTTGTACTTAAGTCGGCATTGTGCCTTTTGTGTTTAATTCCGATGCAATTTCTGTGTTTCATCGTCAATAAGAAGGTCCAAGGGATTCAGTAAGCCTGAAGTGAAGCATCGGAATCTATAACTAGTGTCACAGGAATGGTTCAAAACATAGACAGTAAGAAGAGTCAGTCTTCTTGTACTTAAGTCGGCATTGTGCCTTTTGTATTTAATTCCGATGCAATTTCTGTGTTTCATCGTCAATAAGAAGATCAGAGGGATACAGTGAACCTGAAGTGAAGCATCGGAATCTATAACTAGTGTCACAGGAATGGTTCAAAACATAGACAGGAACAAGAGTCAGTCTTCTTGTACTTCGGTCGGTATTGTGCCTTTTGTATATAATTCCGATGCAATTTCTGTGTTTCATCGTCAATACGAAGGTCCAAGAGAGACAGTAAACCTGAAGTGAAGCATCGGAATCTATAACTAGTGTCACAGAAATGGTTCAAATCATAGACAGTAAGAAGAGTCAGTCTTCTTGTACTTAAGTCGGCATTGTGAATTTTGTATTTAATTCCGATGCAATTTCTGTGTTTCATCGTCAATAAGATCAGAGGGATACAGTAAACCTGAAGTGAAGCATCGTAATCTATAACTAGTGACAGAGGAATGGTTCAAACATAGTCAGTAAGAAGAGTCAGTCTTCTTGTACTTAGGTCGGCATTGTGCCTTTTGTATTTAATTCCGATGCAATTTCTGTGTTTCATCGTCAATAAGAAGGTCCAAGGGATACAGTAAACCTGTGGTGAAGCATCGGAATCTATGACTAGTGTAACCGGAATGGTTCAAATCATAGTCAGTAAGAAGAGTCAGTACTCTTGTACTTAAGTCGGCATTGTGCCTTTTCTATTTCATTCCGATGCAATTTCTGTGTTTCATCGTCAATATGAAGGTCCAAGGGATACAGTAAACCTGAAGGGAAGCATCGGAATCTATAACTAGTGTCAATGGAATGGTTCAAAACATAGACAGTAAGAAGAGTCTGTCTTCTTGTACTGAAGTCGGCATTGTGCCTTTTCTATTTAATTCCGATGCAATTTCTGAGTTTCATCGTCAATTAGAAAGTCCAAGGTATACAGTAAACCTGAAGTGAAGCATCGGAATCTATAACTAGTGACACAGGAATGGTTCAAAACATAGTCAGTAAGAAGAGTCAGTCTTCTTGTACTTAAGTCGGCATTGTGAATTTTGTATTTAATTCCGATGCAATTTCTGTGTTTCATCGTCAATAAGAAGTTCAGAGGGATACAGTAAACCTGAAGTGAAGCAATGGAATCTATAACTAGTGACAGAGGAATGGTTCAAACATAGTCAGTAAGAAGAGTCAGTCTTCTTGTACTTAGGTCGGCATTGTGCGTTTTGTATTTAATTCCGATGCAATTTCTGTGTTTCATCGTCAATAAGAAGGTCCAAGGGATACAGTAAACCTGTGGTGAAGAATCGGAATCTATGACTAGTGTAACCGGAATGGTTCAAATCATAGTCAGTAAGAAGAGTCAGTACTCTTGTACTTAAGTCGGCATTGTGCCTTTTCTATTTAATTCCGATGCAATTTCTGTGTTTCATCGTCAATAAGAAGGTCCAAGGGATACAATTAACCTGGAGTGAAGCACCGGAATCTATAACTCGTGTCACAGGAATGGTTGAAAAACATAGTCAGTAAGAAGCGTCAGTCTTCTTGTACTTAAGCCGGCATTGTGCCTTTTCTATTTAATTCTGATGCAATTTCTGTGTTTCATCGTCAATAAGAAGGTCCAAGGGAAACAGTAAACCTGGAGTGAAGCACCGGAATCTATAACTAGTGTCACAGGAATGGTTCAAAACATTGACAGTAGGAAGAGTCAGTCCTCTTGTACTTAAGTCGGCATTGTGTCTTTTCTATTTAATTCCGATGCAATTTCTGTGTTACATCGTCAATAAGAAGGTCCAAGGGATACAGTAAACCTGGAGTGAAGCATCGGAATCTATAACTAGTGTCACAGGAATGTTTCAAAACATAGACAGTAAGAAGAGTCAGTCTTCTTGTCCTTAAGTCGGCATTGTGCCTTTTGTATTTAATTCCGATGCAATTTCTGTTTTTCATCGTCAATAAGAAGGTCCAAGGGATACAGTAAACTTGGAGTGAAGCATCGGAATCAATAACTAGTGTCACAGGAATGGTTCAAAACATAGGCAGTAAGAAGAGTCAGTCTTCGTGTACTTAAGTCGGCATTTTGCCCTTTGTATTTAATTCCGATGCAATTTCTGTGTTTCATCGTCAATAAGAAGGTCCAAGGGATACAGTAAACCTGTGGTGAAGTATCGGAATCTATGACTAGTGTAACCGGAATGGTTCAAACATAGTCAGTAAGTAGAGTCAGTACTCTTGTACTTAAGTCGGCATTGTGCCTTTTCTATTTAATTCCGATGCAATTTCTGTCTTTCATCGTCAATAAGAAGGTCCAAGGGATACAGTAAACCTGGAGTGAAGCATCGGTATCTATAACTAGTGTCAATGGAATGGTTCAAAGCATAGACAGTAAGAAGAGTCAGTCTTCTTGTACTGAAGTCGGCTTTGTGCCTTTTGTATTTAATTCCGATGCAATTTCTGTGTTTCATCGTCAATAAGAAGGTCAGAGGGCTACAGTAAACCTGAAGTGAAGCATCGGAATCTATAGCTAGTGCCACAGCAATGGTTCAAATCATTGTCAGTAAGAAGAGTTAGTCTTCTTGTCCTTAAGTCGGCATTGTGCATTTTGTATTTAATTCCGATGCAATTTCTGTGTTTCATCGTCAATAAGAAGGTCCAAGGGATACAGTAAACCTGGAGAGAAGAATCGGAATGTGTAACTACTGTCACAGGAATGGTTCAAAGCAAAGACTGTAAGAAGAGTCAGTCTTCTTGTACTTATGTCGGCATTGTGCCTTTTGTATTTAATTCCGATGCAATTTCTGTGTTTCATCGTCAAAAAGAAGGTCGAAGGGCTACAGTAAACCTGATGTGAAGCATCGGAATCTATAACTAGTGTCACAGGAATGGTTCAAAACATAGTCAGTAGAAAGAGTCGGTCTTCATGTACTTAAATCGGCATTGTGCCTTTTGTATTTAATTCCGATGCAATTTCTGTGTTTCATCGTCAATAAGAAGGTCCAAGGGATACAGTAAACCTGAAGTGAAGCATCCGAATCTATAACTAGTGTCACAGGAATGGTTCAAATCATAGACAGTAGGAAGAGTCAGTCTTCTTGTACTTAAGTCGGCATTGTGCCTTTTGTATTTAATTCCGATGCAAATTCTGTGTTTCATCGTCAATAAGAAGGTCAGAGGGATACAGCAAACCTGAAGTGAAGCATCGCAATCTATAACCAGTGTCACAGGAATGGTTCAAAACATAGTCTGTAGGAAGAGTCTGTCTTCTTGTACTTAAGTCTGCATTGTGCCTTTTGTATTTAATTCCGATGCAATTTCTGTGTTTGATCATCAATCAGAAAGTCAGAGGGTTACAGTAAACCTGAAGTGAAGCATCGGAATCTATAACTAGTGTCTCAGGAATGGTTCAAAACATAGACAGTCAGATGGATCAGTCCTCTTGTACTTAAGTCGGCATTGTGCCTTTTGTATTTAATTCCGATGCAATTTCTGTGTTTTATCGTCAATAAGAAGGTCCAAGGGATACAGTAAACCTGGAGTGAAGCATCGGAATCAATAACTAGTGTCACAGGAATGGTTCAAAACATAGACAGTAGGAAGAGTCAGTCTTCGTGTACTTAAGTCGGCATTGTGCCTTTTGTATTTAATTCCGATGCAAATTCTGTGTTTCATCGTCAATAGGAAGGTCAGAGGGATACAGCAAACCTGAAGTGAAGCATCGCAATCTATAACTAGTGCCACAGGAATGGTTCAAAACATAGTCAGTAAGAAGAGTCAGTCTTCTTGTACTTAAGTCTGCATTGCGCCTTTTGTATTTAATTCCGATGCAATTTCTGTGTTTCAACATCAATAAGAAGGTCAGAGGGATACAGTAAACCTGAAGTGAAGCATCGGAATCTATAACTAGTGTCACAGGAATGGTTCAAAGCATAGTCAGTAAGAAGAGTCAGTCTTTTTGTACTTAAGTCGGCATTGTGCCTTTTGTGTTTAATTCCGATGCAATTTCTGTGTTTCATCGTCAATAAGAAGGTCCAAGGGATACAGTAAGCCTGAAGTGAAGCATCGGAATCTATAACTAGTGTCACAGGAATGGTTCAAAACATAGACAGTAAGAAGAGTCAGTCTTCTTGTACTTAAGTCGGCATTGTGCCTTTTCTATTTAATTCCGATGCAATTTCTGTGTTTCATCGCCAAGAAGAAGGTCCAAGGGATACAGTAAACCTGAAGTGAAGCATCGGAATCTATAACTAGTGTCACAGGAACGGTTCAAAACATAGTCAGTAGAAAGAGTCGGTCTTATGTACTTAAATCGGCATTGTGCCTTTTTTATTTAATTCCGATGCAATTTCTGTCTTTCATCGTCAATAAGAAGGTCCAAGGGATACAGTAAACCTGAAGTGAAGCATCGGAATCTATAACTAGTGTAACAGGAATGGTTCAAAACATAGACAGAAGGAAGAGTCAGTCTTCTTGTACTTAAGTCGGCATTGTGCCTTTTGTATTTAATTCCGATGCAAATTATGTGTTTCATCGTCAATAAGAAGGTCCAAGGGATACAATTAACCTGGAGTGAAGCACCGGAATCTATAACTCGTGTCACAGGAATGGTTGAAAAACATAGTCAGTAAGAAGCGTCAGTCTTCTTGTACTTAAGCCGGCATTGTGCCTTTTCTATTTAATTCTGATGCAATTTCTGTGTTTCATCGTCAATAAGAAGGTCCAAGGGAAACAGTAAACCTGGAGTGAAGCACCGGAATCTATAACTAGTGTCACAGGAATGGTTCAAAACATTGACAGTAGGAAGAGTCAGTCCTCTTGTACTTAAGTCGGCATTGTGTCTTTTCTATTTAATTCCGATGCAATTTCTGTGTTACATCGTCAATAAGAAGGTCCAAGGGATACAGTAAACCTGGAGTGAAGCATCGGAATCTATAACTAGTGTCACAGGAATGTTTCAAAACATAGACAGTAAGAAGAGTCAGTCTTCTTGTCCTTAAGTCGGCATTGTGCCTTTTGTATTTAATTCCGATGCAATTTCTGTTTTTCATCGTCAATAAGAAGGTCCAAGGGATACAGTAAACTTGGAGTGAAGCATCGGAATCAATAACTAGTGTCACAGGAATGGTTCAAAACATAGGCAGTAAGAAGAGTCAGTCTTCGTGTACTTAAGTCGGCATTTTGCCCTTTGTATTTAATTCCGATGCAATTTCTGTGTTTCATCGTCAATAAGAAGGTCCAAGGGATACAGTAAACCTGTGGTGAAGTATCGGAATCTATGACTAGTGTAACCGGAATGGTTCAAACATAGTCAGTAAGTAGAGTCAGTACTCTTGTACTTAAGTCGGCATTGTGCCTTTTCTATTTAATTCCGATGCAATTTCTGTCTTTCATCGTCAATAAGAAGGTCCAAGGGATACAGTAAACCTGGAGTGAAGCATCGGTATCTATAACTAGTGTCAATGGAATGGTTCAAAGCATAGACAGTAAGAAGAGTCAGTCTTCTTGTACTGAAGTCGGCTTTGTGCCTTTTGTATTTAATTCCGATGCAATTTCTGTGTTTCATCGTCAATAAGAAGGTCAGAGGGCTACAGTAAACCTGAAGTGAAGCATCGGAATCTATAGCTAGTGCCACAGCAATGGTTCAAATCATTGTCAGTAAGAAGAGTTAGTCTTCTTGTCCTTAAGTCGGCATTGTGCCTTTTGTATTTAATTCCGATGCAATTTCTGTGTTTTATCGTCAATAAGAAGGTCCAAGGGATACAGTAAACCTGGAGTGAAGCATCGGAATCAATAACTAGTGTCACAGGAATGGTTCAAAACATAGACAGTAGGAAGAGTCAGTCTTCGTGTACTTAAGTCGGCATTGTGCCTTTTGTATTTAATTCCGATGCAAATTCTGTGTTTCATCGTCAATAGGAAGGTCAGAGGGATACAGCAAACCTGAAGTGAAGCATCGCAATCTATAACTAGTGCCACAGGAATGGTTCAAAACATAGTCAGTAAGAAGAGTCAGTCTTCTTGTACTTAAGTCTGCATTGCGCCTTTTGTATTTAATTCCGATGCAATTTCTGTGTTTCAACATCAATAAGAAGGTCAGAGGGATACAGTAAACCTGAAGTGAAGCATCGGAATCTATAACTAGTGTCACAGGAATGGTTCAAAGCATAGTCAGTAAGAAGAGTCAGTCTTTTTGTACTTAAGTCGGCATTGTGCCTTTTGTGTTTAATTCCGATGCAATTTCTGTGTTTCATCGTCAATAAGAAGGTCCAAGGGATACAGTAAGCCTGAAGTGAAGCATCGGAATCTATAACTAGTGTCACAGGAATGGTTCAAAACATAGACAGTAAGAAGAGTCAGTCTTCTTGTACTTAAGTCGGCATTGTGCCTTTTCTATTTAATTCCGATGCAATTTCTGTGTTTCATCGTCAAGAAGAAGGTCCAAGGGATACAGTAAACCTGAAGTGAAGCATCGGAATCTATAACTAGTGTCACAGGAACGGTTCAAAACATAGTCAGTAGAAAGAGTCGGTCTTATGTACTTAAATCGGCATTGTGCCTTTTTTATTTAATTCCGATGCAATTTCTGTCTTTCATCGTCAATAAGAAGGTCCAAGGGATACAGTAAACCTGAAGTGAAGCATCGGAATCTATAACTAGTGTAACAGGAATGGTTCAAAACATAGACAGAAGGAAGAGTCAGTCTTCTTGTACTTAAGTCGGCACTGTGCCTTTTGTATTTAATTCCGATGCAAATTATGTGTTTCATCGTCAATAAGAAGGTCAGAGGGATACAGCAAACCTGAAGTGAAGCATAGGAATCTATAACTAGTGTCACAGGAATGGTTCAAAACATAGTCTGTAAGAAGAGTCAGTCTTCTTGTACTTAAGTCTGCATTGTGTCTTAACTATTTAATTCTGATGCAATTAATGTGTTTTATCGTCAATAAGAAGGTCAGAGGGATACAGTAAACCAGAAATGAAGCATCCGCATCCATAACTAGTGTCACAGGAATGGTTCAAAACATAGTCAGTAAAAAGAGTCAGTCTTCTTGTACTTAAGTCGGCATTGTGCCTTTTGTATTTAATTCCGATGCAAATTCTGTGTTTCATCGTCAATAAGAAGGTCAGAGGGATACAGCAAACCTGAAGTGAAGCATCGCAATCTGTAACCAGTGTCACAGGAATGGTTCAAATCATAGTCTGTAGGAAGAGTCAGTCTTCTTGTACTTAAGTCTGCATTGTGCCTTTTGTATTTAATTCCGATGCAATTTCTGTGTTTGATCATCAATAAGAAGGTCAGAGGGTTACAGTAAACCTGAAGTGAATCATCGGAATCTATAACTAGTGTCTCAGGAATGGTTCAAAACATCGACAGTAAGAAGGATCAGTCCTCTTGTACCTAAGTCGGCATTGTGCCTTTTGTATTTAATTCCGAAGCAATTTCTGTGTTTCAACATCAATAAGAAGGTCAGAGGGATACAGTAAACCTGAAGTGAAGCATCGGAATCTATAACTAGTGTCACAGGAATGGTTCAAAGCATAGTCGGTAAGAAGAGTCAGTCTTTTTGTACTTAAGTCGGCATTGTGCCTTTTGTGTTTAATTCCGATGCAATTTCTGTGTTTCATCGTCTATAAGAAGGTCCAAGGGATATAGTAAGCCTGAAGTGAAGCATCGGAATCTATAACTAGTGTCACAGGCATGGTTCAAAACATAGACAGTAAGAAGAGTCAGTCTTCTTGTACTTAAGTCGGCATTGTGCCTTTTCTATTTAACTCCGATGCAATTTCTGTGTTTCATCGTCAATAAGAAGGTCCAAGGGATACAGTAAACCTGGAGTGAAGCATCGGAATCTATAACTAGTGTCAATGGAATGGTTCAAAGCATAGACAGTAAGAAGAGTCAGTCTTCTTGTACTTAAGTCGGCATTGTGCCTTTTGTATTTAATTCCGATGCTATTTCTGTGTTTCATCGTCGAGAAGAAGGTCCAAGGGATACTGTAATCTTGAAGTGAAGCATCGGAATCTATAACTAGTGTCACAGGAATGGTTCAAAACATAGTCATTAGAAAGAGTCGGTCTTCATGTACTTAAATCGGCATTGTGCCTTTTGTATTTAATTCCGATGCAATTTCTGTCTTTCATCGTCAATAAGAAGGTCCAAGGGATACAGTAAACCTGAAGTGAAGCATCGGAATCTATAACTAGTGTAACAGGAATGGTTCAAAACATAGACAGTAGGAAGAGTCAGTCTTCTTGTACTTAAGTCGGCATTGTGCCTTTTGTATTTAATTCCGATGCAAATTCTGTGTTTCATCGTCAATAAGAAGGTCAGAGGGTTACAGCAAACCTTAAGTGAAGCATAGGAATCTATAACTAGTGTCACAGGAATGGTTCAAAACATAGTCTGTAAGAAGAGTCAGTCTTCTTGTACTTAAGTCTGCATTGTGTCTTAACTATTTAATTCTGATGCAATTTCTGTGTTTCATCGTCAATAAGAAGGTCAGAGGGATACAGTAAACCAGAAATGAAGCATCCGAATCCATAACTAGTGTCACAGGAATGGTTCAAAATATAGTCAGTAAAAAGAGTCAGTCTTCTTGTACTTAAGTCGGCATTGTGCCTTTTGTATTTAATTCCGATGCAAATTCTGTGTTTCATCGTCAATAAGACGGTCAGAGGGATACAGCAAACCTGAAGTGAAGCATCGCAATCTGTAACCAGTGTCACAGGAATGGTTCAAATCATAGTCTGTAGGAAGAGTCAGTCTTCTTGTACTTAAGTCTGCATTGTGCCTTTTGTATTTAATTCCGATGCAATTTCTGTGTTTGATCATCAATAAGAAGGTCAGAGGGTTACAGTAAACCTGAAGTGAAGCATCGGAATCTATAACTAGTGTCTCAGGAATGGTTCAAAACATCGACAGTAAGAAGGATCAGTCCTCTTGTACCTAAGTCGGCATTGTGCCTTTTGTATTTAATTCCGATGCAATTTGTGTGTTTCAACATCAATAAGAAGGTCAGAGGGATACAGTAAACCTGAAGTGAAGCATCGGAATCTATAACTAGTGTCACAGGAATGGTTCAAAGCATAGTCAGTAAGAAGAGTCAGTCTTTTTGTACTTAAGTCGGCAATGTGCCTTTTGTGTTTAATTCCGATGCAATTTCTGTGTTTCATCGTCTATAAGAAGGTCCAAGGGATATAGTAAGCCTGAAGTGAAGCATCGGAATCTATAACTAGTGTCACAGGCATGGTTCAAAACATAGACAGTAAGAAGAGTCACTCTTCTTGTACTTAAGTCGGCATTGTGCCTTTTGTATTTAATTCCGATGCAATTTCTGTGTTTCATCGTCAATACGAAGGTCAGAGGGATACAGTAAACCTGAAGTGAAGCATCGGAATCTATAGCTAGTGTCACAGGAATGGTTCAAAACATTGTCAGTAAGAAGAGTTAGTCTTCTTGTCCTTAAGTCGGCATTGTGCCTTTTGTATTTAATTCCGATGCAATTTCTGTGTTTAATCGTCAATAAAAGGTCCAAGGGATACAGTAAATCTGGATTGAAGAATCGGAATGTGTAACTAGTGTCACAGGATAGGTTCAAAGCATAGACTGTAAGAAGAGTCAGTCTTCTTGTACTTAAGTCGGCATTGTGCCTTTTGTATTTAATTCCGATGCAATTTCTGTGTTTCATCGTCAAGAAGAAGGTCCAAGGGATACAGTAATCTTGAAGTGAAGCATCGGAATCTATAACTAGTGTCACAGGAATGGTTCAAAACATAGTCATTAGAAAGAGTCGGTCTTCATGTACTTAAATCGGCATTGTGCCTTTTGTATTTAATTCCGATGCAATTTCTGTGTTTCATCGTCAATAAGAAGGTCAGAGGGATACAGCAAAGCTGAAGTGAAGCATAGGAATCTATAACTAGTGTCACAGGAATGGTTCAAAACATAGTCTGTAAGAAGGGTCAGTCTTCTTGTACTTAAGTCTGCATTGTGTCTTAACTATTTAATTCCGATGCAATTTCTGTGTTTCATCGTCAATAAGAAGGTCAGAGGGACACAGTAAACCAGAAATGAAGCATCCGAATCCATAACTAGTGTCAAAGGAATGGTTCAAAACATAGTCAGTAAAAAGAGTCAGTCTTCTTGTACTTAATTCGGCATTGTGCCTTTTGTATTAAATTCCGATGCAATTTCTGTGTTTGATCAACAATAACAAGGTCAGAGGGTTACAGTAAACCTGAAGTGAAGCATCGGAATCTATAACTAGTGTCTCAGGATTGGTTCAAACATAGACAGTAAGAAGAGTCAGTGTTCTTGTACTTAAGTCGGCATTGTGCCTTTTGTATTTAATTCCGATGCATTTTCTGTGTTTTATCGTCAATAAGAAGGTCCAAGGGATACAGTAAACCTGGAGTGAAGTATCGGAATCAATAACTAGTGTCACAGGAATGGTTCAAAACATAGAAAGTAGGAAGAGTCAGTCTTCTTGTACTTAAGTCGGCATTGTGCCTTTTGTATTTAATTCCAATGCAAATTCTGTGTTTCATCGTCAATAAGAAGGTCATAGGGATACAGCAAACCTGAAGTGAAGCATCGCAATCTATAACTAGTGCCACAGGAATGGTTCAAAACATAGTCAGTAAGAAGAGTCAGTGTTCTTGTACTTATGTCTGCATTGCGCCTTTTGTATTTAATTCCGATGCAATTTCTGTGTTTCAACATCAATAAGAAGGTTAGAGGGATACAGTAAACCTGAAGTGAAGCATCGGAATCTATAACTAGTGTCATAGGAATGGTTGAAAACATAGACAGTATGAAGGATCAGTCCTCTTGTACTTAAGTCGGCATTGTGCCTTTTGTATTTAATTCCGATGCAATTTCTGTGTTTCATCGTCAATAAGAAGATCAGTGGGATACAGTAAACCTGAAGTGAAGCATCGGAATCTATAACTAGTGACACAGGAATAGTTCAAACATAGAGAGTAAGAAAAGTCAGTCGTCTTGTACTTAAGTCGGCATTATGCCTTTTCTATTTAATTCCGATGCATTTTCTGTGTTTCATCGTCAATAAGAAGGTCAGAGGGATACAGTGAACCAGAAGTGAAGCATCGGAATCTATAACTAGTGTCACAGGAATGGTTCAAACATAGACAGTAAGAAGAGTCAGTCTTCTTGTACTTAAGTCGTCATTGTGCCTTTTCTATTTAATTCCGATGCAATTTCTGTGTTTCATCGTCAATTAGAAATTCCAAGGTATACAGTAAACCTGAAGTGAAGCATCGTAATCTATAAATAGTGACACAGGAATGGTTCAAAACATAGTCAGTAAGAAGAGTCAGTCTTCTTGTCCTTAAGTCGGCATTGTGCCGTTTGTATTTCATTCCGATGCGATTTCTGTTTTTCATCGTCAATACGAAGGTCCAAGGGATACAGTAAACGTGGAGTGTAGCATCGGAATCTATAACTAGTGTCACAGGAATTGTTCAAAACATAGGCAGTAAGAAGAGTCAGTCTTCGTGTACTTAAGTCGGCATTTTGCCCTTTGTATTTAATTCCGATGCAATTTCTGTGTTTCATCGTCAATAAGAAGGTCAGAGGGATACAGTAAACCTGAAGTGAAGCATCGGAAACTATGACTAGTGTCACCGGAATGGTTCAAAACATAGTCAGTAAGAAGAGTCAGTCATCTTGTACTTAAGTCGGCATTGTGCCTTTTGTATTTTATTCCGATGCAATTTCTGTGTTTCATCGTCAATAAGAAGGTCCAAGGGATACAGTAAACCTGAAGTGAGTCATCGGAATCTATAACTAGTGTCACAGGAATGGTTCAAAACATAGACATTAGGAAGAGTAAGTCTTCTTGTACTTAAGTCGGCATTGTGCCTTTTGTATTTAATTCTGATGCAAATTCTGTGTTTCATCGTCAATAAGAAGGTCAGAGGGATACAGTATACCTGAAGTGATGCATCGGAATCTATAACTAGTGTCACAGGAATGGTTCAAATCATAGTCAGTAGCAAGAGTCCGTCTTCATGTACTTAAATCGGCATTGTGCCTTTTGTATTTAATTCCGATGCAATTTCTGTGTTTCTTCGTCATTAAGAAGGTCCAAGGGATACAGTAAACCTGAAGTGAAGCATCGGAATCTATAACTAGTGTCACAGGAATGGTTCAATACATAGACAGTAAGAAAAGTCAGTCGTCTTGTACTTAAGTCGGCATTGTGTCTTTACTATTTAATTCCGATGCAATATCTGAGTTTCATCGTCAATAAGAAGGTCAGAGGGATACAGTAAACCAGAAGTAAAGCATCTGAATCCATAACTAGTCTCACAGGAATGGTTCAATACATAGTCAGTAAAAAGAGTCAGTCTTCTTGTCCTTAAGTCGGCATTGTGCCTTTTGTATTTAATTCCGATGCAATATCTGTGTTTCATCGTCAATAAGATGGTCAGAGGGATACAGTAAACCTGAAGTGAAGAATCAGAATCTATAACTAGTGTCACAGGAATGGTTCAAAACATAGTCAGTAAGAAGAGTCAGTCTATTTGTACTTAAGTCGGCATTGTGCCTTTTGTGTTTAATTATGATGCAATTTCTGTGTTTCATCGTCAATAAGAAGGTCCAAGGGATACAGTAAGCCTGAAGTGAAGCATCGGAATCTACAACTAGTGTCACAGGAATGGTTCAAAACATAGACAGTTAGAAGAGTCAGTCTTCTTGTACTTAAGTCGGCATTGTGCCTTTTGTATTTAATTCCGATGCAATCTCTGTGTTTCATCGTCAATAAGAAGATCAGAGGGATATAGTAAACCTGAAGTGAAGCATCGGAATCTATAACTAGTGTCACAGGAATTGTTCAAAACATAGGCAGTAAGAAGAGTCAGTCTTCGTGTACTTAAGTCGGCATTTTGCCCTTTGTATTTAATTCCGATGCAATTTCTGTGTTTCATCGTCAATAAGAAGGTCAGAGGGATACAGTAAACCTGTAGTGAAGCATCGGAATCTATGACTAGTGTCACCGGAATGGTTCAAAACATAGTCAGTAATAAGAGTCAGTCATCTTGTACTTAAGTCGGCATTGTGCCTTTTGTATTTATTTCCGATGCAATTTCTGTGTTTCATCGTCAATAAGAAGGTCCAAGGGATACAGTAAACCTGGAGTGAAGAATCGGAATGTGTAACTACTGTCACAGGAATGGTTCAAAGCATAGACAGTAAGAAGAGTCAGTCTTCTTGTACTTAAGTCGGCATTGCGCCTTTTCTCTTTAATTCCGATGCAATTTCTGAGTTTCATCGACAATAAGAAGGTCCAAGGGATACAGTAAACCTGAAGTGAGTCATCGGAATCTATAACTAGTGTCACAGGATTGGTTCAAAACATAGACATTAGGAAGAGTAAGTCTGCTTGTACTTAAGTCGGCATTGTGCCTTTCGTATTTAATTCCGATGCAAATTCTGTGTTTCATCGTCAATAAGAAGGTCAGAGGGATACAGTATACCTGAAGTGATGCATCGGAATCTATAACTAGTGTCACAGGAATGGTTCAAATCATAGTCAGTACCAAGAGTCGGTCTTCATGTACTTCAATCGGCATTGTGATTTTTGTAGTTGATTCCGATGCAATTTCTGTGTTTCATCGTCATTAAGAAGGTCCAAGGGATACAGTAAACCTGAAGTGAAGCATCGGAATCTATAACTAGTGTAACAGGAATGGTTCAAAACATAGACAGTAGGAAGAGTCAGTCTTCTTGTACTTAAGTCTGCATTGTGCCTCTTGTATTTATTTCCGATGCAAATGCTGTGTTTCATCGTCAATAAGAAGGTCAGAGGGATACAGCAAACCTGAAGTGAAGCATCGCAATCTATAACTAGTGTCACAGGAATGGTTCAAAACATAGTCTGTAAGAAGAGTCAGTCTTCTTGTACTTAAGTCTACATAGTGCCTTTTATATTTAACTCCGATGCAATTTCTTTGTTTCATCATCAATAAGAAGGTCAGAGGGTTACAGTAAACCTGAAGTGAAGCTTCGGAATCTATAACTAGTGTCACAGGAATGGTTCAAAACATAGACAGTAAGAAAAGTCAGTCTTCTTGTACTGAAGTCGGTATTGTGGCTTTTGTATTTAATTCCGATGCAATTTCTGTGTTTCATCGTCAATAAGAAGGTCCAAGGGAGACAGTAAACCTGAAGTGAAGCATCGCAATCGATAACTAGTGTCACAGAAATGGTTCAAAACATAGACAGTAAAAAGAGGCAGCCTTCTTGTACTTAAGTCGGCATTGTGCCTATTCTATTTAATTCCGATGCAATCACTGTGTTTCATCGTCAATTAGAAGGTCCAAGGTATACAGTAAACCTGAAGTGAAGCATCGGAATCTATAACTAGTGACACAGGAATGGTTCAAACATAGTCAGTAAGAAGAGTCAGTCGTCTTGTACTTAAGTCGGCATTGTGCCTTTTGTATTTAGTTCCGATGCAATTTCTGTGTTTCATCGTCAATAAGAAGGTCGAAGGGAAACAGTAAACCTGGAGTGAAGTACCGGAATCTATAACTAGTGTCACAGGAATGGTTGAAAGACATAGTCAGTATGAAGCGTCAGTCTTCTTGTACTTAAGTCGGCATTGTGCCTTTTCTATTTAATTCTGATGCAATTTCTGTGTTTCATCGTCAATAAGAAGGTCCAAGGGATACAGTAAACTTGGAGTGTAGCATCGGAATCTATAACTAGTGTCACAGGAATGGTTCAAAACATAGGCAGTAAGAAGAGTCAGTCTTCGTGTACTTAAGTCGGCATTTTGACCTTTGTATTTAATTCCGATGCAATTTCTGTGTTTCATCGTCAATGAGAAGGTCCAAGGGATACAGTAAACCTGTGGTGAAGCATCGGAATCTATGACTAGTGTCACCGGAATGGTTCAAAACATAGAAGGAAGAAGAGTCAGTACTCTTGTACTTAAGACGGCATTGTGCTTTTTCTATTTAATTCCGATGCAATTTCTGTGTTTCATCGTCAATAAGAAGGTCCAAGGGATACAGTAAACCTGGAGTGAAGCATCGGAATCTATAACTAGTGACAATGGAATGGTTCAAAGCATAGACAGTAAGAAGAGTCAGTCTTCTTGTACTGAAGTCGGCATTGTGCCTTTTGTATTTAATTCCGATGCAATTTCTGTGTTTCATCGTCAATAATAAGGTCAGAGGGATACAGTAAACCTGAAGTGAAGCATCGGAATCTATAGCTAGTGTCACAGGAATGGTTCAAATCATTGTCAGTAAGAAGAGTTAGTCTTCTTGTCCTTAAGTAGGCATTGTGCCTTTTGTATTTAATTCCGATGCAATTTCTGTTTTTCATCGTCAATAAGAAGATCATAGGGATACAGTAAACCTGATGTGAAGCATCGGAATCTATAACTAGTGTCACAGGAATGGTTCAATACATAGTCAGTAGAAAGAGTCGGTCTTCATGTACTTAAATCGGCATTGTGCCTTTTGTAATTAATTCCGATGCAATTTCTGTGTTTCATCGTCAATAAGAAGGTCCAAGGGATACAGTAAACCTGAAGTGAAGCATCGGAATCAATAACTAGTGTCACAGGAATGGTTCAAAACATAGACAGTAGGAAGAGTCAGTCCTCTTGTACTTAAGCCGGCATTGTGCCTTTTCTATTTAATTCCGATGCAATTTCTGTGTTTCATCGTCAATAAGAATGTCCAAGGGATTCAGTAAACCTGGAGCGAAGCTTCGGAATCTATAACTAGTGTCACGAGAATGGTTCAAAACATAGTCAGTAAGAAGAGTCAGTCTTTTTGTACTTAAGTCGGCATTGTGAATATTGTATTTAATTCCGATGCAATTTCTGTGTTTCATCGTCAATAAGAAGGTCAGAGGGATACAGTAAACCTGAAGTGTAGCATGGAAATCTATAACTAGTGTCACAGGAATGGTTCAAAACATAGACAGTAGGAAGAGTCAGTCTTCTTGTACTTAAGTCGATATTGTGCCTTGTGTATTTAATTCGGATGCAATTTCTGTGTTTCATCGTCTATAGGAAGGTCAGAGGGATACAGTAAACCTGAAGTGAAGCATCGGAATCTATAACTACTGTCACAGGAATGGTTCAATACATAGTCAGTAGAAAGAGTCGGTCTTCATGTACTTAAATCGGCATTGTGCCTTTTGTAATTAATTGCAATGCAATTTCTGTATTTCATCGTCAATAAGAAGGTCCAAGGGATACAGTAAACCTGAAGTGAAGCATCGGAATCTATAACTAGTGTCACAGGAATGGTTCAAAACATAGACAGTAGGAAGAGTCAGTCTTCTTGTACTTAAGTCGGCATTGTGCCTTTTCTATTTAATTCCGATGCAATTTCTGTGTTTCATCGTCAATAAGAAGGTCAGAGGGATACAGCAAACCTGATGTGAAGCTTCGGAATCTATAACTAGTGTCACAGGAATGGTTCAAAACATAGACATTAGGAAGAGTAAGTCTTCTTGTACTTAAGTCGGCATTGTGCCTTTTGTATTTAATTCCGATGCAAACTCTGTGTTTCATCGTCAATAAGAAGGTCAGAGGGATACAGTATACCTGAAGTGATGCATCGGAATCTATAACTAGTGTCACAGGAATGGTTCAAATCATAGTCAGTAGCAAGAGTCGGTCTTCATGTACTTAAATCGGCATTGTGCCTTTTGTATTTAATTCCGATGCAATTTCTGTGTTTCATCGTCATTAAGAAGGTCCAAGGGATACAGTAAACCTGAAGTGAAGCATCGGAATCTATAACTAGTGTAACAGGAATGGTTCAAAACATAGACAGTAGGAAGAGTCATTCTTCTTGTACTTAAGTCTGCATTGTGCCTCTTATATTTATTTCCGATACAAATGCTGTGTTTCATCGTCAATAAGAAGGTCAGAGGGATACAGCAAACCTGAAGTGAAGCATCGCAATCTATAACTAGTGTCACAGGAATGGTTCAAAACATAGTCTGTAAGAAGAGTCAGTCTTCTTGTACTTAAGTCTGCATAGTGCCTTTTATATTTAACTCCGATGCAATTTCTTTGTTTCATCATCAATAAGAAGGTCAGAGGGTTACAGTAAACCTGAAGTGAAGCTTCGGAATCTATAACTAGTGTCTCAGGAATGGTTCAAAAAATAGACGGTAAGAAGGATCAGTCCTCTTGTACTTAAGTCGGCATTGTGCCTTTTGTATTTAATTCCGATGCAATTTCTGTGTTTCATCGTCAATAAGAAGATCAGAGGGATACAGTAAATCTGAAGTGAAGCATCGGAATCTATAACTAGTGTCACAGGAATGGTTCAATACATAGACAGTAAGAAAAGTCAGTCGTCTTGTACTTAAGTCGGCATTGTGTCTTTACTATTTAATTCCGATGCAATATCTGAGTTTCATCGTCAATAAGAAGGTCAGAGGCGTACAGTAAACCAGAAGTAAAGCATCTGAATACATAACTAGTGTCACAGGAATGGTTCAAAACATAGTCAGTAAAAAGAGTCAGTCTTCTTGTCCTTTAGTCGGCATTGTGCCTTTTGCATTTAATTCCGATGCAATTTCTGTGTTTCATCGTCAATAAGATGGTCAGAGGGATACAGTAAACCTGAAGTGAAGAATCAGAATCTATAACTAGTGTCACAGGAATGGTTCAAAACATAGTCAGTAAGAAGAGTCAGTCTATTTGTACTTAAGTCGGCATTGTGCCTTTTGTGTTTAATTCCGATGCAATTTCTGTGTTTCATCGTCAATAAGAAGGTCCAAGGGATACAGTAAGCCTGAAGTGAAGCATCGGAATCTGTAACTAGTGTCACAGGAATTGTTCAAAACATAGACAGTAAGAAGAGTCAGTCTTCTTGTACTTAAGTCGGCAATGTGCCTTTTGTATTTAATTCCGATGCAATTTCTGTGTTTCATCGTCAATAAGAAGATCAGAGGGATACAGTAAACCTGAAGTGAAGCATCGGAATCTATAACTAGTGTCACAGGAATGGTTCAAACATAGACAGTAAGAAGAGTCAGTCTTCTTGTACTTAAGTCGTCATTGTGCCTTTTCTATTTAATTCCGATGCAATTTCTGTGTTTCATCGTCAATTAGAAATTCCAAGGTATACAGTAAACCTGAAGTGAAGCATCGTAATCTATAAATAGTGACACAGGAATGGTTCAAAACATAGTCAGTAAGAAGAGTCAGTCTTCTTGTCCTTAAGTCGGCATTGTGCCGTTTGTATTTCATTCCGATGCGATTTCTGTTTTTCATCGTCAATACGAAGGTCCAAGGGATACAGTAAACGTGGAGTGTAGCATCGGAATCTATAACTAGTGTCACAGGAATTGTTCAAAACATAGGCAGTAAGAAGAGTCAGTCTTCGTGTACTTAAGTCGGCATTTTGCCCTTTGTATTTAATTCCGATGCAATTTCTGTGTTTCATCGTCAATAAGAAGGTCAGAGGGATACAGTAAACCTGAAGTGAAGCATCGGAATCTATGACTAGTGTCACCGGAATGGTTCAAAACATAGTCAGTAAGAAGAGTCAGTCATCTTGTACTTAAGTCGGCATTGTGCCTTTTGTATTTTATTCCGATGCAATTTCTGTGTTTCATCGTCAATAAGAAGGTCCAAGGGATACAGTAAACCTGAAGTGAGTCATCGGAATCTATAACTAGTGTCACAGGAATGGTTCAAAACATAGACATTAGGAAGAGTAAGTCTTCTTGTACTTAAGTCGGCATTGTGCCTTTTGTATTTAATTCTGATGCAAATTCTGTGTTTCATCGTCAATAAGAAGGTCAGAGGGATACAGTATACCTGAAGTGATGCATCGGAATCTATAACTAGTGTCACAGGAATGGTTCAAATCATAGTCAGTAGCAAGAGTCCGTCTTCATGTACTTAAATCGGCATTGTGCCTTTTGTATTTAATTCCGATGCAATTTCTGTGTTTCTTCGTCATTAAGAAGGTCCAAGGGATACAGTAAACCTGAAGTGAAGCATCGGAATCTATAACTAGTGTAACAGGAATGGTTCAAAACATAGACAGTAGGAAGAGTCAGTCTTCTTGTACTTAAGTCTGCATTGTGCCTCTTGTATTTATTTCCGATGCAAATGCTGTGTTTCATCGTCAATAAGAAGGTCAGAGGGATACAGCAAACCTGAAGTGAAGCATCCGAATCCATAACTAGTGTCACAGGAATGGTTCAAAACATAGTCAGTAAAAAGAGTCAGTCTTCTTGTCCTTAAGTCGGCATTGTGCCTTTTGTATTTAATTCCGATGCAATTTCTGTGTTTCATCGTCAATAAGATGGTCAGAGGGATACAGTAAACCTGAAGTGAAGAATCAGAATCTATAACTAGTGTCACAGGAATGGTTCAAAACATAGTCAGTAAGAAGAGTCAGTCTATTTGTACTTAAGTCGGCATTGTGCCTTTTGTGTTTAATTCCGATGCAATTTCTGTGTTTCATCGTCAATAAGAAGGTCCAAGGGATACAGTAAGCCTGAAGTGAAGCATCGGAATCTGTAACTAGTGTCACAGGAATGGTTCAAAACATAGACAGTAAGAAGAGTCAGTCTTCTTGTACTTAAGTCGGCATTGTGCCTTTTGTATTTAATTCCGATGCAATTTCTGTGTTTCATCGTCAATAAGAAGATCAGAGGGATACAGTAAACCTGAAGTGAAGCATCGGAATCTATGACTAGTGTCACCGGAATGGTTCAAAACATAGTCAGTAAGAAGAGTCAGTCATCTTGTACTTAAGTCGGCATTGTGCCTTTTGTATTTATTTCCGATGCAATTTCTGTGTTTCATCGTCAATAAGAAGGTCCAAGGGATACAGTAAACCTGGAGTGAAGAATCGGAATGTGTAACTACTGTCACAGGAATGGTTCAAAGCATAGACAGTAAGAAGAGTCAGTCTTCTTGTACTCAAGTCTGCATTGTGCCTCTTGTATTTATTTCCGATGCAAATGCTGTGTTTCATCGTCAATAAGAAGGTCAGAGGGATACAGCAAACCTGAAGTGAAGCATCGCAATCTATAACTAGTGTCACAGGAATGGTTCAAAACATAGTCTGTAAGAAGAGTCAGTCTTCTTGTACATAAGTCTGCATAGTGCCTTTTATATTTAACTCCGATGCAATTTCTTTGTTTCATCATCAATAAGAAGGTCAGAGGGTTACAGTAAACCTGAAGTGAAGCTTCGGAATCTATAACTAGTGTCTCAGGAATGGTTCAAAACATAGACGGTAAGAAGGATCAGTCCTCTTGTACTTAAGTCGGCATTGTGCCTTTTGTATTTAATTCCGATGCAATTTCTGTGTTTCATCGTCAATAAGAAGATCAGAGGGATACAGTAAACCTGAAGTGAAGCATCGGAATCTATGACTAGTGTCACCGGAATGGTTCAAAACATAGTCAGTAAGAAGAGTCAGTCATCTTGTACTTAAGTCGTCATTGTGCCTTTTCTATTTAATTCCGATGCAATTTCTGTGTATCATCGTCAATTAGAAATTTCAAGGTATACAGTAAACCTGAAGTGAAACATCGTAATCTATAAATAGTGACACAGGAATGGTTCAAAACATAGTCAGTAAGAAGAGTCAGTCTTCTTGTCCTTAAGTCGGCATTGTGCCGTTTGTATTCATTCCGATGCGATTTCTGTTTTTCATCGTCAATACGAAGGTCCAAGGGATACAGTAAACGTGGAGTGTAGCATCGGAATCTATAACTAGTGTCACAGGAATTGTTCAAAACATAGGCAGTAAGAAGAGTCAGTCTTCGTGTACTTAAGTCGGCATTTTGCCCTTTGTATTTAATTCCGATGCAATTTCTGTGTTTCATCGTCAATAAGAAGGTCAGAGGGATACAGTAAACCTGAAGTGAAGCATCGGAATCTATGACTAGTGTCACCGGAATGGTTCAAAACATAGTCAGTAAGAAGAGTCAGTCATCTTGTACTTAAGTCGGCATTGTGCCTTTTGTATTTATTTCCGATGCAATTTCTGTGTTTCATCGTCAATAAGAAGGTCCAAGGGATACAGTAAACCTGGAGTGAGGAATCGGAATGTGTAACTACTGTCACAGGAATGGTTCAAAGCATAGACAGTAAGAAGAGTCAGTCTTCTTGTACTTAAGTCGGCATTGTGCCTTTTCTCTTTAATTCCGCTGCAATTTCTGAGTTTCATCGACAATAAGAAGGTCCAAGGGATACAGTAAACCTGAAGTGAGTCATCGGAATCTATAACTAGTGTTACAGGAATGGTTCAAATCATAGTCAGTAAGAAGAGTCAGTCTTTTTGTACTTAAGTCGGCATTGTGCCTTTTGTGTTTAATTCCGATGCAATTTCTGTGTTTCATCGTCAATAAGAAGGTCCAAGGGATTCAGTAAGCCTGAAGTGAAGCATCGGAATCTATAACTAGTGTCACAGGAATGGTTCAAAACATAGACAGTAAGAAGAGTCAGTCTTCTTGTACTTAAGTCGGCATTGTGCCTTTTGTATTTAATTCCGATGCAATTTCTGTGTTTCATCGTCAATAAGAAGATCAGAGGGATACAGTGAACCTGAAGTGAAGCATCGGAATCTATAACTAGTGTCACAGGAATGGTTCAAAACATAGACAGGAACAAGAGTCAGTCTTCTTGTACTTCGGTCGGTATTGTGCCTTTTGTATATAATTCCGATGCAATTTCTGTGTTTCATCGTCAATACGAAGGTCCAAGAGAGACAGTAAACCTGAAGTGAAGCATCGGAATCTATAACTAGTGTCACAGAAATGGTTCAAATCATAGACAGTAAGAAGAGTCAGTCTTCTTGTACTTAAGTCGGCATTGTGAATTTTGTATTTAATTCCGATGCAATTTCTGTGTTTCATCGTCAATAAGATCAGAGGGATACAGTAAACCTGAAGTGAAGCATCGTAATCTATAACTAGTGACAGAGGAATGGTTCAAACATAGTCAGTAAGAAGAGTCAGTCTTCTTGTACTTAGGTCGGCATTGTGCCTTTTGTATTTAATTCCGATGCAATTTCTGTGTTTCATCGTCAATAAGAAGGTCCAAGGGATACAGTAAACCTGTGGTGAAGCATCGGAATCTATGACTAGTGTGACCGGAATGGTTCAAATCATAGTCAGTAAGAAGAGTCAGTACTCTTGTACTTAAGTCGGCATTGTGCCTTTTCTATTTCATTCCGATGCAATTTCTGTGTTTCATCGTCAATATGAAGGTCCAAGGGATACAGTAAACCTGAAGGGAAGCATCGGAATCTATAACTAGTGTCAATGGAATGGTTCAAAACATAGACAGTAAGAAGAGTCTGTCTTCTTGTACTGAAGTCGGCATTGTGCCTTTTCTATTTAATTCCGATGCAATTTCTGAGTTTCATCGTCAATTAGAAAGTCCAAGGTATACAGTAAACCTGAAGTGAAGCATCGGAATCTATAACTAGTGACACAGGAATGGTTCAAAACATAGTCAGTAAGAAGAGTCAGTCTTCTTGTACTTAAGTCGGCATTGTGAATTTTGTATTTAATTCCGATGCAATTTCTGTGTTTCATCGTCAATAAGAAGTTCAGAGGGATACAGTAAACCTGAAGTGAAGCAATGGAATCTATAACTAGTGACAGAGGAATGGTTCAAACATAGTCAGTAAGAAGAGTCAGTCTTCTTGTACTTAGGTCGGCATTGTGCGTTTTGTATTTAATTCCGATGCAATTTCTGTGTTTCATCGTCAATAAGAAGGTCCAAGGGATACAGTAAACCTGTGGTGAAGAATCGGAATCTATGACTAGTGTAACCGGAATGGTTCAAATCATAGTCAGTAAGAAGAGTCAGTACTCTTGTACTTAAGTCGGCATTGTGCCTTTTCTATTTAATTCCGATGCAATTTCTGTGTTTCATCGTCAATAAGAAGGTCCAAGGGATACAATTAACCTGGAGTGAAGCACCGGAATCTATAACTCGTGTCACAGGAATGGTTGAAAAACATAGTCAGTAAGAAGCGTCAGTCTTCTTGTACTTAAGCCGGCATTGTGCCTTTTCTATTTAATTCTGATGCAATTTCTGTGTTTCATCGTCAATAAGAAGGTCCAAGGGAAACAGTAAACCTGGAGTGAAGCACCGGAATCTATAACTAGTGTCACAGGAATGGTTCAAAACATTGACAGTAGGAAGAGTCAGTCCTCTTGTACTTAAGTCGGCATTGTGTCTTTTCTATTTAATTCCGATGCAATTTCTGTGTTACATCGTCAATAAGAAGGTCCAAGGGATACAGTAAACCTGGAGTGAAGCATCGGAATCTATAACTAGTGTCACAGGAATGTTTCAAAACATAGACAGTAAGAAGAGTCAGTCTTCTTGTCCTTAAGTCGGCATTGTGCCTTTTGTATTTAATTCCGATGCAATTTCTGTTTTTCATCGTCAATAAGAAGGTCCAAGGGATACAGTAAACTTGGAGTGAAGCATCGGAATCAATAACTAGTGTCACAGGAATGGTTCAAAACATAGGCAGTAAGAAGAGTCAGTCTTCGTGTACTTAAGTCGGCATTTTGCCCTTTGTATTTAATTCCGATGCAATTTCTGTGTTTCATCGTCAATAAGAAGGTCCAAGGGATACAGTAAACCTGTGGTGAAGTATCGGAATCTATGACTAGTGTAACCGGAATGGTTCAAACATAGTCAGTAAGTAGAGTCAGTACTCTTGTACTTAAGTCGGCATTGTGCCTTTTCTATTTAATTCCGATGCAATTTCTGTCTTTCATCGTCAATAAGAAGGTCCAAGGGATACAGTAAACCTGGAGTGAAGCATCGGTATCTATAACTAGTGTCAATGGAATGGTTCAAAGCATAGACAGTAAGAAGAGTCAGTCTTCTTGTACTGAAGTCGGCTTTGTGCCTTTTGTATTTAATTCCGATGCAATTTCTGTGTTTCATCGTCAATAAGAAGGTCAGAGGGCTACAGTAAACCTGAAGTGAAGCATCGGAATCTATAGCTAGTGCCACAGCAATGGTTCAAATCATTGTCAGTAAGAAGAGTTAGTCTTCTTGTCCTTAAGTCGGCATTGTGCATTTTGTATTTAATTCCGATGCAATTTCTGTGTTTCATCGTCAATAAGAAGGTCCAAGGGATACAGTAAACCTGGAGAGAAGAATCGGAATGTGTAACTACTGTCACAGGAATGGTTCAAAGCAAAGACTGTAAGAAGAGTCAGTCTTCTTGTACTTATGTCGGCATTGTGCCTTTTGTATTTAATTCCGATGCAATTTCTGTGTTTCATCGTCAAAAAGAAGGTCGAAGGGCTACAGTAAACCTGATGTGAAGCATCGGAATCTATAACTAGTGTCACAGGAATGGTTCAAAACATAGTCAGTAGAAAGAGTCGGTCTTCATGTACTTAAATCGGCATTGTGCCTTTTGTATTTAATTCCGATGCAATTTCTGTGTTTCATCGTCAATAAGAAGGTCCAAGGGATACAGTAAACCTGAAGTGAAGCATCCGAATCTATAACTAGTGTCACAGGAATGGTTCAAATCATAGACAGTAGGAAGAGTCAGTCTTCTTGTACTTAAGTCGGCATTGTGCCTTTTGTATTTAATTCCGATGCAAATTCTGTGTTTCATCGTCAATAAGAAGGTCAGAGGGATACAGCAAACCTGAAGTGAAGCATCGCAATCTATAACCAGTGTCACAGGAATGGTTCAAAACATAGTCTGTAGGAAGAGTCTGTCTTCTTGTACTTAAGTCTGCATTGTGCCTTTTGTATTTAATTCCGATGCAATTTCTGTGTTTGATCATCAATCAGAAAGTCAGAGGGTTACAGTAAACCTGAAGTGAAGCATCGGAATCTATAACTAGTGTCTCAGGAATGGTTCAAAACATAGACAGTCAGATGGATCAGTCCTCTTGTACTTAAGTCGGCATTGTGCCTTTTGTATTTAATTCCGATGCAATTTCTGTGTTTTATCGTCAATAAGAAGGTCCAAGGGATACAGTAAACCTGGAGTGAAGCATCGGAATCAATAACTAGTGTCACAGGAATGGTTCAAAACATAGACAGTAGGAAGAGTCAGTCTTCGTGTACTTAAGTCGGCATTGTGCCTTTTGTATTTAATTCCGATGCAAATTCTGTGTTTCATCGTCAATAGGAAGGTCAGAGGGATACAGCAAACCTGAAGTGAAGCATCGCAATCTATAACTAGTGCCACAGGAATGGTTCAAAACATAGTCAGTAAGAAGAGTCAGTCTTCTTGTACTTAAGTCTGCATTGCGCCTTTTGTATTTAATTCCGATGCAATTTCTGTGTTTCAACATCAATAAGAAGGTCAGAGGGATACAGTAAACCTGAAGTGAAGCATCGGAATCTATAACTAGTGTCACAGGAATGGTTCAAAGCATAGTCAGTAAGAAGAGTCAGTCTTTTTGTACTTAAGTCGGCATTGTGCCTTTTGTGTTTAATTCCGATGCAATTTCTGTGTTTCATCGTCAATAAGAAGGTCCAAGGGATACAGTAAGCCTGAAGTGAAGCATCGGAATCTATAACTAGTGTCACAGGAATGGTTCAAAACATAGACAGTAAGAAGAGTCAGTCTTCTTGTACTTAAGTCGGCATTGTGCCTTTTCTATTTAATTCCGATGCAATTTCTGTGTTTCATCGCCAAGAAGAAGGTCCAAGGGATACAGTAAACCTGAAGTGAAGCATCGGAATCTATAACTAGTGTCACAGGAACGGTTCAAAACATAGTCAGTAGAAAGAGTCGGTCTTATGTACTTAAATCGGCATTGTGCCTTTTTTATTTAATTCCGATGCAATTTCTGTCTTTCATCGTCAATAAGAAGGTCCAAGGGATACAGTAAACCTGAAGTGAAGCATCGGAATCTATAACTAGTGTAACAGGAATGGTTCAAAACATAGACAGAAGGAAGAGTCAGTCTTCTTGTACTTAAGTCGGCATTGTGCCTTTTGTATTTAATTCCGATGCAAATTATGTGTTTCATCGTCAATAAGAAGGTCCAAGGGATACAATTAACCTGGAGTGAAGCACCGGAATCTATAACTCGTGTCACAGGAATGGTTGAAAAACATAGTCAGTAAGAAGCGTCAGTCTTCTTGTACTTAAGCCGGCATTGTGCCTTTTCTATTTAATTCTGATGCAATTTCTGTGTTTCATCGTCAATAAGAAGGTCCAAGGGAAACAGTAAACCTGGAGTGAAGCACCGGAATCTATAACTAGTGTCACAGGAATGGTTCAAAACATTGACAGTAGGAAGAGTCAGTCCTCTTGTACTTAAGTCGGCATTGTGTCTTTTCTATTTAATTCCGATGCAATTTCTGTGTTACATCGTCAATAAGAAGGTCCAAGGGATACAGTAAACCTGGAGTGAAGCATCGGAATCTATAACTAGTGTCACAGGAATGTTTCAAAACATAGACAGTAAGAAGAGTCAGTCTTCTTGTCCTTAAGTCGGCATTGTGCCTTTTGTATTTAATTCCGATGCAATTTCTGTTTTTCATCGTCAATAAGAAGGTCCAAGGGATACAGTAAACTTGGAGTGAAGCATCGGAATCAATAACTAGTGTCACAGGAATGGTTCAAAACATAGGCAGTAAGAAGAGTCAGTCTTCGTGTACTTAAGTCGGCATTTTGCCCTTTGTATTTAATTCCGATGCAATTTCTGTGTTTCATCGTCAATAAGAAGGTCCAAGGGATACAGTAAACCTGTGGTGAAGTATCGGAATCTATGACTAGTGTAACCGGAATGGTTCAAACATAGTCAGTAAGTAGAGTCAGTACTCTTGTACTTAAGTCGGCATTGTGCCTTTTCTATTTAATTCCGATGCAATTTCTGTCTTTCATCGTCAATAAGAAGGTCCAAGGGATACAGTAAACCTGGAGTGAAGCATCGGTATCTATAACTAGTGTCAATGGAATGGTTCAAAGCATAGACAGTAAGAAGAGTCAGTCTTCTTGTACTGAAGTCGGCTTTGTGCCTTTTGTATTTAATTCCGATGCAATTTCTGTGTTTCATCGTCAATAAGAAGGTCAGAGGGCTACAGTAAACCTGAAGTGAAGCATCGGAATCTATAGCTAGTGCCACAGCAATGGTTCAAATCATTGTCAGTAAGAAGAGTTAGTCTTCTTGTCCTTAAGTCGGCATTGTGCCTTTTGTATTTAATTCCGATGCAATTTCTGTGTTTTATCGTCAATAAGAAGGTCCAAGGGATACAGTAAACCTGGAGTGAAGCATCGGAATCAATAACTAGTGTCACAGGAATGGTTCAAAACATAGACAGTAGGAAGAGTCAGTCTTCGTGTACTTAAGTCGGCATTGTGCCTTTTGTATTTAATTCCGATGCAAATTCTGTGTTTCATCGTCAATAGGAAGGTCAGAGGGATACAGCAAACCTGAAGTGAAGCATCGCAATCTATAACTAGTGCCACAGGAATGGTTCAAAACATAGTCAGTAAGAAGAGTCAGTCTTCTTGTACTTAAGTCTGCATTGCGCCTTTTGTATTTAATTCCGATGCAATTTCTGTGTTTCAACATCAATAAGAAGGTCAGAGGGATACAGTAAACCTGAAGTGAAGCATCGGAATCTATAACTAGTGTCACAGGAATGGTTCAAAGCATAGTCAGTAAGAAGAGTCAGTCTTTTTGTACTTAAGTCGGCATTGTGCCTTTTGTGTTTAATTCCGATGCAATTTCTGTGTTTCATCGTCAATAAGAAGGTCCAAGGGATACAGTAAGCCTGAAGTGAAGCATCGGAATCTATAACTAGTGTCACAGGAATGGTTCAAAACATAGACAGTAAGAAGAGTCAGTCTTCTTGTACTTAAGTCGGCATTGTGCCTTTTCTATTTAATTCCGATGCAATTTCTGTGTTTCATCGTCAAGAAGAAGGTCCAAGGGATACAGTAAACCTGAAGTGAAGCATCGGAATCTATAACTAGTGTCACAGGAACGGTTCAAAACATAGTCAGTAGAAAGAGTCGGTCTTATGTACTTAAATCGGCATTGTGCCTTTTTTATTTAATTCCGATGCAATTTCTGTCTTTCATCGTCAATAAGAAGGTCCAAGGGATACAGTAAACCTGAAGTGAAGCATCGGAATCTATAACTAGTGTAACAGGAATGGTTCAAAACATAGACAGAAGGAAGAGTCAGTCTTCTTGTACTTAAGTCGGCACTGTGCCTTTTGTATTTAATTCCGATGCAAATTATGTGTTTCATCGTCAATAAGAAGGTCAGAGGGATACAGCAAACCTGAAGTGAAGCATAGGAATCTATAACTAGTGTCACAGGAATGGTTCAAAACATAGTCTGTAAGAAGAGTCAGTCTTCTTGTACTTAAGTCTGCATTGTGTCTTAACTATTTAATTCTGATGCAATTAATGTGTTTTATCGTCAATAAGAAGGTCAGAGGGATACAGTAAACCAGAAATGAAGCATCCGCATCCATAACTAGTGTCACAGGAATGGTTCAAAACATAGTCAGTAAAAAGAGTCAGTCTTCTTGTACTTAAGTCGGCATTGTGCCTTTTGTATTTAATTCCGATGCAAATTCTGTGTTTCATCGTCAATAAGAAGGTCAGAGGGATACAGCAAACCTGAAGTGAAGCATCGCAATCTGTAACCAGTGTCACAGGAATGGTTCAAATCATAGTCTGTAGGAAGAGTCAGTCTTCTTGTACTTAAGTCTGCATTGTGCCTTTTGTATTTAATTCCGATGCAATTTCTGTGTTTGATCATCAATAAGAAGGTCAGAGGGTTACAGTAAACCTGAAGTGAATCATCGGAATCTATAACTAGTGTCTCAGGAATGGTTCAAAACATCGACAGTAAGAAGGATCAGTCCTCTTGTACCTAAGTCGGCATTGTGCCTTTTGTATTTAATTCCGAAGCAATTTCTGTGTTTCAACATCAATAAGAAGGTCAGAGGGATACAGTAAACCTGAAGTGAAGCATCGGAATCTATAACTAGTGTCACAGGAATGGTTCAAAGCATAGTCGGTAAGAAGAGTCAGTCTTTTTGTACTTAAGTCGGCATTGTGCCTTTTGTGTTTAATTCCGATGCAATTTCTGTGTTTCATCGTCTATAAGAAGGTCCAAGGGATATAGTAAGCCTGAAGTGAAGCATCGGAATCTATAACTAGTGTCACAGGCATGGTTCAAAACATAGACAGTAAGAAGAGTCAGTCTTCTTGTACTTAAGTCGGCATTGTGCCTTTTCTATTTAACTCCGATGCAATTTCTGTGTTTCATCGTCAATAAGAAGGTCCAAGGGATACAGTAAACCTGGAGTGAAGCATCGGAATCTATAACTAGTGTCAATGGAATGGTTCAAAGCATAGACAGTAAGAAGAGTCAGTCTTCTTGTACTTAAGTCGGCATTGTGCCTTTTGTATTTAATTCCGATGCTATTTCTGTGTTTCATCGTCGAGAAGAAGGTCCAAGGGATACTGTAATCTTGAAGTGAAGCATCGGAATCTATAACTAGTGTCACAGGAATGGTTCAAAACATAGTCATTAGAAAGAGTCGGTCTTCATGTACTTAAATCGGCATTGTGCCTTTTGTATTTAATTCCGATGCAATTTCTGTCTTTCATCGTCAATAAGAAGGTCCAAGGGATACAGTAAACCTGAAGTGAAGCATCGGAATCTATAACTAGTGTAACAGGAATGGTTCAAAACATAGACAGTAGGAAGAGTCAGTCTTCTTGTACTTAAGTCGGCATTGTGCCTTTTGTATTTAATTCCGATGCAAATTCTGTGTTTCATCGTCAATAAGAAGGTCAGAGGGTTACAGCAAACCTTAAGTGAAGCATAGGAATCTATAACTAGTGTCACAGGAATGGTTCAAAACATAGTCTGTAAGAAGAGTCAGTCTTCTTGTACTTAAGTCTGCATTGTGTCTTAACTATTTAATTCTGATGCAATTTCTGTGTTTCATCGTCAATAAGAAGGTCAGAGGGATACAGTAAACCAGAAATGAAGCATCCGAATCCATAACTAGTGTCACAGGAATGGTTCAAAATATAGTCAGTAAAAAGAGTCAGTCTTCTTGTACTTAAGTCGGCATTGTGCCTTTTGTATTTAATTCCGATGCAAATTCTGTGTTTCATCGTCAATAAGACGGTCAGAGGGATACAGCAAACCTGAAGTGAAGCATCGCAATCTGTAACCAGTGTCACAGGAATGGTTCAAATCATAGTCTGTAGGAAGAGTCAGTCTTCTTGTACTTAAGTCTGCATTGTGCCTTTTGTATTTAATTCCGATGCAATTTCTGTGTTTGATCATCAATAAGAAGGTCAGAGGGTTACAGTAAACCTGAAGTGAAGCATCGGAATCTATAACTAGTGTCTCAGGAATGGTTCAAAACATCGACAGTAAGAAGGATCAGTCCTCTTGTACCTAAGTCGGCATTGTGCCTTTTGTATTTAATTCCGATGCAATTTCTGTGTTTCAACATCAATAAGAAGGTCAGAGGGATACAGTAAACCTGAAGTGAAGCATCGGAATCTATAACTAGTGTCACAGGAATGGTTCAAAGCATAGTCAGTAAGAAGAGTCAGTCTTTTTGTACTTAAGTCGGCAATGTGCCTTTTGTGTTTAATTCCGATGCAATTTCTGTGTTTCATCGTCTATAAGAAGGTCCAAGGGATATAGTAAGCCTGAAGTGAAGCATCGGAATCTATAACTAGTGTCACAGGCATGGTTCAAAACATAGACAGTAAGAAGAGTCAGTCTTCTTGTACTTAAGTCGGCATTGTGCCTTTTGTATTTAATTCCGATGCAATTTCTGTGTTTCATCGTCAATACGAAGGTCAGAGGGATACAGTAAACCTGAAGTGAAGCATCGGAATCTATAGCTAGTGTCACAGGAATGGTTCAAAACATTGTCAGTAAGAAGAGTTAGTCTTCTTGTCCTTAAGTCGGCATTGTGCCTTTTGTATTTAATTCCGATGCAATTTCTGTGTTTCAACATCAATAAGAAGGTCAGAGGGATACAGTAAACCTGAAGTGAAGCATCGGAATCTATAACTAGTGTCACAGGAATGGTTCAAAGCATAGTCAGTAAGAAGAGTCAGTCTTTTTGTACTTAAGTCGGCAATGTGCCTTTTGTGTTTAATTCCGATGCAATTTCTGTGTTTCATCGTCTATAAGAAGGTCCAAGGGATATAGTAAGCCTGAAGTGAAGCATCGGAATCTATAACTAGTGTCACAGGCATGGTTCAAAACATAGACAGTAAGAAGAGTCAGTCTTCTTGTACTTAATTCGGCATTGTGCCTTTTGTATTAAATTCCGATGCAATTTCTGTGTTTGATCAACAATAACAAGGTCAGAGGGTTACAGTAAACCTGAAGTGAAGCATCGGAATCTATAACTAGTGTCTCAGGATTGGTTCAAACATAGACAGTAAGAAGAGTCAGTGTTCTTGTACTTAAGTCGGCATTGTGCCTTTTGTATTTAATTCCGATGCATTTTCTGTGTTTTATCGTCAATAAGAAGGTCCAAGGGATACAGTAAACCTGGAGTGAAGTATCGGAATCAATAACTAGTGTCACAGGAATGGTTCAAAACATAGAAAGTAGGAAGAGTCAGTCTTCTTGTACTTAAGTCGGCATTGTGCCTTTTGTATTTAATTCCAATGCAAATTCTGTGTTTCATCGTCAATAAGAAGGTCATAGGGATACAGCAAACCTGAAGTGAAGCATCGCAATCTATAACTAGTGCCACAGGAATGGTTCAAAACATAGTCAGTAAGAAGAGTCAGTGTTCTTGTACTTATGTCTGCATTGCGCCTTTTGTATTTAATTCCGATGCAATTTCTGTGTTTCAACATCAATAAGAAGGTTAGAGGGATACAGTAAACCTGAAGTGAAGCATCGGAATCTATAACTAGTGTCATAATAATGGTTGAAAACATAGACAGTATGAAGGATCAGTCCTCTTGTACTTAAGTCGGCATTGTGCCTTTTGTATTTAATTCCGATGCAATTTCTGTGTTTCATCGTCAATAAGAAGATCAGTGGGATACAGTAAACCTGAAGTGAAGCATCGGAATCTATAACTAGTGACACAGGAATAGTTCAAACATAGAGAGTAAGAAAAGTCAGTCGTCTTGTACTTAAGTCGGCATTATGCCTTTTCTATTTAATTCCGATGCATTTTCTGTGTTTCATCGTCAATAAGAAGGTCAGAGGGATACAGTGAACCAGAAGTGAAGCATCCGAATCCATAACTAGTGTCACAGGAATGGTTCAAACATAGTCAGTAAAAAGAGTCAGTCTTTTTGTACTTAAGTCGGCATTGTGCCTTTTGTGTTTAATTCCGATGCAATTTCGGTGTTTCATCGTCAATAAGAAGGTCCAAGGGATACAGTAAGCCTGAAGTGAAGCATAGGAATCTATAACTAGTGTCACAGGAATGGTTCAAAACATAGACAGTAAGAAGAGTCAGTCTTGTTGTACTTAAGGCGGCATTGAAACTTTTCTATTTAATTCCGATGCAATTTCTGTGTTTCATCGTCAATAAAATGGTCCAAGTGATACAGTAAAACTGGAGTGAAGAATCGGAATGTGTAACTAGTGTCACAGGATAGGTTCAAAGCATAGACCGTAAGAAGAGTCAGTCTTCTTGTACTTAAGTCGGCATTGAGACTTTTGTATTTAATTCCGATGCAATTTCTGTGTTTCATCGTCAAGAAGAAGGTCCAAGGGACACAGTAAACCTGAAGTGAAGCATCGGAATCTATAACTAGTGTCACAGGAATGTTTCAAAACATAGTCAGTAGAAAGAGTCGGTCTTCATGTACTTAAATCGGCATTGTGCCTTTTGTATTTAATTTCGATGCAATTTCTGTGTTTCATCGTCACTAAGAAGGTCAGTGGGATACAGTTATCCTGAAGTTAAGCATCGGAATCTATAACTAGTGTCGCAGGAATGGTTCAAAACATAGTCAGTAAGATGAGTCTGTCTTCTTGTACTTAAGTCGGCATTGTGCCTTTTGTATTTAATTCCGATGCAAATTCTGTGTTTCATCGTCAATAAGAAGGTCAGAGGGATACAGCAAACCTGAAGTGAAGCATAGGAATCTATAAGTAGTGTCACAGGAATGGTTCAAAGCATAGTCTGTAAGAAGAGTCAGTCTTCTTGTACTTAAGTCTGCATTGTGTCTTAACTATTTAATTCCGATGCAATTTCTGTGTTTCATCGTCAATAAGAGGGTCAGAGGGATACAGTAAACCAGAAATGAAGCATCCGAATCCATAACTAGTGTCACAGGAATGGTTCAAAACATAGTCAGTAAAAAGAGTCAGTCTTCTTGTACTTAAGTCGGCCTTGTGCCTTTTGTATTTAATTCCGATGCAATTTCTGTGTTTCATCGTCAATAAGAAGATCAGAGGGATACAGTAATCCTGAAGTGAAGCATCGGAATCCATAACTAGTGTCACAGGATTGGTTCAAACATAGACAGTAAGAAGAGTCAGTCTTCTTGTACTTAAGTCGGCATAGTGCCTTTTGTATTTAATTCCGATGGAATATCTGTGATTCATCGTCAATAAGAAGGTCAGAGGGATACAGTAAACCTGAAGTGAAGCATCGGAATCTATAACTAGTGTCTCAGTATCGGTTCAAAACAGAGACAGTAAGAAGTATCAGTCCTCTTGTACTTAGTCGGCATTGTGCCTTTTGTATTTACTTCCGATGGAATTTCTGTGTTTCATCATCAATAAGAAGGTCAGAGGGATACAGTAAACCTGAAGTGAAGCATCGGAATCTATAACTAGTGTCACAGGAATGGTTCAAATGATAGACAGTAAGAAAAGTAGTCGTCTTGTACTTAAGTCGGCATTGTGCCTTTTGTATTTAATTCCGATGCAATTTCTGTGTTTCATCGTCAATAAGAAGCTCCAAGGGATACAGTAAACCTGGAGTGAAGAATCGGAATCTATAACGAGTGTCACAGGAATGGTTCAAGTCATAGACAGTAAGAAGAGTCAGTCTTCTTGTACTTAAGTCGGCATTGTGCCTTTTCTATTTAATTCCGATGCAATTTCTGTGTTTCATCGTCAAGAAGAAGGTCCAAGGGATACAGTAATCTTGAAGTGAAGCATCGGAATCTATAACTAGTGTCACAGGAATGGTTCAAAACATAGTCATTAGAAGGAGTCGGTCTTCATGTACTTAAATCGGCATTGTGCCTTTTGTATTTAATTCCGATGCAATTTCTGTGTTTCATCGTCAATAAGAAGGTCAGAGGGATACAGCAAAGCTGAAGTGAAGCATAGGAATCTATAACTAGTGTCACAGGAATGGTTCAAAACATAGTCTGTAAGAAGGGTCAGTCTTCTTGTACTTAAGTCTGCATTGTGTCTTAACTATTTAATTCCGATGCAATTTCTGTGTTTCATCGTCAATAAGAAGGTCAGAGGGACACAGTAAACCAGAAATGAAGCATCCGAATCCATAACTAGTGTCAAAGGAATGGTTCAAAACATAGTCAGTAAAAAGAGTCAGTCTTCTTGTACTTAATTCGGCATTGTGCCTTTTGTATTAAATTCCGATGCAATTTCTGTGTTTGATCAACAATAACAAGGTCAGAGGGTTACAGTAAACCTGAAGTGAAGCATCGGAATCTATAACTAGTGTCTCAGGATTGGTTCAAACATAGACAGTAAGAAGAGTCAGTGTTCTTGTACTTAAGTCGGCATTGTGCCTTTTGTATTTAATTCCGATGCATTTTCTGTGTTTTATCGTCAATAAGAAGGTCCAAGGGATACAGTAAACCTGGAGTGAAGTATCGGAATCAATAACTAGTGTCACAGGAATGGTTCAAAACATAGAAAGTAGGAAGAGTCAGTCTTCTTGTACTTAAGTCGGCATTGTGCCTTTTGTATTTAATTCCAATGCAAATTCTGTGTTTCATCGTCAATAAGAAGGTCATAGGGATACAGCAAACCTGAAGTGAAGCATCGCAATCTATAACTAGTGCCACAGGAATGGTTCAAAACATAGTCAGTAAGAAGAGTCAGTGTTCTTGTACTTATGTCTGCATTGCGCCTTTTGTATTTAATTCCGATGCAATTTCTGTGTTTCAACATCAATAAGAAGGTTAGAGGGATACAGTAAACCTGAAGTGAAGCATCGGAATCTATAACTAGTGTCATAGGAATGGTTGAAAACATAGACAGTATGAAGGATCAGTCCTCTTGTACTTAAGTCGGCATTGTGCCTTTTGTATTTAATTCCGATGCAATTTCTGTGTTTCATCGTCAATAAGAAGATCAGTGGGATACAGTAAACCTGAAGTGAAGCATCGGAATCTATAACTAGTGACACAGGAATAGTTCAAACATAGAGAGTAAGAAAAGTCAGTCGTCTTGTACTTAAGTCGGCATTATGCCTTTTCTATTTAATTCCGATGCATTTTCTGTGTTTCATCGTCAATAAGAAGGTCAGAGGGATACAGTGAACCAGAAGTGAAGCATCCGAATCCATAACTAGTGTCACAGGAATGGTTCAAACATAGTCAGTAAAAAGAGTCAGTCTTTTTGTACTTAAGTCGGCATTGTGCCTTTTGTGTTTAATTCCGATGCAATTTCGGTGTTTCATCGTCAATAAGAAGGTCCAAGGGATACAGTAAGCCTGAAGTGAAGCATAGGAATCTATAACTAGTGTCACAGGAATGGTTCAAAACATAGACAGTAAGAAGAGTCAGTCTTGTTGTACTTAAGGCGGCATTGAAACTTTTCTATTTAATTCCGATGCAATTTCTGTGTTTCATCGTCAATAAAATGGTCCAAGTGATACAGTAAAACTGGAGTGAAGAATCGGAATGTGTAACTAGTGTCACAGGATAGGTTCAAAGCATAGACCGTAAGAAGAGTCAGTCTTCTTGTACTTAAGTCGGCATTGAGACTTTTGTATTTAATTCCGATGCAATTTCTGTGTTTCATCGTCAAGAAGAAGGTCCAAGGGACACAGTAAACCTGAAGTGAAGCATCGGAATCTATAACTAGTGTCACAGGAATGTTTCAAAACATAGTCAGTAGAAAGAGTCGGTCTTCATGTACTTAAATCGGCATTGTGCCTTTTGTATTTAATTTCGATGCAATTTCTGTGTTTCATCGTCACTAAGAAGGTCAGTGGGATACAGTTATCCTGAAGTTAAGCATCGGAATCTATAACTAGTGTCGCAGGAATGGTTCAAAACATAGTCAGTAAGATGAGTCTGTCTTCTTGTACTTAAGTCGGCATTGTGCCTTTTGTATTTAATTCCGATGCAAATTCTGTGTTTCATCGTCAATAAGAAGGTCAGAGGGATACAGCAAACCTGAAGTGAAGCATAGGAATCTATAAGTAGTGTCACAGGAATGGTTCAAAGCATAGTCTGTAAGAAGAGTCAGTCTTATTGTACTTAAGTCTGCATTGTGTCTTAACTATTTAATTCCGATGCAATTTCTGTGTTTCATCGTCAATAAGAGGGTCAGAGGGATACAGTAAACCAGAAATGAAGCATCCGAATCCATAACTAGTGTCACAGGAATGGTTCAAAACATAGTCAGTAAAAAGAGTCAGTCTTCTTGTACTTAAGTCGGCCTTGTGCCTTTTGTATTTAATTCCGATGCAATTTCTGTGTTTCATCGTCAATAAGAAGATCAGAGGGATACAGTAATCCTGAAGTGAAGCATCGGAATCCATAACTAGTGTCACAGGATTGGTTCAAACATAGACAGTAAGAAGAGTCAGTCTTCTTGTACTTAAGTCGGCATAGTGCCTTTTGTATTTAATTCCGATGGAATATCTGTGATTCATCGTCAATAAGAAGGTCAGAGGGATACAGTAAACCTGAAGTGAAGCATCGGAATCTATAATTAGTGCCTCAGGAATGGTTCAAAACATAGACAGTAAGAAGGATCAGTCCTCTTGTACTTAGGGTGGCATTGTGCCTTTTCTATTTTATTCAGATGCAATTTCTGTGTTTCATCGTCACTAAGAAGGTCCAAGGGAGACAGTAAACCTGAAGTGAAGCATCGGAATCTATAACTAGTGTCACAGATATGGTTCAAAACATAGACAGTAAGAAGAGTCAGTCTTCTTGTACTTAAGTCGGCATTGTGCCTTTTCTATTCTATTCAGATGCAATTTCTGTGTTTCATCGTCTATTAGAAAGTCCAAGGTATACTGTAAACCTTAAGTGAAGCATCGGAATCTATAACTAGTGACACAGGAATGGTTCAAAACATAGTCAGTAAGAAGAGTCAGTCTTCTTGTACTTAAGTCGGCATTGTGCCGTTTGTATTTAATTCCGATGTAATTTCTGTGTTTCATCGTCAATAAGAAGGTTTAAGGGATTCAGTAAACCTGAAGTGATGCATCGGAATCTATAACTAGTGTCACAGGAATGGTTCAATACATAGTCAGTAAGAAGAGTCAGTCTTCTTGTCCTTAAGTCGGCATTGTGTATTTTGTATTTAATTCCGATGCAATTTCTGTTTTTCATCGTCAATAAGAAGCTCCAAGGGATACAGTAAACCTGGAGTGAAGCATCAGAATCTATAACTAGTGTCAATGGAATGGTTCAAAACATAGACAGTAAGAAGAGTCAGTCTTCTTGTACTTAAGTCGGCATTGTGCCTTTTGTATCTAATTCCGATGCAATTTCTGTGTTTCATCGTCAATAAGAAGGTCAGAGGGATACAGTAAACCTGAAGTGAAGCATCGGAATCTATAGCTAGTGTCACAGGAATGGTTCAAAACATTGTCAGTAAGAAGAGTTAGTCTTCTCGTCCTTAAGGCGGCATTGTGACTTTTGTATTTAATTCCGATGCAATTTCTGTGTTTCATCGTCAATAAGAAGCTCCAAGGGATACAGTAAACCTGGAGTGAAGAATCGGAATGTGTAACTAGTGTAACAGGAATGGTTCAAAACATAGACACTAAGAAGAGTCAATCTTCTTGTACTTAAGTCGGCATTTTGCCTTTTGTTTTTACTTCCGATGGAATTTCTGTGTTTCATCATCAATAAGAAGGTCAGTGGGAGACAGTCAACCTGAAGTGAAGCATCGGAATCTATAACTAGTGTCACAGAAATGGTTCAAAACATAGACAGTAAGAAGAGTCAGTCTTCTTGTACTTAAGTCGGCATTGTGCCTTTTCTATTTTATTCCGATGCAATTTCTGTGTTTCATCGTCTATTAGAAAGTCCAAGGTATACTGTAAACCTGAAGTGAAGCATCGGAATCTATAACTAGTGACACAGGAATGGTTCAAAACATAGTCAGTAAGAAGAGTCAGTCTTCTTGTACTTAAGTCGGCATTGTGCCGTTTGTATTTAATTCCGATGTAAATTCTGTGTTTCATCGTCAATAAGAAGGTTTAAGGGATACAGTAAACCTGAAGTGATGCATCGGAATCTATAACTAGTGTCACGAGAATGGTTCAAAACATAGTCAGTAATAAGAGTCAGTCTTCTTGTACTTAAGTCGGCATTGTGCCTTTTGTATTTAATTCCGATGCAATTTCTGTGTTTCATCGTCAATAAGAAGGTCAGAGGGATACAGTAAACATGAAGTGAAGCATTGGAATCTATAACTAGTGTCACAGGAATGGTTCAAAACATAGACAGTAGGAAGAGTCAGTCTTCTTGTACTTAAGTCGGCATTGTGCCTTTTGTATTTAATTCCGATGCAATTTCTGTGTTTCATCGTCAATATGAAGGTCAGAGGGATACAGCAAACCTGAAGTGAAGCATCGCAATCTATAACCAGTGTCACAGGAATGGTTCAAAACATAGTCTGTAGGAAGAGTCAGTCTTCTTGTACTTAAGTCTGCATTGTGCCTTTTGTATTTAATTCCGATGCAATTTCTGTGTTTGATCATCAATAAGAAGGTCAGAGGGTTACAGTAAACATGAAGTGAAGCATCGGAATCTATAACTAGTGTCTCAGGAATGGTTCAAAACATAGACAGTCAGATGGATCAGTCCTCTTGTACTTAAGTTGGCATTGTGCCTTTTGTATTTAATTCCGATGCAATTTCTGTGTTTTATCGTCAATAAGAAGGTCCAAGGGATACAGTAAACCTGGAGTGAAGCATCGGAATCAATAACTAGTGTAACAGGAATGGTTCAAAACATAGACAGTAGGAAGAGTCAGTCTTCGTGTACTTAAGTCGGCATTGTGCCTTTTGTATTTAATTCCGATGCAAATTCTGTGTTTCATCGTCAATAAGACGGTCAGAGGGATACAGCAAATCTGAAGTGAAGCATCGCAATCTATAACTAGTGCCACAGGAATGGTTCAAAACATAGTCAGTAAGAAGAGTCAGTCTTCTTGTACTTAAGTCTGCATTGCGCCTTTTGTATTTAATTCCGATGCAATTTCTGTGTTTCAACATCAATAAGAAGGTCAGAGGGATACAGTGAACCAGAGGTGAAGCATCCGAATCCATAACTAGTGTCACGGGAATGGTTCAAACATAGTCAGTAAAAAGAGTCAGTCTTCTTGTACTTAAGTCGGCATTGTAACTTTTGTATTTAATTCCGATGCAATCTGTGTTTCATCGTCAATAAGAAGGTCCAAGGGATACAGTAAACCTGAAGTGAAGCATCGGAATCTATAACTAGTGTCACAGGAATGGTTCAAAGCATAGTCAGTAAGAAGAGTCAGTCTTTTTGTACTTAAGTCGGCATTGTGCCTTTTGTGTTTAATTCCGATGCAATTTCTGTGTTTCATCGTCAATAAGAAGGTCCAAGGGATACAGTAAGCCTGAAGTGAAGCATCGGAATCTATAACTAGTGTCACAGGAATGGGTCAAAACATAGACAGTAAGAAGAGTCAGTCTTCTTGTACTTAAGTCGGCATTGTGCCTTTTCTATTTAATTCCGATGCAGTTTCTGTGTTTCATCGTCAATAAGAAGGTCCAAGGGATACAGTAAACCTGGAGTGAAGCGTCGGAATCTATAACTAGTGTCAATGGAATGGTTCAAAGCATAGACAGTAAGAAGAGTCAGTCTTCTTGTACTTAATTCGGCATTGTGCCTTTTGTATTTAATTCCGATGCAATTTCTGTGTTTCATCGTCAATACGAAACTCAGAGGGATACAGTAAACCTGAAGTGAAGCATCGGAATCTATAGCTAGTGTCACAGGAATTGTTCAAAACATTGTCAGTAAGAAGAGTTAGTCTTCATGTCCTTAAGTCGGCATTGTGCCTTTTGTATTTAATTCCGATGCAATTTCTGTGTTTCATCGTCAATAAAAAGGTCCAAGGGATACAGTAAACCTGGAGTGAACAATCGGAATGTGTAACTAGTGTCACAGGATAGGTTCAAGGCATAGACTGTAAGAAGAGTCAGTCTTCTTGTACTTAAGTCGGCATTGTGCCTTTAGTATCTAATTCCGATGCAATTTCTGTGTTTCATCGTCAAGAAGAAGGTCCAAGGGATACAGTAAACCTGAAGTGAAGCATCGGAATCTATAACTAGTGTCACAGGAATGGTTCAAAACATAGTCAGTAGAAGGAGTCGGTCTTATGTACTTAAATCGGCATTGTGCCTTTTTTATTTAATTCCGATGCAATTTCTGTCTTTCATCGTCAATAAGAAGGTCCAAGGGATACAGTAAACCTGAAGTGAAGCATCGGAATCTATAACTAGTGTAACAGGAATGGTTCAAAACATAGACAGTAGGAAGAGTCAGTTTTCTTGTACTTAAGGCGGCATTGTGCCTTTTGTATTTAATTCCGATGCAAATTCTTGTGTTTCATCGTCAATAAGTAGGTCAGAGGGATACAGCAAACCTGAAGTGAAGCATAGGAATCTATAACTAGTGTCACAGGAATGGTTCAAAACATAGTCTGTAAGAAGAGTCAGTTTTCTTGTACTTAAGTCTGCATTGTGTCTTAACTATTTAATACTGATGCAATTTCTGTGTTTCACCGTCAATAAGAAAGTCAGAGGGATACAGTAAACCAGAAATGAAGCATCCGAATCCATAACTAGTGTCACAGGAATGGTTCAAAACATAGTCAGTAAAAAGAGTCAGTCTTCTTGTACTTAAGTCTGCATTGTGCCTTTTGTATTTAATTCCGATGCAATTTCTGTGTTTGATCATCAATAAGAAGGTCAGAGGGTTACAGTAAACTTGAAGTGAAGCATCGGAATCTATAACTAGTGTCTCAGGAATGGTTCAAAACATCGACAGTAAGAAGGATCGTCCTCTTGTACTTAAGTCGGCATTGTGCCTTTTGTATTTAATTCCGATGCAATTTCTGTGTTTCAACATCAATAAGAAGGTCAGAGGGATACAGTAAACCTGAAGTGAAGCATCGGAATCTATAACTAGTGTCACAGGAAAGGTACAAAGCATAGTCAGTAAGAAGAGTCAGTCTTTTTGTACTTAAGTCGGCATTGTGCCTTTTGTGTTTAATTCCGATGCAATTTCTGTGTTTCATCGTCTATAAGAACGTCCAAGGGATACAGTAAGCCTGAAGTGAAGCATCGGAATCTATAACTAGTGTCACAGGCATGGTTCAAAACATAGACAGTAAGAAGAGTCAGTCTTCTTGTACTTAAGTCGGCATTGTTCCTTTTCTATTTAATTCCGATGCAATTTCTGTGTTTCATCGTCAATAAGAAGGTCCAAGGGATACAGTAAACCTGGAGTGAAGCATCGGAATCTATAACTAGTGTCAATGGAATGGTTCAAAGCATAGACAGTAAGAAGAGTCAGTCTTCTTGTACTTAAGTCGGCATTGTGCCTTTTGTATTTAATTCCGATGCAATTTCTGTGTTTAATCCTCAATACGAAGGTCAGAGGGATACAGTAAACCTGAAGTGAAGCATCGGAATCTATAGCTAGTGTCACAGGAATGGTT
Organism: Schistocerca serialis cubense; assembly: GCF_023864345.2. Lineage (NCBI taxonomy): Eukaryota > Metazoa > Arthropoda > Insecta > Orthoptera > Acrididae > Schistocerca > Schistocerca serialis. The sequence continues at coordinate 641,542,777 of NC_064644.1, forward strand.
CAAAACATTGTCAGTAAGAAGAGTTAGTCTTCTTGTCCTTAAGTCGGCATTGTGCCTATTGTATTTAATTCCGATGCAATTTCTGTGTTTCATCGTCAATAAAAAGGTCCAAGGGATACAGTAAACCTGGAGTGAAGCATCGGAATGTGTAACTAGTGTCACAGGATAGGTTCAAAGCATAGACTGTAAGAAGAGTCAGTCTTCTTGTACTTAAGTCGGCATTGTGCCTTTTGTATTTAATTCCCATGCAATTTCGTTGTTTCATCGTCAAGAAGAAGGTCCAAGGGAAACAGTAATCTTGAAGTGAAGCATCGGAATCTATAACTAGTGTCACAGGAATGGTTCAAAACATAGTCATTAGAAAGAGTCGGTCTTCATGTACTTAAATCGGCATTGTGCCTTTTGTATTTAATTCCGATGCAATTTCTGTCTTTCATAGTCAATAAGAAGGTCCAAGGGATACAGTAAACCTTAAGTGAAGCATCGGAATCTATAACTAGTGTAACAGGAATGGTTCAAAACATAGACAGTAGGAAGAGTCAGTCTTCTTGTACTTATGTCGGCATTGTGCCTTTTGTATTTAATTCCGATGCAAATTCTGTGTTTCATCGTCAATAAGAAGGTCAGAGGGATACAGCAAACCTGAAGTGAAGCATAGGAATCTATAACTAGTGTCACCGGAATGGTTCAAAACATACTCTGTAAGAAGAGTCAGTCTTCTTGTACTTAAGTCTGCATTGTGTCTTAACTATTTAATTCCGATGCAATTTCTGTGTTTGATCAACAATAAGAAGGTCAGAGGGTTACAGTAAACCTGAAGTGAAGCATCGGAATCTATAACTAGTGTCTCAGGATTGGTTCAAACATAGACAGTAAGAAGAGTCAGTCTTGTTGTACTTAAGTCGGCATTGTGCCTTTTGTATTTAATTCCGATGCATTTTCTGTGTTTTATCGTCAATAAGAAGGTCCAAGGGATACAGTAAACCTGGAGTCAAGCATCGGAATCAATAACTAGTGTCACAGGAATGGTTCAAAACATAGAAAGTAGGAAGAGTCAGTCTTCTTGTACTTAAGTCGGCATTGTGCCTTTTGCATTTAATTCCGATGCAAATTCTGTGTTTCATCGTCAATAAGAAGGTCAGAGGGATACAGCAAACCTGAAGTGAAGCATCGCAATCTATAACTAGTGCCACAGGAATGGTTCAAAACATAGTAAGAAGAGTCAGTCTTCTTGTACTTGAGTCTGCATTGCGCCTTTTGTATTTAATTCCGATGCAATTTCTGTGTTTCAACATCAATAAGAAGGTTAGAGGGATACAGTAAACCTGAAGTGAAGCATCGGAATCTATAACTAGTGTCATAGGAATGGTTGAAAACATAGACAGTATGAAGGATCAGTCCTCTTGTACTTAAGTCGGCATTGTGCCTTTTGTATTTAATTCCGATGCAATTTCTGTGTTTCATCGTCAATAAGAAGATCAGAGGGATACAGTAAACCTGAAGTGAAGCATCGGAATCTATAACTAGTGACACAGGAATAGTTCAAACATAGAGAGTAAGAAAAGTCAGTCGTCTTGTACTTTAGTCGGCATTATGCCTTTTCTATTTAATTCCGATGCAATTTCTGTGTTTCATCGTCAATAAGAAGGTCAGAGGGATACAGTAAACCTGGAGTGAAGCATCGGAATCTATAACTAGTGTCACAGGAATGTTTCAAAACATAGTCAGTAGAAAGAGTCGGTCTTCATGTACTTAAATCGGCATTGTGCCTTTTGTATTTAATTTCGATGCAATTTCTGTGTTTCATCGTCAGTAAGAAGGTCAGTGGGATACAGTTATCCTGAAGTTAAGCATCGGAATCTATAACTAGTGTCATAGGAATGGTTCAAAACATACACAGTAAGAAGAGTCAGTCTTGTTGTACTTAAGTCGGCATTGTGCCTTTTCTATTTAATTCCGATGCAATTTCTGTGTTTCATCGTCAATAAGAATGTCCAAGGGATACAGTAAACCTGGAGTGAAGCATCGGAATCTGTAACTAGTGTCAATGGAATGGTTCAAAACATTGTCAGTAAGAAGAGTTAGTCTTCTTGTCCTTAAGTCGGCATTGTGCCTTTTGTATTTGATTCCGATGCAATTTCTGTGTTTCATCGTCAATAAAAAGGTCCAAGGGATACAGTAAATCTGGAGTGACGAATCGGAATGTGTAACTAGTGTCACAGGATAGGTTCAAAGCATAGACTGTAAGAAGAGTCAGTCTTCTTGTACTTAAGTCGGCATTGTGCCTGTTGTATTTAATTCCGATGCAATTTCTGTGTTTCATCGTCAAGAAGAAGGTCCAAGGGATACAGTAAACCTGAAGTGAAGCATCGGAATCTATAACTAGTGTCACAGGAATGTTTCAAAACATAGTCAGTAGAAAGAGTCGGTCTTCATGTACTTAAATCGGCATTGTGCCTTTTGTATTTAATTTCGATGCAATTTCTGTGTTTCATCGTCAGTAAGAAGGTCAGTGGGATACAGTTATCCTGAAGTTAAGCATCGGAATCTATAACTAGTGTCGCAGGAATAGTTCCAAACATAGTCAGTAAGATGAGTCAGTCTTCTTGTACTTAGATCGGCATTGTGCCTTTTGTATTTAATTCCGATGCAAATTCTGTGTTTCATCGTCAATAAGAAGGTCAGAGGGATACAGCAAACCTGAAGTGAAGCATAGGAATCTATAACTAGTGTCACAGGAATGGTTCAAAACATAGTCTGTAAGAAGAGTCACTCTTCTTGTACTTAAACCTGCATTGTGTCTTAACTATTTAATTCCGATGCAATTTCTGTGTTTCATCGTCAGTAAGAGGGTCAGAGGGATACAGTAAACCAGAAATGAAGCATCCGAATCCATAACTAGTGTCACAGGAATGGTTCAAAACATAGTCAGTAAAAAGAGTCAGTCTTCTTGTACTTAAGTCGGCATTGTGCCTTTTGTATTTAATTCCAATGCAATTTCTGTGTTTCATCGTCAATAAGACGATCAGAGGGATACAGTAATCCTGAAGTGAAGCATCGGAATCTATAACTAGTGTCACAGGATTGGTTCATACATAGACAGTAAGAAGAGTCAGTCTTCTTGTACTTAAGTCGGCATAGTGCCTTTTGTATTTAATTCCGATGGAATATCTGTGATTCATCGTCAATAAGAAGGTCAGAGGGATACAGTAAACCTGAAGTGAAGCATCAGAATCTATAACTACTGTCACAGGAATGGTTCAAAACATAGACAGTAAGAAGAGTCAGTCTTCTTGTACTTAAGTCTGCATTGTGCTCTTTTATTTAATTCCAATGCAATTTCTGTGTTTCATCATCAATAAGAAGGTCAGAGGGATACAGTAAACCTGAAGTGAAGCATCGGAATCTATAACTAGTGTCTCAGTAATGGTTCAAAACAGAGACAGTAAGAAGGATCAGTCCTCTTGTACTTAGTCGGCATTGTGCCTTTTGTATTTACTTCCGATGGAATTTCTGTGTTTCATCATCAATAAGAAGGTCAGAGGGATACAGTAAACCTGAAGTGAAGCATCGGAATCTATAACTAGTGTCACAGGAATGGTTCAAATGATAGACAGTAAGAAAAGTCAGTCGTCTTGTACTTAAGACGGCATTGTGCCTTTTGTATTTAATTCCGATGCAATTTCTGTGTTTCATCGTCAATAAGAAGCTCCAAGGGATACAGTAAACCTGGAGTGAAGAATCGGAATCTATAACGAGTGTCACAGGAATGGTTCAAATCATAGACAGTAAGAAGAGTCAGTCTTCATGTACTTAAGTCGGAATTTTGCCTTTTGTATTTACTTCCGATGGAATTTCTGTGTTTCATCATCAATAAGAAGGTCAGAGGGATACAGTAAACCTGAAGTGAAGCATCGGAATCTATAACTAGTATCACAGGAATGGTTCAAAACATAGACAGTAAGTAAAGTCAGTCGTCTTGTACTTTAGTCGGCATTGTGCCTTTTCTATTTAATTCCGATGCAATTTCTGTGTTTCATCGTCAATATGAAAGTCAGAGGGATACAGTAAACCAAAATTGAAGCATCCGAATCCATAAGTAGTGTCACAGGAATGGTTCAAAACATAGTCAGTAAAAAGAATCAGTCTTCTTGTCCTTAAGTCGGCTTTGTGCCTTTTGTATTTAATTCCGATGCAATTTCTGTGTTTCATCGTCAATAAGAAGATCAGAGGGATACAGTAATCCTGAAGTGAAGCATCGGAATCTATAACTAGTGTCACAGGAATGGTTCAAAACATAGACAGTAAGAAGAGTCAGTCTTCTTGTCCTTAAGTCGGCATTGTGCATTTTGTATTTAATTCCGATGCAATTTCTGTTTTTCATCGTCAATAAGAAGCTCCAAGGGATACAGTAAACCTGGAGTGAAGCATCAGAATCTATAACTAGTGTCAATGGAATGGTTCAAAACATAGACAGTAAGAAGAGTCAGTCTTCTTGTACTTAAGTCGGCATTGTGCCTTTTGTATCTAATTCCGATGCAATTTCTGTGTTTCATCGTCAATGAGAAGGTCAGAGGGATACAGTAAACCTGAAGTGAAGCATCGGAATCTATAGCTAGTGTCACAGGAATGGTTCAAGTCATAGTCAGTAAGAAGCGTCAGTCTTCTTGTACTTAAGTCGGCATTGTGCCTGTTCTATTTAATTCCGATGCAATTTCTGTGTTTCATCGTCAATAAGAAGGTCAGATGGATACAGTATACCTGAAGTGAAGCATCGGAATCTATAACTAGTGTCAATGGAATGGTTCCAACATAAACAGTAAGAAGAGTCAGTCTTCTTGTACTTAAGTCGGCATTGTGCCTTTCCTATTTCATTCCGATGCAATATCTGAGTTTCATCGTCAATAGGAAGGTCCAAGAGATACAGTAAACCTGAAGAGAAGCATCGGAATCATTAACTAGTGTCACAGGAATGGTTCAAATCATAGTCGGTAAGAAGCGTCCGTCTTCTTGTACTTAAGTCGGCATTGTGCCTTTTCTATTTAATTCTGATGCAATTTCTGTGTTTCATCGTCAATAAGAAGGTCCGAGGGAAACAGTAAACCTGGAGTGAAGCACCGGAATTTATAACTATAATGGTTCAAAACATAGACAGTAGGAAGAGTCCGTCCTCTTGTACTTAAGTCGGCATTGTGCCTTTTGTATTTAATTCCGATGCAATTTCTGTGTTTCATCATCAATACGAAGGTCAGAGGGATACAGTAAACCTGAAGTGAAGCATCGGAATCTATAACTAGTGTCACAGGAATGGTTCAAAACATAGACTGTCAGAAGGGGCAGTCTTCTTGTACTTAGGTCGGCATTGTGCCTTTTGTATTTAATTCCGATGCAATTTCAGTGTTTCATCGTCAATAAGAAGGTCCAAGGGATACAGTAAAACTGAAGTCAAGCATCGGAATCTATAACTAGTGTCACAGGAATGGTTCAAAACATAGCCAGTAAGTAGAGTCAGTCTTCTTGTAGTTAAGTAGGCATTGTGCCTTTTGTATTTAATTCCGATTCAATGTCTGTGTTTCATCATCAATAAGAAGGTTTAAGGGATACAGTAAACCTGAAGTGAAGCATCGGAATCTATAACTAGTGTCACAAGAATGGTTCAAAAAATAGTCAGTAAGAAGAGTCAGTCTTCTTGTACTTCAGTCGGCATTGTGCCTTTTGTATTTAATTCCGATGCAATTTCTGTGTTTGATCGTCAATAAGAAGGTCAGAGGTATACAGTAAACCTGAAGTGAAGCATCGGAATCTATAACTAGTGTCACAGGAATGGTTCAAAAAATAGACAGTAGGAAAAGTCAGTCTTCTTGTACTTAAGACGGCATTGTGCCTTTTGTATTTAATTCCGATGCAATATCTGTGTTTCATCGTCAATAAGAAGGTCCAAGGGATACAGTAAACCTGAAGTGAAGCATCGGAATCTATAACTAGTGTCACAGGAAAGGTTCAAAACATAGTCAGTAAGAAGCGTCAGTCTTCTTGTATTTAAGTCAGCATTGTGCCTTTTCTATTTAATTCTGATGCAATTTCTGTGTTTCATCGTCAATAAGAAGGTCAGAGGGAAACCGTAAACCTGGCGTGAAGCACCGGAATCTATAACTAGTGTCACAGGAATGGTTCAAAGCATAGACTGTAAGAAGTGTCAGTCTTCTTGTACTTTAGTCGGCATTGTGCCTTTTGAATTTAATTCCGATGCGATTTCTGTGTTTCATCGTCAATAGGAAGGTCCCAGGGATACAGTAATCCTGATGTGAAGCATCGGAATCAATAACTAGTGTCACAGGAATGGTTCAAAACATAGTCAGTAAGAAGAGTCAGTCTTCATATACTTAAGTCGGCATTGTGCCTTTTGTATTTAATTCCGATGCAATTTCTGTGTTTCATCGTCAATAAGAAGGTCCAAGGGATACAGTAGACCTGAATTGAAGCATCGGAACCTATAACTAGTGTCACAGGAATGGTTCAAAGCATAGACAGTAGGAAGAGTCAGTCTTCTAGTACTTAAGTCGGCATTGTGCCTTTTCTATTTAATTCCGATGCAATTTCTGTGATTCATCGTCAAAAGGACGGTCAGAGGGATACAGTAAACCTGAAGTGAAGCATCGGAATCTATAACTAGTGTCACAGGAATGGTTCAAAACATAGACAGTTGGATGAGTCAGTCTTCTTGTACTTAAGTCGGCATTGTGCCTTTTGTATTTAATTCCGATGCAATATCTGTGTTTCATCGTCAATAAGAAGGTCCAAGGGATACAGTAGACCTGAATTGAAGCATCGGAATCTATAACTAGTGTCACAGGAATGGTTCAAATCATAGACAGTAAGAAGAGTCAGTCTTCTTGTACTTCAGTCGGCCATGTGCCTTTTGTATTAAATCCCGATGCAATTTCTGTGTTTTATCGTCAATAAGAAGTTCAGAGGGATACAGTAAACCTGAAGTGATGCATCGGAATCAATAACGAGTATCACAGGAATGGTTCAAAACATAGACAGTGGGTAGAGTCAGTCTTCTTTTACTTAAGTCGGCATTGTGCCTTTTGTATTTAATTCCGATGCAATATCTGTGTTTCATCGTCAATAAGAAGGTCCAAGTGATCAGTAAAACTGAAGTGAAGCATCGGAATCTATAACTAGTCTCACAAGAATGGTTCAAAAAATAGTCAGTAAGAAGAGTCAGTCTACTTGTACTTCAGTCGGCCATGTGCCTTTTGTATTTACTCCCGATGCAATTTCTGTGTTTTATCGTCAATAAGAAGGTCAGAGGGATACAGTAAACCTGAAGTGATGCATCGGAATCTATAACGAGTAATACAGGAATGGTTCAAAACATAGACAGTAGGAAGAGTCAGTCTTCTTGGACTTAAGTCGGCATTGTGCCTTTTCTATTTTATTCCGATGCAATTTCTGTGTTTCATCGACTATTAGAAAGTCCAAGGTATACTGTAAACCTGAAGTGAAGCATCGGAATCTATAACTAGTGACACAGGAATGGTTCAAAACATAGTCAGTAAGAAGTGTCAGTCTTCTTGTACTTAAGTCGGCATTGTGCCTTTTGTATTTAATTCCCATGCAATTTCTTTGTTTCATCGTCAATAAGAAGGACCAAGGGATACAGAAAAACCTGAAGTGAAGCACCGGAATCTATAACTAGTGTCACAGAATGGTTCAAAACATAGTCAGTAGGAATTGTCGGTCTTCATGTACTTAAGTCGGCATTGTGCCTTTTGTATTTAATTCCGATGCAATTTCTATGTTTCATCGTCAATAAGAAGGTCCAAGGGATACAGTAAACCTGAAGTGAAGCATCGGAATCTATAACTAGTGTCACAGGAATGGTTCAAATCATAGACAGTAGGAAGAGTCAGTCTTCTTGTACTTAAGTCGGCATTGTGCCTTTTGTATTTAATTCCGATGCAAATTCTGTGTTTCATCGTCAATAAGAAGGTCAGAGGGATACAGCAAACCTGAAGTGAAGCATCGGAATCTATAACTAGTGTCACAGAAATGGTTCAAAACATAGACAGTAAGAAGAGTCAGTCTTCTTGTACTTAAGTCGGCATTGTGCCTTTTCTATTTTATTCCGATGCAATTTCTGTGTTTCATCGTCTATTAGAAAGTCCAAGGTATACTGTAAACCTGAACTGAAGCATCGGAATCTATAACTAGTGACACAGGAATGGTTCAAAACATAGTCAGTAAGAAGAGTCAGTCTTCTTGTACTTAAGTCGGCATTGTGCCGTTTGTATTTAATTCCGATGTAATTTCTGTGTTTCATCGTCAATAAGAAGGTTTAAGGGATACAGTAAACCTGAAGTGATGCATCGGAATCTATAACTAGTGTCACGAGAATGGTTCAAAAAATAGTCAGTAAGAAGAGTCAGTCATCTTGTACTTAAGTCGGCATTGTGCCTTTTCTATTTAATTCCGATGCAATTTCTGTGTTTCATCGTCAATAAGAAGGTCAGAGGGATACAGTAAACCTGAAGTGAAGCATTGGAATCTATAACTAGTGTCACAGGAATGGTTCAAAACATAGACAGTATGAAGAGTCAGTCTTCTTGTACTTAAGTCGGCATTTTGCCTTTTGTATTTAAGTCCGATGCAATTTCTGTGTTTCATCGTCTATAGGAAGGTCAGAGGGATACAGTAAATCTGAAGTGAAGCATCGGAATCCATAACTAGTGTCACAGGAATGGTTCCAACATAAACAGTAAGAAGAGTCAGTGTTCTTGTACTTAAGTCGGCACTGTGCCTTTCCTATTTCATTGCGATGCAATATCTGAGTTTCATCGACAATAAGAAGGTCCAAGGGATACAGTAAACCTGAAGTGAAGCATCGGAATCCAAAACTAGTGTCGCAGGAATGGTTCAAAACATAGACAGTAGGAAGAGTCAGTCTTCTTGTACTTCAGTCGGCATTGTGCCTTATCTATTTAATTCCGATGCAATTTCTGTGTTTCATCGTCAATAAGAAGGTCCAAGGGATACAGTAAACCTGGAGTGAAGCATCGGAATCTATAACTAGTGTCACAGGAATAGTTCAAAACATAGACAGTAAGAAGAGTCAGTCTTCTTGTACTTAAGTCGGCATTGTGCCTGTTCTATTTAATTCCGATGCAATTTCTGTGTTTCATCGTCATTAAGAAGGTCAGAGGGATACAGTATACCTGAAGTGAAGCATCGGAATCTATAACTAGTGTCACAGGAATGGTTCAAAACATAGTCAGTAAGAAGAGTCAGTCTTCTTGTCCATAAGTCGGCATTGTGCCTTTTGTATTTAATTCCGATGCAATTTCTGTTTTTCATCGTCAATAAGAAGGTCCAAGGGATACAGTAAACCTGGAGTGTAGCATCGGAATCTATAACTAGTGTCACAGGAATTGTTCAAAACATAGTCAGTAAGAAGAGTCAGTCTTCTTGTACTTAAGTTGGCATTGTGCCTTTTCTATTTTATTCCGATGCAATTTCTGTGTTTCATCGTCTATTAGAAAGTCCAAGGTATACTGCAAACCTGAAGTGAAGCATCGGAATCTATAACTAGTGACACAGGAATGGTTCAAAACATAGTCAGTAAGAAGAGTCAGTCTTCTTGTACTTAAGTCGGCATTGTGCCGTTTGTATTTAATTCCGATGTAATTTCTGTGTTTCATCGTCAATAAGAATGTTTAAGGGATACAGTAAACCCGAAGTGATGCATCGGAATCTATAACTAGTGTCACGAGAATGGTTCAAAACATAGTCAGTAAGAAGAGTCAGTCTTCTTGTACTTAAGTCGGCATTGTGCCTTTTGTATTTAATTCCGATGCAATTTCTGTGTTTCATCGTCAATAAGAAGGTCAGAGGGATACAGTAAACCTGAAGTCAAGCATTGGAATCTATAACTAGTGTCACAGGAATGGTTCAAAACATAGACAGTATGAAGAGTCAGTCTTCCTGTACTTAAGTCGGCATTTTGCCTTTTGTATTTAAGTCCGATGCAATTTCTGTGTTTCATCATCTATAGGAAGGTCAGAGGGATACAGTAAACCTGAAGTGAAGCATCGGAATCTATAACTAGTGTCACAGGAATGGTTCCAACATAAACAGTAAGAAGAGTCAGTCTTCTTGTACTTAAGTCGGCATTGTGCCTTTCCTATTTCATTCCGAAGCAATATCTGAGTTTCATCGTCAATAAGAAGGTCCAAGGGATACAGTAAACCTGAAGTGAAGCATCGGAATCTATAACTAGTGTCACAGGAATGGTTCCAACATAAACAGTAAGAAGAGTCAGTCTTCTTGTACTTAAGTCGGCATTGTGCCTTTCCTATTTCATTCCGAAGCAATATCTGAGTTTCATCGTCAATAAGAAGGTCCAAGGGATACAGTATACCTGAAGTGAAGCATCGGAATCTATAACTAGTGTCACAGGAATGGTTCAAAGCATAGTCAGTAAGAAGAGTGAGTCTTCTTGTCCTTAAGTCGGCATTGTGCCTTTTGTATTTAATTCCGATGCAATTTCTGTTTTTCATCGTCAATAAGAAGGTCCAAGGGATACAGTAAACCTGGAGTGTAGCATCGGAATCTATAACTAGTGTCACAGGAATGGTTCAAAACATAGGCAGTAAGAAGCGTCAGTCTTCGTGTACTTAAGTCGGCATTGTGCCTTTGGTATTTAATTCGGATACAAATTCCGTGTTTCATCGTCAATAAGAAGGTCCAAGGGATACAGTAAACCTGGAGTGAAGCATCGGAATCTGTAACTAGTATCACAGGAATGGTTCATAACATAGACAGTAAGAAGAGTTAGTTTTCTTGTACTTAAGTCGGCATTATGCCGTTTGTATTTAATTCCGATGCAATTTCTGTGTTTCATCGTCAATAAGAAGGTCCAAGGGATACAGTAAACCTGGAGTGAAGCATCGGAATTTAAAGCTAGTGTTACAGGAATGGTTCAGAACATTGTCAGTAAGAAGAGTCAGTCTTCTTGTCCATAAGTCTGCATTGTGCCTTTGGTATTTAATTCGGATGCAAATTCTGTGTTTCATCGTCAATAAGAAGGTCCAAGGGATACAGTAAACCTGGAGTGAAGCATCGGAATCTGTAACTAGTGTCACAGGAAAGGATCAAAACATAGACAGTAAGAAGAGTCAGTCTTCTTGTACTTACGTCGGCATTGTGCCTTTTGTATTTAATTCCGATGCAATTTCTGTGTTTCATCATCAATACGAAGGTCAGAGGGATACAGTAAACCTGAAGTGAAGCATCGGAATCTATAACTATTGTCACAGGAATGGTTCAAAACATAGACAGTAAGAAGGGGCAGTCTTCTTGTACTTAAGTCGGCATTGTGCCTTTTGTATTTAATTCCGATGCAATTTCAGTGTTTCATCGTTAATAAGAAGGTCCAAGGGATACAGTAAAACTGAAGTCAGGCATCGGAATCTATAACTAGTGTCACAGGAATGGTTTAAAACATAGCCAGTAAGTAGAGTCAGTCTTCTTGTACTTAAGTAGGCATTGTGCCTTTTGTATTTAATTCCGATTCAATTTCTGTGTTTCATCATCAATAAGAAGCTCCAAGGGATACAGTAAACCTGAAGTGAAGCATCGGAATCTATAACTAGTGTCACAAGAATGGTTCAAAAAATAGTCAGTAAGAAGAGTCAGTCTTCTTGTACTTCAGTCGGCATTGTGCCTTTTGTATTTAATTCCGATGCAATATCTGTGTTTGATCGTCAATAAGAAGGTCAGAGGTATACAGTAAACCTGAAGTGAAGCATCGGAATCTATAACTAGTGTCACAGGAATAGTTCAAAACATAAACAGTAGGAAAAGTCAGTCTTCTTGTACTTAGGACGGCATTGTGCCTTTTGTATTTAATTCCGATGCAATATCTGTGTTTCATCGTCAATAAGAAGGTCCAAGGGATACAGTAAACCTGAAGTGAAGCATCGGAATCTATAACTAGTGTCACAGGAAAGGTTCAAAACATAGTCAGTAAGAAGCGTCAGTCTTCTTGTATTTAAGTCAGCATTGTGCCTTTTCTATTTAATTCTGATGCAATTTCTGTGTTTGATCGTCAATAAGAAGGTCAGAGGGATACCGTAAACCTGGCGTGAAGCACCGGAATCTATAACTAGTGTCACAGGAATGGTTCAAAACATAGACAGTAGGAAGAGTCACTCTTCTAGTACTTAAGTCGGCATTGTGCCTTTTCTATTTAATTCCGATGCAATTTCTGTGATTCATCGTCAATAAGACGGTCAGAGGGATACAGTAAACCTGAAGTGAAGCATCGGAATCTATAACTAGTGTCACAGGAATGGTTCAAAACATAGACAGTAGGAAAAGTCAGCCTTCTTGTACTTAAGACGGCATTGTGCCTTTTGTATTTAATTCCGATGCAATATCTGTGTTTCATCGTCAATAAGAAGGTCCAAGGGATACAGTAAATTTGAAGTGAAGCATCTGAATCTATAACTAGTGTCACAGGAATGGTTCAAAACATAGGCAGTAAGAAGCGTCAGGCTTCGTGTACTTATGTCGGCATTTTGCCCTTTGTATTTAATTCCGATGCAATTTCTGTGTTTCATCGTCTTTAAGAAGGCCCAAGGGATACAGTAAACCTGAAGTGAAGCATCGGAATCTATGACTAGTGTCACAGGAATGGTTCAAAACATCGTCAGTAAGAAGAGTCAGTCTTCTTGTACTTAAGTCGGAACTGTGCCATTTCTATTTAATTCCGATGCAATTTCTGTGTTTCATCGTCAATACGTAGGTCCAAGGATACAGTAAACCTGCAGTGAAGCATCGGAATCTATAGCTAGTGTTACAGGAATGGTTCAGAACATTGTCATTAAGAAGAGTCAGTCTTCTTGTCCATAAGTCGGCATTGTGCCTTTGGTATTTAATTCGGATGCAAATTCTGTGTTTCATCGTCAATAAGAAGGTCCAAGGGATACAGTAAACCTGGAGTGAAGCATCGGAATCTGTAACTAGTATCACAGGAATGGTTCAAAACGTAGACTGTAAGAAGTGTCAGTCTTCTTTGTACTTAAGTCGGCATTGTGCCTTTTGTATTTAATTCCGATGCAATTTCAGTGTTTCATCGTCAATAAGAAGGTCCAAGGGATACAGTAAAACTGAAGTCAAGCACCGGAATCTATAACTAGTGTCACAGGAATGGTTCAAAACATAGCCAGTAAGTAGAGTCAGTCATCTTGTACTTAAGTAGGTTTTGTGCCTTTTGTATTTAATTCCGATTCAATTTCTGTGTTTCATCATCAATAAGAAGGTTTAAGGGATACAGTAAACCTGAAGTGAAGCATCGGAATCTATAACTAGTGTCACAAGAATGGTTCAAAAAATAGTCAGTAAGAAGAGTCAGTCTTCTTGTACTTCAGTCGGCATTGTGCCTTTTGTATTTAATTCCGATGCAATTTCTGTGTTTGATCGTCAATAAGAAGGTCGGAGGTATACAGTAAACCTGAAGTGAAGCATCGGACTCTATAACTAGTGTCACAGGAATGGTTCAAAACATAGACAGTAGGAAAAGTCAGTCTTCTTGTACTTAAGACGGCATTGTACATTTTGTATTTCATTCCGATGCAATATCTGTGTTTCATCGTCAATAAGAAAGTCCAAGGGATACAGTAAACCTGAAGTGAAACATCGGAATCTATAACAAGTGTCACAGGAAAGGTTCAAAACATAGTCAGTAAGAAGCGTCAGAGTTCTTGTATTTAAGTCAGCATTGTGCCTTTTCTATTTAATTCTGATGCAATTTCTGTGTTTCGTCGTCAATAAGAAGGTCAGAGGGATACCGTAAACCTGGGGTGAAGCACCGGAATCTATAACTAGTGTCACAGGAATGGTTCAAAGCATAGACTGTAAGAAGTGTCAGTCTTCTTGTACTTTAGTCGGCATTGTGCCTTTTGCATTTAATTCCGATGTGATTTCTGTGTGGCATCGTCAATAAGAAGGTCCCAGGTATACAGTAAACCTGATGTGAAGCATCGGAATCTGTAACTAGTGTCACAGGAATGGTTCAAAACATAGTCAGTAAGAAGATTCAGTTTTCTTGTACTTAAGTCGGCATTGTGCCTTTTCTATTTAATTCCGATGCAATTTCTGTGTTTCATCGTCAATAAGAAGGTCCAAGGGATACCGTAGACCTGAATTGAAGCATCGGAACATATAACTAGTGTCACAGGAATGGTTCAAAACATAGACAGTAGGAAGAGTCAGTCTTCTAGTACTTAAGTCGGCATTGTGCCTTTTCTATTTAATTCCGATGCAATTTCTGTGATTCATCGTCAATAAGACGGTCAGATCGATACAGTAAACCTGAAGTGAAGCATCGGAATCTATAACTAGTGTCACAGGAATGGTTCAAAACATAGACAGTTCTATGAGTCAGTCTTCTTGTACTTAAGTCGGCATTGTGCTTTTTGTATTTATTTCCGATGCAATATCTGTGTTTCATCGTCAATAAGAAGGTCCAAGGGATACAGTAGACCTGAATTGAAGCATCGGAATCTATAAATAGTGTCACAGGAGTGGTTCAAATCATAGACAGTAAGAAGAGTCAGTCTTCTTGGACTTAAGTCGGCATTGTGCCTTTTGAATTTAATTCCGATGCAATATCTGTGTTTCATCGTCAATTAGAAGGTCCAAGTGATCAGTAAAACTGAAGTGAAGCATCGGAATCTATAACTAGTGTCACAGGAATGGTTCAAAACATAGTCAGTAAGAAGCGTCAGTCATCTTGTACTTAAGTCGGCATTGTGCCTTTTCTATTTAATTCTGATGCAATTTCTGTGTTTCATCGTCAATAAGAAGGTCCAAGGGATTCAGTAAACCTGGAGTGAATCACCGGAATTTATAACTAGTGTCATAGGAATGGTTCAAAACATAGACTGTATGAAGAGTCAGTCTTCTTGAACTTTAGTCGGTATTGTGCCATTTGTATTTAATTCCGATGCAATTTTTGTGTTTCATCGTCAATAAGAAGGTCCAAGGGATACAGTAAACCTGAAGTGAAGCATCGGAATCTATAACTAGTGTCACAGGAATGGTTCAAAACATAGTCAGAATGAAGCGTCAGTCTTCTTGTACTTATGTCGGCATTGTGCCTTTTCTATTTAATTCTGTTGAAATTTCTGTGTTTCATCGTCAATAAGAAGGTCCAAGGGATACAGTGAACCTGAAGTGAAGCATCGGAATCTATAACTAGTGTCACAGGAATGGTTCAAAACATAGACAGTAGGAAGAGTCGGTCTTCTAGTACTTAAGTCGGCATTGTGCCTTTTCTATTTAATTCCGATGCAATTTCTGTGATTCATCGTCAATAAGACGGTCAGAGGGATACAGTAAACCTGAAGTGAAGCATCGGAATCTATAACTAGTGCCACAGGAATGGTTCAAAACATAGACAGTTGGATGAGTCAGTCTTCTTGTACTTAAGTCGGAATTGTGCCTTTTGTATTTAATTCCGATGCAATATCTGTGTTTCATCGTCAATAAGAAGGTCCAAGGGATACAGTAGACCTGAATTGAAGCATCGGAATCTATAACTAGTGTCACAGGAATGGTCAAATCATAGACAGTAAGAAGAGTCAGTCTTCTTGTACTTAAGTCGGCATTGTGCCTTTTGTATTTAATTCTGATGCAATTTCTGTGTTTCACCGTCAATAAGAAGGTCAGAGGGATACAGTAAACCTAAAGTGAAGCATCGGATTCTATAACTAGAGTCAAAGGAATGGTTCAAAACATAGACAGTATGAAGAGTCAGTCTTCTTGTACTTAAGTCGGCATTGTGCCATTTGTATTTAATTCCGATGCAATTTCTTCGTCTCATCGTCAATAAGAAGGTTTAAGGGATACAGTAAACCTGAAGTGAAGCATCGGAATCTATAACTAGTGTAACAGGAATGGTTCTAAACATAGACAGTAGGAAGAGTCAGTCTTCTTGTCCTTAAGTCGGCATTGTGCCTTTTGTATTTAATTCCGATGCAATATCTGTGTTTCATCGTCAATAAGAAGGTCCAAGAGATACAATAAACCTGAAGTGAAGCAACGGAATCTATAAGTAGTGTCACAGGAAAGGTTCAGAACATAGTCAGTAAGAAGCGTCAGTCTTCTTGTACTTAAGTCGGCATTGTGCCTTTTCTATTTAATTCTGTTGAAATTTCTGTGTTTCATCGTCAATAAGAAGGTCCAAGGGATACAGTGACCCTGAAGTGAAGCATCGGAATCTATAACTAGTGTCACAGGAATGGTTCAAAACATAGACAGTAGGAAGAGTCGGTCTTCTAGTACTTAAGTCGGCATTGTGCCTTTTCTATTTAATTCCGATGCAATTTCTGTGATTCATCGTCAATAAGACGGTCAGAGGGATACAGTAAACCTGAAGTGAAGCATCGGAATCTATAACTAGTGTCACAGGAATGGTTCAAGACATAGACAGTTGGATGAGTCAGTCTTCTTGTACTTAAGTCGGCATTGTGCCTTTTGTATTTAATTCCAATGCAATATCTGTGTTTCATCGTCAATAAGAAGGTCCAAGGGATACAGTAGACCTGAATTGAAGCATCGGAATCTATAACTAGTGTAACAGGAATGGTCAAATCATAGACAGTAAGAAGAGTCAGTCTTCTTGTACTTAAGTCGGCATTGTGCCTTTTGAATTTAATTCCGATGCGATTTCTCTGTTGCATCGTCAGTAAGAAGGTCCCAGGGATACAGTAAACCTGATGTGAAGCATCGGAATCTGTAACTAGTGTCACAGGAATGGTTCAAAACATAGTCAGTAAGATGAGTCAGTCTTCTTGTACTTAAGTCGGCATTGTGCCTTTTCTATTTAATTCCGATGCAATTTCTGTGTTTCATCGTCAATAAGAAGGTCCAAGGGATACAGTAGACCTGAATTGAAGCATCGGAACCTATAACTAGTGTTACAGGAATGGTTCAAAATATAGACAGTAGGAAGAGTCAGTCTTCTAGTACTTAAGTCGGCATTGTGCCTTTTCTATTAAATTCCAATGCAATTTCTGTGATTCATCGTCAATAAGACGGTCAGATCGATACAGTAAACCTGAAGTGAAGCATCGGAATCTATAACTAGTGTCACAGAAATGGTTCAAAACATAGACAGTTGGATGAGTCAGTCTTCTTGTACTTAAGTCGGCATTGTGCTCTTTGTATTTAATTCCGATGCAATATCTGTGTTTCATCGGCAATAAGAAGGTCCAAATGATCAGTAAAACTGAAGTGAAGCATCGGAATCTATAACTAGTGTCACAGGAATGGTTCAAAACATAGTCAGAATGAAGCGTCAGTCTTCTTGTACTTAAGTCGGCATTGTGCCTTTTCTATTTAATTCTGTTGAAATTTCTGTGTTTCATCGTCAATAAGAAGGTCCAAGGGATACAGTGAACCTGAAGTGAAGCATCGGAATATATAACTAGTGTCACAGGAATGGTTCAAAACATAGACAGTAGGAAGAGTCGGTCTTCTAGTACTTAAGTCGGCATTGTGCCTTTTCTATTTAATTCCGATGCAATTTCTGTGATTCATCGTCAATAAGACGGTCAGAGGGATACAGTAAACCTGAAGTGAAGCATCGGAATCTATAACTAGTGCCACAGGAATGGTTCAAAACATAGACAGTTGGATGAGTCAGTCTTCTTGTACTTAAGTCGGAATTGTGCCTTTTGTATTTAATTCCGATGCAATATCTGTGTTTCATCGTCAATAAGAAGGTCCAAGGGATACAGTAGACCTGAATTGAAGCATCGGAATCTATAACTAGTGTCACAGGAATGGTCAAATCATAGACAGTAAGAAGAGTCAGTCTTCTTGTACTTAAGTCGGCATTGTGCCTTTTGTATTTAATTCTGATGCAATTTCTGTGTTTCATCGTCAATAAGAAGGTCAGAGGGTTACAGTAAACCTAAAGTGAAGCATCGGATTCTATAACTAGAGTCAAAGGAATGGTTCAAATCATAGACAGTAAGAAGAGTCAGTCTTCTTGTACTTAAGTCGGCATTGTGCCTTTTGTATTTAATTCCGATGCAATTTCTGCGTCTCATCGTCAATAAGAAGGTTTAAGGGATACAGTAAACCTGAAGTGAAGCATCGGAATCTATAACTAGTGTAACAGGATTGGTTCAAAACATAAACAGTAGGAAGAGTCAGTCTTCTTGTACTTAAGTCGGCATTGTGCCTTTTGTATTTAATTCCGATGCAATATCTGTGTTTCATCGTCAATAAGAAGGTCCAAGAGATACAGTAAACCTGAAGTGAAGCAACGGAATCTATAAGTAGTGTCACAGGAATGGTTCAGAACATAGTCAGTAAGAAGCGTCAGTCTTCTTGTACTTAAGTCGGCATTGTGCCTTTTCTCTTTAATTCTGATGCAATTTCTGTGTTTCATCGTCAATAAGAAGGTCCAAGGGATACAGTAAACCTGGAGTGAAGCACCGGAATCTATAACTAGTGTCACAGGAATGGTTCAAAACATAGACTGTATGAAGAGTCAGTCTTCTTGTACTTTAGTCGGTATTGTGCCTTTTGTATTTAATTCCGATGCAATTTTTGTGTTTCATCGTCAATAAGAAGGTCCAAGGGATACAGTAAACCTGAAGTGAAGCATCGGAATATATAACTAGTGTCACAGGAATCGTTCAAAACATAGTCAGAATGAAGCGTCAGTCTTCTTGTACTTAAGTCGGCATTGTGCCTTTTCTATTTAATTCTGTTGAAATTTCTGTGTTTCATCGTCAATAAGAAGGTCCAAGGGATACAGTAGACCTGAATTGAAGCATCGGAATCTATAACTAGTGTCACAGGAATGGTCAAATCATAGACAGTAAGAAGAGTCAGTCTTCTTGTACTTAAGTCGGCATTGTGCATTTTGTATTTAATTCTGATGCAATTTCTGTGTTTCATCGTCAATAAGAAGCTCAGAGGGATACAGTAAACCTAAAGTGAAGCATCGGATTCTATAACTAGAGTCAAAGGAATGGTTCAAAACATAGACAGTAAGAAGAGTCAGTCTTCTTGTACTTAAGTCGGCATTGTGCCTTTTGTATTTAATTCCGATGCAATTTCTGCGTCTCATCGTCAATAAGAAGGTTTAAGGGATACAGTAAACCTGAAGTGAAGCATCGGAATCTATAACTAGTGTCACAGGAATGGTTCAAAACATAGACAGTAGGAAGAGTCAGTCTTCTTGTACTTAAGTCGGCATTGTGCCTTTTGTATTTAATTCCGATGCAATATCTGTGTTTCATCGTCAATAAGAAGGTCCAAGAGATACAGTAAACCTGAAGTGAAGCAACGGAATCTATAAGTAGTGTCACAGGAATGGTTCAGAACATAGTCAGTAAGAAGCGTCAGTCTTCTTGTACTTAAGTCGGCATTGTGCCTTTTCTCTTTAATTCTGATGCAATTTCTGTGTTTCATCGTCAATAAGAAGGTCCAAGGGATACAGTAAACCTGGAGTGAAGCACCGGAATCTATAACTAGTGTCACAGGAATGGTTCAAAACATAGACTGTATGAAGAGTCAGTCTTCTTGTACTTTAGTCGGTATTGTGCCTTTTGTATTTAATTCCGATGCAATTTTTTTGTTTCATCGTCAATAAGACGGTCCAAGGGATACAGTAAACCTGAAGTGAAGCATCGGAATCTATAACTAGTGTCACAGGAATGGTTCAAAACATAGTCAGAATGAAGCGTCAGTCTTCTTGTACTTAAGTCGGCATTGTGCCTTTTCTATTTAATTCTGTTGAAATTTCTGTGTTTCATCGTCAATAAGAAGGTCCAAGGGATACAGTGAACCTGAAGTGAAGCATCGGAATATATAACTAGTGTCACAGGAATGGTTCAAAACATAGACAGTAGGAAGAGTCGGTCTTCTAGTACTTAAGTCGGCATTGTGCCTTTTCTATTTAATTCCGATGCAATTTCTGTGATTCATCGTCAATAAGACGGTCAGAGGGATACAGTAAACCTGAAGTGAAGCATCGGAATCTATAACTAGTGCCACAGGAATGGTTCAAAACATAGACAGTTGGATGAGTCAGTCTTCTTGTACTTAAGTCGGAATTGTGCCTTTTGTATTTAATTCCGATGCAATATCTGTGTTTCATCGTCAATAAGAAGGTCCAAGGGATACAGTAGACCTGAATTGAAGCATCGGAATCTATAACTAGTGTCACAGGAATGGTCAAATCATAGACAGTAAGAAGAGTCAGTCTTCTTGTACTTAAGCCGGCATTGTGCCTTTTGTATTTAATTCTGATGCAATTTCTGTGTTTCATCGTCAATAAGAAGGTCAGAGGGTTACAGTAAACCTAAAGTGAAGCATCGGATTCTATAACTAGAGTCAAAGGAATGGTTCAAAACATAGACAGTAAGAAGAGTCAGTCTTCTTGTACTTAAGTCGGCATTGTGCCTTTTGTATTTAATTCCGATGCAATTTCTGCGTCTCATCGTCAATAAGAAGGTTTAAGGGATACAGTAAACCTGAAGTGAAGCATCGGAATCTATAACTAGTGTAACAGGATTGGTTCAAAACATAGACAGTAGGAAGAGTCAGTCTTCTTGTACTTAAGTCGGCATTGTGCCTTTTGTATTTAATTCCGATGCAATATCTGTGTTTCATCGTCAATAAGAAGGTCCAAGAGATACAGTAAACCTGAAGTGAAGCAACGGAATCTATAAGTAGTGTCACAGGAATGGTTCAGAACATAGTCAGTAAGAAGCGTCAGTCTTCTTGTACTTAAGTCGGCATTGTGCCTTTTCTCTTTAATTCTGATGCAATTTCTGTGTTTCATCGTCAATAAGAAGGTCCAAGGGATACAGTAAACCTGGAGTGAAGCACCGGAATCTATAACTAGTGTCACAGGAATGGTTCAAAACATAGACTGTATGAAGAGTCAGTCTTCTTGTACTTTAGTCGGTATTGTGCCTTTTGTATTTAATTCCGATGCAATTTTTGTGTTTCATCGTCAATAAGAAGGTCCAAGGGATACAGTAAACCTGAAGTGAAGCATCGGAATCTATAACTAGTGTCACAGGAATGGTTCAAAACATAGTCAGAATGAAGCGTCAGTCTTCTTGTACTTAAGTCGGCATTGTGCCTTTTCTATTTAATTCAGTTGAAATTTCTGTGTTTCATCGTCAATAAGAAGGTCCAAGGGATACAGTAGACCTGAATTGAAGCATCGGAATCTATAACTAGTGTCACAGGAATGGTCACATCATAGACAGTAAGAAGAGTCAGTCTTCTTGTACTTAAGTCGGCATTGTGCCTTTTGTATTTAATTCTGATGCAATTTCTGTGTTTCATCGTCAATAAGAAGCTCAGAGGGATACAGTAAACCTAAAGTGAAGCATCGGATTCTATAACTAGAGTCAAAGGAATGGTTCAAAACATAGACAGTAAGAAGAGTCAGTCTTCTTGTACTTAAGTCGGCATTGTGCCTTTTGTATTTAATTCCGATGCAATTTCTGCGTCTCATCGTCAATAAGAAGGTTTAAGGGATACAGTAAACCTGAAGTGAAGCATCGGAATCTATAACTAGTGTCACAGGAATGGTTCAAAGCATAGACAGTAGGAAGAGTCAGTCTTCTTGTACTTAAGTCGGCATTGTGCCTTTTGTATTTAATTCCGATGCAATATCTGTGTTTCATCGTCAATAAGAAGGTCCAAGAGATACAGTAAACCTGAAGTGAAGCAACGGAATCTATAAGTAGTGTCACAGGAATGGTTCAGAACATAGTCAGTAAGAAGCGTCAGTCTTCTTGTACTTAAGTCGGCATTGTGCCTTTTCTCTTTAATTCTGATGCAATTTCTGTGTTTCATCGTCAATAAGAAGGTCCAAGGGATAGAGTAAACCTGGAGTGAAGCACCGGAATCTATAACTAGTGTCACAGGAATGGTTCAAACATAGACTGTATGAAGAGTCAGTCTTCTTGTACTTTAGTCGGTATTGTGCCTTTTGTATTTAATTCCGATGCAATTTTTGTGTTTCATCGTCAATAAGAAGGTCCAAGGGATACAGTAAACCTGAAGTGAAGCATCGGAATCTATAACTAGTGTCACAGGAATGGTTCATAACATAGTCAGAATGAAGCGTCAGTCTTCTTGTACTTAAGTCGGCATTGTGCCTTTTCTATTTAATTCTGTTGAAATTTCTGTGTTTCATCGTCAATAAGAAGGTCCAAGGGATACAGTAGACCTGAATTGAAGCATCGGAATCTATAACTAGTGTCACAGGAATGGTCAAATCATAGACAGTAAGAAGAGTCAGTCTTTTTGTACTTAAGTCGGCATTGTGCCTTTTGTATTTAATTCTGATGCAATTTCTGTGTTTCATCGTCAATAAGAAGCTCAGAGGGATACAGTAAACCTAAAGTGAAGCATCGGATTCTATAACTAGAGTCAAAGGAATGGTTCAAAACATAGACAGTAAGAAGAGTCAGTCTTCTTGTACTTAAGTCGGCATTGTGCTTTTTATATTTAATTCCGATGCAATTTCTGTGTTTCATCGTCACTAAGAAGGTCAGAGGGATACAGTAATCATGAAGTTAAGCATCGGAATCCACAACTAGAGTCACAGGAATGGTTCAAAGCATAGTCAGTAAGAAGAGTCAGTCTTCTTGTAGTTAAGTCGGCATTGAGCCTTTTGTATTTAATTCCGATGCAATTTCTGTGTTTCATCGTCAATAAGAAAGTCCAAGGGATACAGTAAACCAGAAATGAACCATCGGAATCTATAACAAGTGTCACAGGAATGGTTCAAAACATAGACAGTAGGAAAAGTCAGTCTACATGTACTTAAGTCGGCATTGTGCCTTTTCTATTGAATTCCGATGCAATTTCTGTGTTTCTTCGTCAATACGACGGTCAGAGGGATAAAGAAAACCTGAAGTGAAGCTTCGGAATCTATAACTAGTGTCACAGGAATTGTTCAAAACATAGACAGTTGGAAGAGTCAGTCTTCTTGTACTTAAGTCGGCATTGTGCCTTTTGTATTTAATTCCGATGCAATTTCTGTGTTTCATCGTCAATAAGAAGGTCCAAGGGATACAGTAAACCAGAAATGAACCATCGGAATCTATAACAAGTGTCACAGGAATGGTTCAAAACATAGACAGTAGGAAAAGTCAGTCTACATGTACTTAAGTCGGCATTGTGCCTTTTGTATTTAATTCCGATGCAATTTCTGTGTTTCATCGTCAATAAGAAGGTCAGAGGGATACAGTAATCCTGAAGTGAAGCATCGGAATCTATGACTAGTGTCACAGGAATGGTTCAAAACATAGTCAGTAAGAAGAGTCAGTCTTCTTGTACTTAAGTTATCATTGTGCCTTTTCTATTTAATTATGATGCAATTTCTCTGTTTCATCGTCAATAAGAGGGTCCAAGGAATACAGTAAACCTGGAATGAAGCATCGTAATCTATAACTAGTGTCACATTAATGGTTCAAATCATAGACAGTAAGAAGAGTCAATCTTCTTGTACTCAATTCGGCATTGTGCCATTTGTATTTAATTCCGACGCAATTTCTGTGTTTCATCGTCAATAAGAGGGGCAGAGTGATAGAGTAAACCTGAAGTGAAGCATCGGAATCTATAACTAGTGTCACAGGAATGGTTCAAAACATAGTCAGTAAGAAGAGTCAGTCTTCTTGGACTTAAGTCGGCATTGTGCTTTTTGTATTTAATTCCGATGCAATTTCTGTGTTTCATCGTCAATAAGAAGGTCCAAGGGATACAGTAAACCTGGAGTGAAGCTTCGGAATCAATAACTAGCGTCACAGGGACGGTTCAAAGCATAGACCGTAAGATGAGTCAGTTTTCTTGTACTGAAGTCGGCATTGTGCTTTTTGTATTTAATTCCGATGCAATTTCTGTGTTTCATCGTCACTAAGAAGGTCAGAGCGATACAGTAATCATGAAGTTAAGCATCGGAATCTATAACTAGAGTCACAGGAATGGTTCAAAGCATAGTCAGTAAGAAGAGTCAGTCTTCTTGTAGTTAAGTACTCATTGTGCCTTTTGTATTTAATTCCGATGCAATTTCTGTGTTTCATCGTCAATAAGAAACTCCAAGGGATACAGTAAACCTGAAGTGAACCATCGGAATCTATAACTAGTGTCACAGGAATAGTTCAAAACATAGACAGTAGGAAGAGTCAGTCTTCTAGTACTTAAGTCGGCATTGTGCCTTTTCTATTTAATTCCGATGCAATTTCTGTGTTTCTTCGTCAATACGACGGTCAGAGGGATAAAGAAAACCTGAAGTGAAGCATCGGAATCTATAACTAGTGTCACAGGAATTGTTCAAAACATAGACAGTTGGAAGAGTCAGTCTTCTTGTAGTTAAGTCGGCATTGGGCCTATTGTATTTAATTCCGATGCAATTTCTGTGTTTCATCGTCAATAAGAAGGTCCAAGGGATAGAGTAAACCCGAAATGAACCATCGCAATCTATAACAAGTGTCACAGGAATGGTTCAAAGCATAGACAGTAGGAAAAGTCGGTCTACACGTTCTTAAGTCGGCATTGTGCCTTTTGTATTTAATTCCGATGCAATTTCTGTGTTTCATCGTCAATAAGAAGGTCAGAGGGATACAGTAATCCTGAAGTGAAGCATCGGAATCTATGACTAGTGTCACAGGAATGGTTCAAAACATAGTCAGTAAGAAGAGTCAGTCTTCTTGTACTTAAGTTATCATTGTGCCTTTTCTATATAAATATGATGCAATTTCTCTGTTTCATCGTCAATAAGAAGGTCCAAGGAATACAGTAAACCTGGAGTGAAGCATCGTAATCTATAACTAGTGTCACATTAATGGTTCAAGACATAGACAGTAAGAAGAGTCAGACTTCTTTTACTTCATTCGGCATTGTACCTTTTGAATTTAATTCCGATGCAATTTCTGTGTTTCATCCGCAATAAGAAGGTCCAAGGGATACAGTAAATTTGGAGTGAAGCATCGGAGTCCATAACTAGTGTCACAGGAATGGTTCAAAACATAGACAGTAAGAAGAGTCAGTCTTCTTGTACTTAAGTCGGCGTTGTGCTTTTTGTATTTAATTCCGTTGCAATTTCTGTGTTTCATCGTCAATAAGAAGGTCCAAGGGATACAGTAAACCTGGAGTGAAGCATCGGAATCAATAACTATTGTCACAGGGACGGTTCAAAACATAGACAGTAAGATGAGACAGTATTCTTGTACTTAAGTCGGCATTGTGCATTTTCTACTTAATTCCGACGCAATTTCTGTGTTTCAACGTCAATAAGAAGGTCCAAGGGATACAGTAAACCTGAAGTGAAGCATTGGAAACTATAACTAGCGTCACAGGAATGGTTTAAAATATAATCAGTAAGAAGAGTCTGTCTTCTTGTACTTAAGTCATCATTGTGCATTTTCTATTTACTTCTGATGCAATTTCTGTGTTTCATCGTCAACAAGATGGTCCAAGGCATACAGTAAACCTGGAGTGAAGCATCGGAATCTATAACTAGTGTCACAGGGATGGTTCAAAACATAGACAGTAAGAAGAGTCAGTCTTCTTGTACTTAAGTCGGCATTGTGCCTTTTGTATTTAAGGCCGATGCAATTTCTGTGTTTCATCGTCAATAAAAAGGTCAGAGGGATATTGTAATCCTGAAGTTAAGCATCGGAATCTATGACTAGTGTCACAGGAATGGTTAAAAACATAGTCAGTAAGAAGAGTCAGTCTTCTTGTACTTAAGTCGGTATTTTGACTTTTGTATTTAATTCCGATGCAATTTCTGTGTTTCATAGTCAATACGAAGGTAAGAGGGATACAGTAAACCTGAAGTGAAGCATCGGAATCTATGACTAGTGTCACAGGAATGGTTCAAACATAGACAGTAGGAAGAGTCAGTCTTCTTGTACTTTAGTCGGCATTGAGCCTATTGTATTTAATTCCGATGCAATTTCTGTGTCTCATCGTCAATAAGAATGTCCAAGGGATACAGTGAACCTGGAGTGAAGCATCGGAATCCATAACTAGTGTCACAGGGATGATTCAAAACATAGACAGTAAGAAGAGTCAGTCTTCTTGTACTATAGTCGTCATTGTGCCTTTTGTATTTAATTCCGATGCAATTTCTGTGTTTCATCGTCAATAAGAAGGTCAGAGGGATACAGTAATCGTGAAGTTAAGCATCGTAATCTATGACTAGTGTCACAGGAATGGTTCAAAACATAGTCAGTAAGAAGAGTCAGTTTTCTTGTACTTAAGTTATCATTGTGCCTTTTCTATTTAATTATGATGCAATTTCGCTGTTTCATCGTCAATAAGAAGGTCCAAGGGATACAGTGAACCTGGAGTGAAGCATCGGAATCCATAACTAGTGTCACAGGGATGGTTCAAAACATAGACAGTAAGAAGAGTCGGTCTTCCTGTACTTAAGTCGGCATTGTGCCTTTTGTATTTAATTCCGATGCAATTTCTGTGTTTCATCGTCACTAAGAATGTCAGTGGTATACAGTAATCCTGAAATTAAGCATCGGAATCTATAACTAGTGTCACAGGAATGGTTCAAAACATATTCAGTAAGTAGGGTCAGTCTTCTTGTACTTAAGTCGGCATTGTGCTTTTTTGAATTTAATTCCGATGCAATTTCTGTGTTTCATCGTCAATATGAAGGTCCAAGAGATACAGTAACCCTGGAGTGAAGCATCGGAATCTATAACTAGTGTCACAGGAATGGTTCATAACGTAGACAGTTGGAAGAGTCAGTCTTCTTGTACTTAAGTCGGCATTGTGCCTTTTGTATTTAATTCCGATGCAATTTGTGTGTTTCATCGTTAATAAGAAGGTCCAAGGGATACAGTAAACCTGAAGTGAAGCATCGGAATCTATAACTAGTGTCACAGGAATGGTTCAAAACATAGACAGTAGGATGAGTCAGTCTTCTTGTACTTAAGTCGGTATTGTACCTTCTCTATTTCATTCCGATGCAATTTCTGTTTTTCATCGTCAATAAGATGGTCAGAGGGATACAGTAAACCTGAAGTGAAGCATCGGAAACTATATCTAGTGTCACAGGATTGGTACAAACATAGAGAGTTGGGAGATTCAGTCTTCTTGTACTTAAGTCGGGATTGTGCCTTTTTTATTTTATTCCGATGCAATTTCTGTGTTTCACCGTCCATAAGAAGGTCCGAGGGATACAGTGAACGTCAAGTGAAGCATCGGAATAACAAACTAGTGTCACAGGAATGGTTCAAAATATAGAGACTAGGAAGAGTCAGTCTTTTTGTACTTAAGTCGGCATTATGCTTTTTCTATTTAATTCCGATGCGATATCTGTGTCTCATCGTCAATAGGAATGTCCAAGGGATACAGTAAACCTGAAGTGAAGCATCGGAATCTATAACTAGTGTCACAGGATGGTTCAAAACATAGTCAGTAAGAAGAGTCCGTCTTCTTGTACTTAAGTCGGCATTGTGCTTTTGTATTTAATTCCGATGGAATTTCTGTGTTTCATCGCCAATAAGAAGGTCCAAATGATACAGTAAACCTGAAGTGAAGCATCAGAATTTATAATTAGTATCACATTAATGGTTCAAAACATAGACAGTAAGCAGGGTCAGTCTTCTTGTACTTAAGTCCGCATTGTGCCTTTTGTATTTAATTCCGATGCAATTTCTGTGTTTCATCGTAAATAAGAAGGTCCAAGGGATACAGTAAACCTGGAGTGAAGCATCTGAATCTGTAACTAGTGTCACAGGAATGGTTCAAAGCATAGACAGTAAGAAGAGTCAGTCTTATTGTTCTTAAGTCGACATTGTGCATTATTTATTTAATTCCGATGCAATTTCTGTATTTCATCGTCAATAAGAAGGTCAGAGGGATACAGTAAACCTGAAGTGAAGCATCGGAATCTATAACTAGTGTCACAGGAATGGTTCAAAACATAGTCTGTTAAAAGAGTCAGTCTTTTGTACTTAAGTCGGCATTGTGCCTTTTGTATTTAATTCCGATGCAATTTCTGTGTTTCATCGTCAATAAGAAGGTCCAAGGGATACAGTAAACGTGAAGTGAAGCATCGAAATCTATAACCAGTGACACAGGAATGGTTCAAAGCATAGGCAGAAGAAGAGTCAGTCTTATTGTAGTTAAGTCGGCATTGTGCCTTTTGTATTTAATTCCGATGCAATTTCTGTGTTTCATCGTCAATATGAAGGTCCAAGGGATACAGTAAACATGGAGTGAAGCATCGGAATCTATAACTAGTGTCACAGGAATGGTTCAAAACATAGTCAGTAAGAAGAGTCAGTCTTCTTGTACCTAAGTCGGCATTGTGCCTTTTGTATTTAATTTCGATGCAATTTCTGTGTTTCATCGTCACTAAGAAGGTCAGTGGGATACAGTTATCCTGAAGTTAAGCATCGGAATCTATATCTAGTGTCGCAGGAATGGTTCAAAACATGGTCAGTAAGAAGAGTCAGTCTTCTTGTAGTTAAGTCAGCATTGTGCTTTTGTATTTAATTCCGATGCAATTTCTGTGTTTCATCGTCAATAAGAAGGTCAGAGGGATACAGTAAACTGAAGTGAAGCATCGGAATCTATAACTAGTGTCACAGGAATGGTTCCAAACGTAGACAGTTGGAAGAGTCAGTCTTCTCGTACTGAAGTCGGTATTGTGCCTTTTCTATTTAATTCCGATGCAATTTCTGTGTTTCATCGTCAATAAGAATGTCCAAGGGATACAGTAAACCTGAAATGAACCATCGGAATCTATAACTAGTGTCACAGGAATGGTTCATATCATAGACATTAGGAAAAGTCAGTCTACATGTACTTATGTCTGCTTTGTGCCTTTTGTATTTAATTCCGATGCAATTTCTGTGATTCATCGTCAATAAGAAGCTCAGAGGGATACAGTAAACCTGAAGTGAAGCATCGGAATCTATAACGAGTGTCACAGGAATGGTTCAAAACATAGTCAGTTGGAAGTGACAGTCTTCTTGTACTTAAGTCGGCATTGTGCCTTTTGTATTTAATTCCGATGCAATTTGTGTGTTTCATCGTTAATAAGAAGGTCCACGGGATACAGTAAACCTGAAGTGAAGCATCGGAATCTATAACTAGTGTCACAGGAATGGTACAAAACATAGACAGTAGGAAGAGACAGTCTTCTTGTACGTAAGTCGGCATTGTGCCTTTTCTATTTAATTCCGATGCAATTTCTGTGTTTCATCGTCAATAAGAAGGTCCAATTATACAGTGAAACGGAAGTGAAGCATCGGAATCTATAACTAGTGTCACAGGAATGGTTCAAAGCATAGTTAGTAGGAAGAGCCAGTCTTCTTGTACTTAAGTCGGCATTGTGTCTTTTGTATTTAATTCCGATGCAATTTCTGTGTTTCATCGTCAATAAGAAGGTCCAAGGGATACAGTGAGTCTGAAGTGAACCGTCGGAATCTATAACTAGTGTCACAGGAATGGTTCAAAGCATAGTCAGTAAGAAGAGCCAGTCTTCTTTTACTTAAGTCGGCATTGTGCCTTTTGTATTGAATTCCGATGCAATTTCTGTGCTTCATCGTCAGTTAGAAGGTCCAAGGGATACAGTAAACCTGGAGTGAAGCATCGGAATCTATAACTAGTGTCACAGGAATGGTTCAAATCATAGACAGTAAGAAGAGTCAGTCTTCTTGTACTTAAGTCGGCATTGTGAATTTTGTACTTTATTCCGATGCAATTTGTGTGTTTCATCGTCAATTAGAAGGCCCAAGGGGTACAGTGAAACTGAAGTGAAGCTTCGGAGTCTATAACTAGTGTCACAGGAATGGTTCAAAGCATAGGCAGTAAGAAGGGCCAGTCTTCTTGTACTTAAGTAGGCATTGTGCCTTTTGTATTTAATTCCGATGCAATTTCTGTGTTTCATCGTCAATAGGAAAGTCCAAGGGATACAGTAAACCTGGAGTGAAGCATCGAAATCTATAACTTGTGTCACAGGAATGGTTCAAAACATATTCAGTAAGTAGGGTCAGTCTTCTTGTACTTAAGTCGGCATTGTGCTTTTTTGTATTTAATTCCGATGCAATTTCTGTGTTTCATCGTCAATATGAAGGTCCAAGAGATACAGTAACCCTGGAGTGAAGCATCGGAATCTATAACTAGTGTCACAGGAATGGTTCATAACGTAGACAGTTGGAAGAGTCAGTCTTCTTGTACTTAAGTCGGCATTGTGCCTTTTGTATTTAATTCCGATGCAATTTGTGTGTTTCATCGTTAATAAGAAGGTCCAAGGGATACAGTAAACCTGAAGTGAAGCATCGGAATCTACAACTAGTGTCACAGGAATGGTTCAAATCATAGACAGTAGGATGAGTCAGTCTTCTTGTACTTAAGTCGGTATTGTACCTTCTCTATTTCATTCCGATGCAATTTCTGTTTTTCATCGTCAATAAGATGGTCAGAGGGATACAGTAAACCTGAAGTGAAGCATCGGAAACTATATCTAGTGTCACAGGATTGGTACAAACATAGAGAGTTGGGAGATTCAGTCTTCTTGTACTTAAGTCGGGATTGTGCCTTTTGTATTTTATTCCGATGCAATTTCTGTGTTTCACCGTCCATAAGAAGGTCCGAGGGATACAGTAAACGTCAAGTGAAGCATCGGAATAACAAACTAGTGTCACAGGAATGGTTCAAAATATAGAGACTAGGAAGAGTCAGTCTTATTGTACTTAAGTCGGCATTATGCTTTTTCAATTTAATTCCGATGCGATATCTGTGTCTCATCGTCAATAGGAATGTCCAAGGGATACAGTGAACCTGAAGTGAAGCATCGGAATCTATAACTAGTGTCACAGGATGGTTCAAAACATAGTCAGTAAGAAGAGTCCGTCTTCTTGTACTTAAGTCGGCATTGTGCTTTTGTATTTAATTCCGATGCAATGTCTGTGTTTCATCGCCAATAAGAAGGTCCAAATGATACAGTAAACCTGAAGTGAAGCATCAGAATTTATAACTACTATCACATTAATGGTTCAAAACATAGACAGTAAGCAGGGTCAGTCTTCTTGTACTTTAGTCCGCATTGTGCCTTTTGTATTTAATTCCGATGCAATTTCTGTGTTTCATCGTAAATAAGAAGGTCCAAGGGATACAGTAAACCTGGAGTGAAGCATCTGAATCTGTAACTAGTGTCACAGGAATGGTTCAAAGCATAGACAGTAAGAAGAGTCAGTCTTATTGTTCTTAAGTCGACATTGTGCATTATTTATTTAATTCCGATGCAATTTCTGTATTTCATCGTCAATAAGAAGGTCAGAGGGATACAGTAAACCTGAAGTGAAGCATCGGAATCTATAACTAGTGTCACAGTAATGGTTCAAAACATAGTCAGTTAGAAGAGTCAGTCTTTTGTACTTAGGTCGGCATTGTGCCTTTTGTATTTAATTCCGATGCAATTTCTGTGTTTCATCGTCAATAAGAAGGTCCAAGGGATACAGTAAACGTGAAGTGAAGCATCGAAATCTATAACCAGTGACACAGGAATGGTTCAAAGCATAGGCAGAAGAAGAGTCAGTCTTATTGTAGTTAAGTCGGCATTGTGCCTTTTGTATTTAATTGCGATGCAATTTCTGTGTTTCATCGTCAATATGGAGGTCCAAGGGATACAGTAAACATGGAGTGAAGCATCGGAATCTATAACTAGTGTCACAGGAATGGTTCAAAACATAGTCAGTAAGAAGAGTCAGTCTTCTTGTACCTTAGTCGGCATTGTGCCTTTTGTATTTAATTTCGATGCAATTTCTGTGTTTCATCGTCACTAAGAAGGTCAGTGGGATACAGTTATCCTGAAGTTAAGCATCGGAATCTATAACTAGTGTCGCAGGAATGGTTCAAAACATAGTCAGTAAGAAGAGTCAGTCTTCTTGTAGTTAAGTCAGCATTGTGCCTTTTGTATTTAATTCCGATGCAATTTCTGTGTTTCATCGTCAATAAGAAGGTCAGAGGGATACAGTAAACTGAAGTGAAGCATCGGAATCTATAACTAGTGTCACAGGAATGGTTCGAAACGTAGACAGTTGGGAGAGTCAGTCTTCTCGTACTGAAGTCGGTATTGTGCCTTTTCTATTTAATTCCGATGCAATTTCTGTGTTTCATCGTCAATAAGAATGTCCAAGGGATACAGTAAACCTGAAATGAACCATCGGAATCTATAACTAGTGTCACAGGAATGGTTCATATCATAGACATTAGGAAAAGTCAGTCTACATGTACTTATGTCTGCTTTGTGCCTTTTGTATTTAATTCCGATGCAATTTCTGTGATTCATCGTCAATAAGAAGCTCAGAGGGATACAGTAAACCTGAAGTGAAGCATCGGAATCTATAAATAGTGTCACAGGAATGGTTCAAAACATAGTCAGTAGGAAGTGACAGTCTTCTTGTACTTAAGTCGGCATTGTGCCTTTTGTATTTAATTCCGATGCAATTTGTGTGTTTCATCGTTAATAAGAAGGTCCACGGGATACAGTAAACCTTAAGTGAAGCATCGGAATCTATAACTAGTGTCACAGGATTGGTACAAAACATAGACAGTAGGAAGAGACAGTCTTCTTGTACTTAAGTCGGCATTGTGTCTTTTGTATTTAATTCCGATGCAATTTCTGTGTTTCATCGTTAATAAGAAGGTCCAAAGGATACAGTTAGTCTGAAGAGAACCGTCGGAATCTATAACTAGTGTCACAGGAATGGTTCAAATCATAGTCAGTAAGAAGAGCCAGTCTTCTTTTACTTAAGTCGGCATTGTGCCTTTTGTATTGAATTCCGATGCAATTTCTGTGTTTCATCGTCAGTTAGAAGGTCCAAGGGATACAGTAAACCTGGAGTGAAGCATCGGAATCTATAACTAGTGTCACAGGAATGGTTCAAAGCATAGACAGTAAGAAGAGTCAGTCTTCTTGGTCTTAAGTCGGCATTGTGCCTTTTGTATTTAATTCCGACTCAATTTCTGTGTTTCATCGTCAATAAGTAGGTCCAAGGGATACAGTCAACCTAGAGTGAAGCATCGGAATCTATATCTAGTGTCACAGGAATGGTTCAAAACATAGACAGTAAGAAGAGTCAGTCTTCTTGTACTTATGTCGGCATTGTGCCTTATGTATTTAATTCCGATGTAATTTCTGTGTTTTATCGTCAATTAGAAGGTCAGAGGGATACAGTAAATGTGAAGTGAAGCATCTGAATCTATAAGTGGTGTCACAGGAATGGTTCAAAACATAGTCAGTAAGAAGAGACAGTTTTCTTGTACTTAAGTCGGCATTGTGCTTTTTGTATTTCATTCCGATGCAATTTCTGTGTTTCATCGTCACTAAGAAGGTCAGTGGGATACAGTTATCCTGCAGTTAAGCATCGGAATCTATAACTAGTGTCACAGGAATGGTTCAAAACATAGTCAGTAAGTAGAGTCAGTCTTCTTGTAGTTATGTCGGCATTGTGCCTTTTGTATTTAATTCCGATGCAATTACTGTGTTTCATCGTCAATAAGAAGGTCAGGGGGATACAGTGAACCTGAAGTGAAGCATCGGAATCTATAACTAGTGTCACAGGAATGGTTCAAAACGTAGACAGTTTGAGGAGTCCGTCTTCTTGTACTAAAGTCGGCATTGTGCCTTTTGTATTTAATTACGATGCAATTTCTTTGTTTCATCGTCAATAAGAAGGTCCAAGGGATACAGTAAACCTGAAATGAACCATCGGAATCTATAACTAGTGTCACAGGAATGGTTCAAAACATAGACATTAGGAAAAGTCAGTCTACATGTACTTAAGTATGCTTTGTGCCTTTTGTATTTAATTCCGATGCAATTTCTGTGTCAATAAGAAGGTCAGAGGGATACAGTAAACCCGAAGTGAAGCATCAGAAACCATAACTAGTGTTACAGGAATGGTTCAAAACATAGTCAGTAAGAAGAGTAAGTCTTCTTGTACTTAAGTCGGCATTGTGCCTTTTGTATTTAATTCCGATGCAATATCTGTGTTTCATCGTTAATAAGAAGCTCCAAGGGATACAGTAAACCTGAAGTGAAGCATCGGAATCTATAACTAGTGTCACAGGAATGTTTCAAAACATAGACAGTAGGAAGAGTCAGTCTCCTTGTACTTAAGTCGGCATTGTGCCTTTTCTCTTTAATTCCGATGCAATTTCTGTGTTTCATCGTCAATAAGAAGGTCCAAGGATACAGTGAAACGGAAGTGAAGTATCGGAATCTATAACTAGTGTCACAGGAATGGTTCAAAGCATAGTCACTAAGAAGAGCCAGTCTTCTTGTACTT
This sequence comes from Schistocerca serialis cubense, assembly GCF_023864345.2. NCBI lineage: Eukaryota > Metazoa > Arthropoda > Insecta > Orthoptera > Acrididae > Schistocerca > Schistocerca serialis. Next base: position 641,577,162 of record NC_064644.1, read on the forward strand.
AAGTCGGCATTGTGCCTTTTCTATTTAATTCCGATGCAATTTCAGTGTTTCATCGTCAATATGAAGGTCCAAGGGATACAGTTATCCTGAAGTTAAGCATCGTAATCTATAACTAGTGTCACAGGTATGGTTGAAAACATAGACAGTAGGAAGTGTCAGTCTTCTTGTACTTAAGTCAGTATTGTGCCTTCTCTATTTAATTACGATGCAATTTCTGTGTTTCATCGTCAATAAGAAGGTCAGAGGGATACAATAAACCTGAAGTGAAGCATCGGAAACTATAACTAGTGTCACAGGAATGGTACAAAACATAGAGAGTTGGAAGATTCAGTCTTCTTGTTCTTAAGTCGGGATTTTGCCTTTTGTATTTTATTAGGATGCAAAATCTGTGTTTCACCGTCCATAAGCAGGTCCGAGGGATACAGTAAACCTCAAGTGAAGCATCGGAATAAAAAACTAGTGTCACAGGAATGATTCATAACATAGAGAGTAGGAAGCGACAGTCTTTTTGTACTTAAGTCGGCATTGTGCTTTTTCTATTTAATTCCGATGTGATTTCTGTGTCCCATCGCCAATAGGAATGTCCAAGGGATACAGTAAACCTCAAGTGAAGCATCGGAATCTATAACTAGTGTCACAGGAATGGTTCAAAACATAGTCAGTAAGAAGAGTCCGTCTTCTTGTACTTAAGTCGGCATTGTGCTTTTGTATTTAATTCCGATGCAATTTCTGAGTTTCACGCCAATAAGAATGTGCAAGGGATACAGTGAAACTGAAGTGAAGCATCGGAATCTATAACTAGTGTCACAGGAATGGTTCAAAGCATAGTCAGTAAGAAGAGCCAGTCTTCTTGTACTTAGTCGGCATTGTGCCTTTTCTATTTAATTCCGATGAAATGTCTGTGTTTCATCGTCAATAAGAAGGTCCAAGGGATACAGTGAAACTGAAGTGAAGCATCGGAATCTGTAACTAGTGTCACAGGAATGGTTCAAAGCATAGTCAGTAAGAAGAGCCGGTCTTCTTGAACTTAAGTCGGCATTGTGCCTTTTGTATTTAATTCCGATGCAATTTCTGTGTTTCATCGTAAATAAGAAGGTCCAAGGTGTACAGTAAACCTGGAGTGAAGCATCTGAATCTGTAACTAGTGTCACAGGAATGGTTCAAAGCATAGACAGTAAGAAGAGTCAGTCTTCTTGTTCTTAAGTCGGCATTGTGCATTTTTTATTTAATTCCGATGCAATTTCTGTGTTTCATCGTCAATACGAACGACAGAGGGATACAGTAAATCTGAAGTGAAGCATCGGAATCTATAACTAGTGACACAGGAATGGTTCAAAACATAGACAGTAAGAAGAGTCAGTCTTCTTGTACTTAAGTCGGCATTGTGCCTTTTGTATTTAATTCCGATATAATTTCTGTGTTTTATCGACAATAAGAAGGTCGGAGGGATACAATAAACCTGAAGTGAAACAACGAAATCTATAAGTAGTGACACAGGAATGGTTCAAAACATAGACAGAAGAAGAGTCAGGCTTCTTGGACGTAAGTCGGCATTGTGCCTTTTGTATTTAATTCCGATGTAATTTCTGTGTTTTATCGACAATAAGAAGGTCGGAGGGATACAGTAAACCTGAAGTGAAGCAACGAAATCTATAAGTAGTGACACAGGAATGGTTCAAAACATAGACAGTAAGATAAGTCAGTCTTCTTGTACTTAAGTCGGCATTGTGCCTTTTGCATTTAATTCCGATGCAATTTCTGTGTTTCATCGTCAATAAGAAGGTCCAAGGGAACCAGTAAACCTGACATGAACCATCGGAATCTATAACTAGTGTCACAGGAATGGTTCAAATCATAGACATTAGGAAAAGTCAGTCTACATGTACTTATGTCTGCTATGTGCCTTTTGTATATAATTCCGATGCAATTTCCTTGATTCATCGTCAATAAGAAGGTCCAAGGGATACAGTAAGCCTGAAATGAACCATCGGAATCTATAACTAGTGTCACAGGAATGGTTCAAATCATAGACATTAGGAAAAGTCAGTCTACATGTACTTATGTCTGCTATGCGCCTTTTGTATTTAATTCCGATGCAATTTCCTTGATTCATCGTCAATAAGAAGGTCAGAGGGATACAGTGAACCTGAGGTGAAGCATCGGAATCTATAACTAGTGTCACAGCAATGGTTCGAAACATAGACAGTAAGAAGAGTCAGTCTTCTTGTACTTAAGTCGGCATTGTGCCTTTTCTATTTAATTCCGATGCAATTTCTGTGTTTCGTCGCCAATAGGAAGGTCCAAAGGATACAGTAAACCTGAAGTGAAGCATCGGAATCTATAACTAATGTCATAGGATTCGTTCAAACATAGACAGTAGGAAGAGTCAGTCTTCTTGTACTTAAGTCGGCATTGTGCCTTTTGTATTTTGTTCCGATGCAATTTCTGTGTTTCGTCGCCAATAGGAAGGTCGAAATGGTACAGTAAACCTGAAGTGAAGCATCGGAAACAATAACTAATGTCACAGGATTCGTTCAAACATAGTCAGTAGGAAGAGTCAGTCCTCTTGTACTTGAGTCAGCATTGTGCCTTTTGTATTTAATTCCGATGCAATTTTTGTGTTTCGTCGTCAATACGAAGGTCCAAGGGATACAGTAAACCAGAAGTGAAGCATCGGAATCTATAACTAGTGTCACAGGAATGGATCAAAACATAGTCAGTAAGAAGAGTCAGTCTGCTTGTACTTAAGTCGGCATTGTGCCTTTTGTATTTAATTCGGATGCAATATCTGTGTTTCATCGTTAATAAGAAGGTCAGAGGGATACAATAAACCTGAAGTGAAGCATCGGAATCTACAACTAGTGTCACAGGAATGGTTCAAATCATAGTCAGTAAGAAGAGTCAGTCTTCTTGTACTTAAGTCGACATTGTGCCTTTTGTATTTAATTCCGATGCAATTTCTGTCTTTCATCGTCAATTAGAAGGTCCAAGAGATACAGTAAACCTGAAGTGAAGCATCGGAATCCAAAACTAGTGTCACAGGAATGGTTCAAAACATAGTCAGTAAGAAGAGTAAGTCTTCTTACGTAGGCATTGTGCCTTTTGAATTTAATTCCGATGCAATTTCTGTGTTTCATCGTCAATAAGAAGGTCAGAGGGATACAGAAAGCCTGAAGTGAAGCATCGGAATCTATAACTAGTGTCACAGGAATGGTTCAAAACATATCCAGTAAGAAGATTCATTCTTCTTGTCCTTAAGTCGACATTGTGCCTTTTGTATTTATTTCCGATGCAATTTCTGTGTTTCATCGTCAATTAGAAGGTCCAAGGGATACAGTAAACCTGAAGTGAAGCATCGGAATCCAAAACTAGTGTCACAGGAATGGTTCAAAACATAGTCAGTAAGAAGAGTAAGTCTTCTTACGTAGGCATTGTGCCTTTTGTATTTAATTCCGATGCAATTTCTGTGTTTCATCGTCAATAAGAAGGTCAGAGGGATACAGAAAGCCTGAAGTGAAGCATCGGAATCTATAACTAGTGTCACGGGAATGGTTCAAAACATAGGCAGTAAGAAGAGTCAGCCTTCTTGTACTTAATTCGGCATTGTTTCTTTTGTATTTAATTCTCATGCAATTTCTGTGTTTCATCGTCAATAAGAAGGTCCAAGGGATACAGTAAACCTGAAGTGAAGCATCGGAATCTATAACTAGTGTCACAGGAATGGATCAAGTTATAGTCAGTAAGAAGAGTCAGTCTTGTTGTACTTAAGTCGTCATTGTGCCTTTTGTATCTAATTCCGATGCAATTTCTGTGTATCATCGTCAATAAGAAGGTCCATGGGATACAGTAAACCTGAAGTGAAACATCGGAATCCATAACTAGTGTCACAGGAATGGTTCAAAACATACTCAGTAAGAAGAGTCAGTCTTCTTGTACGTAAGTCGGCATTGTGCCTTTTGTATTCAATTCCGATGAAATTTCTGTGTTTCATCATCAATACGACGGTCCAAGGGATACAGTAAACCAGAAGTGAAGCATCGGAATCTACAACTAGTGTCACAGGAATTGTTCAAATCATAGTCAGTAAGTAGAGTCAGTCTTCTTGTACTTAAGTCGGCATTGTGCCTTTTGTATTTAATTCCGATGCAATTTCTGTGTTTCATCGTCAATAAGAAGGTCAGAGGGATACAGTGGACCTGAGGTGAAGCATCGGAATATATAACTAGTGTCACAGCAATGGTTCGAAACATAGACAGTAAGAAGAGTCAGTCTTCTTGTACTTAAGTCGGCATTGTGCATTTTCTATTTAATTCCGATGCAATTTCTGTGTTTCGTCGCCAATAAGAAGGTCCAAAGGATACAGTAACCCTGAAGTGAAGCATCGGAATCTATAACTAATGTCACAGGAATGGTTCAAACATAGACAGCAGTAAAGAGTCAGTCTTCTTATACTTAAGTCGGCATTGTGCCTTTTGTATTTAGTTCCGATGCAATTTCTGTGTTTCATCGTCAATACGAAGGTCCAACGGATACAGTAAACCTGAAGTGAAGCATCGGGATCTATAACTAGTGTCACAGGAATGGTTCAAAACATAGACAGTAAGAAGAGTCAGTCTTCTTGCTCTTAAGTCGGCATTGTGCCTTTTGTATTTAACTCAGATGCAATTTCTGTGTTTCATCGTCAATGAGAAGGCCAGAGGGATACAGTAAACCTGAAGTGAAGCATCGGAATCTATAACTAGTGTCACAGGAATGGTTCAAAACATAGGCAGTAAGAAGATCCAGTCTTCTTGTCCTTAAGTCGGCATTGTGCCTTTTGTATTTAATTCCGATGCAATTTCTGTGTTTCATCGTCAATAATAAGGTCCAAGGGATACAGTAAACCTAAAGTTAAGCATCGGAATCTATAACTAGTGTCACAGGAATGGTTCAAAACATAGAGAGTAGGAAGAGTCAGTCTTCTTCTACTTAAGTTGGCATTTTACCTTTTGTATTTAATTCCGATGCACTATCAGTGTTTCATCGTCATTACGAAGGTCCAAGGGATGCAGTAATCCTGAAATGAGGCATCGGAATATGTAACTAGTGTCACAGGAATGGTTCAAAACATAGACATTAGGAAGATTCAGTCTACATGTACTTAAGCCGGTATTGTGCCTTTTGTATTTATTTCCGATGCAATTTCTGTGTTTCGTCGCCAATAAGAAGGTCCAAAGGATACAGTAACCCTGAAGTGAAGCATCGGAATCTATAACTAATGTCACAGGAATGGTTCAAACATAGACAGCAGTAAAGAGTCAGTCTTCTTATACTTAAGTCGGCATTGTGCCTTTTGTATTTAGTTCCGAGCAATTTCTGTGTTTCATCGTCAATACGAAGGTCCAACGGATACAGTAAACCTGAAGTGAAGCATCGGGATCTATAACTAGTGTCACAGGAATGGTTCAAAACATAGACAGTAAGAAGAGTCAGTCTTCTTGCTCTTAAGTCGGCATTGTGCCTTTTGTATTTAACTCAGATGCAATTTCTGTGTTTCATCGTCAATGAGAAGGCCAGAGGGATACAGTAAACCTGAAGTGAAGCATCGGAATCTTTAACTAGCGTCACAGGAATGGTTCAACACATAGACACTAAGAAGAGTCAGTCTGCTTGTACTTAAGACGGCATTGTGCCTTTTCTATTTAATTCCGATGCAATTTCTGTGTTTCATCGTCAATACGAAGGTCCAAGGGATACAGTAAACCGGAAGTGAAGCATCGGAATCTATAACTAGTTCACAGGAATGGATCAAAACATAGTCAGTAAGAAGAGTCAGTCTGCTTGTACTTAAGACGGCATTGTGCCTTTTGCATTTAATTCCGATGCAATTTCTGTGTTTCATCGTCAATAAGAAGGTCCAAGGGAACCAGTAAACCTGACATGAACCATCGGAATCTATAACTAGTGTCACAGGAATTTTTCAAATCATAGACATTAGGAAAAGTCAGTCTACATGTACTTATGTCTGCTATGTGCCTTTTGTATATAATTCCGATGCAATTTCCTTGATTCATCGTCAATAAGAAGGTCCAAGGGATACAGTAAGCCTGAAATGAACCATCGGAATCTATAACTAGTGTCACAGGAATGGTTCAAATCATAGACATTAGGAAAAGTCAGTCTACATGTACTTATGTCTGCTATGCGCCTTTTGTATTTAATTCCGATGCAATTTCCTTGATTCATCGTCAATAAGAAGGTCAGAGGGATACAGTAATCCTGAAGTGAAGCATCGGAATCTATGACTAGTGTCACAGGAATGGTTCAAAACGTAGTCAGTAGGAAGAGTCAGTGTTCTTGTACTTAAGTCGGCATTGTGCCTTTTGTATTTAATTCCGATGCAATTTGTGTGTTTCATCGTTAATAAGAAGGTCACAGGAATCGTTCAAAACATAGACAGTAAGAAGAGTCAGTCTTCTGATACTTAAGTCGGCACTGTGCCTTTTTTATTTATTTCCGATGCAATTTCTGTGTTTCATCGTCAATAAGAAGGTCAGAAGGATACAGTAAACCTGAGGTGAAGCATCAGAATCTATAACTAGTGTCACAGGAATGGTTCAAAACATATCCAGTAAGAAGAGTCAGTCTTCTTCTACTTAAGTTGGCATTGTACCTTTTGTATTAAATTCCGATGCACTATCTGTGTTTCATCGTCATTACGAAGGTCCAGGGGATGCAGTAATCCTGAAATGAAGCATCGGAATCTGTAACTAGTGTCACAGGAATGGTTCAAAACATTGACAGTAGGAAGATTCAGTCTACATGTACTTAAGCCGGTATTGTGCCTTTTGTATTTATTTCCGATGCAATTTCTGTGTTTCATCGTCAATAAGAAGGTCCAAGGGATACAGTAAACCTGGAGTGAAGCATCGGACTCTATAACTAGTGTCACAGGAACGGTTCAAAACATAGACAGTAAGATGAGTCAGCCTTCTTGTACTTAATTCGGCATTGTTTCTTTGGTATTTAATTCCGATGCAGTTTCTGTGTTTCATCGTCAATAAGAAGGTCCAAGGGATACAGTAAACCTGAAGTGAAGCATCGGACTCTATAACTAGTGTCACAGGAATGTATCAAGATATAGTCAGTAAGAAGAGTCAGTCTTGTTGTACTTAAGTCGGCATTGTGCCTTTTGTATCTAATTCCGATGCAATTTCTGTGTTTCATCGTCAATAAGAAGGTCCATGAGATACAGTAAACCTGAAGTGAAGCATCGGAATCCATAACTAGTGTCACAGGAATGGTTCAAAACATAGTCAGTAAGAAGAGTCAGTCTTCTTGTACGTAAGTCGGCATTGTGCCTTTTGTATTCAATTCCGATGAAATTTCTGTGTTTCATCATCAATACGACGGTCCAAGGGATACAGTAAACCAGAAGTGAAGCATCGGAATCTACAACTAGTGTCACAGGAATTGTTCAAATCATAGTCAGTAAGAAGAGTCAGTCTTCTTGTACTTAAGTCGGCATTGTGCCTTTTCTATTTCATTCCGATGCAATTTCTGTGTTTCATCGTCAATAAGAAGGTCAGAGGGATACAGTGGACCTGAGGTGAAGCATCGGAATATATAACTAGTGTCACAGCAATGGTTCGAAACATGGACAGTAAGAAGAGTCAGTCTGCTTGTACTTAAGTCGGCATTGTGCCTTTTTTTTTAAATCCGATGCAATATCTGTGTTTCATCGTTAATAAGAAGGTCGGAGGGATACAATAAACCTGAAGTGAAGCATCGGAATCTACAACTAGTATCACAGGAATGGTTCAAATCATAGTCAGTAAGAAGAGTCAGTCTTCTTGTACTTAAGTCGGCATTGTGCCTTTTGTATTTAATTCCGATGCAATTTCTGTGTTTCATCGTCAATAAGAAGGTCCAAGGGATACAGTAAACCCGAAGTGAAGCATCGGAATCTATAACTAGTGTCACAGGAATGGATCAAGATAGAGTCAGTAAGAAGAGTCAGTCATCTTGTACTTAAGCCGACATTGTGCCTTTTGTATTTAATTCCGATGCAATTTCTGTGTTTCATCGTCAATAAGAAGGTCAGAGGGATACAGTGAACCTGAGGTGAAGCATCGGAATCTATAACTAGTGTCACAGGAATGGTTCAAATCATAGACAGTAGGAAGAGTCAGTCTTCTTGTACTTAAGTCGGCATTGTGCCTTTTCTATTTAATTCCGATGCAATTTCTGTGTTTCGTCGCCAATAGGAAGGTCCAAAGGATACAGTAAACCTGAAGTGAAGCATCGGAATCTATAACTAATGTCATAGGATTCGTTCAAACATAGACAGTAGGAAGAGTCAGTCTTCTTGTACTTAAGTCGGCATTGTGCCTTTTGTATTTTGTTCCGATGCAATTTCTGTGTTTCGTCGCCAATAGGAAGGTCGAAAGGGTACAGTAAACCTGAAGTGAAGCATCGGAAACAATAACTAATGTCACAGGATTCGTTCAAACATAGTCAGTAGGAAGAGTCAGTCCTCTTGTACTTGAGTCAGCATTGTGCCTTTTGTATTTAATTCCGATGCAATTTTTGTGTTTCGTCGTCAATACGAAGGTCCAAGGGATACAGTAAACCAGAAGTGAAGCATCGGAATCTATAACTAGTGTCACAGGAATGGATCAAAACATAGTCAGTAAGAAGAGTCAGTCTGCTTGTACTTAAGTCGGCATTGTGCCTTTTGTATTTAATTCGGATGCAATATCTGTGTTTCATCGTTAATAAGAAGGTCAGAGGGATACAATAAACCTGAAGTGAAGCATCGGAATCTACAACTAGTGTCACAGGAATGGTTCAAATCATAGTCAGTAAGAAGAGTCAGTCTTCTTGTACGTAAGTCGGCATTGTGCCTTTTGTATTCAATTCCGATGAAATTTCTGTGTTTCATCATCAATACGACGGTCCAAGGGATACAGTAAACCAGAAGTGAAGCATCGGAATCTACAACTAGTGTCACAGGAATTGTTCAAATCATAGTCAGTAAGAAGAGTCAGTCTTCTTGTACTTAAGTCGGCATTGTGCCTTTTCTATTTCATTCCGATGCAATTTCTGTGTTTCATCGTCAATAAGAAGGTCAGAGGGATACAGTGGACCTGAGGTGAAGCATCGGAATATATAACTAGTGTCACAGCAATGGTTCGAAACATGGACAGTAAGAAGAGTCAGTCTGCTTGTACTTAAGTCGGCATTGTGCCTTTTGTATTTAATTCCGATGCAATATCTGTGTTTCATCGTTAATAAGAAGGTCGGAGGGATACAATAAACCTGAAGTGAAGCATCGGAATCTACAACTAGTATCACAGGAATGGTCCAAATCATAGTCAGTAAGAAGAGTCAGTCTTCTTGTACTTAAGTCGGCATTGTGCCTTTTGTATTTAATTCCGATGCAATTTCTGTGTTTCATCGTCAATAAGAAGGTCCAAGGGATACAGTAAACCCGAAGTGAAGCATCGGAATCTATAACTAGTGTCACAGGAATGGATCAAGATAGAGTCAGTAAGAAGAGTCAGTCATCTTGTACTTAAGCCGACATTGTGCCTTTTGTATTTAATTCCGATGCAATTTCTGTGTTTCATCGTCAATAAGAAGGTCAGAGGGATACAGTGAACCTGAGGTGAAGCATCGGAATCTATAACTAGTGTCACAGGAATGGTTCAAATCATAGACAGTAGGAAGAGTCAGTCTTCTTGTACTTGAGTCGGCATTGTGCCTTTTCTATTTAATTCCGATGCAATTTCTGTGTTTCGTCGCCAATAGGAAGGTCCAAAGGATACAGTAAACCTGAAGTGAAGCATCGGAATCTATAACTAATGTCATAGGATTCGTTCAAACATAGACAGTAGGAAGAGTCAGTCTTCTTGTACTTAAGTCGGCATTGTGCCTTTTGTATTTTGTTCCGATGCAATTTCTGTGTTTCGTCGCCAATAGGAAGGTCGAAAGGGTACAGTAAACCTGAAGTGAAGCATCGGAAACAATAACTAATGTCACAGGATTCGTTCAAACATAGTCAGTAGGAAGAGTCAGTCCTCTTGTACTTGAGTCAGCATTGTGCCTTTTGTATTTAATTCCGATGCAATTTTTGTGTTTCGTCGTCAATACGAAGGTCCAAGGGATACAGTAAACCAGAAGTGAAGCATCGGAATCTATAACTAGTGTCACAGGAATGGATCAAAACATAGTCAGTAAGAAGAGTCAGTCTGCTTGTACTTAAGTCGGCATTGTGCCTTTTGTATTTAATTCGGATGCAATATCTGTGTTTCATCGTTAATAAGAAGGTCAGAGGGATACAATAAACCTGAAGTGAAGCATCGGAATCTACAACTAGTGTCACAGGAATGGTTCAAATCATAGTCAGTAAGAAGAGTCAGTCTTCTTGTACTTAAGTCGACATTGTGCCTTTTGTATTTAATTCCGATGCAATTTCTGTCTTTCATCGTCAATTAGAAGGTCCAAGGGATACAGTAAACCTGAAGTGAAGCATCGGAATCCAAAACTAGTGTCACAGGAATGGTTCAAAACATAGTCAGTAAGAAGAGTAAGTCTTCTTACGTAGGCATTGTGCCTTTTGAATTTAATTCCGATGCAATTTCTGTGTTTCATCGTCAATAAGAAGGTCAGAGGGATACAGAAAGCCTGAAGTGAAGCATCGGAATCTATAACTAGTGTCACAGGAATGGTTCAAAACATAGGCAGTAAGAAGATTCATTCTTCTTGTCCTTAAGTCGACATTGTGCCTTTTGTATTTATTTCCGATGCAATTTATGTGTTTCATCGTCAATTAGAAGGTCCAAGGGATACAGTAAACCTGAAGTGAAGCATCGGAATCCAAAACTAGTGTCACAGGAATGGTTCAAAACATAGTCAGTAAGAAGAGTAAGTCTTCTTACGTAGGCATTGTGCCTTTTGTATTTAATTCCGATGCAATTTCTGTGTTTCATCGTCAATAAGAAGGTCAGAGGGATACAGAAAGCCTGAAGTGAAGCATCGGAATCTATAACTATTGTCACAGGAATGGTTCAAAACATAGGCAGTAAGAAGAGTCAGCCTTCTTGTACTTAATTCGGCATTATTTCTTTTGTATTTAATTCTCATGCAATTTCTGTGTTTCATCGTCAATAAGAAGGTCCAAGGGATACAGTAAACCTGAAGTGAAGCATCGGAATCTATAACTAGTGTCACAGGAATGGATCAAGTTATAGTCAGTAAGAAGAGTCAGTCTTGTTGTACTTAAGTCGTCATTGTGCCTTTTGTATCTAATTCCGATGCAATTTCTGTGTATCATCGTCAATAAGAAGGTCCATGGGATACAGTAAACCTGAAGTGAAGCATCGGAATCCATAACTAGTGTCACAGGAATGGTTCAAAACATAGTCAGTAAGAAGAGTCTGTCTTCTTGTACGTAAGTCGGCATTGTGCCTTTTGTATTCAATTCCGATGAAATTTCTGTGTTTCATCATCAATACGACGGTCCAAGGGATACAGTAAACCAGAAGTGAAGCATCGGAATCTACAACTAGTGTCACAGGAATTGTTCAAATCATAGTCAGTAAGAAGAGTCAGTCTTCTTGTACTTAAGTCGGCATTGTGCCTTGTCTATTTAATTCCGATGCAATTTCTGTGCTTCATCGTCAATAAGAAGGTCCAAAGGATACAGTAACCCTGAAGTGAAGCATCGGAATCTATAACTAATGTCACAGGAATGGTTCAAACATAGACAGCAGTAAAGAGTCAGTCTTCTTATACTTAAGTCGGCATTGTGCCTTTTGTATTTAGTTCCGATGCAATTTCTGTGTTTCATCGTCAATACGAAGGTCCAACGGATACAGTAAACCTGAAGTGAAGCATCGGAATCTATAACTAGTGTCACAGGAATGGTTCAAAACATAGACAGTAAGAAGAGTCAGTCTTCTTGCTCTTAAGTCGGCATTGTGCCTTTTGTATTTAATTCAGATGTTATTTCTGTGTTTCATCGTCAATGAGAAGGCCAGAGGGATACAGTAAACCTGAAGTGAAGCATCGGAATCTGTAACTAGTGTCACAGGAATGGTTCAAAACATAGGCAGTAAGAAGATCCAGTCTTCTTGTCCTTAAGTCGGCATTGTGCCTTTTGTATTTAATTCCGATGCAATTTCTGTGTTTCATCGTCAATAATAAGGTCCAAGGGATACAGTAAACCTAAAGTTAAGCATCGGAATCTATAACTAGTGTCACAGGAATGGTTCAAAACATAGAGAGTAGGAAGAGTCAGTCTTCTTCTACTTAAGTTGGCATTTTACCTTTTGTATTTAATTCCGATGCACTATCAGTGTTTCATCGTCATTACGAAGGTCCAAGGGATGCAGTAATCCTGAAATGAAGCATCGGAATATGTAACTAGTGTCACAGGAATGGTTCAAAACATAGACATTAGGAAGATTCAGTCTACATGTACTTAAGCCGGTATTGTGCCTTTTGTATATTTTTCCGATGCAATTTCTGTGTTTCATCGTCAATAAGAAGGTCAGAGGGATACAGTAAACCTGAAGTGAAGCATCGGAATCTATAACTAGTGTCACAGGAATGGTTCAAAACATACTCAGTAAGAAGAGCCAGTCATCTTGTACTTAAGTAGGCATTGTGCCTTTTGAATTCAATTCCGATGCAATTTCTGTGTTTCATCGTCAATAAGATTGTCCAACGGATACAGTAAACCAGAAGTGAAGCATCGGAATCTTTAACTAGCGTCACAGGAATGGTTCAAAACATAGACACTAAGAAGAGTCAGTCTGCTTGTACTTAAGACGGCATTGTGCCTTTTCTATTTAATTCCGATGCAATTTCTGTGTTTCATCGTCAATACGAAGGTCCAAGGGATACAGTAAACCGGAAGTGAAGCATCGGAATCTATAACTAGTTCACAGGAATGGATCAAAACATAGTCAGTAAGAAGAGTCAGTCTGCTTGTACTTAAGACGGCATTGTGCCTTTTCTATTTAATTCCGATGCAATTTCTGTGTTTCGTCGCCAATACGAAGGTCCAAAGGATACAGTAAACCTGAAGTGAAGCATCGGAATCTACAACTAATGTCACAGGATTCGTTCAAACATAGACAGTAGGAAGAGTCAGTCTTCTTGTACTTAAGTCGGCATTGTGCCTTTTGTTCTTTGTTCCGATGCAATTTCTGTGTTTCGTCGCCAATAGGAAGGTCGAAAGGATACAGTAAATCTGAAGTGAAGCATCGGAGACAATAACTAATGTCACAGGATTCGTTCAAACATAGTCAGTAGGAAGAGTCAGTCTTCTTGTACTTGAGTCAGCATTGTGCGTTTTGTATTTAATTCCGATGCAATTTTTGTGTTTCGTCGTCAATACGAAGGTCCAAGGGATACAGTAAACCAGAAGTGAAGCATCGGAATCTATAACTAGTTCACAGGAATGGATCAAAACATAGTCAGTAAGAAGAGTCAGTCTGCTTGTACTTAAGTTGGCATTGTGCTTTTGTATTTAATTCCGATGCGATATCTGTGTTTCATCGTTAATAAGAAGGTCAGAGGGATACAATAAACCTGAAGTGAAGCATCGGAATCTACAACTAGTGTCACAGGAATGGTTCAAATCATAGTCAGTAAGAAGAGTCAGTCTTCTTGTACTTAAGTCGGCTTTGTGCCTTTTGTATTTAATTCCGATGCAATTTCTGTGTTTCATCGTCAATAAGAAGGTCCAAGGGATACAGTAAACCCGAAGTGAAGAATCGGAATCTATAACTAGTGTCACAGGAATGGATCAAGAGAGAGTCAGTAAGAAGAGTCAGTCATCATGTACTTAAGTCGACATTGTGCCTTTTAAATTTAATTCCGATGCAATTTCTGTGTTTCAACGTCAATTAGAAGGTCCAAGGGATACAGTAAACCTGAAGTGAAGCATCGGAATCCAAAACTAGTGTCACAGGAATGGTTCAAAACATAGTCAGTAAGAAGAGTAAGTCTTCTTAAGTAGGCATTGTACCTTTTGTATTTAATTCCGATGCAATTTCTGTGTTTCGTCGCCATTAAGAAGGTCAGAGGGATACAGTAAGCCTGAAGTGAAGCATCGGAATCTATAACTAGTGTCACAGGAATGGTTCAAAACATAGGCAGTAAGAAGATTCAGGCTTCTTGTACTTAAGTCAGCATTGTGCCTTTTGTATTTAATTGCGATGTAATTTCTGTGCTTCATCGTCAATAAGAATGTCCAAGGGATACAGTGAACCTGGAGTGAAGCATCGGACTCTATAACTAGTGTCACAGGAACGGTTCAAAACATAGACAGTAAGAAGAGTCAGCCTTCTTGTACTTAATTCGGCATTGTTTCTTTTGTATTTAATTCCGATGCAATTTCTGTGTTTCATCGTCAATAAGAAGGTCCAAGGGACACAGTAAACCTGAAGTGGAGCATCGGAATCTATAACTAGTGTCACAGGAATGGAACAAGTTATAGTCAGTAAGAAGAGTCAGTCTTTTTGTACTTAAGTCGGCATTGTGCCTTTTGTATCTAATTCCGATGCAATTTCTGTGTTTCATCGTCAATAAGAAGGTCCATGGGATACAGTAAACCTTAAGTGAAGCATCGGAATCTATACCTAGTGTCACAGGAATGGTTCAAAACATAGTCAGTAAGAAGAGTCAGTCTTCTTGTTCTTAAGTCGGCATTGTGCCTTTTGTATTTAATTCCGATGCAATATCTGCGTTTCATCGTTAATAAGAACGTCAGAGGGATACAGTAAACCTGAAGTGAAGCATCGGAATCTATATCTAGTGTCACAGGAATGGTTCAAAACAGTCAGTAAGAAGAGTCAGTCTTCTTGTACTTAAGTCGCCATTTTGCTTTTTGTATTTAATTCCGATGCAATTTCTGTGTTTCATCGTCAATAAGAAGGTCCAAGGGACAGTTAACCTGAAGTGAAGCATCGGAATCTGTAACTAGCGTCACAGGAATGGTTCAAAACATAGACACTAAGAAGAGTCAGTCTGCTTGTACCTAAGACGACATTGTGAATTTTCTATTTAATTCCGATGCAATTTCTGTGTTTCATAGTCAATAAGAAGGTCAGAGGGATACAGTGGACCTGAGATGAAGCATCGGAATCTATAACTAGTGTCACAGCAATGGTTCGAAACATAGACAGTAAGAACAGTCAGTCTTCTTGTACTTAAGTCGGCATTGTGCATTTTCTATTTAATTCCGATGCAATTTCTGTGTTTCGTCGCCAATAAGAAGGTCCAAAGGATACAGTAACACTGAAGTGAAGCATCGGAAACTATAACTAATGTCACAGGTATGGTTCAAACATAGACAGCAGTAAAGAGTCAGTCTTCTTATACTTATGTCGGCATTGTGCCTTTTGTATTTAGTTCCGATGCAATATCTGTGTTTCATCGTCAATAAGATGGTCCTAGGGATACAGTAAACCTGAAGTGAAGCCTCGGAATCTACAACTAGTGTCACAGGAATGGTTCAAAACATACTTAGTAAGAAGAGCCAGTCATCTTGTACTTAAGTAGGCATTGTGCCTTTTGTATTCAATTCCGATGCAATTTCTGTGTTTCATCGTCAATAAGAAGGTCCAACGGATACAGTAAACCTGAAGTGAAGCATCGGAATCTTTAACTAGCGTCAAAGGAATGGTTCAAAACATAGACACTAAGAAGAGTCAGTCTGCTTGTACTTAAGACGGCATTGTGCCTTTTCTATTTAATTCCGATGCAATTTCTGTTTCATCGTCAATACGAAGGTCCAAGCGATACAGTAAACCGGAAGTGAAGCATCGTAATCTATAACTAGTGTCACAGGAATGGTTCAAAACATAGTCAGTAAGAAGAGTCAGTCTTCTTGTACTTAAGTCATCATTGTGCCTTTTGTATCTAATTCCGATGCAATTTCTGTGTTTCATCGTCAATAAGAAGGTCCATGGGATACAGTAAACCTGAAGTGAAGCATCGGAATCCATAACTAGTGTCACAGGATTGGTTCAAAACATAGTCAGTAAGAAGAGTCAGTCTTCTTGTACGTAAGTCGGCATTGTGCCTTTTGTATTTAATTCCGATGAAATTTCTGTGTTTCATCATCAATACGACGGTCCAAGGGATACAGCAAACCAGAAGTAAAGCATCGGAATCTGTAACTAGTGTCACAGGAATGGTTCTAAACATAGTCAGTAAGAAGAGTCAGTCTTCCTGTACTTAAGTCGGCATTGTGCCTTTTGTATTTAATTCCGAAGCAATTTCTGTGTTTCATCGTCAACAATAAGGTCCAAGGGATACAGTAAACCTGAAGTGAAGCATCGGAATCTATAACTAGTGTCACAGGAATGAATCAAGGTATTGTCAGTAAGAGGAGTCAGTCTTCTCGTACTTAGGTCGGCACTGTGCCTTTTGTATTTAATACCGATGCAATTTCAGTGTTTCATCGTCAATACGAAGGTCCAAGGGATACAGTAAACCTGAAGTGAAGCATCGGAATCCATAACTAGTGTCACAGGAGTGGTTCAAAACATAGTCAGTAAGAAGAGTCAGTCTTCTTGTAGTTCATTGGGTATTGTGCCTTTTGTATTTAATTCCCATGCAATTTCTGTGTTTCATCGTCAATACGAAGGTCCAAGGGATACAGTAAACCAGAAGTGAAGCATCGGAATCTATAACTAGTGACATAGGAATGGTTCAAAACATAGACAGTAGGAAGATTCAGTCTACATGAACTTAAGTCGGTATTGTGCCTTTTGTATTTATTTCCGATACAATTTCTGTGTTTCATCGTCAATAAGAAGGTCAGAGGGATACACTAAACCTGAAGTGAAGCATCGGAATCTATAACTAGTGTCACAGGAATGGTTCAAAACATATCCAGTAACAAGAGACAGTCTTGTTATACTTAGGTCGGCATTGTGCTTTTTGTATTTATTTTCGATGCAATTTCTGTGTTTCATCGTCAATACGAAGGTCCAAGGGATACAGTAAACCTTGTGTGAAGCATCGGAATCTATAACTAGTGTCACAGGAATGGTTCAAAACACAGACAGTAAGAAGAGTCAGTCTGCTTGTACTTAAGTCGGCATAGTGCCTTTTGTATTTAATTCCGATGCAATATCTGTTTTTCGACGTCTATAAGAAGGTCAGAGGGATACAGTAAGCCTCAAGTGAAGCATCGGAATCTATAACTAGTGTCACAGGAATGGTTCAAAACATAGGCAGTAAGAAGATTCAGGCTTCTTGTCCTTAAGTCAGCACTGTGCCTTTTGTATTTAATTGCGATGTAATTTCTGTGTTTCATCGTCAATAAGAAGGTTCAAGGGATACAGTGAACCTGGAGTGAAGCATCGGACTCTATAACTAGTGTCACAGGAACGGTTCAAAACATAGACAGTAAGAAGAGTCAGCCTTCTTGTACTTAATTCGGCATTGTTTCTTTTGTATTTAATTCCGATGCAATTTCTGTGTTTCATCATCAATAAGAAGGTCCAAGGGATACAGTAAACCTAAAGTGAAGCATCGGAATCTATAACTAGTGTCAAAGGAATGGAACAAGATATAGTCAGTAAGAAGAGTCAGTCTTTTTGTACTTAAGTCGGCATTGTGCCTTTTGTATCTAATTCCGATGCAATTTCTGTGTTTCATCGTCAATACGACGGTCCAAGGGATACAGTAAACCAGAAGTGAAGCATCGGAATCTATAACTAGTGTCACAGGAATAGTTCAAAACATAGTCAGTAAGAAGAGTCAGTCTTCTTGTACTTAAGTCGGCATTGTGCCTTTTGTATTTAGTTCCGATGCAATTTCTGTGTTTCATCGTCAATAAGAAGGTCCTAGGGATACAGTAAACCTGAAGTGAAGCCTCGGAATCTACAACTAGTGTCACAGGAATGGTTCAAAACATACTCAGTAAGAAGAGCCAGTCATCTTGTACTTAAGTAGGCATTGTGCCTTTTGTATTCAATTCCGATGCAATTTTTGTGTTTCATCGTCAATAAGAAGGTCCAACGGATACAGTAAACCTGAAGTGAAGCATCGGAATCTTTAACTAGCGTCACAGGAATGGTTCAAAACATAGACACTAAGAAGAGTCAGTCTGCTTGTACTTAAGACGGCATTGTGCCTTTTCTATTTAATTCCGATGCAATATCTGTGTTTCATCGTTAGTAAGAAGGTCAGTGGGATACAGTAAACCTGAAGTGAAGCATCGTAATCTATAACTAGTGTCACAGGAATGGTTCAAAACAGTCAGTAAGAAGAGTCAGTCTTCTTGTACATAAGTCGGCATTGTGCATTTTGTATTCCACTCCGTTGCAATTTCTGTGTTTCATCGTCAATAGGAAGGTCCAAGGGATACAGTAAACCCGAAGTGGAGCATCGGAATATATAACTAGTGTCACAGGAATGGATCAAGGTAGAGTCAGTAAGAAGAGTCAGTCATCTTGTACTTAAGTCGACATTGTGCCTTTTGTATTTAATTCCGATGCAATTTCTGTGTTTCATCGTCAATTAGAAGGTCCAAGGGATACAGTAAACCTGAAGTGAAGCATCGGAATCCAAAACTAGTGTCACAGGAATGGTTCAAAACATAGTCAGTAAGAAGAGTAAGTCTTCTTAAGTAGGCATTGTGCCTTTTGTATTTAATTCCGATGCAATTTCTGTGTTTCGTCGTCAATAAGAAGGTCAGAGGGATACAGTAAGCCTGAAGTGAAACATCGGAATCTGTATCTAGTGTCACAGGAATGGTTCAAAACATAGGCAGTAAGAAGATTCAGGCTTCTTGTCCTTAACTCAGCATTGTGCCTTTTGTATTTAATTGCGATGTAATTTCTGTGTTTCGTCGTCAATCAGAAGGTCCAAGGTATACAGTAAACCTGAAGTGAAGCATCCGAATCTATAACTAGTGTCATAGGAATGGATCAATATATAGTCAGTAAGAAGAGTCAGTGTTCTTGTACTTAAGTCGGCATTGTGCCATTTGTATTTAATTCCGATGCAATTTCTGTGTTTCATCGTCAATAAGAAGGTCCAAGGGATACAGTAAACCTGAAGTGAAGCATCGGAATCTATAACTAGTGTCACAGGAATGAATCAAGGTATAGTCAGTAAGAGGAGTCAGTCTTCT
Source organism: Schistocerca serialis cubense (assembly GCF_023864345.2). NCBI lineage: Eukaryota > Metazoa > Arthropoda > Insecta > Orthoptera > Acrididae > Schistocerca > Schistocerca serialis. Next base: position 641,596,306 of record NC_064644.1, read on the forward strand.
CGTACTTAGGTCGGCACTGTGCCTTTTGTATTTAATACCGATGCAATTTCAGTGTTTCATCGTCAATACGAAGGTCCATGGGATACAGTAAACCTGAAGTGAAGCATCGGAACCCATAACTAGTGTCACAGGAATATTTCAAAACATAGTCAGTAAGAAGAGTCAGTCTTCTAGTACTTCATTGGGCATTGTGCCTTTTGTATTTAATTCCCATGCAATTTCTGTGTTTCATCGTCAATACGAAGGTCCAAGGGATACAATAAACCTGAAGTGAAGCATCGGAATCTATAACTAGTGTCACAGGAATGGTTCAAAACAGTCAGTAAGAAGAGTCAGTCTTCTTGTACTTAAGTCGGCATTGTGCCTTTTGTATTTAACTCCGTTGCAATTTCTGTGTTTCATCGTCAATAAGAAGGTCCAAGGGATAGAGTGAACCTGAGGTGAAGCATCGGAAACTATAACTTGTGTCACAGGAATGGTTCGAAACATAGACAGTAGGAAGAGTCAGTCTTCTTCTACTTAAGTTGTCATTGTACCTTTTGTATTTAATTCCGATGCACTATCTGTGTTTCATCGTCATTAAGAAGGTCCGAGGGATGCAGTAATCCTGAAATGAAGCATCGGAATCTATAACTAGTGTCACAGGAATGGTTCAAAACATAGACAGTAGAAAGATTCAGTCTACATGTACTTAAGTCGGTATTGTGCCTTTTGTATTTATTTCCGATGCAATTTCTGTGTTTCATCGTCAATAAGAAGGTCAGAGGGATACACTAAACCTGAAGTGAAGCATCGGAATCTATAACTAGTGTCACAGGAATGGTTCAAAACAAATCCAGTAAGAAGAGTCAGTCTTGTTGTACTTAGGTAGGCATTGTGCCTTTTGTATTTATTTTCGATGCAATTTCTGTGATTCATCGTCAATAAGGAGGTCCAAGGGATACAGCAAACCTGAAGTGAAGCATCGGAATCTTTAACTAGTGTCACAGGAATGGTTCAAAACATAGACACTAAGAAGAGTCAGTCTGCTTGTACTTAAGACGGCATTGTGCCTTTTCTATTCAATTCCGATGCAATTTCTGTGTTTCATCGTCAATAAGAAGGTCAGAGGGATACAGTGAACCTGAGGTGAAGCATCGGAATCTATAACTAGTGTCACAGGAATGGATCAAAACATAGTCAGTAAGAAGAGTCAGTCTGCTTGTACTTAAGTTGGCATTGTTCCTTTTGTATTTAATTCCGATTTAATATCTGTGTTTCATCATTAATAAGATGGTCAGAGGGATACAATAAACCTGAAGTGAAGCATCGGAATCTACAACTACTGTCAGAGGAATGGTTCAAATCATAGTCAGTAAGAAGAGTCAGTCTTCTTGTACTTAAGTCGGCATTGTGCCTTTTGTATTTAATTCCGATGCAATTCCTGTGTTTCATCGTCAATAAGAAGGTCCAAGGGATACAGTAATCCCGAAGTGAAGCATCGGAATCTATAACTAGTGTCACAGGAATGGATCAAGATATAGTCAGTAAGAAGAGTCAGTCTTCTTGTACTTAAGTCGACATTGTGCCTTTTGTATTTAATTCCGATGAAATTTCTGTGTTTCATCGTCAATAAGAAGGTCCAAGAGATACAGTAAACCTGAAGTGAAGCATCGGAATCCAAAACTAGTGTCACAGGAATGGTTCAAATCATAGTCAGTAAGAAGGGTAAGTCTTCTTAAGTCGGCATTGTGCCTTTTGTATTTAATTCCGATGCAATTTCTGTGTTTCATCGTCAATAAGAAGGTCAGAGGGATACAGTAAGCCTGAAGTGAAGCATCGCAATCTATAACTAGTGTCACAGGAATGGTTCAAAACATATCCAGTGAGAAGAGTCAGTCTTGTTGTCTTAAGTCGGCATTGTGCCTTTTGTATTTATTTTCGATGCAATTTCTGTGTTTCATCGTCAATAAGAAGGTCCAAGGGATACAGTAAACCTGAAGTGAAGCATCGGAATCGTTAACTAGTGTCACAGGAATGGTTCAAAACATAGACATTAAGAAGAGTCAGTCTGCTAGTACTTAAGACGGCATTGTGCCTTTTGTATTTAATTCCGATGCAATTTCTGTGTTTCATCGTCAATAAGAAGGTCAGAGGGATACAGTGAACCTGAGGTGAAGCATCGCAATCTATAACTAGTGTCACAGGAATGGTTCAAAACATAGACAGTAGGAAGAGTCAGTCTTCTTGTACTTAAGTCGGCATTGTGCCTTTTCTATATAATTCCGATGAAATTTCTGTGTTTCATCGTCAATAAGAAGGTCCAAGGGATACAGTAAACCTGGAGTGAAGCATCGGACACTATAAGTAGTGTCACAGGAACGGTTGAAAACATAGACAGTAAGAAGAGTCAGCCTTCTTGTACTTAAGTCGGCATTGTTTCTTTTGTATTTAATTCCGATGCAATATCTGTGTTTCATCGTCAATAAGAAGGTCCAAGGGATACAGTAAACCTGAAGTGAAGCATCGGAATCTGTAACTAGTGTCACAGGTATGGATCAAGATGTAGTCAGTAAGAAGAGTCAGTCTTGTTGTACTTAAGTCGGCATTGTGCATTTTCTATATAATTAGGATGCAATTTCTGTGTTTCGTCGCCAATAAGAAGGTCCAAAGGATACAGTAACCCTGAAGTGAAGCATCGGGATCTATAACTAATGTCACAGGAATGGTTCAAACGTAGACAGCAGTAAAGAGTCCGTCTTCTTATACTTAAGTCGGCATTGTGCCTTTTGTATTTAGTTCCGATGCAATTTCTGTGTTTCATCGTCAATAAGAAGGTCCTAGGGATACAGTAAACCTGAAGTGAAGCCTCGGAATCTACAACTAGTGTCACAGGAATGGTTCAAAACATACTCAGCAAGAAGAGCCAGTCATCTTGTTCTTCAGTAGGCATTGTGCCTTTTGTATTCAATTCCGATGCAATTTCTGTGTTTCATCGTCAATAAGAAGGTCCAACGGATACAGTAAACCTGAAGTGAAGCATCGGAATCTTTAACTAGCGTCACAGGAATGGTTCAAAACATAGGCACTAAGAAGAGTCAGTCTACTTGTACTTAAGACGGCATTATGCCTTTTCTATTTAATTCCGATGCTATTTCTGTGTTTCATCGTCAATACGAAGGTCCAAGGGATATAGTAAACCGGAAGTGAAGCATCGTAATCTATAACTAGTGTCACAGGAATGGTTCAAAACATAGTCAGTAAGAAGAGTCCGTCTTCTTCTACTTAAGTCATCATTGTGTCTTTTGTATTTAATTCCGATGCAATATCTGTGTTTCATCGTTAATAAGAAAGTCAGAGGGATACAGTAATCCTGAAGTGAAGCCTCGGAATCTACAACTAGTGTCACAGGAATGGTTCAAAACATACTCAGTAAGAAGAGCCAGTCATCTTGTACTTAAAAAGGCATTGTGCCTTTTGTATTCAATTCCGATGCAATTTCTGTGTTTCGTCGTCAATAAGAAGGTCCAAGGTATACAGTAAACCTGAAGTGAAGCATCCGAATCTATAACTAGTGTCACAGGAATGGATCAATATATAGTCAGTAAGAAGAGTCAGTGTTCTTGTACTTAAGTCGGCATTGTGCCTTTTGTATTTAATTCCGATGCAATTTCTGTGTTTCATCGTCAATAAGAAGGTCCAAGGGATACAGTAAACCTGAAGTGAAGCATCGGAATCCATAACTAGTGTCACAGGAATAGTTCAAAACATAGACAGTAAGAAGAGACAGTTCTTGTACCTAAGTCGGCATTGTGCCTTTTCTATTTAATTCCGATGCAATTTCGGTGTTTCATCGTCAATAAGAAGGTCCAAGGGATACAGTAAACCTTGTGTAAAGCATCGGAATCTATAACTAGTGTCACAGGAATGGTTCAAAACACAGACAGTAAGAAGAGTCAGTATTCTTGCACTTAAGTCAGCATTGTGACTTTTGCATTTAATTCAGATGCAATTTCTGTGTTTCATCGTCAATGAGAAGGTCAGAGGGATACAGTAAACCTGAAGTGAAGCATCGGAATCTATAACTAGTGTCACAGGAATGGTTCAAAACATAGGCAGTAAGAAGATCCAGTCTTCTTGTCCTTTAGTCGGCATTGTGCCTTTTGTATTTAATTCCGATGCAATTTCTGCGTTTCATCGTCAATAATAAGGTCCAAGGGATTCAGTAAACCTGAAGTGAAGCATCGGAATCTATAACTAGTGTCACAGGAATGAATCAAGGTATAGTCAGTAAGAGGAGTCAGTCTTCTCGTACTTAGGTCGGCACTGTGGCTTTTGTTTTTAATACCGATGCAATTTCAGTGTTTCATCGTCAATACGAAGGTCCAAGGAATACAGTAAACCTGAAGTGAAGCATCGGAATCTTTAACTAGTGTCACAGGAATGGTTCAAAACATAGACATTAAGAAGAGTCAGTCTGCTTGTACTTAAGACGGCATTGTGCCTTTTGTATTTAATTCCGATGCAATTTCTGTGTTTCATCGTCAAAGAGAAGGTCCATGGGATACAGTAAACCTGAAGTGAAGCATCGGAATCCATAACTAGTGTCACAGGAATGGTTCAAAACATAGTCAGTAAGAAGAGTCAGTCTTCTTGTACGTAAGTCGGCATTGTGCCTTTTGTATTTAATTCCGATGAAATTTCTGTGTTTCATCATCAATACGACGGTCCAAGGGATACATTAAACCAGAAGTGAAGCATCGCAATCTATAACTAGTGTCACAGGAATGGTTCATAACATAGTCAGTAAGAAGAGTTATTCTTCTTGTACTTAAGTTGGCATTGTGCCTTTTGTATTTAAATCCGATGCACTATCTGTGTTTCATCGTCATTAAGAAGGTCCAAGGGATACATTAAACCTGAAATGTAGCATCGGAATCTATAACTAGTGTCACAGGTATGGTTCAAAACATAGACAGTAGGAAGATTCAGTCTACATGTACTTAAGTCGGTATTGTGCCTGTTGTATTTATTTCCGATGCAATTTATGTGTTTCATCGTCAATAAGAAGGTCAGAGGGTTCAGTTAACTTGAAGTGAAGCATCGGAATCTATAACTAGTGTCACACGAATGGTTCAAAACATAGTCAGTAAGAAGAGTCAGTCTTCTTGTACTTAAGTCGGCATTGTGGCTTTTGTATTTAATTTCGGTGAAATTTCTGTGTTTCATCGTCAATAAGAAGGTCCAAGAGATACACTAAACCTGAAGTGGAGCATCGGAAACTATAACTAGTGTCACTGGAATGGTTCAAACATAGACAGTAAGAAGAGTCAGTCTTCTTATACTTAAGTCGGCATTGTGCCTTTTGTATTTAGTTCCGGTGCAATTTCTGTGTCTCATCGTCAATAAGAAGGTCCAAGGGATACAGTAAACCTGAAGCGAAGCATCGGAATCTATAACTAGTGTCACAGGAATGGTTCAAAACATAGTCAGTAAGAAGAATCAGTCTTCTAGTACTTTAGTCGGCATTGGGACTTTTCTATTTAATTCCGATGCAATTTCTGTGTTTCATCGTCAAAAAGAAGGTCAGAGTGATTCAGTAAACCTGACGCGAAGCATCGGAATCCATAACTAGTGTCACAGGAATGGTCCAAAACATAGACAGTAAGAAGAGTCAGTCTTCTTGTACTTCAGTCGGCATTGTGCCTTTTCTATTTAATTCCGATGCAAGTTCTGTGCTTCACCGTCAATAAGAGGGTCAGAGGGATACAGTGAACATGAAGTGATGCAACGGAATCTATAACTAGTGACACCGGAATGGTTCAAAACATAGTCAGTAAGAAGAGTCAGTCTACTTGTCCTTAAGTCGGCATTGTGAATTTTGTATTTAATTCGGATGCAATTTCTGTGTTTCATCGTCAATAAGAAGGTCCAAGGGATACAGTAAACCTGAAGTGAAGCATCGGAATCTATAACTAGTGTCACAGGAACGGTTCAAAGCAGTCAGTAAGATGAGTCAGCCTTCTTGTACTTAAGTCGGCATTGTGCCTTTTGCATTTAATTCCGATGCAAGTTCTGTGCTTCATCGTCAATAAGAAGGTTAGAGGGATACAGTGAACCTCAGGTGAAGCATCGGAATCTATAACTAGTGTCACAGGAATGGTTCAAAGCATAGTCCGTAAGAAGTGTCAGTCTTCTTGTACTTAAGTAGGCATTGTACCTTTTGTATTTAATTCCGATGCAATTTCTGTGTTTCATCGTCAATGAGAAGGTCCAAGGGATACAGTAAACCTGAAGTGAAGCATCGGAATCAATAACTAGTGTCACAGGAATGGATCAAGATATGGTCAGTAAGAAGAGTCAGTCTTCTTGTACCTAAGTCGGCATTGTGCGTTTTCTATTTCATTCAGATGCAATTTCTGTGTTTCATCGTCATAAAGAAGGTCAGAGGGATACAGTAAACCTGAAGTGAAGCATCGGAATTTATGACTAGCGTCACAGGAACGGTTCAAAGCAGTCACTAAGAAGAGTCAGTCTTCTTATACTTAAGTCGGCATTGTGCCTTTTGTATTTAGTTCCGATGCAATTTCTGTGGTTCATCGTCAATAAGAAGGTCCTAGGGATACAGTAAACCTGAAGTGAAGCATCGGAATCTTTAACTAGTGTCACAGGAATGGTTCAAAGCATAGTCAGTAAGAAGTGTCAGTCTTCTTGTACTTAAGTAGGCATTGTACCTTTTGTATTTAATTCCGATTCAATTTCTGTGTTTCATCGTCAATAAGAAGGTCCAAAGGATACAGTACACCTGAAGTGAAGCATCGGAAACATTAACTAGTGTCACAGGAATGGATCAAGATATGGTCAGTAAGAAGAGTCAGTCTTCTTGTACCTAAGTCGGCATTGTGCGTTTTCTATTTAATTCAGATGCAATTTCTGTGTTTCATCGTCAAAAAGAAGGTCAGAGGGATACAGTAAACCTGAAGTGAAGCATCGGATTCTATAACTAGTGTCACAGGAATGGTTCAAAGCATAGACAGTAGGAAGAGTCAGTCGTCTTGTACTTAAGTTGGCATTGTGACTTTTGTATTTAATTCCGATGCACTATCTGTGTTTCATCGTCATTAACAAGGTCGAAGCTATACTGTAAACCTGAAATGAAGCATCGGAATCTATAACTAGTGTCACAGGAATGGTTCAAAACATAGACAGTAGGAAGATTCAGTCTACATGTACTAAAGTCGGTATTGTGCCTTTTGTATTTTTTTCCGATGCAATTTCTGTGTTTCATCGTCAATAAGAAGGTCAGAGGGATACAGTTAACCTGAAGTGAAACATCGGGATCTTCAACTAGTGTCACAGGGTTGGTTCAAACATAGTCAGTAAGAAGAGTCAGTCTTCTTGTACTTAAGTCGGCAATGTGCCTTTTGTATTTAATTTCGATGCAATTTCTGCGTTTCATCGTCAATAAGAATGTCCAAGAGATACAGTAAACCTGAAGTGGAGCATCGGAATCTATAACTAGTGTCACAGGAATGGTTCAAACATAGACAGTAAGAAGAGTCAGTCTTCTTGTACTTAAGTCGGCATTGTGCCTATTCTATTTAATTCCGATGCAATTTCTGTGTTTCATCGTCAATAAGAGGGTCAGAGGGATACAGTAAACCTGAAGTGAAGCATCGGAATCTATAACTAGTGTCACAGGAATGGTTAAAATCATAGACCGTAGGAAGAGTCAGTCTTCTTGTACTTAAGTCCGCATTGGGCCATTTCTATTTAATTCCGATGCTATTTCTGGGTTTCGTCGCCAATAAGAAGACCCAAAGGATACAGTAACCCTGAAGTGAAGCATCGGAATCCATAACTAATATCACAGGAATGGTTCAAATCATAGACAGTGGGAAAAGTCAGTCTTCTTATGCTTAAGTAGGCATTGTACCTTTTGTATTTAATTCCGATGCAATTTCTGTGTTTCATCGTCAATACGAAGGTCCACGGGATACAGTAAACCTGAAGTGCGCATCGGGATCTATAACTAGTGTCACAGGAATGGATCAAGGTATAGTCAGTAAGAAGAGTCAGTCTTCTTGTACTTAAGTCGGCATTGTGCCTTTTCTATTTAATTCCGATGCAATTTCTGTGTTTCATCGTCAAAAAGAAGTTCAGAGGGATACAGTAAACCTGAAGTGAAGCATCGGAATCTATAACTAGTGTCACTGGAATGGTTCAAATCATAGACAGTAGGAAGAGTCAGTCTTCTTGTACTTAAGTGGGCATTGTGACTTTTGTACTTAATTCCCATGCACTGTCTGTGTTTCATCGTCATTAAGAAGGTCCAAGGGATACAGCAATACTGAAATGAATCATCGGAATCTATAACTAGTGTCACTGGAATGGTTCAATACATAGACAGTAAGAAGAGTCAGGCTTCTTGTACTTAAGTCGGCATTGTGCCTTTTCTATTTAATTCCGATGCAATTTCTGTGTTTCATCGTCAATAAGAACGTCCAAGGGATACAGTTAACCTGAAATGAAGCATTGGAATTTATAACTAGTGTCACAGGAATGGTTCCAAATATAAACAGTAGGAAGATTCAGTATACATGTACTTAAGTCGGTATTGTGCATTTTGTATTTATTTCCGATGCAATTTCTGTGTTTCATCGTCAATACGAAGGTCAGAGGGATACAGTAAACTTGAAGTGAAGCATCTGCATCTATAACTAGTGTCACAGGAATGGTTCAAAGCATAGTCAGTAAGAAGAGTCAGTCCTCTTGTACTTAAGTCGGCATTGTGCCTTTTCTATTTAATTCCGATGCAATTTCTGTGTTTCATCGTCAATAAGAGGGTCAGAGGAATACAGTGAACATGAAGTGAAGCATCGGAATCTATAACTAGTTTCACAGGAATGGTTCAAAACATAGTCAGTAAGAAGAGTCAGTCTTCTTACCCTTAAGTCGGCATTGTGCCTTTTGTATTTAATTCCGATGCAATTTCTGTGTTTCGTCGCCAATAAGAAGGTCCAAAGGATACAGTAACCCTGAAGTGAAGCTTCGGAATCCATAACTAATGTCACAGGAATGGTTCAAATCATAGTCAGTAAGAAGGGTAAGTCTTCTTAAGTCGGCATTGTGCCTTTTGTATTTAATTCCGATGCAATTTCTGTGTTTCATCGTCAATAAGAAGGTCAGAGGGATACAGTAAGCCTGAAGTGAAGCATCGCAATCTATAACTAGTGTCACAGGAATGGTTCAAAACATAGACAGTAGGATGATTCAGTCTACATGTACTAAAGTCGGTATTGTGCCTTTTGTATTTATTTCCGATGCAATTTCTGTGTTTCATCGTCAATAAGAAGGTCAGAGGGATACAGTAAACCTGAAGTGAAGCATCGGAATCTATAACTAGTGTCACAGGAATGGTTCAAACATAGACAGTAAGAAGAGTCAGTCTTCTTGTACTTAAGTCGGCATTGTGCCTATTCTATTTAATTCAGATGCAATTTCTGTGTTTCATCGTCAATAAGAGGGTCAGAGGGATACAGTAAACCTGAAGTGAAGCATCGGAATCTTCAACTAGTGTCACAGGGTTGGTTCAAATCATACTCAGTAAGAAGAGTCAGTCTTCTTGTACTTAAGTCGGCAATGTGCCTTTTGTATTTAATTTCGATGTAATTTCTGCGTTTCATCGTCAATAAAAATGTCCAAGAGATACAGTAAACCTGAAGTGGGGCATTGGAATCTATAACTAGTGTCACAGGAATGGTTCAAACATAGACAGTAAGAAGAGTCAGTCTTCTTGTACTTAAGTCGGCATTGTGCCTATTATATTTAATTCCGATGCAATTTCTGTGTTTCATCGTCAATAAGAGGGTCAGAGGGATACAGTAAACCTGAAGTGAAGCATCGGAATCTATAACTAGTGTCACAGGAATGGTTCAAATCATAGACCGTAGGAAGAGTCAGTCTTCTTGTACTTAAGTCCGCATTGGGCTTTTTCTATTTAATTCCGATGCAATTTCTGTGTTTCGTCGCCAATAAGAAGACCCAAAGGATACAGTAACCCTGAAGTGAAGCATCGGAATTCATAACTAATGTCACAGGAATGGTTCAAATCATAGACAGTGGGAAGAGTCAGTCTTCTTATACTTAAGTAGGCATTGTACCTTTTGTATTTAATTTCGATGTAATTTCTGCGTTTCATCGTCAATAAAAATGTCCAAGAGATACAGTAAACCTGAAGTGGAGCATCGGAATCTATAACTAGTGTCACAGGAATGGTTCAAACATAGACAGTAAGAAGAGTCAGTCTTCTTGTACTTAAGTTGGCATTGTGACCTTGTACTTAATTCCGATGCACTGTCTGTGTTTCATCGTCATTAATAAGGTCCAAGGAATACAGTAAACCTGAAATGAAGCATCGGAATCTATAACTAGTGTCACTGGAATGGTTCAAAACATAGACAGTAAGAAGAGTCAGGCTTCTTCTACTTAAGTCGGCATTGTGCCTTTTCTATTTAATTCCGATGCAATTTCTGTGTTTCACCGTCAATAAGAGTGTCAGAGGGATACAGTGAACATGAAGTGAAGCATCGGAATCTATAACTTGTGTCACCGGCATGGTTCAAAACATAGTCAGTATGAAGAGTCAGTCTTTATGTCCTTAAGTCGGCATTGTGCCTTTTGTATTTAATTCCGATGCATTTTCTGTGTTTCATCGTCAATAAGAAGGTCAGAGGGATACAGTAAACCTGAAGTGAAGCATCGGAATCAATAACTAGTGTCACAGGAATGGTTCTAAGCAGTCAGTAAGAAGAGTCAGTCTTCTTGTACTTAAGTCGGCATTGTGCCTTTTGTATTTAATTCCGATGCAATTTCTGTGTTTCATCGTCAATAAGAAGGTCCAAGGGATACAGTAAACCTGAAGTGAAGCATCGTAATCTGTAACTATCGTCACAGGAATGGTTCAAATCATAGACACTAAGAAGAGTCAGTCTTCTTGTACTTAAATCGGCATTGTGCGTTTTCAATTTAATTCCGATGCAATTTCTGTGATTCATCGTCAATAAGAAGGTCAGAGGAATACAGTGAACCTGAGGTGAAGCATCGGAATCTATAACTAGTATCATAGGAATGGTTCAAAACATAGAGAGTAGGAAGAGTCAGTCTTCTTGTACTTATGTAGGAATTGTGCCTTTTCTATTTAGTTCCGATGCAATTTCTGTGCTTCGTCAAGAATACGAAGGTCCAAGGATACAGTAACCCTGAATCGAAGCATCGGAATCCGTAACTAATGTCACAGGAATGGTTCTAAACATAGACAGTGGGAAGAATCAGTCTTCTTATACTTAAGTCGGCATTGTGCCTTTTGTATTTAGTTCCGATGCAATTGCTGTGTTTCATCGTCAATAAGAAGGTCCTAGGGATACAGTGAACCTGAAAAGAAGCATCGGAATCTACAACTAGTATCACAGGAATGGTTCAAAGCATAGTCAGTAAGAAGAGTCAGTGTCCTTGTACTTCAGTAGGCATTGTACCTTTTCTATTTAATTCCGATGCAATCTCTGTGTTTCATCGTCAATAAGAAGGTCCAAGGGATACAGTAAACCTGAAGTGAAGCATCGGAATCTATAACTAGTGTCACTGGGATGGATTAAGATATGGTCAGTAAGAAGAGTCAGTCTTCTTGTACTTAAGTCGGCATTGTGCCTTTTCTATTCATTTCCGATGCAATTTCTGTGTTTCATCGTCATAAAGAAGGTCAGAGGGATACAGTAAACCTGAAGTGAAGCATCGGAATCTATTACTAGTGTCACAGGAATGTTTCGAAGCATAGACAGTAGGAAGAGTCAGTCTGGTTGTACTTAAGTTGGCATTGTGCCTTTTGTATTTAATTCCGATGCACTATCTGTGTTTCATCGTCATTAAGAAGGTCCAAGGGATACAGTAAATCTGAAATGAAGCATCGGAATCTATAACTAGTGTCACAGGAATGGTTCAAAACATAGACAGTAGGAAGATTCAGTCTACATGTACTTAAGTTGGTATTGTTCGTTTTCTATCTATTTCCGATGCAAATTCTGTGTTTCATTGTCAATACGAAGGTCAGAGGCTTACAGTAAACCTGAAGTGAAGCATCGGAATCTATAACTAGTGTCACAGGAAAGGTTCAAAACATAGATAGTACGAAAAGTCATTCTTCTTGTACTTAAGCCGGCATTGTGCCTTTTCTATTTAATTCCGACGCAATTTCTGTGTTTCATCGTCAATAAGAGGGTTAGAGGGATACAGTGAACATGAAGTGATGCATCGGAATCTATAACTAGTGTCACTGGAATGGTTCAAAGCATAGTAAGTAAGAAGAGTTAGTCATCTTGTCCTTAAATCGGCATTGTGCCTTTTGTATTTAATTCCGATGCAATTTCTGTGTTTCATCGTTAATAAGAAGGTCCAAGGTATACAGTAAAAATGAAGTGAAGCATCGGAATCCATAACTAGTGTCACAGCAATGGTTCAAAACATAGTCAGTAACAAGAGTCAGTCTTCATGTACCTAAGTCGGCATTGTGCCTTTTCTATTTAATTCCGTTGCAATTTCGGTGTTTCATCGTCATTAAGAAGGTCCAAGGGATAAAGTATACCTGGTGTGAAGCATCGGAATCTATAACTAGTGTCACAGGAATGGTTCAAAACATAGAGAGTAAGAAGAGTCAGTCTTCTTGCACTTAAGTCGGCATTGAGCTTTTTGCATTTAATTCCGATGCATTTTCTGTGTTTCATCGTCAATAAGAAGGTCACAGGGATATAGTAAACCTGAAGTGATGCATCGGAGTCTATAACTAGTTACACAGGAATGGTTCAAAGCATGGGCAGTAAGAAGATTCAGTCTTCTTGTCCTTAAGTCGGCATTGTGCCTTTTGTTTTTAATTCCGATGCAATTTCTGTGTTTCATCGTCAATAAGAAGGTACAAGGTATAGAGTAAACCTGGAGTGAAGCATCGGAATCTATAACTAGTGTCACAGGAATGGTTCAAATCATAGACAGTAAGAAGAGTCAGCCATCTTGTACTTAAGTCGGCATTGTGCCTTTTGTATTTAATTCCGATGCAATTTCTGTGTTTCATCGTCACTAAGAAGGTCCCAGGGATACAGTAAACCTGAAGTGAAGCATCCGAATCTACAACTAGTGTCACAGGAGTGGTTAAAAACATAGTCAGTAAGAAGAGTCAGTCTTCATATACTTAAGTCGGCATTGTGCCTTTTGTATTTAATTCCGATGCAAATTCATTGATTAGTCGTCAATAAGAAGGTCCAAGGGAAACAGTAAACATGAAGTGAAGCATCGGAGTCTATAACTAGTGTCAATGGAATGGTTCAAACATAGACAGTAGGAAGAGTCACTCTTCTTGTACTTATGTCGGTATTGTGCCTTTTGTATTTAATTTCGAGGCAATATCGGTGTTTAATCGTCAATAAGAAGGTCCAAGGGATACAGTAACCCTGAAGTGAAGCATCGGAATCCATAACTAGTGTCACACGAATGGTTCAAAACATAGGCAGTAAGAAGATTCAGTCTTGTTCTCCTTACGTCGGCATTGTGCCTTTTGTATTTAGTTTCGATGCAATTTCTGTGTTTCATCGTCAATAAGAAGGTCCAAGGTATACAGTAAACCTGGAGAGAGGCATCGGAAACTATAACTAGTGTCACACGAATGGTTCAAAACATAGACAGTAAGAAGAGTCAGCTTTCTTGCACTTAAGTCGGCATTGTGCCTTTTGTATTTAATTCCGATGCAGTTTCTGTGTTTCATAGTCAATAAGAAGGTCGGAGGGATACAGTAAACCTGAAGTGAAGCATCGGAATCTATAACTAGTGTCACAGGAATGTTTCAAAACAGTCAGAAAGAAGAGTCAGTCTTCTTGTACTTAAGTCGGCATTGTGCCTTTTGTATTTAATTCCGATGCAATTTCTGTGATTCATCGTCAAAAAGAAGGTCCAAGGGATATAGTAAACCTGAAGTGTAGCATCGGAATCTGTAACTAGCGTCACAGGAATGGTTCAAATCAGAGACACCAAGAAGAGTCAGTCTGCTTGTACTTAAGACGGCATTGTGCCTTTTCTATTTAATTCCGATGCAATTTCTGTGTTTCTTCGTCAATAAGAAGGTCAGAGGGATTCAGTGAACCTGACGTGAAGCATCGGAATCTAGAACTAGTGTCACAGGAATGGTTCAAAACATAGACAGTAAGAAGAGTCAGTCTTCTTGTACTTAAGTCGGCATTGTGCCTTTTCTATTTAATTCCGATGCAATTTGTGTGATTCGTCGCCAATAAGAAGGTCCAAAGGATACAGTAAACCTGAAGTGAAGCATTGGAATCCATAAATAATGTCACAGGAATGGTTCAAAACATAGCCAGTAGGAAGAGTCAGTCATCTTATACATAAATCGGCATTGCCTTTTGTATTTAGTTCCGATGCAATTTCTGTGTTTCATCGTCAATAAGAAGGTCCTAGGGATGCAGTAAACCTAAGTGAAGCATGGAAATATACAACTAGTGTCACAGGAATGGTTCAAAACATAGTCAGTAAGAAGAGTCAGTCTTCTTGTACTTAAGTAGGCATTGTCCCTTTTGTATTTAATTCCGATGCAATTGCTGTGTTTCATCGTCAATAAGAAGGTCCAAGGGATACAGTAAACCTAAAGTAAAGCATCCGAATCTATAACTAGTGTCACAGGAATGGATCAAGATATAGTCAGTAAGAAGAGTCAGTCTTCCTGTACTTAAGTCGGCATTGTGCCTTTTCTATTTAATTCCGATGCAATTTCTGTGTTTCATCGTCAAAAAGAAGGTCAGAGGGATACAGTAAACCTAAAGAGAAGCATCGGAATCCATAACTAGTGTCACAGGAATGGTTCAAAGCATAGACAGTAGGAAGAGGCAGTCTTCTTGTACATAAGTCGGCATTGTGCCTTTTCTATTTAATTCCGATGCAATTTCTGTGTTTCGTCATCAATAAGAAGGTCCAAGGGATACAGTAAACCTGAAGTGAAGCATCGGAATCTATAACTAGCGTCACAGGAATGGTTCAAACATAGACAGTAAGAAGAGTCAGTCATCTTGTACTTAAGTAGGCATTTTGCCTTTTGTATTTAATTCCGATGCAATTTCTGTGTTTCATCGTCAATAAGAACGTCCAAGGGATACAGTAAACCTGAAGTGAAGCATCGGAATCTATAACTAGTGTCGCAGGAATGGTTCAAAGCATAGTCAGTAAGAAGAGTCAGTTTTCTTGTATTTAAGTCAGCATTGTGCCTTTTGTATTTAATTCCGATGCTATTTTTGTGTTTCATCTTCAATAAGAAGGTCAGAGCGACACAGTAGACCTGAAGTGAATCATCGGAATCTATAACTAGTTTCACAGGAATGGTTCCAATCATAGTCAGTTAGAAGAGTCAGTCTTCTTGTACTTGATTCGGCATTGTGCCTTTTCTATTTAATTCCGATGCTATTTCAGTGTTTCATCGTCAATAAGAGGGTCCAAGAGATACAGTAAAGCTGAAGTGAAGCATCGGAATCTATAACTAGTGTCACAGATATGGTTCAAAACATAGTCAGTAAGAACAGTCAGTCTTCTTGTACTTAAGTCGGCATTGTGCCTTTTGTATTTAATTCCGATTCAATTTCTGTGTTTCATCGTCAATAGGATGGTCAGAGGGATACAGTAAACCTGAAGTGAAGCATCGGAATCTAGAACTTTTGTCACATGAATGGTTCAGAACATAGACAGTAAGAAGGTTCGGTCATCTTCTATTTAAGTCGGCATTGTGCCTTTTGTATTTAATTGCGATGCAATTTCTGTATTTCATTGTCAATAAGAAGGTCCAAGGGATACAGTAAACCTGAAGTGAAGCATCGGAATCTATAACTAGTGTCACAGGAATGGTTCAAAACATATACAGTAAGAAGAGTCAGTCTTCTTGTACTTAAGTCGGCATTGTGCCCTTTTCAAATTAAGTCCGATGCAATTACTGTGTTTCATCGACAATACGAAGGTCAGAGGGATACAATAAACCTGAAATGAAGCATCGGAATCTCTAACTGGTGTCACAGGAATGGTTCAAATCATAGTCAGTAAGACGAGTCAGTCTTCTTGTACTTAAGTCGGTATTGTGCCTTTTGTATTTCATTCCGATGCTATTTCTGTGTTTCATCGTCAATAAGAAGGCCAAAGGGATACAGTAAACCTGAAGTGAAGCATCGGAATCTATAACTAGTGTCACAGGAATGGTTCAAACATAGTCAGTAAGATGAGTCAGTCTTCTTGTACTTATGTCGGCATTGTGCTTTTTCTATTTAATTGCGATGCAATTTCTGTGTTTCATCGCCAATAAGAATGTCCTAGGCATACAGTAAACCTGAAGTGAAGCATCGGAACCTGTAACTAGCGTCATAGGAATGGTTCGAAACATAGACAGTAGGAAGAGTCAGTCTTCTTGTACTTAAGTCGGCATTGTGCCTTTTGTATTTAATTCCGATGCAATTTTTGTGTTTCATCGTCAATAAGAAGGTCCAAGGGATTCAGTAAACCTGAAGTGAAGCATCAGAATCTATAACTAGTGTCACAGGAATGGTTCCAAACATAGACAGTAGGAAGAGTCAGTCTTCTTGTACTTAAGTCGGCATGGTGCCTTTTGTATTTAATTCCGATGCAATTTATGTGTATCATCGTTAATAAGAAGGTCCAAGGTATAGAGTAAACCTGGAGTGAAGCATCGGAATCTATAACTAGTGACACAGGAATGGTTCAAAACATAGTCAGTAAGAAGAGTCAGTCTTCTTGTCCTTAAGTCGGCATTGTGCATTTTGTATTTAATTCCGATGCAATTTGTGTGTTTCATCGTCAAAAAGAAGGTCAGAGGGATACAGTAACCCTGAAGTGAAGCATCGGAATCTATAACTAGTGTCACAGGGATGGTTCAAAACATACACAATAGGAAGAGTCAGCCTTCTTGTACTTAAGTCGGCACTGTGCCTTTAGTATTAAATTCCGATGCAATTTCTGTGTTTCATCGTCAATAAGAAGGTCAGAGGGATTCAGTGAAACTGAGGTGAAGCATCGGAATCTATAACTAGTGTCACAGGAATGGTTCAAGATATAGTCAGTAAGAAGAGTCAGTCTTCATGTACTTAAGACGGCATTGTGCATTTTCTATTTAATTCCGATGCAATTTCTGTGTTTCATCGTCAATAAGAAGGTCAGAGGGATTCAGTGAAACTGAGGTGAAGCATCGGAATCTATAACTAGTGTCACAGGAATGGTTCAAAACATAGACACTAAGAAGAGTCAGTCTTCATGTACTTAAGACGGCATTGTGCCTTTTCTATTTAATTCCGATGCAATTTCTGTGTTTCATCGTCAATTAGAAAGTCCAAGGTATACAGTAAACCTGAAGTGAAGCATCGGAATCTATAACTAGTGACACAGGAATGGTTCAAAACATAGTCAGTAAGAAGAGTCAGTCTTCTTGTCCTTAAGTCGGCATTGTGCCTTTTGTATTTAATTCCGATGCAATTTGTGTGTTTCATCGTCAAAAAGAAGGTCAGAGGGATACAGTAACCCTGAAGTGAAGCATCGGAATCTATAACTAGTGTCACAGGAATGGTTCAAAACATACACAATAGGAAGAGTCAGCCTTCTTGTACTTAAGTCGGCACTGTGCCTTTAGTATTAAATTCCGATGCAATTTCTGTGTTTCATCGTCAATTAGAAGGTCAGAGGGATTCAGTGAAACTGAGGTGATGCATCGGAATCTATAACTAGTGTCACAGGAATGGTTCAAAACATAGACAGTAGGAAGAGTCAGTCATCTTATACATAAGTCGGCATTGTGCCTTTTGTATTTAGTTCCGATGCAATTTCTGTGTTTCATCGTCAATAAGAAGGTCCTAGGGATTCAGTAAACCTGAAGTGAAGCATCGAAATATACAACTAGTGTCACAGGAATGGTTCAAAACATAGTCAGTAAGATGAGTCAATCTTCTTGTACTTAAGTAGGCATTGTCCCTTTTGTATTTAATTCCGATGCAATTGCTGTGTTTTATCGTCAATAAGAAGGTCCAAGGGATACAGTAAACCTGAAGTGAAGCATCGGAATCTATAACTAGTGTCACAGGAATGGATCAAGATATAGTCAGTAAGAAGAGTCAGTCTTCCTGTACTTAAGTCGGCATTGTGCCTTTTCTATTTAATTCCGATACAATTTCTGTGTTTCATCGTCAAAAAGAAGGTCAGAGGGATACAGTAACCCTGAAGTGAAGCATCGGAATCTATAACTAGTGTCACAGGAATGGTTCAAAACATACACAATAGGAAGAGTCAGTCTTCTTGTACTTAAGTTGGCATTGGGCCTTTTGTATTTAATTCCGATGCACTATCTGTGTTTCATCGTCATTAAGAAGGTCCAAGGGATACAGTAAACCTGATATGAAGCATCGGAATCTATTACTAGTGTCATGGGAATGGTTCTTAACTTAGACAGTAGGAAGATTCAGTCTACATGTACTTCAGTCCGTATTGTGCCTTTTGTATTTATTTCCGATGATATTTCTGTGTCCATCGTCAATAAGAAGGTCAGACGGATACAGTAAAAATGAAGTGAAGCATCGGAATCTATAACTAGTGTCACAGGAATGGTTCAAATCATAGTCGGTATGAAGAGTCAGTCTTCCTGTACTTAAGTCGGCATTGTGCCTTTTGTATTTAATTCCGATGCAACTTCTGTGTTTCATCGTCAATAAGAAGGTCCAAGAGATACAGTAAACCTGAAGTGGAGCATCGGAATCTATAACTAGTGTCACCGGAATGGTTCAAAACATAGACAGTAAGAAGAGTCAGTCTTCTTGTACTTAAGTCGGCATTTTGCCCTTTTCAATTTAATTCCGATGCAATTACTGTGTTTAATCGACAATAAGAAGGTCAGAGGGATAAGGTAAACCTGAAGGGAAGCATCGGAATCTCCAAATAGTGTCACAGGAATGGTTCAACACATAGTCAGTAAGAAGAGTCAGTCTTCTTGTACTTAAGTCGGCATTGTGCCTTTTGTATTTAATTCCGATGCAATTTCTGCGTTTCATCGTCAATAAGAAGGTCCAAGGGATACAGTAAACCTGAAGTGAAGCATCGGAATCTGTAACTAGCGTCACAGGAATGGTTCAAAACATAGACACTAAGAAGAGTCAGTCTGCTTGTACTTAAGACGGCATTGTGCCTTTTCTATTTAATTCCGATGCAATTTCTGTGTTTCATCGTCAATAAGAAGGTCAGAGGGATACAGTGAACCTGAGGTGAAGCATCGGAATCTATAACTAGTGTCACAGGAATGGTTCAAAACATAGACAGTTGGAAGAGTCGATCTACTTGTACTTAAGTCGGCATTGTGCCTTTTCTATTTAATTCCGATGCAATATCGGTGTTTCATCGTTAATAAGAAGGTCAGAGGGATACAGTAAACATGAAGTGAAGCATCGGAAACTACAACTAGTATCACTGGAATGGTTCAAATCATAGTCAGTAAGAAGAGTCAGTCTTCTTGTACTTGATTCGTCATTGTGCTTTTTCTATTTAATTCCGATGCTATTTCAGTGTTTCATCGTCAATAAGAATGTCCAAGCGATACAGTAAACCTGAAGTGAAGCATCGGAATATACAACTAGTGTCACAGGAATGGTTCAAAACATAGTCAGTAAGAAGAGTCAGTATTCTTGTACTTAAGTAGGCATTGTGCCTTTTGTATTTAATTCCGATGCAATTGCTGTGTTTCATCGTCAATAAGAAGGTCCAAGGGATACAGTAAACCTGAAGTGAAGCATCGGAATCTATAACTAGTGTCACAGGAATGGATCAAGATATAGTCAGTATGAAGATCAGTCTTCTTGTACATAAGTCGGCATTGTGCATTTTGTTTTCAACTCCGATGCAATTTCTGTGTTTCATTGTCAATAAGAAGGTCCAAGGGATACAGTAAACCTGAAGTGAAGCATCGGAGTCCATAACTAGTGTCACAGGAACGGTTCAAAACATAGACAGTAGGAAGAGGCAGTCTTCTTGTACATAAGTCGGCATTGTGCCTTTTGTATTTAATTCCGATGCAATTTCTGTATTTCATCGTCAATAAGAAGGTCCAAGGGATACAGTAAACCTGAAGTGAAGCATCGGAATCTCTAAATGGTGTCACAGGAATGGTTCAAATCATAGTCAGTAAGACGAGTCAGTCTTCTTGTACTTAAGTCGGTATTGTGCCTTTTGTATTTCGTTCCGATGCTATTTCTGTGTATCATCGTCAATAAGAAGGCCAAAGGGATACAGTAAACCTGAAATGAAGCATCGAAATCTATAACTAGTGTCACAGGAATGGTTCAAACATAGTCAGTAAGATGAGTCAGTCGTCTTGTACTTAAGTCGGCATTGTGACTTTTCTATTTAATTCCGATGCAATTTCTGTGTTTCATCGTCAGTAATAAGGTGAGAGAGATACAGTAAACCTGACGTGAAGCGTCGGAATCTGTAACTAGAATCACAGGAATGGTTGATAACATAGTAAGTAAGGACAATCAGTCTTCTTGTACTTATGTCGGCATTGTGCTTTTTCTATTTAATTGCGATGCAATTTCTGTGTTTCATCGCCAATAAGAATGTCCAAGGGATACAGTAATTCTGAAGTGAAGCATCGGAACCTGTAACTAGCGTCACAGGAATGGTTCAAAACATAGACAGTAAGAAGAGTCAGTCTTCTTGTACTTAAGTCTGCTTTGTGCCTTTTCTATTTAATTCCGATGCAATTTCTGTGTTTCATCGTCAATAAGAAGGTCAGAGGGATACAGATAACCGGAGGTGAAGCATCGGAATCTATAACTAGTGTCACAGGAATGGTTCAAAACATAGGCAGTAAGAAGAGTCAGTCTTCTTGTAATTAAGTCGGCATTGTGCCTTTTGTATTTAATTCCGATGCAATTTCTGTGTTTCATCGCTCATAAAAAGGTCCAAGGTATACAGTAAAAATGAAGTGAAGCATCGGAATCCATAACTAGTGTCACAGGAATGGTTTAAAACATACTCAGTAACAAGAGTCAGTCTTCTTGTACCTAAGTCGGCATTGTGCCTTTTGTATTTAATTCCGAGACAATATCTGTGTTTAATCGTCAATAAGAAGGTCCAAGGGATACAGTAAATCTGAAGTGAAGCATCGCAATCCATAACTAGTGTCACAGGAATGGTTCAAAACATAGACAGTAAGATGAGTCAGTCTTCTTGTACTTAAGTCGGCATTGTGCCTTTTCTAATTAATTCCGATGCAATTTCTGTTTTTCGTCGCCAATAAGAATGTCCAAAGGATACCGTAAACCTGAAGTGAAGCATTGGAATCCATAAATAATGTCACAAGAATGGTTCAAATCATAGACAGTAGGAAGAGTCAGTCATCTTATACATAAGTCGGCATTGTGCCTTTTGTATTTAGTTCCGATGCAATTTCTGTGTTTCATCGTCAATAAGAAGGTCCTAGGGATGCAGTAAACCTGAAGTGAAGCATCGGAATATACAACTAGTGTCACAGGAATGGTTCAAAACATAGTCAGTAAAAAGAGTCAGTCTTCTTGTACTTAAGTAGGCATTGTGCCTTTTGTATTTAATTCCGATGCAATTGCTGTGTTTCATCGTCAATAAGAAGGTCCAAGGGATACAGTAAACCTGAAGTGAAGCATCGGAATCTATAACTAGTGTCACAGGAATGGATCAAGATATAGTCAGTAAGAAGAGTCAGTCTTCCTGTACTTAAGTCGGCATTGTTCCTTTTCTATTTAATTCCGATGCAATTTCTGTGTTTCATCGTCAAAAAGAAGGTCAGAGGGATACAGTAGACCTGAAGTGAAGCAACGGAATCTATAACTAGTGTCACAGGAATGGTTCAAAACATAGTCGGTAAGAAGAGTCAGTCTTCTTGTACTTAAGTCGGCATTGTGCCTTTTACATTTAATTCCGATGCAACTTCTGTGTTTCATCGTCAATACGAAGGTCCAAGAGATACAGTAAACCTGAAGTGGGGCATCGGAATCTATAACTAGTGTCACCCGAATGGTTCAAAACATAGACAGTAAGAAGAGTCAGTCTTCTTGTACTTAAGTCGGCATTGTGCCCTTTTCAATTTAATTCCGATGCAATTACTGTGTTTAATCGACAATAAGAAGGTCAGAGGGATACAGTAAACCTGAAGTGAAGCATCGGAATCTCTAAATAGTGTCACAGGAATGGTTCAACACATTGTCAGTAAGAAGAGTCAGTCTTCTTGTACTTAAGTCGGCATTGTGCCTTTTGAATTTAATTCCGATGCAATTTCTGTGTTTCATAGTCAATAAGAAGGTCCAAGGGATACAGTAAACCTGAAGTGAAGCATCGGAATCTGTAACTAGCGTCACAGGAATGGTCCAAAACATAGACACTAAGAAGAGTCAGTCTGCTTGTACTTAAGACGGCATTGTGCATTTTCTATTTAATTCCGATGCAATTTCTGTGTTTCATAGTCAATAAGAAGGTCAGAGGGATACAGTGAACCTGAGGTGAAGCATCGGAATCTATAACTAGTGTCACAGGAATGGTTCAAAACATAGACAGTTGGAAGAGTCGGTCTTCTTGTACTTAAGTCGGCATTGTGCCTACTCTATTTAATTCCGATGCAATATCGGTGTTTTATCGTTAATAAGAAGGTCAGAGGGATACAGTAAACCTGAAGTGAAGCATCGGAATCTACAACTAGTATCACTGGAATGGTTCAAATCATAGTCAGTAAGATGAGTCAGTCTTCTTGTACTTAAGTCGGCATTTAATTCCGATGCAATTTCTGTGTTTCATCGTCAATAAGAAGATCCAAGGGATACAGTAAACGTGAAGTGAAGCATCGGAATCTATAACTAGTGTCACAGGAATGGATCAAGATATAGTCAGTATGAAGAGTCAGTCTTCTTGTACTTAAGTCGGCATTGTGCCTTTTGTATCCAATTCCGATGCAATTTCTGTGTTTCATTGTCAATATGAAGGTCCAAGGGATACAGTAAACCTGAAGTGAAGCATCGGAATCCATAACTAATGTCACTGGAATGGTTCAAAACATAGACAGTAGGAAGAGGCAGTCTTCTTGTACATATGTCGGCATTGTGCCTTTTCTATTTAATTCCGATGCAATTTCTGTGTTTCGTCATCAATCAAAAGGTCCAAGGGATACAGTAAACCTGAAGTGAAGCATCGGAATCTATAACTAGTGACACAGGAATGGTTCCAAACATAGTCAGTTAGAAGAGTCAGTCTTCTTGTACTTGATTCGGCATTGTGCCTTTTCTATTTAATTCCGATAAAATTTCTGTGTTTCATCGTCAATAAGAAGGCCTAAGGGATACAGTAAACCTGAAGTGAAGCATCGGATTCTATAACTAGTGTCACAGGAATGGTTCAAACATAGTCAGTAAGATGAGTCAGTCTTCTTGTACTTAAGTCGGCATTGTGACTTTTCTATTTTATTCCGATGCAATTTCTGTGTTTCATCGTCAGTAAGAAGGTGAGAGGGATACAGTAAACCTGAAGTGAAGCATCGGAATCTATAACTAGTGTCACAGGAATGGTTCAAAACATAGCCAGTGAGAAGAGTCGGTCTTCTTGTACTTAAGTCGGCATTGTGCCTTTTCTATTTAATTCCGATGCAATTTCTGAGTTTCATCGTCAATAAGAAGTACCAAGGGATACAGTGAACCTGGAGTGAAGCATCGGAATCTATAACTAGTGTCACAGGAATGGTTCAAAACATAGACAGTAAGAAGAGTCAGTCTTCTTGTACTTAAGTCGGCATTGTGCCTTTTGTATTTAATTCCAATACAATTGCTGTGTTTCATCGTCACTAAGAAGGTCAGAGGGATACAGTAAACCTGAAGTGAAGCATCGGAATCTATAATTAGTGTCACAGGAATCGTTCAAAACATAGTCAGCAAGGAGAGTCAGTCTTCTTCTACTTAAGTCGGCATTGTGCCTTTTGTATTTAATTCTGATGCAATTTTTGTGTTTCAACGTCAATAAGAAGGTCCAAGGGATTCAGTAAACCTGAAGTGAAGCATCGGAATCCATAACTAGTGTCACAGGAAAGGTTCAAAACATAGACAGTAGGAAGAGGCAGTCTTCTTGTACATAAGTCGGCATTGTGCCTTTTCTATTTAATTCCGATGCAATTTGTGTGTTTCGTCATCAATAAGATGGTCCAAGGGATACAGTAAACCTGAAGTGAAGCATCGGAAGCTATAAATAGCGTCACAGGAATGGTTCAGACATAGACAGTAAGAAGAGTCAGTCTTCTTGTACTTAAGTCGGCATTGTGCCTTTTGTATTTAATACCAATACAATTTCTGTGTTTCATCGTCACTAAGAAGGTCAGAGGGATACAGTAAACCTGAAGTGAAGCATCGGAATCTATAACTAGTGTCACAGGAATCGTTCAAAACATAGTCAGCAAGGAGAGTCAGTCTTCATGTACTTAAGTCGGCATTGTGCCTTTTGTATTTAATTCCGATGCAATTTCGGTGTTTCATCGTCAATAAGAAGGTCCAAGCGATACAGTAACCCTGAAGTGAAGCATCGGAATCTATAACTAGTGTCACAGGAATGGTTCAAAACATACACAATAGGAAGAGTCAGCCTTCTTGTACTTAAGTCAGCACTGTGCCTTTAGTATTAAATTCCGATGCAATTTCTGTGTTTCATCGTCAATAAGAAGGTCAGAGGGATTCAGTGAAACTGAGGTGAAGCATCGGAATCTATAACTAGTGTCACAGGAATGGTTCAAGATATAGTCAGTAAGAAGAGTCAGTCTTCATGTACTTAAGACGGCATTGTGCCTTTTCTATTTAATTCCGATGCAATTTCTGTGTTTCATCGTCAATAAGAAGGTCAGAGGGATTCAGTGAAACTGAGGTGAAGCATCGGAATCTATAACTAGTGTCACAGGAATCGTTCAAAACATAGACAGTAAGAAGAGTCAGTCTTCATGTATTTAAGACGGCATTGTGCCTTTTCTATTTAATTCCGATGCAATTTCTGTGTTTCATCGTCAATTAGAAAGTCCAAGGTATACAGTAAACCTGAAGTGAAGCATCGTAATCTATAACTAGTGACACAGGAATGGTTCAAAACATAGTCAGTAAGAAGAGTCAGTCTTCTTGTCCTTAAGTCGGCATTGTGCCTTTTGTATTTAATTCCGATGCAATTTGTGTGTTTCATCGTCAAAAAGAAGGTCAGAGGGATACAATAACCCTGAAGTGAAGCATCGGAATCTATAACTAGTGTCACAGGAATGGTTCAAAACATACACAATAGGAAGAGTCAGCCTTCTTGTACTTAAGTCGGCACTGTGCCTTTAGTATTAAATTCCGATGCAATTTCTGTGTTTCATCGTCAATAAGAAGGTCAGAGGGATTCAGTGAAACTGAGGTGAAGCATCGGAATCTATAAGTAGTGTCACAGGAATGGTTCAAACATAGACAGTAGGAAGAGTCAGTCATCTTATACATAAGTCGGCATTGTGCCTTTTGTATTTAGTTCCGATGCAATTTCTGTGTTTCATCGTCAATAAGAAGGTCCTAGGGATTCAGTAAACCTGAAGTGAAGCATCGAAATATACAACTAGTGTCACAGGAATGGTTCAAAACATAGTCAGTAAGAAGAGTCAGTCTTCTTGTACTTAAGTAGGCATTGTCCCTTTTGTATTTAATTCCGATGCAATTGCTGTGTTTTATCGTCAATAAGAAGGTCCAAGGGATACAGTAAACCTGAAGTGAAGCATCGGAATCTATAACTAGTGTCACAGGAATGGATCAAGATATAGTCAGTACGAAGAGTCAGTCTTCCTGTACTTAAGTCGGCATTGTGCCTTTTCTATTTAATTCCGATACAATTTCTGTGTTTCATCGTCAAAAAGAAGGTCAGAGGGATACAGTAACCCTGAAGTGAAGCATCGGAATCTATAACTAGTGTCACAGGAATGGTTCAAAACATACACAATAGGAAGAGTCAGTCTTCTTGTACTTAAGTTGGCATTGGGCCTTTTGTATTTAATTCCGATGCACTATCTGTGTTTCATCGTCATTAAGAAGGTCCAAGGGATACAGTAAACCTGATATGAAGCATCGGAATCTATAACTAGTGTCATGGGAATGGTTCTTAACTTAGACAGTAGGAAGATTCAGTCTACATGTACTTCAGTCCGTATTGTGCCTTTTGTATTTATTTCCGATGATATTTCTGTGTCCATCGTCAATAAGAAGGTCAGAGGGATACAGTAAAAATGAAGTGAAGCATCGGAATCTATAACTAGTGTCACAGGAATGGTTCAAATCATAGTCGGTAAGAAGAGTCAGTCTTCCTGTACTTAAGTCGGCATTGTGCCTTTTGTATTTAATTCCGATGCAACTTCTGTGTTTCATCGTCAATAAGAAGGTCTAAGAGATACAGTAAACCTGAAGTGGAGCATCGGAATCTATAACTAGTATCACCGGAATGGTTCAAAACATAGACAGTAAGAAGAGTCAGTCTTCTTGTACTTAAGTCGGCAATTTGCCCTTTTCAATTTAATTCCGATGCAATTACTGTGTTTAATCGACAATAAGAAGGTCAGAGGGATAAGGTAAACCTGAAGGGAAGCATCGGAATCTCCAAATAGTGTCACAGGAATGGTTCAACACATAGTCAGTAAGAAGAGTCAGTCTTCTTGTACTTAAGTCGGCATTGTGCCTTTTGTATTTAATTCCGATGCAATTTCTGTGTTTCATCGTCAATAAGAAGGTCCAAGGGATACAGTAAACCTGAAGTGAAGCATCGGAATCTGTAACTAGCGTCACAGGAATGGTTCAAAACATAGACACTAAGAAGAGTCAGTCTGCTTGTACTTAAGACGGCATTGTGCCTTTTCTATTTAATTCCGATGCAATTTCTGTGTTTCATCGTCAATAAGAAGGTCAGAGGGATACAGTGAACCTGAGGTGAAGCATCGGAATCTATAACTAGTGTCACAGGAATGGTTCAGAACATACACAATAGGAAGAGTCAGCCTTCTTGTACTTAAGTCGGCACTGTGCCTTTAGTATTAAATTCCGATGCAATTTCTATGTTTCATCGTCAATAAGAAGGTCAGAGGGATTCAGTGAAACTGAGGTGAAGCATCGGAATCTATAACTAGTGTCACAGGAATGGTTCCAAACATAGACAGTAGGAAGAGTCAGTCATCTTATACATAAGTCGGCATTGTGCCTTTTGTATTTAGTTCCGATGCAATTTCTGTGTTTCATCGTCAATAAGAAGGTCCTAGGGATTCAGTAAACCTGAAGTGAAGCTTCGAAATATACAACTAGTGTCACAGGAATGGTTCAAAACATTGTCAGTAAGAAGAGTCAGTCTTCCTGTATTTAAGTCGGCATTGTGCCTTTTCTATTTAATTCCGATACAATTTCTGTGTTTCATCGTCAAAAAGAAGGTCAGAGGGATACAGTAACCCTGAAGTGAAGCATCGGAATCTATAACTAGTGTCACAGGAATGGTTCAAAACATACACAATAGGAAGAGTCAGTCTTCTTGTACTTAAGTTGGCATTGGGCCTTTTGTATTTAATTCCGATGCACTATCTGTGTTTCATCGTCATTAAGAAGGTCCAAGGGATACAGTAAACCTGATATGAAGCATCGGAATCTATAACTAGTGTCATGGGAATGGTTCTTAACTTAGACAGTAGGAAGATTCAGTCTACATGTACTTCAGTCCGTATTGTGCCTTTCGTATTTATTTCCGATGATATTTCTGTGTCCATTGTCAATAAGAAGGTCAGAGCGATACAGTAAAAATGAAGTGAAGCATCGGAATCTATAACTAGTATCACCGGAATGGTTCAAAACATAGACAGTAAGAAGAATCAGTCTCCTTGTACTTAAGTCGGCATTCTGCCCTTTTCATTTTAATTCCGATGCAATTACTGTGTTTAATCGACAATAAGAAGGTCAGAGGGATAAGGTAAACCTCAAGGGAAGCATCGGAATCTCCAAATAGTGTCACAGGAATGGTTCAACACATAGTCAGTAAGAAGAGTCAGTCTTCTTGTACTTAAGTCGGCATTGTGCCTTTTGTATTTAATTCCGATGCAATTTCTGTGTTTCATCGTCAATAAGAAGGTCCAAGGGATACAGTAAACCTGAAGT
This sequence comes from Schistocerca serialis cubense, assembly GCF_023864345.2. Classification (NCBI taxonomy): domain Eukaryota; kingdom Metazoa; phylum Arthropoda; class Insecta; order Orthoptera; family Acrididae; genus Schistocerca; species Schistocerca serialis. The sequence goes on from NC_064644.1 coordinate 641,624,556, forward strand.
GAAGCATCGGAATCTGTAACTAGCGTCACAGGAATGGTTCAAAACATAGACACTAAGAAGAGTCAGTCTGCTTGTACTTAAGACGGCATTGTGCCTTTTCTATTTAATTCCGATGCAATTTCTGTGTTTCATCGTCAATAAGAAGGTCAGAGGGATACAGTGAACCTGAGGTGAAGCATCGGAATCTATAACTAGTGTCACAGGAATGGTTCAAATCATAGACAGTTGGAAGAGTCGATCTTCTTGTACTTAAGTCGGCATTGTGCCTTTTCTATTTAATTCCGATGCAATATCGGTGTTTCATCGTTAATAAGAAGGTCAGAGGGATACAATAAACATGAAGTGAAGCATCGGAAACTACAACTAGTATCACTGGAATGGTTCAAATCATAGTCAGTAAGAAGAGTCAGTCTTCTTGTACTTGATTCGGCATTGTGCTTTTTCTATTTAATTCCGATGCTATTTCAGTGTTTCATCGTCAATAAGAATGTCCAAGGGATACAGTAAACCTGAAGTGAAGCATCGGAATATACAACTAGTGTCACAGGAATGGTTCAAAGCATAGTCAGTAAGAAGAGTCAGTATTCTTGTACTTAAGTAGGCATTGTGCCTTTTGTATTTAATTCCGATGCAATTGCTGTGTTTCATCGTCAATAAGAAGGTCCAAGGGAGACAGTAAACCTGAAGTGAAGCATCGGAATCTATAACTAGTGTCACAGGAATGGATCAAGGTATAGTCAGTATGAAGATCAGTCTTCTTGTACATAAGTCGGCATTGTGCATTTTGTATTCAATTCCGATGCAATTTCTGTGTTTCATTGTCAATAAGAAGGTCCAAGGGATACAGTAAACCTGAAGTGAAGCAGCGGAGTCCATAACTAGTGTCACAGGAACGGTTCAAAACATAGACAGTAGGAAGAGGCAGTCTTCTTGTACATAAGTCGGCATTGTGCCTTTTCTATTTAATTCCGATGCAATTTCTGTGTTCCGTCATCAATAAGAAGGTCCAAGGGATACAGTAAACCTGAAGTGAAGCATCAGAATCTATAACTAGCGTCACAGGAATGGTTCAAAACATAGACAGTAAGAAGGGTCGGTCATATTCTACTTAAGTCGGCATTGTGCCATTTGTATTTACTTCCGATGCAATTTCTGTATTTCATCGTCAATAAGAAGGTCCAAGGGATACAGTAAACCTGAAGTGAAGCATCGGAATCTCTAAATGGTGTCACAGGAATGGTTCAAATCATAGTCAGTAAGACGACTCAGTCTTCTTGTACTTAAGTCGGTATTGTGCCTTTTGTATTTCGTTCTGATGCTATTTCTGTGTATCATCGTCAATAAGAAGGCCAAAGGGATACAGTAAACCTGAAATGAAGCATCTAAATCTATAACTAGTGTCACAGGAATGGATCAAACATAGTCAGTAAGATGAGTCAGTCTTCTTGTACTTAAGTCGGCATTGTGACTTTTCTATTTAATTCCGATGCAATTTCTGTGTTTCATCGTCAGTAAGAAGGTGAGAGAGATACAGTAAACCTGACGTGAAGCGTCGGAATCTATAACTAGAGTCACAGGAATGGTTGATAACATAGTCAGTAAGGACAATCAGTCTTCTTGTACTTATGTCGGCATTGTGCTTTTTCTATTTAATTGCGATGCAATTTCTGTGTTTCATCGCCAATAAGAATGTCCAAGGGATACAGTAATTCTGAAGTGAAGCATCGGAACCTGTAACTAGCGTCACAGGAATGGTTCAAAACATAGACAGTAAGAAGAGTCAGTCTTCTTGTACTTAAGTCTGCTTTGTGCCTTTTCTATTTAATTCCGATGCAATTTCTGTGTTTCATCGTCAATAAGAACCGGAGGTGAATCATCGGAATCTATAACTAGTGTCAGAGGAATGGTTCAAAACATAGACAGTAAGAGGAGTCAGTCTTCTTGTAATTAAGTCGGCATTGTGCCTTTTGTATTTAATTCCGATGCAGTTTCTGTGTTTCATCGTTCATAAAAAGGTCCAAGGTATACAGTAAAAATGAAGTGAAGCATCGGAATCCATAACTAGTGTCACAGGAATGGTTTAAAACATACTCAGTAACAAGAGTCAGTCTTCTTGTACCTAAGTCGGCATTGTGCCTTTTCTATTTAATTCCGTTGCAATTTCGGTGTTTCATCGTCATTAAGAAGGTCCAAGGGATACAGTATACCTGGTGTGAAGCATCGGAATCTATAACTAGTGTCACAGGAATGGTTCAAAACATAGACAGTTGGAAGAGTCGATCTTCTTGTACTTAAGTCGGCATTGTGCCTTTTCTATTTAATTCCGATGCAATATCGGTGTTTCATCGTTAATAAGAAGGTCAGAGGGATACAATAAACATGAAGTGAAGCATCGGAAACTACAACTAGTATCACTGGAATGGTTCAAATCATAGTCAGTAAGAAGAGTCAGTCTTCTTGTACTTGATTCGGCATTGTGCTTTTTCTATTTAATTCCGATGCTATTTCAGTGTTTCATCGTCAATAAGAATGTCCAAGGGATACAGTAAACCTGAAGTGAAGCATCGGAATATACAACTAGTGTCACAGGAATGGTTCAAAGCATAGTCAGTAAGAAGAGTCAGTATTCTTGTACTTAAGTAGGCATTGTGCCTTTTGTATTTAATTCCGATGCAATTGCTGTGTTTCATCGTCAATAAGAAGGTCCAAGGGAGACAGTAAACCTGAAGTGAAGCATCGGAATCTATACCTAGTGTCACAGGAATGGATCAAGGTATAGTCAGTATGAAGATCAGTCTTCTTGTACATAAGTCGGCATTGTGCATTTTGTATTCAATTCCGATGCAATTTCTGTGTTTCATTGTCAATAAGAAGGTCCAAGGGATACAGTAAACCTGAAGTGAAGCATCGGAGTCCATAACTAGTGTCACAGGAACGGTTCAAAACATAGACAGTAGGAAGAGGCAGTCTTCTTGTACATAAGTCGGCATTGTGCCTTTTCTATTTAATTCCGATGCAATTTCTGTGTTCCGTCATCAATAAGAAGGTCCAAGGGATACAGTAAACCTGAAGTGAAGCATCAGAATCTATAACTAGCGTCACAGGAATGGTTCAAAACATAGACAGTAAGAAGGGTCGGTCATATTCTACTTAAGTCGGCATTGTGCCATTTGTATTTACTTCCGATGCAATTTCTGTATTTCATCGTCAATAAGAAGGTCCAATGGATACAGTAAACCTGAAGTGAAGCATCGGAATCTCTATTTGGTGTCACAGGAATGGTTCAAATCATAGTCAGTAAGACGACTCAGTCTTCTTGTACTTAAGTCGGTATTGTGCCTTTTGTATTTCGTTCTGATGCTATTTCTGTGTATCATCGTCAATAAGAAGGCCAAAGGGATACAGTAAACCTGAAATGAAGCATCTAAATCTATAACTAGTGTCACAGGAATGGTTCAAACATAGTCAGTAAGATGAGTCAGTCTTCTTGTACTTAAGTCGGCATTGTGACTTTTCTATTTAATTCCGATGCAATTTCTGTGTTTCATCGTCAGTAAGAAGGTGAGAGAGATACAGTAAACCTGACGTGAAGCGTCGGAATCTATAACTAGAATCACAGGAATGGTTGATAACATAGTCAGTAAGGACAATCAGTCTTCTTGTACTTATGTCGGCATTGTGCTTTTTCTATTTAATTGCGATGCAATTTCTGTGTTTCATCGCCAATAAGAATGTCCAAGGGATACAGTAATTCTGAAGTGAAGCATCGGAACCTGTAACTAGCGTCACAGGAATGGTTCAAAACATAGACAGTAAGAAGAGTCAGTCTTCTTGTACTTAAGTCTGCTTTGTGCCTTTTCTATTTAATTCCGATGCAATTTCTGTGTTTCATCGTCAATAAGAACCGGAGGTGAATCATCGGAATCTATAACTAGTGTCAGAGGAATGGTTCAAAACATAGACAGTAAGAGGAGTCAGTCTTCTTGTAATTAAGTCGGCATTGTGCCTTTTGTATTTAATTCCGATGCAGTTTCTGTGTTTCATCGTTCATAAAAAGGTCCAAGGTATACAGTAAAAATGAAGTGAAGCATCGGAATCCATAACTAGTGTCACAGGAATGGTTTAAAACATACTCAGTAACAAGAGTCAGTCTTCTTGTACCTAAGTCGGCATTGTGCCTTTTCTATTTAATTCCGTTGCAATTTCGGTGTTTCATCGTCATTAAGAAGGTCCAAGGGATACACTATACCTGGTGTGAAGCATCGGAATCTATAACTAGTGTCACAGGAATGGTTCAAAACATAGACAGTAAGAAGAGTCAGTCTTCTTGCACTTAAGACGGCACTGTGCCTTTTGTATTAAATTCCGATGCATTTTCTGTGTTTCATCGTCAATAGGAAGGTCTGAGTGATACAGTAAACCTGAAGTGAAGCATCGGAATCTATAACTAGTGTCACAGGAATGGTTCAAAAAATAGGCAGTAAGAAGATTCAGTCTTCTTGTCCTTAAGTCGGCATTGTGCCTTTTGTATTTAATTCCGATGCAACTTCTGTGTTTCATCGTCAATAAGAAGGTCCAAGGTATACAGTAAACCTAGAGTGAAGCATCGGAATCTATAACTAGTGTCACAGGAATGGTTCAAATCATAGACAGTAAGAAGAGTCAGCCATCTTGTACTTAGGTCGGCATTGTGCCATTTGTATTTAATTCCAATGCAATTTCTGTGTTTCATCGCCAATAAAAAGATGCAAGGGATACAGTAAACCTAAAGTGAAGCATCCGAATCTACAACTAGTGTCACAGGAGTGGTTAAAAACATAGTCAGCAAGAAGAGTCAGTCTTCACGTACTTAAGTCGGCATTGTGCCTTTTGTATTAAATTCCGATGCAATTTCATTGTTTAGTGGTCAATAAGAAGGTCCAAGGGAAACAGTAAACCTGAAGTGAAGCATAGGAGTCTATAACTAGTGTCAATGGAATGGTTCAAACATAGACAGTAGGAAGAGTCAGTCTTCTTGTACTTAAGTCGGCATTGTGCCTTTTGTATTTAATTCCGAGACAATATCTGTGTTTAATCGTCAATAAGAAGGTCCAAGGGATACAGTAAATCTGAAGTGAAGCATCGCAATCCATAACTAGTGTCACAGGAATGGTTCAAAACATAGACAGTAAGATGAGTCAGTCTTCTTGTACTTAAGTCGGCATTGTGCCTTTTCTAATTAATTCCGATGCAATTTCTGTTTTTCGTCGCCAATAAGAATGTCCAAAGGATACCGTAAACCTGAAGTGAAGCATTGGAATCCATAAATAATGTCACAAGAATGGTTCAAATCATAGACAGTAGGAAGAGTCAGTCATCTTATACATAAGTCGGCATTGTGCCTTTTGAATTTAGTTCCGATGCAATTTCTGTGCTTCATCGTCAATAAGAAGGTCCTAGGGATGCAGTAAACCTGAAGTGAAGCATCGGAATATACATCTAGTGTCACAGGAATGGTTCAAAACATCGTCAGTAAGAAGAGTCAGTCTTCTTGTACTTAAGTAGGCATTGTGCCTTTTGTATTTAATTCCGATGCAATTGCTGTGTTTCATCGTCAATAAGAAGGTCCAAGGGATACAGTAAACCTGAAGTGAAGCATCGGAATCTATAACTAGTGTCACAGGAATGGATCAAGATATAGTCAGTAAGAAGAGTCAGTCTTCCTGTACTTAAGTCGGCATTGTTCCTTTTCTATTTAATTCCGATGCAATTTCTGTGTTTCATCGTCAAAAAGAAGGTCAGAGGGATACAGTAGACCTGAAGTGAAGCATCGGAATCTATAACTAGTGTCACAGGAATGGTTCAAAACATAGTCGGTAAGAAGAGTCAGTCTTCTTGTACTTAAGTCGGCATTGTGCCTTTTACATTTAATTCCGATGCAACTTCTGTGTTTCATCGTCAATACAAAGGTCCAAGAGATACAGTAAACCTGAAGTGGGGCATCGGAATCTATAACTAGTGTCACCCGAATGGTTCAAAACATAGACAGTAAGAAGAGTCAGTCTTCTTGTACTTAAGTCGGCATTGGGCCCTTTTCAATTTAATTCCGATGCAATTACTGTGTTTAATCGACAATAAGAAGGTCAGAGGGATACAGTAATCCTGAAGTGAAGCATCGGAATCTCTAAATAGTGTCACAGGAATGGTTCAACACATTGTCAGTAAGAAGAGTCAGTCTTCTTGTACTTAAGTCGGCATTGTGCCTTTTGAATTTAATTCCGATGCAATTTCTGTGTTTCATCGTCAATAAGAAGGTCCAAGGGATACTGTAAACCTGAAGTGAAGCATCGGAATCTGTAAGTAGCGTCACAGGAATGGACCAAAACATAGACACTAAGAAGAGTCAGTCTGCTTGTACTTAAGACGGCATTGTGCCTTTTCTATTTAATTCCGATGCAATTTCTGTGTTTCATAGTCAATAAGAAGGTCAGAGGGATACAGTGAACCTGAGGTGAAGCACCGGAATCTATAACTAGTGTCACAGGAATGGTTCAAAACATAGACAGTTGGAAGAGTCGGTCTTCTTGTACTTAAGTCGGCATTGTGCCTTCTCTATTTAATTCCGATGCAACATCGGTGTTTTATCGTTAATAAGAAGGTCAGAGGGATACAGTAAACCTGAAGTGAAGCATCGGAATCTACAACTAGTATCACTGGAATGGTCCAATAGTCAGTAAGATGAGTCAGTCTTCTTGTACTTAAGTCGGCATTTAATTCCGATGCAATTTCTGTGTTTCATCGTCAATAAGAAGATCCAAGGGATACAGTAAACGTGAAGTGAAGCATCGGAATCTATAACTAGTGTCACAGGAATGGATCAAGATATAGTCAGTATGAAGAGTCAGTCTTCTTGTACTTAAGTCGGCATTGTGCCTTTTGTATCCAATTCCGATGCAATTTCTGTGTTTCATTGTCAATAAGAAGGTCCAAGGGATACAGTAAACCTGAAGTGAAGCATCGGAATCCATAACTAGTGTCACAGGAATGGTTCAAAACATAGACAGTAGGAAGAGGCAGTCTTCTTGTACATATGTCGGCATTGTGCCTTTTCTATTTAATTCCGATGCAATTTCTGTGTTTCGTCATAAGTCAGAAGGTCCAAGGGATACAGTAAACCTGAAGTGAAGCATCGGAATCTATAACTAGTGACACAGGAATGGTTCCAAACATAGTCAGTTAGAAGAGTCAGTCTTCTTGTACTTGATTCGGCATTGTGCCTTTTCTATTTAATTCCGATAAAATTTCTGTGTTTCATCGTCAATAAGAAGGCATAAGGGATACAGTAAACCTGAAGTGAAGCATCGGATTCTATAACTAGTGTCACAGGAATGGTTCAAACATAGTCAGTAAGATGAGTCAGTCTTCTTGTGCTTAAGTCGGCATTGTGACTTTTCTATTTAATTCCGATGCAATTTCTGTGTTTCATCGTCAGTAAGAAGGTGAGAGGGATACAGTAAACCTGAAGTGAAGCATCGGAATCTATAACTAGTGTCACAGGAACGGTTCAAAACATAGTCAGTGAGAAGAGTCGGTCTTCTTGTACTTAAGTCGGCATTGTGCTTTTCTATTTAATTCCGATGCAATTTCTGAGTTTCATCGTCAATAAGGCGTACCAAGGGATACAGTGAACCTGGAGTGAAGCATCGGAATCTATAACTAGTGTCACAGGAATGGTTCAAAACATAGACAGTAAGAAGAGTCAGTCATCTTGTACTTAAGTCGGCATTGTGCCTTTTGTATTTAATTCCAATACAATATCTGTGTTTCATCGTCACTAAGAAGGTCAGAGGGATACAGTAAACCTGAAGTGAAGCATCGGAATCTATAACTAGTGTCACAGGAATCGTTCAAACCATAGTCAGCAAGGAGAGTCAGTCTTCATGTACTTAAGTCGGCATTGTGCCTTTTGTATTTAATTCCGATGCAATTTCGGTGTTTCATCGTCAATAAGAAGGTCCAAGCGATACAGTAAACCTGGAGTGAAGCATCGGAATCTATAACTAGTGTCACAGGAATGGTTCAAAGCATAGACAGTAAGAAGAGTCAGTCTTCTTCTACTTAAGTCGGCATTGTGCCTTTTATATTTAATTCCGATGCAATTTTTGTGTTTCATCGTCAATAAGAAGGTCCAAGGGATTCAGTAAACCTGAAGTGAAGCATCGGAATCCATAACTAGTGTCTCAGGAATGGTTCAAAACATAGACAGTAGGAAGAGGCAGTCTTCTTGTACATAAGTCGGCATTGTGCCTTTTCTATTTAATTCCGATGCAATTTGTGTGTTTCGTCATCAATAAGAAGGTCCAAGGGATACAGTAAACCTGAAGTGAAGCATCGGAAGCTATAAATAGCGTCACAGGAATGGTTCAAACATAGACAGTAAGAAGAGTCAGTCTTCTTGTACTTAAGTCGGCATTGTGACTTTTGTATTTAATTCCGATGCAATTTCTGTGTTTCATCGTCAATAAGAAGGTCAGAGGGATACAGATAACCGGAGGTGAAGAAACGGAATCTATAACTAGTGTCTCAGGAAAGGTTCAAAACATAGACAGTAGGAAGAATCAGAATTCTTGTACATAAGTCGGCATTGTGCCATTTCTATTTTATTTCGATGCAATTTCTGTGTTTCGTCGTCAATAAGAATGTCCAAGTTATACAATAAACCTGAAGTGAAGCATCGGAATCTTCAACTAGCGTCACTGGAATGGTTCATAACATAAACTGTAAGAAGAGTCAGTCTTCTTGTACTTAAGTCGGCATTGTGCCTTTTGTATTTAATTCTGATGCAATTTCTGTGTTTCGTCATCAATAAGAATATCCAAGGGATTCAGCGAACCTGAAGTGACGCATCGGAATCTATAACTAGTGTCACAGGAATGGTTCAAACATAGTCAGTAAGAAGAGTCAGTCTTCTTGTACTTAAGTCGGCATTGTGCCATTTGTATTTAATTCCGATGCCATTTCTGTGTTTCATCGTCAATAAGAAGGTCCAAGGGATACAGTAAACCTGAAGTGAAGCATCGGAATCTATGACTAGTGTCACAGGAATGGTTCAAACATAGTCAGTAAGATGAGTCAGTCTTCTTGTGCTTAAGTCGGCATTGTGACTTTTCTATTTAATTCCGATGCAATTTCTGTGTTTCATCGTCAGTAAGAAGGTGAGAGGGATACAGTAAACCTGAAGTGAAGCATCGGAATCTATAACTAGTGTCACAGGAACGGTTCAAAACATAGTCAGTGAGAAGAGTCGGTCTTCTTGTACTTAAGTCGGCATTGTGCTTTTCTATTTAATTCCGATGCAATTTCTGAGTTTCATCGTCAATAAGGCGTACCAAGGGATACAGTGAACCTGGAGTGAAGCATCGGAATCTATAACTAGTGTCACAGGAATGGTTCAAAACATAGACAGTAAGAAGAGTCAGTCATCTTGTACTTAAGTCGGCATTGTGCCTTTTGTATTTAATTCCAATACAATATCTGTGTTTCATCGTCACTAAGAAGGTCAGAGGGATACAGTAAACCTGAAGTGAAGCATCGGAATCTATAACTAGTGTCACAGGAATCGTTCAAACCATAGTCAGCAAGGAGAGTCAGTCTTCATGTACTTAAGTCGGCATTGTGCCTTTTGTATTTAATTCCGATGCAATTTCGGTGTTTCATCGTCAATAAGAAGGTCCAAGCGATACAGTAAACCTGGAGTGAAGCATCGGAATCTATAACTAGTGTCACAGGAATGGTTCAAAGCATAGACAGTAAGAAGAGTCAGTCTTCTTCTACTTAAGTCGGCATTGTGCCTTTTGTATTTAATTCCGATGCAATTTTTGTGTTTCATCGTCAATAAGAAGGTCCAAGGGATTCAGTAAACCTGAAGTGAAGCATCGGAATCCATAACTAGTGTCTCAGGAATGGTTCAAAACATAGACAGTAGGAAGAGGCAGTCTTCTTGTACATAAGTCGGCATTGTGCCTTTTCTATTTAATTCCGATGCAATTTGTGTGTTTCGTCATCAATAAGAAGGTCCAAGGGATACAGTAAACCTGAAGTGAAGCATCGGAAGCTATAAATAGCGTCACAGGAATGGTTCAAACATAGACAGTAAGAAGAGTCAGTCTTCTTGTACTTAAGTCGGCATTGTGACTTTTGTATTTAATTCCGATGCAATTTCTGTGTTTCATCGTCAATAAGAAGGTCAGAGGGATACAGATAACCGGAGGTGAAGAAACGGAATCTATAACTAGTGTCTCAGGAAAGGTTCAAAACATAGACAGTAGGAAGAATCAGAATTCTTGTACATAAGTCGGCATTGTGCCATTTCTATTTTATTTCGATGCAATTTCTGTGTTTCGTCGTCAATAAGAATGTCCAAGTTATACAATAAACCTGAAGTGAAGCATCGGAATCTTCAACTAGCGTCACTGGAATGGTTCATAACATAAACTGTAAGAAGAGTCAGTCTTCTTGTACTTAAGTCGGCATTGTGCCTTTTGTATTTAATTCTGATGCAATTTCTGTGTTTCGTCATCAATAAGAATATCCAAGGGATTCAGCGAACCTGAAGTGACGCATCGGAATCTATAACTAGTGTCACAGGAATGGTTCAAACATAGTCAGTAAGAAGAGTCAGTCTTCTTGTACTTAAGTCGGCATTGTGCCATTTGTATTTAATTCCGATGCCATTTCTGTGTTTCATCGTCAATAAGAAGGTCCAAGGGATACAGTAAACCTGAAGTGAAGCATCGGAATCTATGACTAGTGTCACAGGAATGGTTCAAACATAGACAGTAAGAAGAGTCTGTCTTCTTGTACTTAAGTCGGCATTGTGCGTTTTCTATTTAATTCCGATGCAATTTCTGTGTTTCATCGTCAGTAAGAAGGTGAGAGGGATACAGTAAACCTGACGTGAAGCGTCGGAATCTATAACTAGAATCACAGGAATGGTTAATAACATAGTCAGTAAGGACAATCAGTCTTCTTGTACTTATGTCGGCATTGTGCTTTTTCTATTTAATTGCGATGCAATTTCTGTGTTTCATCGCCAATAAGAATGTCCAAGGGATACAGTAAACCTGAAGTGAAGCATCGGAACCTGTAACTAGCGTCACAGGAATGGTTCAAAACATAGACAGTAAGAAGAGTCAGTCTTCTTGTACTTAAGTCGGCATTGTGCCTTTTGTATTTAATTCCGATGCAATTTCTGTGTTTCATCGTTCATAAAAAGATTTTCTAATCCGACGCAAAACTTATTGTTAATTGTAACGTTCAGGGCCTCCTAATGACGATGGAACACTCAAATTTCGTCGAAATTAAATACATCGTCCTTCAGCCGACTTGTGTCCAAGGGTCTATTGCAGCCTCGGGCACCTTATGGTCCGTCTCCTGTGAGTCTAGATTTTCGAATCCGACGCAAAACTGATAGTTATTTGTAACGTTCAGGGCCTCCTAATTACGATAGAGCACTCAAATTGCGTCGCGATTCAATACATCGTCCTCCACCGGCTGGTCTCCAAGGGGATGTTGCTGCCTGGCGCACCTTATGATCGTTCTCCTGTGAGTCTAGATTTTCGAATCCAACGCAAAACTGATAGTTAATTGTAACGTTCAGGGCCTCCTAGTTACGATGGAACACTCAAATTTCGTCGCAATCCAATACATCGTCCTCCAGCGGACTGGTCGCCAAGGGGAATATAGCTGCCTCGGGCACCTTATGGTCCGTCTCCAGTAAGTCTAGATTTTCGAATCCGACGCAAAACTGATAGTTAATTGAAACGTTGAGCGCCTCCTAGTTACGATGGAACACTCAAATTGCGTCGCGAACCCATACATCGTCCTCCAGCCGACTTGTCTCCAAGGGTCTATTGCTGCCTCGGGCACTTTATGATCGTTCTCCAGTGAGTCTTAATTTTCGAACCCGACGGAAAACTGACAGTTAATTGTAACGTTCAGGGCCACCTAATGACCATGGAACATTCAAATTGCGTCGAGTTTCAATACATCGGCCTCCAGCCGACTTGTGTCCAAGGGTCAGTTGCTGCCTCGGGCACCTTATCGTAGGTCTCCTGTGAGTCTAGATTTTCGAATCAGACGCAGAACTGATAGTTAATTGTAGCCTTCAGGGCCTCCTAATCACGATGGAACACTCAAATTGCGTCGAGATTCAATACATCGTTCCCAGCCTACTTGTCTCCAAGGCTCTATTGCAGCCTCGGGCACCTTATGATCGTTCTCCTGTGAGTCTAGATTTTCTAATCCGACGCAAAACTGTTTGTTAATTGTAACGTTCAGGACCTCCTAATGACGATGGAACACTCATATTGCGTTGAGATTCAATATATCGTCCTCCAGTCGACTTGTATCCAAGGGGATATTGCTGTCTCGGGCATCATATGATCCTTCTCCTGTGAGTAGATTTTCGAATCCCACGCAAAACTGATAGTTAATAGTAACGTTCAGGGCCACCTAATGACCATGGAACATTCAAATTGCGTCGAGATTCAATACATCGGCCTCCAGCCGACGTGTGTCCAAGGGTCTATTGCAGCCTCGGTCACCTTATGGTCGTTCTCCTGTGAGTCTAGATTTTCGAATCCGACGCATAACTGATAGTTTATTGTAACGTTGAGCGCCTCCTATTTACGATGGAACACTCAAATTGCGTCGCGATCCAATACATCGTCCTCCAGCCGACTTGTCTCCAAGGGTCTATTTCTGCCTCGGGCACCTTATGATCGTTCTCCTGTGAGTCTAGATTTTCGAACCCGACGCAAAACTGATAGTTAATTGTAACCTTCAGGGCCACCTAATGACCATGAAACATTCAAATTGCGTCGATATTCAATACATCGGCCTCCAGCCTACTTGTCTCCAAGGGTCTATTGCTGCCTCGGGCACCATGTGGTCGTTCTCCTGTGAGTCAAGATTTTCTAATCCGACGCAAAATTGATTGTTAATTGTAACGTTCAGGGCCTCCTAATGACGATGGAGCACTCAAATTGCGTCGCGATTCAATACATCGTCCTCCACCGGACTGGTCTCCAAGGGGATGTTGCTGCCTCGGGCACCTTATGGTCCGTCTCCTGTGAGTCTAGATTTTCGAATCCGACGCATAACTGATAGTTTATTGTAACGTTGAGCGCCTCCTAGTTACGATGGAACACTCAAATTGCGTCGCGATCCAATACATCGTCCTCCAGTGGACTGGTCGCCAAGGGAATATAGCTGCCTCGGGCACCTTATGATCTTTCTCCTGTGAGTCTAGATTTTCGAACCCGACGCAAAACTGACAGTTACTTGTAACGTTCATGGCCTCCTAATGACGATGGACACCTCAAATTGCGTCGAGATTCAATATATCGTCCTCCAGCCGACTTGTATCCAAGGGGATAAAGCTGACACGGGCACCATATGATCCTTCTCCTGTGAGTAGATTTTCGAATCCAAGCTAAACTGATTGTTAATTGTAACGTTCAGGGCCTCCTAATGACGATGGAACACTCAAATTGCGTCGTGATCCAATACATCGTCCTTCAGCCGACTTGTGTCCAAGGGTCTATTGCAGCCTCGGGCACCTTATCGTAGGTCTCCTGTGACTCTAGATTTTCGAAACCGACGCAGAACTGATAGTTAATTGTGGCCTTCAGGGCCACCTAATGACGATGGAACACTCAAATTGCGTTGAGATCCAATACATCGTCCTTCAGCCGACTTGTCTCCAAGGGTCTATTGCAGCCTCGGGCACCTTATGGTCGTTCTCCTGTGAGTCTAGATTTTCGAATCCGACGCATAACTGATAGTTTATTGTAACGTTGTGCGCCTCCTAGTTATGATGGAACACTCAAATTGCGTCGCGATCCAATACATCGTCCTCCAGCCGACTTGTCTCCAAGGGTCTATTGCTGCCTCGGGCACCTTTTCGTCGGTCTCCTGTGAGTCTAGATTTTCGAATCCGACGCAAAACTGATAGTTAATTGTAACGTTCAGGGCCTCCTAATGACGATGGAGCACTCAAATTGCGTCGCGATTCAATACATCGTCCTCCAGCGGACTGTTCTCCAAGGGGATATTGCTGCCTCGGTCACCTTTTGGTCCGTCTCTAGTAAATCTAGATTTTCGAATCCGACGCAAAACTGATAGTTAATTGTAACATTCAGGTACTCCTAATGACGATGAAACACTCAAATTGCGTCGAGATGCAATACATCGTCCTTCAGCCGACTTGTCTCCAAGGGTATATTGCTGCCTCGGGCACCTTATGATCGTTCTCCTGTGAGTCTAGATTTTCGAACCCGACGGAAAACTGATAGTTAATTGTAACGTTCAGGGCCACCTAATGACCATGGAACATTCAAATTGCGTCGAGTTTCAATACATCGGCCTCCAGCCGACTTGTCTCAAAGGATCTATTGCTGCCTCGGGCACCTTATCGTAGGTCTCCTGTGAGTCTAGATTATCGAATCCGATGCAGAACTGTTAGTTAATTGTAGCCTTCAGGGCCTCCTAATGACGATGGAACACTCAAGTTGCGTCGAGATTCAATATATCGTCCTCCAGTCGACTTGTATCCAAGGGGATATTGCTGTCTCGGGCATCATATGATCCTTCTCCTGTGAGTAGATTTTCGAATCCCACGCAAAACTGATAGTTCATTGTAACGTTCAGGGCCACCTAATGACGATGGAACATTCAAATTGCGTCGAGATTCAATACATCGGCCTGCAGCCGACTAGTCTCCAAGGGTCTATTGCTGCCTCGGGCAACATATGGTCGTTCTCCTGTGAGTCTAGATTTTCGAATCCGACGCAAAACTGATAGTTAATTGTACCGCTCAGGGCCTCCTAATGACGATGGAGCACTCAAATTGCGTCGCGATGCAATACATCGTCCTCCACCGGACTGGTCTCCAAGGGGATGTTGCTGCCTCGGGCACCTTATGGTCCGTCTCCTGTGAGCCTAGATTTTCGAATCCGACGCATAACTGATAGTTTATTGTAACGTTGAGCGCCTCCTAGTTACGATGGAACACTCAAATTGCGTCGCGATCCAATACATCGTCCTCCAGCCGACTTGTCTCCAAGGGTCTATTGCTGCCTGGCGCACCTTATGATCGTTCTCCTGTGAGTCTAGATTTTCGAATCCAACGCAAAACTGATAGTTAATTGTAACGTTCAGGGCCTCCTAGTTACGATGGAACACTCAAATTGCGTCGCGATTCAATACATCGTCCTCCAGCGGACTGGTCGCCAAGGGAATATAGCTGCCTCGGGCACCTTATGGTCCGTCTCCAGTAAGTCTAGATTTTCGAACCCGACGCAAAACTGATAGTAAATTGTAACGTTGAGCGCCTCCTAGTTACGATGGAACAATCAAATTGCGTCGCGAACCAATACATCGTCCTCCAGCCGACTTGTCTCCAGGGGTCTATTGCTGCCTCGCGCACTTTATGATCGTTCTCCAGTGAGTCTTGATTTTCGAACCCGACGGAAAACTGATAGTTAATTGTAACGTTAAGGGCCACCTAATGACCATGGAACATTCAAATTGCGTCGAGTTTCAATACATCGGCCTCCAGCCGACTTGTCTCCAAGGGTCTGTTGCTGTCTCGGGCACCTTATCGTAGGTCTCCTGTGAGTCTAGATTTTCGAATCCGACGCAGAACTGATAGTTAATTGTAGCCTTCAGGGCCTCCTAATGACGATGGAACACTCAAATTGCGTCGCGATCCAATCCATCGTCCTCCAGCCGACTTGTCTCCAAGGGTCTATTGCTGCCTGGCGCACCTTATGATCGTTCTCCTGTGAGTCTAGATTTTCGAATCCAACGCAAAACTGATAGTTAATTGTAACGTTCAGGGCCACCTAATGACCATGGAACATTCAAATTGCGTCGATATTCAATACATAGGCCCCCAGCCGACTTGTGTCCAAGGGTCTATTGCAGCCTCGGGCACCTTATGGTCGTTCTCCTGTGAGTCTAAGTTTTTGAATCCGACGCAAAACTGATAGTTAATTGTAACGTTCAGGGCCTCCTAATGACGATGGAGCACTCAAATTGCGTCGCGATTCAATACATCGTCCTCCACCGGACTGGGCTCCAAGGGGATGTTGCTGCCTCGGGCACCTTATGGTCCGTCTCCTGTGAGTCTAGATTTTCGAATCCGACGCATAACTGATAGTTTATTGTAACGTTGAGCGCCTCCTAGTTACGATGGAACACTCAAATTGCGTCGCGATCCAATACATCGTCCTCCAGCCGACTTGTCTCCAAGGGTCTATTGCTGCCTCGGGCACCTTTTCGTCGGTCTCCTGCGAGTCTAGATTTTCGAATCCGACGCAAAACTGATAGTTAATTGTAACGTTCAGGGCCTCCTAATGACGATGGAGCACTCAAATTGCGTCGCGATTCAATACATCGTCCTCCAGCGGACTGGTCTCCAAGGGGATATTCCTGCCTCGGTCACCTTATGGTCCGTCTCTAGTAAATCTAGATTTTCGAATCCGACGCTAAACTGATAGTTAATTGTAACATTCAGGTACTCCTAATGACGATGGAACACTCAAATTGCGTCGAGATTCAATACATCGTCCTTCAGCCGACTTGTCTCCAAGGGTATATTGCTGCCACGGGCACCTTATGATCGTTCTCCTGTGAGTCTAGATTTTCGAACCCGACGGAAAACTGATAGTTAATTGTAACGTTCAGGGCCACCTAATGACCATGGAACATTCAAATTGCGTCGAGTTTCAATACATCGGCCTCCAGCCGACTTGTTTCAAAGGGTCTATTGCTGCCTCGGGCACCTTATCGTAGGTCTCCTGTGAGTCTAGATTATCGAAT
The DNA here is from genome assembly GCF_023864345.2 of Schistocerca serialis cubense. Lineage (NCBI taxonomy): Eukaryota > Metazoa > Arthropoda > Insecta > Orthoptera > Acrididae > Schistocerca > Schistocerca serialis. The sequence continues at coordinate 641,641,422 of NC_064644.1, forward strand.
CCGATGCAGAACTGTTAGTTAATTGTAGCCTTCAGGGCCTCCTAATGACGTTGGAACACTCAAGTTGCGTCGAGATTCAATATATCGTCCTCCAGTCGACTTGTATCCAAGGGGATATTGCTGTCTCGGGCATCATATGATCCTTCTCCTGTGAGTAGATTTTCGAATCCCACGCAAAACTGATAGTTCATTGTAACGTTCAGGGCCTCCTAATGACGTTGAACACTCAAATTGCGACGAGATCCAATACATCGTCCTTCAGCCGACTTGTCTCCAAGGGTCTATTGCTGCCTCGGGCACCTTATGATCGTTCTCCTGTGAGTCTAGATTTTCGAACCCGACGCAAAACTGATAGTTAATAGTAACGTTCAGGGCCACCTAATGACGATGGAACATTCAAATTGCGTCGAGATTCAATACATCGGCCTGCAGCCGACTAGTCTCCAAGGGTCTATTGCTGCCTCGGGCAACATATGGTCGTTCTCCTGTGAGTCTAGATTTTCGAATCCGACGCAAAACTGATAGTTAATTGTACCGTTCAGGGCCTCCTAATGACGATGGAGCACTCAAATTGCGTCGCGATGCAATACATAGTCCTCCACCGGACTGGTCTCCAAGGGGATGTTGCTGCCTCGGGCACCTTATGGTCCGTCTCCTGTGAGCCTAGATTTTCGAATCCGACGCATAACTGATAGTTTATTGTAACGTTGAGCGCCTCCTAGTTACGATGGAACACTCAAATTGCGTCGCGATCCAATACATCGTCCTCCAGCCGACTTGTCTCCAAGGGTCTATTGCTGCCTGGCGCACCTTATGATCGTTCTCCTGTGAGTCTAGATTTTCGAATCCAACGCAAAACTGATAGTTAATTGTAACGTTCAGGGCCACCTAATGACCATGGAACATTCAAATTGCGTCGATATTCAATACAAAGGCCCCCAGCCGACTTGTGTCCAAGGGTCTATTGCTGCCTCGCGCACTTTATGATCGTTCTCCAGTGAGTCTTGATTTTCGAACCCGACGGAAAACTAATAGTTAATTGTAACGTTAAGGGCCACCTAATGACCATGGAACATTCAAATTGCGTCGAGTTTCAATACATCGGCCTCCAGCCGACTTGTCTCCAAGGGTCTGTTGCTGTCTCGGGCACCTTATCGTAGGTCTCCTGTGAGTCTAGATTTTCGAATCCGACGCAGAACTGATAGTTAATTGTAGCCTTCAGGGCCTCCTAATGACGATGGAACACTCAAATTGCGTCGCGATCCAATACATCGTCCTCCAGCCGACTTGTCTCCAAGGGTCTATTGCTGCCTGGCGCACCTTATGATCGTTCTCCTGTGAGTCTAGATTTTCGAATCCAACGCAAAACTGATAGTTAATTGTAACGTTCAGGGCCACCTAATGACCATGGAACATTCAAATTGCGTCGATATTCAATACATAGGCCCCCAGCCGACTTGTGTCCAAGGGTCTATTGCAGCCTCGGGCACCTTATGGTCGTTCTCCTGTGAGTCTAAGTTTTTGAATCCGACGCAAAACTGATAGTTAATTGTAACGTTCAGGGCCTCCTAATGACGATGGAGCACTCAAATTGCGTCGCGATTCAATACATCGTCCTCCACCGGACTGGGCTCCAAGGGGATGTTGCTGCCTCGGGCACCTTATGGTCCGTCTCCTGTGAGTCTAGATTTTCGAATCCGACGCATAACTGATAGTTTATTGTAACGTTGAGCGCCTCCTAGTTACGATGGAACACTCAAATTGCGTCGCGATCCAATACATCGTCCTCCAGCCGACTTGTCTCCAAGGGTCTATTGCTGCCTCGGGCACCTTTTCGTCGGTCTCCTGCGAGTCTAGATTTTCGAATCCGACGCAAAACTGATAGTTAATTGTAACGTTCAGGGCCTCCTAATGACGATGGAGCACTCAAATTGCGTCGCGATTCAAGACATCGTCCTCCAGCGGACTGGTCTCCAAGGGGATATTCCTGCCTCGGTCACCTTATGGTCCGTCTCTAGTAAATCTAGATTTTCGAATCCGACGCTAAACTGATAGTTAATTGTAACATTCAGGTACTCCTAATGACGATGGAACACTCAAATTGCGTCGAGATTCAATACATCGTCCTTCAGCCGACTTGTCTCCAAGGGTATATTGCTGCCTCGGGCACCTTATGATCGTTCTCCTGTGAGTCTAGATTTTCGAACCCGACGGAAAACTGATAGTTAATTGTAACGTTCAGGGCCACCTAATGACCATGGAACATGCAAATTGCGTCGAGTTTCAATACATCGGCCTCCAGCCGACTTGTTTCAAAGGGTCTATTGCTGCCTCGGGCACCTTATCGTAGGTCTCCTGTGAGTCTAGATTATCGAATCCGATGCAGAACTGTTAGTTAATTGTAGCCTTCAGGGCCTCCTAATGACGTTGGAACACTCAAGTTGCGTCGAGATTCAATATATCGTCCTCCAGTCGACTTGTATCCAAGGGGATATTGCTGTCTCGGGCATCATATGATCCTTCTCCTGTGAGTAGATTTTCGAATCCCACGCAAAACTGATAGTTCATTGTAACGTTCAGGGCCTCCTAATGACGTTGAACACTCAAATTGCGACGAGATCCAATACATCGTCCTTCAGCCGACTTGTCTCCAAGGGTCTATTGCTGCCTCGGGCACCATGTGGTCGTTCTCCTGTGAGTCTAGATTTTCTAATCCGACGCAAAACTGATAGTTAATTGTAACGTTCAGGGCCTCCTAATGACGATGGAAAACTCAAACTTCGTCGAGATTCAATACATCGTCCTTCAGCCGACTTGTGTCCAAGGGTCTATTGCAGCCTCGGGCACCTTATGGTCGTTCTCCTGTGAGTCTATATTTTCGAATCCGACGCAAAACTGATAGTCAATTGTAACGTTGAGCGCCTCCTAGTTACGATGGAACACTCAAATTGCGTCGCGAACCAATACATCGTCCTCCAGCCGACTTGTCTCCAAGGGTCTATTGCTGCCTCGGGCACTTTATGATCGTTCTCCAGTGAGTCTTGATTTTCGAACCCGACGGAAAACTGATAGTTAATTGTAACGTTCAGGGCCACCTAATGACCATGGAACATTCAAATTGCGTCGAGATTCAATACATCGGCCTCCAGCCGACTTGTCTCCAAAGGTCTATTGCTGCCTCGGGCACCTTATCGTAGGTCTCCTGTGAGTCTAGATTATCGAATCCGATGCAGAACTGTTAGTTAATTGTAGCCTTCAGGGCCTCCTAATGACGATGGAACACTCAAGTTGCGTCGAGATTCAATATATCGTCCTCCAGTCGACTTGTATCCAAGGGGATATTGCTGTCTCGGGCATCATATGATCCTTCTCCTGTGAGTAGATTTTCGAATCCCACGCAAAACTGATAGTTCATTGTAACGTTCAGGGCCACCTAATGACGATGGAACATTCAAATTGCGTCGAGATTCAATACATCGGCCTGCAGCCGACTAGTCTCCAAGGGTCTATTGCTGCCTCGGGCAACATATGGTCGTTCTCCTGTGAGTCTAGATTTTCGAATCCGACGCAAAACTGATAGTTAATTGTACCGTTCAGGGCCTACTAATGACGATGGAGCACTCAAATTGCGTCGCGATGCAATACATCGTCCTCCACCGGACTGGTCTCCAAGGGGATGTTGCTGCCTCGGGCACCTTATGGTCCGTCTCCTGTGAGCCTAGATTTTCGAATCCGACGCATAACTGATAGTTTATTGTAACGTTGAGCGCCTCCTAGTTACGATGGAACACTCAAATTGCGTCGCGATCCAATACATCGTCCTCCAGCCGACTTGTCTCCAAGGGTCTATTGCTGCCTGGCGCACCTTATGATCGTTCTCCTGTGAGTCTAGATTTTCGAATCCAACGCAAAACTGATAGTTAATTGTAACGTTCAGGGCCTCCTAGTTACGATGGAACACTCAAATTGCGTCGCGATTCAATACATCGTCCTCCAGCGGACTGGTCGCCAAGGGAATATAGCTGCCTCGGGCACCTTATGGTCCGTCTCCAGTAAGTCTAGATTTTCGAACCCGACGCAAAACTGATAGTAAATTGTAACGTTGAGCGCCTCCTAGTTACGATGGAACAATCAAATTGCGTCGCGAACCAATACATCGTCCTCCAGCCGACTTGTCTCCAAGGGTCTATTGCTGCCTCGGGCACTTTATGATCGTTCTCCAGTGAGTCTTGATTTTCGAACCCGACGGAAAACTGATAGTTAATTGTAACGTTCAGGGCCACCTAATGACCATGGAACATTCAAATTGCGTCGAGTTTCAATACATCGGCCTCCAGCCGACTTGTCTCCAAGGGTCTGTTGCTGTCTCGGGCACATTATCGTAGGTCTCCTGTGAGTCTAGATTTTCGAATCCGACGCAGAACTGATAGTTAATTGTAGCCTTCAGGGCCTCCTAATGACGATGGAACACTCAAATTGCGTCGCGATCCAATACATCGTCCTCCAGCCGACTTGTCTCCAAGGGTCTATTGCAGCCTCGGGCACCTTATGGTCGTTCTCCTGTGAGTCTAGATTTTCGAATCCAACGCAAAACTGGTAGTTAATTGTAACGTTCAGGGCCTCCTAATGACGATGGAGCACTCAAATTGCGTCGCGATTCAATACATCGTCCTCCACCGGACTGGTCTCCAAGGGGATGTTGCTGCCTCGGGCACCTTATGGTCCGTCTCCTGTGAGTCTAGATTTTCGAATACGACGCATAACTGATAGTTTATTGTAACGTTGAGCGCCTCCTAGTTTCGATGGAACACTCAAATAGCGTCGCGATCCAATACATCGTCCTCCAGCCGACTTGTCTCCAAGGGTCTATTGCTGCCTCGGGCACCTTTTCGTCGGTCTCCTGTGAGTCTAGATTTTCGAATCCGACGCAAAACTGATAGTTAATTGTAACGTTCAGGGCCTCCTAATGACGATGGAGCACTCAAATTGCGTCGCGATTCAGTACATCGTCCTCCAGCGGACTGGTCTCCAAGGGGATATTGCTGCCTCGGTCACCTTATGGTCCGTCTCTAGTAAATCTAGATTTTCGAATCCGACGCAAAACTGATAGTTAATTGTAACATTCAGGTACTCCTAATGACGATGGAACACTCAAATTGCGTCGAGATTCAATACATCGTCCTTCAGCCGACTTGTCTCCAAGGGTATATTGCTGCCTCGGGCACCTTATGATCGTTCTCCTGTGAGTCTAGATTTTCGAACCCGACCGAAAACTGATAGTTAATTGTAACGTTCAGGGCCACCTAATGACCATGGAACATTCAAATTGCGTCGAGTTTCAATACATCGGCCTCCAGCCGACTTGTCTCAAAGGGTCTATTGCTGCCTCGGGCACATTATCGTAGGTCTCCTGTGAGTCTAGATTATCGAATCCGATGCAGAACTGTTAGTTAATTGTAGCCTTCAGGGCCTCCTAATGACGATGGAACACTCAAGTTGCGTCGAGATTCAATATTTCGTCCTCCAGTCGACTTGTATCCAAGGGGATATTGCTGTCTCGGGCATCATATGATCCTTCTCCTGTGAGTAGATTTTCGAATCCCACGCAAAACTGATAGTTCATTGTAACGTTCAGGGCCTCCTAATGACGTTGAACACTCAAATTGCGACGAGATCCAATACATCGTCCTTCAGCCGACTTGTCTCCAAGGGTCTATTGCTGCCTCGGGCACCTTATGATCGTTCTCCTGTGAGTCTAGATTTTCGAACCCGACGCAAAACTGATAGTTAATAGTAACGTTCAGGGCCACCTAATGACCATGAAACATTCAAATTGCGTCGATATTCAATACATCGGCCTCCAGCCGACTTGTCTCCATGGGTCTATTGCTGCCTCGGGCACCATGTGGTCGTTCTCCTGTGAGTCTAGATTTTCTAATCCGACGCAAAACTGATAGTTATTTGTAACGTTCAGGGCCTCCTAATGACGATGGAAAACTCAAATTTCGTCGAGATTCAATACATCGTCCTTCAGCCGACTTGTGTCCAAGGGTCTATTGCAGCCTCGGGCACCTTATGGTCGTTCTCCTGTGAGTCTAGATTTTCGAATCCGACGCAAAACTGATAGTTAATTGTAACGTTCAGGGCCTCCTAATAACGATGGAGCACTCAAATTGCGTCGCGATTCAATACATCGTGCTCCAGCGCACTGGACCCCAAGGGGATATAGCTGCCATGGGCACCTTATGGTCAGTCTCCAGTAAATCCAGATTTTCGAATCAGACGCAAAACTGATAGTTAATTGTAACGTTGAGCGCCTCCTAGTTACGATGGAACACTCAAATTGCGTCGCGAACCAATACATCGTCCTCCAGCCGACTTGTCTCAAAGGGTCTATTGCTGCCTCGGGCACATTATCGTAGGTCTCCTGTGAGTCTAGATTTTCGAATCCGACGCAGAACTGATAGTTAATTGTAGCCTTCAGGGCCTCATAATGACGATGGAACACTCAAATTGCGTCGAGATTCAATACATCGTTCCCAGCCGACTTGTCTCCAAGGGTCTATTGCAGCCTCGGGCACCTTATGATCGTTCTCCTGTGAGTCTATATTTTCTAATCCGACGCAAAACTGATTGTTAATTGTAACGTTCAGGGCCTCCTAATGACGATGGAGCACTCAAATTGCGTCGCGATTCAATACATCGTCCTCCACCGGACTGGTCTCCAAGGGGATGTTGCTGCCTCGGGCACCTTATGGTCCATCTCCTGTGATTCTAGATTTTCGAATCCGACGCATAACTGATAGTTTATTGTAACGTTGAGCGCCTCCTAGTTACGATGGAACACTCAAATTGCGTCGCGATCCAATACATCGTCCTCCAGCCGACTTCTCTCCAAGGGTCTATTGCTGCCTGGGGCACCTTATGATCGTTCTCCTGTGAGTCTAGATTTTCGAATCCAACGCAAAACTGATTGTTAATTGTAACGTTCAGGGCCTCCTAATGACGATGGAGCACTCAAATTGCGTTGCGATTCAATACATCGTCCTTCAGCTGACTTGTCTCCAAACGAATAATGCTGCCTCGGGCACCTTATGATCGTTCTCCTGTGAGTCTAGATTTTCCAACCCGACGCAAAACTAATAATTAATTGTAACGTTCAGGGCCTCCTAATGACGATGGAACACTCAAATTGCGTCGAGATTCAATACATCGTCTTACAGCCGACTTTTCTCCAAGGGTCTATTGGTGCCTCGGGCTCCTTATCGTCGGTCTTCTGTGAGTCTAAATTTTCGAATCCGACGCACAACTGATAGTTAATTGTAACGTTCAGGGCCTCCTAATGACAATTTAGCAAACAAATTGCGTCGCGATTCAATACATCGTCCTCCAGCGGACTGGTCGCCAAGGGAATATAGCTGCCTCGGGCACCTTATGGTCCGTCTCCAGTAAGTCTAGATTTTCGAATCCGACGCAAAACTGATAGTTAATAGTAACGTTGAGCGCCTCCTAGTTACGATGGAACACTCAAATTGCGTCGCGATCCAATACATCGTCCTCCAGCCGACTTGTCTCCAAGGGTCTATTACTGCCTGGGGCACCCTATGATCGTTCTGGGCCTCCTAATAACGATGGAGCACTCAAATTGCGTTGCGATTCAATACATCGTGCTCCAGCGCACTGGACCCCAAGGGGATATTGCTGCCTCGGGCACCTTATGGTCCTCCTCCAGTAAGTCTAGATATTCGAATCCGACGCAAAACTGATAGTTAATTGTAACGTTCAGGTCCGCCTAATGACGATGGCACTCTCAAATTGCGTCGAGATTCAATACATCGTCCTTCAGCTGACTTGTCTCCAAACGAATATTGCTGCCTCGGGCACCTTATGATCGTTCTCCTGTGAGTCTAGATTTTCGAACCCGACGCATAACTGATAATTAATTGTAACGTTCAGGGCCTCCTAATGACGATGGAACACTCAAATTGCGTCGAGATTCAATACATCGTCCTTCAGCCGACTTGTCTCCAAGGGTCTATTGCTGCCTCGGGCTCCTTATCGTCGGTCTCCTGTGAGTCTAGATTTTCGAATCCGACGCAGAACTGATAGTTAATTGTAGCCTTCAGGGCCTCCTAATGACGATGGAACACTCAAATTGCGTCGAGAATCAATACATCGTTCTCCAGCCGACTTGTCTCCAAGGGTCTATTGCAGCCTCGGGCACCTTATGATCGTTCTTCTGTGAGTCTAGATTTTCGAATCCGACGCATAACTGATAGTTTAGTGTAACGTTTAGCGCCTCCTAGTTACGATGGAACACTCAAATTGCGTCGCGATCCAATACATCGTCCTCCAGCCAACTTGTCTCCAAGGGTCAATTGCTGCCTGGGGCACCTTATGATCGTTCTTCTGTGAGTCTAGATTTTCGAATCCAACGCAAAACTGATAGTTAATTGTAAAGTTCAGGGCCTCCTAATGACGATGGAGCACTCGAATTGCGTTGCGATTCAATACATCGTCCTCCAGCGGACTGGACTAAAAGGGGATATTGCTGCCTCGGGCACCTTATGGTCCGCCTCCAGTAAGTCTAGATATTCGAATCCGACGCAAAACTGATAGTTAATTGTAACGTTCAGGGCCTCCTAATGACGATGGATAACTCAAATTGCGTCGAGATTCAATACATCGTCCTCCTGCCGACTTGTATCCAAGGGGATATTGCTGTCTCGGGCATCATAAGATCCTTCTCCTGTGAGTAGATTTTCGAATCCCACGAAAAACTGATAGTTAATTGTAACGTTCAGGGCCTCCCAATGACGATGGAACACTCAAATTGCGTCGAGATTCAATATATCGTTCTTCAGCCGACTTGTCTCCAAGGGTCTATTGCGGCCTCGGGCACCTTATCGTCGGTCTCCTGTGAGTCTAGATTTTCGAATCCGACTCAGAACTGATAGTTAATTGTAACGTTCAGGGCCTCCTAATGACGATGGAACACTCAAATTGCGTCGCGATCCAATACATCGTCGTTCAGCCGACTTGTCTCCAAGGGTCTATTGCTTTCTCCTGCACCTTATTGTCGTTCTTCTGTGAGTCTAGTTCATCGATTCCGACGCAAAACTGAATGTTAATTGTAACGTTCAGGGCCTCCTAATGACGATGGAACACTCAAATTGCGTCGAGATTCAATACATCGTTCTCCAGCCGACTTGTCTCTAAGGGTCTATTGCAGCCTCGGGCACCTTATGATCGTTCTCCTGTGAGTCTAGATTTTCGAATCCGACGCAAAACTGATAGTTAATTGTATCGTTCTGGGCCTCCTAATGACGATGGAGCACTCAAATTGCGTCGCGATTCAATACATCGTCCTCCACTGGACTGGTCTCCAAGGGAATGTTGCTGCCTCAGGCACCTTATGGTCCGTCTCCAGTAAGTCTAGATTTTCGAATCCGACGCTAAACTGATAGTTAATTGTAACGTTCTGGGCCTCCTAATGACGATGGAACACTCAAATTGCGTCGCGATCCAATACATCGTCCTTCTGCCGACTTGACTACAAGGGTCTTTTGCTGCCTCGAGCACCTTATCGTCGGTCTCCTGTGATTCTAGATTTTCGAATCCGAACCAGAACTGATAGTTAATTGTATCGCTCAGGATCTCCTAATGACGATGGAACACTCAAATTGCGTCGCGATCCAATACATCGTCCTTCAGCCGACTTGTCTCCAAGGGTCTATTGCTGCCTCGGGCTCCTTATCGTCGGTCTCCTGTGAGTCAAGAATTTCGAAACCGACGCAGAACTGATAGTTAATTGTAGCCTTCAGGGCCTCCTAATGACGATGGAACACTCAAATTGCGTCGAGATTCAATACATCGATCTCCAGCCGACTTGTCTCCAAGGGTCTATTGCAGCCTCGGGCACCTTATGATCGTTCTCCTGTGAGTAGATTTTTCGAATCCCACGCAAAACTGATAGTTAATTGTAACGTTCAGGGCCTCCAAATGACGATGGAACACTCTAATTGCGTCGAGATTCAATACATCGTTCTCCAGCCGACTTGTCTCTAAGGGTCTATTGCAGCCTCGGGCACCTTATGATCGTTCTCCTGTGAGTCTAGATTTTCTAATCCGAAGCAAAACTGATTGTCAATTGTAACGTTCAGGGCCTCCTAATGACGATGGAACACTCAAATTGCGTCGAGATTCAATATATCGTCCTCCAGCCGACCTGTATCCAAGGGGATATTGCTGTCTTGGGCATCATATGATCCTTCTCTTGTGAGTAGATTTTCGAATCGCACGCAAAACTGATAGTTAATTGTAACGTTCAGGGCCTCCTAATGACGATGAACACTCAAATTGCGACGAGATCCAATTCATCGTCCTTCAGCCGACTTGTCTCCAAGGGTCTATTGCTGCCTCGGGACCCTTATCGTCGCTCTCCTGTGAGTCTAGATTTTCTAATCCGACGCAAAACTGATTGTTAATTGTAACGTTCAGTGCCTCCTAATGTCGATGGAACACTCAAATTGCGTCGAGATTCAATACATCGTCCTTCAGCTGACTTATCTCCAAAGATATATTGCTGCCTCGGGCACCTTATGATCGTTCTCCTGTGAGCCTAGATTTTTGAACCCGACGCAAAACTGATAGTTAATTGTAACGTTCAGGGCCTCCTAATGACGATGAACACTCAAATTGCGACGAGATCCAATTCATCGTCCTTCAGCCGACTTGTCTCCAAGGTTCTATTGCTGCCTCGGGGACCATGTGGTCGTTCTCCTGTGAGTCTAGATTTTCTAATCCGACGCAAAACCGATTGTTAATTGTAACGTTCAGGTCCTCTCAATGACGATGGCACACTCAAATTGCGTCGAGATTCAATACATCGTCCTTCAGCCGACTTGTCTCCAAGGGTATATTGCTGACTCGGGCACCTTATGATCGTTCTCCTGTGAGTCTAGATTTTCGAACCCGACGCAAAACTGATAGTTAATTGTATCGTTCAGGGCCTCCTAATGACGATGGAGCACTCAAATTGCGTCGCGATTCGATACATCGTTCTCCAGCGGAATGGTCTCCAAGGGGATATTGCTGCCTCGGGCACCTTATGGTCCGTCTCCAGTAAGTCTAGATTTTCGAATCCAACGCAAAACTGATAGTTAATAGTAACGTTCAGGGCCACCTAATGACCATGGAACATTCAAATTGCGTCGAGATTCAATACATCGGCCTTCAGACGACTTGTCTCCAAGGGGATATTGCTTTCTCGGGCACCTTATTGTCGTTCTCCTGTGAGTCTAGTTCATCGATTCCGACGCAAAACTGATTGTTAATTGTAACGTTCAGGGCCTCCTAATGACGATGGAACACACAAATTGCGTCGAGATTCAATACATCGTCCTTCAGCTGACTTGTCTCCAAAGGTATATTGCTGCCTCGGGCACCTTATGATCGTTCTCCTGTGAGTCTAGATTTTCGAATCCGACGCAAAACTAATAGTTAATTGTAACGTTCAGGGCCTCCTAACGACGGTGAAGCACTCAAATTGCGTCGCGATCCAATACATCGTCCTTCTGCCGACTTGACTTCAAGGGTCTTTTGCTGCCTCGAGCACCTTATGATCGTTCTCCTGTGAGTCTAGATTTTCGAATCCGACGCAAAACTGATAGATAATTGTAACGTCCAGGGCCTCCTAATGACGATTTAGCACTCAAATTGCATCGCGATTCAATACATCGTCCTCCAGCGGACTGGTCTCCAAGAGAATATTGCTGCCTCGGGCACCTTATGGTCCGTCTCCAGTAAGTCTAGATTTTCGAATCCGACGCAAAACTGATAGTTAATAGTAACGTTCAGGGCCACCTAATGACCATGGAACATTCAAATTGCGTCGAGATTCAATACATCGGCCTCCAGCCGACTTGTCTCTTGCCTCGAGCACTATGTGGTCATTCTCCTGTGAGTCTAGATTTTCTAATCCGACGCAAAACTGATTGTTAATTGCAACGTTCAGGGGCTCCTAATGACGATGGAGCACTCAAACTGCGTCGCGATTCGATACAACGTCCTCCAGCGGACTGGTCTCCAAGGGGATATTGCTGCCTCGGGCACCTTATGGTCCGTCTCCAGTAAGTCTAGATTTTCGAATCCGACGCAAAACTGATTGTTAATTGTAACGTCCAGGGCCTCCTAATGACGATGGAACACTCTAATTGCGTCGAGATTCAATACATCGTCCTTCAGCCGACTTGTCTCCAAGGGTCTATTGCTGCCTCGGGCACCTTATCGTCGGTCTCCTGTGATTCTAGATTTTCGAATCCGACGCAGAACTGATAGTTAATTGTAGCCTTCAGGGCCTCCTAATGACGATGGAACACTCAAATTGCGTCGAGATTCAATACATCGTTCTCCAGCCGACTTGTCTCCAAGGGTCTATTGCAGCCTCTGGTACCTTATGATCGTTCTCCTGTGAGTCCAGATTTTCGAATCCGACGCAAAACTGATAGTTAATAGTAACGTTAAGGGCCACCAAATGACCATGGAACATTCAAATTGCGTCGAGATTCAATACATCGGCCTCCAGCCGACTTGTCTCCAAGGGTCTATTGCTGCCTCGGGCACCATGTGGTCGTTCTCCTGTGAGTCTAGATTTTCTAATCCGACGCAAAACTGACTGTTAATTGTAACGTTCAGGGCCTCCTAATGACGATGGGACACTCAAATTGCGTTGCGATTCAATACATCGTCCTCCAGCGGACTGGACTCCAAGGGGATATTGCTGCCTCGGGCACCTCCAGTAAGTCTAGATATTCGAATCCGACGCAAAACTAATAGTTAATTTAACGTTCAGGTCCTCCTAATGACGATGGCGCACTCAAATTGCGTCGAGATTCAATACATCGTCCTTCAGCCGACTTGTCTCCAAGGGTATATTGCTGACTCGGGCACCTTATGATCGTTCTCCTGTGAGTCTAGATTTTCGAACCCGACGCAAAACTGATGGTTAATTGTAACGTTCAGGGCCTCCTAATGACGATGGAGCACTCAAATTGCGTCGCGATTCGATACATCGTTCTCCAGCGAAATGGTCTCCAAGGGGATATTGCTGCCTCGGGCACCTTATGGTCCGTCTCCAGTAAGTCTAGATTTTCGAATCCGACGCAAAACTGATTGTTAATTGTAACGTCCTGGGCCTCCTAATGACGATGGAACACTCTAATTGCGTCGAGATTCAATACATCGTCCTACATCCGACTTGTCTCCAAGGGTCTATTGCTGCCTCGGGCACCTTATCGTCGGTCTCCTGTGATTCTAGATTTTCGAATCCGACGCAGAACTGATAGTTAATTGTAGCCTTCAGGGCCTCCTAATGACGATGGAACACTCAAATTGCGTTGAGATTCAATACATCGTTCTCCAGCCGACTTGTCTCCAAGTGTCTATTGCAGACTCTGGCACCTTATGATCGTTCTCCTGTGAGTCCAGATTTTCGAATCCGACGCAAAACTGATAGTTAATAGTAACGTTAAGGGCCACCAAATGACCATGGAACATTCTAATTGCGTCGAGATTCAATACATCGGCCTCCAGCCGACTTGTCTCCAAGGGTCTATTGCTGCCTCGGGCACCATGTGGTCGTTCTCCTGTGAGTCTAGATTTTCTAATCCGACGCAAAACTGAATGTTAATTGTAACGTTCAGGGCCTCCTAATGACGATGGAACACTCAAATTGCGTTGCGATTCAATACATCGTCCTTCAGCCGACTTGTCTCCAAGGGTATATTGCTGACTCGGGCACCTTATGATCGTTGTTCTGTGAGTCTAGATTTTCGAACCCGACGCAAAACTGATAGTTAATTGTAACGTTCAGGGCCTCCTAATGACGATGGAGCACTCAAATTGCGTCGCGATTCGATACATCGTTCTCCAGCGGAATGGTCTCCAAGGGGATATTGCTGCCTCAGGCACCTTATAGTCCGTCTCCAGTAAGTCTAGATTTTCGAATCCAACGCAAAACTGATAGTTAATTGAAACGCTCAGGGCCTCCTAATGACGATGGAACACTCAAATTGCGTCGAGATTCAATACATCGTCCTTCCGACGACTTGTCTCAAGGGGATATTGCTTTCTCGGGCACCTTATTGTCGTTCTCCTGTGAGTCTAGTTCATCGATTCCGACGCAAAACTGATTGTTAATTGTAACGTTCAGGGCCTCCTAATGACGATGGAACACTCAAATAGCGTCGAGATTCAATACATCGTCCTTCAGCTGACTTGTCTCCAAAGGTATATTGCTGCCTCGGGCACCTTATGATCGTTCTCCTGTGAGTCTAGGTTTTCGAATCCGACGCAAAACTGATAGTTAATTGTAACGTTCAGGGCCTCCTAATGACGATTTAGCACTCAAATTGCGTCGCGATTCAATACATCGTCCTCCACTGGACTGGTCTCCAAGGGGATGTTGCTGCCTCGGGCACCTTATGGTCCGTCTCCAGTAAGTCTAGATTTTCGAATCCGACGCAAAACTGATAGTTAATTGTATCGCTCAGGGCCTCCAAATGACGATGGAACACTCAAATTGCGTCGCGATCCAATACATCGTCCTTCTGCCGACTTGACTTCAAGGGTCTTTTGCTGCCTCGAGCACCTCCTGTGAGTCTAGATTTTCGAATCCGACGCAAAACTGATAGTTAATTGTAACGTTCAGGGCCTCCTAATGACGATTTAGCACTCAAATTGCGTCGCGATTCAATACATCGTCCTCCAGGGGACTGGTCTCCAAGGGAATATTGCTGCCTCGAGCACCTTATGGTCCGTCTCCAGTAAGTCTAGATTTTCGAATCCGACGCAAAACTGATAATTAATAGTAACGTTCAGGGCCACCTAATGACCATGGAACATTCAAATTGCGTCGAGATTCAATACATCGGCCTCCAGCCGACTTGTCTCTTGCCTCGGGCACTATGTGGTTTTTCTCCTGTGAGTCTAGATTTTCTAATCCGACGCAAAACTGATTGTTAATTGTAACGTTCAAGGGCTCCTAATGACGATGGAGCACTCAAATTGCGTCGCGATTCGATACAACGTCCTCCAGAGGACTGGTCTCCAAGGGGATATTGCTGCCTCGGGCACCTTATGGTCCGTCTCCAGTAAGTCTAGATTTTCGAATCCGACGCAAAACTGAATGTTAATTGTAACGTCCAGGGCCTCCTAATGACGATGGAACACTCTAATTGCGTCGAGATTCAATACATCGTCCTTCAGCCGACTTGTCTCCAAGGGTCTATTGCTGCCTCGGGCACCTTATCGTCGGTCTCCTGTGATTCTAGATTTTCGAATCCGACGCAGAACTGATAGTTAATTGTAGCCTTCAGGGCCTCCTAATGACGATGGAACACTCAAATAGCGTCGAGATTCAATACATCGTTCTCCAGCCGACTTGTCTCCAAGGGTCTATTGCAGCCTCTGGCACCTTATGATCGATCTCCTGTGAGTCCAGATTTTCGAATCCGACGCAAAACTGATAGTTAATAGTAACGTTAAGGGCCACCAAATGACCATGGAACATTCAAATTGCGTCGAGATTCAATACATCGTCCTCCAGCGGACTGGACTCCAAGGGGATCTTGCTGCCTCGGGCACCTCCAGTGAGTCTAGATATTCGAATCCGACGCAAAACTAATAGTTAATTTAACGTTCAGGTCCTCCTAATGACAATGGCGCACTCACATTGCGTCGAGAATCAATACATCGTCCTTCAGCCGACTTGAATCCAAGGTGATATTGCTGACTCGGGCACCTTATGATCGTTCTCCTGTGAGTCTAGATTTTCGAACCCGACGCAAAACTGATAGTTAATTGTAACGTTCAGGGCCTCCTAATGACGATGGAACATTCAAATTGCGTCGAGATTCAATACATCGGCCTCCAGCCGACTTGTCTCCAAGGGTCTATTGCTGCCTCGGGCACCATGTGGTCGTTCTCCTGTGAGTCTAGATTTTCTAATCCGACGCAAAACTGATTGTTAATTGTAACGTTCAGGCCCTCCTAATGACGATGGAACACTCAAATTGCGTCGCGATCCAATACATCGTCCTTCTGCCGACTTGACTTCAAGGGTCTTTTGCTGCCTCGAGCACCTTATGATCGTTCTCCTGTGAGTCTAGATTTTCGAATCCGACGCAAAACTGATAGTTAATAGTAACGTTCAGGGCCACCTAATGACCATGGAACATTCAAATTGCGTCGAGATTCAATACATCGGCCTCCAGCCGACTTGTCTCTTGCCTCGGGCACTATGTGGTCATTCTCCTGTGAGTCTAGATTTTCTAATCCGACGCAAAACTGATTGTTAATTGTAACGTTCAAGGGCTCCTAATGACGATGGAGCACTCAAATTGCGTCGCGATTCGATACAACGTCCTCCAGCGGACTGGTCTCCAAGGGGATATTGTTGCCTCGGGCACCTTATGATCGTTCTCCTGTGAGTCTAGATTTTCGAATCCGACGCAAAACTGAATGTTAATTGTAACGTCCAGGGCCTCCTAATGACGATGGAACACTCTAATTGCGTCGAGATTCAATGCATCGTCCTTCAGCCGACTTGTCTCCAAGGGTCTATTGCTGCCTCGGGCACCTTATCGTCGGTCTCCTGTGATTCTAGATTTTCGAATCCGACGCAGAACTGATAGTTAATTGTAGCCTTCAGGGCCTCCTAATGAGGATGGAACACTCAAATTGCGTCGAGATTCAATACATCGTTCTCCAGCCGACTTGTCTCCAAGGGTCTATTGCAGCCTCTGGCACCTTACGATCGTTCTCCTGTGAGTCCAGATTTTCGAATCCGACGCAAAACTGATAGTTAATAGTAACGTTAAGGGCCACCAAATGACCATGGAACATTCAAATTGCGTCGAGATTCAATACATCGTCCTCCAGCGGATGGACTCCAAGGGGATATTGCTGCCTCGGGCACCTCCAGTAAGTCTAGATATTCGAATCCGACGCAAAACTAATAATTAATTTAACGTTCAGGTCCTCCTAATGACGATGGCGCACTCAAATTGCGTCGAGATTCAATACATCGTCCTTCAGCCGACTTGTATCCAAGGGGATATTGCTGACTCGGGCACCTTATGGTCGTTCTCCTGTGAGTCTAGATTTTCGAACCCGACGCAAAACTGATAGTTAATTGTAACGTTCAGGGCCTCCTAATGACGATGGAACACTCAAATTGCGTCGAGATTCAATACATCGTCCTCCAGCGGACTGGTCTCCAAGGGAATATTGCAGCCTCGGGCACCTTATGGTCGTTCTCCTGTGAGTCTAGATTTTCTTTACCGACGCAAAACTGATTATTAATTGTAATGTTCAGGGCCTCCTAATGACGATGGAACGCTCAAATTGCGTCGAGATTCAATACATCGTTCTCAAGCCGACTTGTCTCCAAGGGTCTATTGCAGCCTCGGGCACCTTATGATCGTTCTCCTGTGAGTCTAGATTTTCTAATCCGACGCAAAACTGATTGTTAATTGTAACGTTCAGGGGAATGACGATGGAACACTCAAATTGCGTCGAGATTCAATACATCGTCCTTCAGCCGACTTGTGTCCAAGGGTCTATTGCTTCCTCGGGCACGTTATGGTCATTCTCGTGTGAGTCTAGATTTTCGAATCCCACGCATAACTGATAGTTTATTGTAACGTTGAGCGCCTCCTAGTTACGATGGAATACACAAATTGCGTCGCGATTCAATACATCGTCCTCCAGCGGACTGGTCTCCAAGGGAATATTGCTGCCTCGGGCACCTTATGGTCCGTCTCCAGTAAGTCTAGATTTTCGAATCCGACGCAAAACTGTTAGTTAATTGTAACGTTCAGGGCCTCCTAATGACGATGAACACTCAAATTGCGACGAGATCCTATACATCGTACTTCAGGCGACTTGTCTCCAAGGGTCTATTGCTGCCTCGGGCACCTTATGATCGTTCTCCTGTGAGTCTAGATTTTCGAACCCGACGCAAAACTGTTAGTTAATAGTAACGTTCAGGGCCACCTAATGACCATGGAACATTCAAATTGCGTCGAGATTCAATACATCGGCCTCCAGCCGACTTGTATCCAAGTGATTTTGCTGTCTCGGGCATCATATGATCCTTCTCCTGTGAGTAGATTTTCGAATCCCACGCAAAACTGATACTTAATTGTAACGTTCAGGGCCTCCTAATGACAATGGAACACTCTAATTGCGTCGAGATTCAATACATCGTCCTTCAGCCGACTTGTCTCCAAGGGTCTATTGCTGCCTCGGGCACCTTATCGTCGGTCTCCTGTGATTCTAGATTTTCGAATCCGACGCAGAACTGATAGTTAATTGTAGCTTTCAGGGCCTCCTAATGACGATGAAACACTCAAATTGCGTCGAGATTCAATACATCGTTCTCCAGCCGACTTTTCTCCAAGGGTCTATTGCAGCCTCTGGCACCTTATGATCGTTCTCCTGTGAGTCCAGATTTTCGAATCCGACGCAAAACTGATAGTTAATAGTAACGTTAAGGGCCACCAAATGACCATGGAACATTCAAATTGCGTCGAGATTCAATACATCGGCCTCCAGCAGACTTGTGTCCAAGGGTCTATTGCAGCCTCGGGCACCTTATGGTCGTTCTCCTGTGAGTCTAGATTTTCTAATCCGACGCAAAACTGATTGTTAATTGTAACGTTCAGGGCCTCCTAATGACGATGGAGCACTCAAATTGCGTCGCGATCCAATACATCGTTCTCCAGCTGACTTGTCTCCAAGGGTCTATTGCTGCCTGGGGCACCTTATGGTCGTTCTCCTGTGAGTCTAGATTTTCTAATCCGACGCAAAACTGATTGATAATTGTAACGTTCAGGGCCTCCTAATGACGATGGAGCACTCAAATTGCGTTGCGATTCAATACATCGTCCTCCAGCGGACTGGACTCCAAGGGGATATTGCTGCCTCGGGCACCTCCAGTAAGTCTAGATATTCGAATCCGACGCAAAACTAATAGTTAATTTAACGTTCAGGTCCTCCTAATGACGATGGCGCACTCAAATTGCGTCGAGATTCAATACATCGTCCTTCAGCCGACTTGTCTCCAAGGGTATATTGCTGACTCGGGCACCTTATGATCGTTCTCCTGCGAGTCAAGATTTTCGAACCCGACGCAAAACTGATAGTTAATTGTAACGTTCAGGGCCTCCTAATGACGATGGAACACTCAAATTGCGTCGAGATTCAATACATCGTCCTTCAGCTGACTTGTCTCCAAAGGTATATTGCTGCCTCGGCACCTAATGATCGTTCTCCTGTGAGTCTAGATTTTCGAACCCGACGCAAAACTGTTAGTTAATAGTAACGTTCAGGGCCACCTAATGACCATGGAACATTCAAATTGCGTCGAGATTCAATACATCGGCCTCCAGCCGACTTGTCTCTTGCCTCGGGCACCATGTTGTCGTTCTGCTGTGAGTCTAGATTTTCTAATCCGACGCAAAACTGATTGTTAATTGTAACGTTCAGGGCCTCCTAATGACGATGGAACACTCAAATTTCGTCGAGATTCAATACATCGTCCTTCAGCCGACTTGTCTCCAAGGGTCTATTGCAGCCTCGGGCACCTTATGGTCGTTCTCCTGTGAGTCTAGATTTTCTTTACCGACGCAAAACTGATTATTAATTGTAATGTTCAGGGCCTCCTAATGACGATAGAACACTCAAATTGCGTCGAGATTCAATACATCGGCCTCCAGCCGACTTGTCTCTTGCCTCGGGAACCATGTGGTCGTTCTCCTGTGAGTCTAGATTTTCGAATCCGACGCAAAACTGATTGTTAATTGTAACGTTCAGGGCCTCCTAATGACGATGTTGTTGTTGTTGTTGTTGTTGTGGTCTTCAGTCCTGAGACTGGTTTGATGCAGCTCTCCATGCTACTCTATCCTGTGCAAGCTTTTTCATCTCCCAGTACCTACTGCAACCTACATCCTTCTGAATCTGCTTAGTGTATTCATCTCTTGGTCTCCCTCTACGATTTTTACCCTCCACGCTGCCCTCCAATACTAAATTGGTGATCCCTTGATGCCTCAGAACATGTCCTACCAACCGATCCCTTCTTCTGGTCAAGTTGTGCCACAAACTTCTCTTCTCCCCAATCCTATTCAATACTTCGTCATTAGTTATGTGATCTACCCATCTAATCTTCAGCATTCTTCTGTAGCACCACATTTCGAAAGCTTCTATTCTCTTCTTGTCCAAACTATTTATCGTCCATGTTTCACTTCCATACATGGCTACACTCCATACGAATACTTTCAGAAATGACTTCCTGACACTTAAATCAATACTGGATGTTAACAAATTTCTCTTCTTCAGAAACGCTTTCCTCGCCATTGCCAGCCTACATTTTATATCCTCTCTACTTCGACCATCATCAGTTATTTTGCTCCCCAAATAGCAAAACTCCTTTACTACTTTAAGTGCCTCATTTCCTAATCTAATTCCCTCAGCATCACCCGACTTAATTAGACTACATTCCATTATCCTTGTTTTGCTTTTGTTGATGTTCATCTTATATCCTCCTTTCAAGACACTGTCCATTCCATTCAACAGCTCTTCCAAGTCCTTTGCTGTCTCTGACAGAATTACAATGTCATCGGCGAACCTCAAAGTTTTTATTTCTTCTCCATGAATTTTAATACCTACTCCGAATTTTTCTTTTGTTTCCTTTCCTGCTTGCTCAATATACAGATTGAACAACATCGGGGAGAGGCTACAACCCTGTCTTACTCCCTTCCCAACCACTGCTACCCTTTCATGTCCCTCGACTCTTATAACTGCCATCTGGTTTCTGTACAAAGTGTAAATAGCCTTTCGCTCCCTGTATTTTACCCCCGCCACCTTTAGAATTTTAAAGAGAGTATTCCAGTCAACATTGTCAAAAGCTTTCTCTAAGTCTACAAATGCTAGAAACGTAGGTTTGCCTTTCCTTAATCTTTCTTCTAAGATAAGTCGTAAGGTCAGTATTGCCTCACGTGTTCCAGTGTTTCTACGGAATCCAAACTGATCTTCCCCGAGGTTGGCTTCTACTAGTTTTTCCATTCGTCTGTAAAGAATTCGTGTTAGTATTTTGCAGCTGTGACTTATTAAGCTGATAGTTCGGTAATTTTCACATCTGTCAACACCTGCTTTCTTTGGGATGGGAATTATTATATTCTTCTTGAAGTCTGAGGGTATTTCGCCTGTTTCATACATCTTGCTCACCAGATGGTAGAGTTTTGTCAGGACTGGCTCTCCCACGGCCGTCAGTAGTTCCAATGGAATATTGTCTACTCCGGGGGCCTTGTTTCGACTCAGGTCTTTCAGTGCTCTGTCAAACTCTTCACGCAGTATCATATCTCCCATTTCATCTTCATCTACATCCTCTTCCATTTCCATAATATTGTCCTCAAGTACATCGCCCTTGTATAGACCCTCTATATACTCCTTCCACCTTTCTGCTTTCCCTTCTTTGCTTAGAACTGGGTTTCCATCTGAGCTCTTGATATTCATACAAGTCGTTCTCTTATCTCCAAAGGTCTCTTTGATTTTCCTATAGGCGGTATCTATCTTACCCCTAGTGAGATAGGCCTCTACATCCTTACATTTGTCCTCTAGCCATCCCTGCTTAGCCATTTTGCACTTCCTGTCGATCTCATTTTTGAGACGTTTGTATTCCTTTTTGCCTGTTTCACTTACTGCATTTTTATATTTTCTCCTTTCATCAAGTAAATTCAGTATTTCTTCTGTTACCCAAGGATTTCTACTAGCCCTCGTCTTTTTACCTACTTGATCCTCTGCTGCCTTCACTACTTCATCCCTCAAAGCTACCCATTCTTCTTCTACTGTATTTATTTCCCCCATCCCTGTCAATTGCTCCCTTATGCTCTCCCTGAATCTCTGTACAACCTCTGGTTCTTTTAGTTTATCCAGGTCCCATCTCCTTAAATTCCCACCTTTTTGCAGTTTCTTCAGTTTTAATCTACAGGTCATAACCAATAGATTGTGGTCAGAGTCCACATCTGCCCCTGGAAATGTCTTACAATTTAAAACCTGGTTCCTAAATCTCTGTCTTACCATTATATAATCTATCTGATACCTTTTAGTATCTCCAGGGTTCTTCCATGTATACAACCTTCTTTCATGATTCTTAAACCAAGTGTTAGCTATGATTATGTTGTGCTCTGTGCAAAATTCGACCAGGCGGCTTCCTCTTTCATTTCTGTCCCCCAATCCATATTCACCTACTATGTTTCCTTCTCTCCCTTTTCCTACACTCGAATTCCAGTCACCCATGACTATTAAATTTTCATCTCCCTTCACAATCTGAATAATTTCTTTTATTTCATCATACATTTCTTCAATTTCTTCGTCATCTGCAGAGCTAGTTGGCATATAAACTTGTACTACTGTAGTAGGCGTGGGCTTCGTATCTATCTTGGCCACAATAATGCGTTCACTATGCTGTTTGTAGTAGCTTACCCGCATTCCTATTTTCCTATTCATTATTAAACCTACTCCTGCATTACCCCTATTTGATTTTGTGTTTATAACCCTGTAGTCACCTGACCAGAAGTCTTGTTCCTCCTGCCACCGAACTTCACTAATTCCCACTATATCTAACTTCAACCTATCCATTTCCCTTTTTAAATTTTCTAACCTACCTGCCCGATTAAGGGATCTGACATTCCACGCTCCGATCCGTAGAACGCCAGTTTTCTTTTTCCTGATAACGACATCCTCTTGAGTAGTCCCCGCCCGGAGATCCGAATGGGGGAATATTTTACCTCCGGAATATTTTACCCAAGAGGACGCCATCATCATGTAATCATACAGTAAAGCTGCATGCCCTCGGGAAAAATTACGGCTGTAGTTTCCCCTTGCTTTCAGCCGTTCGCAGTACCAGCACAGCAAGGCCGTTTTGGTTATTGTTACAAGGCCAGATCAGTCAATCATCCAGACTGTTGCCCTTGCAACTACTGAAAAGGCTGCTGCCCCTCTTCAGGAACCACACGTTTGTCTGGCCTCTCAACAGATACCCCTCCGTTGTGGTTGCACCTACGGTACGGCTATCTGTATCGCTGAGGTACGCAAGCCTCCCCACCAACGGCAAGGTCCATGGTTCATGACGATGGAGCACTCAAATTGCGTCTCGATTCGATACAACGTCCTCCAGCGGACTGGTCTCCAAGGGGATATTGCTGCCTCGGGCACCTTATGGTCCGTCTCCAGTAAGTCTAGATTTTCGAATCCGACGCAAAACTGATTGTTAATTGTAACGTCCAGGGCCTCCTAATGACGATGGAACACTCAAATTGCGTCGAGATTCAATACATCGTTCTCCAGCCGACTTGTCTCCAAGGGTCTATTGCAGCCTCTGGCACCTTATGATCGTTCTCCTGTGAGTCCAGATTTTCGAATCCGACGCAAAACTGATAGTTAATAGTAACGTTAAGAGCCACCAAATGACCATGGAACATTCAAATTGCGTCGAGATTCAATACATCGGCCTCCAGCCGACTTGTCTCCAATGGTCTACTGCTGCCTCGGGCACCATGTGGTCGTTCTCCTGTGAGTCTAGATTTTCTAATCCGACGCAAAACTGATTGTTAATTGTAACGTTCAGGGCCTCCTAATGACGATGGAACACTCAAATTTCGACGAGATTCAATACCTCGTCCTTCAGCCGACTTCTGTCCAAGGGTCTATTGCAGCCTCGGGCACCTTATGGTCGTTCTCCTGTGAGTCTAGATTTTCTAATCCGACGCAAAACTGTTAATTGTGACGTTCAGGGCCTCCTAATGACGATGGACCACTCAAATTGCGTCGCGATCCAATACATCGTTCTCCAGCTGACTTGTCTCCAAGGGTCTATTGCTGCCTGGGGCACCTTATGATCGTTCTCCTGTGGGTCTAGATTTTCGAATCCAACGCAAAACTGATAGTTAATTGTAACGTTCAGGGCCTCCTAATGACGATGGAGCACTCAAATTGCGTTGCGATTCAATACATCGTCCTCCAGCGGACTGGACTCCAAGGGGATATTGCTGCCTCGGGCACCTCCAGTAAGTCTAGATATTCGAATCCGACGCAAAACTAATAGTTAATTTAACGTTCAGGTCCTCCAAATGACGATGGCCCACTCAAATTGCATTTAGATTCAATATATTGTACTTCAGCCGACTTGTCTCCAAGGGTATATTGCTGACTCGGGCACCTTATGATCGTTCTCCTGTGAGTGTAGATTTTCGAATCCGACGCAAAACTGATAGTTAATTGTAACGTTCAGGGCCTCCTAATGACGATTTAGACCTCAAATTGCGTCGCGATTCAATACATCGTCCTCCAGCGGACTGGTCTCCAAGGGAATATTGCTGCCTCGGGGACCTTATGGTCCGTCTCCAGTAAGTCTAGATTTTCGAATCCGACGCAAAACTGATAGTTAATTGTAACGTTCAGGGCCTCCTAATGACGATGAACACTCAAATTGCGACGAGATCCAATACATCGTTCTTCAGCCGACTTGTCTCCAAGGGTCTATTGCTGCCTCGGGCACCTTATGATCGTTCTCCTGTGAGTCTAGATTTTCGAACCCGACGCAAAACTGTTAGTTAATAGTAACGTTCAGGGCCACCTAATGACCATGGAACATTCAAATTGCGTCGAGATTCAATACATCGGCCTCCAGCCGACTTGTCTCTTGCCTCGGGCACCATGTGGTCGTTCTGCTGTGAGTCTAGATTTTCTAATCCGACGCAAAACTGTTAATTGTGACGTTCAGCGCCTCCTAATGACGATGGAACACTCAAATTTCGACGAGATTCAATACCTCGTCCTTCAGCCGACTTCTGTCCAAGGGTCTATTGCAGCCTCGGGCACCTTATGGTCGTTCTCCTGTGAGTCTAGATTTTCTAATCCGACGCAAAACTGTTAATTGTGACGTTCAGCGCCTCCTAATGACGATGGAACACTCAAATTTCGTCGAGATTCAATTCATCGTCCTTCAGCCGACTTGTCTCCAAGGGTCTATTGCAGCCTCGGGCACCTTATGGTCGTTCTCCTGTGAGTTTAGATTTTCTTTACCAACGCAAAACTGATTATTAATTGTAATGTTCAGGGCCTCCTAATGACGATGGAACACTCAAATTGCGTCGAGATTCAATACATCGTTCTCCAGCCGACTTGTCTCCAAGGGTCTATTGCAGCCTCGGGCACCTTATGATCGTTCTCCTGTGATTCTAGATTTTCTAATCCGACGCAAACCTGATTGTTAATTGTAACGTTCAGGGTAATGACGATGTAACACCCAAATTGCGTCGAGATTCAATACATCGTCCTTCAGCCCACTTGTCTCCAAGGGTCTATTGCTTCCTCGGGCACCTTATGGTCATTCTCCTGTGAGTCTAGATTTTCGAATCCGACGCATAACTGATAGTTTATTGTAACGTTGAGCGCTTCCTAGTTACGATGGAACACACAAATTGCGTCGCGATTCAATACATCGTCCTCCAGCGGACTGGTCTCCAAGGAAATATTGCTGCCTCGGGCACCTTATGGTCCGTCTCCAGTAAGTCAAGATTTTCGAATCCGACGCAAAACTGATAGTTAATTGTAACGTTCAGGGCCTCCTAATGACGATGAACACTCAAATTGCGACGAGATCCAATACATCGTTCCCCAGCCGACTTCTCTCCAAGGGTCTATTGCAGCCTCTGGCACCTTATCATCGTTCTCCTGTGAGTCCAGATTTTCGAATCCGACGCAAAAGTGATAGTTAATAGTAACGTTAAGGGCCACCAAATGACCATGGAACATTCAAATTGTGTCGAGATTCAATACATCGGCCTCCAGCCGACTTGTCTCCAAGGTCTATTGCTGCCTCGGGCACCTTATGATCGTTCTCCTGTGAGTCTAGATTTTCGAACCTGACGCAAAACTGTTAGTTAATAGAAACGTTCAGGGCCACCTAATGACAATGGAACATTCAAATTGCGTCGAGATTCAATACATCGGCCTCCAGCCGACTTGTCTCTTGCCTCGGGAACCATGTGGACGATCTGCTGTGAGTCTAGATTTTCTAATCCGACGCAAAACTGATTGTTAATTGTAACGTTCAGGGCCTCCTAATGACGATGGAGCATTCAAATTGCGTCGCGATTCGATACAACGTCCTCCAGCGGACTGGTCTCCAGGGGGATATTGCTGCCTCGGGCACCTTATGGTCCGTCTCCAGTAAGTCTAGATTTTCGAATCCGACGCAAAACTGATAGTTAATTGTAACGTCCAGGGCCTCCTAATGACGATGGAACACTCAAATTGCGTCGAGATTCAATACATCGTTCTCCAGCCGACTTGTCTCCAAGGGTCTATTGCAGCCTCTGGCACCTTATGATCGTTCTCCTGTGAGTCCAGATTTTCGAATCCGACGCAAAACTGATAGTTAATAGTAACGTTAATGGCCACCAAATGACCATGGAACATTCAAATTGTGTCGAGATTCAATACATCGGCCTCCAGCCGACTTGTCTCCAAGGTCTATTGCTGCCTCGGGCACCATGTGGTCGTTCTCCTGTGAGTCTAGATTTTCTAATCCGACGCAAAACTGATTGTTAATTGTAACGTTCAGGGCCTCCTAATGACGATGGAACACTCAAATTTCTACGAGATTCAATACATCGTCCTTCAGCCGACTTGTGTCCAAGGGTCTATTGCAGCCTCGGGCACCTTATGGTCGTTCTCCTGTGAGTCTAGATTTTCTAATCCGACGCAAAACTGTTAATTGTAACGTTCAGGGCCTCCTAATGACGATGGAGCACTCAAATTGCGTCGCGATTCGATACAACGTCCTCCAGCGGACTGGTCTCCAGGGGGATATTGCTGCCTCGGGCACCTTATGGTCCGCCTCCAGTAAGACTCGATATTCGAATCCGACGCAAAACTGATAGTTAATTGTAACGTTCAGGTCCTCCTAATGACGATGGCACACTCAAATTGCGTCGAGATTCAATACATCGTCCTTCAGCTGACTTGTCTCCAAAGGTATATTGCTGCATCGGGCACCTTATGATCGTTCTCCTGTGAGTCTAGATTTTCGAACCCGACGAAAAACTGATAGTTAATTGTAACGTTCAGGGCCTCCTAATGACGATGGAACACTCAAATTGCGTCGCGAACCAATACATTGTCCTTCATCCGACTTGTCTCCAAGGGTCCATTGCTTTCTCGGGCACCTTATTGTCGTTCTCCTGTGGGTCTAGTTCATCCATTCCGACGCAAAACTGATTGGTAATTGTAACGTTCAGGGCCTCCCAATGACGATGGAACACTCAAATTGCGTCGAGATTCAATTTATCTTCCTCCAGCCGACTTGTATCCGAGGGGATATTGCTGTCTCGGGCACCTTATGGTCGTTCTCCTGTGAGTCTAGATTTTCGAATCCAACGCAGAACAGATAGTTAATTGTAACTTCCAGGGCCTCCTAATGACGATGGTACACTCAAATTGCGTCGAGATTCAATTCATCGTCCTCCAGCCGACTTGTCTCCATGGGTCTATTGCAGCCCCGGGAACCTTATGGTCGTTCTCCTGTGAGTCTAGATTTTCGAATCCGACGCATAACTGACAGTTTATTGTAACGTTGAGCGCCTCCTAGTTACGATGGAACACTCAAATTGCGTCGCGATCCAATACATCGTCCTCCAGCCGACTTGTCTCCAAGGGTCTATTGCTGCCTGGGGCACCTTATGATCGTTCTCCTGTGGGTCTGAATTTTCGAATCCAACGCAAAACTGATAGTTAATTGTAACGTTCAGGGCCTCCTAATGACTCCAATTGCGTTGCGATTCAATACATCGTCCTCCAGCGTACTGGACTCAAAGGGGATATTGCTGCCTCGGGCACCTTATGGTCCGTCTCCAGTAAGTCTAGATTTTGGAATCCGACGCAAAACTGATAGTTAATTGTAACGTTCAGGGCCTCCTAATTACGATGGAACACTCAAATTGCGTCGCGATCCAATACATTGTCCTTCATCCGACTTGTCTCCAAGGGTCCATTGCTTTCTCGGGCACCTTATTGTCGTTCTCCTGTGGGTCTAGTTCATCGATTCCGACGCAAAACTGATTGTTAATTGTAACGTTCAGGGCCTCCCAATGACGATGGAACACTCAAATTGCGTCGAGATTCAATTTATCTTCCTCCAGCCGACTTGTATCCAAGGGGATATTGCTGTCTCGGGCACCTTATGGTCGTTCTCCTGTGAGTCTAGATTTTCGAATCCAACGCAGAACAGATAGTTAATTGTAACTTCCAGGGCCTCCTAATGACGATGGTACACTCAAATTGCGTCGAGATTCAATTCATCGTCCTCCAGCCGACTTGTCTCCGTGGGTCTATTGCAGCCCCGGGAACCTTATGGTCGTTCTCCTGTGAGTCTAGATTTTCGAATCCGACGCATAACTGACAGTTTATTGTAACGTTGAGCGCCTCCTAGTTACGATGGAACACTCAAATTGCGTCGCGATCCAATACATCGTCCTCCAGCCGACTTGTGTCCAAGGGTCTATTGCTGCCTGGGGCACCTTATGATCGTTCTCCTGTGAGTCTAGATTTTCGAATCCAACGCAAAACTGATAGTTAATTGTAACGCTCAGGGCCTCCTAATGACGATGGAACACTCAATTTGCGTCGAGATTCAATACATCGACCTTCAGACGACTTGTCTCCAAGGGGATATTGCTTTCTCGGGCACCTTATTGTCGTTCTCCTGTGAGTATAGTTCATCGATTCCGACGCAAAACTGATTGTTAATTGTAACGTTCAGGGCCTCCTAATGACGATGGAACACTCAAATTGCGTCGAGATTCAATACATCGTCCTTCAGCTGACTTGTCTCCAAAGGGATATTGCTGCCTCAGGCACCTTATGATCGTTCTCCTGTGAGTCTAGATTTTCGAATCCGACGCAAAGCTGATAGTTAATTGTAACGTTCAGGGCCTCCTAATGACGATGAACACTCAGATTGCGACGAGATCCAATACATCGTCCTTCAGCCGACTTGTCTCCAAGGGTCTATTGCTGCCTCGGGCACCTTATGATCTCCTGTGAGTCTAGATTTTCGAACCCGACGCAAAACTCTTAGTTAATAATAACGTTCAGGGCCACCTAATGACCATGGGACATTCAAATTGCGTCGAGATTCAATACATCGGCCTCCAGCCGACTTGTCTCCAAGGGTCTATTGCTGCCTCGGGCACCATGTGGTCGTTCTCCTGTGAGTCTAGATTTTCGAATCCGACGCATAACTGATAGTTTATTGTAACGTTGAGCGCCTCCTGGTTACGATGGAACACACAAATTGCGTCGCGATCCAATACATCGTCCTCCAGCCGACTTGTCTCCAAGGGTCTATTGCAGCCTCGGGCACCTTATGATCATTCTCCTGTGAGTCTAGATTTTCGAATCCGACGCAAAACTGATAGTTAATTGTAACGTTCAGGTCCTCCTAATGACGATTTAGCACTCAAATTGGGTCGCGATTCAATACATCGTCCTCCAGCGGACTGGACTCCAAGGGGATGTTGCTGCCTCGGGCACCTTATGGTCCGTCTCCAGTAAGTCTAGATTTTCGAATCCGACGCAAAACTGATAGTTAATAGTAACGTTAAGGGCCACCAAATGACCATGGGACATCCAAATTGCGTCGAGATTCAATAAATCGGCCTCCAGCCGACTTGTCTCCAAAGGTCTATTGCTGCCTCGCGCACCATGTGATCGTTCTCCTGTGAGTCTTGATTTTCTAATCCGACGCAAAACTGATTGTTAATTGTAACGTTCAGGGCCTCCTAATGACGATGGAACACTCAAATTTCGTCGAGATTCAATACATCGTCCTCATGCCGACTTGTGTCCAAGGGTCTATTGCAGCCCCGGGCACCTTATGGTCGTTCTCCTGTGAGTCTAGATTTTCGAATCCGACGCAAAACTGTTAGTTAATAGAAACGTTCAGGGCCACCTAATGACCATGGAACATTCAAATTGCGTCGAGATTCAATACATCGGCCTCCAGCCGACTTGTCTCTTGCCTCGGGAACCATGTGGACGATCTGCTGTGAGTCTAGATTTTCTAATCCGACGCAAAACTGATTGTTAATTGTAAAGTTCAGGGCCTCCTTATGACGATGGAGCACTCAAATTGCGTCGCGATTCGATACAACGTCCTCCAGCGGACTGGTCTCCAGGAGGATATTGCTGCCTCGGGCACCTTATGGTCCGTCTCCAGTAAGTCTAGATTTTCGAATCCGACGCAAAACTGATAGTTAATTGTAACGTCCAGGGCCTCCTAATGACGATGGAACACTCAAATTGCGTCGAGATTCAATACATCGTTCTCCAGCCGACTTGTCTCCAAGGGTCTATTGCAGCCTCTGGCACCTTATGATCGTTCTCCTGTGAGTCCAGATTTTCGAATCCGACGCAAAACTGATAGTTAATAGTACCGTTAAGGGCCACCAAATGACCATGGAACATTCAAATTGTGTCGAGATTCAATACATCGGCCTCCAACCGACTTGTCTCCAAGGTCTATTGCTGCCTCGGGCACCTTATGATCGTTCTCCTGTGAGTCTAGATTTTCGAACCTGACGCAAAACTGTTAGTTAATAGAATCGTTCAGGGCCACCTAATGACCATGGAACATTCAAATTGCGTCGAGATTCAATACATCGGCCTCCAGCCGACTTGTCTCTTGCCTCGGGAACCATGTGGACGATCTGCTGTGAGTCTAGATTTTCTAATCCGACGCAAAACTGATTGTTAATTGTAACGTTCAGGGCCTCCTAATGACGATGGAGCACTCAAATTGCGTCGCGATTCGATACAACGTCCTCCAGCGGACTGGTCTCCAGGGGGATATTGCTGCCTCGGGCACCTTATGGTCCGTCTCCAGTAAGTCTAGATTTTCGAATCCGACGCAAAACTGATAGTTAATTGTAACGTCCAGGGCCTCCTAATGACGATGGAACACTCAAATTGCGTCGAGATTCAATACATCGTTCTCCAGCCGACTTGTCTCCAAGGGTCTATTGCAGCCTCTGGCACCTTATGATCGTTCTCCTGTGAGTCCAGATTTTCGAATCCGACGCAAAACTGATAGTTAATAGTAACGTTGAGGGCCACCAAATGACCATGGAACATTCAAATTGTGTCGAGATTCAATACATCGGCCTCCAGCCGACTTGTCTCCAAGGTCTATTGCTGCCTCGGGCACCATGTGGTCGTTCTCCTGTGAGTCTAGATTTTCTAATCCGACGCAAAACTGATTGTTAATTGTAACGTTCAGGGCCTCCTAATGACGATGGAACACTCAAATTTCTACGAGATTCAATACATCGTCCTTCAGCCGACTTGTGTCCAAGGGTCTATTGCAGCCTCGGGCACCTTATGGTCGTTCTCCTGTGAGTCTAGATTTTCTAATATACGCAAAACTGTTAATTGTAACGTTCAGGGCCTCCTAATGACGATGGAGCACTCAAATTGCGTCGCGATTCGATACAACGTCCTCCAGCGGACTGGTCTCCAGGGGGATATTGCTGCCTCGGGCACCTTATGGTCCGCCTCCAGTAAGACTCGATATTCGAATCCGACGCAAAACTGATAGTTAATTGTAACGTTCAGGTCCTCCTAATGACGATGGCACACTCAAATTGCGTCGAGATTCAATACATCGTCCTTCAGCTGACTTGTCTCCAAAGGTATATTGCTGCATCGGGCACCTTATGATCGTTCTCCTGTGAGTCTAGATTTTCGAACCCGACGAAAAACTGATAGTTAATTGTAACGTTCAGGGCCTCCTAATGACGATGGAACACTCAAATTGCGTCGCGAACCAATACATTGTCCTTCATCCGACTTGTCTCCAAGGGTCCATTGCTTTCTCGGGCACCTTATTGTCGTTCTCCTGTGGGTCTAGTTCATCCATTCCGACGCAAAACTGATTGGTAATTGTAACGTTCAGGGCCTCCCAATGACGATGGAACACTCAAATTGCGTCGAGATTCATTTATCTTCCTCCAGCCGACTTGTATCCAAGGGGATATTGCTGTCTCGGGCACCTTATGGTCGTTCTCCTGTGAGTCTAGATTTTCGAATCCAACGCAGAACAGATAGTTAATTGTAACTTCCAGGGCCTCCTAATGACGATGGTACACTCAAATTGCGTGGAGATTCAATTCATCGTCCTCCAGCCGACTTGTCTCCATGGGTCTATTGCAGCCCCGGGAACCTTATGGTCGTTCTCCTGTGAGTCTAGATTTTCGAATCCGACGCATTACTGACAGTTTATTGTAACGTTGAGCGCCTCCTAGTTACGATGGAACACTCAAATTGCGTCGCGATCCAATACATCGTCCTCCAGCCGACTTGTCTCCAAGGGTCTATTGCTGCCTGGGGCACCTTATGATCGTTCTCCTATGGGTCTGAATTTTCGAATCCAACGCAAAACTGATAGTTAATTGTTACGTTCAGGGCCTCCTAATGACGATGGAGCACTCAAATTGCGTTGCGATTCAATACATCGTCCTCCAGCGTACTGGACTCAAAGGGGATATTGCTGCCTCGGGCACCTTATGGTCCGTCTCCAGTAAGTCTAGATTTTGGAATCCGACGCAAAACTGATAGTTAATTGTAACGTTCAGGGCCTCCTAATTACGATGGAACACTCAAATTGCGTCGCGATCCAATACATTGTCCTTCATCCGACTTGTCTCCAAGGGTCCATTGCTTTCTCGGGCACCTTATTGTCGTTCTCCTGTGGGTCTAGTTCATCGATTCCGACGCAAAACTGATTGTTAATTGTAACGTTCAGGGCCTCCCAATGACGATGGAACACTCAAATTGCGTCGAGATTCAATTTATCTTCCTCCAGCCGACTTGTATCCAAGGGGATATTGCTGTCTCGGGCACCTTATGGTCGTTCTCCTGTGAGTCTAGATTTTCGAATCCAACGCAGAAGAGATAGTTAATTGTAACTTCCAGGGCCTCCTAATGACGATGGTACACTCAAATTGCGTCGAGATTCAATTCATCGTCCTCCAGCCGACTTGTCTCCATGGGTCTATTGCAGCCCCGGGAACCTTATGGTCGTTCTCCTGTGAGTCTAGATTTTCGAATCCAACGCAAAACTGATAGTTAATTGTAACGCTCAGGGCCTCCTAATGACGATGGAACACTCAATTTGCGTCGAGATTCAATACATCGACCTTCAGACGACTTGTCTCCAAGGGGATATTGCTTTCTCGGGCACCTTATTGTCGTTCTCCTGTGAGTATAGTTCATCGATTCCGACGCAAAACTGATTGTTAATTGTAACGTTCAGGGCCTCCTAATGACGATGGAACACTCAAATTGCGTCGAGATTCAATACATCGTCCTTCAGCTGACTTGTCTCCAAAGGGATATTGCTGCCTCAGGCACCTTATGATCGTTCTCCTGTGAGTCTAGATTTTCGAATCCGACGCAAAGCTGATAGTTAATTGTTACGTTCAGGGCCTCCTAATGACGATGAATACTCAGATTGCGACGAGATCCAATACATCGTCCTTCAGCCGACTTGTCTCCAAGGGTCTATTGCTGCCTCGGGCACCTTATGATCTCCTGTGAGTCTAGATTTTCGAACCCGACGCAAAACTCTTAGTTAATAATAACGTTCAGGGCCACCTAATGACCATGGAACATTCAAATTGCGTCGAGATTCAATACATCGGCCTCCAGCCGACTTGTCTCCAAGGGTCTATTGCTGCCTCGGGCACCATGTGGTCGTTCTCCTGTGAGTCTAGATTTTCGAATCCGACGCATAACTGATAGTTTATTGTAACGTTGAGCGCCTCCTAGTTACGATGGAACACACAAATTGCGTCGCGATCCAATACATCGTCCTCCAGCCGACTTGTCTCCAAGGGTCTATTGCAGCCTCGGGCACCTTATGATCATTCTCCTGTGAGTCTAGATTTTCGAATCCGACGCAAAACTGATAGTTAATTGCAACTTTTAGGGCCTCCTTATGACGATGGAGCACTCAAATTGCGTCGCGATTCAATACATCGTCCTCCACTGGACTGGTCTCCATGGAGATGTTGCTGCCTCGGGCACCTTATGGTCCGTCTCCAGTAAGTCTAGATTTTCGAATCCGACGCAAAACTGATAGTTAATTGTAACGTTCAGGTCTTCCTAATGACGATTTAGCACTCAAATTGGGTCGCGATTCAATACATCGTCCTCCAGCGGACTGGACTCCAAGGGGATGTTGCTGCCTCGGGCAACTTATGGTCCGTCTCCAGTAAGTCTAGATTTTCGAATCCGACGCAAAACTGATAGTTAATAGTAACGTTAAGGGCCACCAAATGACCATGGGACATCCAAATTGCGTCGAGATTCAATAAATCGGCCTCCAGCCGACTTGTCTCCAAGGGTCTATTGCTGCCTCGCGCACCATGTAATCGTTCTCCTGTGAGTCTAGATTTTCTAATCCGACGCAAAACTGATTGTTAATTGTAACGTTCAGGGCCTCCTAATGACGATGGAACACTCAAATTTCGTCGAGATTCAATACATCGTCCTCATGCCGACTTGTGTCCAAGGGTCTATTGCAGCCTCGGGCACCTTATGGTCGCTCTCCTGTGAGTCTAGATTTTCTAATCAGACGCAAAACAGATTGTTAATTGTAACTTTCAGGGCCTCCTAATGACGATGGTACACTCAAATTGCGTCGAGATTCAATACATCGTCCTCCAGCCGTCTTGTCTCCAAGGGTCTATTGCTGCCTGGGGCACCTTATGATCGTACTCCTGTGAGTCTAGATTTTCGAATCCAAAGCAAAACTGATAGTTAATTGTAACGTTCAGGGCCTCCTAATGACGGTGGAGCACTCAAATTGCGTTGCGATTCAATACATCGTCCTCCAGCGGACTGGACTCCAAGGGGATATTGCTGCCTCGGGCACCTCCAGTAAGTCTAGATATTCGAATCCGACGCAAAACTGATAGTTAATTGTAACGTTCAGGGCCTCCTAATGACGATGGAGCACTCAAATTGCGTTGCGATTCAATACATCGTCCTCCAGCGGACTAAACTCCAAGGGGATATTGCTGCCTCGGGCACCTTATGGTCCGCCTCCAGTAAGACTCGATATTCGAATCCGACGCAAAACTGATAGTTAATTGTAACGTTCAGGTCCTCCTAATGACGATGGCACACTCAAATTGCGTCGAGATTCAATACATCGTCCTTCAGCTGACTTGTCTCCAAAGGTATATTACTGCACCTTATGATCGTTCTCCTGTGAGTCTAGATTATCGAACCCGACGAAAAACTGATAGTTAATTGTAACGTTCAGGGCCTCCTAATGACGATGGAACACTCAAATTGCGTCGCGAACCAATACATTGTCCTTCATCCGACTTGTCTCCAAGGGTCCATTGCTTTCTCGGGCACCTTATTGTCGTTCTCCTGTGGGTCTAGTTCATCGATTCCGACGCAAAACTGATTGGTAATTGTAACGTTCATGGCCTCCCAATGACGATGGAACACTCAAATTGCGTCGAGATTCAATTTATCTTCCTCCAGCCGACTTGTATCCAAGGGGATATTGCTGTCTCGGGCACCTTATGGTCGTTCTCCTGTGAGTCTAGATTTTCAAATCCAACGCAGAACAGATAGTTAATTGTAACTTCCAGGGCCTCCTAATGACGATGGTACACTCAAATTGCGTCGAGATTCAATTCATCGTCCTCCAGCCGACTTGTCTCCATGGGTCTATTGCAGCCCCGGGAACCTTATGGTCGTTCTCCTGTGAGTCTAGATTTTCGAATCCGACGCAAAACTGATAGTTAATTTTAACGTTCAGGGCCTCCTAATTACGATGGAACACTCAAATTGCGTCGCGATCCAATACATTGTCCTTCATCCGACTTCTCTCCAAGGGTCCATTGCTTTCTCGGGCACCTTATTGTCGTTCTCCTGTGGGTCTAGTTCACCGATTCCGACGCAAAACTGATTGTTAATTGTAACGTTCAGGGCCTCCCAATGACGATGGATCACTCAAATTGCGTCGAGATTCAATTTATCTTCCTCCAGCCGACTTGTATCCAAGGGGATATTGCTGTCTCGGGCACCTTATGGTCGTTCTCCTGTGAGTATTGTTCATCGATTCCGACGCAAAACTGATTGTTAATTGTAACGTTCAGGGCCTCCTAATGACGATGGAACACTCAAATTGCGTCGAGATTCAATACATCGTCCTTCAGCTGACTTGTCTCCAAAGGGATATTGCTGCCTCAGGCACCTTATGATCGTTCTCCTGTGAGTCTAGATTTTCGAATCCGACGCAAATCTGATAGTTAATTGTAACGTTCAGGGCCTCCTAATGACGATGGAGCACTCAAATTACGTCGCGATTCAATACATCGTCCTGCAATGGACTGGTCTCCAAGGGGATGTTGCTGCCTCGGGCACCTTATGGTCCGTCTCCAGTAAGTCTAGATTTTCGTATCCGACGCAAAACTGATAGTTAATTGTAACGTTCAGGGCCTCCTAATGACGATGAACACTCAAATTGCGACGAGATCCAATACATCGTCCTTCAGCCGACTTGTCTCCAAGGGTCTATTACTGCCTCGGGCACCTTATGATCTCCTGTGAGTCTAGATTTTCGAACCCAACGCAAAACTCTTAGTTAATAGTAACGTTCAGGGCCACCTAATGACCATGGAACATTCAAATTGCGTCGAGATTCAATACATCGGCCTCCAGCCGACTTGTCTCCAAGGGTCTATTGCTGCCTCGGGCACCATGTGGTCGTTCTCCTGTGAGTCTAGATTTTCGAATCCGACGCATAACTGATAGTTTATTGTAACGTTGAGCGCCTCCTAGTTACGATGGAACACACAAATTGCGTCGCGATCCAATACATCGTCCTCCAGCCGACTTGTCTCCAAGGGTCTATTGCAGCCTCGGGCACCTTATGATCATTCTCCTGTGAGTCTAGATTTTCGAATCCGACGCAAAACTGATAATTAATTGCAACTTTTATTGCTTCCTTATGACGATGGAGCACTCAAATTGCGTCGCGATTCAATACATCGTCCTCCACTGGACTGGTCTCCATGGGGATGTTGCTGCCTCGGGCACCTTATGGTCCGTCTCCAGTAAGTCTAGATTTTCGAATCCGACGCAAAACTGATAGTTAATTGTAACGTTCAGGTCCTCCTAATGACGATTTAGCACTCAAATTGGGTCGCGATTCAATACATCGTCCTCCAGCTGACTGGACTCCAAGGGGATGTTGCTGCCTCGGGCACCTTATGGTCCGTCTCCAGTAAGTCTAGATTTTCGAATCCGACGCAAAACTGATAGTTAATAGTAACGTTAAGGGCCACCAAATGACCATGGGACATCCAAATTGCGTCGAGATTCAATAAATCGGCCTCCAGCCGACTTGTCTCCAAGAGTCTATTGCTGCCTCGCGCACCATGTAATCGTTCTCCTGTGAGTCTAGATTTTCTAATCCGACGCAAAACTGATTGTTAATTGTAACGTTCAGGGCCTCCTAATGACGATGGAACACACAAATTTCGTCGAGATTCAATACATCGTCCTCATGCCGACTTGTGTCCAAGGGTCTATTGCAGCCTCGGGCACCTTATGGTCGCTCTCCTGTGAGTCTAGATTTTCTAATCCGACGCAAAACAGATTGTTAATTGTAACTTTCAGGGCCTCCTAATGACGATGGTACACTCAAATTGCGTCGAGATTCAATACATCGTCCTCCAGCCGTCTTGTCTCCAAGGGTCTATTGCAGCCCCGGGCACCTTATGGTCGTTCTCCTGTGAGTCTAGATTTTCGAATCCGACGCATAACTGACAGTTTATTGTAACGTTGAGCGCCTCCTAGTTACGATGGAACACGCAAATTGCGTCGCGATCCAATACATCGTCCTCCAGCCGACTTGTCTCCAAGGGTCTATTGCTGCCTGGGGCACCTTATGATCGTACTCCTGTGAGTCTAGATTTTCGAATCCAAAGCAAAACTGATAGTTAATTGTAACGTTCAGGGCCTCCTAATGACGATGGAGCACTCAAATTGCGTTGCGATTCAATACATCGTCCTCCAGCGGACTGGACTCCAAGGGGATATTGCTGCCTCGGGCACCTCCAGTAAGTCTAGATATTCGAATCCGACGCAAAACTGATAGTTAATTGTAACGTTCAAGGCCTCCTAATGACGATGGAACTCTCAAATTGAGTCGAGATTCAATATATCTTCCTCCAGCCGACTTGTATCCAAGGGGATATTGATGTCTCGGGCACCATATGATACTTCTCCTGTGAGTAGATTTTCGAATCCATAGCTAAACTGATAGTTAATTGTAACATTCAGGGCCTCCGATTGACGATGAACACTCAAATTTCGTCGAGATTCAATACATCGTCCTTCAGCCGACTTGTGTCCAAGGGTCTATTGCAGCCTCGGGCACCTTATGGTCGTTCTCCAGTGAGTATAGATTTTCTAATCCGACGCAAAACTGATTGTTAATCGTAACGTTCAGGGCCTCCTAATGACGATGGAACACTCAAATCGCGTCGAGATTCAATACATCGTCCTTCAGACGACTTGTCTGCAAGGGGATTTTGCTTTCTCGGGCACCTTATTGTCGTTCTGATGTGAGTCTAGTTCATCGATTCCGCCGCAAAACTGATTGTTAATTGTAAAGTTCAGGGCCTCCTAATGACAATGGAACACTCAAATTGCGTCGAGATTCAATATATCGTCCTCCAGCCGACTTGTGTCCAAGGGTCTATTGCAGCCTCGCGCACCTTATGGTCGTTCTCCTGTGGGTATAGATTTTCTAATCCGACGCAAAACTGATTGTTAATCGTAACGCTCAGGGCCTCCTAATGACGATGGAACACTCAAATCGCGTCGAGATTCAATACATCGTCCTTCAGACGACTTGTCTCCAAGGGGATATTGCTTTCTCGGGCACCTTATTGTCGTTCTGATGTGAGTCTAGTTCATCGATTCCGCCGCAAAACTGATAGTTAATTGTAACGTTCAGGGCCTCCTAATGACGGTGGAACACTCAAATTGCGTCGAGATTCAATATATCTTCCTCC
The DNA here is from genome assembly GCF_023864345.2 of Schistocerca serialis cubense. NCBI lineage: Eukaryota > Metazoa > Arthropoda > Insecta > Orthoptera > Acrididae > Schistocerca > Schistocerca serialis. The sequence goes on from NC_064644.1 coordinate 641,680,652, forward strand.
AGCCGACTTGTATCCAAGGGGATATTGCTGTCTCGGGCACCATATGATACTTCTCCTGTGAGTAGATTTTCGAATCCATAGCAAAACTGATAGTTAATTGTAACGTTCAGGGCCTCCTAATGACGATGGAGCACTCAAATTGCGTCGCGATTCGATACATCGTCCTCCAGCGGACTGGTCTCCAAGGGGATATTGCTACCTCGAGCACCTTATGGTCCGTATCCAGTAAGTCTAGATTTTGGAATCCGACGCAAAACTGATGGTTAATTGTAACGTTCAGGGCCTCCTAATGACGATGGAGCTCTCAAATTGCGTCGCGATTAGATACATCGTTCTCCAGCGGAAAGATCTCCAAGTGGATATTGCTGCCTCGGGCACCTTATGGTCCGTCTCCAGTAAGTCTAGATTTTGGACTCCGACGCAAAACTGATAGTTAATTGTAACGTTCAGGGCCTCCTAATGACGATGGAACACTCTAATTGCGTCGAGACTCAATACATCGTCCTTCAGCCGACTTGTCTCCAAAGGTCTATTGCTGCCTCGGGCACCAATCGTCGGTCTCCTGTCAGTCTAGATTTTCGAATCCAACGCAGAACAGATAGTTAATTGTAACTTTCAGGGAGTCCTAATGACGATGGTACACTCAAATTGCGTCGAGATTCAATACATCCTCCTCCAGCCGACATATGTCGAAGGGGATATTGCTGTCTCGGGCACCATATGATCCTTCTACTGTGAGTAGATTTTCGAATCCAACGCTAAACTGATAGTTAATTGTAACGTTCAGGGCCTCCTAAATCGATGGAACACTCAAATTGCGTTGAGATTCAATACATCGTCCTCCAGCCGACTTGTATCCAAGGGGATATTGCCGTCTCGGGCACCTTATGGTCGTTCTCCTGTGAGTCTAGATTTTCGAATCCAACGCAGAACAGATAGTTAATTGTAACTTCCAGGGCTTCCTAATGACGATGGTACACTCAAATTGCGTCGAGATTCAATACATCGTCCTCCAGCCGACTTGTCTCCAAGGGTCTATTGCAGCCCCGGGCACCTTATGGTCGTTCTCCTGTGTGTCTAGATTTTCGAATCCGACGCATAACTGACAGTTTATTGTAACGTTGAGCGACTCCTAGTTACGATGGAACACTCAAATTGCATCGCGATCCAATACATCGTCCTCCAGCCGACTTGTCTCCAAGGGTCTATTGCTGCCTGGGGCACCTTATGATCGTTCTCCTGTGAGTCTAGATTTTCGAATCCAACGCAAAACTGATAGTTAATTGTAACGTTCAGGGCCTCCTAATGACGATGGAGCACTCAAAATGCGTTGCGATTCAATACATCGTCCTCCAGCGGACTGGACTCCAAGGGGATATTGCTGCCTCGGGCACCTCCAGTAAGTCTAGATATTCGAATCCGACGCAAAACTGATAGTTAATTGTAAAGTTCAGGTCCTCCTAATGACAATGGCACACTCAAATTGCGTCGAGATTCAATACATCGTCCTTCAGCCGACTTGTCTCCAAGGGTATATTGCTACCTCGGGCACCTTATGATCGTTCTCCTGTGAGTCTAGATTTTCGAACCCGACGCAAAACTGATAGTTAATTGTAACGTTCAGGGCCTCCTAATGACGATAGAGCACTCAAATTGCGTCGCGATTCGATACATCGTTCTCCAGCTGACTGGTCTCCAAGGGAATATTGCTGCCTCGGGCACCATATGGTCCGTCTCCAGTAAGTCTAGATTTTGGATTCCGACGCAATACTGATAGTTAATTGTAACGTTCAGGGACTCCTATTGACGATGGAACACTCAAATTGCGTTGCGATTCAATACATCGTCCTCCAGCGGACTGGACTCCAAGGGGATATTGCTGCCTCGGGCACCTCCAGTAAGTCTAGATATTCGAATCCGACGCAAAACTGATAGTTAATTGTAACGTTCAAGGCCTCCTAATGACGATGGAACTCTCAATTTGAGTCGAGATTCAATATATCTTCCTCCAGCCGACTTGTATCCAAGGGGATATTGATGTCTCGGGCACCATATGATACTTCTCCTGTGAGTAGATTTTCGAATCCATAGCTAAACTGATAGTTAATTGTAACATTCAGGGCCTCCGAATGACGATGAACACTCAAATTTCGTCGAGATTCAATACATCGTCCTTCAGCCGACTTGTGTCCAAGGGTCTATTGCAGCCTCGGGCACCTTATGGTCGTTCTCCAGTGAGTATAGATTTTCTAATCCGACGCAAAACTGATTGTTAATCGTAACGTTCAGGGCCTCCTAATGACGATGGAACACTCAAATCGCGTCGAGATTCAATACATCGTCCTTCAGACGACTTGTCTCCAAGGGGATTTTGCTTTCTCGGGCACCTTATTGTCGTTCTGATGTGAGTCTAGTTCATCGATTCCGCCGCAAAACTGATTGTTAATTGTAAAGTTCAGGGCCTCCTAATGACAATGGAACACTCAAATTGCGTCGAGATTCAATATATCGTCCTCCAGCCGACTTGTGTCCAAGGGTCTATTGCAGCCTCGCGCACCTTATGGTCGTTCTCCTGTGGGTATAGATTTTCTAATCCGACGCAAAACTGATTGTTAATCGTAACGCTCAGGGCCTCCTAATGACGATGGAACACTCAAATCGCGTCGAGATTCAATTCATCGTCCTTCAGACGACTTGTCTCCAAGGGGATATTGCTTTCTCGGGCACCTTATTGTCGTTCTGATGTGAGTCTAGTTCATCGATTCCGCCGCAAAACTGATTGTTAATTGTAAAGTTCAGGGCCTCCTAATGACAATGGAACACTCAAATTGCGTCGAGATTCAATACATCGTCCTTCAGCTGACTTGTCTCCAAAGGGATATTGCTGCCTCAGGCACCTTATGATCGTTCTCCTGTGAGTCTAGGTTTTCGAATCCGACGCAAAACTGATAGTTAATTGTAACGTTCAGGGCCTCCTAATGACGATGGAGCACTGAACTTGCGTCGCGATTCAATACATCGTCCTCCAATGGACTGGTCTCCAAGGTGATGTTGCTGCCTCGGGCACCTTATGGTCCGTCTGCAGTAAGTCTAGATTTTCGAATCCGACGCAAAACTGATAGTTAATTGTAACGTTCAGGGCCTCCTAATGACGATGGAAGACTCAAATTGCGTCGAGATTCAATATATCTTCCTCCAGCCGACTTGTATCCAAGGGGATATTGCTGTCTCGGGCACCATATGATACTTCTCCTGTGAGTAGATTTTCGAATCCATAGCAAAACTGATAGTTAATTGTAACGTTCAGGTCCTCCTAATGACGATGGCACACTCAAATTGCGTCGAGATTCAATACATCGTCCTTCAGGCGACTTTTCTCCAAGGGTATATTGCTGCCTCGGGCACCTTATGATCATTCTCCTGTGATTCTAGATTTTCGAACCCGACGCAAAACTGATAGTTAATTGTAACGTTCACGGCCTCCTAATGACGATGGAGCTCTCAAATTGCGTCGCGATTAGATACATCGTTCTCCAGCGGAAAGATCTCCAAGTGGATATTGCTGCCTCGGGCACCTTATGGTCCGTCTCCAGTAAGTCTAGATTTTGGACTCCGACGCAAAACTGATAGTTAATTGTAACGTTCAGGGCCTCCTAATGACGATGGAACACTCAAATTGCGTTGCGATCCAATACATCGTCCTTCATCCGACTTGTCTCCAAGGGTCTATTGCTTTCTCGGGCACCTTATTGTCGTTCTCCTGTGAGTCTAGTTCATCGATTCCGACGCAAAACTGATTGTAATTGTAACGTTCAGGGCCTCCTAATGACGATGGAACACTCTAATTGCGTCGAGACTCAATACATCGTCCTTCAGCCGACTTGTCTCCAAAGGTCTATTGCTGCCTCGGGCACCAATCGTCGGTCTCCTGTCAGTCTAGCTTTTCGAATCCAACGCAGAACAGATAGTTAATTGTAACTTTCAGGGAGTCCTAATGACGATGGTACACTCAAATTGCGTCGAGATTCAATACATCCTCCTCCAGCCGACATATGTCGAAGGGGATATTGCTGTCTCGGGCACCATATGATCCTTCTACTGTGAGTAGATTTTCGAATCCAACGCTAAACTGATAGTTAATTGTAACGTTCAGGGCCTCCTAAATCGATGGAACACTCAAATTGCGTCGAGATTCAATACATCGTCCTCCAGCCGACTTGTATCCAAGGGGATATTGCCGTCTCGGGCACCTTATGGTCGTTCTCCTGTGAGTCTAGATTTTCGAATCCAACGCAGAACAGATAGTTAATTGTAACTTCCAGGACTTCCTAATGACGATGGTACACTCAAATTGCGTCGAGATTCAATACATCGTCCTCCAGCCGACTTGTCTCCAAGGGTCTATTGCAGCCCCGGGCACCTTATGGTCGTTCTCCTGTGTGTCTAGATTTTCGAATCCGACGCATAACTGACAGTTTATTGTAACGTTGAGCGCCTCCTAGTTACGATGGAACACTCAAATTGCATCGCGATCCAATACATCGTCCTCCAGCCGACTTGTCTCCAAGGGTCTATTGCTGCCTGGGGCACCTTATGATCGTTCTCCTGTGAGTCTAGATTTTCGAATCCAACGCAAAACTGATAGTTAATTGTAACGTTCAGGGCCTCCTAATGACGATGGAGCACTCAAAATGCGTTGCGATTCAATACATCGTCCTCCAGCGGACTGGACTCCAAGGGGATATTGCTGAATCGGGCACCTCCAGTAAGTCTAGATATTCGAATCCGACGCAAAACTGATAGTTAATTGTAAAGTTCAGGTCCTCCTAATGACGATGGCACACTCAAATTGCGTCGAGATTCAATACATCGTCCTTCAGCCGACTTGTCTCCAAGGGTATATTGCTGCCTCGGGCACCTTATGATCGTTCTCCTGTGAGTCTAGATTTTCGAACCCGACGCAAAACTGATAGTTAATTGTAACGTTCAGGGCCTCCTAATGACGATAGAGCACTCAAATTGCGTCGCGATTCGATACATCGTTCTCCAGCTGACTGGTCTCCAAGGGAATATTGCTGCCTCGGGCACCATATGGTCCGTCTCCAGTAAGTCTAGATTTTGGATTCCGACGCAATACTGATAGTTAATTGTAACGTTCAGAGACTCCTATTGACGATGGAACACTCAAATTGCATTGCGATCCAATACATCGTCCTTCATCCGACTTGTCTCCAAGGGTCTATTGCAGCCTCGGGCACCTTATGATCGTTCTCCTGTGGGGCTAGATTTTCGAATCAGACGCAAAACTGATACGTAATTGTAACGTTCAGGGCCTCCTAATGACGATGGAGAACTCAAATTGCAGCGCGATTCAATACACTGTCCTCCACTGGACTGGTCTCCAAGGGGATGTTGCTGCCTCGGGCACCTTATGGTCCGTATCCAGTAAGTCTAGATTTTCGAATCCGACGCAAAACTGATAGTTAATTGTAACGTTCAGGGCCACCTAATGACGATGGAACATTCAAATTTCGTCGAGATTCCATACATCGGCCTCCAGCCGAATTGTCTCCAAGGGTCTATTGCTGCCTCGGGCACCATATGGTCGTTCTCCTGTGAGTCTACATTTTCGAATCCGACGCCAAACTGATAGTTAATTGTAACGTTCAGGGCCTCCTAATTACGATTTAGCACTCAAATTGCGTCGCGATTCAATACATCGTCCTCCAGCGGACTGGTCTCCAAGGGGATATTGCTGCCTCGGGTACCTTATGGTCCGTCTCCAGTAAGTCTAGATTGTCGAATCCGACGCAAAACTGATAGTTAATTGTAACGTTCAGGGCCTCCTAATGACGATGAACACTCAAATTTCAACGAGATCCAATACATCGTCCTTCAGCCGACTTGTCTCCAAAGGTCTATTGCTGCCTCGGGCACCTCATGATCGTTCTCCTGTGAGTAGATTTTCGAACCCGACGCAAAACTGATAGTTAATAGTAACGTTCAGGTCCACCTAATGACGATGGCACACTCAAATTGCGTCGAGATTCAATACATCGTCCTTCAGCCGACTTGTCTCCAAGGGTATATTGCTGTCTCGGGCACCATATGATCCGTCTCCTGAGATTAGATTTTCGAATCCGACGCAAAACTGATTGTTAATTGTAACTTTCAGGGCCTCCTAATGACGATGGAACACTCAAATTGCGTCGAGATTCAATACATCGTCCTTCAGCCGACTTGTCTCCAAGGGTCTATTGCTTCCTCGGGCACCTTATGGTCGTTCTCCTGTCAGTCTAGATTTTCGAATCCAACGCAGAACAGATAGTTAATTGTAACTTTCAGGGAGTCCTAATGACGATGGTACACTCAAATTCCGTCGAGATTCAATAAATCGTCATCCAGCCGACTTGTCTCCAGGGGTCTTTTGCAGCCTCGGGCACCTTATGGTCGTTCTCCTGTGAGTCTAGATTTTCGAATCCGACCCAAAAATGATAGTTAATTGTAACGTTCAGGGCCTCCTAAAGACGATGGAACACTCAAATTGCGTCGAGATTCAATATATCGTCCTCCAGCCGACTTATGTCGAAGGGGATATTGCTGTCTCGGGCAACTTATGATCGTTCTCCTGTGAGTCTAGATTTTCGAATCCAACGCAAAACTGATAGTTAATTGTAACGTTCAGGGCCTCCTAATGACGATGGAGCACTCAAAATGCGTTGCGATTCAATACATCGTCCTCCAGCGGACTGGACTCCAAGGGGATATTGCTGCCTCGGGCACCTCCAGTAAGTTTAGATATTCGAATCCGACGCAAAACTGATAGTTAATTGTAACGTTCAGGTCCTCCTAATGACGATGGCACACTCAAATTGCGTCGAGATTCAATACATCGTCCTTCAGCCGACTTGTCTCCAAGGGTATATTGCTGCCTCGGGCACCTTATGATTGTTCTCCTGTGAGTCTAGATTTTCGAACCCGACACAAAACTGATATTTAATTGTAACGTTCACGGCCTCCTAATGACGATGGAGCACTCAAATTGCGTCGCGATTCGATACATCGTTCTCCAGCGGTCTGGTCTCCAAGGGAATATTGCTGCCTCGGGCACCATATGGTCCGTCTCCAGTAAGTCTAGATTTTGGATTCCGACGCAATACTGGTAGTTAATTGTAACGTTCAGGGCCTCCTAATGACGATGGAACACTCTAATTGCGTCGAGACTCAATACATCGTCCTTCAGCCGACTTGTCTCCAAAGGTCTATTGCTGCCTCGGGCACCAATCGTCGGTCTCCTGTCAGTCTAGCTTTTCGAATCCAACGCAGAACAGATAGTTAATTGTAACTTTCAGGGAGTCCTAATGACGATGGTACACTCAAATTGCGTCGAGATTCAATACATCCTCCTCCAGCCGACATATGTCGAAGGGGATATTGCTGTCTCGGGCACCATATGATCCTTCTACTGTGAGTAGATTTTCGAATCCAACGCTAAACTGATAGTTAATTGTAACGTTCAGGGCCTCCTAAATCGATGGAACACTCAAATTGCGTCGAGATTCAATACATCGTCCTCCAGCCGACTTGTATCCAAGGGGATATTGCCGTCTCGGGCACCTTATGGTCGTTCTCCTGTGAGTCTAGATTTTCGAATCCAACGCAGAACAGATAGTTAATTGTAACTTCCAGGACTTCCTAATGACGATGGTACACTCAAATTGCGTCGAGATTCAATACATCGTCCTCCAGCCGACTTGTCTCCAAGGGTCTATTGCAGCCCCGGGCACCTTATGGTCGTTCTCCTGTGTGTCTAGATTTTCGAATCCGACGCATAACTGACAGTTTATTGTAACGTTGAGCGCCTCCTAGTTACGATGGAACACTCAAATTGCATCGCGATCCAATACATCGTCCTCCAGCCGACTTGTCTCCAAGGGTCTATTGCTGCCTGGGGCACCTTATGATCGTTCTCCTGTGAGTCTAGATTTTCGAATCCAACGCAAAACTGATAGTTAATTGTAACGTTCAGGGCCTCCTAATGACGATGGAGCACTCAAAATGCGTTGCGATTCAATACATCGTCCTCCAGCGGACTGGACTCCAAGGGGATATTGCTGAATCGGGCACCTCCAGTAAGTCTAGATATTCGAATCCGACGCAAAACTGATAGTTAATTGTAAAGTTCAGGTCCTCCTAATGACGATGGCACACTCAAATTGCGTCGAGATTCAATACATCGTCCTTCAGCCGACTTGTCTCCAAGGGTATATTGCTGCCTCGGGCACCTTATGATCGTTCTCCTGTGAGTCTAGATTTTCGAACCCGACGCAAAACTGATAGTTAATTGTAACGTTCAGGGCCTCCTAATGACGATAGAGCACTCAAATTGCGTCGCGATTCGATACATCGTTCTCCAGCTGACTGGTCTCCAAGGGAATATTGCTGCCTCGGGCACCATATGGTCCGTCTCCAGTAAGTCTAGATTTTGGATTCCGACGCAATACTGATAGTTAATTGTAACGTTCAGGGACTCCTATTGACGATGGAACACTCAAATTGCATTGCGATCCAATACATCGTCCTTCATCCGACTTGTCTCCAAGGGTCTATTGCAGCCTCGGGCACCTTATGATCGTTCTCCTGTGGGGCTAGATTTTCGAATCAGACGCAAAACTGATACGTAATTGTAACGTTCAGGGCCTCCTAATGACGATGGAGAACTCAAATTGCAGCGCGATTCAATACACTGTCCTCCACTGGACTGGTCTCCAAGGGGATGTTGCTGCCTCGGGCACCTTATGGTCCGTATCCAGTAAGTCTAGATTTTCGAATCCGACGCAAAACTGATAGTTAATTGTAACGTTCAGGGCCACCTAATGACGATGGAACATTCAAATTTCGTCGAGATTCAATACATCGGCCTCCAGCCGAATTGTCTCCAAGGGTCTATTGCTGCCTCGGGCACCATATGGTCGTTCTCCTGTGAGTCTACATTTTCGAATCCGACGCCAAACTGATAGTTAATTGTAACGTTCAGGGCCTCCTAATTACGATTTAGCACTCAAATTGCGTCGCGATTCAATACATCGTCCTCCAGCGGACTGGTCTCCAAGGGGATATTGCTGCCTCGGGTACCTTATGGTCCGTCTCCAGTAAGTCTAGATTGTCGAATCCGACGCAAAACTGATAGTTAATTGTAACGTTCAGGGCCTCCTAATGACGATGAACACTCAAATTTCAACGAGATCCAATACATCGTCCTTCAGCCGACTTGTCTCCAAAGGTCTATTGCTGCCTCGGGCACCTCATGATCGTTCTCCTGTGAGTAGATTTTCGAACCCGACGCAAAACTGATAGTTAATAGTAACGTTCAGGTCCACCTAATGACGATGGCACACTCAAATTGCGTCGAGATTCAATACATCGTCCTTCAGCCGACTTGTCTCCAAGGGTATATTGCTGTCTCGGGCACCATATGATCCGTCTCCTGAGATTAGATTTTCGAATCCGACGCAAAACTGATTGTTAATTGTAACTTTCAGGGCCTCCTAATGACGATGGAACACTCAAATTGCGTCGAGATTCAATACATCGTCCTTCAGCCGACTTGTCTCCAAGGGTCTATTGCTTCCTCGGGCACCTTATGGTCGTTCTCCTGTCAGTCTAGATTTTCGAATCCAACGCAGAACAGATAGTTAATTGTAACTTTCAGGGAGTCCTAATGACGATGGTACACTCAAATTCCGTCGAGATTCAATAAATCGTCATCCAGCCGACTTGTCTCCAGGGGTCTTTTGCAGCCTCGGGCACCTTATGGTCGTTCTCCTGTGAGTCTAGATTTTCGAATCCGACCCAAAAATGATAGTTAATTGTAACGTTCAGGGCCTCCTAAAGACGATGGAACACTCAAATTGCGTCGAGATTCAATATATCGTCCTCCAGCCGACTTATGTCGAAGGGGATATTGCTGTCTCGGGCAACTTATGATCGTTCTCCTGTGAGTCTAGATTTTCGAATCCAACGCAAAACTGATAGTTAATTGTAACGTTCAGGGCCTCCTAATGACGATGGAGCACCCAAAATGCGTTGCGATTCAATACATCGTCCTCCAGCGGACTGGACTCCAAGGGGATATTGCTGCCTCGGGCACCTCCAGTAAGTTTAGATATTCGAATCCGACGCAAAACTGATAGTTAATTGTAACGTTCAGGTCCTCCTAATGACGATGGCACACTCAAATTGCGTCGAGATTCAATACATCGTCCTTCAGCCGACTTGTCTCCAAGGGTATATTGCTGCCTCGGGCACCTTATGATTGGTCTCCTGTGAGTCTAGATTTTCGAACCCGACACAAAACTGATATTTAATTGTAACGTTCACGGCCTCCTAATGACGATGGAGCACTCAAATTGCGTCGCGATTCGATACATCGTTCTCCAGCGGTCTGGTCTCCAAGGGAATATTGCTGCCTCGGGCACCATATGGTCCGTCTCCAGTAAGTCTAGATTTTGGATTCCGACGCAATACTGATAGTTAATTGTAACGTTCAGGGACTCCTATTGACGATGGAACACTCAAATTGCGTCGCGATCCAATACATCGTCCTTCATCCGACTTGTCTCCAAGGGTCTATTGCAGCCTCGGGCACCTTATGATCGTTCTCCTGTGGGTCTAGATTTTCGAATCAGACGCAAAACTTATACGTAATTGTAACGTTCAGGGCCTCCTAATGACGATGGAGAACTCAAATTGCAGCGCGATTCAATACATTGTCCTCCACTGGACTGGTCTCCAAGGGGATGATGCTGCCTCGGGCACCTTATGGTCCGTATCCAGTAAGTCTAGATTTTCGAATCCGACGCAAAACTGATAGTTAATTGTAACGTTCAGGGCCACCTAATGACGATGGAACATTCAAATTTCGTCGAGATTCAATACATCGGCCTCCAGCCGAATTGTCTCCAAGGGTCTATTGCTGCCTCGGGCACCATATGGTCGTTCTCCTGTGAGTCTACATTTTCGAATCCGACGCCAAACTGATAGTTAATTGTAACGTTCAGGGCCTCCTAATTACGATTTAGCACTCAAATTGCGTCGCGATTCAATACATCGTCCTCCAGCGGACTGGTCTCCAAGGGGATATTGCTGCCTCGGGTACCTTATGGTCCGTCTCCAGTAAGTCTAGATTGTCGAATCCGACGCAAAACTGATAGTTAATTGTAACGTTCAGGGCCTCCTAATGACGATGAACACTCAAATTTCAACGAGATCCAATACATCGTCCTTCAGCCGACTTGTCTCCAAAGGTCTATTGCTGCCTCGGGCACCTCATGATCGTTCTCCTGTGAGTAGATTTTCGAACCCGACGCAAAACTGATAGTTAATAGTAACGTTCAGGTCCACCTAATGACGATGGCACACTCAAATTGCGTCGAGATTCAATACATCGTCCTTCAGCCGACTTGTCTCCAAGGGTATATTGCTGTCTCGGGCACCATATGATCCGTCTCCTGAGATTAGATTTTCGAATCCGACGCAAAACTGATTGTTAATTGTAACTTTCAGGGCCTCCTAATGACGATGGAACACTCAAATTGCGTCGAGATTCAATACATCGTCCTTCAGCCGACTTGTCTCCAAGGGTCTATTGCTTCCTCGGGCACCTTATGGTCGTTCTCCTGTCAGTCTAGATTTTCGAATCCAACGCAGAACAGATAGTTAATTGTAACTTTCAGGGAGTCCTAATGACGATGGTACACTCAAATTCCGTCGAGATTCAATAAATCGTCATCCAGCCGACTTGTCTCCAGGGGTCTTTTGCAGCCTCGGGCACCTTATGGTCGTTCTCCTGTGAGTCTAGATTTTCGAATCCGACCCAAAAATGATAGTTAATTGTAACGTTCAGGGCCTCCTAAAGACGATGGAACACTCAAATTGCGTCGAGATTCAATATATCGTCCTCCAGCCGACTTATGTCGAAGGGGATATTGCTGTCTCGGGCAACTTATGATCGTTCTCCTGTGAGTCTAGATTTTCGAATCCAACGCAAAACTGATAGTTAATTGTAACGTTCAGGGCCTCCTAATGACGATGGAGCACCCAAAATGCGTTGCGATTCAATACATCGTCCTCCAGCGGACTGGACTCCAAGGGGATATTGCTGCCTCGGGCACCTCCAGTAAGTTTAGATATTCGAATCCGACGCAAAACTGATAGTTAATTGTAACGTTCAGGTCCTCCTAATGACGATGGCACACTCAAATTGCGTCGAGATTCAATACATCGTCCTTCAGCCGACTTGTCTCCAAGGGTATATTGCTGCCTCGGGCACCTTATGATTGGTCTCCTGTGAGTCTAGATTTTCGAACCCGACACAAAACTGATATTTAATTGTAACGTTCACGGCCTCCTAATGACGATGGAGCACTCAAATTGCGTCGCGATTCGATACATCGTTCTCCAGCGGTCTGGTCTCCAAGGGAATATTGCTGCCTCGGGCACCATATGGTCCGTCTCCAGTAAGTCTAGATTTTGGATTCCGACGCAATACTGATAGTTAATTGTAACGTTCAGGGACTCCTATTGACGATGGAACACTCAAATTGCGTCGCGATCCAATACATCGTCCTTCATCCGACTTGTCTCCAAGGGTCTATTGCAGCCTCGGGCACCTTATGATCGTTCTCCTGTGGGTCTAGATTTTCGAATCAGACGCAAAACTTATACGTAATTGTAACGTTCAGGGCCTCCTAATGACGATGGAGAACTCAAATTGCAGCGCGATTCAATACATTGTCCTCCACTGGACTGGTCTCCAAGGGGATGATGCTGCCTCGGGCACCTTATGGTCCGTCTCCAGTAAGTCTAGATTTTCGAATCCGACGCAAAACTGATAGTTAATTGTAACGTTCTGGGCCACCTAATGACGATGGAACATTCAAATTTCGTCGAGATTCAATACATCGGCCTCCAGCCGACTTGTCTCCAAGGGTCTATTGCTGCCTCGGGCACCATATCGTCGTTCTCCTGTGAGTCTAGATTTTCGAATCCGAAGCCAAACTGATAGTTAATTGTAACGTTCAGGGCCTCCTAATGACGATTTAGCACTCAAATTGCGTCGCGATTCAATACATCGTCCTCCAGCGGACTGGTCTCCAAGGGGATATTGCTGCCTCGGGCACCTTATGGTCCGTCTCCAGTAAGTCTAGATTGTCGAATACGACGCAAAACTGATTGTTAATTGTAACGTTCAGGGCCTCCTAATGACGATGGTAACACTCAAATTGCGTCGAGATTCAATATATCTTCCTCCAGCCGACTTGTCTCCAAGGGTCTATTGCAGCCCAGGGCACCTTATGGTCGTTCTCCTGTGTGTCTAGATTTTCGAATCCGACGCATAACTGACAGTTTATTGTAACGTTGAGCGCCTCCTAGTTACGATGGAACACTCAAATTGCGTCGCGATCCAATACATCGTCCTCCAGCCGACTTGTCTCCAAGGGTCTTTTGCTGCCTGGGGCACCTTATGATCGTTCTCCTGTGAGTCTAGATTTTCGAATCCAACGCAAAACTGATAGTTAATTGTAACGTTCAGGGCCTCCTAATGACGATGGAGCTCTCAAAATGCGTTGCGATGCAATACATCGTCCTCCAGCGGACTGGACTCCAAGGGGATATTGCTGTCTCGGGCACCTCCAGTAAGTCTAGATATTCGAATCCGACGCAAAACTGATAGTTAATTGTAACGTTCAGGTCCTCCTAATGACGATGGCACACTCAAATTGCGTCGAGATTCAATACATCGTCCTTCAGCCGACTTGTATCCAAGGGTATATTGCTGCCTCGGGCACCTTATGATCGTTCTCCAGTGAGTCTAGATTTTCGAACCCGACGCAAAACTGATAGTTAATTGTAACGTTCAGGGCCTCCTAATGACGATGGAGCGCTCAAATTGCGGCGCGATTCAATACATTGTCCTCCACTGGACTCCAAGGGGATGTTGCTGCCTCGGGTACTTATGGTCCGTCTCCAGTAAGTCTAGATTTTCGAATCCGACGCAAAACTGATAGTTCATTGTAACGTTCAGGGCCTCCTAATGACAATGAACACTCAAATTGCGACGAGATCCAATACATCGTCCTTCAGCCGACTTGTCTCCAAAGGTCTATTGCTGCCTCGGGCACCTCATGATCGTTCTCCTGTGAGTCTAGATTTTCGAACCCGACGCAAAACTGATAGTTAATAGTAACGTTCAGGGCCACCTAATGACCATGGAACATTCAAATTGCGTCGAGATTCAATACATCGGCCTCCAGCCGACTTGCCTCCAATGGTCTATAGCGGCATCGGGCACCATGTGGACGTTCTCCTGTGAGTCTCGATTTTCTAATCCGACGCAAAACTGATTGTTAATTGTAACGTTCAGGGCCTCCTAATGACGATTTAGCACTCAAATTGCGTCGCGATTCAATACATCGTCCTCCAGCGGACTGGTCTCCAAGGAGATATTGCTGCCTCGGGCACCTTATGGTCCGTCTCCAGTAGGTCTAGATTTTCGAATCCGATGCAAAACTGATAGTTAATTGTAACGTTCAGGGCCTCCTAATGACGATGGACCACTCAAGTCGCGTCGAGATTCAATACATCGTCCTTCAGACGACTTGTCTCCAAGGGGATATTGCTTTCTCGGGCACCTTATTATCGTTCTGCTGTGAGTCTAGTTCATCGATTCCGACGCAAAACTGATTCTTAATTGTAACGTTCAGGGCCTCCTAATGACGATGGAACACTCAAATTCCGTCGAGATTCTACATATAGTCCTCCAGCCGACTGGTATCCAAGGGGATTTTGCTGTCTCAGCACCGTATGATCCTTCTCCTGTGAGTAGATTTTCGAATCCGACGCTAAACGGATAGTTAATTGTAACGTTCAGGGCCTTCTAATGACGATGGAACACTCAAATTGCGTCGAGATTCAATACATCGTCCTTCAGCCGACTTGTCTCCAAGGGTCTATTGCTGCTTCGGGCACCTTAACGTCGGTCTCCTGTGAGTTTAGATTTTCGAATCCGACGCAGAACTGATAGTTAATTGTAGCCTTCAGGGCCTCCTAATGACGATGGTACACTCAAATTGCGTCGAAGTAAATACATCGTCCTCCAGCCGACTTGTCTCCAAGGGTCTAATGCTTCCTCGGGCACCTTATTGTCGTTTTCCTGTGAGTCTAGAATTTCGATTCCGACGCAAAACTGATTGTTAATTGTAACGTTCAGGACGTCCTAATGACGATGGAACACTCAAATTGCGTCGAGATTCAATATATCGTCCTCCAGCCGACTTATATCCAAGGGTCTATTGCAGCCTCGGGCACCTTATGGTCGTTCTCCTGTGAGTCTAGATTTTCGAATCCGACCCAAAAATGATAGTTTATTGTAACGTTCAGGGCCTCCTAATGACGATGGAATACTCAAATTGCGTCGAGATTAAATATATCGTCCTCCAGCCGACTTATATCCAAGGGGATATTGCTGTCTCGGGCACCATATGATCCTTCTCCTGTGAGTGGATTTTCGAATCCAACGTTAAACTGACAGTCAATTGTAACGTTCAGGGCCACCTAATGACCATGGAACATTCAAATTGCGTCGAGTTTCAATACATCGGCCTCCAGCCGACTTGTCTCCGAGGGTCTATTGCTACCTCGGGAACCATATGGTCGTTCTCCTGTGAGTCTAGATTTTCTAATCCGACGCAGAACTGATTGTTAATTCTAACGTTCAGGGCCTCCTAATGACGATGGAGCTCTCAAATTGCGTCGCGATTCGATACATCGTTCTCCAGCGGAAAGATCTCCAAGTGGATATTGCTGCCTCGGGCACCTTATGGTCCGTCTCCAGTAAGTCTAGATTTTGGACTCCGACGCAAAACTGATAGTTAATTGTAACGTTCAGGGCCTCCTAATGACGATGGAACACTCAAATTGCGTCGCGATCCAATACATCGTCCTTCATCCGACTTGTCTCCAAGGGTATATTGCTTTCTCGGGCACCTTATTGTCGTTCTCCTGTGAGTCTAGTTCATAGATTCCGACGCAAAACTGATTGTTAATTGTAACGTTCAGGGCCTCCTAATGACGATGGTACACTCAAATTGCGTCGAAGTAAATACATCGTCCTCCAGCCGACTTGTCTCCAAGGGTCTAATGCTTCCTCGGGCACCTTATTGTCGTTTTCCTGTGAGTCTAGAATTTCGATTCCGACGCAAAACTGATGGTTAATTGTAACGTTCAGGGCCTCCTAATGACGATGGAGCTCTCAAATTGCGTCGCGATTAGATACATCGTTCTCCAGCGGAAAGATCTCCAAGTGGATATTGCTGCCTCGGGCACCTTATGGTCCGTCTCCAGTAAGTCTAGATTTTGGACTCCGACGCAAAACTGATAGTTAATTGTAACGTTCAGGGCCTCCTAATGACGATGGAACACTCGAATTGCGTCGCGATCCAATACATCGTCCTTCATCCGACTTGTCTCCAAGGGTCTATTGCTTTCTCGGGCACCTTATTGTCGTTCTCCTGTGAGTCTAGTTCATCGATTCCGACGCAAAACTGATTGTTAATTGTAACGTTCAGGGCCTCCTAATGACGATGGAACACTCAAATTGCGTCGCGATCCAATACATCGTCCTCCAGCCGACTTGTCTCCAAGGGTCTATTGCCGCCTCGGGCACCATATTATCCTTCTCCTGTGAGTAGATTTTCGAATCCGACGCTAAACTGATAGTTTATTGTAACGTTGAGCGCTTCCTAGTTACGATGGAGCACTCAAATTGCGTCGCGATCCAATACATCGTCCTCCAGCCGACTTGTCTCCAAGGGTCTATTGCTGCCTGGGGCACCTTATGATCGTTCTCCTGTGAGTCTAGATTTTCGAATCCAACGCAAAACTGATAGTTAATTGTAACGTTCAAGGCATCCTAATGATGAAGGAGCACTGAAATTGCGTCGCGATTCAATACATCGTCCTCCAACCGACTTGTATCCAAGGGGATACTGCTGTCTCGGGCATCATATGATCCTTCTCCTGTGAGTAGATTTTCGAATTCCACGCAAAACTGATAGTTAATCGTAACGTTCAGGGCCTCCAAATGACGATGGAACACTCTAATTGCGTCGAGACTCAATACATCGTCCTTCAGCCGACTTGTCTCCAAAGGTCTATTGCTGCCTCGGGCACCAATCGTCGTTCTCCTGTCAGTCTAGATTTTCGAATCCAACGCAGAACAGATAGTTAATAGTAACTTTCAGGGAGTCCTAATGACGATGGTACACTCAAATTGCGTCGAGATTCAATACATCGTCATCCAGCCGACTTGTCTCCAAGGGTCTTTTGCAGCCTCGGGCACCTTATGGTCGTTCTCCTGTGAGTCTAGATTTTCGAATCCGACCCAAAAATGATAGTTAATTGTAACGTTCAGGGCCTCCTAATGACGATGGAACACTCAAATTGCGTCGAGATTCAATATATCGTCCTCCAGCCGACTTATGTTGATGGGGATATTGCTGTCTCGGGCAACTTATGATCGTTCTCCTGTGAGTCTAGATTTTCGAATCCAACGCAAAACTGATAGTTAATTGTAACGTTCAGGGCCTCCTAATGACGATGGAGCACTCAAAATGCGTTGCGATTCAATACATCGTCCTCCAGCGGACTGGACTCCAAGGGGATATTGCTGCCTCGGGCACCTCCAGTATGTCTAGATATTCGAATCCGACGCTAAACTGATAGTTAATTGTTACGTTCAGGTCCTCCTAATGACGATGGCACACTCAAATTGCGTCGAGATTCAATACATCGTCCTTCAGCCGACTTGTCTCCAAGGGTATATTGCTGCCTCGGGCACCTTATGATCGTTCTCCTGTGAGTCTAGATTTTCGAACCCGACACAAAACTGATAGTTAATTGTAACGATCAGGGCCTCCTAATGACGATGGAGCACTCAAATTGCGTCGCGATTCGATACATCGTTCTCCAGCGGTCTAAGTCTAGATTTTGGATTCCGACGCAATACTGATAGTTAATTGTAACGTTCAGGGACTCCTATTAACGATGGAACACTCAAATAGCGTCGCGATCCAATACATCGTCCTTCATCCGACTTGTCTCCAAGGGTCTATTGCAGCCTCGGGCACCTTATGATCGTTCTCCTGTGGGTCTAGATTTTCGAATCAGACGCAAAACTGATACGTAATTGTAACGTTCAGGGCCTCCTAATGACGATTTAGCACTCAAATTGCGTCGCGATTCAAGTCATCGTCCTCCAGCGGACTGGTCTCCAAGGGGATATTGCTGCTTCGGGCACCTTATGGTCCGTCTCCAGTAAGTCTAGATTGTCGAATCCGACGCAAAACTGATTGTTAATTGTAACGTTCAGGGCCTCCTAATGACGATGGAACACTCAAATTGCGTCGAGATTCAATTTATCTTCCTCCAGCCGACTTGTCTCCAAGGGTCTATTGCAGCCCAGGGCACCTTATGGTCGTTCTCCTGTGTGTCTAGATTTTCGAATCCGACGCATAACTGACAGTTTATTGTAACGTTGAGCGCCTCCTAGTTACGATGGGACACTCAAATTGCGTCGCGATCCAATACATCGTCCTCCAGCCGACTTGTCTCCAAGGGTCTTTTGCTGCCTGGGGCACCTTATGATCGTTCTCCTGTGAGTCTAGATTTTCGAATCCAACGCAAAACTGATAGTTAATTGTAATGTTCAGGGCCTCCTAATGACGATGGAGCTCTCAAAATGCGTTGCGATTCAATACATCATCCTCCAGCGGACTGGACTCCAAGGGGATATTGCTGTCTCGGGCACCTCCAGTAAGTCTAGATATTCGAATCCGACGCAAAACTGATAGTTAATTGTAACGTTCAGGTCCTCCTAATGACGATTGCACACTCAAATTGCGTCGAGATTCAATACATCGTCCTTCAGCCGACTTGTATCCAAGGGTATATTGCTGCCTCGGGCACCTTATGATCGTTCTCCAGTGAGTCTAGATTTTCGAACCCGACGCAAAACTGATAGTTAATAGTAACGTTCAGGGCCACCTAATGACCATGGAACATTCAAATTGCGTCGAGATTCAATACATCGGCCTCCAGCCGACTTGCCTCCAATGGTCTATAGCGGCCTCGGGCACCATGTGGTCGTTCTCCTGTGAGTCTCGATTTTCTAATCCGACGCAAAACTGATTGTTAATTGTAACGTTCAGGGCCTCCTAATGACGATTTAGCACTCAAATTGCGTCGCGATTCAATACATCGTCCTCCAGCGGACTGGTCTCCAAGGAGATATTGCTGCCTCGGGCACCATATGATCCTTCTCCTGTGAGTAGATTTTCGAATCCGACGCTAAACTAATAGTTTATTAAATACGTTGAGCACCACCTAGTTACGATGGAACATTCAAATTGCGTCGCGATCCAATACATCGTCCTCCAGCCGACTTGTCTCCAAGTGTCTAATGCTGCCTGTGGCACCTTATGATCGTTCTCCTGTGAGTCTAGATTTTCGAATCCAACGCAAAACTGATAGGTAATTGTAACGTTCAAGGCATCCTAATGATGATGGAGCACTCAAATTGCGTCGCGATTCAATACATCGTCCTCCAGCCGACTTGTATCCAAGGGGATATTGCAGTCTCGGGCATCATATGATCCTTCTCCTGTGAGTAGATTTTCGAATTGCACGCAAAACTGATAGTTAATTGTAACGTTCAGGGCCTCCTAATGACGATGGAACACTCTAATTGCGTCGAGATTCAATACATCGTCCTTCAGCCGACTTGTCTCCAAGGGTATATTGCTGTCTCGGGCACCATATGATCCTTCTCCTGAGAGTAGATTCTCGAATCCGACGCAAAACTGATTGTTAATTGTAACGTTCAGGGCCTCCTAATGACGATGGAGCACTCAAATTGCGTCGCGATCGATACATCGTCCTAAAGCGGACTAGTCTCCAAGGGGATATTGCTGTCTCGGGCACCATATGATCCTTCTCCTGTGAGTAGATTTTCGAATCCGACGCAAAACTGATTGTTAATTGTAACGTTTAGGGCCTCCTAATGACGATGAACACACAAATTGCGACGAGATCCAATACATCGTCCTTCCGCCGACTTGTCTCCAAGGGTCTATTGCTGCCTCGGGCACCTTATGATCGTTCTCCTGTGAGTCTAGATTTTCGAATCCGACGCTAAACTGATAGTTAATTGTAACGTTCAGGGCATCGTAATGACGATGGAACACTCAAATTGCGTCGAGATTCAATACATCGGCCTCAAGCCGACTTGTCTCCAAGGGTCTATTGCTGTCTCGGACACCACGCGTTCCTTCACCTGTGTGTAGATTTCCGAATCCGACGCTAAACTGATAGTTAATTGTAACGTTCAGTGCCTCCTAATGACGAAGGAGCACTCAAATTGCGTTGCGATTCAATACATCGTCCTCCAACGGACAGGTCTCCAAGGGGATATTGCTGCCTCGGGCACCTAGTGGTCCGTCTTCTGTGAGTCTAGATTTTCGAATCCGACGCTAAACTGATAATTAATTGTAACGTTCAGGGCCTCCTAATGACGATGGAACAATCAAATTGCGTCGAGATCCAATACATCGTCTTCTGCCGACTTAATTTCAAGGGTCTTTTGCTGCCTCGGGCATCATATGGTCGTTCTCCTGTGAGTCTAGATTTTCGAATCCGACGCAAAACTGTTTGTTAATTGTAACGTTCAGGGCCTCCTAATGACGATGGAACACTCAAATTGCGTCCAGATTCAGTACATCGTCCTTCAGCCGACTTGTCTCCAAGGTTCAATTGCTTCATCGGGCACGTTATGGTCGTTCTCCTGTGAGTCTAGATTTTCGAATCCGACGCAGAACTGATAGTTAATTGTAGCCTTCAGGGCCCCCTAATGACGATGGAACATTCCAATTGCGTCGAGATCCAATACATCGGCTTCCAGCCGACTTGTCTCCACTGGTCTATTGCTGCCTCGCGCGCCATATGGTCGTTCTCCTGTGAGTCTAGATTTGCGAATCCGACGCAAAACTGATAGTTAATTGTAACGTTTAGGGCCTCCTAATGACGAAGAAGCACTCAAATTGCGTCGCGATTCAATACATCGTCCTCCAGCGGACTGGTCTCCAAGGGGATATTGCTGCCTCGGGCACCTTATGGTCCGTCTCCAGTAAGTCTAGATTTTCGAATCCGACGCAAAACTGATAGTTCAATGTAACGTTCAGGGCCTCCTAATAACGATGAACACTCAAATTGCGACGAGATCCAATACATCGTCCTTCAGCCGACTTCTCTCCAACGGTCTATTGCAGCCTCGGGCACCTTATGGTCGTACTCCTGTGAATCTAGATTTTCTAATCCGACGCAAAACTGATTGTTAATTGTAACGTTCAGGGCCTCCTAATGACAATGGAACACTCAAATTGCGTCGAGATTCAATACATCGTCTTTCAGCCGACTTGTCTCCAAGATTCTATTGCTTCCTCGGGCACCTTATTGTCGTTCTCCTGTGAGTCTATTTCTTCGATTCGGACGCAAAACTGTTTGTTAATTGTAACGTTCAGTGCCTCCTAATGTCGATGGAACACTCAAATTGCGTCGAGATTCAATATATCGTCCTCCAGCCGACTTTTATCCAAGAGGATATTGCTGTCTCGCGCACCATATGATCCTTCTCCTGTGAGTAGATTTTCGAATCCGACGCTAAACTGATAGTTAATTGTAACGTTCAGGGCCTCCTAATGACGATGGAACACTCAAACTGCGTCGAGATTCAATACATCGTCCTTCAGCCGACTTGTCTCCAAGGGTCTATTGCTTCCTCGGACACCTTATGGTCGTCCTCCTGTGAGTCTAGATTTTCGAATCCAACGCAGAACAGATAGTTAGGTGAAACTTTCAGGGCCTCCTAATGACGATGGTACACTCAAATTGAGTCGAGATTCAATACATCGTCCTCCAGCGGACTGGTCTCCAAGGGGATTTTGCTGCCTCGGACACCTTATGTTCCGTCTCTAGTAAGTCTAGATTTTCGAATCCGACGGAAAACTGATAGTTAATTGTAACGTTCAGGGCCACCTAAAGACGATGGAGTACTCAAATTGCGTCGCGATACAATACATCGTCCTTCAGCCGACTTGTCTCCAAGCGTCTATTTGTTCCTCGGACACCTTATGGTCGTTCTCCTGTGAGTCTAGATTTTCGAATCCAACGCAGAACAGATAGTTAAATGTATTTTTCAGGGCCTCCTAATGACGTTGGTACACTCAAATTGAGTCGAGATTCAATACATCTCCCTCCAGCGGACTGGTCTCCAAGGGGATATTGCTGCCTCGGACACCTTATGGTCCGTCTCCAGTAAGTCTAGATTTTCGAATCCGACGGAAGACTGATAGTTAATTGTAACGTTCAGGGCCTCCTAAAGACGATGGATCACTCAAATTGCGTCGAGATTCAATATATCGTCCTCTAGTCGACTTGTTTCCAAGGGGATATTGCTGACTCGGGCACCATATGATCCCTCTCCTGAGAGTAGATTTTCGAATCCGACGCTAAACTGATAGTTAATTGTAGCCTTTAGGGCCTCCTAATGACGATGGAACATTCCAATTGCGTCGAGATTCAATACATCGGCCTCCAACCGACTTGTCTCCAAGGGTCTATTGCTGCCTCGCGCACCATATGGTCGTTCTCCTGTGAGTCTACATTTGCGAATCCGACGCAAAACTGATAGTTAATTGTAACGATCAGTGCCACCTAATGACGAAGGAGCACTCAAATTGCGTCGCGATTCAATACATCGTCCTCCAGCGGACTGGACTCCAAGGGGATATTGGTGCATCGGGCACCTTATGGTCCGTCTCCAGTAAGTCTAGATTTTCGAATCCGACGCAAAACTGATAGTTCAATGTAACGTTCAGGGCCTCCTAATGACGATGAACACTCAAATTGCGACGAGATCCAATACATCGTCCTTCGGCCGACTTGTCTCCAAGGGTCTATTGCAGCCTCGAGCATCTTATGGTCGTACTCCTGTGAATCTAGATTTTCTGATCCGACGCAAAACTGATTGTTAATTGTAACGTTCAGGGCCTCCTAATGACGATGGAACACTCAAATTGCGTCGAGATTCAATACTTCGTCCTTCAGCCGACTTGTCTCCAAGGGTCTATTGCTACCTCGGGCACCTTATTGTCGTTCTCCTGTGAGTCTAGTTCTTCGATTCCGACGCAAAACTGATTGTTAATTGTAACGTTCAGGGCCTCCTAATGTCGATGGAACACTCAAATTGCGTCGAGATTCAATATATCGTCCTCCAGCCGACTTGTATCCAAGGGGATATTGCTGTCTCGGGCACCATATGATCCTTCTCCTGTGAGTAGATTCTCGAATCCGACGCTAAACTGATAGTTAATTGTAACGTTCATGGCCTCCTAATGACGATGGAACATTCAAATTGCGTCGAGATTCAATACATCGTCCTTCAGCCGACTTGTCTCCAAGGGTCTATTGCTTCCCCGGGCACCTCATGGTCGTTCTCCTGTGAGTCTAGATTTTCGAATCGAACGCAGAACAGATAGTTAATTGTAACTTTCAGGGCCTCCTAATGACGATGGTACACTCAAATTGAGTCGAGATTCAATAAATCGTCATCCAGCCGACTTGTCTCCAAGGGTCTATTGCAGCCTCGGGCAACTTATGGTCGTTCTCCTGTGAGTCTAGATTTTCGAATCCGACGCAAAACTGATAGTTAATTGTACCGTTCAGGGCTTCCTAATGACGATGGAGCACTCAAATTGCGTCGCGATTCAATTCATCGTTCTCCAGCGGACTGGTTTCCAAGGGGATATTGCTGCCTCGGGCACCTTATGGTCCGTCTCCAGTAAGTCTAGATTTTCGTATCCGACGCAAAACTGATAGTTAAATGTAACGTTCAGGGCCTCCTAATGACGATGAACACTCAAATTGCGAGGAGATCCAATACAAAGTCCTTCAGCCGACTTGTCTCCAAGGGTCTATTGTTGCCTCGGGCACTTTATGATCGTTCTCCTGTGAGTCTAGATTTTCGAACCCGACGCAAAACTGATAGTTAATTGTAACGTTCAGGGCCACCTAATGACCATGGAACATTCAAATTGCGTCGAGATTCAATACTTCGGCCTCCGGCCGACATGTCTTCAAGGGTCTATTGCTGCCTCCCGCATCATATGGTCGTTCTCCTGTGAGTCTAGAATTTCGAATCCGACGCAAAACTGATTTTTAATTGTAACGTTCAGGGCCTCCTAATGACGATGGAACACTCAAATTGCGTCGAGAGTCAATACATCGACCCATAGCCGACTTGTCTACAAGGGGATATTGCTGCCTCGGGCTTCATGTGGTCCGTCTCCTGTGAGTTGGGATTTTCGAAACCGACGCGAAACTGATAGTTAATTGTAACGTTCAGGGCCTCCTAATGACGATGCAGCATTCAAATTGCGTCGCGATTCAATACATCGTCCTCCAGCGGACTGGTGTCCAAGGGGATATTGCTGCCTCGGGCACCTTATGGTCCGTCTCCAGTAAGTCTAGATTTTCGAATCCGACGCAAAACTGATTGTTAATTGTAACGTTTAGGGCCTCCTAATGACGATGAACACTCAAATTGCGACGAGATCCAATACATCGTCCTTCCGCCGACTTGTCTCCAAGGGTCTATTGCAGCCTCGAGCATCTTATGGTCGTACTCCTGTGAATCTAGATTTTCTAATCCGACGCAAAACTGATTGTTAATTTAACGTTCAGGGCCTCCTAATGACGATGGAACACTCAAATTGCGTCGAGATTCAATACATCGTCCTTCAGCCGACTTGTCTCCAAGGGTCTATTGCTACCTCGGGCACCTTATTGTCGTTCTCCTGTGAGTCTAGTTCTTCGATTCCGACGCAAAACTGATTGTTAATTGTAACGTTCATTGCATCCTAATGTCGATGGAACACTCAAATTGCGTCGACATTCAATATATCGTCCTCCAGCCGACTTGTATCCAAGGGGATATTGCTGTCTCGGGCACCATATGATCCTTCTCTTGTGAGTAGATTTTCGAATCCGACGCTAAACTGATAGTTAATTGTAACGTTCATGGCCTCCTAATGACGATGGAACATTCAAATTGCGTCGGGATTCAATACATCGTCCTTCAGCCGACTTGTCTCCAAGGGTCTATTGCTTCCCCGGGCACCTCATGGTCGTTCTCCTGTGAGTCTAGATTTTCGAATCGAACGCAGAACAGATAGTTAATTGTAACTTTCAGGGCCTCCTAATGACGATGGAACACTCAAATTGAGTCGAGATTCAATAAATCGTCATCCAGCCGACTTGTCTCCAAGGGTCTATTGCAGCCTCGGGCAACTTATGGTCGTTCTCCTGTGAGTCTAGATTTTCGAATCCGACGCAAAACTGATAGTTAATTGTACCGTTCAGGGCTTCCTAATGACGATGGAGCACTCAAATTGCGTCGCGATTCAATTCATCGTTCTCCAGCGGACTGGTTTCCAAGGGGATATTGCTGCCTCGGGCACCTTATGGTCCGTCTCCAGTAAGTCTAGATTTTCGAATCCGACGCAAAACTGATAGTTAAATGTAACGTTCAGGGCCTCCTAATGACGATGAACACTCAAATTGCGAGGAGATCCAATACAAAGTCCTTCAGCCGACTTGTCTCCAAGGGTCTATTGTTGCCTCGGGCACTTTATGATCGTTCTCCTGTGAGTCTAGATTTTCGAACCCGACGCAAAACTGATAATTGTAACGTTCAGGCCCCCTAATGACGATGGAACTTTCCAATTGCGTCGAGATCCAATACATCGGCCTCCAGCCGACTTGTCTCCACTGGTCTATTGCTGCCTCGCGCGCCATATGGTCGTACTCCTGTGAGTCTAGATTTGCGAATCCGACGCAAAACTGATAGTTAATTGTAACGTTTAGGGCCTCCTAATGACGAAGAAGCACTCAAATTGCGTCGCGATTCAATACATCGTCCTCCAGCGGACTGGTCTCCAAGGGGATATTGCTGCCTCGGGCACCTTATGGTCCGTCTCCAGTAAGTCTAGATTTTCGAATCCGACGCAAAACTGATAGTTCAATGTAACGTTCAGGGCCTCCTAATAACGATGAACACTCAAATTGCGACGAGATCCAATACATCGTCCTTCAGCCGACTTGTCTCCAACGGTCTATTGCAGCCTCGGGCACCTTATGGTCGTACTCCTGTGAATCTAGATTTTCTAATCCGACGCAAAACTGATTGTTAATTGTAACGTTCAGGGCCTCCTAATGACAATGGAACACTCAAATTGCGTCGAGATTCAATACATCGTCTTTCAGCCGACTTGTCTCCAAGATTCTATTGCTTCCTCGGGCACCTTATTGTCGTTCTCCTGTGAGTCTATTTCTTCGATTCGGACGCAAAACTGATTGTTAATTGTAACGTTCAGGGCCTCGTAATGTCGATGGAACACACAAATTGCGTCGAGATTCAATACATCGTCCTTCAGCCGACTTGTCTCCAAGGGTCTATTGCTTCCTCGGGCACCTCATGGTCGTTCTCCTGTGAGTCTAGATTTTCGAATCGAACGCAGAACAGATAGTTAATTGTAACTTTCAGGGCCTCCTAATGACGATGGAACACTCAAATTGAGTCGAGATTCAATAAATCGTCATCCAGCCGACTTGTCTCCAAGGGTCTATTGCAGCCTCTGGCAACTTATGGTCGTTCTCCTGTGAGTCTATATTTTCGAATCCGACGCAAAACTGATAGTTAATTGTACCGTTCAGGGCTTCCTAATGACGATGGAGCACTCAAATTGCGTCGCGATTCAATTCATCGTTCTCCAGCGGACTGGTTTCCAAGGGGATATTGCTGCCTCGGGCAGTAAGTCTAGATTTTCGAATCCGACGCAAAACTGATAATTAAATGTAACGTTCAGGGCCTCCTAATGACGATGAACACTCAAATTGCGACGAGATCCAATACAAAGTCCTTCAGCCGACTTGTCTCCAAGGGTCTATTGTTGCCTCGGGCACCTTATGATCGCTCTCCTGTGAGTCTAGATTTTCGAACCCGACGCAAAACTGATAGTTAATTGTAACGTTCAGGGCCACCTAATGACCATGGAAAATTCAAATTGCGTCGAGATTCAATACATCGGCCTCCAGCCGACATGTCTTCAAGGGTGTATTGCTGCCTCGGGCATCATATGGTCGTTCTCCTGTGAGTCTAGATTTTCGAATCCGACGTAAAACTGATTTTTAATTGTAACGTTCAGGGCCTCCTAATGACGATGGAACACTCAAATTGCGTCGAGAGTCAATACATCGACCCATAGCCGACTTGTCTACAAGGGGATATTGCTGCCTCGGGCTTCATGAGGTCCGTCTCCTGTGAGTCGGGATTTTCGAAACCGACGCGAAACTGATAGTTAATTGTAACGTTCAATGCCTCCTAATGACGATGGAGCATTCAAATTGCGTCGCGATTCAATACATCGGCCTCAAGCCGACTTGTCTCCAAGGGTCTATTGCTGTCTCGGACACCACGCGTTCCTTTACCTGTGTGTAGATTTTCGAATCCGACGCTAAACTGATAGTTAATTGTAACGTTCAGGGCCTCCTAATGGCGATGGAACACTCAAATTGCGTCGAGATTCAATATATCGTCCTGCAGCCGACTTGTCTCCAAGGGTCTATTGCTTCATCGGGCACCTTATGGTCGTTCTCCTGTGAGTCTAGATTTTCGAATCCAACGCAGAACAGATAGCTAATTGTAACGTTCAGGGCCACCTAATGACCATGGAACAATCAAATTGCGTCGAGTTTCAATACATCGGCCTCCAGCCGAATTGTCTCCAAGGGTCTATTGCTGCCTCGGGAACGATATGGTCATTCTCCTGTGAGTCTAGATTTTCTAATCCGACGCAAAACTGATTGTTAATTGTAACGTTCAGGGCCTCCTAATGACGATGGAACACTCAAATTGCGTCGAGATCCAATACATCGTCTTCTGCCGACATGATTTCAAGGGTCTTTTGCTGCCTCGGGCATCATATGGTCGTTCTCCTGTGAGTCTAGATTTTCGAATCCGACGCAAGACTGATAGTTCAATGTAACGTTCAGGGCCTCCTAATAACGATGAACACTCAAATTGCGACGAGATCCAATACATCGTCCTTCAGCCGACTTGTCTCCAACGGTCTATTGCAGCCTCGGGCACCTTATGGTCGTACTCCTGTGAATCTAGATTTTCTAATCCGACGCAAAACTGATTGTTAATTGTAACGTTCAGGGCCTCCTAATGACAATGGAACACTCAAATTGCGTCGAGATTCAATACATCGTCTTTCAGCCGACTTGTCTCCAAGATTCTATTGCTTCCTCGAGCACCTTACTGTCGTTCTCCTGTGAGTCTAGTTCTTCGATTCCGACGCAAAACTGATTGTTAATTGTAACGTTCAGTGCCTCCTAATGTCGATGGAACACTCAAATTGCGTCGAGATTCAATATATCGTCCTCCAGCCGACTTGTATCCAAGAGGATATTGCTGTCTCGCGCACCATATAATCCTTCTCCAGTGAGTAGATTTTCGAATCCGACGCTAAACAGATAGTTAATTGTAACGTTCAGGGCCTCCTAATGACGATGGAACACTCAAATTGCGTCGCGATTCAATACATCGTTGTCCAGCGGACTGGACTCCAAAGGGGATATTGCTGCCTCGGGCACCTTATGGTCCGTCTCCAGTAAGTCTAGATTTTCGAATCCGACGCAAAACTGATAGTTAAATGTAACTTTCAGGGCCTCCTAATGACGATGGACACTCAAATTGCGACGAGATCCAATACATCGTACTTCAGCCGACTTGTCTCCAAGGGTCTATTGTTGCCTTGGGCACCTTATGATCGTTCTCCTGTGAGTCTAGATTTTCGAACCCGACGCAAAACTGATCGTTAATTGTAACTTTCAGGGCCACCTAATGACCATGGAACATTCAAATTGCGTCGAGATTCAATACATCGGCCTACAGCCGACTTGTCTCCAAGGGTCTATTGCTGTCTCGGGCACCATGTGGTCCGTCTCCTGTGAGTCCAGATTTACTAATCCGACGCATAACTGATAGTTTATTATAACGTTGAGCGGCTCCTAGTTAAGATGGAACACTCAAAATGCGTCGAGATTCAATATATCGTCCTCCAGCCGACTTGTCTCCAAGGGTCTATTGCTTCCTCGGACACCTCATGGTCGTTCTCCTGTGAGTCTAGATTTTCGAATCGAACGCAGAACAGATAGTTAATTGTAACTTTCAGGGCCTCCTAATGACGATGGAACACTCAAATTAAGTCGAGATTCAATAAATCGGCATCCAGCCGACTTGTCTCCAAGGGTCTATTACAGCCTTGGGCAACTTATGGTCGTTCTCCTGTGAGTCTAGATTTTCGAACCCGACGCAAAACTGATCGTTAATTGTAACGTTCAGGCCCTCCTAATGACGATGGAACATTCAAATTGCGTCGAGATTCAATACATCGTCCTTCAGCCGACTTGTGTCCAAGGGTCTATTGCTTCCTCGGGCACCTCATGGTCGTTCTCCTGTGAGTCTAGATTTTCGAATCGAACGCAGAACAGATAGTTAATTGTAACTTTCAGGGCCTCCTAATGACGATGGAACACTCAAATTGAGTCGAGATTCAATAAATCGTCATCCAGCCGACTTGTCTCCAAGGGTCTATTGATGCCTCGGGCACCATATGATCGTTCTCCTGTGAGTCTACATTTTCGAACCCGACGCAAAACTGATAGTTAATTGTAACGTTCAGGGCCACCTAATGACCATGGAACATTCAAATTGCGTCGAGATTCAATACATCGGCCTCCAGCCGACATGTCTTCAAGGGTCTATTGCTGCCTCGGGCATCATATGGTCGTTCTCCTGTGAGTCTAGAATTTCGAATCCGACGCAAAACTGATTTTTAATTGTAACGTTCAGGGCCTCCTAATGACGATGGAACACTCAAATTGCGTCGAGACTTAATACATCGACCCATAGCCGACTTGTCTACAAGGGGATATTGCTGCCTCGGGCTTCATGAGGTCCGTCTCCTGTGAGTCGGGATTTTCGAAACCGACGCGAAACTGATAGTTAATTGTAACGTTCAGGGCCTCCTAATGACGAAGGAGCATTCAAATTGCGTCGCGATTCAATACATCGTCCTCCAGCGGACTGGTGTCCAAGGGGATATTGCTGCCTCGGGCATCTTATGGTCCGTCTCCAGTAAGTCTAGATTTTCGAATCCGACGCAAAACTGATTGTTAATTGTAACGTTCAGGGCCTCCTAATGACGATGAACACTCAAATTGCGACGAGATCCAATACATCGTCCTTCCGCCGACTTGTCTCCAAGGGTCTATTGCTGCCTCGGGCACCTTATGATCGTTCTCCTGTGAGTCTAGATTTTCGAATCCAACGCAGAACAGATAGTTAATTGTAACGTTCATGGCCACCTAATGACCATGGAACATTCAAATTGCGTCGAGTTTCAATACATCTGCCTCCAGCCGACTTGTCTCCAAGGGTCTATTGCCGCCTCGGGAACGATATGGTCATTCTCCTGTGAGTCTAGATTTTCTAATCCGATGCAAAACTGATTGTTAATTGTAACGTTCAGGGCCTCCTAATGACGATGGAACACTCAAATTGCGTCGAGATTCAATACATCGCCTTTCAGCCGACTTGTCTCCAACGGTCTATTGCTGCCTCGGGCACCTTATCGTCGTTCTCCTGTGAGTCTAGATTTTCGAATCCGACGCAGAACTGATAGTTAATTGTAACGTTCAGGGCCTCCTAATGACGATGGAGCACTCAAATTGCGTCGCGATGCAATACATCGTCCTCCACCGGACAGGTCTCCAAGGGGATATTGCTGCCTCGGGCACGTAGTGGTCCGTCTTCTGTGAGTCTAGATTTTCGAATCCGACGCTAAACTGATAATTAATTGTAACGTTCAGGGCCTCCTAATGACGATGGAACACTTTAATTGCGTCGAGATCCAATACATCGTCTTCTGCCGACTTGATTTCAAGGGTCTTTTGCTGCCTCGGGCATCATATGGTCGTTCTCCTGTGAGTCTAGATTTTCGAATCCGACGCAAAACTGTTTGTTAATTGTAACGTTCAGGGCCTCCTAATGACGATGGAACACTCAAATTGCGTCGAGATTCAGTACATCGTCCTTCAGCCGACTTGTCTCCAAGGTTCAATTGCTTCATCGGGCACCTTATGGTCGTTCTCCTGTGAGTCTAGATTTTCGAATCCGACGCAGAACTGATAGTTAATTGTAGCCTTCAGGGCCTCCTGATGACGATGGAACATTCCAATTGCGTCGAGATCCAATACAGCGGCCTCCAGCCGACTTGTCTCCACTGGTCTATTGCTGCCTCGCGCGCCATATGGTCGTTCTCCTGTGAGTCTAGATTTGCGAATCCGACGCAAAACTGATAGTTAATTGTAACGTTTAGGGCCTCCTAATGACGAAGAAGCTCTCAAATTGCGTCGCGATTCAATACATCGTCCTCCAGCGGACTGGTCTCCCAGGGGATATTGCTGCCTCGGGCACCTTATGGTCCGTCTCCAGTAAGTCTAGATTTTCGAATCCGACGCAAAACTGATAGTTCAATCTAACGTTCAGGGCCTCCTAATAACGATGAACACTCAAATTGCGACAACATCCAATACATCGTCCTTCAGCCGACTTGTCTCCAACGGTCTATTGCAGCCTCGGGCACCTTATGGTCGTACTCGTGTGAATCTAGATTTTCTAATCCGACGCAAAACTGATTGTTAATTGTAACGTTCAGGGCCTCCTAATGACAATGGAACACTCAAATTGCGTCGAGATTCAATACATCGTCTTTCAGCCGACTTGTCTCCAAGATTCTATTGCTACCTCGGGCACCTTATTGTCGTTCTCCTGTGAGTCTAGTTCTTCGATTCCGACGCAAAACTGATTGTTAATTGTAACGTTCAGTGCCTCCTAATGGCGATGGAACACTCAAATTGCGTCGAGATTCAATATATCGTCCTCCAGCCGACTTGTTTCCAAGAGGATATTGCTGTCTCGCGCACCATATGATCCTTCTCCTGTGAGTAGATTTTCGAATCCGACGCTAAACTGATAGTTAATTGTAACGTTCAGGGCCTCCTAATGACGATGGAACACTCAAATTGCGTCGCGATTCAATACATCGTTGTCCAGCGGACTGGTCTCCAAAGGGGATATTGCTGCCTCGGGCACCTTATGGTCCGTCTCCAGTAAGTCTAGATTTTCGAATCCGACGCAAAACTGATAGTTAAATGTAACTTTCAGGGCCTCCTAATGACGATGGACACTCAAATTGCGACGAGATCCAATACATCGTACTTCAGCCGACTTGTCTCCAAGGGTCTATTGTTGCCTCGGGCACCTTATGATCGTTCTCCTGTGAGTCTAGATTTTCGAACCCGACGCAAAACTGATCGTTAATTGTAACGTTCAGGGCCACCTAATGACCATGGAACATTCAAATTGCGTCGAGATTCAATACATCGGCCTCCAGCCGACTTGTCTCCAAGGGTCTATTGCTGTCTCGGGCACCATGTGGTCCGTCTCCTGTGAGTCCAGATTTACTAATCCGACGCATAACTGATAGTTTATTATAACGTTGAGCGGCTCCTAGTTAAGATGGAACACTCAAAATGCGTCGAGATTCAATATATCGTCCTCCAGCCGACTTGTCTCCAAGGGTCTATTGCTTCCTGGGGCACCTCATGGTCGTTCTCCTGTGAGTCTAGATTTTCGAATCGAACGCAGAACAGATAGTTAATTGTAACTTTCAGGGCCTCCTAATGACGATGGAACACTCAAATTGAGTCGAGATTCAATAAATCGTCATCCAGCCGACTTGTCTTTAAGGGTCTATTGCAGCCTCGGGCAACTTATGGTCGTTCTCCTGTGAGTCTAGATTTTCGAACCCGACGCAAAACTGATCGTTATTTGTAACTTTCAGGCCCTCCTAATGACGATGGAACATTCAAATTGCGTCGAGATTCAATACATCGTCCTTCAGCCGACTTGTCTCCAAGGGTCTATTGCTTCCTCGGGCACCTCATGGTCGTTCTCCTGTGAGTCTAGATTTTCGAATCGAACGCAGAACAGATAGTTAATTGTAACTTTCAGGGCCTCCTAATGACGATGGAACACTCAAATTGAGTCGAGATTTAATAAATCGTCATCCAGCCGACTTGTCTCCAAGGGTCTATTGTTGCCTCGGGCACCTTATGATCGTTCTCCTGTGAGTCTACATTTTCGAACCCGACGCAAAACTGATAGTTAATTGTAACGTTCAGGGCCACCTAATGACCATGGAACATTCAAATTGCGTCGAGATTCAATACATCGGCCTCCAGCCGACATGTCTTCAAGGGTGTATTGCTGCCTCGGGCATCATATGGTCGTTCTCCTGTGAGTCTAGATTTTCGAATCCGACGCAAAACTGATTTTTAATTGTAACGTTCAGGGCCTCCTAATGACGATGGAACACTCAAATTGCGTCGAGAGTCAATACATCGACCCATAGCCGACTTGTCTCCAAGGGTCTATTGCTGTCTCGGGCACCTTATGATCGTTCTCCTGTGAGTCTAGATTTTCGAATCCGACGCTAAACTGATAGTTAATTGTAACGTTCAGGGCCTCTTAATGACGATGGAACATTCAAATTGCGTCGAGATTCAATACATCGGCCTCAAGCCGACTTGTCTCCAAGGGTCTATTGCTGTCTCGGACACCACGCGTTCCTTTACCTGTGTGTAGATTTTCGAATCCGACGCTAAGCTGATAGTTAATTGTAACGTTCAGGGCCTCCTAATGGCGATGGAACACTCAAATTGCGTCGAGATTCAATATATCGTCCTGCAGCCGACTTGTCTCCAAGGGTCTATTGCTTCATCGAGCACCTAATGGTCGTTCTCCTGTGAGTCTAGATTTTCGAATCCAACGCAGAACAGATAGTTAATTGTAACGTTCAGGGCTACCTAATGACCATGGAACATTCAAATTACGTCGAGTTTCAATACATCGGCCTCCAGCCGACTTGTCTCCAAGGGTCTATTGCTGCCTCGGGAACGATATGGTCATTCTCCTGTGAGTCTAGATTTTCTAATCCGACGCAAAACTGATTGTTAATTGTAACGTTCAGGGCCTCCTACTGAAGATGGAACACTCAAATTGCGTCGAGATTCAATACATCGCCTTTCAGCCGACTTGTCTCCAAGGGTCTATTGCTGCCTCGGGCACCTTATCGTCGTTCTCCTGTGAGTCTAGATTTTCGAATCCGACGCAGAACTGATAGTTAATTGTAACGTTCAGGGCCTCCTAATGACGATGGAGCACTCAAATTGCGTCGCGATTCAATACATCGTCCTCCAACGGACAGGTCTCCAAGGGGATATTGCTGCCTCGGGCACCTAGTGGTCCGTCTTCTGTGAGTCTAGATTTTCGAATCCGACGCTAAACTGATAATTAATTGTAACGTTCAGGGCCTCCTAATGAGGATGAACACTCAAATTGCGACGAGATCCAATTCATCGTCCTTCCGCCGACTTGTCTCCAAGGGTCTATTGCTGCCTCGGGCACCTTATGATCGTTCTCCTGTGAGTCTAGATTTTCGAATCCGACGCTAAACTGATAGTTAATTGTAACGTTCAGGGCCTCCTAATGACGATGGAGCATTCAAATTGCGTCGCGATTCAATACATCGTCCTCCAGCGGACTGGTGTCCAAGGGGATATTGCTGCCTCGGGCACCTTATGGTCCGTCTCTAGTAAGTCTAGATTTTCGAATCCGACGCAAAACTGATTGTTAATTGTAACGTTCAGGGCCTCCTAATGAGGATGAACACTCAAATTGCGACGAGATCCAATTCATCGTCCTTCCGCCGACTTGTCTCCAAGGGTCTATTGCTGCCTCGGGCACCTTATGATCGTTCTCCTGTGAGTCTAGATTTTCGAATCCGACGCTAAACTGATAGTTAATTGTAACGTTCAGGGCCTCTTAATGACGATGGAACATTCAAATTGCGTCGAGATTCAATACATCGGCCTCAAGCCGACTTGTCTCCAAGGGTCTATTGCTGTCTCGGACACCACGCGTTCCTTTACCTGTGTGTAGATTTTCGAATCCGACGCTAAGCTGATAGTTAATTGTAACGTTCAGGGCCTCCTAATGGCGATGGAACACTCAAATTGCGTCGAGATTCAATATATCGTCCTGCAGCCGACTTGTCTCCAAGGGTCTATTGCTTCATCGAGCACCTAATGGTCGTTCTCCTGTGAGTCTAGATTTTCGAATCCGACGCAAAACTGATTCTTAATTGTAACGTTCAGGGCCTCCTAATGACAATGGAACACTCAAATTGCGTCGAGATTCAATACATCGTCTTTCAGCCGACTTGTCTCCAAGATTCTATTGCTTCCTCGGGCACCTTATTGTCGTTCTCCTGTGAGTCTATTTCTTCGATTCGGACGCAGAACTGATTGTTACTTGTAACGTTCAGTGCCTCCTAATGTCGATGGAACACTCAAATTGCGTCGAGATTCAATACATCGTCCTCCAGCCGACTTGTATCCATGAGGATATTGCTGTCTCGCGCACCATATGATCCTTCTCCTGTGAGTAGATTTTCGAATCCGACGCTAAACTGATAGTTAAATGTAACTTTCAGGGCCTCCTAATGACGATGGACACTCCAATTGCGACGAGATCCAATACATCGTACTTCAGCCGACTTGTCTCCAAGGGTCTATTGTTGCCTCGGGCACCTTATGATCGTTCTCCTGTGAGTCTAGACTTTCGAACCCGACGCAAAACTGATAGTTAATTGTAACATTCAGGGCCTCCTAAAGACGATGGAGTACTCAAATTGCGTCGCGATTCAATACATCGTCCTCCAGCGGACTGGACTTCAAGGGGATATTACTGCCTCGGGCACCTTATGGTCCGCCTCCAGTAAGTCTACATTTTCGATTCCGACGCAAAACTGATAGTTAATTGTAACGTTCAGGTCCTCATAATTACGATGGATCACTCAAATTGCGTCGAGATTCAATATATCGTCCTCCAGCCGACTTGTTTCCAAGGGGATATTGCTGACTCGGGCACCATATGATCCCTCTCCTGAGAGTAGATTTTCGAATCCGACGCTAAACTGATAGTTAATTGTAGCCTTTAGGGCCTCCTAATGACGATGGAACATTCCAATTGCGTCGAGATTCAATACATCGGCCTCCAACCGACTTGTCTCCAACGGTCTATTGCTGCCTCACGCAACATATGGTCGTTCTCCTGTGAGTCTACATTTGCGAATCCGACGCAAAACTGATAGTTAATTGTAACGTTCAGTGCCTCCTAATGACGAAGGAGCACTCAAATTGCGTCGCGATTCAATACATCGTCCTCCAGCGGACTGGACTCCAAGGGGATATTGCTGCATCGGGCACCTTATGGTCCGTCTCCAGTAAGTCTAGATTTTCGAATCCGACGCAAAACTGATAGTTCAATGTAACGTTCAGGGCCTCCTAATGACGATGAACACTCAAATTGCGACGAGATCCAATACATCGTCCTTCAGCCGACTTGTCTCCAAGGGTCTATTGCAGCCTCGAGCATCTTATGGTCGTACTCCTGTGAATCTAGATTTTCTAATCCGACGCAAAACTGATTGTTAATTGTAACGTTGAGGGCCTCCTAATGACGTTGGAACACTCAAATTGCGTCGTGATTCAATACATCGTCCTTCAGCCGACCTGTCTCCTAGGGTCTATTGCTACCTCGGGCACCTTATTGTCGTTCTCCTGTGAGTCTAGTTCTTCGATTCCGACGCAAAACTGATTGTTAATTGTAACGTTCAGGGCCTCCTAATGTCGATGGAACACTCAAATTGCGTCGAGATTCAATATATCGTCCTCCAGCCGATTTGTATCCAAGGGGATATTGCTGTCTCGGGCACCATATGATCCTTCTCCTGTGAGTAGATTTTCGAATCCGACGCTAAACTGATAGTTAATTGTAACGTTCATGGCCTCCTAATGACGATGGAACATTCAAATTGCGTCGAGATTCAATACATCGTCCTTCAGCCGACTTGTCTCCAAGGGTCTATTGCTTCCCCGGGCACCTCATGGTCGTTCTCCTGTGAGTCTAGATTTTCGAATCGAACGCAGAACAGATAGTTAATTGTAACTTTCAGTGCCTCCTAATGACGATGGTACACTCAAATTGAGTCGAGATTCAATAAATCGTCATCCAGCCGACTTGTCTCCAAGGGTCTATTGCAGCCTCGGGCAACTTATGGTCGTTCTCCTGTGAGTCTAGATTTTCGAATCCGACGCAAAACTGATAGTTAGTTGTACCGTTCAGGGCTTCCTAATGACGATGGAGCACTCAAATTGCGTCGCGATTCAATTCATCGTTCTCCAGCGGACTGGTTTCCAAGGGGATATTGCTGCCTCGGGCACCTTATGGTCCGTCTCCAGTGAGTCTAGATTTTCGAATCCGACGCAAAACTGATAGTTAAATGTAACGTTCAGGGCCTCCTAATGACGATGAACACTCAAATTGCGAGGAGATCCAATACAAAGTCCTTCAGCCGACTTGTCTCCAAGGGTCTATTGTTGCCTCGGGCACTTTATGATCGTTCTCCTGTGAGTCTAGATTTTCGAACCCGACGCAAAACTGATAGTTAATTGTAACGTTCAGGGCCACCTAATGACCATGGAACACTCAAATTGCGTCGAGATCCAATACATCGTCTTCTGCCGACATGATTTCAAGGGTCTTTTGCTGCCTCGGGCATCATATGGTCGTTCTCCTGTGAGTCTAGATTTTCGAATCCGACGCAAGACTGATAGTTCAATGTAACGTTCAGGGCCTCCTAATAACGATGAACACTCAAATTGCGACGAGATCCAATACATCGTCCTTCAGCCGACTTGTCTCCAACGGTCTATTGCAGCCTCGGGCACCTTATGGTCGTACTCCTGTGAATCTAGATTTTCTAATCCGACGCAAAACTGATTGTTAATTGTAACGTTCAGGGCCTCCTAATGACAATGGAACACTCAAATTGCGTCGAGATTCAATACATCGTCTTTCAGCCGACTTGTCTCCAAGATTCTATTGCTTCCTCGAGCACCTTATTGTCGTTCTCCTGTGAGTCTAGTTCTTCGATTCCGACGCAAAACTGATTGTTAATTGTAACGTTCAGTGCCTCCTAATGTCGATGGAACACTCAAATTGCGTCGAGATTCAATATATCGTCCTCCAGCCGACTTGTATCCAAGAGGATATTGCTGTCTCGCGCACCATATAATCCTTCTCCAGTGAGTAGATTTTCGAATCCGACGCTAAACAGATAGTTAATTGTAACGTTCAGGGCCTCCTAATGACGATGGAACACTCAAATTGCGTCGCGATTCAATACATCGTTGTCCAGCGGACTGGACTCCAAAGGGGATATTGCTGCCTCGGGCACCTTATGGTCCGTCTCCAGTAAGTCTAGATTTTCGAATCCGACGCAAAACTGATAGTTAAATGTAACTTTCAGGGCCTCCTAATGACGATGGACACTCAAATTGCGACGAGATCCAGTACATCGTACTTCAGCCGACTTGTCTCCAAGGGTCTATTGTTGCCTTGGGCACCTTATGATCGTTCTCCTGTGAGTCTAGATTTTCGAACCCGACGCAAAACTGATCGTTAATTGTAACTTTCAGGGCCACCTAATGACCATGGAACATTCAAATTGCGTCGAGATTCAATACATCGGCCTACAGCCGACTTGTCTCCAAGGGTCTATTGCTGTCTCGGGCACCATGTGGTCCGTCTCCTGTGAGTCCAGATTTACTAATCCGACGCATAACTGATAGTTTATTATAACGTTGAGCGGCTCCTAGTTAAGATGGAACACTCAAAATGCGTCGAGATTCAATATATCGTCCTCCAGCCGACTTGTCTCCAAGGGTCTATTGCTTCCTCGGACACCTCATGGTCGTTCTCCTGTGAGTCTAGATTTTCGAATCGAACGCAGAACAGATAGTTAATTGTAACTTTCAGGGCCTCCTAATGACGATGGAACACTCAAATTAAGTCGAGATTCAATAAATCGGCATCCAGCCGACTTGTCTCCAAGGGTCTATTACAGCCTCGGGCAACTTATGGTCGTTCTCCTGTGAGTCTAGATTTTCGAACCCGACGCAAAACTGATCGTTAATTGTAACGTTCAGGCCCTCCTAATGACGATGGAACATTCAAATTGCGTCGAGATTCAATACATCGTCCTTCAGCCGACTTGTGTCCAAGGGTCTATTGCTTCCTCGGGCACCTCATGGTCGTTCTCCTGTGAGTCTAGATTTTCGAATCGAACGCAGAACAGATAGTTAATTGTAACTTTCAGGGCCTCCTAATGACGATGGAACACTCAAATTGAGTCGAGATTCAATAAATCGTCATCCAGCCGACTTGACTCCAAGGGTCTATTGATGCCTCGGGCACCATATGATCGTTCTCCTGTGAGTCTACATTTTCGAACCCGACGCAAAACTGATAGTTAATTGTAACGTTCAGGGCCACCTAATGACCATGGAACATTCAAATTGCGTCGAGATTCAATACATCGGCCTCCAGCCGACATGTCTTCAAGGGTCTATTGCTGCCTCGGGCATCATATGGTCGTTCTCCTGTGAGTCTAGAATTTCGAATCCGACGCAAAACTGATTTTTAATTGTAACGTTCAGGGCCTCCTAATGACGATGGAACACTCAAATTGCGTCGAGACTTAATACATCGACCCATAGCCGACTTGTCTACAAGGGGATATTGCTGCCTCGGGCTTCATGAGGTCCGTCTCCTGTGAGTCGGGATTTTCGAAACCGACGCGAAACTGATAGTTAATTGTAACGTTCAGGGCCTCCTAATGACGAAGGAGCATTCAAATTGCGTCGCGATTCAATACATCGTCCTCCAGCGGACTGGTGTCCAAGGGGATATTGCTGCCTCGGGCATCTTATGGTCCGTCTCCAGTAAGTCTAGATTTTCGAATCCGACGCAAAACTGATTGTTAATTGTAACGTTCAGGGCCTCCTAATGACGATGAACACTCAAATTGCGACGAGATCCAATACATCGTCCTTCCGCCGACTTGTCTCCAAGGGTCTATTGCTGCCTCGGGCACCTTATGATCGTTCTCCTGTGAGTCTAGATTTTCGAATCCAACGCAGAACAGATAGTTAATTGTAACGTTCATGGCCACCTAATGACCATGGAACATTCAAATTGCGTCGAGTTTCAATACATCTGCCTCCAGCCGACTTGTCTCCAAGGGTCTATTGCTGCCTCGGGAACGATATGGTCATTCTCCTGTGAGTCTAGATTTTCTAATCCGATGCAAAACTGATTGTTAATTGTAACGTTCATGGCCTCCTAATGACGATGGAACACTCAAATTGCGTCGAGATTCAATACATCGCCTTTCAGCCGACTTGTCTCCAACGGTCTATTGCTGCCTCGGGCACCTTATCGTCGTTCTCCTGTGAGTCTAGATTTTCGAATCCGACGCAGAACTGATAGTTAATTGTAACGTTCAGGGCCTCCTAATGACGATGGAGCACTCAAACTGCGTCGCGATGCAATACATCGTCCTCCACCGGACAGGTCTCCAAGGGGATATTGCTGCCTCGGGCACGTAGTGGTCCGTCTTCTGTGAGTCTAGATTTTCGAATCCGACGCTAAACTGATAATTAATTGTAACGTTCAGGGCCTCCTAATGACGATGGAACACTTTAATTGCGTCGAGATCCAATACATCGTCTTCTGCCGACTTGATTTCAAGGGTCTTTTGCTGCCTCGGGCATCATATGGTCGTTCTCCTGTGAGTCTAGATTTTCGAATCCGACGCAAAACTGTTTGTTAATTGTAACGTTCAGGGCCTCCTAATGACGATGGGACACTCAAATTGCGTCGAGATTCAGTACATCGTCCTTCAGCCGACTTGTCTCCAAGGTTCAATTGCTTCATCGGGCACCTTATGGTCGTTCTCCTGTGAGTCTAGATTTTCGAATCCGACGCAGAACTGATAGTTAATTGTAGCCTTCAGGGCCTCCTGATGACGATGGAACATTCCAATTGCGTCGAGATCCAATACAGCGGCCTCCAGCCGACTTGTCTCCACTGGTCTATTGCTGCCTCGCGCGCCATATGGTCGTTCTCCTGTGAGTCTAGATTTGCGAATCCGACGCAAAACTGATAGTTAATTGTAACGTTTAGGGCCTCCTAATGACGAAGAAGCTCTCAAATTGCGTCGCGATTCAATACATCGTCCTCCAGCGGACTGGTCTCCCAGGGGATATTGCTGCCTCGGGCACCTTATGGTCCGTCTCCAGTAAGTCTAGATTTTCGAATCCGACGCAAAACTGATAGTTCAATCTAACGTTCAGGGCCTCCTAATAACGATGAACACTCAAATTGCGACAACATCCAATACATCGTCCTTCAGCCGACTTGTCTCCAACGGTCTATTGCAGCCTCGGGCACCTTATGGTCGTACTCGTGTGAATCTAGATTTTCTAATCCGACGCAAAACTGATTGTTAATTGTAACGTTCAGGGCCTCCTAATGACAATGGAACACTCAAATTGCGTCGAGATTCAATACATCGTCTTTCAGCCGACATGTCTCCAAGATTCTATTGCTACCTCGGGCACCTTATTGTCGTTCTCCTGTGAGTCTAGTTCTTCGATTCCGACGCAAAACTGATTGTTAATTGTAACGTTCAGTGCCTCCTAATGGCGATGGAACACTCAAATTGCGTCGAGATTCAATATATCGTCCTCCAGCCGACTTGTTTCCAAGAGGATATTGCTGTCTCGCGCACCATATGATCCTTCTCCTGTGAGTAGATTTTCGAATCCGACGCTAAACTGATAGTTAATTGTAACGTTCAGGGCCTCCTAATGACGATGGA
The DNA here is from genome assembly GCF_023864345.2 of Schistocerca serialis cubense. Taxonomy (NCBI): domain Eukaryota; kingdom Metazoa; phylum Arthropoda; class Insecta; order Orthoptera; family Acrididae; genus Schistocerca; species Schistocerca serialis. Next base: position 641,722,804 of record NC_064644.1, read on the forward strand.
ACACTCAAATTGCGTCGCGATTCAATACATCGTTGTCCAGCGGACTGGTCTCCAAAGGGGATATTGCTGCCTCGGGCACCTTATGGTCCGTCTCCAGTAAGTCTAGATTTTCGAATCCGACGCAAAACTGATAGTTAAATGTAACTTTCAGGGCCTCCTAATGACGATGGACACTCAAATTGCGACGAGATCCAATACATCGTACTTCAGCCGACTTGTCTCCAAGGGTCTATTGTTGCCTCGGGCACCTTATGATCGTTCTCCTGTGAGTCTAGATTTTCGAACCCGACGCAAAACTGATCGTTAATTGTAACGTTCAGGGCCACCTAATGACCATGGAACATTCAAATTGCGTCGAGATTCAATACATCGGCCTCCAGCCGACTTGTCTCCAAGGGTCTATTGCTGTCTCGGGCACCATGTGGTCCGTCTCCTGTGAGTCCAGATTTACTAATCCGACGCATAACTGATAGTTTATTATAACGTTGAGCGGCTCCTAGTTAAGATGGAACACTCAAAATGCGTCGAGATTCAATATATCGTCCTCCAGCCGACTTGTCTCCAAGGGTCTATTGCTTCCTGGGGCACCTCATGGTCGTTCTCCTGTGAGTCTAGATTTTCGAACCCGACGCAAAACTGATCGTTATTTGTAACTTTCAGGCCCTCCTAATGACGATGGAACATTCAAATTGCGTCGAGATTCAATACATCGTCCTTCAGCCGACTTGTCTCCAAGGGTCTATTGCTTCCTCGGGCACCTCATGGTCGTTCTCCTGTGAGTCTAGATTTTCGAATCGAACGCAGAACAGATAGTTAATTGTAACTTTCAGGGCCTCCTAATGACGATGGAACACTCAAATTGAGTCGAGATTCAATAAATCGTCATCCAGCCGACTTGTCTCCAAGGGTCTATTGTTGCCTCGGGCACCTTATGATCGTTCTCCTGTGAGTCTACATTTTCGAACCCGACGCAAAACTGATAGTTAATTGTAACGTTCAGGGCCACCTAATGACCATGGAACATTCAAATTGCGTCGAGATTCAATACATCGGCCTCCAGCCGACATGTCTTCAAGGGTGTATTGCTGCCTCGGGCATCATATGGTCGTTCTCCTGTGAGTCTAGATTTTCGAATCCGACGCAAAACTGATTTTTAATTGTAACGTTCAGGGCCTCCTAATGACGATGGAACACTCAAATTGCGTCGAGAGTCAATACATCGACCCATAGCCGACTTGTCTACAAGGGGATATTGCTGCCTCAGGCTTCATGTGGTCCGTCTCCTGTGAGTCGGGATTTTCGAAACCGACGCGAAACTGATAGTTAATTGTAACGTTCAGGGCCTCCTAATGACGATGGAGCATTCAAATTGCGTCGCGATTCAATACATCGTCCTCCAGCGGACTGGTGTCCAAGGGGATATTGCTGCCTCGGGCACCTTATGGTCCGTCTCTAGTAAGTCTAGATTTTCGAATCCGACGCAAAACTGATTGTTAATTGTAACGTTCAGGGCCTCCTAATGAGGATGAACACTCAAATTGCGACGAGATCCAATTCATCGTCCTTCCGCCGACTTGTCTCCAAGGGTCTATTGCTGCCTCGGGCACCTTATGATCGTTCTCCTGTGAGTCTAGATTTTCGAATCCGACGCTAAACTGATAGTTAATTGTAACGTTCAGGGCCTCTTAATGACGATGGAACACTCAAATTGCGTCGAGATTCAATACATCGGCCTCAAGCCGACTTGTCTCCAAGGGTCTATTGCTGTCTCGGACACCACGCGTTCCTTTACCTGTGTGTAGATTTTCGAATCCGACGCTAAGCTGATAGTTAATTGTAACGTTCAGGGCCTCCTAATGGCGATGGAACACTCAAATTGCGTCGAGATTCAATATATCGTCCTGCAGCCGACTTGTCTCCAAGGGTCTATTGCTTCATCGAGCACCTAATGGTAGTTCTCCTGTGAGTCTAGATTTTCGAATCCAACGCAGGACAGATAGTTAATTGTAACGTTCAGGGCTACCTAATGACCATGGAACATTCAAATTACGTCGAGTTTCAATACATCGGCCTCCAGCCGACTTGTCTCCAAGGGTCTATTGCTGCCTCGGGAACGATATGGTCATTCTCCTGTGAGTCTAGATTTTCTAATCCGACGCAAAACTGATTGTTAATTGTAACGTTCAGGGCCTCCTACTGAAGATGGAACACTCAAATTGCGTCGAGATTCAATACATCGCCTTTCAGCCGACTTGTCTCCAAGGGTCTATTGCTGCCTCGGGCACCTTATCGTCGTTCTCCTGTGAGTCTAGATTTTCGAATCCGACGCAGAACTGATAGTTAATTGTAACGTTCAGGGCCTCCTAATGACGATGGAGCACTCAAATTGCGTCGCGATTCAATACATCGTCCTCCAACGGACAGGTCTCCAAGGGGATATTGCTGCCTCGGGCACCTAGTGGTCCGTCTTCTGTGAGTCTAGATTTTCGAATCCGACGCTAAACTGATAATTAATTGTAACGTTCAGGGCCTCCTAATGACGATGGAACACTCAAATTGCGTCGGGATCCAATACATCGTCTTCTGCCGACTTGATTTCAAGGGTCTTTTGCTGCCTCGGGCATCATATGGTCGTTCTCCTGTGAGTCTAGATTTTCGAATCCGACGCAAAACTGTTTGTTAATTGTAACGTTCAGGGCCTCCTAATGACGATGGAACACTCTAATTGCGTCGAGATTCAGTACATCGTCCTTCAGCCGACTTGTCTCCAAGGTTCAATTGCTTCATCGGGCACCTTATGGTCGTTCTCCTGTGAGTCTAGATTTTCGAATCCGACGCAGAACTGATAGTTAATTGTAGCCTTCAGGGCCTCCTAATGACGATGGAACATTCCAATTGCGTCGAGATCCAATACATCGGCCTCCAGCCGACTTGTCTCCACTGGTCTATTGCTGCCTCGCGCGCCATATGGTCGTTCTCCTGTGAGTATAGATTTGCGAATCCGACGCAAAACTGATAGTTAATTGTAACGTTTAGGGCCTCCTAATGACGAAGAAGCACTCAAATTGCGTCGCGATTGAATACATCGTCCTCCAGCGGACTGGTCTCCAAGGGGATATTGCTGCCACGGGCACCTTATGGTCCGTCTCCAGTAAGTCTAGATTTTCGAATCCGACGCAAAACTGATAGTTAAATGTAACGTTCAGGGCCTCCTAATGACGATGAACACTCAAATTGCGACGAGATCCAATACATCGTCCTTCAGCCGACTTGTCTCCAACGGTCTATTGCAGCCTCGGGCACCTTATGGTCGTACTCCTGTGAATCTAGATTTTCTAATCCGACGCAAAACTGATTCTTAATTGTAACGTTCAGGGCCTCCTAATGACAATGGAACACTCAAATTGCGTCGAGATTCAATACATCGTCTTTCAGCCGACTTGTCTCCAAGATTCTATTGCTTCCTCGGGCACCTTATTGTCGTTCTCCTGTGAGTCTATTTCTTCGATTCGGACGCAGAACTGATTGTTACTTGTAACGTTCAGTGCCTCCTAATGTCGATGGAACACTCAAATTGCGTCGAGATTCAATACATCGTCCTCCAGCCGACTTGTATCCATGAGGATATTGCTGTCTCGCGCACCATATGATCCTTCTCCTGTGAGTAGATTTTCGAATCCGACGCTAAACTGATAGTTAAATGTAACTTTCAGGGCCTCCTAATGACGATGGACACTCCAATTGCGACGAGATCCAATACATCGTACTTCAGCCGACTTGTCTCCAAGGGTCTATTGTTGCCTCGGGCACCTTATGATCGTTCTCCGGTGAGTCTAGACTTTCGAACCCGACGCAAAACTGATAGTTAATTGTAACATTCAGGGCCTCCTAAAGACGATGGAGTACTCAAATTGCGTCGCGATTCAATACATCGTCCTCCAGCGGACTGGACTTCAAGGGGATATTACTGCCTCGGGCACCTTATGGTCCGCCTCCAGTAAGTCTACATTTTCGATTCCGACGCAAAACTGATAGTTAATTGTAACGTTCAGGTCCTCCTAATGACGATGGATCACTCAAATTGCGTCGAGATTCAATATATCGTCCTCCAGCCGACTTGTTTCCAAGGGGATATTGCTGACTCGGGCACCATATGATCCCTCTCCTGAGAGTAGATTTTCGAATCCGACGCTAAACTGATAGTTAATTGTAGCCTTTAGGGCCTCCTAATGACGATGGAACATTCCAATTGCGTCGAGATTCAATACATCGGCCTCCAACCGACTTGTCTCCAACGGTCTATTGCTGCCTCACGCAACATATGGTCGTTCTCCTGTGAGTCTACATTTGCGAATCCGACGCAAAACTGATAGTTAATTGTAACGTTCAGTGCCTCCTAATGACGAAGGAGCACTCAAATTGCGTCGCGATTCAATACATCGTCCTCCAGCGGACTGGACTCCAAGGGGATATTGCTGCATCGGGCACCTTATGGTCCGTCTCCAGTAAGTCTAGATTTTCGAATCCGACGCAAAACTGATAGTTCAATGTAACGTTCAGGGCCTCCTAATGACGATGAACACTCAAATTGCGACGAGATCCAATGCATCGTCCTTCAGCCGACTTGTCTCCAAGGGTCTATTGCAGCCTCGAGCATCTTATGGTCGTACTCCTGTGAATCTAGATTTTCTAATCCGACGCAAAACTGATTGTTAATTGTAACGTTGAGGGCCTCCTAATGACGTTGGAACACTCAAATTGCGTCGAGATTCAATACATCGTCCTTCAGCCGACCTGTCTCCTAGGGTCTATTGCTACCTCGGGCACCTTATTGTCGTTCTCCTGTGAGTCTAGTTCTTCGATTCCGACGCAAAACTGATTGTTAATTGTAACGTTCAGGGCCTCCTAATGTCGATGGAACACTCAAATTGCGTCGAGATTCAATATATCGTCCTCCAGCCGACTTGTATCCAAGGGGATATTGCTGTCTCGGGCACCATATGATCCTTCTCCTGTGAGTAGATTTTCGAATCCGACGCTAAACTGATAGTTAATTGTAACGTTCATGGCCTCCTAATGACGATGGAACATTCAAATTGCGTCGAGATTCAATACATCGTCCTTCAGCCGACTTGTCTCCAAGGGTCTATTGCTTCCCCGGGCACCTCATGGTCGTTCTCCTGTGAGTCTAGATTTTCGAATCGAACGCAGAACAGATAGTTAATTGTAACTTTCAGTGCCTCCTAATGACGATGGTACACTCAAATTGAGTCGAGATTCAATAAATCGTCATCCAGCCGACTTGTCTCCAAGGGTCTATTGCAGCCTCGGGCAACTTATGGTCGTTCTCCTGTGAGTCTAGATTTTCGAATCCGACGCAAAACTGATAGTTAGTTGTACCGTTCAGGGCTTCCTAATGACGATGGAGCACTCAAATTGCGTCGCGATTCAATTCATCGTTCTCCAGCGGACTGGTTTCCAAGGGGATATTGCTGCCTCGGGCACCTTATGGTCCGTCTCCAGTGAGTCTAGATTTTCGAATCCGACGCAAAACTGATAGTTAAATGTAACGTTCAGGGCCTTCTAATGACGATGAACACTCAAATTGCGAGGAGATCCAATACAAAGTCCTTCAGCCGACTTGTCTCCAAGGGTCTATTGTTGCCTCGGGCACTTTATGATCGTTCTCCTGTGAGTCTAGATTTTCGAACCCGACGCAAAACTGATAGTTAATTGTAACGTTCAGGGCCACCTAATGAATATGGAACATTCAAATTGCGTCGAGATTCAATACATCGGCCTCCAGCCGACATGTCTTCAAGGGTCTATTGCTGCCTCGGGCATCATATGGTCGTTCTCCTGTGAGCCTAGATTTTCGAATCCGACGCAAAACTGATTTTTAATTGTAACGTTCAGGGCCTCCTAATGACGATGGAACACTCAAATTGCGTCGAGAGTCAATACATCGACCCATAGCCGACTTGTCTACAAGGGGATATTGCTGCCTCGGGCTTCATGTGGTCCGTCTCCTGTGAGTCGGGATTTTCGAAACCGACGCGAAACTGATAGTTAATTGTAACGTTCAGGGCCTCCTAATGACGATGCAGCATTCAAATTGCGTCGCGATTCAATACATCGTCCTCCAGCGGACTGGTGTCCAAGGGGATATTGCTGCCTCGGGCACCATATCGTCCATCTCCAGTAAGTCTAGATTTTCGAATCCGACGCAAAACTGATTGTTAATTGTAACGTTTAGGGCCTCCTAATGACGATGAACACTCAAATTGCGACGAGATCCAATACATCGTCCTTCCGCCGACTTGTCTCCAAGGGTCTATTGCAGCCTCGAGCATCTTATGGTCGTACTCCTGTGAATCTAGATTTTCTAATCCTACGCAAAACTGATTGTGAATTGTAACGTTCAGGGCCTCCTAATGACGATGGAACACTCAAATTGCGTCGAGATTCAATACATCGTCCTTCAGCCGACTTGTCTCCAAGGGTCTATTGCTACCTCGGGCACCTTATTGTCGTTCTCCTGTGAGTCTAGTTCTTCGATTCCGACGCAAAACTGATTGTTAATTGTAACGTTCAGGGCCTCCTAATGTCGATGGAACACTCAAATTGCGTCGAGATTCAATATATCGTCCTCCAGCCGACTTGTATCCAAGGGGATATTGCTGTCTCGGGCACCATATGATCCTTCTCCTGTGAGTAGATTTTCGAATCCGACGCTAAACTGATAGTTAATTGTAACGTTCATGGCCTCCTAATGACGATGGAACATTCAAATTGCGTCGAGATTCAATACATCGTCCTTCAGCCGACTTGTCTCCAAGGGTCTATTGCTTCCCCGGGCACCTCATGGTCGTTCTCCTGTGAGTCTAGATTTTCGAATCGACGCAGATCAGATAGTTAATTGTAACTTTCAGGGCCTCCTAATGACGATGGTACACTCAAATTGAGTCGAGATTCAATAAATCGTCATCCAGCCGACTTGTCTCCAAGGGTCTATTGCAGCCTCGGGCAACTTATGGTCGTTCTCCTGTGTGTCTAGATTTTCGAATCCGACGCAAAACTGATAGTTAATTGTACCGTTCAGGGCTTCCTAATGACGATGGAGCACTCAAATTGCGTCGCGATTCAATTCATCGTTCTCCAGCGGACTGGTTTCCAAGGGGATATTGCTGCCTCGGGCAGTAAGTCTAGATTTTCGAATCCGACGCAAAACTGATAATTAAATGTAACGTTCAAGGCCTCCTAATGACGATGAACACTCAAATTGCGACGAGATCCAATACAAAGTCCTTCAGCCGACTTGTCTCCAAGTGTCTATTGTTGCCTCGGGCACCTTATGATCGCTCTCCTGTGAGTCTAGATTTTCGAACCCGACGCAAAACTGATAGTTAATTGTAACGTTCAGGGCCACCTAATGACCATGGAACATTCAAATTGCGTCGAGATTCAATACATCGGCCTCCAGCCGACATGTCTTCAAGAGTATATTGCTGCCTCGGGCATCATATGGTCGTTCTCCTGTGAGTCTAGATTTTCGAATCCGACGCAAAACTGATTTTTAATTGTAACGTTCAGGGCCTCCTAATGACGATGGAACACTCAAATTGCGTCGAGAGTCAATACATCGACCCATAGCCGACTTGTCTACAAGGGGATATTGCTGCCTCGGGCTTCATGTGGTCCGTCTCCTGTGAGTCGGGATTTTCGAAACCGACGCGTAACTGATAGTTAATTGTAACGTTCAGGGCCTCCGAATGACGATGGAGCATTCAAATTGCGTCGCGATTCAATACATCGTCCTCCAGCGGACTGGTGTCCAAGGGGATATTGCTGCCTCGGGCACCTTATGGTCCGTCTCCAGTAAGTCTAGATTTTCGAATCCGACGCTAAACTGATTGTTAATTGTAACGTTCAGGGCCTCGTAATGACGATGGAACACTCAAATTGCGTCGAGATTCAATACATCGGCCTCAAGCCGACTTGTCTCCAAGGGTCTATTGCTGTCTCGGACACCACGCGTTCCTTTACCTGTGTGTAGATTTTCGAATCCGACGCTAAACTGATAGTTAATTGTATCGTTCAGGGCCTCCTAATGGCGATGCAACACTCAAATTGCGTCGAGATTCAATATATCGTCCTGCAGCCGACTTGTCTCCAAGGGTCTATTGCTTCATCGGGCACCTTATGGTCGTTCTCCTGTGAGTCTAGATTTTCGAATCCAACGCAGAACAGATAGTTAATTGTAACGTTCAGGGCCACCTAATGACCATGGAACATTCAAATTGCGTCGAGTTTCAATACATCGGCCTCCAGCCGACTTGTCTCCAAGGGTCTATTGCTGCCTCGGGAACGATATGGTCATTCTCCTGTGAGTCTAGATTATCTAATCCGACGCAAAACTGATTGTTAATTGTAACGTTCAGGGCCTCCTAATGACGATGGAACACTCAAATTGCGTCGAGATTCAATACATCGTCTTTCAGCCGACTTGTCTCCAAGGGTCTATTGCTGCCTCGGGCACCTTATCGTCGTTCTCCTGTGAGTCTAGATTTTCGAATCCGACGCAAAACTGATAGTTAAATGTAACGTTCAGGGCCTCCTAATGACGATGAACACTCAAATTGCGAGGAGATCCAATACAAAGTCCTTCAGCCGACTTGTCTCCAAGGGTCTATTGTTGCCTCGGGCACTTTATGATCGTTCTCCTGTGAGTCTAGATTTTCGAACCCGACGCAAAACTGATAGTTAATTGTAACGTTCAGGGCCACCTAATGACCATGGAACATTCAAATTGCGTCGAGATTCAATACATCGGCCTCCAGCCGACATGTCTTCAAGGGTCTATTGCTGCCTCGGGCATCATATGGTCGTTCTCCTGTGAGCCTAGATTTTCGAATCCGACGCAAAACTGATTTTTAATTGTAACGTTCAGGGCCTCCTAATGACGATGGAACACTCAAATTGCGTCGAGAGTCAATACATCGACCCATAGCCGACTTGTCTACAAGGGGATATTGCTGCCTCGGGCTTCATGTGGTCCGTCTCCTGTGAGTCGGGATTTTCGAAACCGACGCGAAACTGATAGTTAATTGTAACGTTCAGGGCCTCCTAATGACGATGCAGCATTCAAATTGCGTCGCGATTCAATACATCGTCCTCCAGCGGACTGGTGTCCAAGGGGATATTGCTGCCTCGGGCACCATATCGTCCATCTCCAGTAAGTCTAGATTTTCGAATCCGACGCAAAACTGATTGTTAATTGTAACGTTTAGGGCCTCCTAATGACGATGAACACTCAAATTGCGACGAGATCCAATACATCGTCCTTCCGCCGACTTGTCTCCAAGGGTCTATTGCAGCCTCGAGCATCTTATGGTCGTACTCCTGTGAATCTAGATTTTCTAATCCTACGCAAAACTGATTGTGAATTGTAACGTTCAGGGCCTCCTAATGACGATGGAACACTCAAATTGCGTCGAGATTCAATACATCGTCCTTCAGCCGACTTGTCTCCAAGGGTCTATTGCTACCTCGGGCACCTTATTGTCGTTCTCCTGTGAGTCTAGTTCTTCGATTCCGACGCAAAACTGATTGTTAATTGTAACGTTCAGGGCCTCCTAATGTCGATGGAACACTCAAATTGCGTCGAGATTCAATATATCGTCCTCCAGCCGACTTGTATCCAAGGGGATATTGCTGTCTCGGGCACCATATGATCCTTCTCCTGTGAGTAGATTTTCGAATCCGACGCTAAACTGATAGTTAATTGTAACGTTCATGGCCTCCTAATGACGATGGAACATTCAAATTGCGTCGAGATTCAATACATCGTCCTTCAGCCGACTTGTCTCCAAGGGTCTATTGCTTCCCCGGGCACCTCATGGTCGTTCTCCTGTGAGTCTAGATTTTCGAATCGAACGCAGAACAGATAGTTAATTGTAACTTTCAGGGCCTCCTAATGACGATGGTACACTCAAATTGAGTCGAGATTCAATAAATCGTCATCCAGCCGACTTGTCTCCAAGGGTCTATTGCAGCCTCGGGCAACTTATGGTCGTTCTCCTGTGTGTCTAGATTTTCGAATCCGACGCAAAACTGATAGTTAATTGTACCGTTCAGGGCTTCCTAATGACGATGGAGCACTCAAATTGCGTCGCGATTCAATTCATCGTTCTCCAGCGGACTGGTTTCCAAGGGGATATTGCTGCCTCGGGCAGTAAGTCTAGATTTTCGAATCCGACGCAAAACTGATAATTAAATGTAACGTTCAAGGCCTCCTAATGACGATGAACACTCAAATTGCGACGAGATCCAATACAAAGTCCTTCAGCCGACTTCTCTCCAAGTGTCTATTGTTGCCTCGGGCACCTTATGATCGCTCTCCTGTGAGTCTAGATTTTCGAACCCGACGCAAAACTGATAGTTAATTGTAACGTTCAGGGCCACCTAATGACCATGGAACATTCAAATTGCGTCGAGATTCAATACATCGGCCTCCAGCCGACATGTCTTCAAGAGTATATTGCTGCCTCGGGCATCATATGGTCGTTCTCCTGTGAGTCTAGATTTTCGAATCCGACGCAAAACTGATTTTTAATTGTAACGTTCAGGGCCTCCTAATGACGATGGAACACTCAAATTGCGTCGAGAGTCAATACATCGACCCATAGCCGACTTGTCTACAAGGGGATATTGCTGCCTCGGGCTTCATGTGGTCCGTCTCCTGTGAGTCGGGATTTTCGAAACCGACGCGTAACTGATAGTTAATTGTAACGTTCAGGGCCTCCGAATGACGATGGAGCATTCAAATTGCGTCGCGATTCAATACATCGTCCTCCAGCGGACTGGTGTCCAAGGGGATATTGCTGCCTCGGGCACCTTATGGTCCGTCTCCAGTAAGTCTAGATTTTCGAATCCGACGCAAAACTGATTGTTAATTGTAACGTTCAGGGCCTCCTAATGACGATGAACACTCAAATTGCGACGAGATCCAATACATCGTCCTTCCGCCGACTTGTCTCAAAGGGTCTATTGCTGCCTCGGGCACCATATGATCGTTCTCCTGTGAGTCTAGATTTTCGAATCCGACGCTAAACTGATAGTTAATTGTAACGTTCAGGGCCTCGTAATGACGATGGAACACTCAAATTGCGTCGAGATTCAATACATCGGCCTCAAGCCGACTTGTCTCCAAGGGTCTATTGCTGTCTCGGACACCACGCGTTCCTTTACCTGTGTGTAGATTTTCGAATCCGACGCTAAACTGATAGTTAATTGTATCGTTCAGGGCCTCCTAATGGCGATGCAACACTCAAATTGCGTCGAGATTCAATATATCGTCCTGCAGCCGACTTGTCTCCAAGGGTCTATTGCTTCATCGGGCACCTTATGGTCGTTCTCCTGTGAGTCTAGATTTTCGAATCCAACGCAGAACAGATAGTTAATTGTAACGTTCAGGGCCACCTAATGACCATGGAACATTCAAATTGCGTCGAGTTTCAATACATCGGCCTCCAGCCGACTTGTCTCCAAGGGTCTATTGCTGCCTCGGGAACGATATGGTCATTCTCCTGTGAGTCTAGATTATCTAATCCGACGCAAAACTGATTGTTAATTGTAACGTTCAGGGCCTCCTAATGACGATGGAACACTCAAATTGCGTCGAGATTCAATACATCGTCTTTCAGCCGACTTGTCTCCAAGGGTCTATTGCTGCCTCGGGCACCTTATCGTCGTTCTCCTGTGAGTCTAGATTTTCGAATCCGACGCAAAACTGATAGTTAAATGTAACGTTCAGGGCCTCCTAATGACGATGAACACTCAAATTGCGAGGAGATCCAATACAAAGTCCTTCAGCCGACTTGTCTCCAAGGGTCTATTGTTGCCTCGGGCACTTTATGATCGTTCTCCTGTGAGTCTAGATTTTCGAACCCGACGCAAAACTGATAGTTAATTGTAACGTTCAGGGCCACCTAATGACCATGGAACATTCAAATTGCGTCGAGATTCAATACATCGGCCTCCAGCCGACATGTCTTCAAGGGTCTATTGCTGCCTCGGGCATCATATGGTCGTTCTCCTGTGAGCCTAGATTTTCGAATCCGACGCAAAACTGATTTTTAATTGTAACGTTCAGGGCCTCCTAATGACGATGGAACACTCAAATTGCGTCGAGAGTCAATACATCGACCCATAGCCGACTTGTCTACAAGGGGATATTGCTGCCTCGGGCTTCATGTGGTCCGTCTCCTGTGAGTCGGGATTTTCGAAACCGACGCGAAACTGATAGTTAATTGTAACGTTCAGGGCCTCCTAATGACGATGCAGCATTCAAATTGCGTCGCGATTCAATACATCGTCCTCCAGCGGACTGGTGTCCAAGGGGATATTGCTGCCTCGGGCACCATATCGTCCATCTCCAGTAAGTCTAGATTTTCGAATCCGACGCAAAACTGATTGTTAATTGTAACGTTTAGGGCCTCCTAATGACGATGAACACTCAAATTGCGACGAGATCCAATACATCGTCCTTCCGCCGACTTGTCTCCAAGGGTCTATTGCAGCCTCGAGCATCTTATGGTCGTACTCCTGTGAATCTAGATTTTCTAATCCTACGCAAAACTGATTGTGAATTGTAACGTTCAGGGCCTCCTAATGACGATGGAACACTCAAATTGCGTCGAGATTCAATACATCGTCCTTCAGCCGACTTGTCTCCAAGGGTCTATTGCTACCTCGGGCACCTTATTGTCGTTCTCCTGTGAGTCTAGTTCTTCGATTCCGACGCAAAACTGATTGTTAATTGTAACGTTCAGGGCCTCCTAATGTCGATGGAACACTCAAATTGCGTCGAGATTCAATATATCGTCCTCCAGCCGACTTGTATCCAAGGGGATATTGCTGTCTCGGGCACCATATGATCCTTCTCCTGTGAGTAGATTTTCGAATCCGACGCTAAACTGATAGTTAATTGTAACGTTCATGGCCTCCTAATGACGATGGAACATTCAAATTGCGTCGAGATTCAATACATCGTCCTTCAGCCGACTTGTCTCCAAGGGTCTATTGCTTCCCCGGGCACCTCATGGTCGTTCTCCTGTGAGTCTAGATTTTCGAATCGAACGCAGAACAGATAGTTAATTGTAACTTTCAGGGCCTCCTAATGACGATGGTACACTCAAATTGAGTCGAGATTCAATAAATCGTCATCCAGCCGACTTGTCTCCAAGGGTCTATTGCAGCCTCGGGCAACTTATGGTCGTTCTCCTGTGTGTCTAGATTTTCGAATCCGACGCAAAACTGATAGTTAATTGTACCGTTCAGGGCTTCCTAATGACGATGGAGCACTCAAATTGCGTCGCGATTCAATTCATCGTTCTCCAGCGGACTGGTTTCCAAGGGGATATTGCTGCCTCGGGCAGTAAGTCTAGATTTTCGAATCCGACGCAAAACTGATAATTAAATGTAACGTTCAAGGCCTCCTAATGACGATGAACACTCAAATTGCGACGAGATCCAATACAAAGTCCTTCAGCCGACTTGTCTCCAAGTGTCTATTGTTGCCTCGGGCACCTTATGATCGCTCTCCTGTGAGTCTAGATTTTCGAACCCGACGCAAAACTGATAGTTAATTGTAACGTTCAGGGCCACCTAATGACCATGGAACATTCAAATTGCGTCGAGATTCAATACATCGGCCTCCAGCCGACATGTCTTCAAGAGTATATTGCTGCCTCGGGCATCATATGGTCGGTCTCCTGTGAGTCTAGATTTTCGAATCCGACGCAAAACTGATTTTTAATTGTAACGTTCAGGGCCTCCTAATGACGATGGAACACTCAAATTGCGTCGAGAGTCAATACATCGACCCATAGCCGACTTGTCTACAAGGGGATATTGCTGCCTCGGGCTTCATGTGGTCCGTCTCCTGTGAGTCGGGATTTTCGAAACCGACGCGTAACTGATAGTTAATTGTAACGTTCAGGGCCTCCGAATGACGATGGAGCATTCAAATTGCGTCGCGATTCAATACATCGTCCTCCAGCGGACTGGTGTCCAAGGGGATATTGCTGCCTCGGGCACCTTATGGTCCGTCTCCAGTAAGTCTAGATTTTCGAATCCGACGCAAAACTGATTGTTAATTGTAACGTTCAGGGCCTCCTAATGACGATGAACACTCAAATTGCGACGAGATCCAATACATCGTCCTTCCGCCGACTTGTCTCAAAGGGTCTATTGCTGCCTCGGGCACCATATGATCGTTCTCCTGTGAGTCTAGATTTTCGAATCCGACGCTAAACTGATAGTTAATTGTAACGTTCAGGGCCTCGTAATGACGATGGAACACTCAAATTGCGTCGAGATTCAATACATCGGCCTCAAGCCGACTTGTCTCCAAGGGTCTATTGCTGTCTCGGACACCACGCGTTCCTTTACCTGTGTGTAGATTTTCGAATCCGACGCTAAACTGATAGTTAATTGTATCGTTCAGGGCCTCCTAATGGCGATGCAACACTCAAATTGCGTCGAGATTCAATATATCGTCCTGCAGCCGACTTGTCTCCAAGGGTCTATTGCTTCATCGGGCACCTTATGGTCGTTCTCCTGTGAGTCTAGATTTTCGAATCCAACGCAGAACAGATAGTTAATTGTAACGTTCAGGGCCACCTAATGACCATGGAACATTCAAATTGCGTCGAGTTTCAATACATCGGCCTCCAGCCGACTTGTCTCCAAGGGTCTATTGCTGCCTCGGGAACGATATGGTCATTCTCCTGTGAGTCTAGATTATCTAATCCGACGCAAAACTGATTGTTAATTGTAACGTTCAGGGCCTCCTAATGACGATGGAACACTCAAATTGCGTCGAGATTCAATACATCGTCTTTCAGCCGACTTGTCTCCAAGGGTCTATTGCTGCCTCGGGCACCTTATCGTCGTTCTCCTGTGAGTCTAGATTTTCGAATCCGACGCAAAACTGATAGTTAAATGTAACGTTCAGGGCCTCCTAATGACGATGAACACTCAAATTGCGAGGAGATCCAATACAAAGTCCTTCAGCCGACTTGTCTCCAAGGGTCTATTGTTGCCTCGGGCACTTTATGATCGTTCTCCTGTGAGTCTAGATTTTCGAACCCGACGCAAAACTGATAGTTAATTGTAACGTTCAGGGCCACCTAATGACCATGGAACATTCAAATTGCGTCGAGATTCAATACATCGGCCTCCAGCCGACATGTCTTCAAGGGTCTATTGCTGCCTCGGGCATCATATGGTCGTTCTCCTGTGAGCCTAGATTTTCGAATCCGACGCAAAACTGATTTTTAATTGTAACGTTCAGGGCCTCCTAATGACGATGGAACACTCAAATTGCGTCGAGAGTCAATACATCGACCCATAGCCGACTTGTCTACAAGGGGATATTGCTGCCTCGGGCTTCATGTGGTCCGTCTCCTGTGAGTCGGGATTTTCGAAACCGACGCGAAACTGATAGTTAATTGTAACGTTCAGGGCCTCCTAATGACGATGCAGCATTCAAATTGCGTCGCGATTCAATACATCGTCCTCCAGCGGACTGGTGTCCAAGGGGATATTGCTGCCTCGGGCACCATATCGTCCATCTCCAGTAAGTCTAGATTTTCGAATCCGACGCAAAACTGATTGTTAATTGTAACGTTTAGGGCCTCCTAATGACGATGAACACTCAAATTGCGACGAGATCCAATACATCGTCCTTCCGCCGACTTGTCTCCAAGGGTCTATTGCAGCCTCGAGCATCTTATGGTCGTACTCCTGTGAATCTAGATTTTCTAATCCTACGCAAAACTGATTGTGAATTGTAACGTTCAGGGCCTCCTAATGACGATGGAACACTCAAATTGCGTCGAGATTCAATACATCGTCCTTCAGCCGACTTGTCTCCAAGGGTCTATTGCTACCTCGGGCACCTTATTGTCGTTCTCCTGTGAGTCTAGTTCTTCGATTCCGACGCAAAACTGATTGTTAATTGTAACGTTCAGGGCCTCCTAATGTCGATGGAACACTCAAATTGCGTCGAGATTCAATATATCGTCCTCCAGCCGACTTGTATCCAAGGGGATATTGCTGTCTCGGGCACCATATGATCCTTCTCCTGTGAGTAGATTTTCGAATCCGACGCTAAACTGATAGTTAATTGTAACGTTCATGGCCTCCTAATGACGATGGAACATTCAAATTGCGTCGAGATTCAATACATCGTCCTTCAGCCGACTTGTCTCCAAGGGTCTATTGCTTCCCCGGGCACCTCATGGTCGTTCTCCTGTGAGTCTAGATTTTCGAATCGAACGCAGAACAGATAGTTAATTGTAACTTTCAGGGCCTCCTAATGACGATGGTACACTCAAATTGAGTCGAGATTCAATAAATCGTCATCCAGCCGACTTGTCTCCAAGGGTCTATTGCAGCCTCGGGCAACTTATGGTCGTTCTCCTGTGTGTCTAGATTTTCGAATCCGACGCAAAACTGATAGTTAATTGTACCGTTCAGGGCTTCCTAATGACGATGGAGCACTCAAATTGCGTCGCGATTCAATTCATCGTTCTCCAGCGGACTGGTTTCCAAGGGGATATTGCTGCCTCGGGCAGTAAGTCTAGATTTTCGAATCCGACGCAAAACTGATAATTAAATGTAACGTTCAAGGCCTCCTAATGACGATGAACACTCAAATTGCGACGAGATCCAATACAAAGTCCTTCAGCCGACTTGTCTCCAAGTGTCTATTGTTGCCTCGGGCACCTTATGATCGCTCTCCTGTGAGTCTAGATTTTCGAACCCGACGCAAAACTGATAGTTAATTGTAACGTTCAGGGCCACCTAATGACCATGGAACATTCAAATTGCGTCGAGATTCAATACATCGGCCTCCAGCCGACATGTCTTCAAGAGTATATTGCTGCCTCGGGCATCATATGGTCGTTCTCCTGTGAGTCTAGATTTTCGAATCCGACGCAAAACTGATTTTTAATTGTAACGTTCAGGGCCTCCTAATGACGATGGAACACTCAAATTGCGTCGAGAGTCAATACATCGACCCATAGCCGACTTGTCTACAAGGGGATATTGCTGCCTCGGGCTTCATGTGGTCCGTCTCCTGTGAGTCGGGATTTTCGAAACCGACGCGTAACTGATAGTTAATTGTAACGTTCAGGGCCTCCGAATGACGATGGAGCATTCAAATTGCGTCGCGATTCAATACATCGTCCTCCAGCGGACTGGTGTCCAAGGGGATATTGCTGCCTCGGGCACCTTATGGTCCGTCTCCAGTAAGTCTAGATTTTCGAATCCGACGCAAAACTGATTGTTAATTGTAACGTTCAGGGCCTCCTAATGACGATGAACACTCAAATTGCGACGAGATCCAATACATCGTCCTTCCGCCGACTTGTCTCAAAGGGTCTATTGCTGCCTCGGGCACCATATGATCGTTCTCCTGTGAGTCTAGATTTTCGAATCCGACGCTAAACTGATAGTTAATTGTAACGTTCAGGGCCTCGTAATGACGATGGAACACTCAAATTGCGTCGAGATTCAATACATCGGCCTCAAGCCGACTTGTCTCCAAGGGTCTATTGCTGTCTCGGACACCACGCGTTCCTTTACCTGTGTGTAGATTTTCGAATCCGACGCTAAACTGATAGTTAATTGTATCGTTCAGGGCCTCCTAATGGCGATGCAACACTCAAATTGCGTCGAGATTCAATATATCGTCCTGCAGCCGACTTGTCTCCAAGGGTCTATTGCTTCATCGGGCACCTTATGGTCGTTCTCCTGTGAGTCTAGATTTTCGAATCCAACGCAGAACAGATAGTTAATTGTAACGTTCAGGGCCACCTAATGACCATGGAACATTCAAATTGCGTCGAGTTTCAATACATCGGCCTCCAGCCGACTTGTCTCCAAGGGTCTATTGCTGCCTCGGGAACGATATGGTCATTCTCCTGTGAGTCTAGATTATCTAATCCGACGCAAAACTGATTGTTAATTGTAACGTTCAGGGCCTCCTAATGACGATGGAACACTCAAATTGCGTCGAGATTCAATACATCGTCTTTCAGCCGACTTGTCTCCAAGGGTCTATTGCTGCCTCGGGCACCTTATCGTCGTTCTCCTGTGAGTCTAGATTTTCGAATCCGACGCAAAACTGATAGTTAAATGTAACGTTCAGGGCCTCCTAATGACGATGAACACTCAAATTGCGAGGAGATCCAATACAAAGTCCTTCAGCCGACTTGTCTCCAAGGGTCTATTGTTGCCTCGGGCACTTTATGATCGTTCTCCTGTGAGTCTAGATTTTCGAACCCGACGCAAAACTGATAGTTAATTGTAACGTTCAGGGCCACCTAATGACCATGGAACATTCAAATTGCGTCGAGATTCAATACATCGGCCTCCAGCCGACATGTCTTCAAGGGTCTATTGCTGCCTCGGGCATCATATGGTCGTTCTCCTGTGAGCCTAGATTTTCGAATCCGACGCAAAACTGATTTTTAATTGTAACGTTCAGGGCCTCCTAATGACGATGGAACACTCAAATTGCGTCGAGAGTCAATACATCGACCCATAGCCGACTTGTCTACAAGGGGATATTGCTGCCTCGGGCTTCATGTGGTCCGTCTCCTGTGAGTCGGGATTTTCGAAACCGACGCGAAACTGATAGTTAATTGTAACGTTCAGGGCCTCCTAATGACGATGCAGCATTCAAATTGCGTCGCGATTCAATACATCGTCCTCCAGCGGACTGGTGTCCAAGGGGATATTGCTGCCTCGGGCACCATATCGTCCATCTCCAGTAAGTCTAGATTTTCGAATCCGACGCAAAACTGATTGTTAATTGTAACGTTTAGGGCCTCCTAATGACGATGAACACTCAAATTGCGACGAGATCCAATACATCGTCCTTCCGCCGACTTGTCTCCAAGGGTCTATTGCAGCCTCGAGCATCTTATGGTCGTACTCCTGTGAATCTAGATTTTCTAATCCTACGCAAAACTGATTGTGAATTGTAACGTTCAGGGCCTCCTAATGACGATGGAACACTCAAATTGCGTCGAGATTCAATACATCGTCCTTCAGCCGACTTGTCTCCAAGGGTCTATTGCTACCTCGGGCACCTTATTGTCGTTCTCCTGTGAGTCTAGTTCTTCGATTCCGACGCAAAACTGATTGTTAATTGTAACGTTCAGGGCCTCCTAATGTCGATGGAACACTCAAATTGCGTCGAGATTCAATATATCGTCCTCCAGCCGACTTGTATCCAAGGGGATATTGCTGTCTCGGGCACCATATGATCCTTCTCCTGTGAGTAGATTTTCGAATCCGACGCTAAACTGATAGTTAATTGTAACGTTCATGGCCTCCTAATGACGATGGAACATTCAAATTGCGTCGAGATTCAATACATCGTCCTTCAGCCGACTTGTCTCCAAGGGTCTATTGCTTCCCCGGGCACCTCATGGTCGTTCTCCTGTGAGTCTAGATTTTCGAATCGAACGCAGAACAGATAGTTAATTGTAACTTTCAGGGCCTCCTAATGACGATGGTACACTCAAATTGAGTCGAGATTCAATAAATCGTCATCCAGCCGACTTGTCTCCAAGGGTCTATTGCAGCCTCGGGCAACTTATGGTCGTTCTCCTGTGTGTCTAGATTTTCGAATCCGACGCAAAACTGATAGTTAATTGTACCGTTCAGGGCTTCCTAATGACGATGGAGCACTCAAATTGCGTCGCGATTCAATTCATCGTTCTCCAGCGGACTGGTTTCCAAGGGGATATTGCTGCCTCGGGCAGTAAGTCTAGATTTTCGAATCCGACGCAAAACTGATAATTAAATGTAACGTTCAAGGCCTCCTAATGACGATGAACACTCAAATTGCGACGAGATCCAATACAAAGTCCTTCAGCCGACTTGTCTCCAAGTGTCTATTGTTGCCTCGGGCACCTTATGATCGCTCTCCTGTGAGTCTAGATTTTCGAACCCGACGCAAAACTGATAGTTAATTGTAACGTTCAGGGCCACCTAATGACCATGGAACATTCAAATTGCGTCGAGATTCAATACATCGGCCTCCAGCCGACATGTCTTCAAGAGTATATTGCTGCCTCGGGCATCATATGGTCGTTCTCCTGTGAGTCTAGATTTTCGAATCCGACGCAAAACTGATTTTTAATTGTAACGTTCAGGGCCTCCTAATGACGATGGAACACTCAAATTGCGTCGAGAGTCAATACATCGACCCATAGCCGACTTGTCTACAAGGGGATATTGCTGCCTCGGGCTTCATGTGGTCCGTCTCCTGTGAGTCGGGATTTTCGAAACCGACGCGTAACTGATAGTTAATTGTAACGTTCAGGGCCTCCGAATGACGATGGAGCATTCAAATTGCGTCGCGATTCAATACATCGTCCTCCAGCGGACTGGTGTCCAAGGGGATATTGCTGCCTCGGGCACCTTATGGTCCGTCTCCAGTAAGTCTAGATTTTCGAATCCGACGCAAAACTGATTGTTAATTGTAACGTTCAGGGCCTCCTAATGACGATGAACACTCAAATTGCGACGAGATCCAATACATCGTCCTTCCGCCGACTTGTCTCAAAGGGTCTATTGCTGCCTCGGGCACCATATGATCGTTCTCCTGTGAGTCTAGATTTTCGAATCCGACGCTAAACTGATAGTTAATTGTAACGTTCAGGGCCTCGTAATGACGATGGAACACTCAAATTGCGTCGAGATTCAATACATCGGCCTCAAGCCGACTTGTCTCCAAGGGTCTATTGCTGTCTCGGACACCACGCGTTCCTTTACCTGTGTGTAGATTTTCGAATCCGACGCTAAACTGATAGTTAATTGTATCGTTCAGGGCCTCCTAATGGCGATGCAACACTCAAATTGCGTCGAGATTCAATATATCGTCCTGCAGCCGACTTGTCTCCAAGGGTCTATTGCTTCATCGGGCACCTTATGGTCGTTCTCCTGTGAGTCTAGATTTTCGAATCCAACGCAGAACAGATAGTTAATTGTAACGTTCAGGGCCACCTAATGACCATGGAACATTCAAATTGCGTCGAGTTTCAATACATCGGCCTCCAGCCGACTTGTCTCCAAGGGTCTATTGCTGCCTCGGGAACGATATGGTCATTCTCCTGTGAGTCTAGATTATCTAATCCGACGCAAAACTGATTGTTAATTGTAACGTTCAGGGCCTCCTAATGACGATGGAACACTCAAATTGCGTCGAGATTCAATACATCGTCTTTCAGCCGACTTGTCTCCAAGGGTCTATTGCTGCCTCGGGCACCTTATCGTCGTTCTCCTGTGAGTCTAGATTTTCGAATCCGACGCAGAACTGATAGTTAATTGTAACGTTCAGGGCCTATTAATGACGATGGAGCACTCAAATTGCGTCGCGATTCATACATCGTAGTCCAACGGACAGGTCTCCAAGGGGATATTGCTGCCTCGGGCACCTAGTGGTCCGTCTTCTGTGAGTCTAGATTTTCGAATCCGACGCTAAACTGATAATTAATTGTAACGTTCAGGGCCTCCTAATGACGATGGAACACTCAAATTGCGTCGAGATCCAATACATCGTCTTCTGCCGACTTGATTTCAAGGGTCTTTTGCTGCCTCGGGCATCATATGGTCGTTCTCCTGTGAGTCTAGATTTTCGAATCCGACGCAAAACTGATAGTTCAATGTAACGTTCAGGGCCTCCTAATAACGATGAACACTCAAATTGCGACGAGATCCAATACATCGTCCTTCAGCCGACTTGTCTCCAACGGTCTATTGCAGCCTCGGGCACCTTATGGTCGTACTCCTGTGAATCTAGATTTTCTAATCCGACGCAAAACTGATTGTTAATTGTAACGTTCAGGGCCTCCTAATGACGATGGAGCATTCAAATTGCGTCGCGATTCAATACATCGTCCTCCAGCGGACTGGTGTCCAAGGGGATATTGCTGCCTCGGGCACCTTATGGTCCGTCTCCAGTAAGTCTAGATTTTCGAATCCGACGCAAAACTGATTGTTAATTGTAACGTTCAGGGCCTCCTAATGACGATGAACACTCAAATTGCGACGAGATCCAATACATCGTCCTTCCGCCGACTTGTCTCAAAGGGTCTATTGCTGCCTCGGGCACCATATGATCGTTCTCCTGTGAGTCTAGATTTTCGAATCCGACGCTAAACTGATAGTTAATTGTAACGTTCAGGGCCTCGTAATGACGATGGAACACTCAAATTGCGTCGAGATTCAATACATCGGCCTCAAGCCGACTTGTCTCCAAGGGTCTATTGCTGTCTCGGACACCACGCGTTCCTTTACCTGTGTGTAGATTTTCGAATCCGACGCTAAACTGATAGTTAATTGTATCGTTCAGGGCCTCCTAATGGCGATGGAACACTCAAATTGCGTCGAGATTCAATATATCGTCCTGCAGCCGACTTGTCTCCAAGGGTCTATTGCTTCATCGGGCACCTTATGGTCGTTCTCCTGTGAGTCTAGATTTTCGAATCCAACGCAGAACAGATAGTTAATTGTAACTTTCAGGGCCACCTAATGACCATGGAACATTCAAATTGCGTCGAGATTCAATACATCGGCCTCCAGCCGACTTGTCTCCAAGGGTCTATTGCTGTCTCGGGCACCATGTGGTCCGTCTCCTGTGAGTCCAGATTTACTAATCCGACGCATAACTGATAGTTTATTATAACGTTGAGCGGCTCCTAGTTAAGATGGAACACTCAAAATGCGTCGAGATTCAATATATCGTCCTCCAGCCGACTTGTCTCCAAGGGTCTATTGCTTCCTCGGGCACCTCATGGTCGTTCTCCTGTGAGTCTAGATTTTCGAATCGAACGCAGAACTGATTGTTAATTGTAACTTTCAGGTCCTCCTAATGACGATGGCACACTCAAATTGAGTCGAGATTCAATAAATCGTCATCCAGCCGACTTGTCTCCAAGGGTCTATTGCAGCCTCGGGCAACTTATGGTCGTTCTCCTGTGAGTCTAGATTTTCGAACCCGACGCAAAACCGATCGTTAATTGTAACGTTCAGGCCCTCCTAATGACGATGGAACATTCAAATTGCGTCGAGATTCAATACATCGTCCTTCAGCCGACTTCTCTCCAAGGGTCTATTGCTTCCTCGGGCACCTCATGGTCGTTCTCCTGTGAGTCTAGATTTTCGAATCGAACGCAGAACAGATAGTTAATTGTAACTCTCAGGGCCTCCTAATGACGATGGAACACTCAAATTGAGTCGAGATTCAATAAATCGTCATCCAGCCGACTTGTCTCCAAGGGTCTATTGTTGCCTCGGGCACCTTATGATCGTTCTCCTGTGAGTCTACATTTTCGAACCCGACGCAAAACTGATAGTTAATTGTAACGTTCAGGGCCACCTAATGACCATGGAACATTCAAATTGCGTCGAGATTCCATACATCGGCCTCCAGCCGACATGTCTTCAAGGGTCTATTGCTGCCTCGGGCATCATATGGTCGTTCTCCTGTGAGTCTAGATTTTCGAATCCGACGCAAAACTGATTTTTAATTGTAACGTTCAGGGCCTCCTAATGACGACGGAACACTCAAATTGCGTCGAGAGTTAATACATCGACCCATAGCCGACTTGTCTACAAGGGGATATTGCTGCCTCGGGCCTCATGAGGTCCGTCTCCTGTGAGTCGGGATTTTCGAAACCGACGCGAAACTGATAGTTAATTGTAGCGTTCAGGGCCTCCTAATGACGATGGAGCATTCAAATTGCGTCGCGATTCAATACATCGTCCTCCAGCGGACTGGTGTCCAAGGGGATATTGCTGCCTCGGGCACCTTATGGTCCGTCTCCAGTAAGTCTAGATTTTCGAATCCGACGCAAAACTGATTGTTAATTGTAACGTTCAGGGCCTCCTAATGACGATGAACACTCAAATTGCGACGAGATCCAATTCATCGTCCTTCCGCCGACTTGTCTCCAAGGGTCTATTGCTGCCTCGGGCACCTTATGATCGTTCTCCTGTGAGTCTAGATTTTCGAATCCGACGCTAAACTGATAGTTAATTGTAACGTTCAGGGCCTCGTAATGACGATGGAACACTCAAATTGCGTCGAGATTCAATACATCGGCCTCAAGCCGACTTGTCTCCAAGGGTCTATTGCTGTCTCGGACACCACGCGTTCCTTTACCTGTGTGTAGATTTTCGAATTCGACGCTAAACTGATAGTTAATTGTAACGTTCAGGGCCTCCTAATGGCGATGGAACACTCAAATTGCGTCGAGATTCAATACATCGGCCTCCAGCCGACATGTCTTCAAGGGTCTATTGCTGCCTCGGGCATCATATGGTCGTTCTCCTGTGAGTCTAGATTTTCGAATCCGACGCAAAACTGTTTTTTAATTGTAACGTTCAGGGCCTCCTAATGACGATGGAACACTCAAATTGCGTCGAGATTCAGTACATCGTCCTTCAGCCGACTTGTCTCCAAGGTTCAATTGCTTCATCGGGCACCTTATGGTCGTTCTCCTGTGAGTCTAGATTTTCGAATCTAACGCAGAACAGATAGTTAATTGTATCTTTCAGGGCCTCCTAATGACGATGGTACACTCAAATTCCGTCGAGATTCAATATATCGTCCTCCAGCCGACTTGTATCCAAGAGGATATTGCTGTCTCGCGCACCATATGATCCTTCTCCTGTGAGTAGATTTTCGAATCCGACGCTAAACTGATAGTTAATTGTAACGTTCAGGGCCTCCTAATGACGATGGAACATTCAAATTGCGTCGAGATTCAATACATCCTCCTTCAGCCGACTTGTCTCCAAGGGTCTATTGCTTCCTCGGGCACCTTATGGTCGTTCTCCTGTGAGTCTAGATTTTCGAATCTAACGCAGAACAGATAGTTAATTGTATCTTTCAGGGCCTCCTAATGACGATGGTACACTCAAATTGAGTCGAGATTCAATACATCGGCCTCTAGCAGACTTGTCTCCAAGGGTCTATAGCTGCCTCGGGCAGCATATGGTCGTTCTCCTGTGAGTCTAGATTTTCTAATCCGACGCAAAACTGATTTTTAATCGTAACGTTCAGGGCCTCCTATTGACGATGGAGCATTCAAATTGCGTCGAGATTCAATACATCGTCCTCCAGCGGACTGGTCTCCAAGGGGATATTGCTGCCTCGGGCACCTTATGGTCCGTCTCCAGTAAGTCTAGATTTTCGAATCCGACGGAAAACTGATAGTTAATTGTAACGCTCAGGGCCACCTAATGACCATGGAACATTCAAATTGCATCGAGTTTCAATACATCGGCCTCCAGCCGACTTGTCTCCAATGGTCTATTGCTGCCTCGGGAACGATATGGTCATTCTCCTGTGAGTCTAGATTTTCTAATCCGACGCAAAACTGATTGTTAATTGTAACGTTCAGGGCCTCCTAATGACGATGGAGCACTCAAATTGCGTCGCGATTCAATACATCGTCCTCCAACGGACAGGTCTCCAAGGGGATATTGCTGCCTCAGGCACCTAGTGGTCCGTCTTCTGTGAGTCTAGATTTTTCGAATCCGACGCAGAACTGATTGTTAATTGTAGCCTTCAGGGCCTCCTAATGACGATGGAACATTCCAATTGCGTCGAGATCCAATACATCGGCCTCCAGCCGACTTGACTCCACTGGTCTTTTGCTGCCTCGCGCGCCATATGGTCGTTCTCCTGTGAGTCTAGATTTGCGAATCCGACGCAAAACTGATAGTTAATTGTAACGTTCAGGGCCTCCTAAAGACGAAGAAGCACTCAAATTGCGTCGCGATTCAATACATCGTCCTCCAGCGGACAAGGGGATATTGCTGCCTCGGGCACCTTATGGTCCGTCTCCAGTAAGTCTAGATTTTCGAATCCGACGCAAAACTGATAGTTCAATGTAACGTTCAGGGCCTCCTAATGACGATGAACACTCAAATTGCGACGAGATCCAATACATCGTCATTCAGCCGACTTGTCTCCAACGGTCTATTGCAGCCTCGGGCACCTTATGGTCGACTCCTGTGAATCTAGATTTTCTAATCCGACGCAAAACTGATTGTTAATTGTAACGTTCAGGGCCTCCTAATGACAATGGAACACTCAAATTGCGTCGAGATTCAATACATCGTCTTTCAGCCGACTTGTCTCCAAGATTCTATTGCTTTCTCGGGCACCTTATTGTCGTTCTCCTGTGAGTCTAGTTCTTCGATTCCGACGCAAACCTGATTGTTAATTGTAACGTTCAGGGCCTCCTAATGTCGATGGAACACTCAAATTCCGTCGAGATTCAATATATCGTCCTCCAGCCGACTTGTTTCCAAGGGGATATTTCTGTCTCGGGCACCATATGATCCTTCACCTGAGAGTAGATTTTCGAATCCGACGCTAAACTGATTGTTAATTGTAACGTTCAGGGCCTCCTAATGACGATAGAACATTCAAATTGCGTCGAGATTCAATACATCCTCCTTCAGCGGACTTGTCTCCAAGGGTCCATTGCTTCCTCGGGCACATTATGGTCGTTCTCCTGTGAGTCTAGATTTTCGAATCGAACGCAGAACAGATAGTTAATTGTATCTTTCAGGGCCTCCTAATGACGATGGTACACTCAAATTGAGTCGAGATTCAATACATCGGCCTCCAGCAGACCTGCCTCCAAGGGCCTATAGCTGCCTCGGGCAGCATATGGTCGTTCTCCTGTGAGTCTAGATTTTCTAATCCGACGCAAAACTGATTTTTAATTGTAACGTTCAGGGCCTCCTAATGACGATGGAGCATTCTAATTGCGTCGCGATTCAATACATCGTCCTCCAGCGGACTGGTCTCCAATGGGATATTGCTGCCTCGGGCACCTTATGGTCCGTCTCCAGTAAGTCTAGATTTTCGAATCCGACGGAAAACTGATAGTTAATTGTAACGTTCAGGGCCTCCTAATGACGATGAACACTAAAATTGCGACGAGATCCAATACATCGTCCTTCAGCCGACTTGTCTCCAAGGGTCTATTGCTGCCTCGGGCACCTTATGATCGTTCTCCTGTGAGTCTAGATTTTCGAACCCGACGCAAAACTGATAATTAATTGTAACGTTCAGGGCCTCCTAATGACGATGAACACTAAAATTGCGACGAGATCCAATACATCGTCCTTCAGCCGACTTGTCTCCAAGGGTCTATTGCTGCCTCGGGCACCTAATGATCGCTCTCCTGTGAGTCTAGATTGTCGAATCCAATGCAGAACTGAAAGTTAATTGTAGCCTTCAGGCCTCCTAATGACGATGGAACACTCAAATTGCTTCGAGATTCAATACATCGTCCTCCAGCGGACTGGTCTCCAAGGGGATATTGCTGCCTCGGGCACCTTATTGTCGTTCTCCTGTGAGTCTAGTTCTTCGATTCCGACGCAAAACTGATTGTTAATTGTAACGTTGAGGGCCTCCTAATGTCGATGGAACACTCAAATTGCGTCGAGATTCAATATATCGTCCTCCAGCCGACTTGTATCCAAGGGGATATTGCTGTCTCGGGCACCATATGATCCCTCTCCTGTGAGTAGATTTCCGAATCCGACGCAAAACTGATAGTTAATTGTAACGCTCAGGGCCTCCTAATGACGAAGGAGCACTCAAATTGCGTCGCGATTCCATACATCGTCCTCCAGCGGACTGGTTTCCAAGGGGATATTGCTTCCTCGGACACCTTATGGTCGTTCTCCTGTGAGTCTAGATTTTCGAATCCAACGCAGAACAGATAGTTAATTGTAACTTTCAGGGCCTCCTAATAACGATGGTACACTCGAATTGAGTCGAGATTCATTACATCGTCCTCCAGCCGACTTGTCACCAAGGGTCTATTGCAGCCTCGGGCACCTTATTGTCGTTCTCCTGTGAGTCTATATTTTCGAATCGAACGCAGAACAGATAGTTAATTGTAGCTTTCAGGGCCTCCTAATGACGATGGTACACTCAAATTGATTCAAGATTCAATACATCGTCCTCCAGCGGACTGGTCTCCAAGGGGATTTTGCTGCCTCGGACACCTTATGGTCCGTCTCCAGTAAGTCTAGATTTTCGAATCCGACGGAAAACTAGTAGTTAATTGTAACGTTCAGGGCCTCCTAAAGACGATGGAGTACTCAAATTGCGTCGCGATTCAATACATCGTCCTCCAGCGGACTGGACTCCAAGGGGATATTGCTGCCTCGGGCACCTTATGGTCCGTCTCCAGTAAGTCTAGATTTTCGATTCCGACGCAAAACTGATAGTTAATTGTAACGTTCAGGTCCTCCTAATGACGATGGATCACTCAAATTGCGTCGAGATTCAATATTTCGTCCTCCAGCCGACTTGTTTCAAAGAGGATGTTGCTGTCTCGGGCACCATATGATCCTTCTCCAGAGAGTAGATTTTCGAATCCGACGGGAAACTGATAGTTAATTGTAACGTTCAGGGCCTCCTAATGACGATGAAACATTCAAATTGAGTCGAGATTCAATACATCGGCCTCCAGCAGACTTGTCTCCAAGGGTCTATAGCTGCCTCGGGCACCATATGGTCGTTTTCTAATCCGACGCAAAACTGATTTTTAATTTTAGCGTTCAGGGCCTCCTAATGACGGTGGAGCATTCAAATTGCGTCGCTATTCAATACATCGTCCTCCAGCGGACTGGTTTCCAAGGGGATATTGCTGCCTCCGGGCACCTTATGGTCCGTCTCCAGTAAGTCTAGATTTTCGAATCCGACGGAAAACTGATAGTTAATTGTAACGTTCAGGGCCTCCTAAAGACGATGGAGCAATCAAATTGCGTCGCGATACAATACAGCGTCCTCCAGCGGACTGGACTCCAATGGGATATTGCTGCCACGGGCACCTTATTGTCCGTCTCCAGTAAGTCTAGATTTTCGAATACGACGCAGAACTGATAGTTAATTGTAGCCTTCAGGGCCTCCTAATGACGATGGAACACTCAAATTGCGTCGAGATTCAATACATCGTCCTCCAGCGGACTGATCTCCAAGGGGATATTGCTGCCTCGGGCACCTTATAGTCCGTCTCCAATAAGTCTAGAGTTTCGAATGCGACGCAAAACTGATAGTTAATTGTAACGTTCAAGGCCTCCTAATGACGATGGAACACTCAAATTGCGTCGAGATTCAATACATCGTCCTTCAGCCGACTTGTCTCCAAGGGTCTATTGCTTCCTCGGGCACCTTATTGTCGTTCTCCTGTGAGTCTAGTTCTTCGATTCCGACGCAAATGTGATTGTTAATTTTAACGTTCAGGGCCTCCTAATGTCGATGGAACACTCAAATTTCGTCGAGATTCAATTTATCGTTCTCCAGCCGACTTGTATCCAAGGGGATATTGCTGTCTCGGGCACCATATGATCCTTCTCCTGTGAGTAGATTTTCGAATCCGACGCTAAACTGATAGTTAATTGTAACGTTCAGGGCCTCCTAATGACGATGGAGTACTCAAATTGCGTCGCGATTCAATACATCGTTCTCCAGCGGACTGGTCTCCAAGGGGATATTGCTGCCACGGGCACCATATGATCGTTCTACTGTGAGTCTAGATTTTCGAATCGAACGCAGAACAGATTGTTAATTGTAACGTTCAGGGCCTCCTAATGACGATGGAGCTTTCAAATTGTGTCAGGATTCAATACATCGTCCTCCAGCGGATTGGTCCCCAAAGGGATATTGCTGCCTCTTTCACCTTATGGTCCGTCTCCAGTGAGTCGGGATTTTCGAATCCGACGAAAAACTGATAGTTAATTGTAACATTCAGGGTCTCCTAATGACGATGGAACACTCAAATTGCTTTGCGATCCATTACATCGTCCTCCAGCTGACTTGTCTCCAAGCGTCTATTGCTGCTTCGGGCACCTTAAGATCGTTCTCGTGTGAGGCCAGATTTTCGAATCCGACGCAAAAATGATAGTTAATTGTAACATTCATGTCCTCCTAATGACGATGGAACACTCAAATTGCGTCGAGATTCAATAGATCAGCCTCCAGCCGACTTGTCTCCAATGGTGTGATGCTGCCTCGGGCAGCTTATGGTCGTTCACCTGTGAGTCTAGATGTTTTAATCCGACGCAAAACTGTTAGTTAATTGTAACGTTCAGGGCTTTCTAATGACGATGGAACACTCAAATTGCGTCGAGATTCAATACATCGGCCTCCAGCCGACTTGTGTCCAAGGGTCTATTGCTGCCTCGGGCACCAAATTGTCGATCTCCTGTGAGTCTGGATTTACTAATCTGACGCAAAACTGATTGCTAATTGTATAATCAGGGCATCCTAGTTACGATGGAACACTCAAATTGCGTCGCGATCCATTACATTGTCCTCCAGCCGACTTGTGTCCAAGGGTCTATTGCAACCTCGGGCACCATATGGTCGTCCTCCTGTGAGTCTAGATTTTCGAATCCAACGCAGAACAGATAGTTAGGTGAAACTTTCAGGGCCTCCTAATGACGATGGTACACTCAAATTGAGTCGAGATTCAATACATCGTCCTCCAGCGGACTGGTCTCCAAGGGGATATTGCTGCCTCGGACACCTTATGTTCCGTCTCTAGTAAGTCTAGATTTTCGAATCCGACGGAAAACTGATAGTTAATTGTAACGTTCAGGGCCACCTAAAGACGATCTAGTACTGAAATTGCGTCGCGATTCAATACATCGTCCTTCAGCCGACTTGTCTCCAAGGGTCTATTTGTTCCTCGGACCCCTTATGGTCGTTCTCCTGTGAGTCTAGATTTTCGAATCCAACGCAGAACAGATAGTTAAGTGCAACTTTCAGGGCCTCCTAATGACGATGGTACACTCAAATTGAGTCGAGATTCAATACATCTCCCTCCAGCGGACTGGTCTCAAAGGGGATATTGCTGCCTCGGACACCTTATGGTCCGTCTCCAGTAAGTCAAGATTTTCGAATCCGACAGAAGACTGATAGTTAATTGTAACGTTCAGTGCCTCCTAAAGACGATGGATCACTCAAATTGCGTCGAGATTCAATATATCGTCCTCTAGCCGACTTGTTTCCAAGGGGATATTGCTGACTCGGGCACCATATGATCCCTCTCCTGAGAGTAGATTTTCGAATCCGACGCTAAACTGATTGTTAATTGTAACGTTCAGGGCCTCCTAATGACGATGGAACATTCAAATTGCGTCGAGATTCAATACATCGTCCTTCAGCCGACTTGTCTCCAAGGGTCTATAGCTACCTCGGGCACCATATGGTCGTTCTCCTGTGAGTCTAGATTTTCTAATCCGACGCAAAACTGGTTTTTAATTGTAACGTTCAGTGCCTCCTAATGACGATGGAGCATTCAAATTGCGTCGCGATTCAATACATCGTCCTCCAGCGGACTGGTCTCAAAGGGGATATTGTTGCCTCGGGCACCTTATGGTCCGTCTCCAGTAAGTCTAGATTTTCGAATCCGACGGAAAACTGATAGTTAATTGTAAAGTTCAGGGCCTCCTAAAGACGGTGGAGCACTCAAATTGCCTCGCGATACAATACAGCGTCCTCCAGCGGACTGGACTCCAATGGGACCTTATGGTCCGTCTCCAGCAAGTCTAGATTTTCGAATAAGACGCAAAACTGATAGTTAATTGTAACGTTCAGGGCCTCCTAATGACGATGGAACACTCAAATTGCGTCGAGATTCAATACATCGTCCTTCAGCCGACTTGTCTCCAAGGGTCAATTGCTTCCTCGGGCACCTTATGGTCGTTCTCCTATGAGTCTAGATTTTCGAATCCGACGCAGAACTGCTAGTTAATTGTAGCCTTTAGGGCCTCCTAATGACGATGGAACATTCCAATTGCGTCGAGATTCAATACATCGGCCTCCAACCGACTTGTCTCCAAGGGTCTATTGCTGCCTCGCGCACCATATGGTCGTTCTCCTGTGAGTCTACATTTGCGAATCCGACGCAAAACTGATAGTTAATTGTAACGTTCAGGGCCTCCTAATGACGAAGGAGCACTCAAATTGCGTCGCGATTCAATACATCGTCCTCCAGCGGACTGGACTCCAAGGGGATATTGCTGCATCGGGCACCTTATGGTCCGTCTCCAGTAAGTCTAGATTTTCGAATCCGACGCAAAACTGATTGTTAATTGTAACGTTCAGGGCCTCCTAATGACAATGGAACACTCAAATTGCGACGATATCCAATACATCGTCCTTCAGCCGACTTGTCTCCAACGGTCTATTGCAGCCTCGGGCACCTTATGGTCGTACTCCTGTGAATCTAGATTTTCTAATCCGACGCAAAACTGATTGTTAATTGTAACGTTCAGGGCCTCCTAATGACAATGGAACACTGAAATTGCGTCGAGATTCAATACATCGTCTTTCAGCCGACTTGTCTCCAAGATTCTATTGCTTCCTCGGGCACCTTTTTGTCGTTCTCCCGTGAGTCTATTTCTCCGATTCGGACGCAAAACAGATTGTTAATTGTAACGTTCAGTGCCTCCTAATGTCGATGGAACACTCAAATTGCGTCGAGATTCATTATATCGTCCTCCAGCCGACTTGTATCCAAGAGGATATTGCTGTCTCGCGCACCATATGATCCTTCTCCTGTGGGTAGATTTTCGAATCCGACGCTAAACTGATAGTTAATTGTAACGTTCAGGGCCTCCTAATGACGATGGAACACTCAAATTGCGTCGCGATTCAATACATCGTTGTCCAGCGGACTGGTCTCCAAAGGGGATATTGCTGCCTCGGGCACCTTATGGTCCGTCTCCAGTAAGTCTAGATTTTCGAATCCGACGCAAAATTGATAGTTAAATGTAACTTTCAGGGCCTCCTAATGACGATGGACACTCCAATTGCGACGAGATCCAATACATCGTACTTCAGCCGACTTGTCTCCAAGGTTCTATTGTTGCCTCCGGCACCTTATGATCGTTCTCCTGTGAGTCTAGATTTTCGAACCCAACGCAAAACTGATAGTTAATTGTAACATTCAGGGCCTCCTAAAGACGATGGAGTACTCAAATTGCGTCGCGATTCAATACATCGTCCTCCAGCGGACTGGACTTCAAGGGGATATTACTGCCTCGGGCACCTTATGGTCCGTCTCCAGTAAGTCTAGATTTTCGATTCCGACGCAAAACTGATAGTTAATTGTAACGTTCAGGTCCTCCTAATGACGATGGATCACTCAAATTGCGTCGAGATTCAATATATCGTCCTCCAGCCGACTTGTTTTCAAGGGGATATTGCTGTCTCGGGCACCATATGATCCTTCACCTGAGAGTAGATTTTCGAATCCGACGCTAAACTGATTGTTAATTGTAACGTTCGGGGCCTCTTAATGACGATGGAACATTCAAATTGCGTCGAGATTCAATACATCCTCCTTCAGCCGACTTGTCTCCAAGGGTCTATTGCTTCCTCGGGCACCTTATGGTCGTTCTCCTGTGAGTCTAGATTTTCGAATCTAACGCAGAACAGATAGTTAATTGTATCTTTCAGGGCCTCCTAATGACGATGGTACACTCAAATTGAGTCGAGATTCAATACATCGGCCTCTAGCAGACTTGTCTCCAAGGGTCTATAGCTGCCTCGGGCAGCATATGGTCGTTCTCCTGTGAGTCTAGATTTTCTAATCCGACGCAAAACTGATTTTTAATTGTAACGTTCAGAGCCTCCTAATGACGATGGAGCATTCAAATTGCGTCGCGATTCAATACATCGTCCTCCAGCGGACTGGTCTCCAAGGGGATATTGCTGCCTCGGGCACCTTATGGTCCGTCTCCAGTAAGTCTAGATTTTCGAATCCGACGGAAAACTGATAGTTAATTGTGACGTTCAGGGCCTCCTAATGACGATGAACACTAAAATTGCGACGAGATCCAATACATCGTTCTTCAGCCGACTTGTCTCCAAGGGTCTATTGCTGCCACGGGCACCTTATGATCGCTCTCCTGTGAGTCTAGATTTTCGAACCCGACGCAAAACTGATAATTAATTGTAACGTTCAGGGCCTCCTAATGACGATGAACACTAAAATTGCGACGAGATCCAATACATCGTCCTTCAGCCGACTTGTCTCCAAGGGGATATTGCTGTCTCGGGCACCACGCGTTCCTTCACCTGTGAGTAGATTTTCGAATCCGACGCTAAACTGATAGTTAATTGTAACGTTCAGGGCCTCCTAATGACGATGGAACATTCAAATTGCGTCGAGTTTCAATACATCGGGCTCCAGCCGACTTGTCTCCAAGGGTCTATTGCTGCCTCGGGAACGATATGGTCATTTTCCTGTGAGTCTAGATTTTCTAATCCGACGCAAAACTGATTGTTGATTGTAACGTTCAGGGCCTCCTAATGACGATGGAACAATCAAATTGCGTCGAGATCCAATACATCGTCTTCTGCCAACTTGATTTCAAGGGTCTTTTGCTGCCTCGGGCATCATATGGTAGTTCTCCTGTGAGTCTAGATTTTCGAATCCGACGCAAAACTATTTGTTAATTGTAACGTTCAGGGCCTCCTAATGACGATGGAACCCTCAAATTGCGTCGAGATTCTGTACATCGTCCTTCAGCCGACTTGTCTCCAAGGATCAATTGCTTCATCGGACACCTTATGGTCGTTCTCCTGTGAGTCTAGATTTTCAAATCCGACGCAGAACTGATTGTTAATTGTAGCCTTCAGGGCCTCCTAATGACGATGGAACATTCCAATTGCGTCGAGATCCAATACATCGGCCTCCAGCCGACTTGACTCCACTGGTCTATTGCTGCCTCGCGCGCCATATGGTCGTTCTCCTGTGAGTCTAGATTTGCGAATCCGACGCAAAACTGATAGTTAATTGTAACGTTCAGGGCCTCCTAAAGACGAAGAAGCACTCAAATTGCGTCGCGATTCAATACATCGTCCTCCAACGGACAAGGGGATATTGCTGCCTCGGGCACCTTATGGTCCGTCTCCAGTAAGTCTAGATTTTGGAATCCGACGCAAAACTGATAGTTCAATGTAACGTTCAGGGCCTCCTAATGACGATGAACACTCAAATTGTGACGAGATCCAATACATCGTCATTCAGCCGACTTGTCTCCAACGGTCTATTGCAGCCTCGGGCACCTTATGGTCGACTCCTGTGAATCTAGATTTTCTAATCCGACGCAAAACTGATTGTTAATTGTAACGTTCAGGGCCTCCTAATGACAATGGAACACTCAAATTGCGTCGAGATTCAATACATCGTCTTTCAGCCGACTTGTTTCCAAGATTCTATTGCTTTCTCGGGCACCTTATTGTCGTTCTCCTGTGAGTCTAGTTCTTCGATTCCGACGCAAAACTGATTGTTAATTGTAACGTTCAGGGCCTCCGAATGTCGATGGAACACTCAAATTGCGTCGAGATTCAATATATCTTCCTCCAGCCGACTTGTATCCAAGAGGATATTGCTGTCTCGCGCACCATATGATCCTTCTCCTGTGAGTAGATTTTCGAATCCGACGCTAAACTGATAGTTAATTGTAACGTTCAGGGCCTCCTAATGACGATGGAACACTCAAACTGCGCCGAGATTCAATACATCGCCCTTCAGCCGACTTGTCTCCAAGGGTCTATTGCTTCCTCGGACACCTTATGGTCGTTCTCCTGTGAGTCTAGATTTTCGAATCCAACGCAGAACAGATAGTTAATTGTAACTTTCAGCGCCTCCTAATGACGATGATACACTCGAATTGAGTCGAGATTCATTACATCGTCCTCCAGCCGACTTGTCACCAAGGGTCTATTGCTGCCTCGGGCACCATATTGTCGTTCTCCTGTGAGTCTAGATTTTCGAATCGAACGCAGAACAGATAGGTAATTGTAACTTTCAGGGCCTCCTAATGACGATGGTACACTCAAATTGAGTCGAGATTCAATACATCGTCCTCCAGCGGACTGGTCTCCAAGGGGATATTGCTGCCTCGGACACCTTATGGTCCGTCTCCAGTAAGTCTAGATTTTCGAATCCGACGGAAAACTGATACTTAATTGTAACGTTCAGGGCCTCCTAAAGACGATGGAGTACTCAAATTGCGTCGCGATTCAATACATCGTCCTCCAGCGGACTGGACTTCAAGGGGATATTACTGCCTCGGGCACCTTATGGTCCGTCTCCAGTAAGTCTAGATTTTCGAATCCGACGGAAAACTGATAGTTAATTGTAACGTTCAGGTCCTCCTAATGACGATGGATCACTCAAATTGCGTCGAGATTCAATATATCGTCCTCCAGCCGACTTGTTTCCAAGGGGATATTGCTGTCTCGGGCACCATATGATCCTTCACCTGAGAGTAGATTTTCGAATCCGACGCTAAACTGATTGTTAATTGTAACGTTCAGGGCCTCCTAATGACGATGGAACATTCAAATTGCGTCGAGATTCAATACATCCTCCTTCAGCCGACTTGTCTCCAAGGGTCCATTGCTTCCTCGGGCACATTATGGTCGTTCTCCTGTGAGTCTAGATTTTCGAATCGATCGCAGAACAGATAGTTAATTGTATCTTTCAGGGCCTCCTAATGACGATGGTACACTCAAATTGCTTCGAGATTCAATACATCGTCCTCCAGCGGACTGGTCTCCAAGGGGATATTGCTGCCTCGGGCACCTTATGATCGCTCTCCTGTGAGTCTAGATTGTCGAATCCAATGCAGAACTGAAAGTTAATTGTAGCCTTCAGGGCCTCCTAATGACGATGGAACACTCAAATTGCTTCGAGATTCAATACATCGTCCTCCAGCGGACTGGTCTCCAAGGGGATATTGCTGCCTCGGGCACCTTATTGTCGTTCTCCTGTGAGTCTAGTTCTTCGATTCCGACGCAAAACTGATTGTTAATTGTAACGTTGAGGGCCTCCTAATGTCGATGGAACACTCAAATTGCGTGGAGAATCAATATATCGTCCTCCAGCCGACTTGTACCCAAGGGAAATTGCTGTCTCGGGCACCATATGATCCCTCTCCTGTGAGTAGATTTCCGAATCCGACGCAAAACTGATAGTTAATTGTAACGTTCAGGTCCTCCTAATGACGATGGATCACTCAAATTGCGTCGAGATTCAATATTTCGTCCTCCAGCCGACTTGTTTCCAAGAGGATGTTGCTGTCTCGGGCACCATATGATCCTTCTCCTGAGAGTAGATTTTCGAATCCGAAGGTAAACTGATAGTTAATTGTAACGTTCAGGGCCTCCTAATGACGATGGAACATTCAAATTGAGTCGAGATTCAATACATCGGCCTCCAGCAGACTTGTCTCCAAGGGTCTATAGCTGCCTCGGGCACCATATGGTCGTTTTCTAATCCGACGCAAAACTGATTTTTAATTATAGCGTTCAGGGCCTCCTAATGACGGTGGAGCATTCAAATTGCGTCGCGATTCAATACGTCGTCCTCCAGCGGACTGGTTTCCAAGGGGATATTGCTGCCTCCGGGCTCCTTATGGTCCGTCTCCAGTAAGTCTAGATTTTCGAATCCGACGGAAAACTGATAGTTAATTGTAACGTTCAGGGCCTCCTAAAGACGATGGAGCAATCAAATTGCGTCGCGATACAATACATCGTCCTCCAGCGGACTGGACTCCAATGCGATATTGCTGCCACGGGCACCTTGTTGTCCGTCTCCAGTAAGTCTAGATTTTCGAATACGACGCAGAACTGATAGTTAATTGTAGCCTTCAGGGCCTCCTAATGACGATGGAACACTCAAATTGCGTCGAGATTCAATACATCGTCCTCCAGCGGACTGGTCTCCAAGGAGATATTGCTGCCTCGGGCACCTTATAGTCCGTCTCCAGTAAGTCTAGATTTTCGAATGCGACGCAAAACTGATAGTTAATTGTAACGTTCAAGGCCTCCTAATGACGATGGAACACTCAAATTGCGTCGAGATTCAATACATCGTCCTTCAGCCGACTTGTCTCCAAGGGTCTATTGCTTCCTCGGGCACCTTATTGTCGTTCTCCTGTGAGTCTAGTTCTTCGATTCCGACGCAAATGTGATTGTTAATTTTAACGTTCAGGGCCTCCTTATGTCGATGGAACACTCAAATTTTGTCGAGATTCAATATATCGTTCTCCAGCCGACTTGTATCCAAGGGGATATTGCTGTCTCGGGCACCATATGATCCTTCTCCTGTGAGTAGATTTTCGAATCCGACGCTAAACTGATAGTTAATTGTAACGTTCAGGGCCTCCTAATGACGATGGAGCACTCAAATTGCGTCGCGATTCAATACATCGTTCTCCAGCGGACTGGTCTCCAAGGGGATATTGCTGCCACGGGCACCATATGATCGTTCTACTGTGAGTCTAGATTTTCGAATCGAACGCAGAACAGATAGTTAATTGTAACGTTCAGGGCCTCCTAATGACGATGGAGCTTTCAAATTGTGTCAGGATTCAATACATCGTCCTCCAGCGGATTGGTCCCCAAAGGGATATTGCTGCCACTTTCACCTTATGGTCCGTCTCCAGTGAGTCGGGATTTTCGAATCCGACGAAAAACTGATAGTTAATTGTAACATTCAGGGTCTCCTAATGACGATGGAACACTCAAATTGCTTTGCGATCCATTACATCGTCCTCCAGCCGACTTGTCTCCAAGCGTCTATTGCTGCTTCGGGCACCTTAAGATCGTTCTCGTGTGAGGCTAGATTTTCGAATCCGACGCAAAACTGTTAGTTAATTGTAACGTTCAGGGCTTTCTAATGACGATGGAACACTCAAATTGCGTCGAGATTCAATACATCGGCCTCCAGCCGACTTGTGTCCAAGGGTCTATTGCTGCCTCGGGCACCATATTGTCGATCTCCTGTGAGTCTAGATTTACTAATCTGACGCAAAACTGATTGCTAATTGTATAATCAGGGCATCCTAGTTACGATGGAAAACTCAAATTGCGTCGCGATCCATTACATTGTCCTCCAGCCGACTTGTGTCCAAGGGTCTATTGCAACCTCGGGCACCATATGGTCGTCCTCCTGTGAGTCTAGATTTTCGAATCCAACGCAGAACAGATAGTTAGGTGAAACTTTCAGGGCCTCCTAATGACGATGGTACACTCAAATTGAGTCGAGATTCAATACATCGTCCTCCAGCGGACTGGTCTCCAAGGGGATATTGCTGCCTCGGACACCTTATGTTCCGTCTCTAGTAAGTCTAGATTTTCGAATCCGACGGAAAACTGATAGTTAATTGTAACGTTCAGGGCCACCTAAAGACGATCTAGTACTCAAATTGCGTCGCGATTCAATACATCGTCCTTCAGCCGACTTGTCTCCAAGGATCTATTTATTCCTCGGACACCTTATGGTCGTTCTCCTGTGAGTCTAGATTTTCGAATCCAACGCAGAACAGATAGTTAAGTGCAACTTTCAGGGCCTCCTAATGACGATGGTACACTCAAATTGAGTCGAGATTCAATACATCTCCCTCCAGCGGACTGGTCTCCAAGGGGATATTGCTGCCTCGGACACCTTATGGTCCGTCTCCAGTAAGTCAAGATTTTCGAATCCGACGGAAGACTGATAGTTAATTGTAACGTTCAGTGCCTCCTAAAGACGATGGATCACTCAAATTGCGTCGAGATTCAATATATCGTCCTCTAGCCGACTTGTTTCCAAGGGGATATTGCTGACTCGGGCACCATATGATACCTCTCCTGAGAGTAGATTTTCGAATCCGACGCTAAACTGATAGTTAATTGTAACGTTCAGGGCCTCCTAATGACGATGGAACATTCAAATTGCGTCGAGATTCAATACATCGTCCTTCAGCCGACTATAGCTGCCTCGGGCACCATATGATCGTTCTCCTGTGAGTCTAGATTTTCTAATCCGACGCAAAACTGGTTTTTAATTGTAACGTTCAGGGCCTCCTAATGACGATGGAGCATTCAAATTGCGTCGCGATTCAATACATCGTCCTCCAGCGGACTAGTCTCAAAGGGGATATTGTTGCCTCGGGCACCTTATGGTCCGTCTCCAGTAAGTCTAGATTTTCGAATCCGACGCAAAACTGACAGTTAATTGTAACGTTCAGGGCCTCCTAATGACGATGGAACACTCAAATTGCGTCGAGATTCAATACATCGTCCTTCAGCCGACTTGTCTCCAAGGGTCAATTGCTTCCTCGGGCACCTTATGGTCGTTCTCCTATGAGTCTAGATTTTCGAATCCGACGCAGAACTGCTAGTTAATTGTAGCCTTTAGGGCCTCCTAATGACGATGGAACATTCCAATTGCGTCGAGATTCAATACATCGGCCTCCAACCGACTTGTCTCCAAGGGTCTATTGCTGCCTCGCGCACCATATGGTCGTTCTCCTGTGAGTCTACATTTGCGAATCCGACGCAAAACTGACAGTTAATTGTAACGTTCAGGGCCTCCTAATGAGGAAGGAGCACTCAAATTGCGTCGCGATTCAATACATCGTCCTCCAGCGGACTGGACTCCAAGGGGATATTGCTGCATCGGGCACCTTATGGTCCGTCTCCAGTAAGTCTAGATTTTC
Organism: Schistocerca serialis cubense; assembly: GCF_023864345.2. NCBI lineage: Eukaryota > Metazoa > Arthropoda > Insecta > Orthoptera > Acrididae > Schistocerca > Schistocerca serialis. The sequence goes on from NC_064644.1 coordinate 641,763,439, forward strand.
GAATCCGACGCAAAACTGATTGTTAATTGTAACGTTCAGGGCCTCCTAATGACGATGGAACACTCAAATTGCGTCGAGATTCAATACATCGTCCTTCAGCCGACTTGTCTCCAAGGGTCTATTGCTACCTCGGGCACCTTATTGTCGTTCTCCTGTGAGTCTAGTGCTTCGATTCCGACGCAAAACTGATTGTTAATTGTAACGTTCAGGGCCTCCTAATGTCGATGGAACACTCAAATTGCGTCGACATTCAATATATCGTCCTCCAGCCGACTTGTATCCAAGGGGATATTGCTGTCTCGGGCACCATATGATCCTTCTCCTGTGAGTAGATTTTCGAATCCGACGCTAAACTGATAGTTAATTGTAACGTTCATGGCCTCCTAATGACGATGGAACATTCAAATTGCGTCGAGATTCAATACATCGTCCATCAGCCGACTTGTCTCCAAGGGTCTATTGCTTCCCCGGGCACCTCATGGTCGTTCTCCTGTGAGTCTAGATTTTCGAATCGAACGCAGAACAGATAGATAATTGTAACTTTCAGGGCCTCCTAATGACGATGGAACACTCAAATTGAGTCGAGATTCAATAAATCGTCATCCAGCCGACTTGTCTCCAAGGGTCTATTGCAGCCTCGGGCAACTTAAGGTCGTTCTCCTGTGAGTCTAGATTTTCGAATCCGACGCAAAACTGATAGTTAATTGTACCGTTCAGAACTTCCTAATGACGATGGAGCACTCAAATTGCGTCGCGATTCAATTCATCGTTCTCCAGCGGACTGGTTTCCAAGGGGATATTGCTGCCTCGGGCACCTTATGGTCCGTCTCCAGTAAGTCAAGATTTTCGAATCCGACGGAAGACTGATAGTTAATTGTAACGTTCAGGGCCTCCTAAAGACGATGGATCACTCAAATTGCGTCGAGATTCAATATATCGTCCTCTAGCCGACTTGTTTCCAAGGGGATATTGCTGACTCGGGCACCATATGATCCCTCTCCTGAGAGTAGATTTTCGAATCCGACGCTAAACTGATAGTTAATTGTAACGTTCAGGGCCTCCTAAAGGCGATGGAGCACTCAAATTGCGTCGCGATACAATACAGCGTCCTCCAGCGGACTGGACTCCAAGGGGTATATTGCTGCATCGGGCACCTTATGGTCCGTCTCCAGTAAGTCTAGATTTTCGAATCCGACGCAAAACTGATAGTTCAATGTAATGTTCAGGGCCTCCTAATGACGATGAACACTCAAATTGCGACGAGATCCAATACATCGTCCTTCAGCCGACTTGTCTCCAAGGGTCTATTGCAGCCTCGAGCATCTTATGGTCGTACTCCTGTGAATCTAGATTTTCTAATCCGACGCAAAACTGATTGTTAATTGTAACGTTCAGGGCCTCCTAATGACGATGGGACACTCAAATTGCGTCGAGATTCAATACATCGTCCTTCAGCCGACTTGTCTCCAAGGGTCTATTGCTACCTCGGGCACCTCATGGTCGTTCTCCTGTGAGTCTAGATTTTCGAATCGAACGCAGAACAGATAGATAATTGTAACTTTCAGGGCCTCCTAATGACGATGGAACACTCAAATAGAGTCGAGATTCAATAAATCGTCATCCAGCCGACTTGTCTCCAAGGGTCTATTGCAGCCTCGGGCAACTTAAGGTCGTTCTCCTGTGAGTCTAGATTTTCGAATCCGACGCAAAACTGATAGTTAATTGTACCGTTCAGGGCTTCCTAATGACGATGGAGCACTCAAATTGCGTCGCGATTCAATTCATCGTTCTCCAGCGGACTGGTTTCCAAGGGGATATTGCTGCCTCGGGCACCTTATGGTCCGTCTCCAGTAAGTCTAGATTTTCGAATCCGACGCAAAACTGATAGTTAAATGTAACGTTCAGGGCCTCCTAATGACAATGAACACTCAAATTGCGACGAGATCCAATACAAAGTCCTTCAGCCGACTTGTCTCCAAGGGTCTATTGTTGCCTCGGGCACCTTATGATCGTTCTCCTGTGAGTCTAGATTTTCGAACCCGACGCAAAACTGATAGATAATTGTAACGTTCAGGGCCACCTAATGACCATGGAACATTCAAATTGCGTCGAGATTCAATACATCGGCCTCCAGCCGACATGTCTTCAAGGGTCTATTGCTGCCTCGGGCATCATATGGTCGTTCACCTGTGAGTCTAGATTTTCGAATCCGACGCAAAACTGATTTTTAATTGTAACGTTCAGGGCCTCCTAATGACGATGGAACACTCAAACTGCGTCGAGATTCAATACATCGTCCTTCAGCCGACTTGTCTCCAAGGGTCTATTGCTTCCTCGGACACCTTATGGTCGTCCTCCTGTGAGTCTAGATTTTCGAATCCAACGCAGAACAGATAGTTAGGTGAAACTTTCAGGGCCTCCTAATGACGATGGTACACTCAAATTGAGTCGAGATTCAATACATCGTCCTCCAGCGGACTGGTCTCCAAGGGGATATTGCTGCCTCGGACACCTTATGTTCCGTCTCTAGTAAGTCTAGATTTTCGAATCCGACGGAAAACTGATAGTTAATTGTAACGTTCAGGGCCACCTAAAGACGATCTAGTACTCAAATTGCGTCGCGATTCAATACATCGTCCTTCAGCCGACTTGTCTCCAAGGGTCTATTTGTTCATCGGACACCTTATGGTCGTTCTCCTGTGAGTCTAGATTTTCGAATCCAACGCAGAACAGATAGTTAAGTGTAACTTTCAGGGCCTCCTAATGACGATGGTACACTCAAATTGAGTCGAGATTCAATACATCTCCCTCCAGCGGACTGGTCTCCAAGGGGATATTGCTGCCTCGGACACCTTATGGTCCGTCTCCTGTAAGTCAAGATTTTCGAATCCGACGGAAGACTGATAGTTAATTGTAACGTTCAGTGCCTCCTAAAGACGATGGATCACTCAAATTGCGTCGAGATTCAATATATCGTCCTCTAGCCGACTTGTTTCCAAGGGGATATTGCTGACTCGGGCACCATATGATCCCTCTCCTGAGAGTAGATTTTCGAATCCGACGCTAAACTGATAGTTAATTGTAACGTTCAGGGCCTCCTAATGACGATGGAACATTCAAATTGCGTCGAGATTCAATACATCGTCCTTCAGCCGACTTGTCTCCAAGGGTCTATAGCTGCCTCGGGCACCTTATGGTCCGTCTCCAGTAAGTCTAGATTTTCGAATCCGACGGAAAACTGATAGTTAATTGTAAAGTTCAGGGCCTCCTAAAGACGATGGAGCACTCAAATTGCGTCGCGATACAATACAGCGTCCTCCAGCGGACTGGACTCCAATGGGATATTGCTGCCTCGGGCACCTTATGGTCCGTCTCCAGCAAGTCTAGATTTTCGAATAAGACGCAAAACTGATAGTTAATTGTAACGTTCAGGGCCTCCTAATGACGATGGAACACTCAAATTGCGTCGAGATTCAATACATCGTCCTTCAGCCGACTTGTCTCCAAGGGTCAATTGCTTCCTCGGGCACCTTATGGTCGTTCTCCTATGAGTCTAGATTTTCGAATCCGACGCAGAACTGCTAGGTAATTGTAGCCTTTAGGGCCTCCTAATGACGATGGAACATTCCAATTGCGTCGAGATTCAATACATCGGCCTCCAACCGACTTGTCTCCATCGGTCTATTGCTGCCTCGCGCACCATATGGTCGTTCTCCTGTGAGGCTACATTTGCGAATCCGACGCAAAACTGATAGTTAAGCGTAACGTTCAGGGCCTCCTAATGACGAAGGAGCACTCAAATTGCGTCGCGATTCAATACATCGTCCTCCAGCGGACTGGACTCCAAGGGGATATTGCTGCATCGGGCACCTTATGGTCCGTCTCCAGTAAGTCTAGATTTTCGAATCCGACGCAAAACTGATAGTTCAATGTAACGTTCAGGGCCTCCTAATGACGATGAACACTCAAATTGCGACGAGATCCAATACATCGTCCTTCAGCCGACTTGTCTCCAAGGGTCTATTGCAGCCTCGAGCATCTTATGGTCGTACTCCTGTGAATCTAGATTTTCTAATCCGACGCAAAACTGATTGTTAATTGTAACGTTCAGGGCCTCCTAATGTCGATGGAACACTCAAATTGCGTCGAGATTCAATATATCGTCCTCCAGCCGACTTGTATCCAAGGGGATATTGCTGTCTCGGGCACCATATGATCCTTCTCCTGTGAGTAGATTTTCGAATCCGACGCTAAACTGATAGCTAATTGTAACGTTCATGGCCTCCTAATGACGATGGAACATTCAAATTGCGTCGAGATTCAATACATCGTCCTTCAGCCGACTTGTCTCCAAGGGTCTATTGCTTCCCCGGGCACCTCATGGTCGTTCTCCTGTGAGTCTAGATTTTCGTATCGAACGCAGAACAGATACATAATTGTAACTTTCAGGGCCTCCTAATGACGATGGAACACTCAAATTGAGTCGAGATTCAATAATTCGTCATCCAGCCGACTTGTCTCCAAGGGTCTATTGCAGCCTCGGGCAACTTATGGTCGTTCTCCTGTGAGTCTAGATTTTCGAATCCGACGCAAAACTGATAGTTAAATGTAACGTTCAGGGCTTCCTAATGACGATGAACACTCAAATTGCGACGAGATCCAATTCATCGTCCTTCCGCCGACTTGTCTCCAAGGGTCTATTGCTGCCTCGGGCACCTTATGATCGTTCTCCTGTGAGTCTAGATTTTCGAATCCGACGCTAAACAGATAGTTAATTGTAACGTTCAGGGCCTCGTAATGACGATGGAACACTCAAATTGCGTCGAGATTCAATACATCTGCCTCAAGCCGACTTGTCTCCAAGGGTCTATTGCTGTCACGGACACCACGCGTTCCTTCACCTGTGTGTAGATTTTCGAATCCGACGCTAAACTGATAGTTAATTGTAACGTTGAGGGCCTCCTAATGACGATGGAGCATTCAAATTGCGTCGCGATTCAATACATCGTCCTCCAGCGGACTGGTGTCCAAGGGTCTATTGCTGCCTCGGGAACGATATGGTCATTCTCCTGTGAGTCTAGATTTTCTAATCCGACGCAAAACTAATTTTAATTGTAACGTTCAGGGCCTCCTAATGACGATGGAACACTCAAATTAGGTCGAGATTCAATACATCGCCTTTCAGCCGACTTGTCTCCAAGGGTCTATTGCTGCCTCGGGCACCTTATCGTCGTTCTCCTGTGAGTCTAGATTTTCGAATCCGACGCAGAACTGATAGTTAATTGTAACGTTCAGATCCTCCTAATGCCGATGGAGCACTCAAATTGCGTCGCGATTCAATACATCGTCCTCCAACGGACAGGTCTCCAAGGGGATATTGCTGCCTCGGGCACCTAGAGGTCCGTCTTCTGTGAGTCTAGATTTTCGAATCCGACGCTAAACTGATAATTAATTGTAACGTTCAGGGCCTCCTAATGACGATGGAACCCTCAAATTGCGTCGAGATCCAATACATCGTCTTCTGCCGACTTGATTTCTAGGGTCTTTTGCTGCCTCGGGCATCATATGGTCGTTCTCCTGTGAGTCTAGATTTTCGAATCCGACGCAAAACTGTTTGTTAATTGTAACGTTCAGGGCCTCCTAATGACGATGGAACACTCAAATTGCGTCGAGATTCAGTACATCGTCCTTCAGCCGACTTGTCTCCAAGGTTCAATTGCTTCATCGGGTACCATATGGTCGTTCTCCTGTGAGTCTAGATTTTCGAATCCGACGCAGAACTGATAGTTAATTGTAGCCTTCAGGGCCTCCTAATGAAGATGGAACATTCCAATATCGTCGAGATCCAATACATCGGCCTCCAGCCGACTTGTCTCCACTGGTCTATTGCTGCCTCGCGCGCCATATGGTCGTTCTCCTGTGAGTCTAGATTTGCGAATCCGACGCAAAACTGATAGTTAATTGTAACGTTTAGGGCCTCCTAATGACGAAGAAGCACTCAAATTGCGTCGCGATTCAGTACATCGTTCTCCAGCGGACTGGTCTCCAAGGGGATATTGCTGCCTAGGGCACCTTATGGTCCGTCTCCAGTAAGTCTAGATTTTCGAATCCGACGCAAAACTGATAGTTCAATGTAACGTTCAGGGCCTCCTAATAACGATGAACACTCAAATTGCGACGAGATCCAATACATCGTCCTTCAGCCGACTTGTCTCCAACGGTCTATTGCTTCCTCGGGCACCTTATTGTCGTTCTCCTGTGAGTCTAGTTCTTCGATTCCGACGCAAAACTGATTGTTAATTATAACGTTCAGTGCCTCCTAATGTCGATGGAACACTCAAATTGCGTCGCGATTAAATACATCGTTGTCCAGCGGACTGGTCTCCAAAGGGGATATTGCTGCCTCGGGCACCTTATGGTCCGTCTCCAGTAAGTCTAGATTTTCGAATCCGACGCAAAACTGATTGTTAATTGTAACGTTCAGGGCCTCCTAATGACGATGAACACTCAAATTGCGACGAGATCCAATACAAAGTCCTTCAGCCGACTTGTCTCCAAGGGTCTATTGTTGCCTCGGGCACCTTATGATCGTTCTCCTGTGAGTCTAGATTTTCGAACCCGACGCAAAACTGAAAGTTAATTGTAACGTTCAGGGCCACCTAATGACCATGGAACATTCAAATTGCGTCGAGATTCAATACATCGGCCTCCAGCCGACATGTCTTCAAGGGTCTATTGCTGCCTCGGGCATCATATGGTCGTTCTCCTGTGAGTCTAGATTTTCGAATCCGACGCAAAACTGATTTTTAATTGTAACGTTCAGGGCCTCCTAATGACGATGGAACACTCAAATTGCGTCGAGAGTCAATACATCGGCCCATAGCCGTTTTGTCTACAAGGGGATATTGCTGCCTCGGGCTTCATGTGGTCCGTCTCCTGTGAGTCGGGATTTTCGAAACCGACGCGAAACTGATAGTTAATTGTAACGTTCAGGGCCTCCTAATGACGATGGAGCATTCAAATTGCGTCGCGATTCAATACATCGTCCTCCAGCGGACTGGTGTCCAAGGGGATATTGCTGCCTCGGGCACCTTATGTTCCGTCTCCAGTAAGTCTAGATTTTCGAATCCGACGCAAAACTGATTGTTAATTGTAACGTTCAGGGCCTCCTAATGACGACGAACACTCAAATTGCGACGAGATCCAATACATCGTCCTTCAGCCGCCTTGTCGCCAACGGTCTATTGCAGCCTCGGGCACCTTATGGTCGTACTCCTGTGAATCTAGATTTTCTAATCCGACGCAAAACTGATTGTTAATTGTAACGTTCAGGGCCTCCTAATGACAATGGAACACTCAAATTGCGTCGAGATTCAATACATCGTCTTTCAGCCGACTTGTCTCCAAGATTCTATTGCTTCCTCGGGCACCTTATTGTCGTTCTCCTGTGAGTCTAGTTCTTCGATTCCGACGCAAAACTGATTGTTAATTGTAACGTTCAGTGCCTCCTAATGTCGATGGAACACTCAAATTGCGTCGAGATTCAATATATCGGCCTCCAGCCGACTTGTCTCCAAGGGTCTATTGCTGTCTCGGGCACCATGTGGTCCGTCTCCTGTGAGTCCAGATTTACTAATCCGACGCATAACTGATAGTTTATTATAACGTTAAGCGGCTCCTAGTTAAGATGGAACACTCAAAATGCGTCGAGATTCAATATATCGTCCTCCAGCCGACTTGTATCCAAGGGGATATTGCTGTCTCGGGCACCATATGATCCTTCTCCTGTGAGTAGATTTTCGAATCCGACGCTAAACTGATAGTTAATTATAACGTTCATGGCCTCCTAATGACGATGGAACTTTCAAATTGCTTCGAGATTCAATACATCGTCCTTCAGCCGACTTGTCTCCAAGGGTCTATTGCTTCCTCGGGAACCTCATGGTCGTTCTCCTGTGAGTCTAGATTTTCGAATCGAACGCAGAACAGATAGTTAATTGTAACTTTCAGGGACTCCTAATGACGATGGAACACTCAAATTGAGTCGAGATTCAATAAATCGTCATCCAGCCGACTTGTCTCCAAGGGTCTATTGCAGCCTCGGGCAACTTATGGTCGTTCTCCTGTGAGTCTAGATTTTCGAATCCAACGCAGAACAGATAGTTAATTGTAACGTTCAGGGCCACCTAATGACCATGGAACATTCAAATTGCGTCGAGTTTCAATACATCGGCCTCCAGCCGACTTGTCTCCAAGGGTCTATTGCTGCCTCGGGAACGATATGGTCATTCTCCTGTGAGTGTAGATTTTCTAATCCGACGCAAAACTGATTGTTAATTGTAACGTTCAGGGCCTCCTAATGACAATGGAACACTCAAATTGCGTCGAGATTCAATACATCGCCTTTCAGCCGACTTGTCTCCAAGGGTCTATTGCTGCCTCGGGCACCTTACCGTCGTTCTCCTGTGAGTCTAGATTTTCGAATCCGACGCTGAACTGATAGTTAATTGTAACGTTCAGGGCCTCCTAATGACGATGGAGCACTCAAATTGCGTCGCGATTCAATACATCGTCCTCCAACGGACAGGTCTCCAAGGGGATATTGCTGCCTCGGGCACCTAGTGGTCCGTCTTCTGTGAGTCTAGATTTTCGAATCCGACGCTAAACTGATAATTAATTGTAACGTTCAGGGCCTCCTAATGACGATGGACACTCCAATTGCGACGAGATCCAATACATCGTCCTTCAGCCGACTTGTCTCCAAGGGTCTATTGCTGCCTCGGGCACCTTATGATCGTTCTCCTGTGAGTCTAGATTTTCGAACCCGACGCAAAACTGATCGTTAATTGTAACGTTCAGGGCCACCTAATGACCATGGAACATTCAAATTGCGTCGAGATTCAATACATCGGCCTCCAGCCGACTTGTCTCCAAGGGTCTATTGCTGTCTCGGGCACCATGTGGTCCGTCTCCTGTGAGTCTAGATTTACTAATCCGACGCATAACTGATAGTTTATTGTAACGTTGAGCGGCTCCTAGTTACGAAGGAACACTCAAAATGCGTCGAGATTCAATAGATCGTCCTCCAGCGGACTGGTCTCCAAGGGGATATTGGTGCCTCGGACACCTTATCGTCCGTCTCCAGTAAGTCTAGATTTTCGAATCCGACGGAAAACTGATAGTTAATTGTAACGTTCAGGGCCTCCTAATGACGATGAACACTAAAATTGCGACGAGATCCAATACATCGTCCTTCAGCCGACTTGTCTCCAAGGGTCTATTGCTGCCTCGGGCACCTTATGATCGCTCTCCTGTGTCTAGATTTTCGAAACCGACGCAAAACTGATAATTAATTGTAACGTTCAGGGCCTCCTAATAACGATGGAGCATTCAAATTGCTTCGAGATTCAATACATCGTCCTCCAGCGGACTGGTCTCCAAGGGGATATTGCTGTCTCGGGCACCACGCGTTCCTTCACCTGTGAGTAGATTTTCGAATCCGACGCTAAACTGATAGTTAATTGTAACGTTCAGGGCCTCCTAATGACGATGGAACACTCAAATTGCGACGAGATTAAATACATCGCCTTTCAGCCGACTTGTCTCCAAGGGTCTATTGCTGCCTCGGGCACCTTATCGTCGTTCTCCTGTGAGTCTAGATTTTCGAATCCAACGCAGAACAGATAGTTAATTGTAACGCTCAGGGCCACCTAATGACCATGGAACATTCAAATTGCGTCGAGTTTCAATACATCGGCCTCCAGCCGACTTGTCTCCAAGGGTCTATTGCTGCCTCGGGAACGATATGGTCATTCTCCTGTGAGTCTAGATTTTCTAATCCGACGCAAAACTGATTGTTAATTGTAACGTTCAGGGCCTCCTAATGATGATGGATCACTCAAATTGCGTCGAGATTCAATACATCGCCTTTCAGCCGACTTGTCTCCAAGGGTCTATTGCTGCCTCGGGCACCTTATCGTCGTTCTCCTGTGAGTCTAGATTTTCGAATCCGACGCAGAACTGATAGTTAATTGTAACGTTCAGGGCCTCCTAATGACGATGGAGCACTCAAATTGCGTCGCGATTCAATACATCGTCCTCCAACGGACAGGTCTCCAAGGGGATATTGCTGCCTCGGTCCGTCTTCTGTGAGTCTAGATTTTCGAATCCGACCCTAAACTGATAATTAATTGTAACGTTCAGGGCCTCCTAATGACGATGAACACTCAAATTGCGACGAGATCCAATACATCGTCATTCAGCCGACTTGTCTCCAACGGTCTATTGCAGCCTCGGGCACCTTATGGTCGACTCCTGTGAATCTAGATTTTCTAATCCGACGCAATACCGATTGTTAATTGTAACGTTCAGGGCCCCCTAATGACAATGGAACACTCAAATTGCGTCGAGATTCAATACATCGTCTTTCAGCCGACTTGTCTCCAAGATTCTATTGCTTTCTCGGGCACCTTATTGTCGTTCTCCTGTGAGTCTACTTCTTCGATTCCGACGCAAAACTGATTGTTAATTGTAACGTTCAGGGCCTCCTAATGTCGATGGAACACTCAAATTGCGTCGAGATTCAATATATCGTCCTCCAGCCGACTTGTATCCAAGAGGATATTGCTGTCTCGCGCACCATATGATCCTTCTCCTGGGAGTAGATTTTCGAATCCGACGCTAAACTGATAGTTAATTGTAACGTTCAGGGCCTCCTAATGACGAAGGAACACTCAAACTGCGCCGAGATTCAATACATCGCCCTTCAGCCGACTTGTCTCCAAGGGTCTATTGCTTCCTCGGACACCTTATGGTCGTTCTCCTGTGAGTCTAGATTTTCGAATCCAACGCAGAACAGATAGTTAATTGTAACTTTCAGGTCCTCCTAATGACGATGATACACTCGAATTGAGTCGAGATTCATTACATCGTCCTCCAGCCGACTTGTCACCAAGGGTCTATTGCAGCCTCGGGCACCTTATGGTCGTTCTCCTGTGAGTCTAGATTTTCGAATCGAACGCAGAACAGATAGTTAATTGTAACTTTCAGGGCCTCCTAATGACGATGGTACACTCAAATTGAGTCGAGATTCAATACATCGTCCTCCAGCGGACTGGTCTCCAAGGGGATATTGCTGCCTCGGACACCTTATGGTCCGTCTCCAGTAAGTCTAGATTTTCGAATCCGACGGAAAACTGATACTTAATTGTAACGTTCAGGGCCTCCTAAAGACGATGGAGTACTCAAATTGCGTCGCGATTCAATACATCGTCCTCCAGCGGACTGGACTTCAAGGGGATATTACTGCCTCGGGCACCTTATGGTCCGTCTCCAGTAAGTCTAGATTTTAGAATCCGACGGAAAACTGATAGTTAATTGTAACGTTCAGGTCCTCCTAATGACGATGGATCACTCAAATTGCGTCGTGATTCAATATATCGTCCTCCAGCCGACTTGTATCCAAGAGGATATTGCTGTCTTGCGCACCATATGATCCTTCACCTGAGAGTAGATTTTCGAAACCGACACTAAACTGATTGTTAATTGTAACGTTCAGGGCCTCCTAATGACGATGGAACATTCAAACTGCGTCGAGATTCAATACATCCTCCTTCAGCCGACTTGTCTCCAAGGGTCTATTGCTTCCTCGGGCACATTATGGTCGTTCTCCTGTGAGTCTAGATTTTCGAATCGAACGCAGAACAGATAGTTAATTGTATCTTTCAGGGCCTCCTAATGACGATGGTACACTCAAATTGAGTCGAGATTCAATACATCGGCCTCCAGCAGACTTGTCTCCAAGGGTCTATAGCTGCCTCGGGCAGCATATGGTAGTTCTCCTGTGAGTCTCCAAGGGTCTATTGCTTCCTCGGGCACCTTATTGTCGTTCTCCTGTGAGTCTAGTTCTTCGATTCCGACGCAAAACTGATTGTTAATTGTAACGTTCAGGGCCTCCTAATGTCGATGGAACACTCAAATTGCGTCGAGATTCAATATATCGTCCTCCAGCCGAATTGTATCCAAGGGGATATTGCTGTCTCGGGCACCATATGATCCTTCTCCTGTGAATAGATTTTCGAATCCGACGCTAAACTGATAGTTAATTGTAACGTTCAGGGCCTCCTAATGACGATGGAACATTCAAATTGCGTCGAGATTCAATACATCGTCTTTCAGCCGACTTGTCTCCAAGGGTCTATTGCTTCCTCGGGCACCTCATGGTCGTTCACCTGTGAGTCTAGATTTTCGAATCGAACGCAGAACTGATAGTTAATTGTAACTTTCAGGGCCTCCTAATGACGATTGTACACTCAAATTGAGTCGAGATTCAATACATCGTCCTCCAGCCAACTTGTCTCCAAGGGTCTATTACTGCCTCGGGCACCTTATGGTCGTTCTCCTGTGAGTCTAGATTTTCGAATCGAACGCAGAACAGATAGTTAATTGTAACTTTCAGGGGCTCCTAATGACGATGGTACACTCAAATTGAATCGAGGTTCAATACATCGTCCTCCAGCGGACTTTTCTCCAAGGGGATATTGCTGCCTCGGACACCTTATGGTCCGTCTCAAGTAAGTCTAGATTGTCGAATCCGATGCAGAACTGAAAGTTAATTGTAGCCTTCAGGGCCTCCTAATGACGATGGAACACTCAAATTGCGTCGAGATTCAATACATCGTCCTCCAGCGGACTTGTCTCCAAGGGTCTATTGCTTCCTCGGGCACCTTATTGTCGTTCTCCTGTGAGTCTAGTTCTTCGATTCCGACGCAAAACTGATTGTTAATTGTAACGTTCAGGGCCTCCTAATGTCGATGGAACACTCAAATTGCGACGAGATTCAATATATCGTCCTCCAGTCGACTTGTATCCAAGGGGATATTGCTGTCTCGGGCACCATATGATCCTTCTCCTGTGAGTAGATTTTCGAATCCGACGCTAAACTGATAGTTAATTGTAACGTTCAGGGCCTCCTAATGACGATGGAACACTCAAATAGCGTCGCGATTCAATACATCGTTCTCCAGCGGACTGGTCTCCAAGGGGCAATTGCTGCCTCGGGCACCTTATGGTCCGTCTCCAGTAAGTCTAGATTTTCGATTCCGACGCAAAACTGATAGTTAAATGTAACGTTCAGGGCCTCCTAATGACGATGAACACTCAAATTGCGACGAGATCCAATACATCGTCCTCCTGCCGACTTGTCTCCAAGGGTCTATTGTTGCCTCGGGCACCTTATGATCGTTCTCCTGTGAGTCTAGATTTTCGAACCCGACGCAAAACTGATAGTTAATTGTAACGTTCAGGGCCACCTAATGACCATGGAACATTCAAATTGCGTCGAGATTCAATACATCGGCCTCCAGCCGACTTGTCTCCAAGGGTCTACTGCCGCCTCGGGCACCATGTGGTCCGTCTCCTGTGAGTCTAGATTTACTAATCCGACCCATAACTGATAGTTTATTGTAACGTTGAGCGCCTCCTAGTTACGATGGAACACTCAAAATGCGTCGCGATCCAATACATCGTCCTCCAGCCGACTTGTATCCAAGTGGATATAGCTGTCTCGGGCTCCATATGATCCTTCTCCTGTGAGTAGATTTTCGAATCCGACGCTAAACTGATAGTTAATTGTAACGTTCAGGGCCTCCTAATGACGATGGAACATTCAAATTGCGTCGAGATTCAATACATCGTCTTTCAGCCGACATGTCTCCAAGGGTCTATCGCTTCCTCGGGCTCCTCATGGTCGTTCTCCTGTGAGTCTAGATTTTCGAATCGAACGCAGAACAGATAGTTCATTGTAACGTTCAGGGCCTCCAAAAGACGATGGAGTACTCAAATTGCGTCGCGATTCAATACATCGTCCTCCAGCGGACTGGACTCCAAGGAAATATTGCTGCCTCGGGCACCTTATGGTCCGTCTCCAGTAAGTCTAGATTTTCGATTCCGACGCAAAACTGATAGTTAATTGTAACGTTCAGGTCCTCCTAATGACGATGGATCACTCAAATTGCGTCGAGATTCAATATATCGTCCTCCAGCCGACTTGTTTCCAAGGGGATATTGCTGTCTCGGGCACCATATGATCCTTATCCTGAGAGTAGATTTTCGAATCCGACACTAAACTGATAGTTAATTGTAACGTTCAGGGCCTCCTAATGACGATGGAACATTCAAGTTGCGTCGAGATTCAATACATCCTCCTTCAGCCGACTTGTCTCCAAGGGTCTATTGCTTCCTCGGGCACATTATGGTCGTTCTCAAGTGAGTCTAGATTTTCGAATCGAACGCAGAACAGATAGTTAATTGTAACTTTCAGGGCCTCCTAATGACGATGGTACATTCAAATTGAGTCGAGATTCAATACATCGGCCTCCAGCAGACTTGTCTCCAAGGGTCTATTGCTGCCTCGGGCAGCATTTGGTCGTTCTCCTGTGAGTCTAGATTTTCTAATCCGACGCAAAACTGATTTTTAATTGTGACGTTCAGTGCCTCCTAATGACGATGGAGCATTCTAATTGCGTCGCGATTCAATACATCGTCCTCCAGCGGACTGGTCTCCAAGGGGATATTGCTGCCTCGGGCACCTTATGGTCCGTCTCCAGTAAGTCTAGATTTTCGAATCCGACGGAAAACTGATAGTTAATTGTAACGTTCTGGGAGTCCTAAAGACGATGGAGCACTCAAATTGCGTCGCGATACAATACAGCGTCCTCCAGCGGACTGGACTCCAAGGGGATATTCCTGCCTCTGGCACCTTATGATCGCTCTCCTGTGAGTCTAGATTTTCGAACCCGACGCTAACCTGATAGTTAATTGTAACGTTCAGGGCCACCTAATGACGATGGAACATTCAAATTGCGTCGAGATTCAATACATCGGCCTCCAGCCGACTTGTCTCCAAAGGTCTATTGCGGCCTCGGGCACCATATGGACGTTCTCCTGTGAGTTTAGATTTTCGAATCCGACGCAAAACTGATAGTTAATTGTAACGTTCAGGGCCTCCTAATGACGATGGAGCACTCAAATTGCGTCGCGATTCAATACATCGTTCTCCAGCGGACTGGTCTCCAAGGGGATTTCGCTGCCTCGGGCACCTTATGGTCCGTCTCCAGTAAGTCTAGATTTTCGAATCCGACGCAAAACTGATAGTTAAATGTAACGTTCGGGGCCTCCTAATGACGATGAACACTCAAATTGCGACGAGATCCAATACATCGTCCTTCAGCCGACTTGTCTCCAAGGGTCTGTTGTTGTCTCGGGCACCTTATGATCGTTCTTCTGTGAGTCTAGATTTTCGAACCCGACGCAAAACTGATAGTTAATTGTAACGTTCAGGGCCACCTAATGACCATAGAACATTCAAATTGCGTCGAGATTCAATACATCGGCCTCCAGCCGACTTGTCTCCAAGGGTCTATTGCTGCCTCGGGCACCTTGTGGTCCGTCACCTGTGAGTCTAGATTTACTAATCCGACGCATAACTGATAGTTTATTGTAACGTTGAGCGCCTCCTAGTTACGATGGAACACTCAAAATGCGTCGCGATCCAATACAACGTCCTCCAGCCGACTTGTATCCAAGGGGATATAGCTGTCTCGGGCACCATATCATCCTTCTCCTGAGAGTAGATTTTCGAATCCGACGCTAAACAGATAGTTAATTGAAACGTTCAGGGCCTCCTAATGACGATGAACACTAAAATTGCGACGAGATCCAATACATCGTCCTTCAGCCGACTTGTCTCCAAGGGTCTATTGCTGCCTCGGGCACCTTATGGTCGTACTCCTGTGAATCTAGATTTTCTAATCCGACGCAAAACTGATAGTTAAATGTAACGTTCAGGGCCTCCTAATGACGATGAACACTCAAATTGCGACGAGATCCAATACATCGTCCTTCAGCCGACTTGTCTCCAAGGGTCTGTTGTTGTCTCGGGCACCTTATGATCGTTCTTCTGTGAGTCTAGATTTTCGAACCCGACGCAAAACTGATAGTTAATTGTAACGTTCAGGGCCATCTAATGACCATGCAACATTCAAATTGCGTCGAGATTCAATACATCGGCCTCCAGCCGACTTGTCTCCAAGGGTCAACTGCTGCCTCGGGCACCATGTGGTCCGTCTCCTGTGAGTCTAGATTTACTAATCCGACGCGTAATGTTGAGCGCCTGCTAGTTACGATGGAACACTCAAAATGCGTCGCGATCCTATACATCGTCCTCCAGCCGACTTGTATCCAAGGGGATATTGCTGTCTCGGGCACCATATGATCCTTCTCCTGAGAGTAGATTTTCGAATCCGACGATAAACTGATAGTTAATTGTAACGTTCAGGGTCTCCTAATGACGACGGAACACTCAAACTGCGTCGAGATTCAATACATCGTCCTTCAGCCGACTTGTCTCCAAGGGTCTATTGCTTCCTCGGACACCTTATGGTCGTTCTCCTGAGAGTCTAGATTTTCGAATCCAACGCAATACAGATAGTTAATTGTAACTTTCAACACTCAAATTGCGACGAGATCCAATACATCGTCCTTCAGCCGACTTGTCTCCAAGGGTCTATTGTTGCCTCAGGGCACCTTATGATCGTTCTCCTGTGAGTCTAGATTTTCGAACCCGACGCAAAACTGAGAGTTAATTCTAACGTTCAGGGCCATCTAATGACCATGGAAGATTCAAGGGGATATTGCTGTCTCGGGCACCATATGATCCTTCTCCTTAGACTAGATTTTCGAATCCGACGATAAACTGATAGTTAATTGTAACGTTCAGGGCCTCCTAATGACGACGGAACACTCAAACTTCGTCGAGATTCAATACATCGTCCTTCAGCCGACTTGTCTCCAAGGGTCTATTGCTTCCTCGGACACCTTATGGTCGTTCTCCTGTGAGTCTAGATTTTCGAATCGAACGCAGAACAGATAGTTAATTGTAACTTTCAGGGCCTCCTAATGACGATGGTATACTCAAATTGAGTCGAGATTCAATATATCGGCCTCCAGCAGACTTGTCTCCAAAAGTCTATAGCTGCATCGGGCTCCATATGGTCGTTCTCCTGTGAGTAAATTTTCTAATCCGACTCAAAACTGATTTTTAATTGTAACGTTCCGGGCCTCCTAATGACGATGGAGCATTCAAATTGCGTCGCGATTCAATACATCGTCCTCCAGCGGACTGGTCTCCAAGGGGATATTGCTGCCTCGGGCACCTTATGATCCGTCTCCAGTAAGTCTAGATTTTCGAATCCGACGCAAAACTCATAGTTAATTGTAACATTCAGGTCCTCCTAATGACGATGGATCACTCAAATTGCGTCGAGATTCAATATATCGTCCTCCAGCCGACTTGTTTCCAAGGGGATATTGCTGTCTCGGGCACCATATGATCCTTCTCCTGAGAGTAGATTTTCGAATCCGACGCTAAACTTATAGTTAATTGTAATGTTCAGGGCCTCATAATGACGATGGAACATTCAAATTGCGTCGAGATTCAATACACCCTCCATCAGCCGACTTGTCTCCAACGGTCTATTGCTTCCTCGGGCACCTTATGGTCGTCCTCCTGTGAGTCTAGATTTTCGAATCGAACGCAGAACAGATAGTTAATTGTAACTTTCAGGGCCTCCTAATGACGATGGTACACTCAAATTGAGTCGAGATTCAATACATCGGCCTCCAGCAGACTTGTCTCCAAGGGTCTATAGCTGCATCGGGCACCATATGGTCGTTCTCTTGTGAGTAGATTTTCTAATCCGACGCAAAACTGATTGTTAATTGTAACGTTCAGGGCCTCCTAATGACGATGGAACACTCAAATTGCGTCGAGATTCAATACATCGTCCTTCAGCCGACTTGTCTCCAAGGGTCTATTGCTTCCTCGGGCACCTTAATGTCGTTCTCCTGTGAGTCTAGTTCTTCGATTCCGACGCAAAACTGATTGTTAATTGTAACGTTCAGGCCCTCCTAATGACGACGGAACACTCAAACTGCGTCGAGATTCAATACATCGTTCTTCAGCCGACTTGTCTCCAAGGGTCTATTGCTTCCTCGGACACCTTATGGTCGTTCTCCTGTGAGTCTAGATTTTCGAATCGAACGCAGAACAGATAGTTAATTGTAACTTTCAGGGCCTCCTAATGACGATGGTACACTCAAATTGAGTCGAGATTCAATACATCGGCCTCCAGCAGACTTGTCTCCAAAAGTCTATAGCTGCATCGGGCACCATATGGTCGTTCTCCTGTGAGTAGATTTTCTAATCCGACTCAAAACTGATTTTTAATTGTAACGTTCAGGGCCTCCTAATGACGATGGAGCATTCAAATTGCGTCGCGATTCAATACATCGTCCTCCGGCGGACATGTCTCCAAGGGGATATTGCTGCCTCGGGCACCTTATGGTCAGTCTCCAGTGAGTCTAGATTTTCGATTCCGACGCAAAACTGATAGTTAATTGTAACGTTCAGGTCCTCCTAATGACGATGGATCACTCAAATTGCGTCGAGATTCAATATATCGTCCTCCAGCCGACTTGTTTCCAAGGGGATATTGCTGCCTCGGGCACCATATGATCCTTCTCCTGAGAGTAGATTTTCGAATCCGACGCTAAACTGATAGTTAATTGTAACGCTCAGGGCCTCCTAATGACGATGGAACACTCAAATTGCGTCGAGATTTGATACATCGTCCTTCAGCCGAATTGTCTCCAAGGGTCTATTGCTTCCTCGGGCACCTTATTGTCGTTCTCCTGTGAGTCTAGTGCTTCGATTCCGACGCAAAACTGATTGTTAATTGTAACGTTCAGGTCCTCCTAATGACGATGGATCACTCAAATTGCGTCGAGATTCAATATATCGTCCTCCAGCCGACTTGTTTCCAAGGGGATATTGCTGTCTCGGGCACCATATGATCCTTCTCCTGAGAGTAGATTTTCGAATCCGACGCTAAACTGATAGTTAATTGTAACGTTCAGGGCCTCCTAATGACTATGGAACATTCAAATTGCGTCGCGATTCAATACATCGTCCTCCAGCGGACTGCTCTCCAAGGGGATTTTGCTGCCTCGGGAACCTTATGATCCGTCTCCAGTAAGTCTAGATTTTCGAATCCGACGCAAAACTGATAGTTAATTGTAACGTTCAGGTCCTCCTAATGACGATGGATCACTCAAATTGCGTCGAGATTCAATATATCGTCCTTCAGCCGACTTGTCTCCAATGGTCTATTGCTGCCTCGGGCACCTTATGGTCCGTCTCCAGTAAGTCTAGATTTTCGAATCGAACGCAGAACAGATAGTTAATTGTAACCTTCAGGTCCTCCTAATGACGATGGAACACTCAAATTGCGTCGAGATTCAATACATCGTCCTTCAGCCGACTTGTCTCCAAGGGTCTATTGCTTCCTCGGGCACCTTATTGTCGTTCTCCTGTGAGTCTAGTTCTTCGATTCCGACGCAAAACTGATTGTTAATTGTAACGTTCAGGGCCTCCTAATGTCGATGGAACACACAAATTGCGTCGAGATTCAATATATCGTCCTCCAGCCGACTTGTATCCAAGGGGATATTGCTGTCTCGGGCACCATATGATCCTTCTCCTGTGAGTAGATTTTCGAATCCGACGCTAAACTGATAGTTAACTGTAACGTTCAGGGCCTCCTAATGACGATGGAACATTCAAATTGCGTCGAGATTCAATACATCGTCATTCAGCCGACTTGTCTCCAAGGGTCTATTGCTTCCTCGGGCACCTTATGGTCGTTCTCCTGTGAGTCTAGATTTTCGAATCGAACGCAGAACAGATAGTTAATTGTAACTTTCAGGGCCTCCTAATGACGATGAACACTCAAATTGCGACGAGATCCAATACATCGTCCTTCAGGCGACTTGTCTCCAAGGGTCTATTGCAGCCTCGGGCACCTTATGGTCGTACTCCTGTGAGTCTAGATTTTCGAACCCGACGCAAAACTGATAGTTAATTGTAACGTTCAGGGCCATCTAATGACGATGGTACACTCAAATTGAGTCGAGATTCAATACATCGTCCTCCAGCGGATGGTCTCCAAGGGGATATTGCTGCCTCGGACACCTTATGGTCCGTCTCCAGTAAGACTAGATTTTCGAATCCGACGGAAAACTGATAGTTAATTGTAACGTTCAGGGCCTCCTAAAGACGATGGAGTACTCAAATTGCGTCGCGATTCAATATATCGTCCTCCATCGGACTGGACTCCAAGGCGATATTGCTGCCTCGGGCACCTTATGGTCCGTCTCCAGTGAGTCTAGATTTTCGATTCCTACGCAAAACTGATAGTTAATTGTAACGTTCAGATCCTCCTACTGACGATGGATTACTCAAATTGTGTCGAGATTCAATATATCGTCCTTCAGCCGACTTGTCTCCAAGGGTCTATTGCTGCCTCGGGCACCTTATGGTCCGTCTCCAGTAAGTCTAGATTTTCGAATCGAACGCAGAACAGATAGTTAATTGTAACTTTCAGGGCCTCCTAATGACAATGGTACAATCAAATTGAGTCGAGATTCAATACATCGTCCTCCAGCCGACTTGTCTCCAAGGGTCTATTGCAGCCTCGGGCACCTTATGGTCGATCTCCTGAGAGTGTAGTTCTTCGATTCCGACGCAAAACTGATTGTTAATTGTAACGTTCAGGGCCTCCTAATGTCGATGGAACACTCAAATTGCGTCGAGATTCAATATATCGTCGTCCAGCCGACTTGTATCCAAGGGGATATTGCTGTCTCGGGCACAATATGTTCCATCTCCTGTGAGTAGATTTTCGAATCCGACGCTAAACTGATAGTTAATTGTAACGTTCAGGGCCTCCTAATGACTATGGAACATTCTAATTGCGTCGCGATTCAATACATCGTCATTCAGCCGACTTGTCTCCAAGGGTCTATTGCTTCCTCGGGCACCTCATGGTCGTTCTCCTGTGAGTCTAGATTTTCGAATCGAACGCAGAACAGATAGTTAATTGTAACTTTCAGGGCCTCCTAATGACGATGGTACACTCAAATTGAGTCGAGATTCAATACATCGTCCTCCAGCCGACTTGTCTCCAAGGGTCTATTGCAGCCTCGGGCACCTTATGGTCGTTCTCCTGTGAGTCTAGATTTTCTAATCCGACGCAAAACTGATAGTTAATTGTAGCGTTCAGGGCCTCCTAATGACGATGGAACACTCAAATTGCCTCGAGATTCAATACATCGTCCTCCATCGGACTGGACTCCAAGGGGATATTGCTGCCTCGGGCACCTTATGGTCCGTCTCCAGTAAGTATAGATTTTCGATTCTGACGCAAAACTGATAGTTAATTGTAACGTTCAGGTCCTCCTAATGACGATGGATCACTCAAATTGCGTCGAGATTCAATATATCGTCCTCCAGCCGACTTGTTTCCAAGGGGATATTGCTGTCACGGGCACCATATGATCCTTCTCCTGAGAGTAGATTTTCGAATCCGACGCTAAACTTATAGTTACTTGTAACGTTCAGGGCCTCATAATGACGATGGAACATTCAAATTGCGTCGAGATTCAATACATCCTCCATCAGCCGACTTGTCTCCAAGGGTCTATTGCTTCCTCGGGCACCTTATGGTCGTTCTCCTGTGAGTCTAGATTTTCGAATCGAACGCAGAACAGATAGTTAATTTTAACTTTCAGGGCCTCCTAATGACGATGGATCACTCAAATTGCGTCGCGATTCAATACATCGTCCTCCAGCGGACTGGACTCCAAGGGGATATTGCTGCCTCGGGCACCTTATGGTCCGTCTCCAGTAAGTCTAGATTTTCGAATCCGACGCAAAACTGATAGTTAATTGTAACGTTCAGGACCTCCTAATGACGAAGGATTACTCAAATTGCGTCGAGAGGTAATACATCGACCACCAGCCGACTTGTCTACAAGGGGATATTGCTGCCTCGGGATCCATGTGGTTCGTCGTCTGTGAGTAGGGATTTTCGAATCCGACGCGAAACTGATAGTTAATTGTAACGTTCAAGGCCTCCTAATGACGATGGAGCATTCAAATTGCGTCGCGATTCAATACATCGTCCTCCAGCGGACTGGTCTCCAAGGGGATATTGCTGCCTCGGGCACCTTATGGTCCGTCTCCAGTAAGTCTAGATTTTCGTATCCGACGGAAAACTGAGAGTTAATTGTAACGCTCAGGGCCTCCTAAAGACGATGGAGCACTCAAATTGCGTCGCGATACAATACAGCGTCGTCCAGCGGACCGGACTCGAAAGGGATATTGCTGCCTCGGGCACCTTATGGCTCGTCTCCAGTAAGTCTTGATTTTCGAATCCGGCGCAAAACTGATAGTTAAATGTAACGTTCAGGGCCTTCTTATCACAATGGAAAACACAAATTGCGTCGCGATCCAATACATCGTCCTTCTGCCGACTTTACTTCAAGGGTCTTTTGCTGCTTCGAGCACCTTATGATCGTTCTCCTGAGAGTCTAGATTTTCGAACCCGACGCAAACCTGATAGTTAATTGTAACGTTCAGGGCCTCCTAATGACGATGGAGCACTCAAATTGCGTCGCAATGCAATACATCGTTCTCCAGCGGACTGGTCTCCAAGGGGATATTGCTGCCTCGGGCACCTTATGGTCCGTCTCCAGTATGTCTAGATTTTCGAATCCGACGCAAAACTGATAGTTAAATGTAACGTTCAGGGCCTCCTAATGACGATGATACACTCGAATTGAGTCGAGATTCAATACATCGTCCTCCAGCCGACTTGTCACCAAGGGTCTATTGCAGCCACGGGCACCTTATGGTCGTTCTCCTGCGAGTCTAGATTTTCGAAGCGAACGCAGAACAGATAGTTAATTGTAACTTTCAGGGCCTCCTAATGACGATGGTACACTCGAATTGAGTCGAGATTCAATACATCGTCCTCCAGCCGACTTGTCTACAAGGGGATATTGCTGCCTCGGGCTCCATGTGGTTCGTCTCTTGTGAGTCGGGATTTTCGAATCCGACGCGGAACTGATAGTTAATTGTAAAGTTCAGCGCATCCTAATGACGATGGAACACTCAAATTGCGTCGAGATTCAATACATCGTCCTTCAGCCGACTAGTCTCCAAGGGTCTGTTGCTTCCTCGGGCACCTTATTGTCGTTCTCCTGTGAGTCTAGTTCTTCGATTCCGACGCAAAACTGATTGTTAATTGTAACGTTCAGGGCCTCCTAATGTCGATGGAACACTCAAATTGCGTCGAGATTCAATATATCGTCCTCCAGCCGACTTGTATCCAAGGGGATATTGCTGTCTCGGGCACCATATGATCCTTCTCCTGTGAGTAGACTTTCGAATCCGACGCTAAACTGATAGTTAACTGTAACGTTCAGGACCTCCTAATGACGATGGAACATTCAAATTGCGTCGAGATTCAATACATCGTCATTCAGCCGACTTGTATCCAAGGGGATATTGCTGTCTCGGGCACAATATGTTCCATCTCCTGTGAGTAGATTTTCGAATCCGACGCCAAACTGATAGTTAATTGTAACGTTCAGGGCCTCCTAATGACGATGGAACACTCAAATTGCGTCGAGATTCAATACATCGGCCTCCAGCCGACTTAACTCCAAGGGGATATTGCTGCCTCGGGCACCATATGGTCCGTCTCCTGTGAGTCTAGATTTTCGAATCCGACGCAAAAATGATAGTTAATTGTAACGTTCAGCGCCTCCTAATGACGATGGAACACTCAAATTGCGTCGAGAGACAATACATCGACCTCCAGCCGACTTGTCTACAAGGGGATATTGCTGCCTCGGGCTCCATGTGGTTCGTCTAATGTGAGTCGGGATTTTCGAATCCGACGCGGAACTGATAGTTAATTGTAAAGTTCAGCGCATCCTAATGACGATGGAACACTCAAATTGCGTCGAGATTCAATACATCGTCCTTCAGCCGACTTGTCTCCAAGGGTCTATTGCTTCCTCGGGCACCTTATTGTCGTTCTCCTGTGAGTCTAGTTCTTCGATTCCGACGCAAAACTGATTGTTAATTGTAACGTTCAGGGCCTCCTAATGTCGATAGAACACTCAAATTGCGTCGAGATTCAATATATCGTCCTCCAGCCGACTTGTATCCAAGGGGATATTGCTGTCTCGGGCACCATATGATCCTTCTCCTGTGAGTAGATTTTCGAATCCGACGCTAAACTGATAGTTAACTGTAACGTTCAGGACCTCCTAATGACGATGGAACATTCAAATTGCGTCGAGATTCAATACATCGTCATTCAGCCGACTTGTGTCCAAGGGTCTATTGCAGCCACGGGCACCTTATGGTCGATCTCCTGTGAGTCTAGATTTTCGAACCCGACGCAAACCTGATAGTTAATTGTAACGTTCAGGGCCACCTAATGACGTTGGAACATTCAAATTGCGTCGAGATTCAATACATCGGCCTCCAGCCGACTTGTCTCCAAAGGTCTATTGCTGCCTCGGGCACCATATGGTCGTTCTCCTGTGAGTTTAGATTTTCGAATCCGACGCAAAACTGATAGTTAATTGTAACGTTCAGGGCCTCCTAATGACGATGGAGCACTCAATTTGCGTCGCAATGCAATACCTCGTTCTCCAGCGGACTGGTCTCCAAGGGGATATTGCTGCCTCGGGCACCTTATGGTCCGTCTCCAGTATGTCTAGATTTTCGAATCCGACGCAAAACTGATAGTTAAATGTAACGTTCAGGGCCTCCTAATGACGATGATACACTCGAATTGAGTCGGGATTCAATACATCGTCCTCCAGCCGACTTGTCCCCAAGGGTCTATTGCTGCCTCGGGCACCATGTGGTCCGACACCTGTGTGTCTAGATTTACTAATCCGACGCATAACTGATAGTTTATTGTAACGTTGAGCGCCTCCTAGTTACGATGGAACACTCAAAATGCGTCGCGATCCAATACATCGTCCTCCACCCGACTTGTATCCAAGGGGATATTGCTGTCTCGGGCACCATATGATCCTTCTCCTGAGAGCAGATTTTCGAATCCGACGCAAAACTGATAGTTAATTGTAACGTTCAGGGCCTCCTAATGACGATGGAGCACTCAAATTGCGTCGCAATGCAATACCTCGTTCTCCAGCGGACTGGTCTCCAAGGGGATATTGCTGCCTCGGGCACCTTATGGTCCGTCTCCAGTATGTCTAGATTTTCGAATCCGACGCAAAACTGATAGTTAAATGTAACGTTCAGGGCCTCCTA
This sequence comes from Schistocerca serialis cubense, assembly GCF_023864345.2. Lineage (NCBI taxonomy): Eukaryota > Metazoa > Arthropoda > Insecta > Orthoptera > Acrididae > Schistocerca > Schistocerca serialis. The sequence continues at coordinate 641,788,697 of NC_064644.1, forward strand.
ATGACGATGGTACACTCGAATTGAGTCGAGATTCAATACATCGTCCTCCAGCGGATGGTCTCCAAGGGGATATTGCTGCCTCGGACACCTTATGGTCCGTCTCCAGTAAGACTAGATTTTCGAATCCGACGGAAAACTGATAGTTAATTGTAACGTTCAGGGCCTCCTAAAGACGATGGAGTACTCAAATTGCGTCGCGATTCAATATATCGTCCTCCATCGGACTGGACTCCAAGGCGATATTGCTGCCTCGGGCACCTTATGGTCCGTCTCCAGTGAGTCTAGATTTTCGATTCCGACGCAAAACTGATAGTTAATTGTAACGTTCAGATCCTCCTACTGACGATGGATCACTCAAATTGCGTCGAGATTCAATATATCGTCCTTCAGCCGACTTGTCTCCAAGGGTCTATTGCTGCCTCGGGCACCCTATGGTCCGTCTCCAGTAAGTCTAGATTTTCGAATCGAACGCAGAACAGATAGTTAATTGTAACTTTCAGGGCCTCCTAATGACGATGGTACAATCAAATTGAGTCGAGATTCAATACATCGTCCTCCAGCCGACTTGTCTCCAAGGGTCTATTGAAGCCTCGGGCACCTTATGGTCGATCTCCTGAGAGTGTAGTTCTTCGATTCCGTCGCAAAACTGATTGTTAATTGTAACGTTCAGGGCCTCCTAATGTCGATAGAACACTCAAATTGCGTCGAGATTCAATATATCGTCCTCCAGCCGACTTGTATCCAAGGGGATATTGCTGTCTCGGGCACCATATGATCCTTCTCCTGTGAGTAGATTTTCGAATCCGACGCTAAACTGATAGTTAACTGTAACGTTCAGGACCTCCTAATGACGATGGAACATTCAAATTGCGTCGAGATTCAATACATCGTCATTCAGCCGACTTGTGTCCAAGGGTCTATTGCAGCCACGGGCACCTTATGGTCGATCTCCTGTGAGTCTAGATTTTCGAACCCGACGCAAACCTGATAGTTAATTGTAACGTTCAGGGCCACCTAATGACGTTGGAACATTCAAATTGCGTCGAGATTCAATACATCGGCCTCCAGCCGACTTGTCTCCAAAGGTCTATTGCTGCCTCGGGCACCATATGGTCGTTCTCCTGTGAGTTTAGATTTTCGAATCCGACGCAAAACTGATAGTTAATTGTAACGTTCAGGGCCTCCTAATGACGATGGAGCACTCAATTTGCGTCGCAATGCAATACCTCGTTCTCCAGCGGACTGGTCTCCAAGGGGATATTGCTGCCTCGGGCACCTTATGGTCCGTCTCCAGTATGTCTAGATTTTCGAATCCGACGCAAAACTGATAGTTAAATGTAACGTTCAGGGCCTCCTAATGACGATGATACACTCGAATTGAGTCGGGATTCAATACATCGTCCTCCAGCCGACTTGTCCCCAAGGGTCTATTGCTGCCTCGGGCACCATGTGGTCCGACACCTGTGTGTCTAGATTTACTAATCCGACGCATAACTGATAGTTTATTGTAACGTTGAGCGCCTCCTAGTTACGATGGAACACTCAAAATGCGTCGCGATCCAATACATCGTCCTCCACCCGACTTGTATCCAAGGGGATATTGCTGTCTCGGGCACCATATGATCCTTCTCCTGAGAGCAGATTTTCGAATCCGACGCAAAACTGATAGTTAATTGTAACGTTCAGGGCCTCCTAATGACGATGGAGCACTCAAATTGCGTCGCAATGCAATACCTCGTTCTCCAGCGGACTGGTCTCCAAGGGGATATTGCTGCCTCGGGCACCTTATGGTCCGTCTCCAGTATGTCTAGATTTTCGAATCCGACGCAAAACTGATAGTTAAATGTAACGTTCAGGGCCTCCTAATGACGATGGTACACTCGAATTGAGTCGAGATTCAATACATCGTCCTCCAGCGGATGGTCTCCAAGGGGATATTGCTGCCTCGGACACCTTATGGTCCGTCTCCAGTAAGACTAGATTTTCGAATCCGACGGAAAACTGATAGTTAATTGTAACGTTCAGGGCCTCCTAAAGACGATGGAGTACTCAAATTGCGTCGCGATTCAATATATCGTCCTCCATCGGACTGGACTCCAAGGCGATATTGCTGCCTCGGGCACCTTATGGTCCGTCTCCAGTGAGTCTAGATTTTCGATTCCGACGCAAAACTGATAGTTAATTGTAACGTTCAGATCCTCCTACTGACGATGGATCACTCAAATTGCGTCGAGATTCAATATATCGTCCTTCAGCCGACTTGTCTCCAAGGGTCTATTGCTGCCTCGGGCACCCTATGGTCCGTCTCCAGTAAGTCTAGATTTTCGAATCGAACGCAGAACAGATAGTTAATTGTAACTTTCAGGGCCTCCTAATGACGATGGTACAATCAAATTGAGTCGAGATTCAATACATCGTCCTCCAGCCGACTTGTCTCCAAGGGTCTATTGAAGCCTCGGGCACCTTATGGTCGATCTCCTGAGAGTGTAGTTCTTCGATTCCGTCGCAAAACTGATTGTTAATTGTAACGTTCAGGGCCTCCTAATGTCGATGGAACACTCAAATTGCGTCGAGATTCAATATATCGTCGTCCAGCCGACTTGTTTCCAAGGGGATATTGCTGTCTCGGGCACAATATGTTCCATCTCCTGTGAGTAGATTTTCGAATCTGACGCCAAACTGATAGTTAATTGTAACGTTCAGGGCCTCCTAATGGCGATGGAACACTCAAATTGCGTCGAGATTCAATACATCGGCCTCCAGCCGACTTAACTCCAAGGGGATATTGCTGCCTCGGGCACCATATGGTCCGTCTCCTGTGAGTCTAGATTTTCGAATCCGACGCAAAAATGATAGTTAATTGTAACGTTCAGCGCCTCCTAATGACGATGGAACACTCAAATTGCGTCGAGAGACAATACATCGACCTCCAGCCGACTTGTCTACAAGGGGATATTGCTGCCTCGGGCTCCATGTGGTTCGTCTATTGTGAGTCGGGATTTTCGAATCCGACGCGGAACTGATAGTTAATTGTAAAGTTCAGCGCATCCTAATGACGATGGAACACTCAAATTGCGTCGAGATTCAATACATCGTCCTTCAGCCGACTTGTCTCCAAGGGTCTATTGCTTCCTCGGGCACCTTATTGTCGTTCTCCTGTGAGTCTAGTTCTTCGATTCCGACGCAAAACTGATTGTTAATTGTAACGTTCAGGGCCTCCTAATGTCGATAGAACACTCAAATTGCGTCGAGATTCAATATATCGTCCTCCAGCCGACTTGTATCCAAGGGGATATTGCTGTCTCGGGCACCATATGATCCTTCTCCTGTGAGTAGATTTTCGAATCCGACCCTAAACTGATAGTTAACTGTAACGTTCAGGACCTCCTAATGACGATGGAACATTCAAATTGCGTCGAGATTCAATACATCGTCATTCAGCCGACTTGTGTCCAAGGGTCTATTGCAGCCACGGGCACCTTATGGTCGATCTCCTGTGAGTCTAGATTTTCGAACCCGACGCAAACCTGATAGTTAATTGTAACGTTCAGGGCCACCTAATGACGTTGGAACATTCAAATTGCGTCGAGATTCAATACATCGGCCTCCAGCCGACTTGTCTCCAAAGGTCTATTGCTGCCTCGGGCACCATATGGTCGTTCTCCTGTGAGTTTAGATTTTCGAATCCGACGCAAAACTGATAGTTAATTGTAACGTTCAGGGCCTCCTAATGACGATGGAGCACTCAATTTGCGTCGCAATGCAATACCTCGTTCTCCAGCGGACTGGTCTCCAAGGGGATATTGCTGCCTCGGGCACCTTATGGTCCGTCTCCAGTATGTCTAGATTTTCGAATCCGACGCAAAACTGATAGTTAAATGTAACGTTCAGGGCCTCCTAATGACGATGATACACTCGAATTGAGTCGAGATTCAATACATCGTCCTCCAGCCGACTTGTCCCCAAGGGTCTATTGCTGCCTCGGGCACCATGTGGTCCGACACCTGTGTGTCTAGATTTACTAATCCGACGCATAACTGATAGTTTATTGTAACGTTGAGCGCCTCCTAGTTACGATGGAACACTCAAAATGCGTCGCGATCCAATACATCGTCCTCCACCCGACTTGTATCCAAGGGGATATTGCTGTCTCAGGCACCATATGATCCTTCTCCTGAGAGCAGATTTTCGAATCCGACGCAAAATTGATAGTTAATTGTAACGTTCAGGGCCTCCTAATGACGATGGAGCACTCAAATTGCGTCGCAATGCAATACCTCGTTCTCCAGCGGACTGGTCTCCAAGGGGATATTGCTGCCTCGGGCACCTTATGGTCCGTCTCCAGTATGTCTAGATTTTCGAATCCGACGCAAAACTGATAGTTAAATGTAACGTTCAGGGCCTCCTAATGACGATGGTACACTCGAATTGAGTCGAGATTCAATACATCGTCCTCCAGCGGATGGTCTCCAAGGGGATATTGCTGCCTCGGACACCTTATGGTCCGTCTCCAGTAAGACTAGATTTTCGAATCCGACGGAAAACTGATAGTTAATTGTAACGTTCAGGGCCTCCTAAAGACGATGGAGTACTCAAATTGCGTCGCGATTCAATATATCGTCCTCCATCGGACTGGACTCCAAGGCGATATTGCTGCCTCGGGCACCTTATGGTCCGTCTCCAGTGAGTCTAGATTTTCGATTCCGACGCAAAACTGATAGTTAATTGTAACGTTCAGATCCTCCTACTGACGATGGATCACTCAAATTGCGTCGAGATTCAATATATCGTCCTTCAGCCGACTTGTCTCCAAGGGTCTATTGCTGCCTCGGGCACCCTATGGTCCGTCTCCAGTAAGTCTAGATTTTCGAATCGAACGCAGAACAGATAGTTAATTGTAACTTTCAGGGCCTCCTAATGACGATGGTACAATCAAATTGAGTCGAGATTCAATACATCGTCCTCCAGCCGACTTGTCTCCAAGGGTCTATTGAAGCCTCGGGCACCTTATGGTCGATCTCCTGAGAGTGTAGTTCTTCGATTCCGTCGCAAAACTGATTGTTAATTGTAACGTTCAGGGCCTCCTAATGTCGATGGAACACTCAAATTGCGTCGAGATTCAATATATCGTCGTCCAGCCGACTTGTTTCCAAGGGGATATTGCTGTCTCGGGCACAATATGTTCCATCTCCTGTGAGTAGATTTTCGAATCTGACGCCAAACTGATAGTTAATTGTAACGTTCAGGGCCTCCTAATGGCGATGGAACACTCAAATTGCGTCGAGATTCAATACATCGGCCTCCAGCCGACTTAACTCCAAGGGGATATTGCTGCCTCGGGCACCATATGGTCCGTCTCCTGTGAGTCTAGATTTTCGAATCCGACGCAAAAATGATAGTTAATTGTAACGTTCAGCGCCTCCTAATGACGATGGAACACTCAAATTGCGTCGAGAGACAATACATCGACCTCCAGCCGACTTGTCTACAAGGGGATATTGCTGCCTCGGGCTCCATGTGGTTCGTCTCTTGTGAGTCGGGATTTTCGAATCCGACGCGGAACTGATAGTTAATTGTAAAGTTCAGCGCATCCTAATGACGATGGAACACTCAAATTGCGTCGAGATTCAATACATCGTCCTTCAGCCGACTTGTCTCCAAGGGTCCATTGCTTCCTCGGGCACCTTATTGTCGTTCTCCTGTGAGTCTAGTTCTTCGATTCCGACGCAAAACTGATTGTTAATTGTAACGTTCAGGGCCTCCTAATGTCGATGGAACACTCAAATTTCGTCGAGATCAATATATCGTCCTCCAGCCGACTTGTATCCAAGGGGATATTGCTGTCTCGGGCACCATATGATACTTCTCCTGTGAGTAGATTTTCGAATCCGACGCTAAACTGATAGTTAACTGTAACGTTCAGGGCCTCCTAATGACGATGGAACATTCAAATTGCATCGAGATTCAATACATCGTCATTCAGCCGACTTGTCTCCAAGGGTCTATTGCAGCCTCGGGCACCTTATGGTCGATCTCCTGTGAGTCTAGATTTTCGAACCCGACGCAAACCTGATAGTTAATTGTAACGTTCAGGGCCACCTAATGACGATGGAACATTCAAATTGCGTCGAGATTCAATACATCGGCCTCCAGCCGACTTGTCTCCAAAGGTCTATTGCTGCCTCGGGCACCATATGGTCGTTCTCCTGTGAGTTTAGATTTTCGAATCCGACGCAAAACTGATAGTTAATTGTAACGTTCAGAGCCTCCTAATGACGATGGAGCACTCAAATTGCGTCGCAATGCAATACATCGTTCTCCAGCGGACTGGTCTCCAAGGGGATATTGCTGCCTCGGGCACCTTATGGCTCGTCTCCAGTAAGTCTTGATTTTCGAATCCGACGCAAAACTGATAGTTAAATGTAACGTTCAGGGCCTTCTTATGACGATAGAAAACACAAATTGCGTCGCGATCCAATACATCGTCCTTCTGCCGACTTTACTTCAAGGGTCTTTTGCTGCTTCGAGCACCTTATGATCGTTCTCCTGAGAGTCTAGATTTTCGAACCCGACGCAAACCTGATAGTTAATTGTAACGTTCAGGGCCACCTAATGACGATGGAACATTCAAATTACGTCGAGATTCAGTACATCCTCCTTCAGCCAACTTGTCTCCAAGGGTCTATTACTTCCTCGGGCACTTTATGATCGTTCTCCTGTGAGTCTAGATTATCGAACCCGTCTTGTAACGATCAGGGCCACCTAATGACCATGGAACATTCAAATTGCGTCGAGATTCAATACATCGACCTCCAGCCGACTTGTCCCCAAGGGTCTATTGCTGCCTCGGGCACCATGTGGTCCGACACCTGTGAGTCTAGATTTACTAATCCGACGCATAACTGATAGTTTATTGTAACGTTGAGCGCCTCCTAGTAACGATGGAACACTCAAAATGCGTCGCGATCCAATACATCGTCCTCCACCCGACTTGTATCCAAGGGGATATTGCTGTCTCGGGCACCATATGATCCTTCTCCTGAGAGCAGATTTTCGAATCCGACGCAAAACTGATAGTTAATTGTAAAGTTCAGGGCCTCCTAAAGACGATGGAACACTCAAACTGCGTCGAGATTCAATACATCGTCCTTCAGCCGAGTTGTCTCCAAGGGTCTATTGCTTCCACGGACACCTTATGGTCGTTCTCCTGTGAGTCTAGATTTTCGAATCCAACGCAGAACAGATAGTTAATTGTAACTTTCAGGGCCTCCTAATGACGATGGTACACTCGAATTGAGTCGAGATTCAATACATCGTCCTCCAGCCGACTTGTCACCAAGGGTCTATTGCAGCCACGGGCACCTTATGGTCGTTATCCTGTGAGTCTAGATTTTCGAATCGAACGCAGAACAGATAGTTAATTGTAACTTTCAGGGCCTCCTAATGACGATGGTACACTCGAATTGAGTCGAGAATCAATACATCGTCCTCCAGCCGACTTGTCACCAAGGGTCTTTTGCTGCCTCGGGCACCTTATGATCGTTCTCCTGTGAGGATAGATTTTCAAACCCGACGCAAAACTGATAGTTAATTGTAACGTTCAGGGCCTCCTAAAGACGATGGAGCACTCAAATTGCGTCGCGATACAATACAGCGTCGTCCAGCGGACTGGACTCGAAAGGGATATTGCTGCCTCGGGCACCTTATGGCTCGTCTCCAGTAAGTCTTGATTTTCGTATCCGACGCAAAACTGATAGTTAAGTGTAACGTTCAAGGCCTTCTTATGACGATGGAAAACACAAATTGCGTCGCAATCCAATACATCGTCCTTCTGCCGACTTTACTTCAAGGGTCTTTTGCTGCTTCGAGCACCTTATGATCATTCTCCTGAGAGTCTAGATTTTCGAACCCGACGCAAACCTGATAGTTAATTGTAACGTTCAGGGCCTCCTAATGACGATGGAACACTCAAATTGCGTCGGGATTCAATATATCGTCGTCCAGCCGACTTGTATCCAAGGGGAAATTGCTGTCTCGGGCACAATATGTTCCATCTCCTGTGAGTAGATTTTCGAATCCGACGCCAAACTGATAGTTAATTGTAACGCTCAGGGCCTCCTAATGACGATGGAACACTCAAATTGCGTCGAGATTCAATACATCGGCCTCCAGCCGACTTCACTCCAAGGGGATATTGCTGCCTCGGGCACCATATGGTCCGTCTCCTGTGAGTCTAGATTTTCGAATCCGACGCAAAAATGATAGTTAATTGTAACGTTCAGCGCCTCCTAATGACGATGGAACACTCAAATTGCGTCGAGAGACAATACATCGACCTCCAGCCGACTTGTCTACAAGGGGATATTGCTGCCTCGGGCTCCATGTGGTTCGTCTCTTGTGAGTCGGGATTTTCGAATCCGACGCGGAACTGATAGTTAATTGTAAAGTTCAGCGCATCCTAATGACGATGGAACACTCAAATTGCGTCGAGATTCAATACATAGGTCTCCAGCCGACTTGTATCCAATGGTCTGACGCTGCCTCGGGCACCATATGGTCGTTCTCCTGTGAGTCTAGATTTACTAATCCGACGCAAAACTGATTGTTAATTGTAAGTTCAGGGCCTCCTAGTTACGATGGAACACTCAAATTGCGTCGCGATCCAATACATCGTCCTCCAGCCGACTTGTCTCCAAGTGTCTATTGCTGCCTCGGGCACCTTATGGTCGTTCTCCTGTGAGTCTATATTTTCGAACCCAACGCAAAACTGATAGTTAATTGTAACGTTCAGGGCCACCTAATGACGATGGAACACTCAAATAGTGTCGAGATTCAGTACATCGGTCTTCAGCCGACTTGTCTCCAAGGGGATATTGCTGTCTCGGGCACAATATGAACCTTCTGTGAGTCTAGATTTTCGAATCCGACGCAAAAATGATACTTAATTGTAACGTTCAGGGCCAACTAATGACGATGGAATACTCAAATTGCGTCGAGATACAATACATCGACCTCCAGCCGACTTGTCTAGAAGGAGATATTGCTGCTTCGGGCAACAAATGGTTCGTCTCCTGTGAGTCTAGATTTTTGAATCCGACGCGAAACTGATAGTTAATTGCAACGTTCAGGGCCACCTAATGACGATGGAACAGTCAAATTGCGTCGAGAGTCAATACATCGACCTCCAACCGTCTTGTCTACAAGGGGATATTGCTGCCTCGGTCTCCAAGTGGGTGGTCTCCTGTGAGTCGGGATTTTCGTATCCGACGCAGAACTGATTGTTAATTGTAAGTTCACGGCCTCCTGTTTAGGATGGAACACTCAAATTGCGTCGCGATCCAATACATCGTCCTCCAGCCGACTTGTCTCTAAGGGTCTATTGCTGCCTCGGGCAATTTATGGTCGTTCTCCTGTGAGTCTAGATTTTCTAATCCGACGAAAAACTGATTACTAATTCTAACGTTCAGGCCCTAATAATGACGATGGAACACTCAAATTGCATCGAGATTGAATATATCGTCCTCCGGCCGACTTGTATCCAGGGTATATTGCTGTCTCGGGCACCATATGATCCCTCTCCTGTGAGTCTAGATTTTCAAATCCTACGCACAACTGATAGTTAATTGTAGCCTTCAGGGCCTTCTAATGACGATGGAACACTCAAATTGCGCCGAGAGTCAATACATCGACCTCCAACCGTCTTGTCAACAAGGGGATATTGCTGCCTCGGGCTCCATGTGGTTGGTCTCCTGTGAGTCGGGGTTTTCGAATCCGACGCAGATCTGATTGTTAATTGTAAGTTCAGGGCCTCCTGTTTACGATGGAACACTCAAATTGCGTCGAGATTGAATATATCGTCCACCGGCCGACTTGTATCCAGGGTATATTGCTGTCTCGGGCACCATATGATCCCTCTCCTGTGAGTAGATTTTCAAATCCGAAGCTAAACTGATAGTTAATTGCTACGATCAGGGCCTCCTAATGACGATGGAACACTCAAATTGCGTCGAGATTCAATACATCGTCCTTCAGCCGACTTTTCTAGAAAGTGTCTATTGCAGCCTCGGGCGCCCTATGGTCGTTCTCCTGTGAGTCTAGATTTTCAAACCCGACGTAAAACTAATAGTTAATTGTAACGTTCAGGCCCACCTAATGACGATGGAACATTCAAATTGCGTCGAGATTCAATACATCGGCCTCCAGCCGACTTGTCTCCAAGGATCTATTGCTGCCTCGGGCACCATATGGTCGTTCTCGTGTGAGATTTGCTAATCCAACGCAAAACTGATTGTCAATTGTAAGTTCAGGGCCTCCTAATGACGATGGAACACTCAAATTGCGTCGAGATTCAATATATCGTCCTCCAGCCGACTTGTATCCAAGTGGTTATTGTTGCCTCGGGCACCATTTGTACCTTCCCCTGTGAGTAGATTTTGGAATCCGACGCTAAACTGATAGTTAATTGTAACGTTCAGGGCCTCCTAATGACGATGGAACACTCAAATTGCGTCGAGATTCAATACATCGGCCTCCAGCCGACTTAACTCCAAGGGGATATTGCTGCTTCGGGCACCATATGGTCCGTCTCCTGTGAGTCTAGATTTTCGAATCCGACGCAAAAATGATAGTTAATTGTAACGTTCAGCGCCTCTTAATGACGATGGAACACTCAAATTGCGTCGAGTGTGAATACATCGACCTCCAGCCGACTTGTCTACAAGGGGATAATGCTGCTTCGGGCACCTTATGGTCAGTCTCCAGTGAGTATATATTTTCGAACCCGACGCAAAACTGATAGTTAATTGTAACGTTCAGGGCCACCTAATGACGATGGAACACTCAAATTGCGTCGAGATTCAGTACATCGGCCTTCAGCCGACTTGTCTCCAAGAGGATATTGCTGTCTCGGTCACCATATGATCCTTTTACTGTGAGTCTAGATTTTCGAATCCGACACAAAAAAGATAGTGAATTGTTACGTTCAGCGCCTCCTAATGATGTTAGAACACTCAAATTGCGTCGAGATACTATACATCGTCCTACAGCCGACTTGTATCCAAGGGGATATTGCTGACTCGGGCACCATATGATCCTTCTCCTGTGAGTAGATTTTCGAATCCGACGCTAAAATGATAGTTAATTGTAACGTTCAGCGCATCCTAATGACGATGGAACACTCAAATTGCATAGAGTGTCAATAAATAGGCCTCCAGCCGACTTGTCTCCAATGGTCTGATGCTGCCTCGGGCACCATATGGTCAATCTCCTGTGAATCTAGATTTACTAATCCGACGCAAAACTGATTGTTAATTGTAAGTTCAAGGCCTCCTAGTTACGATGGAACACTCAAATTGCGTCGCGATCCAATACATCGTCCTCCAGCCGACTTGTCTCCAAGGGTCTATTGCTGCCTCGAGCAATATATGGTCTTTCTCCTGTGAGTCTAGATTTTCTAATACGACGCAAAACTGATTATTAATTATAACGTTCAGGGCCTAATAATGACGATGGAACACTCAAATACCGTCGAGATTCAATACATCGTCCTTCAGCCGACTTGTCTCCAAGGGGCTATTGCTGCCTCGGGCACCTTATGGTCGTTCTCCTGTGAGTCTATATTATCGAACCCGACGCAAAACTGATACTTAATTGTAACGTTCAGGGCCACCTAATGACGATGGAACACTCAAATTGCGTCGAGATTCAGTACATTGGCCTTCAGCCGACTTGTCTCCAAGGGGATATTGCTGTCTCGGGCACCATATGAACCTTCTCCTGTGAGTCTACATTTTCGAATCCGACGCAAAAATGATAGTGAATTGTAACGTTCAGCGCCTCCTAATGACGTTAGAACACTCAAATTGCGTCGAGATACAATGCATCGTCCTCCAGCCGACTTGTCTCCGAGGGTCTATTGCTGCCTCGGGCACCAAATGGTCCGTCTTCTGCGAGTCTAGATTTTTTAATCCGACGAGAAACTGATAGTTAATTGTAACGTTCAGGGCCTCCTAATGTAGATGGTACAGTCAAATTGCGTCGAGAGTCAATACATCGACCTCTTGCCGTCTTGTCTACAAGGGGATTTTGCTGCCTCGGACACCTTAAGATCGTTCTCCTGTGAGGCTAGATTTTCGAACCTGACGCAAAACTCATAGTTAATTGTTACGTTCAGGGCCACCTAATGACGATGGAACACTCAAATTGCGTCGAGATTCAATACATCGTCCTCCAGCCGACTTGTCTCCAAGGCGATATTGCTGTCTCGGGCACCTTATGGTCGTTCTCCTGTGAGTCTAGATTTTCGAATCGAACGCAGAACAGATAGTTAAGTGTAACTTTCAGGGCCTCCTAATGACGATGGTACACTCAAATTGAGTCGAGATTCAATACATCGGCCTCCAGCAGACTTGTCTCCAAGGGTCTATAGCTTCATCGGGCACCATATGGTCGTTTTCCTGTGAGTAGATTTTCTAATCCGACGCAAAACTGATTTTTAATTGTAACGTTCAGGGCCTCCTAATGACGATGGAGCATTCAAATTGCGTCGCGATTCAATACATCGTCCTCCAGCGGACTGGTCTCCGAGGGGATATTGCTGCCTCGGGCACCTTATGGTCCGTCTCCAGTGAGTCTAGATTTTCGATTCCGACGCAAAACTGATAGTTAATTGTAACGTTCAGGTCCTCCTAATGACGATGGATCACTCAAATTGCGTCGAGATTCAATATATCGTCCTTCAGCCGACTTGTCTCCAAGGGTCTATTGCTGCCTCGGGCACCTTATGGTCCGTCTCCAGTAAGTCTAGATTTTCGAATCGAACGCAGAACAGATAGTTAATTGTAACTTTCAGGTCCTCCTAATGACGATGGAACACTCAAATTGCGTCGAGATTCAATACATCGTCCTTCAGCCGACTTGCCTCCAAGGGTCTATTGCTTCCTCGGGCACCTTATTGTCTTTCTCCTGTGAGTCTAGTTCTTCGATTCCGACGCAAAACTGATTGTTAATTGTAACGTTCAGGGCCTCCTAATGTCGATGGAACACTCAAATTGCGTCGAGATTCAATATATCGTCCTCCAGCCGACTTGTATCCAAGGGGATCCTGTGAGTAGATTTTCGAATCCGACGCTAAACTGATAGTTAACTGTAACGTTCAGGGCCTCCTAATGACGATGGAACATACAAATTGCGTCGAGATTCAATACATCGTCATTCAGCCGACTTGTCTCCAAGCGTCTATTGCTTCCTCGGGCACCTCATGGTCGTTCTCCTGTGAGTCTGGATTTTCGTATCGAACGCAGAACAGATAGTTAATTGTAACTTTCAGGGCCTCCTAATGACGATGGTACACTCAAATTGAGTCGAGATTCAATACATCGTCCTCCAGCCGACTTGTCTCCAAGGGTCTATTGCAGCCTCGGGCACCTTATGGTCGATCTCCTGTGAGTCTAGATTTTCTAATCCGACGCAAAACTGATAGTTAATTGTAACGTTCAGGTCCTCCTAATGACGATGGATCACTCAAATTGCGTCGAGATTCAATATATCGTCCTCCAGCCGACTTGTTTCCAAGGGGATATTGCTGTCTCGGGCACCATATGATCCTTCTCCTGAGAGTAGATTTTCGAATCCGACGCTAAACTTATAGTTAATTGTAACGTTCAGGGCCTCATAATGACGATGGAACATTCAAATTGCGTCGAGATTCAATACATCCTCCATCAGCCGACTTGTCTCCAAGGGTCTATTGCTTCCTCGGGCACCTTATGGTCGTTCTCCTGTGAGTCTATATTTTCGAATCGAACGCAGAACAGATAGTTAATTGTAAGTTTCAGGGCCTCCTAATGACGATGGTACACTCAAATTGAGTCGAGATTCAATACATCGGACTCCAGCAGACTTGTCTCCAAGGGTCTATAGCTGCATCGGGCACTATATGGTCGTTCTCCTGTGAGTAGATTTTCTAATCCGACGCAAAACTGATTTTTAATTGTAACGTTCAGGGCCTCCTAATGACGATGGAGCATTCAAATTGCGTCGCGATTCAATACATCGTCCTCCAGCGGACTGGTCTCCAAGGGGATATTGCTGCCTCGGGCACCTAATGTTCCGTCTCCAGTAAGTCTAGATTTTCGAATCGGACGGAAAACTGAGAGTTAATTGTAACGTTCAGGGCCTCCTAAAGACGATGGAGCACTCAAGTTGCGTCGCGATACAATACAGCGTCGTCCAGCGGACTGGACTCGAAAGGGATATTGCTGCCTCGGGCAACTTATGGCTCGTCTCCAGTAAGTCTTGATTTTCGAATCCGACGCAAAACTGATAGTTAAATGTAACGTTCAGGGCCTTCTTATGACGATGGAAAACACAAATTACGTCGCGATCCAATACATCGTCCTTCTGCCGACTTTACTTCAAGGGTCTTTTGCTGCTTCGAGCACCTTATGATCGTTCTCCTGAGAGTCTAAATTTTCGAACCCGACGCAAACCTGATAGTTAATTGTGACGTTCAGGGCCACCTAATGACGATGGAACATTCAAATTGCGTCGAGATTCAATACATCGGCCTCCAGCCGACTTGTCTCCAAGGGGATATTGCTGTCTCGGGCACCATATGATCCTTCTCCTGAGAGTAGATTTTCGAATCCGACGCAAAACTGATAGTTAATTGTAAAGTTCAGGGCCTCCTAATGACGATGGAACACTCAAACTGCGTCGAGATTCAATACATCGTCCTTAAGCCGACTTGTCTCCAAGGGTCTATTGCTTCCTCGGACACCTTATGGTCGTTCTCCTGTGAGTCTAGATTTTCGAATCCAACGCAGAACAGATAGTTAATTGTAACTTTCAGGGCCTCCTAATGACGATGGTACACTCGAATTGAGTCGAGATTCAATACATCGTCCTTCAGCCGATTTGTCTCCAAGGGTCTATTGCTTCCTCGGACACCTTATGGTCGTTCTCCTGTGAGTCTAGATTTTCGAATCCGACGCCAAACTGATAGTTAATTGTAACTATCAGGGCCTCCTAATGACGATGGAACACTCAAATTGCGTCGAGATTCAATACATCGGCCTCCAGCCGACTTAACTCCAAGGGGATATTGCTGCCTCGGGCACCATATGGTCCGTCTCCTGTGAGTCTAGATTTTCGAATCCGACGCAAAAATTATAGTTAATTGTAACGTTCAGCGCCTCCTAATGACGATGGAACACTCACATTGCGTCGAGAGACAATACATCGACCTCCAGCCGACTTGTCTACAAGGGGATATTGCTGCCTCGGGCTCCATGTGGTTCGTCTCTTGTGAGTCGGGATTTTCGAATCCGACGCGGAACTGATAGTTAATTGTAAAGTTCAGCGCATCCTAATGACGATGGAACACTCAAATTGCGTCGAGAATCAATACATAGGCTTCCAGCCGACTTGTCTCCAATGGTCTATTGCTGCCTCGGGCAATTTATGGTCGTTCTCCTGTGAGTCTAGATTTTCGAATCCGACGCAAAAATGATAGTTAATTGTAACGTTCATGTTGTCCTAATGAAGGTGGATCAATCATATTGCGTCGAGATTCAATACATCGGCATCCAGCCGACTTGTCTCCAATGGTCTGATGCTGCCTCGGGCAGCTTATGGTCGTTCTCCTGTGAGTCTAGATTTTCGAATCCGACGCATAACTGATAGTTTATTGTAACGCTCAGCACCTCCTAGTTACGATGGAACACTCAAATTGCGTCGCGATCCAATACTTCGTCCTTCTGCCGACTTGACTTCAAGGGTCTTTTGCTGTCTCGAGCAGCTTATGATCGTTCTGTTGTGAGTCTAGATTTTCGAACCCGACGCAAAACTGATAGTTAATTGTAACGTTCAGGGCCACCTAATGACGATGGAACACTCAAATTGCGTTGAGATTCAGTACATCGGCCTTCAGCCGACTTGTCTCCAAGGGGATATTGCTGTCTCGGTAACCATTTGATCCTTCTCCTGTGAGTCTAGATTTTCGAATCCGACGCAAAAATGATAGTGAATTGTAACGTTCAGCGCCTCCTAATGATGTTAGAACACTCAAATTGCGTCGAGATACTATACATCGTCCTCCAGCCGACTTGTATCCAAGGGGATATTGCTGACTCGGGCACCATATGATCCTTCTCCTGTGAGTAGATTTTCGAATCCGACGCTAAAATGATAGTTAATTGTAACGTTCAACGCATCCTAATGACGATGGAGCACTCAAATTGCGTCGAGTTTCAATACATAGGCCACCTGCCGACTTGTCTCCAATGGTCTGATGCTGCCTCGGGCACCATATGGTCAATCTCCTGTGAGTCTAGATTTACTAATCCGACGCAAAACTGATTGTTAATTGTAAGTTCAGGGCCTCCTAGTAACGATGGAACACTCAAATTGCGTCGCGATCCAGTACATCGTCCTCCAGCCGACTAGTCTCCAAGGGTCTATTGCTGCCTCGGGCAATATATGGTCGTTCTCCTGTGAGTCTAGATTTTCTAATCCGACGCAAAACTGATAATTAATTGTAACGTTCAGGGCCTAATAATGACGATGGAACACTCAAATACCGTTAGGTTTCAATACATCGTCCTTCAGCCGACTTGTCTCCAAGGGTCTATTGCTGCCTCGGGCACCTTATGGTCGTTCTCCTGTGAGTCTAGATTTTCTAATCCGACGCAAAACTGATAGTTAATTGTAACGTTAAGGGCCACCTAATGACGATGGAACACTCAAATTGCGTCGAGATTCAGTACATTGGCCTTCAGCCGACTTGTCTCCAAGGGTCTATTGCTGCCTCGGGCAATATATGGTCGTTCTCCTGTGAGTCTAGATTTTCTAATCCGACGCAAAACTGATAATTAATTGTAACTTTCAGGGCCTAATAATGACGATGGAACACTCAAATACCGTCAGAATTCAATACATCGTCCTTCAGCCGACTTGTCTCCAAGGGTCTATTGCTGCCTCGGGCACCTTATGGTCCGTCTCCTGTGAGTCTAGATTTTTGAATCCGACGCGAAACTGATAGTTAATTGTAACGTTCAGGGCCTCCTAATGACGATGGAACAGTCAAATTGCGTCGAGAGTCAATACATCGACCTCTAGCCGTCTTGTCTACAAGGGGATATTGCTGCCTCGGGCTCCATGTGGTTCTTCTCCTTTGAGTCGGGATTTTCGAATCCGACGCAGAACTGATAGTTAATTGTAACGTTCAGGGCCTCCTAATGACAATGGAACACTCAAATTGCGTCGAGATTCAATACATCGTCCTTCAGCCGACTCTTCTCCAAGGGTCTATTGCTGCCTCGGGCACCTTATCGTCGTTCTCCTGTGAGTCTAGATTTTCGTATCCGACGTCGAACTGATAGTTAATTATAGCCTTCAGGGCCTCCTAATGACGATGGAGCACTCAAATTGCGTCGCAATTCAATACATCGTCCTCCAGCGGACTGGTCTCCAAGGGGATATTGCTGCCTCGGGCACCTTACGGTCCGTCTCCAGTAAGTCTAGATTTTCGAATCCAACGCAAAACTGATAGTTAATTGTAACGTTCAGGGCCTTCTAATGACGATGGAACACTCAAATTGCGTCGCGATCCAATACATCGCCCTTCTGCCGACCTGACTTCAGGGGCTTTTGCCGTCTCAGCCACCTTATGATCATTCTCTTGTGAGTCTAGATTTTCGAACCCGACGCAAAACTGATAGTTAATTGTAACGTACAGGGCCACCTAATGACGACGGAACATTCAAATTGCGTCGAGATACAATACATCGGCCTCCAGCCGACTTGTCTCCAAGGGTCTATTGCTGCCTCGGGCACCATATGGTCGTTCTCCTGTGAGTCTAGATTTACTACTCCGACGCGAAACTGATTGTTAGTTGTAAGTTCAGGGCCTCCTAATGACGATGGAACACTCAAATTGCGTCGAGATTCAATATATCGTCCTCCAGCCGACTTGTATCCAAGGGGATATTGCTGTCTCGGGCACCATGTATTCCTTCTCCTGTGAGCAGATTTTCGAATCCGACGCTAAAATGATGATTAATTGTAACGTTCTGGGCCTCCTAATGACGATGGAACACACAAATTGCGGCGAGATTCAATACATCGGCCTCCAGCCGACTTAACTCCAAGGGGATATTGCTGCCTCGGGCACCATATGGTCCGTCTCCTGTGAGTCTAGATTTTCGAATCCAACGCAGAACTGATAGTTAATTGTAGCCTTCAGAGCCTCCTAATGACGATGGAACACTCAAATTGCGTCGAGAGTCAATACATCGACCTCCAGACGACATGTCTACAAGCGTCTATTGCTGCCTCGGACACCTTAAGATCGTTCTCCTGTGAGGCAAGATTTTCGCACCTGACGCAAAACTCATAGTTAATTGTTACGTTCAGGGCCACCTAATGACGATGGAACACTCAAATTGCGTCGAGATTCAATACATCGGCCTCCAGCCGACTTGTCTCCAAGGGGATATTGCTGTCTCGGGCACCATATGATCCTTCTTCTGTGAGTCTAGATTTTCGAATCCGACGCAAAAATGATAGTTAATTGTAACGTACAGAGCATCCTAATGACGATGGAACACTCAAATTGTGTCGAGAGTCAATACATCGTCCTCCAGCCGACTTCTCTCCAAGGGTCTTTTACAGCCTCGGGCACCTTATGTTCGTTCTCCTGTGAGTCTAGATTGTCGAATTCGACGCAAAAATGATAGTTAATTGTAACGTTCATGTCCTCCTAATGAAGGTGGATCACTCATATTGCGTCGAGATTCAATACATCGGCATCCAGCCGACTTGTCTCCAATGGCCTGATGCTGCCTCGGGCAGCTTATGGTCGTTCTCCTGTGAGTCTAGATTTTCGAATCCGACGCATAACTGATAGTTTATTGTAACGTTCAGCGCCTCCTAGTTACGATGGAACACTCAAATTGCGTCGCGATCCAATACTTCGTCCTTCTGCCGACTTGACTTCAAGGGTCTTTTGCTGCCTCGGGCACCTTATGAACGTTCTGTTGTGAGTCTAGATTTTCGAACCCGACGCAAAACTGATAGTTAATTGTAACTTTCAGGGCCACCTAATGACGATGGAACACTCAAATTGCGTCGAGATTCAGTACATCGGCCTTCAGCCGACTTGTCTCCAAGGGGATATTGCTGTCTCGAGCACCATATGAACCTTCTCCTGTGAGTCTACATTTTCGAATCCGACGCATTATGATTGTTAATTGTAACGTTCAGAGCCTCCTAATGACGATGGAGCACACATATTGCGTCGCGATTCAATACATCGTCCTCCAGCGGACTGGTCTCCAAGGGGATAATGCTGCCTCGGGCACCTTTTGGTCCGTCTCCAACAAGTCTAGATTTTCGAATCCAACGCAAAACTGATAGTTAATTGTAACGTTCAGGGCCTTCTAATGACGATGGAACACTCGAATTGCGTCGCGATACAATACATCGTCCTTCTGCCGACTTGACTTCAAGTGTCTTTTGCTGCCTCGGGCACCTTATGATCGTTCTCTTGTGAATCTAGATTTTCGAACCCGACGCAAAACTGAAAGTTAAATGTAAAGTTCAGGGCCACCTAATGACGATGAACATTCAAATTGCGTCGAGATTCAATACATCGGCCTCCAGCCGACTTGTCTCCAAGGGTCTATTGCTGCCTCGGGCACCATATGGTCGTTCTCTTGTGAGTCTAGATTTACTAATCCGACGCAAAACTGATTGTTAATTGTAAGTTCAGGGCCTCCTAATGACGATGGAACACTCAAATTGCGTCGCGATTCAATACATCGTCCTCCAGCGGACTGGTGTCCAAGGGGATATTGCTGCCTCGGGCACCTTATGATCGTTCTCCTGTGAGTCTATATTATCGAACCCGACGCAAAACTGATAGTTAATTGTAACGTTCAGGGCCACCTAATGACGATGGAACACTCAAATTGCGTCGACATTCAGTACATTGGCCTTCAGCCGACTTGTCTCCAAGTGGATATTGCTGTCTCGGGCACCATATGAACCTTCTCCTGTGAGTCTACATTTTCGAATCCGACGCAAAAATGATAGTGAATTGTAACGTTCAGCGCCCCCTAATGACGTTAGAACACTCAAATTGCGTCGAGATACAATCCATCGTCCTCCAACCGACTTGTCTAGAAGGGGATATTGCTGCCTCGGGCACCAAATGGACCGTCTTCTGTGAGTCTAGATTTTTGAATCCAACGCGAAACTGATAGTTAATTGTAACGTTCAGGGCCTCCTAATGACGATGGAACACTCAAATTGCGTCGAGATTCAATATATCGTCCTCCAGCCGACTTGTAACCAATGGGATATTGTTGTCTCGGGCACCATATGTTCCTTCTCCTGTGAGCAGATTTTCGAATCCGACGCTAAAATGATGGTTAATTGTATTGTTCAGGGCCTCCTAATGACGTTGGAACACTCAAATTGCGTCGAGATTCAATACATCGGCCTCCAGCAGACTTAACTCCAAGGGGATATTGCTGCCTCGGGCACCATATGGTCCGTCTCCTGTGAGTCTAGATTTTCGAATCCGACGCAGAACTGATAGTTAATTGTAGCCTTCAGGGCCTCCTAATGACGATGGAACACTCAAATTGGGTCGAGAGTCAATACATCGACCTCCAGCCGACTTGTCTACAAGCGTCTATTGCTGCCTCGGACACCTTAAGATCGTTCTCCTGTGAGGCTAGATTTTCGAACCTGACGCAAAACTCATAGTTAATTGTTACGTTCAGGGCTACCTAATGACGATGGAACACTCAAATTGCGTCGAGATTCAATACATCGGCCTCCAGCCGACTTCTCTCCAAGGGTCTTTTACAGCCTCGGGCACCTTATGTTCGTTCTCCTGTGAGTCTAGATTTTCGAATCTGACGCATAACTGATAGTTTATTGTAACGTTCAGCGCCTCCTAGTTACGATGGAACACTCAAATTGCGTCGCAATCCAATACTTCGTCCTTCTGCCGACTTGACTTCAAGGGTCTTTTGCTGCCTCGGGCACCTTATGAACGTTCTGTTGTGAGTCTAGATTTTCGAACCCGACGCAAAACTGATAGTTAATTGTAACGTTCAGGGCCACCTAATGACGATGGAACACTCCAATTGCGTCGAGATTCAGTACGTCGGCCTTCAGCCGACTTGTCTCCAAGGGGATATTGCTGTCTCGAGCACCATATGAACCTTCTCCTGTGAGTCTAGATTTTCGAATCCGACGCAAAAATGGTAGTGAATTGTAACGTTCAGCGCCTCCTAATGACGTTAGAACACTCAAATTGCGTCGAGATACAATACATCGTCCTCCAGCCGACTTGTCTCCAAGGGTCTATTGCTGACTCGGGCAATATATGGTCGTTCTCCTGTGAGTCTAGATTTTCTAATCCGACGCAATATGATAGTTAATTGTAGCCTTCAGGGCCTCCTAATGACGATGGAGCACACAAATTGCGTCGCGATTCAATACATCGTCCTCCAGCGGACTGGTCTCCAAGGGGATAATGCTGCCTCGGGCACCTTTTGGTCCGTCTCCAATAAGTCTAGATTTTCGAATCCAACGCAAAACTGATAGTTAATTGTAACGTTCAGGGCCACCTCATGACGATGAACATTCAAATTGCGTCGAGATTCAATACATCGGCCTCCAGCCGACTTGTCTCCAAGGGTCTATTGCTGCCTCGGGCACCATATGGTCGTTCTCTTGTGAGTTTAGATTTACATATCCGACGCAAAACTGATTGTTAATTGTAAGTTCAGGGCCTCCTAATGACGATGGAACACTCAAATTGCGTCGAGATTCAATACATCGTCCTTCAGCCGACTTGCCTCCAAGGGTGTATTGCTTCCTCGGGCACCTTATTGTCTTTCTCCTGTGAGTCTAGTTCTTCGATTCCGACGCAAAACTGATTGTTAATTGTAACGTTCAGGGCCTCCTAATGTCGATGGAACACTCAAATTGCGTCGAGATTCAATATATCGTCCTCCAGCCGACTTGTATCCAAGGGGATCCTGTGAGTAGATTTTCGAATCCGACGCTAAACTGATAGTTAACTGTAACGTTCAGGGCCTCCTAATGACGATGGAACATTCAAATTGCGTCGAGATTCAATACATCGTCATTCAGCCGACTTGACTCCAAGCGTCTATTGCTTCCTCGGGCACCTCATGGTCGTTCTCCTGTGAGTCTGGATTTTCGTATCGAACGCAGAACAGATAGTTAATTGTAACTTTCAGGGCCTCCTAATGACGATGGTACACTCAAATTGAGTCGAGATTCAATACATCGTCCTCCAGCCGACTTGTCTCCAAGGGTCTATTGCAGCCTCGGGCACCTTATGGTCGATCTCCTGTGAGTCTAGATTTTCTAATCCGACGCAAAACTGATAGTTAATTGTAACGTTCAGGTCCTCCTAATGACGATGGATCACTCAAATTGCGTCGAGATTCAATATATCGTCCTCCAGCCGACTTGTTTCCAAGGGGATATTGCTGTCTCGGGCACCATATGATCCTTCTCCTGAGAGTAGATTTTCGAATCCGACGCTAAACTTATAGTTAATTGTAACGTTCAGGGCCTCATAATGACGATGGAACATTCAAATTGCGTCGAGATTCAATACATCCTCCATCAGCCGACTTGTCTCCAAGGGTCTATTGCTTCCTCGGGCACCTTATGGTCGTTCTCCTGTGAGTCTATATTTTCGAATCGAACGCAGAACAGATAGTTAATTGTAAGTTTCAGGGCCTCCTAATGACGATGGTACACTCAAATTGAGTCGAGATTCAATACATCGGACTCCAGCAGACTTGTCTCCAAGGGTCTATAGCTGCATCGGGCACTATATGGTCGTTCTCCTGTGAGTAGATTTTCTAATCCGACGCAAAACTGATTTTTAATTGTAACGTTCAGGGCCTCCTAATGACGATGGAGCATTCAAATTGCGTCGCGATTCAATACATCGTCCTCCAGCGGACTGGTCTCCAAGGGGATATTGCTGCCTCGGGCACCTAATGTTCCGTCTCCAGTAAGTCTAGATTTTCGAATCGGACGGAAAACTGAGAGTTAATTGTAACGTTCAGGGCCTCCTAAAGACGATGGAGCACTCAAGTTGCGTCGCGATACAATACAGCGTCGTCCAGCGGACTGGACTCGAAAGGGATATTGCTGCCTCGGGCAACTTATGGCTCGTCTCCAGTAAGTCTTGATTTTCGAATCCGACGCAAAACTGATAGTTAAATGTAACGTTCAGGGCCTTCTTATGACGATGGAAAACACAAATTACGTCGCGATCCAATACATCGTCCTTCTGCCGACTTTACTTCAAGGGTCTTTTGCTGCTTCGAGCACCTTATGATCGTTCTCCTGAGAGTCTAAATTTTCGAACCCGACGCAAACCTGATAGTTAATTGTGACGTTCAGGGCCACCTAATGACGATGGAACATTCAAATTGCGTCGAGATTCAATACATCGGCCTCCAGCCGACTTGTCTCCAAGGGGATATTGCTGTCTCGGGCACCATATGATCCTTCTCCTGAGAGTAGATTTTCGAATCCGACGCAAAACTGATAGTTAATTGTAAAGTTCAGCGCATCCTAATGACGATGGAACACTCAAATTGCGTCGAGAATCAATACATAGGCTTCCAGCCGACTTGTCTCCAATGGTCTATTGCTGCCTCGGGCAATTTATGGTCGTTCTCCTGTGAGTCTAGATTTTCGAATCCGACGCAAAAATGATAGTTAATTGTAACGTTCATGTTGTCCTAATGAAGGTGGATCAATCATATTGCGTCGAGATTCAATACATCGGCATCCAGCCGACTTGTCTCCAATGGTCTGATGCTGCCTCGGGCAGCTTATGGTCGTTCTCCTGTGAGTCTAGATTTTCGAATCCGACGCATAACTGATAGTTTATTGTAACGCTCAGCACCTCCTAGTTACGATGGAACACTCAAATTGCGTCGCGATCCAATACTTCGTCCTTCTGCCGACTTGACTTCAAGGGTCTTTTGCTGTCTCGAGCAGCTTATGATCGTTCTGTTGTGAGTCTAGATTTTCGAACCCGACGCAAAACTGATAGTTAATTGTAACGTTCAGGGCCACCTAATGACGATGGAACACTCAAATTGCGTTGAGATTCAGTACATCGGCCTTCAGCCGACTTGTCTCCAAGGGGATATTGCTGTCTCGGTAACCATTTGATCCTTCTCCTGTGAGTCTAGATTTTCGAATCCGACGCAAAAATGATAGTGAATTGTAACGTTCAGCGCCTCCTAATGATGTTAGAACACTCAAATTGCGTCGAGATACTATACATCGTCCTCCAGCCGACTTGTATCCAAGGGGATATTGCTGACTCGGGCACCATATGATCCTTCTCCTGTGAGTAGATTTTCGAATCCGACGCTAAAATGATAGTTAATTGTAACGTTCAACGCATCCTAATGACGATGGAGCACTCAAATTGCGTCGAGTTTCAATACATAGGCCACCTGCCGACTTGTCTCCAATGGTCTGATGCTGCCTCGGGCACCATATGGTCAATCTCCTGTGAGTCTAGATTTACTAATCCGACGCAAAACTGATTGTTAATTGTAAGTTCAGGGCCTCCTAGTAACGATGGAACACTCAAATTGCGTCGCGATCCAGTACATCGTCCTCCAGCCGACTAGTCTCCAAGGGTCTATTGCTGCCTCGGGCAATATATGGTCGTTCTCCTGTGAGTCTAGATTTTCTAATCCGACGCAAAACTGATAATTAATTGTAACGTTCAGGGCCTAATAATGACGATGGAACACTCAAATACCGTTAGGTTTCAATACATCGTCCTTCAGCCGACTTGTCTCCAAGGGTCTATTGCTGCCTCGGGCACCTTATGGTCGTTCTCCTGTGAGTCTAGATTTTCTAATCCGACGCAAAACTGATAGTTAATTGTAACGTTAAGGGCCACCTAATGACGATGGAACACTCAAATTGCGTCGAGATTCAGTACATTGGCCTTCAGCCGACTTGTCTCCAAGGGTCTATTGCTGCCTCGGGCAATATATGGTCGTTCTCCTGTGAGTCTAGATTTTCTAATCCGACGCAAAACTGATAATTAATTGTAACTTTCAGGGCCTAATAATGACGATGGAACACTCAAATACCGTCAGAATTCAATACATCGTCCTTCAGCCGACTTGTCTCCAAGGGTCTATTGCTGCCTCGGGCACCTTATGGTCCGTCTCCTGTGAGTCTAGATTTTTGAATCCGACGCGAAACTGATAGTTAATTGTAACGTTCAGGGCCTCCTAATGACGATGGAACAGTCAAATTGCGTCGAGAGTCAATACATCGACCTCTAGCCGTCTTGTCTACAAGGGGATATTGCTGCCTCGGGCTCCATGTGGTTCTTCTCCTTTGAGTCGGGATTTTCGAATCCGACGCAGAACTGATAGTTAATTGTAACGTTCAGGGCCTCCTAATGACAATGGAACACTCAAATTGCGTCGAGATTCAATACATCGTCCTTCAGCCGACTCTTCTCCAAGGGTCTATTGCTGCCTCGGGCACCTTATCGTCGTTCTCCTGTGAGTCTAGATTTTCGTATCCGACGTCGAACTGATAGTTAATTATAGCCTTCAGGGCCTCCTAATGACGATGGAGCACTCAAATTGCGTCGCAATTCAATACATCGTCCTCCAGCGGACTGGTCTCCAAGGGGATATTGCTGCCTCGGGCACCTTACGGTCCGTCTCCAGTAAGTCTAGATTTTCGAATCCAACGCAAAACTGATAGTTAATTGTAACGTTCAGGGCCTTCTAATGACGATGGAACACTCAAATTGCGTCGCGATCCAATACATCGCCCTTCTGCCGACCTGACTTCAGGGGCTTTTGCCGTCTCAGCCACCTTATGATCATTCTCTTGTGAGTCTAGATTTTCGAACCCGACGCAAAACTGATAGTTAATTGTAACGTACAGGGCCACCTAATGACGACGGAACATTCAAATTGCGTCGAGATACAATACATCGGCCTCCAGCCGACTTGTCTCCAAGGGTCTATTGCTGCCTCGGGCACCATATGGTCGTTCTCCTGTGAGTCTAGATTTACTACTCCGACGCGAAACTGATTGTTAGTTGTAAGTTCAGGGCCTCCTAATGACGATGGAACACTCAAATTGCGTCGAGATTCAATATATCGTCCTCCAGCCGACTTGTATCCAAGGGGATATTGCTGTCTCGGGCACCATATATTCCTTCTCCTGTGAGCAGATTTTCGAATCCGACGCTAAAATGATGATTAATTGTAACGTTCAGGGCCTCCTAATGACGATGGAACACACAAATTGCGGCGAGATTCAATACATCGGCCTCCAGCCGACTTAACTCCAAGGGGATATTGCTGCCTCGGGCACCATATGGTCCGTCTCCTGTGAGTCTAGATTTTCGAATCCAACGCAGAACTGATAGTTAATTGTAGCCTTCAGAGCCTCCTAATGACGATGGAACACTCAAATTGCGTCGAGAGTCAATACATCGACCTCCAGACGACATGTCTACAAGCGTCTATTGCTGCCTCGGACACCTTAAGATCGTTCTCCTGTGAGGCAAGATTTTCGCACCTGACGCAAAACTCATAGTTAATTGTTACGTTCAGGGCCACCTAATGACGATGGAACACTCAAATTGCGTCGAGATTCAATACATCGGCCTCCAGCCGACTTGTCTCCAAGGGGATATTGCTGTCTCGGGCACCATATGATCCTTCTTCTGTGAGTCTAGATTTTCGAATCCGACGCAAAAATGATAGTTAATTGTAACGTACAGAGCATCCTAATGACGATGGAACACTCAAATTGTGTCGAGAGTCAATACATCGTCCTCCAGCCGACTTCTCTCCAAGGGTCTTTTACAGCCTCGGGCACCTTATGTTCGTTCTCCTGTGAGTCTAGATTGTCGAATTCGACGCAAAAATGATAGTTAATTGTAACGTTCATGTCCTCCTAATGAAGGTGGATCACTCATATTGCGTCGAGATTCAATACATCGGCATCCAGCCGACTTGTCTCCAATGGCCTGATGCTGCCTCGGGCAGCTTATGGTCGTTCTCCTGTGAGTCTAGATTTTCGAATCCGACGCATAACTGATAGTTTATTGTAACGTTCAGCGCCTCCTAGTTACGATGGAACACTCAAATTGCGTCGCGATCCAATACTTCGTCCTTCTGCCGACTTGACTTCAAGGGTCTTTTGCTGCCTCGGGCACCTTATGAACGTTCTGTTGTGAGTCTAGATTTTCGAACCCGACGCAAAACTGATAGTTAATTGTAACTTTCAGGGCCACCTAATGACGATGGAACACTCAAATTGCGTCGAGATTCAGTACATCGGCCTTCAGCCGACTTGTCTCCAAGGGGATATTGCTGTCTCGAGCACCATATGAACCTTCTCCTGTGAGTCTACATTTTCGAATCCGACGCATTATGATTGTTAATTGTAACGTTCAGAGCCTCCTAATGACGATGGAGCACACATATTGCGTCGCGATTCAATACATCGTCCTCCAGCGGACTGGTCTCCAAGGGGATAATGCTGCCTCGGGCACCTTTTGGTCCGTCTCCAACAAGTCTAGATTTTCGAATCCAACGCAAAACTGATAGTTAATTGTAACGTTCAGGGCCTTCTAATGACGATGGAAAACTCGAATTGCGTCGCGATACAATACATCGTCCTTCTGCCGACTTGACTTCAAGTGTCTTTTGCTGCCTCGGGCACCTTATGATCGTTCTCTTGTGAATCTAGATTTTCGAACCCGACGCAAAACTGAAAGTTAATTGTAAAGTTCAGGGCCACCTAATGACGATGAACATTCAAATTGCGTCGAGATTCAATACATCGGCCTCCAGCCGACTTGTCTCCAAGGGTCTATTGCTGCCTCGGGCACCATATGGTCGTTCTCTTGTGAGTCTAGATTTACTAATCCGACGCAAAACTGATTGTTAATTGTAAGTTCAGGGCCTCCTAATGACGATGGAACACTCAAATTGCGTCGCGATTCAATACATCGTCCTCCAGCGGACTGGTGTCCAAGGGGATATTGCTGCCTCGGGCACCTTATGATCGTTCTCCTGTGAGTCTATATTATCGAACCCGACGCAAAACTGATAGTTAATTGTAACGTTCAGGGCCACCTAATGACGATGGAACACTCAAATTGCGTCGACATTCAGTACATTGGCCTTCAGCCGACTTGTCTCCAAGTGGATATTGCTGTCTCGGGCACCATATGAACCTTCTCCTGTGAGTCTACATTTTCGAATCCGACGCAAAAAATATAGTGAATTTTAACGTTCAGCGCCCCCTAATGACGTTAGAACACTCAAATTGCGTCGAGATACAATCCATCGTCCTCCAACCGACTTGTCTAGAAGGGGATATTGCTGCCTCGGGCACCAAATGGACCGTCTTCTGTGAGTCTAGATTTTTGAATCCAACGCGAAACTGATAGTTAATTGTAACGTTCAGGGCCTCCTAATGACGATGGAACACTCAAATTGCGTCGAGATTCAATATATCGTCCTCCAGCCGACTTGTAACCAATGGGATATTGTTGTCTCGGGCACCATATGTTCCTTCTCCTGTGAGCAGATTTTCGAATCCGACGCTAAAATGATGGTTAATTGTAACGTTCAGGGCCTCCTAATGACGTTGGAACACTCAAATTGCGTCGAGATTCAATACATCGGCCTCCAGCAGACTTAACTCCAAGGGGATATTGCTGCCTCGGGCACCATATGGTCCGTCTCCTGTGAGTCTAGATTTTCGAATCCGACGCAGAACTGATAGTTAATTGTAGCCTTCAGGGCCTCCTAATGACGATGGAACACTCAAATTGGGTCGAGAGTCAATACATCGACCTCCAGCCGACTTGTCTACAAGCGTCTATTGCTGCCTCGGTCACCTTAAGATCGTTTTCCTGTGAGGCTAGATTTTCGAACCTGACGCAAAACTCATAGTTAATTGTTACTTCAGGGCTACCTAATGACGATGGAACACTCAAATTGCGTCGAGATTCAATACATCGGCCTCCAGCCGACTTCTCTCCAAGGGTCTTTTACAGCCTCGGGCACCTTATGTTCGTTCTCCTGTGAGTCTAGATTTTCGAATCTGACGCATAACTGATAGTTTATTGTAACGTTCAGCGCCTCCTAGTTACGATGGAACACTCAAATTGCGTCGCAATCCAATACTTCGTCCTTCTGCCGACTTGACTTCAAGGGTCTTTTGCTGCCTCGGGCACCTTATGAACGTTCTGTTGTGAGTCTAGATTTTCGAACCCGACGCAAAACTGATAGTTAATTGTAACGTTCAGGGCCACCTAATGACGATGGAACACTCCAATTGCGTCGAGATTCAGTACGTCGGCCTTCAGCCGACTTGTCTCCAAGGGGATATTGCTGTCTCGAGCACCATATGAACCTTCTCCTGTGAGTCTAGATTTTCGAATCCGACGCAAAAATGGTAGTGAATTGTAACGTTCAGCGCCTCCTAATGACGTTAGAACACTCAAATTGCGTCGAGATACAATACATCGTCCTCCAGCCGACTTGTCTCCAAGGGTCTATTGCTGACTCGGGCAATATATGGTCGTTCTCCTGTGAGTCTAGATTTTCTAATCCGACGCAATATGATAGTTAATTGTAGCCTTCAAGGCCTCCTAATGACGATGGAGCACACAAATTGCGTCGCGATTCAATACATCGTCCTCCAGCGGACTGGTCTCAAAGGGGATAATGCTGCCTCGGGCACCTTTTGGTCCGTCTCCAATAAGTCTACATTTTCGAATCCAACGCAAAACTGATAGTTAATTGTAACGTTCAGGGCCACCTAATGACGATGAACATTCAAATTGCGTCGAGATTCAATACATCGGCCTCCAGCCGACTTGTCTCCAAGGGTCTATTGCTGCCTCGGGCACCATATGGTCGTTCTCTTGTGAGTTTAGATTTACATATCCGACGCAAAACTGATTGTTAATTGTAAGTTCAGGGCCTCCTAATGACGATGGAACACTCAAATTGCGTCGCGATTCAATACATCGTCCTCCAGCGGACTGGTGTCCAAGGGGATATTGCTGCCTCGGGCACCTTATGATTGTTTTCCTGTGAGTCTATATTATCGAACCCGACGCAAAACTGATAGTGAATTGTAACGTTCAGCGCCTCCTAAAGACGTTACAACACTCAAATTGCGTCGAGATACAATACATCGTCCTCCAGCCGACTTGTCTAGAAGGGGATATTGCTGCCTCGGGCACCAAATGGTCCGTCTCCTGTGAGTCTAGATTTTTGAATCCGACGCAGAACTGACAGTTAATTGTAACGTTCAGGGCCTCCTAATGACTATGGAACACTCAAGTTGCGTTGCGATTCAGTACATCGTCCTCCAGCGGACAGGTCTCCAAGCGGATATTGCTGCCTCAAGCAACTTATGGTCCGTCTCCAGTGACTCTAGATTTCCGAATCCGACGCAAAACTGATAGTTAATTGTAACGTTCAGGGCCAACTAATGGCGAAGGAACACTCAAATTGCGTCGCGATCCAATACATCGTCCTCCAGCCGACTTGTCTCCAAGGGTCTATTGCTGCCTCGGGCAATACATGGTCGTTCTCCTGTGAGTCTAGATTTTCTAATCCGACGCAAAACTGATAATTAATTGTAACGTTCAGGGCCTAATAATGACGATGGAACACTCAAATACCGTCGAGATTCAATACATCGTCCTTCAGCCGACTTGTCTCCAACGGTCTATTGCTGCCTCGGGCACCTTATGGTCGTTCTCCTGTGAGTCTAGATTTTCTAATCCGACGCAAAACTGATAGTTAATTGTAACGTTCAGGGCCACCTAATGACGATGGGACACTCAAATTGCGTCGAGATTCAGTACATTGGCCTTCAGCCGACTTGTCTCCAAGGGGATATTGCTGTCTCGGGCACCATATGAACCTTCTCCTGTGAGTCTACATTTTCGAATTCGACGCAAAAATGATAGTGAATTGTAACGTTCAGCGCCTCCTAATGACGTTAGAAAACTCAAATTGCGTCGAGATTCAATACATCGGCCTCCAGCCGACTTGTCTAGAAGGGGATATTGCTGCCTCGGGCACCAATTGGTCCGTCTCCTGTGAGTCTAGATTTTTGAATCCGACACGAAACTGATAGATAATTGTAACGTTCAGAGCATCCTAATGACGATGGAACACTCAAATTGTGTCGAGAGTCAATACATCGTCCTTCAGCCGACTTGTCTCCAAGGGTCTTTTACAGCCTCGGGCACCTTATGTTCGTTCTCCTGTGAGTCTAGATTTTCACATCCGACGCAAAAATGATAGTGAATTGTAACGTTCAGCGCCTCCTAATGATGTTAGAACACTCAAATTGCGTCGAGATACTATACATCGTCCTCCAGCCGACTTGTATCCAAGGGGATATTGCTGACTCGGGCACCATATGATCCTTCTCCTGTGAGTAGATTTTCGAATCCGACGCTAAAATGATAGTTAAAAGTAAAATTCAGCGCATCCTAATGACGATGGAACACTCAAATTGCGTCGCGATCCAATACATCGACCTCCAGCCGACTTGTCTCCAAGGGTCTATTGCTGCCTCGGGCAATATATGGTCGTTCTCCTGTGAGTCTAGATTTTCTAATCCGACGCAAAACTGATAATTAATTGTAACGTTCAGGGCCTAATAATGACGATGGAACACTCAAATACCGTCGAGATTCAATAGATCCTCCTTCAGCCGACTTGCCTCCAAGGGTCTATTGCTGCCTCGGGCACCTTATGGTCGTTCTCCTGTGAGTCTAGATTTTCTAATCCGACGCAATTCTGATAGTTAATTGTAACGTTCAGGGCCACCTAATGACGATGGAACACTCAAATTGCGTCGAGATTCAGTACATTGGCCTTCAGCCGACTTGTCTCCAAGGGGATATTGCTGTCTCAGCCACCATATGAAGCTTCTCCTGTGAGTCTACATTTTCGAATCCGACGCAAAAATGATAGTGAATTGTAACGTTCAGCGCCTCCTAATGATGTTAGAACACTCAAATAGCGTCGAGATACTATACATCGTCCTCCAGCCGACATGTATCCAAGGGGATATTGCTGACTCGGGCACCATATGATCCTTCTCCTGTGAGTAGATTTTCGAATCCGACGCTAAAATGATAGTTAATTGTAACGTTCAGCGCATCCTAATGACGATGGAACACTCAAATTGCGTCGAGTTTCAATACATAGGCCACCAGCCGACTTGTCTCCAATGGTCTGATGCTGCCTCGGGCACCATATGGTCAATCTCCTGTGAGTCTAGATTTACTAATCCGACGCAAAACTGATTGTTAATTGTAAGTTCAAGGCCTCCTAGTAACGATGGAACACTCAAATTGCGTCGCGATCCAATACATCGTCCTCCAGCCGACTTGTCTCCAAGGGTCTATTGCTGCCTCGGGCACCTTATGGTCCGTCTAGAATCCGACGGAGAGCTGATAGTTATTTGTAGCCTTTAGGGCCTCCTAATGACGATGGAGCACTCAAATTGCGTCGAGATTCAGTAGATTGACCTTCAGCCGACTTGTCTTCAAGGGGATATTGCTGCATCGGGCACCTTATGGTTCGTCTCCAATAAGTCTAGATTTTCGAATCCAACACAAAACTGATAGTTAATTGTAACGTTCAGGGCCTTCTAATGACGATGGAACCTTCGAATTGCGTCGCGATCCAATACGTCGTCCTCCAGCCGACTTGTCTACAAGGGGATATTGCTGCATCGGGCTCCATGTGGTCCGTCTCCTGTGAGTTGGGATTTTCGAATCTGATTCGAAACTGATATTTAATTGTAATGTTCAGGGCCTCCTAATAATGATGGAGCATTCAAATTGCGTCGCGATTCAATACATCGTCCTCCAGCGGACTGGTGTCCAAGGGGATATTGCTGCCTCGGGCACCTTATGATCGTTCTCCTGTGAGTCTATATTTTCGAACACGACGCAAAACTGATACTTAATTGTAACGTTCAGGGCCACCTTATGCCGATGGAACACTCAAATTGCGTCGAGATTCAGTAGATTGACCTTCAGCCGACTTGTCTCCAAGGGGATATTGCTGTCTCGAGCACCATATGAACCTTCTCCTGTGAGTCTACATTTTCGAATCCGACGCATTATGATTGTTAATTGTAACGTTCAGAGCCTCCTAATGACGATGGAGCACACATATTGCGTCGCGATTCAATACATCGTCCTCCAGCGGACTGGTCTCCAAGGGGATAATGCTGCCTCGGGCACCTTTTGGTCCGTCTCCAACAAATCTAGATTTTCGAATCCAACGCAAAACTGATAGTTAATTGTAACGTTCAGGGCCTTCTAATGACGATGGAAAACTCGAATTGCGTCGCGATACAATACATCGTCCTTCTGCCGACTTGACTTCAAGTGTCTTTTGCTGCCTCGGGCACCTTATGATCGTTCTCTTGTGAATCTAGATTTTCGAACCCGACGCAAAACTGAAAGTTAATTGTAAAGTTCAGGGCCACCTAATGACGATGAACATTCAAATTGCGTCGAGATTCAATACATCGGCCTCCAGCCGACTTGTCTCCAAGGGTCTATTGCTGCCTCGGGCACCATATGGTCGTTCTCTTGTGAGTCTAGATTTACTAATCCGACGCAAAACTGATTGTTAATTGTAAGTTCAGGGCCTCCTAATGACGATGGAACACTCAAATTGCGTCGCGATTCAATACATCGTCCTCCAGCGGACTGGTGTCCAAGGGGATATTGCTGCCTCGGGCACCTTATGATCGTTCTCCTGTGAGTCTATATTATCGAACCCGACGCAAAACTGATAGTTAATTGTAACGTTCAGGGCCACCTAATGACGATGGAACACTCAAATTGCGTCGACATTCAGTACATTGGCCTTCAGCCGACTTGTCTCCAAGTGGATATTGCTGTCTCGGGCACCATATGAACCTTCTCCTGTGAGTCTACATTTTCGAATCCGACGCAAAAATGATAGTGAATTGTAACGTTCAGCGCCCCCTAATGACGTTAGAACACTCAAATTGCGTCGAGATACAATCCATCGTCCTCCAACCGACTTGTCTAGAAGGGGATATTGCTGCCTCGGGCACCAAATGGACCGTCTTCTGTGAGTCTAGATTTTTGAATCCAACGCGAAACTGATAGTTAATTGTAACGTTCAGGGCCTCCTAATGACGATGGAACACTCAAATTGCGTCGAGATTCAATATATCGTCCTCCAGCCGACTTGTAACCAATGGGATATTGTTGTCTCGGGCACCATATGTTCCTTCTCCTGTGAGCAGATTTTCGAATCCGACGCTAAAATGATGGTTAATTGTAACGTTCAGGGCCTCCTAATGACGTTGGAACACTCAAATTGCGTCGAGATTCAATACATCGGCCTCCAGCAGACTTAACTCCAAGGGGATATTGCTGCCTCGGGCACCATATGGTCCGTCTCCTGTGAGTCTAGATTTTCGAATCCGACGCAGAACTGATAGTTAATTGTAGCCTTCAGGGCCTCCTAATGACGATGGAACACTCAAATTGGGTCGAGAGTCAATACATCGACCTCCAGCCGACTTGTCTACAAGCGTCTATTGCTGCCTCGGACACCTTAAGATCGTTCTCCTGTGAGGCTAGATTTTCGAACCTGACGCAAAACTCATAGTTAATTGTTACGTTCAGGGCTACCTAATGACGATGGAACACTCAAATTGCGTCGAGATTCAATACATCGGCCTCCAGCCGACTTCTCTCCAAGGGTCTTTTACAGCCTCGGGCACCTTATGTTCGTTCTCCTGTGAGTCTAGATTTTCGAATCTGACGCATAACTGATAGTTTATTGTAACGTTCAGCGCCTCCTAGTTACGATGGAACACTCAAATTGCGTCGCAATCCAATACTTCGTCCTTCTGCCGACTTGACTTCAAGGGTCTTTTGCTGCCTCGGGCACCTTATGAACGTTCTGTTGTGAGTCTAGATTTTCGAACCCGACGCAAAACTGATAGTTAATTGTAACGTTCAGGGCCACCTAATGACGATGGAACACTCCAATTGCGTCGAGATTCAATACGTCGGCCTTCAGCCGACTTGTCTCCAAGGGGATATTGCTGTCTCGAGCACCATATGAACCTTCTCCTGTGAGTCTAGATTTTCGAATCCGACGCAAAAATGGTAGTGAATTGTAACGTTCAGCGCCTCCTAATGACGTTAGAACACTCAAATTGCGTCGAGATACAATACATCGTCCTCCAGCCGACTTGTCTCCAAGGGTCTATTGCTGACTCGGGCAATATATGGTCGTTCTCCTGTGAGTCTAGATTTTCTAATCCGACGCAATATGATAGTTAATTGTAGCCTTCAAGGCCTCCTAATGACGATGGAGCACACAAATTGCGTCGCGATTCAATACATCGTCCTCCAGCGGACTGGTCTCAAAGGGGATAATGCTGCCTCGGGCACCTTTTGGTCCGTCTCCAATAAGTCTACATTTTCGAATCCAACGCAAAACTGATAGTTAATTGTAACGTTCAGGGCCACCTAATGACGATGAACATTCAAATTGCGTCGAGATTCAATACATCGGCCTCCAGCCGACTTGTCTCCAAGGGTCTATTGCTGCCTCGGGCACCATATGGTCGTTCTCTTGTGAGTTTAGATTTACATATCCGACGCAAAACTGATTGTTAATTGTAAGTTCAGGGCCTCCTAATGACGATGGAACACTCAAATTGCGTCGCGATTCAATACATCGTCCTCCAGCGGACTGGTGTCCAAGGGGATATTGCTGCCTCGGGCACCTTATGATTGTTTTCCTGTGAGTCTATATTATCGAACCCGACGCAAAACTGATAGTGAATTGTAACGTTCAGCGCCTCCTAAAGACGTTACAACACTCAAATTGCGTCGAGATACAATACATCGTCCTCCAGCCGACTTGTCTAGAAGGGGATATTGCTGCCTCGGGCACCAAATGGTCCGTCTCCTGTGAGTCTAGATTTTTGAATCCGACGCAGAACTGACAGTTAATTGTAACGTTCAGGGCCTCCTAATGACTATGGAACACTCAAGTTGCGTTGCGATTCAGTACATCGTCCTCCAGCGGACAGGTCTCCAAGCGGATATTGCTGCCTCAAGCAACTTATGGTCCGTCTCCAGTGACTCTAGATTTCCGAATCCGACGCAAAACTGATAGTTAATTGTAACGTTCAGGGCCAACTAATGGCGAAGGAACACTCAAATTGCGTCGCGATCCAATACATCGTCCTCCAGCCGACTT
Source organism: Schistocerca serialis cubense (assembly GCF_023864345.2). NCBI lineage: Eukaryota > Metazoa > Arthropoda > Insecta > Orthoptera > Acrididae > Schistocerca > Schistocerca serialis. Next base: position 641,825,104 of record NC_064644.1, read on the forward strand.
GTCTCCAAGGGTCTATTGCTGCCTCGGGCAATACATGGTCGTTCTCCTGTGAGTCTAGATTTTCTAATCCGACGCAAAACTGATAATTAATTGTAACGTTCAGGGCCTAATAATGACGATGGAACACTCAAATACCGTCGAGATTCAATACATCGTCCTTCAGCCGACTTGTCTCCAAGGGTCTATTGCTGCCTCGGGCACCTTATGGTCGTTCTCCTGTGAGTCTAGATTTTCTAATCCGACGCAAAACTGATAGTTAATTGTAACGTTCAGGGCCACCTAATGACGATGGGACACTCAAATTGCGTCGAGATTCAGTACATTGGCCTTCAGCCGACTTGTCTCCAAGGGGATATTGCTGTCTCGGGCACCATATGAACCTTCTCCTGTGAGTCTACATTTTCGAATTCGACGCAAAAATGATAGTGAATTGTAACGTTCAGCGCCTCCTAATGACGTTAGAAAACTCAAATTGCGTCGAGATTCAATACATCGGCCTCCAGCCGACTTGTCTAGAAGGGGATATTGCTGCCTCGGGCACCAATTGGTCCGTCTCCTGTGAGTCTAGATTTTTGAATCCGACACGAAACTGATAGATAATTGTAACGTTCAGAGCATCCTAATGACGATGGAACACTCAAATTGTGTCGAGAGTCAATACATCGTCCTTCAGCCGACTTGTCTCCAAGGGTCTTTTACAGCCTCGGGCACCTTATGTTCGTTCTCCTGTGAGTCTAGATTTTCACATCCGACGCAAAAATGATAGTGAATTGTAACGTTCAGCGCCTCCTAATGATGTTAGAACACTCAAATTGCGTCGAGATACTATACATCGTCCTCCAGCCGACTTGTATCCAAGGGGATATTGCTGACTCGGGCACCATATGATCCTTCTCCTGTGAGTAGATTTTCGAATCCGACGCTAAAATGATAGTTAAAAGTAAAATTCAGCGCATCCTAATGACGATGGAACACTCAAATTGCGTCGCGATCCAATACATCGACCTCCAGCCGACTTGTCTCCAAGGGTCTATTGCTGCCTCGGGCAATATATGGTCGTTCTCCTGTGAGTCTAGATTTTCTAATCCGACGCAAAACTGATAATTAATTGTAACGTTCAGGGCCTAATAATGACGATGGAACACTCAAATACCGTCGAGATTCAATAGATCCTCCTTCAGCCGACTTGCCTCCAAGGGTCTATTGCTGCCTCGGGCACCTTATGGTCGTTCTCCTGTGAGTCTAGATTTTCTAATCCGACGCAATTCTGATAGTTAATTGTAACGTTCAGGGCCACCTAATGACGATGGAACACTCAAATTGCGTCGAGATTCAGTACATTGGCCTTCAGCCGACTTGTCTCCAAGGGGATATTGCTGTCTCAGCCACCATATGAAGCTTCTCCTGTGAGTCTACATTTTCGAATCCGACGCAAAAATGATAGTGAATTGTAACGTTCAGCGCCTCCTAATGATGTTAGAACACTCAAATAGCGTCGAGATACTATACATCGTCCTCCAGCCGACATGTATCCAAGGGGATATTGCTGACTCGGGCACCATATGATCCTTCTCCTGTGAGTAGATTTTCGAATCCGACGCTAAAATGATAGTTAATTGTAACGTTCAGCGCATCCTAATGACGATGGAACACTCAAATTGCGTCGAGTTTCAATACATAGGCCACCAGCCGACTTGTCTCCAATGGTCTGATGCTGCCTCGGGCACCATATGGTCAATCTCCTGTGAGTCTAGATTTACTAATCCGACGCAAAACTGATTGTTAATTGTAAGTTCAGGGCCTCCTAGTAACGATGGAACACTCAAATTGCGTCGCGATCCAATACATCGTCCTCCAGCCGACTTGTCTCCAAGGGTCTATTGCTGCCTCGGGCACCTTATGGTCCGTCTAGAATCCGACGGAGAGCTGATAGTTATTTGTAGCCTTTAGGGCCTCCTAATGACGATGGAGCACTCAAATTGCGTCGAGATTCAGTAGATTGACCTTCAGCCGACTTGTCTTCAAGGGGATATTGCTGCATCGGGCACCTTATGGTTCGTCTCCAATAAGTCTAGATTTTCGAATCCAACACAAAACTGATAGTTAATTGTAACGTTCAGGGCCTTCTAATGACGATGGAACCTTCGAATTGCGTCGCGATCCAATACGTCGTCCTCCAGCCGACTTGTCTACAAGGGGATATTGCTGCATCGGGCTCCATGTGGTCCGTCTCCTGTGAGTTGGGATTTTCGAATCTGATTCGAAACTGATATTTAATTGTAATGTTCAGGGCCTCCTAATAATGATGGAGCATTCAAATTGCGTCGCGATTCAATACATCGTCCTCCAGCGGACTGGTGTCCAAGGGGATATTGCTGCCTCGGGCACCTTATGATCGTTCTCCTGTGAGTCTATATTTTCGAACACGACGCAAAACTGATACTTAATTGTAACGTTCAGGGCCACCTTATGCCGATGGAACACTCAAATTGCGTCGAGATTCAGTAGATTGACCTTCAGCCGACTTGTCTTCAAGGGGATATTGCTGTCCCGGGCACCATATAAACCTTCTCCTGTGAGTCAACATTTTCGAATCCGACGCAAAAATGATAGTGAATTGTAACGTTCAGCGCCTCCTAATGGCGAAGGAACACTCAAATTGCGTCGCGATCCAATACATCGTCCTCCAGCCGACTTGTCTCCATGGGTCTAATGCTGCCTCGGGCACTTTATGATCGTTCTCTTGTGAGTCTTGATTTTCGAACCCGACGCAAAACTGATAGTTAATTGTGACGTTCAGGGCCACCTAATGACGATGAACATTCAAATTGCGTCGAGATTCAATACATCGGCCTCGAGCCGACTTGTCTCCAAGGGTCTATTGCTGACTCGGGCAATATATGGTTGTTCTGTTGTGAGTCTAGATTTTCGAACCCGACGCAAAACTGATAGTTAATTGTAACGTTCAGAGCATCCTAATGACGATGGAACACTCAAATTGTGTCGAGAGTCAATACATCGTCCTTCAGCCGACTTGTCTCCAAGGGTCTTTTACAGCCTCGGGCACCTTATGTTCGTTCTCCTGTGAGTCTAGATTTTCACATCCGACGCAAAAATGATAGCGAATTGTAACGTTCAGCGCCTCCTAATGATGTTAGAACACTCAAATTGCGTCGAGATACTATACATCGTCCTCCAGCCGACTTGTATCCAAGGGGATATTGCTGACTCGGGCACCATATGATCCTTCTCCTGTGAGTAGATTTTCGAATCCGACGCTAAAATGATAGTTAATTGTAAAATTCAGCGCATCCTAATGACGATGGAACACTCAAATTGCGTCGCGATCCAATACATCGACCTCCAGCCAACTTGTCTCCAAGGGTCTATTGCTGCCTCGGGCAATATATGGTCGTTCTCCTGTGAGTCTAGATTTTCTAATCCGACGCAAAACTGATAATTAATTGTAACGTTCAGGGCCTAATACTGACGATGGAACACTCAAATACCGTCGAGATTCAATAGATCCTCCTTCAGCCGACTTGCCTCCAAGGGTCAATTGCTGCCTCGGGCACCTTATGGTCGTTCTCCTGTGAGTCTTGATTTTCTAATCCGACGCAATTCTGATAGTTAATTGTAACGTTCAGGGCCACCTAATGACGATGGAACACTCAAATTGCGTCGAGATTCAGTACATTGGCCTTCAGCCGACTTGTCTCCAAGGGGATATTGCTGTCTCAGCCACCATATGAAGCTTCTCCTGTGAGTCTACATTTTCGAATCCGACGTAAAAATGATAGTGAATTGTAACGTTCAGCGCCTCCTAGTGACGTTAGAACACTCACATTGCGTCGAGATACAATACATCGTCCTCCAGCCGACTTGTCTAGAAGGGGATATTGCTGCCTTGTTCACCAAATGGTCCGTCTCCTGTGAGTCTAGATTTTTGAATCCGACGCGAAACTGATAGTTAATTGTAACGTTCAGGGCCACCTAATGACGATGGAACACTCAAATTGCGTCGAGATTCAGTACATCGGCCTTCAGCCGACTTGTCTCCAAGGGGATATTGCTGTCTCGGTCACCATTTGATCCTTCTCCTGTGAGTCTAGATTTTCGAATCCGACGCAAAAATGATAGTGAATTGTAACGTTCAGCGCCTCCTAATGATGTTAGAACACTCAAATTGCGTCGAGATACTATACATCGTCCTCCAGCCGACTTGTATCCAAGGGGATATTGCTGACTCGGGCACCATATGATCCTTCTCCTGTGAGTATATTTTCGAATCCGACGCTAAAATGATAGTTAATTGTAACGTTCAGCGCATCCTAATGACGATGGAACACTCAAATTGCGTCGAGTTTCAATACATAGGCCACCAGCCGACTTGTCTCCAATGGTCTGATGCTGCCTCGGGCACCATATGGTCAATCTCCTGTGAGTCTAGATTTACTAATCCGACGCAAAACTGATTGTTAATTGTAAGTTCAGGGCCTCCTAGTAACGATGGAACACTCAAATTGCGTCGCGATCCAATACATCGTCCTCCAGCCGACTTGTCTCCAAGGGTCTATTGCTGCCTCGGGCACCTTATGGTCCGTCTAGAATCCGACGGAGAGCTGATTGTTAATTGTAGCCTTTAGGGCCTCCTAATGACGATGGAGCACTCAAATTGCGTCGAGATTCAGTAGATTGACCTTCAGCCGACTTGTCTTCAAGGGGATATTGCTGCATCGGGCACCTTATGGTTCGTCTCCAATAAGTCTAGATTTTCGAATCCAACACAAAACTGATAGTTAATTGTAACGTTCAGGGCCTTCTAATGACGATGGAACACTCGAATTGCGTCGCGATCCAATACGTCGTCCTTCTGCCGACTTGACTTCAAGGGTCTTTTGCTGCCTCGGGCACCTTATGATCGTTCTCTTGTGAGTCTAGATTTTCGAACCCGACGCAAAACTGATAGTTAATTGTAACGTTCAGGGCCACCTAATGACGATGAACATTCAAATTGCGTCGAGATTCAATACATCGGCCTCCAGCCGACTTGTCTCCAAGGGTCTATTGCTGCCTCGGGCACCATATGGTCGTTCTCCTGTGAGTCTAGATTTACTAATCCGACTCAAAACTGATTGTTAATTGTAAGTTCAGGGCCTCCTAATGACGATGGAACACTCAAATTGCGTCGAGATTCAATACATCGTCCTCCAGCCGACTTGTCTACAAGGGGCTATTGCTGCATGTGGTCCGTCTCCTGTGAGTTGGGATTTTCGAATCTGATTCGAAACCGATATTTAATTGTAATGTTCAGGGCCTCCTAATGATGATGGAGCATTCAAATTGCGTCGCGATTCAATACATCGTCCTCCAGCGGACTGGTGTCCAAGGGGATATTGCTGCCTCGGGCACCTTATGATCGTTCTCCTGTGAGTCTATATTTTCGAACCCGACGCAAAACTGATACTTAATTGTAACGTTCAGGGCCACCTTATGACGATGGAACACTCAAATTGCGTCGAGATTCAGTAGATTGACCTTCAGCCGACTTGTCTTCAAGGGGATATTGCTGTCCCGGGCACCATATAAACCTTCTCCTGTGAGTCAACATTTTCGAATCCGACGCAAAAATGATAGTGAATTGTAACGTTCAGCGCCTCCTAATGGCGAAGGAACACTCAAATTGCGTCGCGATCCAATACATCGTCCTCCAGCCGACTTGTCTCCATGGGTCTAATGCTGCCTCGGGCACTTTATGATCGTTCTCTTGTGAGTCTAGATTTTCGAACCCGACGCAAAACTGATAGTTAATTGTGACGTTCAGGGCCACCTAATGACGATGAACATTCAAATTGCGTCGAGATTCAATACATCGGCCTCCAGCCGACTTGTCTCCAAGGGTCTATTGCTGACTCGGGCAATATATGGTTGTTCTGTTGTGAGTCTAGATTTTCGAACCCGACGCAAAACTGATAGTTAATTGTAACGTTCAGGGCCACCTAATGACGATGGAACACTCAAATTGCGTCGAGATACAGTACATCGGCCTTCAGCCGACTTGTCTCCAAGGGGATATTGCTGTCTCGGTCACCATTTGATCCTTCTCCTGTGAGTCTAGATTTTCGAATCCGACGCAAAAATGATAGTGAATTGTAACGTTCAGCGCCTCCTAATGATGTTAGAACACTCAAATTGCGTCGAGATACTATACATCGTCCTCCAGCCGACTTGTATCCAAGGGGATATTGCTGACTCGGGCACCATATGATCCTTCTCCTGTGAGTATATTTTCGAATCCGACGCTAAAATGATAGTTAATTGTAACGTTCAGCGCATCCTAATGACGATGGAACACTCAAATTGCGTCGCGATCCAATACATCGTCCTCCAGCCGACTTGTCTCCAAGGGTCTATTGCTGCCTCGGGCAGCTTATGGTTGTTCTCCTGTGAGTCTAGATTTTCTAATCCGACGCAAAACTGATTGTTAATTGTAAGTTCAGGGCCTCCTAATGACGATGGAACACTCAAATTGCGTCGCGATTCAATTATCGTCCTCCAGCGGACTGGTCTCTAGGGGATAATGCTGCCTCGGGCACCTTATGGTCCATCTAGAATCCGACGGAGAGCTGATAGTTAATTGTAGCCTTCAGGGCCTCCTAATGACGATGGAGCACTCAAATTGCGTCGCGATTCAATACATCGTCCTCCAGCGAACTGGTCTCCAAGGGGATAATGCTGCCTCGGGCACCTTATGGTCCGTCTCCAATAAGTCTAGATTTTCGAATCCAACACAAAACTGATACTTAATTGTAACGTTCAGGGCCTTCTAATGACGATGGAACACTCGAATTGCGTCGCGATCCAATACGTCGTCCTTCTGCCGACTTGACTTCAAGGGTCTTTTGCTGCCTCGGGCACCTTATGATCGTTCTCTTGTGAGTCTAGATTTTCGAACCCGACGCAAAACTGATAGTTAATTGTAACGTTCAGGGCCACCTAATGACGATGAACATTCAAATTGCGTCGAGATTCAATACATCGGCCTCCAGCCGACTTGTCTCCAAGGGTCTATTGCTGCCTCGGGCACCATATGGTCGTTCTCCTGTGAGTCTAGATTTACTAATCCGACTCAAAACTGATTGTTAATTGTAAGTTCAGGGCCTCCTAATGACGATGGAACACTCAAATTGCGTCGAGATTCAATACATCGTCCTCCAGCCGACTTGTCTACAAGGGGATATTGCTGCATGTGGTCCGTCTCCTGTGAGTTGGGATTTTCGAATCTGATTCGAAACCGATATTTAATTGTAATGTTCAGGGCCTCCTAATGATGATGGAGCATTCAAATTGCGTCGCGATTCAATACATCGTCCTCCAGCGGACTGGTGTCCAAGGGGATATTGCTGCCTCGGGCACCTTATGATCGTTCTACTGTGAGTCTATATTTTCGAACCCGACGCAAAACTGATACTTAATTGTAACGTTCAGGGCCACCTTATGACGATGGAACACTCAAATTGCGTCGAGATTCAGTACATTGGCCTTCAGCCGACTTGTCTCCAAGGGGATATTGCTGTCCCGGGCACCATATGAACCTTCTCCTGTGAGTCAACATTTTCGAATCCGACGCAAAAATGATAGTGAATTGTAACGTTCAGCGCCTCCTAATGACGTTAGAACACTCAAATTGCGTCGAGATACAATACATCGAACTCCAGCCAACTTGTCTAGAAGGGGATATTGCTGCCTCGGGCACCAAATGGTTCGTCTCCTGTGAGTCGGGATTTTCGAATCCGACGCAGAACTGATAGTTAATTGTAACGTTCAGGGCCTCCTAATCACGATGGAACACTCAAGTTGCGTCGCGATTCAATACATCGTCCACCAGCGGACAGGTCTCCAAGGGGATATTGCTGCCTCGGGCAACTTATAGTCCGTCTCCAGTGACTCTAGATTTTCGAATCCGACGCTAAACTGATAGTTAATTGTAACGTTCAGGGCCTCCTAATGGCGAAGGAACACTCAAATTGCGTCGCGATCCAACACATCGTCCTCCAGCCGACTTGTCTCCATGGGTCTATTGCTGCCTCGGGCACTTTATGATCGTTCTCCTGTGAGTCTAGATTTTCTAATCCGACGCAAAACTGATTGTTAATTGTAACGTTCAGGGCCTCTTAATGACGATGGAACACTCAAATTGCGTCGAGATTCAATACATCAGCCTCCAGCCGACTTAACTCCAAGGGGATATTGCTGCCTTGGGCACCATATGGTCCTTCTCCTGTGAGTCTAGAATTTCGAATCCGACGCAGAACTGATAGTTAATTTTAGCCTTCAGGGCCTCCTAATGACGATGGAACACTCAAATTGCGTCGAGATTCAATACATCGTTCTCCAGCGGACTGGTCTCCAAGGGGATATTGCTGCCTCGGGCACCTTATTGTCGGGATCCGGTAAGACTAGATTTTCGAATCCGACACAAAACTGATAGTTAATTGTAACGTTCAGGCCCTCCTAACGACGATGGAACACTCAAATTGCGTCGCGATCCAATACATCGTCCTTCTGCCGACTTGAATTCAAGGGTCTTTTGCTGCCTGGGGCACCTTATGATCGTTCTCTTGTGAGTCTAGATTTTCGAACCCGACGCAAAACTGATAGTTAATTGTAACGTTCAGGGCCACCTAATGACGATGAACATTCAAATTGCGTCGAGATTCAATACATCGGCCTCCAGCCGACTTGTCTCCAAGGGTCAATTGCTGACTCGGGCAATATATGGTCGTTCTCGTGTGAGTCTAGATTTTCTAATCCGACGCAATGTGATTGTTAATTGTAACGTTCAGGGCCCCCTAAAGACGATGGAACACTCAAATTGCGTCGAGATTCAATACATCGGCCTCCAGCTGACTTGTCTCCAAGGAACTATTGCTGCCTCGGGCACCATATGGTCGTTCTCCTGTGAGATTTACTAATCCGACGCAAAACTGATTGTTAATTGTAAGTTCAGGGCCTCCTAATGACGATGGAACACCCAAATTGCGTCGAGATTCAATATATCGTCCTCCAGCCGACTTGTATCCAAGGGGATATTGTGGTCTCGGGCACCGTTTGTACCTTCCCCTGTAAGTAGATTTTCGAATCCGACGCTAAACAGATAGTTAATTGTAACGTTCAGGGCCTCCTAATGACGATGGAACACTCAAATTACGTCGAGTGTCTATACATCGACCTCCAGCCGACTTGTCTACAAGGGGATATTGCTGCATCGGGCTCCATGTGGTCCGTCTTCTGTGAGTCGGAATTTTCGAATCTGACGCGAAACTGATATTTAATTGTAACATTCAGGACCTCTTAATGACGATGGAACGTTCAAATTGCGTCGCGATTCAATACATCGTCCTCCAGCGGACTGGTGTCCAAGCGGATATTGCTGCCTCGGGCACCTTATAGTCAGTCTCCAGTAAGTGTAGATTTTCGAATCCGACGAAAAACCGATAGTTAATTGTAATATTCAGGGCCTCCTAATGACGATGGAACAGTCAAATTGCGTCGAGAGTCAAAACATCGACTTCCAACCGTCTTGTCTACAAGGGGATATTGCTGCCTCGGGCTCCATGTGGTTGGTCTCCTGTGAGTCGGGATTTTCGAATCCGACGCGGAACTGATATTTAATTCTAACGTTCAGCGCATCCTAATGACGATGGAACACTCCAGCCGACTTGTCTCCAATGGTCTGACGCTGCCTCGGGCGCCATATGGTCGTTCTCCTGTGAGTCTAGATTTTCGAATCCGACGCAGAACTGATAGTTAATTGTAACGTTCAGCGCCTCCTAATGACGATGGAACACTCAAATTGCGTCGAGAGTCAATACATCGACTTCCAGCCGACTTGTCTACAAGGGGAAATTGCTGCCTCGGGCTCCATGTGGTTCGTCTTCTTTGAGTCGGGATTTTCGAATCCGACGCGGAACTGATAGTTAATTGTAAAGTTCAGCGCATCCTAATGACGATGGAGCACTCAAATTGCGTCGAGATTCAATACATAGGCCTCCAGCCGACTTATCTCCAATGGACTGACGCTGCCTCGGGCACCATATGGTCGTTCTCCTGTGAGTCTAGATTTAATAATCCGACGCAAAACTGATTGTTAATTGTAAGTTCAGGGCCTCCTAGTTACGATGGAACACTCAAATTGCGTCGCGATCCAATACATCATCCTCCAGCCGATTTGTCTCCAAGGGTCTATTGCTGCCTCGGGCAATATATGGTCGTTCTCCTGTGAGTCTAGATTTTCTAATCCGACGCAAAAGTGATTAGTAATTGTAACGTTCAGGGCGTAATAATGACGATGGAACACTATAATTGCGTCGAGATTCAATATATCGTCCTCCGGCCGACTTGTATCCAGGGGATATTGCTGTCTCGGGCACCATGTGATCCTTCTCCTGTGAGTAGATTTTCGAATCCGACGCTAAAATGATAGTTAATTGTAACGTTCAGGGCCTCCTAATGACGATGGAACAGTCAAATACCGTCGAGATTCAATACATCGTCCTTCTGCCGACTTGTCTCCAAGGGTCTATTGCTGCCTCGGGCACCTTATGGTCGTTCTCCAGTGAGTCTAGATATTCCAATCCGACGCAGAACTGATAGTTAATTGTAACGTTCAGGGCCTCCTAATGACGATGGAACACTCAAATTGCGTCGAGATTCAATACATCGTCCTTCAGCCGACTTGTCTAGAAAGGGTCTATTGCAGCCTCGAGCACCTTATGGTCGTTCTCCTGTGAGTCTAGATTTTCGAATCCGACGCAAAACTGATTGTTAATTGTAAGTTCAGGGCCTCCTAATGACGATGGAACACTCAAATTGCGTCAAGATTCAATACATCGTCCTTCAGCCGACTTGTCTAGAAAGGGTCCATTGCAGCCTCGAGCACCTTATGGTCGTTCTCCTGTGAGTCTAGATTTTCTAATCCGACACAAAACTGATAGTTAATTGTAACTTTCAGGGCCTCCTAATGACGATGGAACACTCAAATTGCGTCGCGATTCAATACATCGTCCTCCAGCGGACTGGTCTCCAAGGGGATAATGCGGCCACGCGCACCTGATGGTCCGCCTCCAGTAAGTCAAGATTTTCGAATCCGACGCAAAACTGATAGTTAATTGTAACGTTCAGGGCCTTCTAATGACGATGGAACACTCAAATTGCGTCGCGATCCAATACATCGTTCTTCTGCCGACTTGTCTCCAAGGGTCTTTTGCTGCCTCGGGCACCTTATGATCGTTCTCCTGTGAGTCTAGATTTTCGAACCCGACGCAAAACTGATGGTTAATTCTAACGTTCAGGGCCACCTAATGACGATGGAACATTCAAATTGCGTCGAGATTCAATACATCGGCCTCCAGCCGACTTGTCTCCTAGGGTCTATTGCTGCCTCGGGCACCATATGGTCGTTCTCCTCTGAGTCTAGATTTACTAATCCGACGCAAAACTGATTGTTAATTGTAAGTTCAGGGCCTCCTAATGACGATGGAACACTCAAATTGCATCGAGATTCAATATATCGTCCCCCAGCCGACTTGTATATAACGGGATATTGCTGACTCGGGCACCAAATGGTCCGTCTCCTGTGAGTCTAGATTTTCAAATCCGACGCACAACTGATAGTTAATTGTAGCCTTCAGGGCCTCCTAATGACGATGGAACACTCAAATTGCGTCGAGATTCAATACATCGGCCACCAGCCGACTTACCTCCAAGGGGATATTGCTGCCTCGGGCACCATATGGTCCGTCTCCTGTGAGTCTAGATTTTCGAATCTAGTCGATACATAGGCCTCCAGCCGACTTGTCTCCAATGGTCTGACGCTGCCTCCGGCACCATATGGTCGTTCTCCTGTGAGTCTAGATTTACTAATCCGACGCAAAACTGATTGTTAATTGTAAGTTCAGGACCTCCTAGTTACGATGGAACACTCAAATTGCGTCGAGATTCAATACATCGTCCTTCAGCCGACTTGTCTCCAAGGGTCTATTGCTGCCTCGGTACCTTATGGTCGTTCTCCTGTGAGTCTAGATTTTCGAATCCGACGCAAAACTGATAGTTAATTGTAACGTTCAGGCCCACCTAATGACGATGGAACATTCAAATTGCGTCAAGATTCAATACATCGGCCTCCAGCCGACTTGTCTCCAAGGATCTATTGCTGCCTCGGGCACCATATGGTCGTTCTCCTGTCAGGTTTACTAATCCGACGCAAAACTGATAGTTAATTGTAAGTTTAGGGCGTCCTAATGACGATGGAACACTCAAATTGCGTCGAGATTCAATACATCGACCTCCAGCCGACTTGTCTCCAAGGGTCTATTGCTGCCTGGGGCAATTTATGGTCGTTCTCCTGTGAGTCTAGATTTTCTAATCCGACCAAAAACTGATTATTAATTGTAACGTTCAAGGCCTAATAATGACGATGGAACACTCAAATTGCATCGAGATTGAATTTATCGTCCTCCGGCCGACTTGTATCCAGGAGATATTGCTGTTTCGGGCACCATATGTTCCTTCTCCTGTGAGTAGATTTTCGAATCCGACGCTAAACTGATCGTTAATTGTAACGCTCAGGGCCTCCTAATGACGATGGAACAGTCAAATACCGTCGAGATTCAATACATCGGCCTCAAGCCGACTTGTCTCCAAGGGTCTAATGCTGCCTCGGGCACCTTATGGTCGTTCGCCTGTGAGTCTAGATTTTCGAACCCAACGCAAAACTGATAGTTAATTGTAACGTTCAGGGCCACCTAATGACGATGGAACATTCAAATTGCGTCGAGAGTCAATACATCGACCTCCAGCCGACTTGTCTACAAGGGGATATTGCTGCCTCGGGCTCCATGTGTTTCGTCTCCTGTGAGTCGGGATTCTCGAATCCGACGCGGAACTGATAGTTAATTGTAAAGTTCAGCGCATCCTAATGACGATGGAACACTCAAATTGCGTCGAGATTCAATACATAGGCCTCCAGCCGACTTGTCTCCAATGGTCTGACGCTGCCTCGGGCACCATATGGTCGTTCTCCTGTGGGTCTAGATTTACTAATCCGACGCAAAACTGATTGTTAATTGTAAGTTCAGGGCCTCCTAGTTACGATGGAACACGCAAATTGCGTCGCGATCCAATACATCGTCCTCCAGCCGACTTGTCTCCAAGGGTCTATTGCTGCCTCGGGCAATATAAGGTCGTTTTCCAGTGAGTCTAGATTTTCTAATCCGACGCAAAACTGATTATTAATTGTAACGTTCAGGGCCTAATAATGACGATGGAACACTATAATTGCGTCGAGATTCAATATATTGTCCTCCGGCCGACTTGTATCCAGGGGATATTGCTGTCTCGGTCACCATGTGATCATTCTCCTGTGAGTAGATTTTCGAATCCGACGCTAAAATGTTAGTTAATTATAACGTTCAGGGCCTCCTAATGACGATGGAACACACAAATACCGTCGAGATTCAATACATCGTCCTTCTGCCGACTTGTCTCCAAGGGTCTATTGATGCCTCGGGCACCTTATGGTCGTTCTCCTGTGAGTCTAGATTTTCGAATCCGACGCAGAACTGATAGTTAATTGTAACGTTCAGGGCCTCCTAATGACGATGGAACACTCAAATTGCGTCGAGATTCAATGCATCGTCCTTTAGCCGACTTGTCTAGAAAGGGTCTATTGCAGCCTCGAGCACCTTATGGTCGTGATGGAACACTCAAATTGCGTCGAGATTCAATACATCGTCCTTCAGCCGAATTGTCTCCAAGGGTCTATTGCTGCCTCGGCACCTTATGGTCGTTCTCCTGAGAGATTTACTAATCCGTTGCAAAACTGATTGTTAATTGTAAGTTCAGGGCCTCGTAATGACGATGGAACACTCAAATTGCGTCGAGATTCAATACATCGTCCTTCAGCCGAATTGTCTCCAAGGGTCTATTGCTGCCTCGGCACCTTATGGTCGTTCTCCTGAGAGATTTACTAATCCGACGCAAAACTGATTGTTAATTGTAAGTTCAGGGCCTCCTAATGACGATGGAACACTCAAATTGCGTCGAGATTCAATATATCGTCCTCCAGCCGACTTGTATCCAAGGGGATATTGTTGTCTCGGGCACCATTTGTACCTTCCCCTGTAAGTAGATTTTCGAATCCGACGCTAAACTGATAGTTAATTGTAACGTTCAGCGCATCCTAATGACGATGGAACACTCCAGCCGACTTGTCTCCAATGGTCTGACGCTGCCTCGGGCACCATATGGTCGTTCTCCTGTGAGTCTAGATTTACTAATCCGACGCAAAACTGATTGTTAATTGTAAGTTCAGGGCCTCCTAGTTACGATGGAACACTCAAATTGCGTCGCGATCCAATACATCGTCCTTCAGCCGACTTGTCTAGAAAGGCTCTATTGCAGCTTCGAGCACCTTATGGTCGTTCTCCTGTGAGTCTAGATTTTCTAATCCGACGCAAAACTGATTGTTAATTGTAACGTTCAGGGCCTCCTAATGACGATGGAACACTCAAATTGCGTCGAGATTCAATACATCGTCCTTCAGCCGACTTGTCTCCAAGGGTCTATTGCTGCCTCAGCACCTTATGGTCGTTCTCCTGTGAGTCTAGATTTTCTAATCCGACGCAAAACTGATTGTTAATTGTAACGTTCAGGGCCTCCTAATGACGATGGAACACTCAAATTGCGTCGAGATTCAATATATCGTCCTCCAGCAGACTTGTATCCAAGGCTTGTTGTCTCGGGCACCATTTGTACCTTCCCCTGTGAGTAGATTTTCGAATCCGACGCTAAACTGATATTTAATTGTAACATTCAGGGCCTCCTAATGACGATGGATCATTCAAATTGCGTCGCGATCCAATACATCGTCCTCCAGCGGACTGGTGTCCAAGGGGATATTGCTGCCTCGGGCACCTTATGGTCGTTCCCTGTGAGTTTAGAGTATCGATACCGACGCAAAACGGATAGTTAATTGTAACGATCAGGGCTTCCTAATGACGATGGAACTCTCAAATGGCGTCGAGATTCAATTCATCGTCCTCTAGCCCACTTGTCACCAATGGGATATTGCTGTCTCGGGCACCATATGGTCCGTCTCCTGTGAGTCTAGATTTTCGAAGCCGACGCAGAACTGACAGTTAATTGTAACGTTCAGGGCCTCCTGATGACGATGGAACACTCAAATTGCGTCGAGATTCAATACATCGTCCTTCAGCCGACTTGTCTAGAAAGGGTCTATTGCAGCTTCGAGCACCTTACGGTCGTTCTCCTGTGAGTCTAGATTTTCTAATCCGACGCAAAACTGATTGTTAATTGTAACGTTCAGGGCCTCCTAATGACAATGGAACACTTAAATTGCGTCGAGATTCAATACATCGTCCTCCAGCCGACTTGTATCCAAGGGGATATTGCTGACTCGGGCACTATAAGATCCTTCTCCTGTGAGTAGATTTTCGAATCCGACGCAAAATGATAGTGAATTGTAACGTTCAGCGCCTCCTAATGATGTTAGAACACTCAAATTGCGTCGAGATACAATACATCGTCCTCCAGCCGACTTGTATCCAAGGGGATATTGCTGACTCGGGCACCATAAGATCCTTCTCCTGTGAGTAGATTTTCGAATCCGACGCAAAAATGATAGTTAATTGTAACGTTCAGCGCATCCTAATGACGATGGAACACTCAAATTGCGCCGAGATTCAATACATAGGCCTCCAGCCGACTTCTCTCCAATGGTCTATTGCTGACTCGGGCTATATATGGTCGTTCTCCTGTGAGTCTAGATTTTCTAATCCGACGCAAAACTGATTGTTAATTGCAACGTTCAGGCCCTCCTAATGACGATGGAACACTCAAATTGCGTCGAGATTCAATACATCGGCCTCCAGCCGACCTAACTCCAATGGGATATTGCTGCCTCGGGCACCATATGATCCTTCCCCTGTGAGTAGATTTTCGAATCCGACACTAAAATGATAGTTAATTGTAACGTTCAGCGCATCCTAATGACGATGGAACACTCAAATTGCGTCGCGATCCAATACATCGTCCTCCAGCTGACTTGTCTCCAAGGGTCTATTGCTGACTCGGGCTATATATGGTCGTTCTCCTGTGAGTCTAGATTTTCTAATCCGACGCAAAACTGTTTATTAATTGTAACGTTCAGGGCCTAAGAATGACGATGGAACACTCAAATACCGTCGAGGTTCAATATATCGTCTTTCAGCCGACTTGTCTAAAAGTGTCTATTGCTGCCTCGGGCACCTTATGGTCGTTCTCCTGTGAGTCAAGATTTTCTAATCCGACGCAAAACTGATAGTTAATTGTAACGTTCAGGGCCTTCTAATGACGATGGAACACTCAAATTGCGTCTCGATTCAATACATCGTCCTCCAGCGGACTGGTGTCCAAGGGGATATTGCTGCCTCGGGCACCTTATGTTCGTTCTCCTGTGAGTCTAGATTTTCGAATCCGACGGAAAAATAATAGTTAATTGTAACGTTCATGTCCTACTAATGACGATGGAACACTCAAATTGCGTCGCGATCCAATACATCGTCCTCCAGCCGACTTGTCTCCAAGCGTCTATTGCTGCCTCGGGCACCTTATGATCGTTCTCCTGTGAGGCTAGATTTTCGAACCTGGCGCAAAACTCATAGTTAATTGTAACGTTCATGGCCACCTAATGACGATGGAACACTCAAATTGCGTCGAGATTCAATATATCGGCCTCCAGCCAACTTGTCTCCAACGGGATATTGCTGTCTCGGGCACCATATGATCCTTCTCCTGTGAGTCTAGATTTTCGAATCCGACGCAAAAATGATAGTGAATTGTAACGTTCAGCGCCTCCTAATGATGTTAGAACACTCAAATTGCGTCGAGATACAATACATCGTCCTCCAGCCGACTTGTATCCAAGGGGATATTGCTGACTCGGGCACCATAAGATCCTTCTCCTGTGAGTAGATTTTCGAATCCGACGCAAAAATGATAGTTAATTGTAATGTTCAGCGCATCCTAATGACGATGGAACACTCAAATTGCGTCGAGATTCAATACATAGGCCTCCAGCCGACTTGTCTCCAATGGTCTGAAGCTGCCTCGGGCACCATACGGTTGTTCTCCTGTGAGTCTAGATTTACTAATCCGACGCAAAAATGATACTTAATTGTAACGTTCAGAGCGTCCTAATGACGATGGAACACTCAAATTGTGTCGAGAGGCAATACATCGTCCTCCAGCCGACTTGTCTCCAAGGGTCTTTTGCAGCCTCGGGCACCTTATGTTCGTTCTCATGTGAGTCTAGATTTTCGAATCCGACGCAAAAATGATAGTTAATTGTAACGTTCATGTCCTCCTAATGAAGATGGATCACTCATATTGCGTCGAGATTCAATACATCGGCCTCCAGCCGACTTGTCTCCAATGGTCTGATGCTGCCTCGGGCAGCTTATGGTCGTACTGCTGTGAGTCTAGATTTTCGAATCCGACGCATAACTGATAGTCTATTGTAACCTTCAGCGCCTCCTAGTTACGATGGAACACTCAAATTGCGTCGCGATCCAATACTTCGTCCTTCTGCCGACTTGACTTCAATGGTCTTTTGCTGCTTCGAGCACCTTATGATCGTTCTCTTGTGAGTCTAGATTTTCTAATCCGACGCAAAACTGATTATTAATTGTTACGTTCAGGGCCTAATAATGACGATGGAACACTCAAATACCGTCGAGATTCAATACATCGTCCTCCAGCGGACTGGTGTCCAAGGGGATATTGCTGCCTCGGGCACCTTATGTTCGTTCTCCTGTGAGTCTAGATTTACTAATCCGACGCAATACTGATTGTTAATTGTAAGTTCAGGGCCTCCTAATGACGATGGAACACTCAAATTGCGTCGAGATTCAGTACATCGGCCTTCAGCCGACTTGTCTCCAAGGGGATATTGCTGTCTCGGTCACCATATGATCCTTCTCCTGTGAGGCTAGATTTTCGTATCCGACGCAAAAATGATAGTGAATTGTAACGTTCAGCGCCTCCTAATGATGTTAGAACACTCAAATTGCGTCGAGATACAATACATCGTCCTCCAGCCGACTTGTATCCAAGGGGAAATTGCTGACTCGAGCACCATAAGATCCTTCTCCTGTGAGTAGATTTTCGAAACCGACGCTAAAATGATAGTTAATTGTAACGTTCAGCGCATCCTAATGACGATGGAACACTCAAATTTCGTCGCGATCCAATACATCGTCCTCCAGCCGACTTGTCTCCAAGGGTCTATTGCTGACTCGGGCACCTTATGGTCGTTCTCCTGTGAGTCTAGATTTTCGAAGCCGACGCAGAACTGATAGTTAATTGTAACGTTCAGGGCCTCCTAATGACGATGGAACACTCAAATTGCGTCGAGATACAATACATCTTCCTCCAGCCGACTTGTCTAGAAGGGGATATTACTGCCTCGGGCACCAAATTGCCGTCTCCTGTGAGTCTAGATTTTTGAATCCGACGCGAAACTGATAGTTAATTGTAGCTTTCAGGGCCTCCTAATGACGATGGAACAGTCAAATTGCGTCGAGAGTCAATACATCGGCCTCCAGCCGACCTGTCTCCAAGGGGCTATTGCTGCCTCGGGCACCATATGGTCGTTCTCCTGTGAGTCTAGATTTACTAATCCGACGCAAAACTGATTGTTAATTGTAAGTTCAGGGCCTCCTAATGACGATGGAACACTCAAATTGCGTCGAGATTCAGTACATCGGCCTTCAGCCGACTTGTCTCCAAGGGGATATTGCTGTCTCGGTCACCATATGATCCTTCTCCTGTGAGTCTACATTTTCGAATCCGACGCAAAAGTGATAGTGAATTGTAACGTTCAGCGCCTCCTAATGACGTTAGAACACTCAAATTGCGTCGAGATACAAAACATCGTCCTCCAGCCGACTTGTCTAGAAGTGGATATTGCTGCCTCGGGCACCAAATGGTCCGTCTCCTGTGAGTCTACATTTTTGAATCCGACGCGAAACTGATAGTTAATTGTAACGTTCAGGGCCTCCTAATGACGATGGAACAGTCAAATTGCGTCGAGAGTCAATACATCGACCTCCAACCGTCTTGTCTACAAGGGGATATTGCTGCCTCGGGCTCCATGTGGTTCGTCTCCTGTGAGTCGGGATTTTCGAATCAGACGCGAAACTGATAGTTAATTGTAACGTTCAGGGCCTCCTAATGACGATGGAGCTTTCAAATTGCATCGCGATCAATACATCGTCCAGCAGCGGACTGGTCCCCAAGGGGATATAGCTGCATCGCTCATCTTATGGTCCGTATCCAGTGAGTCGGGATTTTCGAATACGACGAAAAACTGATAGTTAATTGTAACATTCAGGGCCTCCTAATGACGATGGAACACTCAAATTGTGTCGCCATCCATTACATCGTCCTCCAGCCGACTTGTCTCCAAGCGTCTATTGCTGCCTCGGGCACCATATGATCGTTCTCCTGTGAGGCTAGATTTTCGAACCTGACGCAAAACTCATAGTTAATTGTAACGTTCAGGGCCTTCTAATGACGATGGAACACTCAAATTGCGTCTCGATTCAATACATCGTCCTCCAGCGGACTGGTGTCCAAGGGGATATTGCTGCCTCGGGCACCTTATGTTCCTTCTCCTGTGAGTCTAGATTTACTAATCCGACGCAAAACTGATTGTTAATTGTAAGTTCAGGGCCTCCTAATGACGATGGAACACTCAAATTGCGTCGAGATTCAGTACATCGGCCTTCAGCTGACTTGTCTCCAAGGGGATATTGCTGTCTCGGTCACCATATGATCCTTCTCCTGTGAGTCTAGATTTTCGTATCCGACGCAAAAATGATAGTGAATTGTAACGTTCAGCGCCTCCTAATGATGTTAGAACACTCAAATTGCGTCGAGATACAATACATCGTCCTCCAGCCGACTTGTATCCAAGGGGATATTGCTGACTCGGGCACCATAAGATCCTTCTCCTGTGAGTAGATTTTCGAATCCGACGCTAAAATGATAGTTAATTGTAACGATCAGCGCATCCTAATGACGATGGAACACTCAAATTGCGTCGCGATCCAATACATCGTCCTCCAGCCGACTTGTCTCCAAGGGTCTATTGCTGACTCGGGCACCTTATGGTCGTTCTCCTGTGAGTCTAGATTTTCGAAGCCGACGCAGAACTGATAGTTAATTGTAACGTTCAGGGCCTCCTAATGACGATGGAACAGCCGACTTGTCTAGAAGGGGATATTGCTGCCTCGGGCACCAAATTGTCCGTCTCCTCTAAGTCTAGATTTTTGAATCCGACGCGAAACTGATAGTTAATTGTAACGATCAGGGCCTCCTAATGACGATGGAACAGTCAAATTGCGTCGAGAGTCAATACATCGACCTGTAGCCGTCTTGTCTACAAGGGGATATTGCTGCCTCGGGCTCCATGTGGTTCGTCTCCTTTGAGTCGGGATTTTCGAATCCGACGCTGAACTGATAGTTAATTGTAACGTTCAGGGCCTCCTAATGACGATGGAACACTCAAGTTGCGTCGCGATTCAATACATCGTCTTCCAGCGTACAGGTCTCCAAGGGGAAATTGCTGCCTCGGGCAACTAATGGTCCGTCTCCAGTGACTCTAGATTTTCGAATCCGACGCAAAAATGATAGTGAATTGTAACGATCAGCGCCTCCTAATGATGTTGGAACACTCAAATTGCGTCGAGATACAATACATCGTCCTCCAGGCGACTTGTATCCAAGGGGATATTGCTGATTCGGGCACCATAAGATCCTTCTTCTGTGAGTAGATTTTCGAATCCGACGCAAAAATGATAGTTAATTGTAACGTTCAGCGCATCCTAATGACGATGGAACACTCAAATTGCGTCGAGATTCAATTCATAGGCCTCCAGCCGACTTGTCTCCAATGGTCTGAAGCTGCCTCGGGCACCATACGGTTGTTCTCCTGTGAGTCTAGATTTACTAATCCGACGCAAAAATGATACTTAATTGTAACGTTCAGAGCATCCTAATGACGATGGAACACTCAAATTGTGTCGAGAGGCAATACATCGTCCTCCAGCCGACTTGTCTCCAAGGGTCTTTTGCAGCCTCGGGCAGCTTATGGTCGTACTGCTATGAGTCTAGATTTTCGAATCCGACGAATAACTGATAGTCTATTGTAACCTTCAGCGCCTCCTAGTTACGATGGAACACTCAAATTGCGTCGCGATCAATACTTCGTCCTTCTGCCGACTTGACTTCAAGGGTCTTTTGCTGCTTCGAGCACCTTATGATCGTTCTCTTGTGAGGCTAGATTTTCGAACCCGACGCAAAACTGATAGTTAATCGTAAATTTCAGCGCCACCTAATGACGATGGAACATTCAAATTGCGTCGAGATTCAATACATCGGCCTCCAGCCGACCTGTCTCCAAGGGGCTATTGCTGCCTCGGGCACCATATGGTCGTTCTCCTGTGAGTCAAGATTTTCTAATCCGACGCAAAACTGATAGTTAATTGTAACGTTCAGGGCCTTCTAATGACGATGGAACACTCAAATTGCGTCTCGATTCAATACATCGTCCTCCAGCGGACTGGTGTCCAAGGGGATATTGCTGCCTCGGGCAGCTTATGGTCGTACTGCTGTGAGTCTAGATTTTCGAATCCGACGCATAACTGATAGTTCTCCTGTGAGTCTAGATTTTCGAATCCGACGCAAAAATTATAGTTAATTGTAACGTTCATGTCCTCCTAATGACGATGAAATACTCAAATTGCGTCGAGATTCAATACATCGGCCTCCAGCCGACTTCTCTCCAATGGTCTGATGCTGCCTCGGGCACCATACGGCTGTTCTCCTATGAGTCTACATTTACTAATCCGACGCAAAACTGTTTGTTAATTGCAACGTTCAGGGCTTCCTAATGACGATGGAACACTCAAATTGCCTCGAGATTCAATACATCGGCCTCCAGCCGACCTAACTCCAATGGGATATTGCTGCCTCGGGCACCATATGATCCTTCTCCTGTGAGTAGATTTTCGAATCCGACACTAAAATGATAGTTAATTGTAACGTTCAGCGCATCCTAATGACGATGGAACACTCAAATTGCGTCGCGATCCAATACATCGTCCTCCAGCTGACTTGTCTCCAAGGGTCTATTGCTGACTCGGGCCATATATGGTCGTTCTCCTGTGAGTCTAGATTTTCTAATCCGACGCAAAACTGATTATTAATTGTAACGTTCAGGGCCTAATAATGACGATGGAACACTCAAATACCGTCGAGATTCAATATATCGTCTTTCAGCCGACTTGTCTAAAAGGGTCTATTGCTGCCTCGGGCACCTTATGGTCGTTCTCCTGTGAGTCAAGATTTTCTAATCCGACGCAAAACTGATAGTTAATTGTAACGTTCAGGGCCTTCTAATGACGATGGAACACTCAAATTGCGTCGTGATCCAATACATCGTCCTTCAGCCGACTTGTCTCCAAGGGGATATTGCTGTCTCGGCCACCATATGAATCTTCTCCTGTGAGTCTAGATTTTCGAATCCGACGCAAAAATGATAGTGAATTGTAACGTTCAGCGCCTCCTAATGACGTTAGAACACTCCAATTGCGTCGAGACACAATACATTGTCCTCCAGGCGACTTGTCTAGAAGGGGATATTGTTGCCTCGGGCACCAAGTGGTCCGTCTCCTGTGAGTCTAGATTTTTTAATCCGACGCGAAACTGATAGTTAATTGTAACGTTCAGGGCCTCCTAATGACGATGGAACACTCAAATTGCGTCGAGAGTCAATACATCGACCTCCAGCCGACATGTCTACAAGCGTCTATTGCTGCCTCGGACACCTTAAGATCGTACTCCTGTGAGGCTAGATTTTCGAACCTGACGCAAAACTCATAGTTAATTGTAACTTCAGGGCCACCTAATGACGATGGAACACTCAATTTGCGTCTTGATTCAATACATCGGCCTCCAGCCGACTTGTATCCAAGGGGATATTACTGTCTCGGGCACGATATGATCCTTCTTCTGTGAGTCTAGATTTTCGAATCCGACGCAAAAATGATAGTTAATTGTAACGTTCAGAGCATCCTAATGACGATGGAACACTCAAATTGTGTCGAGAGTCAATACATCGTCCTCCAGCCGACTTGTCTCCAAGGGTCTTTTGCAGCCTCGGGCACCTTATGTTCGTTCTCCTGTGAGTCTAGATTTTCGAATCCGACGCAAAAATGATAGTTAATTGTAACGTTCATGTCCTCCTAATGAAGATGGATCACTCATATTGCGTCGAGATTCAATACATCGGCCTCCAGCCGACTTGTCTCCAATGGTCTGATGCTGCCTCGGGCAGCTTATGGTCGTACTGCAGTGAGTCTAGATTTTCGAATCCGACGCATAACTGATAGTTTATTGTAACCTTCAGCGCCTCCTAGTTACGATGGAACACTCAAATTGCGTCGCGATCCAATACTTCGTCCTTCTGCCGACTTGACTTCAAGGGTCTTTTGCTGCCTCGGGCACCTTATGATCGTTCTCTTGTGAGTCTAGATTTTCGAACCCGACGTAAAACTGATAGTTAATTGTAAATTTCAGCGCCACCTAATGACGATGGAACATTCAAATTGCGTCGAGATTCAATACATCGGCCTCCAGCCGACCTGTCTCCAAGGGTCTATTGCTGCCTCGGGCACCATATGGTCGTTCTCCTGTGAGTCTAGATTTACTAATCCGACGCAAAACTGATTGTTAATTGTAAGTTCAGTGCCACCTAATGACGATGGAACACTCAAATTGCGTCGAGATTCAGTACATCGGCCTTCAGCCGACTTGTCTCCAAGGGGATATTGCTGTCTCGGTCACCATATGATCCTTCTCCTGTGAGTCTAGATTTTCGAATCCGACGCAAAAATCATAGTGAATTGTAACGTTCAGCGCCTCCTAATGATGTTAGAACACTCAAATTGCGTCGAGATACTATACATCGTATTCCAGCCGACATGTATACAAGGGGATATTGCTGCCTCGGGCACCAAATGGTCCGTCTCCTGTGAGTCTAGATGTTTGAATCCGACGCGAAACTGATAGTTAATTGTAACGTTCAGGGCCTCCTAATGACGATGGAACAGTCAAATTGCGTCGAGAGTCAATACATCGACCTGTAGCCGTCTTGTCTACATGGGGATATTGCTGCCTCGGGCTCCATGTGGTTCGTCTCCTTCGAGTCGGGATTTTCGAATCCGACGCAGAACTGATAGTTAATTGTAACGTTCAGGGCCTCCTAATGACGATGGAACACTCAAGTTGCGTCGCGATTCAATACATCGTCCTCCAGCGTACAGGTCTCCAAGGCGATATTGCTGCCTCGGGCAACTAATGGTCCGTCTCCAGTGACTCTAGATTTTCGAATCCGACGCAAAACTGATAGTTAATTGTAACGTTCAGGGCCTCCTAATGACGATGGAACAGTCAAATTGCGTCGAGAGTCACTACATCGACCAGTAGCCGTCTTGTCTACAAGGGGATATTGCTGCCTCGGGCTCCATGTGGTTCGTCTCCTTTGAGTCGGGATTTTCGAATCCGACGCAGAACTGATAGTTAATTGTAACGTTCAGGGCCTCATAATGACGATGGAACACTCAAGTTGCGTCGCGATTCAATACAACGTCCCCCAGCGTACAGGTCTCCAAGGGGATATTGCTGCCTCGGGCAACTAATGGTCCGTCTCCTGTGACTCTAGATTTTCGAATCCGACGCAAAACTGACAGTTAATTGTAACGTTCAGGGTCGCCTAATGACGAAGGAACACTCAAATTGTGTCGCGATCCAATACATCGTCCTCCAGCCGACTTGTCTCCAAGGGTCTATTGCTGCCTCGGGCACCATAAGGTCGTTCCCCTGTGAGTCTAGATTTTCTAATCCGACGCGAAACTGATAGTTAATTGTAACGTTCAGGGCCTTCTAATGACGATGGAACACTCAAATTGCGTCGCCATTAATTATATCGTCCTCCTGACGACTTGTCTCCAAGCGTCTATTGCTGCCTCGGGCACCATATGAACCTTCTCCTGTGATCTTTCTCCTGTGAGTCGATATTTTCGAACCCGACGGAAAACTGAGAGTTAATTGTAACGTTCCGGGCCTCCTAATGTCGATGGAACACTCAAATTCCGTCGAGATTCAATATATCGTCCTCCAGCCGACTTGTATTCAAGGGGATATTGCTGCCTTGGGTACCGTACGGTCCGTCACTTGTGAGTCGAGATGTTCGAATCCGACGCGAAACTGACGGTTAATTGTAACGCTCAGGGCCTCCTAATGACAATGGAACACTCAAATTGCGTCGCGATTCAATAGATCGTCCTCCAGCCGAATTGTCTCCAAGGGTCTATTGTTGCCTCGGGCGCCTTTTGCTCCTTCTCCTGTGAGTCTAGATTATGGAATCCGACGCAAAACTGATAGTTAATTGTAACTCTCAGGGCCTTCTAATGTCGATGGAACACTCAAATTGCGTCGAGATTCAATTCATTGGCCACCAGCCGACTTGTCTCGAAGGGTCTATTGCTGCCTCGGGCACCATATGGTCGTTCCCCTGTGAGTCTAGATTTTCTAATCCGACGCGAAACTGATAGTTAATTGTAATGTTCAGGGCCTTCTAATGACGATGGAACACTCAAATTGCGTCGCGATCCAATACATCGTCCTTCAGCCGACTTGTCTCCAAGCGTCTATTGCTGCCTCGGGCACCTTATGATCGTGTTCCTGTGAGTCTAGATTTTTTAATCCGACGTTAAACTGATGGTTAATTGTAACGTTCAGGGCTTCCTAATGACGATGGCTCACTCAAATTGCGTCGAGATTCAACACATCGTCCTCCAGCCGACTTGTCTCCAAGGGTGCATTGTTGCCTCGGATCATATGGTGCCCGACGCAGCAATATCCCCTTGGAGACAAGTCAGCCGGAGGACGATGTTTTGAATCTCGACGCAATTTGAGTGTTCCATCGTCATTATGAGGCCCTGAACGTTAGAATTAACTATCAGTTTTGCGTCGGATTCGAACATCTACACTCACAGGAGAACGACCATAAGGAGCCCGAGGCAGCAATAGACCGTTGGAGACAAGTCCGCTGGAGGACGATGTATTGAATCGCGACGCAATTTGAGTGCTCCATCGTCATTAGGAAGCCCTGAACGTTACAATTAACAATCAGTTTAGCGTCGGATTAGAAAATCTAGAGTCACTGGAGACGGACCATTAGTTGCCCGAGGCAGCAATATCCCCTTGGAGACCTGTACGCTCGAGGACAATGTATTGAATCGCGACGCAACTTGAGTGTTCCATCGTCATTATGAGGCCCTGACCGTCACAATTAACTATCAGTTCTGCGTCGGATTCGAAAATCCCGACTCAAAGGAGACGAACCACATGGAGCCCGAGGCCACATGGAGCCTTGTAGACAAGACGGTTGGAGGTCGATGTATTGACTCTAGACGCAATTTGACTGTTCCATCGTCATTAGGAGGTCCTGAACGTTACAATTAACTATCAGTTTCGCGTCGGATTCAAAAATCTAGACTCACAGGGGAAGGTTCATATGGTGCCCGAGACAGCAATATCCCCTTGGAGACAAGTCGGCTGAAGGACGATGTATTGGATCGCGACGCAATTTGAGCGTTCCATCGTCATTAGAAGGCCCTGAACGTTACAATTAACTATCAGTTACGCGTCGGATTAGAAAATCTAGACTCACAGGGGAACGACCATATGGTGCCCGAGGCAGCAATAGACCCTTGGAGACAAGTCGGCTGGAGGACGATGTATTGGATCGCGACGCAATTTGAGTGTTCCATCGTAACTAGGAGGCGCTGAACGTTACAATAAACTATCAGTTATGCGTCGGATTCGACAATCTAGACTCACAAGAGAACGACCATAAGCTGCCCGAGGCAGCATCAGACCATTGGAGACAAGTCGGCTGGAGGCCGATGTATTGAATCTCGACGCAATTTGAGTGTTCCATCGTCATTAGGAGGACATGAACGTTACAATTAACTATAATTTTAGCGTCGGGTCCGAAAATCTAGACTCACAAGAGAACGATCATAAGGTGGCTGAGGCAGCAAAAGACCCTTGAAGTCAAGTCGGCAGAAGGACGATGTATTGGATCGCG
Source organism: Schistocerca serialis cubense (assembly GCF_023864345.2). NCBI lineage: Eukaryota > Metazoa > Arthropoda > Insecta > Orthoptera > Acrididae > Schistocerca > Schistocerca serialis. The sequence goes on from NC_064644.1 coordinate 641,852,384, forward strand.
ACGCAATTTGAGTGTTCCATCGTGATTAGAAGGCCCTGAACGTAACCATTAACTATCAGTTTTGCGTCGGATTCGAAAATCTAGACTTACTGGAGACGGACCATAAGGTGCCCGAGGCAGCATTATCCCCTTGGAGACCAGTCTGCTGGAAGACGATGTATTGAATCGCGACGCAATTTGAGTGCTCCATCATCATTACGAGGCCCTGAAGGCTATAATTAACTATCAGTTCTGCGTCGGATTCGAAACTCTAGACTCACAGGAGAACGACGATAAGGTGCCCGAGGCAGCAATTGACCCTTGGAGAAGACTCGGCTGAAGGACGATGTATTGAATCTCGACGCAATTTGAGTGTTCCATTGTCATTAGGAGGCCCTGAACGTTACAATTAACAATCAGTTTAGCGTCGTATTAGAAAATCTAGTCTCACAGGAGACGATCATAAAGTGCCCGAGGCAGCAATAGACCCATGGACACAAGTCGGCTGGAGGACGATGTATTCGATCGCGACGCAATTTGAGTGTTCCTTCGTCATTAGGAGGCCCTGAACGTTACAATTAACTATCAGTTTTGCGTCGGATTCGAAAATCTAGAGTCACTGGAGACGGACCATTAGTTGCCCGAGGCAGCAATATCCCCTTGGAGACCTGTACGCTGGAGGACGATGCATTGAATCGCGACGCAACTTGAGTGTTCTATCGTCATTAGGAGGCCCTGAACGTTACAATTAACTATCAGTTCTGCGTCGGATTCGAAAATCCCGACTCAAAGGAGACGAACCACATGGAGCCCGAGGCAGCAATATCCCCTTGTAGACAAGACGGCTGGAGGAAGATGTATTGTATCTCGACGCAATTTGAGTGTTCTAACGTCATTAGGCAGCAATATCCCCTTGTAGACAAGACGGCTACAGGTCGATGTATTGACTATCGACGCAATTTGACTGTTCCATCGTCATTAGGAGGCCCTGAACCTTACAATTAACTATCAGTTTCGCGTCGGATTCAAACATCTAGACTCACAGGAGACAGACCATTTGGTGCCCGAGGCAGCAATATCCCCTTGGACACCAGTCCGCTGGGGGACGATGTATTGAATCGAGACGCAATTTGAGTGTTCCATCGTCATTAGAAGGCCCTGAACGTTACAATTAACAATCAGTTTTTCGTCGGATTAGAAAATCTTGCTCACAGGAGAACGACCATAAGGTGCCCGAGGCAGCAATAGACCCTTGGAGACAAGTCGGCAGAAAGACGATATATTGAATCTCGACGGTATTTGAGTGTTCCATCGTCATTATTAGGCCCTGAACGTTACAATTAATAATCAGTTTTGCGTCGGATTAGAAAATCTAGACTCACAGGAGAACGACCATATATAGCCCGAGTCAGCAATAGACCCTTGGAGACAAGTCGGCGGAAGGCCGATGTACTGAATCTCGACGCAATTTGAGTGTTCCATCGTCATTAGGAGGCCCTGAACTTACAATTAACAATCAGTTTTGCGTCGGATTAGTAAATCTAGACTCACAGGAGAACGACCATATGGTGCCCGAGGCAGCAATAGACCCTTGGAGACAGGTCGGCTGGAGGCCGATGTATTGAATCTCGACGCAATTTGAATGTTCCATCGTCATTAGGTGGCGCTGAAATTTACAATTAACTATCAGTTTTGCGTCAAGTTCGAAAAACTAGACTCACAAGAGAACGATCATAAGGTGCCCGAGGCAGCAAAAGACCCTTGAAGTCAAGTCGGCAGAAGGGCGAAGTATTGGATCGCGACGCAATTTGAGTGTTCCATCGTAACTAGGAGGCGCTGAACGTTACAATAAACTATCAGTTATGCGTCGGATTCGAAAATCTAGACTCACAGCAGTACGACCATAAGCTGCCCGAGGCAGCATCAGACCATTGGAGACAAGTCGGCTGGAGGCCGATGTATTGAATCTCGACGCAATATGAGTGATCCATCTTCATTAGGAGGACATGAACGTTACAATTAACTATTATTTTTGCGTCGGATTCGAAAATCTGGACTCACAGGAGAACGAACATAAGGTGCCCGAGGCTGCAAAAGACCCTTGGAGACAAGTCGGCTGCAGGACGATGTATTGACTCTCGACACAATTTGAGTGTTCCATCGTCATTAGGATGCTCTGAACGTTACAATTAACTATCATTTTAGCGTCGGATTCGAAAATCTAGACTCACAGAAGAAGGATCATATCGTGCCCGAGACAGCAATATCCCCTTGGAGACAAGTCGGCTGGAGGCCGATGTATTGAATCGCGACGCAATTTGAGTGTTCCATCGTCATTAGGTGGCCCTGAAGTTACAATTAACTACGAGTTTTGCGTCAGGTTCGAAATACTAGCCTCACAGGAGTACGATCTTAAGGTGTCCGAGGCAGCAATAGACGCTTGTGGACATGTCGGCTGGAGGTCGATGTATTGACTCTCGACGCAATTTGAGTGTTCCATCGTCATTAGGATGCGCTGAACGTTACAATTAACTATCATTTTTGCGTCGGATTCGAAAATCTACTCACAGGAGAAGGATCTTATGGTGCCCGAGTCAGCAGTATCCCCTTGGACACCAGTCCGCTGGAGGATGATGTATTCAATCGAGACGCAATTTGAGTGTTCCATCGTCATTAGAAGGCCCTGAACGTTACAATTAACTATCAGTTTTGCGTCGGATTAGAAAATCTTGACTCACAGGCGAACGACCATAAGGTGCCCGAGTCAGCAATAGACCCTTGGAGACAAGTCAGCCGGAGGACGACGTATTGGATCGCGACGCAATTTGAGTGTTCCATCGTCATTACGATGCGCTGAACGTTACAATTAACTATCATTTTTGCGTCGGATTCGAAAATCTACTCACAGGAGAAGGATCTTATGGTGCCCGAGTCAGCAATATCCCCTTGGATACAAGTCGGCTGGAGGACGATGTATTGTATCTCGACGCAATTTGAGTGTTCTAACGTCATTAGGAGGCGCTGAACGTTACAATTCACTATCATTTTTGCGTCGGATTCGAAAATCTAGACTCACAGGAGAAGGTTCATATGGTGCCCGAGACAGCAATATCCCCTTGGAGACAAGTCGGCTGAAGGACGATGTATTGGGTCGCGACGCAATTTTAGTGTTCCATCGTCATTAGAAGGCCTTGAACGTTACAATTAACTATGTTTCGCGTCGGATTAGAAAGTCTAGACTCACAGGGGAACGACCATATGGTGCCCGAGGCAGCATCAGACAATTGGAGACAAGTCGGCTTGAGGCCGATGTATTGAATCTCGACGCAATTTGAGTGTTCCATCGTCATTAGGAGGACATGAACGTTACAATTAACTATAATTTTTGCGTCGGATTCGAAAATCTAGACTCACATTAGAACGAACATAAGGTGCCCGAGGCAGCAATATCCCCTTGGACACCAGTCCGCTGGAGGTCGATGTATTGAATCGAGACGCAATTTGAGTGTTCCATCGTCATTAGAAGGCCCTGAACGTTACAATTAACTATCAGTTTTGCGTCGGATTAGAAAATCTTGACTCACAGGAGAATGACCATAAGGTGCCCGAGGCAGCAATATCCCCTTGGATACAAGTCGGCTGGAGGACGATGTATAGTATCTCGACGCAATTTGAGTGTTCTAACATCATTAGGAGGCGCTGATCGTTACAATTCACTATCATTTTTGCGTCGGATTCGAAAATCTAGACTCACAGGAGAAGGATCATATGGTGACCGAGACAGCAATATCCCCTTGGAGACAAGTCGGCTGAAGGCCGATGTACTGAATCTCGACGCAATTTGAGTGTACCATCGTCATTAGGAGGCCCTGAACTTACAATTAACAATCAGTTTTGCGTCGGATTAGTAAATCTAGACTCACAAGAGAACGACCATATGGTGCCCGAGGCAGCAATAGACCCTTGGAGACAGGTCGGCTGGAGGCCGATGAATTGAATCTCGACGCAATTTGAATGTTCCATCGTCATTAGGTGGCGCTGAAATTTACAATTAACTATCAGTTTCGCGTCGGATTAAAAAAATGTAGACTCACAGGAGTCGGACCATTTGGTGCCCGAGGCAGCAATATCCCCTTCTAGACAAGTCGCCTGGAGGACGATGTATTGTGTCTCGACGCAATTGGAGTGTTCTAACGTCATTAGGAGGTGCTGAGCGTTACAATTCACTATCATTTTCGCGTCCGATTCGAAAATCTAGACTCACAGGAGAAGGTTCATATGGTGCCCGAAACAGCAATATCCCCTTGGAGACAAGTCGGCTGGAGGTCGATGTATTGAATCTCGACGCAATTCGAGTGTTCCATCGTCATTAGGTGGCCCTGAACGTTACAATTAACTATGAGTTTTGCGTCAGGTTCGAAAATGTAGCCTCACAGGAGAACGATCTTAAGGTGTCCGAGGCAGCAATAGACGCTTGTAGACATGTCGGCTGGAGGACGATGTATAGAATCTCGACCCAATTTGAGTGTTTCAACGTCATTAGGAGGCCCTGAACGTTGCAATTAACAATCAGTTTTGCGTCGGATTAGTAAATCTAGACTCATAGGAGAACAACCGTATGGTGCCCGAGGCAGCATCAGACCATTGGAGAGAAGTCGGCTGGAGGCCTATGTATTGAATCTCGACGCAATTTGAGTGTTCCATCGTCATTAGGATGCGCTGAACGTTATAATTAACTATCATTTTTGCGTCGGATTCGAAAATCTACTCACAGGAGAAGGATCTTATGGTGCCCGAGTCAGCAATATCCCCTTGGATACAAGTCGGCTGGAGGACGATGTAATGGATGGCGACGCAATTTGAGTGTTCCATCGTCATTAGGAGGCCCTGAATGTTACAATTAACTATCAGTTTTTCGTCGTATTCGAAAATCCCGACTCACTGGAGACGGACCATAAGATGAGCAAGGCAGCTATATCCCCTTGGGGACCAGTCCGCTGCTGGACGATGTATTGAATCGCGATGCAATTTGAAAGCTCCATCGTCATTAGGAGGCCCTAAACGTTACAATTAACTATCAGTTTCGCGTCTGATTCGAAAATCTCGACACACAGGAGACGAACCACATGGAGCCCGAGGCAGCAATATCCCCATGTAGACAAGACGGTTGGAGGTCGATGTATTGACTCTCGACGCAATTTGACTGTTCCATCGTCATTAGGAGGCCCTGAACTTTACCATTAACTATCAGTTTCGCGTCGGATTCAAAAATGTAGACTCACAGGAGACGGACCATTTGGTGCCCGAGGCAGCAATATCCACTTCTAGACAAGTCGGCTGGAGGACGATGTATTAGATCACGACGCAATTTGAGTGTTCCATCGTCATTAGAAGGCCCTGAACGTTACAATTAACTATGTTTCGCGTCGGATTAGAAAATCTAGACTCACAGGGGAACGACCATATGGTGCCCGAGGCAGCATCAGACCATTGGAGACAAGTCGGCTGGAGGCCGATGTATTGAATCTCGACGCAATTTGAGTGTTCCATCGTCATTAGGAGGACATGAACGATACAATTAACTATAATTTTTGCGTCGGATTCGAAAATCTAGACTCACAGGAGAACGAACATAAGGTGCCCGAGGCAGCAATATCCCCTTGGACACCAGTCCGCTGGAGGACGATGTATTGAATCGAGACGCAATTTGAGTGTTCCATCGTCATTAGAAGGCCCTTAACGTTACAATTATCTATCAGTTTTGCGTCGGATTAGAAAATCTTGACTCACAGGAGCACGACCATAAGGTGCCCGAGGCAGCAATAGACCCTTGGAGACAAGTCGGATGAAAGACGATATATTGAATCTCGACGGTATTTGAGTGTTCCATCGTCATTATTAGGCCCTGAACGTTACAATTAATAATCAGTTTTGCGTCGGATTAGAAAATCTAAACTCACAGGAGAACGACCATATTTAGCCCGAGTCAGCAATAGACCCTTGGAAACAAGTCAGCTGGAGGACGATGTATTGAATCGCGACGCAATTTGAGTGTTCCATCGTCATTAGGATGCGCTGAACGTTACAATTAACTATCATTTTAGCGTAGGATTCGAAAATCTACTCACAGGAGAAGGATCATATGGTGCCCGAGTCAGCAATATCCCCTTGGATACAAGTCGGCTGGAGGACGATGTATAGTATCTCGACGCAATTTGAGTGTTCTAACATCATTAGGAGGCGCTGAACGTTACAATTCACTATCATTTTTGCGTCGGATTCGAAAATCTAGACTCACAGGAGAAGGATCATATGGTGACCGAGACAGCAATATCCCCTTGGAGACAAGTCGGCTGAAGGCCGATGTAATGAATCTCGACGCAATTTGAGTGTTCCATCGTCATTAGGAGGCCCTGAACTTACAATTAACAATCAGTTTTGCGTCGGATTAGTAAATCTAGACTCACAGGAGAACGACCATATGGTGCCCGAGGCAGCAATAGACCCTTGGAGACAGGTCGGCTGGAGGCCGATGTATTGAATCTCGACGCAATTTGAATGTTCCATCGTCATTAGGTGGCGCTGAAATTTACAATTAACTATCAGTTTTGCGTCGGGTTCGAAAATCTAGACTCACAAGAGAACGAACATAAGGTGCCCGAGGCAGCAAAAAACCCTTGAAGTCAAGTCGGCAGAAGGACGAAGTATTATATCGCAACGCAATTTGAGTGTTCCATCGTGACTAGGAGGCGCTGAAGGTTACAATAGACTATCAGTTATGCGTCGGATTCGAAAATCTAGACTCACAGAAGAAGGATCATATCGTGCCCGAGACAGCAATATCCCCTTGGAGACAAGTCGGCTGGAGGCCGATGTATTGAATCTCGACGCAATTTGAGTGTTCCATCGTCATTAGGTGGCCCTGAAGTTACAATTAACTATGAGTTTTGAGTCAGGTTCGAAAATCTAGCCTCACAGGAGTACGATCTTAAGGTGTCCGAGGCAGCAATAGACGCTTGTAGACATGTCGGCTGGAGGTCGATGTATTGACTCTCGACGCAATTTGAGTGTTCCATCGTCATTAGGAGGCCCTGAACGTTACAATTAACTATCAGTTTCGCGTCGGATTAAAAAAATCTAGACTCACAGGAGACGGACCATTTGGTGCCCGAGGCAGCAATATCCCCTTCTAGACAAGTCGCCTGGAGGACGATGTATTGTGTCTCGACGCAATTGGAGTGTTCTAACGCCATTAGGAGGTGCTGAGCGTTACAATTCACTATCATTTTTACGTCCGATTCGAAAATCTAGACTCACAGGAGAACGATCTTAAGGTGTCCGAGGCAGCAATAGACGCTTGTAGACATGTCGGCTGGAGGACGATGTATAGAATCTCGACCCAATTTGAGTGTTTCAACGTCATTAGGAGGCCCTGAAGGCTACAATTAACTATCAGTTCTGCGTCGGATTAGTAAATCTAGACTCATAGGAGAACAACCGTATGAGGCCCGAGGCAGCATCAGACCATTGGAGAGAAGTCGGCTGGAGGCCTATGTATTGAATCTCGACGCAATTTGAGTGTTCCATCGTCATTAGGATGCGCTGAACGTTATAATTAACTATCAGTTTTTCGTCGTATTCGAAAATCCCGACTCACTGGAGACGGACCATAAGATGAGCGAGGCAGCTATATCCCCTTGGGGACCAGTCCGCTGCTGGACGATGTATTGAATCGCAATGCAATTTGAAAGCTCCATCGTCATTAGGAGGCCCTGAACGTTACAATTAACTATCAGTTTCGCGTCTGATTCGAAAATCCCGACTCACAGGAGACGAACCACATGGAGCCCAAGGCAGCAATATCCCCTTGTGGACAAGACGGTTGGAGGTCGATGTATTGACTCTCGACGCAATTTGACTGTTCCATCGTCATTAGGAGGCCCTGAACGTTACAATTAACTATCAGTTTCGCGTCGGATTCTAAAATCAAGACTCACAGGAGATAGACCATTTGGTGCCCGAGGCAGCAATATCCCCTTCTAGACAAGTCGCCTGGAGGACGATGTATTGTATCTCGACGCAATTTGAGTGTTCTAACGTCAGTAGGAGGTGCTGAACGTTACAATTAACTACCAGTTTTTCGTCGTATTCGAAAATCCCAACTCACTGGAGACGGACCATAAGGTGAGCGAGGCAGCAATATCCCCTTGGGGACCAGTCCGCTGCTGGACGATGTATTGAATCGCAATGCAATTTGAAAGCTCCATCGTCATTAGGAGGCCCTGAACGCTACAATTAACTATCAGTTTCGCGTCTGATTCGAAAATCCCGACTCACAGGAGACGAACCACATGGAGCCCAAGGCAGCAATATCCCCTTGTGGACAAGACGGTTGGAGGTCGATGTATTGACTCTCGACGCAATTTGACTGTTCCATCGTCATTAGGAGGCCCTGAACGTTACAATTAACTATCAGTTTCGCGTCGGATTAAAAAATCTAGACTCACAGGAGACGGACCATATGGTGCCCGAGACAGCAATATCCCCTTATATACAAGTCGGCTGGGGGACGATGCACCGGATCGCGACGCAATTTGAGTGTTCCATCGTCTTTAGGAGGCCCTGAAGGTTACAAATAACAATCAGTTTTGCGTCGGATTAGTAAATCTAGACTCACAGGAGAACAACCGTATGGTGCCCGAGGCAGCATCAGTCCATTGGAGACAAGTCGGCTGGAGGCCTATGTATTGAATCTCGACGCAATTTGAGTGTTCCATCGTCATTAGGATGCGCTGAACGTTACAATTAACTATCATTTTTGCGTCGGATTCGAAACTCTAGACACACAGGAGATCGACGATAAGGTGCCCGAGGCAGCAATAGACCCTTGGAGAAGACTCGGCTGAAGGACGATGTATTGAATCTCGACGCAATTTGAGTGTTCCATTGTCATTAGGAGGCCCTGAACGTTACAATTAACAATCAGTTTAGCGTCGGATTAGAAAATCTAGTCTCACAGGAGAACGATCATAAAGTGCCCGAGGCAGCAATAGACCCATGGAGACAAGTCGGCTGGAGGACGATATATTCGATCGCGACGCAATTTGAGTGTTCCTTCGTCATTAGGAGGCCCTGAACGTTACAATTAACTATCAGTTTTGCGTCGGATTCGAAAATCTAGAGTCACTGGAGACGGACCATTAGTTGCCCGAGGCAGCAATATCCCCTTGGAGACCTGTACGCTGGAGGACGATGTATTGAATCGCGACGCAACTTGAGTGTTCCATCGTCATTAGGAGGCCCTGAACGTTACAATTAACTATCAGTTCTGCGTCGGATTCGAAAATCCCGACTCAAAGGAGACGAACCACATGGAGCCCGAGGCAGCAATATCCCCTTGTAGACAAGACGGCTACAGGTCGATGTGTTGACTCTCGACGCAATTTGACTGTTCCATCGTCATTAGGAGGCCCTGAACGTTACAATTAACTATCAGTTTCGCGTCGGATTCAAAAATCTAGACTCACAGGAGACGGACCATTTGGTGCCCGAGGCAGTAATATCCCCTTCTAGACAAGTCGGCTGGAGGAAGATGTATTGGATCGCGACGCAATTTGAGTGTTCCATCGCCATTAGGTGGCCATGAACGTTACAATTAACTATGAGTTTTGCGTCAGGTTCGAAAATCTAGCCTCACAGAAGAACGATCATAAGGTGCCCGAGGCAGCAATAGACGCTTGGAGAAAAGTCGGCAGGAGGACGATGTAATAGATGGCGACGCAATTTGAGTGTTCCATCATCATTAGGAGGCCCTGAATGTTACAATTAACTATCAGTTTTTCGTCGTATTCGAAAATCCCGACTCACTGGAGACGGACCATAAGGTGAGCGAGGCAGCAATATCCCCTTGGGGACCAGTCCGCTGCTGGACGATGTATTGAATCACGATGCAATTTGAAAGCTCCATCGTCATTAGGAGGCCCTGAACGTTACAATTAACTATCAGTTTCGCGTCTGATTCGAAAATCCCGACTCACAGGAGAGGAACCACATGGAGCCCGAGGCAGCAATATCCCCTTGTAGACAAGACGGTTGGAGGTCGATGTATTGACTCTCGACGCAATTTGAGTGTTCCATCGTCATTAGGAGGACATGAACGTTACAATTAACTATAATTTTGGCGTCGGATTCGAAAATCTAGACTCACAGGAGAACGAACATAAGGTGCCCGAGGCTCCAATAGACCCTTGGAGAAAAGTCGGCTGGAGGACGATGTATTGTATCTCGACGCAATTTGAGTGTTCTAACGTCATTAGGAAGTGCTGAACGTTACAATTCACTATCATTTTTGCGTCGGATTCGAAAATCTAGACTCACAGGAGAAGGTTCATATGGTGCCCGAGACAGCAATATCTCCTTGGAGACAAGTCGGCTGGAGGCCGATGTATTGAATCTCGACGCAATTTGAGTGTTCCATCGTCATTAGGAGGCCCTGAACGTTACAACTAATTATCATTTTAGCGTCGGATTCGAAAATCTACTCACAGGAGAAGGTTCATATGGTGCCCGAGACAGCAGGATATAAGTCGGCCGGAGGACGATATATTGAATCTCGACGCAATTTGAGTGTTCCATCGTCATTATTAGGCCCTGAACGTTACAATTAATAATGTTTTGCGTCGGATTAGAAAATCTAGACTCACAGGAGAACGACCATATATTACCCGAGGCAGCAATAGACCCTTGGAGACAAGTCGGCTGGAGGACGATGTATGGGATCGCGACGCAATTTGAGTGTTCCATCGTCATTAGGAGGCCCTGAACGTTACAATTAACTATCAGTTTTGCGTCGGAGTCGAAAATCTAGACTTACTGGAGAACGAACATAAGGTGCCCGAGGCAGCAATATCCCCTTGGACACCAGTCCGCTGGAGGTCGATGTATTGAATCGAGACGCAATTTGAGTGTTCCATCGTCATTAGAAGGCCCTGAACGTTACAATTAACTATGTTTCGCGTCGGATTAGAAAATCTAGACTCACAGGGGAACGACCATATGGTGCCCGAGGCAGCATCAGACCATTGGAGACAAGTCGGCTGGAGGCCGATGTATTGAATCTCGACGCAATTTGAGTGTTCCATCGTCATTAGGAGGACATGAACGATACAATTAACTATAATTTTTGCGTCGGATTCGAAAATCTAGACTCACAGGAGAACGAACATAAGGTGCCCGAGGCAGCAATATCCCCTTGGACACCAGTCCGCTGGAGGACGATGTATTGAATCGAGACGCAATTTGAGTGTTCCATCGTCATTAGAAGGCCCTTAACGTTACAATTATCTATCAGTTTTGCGTCGGATTAGAAAATCTTGACTCACAGGAGCACGACCATAAGGTGCCCGAGGCAGCAATAGACCCTTGGAGACAAGTCGGATGAAAGACGATATATTGAATCTCGACGGTATTTGAGTGTTCCATCGTCATTATTAGGCCCTGAACGTTACAATTAATAATCAGTTTTGCGTCGGATTAGAAAATCTAAACTCACAGGAGAACGACCATATTTAGCCCGAGTCAGCAATAGACCCTTGGAAACAAGTCAGCTGGAGGACGATGTATTGAATCGCGACGCAATTTGAGTGTTCCATCGTCATTAGGATGCGCTGAACGTTACAATTAACTATCATTTTAGCGTAGGATTCGAAAATCTACTCACAGGAGAAGGATCATATGGTGCCCGAGTCAGCAATATCCCCTTGGATACAAGTCGGCTGGAGGACGATGTATAGTATCTCGACGCAATTTGAGTGTTCTAACATCATTAGGAGGCGCTGAACGTTACAATTCACTATCATTTTTGCGTCGGATTCGAAAATCTAGACTCACAGGAGAAGGATCATATGGTGACCGAGACAGCAATATCCCCTTGGAGACAAGTCGGCTGAAGGCCGATGTAATGAATCTCGACGCAATTTGAGTGTTCCATCGTCATTAGGAGGCCCTGAACTTACAATTAACAATCAGTTTTGCGTCGGATTAGTAAATCTAGACTCACAGGAGAACGACCATATGGTGCCCGAGGCAGCAATAGACCCTTGGAGACAGGTCGGCTGGAGGCCGATGTATTGAATCTCGACGCAATTTGAATGTTCCATCGTCATTAGGTGGCGCTGAAATTTACAATTAACTATCAGTTTTGCGTCGGGTTCGAAAATCTAGACTCACAAGAGAACGAACATAAGGTGCCCGAGGCAGCAAAAAACCCTTGAAGTCAAGTCGGCAGAAGGACGAAGTATTATATCGCAACGCAATTTGAGTGTTCCATCGTGACTAGGAGGCGCTGAAGGTTACAATAGACTATCAGTTATGCGTCGGATTCGAAAATCTAGACTCACAGAAGAAGGATCATATCGTGCCCGAGACAGCAATATCCCCTTGGAGACAAGTCGGCTGGAGGCCGATGTATTGAATCTCGACGCAATTTGAGTGTTCCATCGTCATTAGGTGGCCCTGAAGTTACAATTAACTATGAGTTTTGAGTCAGGTTCGAAAATCTAGCCTCACAGGAGTACGATCTTACGGTGTCCGAGGCAGCAATAGACGCTTGTAGACATGTCGGCTGGAGGTCGATGTATTGACTCTCGACGCAATTTGAGTGTTCCATCGTCATTAGGAGGCCCTGAACGTTACAATTAACTATCAGTTTCGCGTCGGATTAAAAAAATCTAGACTCACAGGAGACGGACCATTTGGTGCCCGAGGCAGCAATATCCCCTTCTAGACAAGTCGCCTGGAGGACGATGTATTGTGTCTCGACGCAATTGGAGTGTTCTAACGCCATTAGGAGGTGCTGAGCGTTACAATTCACTATCATTTTTACGTCCGATTCGAAAATCTAGACTCACAGGAGAACGATCTTAAGGTGTCCGAGGCAGCAATAGACGCTTGTAGACATGTCGGCTGGAGGACGATGTATAGAATCTCGACCCAATTTGAGTGTTCCAACGTCATTAGGAGGCCCTGAAGGCTACAATTAACTATCAGTTCTGCGTCGGATTAGTAAATCTAGACTCATAGGAGAACAACCGTATGAGGCCCGAGGCAGCATCAGACCATTGGAGAGAAGTCGGCTGGAGGCCTATGTATTGAATCTCGACGCAATTTGAGTGTTCCATCGTCATTAGGATGCGCTGAACGTTATAATTAACTATCAGTTTTTCGTCGTATTCGAAAATCCCGACTCACTGGAGACGGACCATAAGATGAGCGAGGCAGCTATATCCCCTTGGGGACCAGTCCGCTGCTGGACGATGTATTGAATCGCAATGCAATTTGAAAGCTCCATCGTCATTAGGAGGCCCTGAACGTTACAATTAACTATCAGTTTCGCGTCTGATTCGAAAATCCCGACTCACAGGAGACGAACCACATGGAGCCCAAGGCAGCAATATCCCCTTGTGGACAAGACGGTTGGAGGTCGATGTATTGACTCTCGACGCAATTTGACTGTTCCATCGTCATTAGGAGGCCCTGAACGTTACAATTAACTATCAGTTTCGCGTCGGATTCTAAAATCAAGACTCACAGGAGATAGACCATTTGGTGCCCGAGGCAGCAATATCCCCTTCTAGACAAGTCGCCTGGAGGACGATGTATTGTATCTCGACGCAATTTGAGTGTTCTAACGTCAGTAGGAGGTGCTGAACGTTACAATTAACTACCAGTTTTTCGTCGTATTCGAAAATCCCAACTCACTGGAGACGGACCATAAGGTGAGCGAGGCAGCAATATCCCCTTGGGGACCAGTCCGCTGCTGGACGATGTATTGAATCGCAATGCAATTTGAAAGCTCCATCGTCATTAGGAGGCCCTGAACGCTACAATTAACTATCAGTTTCGCGTCTGATTCGAAAATCCCGACTCACAGGAGACGAACCACATGGAGCCCAAGGCAGCAATATCCCCTTGTGGACAAGACGGTTGGAGGTCGATGTATTGACTCTCGACGCAATTTGACTGTTCCATCGTCATTAGGAGGCCCTGAACGTTACAATTAACTATCAGTTTCGCGTCGGATTAAAAAATCTAGACTCACAGGAGACGGACCATATGGTGCCCGAGACAGCAATATCCCCTTATATACAAGTCGGCTGGGGGACGATGCACCGGATCGCGACGCAATTTGAGTGTTCCATCGTCTTTAGGAGGCCCTGAAGGTTACAAATAACAATCAGTTTTGCGTCGGATTAGTAAATCTAGACTCACAGGAGAACAACCGTATGGTGCCCGAGGCAGCATCAGTCCATTGGAGACAAGTCGGCTGGAGGCCTATGTATTGAATCTCGACGCAATTTGAGTGTTCCATCGTCATTAGGATGCGCTGAACGTTACAATTAACTATCATTTTTGCGTCGGATTCGAAACTCTAGACACACAGGAGATCGACGATAAGGTGCCCGAGGCAGCAATAGACCCTTGGAGAAGACTCGGCTGAAGGACGATGTATTGAATCTCGACGCAATTTGAGTGTTCCATTGTCATTAGGAGGCCCTGAACGTTACAATTAACAATCAGTTTAGCGTCGGATTAGAAAATCTAGTCTCACAGGAGAACGATCATAAAGTGCCCGAGGCAGCAATAGACCCATGGAGACAAGTCGGCTGGAGGACGATATATTCGATCGCGACGCAATTTGAGTGTTCCTTCGTCATTAGGAGGCCCTGAACGTTACAATTAACTATCAGTTTTGCGTCGGATTCGAAAATCTAGAGTCACTGGAGACGGACCATTAGTTGCCCGAGGCAGCAATATCCCCTTGGAGACCTGTACGCTGGAGGACGATGTATTGAATCGCGACGCAACTTGAGTGTTCCATCGTCATTAGGAGGCCCTGAACGTTACAATTAACTATCAGTTCTGCGTCGGATTCGAAAATCCCGACTCAAAGGAGACGAACCACATGGAGCCCGAGGCAGCAATATCCCCTTGTAGACAAGACGGCTACAGGTCGATGTGTTGACTCTCGACGCAATTTGACTGTTCCATCGTCATTAGGAGGCCCTGAACGTTACAATTAACTATCAGTTTCGCGTCGGATTCAAAAATCTAGACTCACAGGAGACGGACCATTTGGTGCCCGAGGCAGTAATATCCCCTTCTAGACAAGTCGGCTGGAGGAAGATGTATTGGATCGCGACGCAATTTGAGTGTTCCATCGCCATTAGGTGGCCATGAACGTTACAATTAACTATGAGTTTTGCGTCAGGTTCGAAAATCTAGCCTCACAGAAGAACGATCATAAGGTGCCCGAGGCAGCAATAGACGCTTGGAGAAAAGTCGGCAGGAGGACGATGTAATAGATGGCGACGCAATTTGAGTGTTCCATCATCATTAGGAGGCCCTGAATGTTACAATTAACTATCAGTTTTTCGTCGTATTCGAAAATCCCGACTCACTGGAGACGGACCATAAGGTGAGCGAGGCAGCAATATCCCCTTGGGGACCAGTCCGCTGCTGGACGATGTATTGAATCACGATGCAATTTGAAAGCTCCATCGTCATTAGGAGGCCCTGAACGTTACAATTAACTATCAGTTTCGCGTCTGATTCGAAAATCCCGACTCACAGGAGAGGAACCACATGGAGCCCGAGGCAGCAATATACCCTTGTAGACAAGACGGTTGGAGGTCGATGTATTGACTCTCGACGCAATTTGAGTGTTCCATCGTCATTAGGAGGACATGAACGTTACAATTAACTATAATTTTGGCGTCGGATTCGAAAATCTAGACTCACAGGAGAACGAACATAAGGTGCCCGAGGCTCCAATAGACCCTTGGAGAAAAGTCGGCTGGAGGACGATGTATTGTATCTCGACGCAATTTGAGTGTTCTAACGTCATTAGGAAGTGCTGAACGTTACAATTCACTATCATTTTTGCGTCGGATTCGAAAATCTAGACTCACAGGAGAAGGTTCATATGGTGCCCGAGACAGCAATATCTCCTTGGAGACAAGTCGGCTGGAGGCCGATGTATTGAATCTCGACGCAATTTGAGTGTTCCATCGTCATTAGGAGGCCCTGAACGTTACAACTAATTATCATTTTAGCGTCGGATTCGAAAATCTACTCACAGGAGAAGGTTCATATGGTGCCCGAGACAGCAGGATATAAGTCGGCCGGAGGACGATATATTGAATCTCGACGCAATTTGAGTGTTCCATCGTCATTATTAGGCCCTGAACGTTACAATTAATAATGTTTTGCGTCGGATTAGAAAATCTAGACTCACAGGAGAACGACCATATATTACCCGAGGCAGCAATAGACCCTTGGAGACAAGTCGGCTGGAGGACGATGTATGGGATCGCGACGCAATTTGAGTGTTCCATCGTCATTAGGAGGCCCTGAACGTTACAATTAACTATCAGTTTTGCGTCGGAGTCGAAAATCTAGACTTACTGGAGAACGAACATAAGGTGCCCGAGGCAGCAATATCCCCTTGGACACCAGTCCGCTGGAGGTCGATGTATTGAATCGAGACGCAATTTGAGTGTTCCATCGTCATTAGAAGGCCCTGAACGTTACAATTAACTATCAGTTTTGCGTCGGATTAGAAAATCTTGACTCACAGGAGAATGACCATAAGGTGCCCGAGGCAGCAATATCCCCTTGGATACAAGTCGGCAGGAGGACGATGTATAGTATCTCGACGCAATTTGAGTGTTCTAACATCATTAGGAGGCGCTGATCGTTACAATTCACTATCATTTTTGCGTCGGATTCGAAAATCTAGACTCACAGGAGAAGGATCATATGGTGACCGAGACAGCAATATCCCCTTGGAGACAAGTCGGCTGAAGGCCGATGTACTGAATCTCGACGCAATTTGAGTGTTCCATCGTCATTAGGAGGCCCTGAACTTACAATTAACAATCAGTTTTGCGTCGGATTAGTAAACCTAGACTCACAAGAGAACGACCATATGGTGCCCGAGGCAGCAATAGACCCTCGGAGACAGGTCGTCTGGAGGCCGATGAATTGAATCTCGACGCAATTTGAATGTTCCATCGTCATTAGGTGGCGCTGAAATTTACAATTAACTATCAGTTTCGCGTCGGATTAAAAAAATATAGACTCACAGGAGTCGGACCATTTGGTGCCCGAGGCAGCAATATCCCCTTCTAGACAAGTCGCCTGGAGGACGATGTATTGTGTCTCGACGCAATTGGAGTGTTCTAACGTCATTAGGAGGTGCTGAGCGTTACAATTCACTATCATTTTTGCGTCCGATTCGAAAACCTAGACTCACAGGAGAAGGTTCATATGGTGCCCGAAACAGCAATATCCCCTTGGAGACAAGTCGGCTGGAGGTCGATGTATTGAATCTCGACGCAATTCGAGTGTTCCATCGTCATTAGGTGGCCCTGAACGTTACAATTAACTATGAGTTTTGCGTCAGGTTCGAAAATGTAGCCTCACAGGAGAACGATCTTAAGGTGTCCGAGGCAGCAATAGACGCTTGTAGACATGTCGGCTGGAGGACGATGTATAGAATCTCGACCCAATTTGAGTGTTTCAACGTCATTAGGAGGCCCTGAACGTTGCAATTAACAATCAGTTTTGCGTCGGATTAGTAAATCTAGACTCATAGGAGAACAACCGTATGGTGCCCGAGGCAGCATCAGACCATTGGAGAGAAGTCGGCTGGAGGCCTATGTATTGAATCTCGACGCAATTTGAGTGTTCCATCGTCATTAGGATGCGCTGAACGTTATAATTAACTATCATTTTTGCGTCGGATTCGAAAATCTACTCACAGGAGAAGGATCTTATGGTGCCCGAGTCAGCAATATCCCCTTGGATACAAGTCGGCTGGAGGACGATGTAATGGATGGCGACGCAATTTGAGTGTTCCATCGTCATTAGGAGGCCCTGAATGTTACAATTAACTATCAGTTTTTCGTCGTATTCGAAAATCCCGACTCACTGGAGACGGACCATAAGATGAGCAAGGCAGCTATATCCCCTTGGGGACCAGTCCGCTGCTGGACGATGTATTGAATCGCGATGCAATTTGAAAGCTCCATCGTCATTAGGAGGCCCTGAACGTTACAATTAACTATCAGTTTCGCGTCTGATTCGAAAATCTCGACTCACTGGAGACGAACCACATGGAGCCCGAGGTAGCAATATCCCCATGTAGACAAGACGGTTGGAGGTCGATGTATTGACTCTCGACGCAATTTGACTGTTCCATCGTCATTAGGAGGCCCTGAACTTTACCATTAACTATCAGTTTCGCGTCGGATTCAAAAATGTAGACTCACAGGAGACGGACCATTTGGTGCCCGAGGCAGCAATATCCACTTCTAGACAAGTCGGCTGGAGGACGATGTATTGGATCACGACGCAATTTGAGTGTTCCATCGTCATTAGAAGGCCCTGAACGTTACAATTAACTATGTTTCGCGTCGGATTTGAAAATCTAGACTCACAGGGGAACGACCATATGGTGCCCGAGGCAGCATCAGACCATTGGAGACAAGTCGGCTGGAGGCCGATGTATTGAATCTCGACGCAATTTGAGTGTTCCATCGTCATTAGGAGGACATGAACGATACAATTAACTATATTTTTACGTCGGATTCGAAAATCTAGACTCACAGGAGAACGAACATAAGGTGCCCGAGGCAGCAATATCCCCTTGGACACCAGTCCGCTGGAGGACGATGTATTGAATCGAGACGCAATTTGAGTGTTCCATCGTCATTAGAAGGCCCTTAACGTTACAATTATCTATCAGTTTTGCGTCGGATTAGAAAATCTTGACTCACAGGAGAACGACCATAAGGTGCCCGAGGCAGCAATAGACCCTTGGAGACAAGTCGGATGAAAGACGATATATTGAATCTCGACGGTATTTGAGTGTTCCATCGTCATTATTAGGCCCTGAACGTTACAATTAATAATCAGTTTTGCGTCGGATTAGAAAATCTAAACTCACAGGAGAACGACCATATATAGCCCGAGTCAGCAATAGACCCTTGGAAACAAGTCAGCTGGAGGACGATGTATTGAATCGCGACGCAATTTGAGTGTTCCATCGTCATTAGGATGCGCTGAACGTTACAATTAACTATCATTTTAGCGTCGGATTCGAAAATCTACTCACAGGAGAAGGATCATATGGTGCCCGAGTCAGCAATATCCCCTTGGATACAAGTCGGCTGGAGGACGATGTATAGTATCTCGACGCAATTTGAGTGTTCTAACATCATTAGGAGGCGCTGAACGTTACAATTCACTATCATTTTTGCGTCGGATTCGAAAATCTAGACTCACAGGAGAAGGATCATATGGTGACCGAGACAGCAATATCCCCTTGGAGACAAGTCGGCTGAAGGCCGATGTAATGAATCTCGACGCAATTTGAGTGTTCCATCGTCATTAGGAGGCCCTGAACTTACAATTAACAATCAGTTTTGCGTCGGATTAGTAAATCTAGACTCACAGGAGAACGACCATATGGTGCCCGAGGCAGCAATAGACCCTTGGAGACAAGTCGGCTGGAGGCCGATGTATTGAATCTCGACGCAATTTGAGTGTTCCATCGTCATTAGGTGGCCATGAACGTTACAATTAACTATGAGTTTTGCGTCAGGTTCGAAAATCTAGCCTCACAGGAGAACGATCATAAGGTGCCCGAGGCAGCAATAGACGCTTGGAGACAAGTCGGCTGGAGGACGATGTAATGGATGGCGACGCAATTTGAGTGTTCCATCGTCATTAGGAGGCCCTGAATGTTACAATTAACTATCAGTTTTTCGTCGTATTCGAAAATCCCGACTCACTGGAGACGGACCATAAGATGAGCGAGGCAGCTATATCCCCTTGGGGACCAGTCCGCTGCTGGACGATGTATTGAATCGCAATGCAATTTGAAAGCTCCATCCTCATTAGGAGGCCCTGAACGTTACAATTAACTATCAGTTTCGCGTCTGATTCGAAAATCTCGACTCACAGGAGACGAACCACATGGAGCCCGAGGCAGCAATATCCCCTTGTAGACAAGACGGTTGGAGGTCGATGTATAGACTCTCGACGCAATTTGACTGTTCCATCGTCATTAGGAGGCCCTGAACGTTACAATTAACTATCAGTTTCGCGTCGGATTCAAAAATCAAGACTCACAGGAGATAGACCATTTGGTGCCCGAGGCAGCAATATCCCCTTCTAGACAAGTCGCCTGGAGGACGATGTATTGTATCTCGACGCAATTTGAGTGTTCTAACGTCAGTAGGAGGTGCTGAACGTTACAATTAACTACCAGTTTTTCGTCGTATTCCAAAATCCCAACTCACTGGAGACGGACCATAAGGTGAGCGAGGCAGCAATATCCCCTTGGGGACCAGTCCGCTGCTGGACGATGTATTGAATCGCAATGCAATTTGAAAGCTCCATCGTCATTAGGAGGCCCTGAACGTTACAATTAACTATCAGTTTCGCGTCTGATTCGAAAATCCCGACTCACAGGAGACGAACCACATGGAGCCCAAGGCAGCAATATCCCCTTGTGGACAAGACGGTTGGAGGTCGATGTATTGACTCTCGACGCAATTTGACTGTTCCATCGTCATTAGGAGGCCCTGAACGTTACAATTAACTATCAGTTTCGCGTCGGATTAAAAAATCTAGACTCACAGGAGACGGACCATATGGTGCCCGAGACAGCAATATCCCCTTATATACAAGTCGGCTGGGGGACGATGCACCGGATCGCGACGCAATTTGAGTGTTCCATCGTCTTTAGGAGGCCCTGAAGGTTACAAATAACAATCAGTTTTGCGTCGGATTAGTAAATCTAGACTCACAGGAGAACAACCGTATGGTGCCCGAGGCAGCATCAGTCCATTGGAGACAAGTCGGCTGGAGGCCTATGTATTGAATCTCGACGCAATTTGAGTGTTCCATCGTCATTAGGATGCGCTGAACGTTACAATTAACTATCATTTTTGCGTCGGATTCGAAACTCTAGACACACAGGAGATCGACGATAAGGTGCCCGAGGCAGCAATAGACCCTTGGAGAAGACTCGGCTGAAGGACGATGTATTGAATCTCGACGCAATTTGAGTGTTCCATTGTCATTAGGAGGCCCTGAACGTTACAATTAACTATCAGTTTCGCGTCGGATTCAAAAATCTAGACTCACAGGAGACGGACCATTTGGTGCCCGAGGCAGTAATATCCCCTTCTAGACAAGTCGGCTGGAGGAAGATGTATTGGATCGCGACGCAATTTGAGTGTTCCATCGCCATTAGGTGGCCATGAACGTTACAATTAACTATGAGTTTTGCGTCAGGTTCGAAAATCTAGCCTCACAGAAGAACGATCATAAGGTGCCCGAGGCAGCAATAGACGCTTGGAGAAAAGTCGGCAGGAGGACGATGTAATAGATGGCGACGCAATTTGAGTGTTCCATCATCATTAGGAGGCCCTGAATGTTACAATTAACTATCAGTTTTTCGTCGTATTCGAAAATCCCGACTCACTGGAGACGGACCATAAGGTGAGCGAGGCAGCAATATCCCCTTGGGGACCAGTCCGCTGCTGGACGATGTATTGAATCACGATGCAATTTGAAAGCTCCATCGTCAGTAGGAGGCCCTGAACGTTACAATTAACTATCAGTTTCGCGTCTGATTCGAAAATCCCGACTCACAGGAGAGGAACCACATGGAGCCCGAGGCAGCAATATCCCCTTGTAGACAAGACGGTTGGAGGTCGATGTATTGACTCTCGACGCAATTTGAGTGTTCCATCGTCATTAGGAGGACATGAACGTTACAATTAACTATAATTTTGGCGTCGGATTCGAAAATCTAGACTCACAGGAGAACGAACATAAGGTGCCCGAGGCTCCAATAGACCCTTGGAGAAAAGTCGGCTGGAGGACGATGTATTGTATCTCGACGCAATTTGAGTGTTCTAACGTCATTAGGAAGTGCTGAACGTTACAATTCACTATCATTTTTGCGTCGGATTCGAAAATCTAGACTCACAGGAGAAGGTTCATATGGTGCCCGAGACAGCAATATCTCCTTGGAGACAAGTCGGCTGGAGGCCGATGTATTGAATCTCGACGCAATTTGAGTGTTCCATCGTCATTAGGAGGCCCTGAACGTTACAACTAATTATCATTTTAGCGTCGGATTCGAAAATCTACTCACAGGAGAAGGTTCATATGGTGCCCGAGACAGCAGGATATAAGTCGGCCGGAGGACGATATATTGAATCTCGACGCAATTTGAGTGTTCCATCGTCATTATTAGGCCCTGAACGTTACAATTAATAATGTTTTGCGTCGGATTAGAAAATCTAGACTCACAGGAGAACGACCATATATTACCCGAGGCAGCAATAGACCCTTGGAGACAAGTCGGCTGGAGGACGATGTATGGGATCGCGACGCAATTTGAGTGTTCCATCGTCATTAGGAGGCCCTGAACGTTACAATTAACTATCAGTTTTGCGTCGGAGTCGAAAATCTAGACTTACTGGAGAACGAACATAAGGTGCCCGAGGCAGCAATATCCCCTTGGACACCAGTCCGCTGGAGGTCGATGTATTGAATCGAGACGCAATTTGAGTGTTCCATCGTCATTAGAAGGCCCTGAACGTTACAATTAACTATCAGTTTTGCGTCGGATTAGAAAATCTTGACTCACAGGAGAATGACCATAAGGTGCCCGAGGCAGCAATATCCCCTTGGATACAAGTCGGCAGGAGGACGATGTATAGTATCTCGACGCAATTTGAGTGTTCTAACATCATTAGGAGGCGCTGATCGTTACAATTCACTATCATTTTTGCGTCGGATTCGAAAATCTAGACTCACAGGAGAAGGATCATATGGTGACCGAGACAGCAATATCCCCTTGGAGACAAGTCGGCTGAAGGCCGATGTACTGAATCTCGACGCAATTTGAGTGTTCCATCGTCATTAGGAGGCCCTGAACTTACAATTAACAATCAGTTTTGCGTCGGATTAGTAAACCTAGACTCACAAGAGAACGACCATATGGTGCCCGAGGCAGCAATAGACCCTCGGAGACAGGTCGTCTGGAGGCCGATGAATTGAATCTCGACGCAATTTGAATGTTCCATCGTCATTAGGTGGCGCTGAAATTTACAATTAACTATCAGTTTCGCGTCGGATTAAAAAAATATAGACTCACAGGAGTCGGACCATTTGGTGCCCGAGGCAGCAATATCCCCTTCTAGACAAGTCGCCTGGAGGACGATGTATTGTGTCTCGACGCAATTGGAGTGTTCTAACGTCATTAGGAGGTGCTGAGCGTTACAATTCACTATCATTTTTGCGTCCGATTCGAAAACCTAGACTCACAGGAGAAGGTTCATATGGTGCCCGAAACAGCAATATCCCCTTGGAGACAAGTCGGCTGGAGGTCGATGTATTGAATCTCGACGCAATTCGAGTGTTCCATCGTCATTAGGTGGCCCTGAACGTTACAATTAACTATGAGTTTTGCGTCAGGTTCGAAAATGTAGCCTCACAGGAGAACGATCTTAAGGTGTCCGAGGCAGCAATAGACGCTTGTAGACATGTCGGCTGGAGGACGATGTATAGAATCTCGACCCAATTTGAGTGTTTCAACGTCATTGGGAGGCCCTGAACGTTGCAATTAACAAACAGTTTTGCGTCGGATTAGTAAATCTAGACTCATAGGAGAACAACCGTATGGTGCCCGAGGCAGCATCAGACCATTGGAGAGAAGTCGGCTGGAGGCCTATGTATTGAATCTCGACGCAATTTGAGTGTTCCATCGTCATTAGGATGCGCTGAACGTTATAATTAACTATCATTTTTGCGTCGGATTCGAAAATCTACTCACAGGAGAAGGATCTTATGGTGCCCGAGTCAGCAATATCCCCTTGGATACAAGTCGGCTGGAGGACGATGTAATGGATGGCGACGCAATTTGAGTGTTCCATCGTCATTAGGAGGCCCTGAATGTTACAATTAACTATCAGTTTTTCGTCGTATTCGAAAATCCCGACTCACTGGAGACGGACCATAAGATGAGCAAGGCAGCTATATCCCCTTGGGGACCAGTCCGCTGCTGGACGATGTATTGAATCGCGATGCAATTTGAAAGCTCCATCGTCATTAGGAGGCCCTGAACGTTACAATTAACTATCAGTTTCGCGTCTGATTCGAAAATCTCGACTCACAGGAGACGAACCACATGGAGCCCGAGGCAGCAATATCCCCATGTAGACAAGACGGTTGGAGGTCGATGTATTGACTCTCGACGCAATTTGACTGTTCCATCGTCATTAGGAGGCCCTGAACTTTACCATTAACTATCAGTTTCGCGTCGGATTCAAAAATGTAGACTCACAGGAGACGGACCATTTGGTGCCCGAGGCAGCAATATCCACTTCTAGACAAGTCGGCTGGAGGACGATGTATTGGATCACGACGCAATTTGAGTGTTCCATCGTCATTAGAAGGCCCTGAACGTTACAATTAACTATGTTTCGCGTCGGATTTGAAAATCTAGACTCACAGGGGAACGACCATATGGTGCCCGAGGCAGCATCAGACCATTGGAGACAAGTCGGCTGGAGGCCGATGTATTGAATCTCGACGCAATTTGAGTGTTCCATCGTCATTAGGAGGACATGAACGATACAATTAACTATAATTTTTGCGTCGGATTCGAAAATCTAGACTCACAGGAGAACGAACATAAGGTGCCCGAGGCAGCAATATCCCCTTGGACACCAGTCCGCTGGAGGACGATGTATTGAATCGAGACGCAATTTGAGTGTTCCATCGTCATTAGAAGGCCCTTAACGTTACAATTATCTATCAGTTTTGCGTCGGATTAGAAAATCTTGACTCACAGGAGAACGACCATAAGGTGCCCGAGGCAGCAATAGACCCTTGGAGACAAGTCGGATGAAAGACGATATATTGAATCTCGACGGTATTTGAGTGTTCCATCGTCATTATTAGGCCCTGAACGTTACAATTAATAATCAGTTTTGCGTCGGATTAGAAAATCTAAACTCACAGGAGAACGACCATATATAGTCCGAGTCAGCAATAGACCCTTGGAAACAAGTCAGCTGGAGGACGATGTATTGAATCGCGACGCAATTTGAGTGTTCCATCGTCATTAGGATGCGCTGAACGTTACAATTAACTATCATTTTAGCGTCGGATTCGAAAATCTACTCACAGGAGAAGGATCATATGGTGCCCGAGTCAGCAATATCCCCTTGGATACAAGTCGGCTGGAGGACGATGTATAGTATCTCGACGCAATTTGAGTGTTCTAACATCATTAGGAGGCGCTGAACGTTACAATTCACTATCATTTTTGCGTCGGATTCGAAAATCTAGACTCACAGGAGAAGGATCATATGGTGACCGAGACAGCAATATCCCCTTGGAGACAAGTCGGCTGAAGGCCGATGTAATGAATCTCGACGCAATTTGAGTGTTCCATCGTCATTAGGAGGCCCTGAACTTACAATTAACAATCAGTTTTGCGTCGGATTAGTAAATCTAGACTCACAGGAGAACGACCATATGGTGCCCGAGGCAGCAATAGACCCTTGGAGACAAGTCGGCTGGAGGCCGATGTATTGAATCTCGACGCAATTTGAGTGTTCCATCGTCATTAGGTGGCCATGAACGTTACAATTAACTATGAGTTTTGCGTCAGGTTCGAAAATCTAGCCTCACAGGAGAACGATCATAAGGTGCCCGAGGCAGCAATAGACGCTTGGAGACAAGTCGGCTGGAGGACGATGTAATGGATGGCGACGCAATTTGAGTGTTCCATCGTCATTAGGAGGCCCTGAATGTTACAATTAACTATCAGTTTTTCGTCGTATTCGAAAATCCCGACTCACTGGAGACGGACCATAAGATGAGCGAGGCAGCTATATCCCCTTGGGGACCAGTCCGCTGCTGGACGATGTATTGAATCGCAATGAAATTTGAAAGCTCCATCGTCATTAGGAGGCCCTGAACGTTACAATTAACTATCAGTTTCGCGTCTGATTCGAAAATCTCGACTCACAGGAGACGAACCACATGGAGCCCGAGGCAGCAATATCCCCTTGTAGACAAGACGGTTGGAGGTCGATGTATAGACTCTCGACGCAATTTGACTGTTCCATCGTCATTAGGAGGCCCTGAACGTTACAATTAACTATCAGTTTCGCGTCGGATTCAAAAATCAAGACTCACAGGAGATAGACCATTTGGTGCCCGAGGCAGCAATATCCCCTTCTAGACAAGTCGCCTGGAGGACGATGTATTGTATCTCGACGCAATTTGAGTGTTCTAACGTCAGTAGGAGGTGCTGAACGTTACAATTAACTACCAGTTTTTCGTCGTATTCCAAAATCCCAACTCACTGGAGACGGACCATAAGGTGAGCGAGGCAGCAATATCCCCTTGGGGACCAGTCCGCTGCTGGACGATGTATTGAATCGCAATGCAATTTGAAAGCTCCATCGTCATTAGGAGGCCCTGAACGTTACAATTAACTATCAGTTTCGCGTCTGATTCGAAAATCCCGCGTCACAGGAGAACGAACATAAGGTGCCCGAGGCTCCAATAGACCCTTGGAGACAAGTCGGCTGGAGGACGATGTATTGTATCTCGACGCAATTTGAGTGTTCCATCGTCATTAGGAGGCCCTGAAGGTTACAATTAACAATCAGTTTTGCGTCGGATTAGTAAATCTAGACTCACAGGAGAACAACCGTATGGTGCCCGAGGCAGCATCAGTCCATTGGAGACAAGTCGGCTGGAGGCCTATGTATTGAATCTCGACGCAATTTGAGTGTTCCATCGTCATTAGGATGCGCTGAACGTTACAATTAACTATCATTTTTGCGTCGGATTCGAAACTCTAGACACACAGGAGATCGACGATAAGGTGCCCGAGGCAGCAATAGACCCTTGGAGAAGACTCGGCTGAAGGACGATGTATTGAATCTCGACGCAATTTGAGTGTTCCATTGTCATTAGGAGGCCCTGAACGTTACAATTAACAATCAGTTTAGCGTCGGATTAGAAAATCTAGTCTCACAGGAGAACGATCATAAAGTGCCCGAGGCAGCAATAGACCCATGGAGACAAGTCGGCTGGAGGACGATATATTCGATCGCGACGCAATTTGAGTGTTCCTTCGTCATTAGGAGGCCCTGAACGTTACAATTAACTATCAGTTTTGCGTCGGATTCGAAAATCTAGAGTCACTGGAGACGGACCATTAGTTGCCCGAGGCAGCAATATCCCCTTGGAGACCTGTACGCTGGAGGACGATGTATTGAATCGCGACGCAACTTGAGTGTTCCATCGTCTTTAGGAGGCCCTGAACGTTACAATTAACTATCAGTTCTGCGTCGGATTCGAAAATCCCGACTCAAAGGAGACGAACCACATGGAGCCCGAGGCAGCAATATCCCCTTGTAGACAAGACGGCTACAGGTCGATGTGTTGACTCTCGACGCAATTTGACTGTTCCATCGTCATTAGGAGGCCCTGAACGTTACAATTAACTATCAGTTTCGCGTCGGATTCAAAAATCTAGACTCACAGGAGACGGACCATTTGGTGCCCGAGGCAGTAATATCCCCTTCTAGACAAGTCGGCTGGAGGAAGATGTATTGTATCTCGACGCAATTTGAGTGTTCCATCGTCATTAGGAGGCCCTGAACGTTACAATTAACTATCAGTTCTGCGTCGGCTTCGAAAATCTAGACTCACAGGAGAACGACCATAAGGTGCCCGAGGCAGCAATAGACCCTTGGAGACAAGTCGGCTGAAGGACGATATATTGAATCTCGACGGTATTTGAGTGTTCCATCGTCATTATTAGGCCCTGAACGTTAGAATTAATAATCAGTTTTGCGTCGGATTAGAAAATCTAGACTCACAGGAGAACGACCATATATTGCCAGAGTCAGCAATAGACCCTTGGAGACAAGTCGGCTGGAGGACGATGTATTGGATCGCGACGCAATTTGAGTGTTCCATCGCCATTAGGTGGCCATGAACGTTACAATTAACTATGAGTTTTGCGTCAGGTTCGAAAATCTAGCCTCACAGAAGAACGATCATAAGGTGCCCGAGGCAGCAATAGACGCTTGGAGAAAAGTCGGCTGGAGGACGATGTAATAGATGGCGACGCAATTTGAGTGTTCCATCATCATTAGGAGGCCCTGAATGTTACAATTAACTATCAGTTTTTCGTCGTATTCGAAAATCCCGACTCACTGGAGACGGACCATAAGGTGAGCGAGGCAGCAATATCCCCTTGGGGACCAGGCCGCTGCTGGACGATGTATTGAATCACGATGCAATTTGAAAGCTCCATCGTCATTAGGAGGCCCTGAACGTTACAATTAACTATCAGTTTCGCGTCTGATTCGAAAATCCCGACTCACAGGAGAGGAACCACATGGAGCCCGAGGCAGCAATATCCCCTTGTAGACAAGACGGTTGGAGGTCGATGTATTGACTCTCGACGCAATTTGAGTGTTCCATCGTCATTAGGAGGACATGAACGTTACAATTAACTATAATTTTGGCGTCGGATTCGAAAATCTAGACTCACAGGAGAACGAACATAAGGTGCCCGAGGCTCCAATAGACCCTTGGAGAAAAGTCGGCTGGAGGACGATGTATTGTATCTCGACGCAATTTGAGTGTTCTAACGTCATTAGGAAGTGCTGAACGTTACAATTCACTATCATTTTTGCGTCGGATACGAAAATCTAGACTCACAGGAGAAGGTTCATATGGTGCCCGAGACAGCAATATCTCCTTGGAGACAAGTCGGCTGGAGGCCGATGTATTGAATCTCGACGCAATTTGAGTGTTCCATCGTCATTAGGAGGCCCTGAACGTTACAACTAATTATCATTTTAGCGTCGGATTCGAAAATCTACTCACAGGAGAAGGTTCATATGGTGCCCGAGACAGCAGGATATAAGTCGGCCGGAGGATGATATATTGAATATCGACGCAATTTGAGTGTTCCATCGTCATTATTAGGCCCTGAACGTTACAATTAATAATGTTTTGCGTCGGATTAGAAAATCTAGACTCACAGGAGAACGACCATATATTACCCGAGGCAGCAATAGACCCTTGGAGACAAGTCGGCTGGAGGACGATGTATGGGATCGCGACGCAATTTGAGTCTTCCATCGTCATTAGGAGGCCCTGAACGTTACAATTAACTATCAGTTTTGCGTCGGAGTCGAATATCTAGACTTACTGGAGACGGACCATAAGGTGCCCGAGGCAGCAATATCCCCTTTGAGACCTGTCCGCTGGAGGCCGATGTATTGAATTTCGACGCAATTTGAGTGTTCCATCGTCATTAGGTGGCCCTGAACGTTACAATTAACTATGAGTTTTGCGTCAGGTTCGAAAATCTAGCCTCACAGGAGGGTGTCCGAGGCAGCAATAGACGCTTGTAGACATGTCGGCTGGCGGACGATGTATAGACTCTCGACCCAATTTGAGTGTTCCAACGTCATTAGGAGGCCCTGAAGGCTACAATTAACAATCACTTTTGCGTCGGATTAGTAAATCTAGACTCACAGGAGAACAACCGTATGGCGCCCGAGGCAGCGATAGACCCTTGGAGACAAGTCGGCTGGAGGACGATTTATTGGATCGCGACGCAATTTGAGTGTTCCATCGTCATTAGGATGCGCTGAACTTTACAATTAACTATCAGTTTCGCGTCGGATTCAAAAATCTAGACTCACAGGAGACGGACCATTTGGTGCCCGAGGCAGCAATTTCCCCTTCTAGACAAGTCGGCTGGAGGAAGATGTATTGTATCTCGACGCAATTTGAGTGTTCCATCGCCATCAGGTGGCCCTGAACGTTACAATTAACAATCAGTTTAGTGGCCGGATTAGAAAATCTAGACTCACAGGAGAACGACCGTGAGGTGCTCGAAGCTGCAATAGTCCCCTTCTAGACAAGTCGGCTGAAGGACGATGTATTGAATCTCGACGCAATTTGAGTGTTCCATCGTCATCAGGAGGCCCTGAACGTTACAATTAACTGTCAGTTCTGCGTCGGCTTCGAAAATCTAGACTCACAGAAGAACGACCATAAGGGACCCGAGGCAGCAATAGACCCTTGGAGACAAGTCGGCAGAAGGGCGATGTATTGAATCTCGACGGTATTTGAGTGTTCCATCGTCATTAGGAGGCCCTGAACGTTATAATTAACTATCATTTTAGCGTCGGATTCGAAAATCTACTCTCAGGAGAAGGATCACATGGTGCCCGAGACAGCAATATCCCCTGGATACAAGTCGGCCGGAGGACGATATATTGAATCTCGACGCAATTATAGTGTTCCATCGTCATTATTAGGCCCTGAAGGTTACAATTAACAATCAGTTTTGCGTCGGATTAGTAAATCTATACTCACAGGAGAACAACCGTATGGTGCCCGAGGAAGGATCAGACCATTGGAGACAAGTCGGCTGGATGCCTATGTATTGAATCTCGACGCAATTTGAGTGTTCCATCGTCATTAGGTGGCCATGAACGTTACAATTAACTATGAGTTTTGCGTCAGGTTCGAAAATCCAGCCTCACAGGAGAACGATCATAAGGTGCCCGAGGCAGCAATAGACGCTTGGAGACAAGTCGGCTGGAGGACGATGTAATGGATTGCGACGCAATTTGAGTGTTCCATCGTCATTAGGAGGCCCTGAATGTTACAATTAACTATCAGTTTTTAGTCGTATTCGAAAATCCCAACTCACTGGAGACGGACCATAAGGTGAGCGAGGCAGCAATATCCCCTTATGGACCAGTCCGCTGCTGGACGATGTATTGAATCTCGACGCAATTTGAGTGTTCTAACGTCATTAGGAGGCGCTGAACGTTACAATTCACTATCATTTTTGCGTCGGATTCGAAAATCTAGACTCACAGGAGAAGGTTCATATGGTGCCCGAGACAGCAATATCCCCTTGGAGACAAGTCGGCTGAAGGACGATGTATTGGATCGCGACGCAATTTGAGTGTTCCATCGTCATTAGAAGGCCCTGAACGTTACAATTAACTATCAGTTTCGCGTCGGATTAGAAAATCTAGACTCACAGGGGAACGACCATATGGTGCCCGAGGCAGCAATATCCCCTGGGAGACCCGTCCGCTGGAGGACGATGTATTGAATCTCGACGCAATTTGAGTGTTCCATCGTCATTAGGAGGCCCTGAACGTTACAATTAACTATGAGTTTTGCGTCAGGTTCGAAAATCCAGCCTCACAGGAGAACAATCATAAGGTGCCCGAGGCAGCAATAAACGCTTGGAGACAAGTCGGCTGAAGGACGATGTATTGAATCTCGACGCAATTTGAGTGTTCCATCGCCATCAGGTGGCCCTGAACGTTACAATTAACAATCAGTTTAGTGGCCGGATTAGAAAATCTAGACTCACAGGAGAACGACCGTAAGGTGCTCGAAGCTGCAATAGTCCCTTTCTAGACAAGTCGGCTGAAGGACGATGTATTGAATCTCGACGCAATTTGAGTGTTCCATCGTCATCAGGAGGCCCTGAACGTTACAATTAA
The DNA here is from genome assembly GCF_023864345.2 of Schistocerca serialis cubense. Lineage (NCBI taxonomy): Eukaryota > Metazoa > Arthropoda > Insecta > Orthoptera > Acrididae > Schistocerca > Schistocerca serialis. The sequence goes on from NC_064644.1 coordinate 641,884,036, forward strand.
CTGTCAGTTCTGCGTCGGCTTCGAAAATCTAGACTCACAGAAGAACGACCATAAGGGACCCGAGGCAGCAATAGACCCTTGGAGACAAGTCGGCAGAAGGGCGATGTATTGAATCTCGACGGTATTTGAGTGTTCCATCGTCATTAGGAGGCCCTGAACGTTATAATTAACTATCATTTTAGCGTCGGATTCGAAAATCTACTCTCAGGAGAAGGATCACATGGTGCCCGAGACAGCAATATCCCCTGGATACAAGTCGGCCGGAGGACGATATATTGAATCTCGACGCAATTATAGTGTTCCATCGTCATTATTAGGCCCTGAACGTTACAATTAATAATCAGTTTTGCGTCGGATTAAAAAATCTAGACTCACAGGAGAACGACCATATATTGCCCGAGGCAGCGATAGCCCCTTGGAGACAAGTCGGCTGGAGGACGATTTATTGGATCGCGACGCAATTTGAGTGTTCCATCGTCATTAGGATGCGCGGAACTTTACAATTTACTATCAGTTTCGCGTCGGATTCAAAAATCTAGACTCACAGGAGACGGACCATTTGGTGCCCGAGGCAGCAATATCCCCTTCTAGACAAGTCGGCTGGAGGAAGATGAATTGTATCTCGACGCAATTTGAGTGTTCCATCGTCATTAGGAGGCCCTGAAGGTTACAATTAACAATCAGTTTTGCGTCGGATTAGTAAATCTAGACTCACAGGAGAACAACCGTATGGTGCCCGAGGCAGCATCAGACCATTGGAAACAAGTCGGCTGGATGCCTATGTATTGAATCTCGACACAATTTGAGTGTTCCATCGTCATTAGGAGGCCCTGAACGTTACAACTATCATTTTAGCGTCGGATTCGAAAATCTACTCACAGGAGAAGGTTCATATGGTGCCCGAGACAGCAGGATATAAGTCGGCCGGAGGACGATATATTGAATCTCGACGCAATTTGAGTGTTCCATCGTCATTATTAGGCCCTGAACGTTACAATTAATAATGTTTTGCGTCGGATTAGAAAATCTAGACTCACAGGAGAACGACCATATATTACCCGAGGCAGCAATAGACCCTATCTAGAGAAGTCGACTGAAGGACGATGTATTGAATCTCGACGCAATTTGAGTGTTCCATCGTAATTAGGAGGCCCTGAACGTTGCAATTAACTATCAGTTCTGCGTCGGATTCGAAAATCTAGACTCACAGGAGAACGACCATAATTTGCCCGAGGCAGCAATAGACCCTTGGAGACAAGTCGGCTGGAGGACAATGTATTGTATCTGGACGCAATTTGAGTGTTCTAACGTCATTAGGAGGTGCTGAACGTTACAATTCACTATCATATTTGGGTCGGATTCGAAAATCTAGACTCACAGGAGAAGGTTCATATGGTGCCCGAAATAGCAATATCCCCTTGGAGACAAGTCGGCTGGAGGCCGATGTATAGAATCTCGACCCAATTTGAGTGTTCCAACGTCATTAGGAGGCCCTGAAGGCTACAATTAACTATCAGTTCTGCGTCGGATTCGAAAATCTAGACTCACAGGACACGGACCATATGGTGCCCTAGGCAGCAACATCCCATTGGAGTTAGGTCGGCTGGAGGCCGATGTATTGAATCTCGACGCAATTTGAGTGTTCCATCGTCATTAGGAGGCCCTGAATGTTACAATTAACTATCAGTTTTTAGTCGTATTCGAAAATCCCAACTCACTGGAGACGGACCATAAGGTGAGCGAACCAGCAATATCCCCTTGGGGACCAGTCCGCAGCTGGACGATGTATTGAATCGCGATGCAATTTGAGAGCTCCATCGTCATTAGGAGGCCCTGAACGCTACAATTCACTATCAGTATCGCGTCTGATTCGAAAATCCCGACTCACAGGAGACGAACCACATGGAGCCCGAGGCAGCAATATCCCCTTGTAGACAAGACGGTTGGAGGTCGATGTTACAATTAACTATCAGTTTTGCGTCGGATCGAAAATCTAGACTTACTGGAGACGGACCATAAGGTGCCCGAGGCAGCAATATCCCCTTGGAGACAAGTCGACTGAAGGACGATATATTGAATCTCGACGCAATTTGACTGTTCCGTCGTCATTAGGAGGCCCTGAACGTTACAATTAACTATCAGTTTCGCGTCGGATTCAAAAATCTAGACTCACAGGAGACGGACCATTTGGTGCCCGAGGCAGCAATATCCACTTCTAGACAAGTCGGCTGGAGGACGATGTATTGTATCTCGACGCAATTTGAGTGTTCTAACGTCATTAGGAGGCGCTGAACGTAACAATTCACTATCATTTTTGCGTCGGATTCGAAAATCTAGATTCACAGGAGAACGACCATATATTGCCCGAGTCAGCAATAAACCCTTGGAGACAAGTCGGCTGGAGGACGATGTATTGGATCGCGACGCAATTTGAGTGTTCCATCGTCATTAGGAGGCCCTGAACGTTACAATTAACTATCAGTTTTGCGTCGGAGTCGAAAATCTAGACTTACTGGAGACGGACCATAAGGTGCCCGAGGCAGCAATATCCCCTTGGAGACCTGTCCGCTGGAGGACGATGTATTGAATCCCGACGCAATTTGAGTGTTCCATCGTCATTAGGAGGCCCTGAAGGCTACAATCAACTATCAGTTCTGCGTCGGATTTGAAAATCTAGACTCACAGGAGACGGACCATATGGTGCCCGAGACAGCAATATCCCCTTATATACAAGTCGGCTGGAGGACGATGTATTGAATCTCGACGCAATTTGAGTGTTCCATCGTCATTAGGAGGCCCTGAACGTTACAATTAACTATCAGTTTTGCGTCGGATTAGAAAATCTACACTTACAGGAGAACGACCATAAGGTGCTCGAGGCTGCAATAGACCCTATCTAGAGAAGTCGGCTGAAGGACGATGTATTGAATCTCGACGCAATTTGAGTGTTCCATCGTAATTAGGAGGCCCTGAACGTTGCAATTAACTATCAGTTCTGCGTCGGATTCGAAAATCTAGACTCACAGGAGACGACCATAAGGTGCCCGAGGCAGCATTAGACCCTTGGAGACAAGTCGGCTGAAGGACGATGTATTGACCCTCGACGATATTTGAGTGTTCCATCGTCATTAGGAGGCCCTGAGCGTTACAATTAACTATCAGTTTAGCGTCGGATTCGAAAATCTACTCACAGGAGAAGGATCATATGGTGCCCGAGACAGCAATATCCCCTGGATACAAGTCGGCCGGAGGACGATATATTCAATCTCGATGCAATTTGAGTGTTTCATCGTCATTATTAGGCCCTGAACGTTACATTTAATAATCAGTTTTTCGTCGGATTAGAAAATCTAGACTCACAGGAGAACGACCATAAATTGCCCGAGGCAGCAATAGACCCTTGAAGAGAAGTCGGATGTAGGACAATGTATTGTATCTGGACGCAATTTGAGTGTTCTAACGTCATTAGGAGGTGCTGAACGTTACAATTCACTATCATTTTTGCGTCGGATTCGAAAATCTAGACTCACAGGAGAAGGTTCATATGGTGCCCGAAACAGCAATATCCCCTTGGAGACAAGCCGGCTGGAATCCGATGTATTGAATCTCGACGCAATTTGAGTGTTCCATCGTCATCAGGAGGCCCTGAACGTTACAATTAACTGTCAGTTCTGCGTCGCTTCGAAAATCTAGACTCACAGAAGAACGACCATAAGGGGCCCGAGGCAGCAATAGACCCTTGGAGACAAGTCGGCTGGAGGACAATGCATCGGATCGCGACGCAATTTGAGTGTTCCATCGTCATTAGGAGGCCCTGAAGGTTACAATTAACAATCAGTTTTGCGTCGGATTAGTAAATCTAGACTCACAGGAGAACAACCGTATGGTGCCCGAGGCAGCATCAGACCATTGGAGACAAGTCGGCTGGATGCGTATGTATTGAATCTCGACGCAATTTGAGTGTTCCATCGTCATTAGGTGGCCATGAACGTTACAATTAACTATGAGTTTTGCGTCAGGTTCGAAAATCCAGCCTCACAGGAGAACGATCATAAGGTGCCCGAGGCAGCAATAGACGCTTGGAGACAAGTCGGCTGGAGGACGATGTAATGGATGGCGACGCAATTTGAGTGTTCCATCGTCATTAGGAGGCCCTGAATGTTACAATTAACTATCAGTTTTTAGTCGTATTCGAAAATCCCAACTCACTGGAGACGGACCATAAGGTGAGCGAGGCAGCAATATCCCCTTATGGACCAGTCCGCTGCTGGACGATGTATTGAATCTCGACGCAATTTGAGTGTTCTAACGTCATTAGGAGGCGCTGAACGTTACAATTCACTATCATTTTTGCGTCGGAGTCGAAAATCTAGACTCACAGGAGAAGGTTCATATGGTGCCCGAGACAGCAATATCCCCTTGGAGACAAGTCGGCTGAAGGACGATGTATTGGATCGCGACGCAATTTGAGTGTCCCATCGTCATTAGAAGGCCCTGAACGTTACAATTAACTATCAGTTTCGCGTCGGATTAGAAAATCTAGACTCACAGGGGAACGACCATATGGTGCCCGAGGCAGCAATATCCCCTAGGAGACCCGTCCGCTGGAGGACGATGTATTGAATCTCGACGCAATTTGAGTGTTCCATCGTCATTAGGAGGCCCTGAACGTTACAATGAACTATGAGTTTTGCGTCAGGTTCGAAAATCCAGCCTCACAGGAGAACGATTATAAGGTGCCCGAGGCAGCAATAGACGCTTGGAGACAAGTCGGCTGAAGGACGATGTATTGTATCTCGACGCAATTTGAGTGTTCCATCGTCATTAGGTGGCCATGAACATTACAATTAACTATGAGTTTTGCGTCAGGTTCGAAAATCCAGCCTCACAGGAGAACGATCATAAGGTGCCCGAGGCAGCAATAGACGCTTGGAGACAAGTCGGCTGAAGGACGATGTATTGAATCTCGACGCAATTTGAGTGTTCCATCGCCATCAGGAGGCCCTGAACGTTACAATTAACAATCAGTTTAGTGGCCGGATTAGAAAATCTAGACTCACAGGAGAACGACCGTAAGGTGCTCGAAGCTGCAATAGTCTCTTTCTAGACAAGTCGGCTGAAGGACGATGTATTGAATCTCGACGCAATTTGAGTGTTCCATCGTCATCAGGAGGCCCTGAACGTTACAATTAACTGTCAGTTCTGCGTCGCTTCGAAAATCTAGACTCACAGAAGAACGACCATAAGGGGCCCGAGGCAGCAATAGACCCTTGGAGACAAGTCGGCAGAAGGGCGATGTATTGAATCTCGACGGTATTTGAGTGTTCCATCGTCATTAGGGGGCCCTGAACGTTATAATTAACTATCATTTTAGCGTCGGATTCGAAAATCTACTCTCAGGAGAAGGATCACATGGTGCCCGAGACAGCAATATCCCCTGGATACAAGTCGGCCGGAGGACGATATATTGAATCTCGACGCAATTATAGTGTTCCATCGTCATTATTAGGCCCTGAACGTTACAATTAATATTCAGTTTTGCGTCGGATTAAAAAATCTAGACTCATTGGAGAACGACCATATATTGCCCGAGGCAGCGATAAACTCTTGGAGACAAGTCGGCTGGAGGACGATTTATTGGATCGCGACGCAATTTGAGTGTTCCATCGTCATTAGGATGCGCTGAACTTTACAATTAACTATCAGTTTCGCGTCGGATTCAAAAATCTAGACTCACAGGAGACGGACCATTTGGTGCCCGAGGCAGCAATATCCCCTTCTAGACAAGTCGGCTGGAGGAAGATGTATTGTATCTCGACGCAATTTGAGTGTTCCATCGTCATTAGGAGGCCCTGAACGTTACAATTAATAATCAGTTTTGCGTCGGATTAGAAAATCTAGACTCACAGGAGAACGACCATATATTGCTCGAGTCAGCAATAGACCCTTGGAGACAAGTCGGCTGGAGGACGATGTATTGGATCGCGACGCAATTTGAGTGTTCCTTCGTCATTAGGATGCGCTGAACGTTACAATTAACTATCATTTTAGCGTCGGATTCGAAAATCTACTCACAGGAGAAGGATCATATGGTGCCCGAGTCAGCAATATCCCCTTGGATACAAGTCGGCTGGAGGACGATGTATAGTATCTCGACGCAATTTGAGTGTTCTAACATCATTAGGAGGCGCTGAAAGTTACAATTCACTATCATTTTTGCGTCGGATTCGAAAATCTACTCACAGGAGAAGGATCTTATGGTGCCCGAGTCAGCAATATCCCCTTGGATACAAGTCGGCTGAAGGACGATGTATTGTATCTCGACGCAATTTGAGTGTTCTAACATCATTAGAAGGCGCTGAACCTTACAATTCACTATCATTTTTGCGTCGGATTCGAAAATCTAGACTCACAAGAGAAGGATCATATGGTGCCCGAGACAGCAATATCCCCTTGGAGACAAGTCGGCTGGAGGCCGATGTATTGAATCTCGACGCAATTTGAGTGTTCCATCGTCATTAGGTGGCCATGAACGTTACAATTAACTATGAGTTTTGCGTCAGGTTCGAAAATCTAGCCTCACAGGAGAACGATCATAAGGTGCCCGAGGCAGCAATAGACGCTTGGAGACAAGTCGGCTGGAGGACGATGTAATGGATGGCGACGCAATTTGAGTGTTCCATCGTCATTAGGAGGCCCTGAATGTTACAATTAACTATCAGTTTTTCGTCGTATTCGAAAATCCCGACTCACTGGAGACGGACCATAAGGTGAGCGAGGCAGCAATATCCCCTTGGGGACCAGTCCGCTGCTGGACGATGTATTGAATCACGATGCAATTTGAAAGCTCCATCGTCATTAGGAGGCCCTGAAGGTTACAATTAACTATCAGTTTCGCGTCTGATTCGAAAATCCCGCGTCACAGGAGAACGAACATAAGGTGCCCGAGGCTCCAATAGACCCTTGGAGACAAGTCGGCTGGAGGACGATGTATTGTATCTCGACGCAATTTGAGTGTTCCATCGTCATTAGGAGGCCCTGAAGGTTACAATTAACAATCAGTTTTGCGTCGGATTAGTAAATCGAGACTCACAGGAGAACAACCGTATGGTGCCCGAGGCAGCATCAGACCATTGGAAACAAGTCGGCTGGATGCCTATGTATTGAATCTCGACACAATTTGAGTGTTCCATCGTCATTAGGAGGCCCTGAACGTTACAACTATCATTTTAGCGTCGGATTCGAAAATCTACTCACAGGAGAAGGTTCATATGGTGCCCGAGACAGCAGGATATAAGTCGGCCGGAGGACGATATATTGAATCTCGACGCAATTTGAGTGTTCCATCGTCATTATTAGGCCCTGAACGTTACAATTAATAATGTTTTGCGTCGGATTAGAAAATCTAGACTCACAGGAGAACGACCATATATTACCCGAGGCAGCAATAGACCCTATCTAGAGAAGTCGACTGAAGGACGATGTATTGAATCTCGACGCAATTTGAGTGTTCCATCGTAATTAGGAGGCCCTGAACGTTGCAATTAACTATCAGTTCTGCGTCGGATTCGAAAATCTAGACTCACAGGAGAACGACCATAATTTGCCCGAGGCAGCAATAGACCCTTGGAGACAAGTCGGCTGGAGGACAATGTATTGTATCTGGACGCAATTTGAGTGTTCTAACGTCATTAGGAGGTGCTGAACGTTACAATTCACTATCATATTTGGGTCGGATTCGAAAATCTAGACTCACAGGAGAAGGTTCATATGGTGCCCGAAATAGCATTATCCCCTTGGAGACAAGTCGGCTGGAGGCCGATGTATAGAATCTCGACCCAATTTGAGTGTTCCAACGTCATTAGGAGGCCCTGAAGGCTACAATTAACTATCAGTTCTGCGTCGGATTCGAAAATCTAGACTCACAGGACACGGACCATATGGTGCCCTAGGCAGCAACATCCCATTGGAGTTAGGTCGGCTGGAGGCCGATGTATTGAATCTCGACGCAATTTGAGTGTTCCATCGTCATTAGGAGGCCCTGAATGTTACAATTAACTATCAGTTTTTAGTCGTATTCGAAAATCCCAACTCACTGGAGACGGACCATAAGGTGAGCGAACCAGCAATATCCCCTTGGGGACCAGTCCGCAGCTGGACGATGTATTGAATCGCGATGCAATTTGAGAGCTCCATCGTCATTAGGAGGCCCTGAACGCTACAATTCACTATCAGTATCGCGTCTGATTCGAAAATCCCGACTCACCGGAGACGAACCACATGGAGCCCGAGGCAGCAATATCCCCTTGTAGACAAGACGGTTGGAGGTCGATGTTACAATTAACTATCAGTTTTGCGTCGGATCGAAAATCTAGACTTACTGGAGACGGACCATAAGGTGCCCGAGGCAGCAATATCCCCTTGGAGACAAGTCGACTGAAGGACGATATATTGAATCTCGACGCAATTTGACTGTTCCGTCGTCATTAGGAGGCCCTGAACGTTACAATTAACTATCAGTTTCGCGTCGGATTCAAAAATCTAGACTCACAGGAGACGGACCATTTGGTGCCCGAGGCAGCAATATCCACTTCTAGACAAGTCGGCTGGAGGACGATGTATTGTATCTCGACGCAATTTGAGTGTTCTAACGTCATTAGGAGGCGCTGAACGTAACAATTCACTATCATTTTTGCGTCGGATTCGAAAATCTAGATTCACAGGAGAACGACCATATATTGCCCGAGTCAGCAATAAACCCTTGGAGACAAGTCGGCTGGAGGACGATGTATTGGATCGCGACGCAATTTGAGTGTTCCATCGTCATTAGGAGGCCCTGAACGTTACAATTAACTATCAGTTTTGCGTCGGAGTCGAAAATCTAGACTTACTGGAGACGGACCATAAGGTGCCCGAGGCAGCAATATCCCCTTGGAGACCTGTCCGCTGGAGGACGATGTATTGAATCCCGACGCAATTTGAGTGTTCCATCGTCATTAGGAGGCCCTGAAGGCTACAATCAACTATCAGTTCTGCGTCGGATTTGAAAATCTAGACTCACAGGAGACGGACCATATGGTGCCCGAGACAGCAATATCCCCTTATATACAAGTCGGCTGGAGGACGATGTATTGAATCTCGACGCAATTTGAGTGTTCCATCGTCATTAGGAGGCCCTGAACGTTACAATTAACTATCAGTTTTGCGTCGGATTAGAAAATCTACACTTACAGGAGAACGACCATAAGGTGCTCGAGGCTGCAATAGACCCTATCTAGAGAAGTCGGCTGAAGGACGATGTATTGAATCTCGACGCAATTTGAGTGTTCCATCGTAATTAGGAGGCCCTGAACGTTGCAATTAACTATCAGTTCTGCGTCGGATTCGAAAATCTAGACTCACAGGAGACGACCATAAGGTGCCCGAGGCAGCATTAGACCCTTGGAGACAAGTCGGCTGAAGGACGATGTATTGACCCTCGACGATATTTGAGTGTTCCATCGTCATTAGGAGGCCCTGAGCGTTACAATTAACTATCAGTTTAGCGTCGGATTCGAAAATCTACTCACAGGAGAAGGATCATATGGTGCCCGAGACAGCAATATCCCCTGGATACAAGTCGGCCGGAGGACGATATATTCAATCTCCATGCAATTTGAGTGTTTCATCGTCATTATTAGGCCCTGAACGTTACATTTAATAATCAGTTTTTCGTCGGATTAGAAAATCTAGACTCACAGGAGAACGACCATAAATTGCCCGAGGCAGCAATAGACCCTTGAAGAGAAGTCGGATGTAGGACAATGTATTGTATCTGGACGCAATTTGAGTGTTCTAACGTCATTAGGAGGTGCTGAACGTTACAATTCACTATCATTTTTGCGTCGGATTCGAAAATCTAGACTCACAGGAGAAGGTTCATATGGTGCCCGAAACAGCAATATCCCCTTGGAGACAAGCCGGCTGGAATCCGATGTATTGAATCTCGACGCAATTTGAGTGTTCCATCGTCATCAGGAGGCCCTGAACGTTACAATTAACTGTCAGTTCTGCGTCGCTTCGAAAATCTAGACTCACAGAAGAACGACCATAAGGGGCCCGAGGCAGCAATAGACCCTTGGAGACAAGTCGGCTGGAGGACAATGCATCGGATCGCGACGCAATTTGAGTGTTCCATCGTCATTAGGAGGCCCTGAAGGTTACAATTAACAATCAGTTTTGCGTCGGATTAGTAAATCTAGACTCACAGGAGAACAACCGTATGGTGCCCGAGGCAGCATCAGACCATTGGAGACGTCGGCTGGATGCGTATGTATTGAATCTCGACGCAATTTGAGTGTTCCATCGTCATTAGGTGGCCATGAACGTTACAATTAACTATGAGTTTTGCGTCAGGTTCGAAAATCCAGCCTCACAGGAGAACGATCATAAGGTGCCCGAGGCAGCAATAGACGCTTGGAGACAAGTCGGCTGGAGGACGATGTAATGGATGGCGACGCAATTTGAGTGTTCCATCGTCATTAGGAGGCCCTGAATGTTACAATTAACTATCAGTTTTTAGTCGTATTCGAAAATCCCAACTCACTGGAGACGGACCATAAGGTGAGCGAGGCAGCAATATCCCCTTATGGACCAGTCCGCTGCTGGACGATGTATTGAATCTCGACGCAATTTGAGTGTTCTAACGTCATTAGGAGGCGCTGAACGTTACAATTCACTATCATTTTTGCGTCGGAGTCGAAAATCTAGACTCACAGGAGAAGGTTCATATGGTGCCCGAGACAGCAATATCCCCTTGGAGACAAGTCGGCTGAAGGACGATGTATTGGATCGCGACGCAATTTGAGTGTCCCATCGTCATTAGAAGGCCCTGAACGTTACAATTAACTATCAGTTTCGCGTCGGATTAGAAAATCTAGACTCACAGGGGAACGACCATATGGTGCCCGAGGCAGCAATATCCCCTAGGAGACCCGTCCGCTGGAGGACGATGTATTGAATCTCGACGCAATTTGAGTGTTCCATCGTCATTAGGAGGCCCTGAACGTTACAATGAACTATGAGTTTTGCGTCAGGTTCGAAAATCCAGCCTCACAGGAGAACGATTATAAGGTGCCCGAGGCAGCAATAGACGCTTGGAGACAAGTCGGCTGAAGGACGATGTATTGTATCTCGACGCAATTTGAGTGTTCCATCGTCATTAGGTGGCCATGAACATTACAATTAACTATGAGTTTTGCGTCAGGTTCGAAAATCCAGCCTCACAGGAGAACGATCATAAGGTGCCCGAGGCAGCAATAGACGCTTGGAGACAAGTCGGCTGAAGGACGATGTATTGAATCTCGACGCAATTTGAGTGTTCCATCGCCATCAGGAGGCCCTGAACGTTACAATTAACAATCAGTTTAGTGGCCGGATTAGAAAATCTAGACTCACAGGAGAACGACCGTAAGGTGCTCGAAGCTGCAATAGTCTCTTTCTAGACAAGTCGGCTGAAGGACGATGTATTGAATCTCGACGCAATTTGAGTGTTCCATCGTCATCAGGAGGCCCTGAACGTTACAATTAACTGTCAGTTCTGCGTCGCTTCGAAAATCTAGACTCACAGAAGAACGACCATAAGGGGCCCGAGGCAGCAATAGACCCTTGGAGACAAGTCGGCAGAAGGGCGATGTATTGAATCTCGACGGTATTTGAGTGTTCCATCGTCATTAGGGGGCCCTGAACGTTATAATTAACTATCATTTTAGCGTCGGATTCGAAAATCTACTCTCAGGAGAAGGATCACATGGTGCCCGAGACAGCAATATCCCCTGGATACAAGTCGGCCGGAGGACGATATATTGAATCTCGACGCAATTATAGTGTTCCATCGTCATTATTAGGCCCTGAACGTTACAATTAATATTCAGTTTTGCGTCGGATTAAAAAATCTAGACTCATTGGAGAACGACCATATATTGCCCGAGGCAGCGATAAACTCTTGGAGACAAGTCGGCTGGAGGACGATTTATTGGATCGCGACGCAATTTGAGTGTTCCATCGTCATTAGGATGCGCTGAACTTTACAATTAACTATCAGTTTCGCGTCGGATTCAAAAATCTAGACTCACAGGAGACGGACCATTTGGTGCCCGAGGCAGCAATATCCCCTTCTAGACAAGTCGCCTGGAGGACGATGTATTGTATCTGGACGCAATTTGAGTGTTCTAACGTCATTAGGAGGTGCTGAACGTTACAATTCACTATCATTTTTGCGTCGGATTCGAAAATCTAGACTCACAGGAGAAGGTTCATATGGTGCCCGAGACAGCAATATCCCCTTGGAGACAAGTCGGCTGCAGGCCGATGTATTGAATCTCGACGCAATTTGAGTGTTCCATCGTCATTATTAGGCCCTGACCGTTACAATTAATAATGTTTTGCGTCGGATTAGAAAATCTAGACTCACAGGAGAACGACCATATATTACCCGAGGCAGCAATAGACCCTATCTACAGAAGTCGGCTGAAGGACGATGTATTGAATCTCGACGCAATTTGAGTGTTCCATCGTAATTAGGATGCCCTGAACGTTGCAATTAACTATCAGTTCTGCGTCGGATTCGAAAATCTACTCACAGGAGAAGGATCATATGGAGCCCGAGACTGCAATATCCCCTGGATACAAGTCGGCCGGAGGACGATATATTCAATCTCGATGCAATTTGAGTGTTCCATCGTCATTATTAGGCCCTGAACGTTATAATTAATAATCAGTTTTTCATCGGATTAGAAAATCTAGACTCACAGGAGAACGACCATAATTTGCCCGAAGCAGCAATAGACCCTTGGAGACAAGTCGGCTGGAGGACAATGTATTGTATCTGGACGCAATTTGAGTGTTCTAACGTTATTAGGAGGTGCTGAAGGCTACAATTAACTATCAGTTCTGCGTCGGATTCGAAAATCTAGACTCACAGGAGACGGACCATATGGTGCCCGAGGCAGCAACATCCCATTGGAGTTAGGTCGGCTGGAGGCCGATGTATTGAATCTCGACGCAATTTGAGTGTTCCATCGTCATTAGGAGGCCCTGAATGTTACAATTAACTATCAGTTTTTAGTCGTATTCGAAAATCCCAACTCACTGGAGACGGACCATAAGGTGAGCGAACCAGCAATATCCCCTTGGGGACCAGTCCGCAGCTGGACGCTGTATTGAATCGCGATGCAATTTGAGAGCTCCATCGTCATTAGGAGGCCCTGAACGCTACAATTCACTATCAGTATCGCGTCTGATTCGAAATTCCCGACTCACAGGAGACGAACCACATGGAGCCCGAGGCAGCAATATCCCCTTGTAGACAAGACGGTTGGAGGTCGATGTTACAATTAACTATCAGTTTTGCGTCGGATTCGAAAATCTAGACTCACAGGAGAACGACCATATATTGCCCGAGTCAGCAATAAAGCCTTGGAGACAAGTCGGCTGGAGGACGATGTATTGGATCGCGACGCAATTTGAGTGTTCCATCGTCATTAGGAGGCCCTGAACGTTACAATTAACTATCAGTTTTGCGTCGGAGTCGAAAATCTAGACTTACTGGAGACGGACCATAAGGTGCCCGAGACAGCAATATCCCCTTATATACAAGTCGGCTGGAGGACGATGTATTGAATCTCGACGCAATTTGAGTGTTCCATCGTCATTAGGAGGCCCTGAACGTTACAATTAACTATCAGTTATGCGTCGGATTAGAAAATCTACACTCACAGGAGAACGACCATAAGGTGCTCGAGGCTGCAATAGACCCTATCTAGAGAAGTCGGCTGAAGGACGATGTATTGAATCTCGACGCAATTTGAGTGTTCCATCGTAATTAGGAGGCCCTGAACGTTGCAATTAACTATCAGTTCTGCGTCGGATTCGAAAATCTAGACTCACAGGAGACGACCATAAGGTGCCCGAGGCAGCATTAGACCCTTGGAGACAAGTCGCCTGAAGGACGATGTATTGACCCTCGACGGTATTTGAGTGTTCCATCGTCATTAGGAGGCCCTGAGCGTTACAATTAACTGTCAGTTCTGCGTCGCTTCGAAAATCTAGACTCACAGAAGAACGACCATAAGGGGTCCGAGGCAGCAATAGACCCTTGGAGACAAGTCGGCAGAAGGGCGATGTATTGAATCTCGACGGTATTTGAGTGTTCCATCGTCATTAGGAGGCCCTGAACGTTATAATTAACTATCATTTTAGCGTCGGATTCGAAAATCTACTCTCAGGAGAAGGATCACATGGTGCACGAGACAGCAATATCCCCTGGATACAAGTCGGCCGGAGGACGATATATTGAATCTCGACGCAATTATAGTGTTCCATCGTCATTATTAGGCCCTGAACGTTACAATTAATAATCAGTTTGGCGTCGGATTAAAAAATCTAGACTCATTGGAGAACGACCATATATTGCCCGAGGCAGCGATAGACCCTTGGATACAAGTCGGCTGGAGGACGATGTATTGTATCTCGACGCAATTTGAGTGTTCTAACATCATTAGAAGGCGCTGAACCTTACAATTCACTATCATTTTTGCGTCGGATTCGAAAATCTAGACTCACAGGAGAAGGATCATATGGTGCCCGAGACAGCAATATCCCCTTGGAGACAAGTCGGCTGGAGGCCGATGTAATGAATCTCGACGCAATTTGAGTGTTCCATCGTCATTAGGTGGCCATGAACGTTACAATTAACTATGAGTTTTGCGTCAGGTTCGAAAATCTAGCCTCACAGGAGAACGATCATAAGGTGCCCGAGGCAGCAATAGACGCTTGGAGACAAGTCGGCTGGAGGACGATGTAATGGATGGCGACGCAAGTTGAGTGTTCCATCGTCATTAGGAGGCCCTGAATGTTACAATTAACTATCAGTTTTTCGTCGTATTCGAAAATCCCGACTCACTGGAGACGGACCATAAGGTGAGCGAGGCAGCAATATCCCCTTGGGGACCAGTCCGCTGCTGGACGATGTATTGAATCACGATGCAATGTGAAAGCTCCATCGTCATTTGGAGGCCCTGAACGTTACAATTAACTATTCGTTTCGCGTCTGATTCGAAAATCCCGCGTCACAGGAGAACGAACATAAGGTGCCCGAGGCTCCAATAGACCCTTGGAGACAAGTCGGATGGAGGACGATGTATTGTATCTCGACGCAATTTGAGTGTTCTAACGTCATTAGGAGGCCCTGAACGTTACTACAATTAACTATCAGTTTCGCGTCGGATTCAAAAATCTAGACTCACAGGAGAAGGTTCATATGGTGCCCGAGACAGCAATATCCCCTTGGAGACAAGTCGGCTGCAGGCCGATGTATTGAATCTCGACGCAATTTGAGTGTTCCATCGTCATTAGGATGCCCTGAACGTTACAACTAACTATCATTTTAGCGTCGGATTCGAAAATCTACTCACAGGAGAAGGTTCATATGGTGCCCGAGACAGCAGGATATAAGTCGGCCGGAGGACGATATATTGAATCTCGACGCAATTTGAGTGTTCCATCGTCATTATTAGGCCCTGAACGTTACAATTAATAATGTTTTGCGTCGGATTAGTAAATCTAGACTCACAGGAGAACGACCATATATTACCCGAGGCAGCAATAGACCCTATCTAGAGAAGTCGGCTGAAGGACGATGTATTGAATCTCGACGCAATTTGAGTGTTCCATCGTAGTTAGGAGGCCCTGAACGTTGCAATTAACTATCAGTTCTGCGTCGGATTCGAAAATCTAGACTCACAGGAGACGACCATAAGGTGCCCGAGGCAGCATTAGACCCTTGGAGACAAGTCGGCTGAAGGACGATATATTGACCCTCGACGGTATTTGAGTGTTCCATCGTCATTAGGAGGCCCTGAGCGTTACAATTAACTATCAGTTTATCGTCGGATTAGAAAATCTACTCACAGGAGAAGGATCATATGGTGCCCGAGACAGCAATATTTCCTGGATACAAGTCGGCCGGAGGACGATATATTCAATCTCGATGCAATTTGAGTGTTCCATCGTCATTATTAGGCCCTGAACGTTACAATTAATAATCAGTTTTTCATCGGATTAGAAAATCTAGACTCACAGGAGAACGACCATTAATTGCCCGAGGCAGCAATAGACCCTTGGAGACAAGTCGGCTGGAGGACAATGTATTGTATCTGGACGCAATTTGAGTGTTCTAACGTCATTAGGAGGTGCTGAACGTTACAATTCACTATCATTTTTGCGTCGGATTCGAAAATCTAGACTCACAGGAGAAGGTTCATATGGTGCCCGAAACAGCAATATCCCCTTGGAGACAAGTCGGCTGGAGGCCGATGTATTGAATCTCGACGCAATTTGAGTGTTCCATCGTCATTAGGTGGCCCTGAACGTTACAATTATCTATGAGTTTTGCGTCAGGTTCGAAAATCTAGCCTCACAGGAGAACGATCTTAAGGTGTCCGAGGCAGCAATAGACGCTTGTAGACATGTCGGCTGGAGGACGATGTATAGAATCTCGACCCAATTTGAGTGTTCCAACGTCATTAGGAGGCCCTGAAGGCTACAATTAACTATCAGTTCTGCGTCGGATTCGTAAATCTAGACTCACAGGAGACGGACCATATGGTGCCCGAAGCAGCAACATCCCATTGGAGTTAGGTCGGCTGGAAGCCGATGTATTGAATCTCGACGCAATTTGAGTGTTCCATCGTCATTAGGAGGCCCTGAATGTTACAATTAACTATCAGTTTTTAGTCGTATTCGAAAATCCCAACTCACTGGAGACGGACCATAAGGTGAGCGAACCAGCAATATCCCCTTGGGGACCAGTCCGCAGCTGGACGATGTATTGAATCGCGATGCAATTTGAGAGCTCCATCGTCATTAGGAGGCCCTGAACGCTACAATTCACTATCAGTATCGCGTCTGATTCGAAAATCCCGACTCACAGGAGACGAACCACATGGAGCCCGAGGCAGCAATATCCCCTTGTAGACAAGACGGTTGGAGGTCGATGTTACAATTAACTATCAGTTTTGCGTCGGATTCGAAAATCTAGACTTACTGGAGACGGACCATAAGGTGCCCGAGGCAGCAATATCCCCTTGGAGACAAGTCGACTGAAGGAAGATATATTGAATCTCGACGCAATTTGACTGTTCCGTCGTCATTAGGAGGCCCTGAACGTAACAATTAACTATCAGTTTCGCGTCGGATTCAAAAATCTAGACTCACAGGAGACGGACCATTTGGTGCCCGAGGCAGCAATATCCTCTGGGAGACCTGTCCGCTGGAGGACGATGTATTGAATCTCGACGCAATTTGAGTGTTCCATCGTCATTAGGAGGCCCTGAAGGCTACAATTAACTATCAGTTCTGCGTCGGATTTGATAATCTAGACTCACAGGAGACGGACCATATGGTGCGTGAGACAGCAATATCCCCTTATATACAAGTCGGCTGGAGGACGATGTATTGAATATCGACGCAATTTGAGTGTTCCATCGTCATTAGGAGGACCTGAACGTTACAATTAACTATCAGTTTCGCGTCGGATTCAAAAATCTAGACTCACAGGAGACGGACCATTTGGTGCCCGAGGCAGCAATATCCACTTCTAGACAAGTCGGCTGGAGGACGATGTATTGTATCTCGACGCAATTTGAGTGTTCTAACGTCATTAGGAGGCGCTGAACGTTACAATTCACTATCATTTTTGCGTCGGATTCGAAAATCTAGACTCACAGGAGAACGACCATATATTGCCCGAGTCAGCAATAAACCCTTGGAGACAAGTCGGCTGGAGGACGATGTATTGGATCGCGACGCAATTTGAGTGTTCCATCGTCATTAGGAGGCCCTGAACGTTACAATTAACTATCAGTTTTGCGTCGGAGTCGAAAATCTAGACTTACTGGAGACGGACCATAAGGTGCCCGAGGCAGCAATATCCCCTTGGAGACCTGTCCGCTGGAGGACGATGTATAGAATCCCGACGCAATTTGAGTGTTCCATCGTCATTAGGAGGCCCTGAAGGCTACAATTAACTATCAGTTCTGCGTCGGATTTGAAAATCTAGACTCACAGGAGACGGACCATATGGTGCCCGAGACAGCAATATCCCCTTATATACAAGTCGGCTGGAGGACGATGTATTGAATATCGACGCAATTTGAGTGTTCCATCGTCATTAGGAGGACCTGAACGTTACAATTAACTATCAGTTTTGCGTCGGATTAGAAAATCTACACTCACAGGAGAACGACCATAAGGTGCTCGAGGCTGCAATAGACCCTATCTAGAGAAGTCGGCTGAAGGACGATGTATTGAATCTCGACGCAATTTGAGTGTTCCATCGTAATTAGGAGGCCCTGAACGTTGCAATTAACTATCAGTTCTGCGTCGGATTCGAAAATCTAGACTCACAGGAGACGACCATAAGGTGCCCGAGGCAGCATTAGACCCTTGGAGACAAGTCGGCTGAAGGACGATGTATTGACCCTCGACGGTATTTGAGTTTTCCATCGTCATTAGGAGGCCCTGAGCGTTACAATTAACTATCAGTTTAGCGTCGGATTCGAAAATCTACTCACAGAAGAAGGATCATATGGTGCCCGAGACAGCAATATCCCCTGGATACAAGTCGGCCGGAGGACGATATATTCAATCTCGATGCAATTTGAGTGTTCCATCGTCATTATTAGGCCCTGAACGTTACAATTAATAATCAGTTTTTCGTCGGATTAGAAAATCTAGACTCACAGGAGAACGACCATAAATTGCCCGAGGCAGCAATAGACCCTTGGAGACAAGTCGGATGGAGGACAATGTATTGTATCTGGACGCAATTTGAGTGTTCTAACGTCATTAGGAGGTGCTGAACGTTACAATTCACTATCATTTTTGCGTCGGATTTGAAAATCTAGACTCACAGGAGAAGGTTCATATGGTGCCCGAAACAGCAATATCCACTTGGAGACAAGTCGGCTGGAGGCCGATGTATTGAATCTCGACGCAATTTGAGTGTTCCATCGTCATTAGGTGGCCCTGAACGTTACAATTAACTATGAGTTTTGCGTCAGGTTCGAAAATCTAGCCTCACAGGAGAACGATCTTAAGGTGTCCGAGGCAGCAATACACGCTTGTAGACATGTCGGCTGGAGGACGATGTATAGAATCCCGACCCAATTTGAGTGTTCCAACGTCATTAGGAGGCCCTGAAGGCTACAATTAACTATCAGTTCTGCGTCGGATTCGAAAATCTAGACTCACAGGAGACGGACCATCTGGTGCCCGAGGCAGCAATATCCCATTGGAGTTAGGTCGGCTGGAGGCCGATGTATTGAATCTCGACGCAATTTGAGTGTTCCATCGTCATTAGGAGGCCCTGAATGTTACAATTAACTATCAGTTTTTAGTCGTATTCGAAAATCCCAACCTACTGGAGACGGACCATAAGGTGAGCGAGGCAGCAATATCCCCTTGGGGACCAGTCCGCAGCTGGACGATGTACTGAATCGCGATGCAATTTGAGAGCTCCATCGTCATTAGGAGGCCCTGAACGCTACAATTAACTATCAGTATCGCGTCTGATTCGAAAATCCCGACTCACAGGAGACGAACCACATGGAGCCCGAGGCAGCAATATCCCCTTGTAGACAAGACGGTTGGAGGTCGATGTTACAATTAACTATCAGTTTTGCGTCGGATTCAAAAATCTAGACTTACTGGAGACGGACCATAAGGTGCCCGAGGCAGCAATATCCCCTTGGAGACAAGTCGACTGAAGGAAGATATATTGAATCTCGACGCAATTTGACTGTTCCGTCGTCATTAGGAGGCCCTGAACGTAACAATTAACTATCAGTTTCGCGTCGGATTCAAAAATCTAGACTCACAGGAGACGGACCATTTGGTGCCCGAGGCAGCAATATCCCCTGGGAGACCTGTCCGCTGGAGGACGATGTATTGAATCTCGACGCAATTTGAGTGTTCCATCGTCATTAGGAGGCCCTGAAGGCTACAATTAACTATCAGTTCTGCGTCGGATTTGATAATCTAGACTCACAGGAGACGGACCATATGGTGCGTGAGACAGCAATATCCCCTTATATACAAGTCGGCTGGAGCACGATGTATTGAATCTCGACGCAATTTGAGTGTTCCATCGTCATTAGGAGGCCAAAAACGTTACATTTATCTATCAGTTTTGCGTCGGATTAGAAAATCTACACTCACAGGAGAACGACCATAAGGTGCTCGAGGCTGCAATAGACCCTTTCTAGACAAGTCGGCTGAAGGACGATGTATTGAATCTCGACGCAATTTGAGTGTTCCATCGTCATTAGGAGGCCCTGAACGTTGCAATTAACTATCAGTTCTGCGTCGGATTGGAAAATCTAGACTCACAGGAGAACGACCGTAAGGTGCTCGAAGCTGCAATAGACCCTTTCTAGACAAGTCGGCTGAAGGACGATGTATTGAATCTCGACGCAATTTGAGTGTTCCATCGTCATCAGGAGGCCCTGAACGTTACAATTAACTGTCAGTTCTGCGTCGGCTTCGAAAATCTAGACTCACAGAAGAACGACCATAAGGTGCCCGAGGCAGCAATAGACCCTTGGAGACAAGTCGGCAGAAGCGCGATGTATTGAATCGCGACGCAATTTGAGTATTCCATCGTCATTAGAAGGCCCTGAACGTTACAATTAATAATCAGTTTTTCGTCGGATTATAAAATCTAGACTCACAGGAGAACGACCATAAATTGCCCGAGGCAGCAATAGACCCTTGGAGACAAGTCGGCTGGAGGTCGGTGTATTGAATCTCGACGCAATTTGAGTGTTCCATCGTCATTAGGAGGCCCTGAATATTACAATTAACTATCAGTTTTTCGTCGGATTCGAAAATCTAGACTCACAGGAGACGGATCATATGGTGCCCGAGACAGCAATATCCCGTTATATACAAGTCGGCTGGAGGACGATTTATTGAATCTCGATGCAATTTGAGTGTTCCATCGTCATTAGGAGGCCCTGAACTTACAATTAACAATCAGTTTTGCGTCGGATTAGTAAATCTAGACTCAGAGGAGAACGACCATATGGTGCCCGAGGCAGCAATAGACCCTTGGAGACAAGTCGGTTGGAGGCTGATGTATTGAATCTCGACGCAATTTGAATGATCCATCGTCAATAGGTGGCCCTGAACGTTACAATTAACTATCAGTTTTGCGTCGGGTTCGAAAATCTAGACTCACAGGAGAACGACCATGAGGTGCTCGAGGCTGCAATAGACCCTTTCTAGACAAGTCGGCTGGAGGACGATGTATTGGATCGCGACGCAATTTGAGTGTTCCATCGTAACTAGGAGGCCCTGAACTTACAATTAACAATCAGTTTTGCGTCGGATTAGTAAATCTAGAGTCACAGGAGAACGACCATATGGTGCCCGAGGCAGCATCAGACCATTGGAGACAAGTCGGCTGGAGTGTTCCATCGTCATTAGGATACGCTGAACGTTACAATTAACTATCAGTTTAGCGCCGGATTCGAAAATCTACTTACAGGGGAAGGTAAAAATGGTGCCCGAGACAACAATATCCCCTTGGATACAAGTCGGCTGGAGGACGATATATTGAATCTCGACGCAATTTGAGTGTTCCATCGTCATTAGGAGGCCCTGAACTTACAATTAACAATCAGTTTTGCGTCGGATTAGTAAATCTCACAGGAGAACGACCATATGGTGCCCGAGGCAGCAATAGACCCTTGGAGACAAGTCGGCTGGAGGCCGATGTATTGGATCGCGACGCAATTTGAGTGTTCCATCGTCATTAGGAGGCCCTGAACGTTGCAATTAACTATCAATTTTGCGTCGGATTCGAAAATCTAGACTCACAGGAGACGGACCATATGGTGCCCGAGGCAGCAATATGCCCTTGGAGTTAAGTCGGCTGGAGGCCGATGTATTGAATCTCGACGCAATTTGAGTGTTCCATCACGACCATAAGGTGCTCGAGGCTGCAATAGACCCTTTCTAGACAAGTCGGCTGAAGGACGATGCAGTGAATCTCGACGCAATTTGAGTGTTCCATCGTCATTAGGAGGCCCTGAACGTTACAATTAGGTATCAGTTCTGCGTCGGATTCGAAAATCTAGACTCACAGGAGAACGACCATAAGGTGCCCGAGGCAGCATTAGACCCTTGGAGAAAAGTCGGCTGAAGGACGATGTATTGAATCTCGACGGTATTTGAGTGTTCCATCGTCATTAGGAGGCCCTGAGCGTTACAATTAACTATCAGTTTAGCGTCGGATTCGAAAATCTACTCACAGAAGAAGGATCATATGGTGCCCGAGACAGCAATATCCCCTGGATACAAGTCGGCCGGAGGACGATATATTCAATCTCGATGCAATTTGAGTGTTCCATCGTCATTATTAGGCCCTGAACGTTACAATTAATAATCAGTTTTTCGTCGGATTAGAAAATCTAGACCCACAGGAGAACGACCATAAATTGCCCGAGGCAGCAATAGACCCTTGGAGACAAGTCGGATGGAGGACAATGTATTGTATCTGGACGCAATTTCAGTGTTCTAACGTCATTAGGAGGTGCTGAACGTTACAATTCACTATCATTTTTGCGTCGGATTCGAAAATCTAGACTCACAGGAGAAGGTTCATATGGTGCCCGAAACAGCAATATCCCCTTGGAGACAAGTCGGCTGGAGGCCGATGTATTGAATCTCGACGCAATTTGAGTGTTCCATCGTCATTAGGTGGCCTTGAACGTTACAATTAACTATGAGTTTTGCGTCAGGTTCGAAAATCTAGCCTCACAGGAGAACGATCTTAAGGTGTCCGAGGCAGCAATACACGCTTGTAGACATGTCGGCTGGAGGACGATGTATAGAATCTCGACCCAATTTGAGTGTTCCAACGTTATTAGGAGGCCCTGAAGGCTACAATTAACTATCAGTTCTGCGTCGGATTCGAAAATCTAGACTCACAGGAGACGGACCATATGGTGCCCGAGGCAGCAATATCCCATTGGAGTTAGGTCGGCTGGAGGCCGATGTATTGAATCTCGACGCAATTTGAGTGTTCCATCGTCATTAGGAGGCCCTGAATGTTACAATTAACTATCAGTTTTTAGTCGTATTCGAAAATCCCAACTCACTGGAGACGGACCATAAGGTGAGCGAGGCAGCAATATCCCCTTGGGGACCAGTCCGCAGCTGGACGATGTATTGAATCGCGATGCAATTTGAGAGCTCCATCGTCATTAGGAGGCCCTGAACGCTACAATTAACTATCAGTATCGCGTCTGATTCGAAAATCCCGACTCACAGGAGACGAACCACATGGAGCCTGAGGCAGCAATATCCCCTTGTAGACAAGACGGTTGGAGGTCGATGTTACAATTAACTATCACTTTTGCGTCGGATTCGAAAATCTAGACTTACTGGAGACGGACCATAAGGTGCCCGAGGCAGCAATATCCCCTTGGAGACAAGTCGACTGAAGGAAGATATATTGAATCTCGACGCAATTTGACTGTTCCGTCGTCATTAGGAGGCCCTGAACGTTACAATTAACTATCAGTTTCGCGTCGGATTCAAAAATCTAGACTCACAGGAGACGGACCATTTGGTGCCCGAGGCAGCAATATCCCCTGGGAGACCTGTCCGCTGGAGGACGATGAATTGAACCTCGACGCAATTTGAGTGTTCCATCGTCATTAGGAGGCCCTGAAGGCTACAATTAACTATCAGTTCTGCGTCGGATTTGATAATCTAGACTCACAGGAGACGGACCATATGGTGCGTGAGACAGCAATATCCCCTTATATACAAGTCGGCTGGAGCACGATGTATTGAATCTCGACGCAATTTGAGTGTTCCATCGTCATTAGGAGGCCAAAAACGTTACATTTATCTATCAGTTTTGCGTCGGATTAGAAAATCTACACTCACAGGAGAACGACCATAAGGTGCTCGAGGCTGCAATAGACCCTTTCTAGACAAGTCGGCTGAAGGACGATGTATTGAATCTCGACGCAATTTGAGTGTTCCATCGTCATTAGGAGGCCCTGAACGTTGCAATTAACTATCAGTTCTGCGTCGGATTGGAAAATCTAGACTCACAGGAGAACGACCGTAAGGTGCTCGAAGCTGCAATAGACCCTTTCTAGACAAGTCGGCTGAAGGACGATGTATTGAATCTCGACGCAATTTGAGTGTTCCATCGTCATCAGGAGGCCCTGAACGTTACAATTAACTGTCAGTTCTGCGTCGGCTTCGAAAATCTAGACTCACAGAAGAACGACCATAAGGTGCCCGAGGCAGCAATAGACCCTTGGAGACAAGTCGGCAGAAGCGCGATGTATTGAATCGCGACGCAATTTGAGTATTCCATCGTCATTAGAAGGCCCTGAACGTTACAATTAATAATCAGTTTTTCGTCGGATTATAAAATCTAGACTCACAGGAGAACGACCATAAATTGCCCGAGGCAGCAATAGACCCTTGGAGACAAGTCGGCTGGAGGTCGGTGTATTGAATCTCGACGCAATTTGAGTGTTCCATCGTCATTAGGAGGCCCTGAATATTACAATTAACTATCAGTTTTTCGTCGGATTCGAAAATCTAGACTCACAGGAGACGGATCATATGGTGCCCGAGACAGCAATATCCCGTTATATACAAGTCGGCTGGAGGACGATTTATTGAATCTCGATGCAATTTGAGTGTTCCATCGTCATTAGGAGGCCCTGAACTTACAATTAACAATCAGTTTTGCGTCGGATTAGTAAATCTAGACTCAGAGGAGAACGACCATATGGTGCCCGAGGCAGCAATAGACCCTTGGAGACAAGTCGGTTGGAGGCCGATGTATTGAATCTCGACGCAATTTGAATGATCCATCGTCAATAGGTGGCCCTGAACGTTACAATTAACTATCAGTTTTGCGTCGGGTTCGAAAATCTAGACTCACAGGAGAACGACCATGAGGTGCTCGAGGCTGCAATAGACCCTTTCTAGACAAGTCGGCTGGAGGACGATGTATTGGATCGCGACGCAATTTGAGTGTTCCATCGTAACTAGGAGGCCCTGAACTTACAATTAACAATCAGTTTTGCGTCGGATTAGTAAATCTAGAGTCACAGGAGAACGACCATATGGTGCCCGAGGCAGCATCAGACCATTGGAGACAAGTCGGCTGGAGTGTTCCATCGTCATTAGGATACGCTGAACGTTACAATTAACTATCAGTTTAGGGTCGGATTCGAAAATCTACTTACAGGGGAAGGTAAAAATGGTGCCCGAGACAACAATATCCCCTTGGATACAAGTCGGCTGGAGGACGATATATTGAATCTCGACGCAATTTGAGTGTTCCATCGTCATTAGGAGGCCCTGAACTTACAATTAACAATCAGTTTTGCGTCGGATTAGTAAATCTCACAGGAGAACGACCATATGGTGCCCGAGGCAGCAATAGACCCTTGGAGACAAGTCGGCTGGAGGCCGATGTATTGGATCGCGACGCAATTTGAGTGTTCCATCGTCATTAGGAGGCCCTGAACGTTGCAATTAACTATCAATTTTGCGTCGGATTCGAAAATCTAGACTCACAGGAGACGGACCATATGGTGCCCGAGGCAGCAATATCCCCTTGGAGTTATGTCGGCTGGAGGCCGATGTATTGAATCTCGACGCAATTTGAGTGTTCCATCACGACCATAAGGTGCTCGAGGCTGCAATAGACCCTTTCTAGACAAGTCGGCTGAAGGACGATGCAGTGAATCTCGACGCAATTTGAGTGTTCCATCGTCATTAGGAGGCCCTGAACGTTACAATTAGGTATCAGTTCTGCGTCGGATTCGAAAATCTAGACTCAGAAGAGAACGACCATAAGGTGCCCGAGGCAGCATTAGACCCTTGGAGAAAAGTCGGCTGAAGGACGATGTATTGAATCTCGACGGTATTTGAGTGTTCCATCGTCATTAGGAGGCCCTGAGCGTTACAATTAACTATCAGTTTAGCGTCGGATTCGAAAATCTACTCACAGAAGAAGGATCATATGGTGCCCGAGACAGCAATATCCCCTGGATACAAGTCGGCCGGAGGACGATATATTCAATCTCGATGCAATTTGAGTGTTCCATCGTCATTATTAGGCCCTGAACGTTACAATTAATAATCAGTTTTTCGTCGGATTAGAAAATCTAGACCCACAGGAGAACGACCATAAATTGCCCGAGGCAGCAATAGACCGTTGGAGACAAGTCGGATGGAGGACAATGTATTGTATCTGGACGCAATTTGAGTGTTCTAACGTCATTAGGAGGTGCTGAACGTTACAATTCACTATCATTTTTGCGTCGGATTCGAAAATCTAGACTCACAGGAGAAGGTTCATATGGTGCCCGAAACAGCAATATCCCCTTGGAGACAAGTCGGCTGGAGGCCGATGTATTGAATCTCGACGCAATTTGAGTGTTCCATCGTCATTGGGTGGCCTTGAACGTTACAATTAACTATGAGTTTTGCGTCAGGTTCGAAAATCTAGCCTCACAGGAGAACGATCTTAAGGTGTCCGAGGCAGCAATACACGCTTGTAGACATGTCGGCTGGAGGACGATGTATAGAATCTCGACCCAATTTGAGTGTTCCAACGTTATTAGGAGGCCCTGAAGGCTACAATTAACTATCAGTTCTGCGTCGGATTCGAAAATCTAGACTCACAGGAGACGGACCATATGGTGCCCGAGGCAGCAATATCCCATTGGAGTTAGGTCGGCTGGAGGCCGATGTATTGAATCTCGACGCAATTTGAGTGTTCCATCGTCATTAGGAGGCCCTGAATGTTACAATTAACTATCAGTTTTTAGTCGTATTCGAAAATCCCAACTCACTGGAGACGGACCATAAGGTGAGCGAGGCAGCAATATCCCCTTGGGGACCAGTCCGCAGCTGGACGATGTATTGAATCGCGATGCAATTTGAGAGCTCCATCGTCATTAGGAGGCCCTGAACGCTACAATTAACTATCAGTATCGCGTCTGATTCGAAAATCCCGACTCACAGGAGACGAACCACATGGAGCCTGAGGCAGCAATATCCCCTTGTAGACAAGACGGTTGGAGGTCGATGTTACAATTAACTATCACTTTTGCGTCGGATTCGAAAATCTAGACTTACTGGAGACGGACCATAAGGTGCCCGAGGCAGCAATATCCCCTTGGAGACAAGTCGACTGAAATAAGATATATTGAATCTCGACGCAATTTGACTGTTCCGTCGTCATTAGGAGGCCCTGAACGTTACAATTAACTATCAATTTCGCGTCGGATTCAAAAATCTAGACTCACAGGAGACGGACCATTTGGTGCCCGAGGCAGCAATATCCCCTGGGAGACCTGTCCGCTGGAGGACGATGAATTGAACCTCGACGCAATTTGAGTGTTCCATCGTCATTAGGAGGCCCTGAAGGCTACAATTAACTATCAGTTCTGCGTCGGATTTGATAATCTAGACTCACAGGAGACGGACCATATGGTGCGTGAGACAGCAATATCCCCTTATATACAAGTCGGCTGGAGCACGATGTATTGAATCTCGACGCAATTTGAGTGTTCCATCGTCATTAGGAGGCCAAAAACGTTACATTTATCTATCAGTTTTGCGTCGGATTAGAAAATCTACACTCACAGGAGAACGACCATAAGGTGCTCGAGGCTGCAATAGACCCTTTCTAGACAAGTCGGCTGAAGGACGATGTATTGAATCTCGACGCAATTTGAGTGTTCCATCGTCATTAGGAGGCCCTGAACGTTGCAATTAACTATCAGTTCTGCGTCGGATTCGAAAATCTAGACTCACAGGAGACGACCGTAAGGTGCCCGAGGCAGCATTAGACCCATAGAGACAAGTCGGCTGAAGGACGATGTATTGAATCTCGACGCAATTTGAGTGTTTCATCGTCATCAGGAGGCCCTGAACTTACAATTAACAATCACTTTTGCGTCGGATTAGTAAACCTCACAGGAGAACGACCATATGGTGCCCGAGGCAGCAATAGATCCTTGGAGACAAGTCGGCTGGAGGCCGATGTATTGAATCTCGACGCAATTTGAATGTTCCATCGTCATTAAGTGGGCCTGAACGTTACAATTAACTATCAGTTTTGCGTCGGATTCGAAAATCTAGACTCACAGGAGAACGACCATAAGGTGCCGAGGCAGCAATAGACTCTTGGAGACAAGTCGGCTGAAGGACGATGTATTGAATCTCGACGCAATTTGAGTGTTCCATCGTCATTAGGAGGCCCTGAACGTTACAATTAACAATCAGTTTTGCGTCGGATTAGAAAATCTAGACTCACAGGAGAACGACCGTAAGGTGCTCGAAGCTGCAATAGACCCTTTCTAGACAAGTCGGCTGAAGGACGATGTATTGAATTTCGACGCAATTTGAGTGTTCCATCGTCATCAGGAGGCCCTGAACGTTACAATTAACTGTCAGTTCTGCGTCGGCTTCGAAAATCTAGACTCACAGAAGAACGACCATAAGGTGCCCGAGGCAGCAATAGACCCTTGGAGACAAGTCGGCAGAAGCGCGATGTATTGAATCGCGACGCAATTTGAGTATTCCATCGTCATTAGAAGGCCCTGAACGTTACAATTAATAATCAGTTTTTCGTCGGATTATAAAATCTAGACTCACAGGAGAACGACCATAAATTGCCCGAGGCAGCAATAGACCCTTGGAGACAAGTCGGCTGGAGGTCGGTGTATTGAATCTCGACGCAATTTGACTGTTCCATCGTCATTAGGAGGCCCTGAATATTACAATTAACTATCAGTTTTTCGTCGGATTCGAAAATCTAGACTCACAGGAGACGGATCATATGGTGCCCGAGACAGCAATATCCCGTTATATACAAGTCGGCTGGAGGACGATTTATTGAATCTCGATGCAATTTGAGTGTTCCATCGTCATTAGGAGGCCCTGAACTTACAATTAACAATCAGTTTTGGTCCGATTAGTAAATCTAGACTCAGAGGAGAACGACCATATGGTGCCCGAGGCAGCAATAGACCCTTGGAGACAAGTCGGCTGGAGGCCGATGTATTGAATCTCGACTCAATTTGAATGATCCATCGTCATTAGGTGGCCCTGAACGTTACAATTAACTATCAGTTTTGCGTCGGGTTCGAAAATCTAGACTCACAGGAGAACGATCATAAGGTGCTCGAGGCTGCAATAGACCCTTTCTAGACAAGTCGGCTGGAGGACGATGTATTGGATCGCGACGCAATTTGAGTGTTCCATCGTAACTAGGAGGCCCTGAACTTACAATTAACAATCAGTTTTGCGTCGGATTAGTAAATCTAGACTCACAGGAGAACGACCATATGGTGCCCGAGGCAGCATCAGACCATTGGAGACAAGTCGGCTGGAGTGTTCCATCGTCATTAGGATACGCTGAACGTTACAATTAACTATCAGTTTAGCGTCGGATTCGAAAATCTACTTACAGGGGAAGGTAAAAATGGTGCCCGAGACAACAATATCCCCTTGGATACAAGTCGGCTGGAGGACGATATATTGAATCTCGACGCAATTTGAGTGTTCCATCGTCATTAGGAGGCCCTGAACTTACAATTAACAATCAGTTTTGCGTCGGATTAGTAAATCTCACAGGAGAACGACCATATGGTGCCCGAGGCAGCAATAGACCCTTGGAGACAAGTCGGCTGGAGGCCGATGTATTGGATCGCGACGCAATTTGAGTGTTCCATCGTCATTAGGAGGCCCTGAACGTTACAATTAACTATCAATTTTGCGTCGGATTCGAAAATCTAGACTCACAGGAGACGGACCATATAGTGCCCGAGGCAGCAATATCCCGTTATATACAAGTCGGCTGGAGGACGATTTATTGAATCTCGATGCAATTTGAGTGTTCCATCGTCATTAGGAGGCCTTGAACTTACAATTAACAATCAGTTTTGCGTCGGATTAGTAAATCTAGACTCAGAGGAGAACGACCATATGGTGCCCGAGGCAGCAATAGACCCTTGGAGACAAGTCGGCTGGAGGCCGATGTATTGAATCTCGACGCAATTTGAATGTTCCATCGTCATTAGGTGGCCCTGAACGTTACAATTAACTATCAGTTTTGCGTCGGATTCGAAAATCTTGACTTACTGGAGGCAGACCATAAGGTGCCCGAGGCAGCATTATCCCCTTGGAGACCAGCCGCTGGAGGACGATGTATTGAATCTCGACGCAATTTGACTGTTCCATCGTCATTAGGAGGCCCTGAGCGTTACAATTAACTATCATTTTAGCGTCGGATTCGAAAATCTACTCACAGGAGAACGACCATAAGGTGCTCGAGGCTGCAATAGACCCTTTCTAGACAAGTCGGCTGAAGGACGATGTATTGAATCTCGACGCAATTTGAGTGTTCCATCGTCATTAGGTGGCCCTGAACGTTACAATTAACTATCAGTTTTGCGTCGGGTTCGAAAATCTAGACTCACAGGAGAACGATCATAAGGTGCCCGAGGCAGCAAAAGACCCTTAAAGTCAAGTCGGCAGAAGAACGATGTATTCGATCGCGACGCAATTTGAGTATTCCATCGTCATTAGAAGGCCCTGAACGTTACAATTAACTATCAGTTTTGCGTCGGATTCAAAATTCTTGACTTACTGTAGGCAGACCATAAGGTGCCCGAGGCAGCATTATCCCCTTGGAGACAAGTCGGCTGAAGGACGATGTATTGAATCTCGACGCAATTTGAGTGTTCCATCGTCATTAGGAGGCCCTGAACGTTGCAATTAACTATCAGTTCTGCGTCGGATTCGAAAATCTAGACTCACAGGAGAACGACCATAAGGTGCCTGAGGCAGCATTAGACCCTTGGAGACAAGTCGGCTGAAGGACGATGTATTGAATCTCGACGGTATTTGAGTGTTCCATCGTCATTAGGAGGCCCTGAGCGTTACAATTAACTATCATTTTAGCGTCGGATTCGAAAATCTACTCACAGGAGAAGGATCATACGGTGCCCGTGACAGCAATATCCCCTGGATACAAGTCGGCCGGAGGACGATATATTGAATCTCGACGCAATTTGAGTGTTCCATCGTCATTAGGAGGCCCTGAAGGCTACAATTAACTATCAGTTGAGCGTCGGATTTGAAAATCTAGACTCACAGGAGACGGACCATATGGTGCCCGAGACAGCAATATCCCGTTATATACAAGTCGGCTGGAGGACGATTTATTGAATCTCGATGCAATTTGAGTGTTCCATCGTCATTAGGAGGCCCTGAACTTATAATTAACAATCAGTTTTGCGTCGGATTAGTAAATCTAGACTCAGAGGAGAACGACCATATGGTGCCCGAGGCAGCAATAGACCCTTGGAGACAAGTCGGCTGGAGGCCGATGTATTGAATCTCGACGCAATTTGAATGTTCCATCTTCATTAGGTGGCCCTGAACGTTACAATTAACTATCAGTTTTGCGTCGGGTTCGAAAATCTAGACTCACAGGAGAACGATCATAAGGTGCCCGAGGCAGCAAAAGACCCTTAAAGTCAAGTCGGCAGAAGAACGATGTATTGGATCGCGACGCAATTTGAGTGTTCCATCGTCATTACAAGGCCCTCAACGTTACAATTAACTATCAGTTTTGCGTCGGATTCGAAAATCTTGACTTACTGGAGGCAGACCATAGGGTGCCCGAGGCAGCATTATCCCCGTGGAGACCAGCCGCTGGAGGACGATGTATTGAATCTCGACGCAATTTGACTGTTCCATCGTCATTAGGAGGCCCTGAGCGTTGCAATTAGCTATCATTTTAGCGTCGGATTCGAAAATCTACTCACAGGAGAACGACCATAAGGTGCTCGAGGCTGCAATAGACCCTTTCTAGACAAGTCGGCTGAAGGACGATGTATTGAATCTCGACGCAATTTGAGTGTTACATCGTCATTAGGTGGCCCTGGTTGTTACAATTAACTATCAGTTTTGCGTCGGGTTCGAAAAACTAGACTCACAGGAGAACGATCATAAGGTGCCCGAGGCAGCAAAAGACCCTTAAAGTCAAGTCGGCAGAAGAACGATGTATTCGATCGCGACGCAATTTGAGTATTCCATCGTCATTAGAAGGCCCTGAACGTTACAATTAACTATCAGTTTTGCGTCGGATTCAAAAATCTTGACTTACTGTAGGCAGACCATAAGGTGCGCGAGGCAGCAATATCCCCTTGGACACCAGTCCGCTGGAGGACGATGTATTGAATCGCGACGCAATTTGAATGTTCCATCGTCATTAGGAGGCCCCGAATTTTACAATTAAATATCAGTTTCGCGTCAGATTCGAAATTCCCGACTCACAGGAGACGGACCACATGGAGCCCGATGCAGCAATATCCCCTTGTAGACAAGTCAGCTGGAGGTCGATGTATAGACACTCAACGCAATTTGAGTGTACCATCGTCATTAGGAGGCGCTGAACGTTACAATTAACTATCATTTTTGCGTCGGATTTGAAAATCTAGACACACGGGAGACGGACCAAATGGTGCCCGAGGCAGCAATATCCCCTTGGAGTTAAGTCGGCTGGAGGCCGATGTATTGGATCGCGACGCAATTTGAGTGTTCCATCGTCATTAGAGGGCCCTGAACGTTACAATTAACTATCAGTTTTGCGTCGGGTTCGAAAATCTAGACTCACAGGAGAACGACCATGAGGTGCTCGAGGCTGCAATAGACCCTTTCTAGACAAGTCGGCTGGAGGACGATGTATTGGATCGCGACGCAATTTGAGTGTTCCATCGTAACTAGGAGGCCCTGAACTTACAATTAACAATCAGTTTTGCGTCGGATTAGTAAATCTAGAGTCACAGGAGAACGACCATATGGTGCCCGAGGCAGCATCAGACCATTGGAGACAAGTCGGCTGGAGTGTTCCATCGTCATTAGGATACGCTGAACGTTACAATTAACTATCAGTTTAGCGTCGGATTCGAAAATCTACTTACAGGGGAAGGTAAAAATGGTGCCCGAGACAACAATATCCCCTTGGATACAAGTCGGCTGGAGGACGATATATTGAATCTCGACGCAATTTGAGTGTTCCATCGTCATTAGGAGGCCCTGAACTTACAATTAACAATCAGTTTTGCGTCGGATTAGTAAATCTCACAGGAGAACGACCATATGGTGCCCGAGGCAGCAATAGACCCTTGGAGACAAGTCGGCTGGAGGCCGATGTATTGGATCGCGACGCAATTTGAGTGTTCCATCGTCATTAGGAGGCCCTGAACGTTGCAATTAACTATCAATTTTGCGTCGGATTCGAAAATCTAGACTCACAGGAGACGGACCATATGGTGCCCGAGGCAGCAATATCCCCTTGGAGTTAAGTCGGCTGGAGGCCGATGTATTGAATCTCGACGCAATTTGAGTGTTCCATCACGACCATAAGGTGCTCGAGGCTGCAATAGACCCTTTCTAGACAAGTCGGCTGAAGGACGATGCAGTGAATCTCGACGCAATTTGAGTGTTCCATCGTCATTAGGAGGCCCTGAACGTTACAATTAGGTATCAGTTCTGCGTCGGATTCGAAAATCTAGACTCAGAGGAGAACGACCATAAGGTGCCCGAGGCAGCATTAGACCCTTGGAGAAAAGTCGGCTGAAGGACGATGTATTGAATCTCGACGGTATTTGAGTGTTCCATCGTCATTAGGAGGCCCTGAGCGTTACAATTAACTATCAGTTTAGCGTCGGATTCGAAAATCTACTCACAGAAGAAGGATCATATGGTGCCCGAGACAGCAATATCCCCTGGATACAAGTCGGCCGGAGGACGATATATTCAATCTCGATGCAATTTGAGTGTTCCATCGTCATTATTAGGCCCTGAACGTTACAATTAATAATCAGTTTTTCGTCGGATTAGAAAATCTAGACCCACAGGAGAACGACCATAAATTGCCCGAGGCAGCAATAGACCCTTGGAGACAAGTCGGATGGAGGACAATGTATTGTATCTGGACGCAATTTGAGTGTTCTAACGTCATTAGGAGGTGCTGAACGTTACAATTCACTATCATTTTTGCGTCGGATTCGAAAATCTAGACTCACAGGAGAAGGTTCATATGGTGCCCGAAACAGCAATATCCCCTTGGAGACAAGTCGGCTGGAGGCCGATGTATTGAATCTCGACGCAATTTGAGTGTTCCATCGTCATTAGGTGGCCTTGAACGTTACAATTAACTATGAGTTTTGCGTCAGGTTCGAAAATCTAGCCTCACAGGAGAACGATCTTAAGGTGTCCGAGGCAGCAATACACGCTTGTAGACATGTCGGCTGGAGGACGATGTATAGAATCTCGACCCAATTTGAGTGTTCCAACGTTATTAGGAGGCCCTGAAGGCTACAATTAACTATCAGTTCTGCGTCGGATTCGAAAATCTAGACTCACAGGAGACGGACCATATGGTGCCCGAGGCAGCAATATCCCATTGGAGTTAGGTCGGCTGGAGGCCGATGTATTGAATCTCGACGCAATTTGAGTGTTCCATCGTCATTAGGAGGCCCTGAATGTTACAATTAACTATCAGTTTTTAGTCGTATTCGAAAATCCCAACTCACTGGAGACGGACCATAAGGTGAGCGAGGCAGCAACATCCCCTTGGGGACCAGTCCGCAGCTGGACGATGTATTGAATCGCGATGCAATTTGAGAGCTCCATCGTCATTAGGAGGCCCTGAACGCTACAATTAACTATCAGTATCGCGTCTGATTCGAAAATCCCGACTCACAGGAGACGAACCACATGGAGCCTGAGGCAGCAATATCCCCTTGTAGACAAGACGGTTGGAGGTCGATGTTACAATTAACTATCACTTTTGCGTCGGATTCGAAAATCTAGACTTACTGGAGACGGACCATAAGGTGCCCGAGGCAGCAATATCCCCTTGGAGACAAGTCGACTGAAGGAAGATATATTGAATCTCGACGCAATTTGACTGTTCCGTCGTCATTAGGAGGCCCTGAACGTTACAATTAACTATCAGTTTCGCGTCGGATTCAAAAATCTAGACTCACAGGAGACGGACCATTTGGTGCCCGAGGCAGCAATATCCCCTGGGAGACCTGTCCGCTGGAGGACGATGAATTGAACCTCGACGCAATTTGAGTGTTCCATCGTCATTAGGAGGCCCTGAAGGCTACAATTAACTATCAGTTCTGCGTCGGATTTGATAATCTAGACTCACAGGAGACGGACCATATGGTGCGTGAGACAGCAATATCCCCTTATATACAAGTCGGCTGGAGCACGATGTATTGAATCTCGACGCAATTTGAGTGTTCCAGCGTCATTAGGAGGCCAAAAACGTTACATTTATCTATCAGTTTTGCGTCGGATTAGAAAATCTACACTCACAGGAGAACGACCATAAGGTGCTCGAGGCTGCAATAGACCCTTTCTAGACAAGTCGGCTGAAGGACGATGTATTGAATCTCGACGCAATTTGAGTGTTCCATCGTCATTAGGAGGCCCTGAACGTTGCAATTAACTATCATTTCTGCGTCGGATTCGAAAATCTAGACTCACAGGAGACGACCGTAAGGTGCCCGAGGCAGCATTAGACCCATAGAGACAAGTCGGCTGAAGGACGATGTATTGAATCTCGACGCAATTTGAGTGTTTCATCGTCATCAGGAGGCCCTGAACTTACAATTAACAATCACTTTTGCGTCGGATTAGTAAACCTCACAGGAGAACGACCATATGGTGCCCGAGGCAGCAATAGATCCTTGGAGACAAGTCGGCTGGAGGCCGATGTATTGAATCTCGACGCAATTTGAATGTTCCATCGTCATTAAGTGGGCCTGAACGTTACAATTAACTATCAGTTTTGCGTCGGATTCGAAAATCTAGACTCACAGGAGAACGACCATAAGGTGCCGAGGCAGCAATAGACCCTTGGAGACAAGTCGGCTGAAGGACGATGTATTGAATCTCGACGCAATTTGAGTGTTCCATCGTCATTAGGAGGCCCTGAACGTTACAATTAACAATCAGTTTTGCGTCGGATTAGAAAATCTAGACTCACAGGAGAACGACCGTAAGGTGCTCGAAGCTGCAATAGACCCTTTCTAGACAAGTCGGCTGAAGGACGATGTATTGAATTTCGACGCAATTTGAGTGTTCCATCGTCATCAGGAGGCCCTGAACGTTACAATTAACTGTCAGTTCTGCGTCGGCTTCGAAAATCTAGACTCACAGAAGAACGACCATAAGGTGCCCGAGGCAGCAATAGACCCTTGGAGACAAGTCGGCAGAAGCGCGATGTATTGAATCGCGACGCAATTTGAGTATTCCATCGTCATTAGAAGGCCCTGAACGTTACAATTAATAATCAGTTTTTCGTCGGATTATAAAATCTAGACTCACAGGAGAACGACCATAAATTGCCCGAGGCAGCAATAGACCCTTGGAGACAAGTCGGCTGGAGGTCGGTGTATTGAATCTCGACGCAATTTGAGTGTTCCATCGTCATTAGGAGGCCCTGAATATTACAATTAACTATCAGTTTTTCGTCGGATTCGAAAATCTAGACTCACAGGAGACGGATCATATGGTGCCCGAGACAGCAATATCCCGTTATATACAAGTCGGCTGGAGGACGATTTATTGAATCTCGATGCAATTTGAGTGTTCCATCGTCATTAGGAGGCCCTGAACTTACAATTAACAATCAGTTTTGGTCCGATTAGTAAATCTAGACTCAGAGGAGAACGACCATATGGTGCCCGAGGCAGCAATAGACCCTTGGAGACAAGTCGGCTGGAGGCCGATGTATTGAATCTCGACTCAATTTGAATGATCCATCGTCATTAGGTGGCCCTGAACGTTACAATTAACTATCAGTTTTGCGTCGGGTTCGAAAATCTAGACTCACAGGAGAACGATCATAAGGTGCTCGAGGCTGCAATAGACCCTTTCTAGACAAGTCGGCTGGAGGACGATGTATTGGATCGCGACGCAATTTGAGTGTTCCATCGTAACTAGGAGGCCCTGAACTTACAATTAACAATCAGTTTTGCGTCGGATTAGTAAATCTAGACTCACAGGAGAACGACCATATGGTGCCCGAGGCAGCATCAGACCATTGGAGACAAGTCGGCTGGAGTGTTCCATCGTCATTAGGATACGCTGAACGTTACAATTAACTATCAGTTTAGCGTCGGATTCAAAAATCTACTTACAGGGGAAGGTAAAAATGGTGCCCGAGACAACAATATCCCCTTGGATACAAGTCGGCTGGAGGACGATATATTGAATCTCGACGCAATTTGAGTGTTCCATCGTCATTAGGAGGCCCTGAACTTACAATTAACAATCAGTTTTGCGTCGGATTAGTAAATCTCACAGGAGAACGACCATATGGTGCCCGAGGCAGCAATAGACCCTTGGAGACAAGTCGGCTGGAGGCCGATGTATTGGATCGCGACGCAATTTGAGTGTTCCATCGTCATTAGGAGGCCCTGAACGTTACAATTAACTATCAATTTTGCGTCGGATTCGAAAATCTAGACTCACAGGAGACGGACCATATAGTGCCCGAGGCAGCAATATCCCGTTATATACAAGTCGGCTGGAGGACGATTTATTGAATCTCGATGCAATTTGAGTGTTCCATCGTCATTAGGAGGCCCTGAACTTACAATTAACAATCAGTTTTGCGTCGGATTAGTAAATCTAGACTCAGAGGAGAACGACCATATGGTGCCCGAGGCAGCAATAGACCCTTGGAGACAAGTCGGCTGGAGGCCGATGTATTGAATCTCGACGCAATTTGAATGTTCCATCGTCATTAGGTGGCCCTGAACGTTACAATTAACTATCAGTTTTGCGTCGGATTCGAAAATCTTGACTTACTGGAGGCAGACCATAAGGTGCCCGAGGCAGCATTATCCCCTTGGAGACCAGCCGCTGGAGGACGATGTATTGAATCTCGACGCAATTTGACTGTTCCATCGTCATTAGGAGGCCCTGAGCGTTACAATTAACTATCATTTTAGCGTCGGATTCGAAAATCTACTCACAGGAGAACGACCATAAGGTGCTCGAGGCTGCAATAGACCCTTTCTAGACAAGTCGGCTGAAGGACGATGTATTGAATCTCGACGCAATTTGAGTGTTCCATCGTCATTAGGTGGCCCTGAACGTTACAATTAACTATCAGTTTTGCGTCGGGTTCGAAAATCTAGACTCACAGGAGAACGATCATAAGGTGCCCGAGGCAGCAAAAGACCCTTAAAGTCAAGTCGGCAGAAGAACGATGTATTCGATCGCGACGCAATTTGAGTATTCCATCGTCATTAGAAGGCCCTGAACGTTACAATTAACTATCAGTTTTGCGTCGGATTCAAAATTCTTGACTTACTGTAGGCAGACCATAAGGTGCCCGAGGCAGCATTATCCCCTTGGAGACAAGTCGGCTGAAGGACGATGTATTGAATCTCGACGCAATTTGAGTGTTCCATCGTCATTAGGAGGCCCTGAACGTTGCAATTAACTATCAGTTCTGCGTCGGATTCGAAAATCTAGACTCACAGGAGAACGACCATAAGGTGCCTGAGGCAGCATTAGACCCTTGGAGACAAGTCGGCTGAAGGACGATGTATTGAATCTCGACGGTATTTGAGTGTTCCATCGTCATTAGGAGGCCCTGAGCGTTACAATTAACTATCATTTTAGCGTCGGATTCGAAAATCTACTCACAGGAGAAGGATCTTACGGTGCCCGTGACAGCAATATCCCCTGGATACAAGTCGGCCGGAGGACGATATATTGAATCTCGACGCAATTTGAGTGTTCCATCGTCATTAGGAGGCCCTGAAGGCTACAATTAACTATCAGTTGAGCGTCGGATTTGAAAATCTAGACTCACAGGAGACGGACCATATGGTGCCCGAGACAGCAATATCCCGTTATATACAAGTCGGCTGGAGGACGATTTATTGAATCTCGATGCAATTTGAGTGTTCCATCGTCATTAGGAGGCCCTGAACTTATAATTAACAATCAGTTTTGCGTCGGATTAGTAAATCTAGACTCAGAGGAGAACGACCATATGGTGCGCGAGGCAGCAATAGACCCTTGGAGACAAGTCGGCTGGAGGCCGATGTATTGAATCTCGACGCAATTTGAATGTTCCATCTTCATTAGGTGGCCCTGAACGTTACAATTAACTATCAGTTTTGCGTCGGGTTCGAAAATCTAGACTCACAGGAGAACGATCATAAGGTGCCCGAGGCAGCAAAAGACCCTTAAAGTCAAGTCGGCAGAAGAACGATGTATTGGATCGCGACGCAATTTGAGTGTTCCATCGTCATTACAAGGCCCTCAACGTTACAATTAACTATCAGTTTTGCGTCGGATTCGAAAATCTTGACTTACTGGAGGCAGACCATAGGGTGCCCGAGGCAGCATTATCCCCGTGGAGACCAGCCGCTGGAGGACGATGTATTGAATCTCGACGCAATTTGACTGTTCCATCGTCATTAGGAGGCCCTGAGCGTTACAATTAGCTATCATTTTAGCGTCGGATTCGAAAATCTACTCACAGGAGAACGACCATAAGGTGCTCGAGGCTGCAATAGACCCTTTCTAGACAAGTCGGCTGAAGGACGATGTATTGAATGTCGACGCAATTTGAGTGTTACATCGTCATTAGGTGGCCCTGGTTGTTACAATTAACTATCAGTTTTGCGTCGGGTTCGAAAAACTAGACTCACAGGAGAACGATCATAAGGTGCCCGAGGCAGCAAAAGACCCTTAAAGTCAAGTCGGCAGAAGAACGATGTATTCGATCGCGACGCAATTTGAGTATTCCATCGTCATTAGAAGGCCCTGAACGTTACAATTAACTATCAGTTTTGCGTCGGATTCAAAAATCTTGACTTACTGTAGGCAGACCATAAGGTGCGCGAGGCAGCAATATCCCCTTGGACACCAGTCCGCTGGAGGACGATGTATTGAATCGCGACGCAATTTGAATGTTCCATCGTCATTAGGAGGCCCCGAATTTTACAATTAAATATCAGTTTCGCGTCAGATTCGAAATTCCCGACTCACAGGAGACGGACCACATGGAGCCCGATGCAGCAATATCCCCTTGTAGACAAGTCAGCTGGAGGTCGATGTATAGACACTCAACGCAATTTGAGTGTACCATCGTCATTAGGAGGCGCTGAACGTTACAATTAACTATCATTTTTGCGTCGGATTTGAAAATCTAGACACACGGGAGACGGACCAAATGGTGCCCGAGGCAGCAATATCCCCTTGGAGTTAAGTCGGCTGGAGGCCGATGTATTGGATCGCGACGCAATTTGAGTGTTCCATCGTCATTAGAGGGCCCTGAACGTTACAATTAACTATCAGTTTCGCGTCGGATTAGAAAATCTAGACTCACAGGGGAACGACCATATGGTGCCCGAGGCAAAAATAGACCCTTGGAGACAAGTCGGCTGGAGGACGATGTATTGGATCGCGACGCAATTTGAGTGTTCCATCGTCATTAGGAGGACATGAA
Source organism: Schistocerca serialis cubense (assembly GCF_023864345.2). Taxonomy (NCBI): domain Eukaryota; kingdom Metazoa; phylum Arthropoda; class Insecta; order Orthoptera; family Acrididae; genus Schistocerca; species Schistocerca serialis. The sequence goes on from NC_064644.1 coordinate 641,924,702, forward strand.
CGTTACAATTAACTATAATTTTTGCTTCGGATACGAAAATCTAGACTCACAGGAGAACGAACATAAGGTGCCCGAGGCTCCAATAGACCCTTGGAGACAAGTCGGCTGGAGAACGATGTATTGTATCTCGACGCAATTTGAGTGCTCTAACGTCATTAGGAGGTTCTGAACGTTACAATTCAGTATCATTTTTGCGTCGGATTCGAAAAATCTAGACTCACAGGAGAAGGTCCATATGGTGCCCGAGACAGCAATATCCCCTTGGAGACAAGTCGGCAGGAGGCCGTTGTATTGAATCTCGACGCAATTTGAGTGTTCCATCGTCATTAGGAGGCACTGAACGTTGCAATTAACTATCAGTTTAGCGTCGGATTCGAAAATCTACTCACAGGAGAAGGAACATATGGTGCCCGAGACAGCAATATCCCCTTTATATACAAGTCGGCTGGAGGACGATATATTGAATCTCGATGCAATTTGAGTGTTCCATCGTCATTAGGAGGCCCTGAACGTTACAACTAACTATCATTTTAGCGTCGGATTCGAAAATCTACTCACAGGAGAAGGATCAAATGGTGCCCGAGACAGCAGGATATAAGTCGGCCGGAGGACGATATATTGAATCTCGACGCAATTTGAGTGTTCCATCGTCATTATTAGGCCCTGAACGTTACAATTAATAATGTTTTGCGTCGGATTAGAAAATCTAGACTCACAGGAGAACGACCATATATTGCCCGAGGCAGCAATAGACCCTTGGAGACAAGTCGGCTGGAGGACGATGTATCGGGTCGCGACGCAATTTGAGTGTTCCATCATCATTAGGAGGCCCTGAACGTTGCAATTAACTATCAGTTTTGCGTCGGAGTCGAAAATATAGACTTACTGGAGACGGACCATAAGGTGCCCGAGGCAGCAATATCCCCTTGGAGACCTGTCAGCTGGAGGACGATGTATTGAATCTTGACGCAATTTGAGTGTTCCATCGTCATTAGGAGGCCCTGAAGGCTACAATTAACTATCAGTTCTGCGTCGGATTCGAAAATCTAGACTCACAGGAGACGGACCATATGGTGCCCGAGGCAGCAATATACCCTTGGAGGTAAGTCGGCTGGTGGCCGATGTATTTAATCTCGACGCAATTTGAGTGTTCCATCGTCATTAGGAGGCCCTGAAGGCTACAATTAACTATCAGTTGTGCGTCGGATTTGAAAATCTAGACTCACAGGAGACGGACCATATGGTGCCCGAGACAGCAATATCCCGTTATATACAAGTCAGCTGGAGGACGATGTATTGAATCTTGACGCAATTTGAGTGTTCCATCGTCATTAGGAGGCCCTGAAGGCTACAATTAACTATCAGTTCTGCGTCGGATTCGGAAATCTAGACTCACAGGAGACGGACCATATGGTGCCCGAGGCAGCAATATACCCTTGGAGGTAAGTCGGCTGGTGGCCGATGTATTGAATCTCGACGCAATTTGAATGTTCCATCGTCATTAGGTGGCCCTGAACGTTACAATTAACTATCAGTTTTGCGTCGGGTTCGAGAATCTAGACACACAGGAGAACGATCATAAGGTGCCCGAGGCAGCAAAAGACCCTTTCTAGACAAGTCGGCTGAAAGACGATGTATTGAATCTCGACGCAATTTGAGTGTTCCATCGTCATTAGGAGGCCCTGAACGTTACAATTAACAATCAGTTTTGCGTCGGATTCGAAAATCTTGACTTACTGGAGGCAGACCATAAGGTGCCCGAGGCAGCATTATCCCCTTGGAGACCAGTCCGCTGGAGGACGATGTATTGAATCTCGACGCAATTTGACTGTTCCATCGTCATTAGGAGGCCCTGAGCGTTACAATTAACTATCATTTTAGCGTCGGATTCGAAAATCTACTCACAGGAGAACGACCATAAGGTGCTCGAGGCTGCAATAGACCCTTTCTAGACAAGTCGGCTGAAAGACGATGTATTGAATCTCGACGCAATTTGAGTGTTCCATCGTCATTAGGAGGCCCTGAACGTTGCAATTAACTATCAGTTCTGCGTCTGATTCGAAAATCTAGACTTACAGGAGAACGACCATAAGGTGCCTGAGGCAGCATTAGACCCTTGGAGACAAGTCGGCTGAAGGACGATGTATTGAATCTCGACGCAATTTGAGTGTTCCATCACGACCATAAGGTGCTCGAGGCTGCAATAGACCCTTTCTAGCCAAGTCGGCTGAAGGACGATGCATTGAATATCGACGCAATTTGAGTGTTCCATCGTCATTAGGAGACCCTGAACGTTACAATTAAGTATCAGTTCTGCGTCGGATTCGAAAATTTAGACTCACAGGAGAACGACCATAGGGTGCCCGAGGCATCAATAGACCCTTGGAGACAAGTCGACAGAAGGACGATGTATTGAAACTCGACGGTATTTGTGTGTTCCATCGTCATTAGGAGGCCCTGAACGTTACAATTAACTATCAGTTTCGCGTCGGATTCAAAAATCTAGACTCACAGGAGACGGACCATTTGGTGCCCGAGGCAGCAATATCTGCTTCTAGACAAGTCGGCTGGAGGACGATGTATTGTATCTCGACACAATTTGAGTGTTCCATCGTCATTAGGTGGCCCTGAACGTTACAATTAACTATCAGTTTTGCGTCGGGTTCGAAAATATAGACTCACAGGGGAACGACCATATGTTGCCCGAGGCAGCAATAGACACTTGGAGACAAGTCGGCTGGAGGACGATGGATGGATTGCGACGCAATTTTAGTGTTCCATCGTCATTAGGAGGCCCTGAATATTACAATTAACTATCGGTTTTTCGTCGGATTCGAAAATCTAGACTCACTCTAGACTGACCACAAGGTGCCCGAGGCAGCAATATCCCCTTGGACACCAGTCCGCTGGAGGACGATGTATTGAATCGCGATGCAATTTGAATGTTCCATCGTCATTAGGAGGCCCTGAATTTTACAATTAAATATCAGTTTCGCGTCAGATTCGAAATTCCCGACTCACAGGAGACGGACCACATGGAGCCCGATGCAGCAATATCCCCTTGTAGACAAGTCGGCTGGAGGTCGATGTATTGACACTCGACGCAATTTGAGTGTTCCATCGTCATTAGGAGGCCCTGAACGTTGCAATTAACTATCAGTTCTGCGTCGGATTCGAAAATCTAGACTCACGGGAGACGGACCATATGGTGCCCGAGGCAGCAATATCCCCTTGGAGTTAAGTCGGCTGGAGGCCGATGTATTGGATCGCGACGCAATTTGAGTGTTCCATCGTCATTAGAAGGCCCTGAACGTTACAATTAACTATCAGTTTCGCGTCGGATTAGAAAATCTAGACTCACAGGGGAACGACCATATGGTGCCCGAGGTAGCAATAGACCCTTGGAGACAAGTCGGCTGGAGGACGCTGTATTGGATCGCGACGCAATTTGAGTGTTCCATCGTCATTAGGAGGACAAGAACGCTACAATTAACTATAATTTTTGCTTCGGATTCGAAAATCTAGACTCACAGGAGAACGAACATAAGGTGCCCGAGGCTCCAATAGACCCTTGGAGACAAGTCGGCTGGAGGACGATGTATTGTATCTCGACGCAATTTGAGTGCTCTAACGTCATTAGGACGTGCTGAACGTTACAATTCACTATCATTTTTGCGTCGGATTCGAAAATCTAGACTCACAGGAGAAGGTTCATATGGTGTCCGAGACAGCAATATCCACTTGGAGACAAGTCGGCTGGAGGCCGATGTATTGAATCTCGACGCAATTTGAGTGTTCCATCGTCATTAGGAGGCACTGATCGTTGCAATTAACTATCAGTTTAGCGTCTGATTCGAAAATCTACTCACAGGAGAAGGAACATATGGTGCCCGAGACAGCAATTTCCCCTTTATATACAAGTCGGCCGGAGGACGATATATTGAATCTCGACGCAATTTGAGTGTTCCATCGTCATTATTAGGCCCTGAACGTTACAATTAATAATGTTTTGCGTCGGATTAGAAAATCTAGACTCACAGGAGAACGACCATATATTGCCCGAGGCAGCAATAGACCCTTGGAGACAAGTCGGCTGGAGGACGATGTATCGGATCGCGACGCAATTTGAGTGTTCCATCGTCATTAGGAGGCCCTGAACGTTACAATTAACTATCAGTTTTGCGTCGGAGTCGAAAATATAGACTTACTGGAGACGGACCATAAGGTGCCCGAGGCAGCAATATCCCCTTGGAGACCTGTCAGCTGGAGGACGATGTATTGAATCTTGACGCAATTTGAGTGTTCCATCGTCATTAGGAGGCCCTGAAGGCTACAATTAACTATCAGTTCTGCGTCGGATTCGAAAATCTAGATTCACAGGAGACGGACCATATGGTGCCCGAGGCAGCAATATCCCCTTGGATACAAGTCGGCTGGAGGCCGATGTATTGAATCTCGACGCAATTTGAATGTTCCATGGTCATTAGGTGGCCCTGAACGTTACAATTAACTATCAGTTTTGCGTCGGATTCGAAAATCTAGACATACTGGAGACGCACCATAATGTGCCCGAGGCAGCAATATCCCCTTGGAGACCAGTCCGCTGGAGAACGATGTATTGAATCGCGACTCAATTTGAGTGTTCCATCGTCATTAGGAGGCCCTGAGCGTTACAATTAACTATCAGTTTTGCGTAGGATTCGAAAATCTAGACTCACAGGTGAACGACCATATGGTGCCCGAAGCAGCAATAGAGCCATGGAGACATGTCGGCTGGAGCCTGTGGTATTGAATCTCGACGCAATTTGAATGTTCCATCGTTATTAGGAGGCCCTGAACGTAACAATTAACTATCAGTTTTGCGTCGGGTTCGAAAATCTAGAATCACAGGAGAACGATCATAAGGTGCCCGAGGCAGCAAAAGACCCAGAAGAACGATGTATTGGATCGCGACGCAATTTGAGTATTCCATCGTCATTAGAAGGCCCTGAACGTTACAATTAACTATCAGTTTTGCGTCGGATTCGAAAATCTTGACTTTCTGGAGGCAGACCATAAGGTGCCCGAGGCAGCATTATCCCCTTATAGACCAGTCCGCTGGAGGACGATGTATTGAATCTCGACGCAATTTGACTGTTCCATCGTCATTAGGAGCCCCTGAGCGTTACAATTAACTATCATTTTAGCGTCGGATTCGAAAATCTACTCACAGGAGAACGACCATAAGGTGCTCGTGGCTGCAATAGACCCTTTCTAGACAAGTCGGCTGAAGGACGATGTATTGAATCTCGACGCAATTTGAGTGTTCCATCGTCATTAGGAGGCCCTGAACATTACAATTAACAATCAATTTTGTGTCGGATTCGAAAATCAAGACTCACAGGAGACGGACCATATGGTGCCCGAGGCAGCAATATCCCATTGGAGTTAAGTCGGCTGGAGGCCGATGTATTGAATCTCGACGCAATTTGAGTGTTCCATCGTCATTAGGAGGCCCTGAACGTTACAATTAACAATCAATTTTGTGTCGGATTCGAAAATCTAGACTCACAGGAGACGGACCATATGGTGCCCGAGGCAGCAATATCCCATTGGAGTTAAGTCGGCTGGAGGCCGATGTATTGAATCTCGACGCAATTTGAGTGTTCCATCGTCATTATTAGGCCCTGAACGTTACAATTAATAATGTTTTGCGTCGGATTAGAAAATCTAGACTCACAGGAGAACGACCATATATTGCCCGAGCCAGCAATAGACCTTGGAGACAAGTCGGCTGGAGGACGATGTATCGTGTCGCGACGCTATTTGAGTGTTCCATCATCATTAGGAGGCCCTGAACGTTACAATTAACTATCAGTTTTGCGTCGGAGTCGAAAATATAGACTTACTGGAGACGGACCATAAGGTGCCCGAGGCAGCAATATCCCCTTGGAGACCTGTCAGCTGGAGGACGATGTATTGAATCTTGACGCAATTTGAGTGTTCCATCGTCATTAGGAGGCCCTGAAGGCTACAATTAACTATCAGTTCTGCGTCAGATTCGAAAATCTAGACTCACAGGAGACGGACCATATGGTGCCCGAGGCAGCAATATACCCTTGGAGGTAAGTCGGCTGGTGGCCGATGTATTGAATCTCGACGCAATTTGAGTGTTCCATCGTCATTAGGAGGCCCTGAAGGCTACAATTAACTATCAGTTGTGCGTCGGATTTGAAAATCTAGACTCACAGGAGACGGACCATATGGTGCCCGAGACAGCAATATCCCGTTATATACAAGTCAGCTGGAGGACGATGTATTGAATCTTGACGCAATTTGAGTGTTCCATCGTCATTAGGAGGCCCTGAAGGCTACAATTAACTATCAGTTCTGCGTCGGATTCGGAAATCTAGACTCACAGGAGACGGACCATATGGTGCCCGAGGCAGCAATATACCCTAGGAGGTAAGTCGGCTGGTGGCCGATGTATTGAATCTCGACGCAATTTGAATGTTCCATCGTCATTAGGTGGCCCTGAACGTTACAATTAACTATCAGTTTTGCGTCGGGTTCGAGAATTTAGACTCACAGGAGACCGATCATAAGGTGCCCGAGGCAGCAAAAGACCCTTAAAGTTAAGTCGGCAGAAGAACGATGTATTGGATCGCGACGCAATTTGAGTATTCCATCGTCATTAGAAGGCCCTGAACGTTACAATTAACTATCAGTTTTGCGTCGGATTCGAAAATCTTGACTTACTGGAGGCAGACCATAAGGTGCCCGAGGCAGCATTATCCCCTTCGAGACCAGTCCGCTGGAGGACGATGTATTGAATCTCGACGCAATTTGACTGTTCCATCGTCATTAGGAGGCCCTGAGCGTTACAATTAACTATCATTTTAGCGTCGGATTCGAAAATCTACTCACAGGAGAACGACCATAAGGTGCTCGAGGCTGCAATAGACCCTTTCTAGACAAGTCGGCTGAAAGACGATGTATTGAATCTCGACGCAATTTGAGTGTTCCATCGTCATTAGGAGGCCCTGAACGTTGCAATTAACTATCAGTTCTGCGTCTGATTCGAAAATCTAGACTTACAGGAGAACGACCATAAGGTGCCTGAGGCAGCATTAGACCCTTGGAGACAAGTCGGCTGAAGGACGATGTATTGAATCTCGACGCAATTTTAGTGTTCCATCACGACCATAAGGTGCTCGAGGCTGCAATAGACCCATTCTAGCCAAGTCGGCTGAAGGACGATGCATTGAATATCGACGCAATTTGAGTGTTCCATCGTCATTAGGAGACCCTGAACGTTACAATTAAGTATCAGTTCTGCGTCGGATTCGAAAATTTAGACTCACAGGAGAACGACCATAAGGTGCCCGAGGCATCAATAGACCCTTGGAGACAAGTCGACAGAAGGACGATGTATTGAAACTCGACGGTATTAGTGTGTTCCATCGTCATTAGGAGGCCCTGAACGTTACAATTAACTATCATTTTAGCGTCGGATTCGAAAATCTACTCACAGGAGAAGGATCACATGGTGCCCGAGACAGCAATATCCCCTGGATACAAGTCGGCCGGAGGACGATATATTGAATCTCGACGCAATTATAGTGTTCCATCGTCATTATTAGGCCCTGAACGTTACAATTAATAATCAGTTTTGCGTCGGATTAGAAAATCTAGACTCACAGGAGAACGACCATATATTGCCCGAGGCAGCAATAGACCCTTGGAGACAAGTCGGCTGGAAAACGATGTATTGGATCGCGACGCAATTTGAGTGTTCCATGTAACTAGGAGGCCCTGAACTTACAATTAACAATCAGTTTTGCGTCGGGTTCGAAAATATAGACTCACAGGGGAACGACCATATGGTGCCCGAGGCAGCAATAGACACTTGGAGACAAGTCGGCTGAAGACGATGTATTGAATCTCGACGGTATTTGACTGTTCCATCGTCATTAGGAGGCCCTGAGCGTTACAATTAACTATCAGTTTCGCGTCGGATTCAAAAATCTAGACTCACAGGAGACGGACCATTTGGTGCCCGAGGCAGCAATATCTGCTTCTAGACAAGTCGGCTGGAGGACGATGTATTGTATCTCGACACAATTTGAGTGTTCCATCGTCATTAGGTGGCCCTGAACGTTACAATTAACTATCAGTTTTGCGTCGGTTTCGAAAATATAGACTCACAGGGGAACGACCTTATGTTGCCCGAGGCAGCAATAGACACTTGGAGACAAGTCGGCTGGAGGACGATGGATGGATTGCGACGCAATTTTAGTGTTCCATCGTCATTAGGAGGCCCTGAATATTACAATTAACTATCGGTTTTTCGTCGGATTCGAAAATCTAGACTCACTCTAGACTGACCACAAGGTGCCCGAGGCAGCAATATCCCCTTGGACACCAGTCCGCTGGAGGACGATGTATTGAATCGCGATGCAATTTGAATGTTCCATCGTCATTAGGAGGCCCTGAATTTTACAATTAAATATCAGTTTCGCGTCAGATTCGAAATTCCCGACTCACAGGAGACGGACCACATGGAGCCCGATGCAGCAATATCCCATTGTAGACAAGTCGGCTGGAGGTCGATGTATTGACACTCGACGCAATTTGAGTGTTCCATCGTCATTAGGAGGCCCTGAACGTTGCAATTAACTATCAGTTCTGCGTCGGATTCGAAAATCTAGACTCACAGGAGAACGACCATAAGGTGCTCGAGGCTGCAATAGTCCCTTTCTAGACAAGTCGGCTGAAGGTCGATGTATAGACACTCAACGCAATTTGAGTGTTCCATCGTCATTAGGAGGCGCTGAACGTTACAATTAACTATAAATTTTGCGTCGGATTCGAAAATCTAGACTCACGGGAGACGGACCATATGGTGCCCGAGGCAGCAATAGACCCTTGGAGACAAGTCGGCTGGAGGACGATGTATTGGATCGCGACGCAATTTGAGTGTTCCATCGTCATTAGGAGGACATGAACGTTACAATTAACTATAATTTTTGCTTCGGATTCGAAAATCTAGACTCACAGGAGAACGAACATAAGGTGCCCGAGGCTCCAATAGACCCTTGGAGACAAGTCGGCTGGAGGACGATGTATTGTATCTCGACGCAATTTGAGTGCTCTAACGTCATTGGGAGGTGCTGAACGTTACAATTCACTATCATTTTTGCGTCGGATTCGAAAATCTAGACTCACAGGAGAAGGTTCATATGGTGTCCGAGACAGCAATATCCCCTTGGAGACAAGTCGGCTGGAGGCCGATGTATTGAATCTCGACGCAATTTGAGTGTTCCATCGTCATTAGGAGGCACTGATCGTTGCAAATAACTATCAGTTTAGCGTCGGATTCGAAAATCTACTCACAGGAGAAGGAACATATGGTGCCCGAGACAGCAATTTCCCCTTTATATACAAGTCGGCTGGAGGACGATATATTGAATCTCGATGCAATTTGAGTGTTCCATCGTCATTAGGAGGCCCGGAACGTTACAACTAAATATCATTTTAGCGTCGGATTCGAAAATCTACTCACAGGAGAAGGATCAAATGGTGCCCGAGACAGCAGGATATAAGTCGGCCGGAGGACGATATATTGAATCTCGACGCAATTTGAGTGTTCCATCGTCATTATTAGGCCCTGAACGTTACAATTAATAATGTTTTGCGTCGGATTAGAAAATCTAGACTCACAGGAGAACGACCATATATTGCCCGAGGCAGCAATAGACCCTTGGAGACAAGTCGGCTGGAGGACGATGTATCGGATCGCGACGCAATTTGAGTGTTCCATCGTCATTAGGAGGCCCTGAACGTTACAATTAACTATCAGTTTTGCGTCGGAGTCGAAAATATAGACCCACTGGAGACGGACCATAAGGTGCCCGAGGCAGCAATATCCCCTTGGAGACCTGTCAGCTGGAGGACGATGTATTGAATCTTGACGCAATTTGAGTGTTCCATCGTCATTAGGAGGCCCTGAAGGCTACAATTAACTATCAGTTCTGCGTCGGATTCGAAAATCTAGATTCACAGGAGACGGACCATATGGTGCCCGAGGCAGCAATATCCCCTTGGATACAAGTCGGCTGGAGGCCGATGTATTGAATCTCGACGCAATTTGAATGTTCCATGGTCATTAGGTGGCCCTGAACGTTACAATTAACTATCAGTTTTGCGTCGGATTCGAAAATCTAGACATACTGGAGACGCACCATAATGTGCCCGAGGCAGCAATATCCCCTTGGAGACCAGTCCGCTGGAGAACGATGTATTGAATCGCGTCTCAATTTGAGTGTTCCATCGTCATTAGGAGGCCCTGAACGTTACAATTAACTATCAGTTTTGCGTAGGTTTCGAAAATCTAGACTCACAGGTGAACGACCATATGGTGCCCGAAGCAGCAATAGAGCCTTGGAGACAAGTCGGCTGGAGGCTGTGGTATTGAATCTCGACGCAATTTGAATGTTCCATCGTTATTAGGAGGTCCTGAACGTAACAATTAACTATCAGTTTTGCGTCGGGTTCGAAAATCTAGACTCACAGGAGATCGATCATAAGGTGCCCGAGGCAGCAAAAGACCCAGAAGAACGATGTATTGGATCGCGACGCAATTTGAGTATTCCATCGTCATTAGAAGGCCCTGAACGTTACAATTAACTATCAGTTTTGCGTCGGATTCGAAAATCTTGACTTTCTGGAGGCAGACCATAAGGTGCCCGAGGCAGCATTATCCCCTTGGAGACCAGTCCGCTGGAGGACGATGTATTGGATCGCGACGCAATTTGAGTGTTCCATCGTAACTAGGAGGCCCTGAACTTACAATTAACAATCAGTTTTGCGTCGGATTAGTAAATCTAGACTCACAGCAGTACGAACATATGGTGCCCGAGGCAGCAATAGACCCTTGGAGATAAGTCGGCTGGAGGACGATGGATGGATTGCGACGCAATTTGAGAGTTCCATCGTCATTAGGAGGGCCTGAATGTTACAATTAACTATCAGTTTTTCGTCGGATCCGAAAATCTAGACTCACTGGAGACTGACCATAAGGTGCCCGAGGCAGCAATATCCCCATGGACACCAGTCCGCTGGAGGACGATGTATTGAATCGGGACGCAATTTGAATGTTCCATCGTCATTAAGAGGCCCTGAATGTTACAATTAAATATCAGTTTCGCGTCAGATTCGAAAATCCCGACTCACAGGAGACGGACCACTTGGAGCCCGATGCAGTAATATCCCCTAGTAGACAAGTCGGCTGGAGGTCGATGTATTGACACTCGACGCAATTTGAGTGTTCCATCGTCATTAGGAGGCGCTGAACGTTACAATTAACTATCATTTTTGCGTCGGATTCGAAAATCTAGACTCACAGGAGACGGACCATATGGTGCCCAAGGTACCAATATCCCCTTGGAGTTAAGTCGGCTGGAGGCCGATGTATTGAATCTCGACGCAATTTGAGTGTTCCATCGTCATTAGGAGGCCCTGAAGGCTACAATTAACTATCAGTTCTGCGTCGGATTCGAAAATCTAGACTCACAGGAGAACGACCATAAGGTGCCTGAGGCAGCATTAGACCATTGGAGACAAGTCGGCTGAAGGACGATGTATTGAATCTCGACGGTATTTGAGTGTTCCATCGTCATTAGGAGGCCCTGAGCTTTACAATTAACTATCATTTTAGCGTCGGATTCGAAAATCTACTCACAGGAGAAGGATCATACGGTGCCCGAGAAAGCAATATATCCTGGATACAAGTCGGCCGGAGGACGATATATTCAATCTCGGTGCAATTTGAATGTTCCATCGTCATTATTAGGGCCTGAACGTCACAATTAATAATCAGTTTTTCGTCGGATTAGAAAATCTAGACTCACAGGAGAACGACCTTAAATTGCGCGAGGAAGCAATAGACCCTTGGAGACAAGTCGGCTGGAGGACGATATATTGGATCGCGACGCAATTTGAGTGTTCCATCGTAACTAGGAGGCCCTGAACTTACAATTAACAATCAGTTTTGCGTCGGATTGGTAAATCTAGACTCACAGGAGAACGACCATAAGGTGCCTGAGGCAGCATTAGACCCTTGGAGACAAGTCGGCTGAAGGACGATGTATTGAATCTCGACGGTATTTCAGTGTTCCATCGTCATTAGGAGGCCCTGAGCGTTACAATTAACTATCATTTTAGCGTCGGATTCGAAAATCTACTAACAGGAGAGGGATCATACGGTGCCCGAGACAGCAATATCCCCTGGATACAAGTCGGCCGGAGGACGATATATTCAATCTCGATGCAATTTGAGTGTTCCATCGTCATTATTAGGCCCTGAACGTTACAATTAAAAATCAGTTTTTCGTCAGATTAGGAAATCTAGACTCACAGGAGAACGACCATAAATTGCCCGAGGCAGCAATAGACCCTTGGAGACTAGTCGGCTGGAGGACGATGTATTGGATCGCGACGCAATTTGAGAGTTCCATCGTAACTAGGAGGCCCTGAACTTACAATTAACAATCAGTTTTGAGTCGGATTAGTAAATCTAGACTCACAGGAGAACGAACATATGGTGCCCGAGGCAGCAATAGACCCTTGGAGATAAGTCGGCTGGAGGACGATGGATGGATTGCGACGCAATTTGAGTGTTCCATCGTCATTAGGAGGCCCTGAACGTTACAATTAACTATCAGTTTTTCGTCGGATTCGAAAATCTAGACTCACTGGAGACTGACCATAAGGTGGCCGAGGCAGCAATATCCCCCTAGGACACCCGTCCGCTGGAGGACGATGTATTGAATCGCGACGCAATTTGAATGTTCCATCGTCATTAGGAGGCCCTGAATGTTACAATTAAATATCTGTTTCGCGTCAGATTCGAAAATCCCGACTCACAGGAGACGGACCACATGGAGCCCGATGCAGCAATATCCCCTAGTAGACAAGTCGGCTGGAGGTCGATGTATTGACACTCGACGCAATTTGAGTGTTCCATCGTCATTAGGAGCCGCTGAACGTTACAATTAACTATCATTTTTGCGTCGGATTCGAAAATCTAGACTCACAGGAGAACGACCATAAGGTGATCGAGGCTGCAATAGACCCTTTCTAGACAAGTCGGCTGAAGGACGATGTATTGAATCTCGACGCAATTTGAGTGTTCCATCGTCATTAGGAGGCCCTGAACGTTGCAATTAACTATCAGTTCTGCGTCGGATTCGAAAATCTAGACTCACAGGAGACGACCATAAGGTGCCCGAGGCAGCATTAGACCCTTGGAGACAAGTCGGCTGAAGGACGATGTATTGAATCTCGACGGTATTTGAGTGTTCCATCGTCATTAGGAGGCCCTGAGCGTTACAATTAACTATCAGTTTAGCGTCGGATTCGAAAATCTACTCACAGGAGAAGGATCATATGGTGCCCGAGACAGCAATATCCCCTGGATACAAGTCGGCCGGAGGACGATATATTCAATCTCGATGCAATTTGAGTGTTCCATCGTCATTATTAGGCCCTGAACGTTACAATTAATAATCAGTTTTTCGTCGGATTAGAAAATCTAGACTCACAGGAGAACGAACATATGGTGCCCGAGGCAGCAATAGACCCTTGGAGATAAGTCGGCTGGAGGACGATGGATGGATTGCGACGCAATTTGAGTGTTCCATCGTCATTAGGAGGCCCTGAACGTTACAATTAACTATCAGTTTTTCGTCGGATTCGAAAATCTAGACTCACCGGAGACTGACCATAAGGTGGCCGAGGCAGCAATATCACCTTGGACACCAGTCCGCTGGAGGAGGATGTATTGAATCGCGACGCATTTTGAATGTTCCATCGTCATTAGGAGGCCCTGAATGTTACAATTAAATATCAGTTTCGCGTCAGATTCGAAAATCCCGACTCACAGGAGACGGACCACTTGGAGCCCGATGCAGCAATATCCCCTAGTAGACAAGTCGGCTGGAGGTCGATGTATTGACACTCGACGCAATTTGAGTGTTCCATCGTCATTAGGGGGCGCTGAACGTTACAATTAACTATCATTTTTGCGTCGGATTCGAAAATCTAGACTCACAGGAGACGGACCATATGGTCCCCGAGGTACCAATATCCCCTTGGAGTTAAGTCGGCTGGAGGCCGATGTATTGAATCTCGACGCAATTTGAGTGTTCCATCGTCATTAGGAGGCCCTGAAGGCTACAATTAACTATCAGTTGTGCGTCGGATTTGAAAATCTAGACTCACAGGAGACGGACCATATGGTGCCCGAGACAGCAATATCCCGTTATATACAAGTCGGCTGGAGGACGAAATATTGAATCTCGATGCAATTTGAGTGTTCTATCGTCATTAGGAGGCCTTGAACGTTGCAATTAACTATCAGTTCTGCGTCGGATTCGAAAATCTAGACTCACAGGAGAACGACCATAAGGTGCTCGAGGCTGCAATAGTCCCTTTCTAGACAAGTCGGCTGAAGGACGATGTATTGAATCTCGACGCAATTTGAGTGTTCCATCGTCATTAGGAGGCCCTGAACGTTGCAATTAACTATCAGTTCTGCGTCGGATTGGTAAATCTAGACTCACAGGAGAACGACCATAAGGTGCCTGAGGCAGCATTAGACCCTTGGAGACAAGTCGGCTGCAGGACGATGTATTGAATCTCGACGGTATTTCAGTGTTCCATCGTCATTAGGAGGCCCTGAGCGTTACAATTAACTATCATTTTAGCGTCGGATTCGAAAATCTACTAACAGGAGAAGGATCATACGGTGCCCGAGACAGCAATATCCCCTGGATACAAGTCGGCCGGAGGACGATATATTCAATCTCGATGCAATTTGAGTGTTCCATCGTCATTATTAGGCCCTGAACGTTACAATTAATAATCAGTTTTTCGTCGGATTAGAAAATCTAGACTCACAGGAGGACGACCATAAATTGCCCGAGGCAGCAATAGACCCTTGGAGACAAGTCGGCTGGAGGACGATGTATTGGATCGCGACGCAATTTGAGTGTTCCATCGTAACTAGGAGGCCCTGAACTTACAATTAACAATCAGTTTTGCGTCGGATTAGTAAATCTAGACTCACAGGTGAACGAAATATGGTGCCCGAGGCAGCAATAGACCCTTGGAGATAAGTCGGCTGGAGGACGATGGATGGATTGCGACGCAATTTGAGTGTTCCATCGTCATTAGGAGGCCCTGAACGTTACAATTAACTATCAGTTTTTCGTCGGATTCGAAAATCTAGACTCACTGGAGACTGACCATAAGGTGCCCGAGGCAGCAATATCCCCCTTGGACACCCGTCCGCTGGAGGACGATGTATTGGATCGCGACGCAATTTGAATGTTCCATCGTCATTAGGAGGCCCTGAATGTTACAATTAAATATGTGTTTCGCGTCAGATTCGAAAATCCCGACTCACAGGAGACGGACCACATGGAGCCCGATGCAGCAATATCCCCTAGTAGACAAGTCGGCTGGAGGTCGATGTATTGACACTCGACGCAATTTGAGTGTCCCATCGTCATTAGGAGGCCCTGAACGTTGCAATTGACTATCAGTTCTGCGTCGGATTCGAAAATCTAGACCCACAGGAGAACGACCATAAGGTGCTCGAGGCTGCAATAGTCCCTTTCTAGACAAGTCGGCTGAAGGACGATGTATTGAATCTCGACGCAATTTGAGTGATCCATCGTCATTAGGAGGCCCTGAACGTTGCAATTAACTATCAGTTCTGCGTCGGATTCGAAAATCTAGACTCACAGGAGAACGACCATAAGGTGCCTGAGGCAGCATTAGACCCTCGGAGACAAGTCGGCTGAAGGACGATGTATTGATTCGCGACGGTATTTGAGTGTTCCATCGTCATTAGGAGGCCCTGAGCGTTACAATTAACTATCATTTTAGAGTCGGATTCGAAAATCTACTAACAGGAGAAGGATCATACGGTGCCCGAGACAGCAATATCCCCTGGATACAAGTCGGCCGGAGGACGATATATTCAATCTCGGTGCAATTTGAGTGTTCCATCGTCATTAGGAGGCCCTGAACGTTACAATTAACTATCAGTTTTGCGTCGTATTAGAAAATCTAGACTCACAGGAGAACGACCATAAGGTGCTCGAGGCTGCAATAGACCCTTTCTAGACAAGTCGGCTGAAGAACGATGTATTGAATCTCGACGCAATTTGAGTGTTCCATCGTCATTAGGAGCTCCTGAATGTTGCAATTAACTATCAGTTCTGCGTCGGATTCGAAAATCTAGACTCACAGGACATCGACCATAAGGTGCCTGAGGCAGCATTAGACCCTTGGAGACAAGTCGGCTGAAGGACGATGTATTGAATCTCGACGGTATTTGAGTGTTCCATCGTCATTAGGAGGCCCTGAGCGTTACAATTAACTATCATTTTAGCGTCGGATTCGAAAATCTACTCACAGGAGAAGGATCATACGGTGCCCGAGACAGCAATATCCCCTGGATACAAGTCGGCCGGAGGACGGTATATAAAATCTCGGTGCAATTTGAGTGTTCCATCGTCATTATTAGGGCCTGAACGTTACAATTAATAATCAGTTTTTCGTCGGATTAGAAAATCTAGACTCACAGGAGAACGACCTTAAATTGCGCGAGGCAGCAATAGACCCTTGGAGACAAGTCGGCTGGAGGACGATGTATTCGATCGCGACGCAATTTGTGTGTTCCATCGTAACTAGGAGGCCCTGAACTTACAATTAACAATCAGTTTTGCGTCGGATTAGTAAATCTAGACCCACAGGAGAACGACCATATGGTGCCCGAGGCAGCGTCAGACCATTGGAGACAAGTCGGCTGGAGGCCTATGTATTGAATCTCGACGCAATTTGAGTGTTCCATCGTCATTAGGATGCGCTGAACTTTACAATTAACTATCAGTTCCGCGTCGGATTCGAAAATCCCGACTCACAGGAGACGAACCACATGGAGCCCGAGGCAGCAATATCCCCTTGTAGACAAGTCGGCTGGAGGTCGATGTATTGACTCTCGACGCAATTTGAATGTTCCATCTTCATTAGGTGGCCCTGAACGTTACAATTAACTATCAGTTTTGCGTCGGGTTCGAAAATCTAGACTCACAGGAGAACGATCATAAGGTGCCCGAGGCAGCAAAAGACCCTTAAAGTCAAGTCGGCCGGAGGACGATATATTCAATCTCGGTGCAATTTGAGTGTTCCGTCGTCATTAGGAGGCCCTGAACGTTACAATTAACTATCAGTTTTGCGTCGGATTAGAAAATCTAGACTCACAGGAGAACGACCATAAGGTGCTCGAGGCTGCAATAGACCCTTTCTAGACAAGTCGGCTGAAGGACGATGTATTGAATCTCGACGCAATTTGAGTGTTCCATCGTCATTAGGAGGCCCTGAACGTTGCAATTAACTATCAGTTCTGCGTCGGATTCGAAAATATAGACTCACAGGGGAACGACCATATGGTGCCCGAGGCAGCAATAGACACTTGGAGACATGTCGGCTGGAGGACGATGGATGGATTGCGACGCAATTTTAGTGTTCCATCGTCATTAGGAGGCCCTGAATATTACAATTAACTATCGGTTTTTCGTCGGATTCGAAAATCTAGACTCACTGGAGACTGACCACAAGGTGCCCGAGGCAGCAATATCCCCTTGGACACCAGTCCGCTGGAGGACGATGTATTGAATCGCGACGCAATTTGAATGTTCCATCGTCATTAGGAGGCCCTGAATTTTACAATTAAATATCAGTTTCGCGTCAGATTCGAAATTCCCGACTCACAGGAGACGGACCACATGGAGCCCGATGCGGCAATATCCCCTTGTAGACAAGTCAGCTGGAGGTCGATGTATAGACACTCGACGCAATTTGAGTGTTCCATCGTCATTAGGAGGCGCTGAACGTTACAATTAACTATAATTTTTGCTTCGGATTCGAAAATCTATACTCACAGGAGAACGAACATAAGGTGCCCGAGGCTCCAATAGACCCTTGGAGACAAGTCAGCTGGAGGACGATGTATTGTATCTCGACGCAATTTGAGTGCTCTAACATCATTAGGAGGTGCTGAACGTTACAATTAACAATCAGTTTTGCGTCGGATTAGTAAATCTAGACTCACAGGTGAACGAAATATGGTGCCCGAGGCAGCAATAGACCCTTGGAGATAAGTCGGCTGGAGGACGATGGATGGATTGCGACGCAATTTGAGTGTTCCATCGTCATTAGGAGGCCCTGAACGTTACAATTAACTATCAGTTTTTCGTCGGATTCGAAAATCTAGACTCACTGGAGACTGACCATAAGGTGCCCGAGGCAGTAATATCCCCCTTGGACACCCGTCCGCTGGAGGACGATGTATTGGATCGCGACGCAATTTGAATGTTCCATCGTCATTAGGAGGCCCTGAATGTTACAATTAAATATCTGTTTCGCGTCAGATTCGAAAATCCCGACTCACAGGAGACGGACAACATGGAGCCCGATGCAGCAATATCCCCTAGTAGACAAGTCGGCTGGAGGTCGATGTATTGACACTCGACGCAATTTGAGTGTTCCATCGTCATTAGGAGGCCCTGAACGTTGCAATTAACTATCAGTTCTGCGTCGGATTCGAAAATCTAGACTCACAGGAGAACGACCATAAGGTGCCTGAGGCAGCATTAGACCCTCGGAGACAAGTCGGCTGAAGGACGATGTATTGAATCGCGACGGTATTTGAGTGTTCCATCGTCATTAGGAGGCCCTGAGCGTTACAATTAACTATCATTTTAGAGTCGGATTCGAAAATCTACTAACAGGAGAAGGATCATACGGTGCCCGAGACAGCAATATCCCCTGGATACAAGTCGGCCGGAGGACGATATATTCAATCTCGGTGCAATTTGAGTGTTCCATCGTCATTAGGAGGCCCTGAACGTTACAATTAACTATCAGTTTTGCGTCGGATTAGAAAATATACACTCACAGGAGAACGACCATAAGGTGCTCGAGGCTGCAATAGACCCTTTCTAGACAAGTCGGCTGAAGAACGATGTATTGAATCTCGACGCAATTTGAGTGTTCCATCGTCATTAGGAGCTCCTGAATGTTGCAATTAACTATCAGTTCTGCGTCGGATTCGAAAATCTAGACTCACAGGAGATCGACCATAAGGTGCCTGAGGCAGCATTAGACCCTTGGAGACAAGTCGGCTGAAGGACGATGTATTGAATCTCGACGGTATTTGAGTGTTCCATCGTCATTAGGAGGCCCTGAGCGTTACAATTAACTATCATTTTAGCGTCGGATTCGAAAATCTACTCACAGGAGAAGGATCATACGGTGCCCGAGACAGCAATATCCCCTGGATACAAGTCGGCCGGAGGACGGTATATAAAATCTCGGTGCAATTTGAGTGTTCCATCGTCATTATTAGGGCCTGAACGTTACAATTAATAATCAGTTTTTCGTCGGATTAGAAAATCTAGACTCACAGGAGAACGACCTTAAATTGCGCGAGGCAGCAATAGACCCTTGGAGACAAGTCGGCTGGAGGACGATGTATTGGATCGCAACGCAATTTGTGTGTTCCATCGTAACTAGGAGGCCCTGAACTTACAATTAACAATCAGTTTTGCGTCGGATTAGTAAATCTAGACCCACAGGAGAACGACCATATGGTGCCCGAGGCAGCGTCAGACCATTGGAGACAAGTCGGCTGGAGGCCTATGTATTGAATCTCGACGCAATTTGAGTGTTCCATCGTCATTAGGATGCGCTGAACTTTACAATTAACTATCAGTTCCGCGTCGGATTCGAAAATCCCGACTCACAGGAGACGAACCACATGGAGCCCGAGGCAGCAATATCCCCTTGTAGACAAGTCGGCTGGAGGTCGATGTATTGACTCTCGACGCGATTTGAATGTTCCATCTTCATTAGGTGGCCCTGAACGTTCCAATTAACTATCAGTTTTGCGTCGGGTTCGAAAATCTAGACTCACAGGAGAACGATCATAAGGTGCCCGAGGCAGCAAAAGACCCTTAAAGTCAAGTCGGCCGGAGGACGATATATTCAATCTCGGTGCAATTTGAGTGTTCCGTCGTCATTAGGAGGCCCTGAACGTTACAATTAACTATCAGTTTTGCGTCGGATTAGAAAATCTAGACTCACAGGAGAACGACCATAAGGTGCTCGAGGCTGCAATAGACCCTTTCTAGACAAGTCGGCTGAAGGACGATGTATTGAATCTCGACGCAATTTGAGTGTTCCATCGTCATTAGGAGGCCCTGAACGTTGCAATTAACTATCAGTTCTGCGTCGGATTCGAAAATATAGACTCACAGGGGAACGACCATATGGTGCCCGAGGCAGCAATAGACACTTGGAGACAAGTCGGCTGGAGGACGATGGATGGATTGCGACGCAATTTTAGTGTTCCATCGTCATTAGGAGGCCCTGAATATTACAATTAACTATCGGTTTTTCGTCGGATTCGAAAATCTAGACTCACTGGAGACTGACCACAAGGTGCCCGAGGCAGCAATATCCCCTTGGACACCAGTCCGCTGGAGGACGATGTATTGAATCGCGACGCAATTTGAATGTTCCATCGTCATTAGGAGGCCCTGAATTTTACAATTAAATATCAGTTTCGCGTCAGATTCGAAATTCCCGACTCACAGGAGACGGACCACATGGAGCCCGATGCGGCAATATCCCCTTGTAGACAAGTCAGCTGGAGGTCGATGTATAGACACTCGACGCAATTTGAGTGTTCCATCGTCATTAGGAGGCGCTGAACGTTACAATTAACTATAATTTTTGCTTCGGATTCGAAAATCTATACTCACAGGAGAACGAACATAAGGTGCCCGAGGCTCCAATAGACCCTTGGAGACAAGTCAGCTGGAGGACGATGTATTGTATCTCGACGCAATTTGAGTGCTCTAACATCATTAGGAGGTGCTGAACGTTACAATTCACTATCATTTTTGCGTCGGATTCGAAAATCTAGACTCACAGGAGAAGGTTCATATGGTGCCCGAGACAGCAATATCCCCTTGGAGACAAGTCGGCTGGAGGACGATGAATCGGATCGCGACGCAATTTGAGTGTTCCATCGTCATTAGGAGGCCCTGAACGTTACAATTAACTATCAGTTTTGCGTCGGAGTCGAAAATATAGACTTATTGGAGACGGACCATAAGGTGCCCGAGGCAGCAATATCCCCTTGGAGACCTGTCAGCTGGAGGACGATGTATTGAATCTTGACGCAATTTGAGTGTTCCATCGTCATTAGGAGGCCCTGAAGGCTACAACTAACTATCAGTTCTGCGTCGGATTTGAAAATCTAGACTCACAGGAGACGGACCATATGGTGCCCGAGACAGCAATATCCCCTTATATACAAGTCGGCTGGAGGACGATGTATTGAATCTCGACGCAATTTGAGTGTTCCATCGTCATTAGGAGGCCCTGAACGTTACAATTAACTATCAGTTTTGCGTCGGATTAGAAAATCTACACTCACAGGAGAACGACCATAAGGTGCTCGAGGCTGCAATAGACCCTTTCTAGACAAGTCGGCTGAAGGATAATGTATTGAAACTCGACGCCATTTGAGTGTTCCATCGTCATTAGGAGGCCCTGAACGTTGCAATTAACTATCAGTTCTGCGTCGGATTCGAAAATCTAGACTCACAGGAGAACGACCATAAGGTGCCTGAGGCAGCATTAGACCCTTGGAGACAAGTCGGCTGAAGGACGATGTATTGAATCTCGACGGTATTTGAGTGTTCCATCGTCATTAGGAGGCCCTGAGCGTTACAATTAACTATCATTTTAGCGTCGGATTCGAAAATCTACTCACAGGAGAAGGATCATACGGTGCCCGAGACAGCAATATCCCCTGGATACAAGTCGGCCGGAGGACGATATATTCAATCTCGGTGCAATTTGAGTGTTCCATCGTCATTATTAGGCCCTGAACGTTACAATTAATAATCAGTTTTTCGTCGGATTAGAAAATCTAGACTCACAGGAGAACGACCATAAATTGATCGAGGCAGCAATAGACCCTTGGAGACAAGTCGGCTGGAGGACGATGCATTGGATCGCGACGCAATTTGAGTGTTCCATCGTAACTAGGAGGCCCTGAACTTACAAGTAACAATCAGTTTTGCGTCAGATTAGTAAATCTAGACTCACAGGAGACTGACCATAAGGTGCCCGAGGCAGCAATATCCCCTTGGACACCAGTCCGCTGGAGGACGATGTATTGAATCACGACGCAATTTGAATGTTCCATCGTCATTAGGAGGCCCTGAATGTTACAATTAAATATCAAGTTTCGCGTCAGATTTGAAAAATCCCGACTCACAGGAGACGGACCACATGGAGCCCGATGCAGCAATATCCCCTAGTAGACAAGTCGGCTGGGGGTCGATGTATTGACACTCGACGCAATTTGAGTGTTCCATCGTCATTAGGAGGCGCTGAACGTTACAATTAACTATCATTTTTGCGTCGGATTCGAAAATCTAGACTCACAGGAGACGGACCCGAGGTAGCAATATCCCCTTGGAGTTAAGTCGGCTGGAGGCCGATGTATTGAATCTCGACGCAATTTGAGTGTTCCATCGTCATCAGGAGGCCCTGAAGGCTACAATTAGCTATCAGTTGTGCGTCGGATTTGAAAATCTAGACTCACAGGAGACGGACCATATGGTGCCCGAGACAGCAATATCCCGTTATATACAGGTCGGCTGGAGGACGATATATTGAATCTCGATGCAATTTGAGTGTTCCATCGACATTAGGAGGTCCTGAACGTTGCAATTAACTATCAGTTCTGCGTCGGATTCGAAAATCTAGACTCACAGGAGACGACCATAAGGAGCCTGAGGCAGCATTAGACCCTTGGAGACAAGTCGGCTGAAGGACGATGTATTGAATCTCGACGGTATTTGAGTGTTCCATCGTCATTAGGAGGCCCTGAGCGTTACAATTAACTATCATTTTAGCGTCGGATTCGAAAATCTACTAACAGGAGAAGGATCACGTCTTCTGTTTCTCGTATACAAAGAAAATGGTTTATCAGTATGTACAACAGCTGTACCATAATCCCTATCACCTTGTACACCAATAGAAAATGTACGATAAGAAACAATGTCTCTGTCATAGTACGATTCCAATCCTAGTAATGCTTTATCACTACCTCGTACTATAGCAAGTGTTAACCATGCATTACCAGGAACAACTTCTGTAGTAGTACATGAAAAGTTAATCTTGCATCCAACAAATGTGATAGGTCCAGTCAGTAACTCCTCTTGAGAAACATTACTTGGAACAAAACTAAAGCAGCAATATCCCCTGGATACAAGTCGGCCGGAGGACGATATATTCAATCTCGGTGCAATTTGAGTGTTCCATCGTCATTAGGAGGCCCTGAACGTTACAATTAACTATCAGTTTTGCGTCGGATTAGAAAATCTAGACTCACAGGAGAACGACCATAAGGTGCTCGAGGCTGCAATAGACCCTTTCTAGACAAGTCGGCTGAAGAACGATGTATTGATTCTCGACGCAATTTGAGTGTTCCATCGTCATTAGGAGGCCCTGAACGTTGCAATTAACTATCAGTTCTGCGTCGGATTCGAAAATCTAGACTCACAGGAGAACGACCATGAGGTGCCTGAGGCAGCATTAGACCCTTGGAGACAAGTCGGCTGAAGGACGATGTATTGAATCTCGACGGTATTTGAGTGTTCCATCGTCATTAGGAGGCCCTGAGCGGGAATTTCGAATCTGACGCGAAACTGATATTTAATTGTAAAATTCAGGGCCTCCTAATGACGATGGAACATTCAAATTGCGTCGCGATTCAATACATCGTCCTTAACTATCATTTTAGCGTCGGATTAGTAAATCTAGACCCACAGGAGAACGACCATATGGTGCCCGTGGCAGCGTCAGACCATTGGAGACAAGTCGGCTGGAGGCCTATGTATTGAATCTCGCCGCAATTTGAGTGTTCCATCGTCATTAGGATGCGCTGAACTTTACAATTAACTATCAGTTCCGCGTCGGATTCGAAAATCCCGACTCACAGGGGACGAACCACATGGAGCCCGAGGCAGCAATATCCTCTTGTAGACAAGTCGGCTGGAGGTCGATGTATTGACTCTCGACGCAATTTGAATGTTCCATCTTCATTAGGTGGCCCTGAACGTTACAATTAACTATCAGTTTTGCGTCGGGTTCGAAAATCTAGACTCACAGGAGAACGATCATAAGGTGCCCGAGGCAGCAAAAGACCCTTAAAGTCAAGTTGGCCGGAGGACGATATATTCAATCTCGGTGCAATTTGAGTGTTCCATCGTCATTAGGAAGCCCTGAACGTTACAATTAACTATCAGTTTTGCGTCGGATTAGAAAATCTAGACTCACAGGAGAACGACCATATGGTGCTCGAGGCTGCAATAGACCCTTTCTAGACAAGTCGGCTGAAGGACGATGTATTGAATCTCGACGCAATTTGAGTGTTCCATCGTCATTAGGAGGCCCTGAACGTTGCAATTAACTATCAGTTCTGCGTCGGATTCGAAAATATAGACTCACAGGGGAACGACCATATGGTGCCCGAGGCAGCAATAGACACTTGGAGACAAGTCGGCTGGAGGACGATGGATGGATTGCGACGCAATTTGAATGTTCCATCGTCATTAGGAGGCCCTAATTATTACAATTAACTATCGGTTTCTCGTCGGATTCGAAAATCTAGACTCACTGGAGACTGACCACAAGGTGCCCGAGGCAGCAATATCCCCTTGGACACCAGTCCGCTGGAGGACGATGTATTGAATCGCGACGCAATTTGAATGTTCCATCGTCATTAGGAGGCCCTGAATTTTACAATTAAATATCAGTTTCGCGTCAGATTCGAAATTCCCGACTCACAGGAGACGGACCACATGGAGCCCGATGCAGCAATATCCCCTTGGAGTTAAGTCGGCTGGAGGCCGATGTATTGGATCGCGACGCAATTTGAGTGTTCCATCGTCATTAGAAGTCCCTGAACGTCACAATTAACTATCAGTTTCGCGTCGGATTAGAAAAGCTAGACTCACAGGGGAACGACCATATGGTGCCCGAGGCAGCAATAGACCCTTGGAGACAAGTCGGCTGGAGGACGATGTATTGGGTCGCGACGCAATTTGAGTGTTCCATCGTCATTAGGAGGACATGAACGTTACAATTAACTATAATTTTTGCTTCGGATTCGAAAATCTAGATTCACAGGAGAACGAACATAAGGTGCCCGAGGCTCCAATAGACCCTTGGAGACAAGTCGGCTGGAGGACGATGTATTGAATCTTGACGCAATTTGAGTGTTCCATCGTCATTAGGAGGCCCTGAAGGCTACAATTAACTATCAGTTCTGCGTCGGATTTGAAAATCTAGACTCACAGGAGACGGACCATATGGTGCCCGAGACAGCAATATCCCCTTATATACAAGTCGGCTGGAGGACGATGTATTGAATCTCGACGCAATTTGAGTGTTCCATCGTCATTAGGAGGCCCTGAACGTTACAATTAACTATCAGTTTTGCGTCGGATTAGAAAATCTACACTCACAGGAGAACGACCATAAGGTGCTCGAGGCTGCAATAGACCCTTTCTAGACAAGTCGGCTGAAGGATAATGTATTGAAACTCGACGCCATTTGAGTGTTCATCGTCATTAGGAGGCCCTGAACGTTGCAATTAACTATCAGTTCTGCGTCGGATTCGAAAATCTAGACTCACAGGAGAACGACCATAAGGTGCCTGAGGCAGCATTAGACCCTTGGAGACAAGTCGGCTGAAGGACGATGTATTGAATCTCGACGCAATTTGAGTGTTCCATCGTCATTAGGAGGCCCTGAACGTTACAATTAACTATCAGTTTTGCGTCGGATTAGAAAATCTACACTCACAGGAGAATGACCATAAGGTGCTCGAGGCTGCAATAGACCCTTTCTAGACAAGTCGGCTGAAGGATAATGTATTGAAACTCGACGCCATTTGAGTGTTCCATCGTCATTATTAGGCCCTGAACGTTGCAATTAACTATCAGTTCTGCGTCGGATTCGAAAATCTAGACTCACAGGAGAACGACCATAAATTGCCCGAGGCAGCAATAGACCCTTGGAGACAAGTCGGCTGGAGGACGATGCATTGGATCGCGACGCAATTTGAGTGTTCCATCGTAACTAGGAGGCCCTGAACTTACAAGTAACAATCAGTTTTGCGTCGGATTAGTAAATCTAGACTCACAGGAGACTGACCATAAGGTGCCCGAGGCAGCAATATCCCCTTGGACACCAGACCGCTGGAGGACGATGTATTGAATCACGACGCAATTTGAATGTTCCATCGTCATTAGGAGGCCCTGAATGTTACAATTAAATATCAAGTTTCGCGTCAGATTTGAAAAATCCCGACTCACAGGAGACGGACCACATGGAGCCCGATTCAGCAATATCCCCTAGTAGACAAGTCGGCTGGGAGTCGATGTATTGACACTCGACGCAATTTGAGTGTTCCATCGTCATTAGGAGGCGCTGAACGTTACAATTAACTATCATTTTTGCGTCGGATTCGAAAATCTAGACTCACAGGAGACGGACCCGAGGTAGCAATATCCCCTTGGAGTTAAGTCGGCTGGAGGCCGATGTATTGAATCTCGACGCAATTTGAGTGTTCCATCGTCATCAGGAGGCCCTGAAGGCTACAATTAGCTATCAGTTGTGCGTCGGATTTGAAAATCTAGACTCACAGGAGACGGACCATATGGTGCCCGAGACAGCAATATCCCGTTATATACAAGTCGGCTGGAGGACGATATATTGAATCTCGATGCAATTTGAGTGTTCCATCGACATTAGGAGGCCCTGAACGTTGCAATTAACTATCAGTTCTGCGTCGGATTCGAAAATCTAGACTCACAGGAGAACGACCATAAGGTGCCTGAGGCAGCATTAGACCCTTGGAGACAAGTCGGCTGAAGGACGATGTATTGAATCTCGACGGTATTTGAGTGTTCCATCGTCATTAGGAGGCCCTGAGCGTTACAATTAACTATCATTTTAGCGTCGGATTCGAAAATCTACTAACAGGAGAAGGATCATACGGTGCCCGAGACAGCAATATCCCCTGGATACAAGTCGGCCGGAGGACGATATATTCAATCTCGGTGCAATTTGAGTGTTCCATCGTCATTAGGAGGCCCTGAACGTTACAATTAACTATCAGTTTTGCGTCGGATTAGAAAATCTAGACTCACAGGAGAACGACCATAAGGTGCTCGAGGCTGCAATAGACCCTTTCTAGACAAGTCGGCTGGAGAACGATGTATTGAATCTCGACGCAATTTGAGTGTTCCATCGTCATTAGGAGGCCCTGAACGTTGCAATTAACTATCAGTTCTGCGTCGGATTCGAAAATCTAGACTCACAGGAGAACGACCATAAGGTGCCTGAGGCAGCATTAGACCCTTGGAGACAAGTCGGCTGAAGGACGATGTATTGAATCTCGACGGTATTTGAGTGTTCCATCGTCATTAGGAGGCCCTGAGCGTTACAATTAACTATCATTTTAGCGTCGGATTCGAAAATCTACTCACAGGAGAAGGATCATACGGTGCCCGAGACAGCAATATCCCCTGGATACAAGTCGGCCGGAGGACGATATATAAAATCTCGGTGCAATTTGAGTGTTCCACCGTCATTATTAGGGCCTGAACGTTACAATTAATAATCAGTTTTTCGTCGGATTAGAAAATCTAGACTCACAGGAGAACGACCTTAAATTGCGCGAGGCAGCAATAGACCCTTGGAGACAAGTCTGCTGGAGGACGATGTATTGGATCGCGACGCAATTTGAGTGTTCCATCGTAACTAGGAGGCCCTGAACTTACAATTAACAATCAGTTTTGCGTCGGATTAGTAAACCTAGACCCACAGGAGAACGACCATATGGTGCCCGTGGCAGCGTCAGACCATTGGAGACAAGTCGGCTGGAGGCCTATGTATTGAATCTCGACGCAATTTGAGTGTTCCATCGTCATTAGGATGCGCTGAACTTTACAATTAACTATCAGTTCCGCGTCGGATTCGAAAATCCCGACTCACAGGGGACGAACCACATGGAGCCCGAGGCAGCAATATCTTCTTGTAGACAAGTCGGCTGGAGGTCGATGTATTGACTCTCGACGCAATTTGAATGTTCCATCTACATTAGGTGGCCCTGAACGTTACAATTAACTATCAGTTTTGCGTCGGGTTCGAAAATCTAGACTCACAGGAGAACGATCATAAGGTGCCCGAGGCAGCAAAAGACCCTTAAAGTCAAGTCGGCCGGAGGACGATATATTCAATCTCGGTGCAATTTGAGTGTTCCATCGTCATTAGGAGGCCCTGAACGTTACAATTAACTATCAGTTTTGCGTCGGATTAGAAAATCTAGACTCACAGGAGAACGACCATAAGGTGCCGAGGCAGCAATAGACCCTTGGAGACAAGTCGGCTGAAGGACAATGTATTGAATCTCGACGCAATTTGAGTGTTCCATCGTCATTAGGAGGCCCTGAACGTTACAATTAACAATCAGTTCCGCGTCGGATTTGAAAATCCCGACTCACAGGAGACGAACTACATGGAGCCCGAGGCAGTAATATCCCCTTGTAGACAAGTCGGCTGGAGGTCGATGTATTGACTCTCGACGCAATTTGAGTGTTCCATCGTCATTAGGAGGCGCTGAACGTTACAATTAACTATCATTTTTGCGTCGGATTCGAAAATCTAGACTCACAGGAGACGGACCATATGGTGCCCGAGGCAGCAATATCCCCTTGGAAGTAAGTCGGCTGGTGGCCGATGTATTGAATCTCGACGCAATTTGAGTGTTCCATCGTCATTTGGAGGCCCTGAAGGCTACAATTAACTATCAGTTGTGCGTCGGATTTGAAAATCTAGACTCACAGGAGACGGATCATATGGTGCCCGAGACAGCAATATCCCGTTATATACAAGTCGGCTGGAGGACGATTTATTGAATCTCGATGCAATTTGAGTGTTCCATCGTCATTAGGAGGCCCTGAACTTACAATTAACAATCAGTTTTGCGTCGGATTAGTAAATCTAGACTCAGAGGAGAACGACCATAAGGTGCTCGAGGCTGCAATAGACCCTTTCTAGACAAGTCGGCTGAAGGACGATGTATTGAATCTCGACGCAATTTGAGTGTTCCATCGTCATTAGGAGGCCCTGAACGTTGCAATTAACTATCAGTTCTGCGTCGGATTCGAAAATCTAGACTCACAGGAGAACGAACATATGGTGCCCGAGGCAGCATCAGACCATTGGAGACAAGTCGGCTAGAGTGTTCCATCGTCATTAGGATACGCTGAACGTTACAATTAACTATCAGTTTAGCGTCGGATTCGAAAATCTACTTACAGGGGAAGGTAAAAATGGTGCCCGAGACAACAATATCCCCTTGGATACAAGTCGGCTGGAGGACGATATATTGAATCTCGACGCAATTTGAGTGTTCCATCGTCATTAGGAGGCCCTGAACTTACAATTAACAATCAGTTTTGCGTCGGATTAGTAAATCTCACAGGAGAAAGACCATATGGTGCCCGAGGCAGCAATAGACCCTTGGAGAAAGTCGGCTGGAGGCCGATGTATTGGATCGCGACGCAATTTGAGTGTTCCATCGTCATTAGGAGGCCCTGAACGTTACAATTAACTATCAATTTTGCGTCGGATTCGAAAATCTAGACTCGCAGGAGACGGACCATATGGTGCCCGAGGCAGCAATATCCCCTTGGAGTTAAGTCGGCTGGAGGCCGATGTATTGAATCTCGACGCAATTTGAGTGTTCCATCACGACCATAAGGTGCTCGAGGCAGCAATAGACCCTTGGAGACAAGTCGGCTGGAGGCCGATGTATTGAATCTCGACGCAATTTGAATGTTCCATCGTCATTAGGTGGCCCTTAACGTTACAATTAACTATCAGTTTTGCGTCGGGTTCGAAAATCTAGACTCACAGGAGAACGATCATAAGGTGCCCGAGGCAGCAAAAGACCCTTAAAGTCAAGTCGGCAGAAGAACGATGTATTGAATCTCGACGGTATTTGAGTGTTCCATCGTCATTAGGAGGCCCTGAGCGTTACAATTAACTATCATTTTAGCGTCGGATTCGAAAATCTACTAACAGGAGAAGGATCATACGGTGCCCGAGACAGCAATATCCCCTGGATACAAGTCGGCCGGAGGACGATATATTCAATCTCGGTGCAATTTGAGTGTTCCATCGTCATTATTAGGGCCTGAACGTTACAATTAATAATCAGTTTTTCGTCGGACTAGAAAATCTAGACTCACAGGAGAACGACCTTAAATTGCTCGAGGCAGCAATAGACCCTTGGAGACAAGTCGGCTGGAGGACGATGTATTGGATGGCGACGCAATTTGAGTGTTCCATCGTAACTAGGAGGCCCTGAACTTACAATTAACTATCAGTTTTGCGTCGGATTAGTAAATCTAGACTCACAGGAGAACGACCATATGGTGCCCGAGGCAGCATCAGACCATTGGAGACAAGTCGGCTGGAGTGTTCCATCGTCATTAGGATACGCTGAACGTTACAATTAACTATCAGTTTAGCGTCGGATTCGAAAATCTACTTACAGGGGAAGGTAAAAATGGTGCCCGTGACAACAATATCCCCTTGGAAACAAGTCGGCTGGAGGACGATATATTGAATCTCGACGCAATTTGAGTGTTCCATCGTCATTAGGAGGCCCTGAACTTACAATTAACAATCAGTTTTGCGTCGGATTAGTAAATCTCACAGGACAACGACCATATGGTGCCCGAGGCAGCAATAGACCCTTGGAGACAAGTCGGCTGGAGGCCGATGTATTGGATCGCGACGCAATTTGAGTGTTCCATCGTCATTAGGAGGCCCTGAACGTTACAATTAACTATCAATTTTGCGTCGGATTCGAAATTCTAGACTCACAGGAGACGGACCATATGGTGCCCGAGGCAGCAATATCCCCTTGGAGTTAAGTCGGCTGGAGGCCGATGTATTGAATCTCGACGCAATTTGAGTGTTCCATCACGACCATAAGGTGCTCGAGGCTGCAATAGACCCTTTCTAGACAAGTCGGCTGAAGGACGATGCATTGAATCTCGACGCAATTTGAGTGTTCCATCGTCATTAGGAGGCCCTGAACGTTACAATTAAGAATCAGTTCTGCGTCGGATTCGAAAATCTAGACTCACAGTAGAATGACCATAAGGTGCCCGAGGCATCAATACACCCTTGGAGACAAGTCGGCAGAAGGACGATGTATTGAATCTCGACGGTATTTGTGTTTTCCATCGTCATTAGGAGGCCCTGAACGTTACAATTAACTATCATTTTAGCGTCGGATTCGAAAATCTACTCACAGTAGAGGGATCACATGGTGCCCGAGACAGCAATATCCCCTGGATACAAGTCGGCCGGAGGACGATATATTGAATCTCGACGCAATTTGAGTGTTCCATCGTCATTAGGAGGCCCTGAAGGCTACAATTAACTATCAGTTGTGCGTCGGATTTGAAAATCTAGACTCACAGGAGACGGACCATATGGTGCCCGAGACAGCAATATCCCGTTATATACAAGTGGGCTGGAGGACGATTTATTGAATCTCGATGCAATTTGAGTGTTCCATAGTCATTAGGAGGCCCTGAACTTATAATTAACAATCAGTTTTCCGTCGGATTAGTAAATCTAGACTCAGAGGACAACGACCATATGGTGCCCGAGGCATCAATAGACCCTTGGAGACAAGTCGGCTGGAGGCCGATGTATTGAATCTCGACGCAATTTGAGTGTTCCATCGTCATTAGGTGGCCCTGAACGTTACAATTAACTATCAGTTTTGCGTCGGGTTCGAAAATCTAGACTCACAGGAGAACGATCATAAGGTGCCCGAGGCAGCAAAAGACCCTTAAAGTCAAGTCGGCAGAAGAACGATGTATTCGATCGCGACGCAATTTGAGTATTCCATCGTCATTAGAAGGCCCTGAACGTTACAATTAACTATCAGTTTTGCGTCGGATTCAAAAATCTTGACTTACAGTAATCATACCATAAGGAGACAAGTCGGCTGAAGGACGATGTATTGAATCTCGACGGTATTTGAGTGTTACATCGTCATTAGGAGGCCCTGAGCGTTACAATTAACTATCATTTTAGCGTCGGATTCGAAAATCTACTAACAGGAGAAGGATCATACGGTGCCCGAGACAGCAATATCCCCTGGATACAAGTCGGCCGGAGGACGATATATTCAATCTCGGTGCAATTTGAGTGTTCCATCGTCATTAGGAGGCCCTGAACGTTACAATTAACTATCAGTTTTGCGTCGGATTAGAAAATCTAGACTCACAGGAGAACGACCATAAGGTGCTCGAGGCTGCAATAGACCCTTTCTAGACAAGTCGGCTGAAGGACGATGTATTGAATCTCGACGCAATTTGAGTGTTCCATCGTCATTAGGAGGCCCTGAACGTTGCAATTAACTATCAGTTCTGCGTCGGATTCGAAAATCTAGACTCACAGGAGAACGACCATAAGGTGCCTGAGGCAGCATTAGACCCTTGCAGACAAGTCGGCTGAAGGACGATGTATTGAATCTCGACGGTATTTGAGTGTTCCATCGTCATTAGGAGGCCCTGAGCGTTACAATTAACTATCATTTTAGCGTCGGATTCGAAAATCTACTAACAGGAGAAGGATCATACGGTGCCCGAGACAGCAATATCCCCTGGATACAAGTCGGCCGGAGGACGATATATTCAATCTCGGTGCAATTTGAGTGTTCCATCGTCATTATTAGGGCCTGAACGTTACAATTAATAATCAGTTTTTCGTCGGATTCGAAAATCTAGACTCACAGGAGAAGGTTCATATGGTGCCCGAGACAAGTCGGCTGAAGGCCGATGTACTGAATCTCGACACAATTTGAGTGTTCCATCGTCATTAGGTGGCCCTGAACGTTACAATTAACTATCAGTTTTGCGTCGGGTTTGATAATATAGACTGAGAGGAGAACGATCATAAGGTGCCCGAGGCAGCAATAGACACTTGGAGACAAGTCGGCAGAAGAACGATGTATTGGATCGCGACGCAATTTGAGTGTTCCATCGTCATTAGGAGGCCCTGAATATTACAATTAACTAGCGGTTTTTCGTCGGATTCGAAAATCTAGACTCACAGGAGAACGATCATAAGGTGCCCGAGGCAGCAAAAGACCCTTAAAGTCAAGTCGGCAGAAGAACGATGTATTGGATCGCGACGCAATTTGAGTGTTCCATCGTCATTAGAAGGCCCTGAACGTTACAATTAACTATCAGTTTTGCGTCGGATTCCAAAATCTTGACTTACTGGAGGCAGACCATAAGGTGCCCGAGGCAGCATTATCCCCCTGGAGACCAGTCCGCTGGAGGACGATGTATTGAATCTCGTCGCAATTTGACTGTTCCATCGTCATTAGGAGGCCCTGAGCGTTACAATTAACTATCATTTTGGCGTCGGATTCGAAAATCTACTCACAGGAGAACGACAATAAGGTGCTCCATGCTGCAATAGACCCTTTCTAGACAAGTCGGCTGAAGGACGATGTATTGAATCTCGACGCAATTTGAGTGTTCCATCGTCATTGGGAGGCCATGAACGTTGCAATTAACTATCAGTTCTGCGTCGGATTCGAAAATCTAGACTCACAGGAGAACGACCATAAGGTGCCTGAGGCAGCATTAGACCCTTGGAGACAAGTCGGCTGAAGGACGATGTATTGAATCTCGACGGTATTTGAGCGTTCCATCGTCATTAGGAGGCCCTGAGCGTTACAATTAACTATCATTTTAGCGTCGGATTCGAAAATCTACTCGCAGGAGAAGGTTCATACGGTGCCCGAGACAGCAATATCCCCTGGATACAAGTCGGCCGGAGGACGATATATTGAATCTCGACGCAATTATAGTGTTCCATCGTCATTATTAGCCCCTGAACGTTACAATTAATAATCAGTTTTGCGTCGGATTAGAAAATCTAGACTCACAGGAGAACGACCATAAGGTGCTCGAGGCTGCAATAGACCCTTTCTAGACAAGTCGGCTGAAGAACGATGTATTGAATCTCGACGCAATTTGAGTGTTCCATCGTCATTAGGAGGCCCTGAACGTTGCAATTAACTATCAGTTCTGCGTCGGATTCGAAAATCTAGACTCACAGGAGAACGACCATGAGGTGCCTGAGGCAGCATTAGACCCTTGGAGACAAGTCGGCTGAAGGACGATGTATTGAATCTCGACGGTATTTGAGTGTTCCATCGTCATTAGGAGGCCCTGAGCGTTACAATTAACTATCATTTTAGCGTCGGATTCGAAAATCTACTCACAGGAGAAGGATCATACGGTGCCCGAGACAGCAATATCCCCTGGATACAAGTCGGCCGGAGGACGATATATAAAATCTCGGTGCAATTTGAGTGTTCCACCGTCATTATTAGGGCCTGAACGTTACAATTAATAATCAGTTTTTCGTCGGATTAGAAAATCTAGACTCACAGGAGAACGACCTTAAATTGCGCGAGGCAGCAATAGACCCTTGGAGACAAGTCTGCTGGAGGACGATGTATTGGATCGCGACGCAATTTGAGTGTTCCATCGTAACTAGGAGGCCCTGAACTTACAATTAACAATCAGTTTTGCGTCGGATTAGTAAATCTAGACCCACAGGAGAACGACCATATGGTGCCCGTGGCAGCGTCAGACCATTGGAGACAAGTCGGCTGGAGGCCTATGTATTGAATCTCGACGCAATTTGAGTGTTCCATCGTCATTAGGATGCGCTGAACTTTACAATTAACTATCAGTTCCGCGTCGGATTCGAAAATCCCGACTCACAGGGGACGAACCACATGGAGCCCGAGGCAGCAATATCTTCTTGTAGACAAGTCGGCTGGAGGTCGATGTATTGACTCTCGACGCAATTTGAATGTTCCATCTTCATTAGGTGGCCCTGAACGTTACAATTAACTATCAGTTTAGCGTCGGGTTCGAAAATCTAGACTCACAGGAGAACGATCATAAGGTGCCCGAGGCAGCAAAAGACCCTTAAAGTCAAGACGGCCGGAGGACGATATATTCAATCTCGGTGCAATTTGAGTGTTCCATCGTCATTAGGAGGCCCTGAACGTTACAATTAACTATCAGTTTTGCGTCGGATTAGAAAATCTAGACTCACAGGAGAACGACCATAAGGTGCCGAGGCAGCAATAGACCCTTGGAGACAAGTCGGCTGAAGGACGATGTATTGAATCTCGACGCAATTTGAGTGTTCCATCGTCATTAGGAGGCCCTGAACGTTACAATTAACAATCAGTACCGCGTCGGATTTGAAAATCCCGACTCACAGGAGACGAACCACATGGAGCCCGAGGCAGTAATATCCCCTTGTAGACAAGTCGGCTGGAGGTCGATGTATTGACTCTCGACGCAATTTGAGTGTTCCATCGTCATTAGGAGGCGCTGAACGTTACAATTAACTATCATTTTTGCGTCGGATTCGAAAATCTAGACTCACAGGAGACGGACCATATGGTGCCCGAGGCAGCAATATCCCCTTGGAAGTAAGTCGGCTGGTGGCCGATGTATTGAATCTCGACGCAATTTGAGTGTTCCATCGTCATTTGGAGGCCCTGAAGGCTACAATTAACTATCAGTTGTGCGTCGGATTTGAAAATCTAGACTCACAGGAGACGGATCATATTGTGCCCGAGACAGCAATATCCCGTTATATACAAGTCGGCTGGAGGACGATTTATTGAATCTCGATGCAATTTGAGTGTTCCATCGCCATTAGGAGGCCCTGAACTTACAATTAACAATCAGTTTTGCGTCGGATTAGTAAATCTAGACTCAGAGGACAACGACCATAAGGTGCTCGAGGCTGCAATAGACCCTTTCTAGACAAGTCGGCTGAAGGACGATGTATTGAATCTCGACGCAATTTGAGTGTTCCATCGTCATTAGGAGGCCCTGAACGTTGCAATTAACTATCAGTTCTGCGTCGGATTCGAAAATCTTCTTACAGGGGAAGGTAAAAATGGTGCCCGAGACAACAATATCCCCTTGGATACAAGTCGGCTGGAGGACGATATATTGAATCTCGACGCAATTTGAGTGTTCCATCGTCATTAGGAGGCCCTGAACTTACAATTAACAATCAGTTTTGCGTCGGATTAGTAAATCTCACAGGAGAACGACCATATGGTGCCCGAGGCAGCAATAGACCCTTGGAGAAAGTCGGCTGGAGGCCGATGTATTGGATCGCGACGCAATTTGAGTGTTCCATCGTCATTAGGAGGCCCTGAACGTTACAATTAACTATCAATTTTGCGTCGGATTCGAAAATCTAGACTCACAGGAGACGGACCATATGGTGCCCGAGGCAGCAATATCCCCTTGGAGTTAAGTCGGCTGGAGGCCGATGTATTGAATCTCGACGCAATTTGAGTGTTCCATCACGACCATAAGGTGCTCGAGGCAGCAATAGACCCTTGGAGACAAGTCGGCTGGAGGCCGATGTATTGAATCTCGACGCAATTTGAATGTTCCATCGTCATTAGGTGGCCCTGAACGTTACAATTAACTATCAGTTTTGCGTCGGGTTCGAAAATCTAGACTCACAGGAGAACGATCATAAGGTGCCCGAGGCAGCAAAAGACCCTTAAAGTCAAGTCGGCAGAAGAACGATGTATTGGATCGCGACGCAATTTGAGTGTTACATCGTCATTAGAAGGCCCTGAACGTTACAATTAACTATCAGTTTTGCGTCGGATTCGAAAATCTTGACTTACTGGAGGCAGACCATAAGGTGCCCGAGGCAGCATTATCCCCTTGGAGACCAGCCGCTGGAGGACGATGTATTGAATCTCGACGCAATTTGACTGTTCCATCGTCATTAGGAGGCCCTGAGCGTTACAATTAACTATCATTTTAGCGTCGGATTCGAAAATCTACTCACAGGAGAACGACCATAAGGTGCTCGAGGCTGCAATAGACCCTTTCTAGACAAGTCGGCTGAAGGACGATGTATTGAATCTCGACGCAATTTGAGTGTTCCATCGTCATTAGGTGGCCTTGAACGTTACAATTAACTATCAGTTTTGCGTCGGGTTCGAAAATCTAGACTCACAGGAGAACGATCATAAGGTGCCCGAGGCAGCAAAAGACTCTTAAAGTCAAGTCGGCAGAAGAACGATGTATTGGATCGCGACGCAATTTGAGTATTCCATCGTTATTAGAAGGCCCTGAACGTTACAATTAACTATCAGTTTTGCGTCGGATTCAAAAATCTTGACATACTGTAGGCAGACCATAAGGTGCCCGAGGCAGCATTATCCCCTTGGAGACAAGTCGGCTGAAGGACGATGTATTGAATCTCGACGGTATTTGAGTGTTCCATCGTCATTAGGAGGCCCTGAGCGTTACAATTAACTATCTTTTAGCGTCGGATTCGAAAATCTACTAACAGGAGAAGGATCATACGGTGCCCGAGACAGCAATATCCCCTGGATACAAGTCGGCCGGAGGACGATATATTCAATCTCGGTGCAATTTGAGTGTTCCATCGTCATTAGGAGGCCCTGAACGTTGCAATTAACTATCAGTTCTGCGTCGGATTCGAAAATCTAGACTCACAGGAGAACGACCATAAGGTGCTCGAGGCTGCAATAGACCCTTTCTAGACAAGTCGGCTGAAGAACGATGTATTGAATCTCGACGCAATTTGAGTGTTCCATCGTCATTAGGAGGCCCTGAACGTTGCAATTAACTATCAGTTCTGCGTCGGATTCGAAAATCTAGACTCACAGGAGAACGACCATATAATGCCCGAGGCAGCAATAGACCATTGGAGACAAGTCGGCTGGAGGACGATGTATTGGATCGCGACGCAATTTGAGTGTTCCATCGTAACTAGGAGGCCCTGAACTTACAATTAACAATCAGTTTTGCGTCGGATTAGTAAATCTACTCACAGGAGAACGTCAATAAGGTGCTCCATGCTGCAATAGACCCTTTCTAGACAAGTCGGCTGAAGGACGATGTATTGAATCTCGACGCAATTTGAGTGTTCCATCGTCATTGGGAGGCCCTGAACGTTGCAATTAACTATCAGTTCTGCGTCGGATTCGAAAATCTAGACTCACAGGAGAACGACCATAAGGTGCCTGACGCAGCATTAGACCCTTGGAGACAAGTCGGCTGAAGGACGATGTATTGAATCTCGACGGTATTTGAGCGTTCCATCGTCATTAGGAGGCCCTGAGCGTTACAATTAACTATCATTTTAGCGTCGGATTCGAAAATCTACTCACAGGAGAAGGTTCATACGGTGCCCGAGACAGCAATATCCCCTGGATACAAGTCGGCCGGAGGACGATATATTGAATCTCGACGCAATTATAGTGTTCCATCGTCATTATTAGCCCCTGAACGTTACAATTAATAATCAGTTTTGCGTCGGATTAGAAAATCTAGACTCACAGGAGAACGACCATAAGGTGCTCGAGGCTGCAATAGACCCTTTCTAGACAAGTCGGCTGAAGAACGATGTATTGAATCTCGACGCAATTTGAGTGTTCCATCGTCATTAGGAGGCCCTGAACGTTGCAATTAACTATCAGTTCTGCGTCGGATTCGAAAATCTAGACTCACAGGAGAACGACCATGAGGTGCCTGAGGCAGCATTAGACCCTTGGAGACAAGTCGGCTGAAGGACGATGTATTGAATCTCGACGGTATTTGAGTGTTCCATCGTCATTAGGAGGCCCTGAGCGTTACAATTAACTATCATTTTAGCGTCGGATTAGAAAATCTACTAACAGGAGAAGGATCATACGGTGCCCGAGACAGCAATATCCCCTGGATACAAGTCGGCCGGAGGACGATATATTCAATCTCGGTGCAATTTGAGTGTTCCATCGTCATTAGGAGGCCCTGAACGTTGCAATTAACTATCAGTTCTGCGTCGGATTCGAAAATCTAGACTCACAGGAGAACGACCATAAGGTGCTCGAGGCTGCAATAGACCCTTTCTAGACAAGTCGGCTGAAGAACGATGTATTGAATCTCGACGCAATTTGAGTGTTCCATCGTCATTAGGAGGCCCTGAACGTTGCAATTAACTATCAGTTCTGCGTCGGATTCGAAAATCTAGACTCACAGGAGAACGACCATATAATGCCCGAGGCAGCAATAGACCATTGGAGACAAGTCGGCTGGAGGACGATGTATTGGATCGCGACGCAATTTGAGTGTTCCATCGTAACTAGGAGGCCCTGAACTTACAATTAACAATCAGTTTTGCGTCGGATTAGTAAATCTACTCACAGGAGAACGACAATAAGGTGCTCCATGCTGCAATAGACCCTTTCTAGACAAGTCGGCTGAAGGACGATGTATTGAATCTCGACGCAATTTGAGTGTTCCATCGTCATTGGGAGGCCCTGAACGTTGCAATTAACTATCAGTTCTGCGTCGGATTCGAAAATCTAGACTCACAGGAGAACGACCATAAGGTGCCTGAGGCAGCATTAGACCCTTGGAGACAAGTCGGCTGAAGGACGATGTATTGAATCTCGACGGTATTTGAGCGTTCCATCGTCATTAAGAGGCCCTGAGCGTTACAATTAACTATCATTTTAGCGTCGGATTCGAAAATCTACTCACAGGAGAAGGTTCATACGGTGCCCGAGACAGCAATATCCCCTGGATACAAGTCGGCCGGAGGACGATATATTGAATCTCGACGCAATTATAGTGTTCCATCGTCATTATTGGCCCCTGAACGTTACAATTAATAATCAGTTTTGCGTCGGATTAGAAAATCTAGACTCACAGGAGAACGACCATAAGGTGCTCGAGGCTGCAATAGACCCTTTCTAGACAAGTCGGCTGAAGAACGATGTATTGAATCTCGACGCAATTTGAGTGTTCCATCGTCATTAGGAGGCCCTCAACGTTGCAATTAACTATCAGTTCTGCGTCGGATTCGAAAATCTAGACTCACAGGAGAACGACCATGAGGTGCCTGAGGCAGCATTAGACCCTTGGAGACAAGTCGGCTGAAGGACGATGTATTGAATCTCGACGGTATTTGAGTGTTCCATCGTCATTAGGAGGCCCTGAGCGTTACAATTAACTATCATTTTAGCGTCGGATTCGAAAATCTACTCACAGGAGAAGGATCATACGGTGCCCGAGACAGCAATATCCCCTGGATACAAGTCGGCCGGAGGACGATATATAAAATCTCGGTGCAATTTGAGTGTTCCACCGTCATTATTAGGGCCTGAACGTTACAATTAATAATCAGTTTTTCGTCGGATTAGAAAATCTAGACTCACAGGAGAACGACCTTAAATTGCGCGAGGCAGCAATAGACCCTTGGAGACAAGTCTGCTGGAGGACGATGTATTGGATCGCGACGCAATTTGAGTGTTCCATCGTAACTAGGAGGCCCTGAACTTACAATTAACAATCAGTTTTGCGTCGGATTAGTAAATCTAGACCCACAGGAGAACGACCATATGGTGCCCGTGGCAGCGTCAGACCATTGGAGACAAGTCGGCTGGAGGCCTATGTATTGAATCTCGACGCAATTTGAGTGTTCCATCGTCATTAGGATGCGCTGAACTTTACAATTAACTATCAGTTCCGCGTCGGATTCGAAAATCCCGACTCACAGGGGACGAACCACATGGAGCCCGAGGCAGCAATATCTTCTTGTAGACAAGTCGGCTGGAGGTCGATGTATTGACTCTCGACGCAATTTGAATGTTCCATCTTCATTAGGTGGCCCTGAACGTTACAATTAACTATCAGTTTAGCGTCGGGTTCGAAAATCTAGACTCACAGGAGAACGATCATAAGGTGCCCGAGGCAGCAAAAGACCCTTAAAGTCAAGACGGCCGGAGGACGATATATTCAATCTCGGTGCAATTTGAGTGTTCCATCGTCATTTGGAGGCCCTGAACGTTACAATTAACTATCAGTTTTGCGTCGGATTAGAAAATCTAGACTCACAGGAGAACGACCATAAGGTGCCGAGGCAGCAATAGACCCTTGGAGACAAGTCGGCTGAAGGACGATGTATTGAATCTCGACGCAATTTGAGTGTTCCATCGTCATTAGGAGGCCCTGAACGTTACAATTAACAATCAGTTCCGCGTCGGATTTGAAAATCCCGACTCACAGGAGACGAACCACATGGAGCCCGAGGCAGTAATATCCCCTTGTAGACAAGTCGGCTGGAGGTCGATGTATTGACTCTCGACGCAATTTGAGTGTTCCATCGTCATTAGGAGGTGCTGAACGTTACAATTAACTATCATTTTTGCGTCGGATTCGAAAATCTAGACTCACAGGAGACGGACCATATGGTGCCCGAGGCAGCAATATCCCCTTGGAAGTAAGTCGGCTGGTGGCCGATGTATTGAATCTCGACGCAATTTGAGTGTTCCATCGTCATTAGGAGGCCCTGAACGTTGCAATTAACTATCAGTTCTGCGTCGGATTCGAAAATCTAGACTCACAGGAGAACGACCATGAGGTGCCTGAGGCAGCATTAGACCCTTGGAGACAAGTCGGCTGAAGGACGATGTATTGAATCTCGACGGTATTTGAGTGTTCCATCGTCATTAGGAGGCCCTGAGCGTTACAATTAACTATCATTTTAGCGTCGGATTCGAAAATCTACTAACAGGAGAAGGATCATACGGTGCCCTAGACAGCAATATCCCCTGGATACAAGTCGGCCGGAGGACGATATATTCAATCTCGGTGCAATTTGAGTGTTCCATCGTCATTAGGAGGCCCTGAACGTTGCAATTAACTATCAGTTCTGCGTCGGATTCGAAAATCTAGACTCACAGGAGAACGACCATAAGGTGCTCGAGGCTGCAATAGACCCTTTCTAGACAAGTCGGCTGAAGAACGATGTATTGAATCTCGACGCAATTTGAGTGTTCCATCGTCATTAGGAGGCCCTGAACGTTGCAATTAACTATCAGTTCTGCGTCGGATTCGAAAATCTAGACTCACAGGAGAACGACCATATAATGCCCGAGGCAGCAATAGACCATTGGAGACAAGTCGGCTGGAGGACGATGTATTGGATCGCGACGCAATTTGAGTGTTCCATCGTAACTAGGAGGCCCTGAACTTACAATTAACAATCAGTTTTGCGTCGGATTAGTAAATCTACTCACAGGAGAACGACAATAAGGTGCTCCATGCTGCAATAGACCCTTTCTAGACAAGTCGGCTGAAGGACGATGTATTGAATCTCGACGCAATTTGAGTGTTCCATCGTCATTGGGAGGCCCTGAACGTTGCAATT
Source organism: Schistocerca serialis cubense (assembly GCF_023864345.2). Lineage (NCBI taxonomy): Eukaryota > Metazoa > Arthropoda > Insecta > Orthoptera > Acrididae > Schistocerca > Schistocerca serialis. Next base: position 641,967,248 of record NC_064644.1, read on the forward strand.
AACTATCAGTTCTGCGTCGGATTCGAAAATCTAGACTCACAGGAGAACGACCATAAGGTGCCTGAGGCAGCATTAGACCCTTGGAAACAAGTCGGCTGAAGGACGATGTATTGAATCTCGACGGTATTTGAGCGTTCCATCGTCATTAAGAGGCCCTGAGCGTTACAATTAACTATCATTTTAGCGTCGGATTCGAAAATCTACTCACAGGAGAAGGTTCATACGGTGCCCGAGACAGCAATATCCCCTGGATACAAGTCGGCCGGAGGACGATATATTGAATCTCGACGCAATTATAGTGTTCCATCGTCATTATTGGCCCCTGAACGTTACAATTAATAATCAGTTTTGCGTCGGATTAGAAAATCTAGACTCACAGGAGAACGACCATAAGGTGCTCGAGGCTGCAATAGACCCTTTCTAGACAAGTCGGCTGAAGAACGATGTATTGAATCTCGACGCAATTTGAGTGTTCCATCGTCATTAGGAGGCCCTGAACGTTGCAATTAACTATCAGTTCTGCGTCGGATTCGAAAATCTAGACTCACAGGAGAACGACCATGAGGTGCCTGAGGCAGCATTAGACCCTTGGAGACAAGTCGGCTGAAGGACGATGTATTGAATCTCGACGGTATTTGAGTGTTCCATCGTCATTAGGAGGCCCTGAGCGTTACAATTAACTATCATTTTAGCGTCGGATTCGAAAATCTACTCACAGGAGAAGGATCATACGGTGCCCGAGACAGCAATATCCCCTGGATACAAGTCGGCCGGAGGACGATATATAAAATCTCGGTGCAATTTGAGTGTTCCACCGTCATTATTAGGGCCTGAACGTTACAATTAATAATCAGTTTTTCGTCGGATTAGAAAATCTAGACTCACAGGAGAACGACCTTAAATTGCGCGAGGCAGCAATAGACCCTTGGAGACAAGTCTGCTGGAGGACGATGTATTGGATCGCGACGCAATTTGAGTGTTCCATCGTAACTAGGAGGCCCTGAACTTACAATTAACAATCAGTTTTGCGTCGGATTAGTAAATCTAGACCCACAGGAGAACGACCATATGGTGCCCGTGGCAGCGTCAGACCATTGGAGACAAGTCGGCTGGAGGCCTATGTATTGAATCTCGACGCAATTTGAGTGTTCCATCGTCATTAGGATGCGCTGAACTTTACAATTAACTATCAGTTCCGCGTCGGATTCGAAAATCCCGACTCACAGGGGACGAACCACATGGAGCCCGAGGCAGCAATATCTTCTTGTAGACAAGTCGGCTGGAGGTCGATGTATTGACTCTCGACGCAATTTGAATGTTCCATCTTCATTAGGTGGCCCTGAACGTTACAATTAACTATCAGTTTAGCGTCGGGTTCGAAAATCTAGACTCACAGGAGAACGATCATAAGGTGCCCGAGGCAGCAAAAGACCCTTAAAGTCAAGACGGCCGGAGGACGATATATTCAATCTCGGTGCAATTTGAGTGTTCCATCGTCATTTGGAGGCCCTGAACGTTACAATTAACTATCAGTTTTGCGTCGGATTAGAAAATCTAGACTCACAGGAGAACGACCATAAGGTGCCGAGGCAGCAATAGACCCTTGGAGACAAGTCGGCTGAAGGACGATGTATTGAATCTCGACGCAATTTGAGTGTTCCATCGTCATTAGGAGGCCCTGAACGTTACAATTAACAATCAGTTCCGCGTCGGATTTGAAAATCCCGACTCACAGGAGACGAACCACATGGAGCCCGAGGCAGTAATATCCCCTTGTAGACAAGTCGGCTGGAGGTCGATGTATTGACTCTCGACGCAATTTGAGTGTTCCATCGTCATTAGGAGGTGCTGAACGTTACAATTAACTATCATTTTTGCGTCGGATTCGAAAATCTAGACTCACAGGAGACGGACCATATGGTGCCCGAGGCAGCAATATCCCCTTGGAAGTAAGTCGGCTGGTGGCCGATGTATTGAATCTCGACGCAATTTGAGTGTTCCATCGTCATTTGGAGGCCCTGAAGGCTACAATTAACTATCAGTTGTGCGTCGGATTTGAAAATCTAGACTCACAGGAGACGGATCATATGGTGCCCGAGACAGCAATATCCCGTTATATACAAGTCGGCTGGAGGACGTTTTATTGAATCTCGATGCAATTTGAGTGTTCCATCGTCATTAGGAGGCCCTGAACTTACAATTAACAATCAGTTTTGCGTCGGATTAGTAAATCTCACAGGAGAACGACCATATGGTGCCCGAGGCAGCAATAGACCCTTGGAGAAAGTCGGCTGGAGGCCGATGTATTGGATCGCGACGCAATTTGAGTGTTCCATCGTCATTAGGAGGCCCTGAACGTTACAATTAACTATCAATTTTGCGTCGGATTCGAAAATCTAGACTCACAGGAGACGGACCATATGGTGCCCGAGGCAGCAATATCCCCTTGGAGTTAAGTCGGCTGGAGGCCGATGTATTGAATCTCGACGCAATTTGAGTGTTCCATCACGACCATAAGGTGCTCGAGGCAGCAATAGACCCTTGGAGACAAGTCGGCTGGAGGCCGATGTATTGAATCTCGACGCAATTTGAATGTTCCATCGTCATTAGGTGGCCCTGAACGTTACAATTAACTATCAGTTTTGCGTCGGGTTCGAAAATCTAGACTCACAGGAGAACGATCATAAGGTGCCCGAGGCAGCAAAAGACCCTTAAAGTCAAGTCGGCAGAAGAACGATGTATTGGATCGCGACGCAATTTGAGTGTTACATCGTCATTAGAAGGCCCTGAACGTTACAATTAACTATCAGTTTTGCGTCGGATTCGAAAATCTTGACTTACTGGAGGCAGACCATAAGGTGCCCGAGGCAGCATTATCCCCTTGGAGACCAGCCGCTGGAGGACGATGTATTGAATCTCGACGCAATTTGACTGTTCCATCGTCATTAGGAGGCCCTGAGCGTTACAATTAACTATCATTTTAGCGTCGGATTCGAAAATCTACTCACAGGAGAACGACCATAAGGTGCTCGAGGCTGCAATAGACCCTTTCTAGACAAGTCGGCTGAAGGACGATGTATTGAATCTCGACGCAATTTGAGTGTTCCATCGTCATTAGGTGGCCTTGAACGTTACAATTAACTATCAGTTTTGCGTCGGGATCGAAAATCTAGACTCACAGGAGAACGATCATAAGGTGCCCGAGGCAGCAAAAGACTCTTAAAGTCAAGTCGGCAGAAGAACGATGTATTGGATCGCGACGCAATTTGAGTATTCCATCGTTATTAGAAGGCCCTGAACGTTACAATTAACTATCAGTTTTGCGTCGGATTCAAAAATCTTGACATACTGTAGGCAGACCATAAGGTGCCCGAGGCAGCATTATCCCCTTGGAGACAAGTCGGCTGAAGGACGATGTATTGAATCTCGACGGTATTTGAGTGTTCCATCGTCATTAGGAGGCCCTGAGCGTTACAATTAACTATCTTTTAGCGTCGGATTCGAAAATCTACTAACAGGAGAAGGATCATACGGTGCCCGAGACAGCAATATCCCCTGGATACAAGTCGGCCGGAGGACGATATATTCAATCTCGGTGCAATTTGAGTGTTCCATCGTCATTAGGAGGCCCTGAACGTTGCAATTAACTATCAGTTCTGCGTCGGATTCGAAAATCTAGACTCACAGGAGAACGACCATAAGGTGCTCGAGGCTGTAATAGACCCTTTCTAGACAAGTCGGCTGAAGAACGATGTATTGAATCTCGACGCAATTTGAGTGTTCCATCGTCATTAGGAGGCCCTGAACGTTGCAATTAACTATCAGTTCTGCGTCGGATTCGAAAATCTAGACTCACAGGAGAACGACCATATAATGCCCGAGGCAGCAATAGACCATTGGAGACAAGTCGGCTGGAGGACGATGTATTGGATCGCGACGCAATTTGAGTGTTCCATCGTAACTAGGAGGCCCTGAACTTACAATTAACAATCAGTTTTGCGTCGGATTAGTAAATCTACTCACAGGAGAACGACAATAAGGTGCTCCATGCTGCAATAGACCCTTTCTAGACAAGTCGGCTGAAGGACGATGTATTGAATCTCGACGCAATTTGAGTGTTCCATCGTCATTGGGAGGCCCTGAACGTTGCAATTAACTATCAGTTCTGCGTCGGATTCGAAAATCTAGACTCACAGGAGAACGACCATAAGGTGCCTGAGGCAGCATTAGACCCTTGGAGACAAGTCGGCTGAAGGACGATGTATTGAATCTCGACGGTATTTGAGCGTTCCATCGTCATTAGGAGGCCCTGAGCGTTACAATTAACTATCATTTTAGCGTCGGATTCGAAAATCTACTCACAGGAGAAGGTTCATACGGTGCCCGAGACAGCAATATCCCCTGGATACAAGTCGGCCGGAGGACGATATATTGAATCTCGACGCAATTATAGTGTTCCATCGTCATTATTAGCCCCTGAACGTTACAATTAATAATCAGTTTTTCGTCGGATTAGAAAATCTAGACTCACAGGAGAACGACCATAAGGTGCTCGAGGCTGCAATAGACCCTTTCTAGACAAGTCGGCTGAAGAACGATGTATTGAATCTCGACGCAATTTGAGTGTTCCATCGTCATTAGGAGGCCCTGAACGTTGCAATTAACTATCAGTTCTGCGTCGGATTCGAAAATCTAGACTCACAGGAGAACGACCATGAGGTGCCTGAGGCAGCATTAGACCCTTGGAGACTAGTCGGCTGAAGGACGATGTATTGAATCTCGACGGTATTTGAGTGTTCCATCGTCATTAGGAGGCCCTGAGCGTTACAATTCACTATCATTTTAGCGTCGGATTCGAAAATCTACTAACAGGAGAAGGATCATACGGTGCCCGAGACAGCAATATCCCCTGGATACAAGTCGGCCGGAGGACGATATATTCAATCTCGGTGCAATTTGAGTGTTCCATCGTCATTAGGAGGCCCTGAACGTTGCAATTAACTATCAGTTCTGCGTCGGATTCGAAAATCTAGACTCACAGGAGAACGACCATAAGGTGCTCGAGGCTGCAATAGACCCTTTCTAGACAAGTCGGCTGAAGAACGATGTATTGAATCTCGACGCAATTTGAGTGTTCCATCGTCATTAGGAGGCCCTGAACGTTGCAATTAACTATCAGTTCTGCGTCGGATTCGAAAATCTAGACTCACAGGAGAACGACCATATAATGCCCGAGGCAGCAATAGACCATTGGAGACAAGTCGGCTGGAGGACGATGTATTGGATCGCGACGCAATTTGAGTGTTCCATCGTAACTAGGAGGCCCTGAACTTACAATTAACAATCAGTTTTGCGTCGGATTAGTAAATCTACTCACAGGAGAACGACAATAAGGTGCTCCATGCTGCAATAGACCCTTTCTAGACAAGTCGGCTGAAGGACGATGTATTGAATCTCGACGCAATTTCAGTGTTCCATCGTCATTGGGAGGCCCTGAACGTTGCAATTAACTATCAGTTCTGCGTCGGATTCGAAAATCTAGACTCACAGGAGAACGACCATAAGGTGCCTGAGGCAGCATTAGACCCTTGGAGACAAGTCGGCTGAAGGACGATGTATTGAATCTCGACGGTATTTGAGCGTTCCATCGTCATTAGGAGGCCCTGAGCGTTACAATTAACTATCATTTTAGCGTCGGATTCGAAAATCTACTCACAGGAGAAGGTTCATACGGTGCCCGAGACAGCAATATCCCCTGGATACAAGTCGGCCGGAGGACGATATATTGAATCTCGACGCAATTATAGTGTTCCATCGTCATTATTGGCCCCTGAACGTTACAATTAATAATCAGTTTTGCGTCGGATTAGAAAATCTAGACTCACAGGAGAACGACCATAAGGTGCTCGAGGCTGCAATAGACCCTTTCTAGACAAGTCGGCTGAAGAACGATGTATTGAATCTCGACGCAATTTGAGTGTTCCATCGTCATTAGGAGGCCCTGAACGTTGCAATTAACTATCAGTTCTGCGTCGGATTCGAAAATCTAGACTCACAGGAGAACGACCATGAGGTGCCTGAGGCAGCATTAGACCCTTGGAGACAAGTCGGCTGAAGGACGATGTATTGAATCTCGACGGTATTTGAGTGTTCCATCGTCATTAGGAGGCCCTGAGCGTTACAATTAACTATCATTTTAGCGTCGGATTCGAAAATCTACTCACAGGAGAAGGATCATACGGTGCCCGAGACAGCAATATCCCCTGGATACAAGTCGGCCGGAGGACGATATATAAAATCTCGGTGCAATTTGAGTGTTCCACCGTCATTATTAGGGCCTGAACGTTACAATTAATAATCAGTTTTTCGTCGGATTAGAAAATCTAGACTCACAGGAGAACGACCTTAAATTGCGCGAGGCAGCAATAGACCCTTGGAGACAAGTCTGCTGGAGGACGATGTATTGGATCGCGACGCAATTTGAGTGTTCCATCGTAACTAGGAGGCCCTGAACTTACAATTAACAATCAGTTTTGCGTCGGATTAGTAAATCTAGACCCACAGGAGAACGACCATATGGTGCCCGTGGCAGCGTCAGACCATTGGAGACAAGTCGGCTGGAGGCCTATGTATTGAATCTCGACGCAATTTGAGTGTTCCATCGTCATTAGGATGCGCTGAACTTTACAATTAACTATCAGTTCCGCGTCGGATTCGAAAATCCCGACTCACAGGGGACGAACCACATGGAGCCCGAGGCAGCAATATCTTCTTGTAGACAAGTCGGCTGGAGGTCGATGTATTGACTCTCGACGCAATTTGAATGTTCCATCTTCATTAGGTGGCCCTGAACGTTACAATTAACTATCAGTTTAGCGTCGGGTTCGAAAATCTAGACTCACAGGAGAACGATCATAAGGTGCCCGAGGCAGCAAAAGACCCTTAAAGTCAAGACGGCCGGAGGACGATATATTCAATCTCGGTGCAATTTGAGTGTTCCATCGTCATTAGGAGGCCCTGAACGTTACAATTAACTATCAGTTTTGCGTCGGATTAGAAAATCTAGACTCACAGGTGAACGACCATAAGGTGCCGAGGCAGCAATAGACCCTTGGAGACAAGTCGGCTGAAGGACGATGTATTGAATCTCGACGCAATTTGAGTGTTCCATCGTCATTAGGAGGCCCTGAACGTTACAATTAACAATCAGTTCCGCGTCGGATTTGAAAATCCCGACTCACAGGAGACGAACCACATGGAGCCCGAGGCAGTAATATCCCCTTGTAGACAAGTCGGCTGGAGGTCGATGTATTGACTCTCGACGCAATTTGAGTGTTCCATCGTCATTAGGAGGTGCTGAACGTTACAATTAACTATCATTTTTGCGTCGGATTCGAAAATCTAGACTCACAGGAGACGGACCATATGGTGCCCGAGGCAGCAATATCCCCTTGGAAGTAAGTCGGCTGGTGGCCGATGTATTGAATCTCGACGCAATTTGAGTGTTCCATCGTCATTTGGAGGCCCTGAAGGCTACAATTAACTATCAGTTGAGCGTCGGATTTGAAAATCTAGACTCACAGGAGACGGATCATATGGTGCCCGAGACAGCAATATCCCGTTATATACAAGTCGGCTGGAGGACGATTTATTGAATCTCGATGCAATTTGAGTGTTCCATCGTCATTAGGAGGCCCTGAACTTACAATTAATAATCAGTTTTGCGTCGGATTAGTAAATCTAGACTCAGAGGACAACGACCATAAGGTGCTCGAGGCTGCAATAGACCCTTTCTAGACAAGTCGGCTGAAGGACGATGTATTGAATCTCGACGCAATTTGAGTGTTCCATCGTCATTAGGAGGCCCTGAACGTTGCAATTAACTATCAGTTCTGCGTCGGATTCGAAAATCTAGACTCACAGGAGAACGACCATATGGTGCCCGAGGCAGCATCAGACCATTGGAGACAAGTCGGCTAGAGTGTTCCATCGTCATTAGGATACGCTGAACGTTACAATTAACTATCAGTTTAGCGTCGGATTCGAAAATCTACTTACAGGGGAAGGTAAAAATGGTGCCCGAGACAACAATATCCCCTTGGATACAAGTCGGCTGGAGGACGATATATTGAATCTCGACGCAATTTGAGTGTTCCATCGTCATTAGGAGGCCCTGAACTTACAATTAACAATCAGTTTTGCGTCGGATTAGTAAATCTCACAGGAGAACGACCATATGGTGCCCGAGGCAGCAATAGACCCTTGGAGAAAGTCGGCTGGAGGCCGATGTATTGGATCGCGACGCAATTTGAGTGTTCCATCGTCATTAGGTGGCCTTGAACGTTACAATTAACTATCAGTTTTGCGTCGGGTTCGAAAATCTAGACTCACAGGAGAACGATCATAAGGTGCCCGAGGCAGCAAAAGACTCTTAAAGTCAAGTCGGCAGAAGAACGATGTATTGGATCGCGACGCAATTTGAGTATTCCATCGTTATTAGAAGGCCCTGAACGTTACAATTAACTATCAGTTTTGCGTCGGATTCAAAAATCTTGACATACTGTAGGCAGACCATAAGGTGCCCGAGGCAGCATTATCCCCTTGGAGACAAGTCGGCTGAAGGACGATGTATTGAATCTCGACGGTATTTGAGTGTTCCATCGTCATTAGGAGGCCCTGAGCGTTACAATTAACTATCTTTTAGCGTCGGATTCGAAAATCTACTAACAGGAGAAGGATCATACGGTGCCCGAGACAGCAATATCCCCTGGATACAAGTCGGCCGGAGGACGATATATTCAATCTCGGTGCAATTTGAGTGTTCCATCGTCATTAGGAGGCCCTGAACGTTGCAATTAACTATCAGTTCTGCGTCGGATTCGAAAATCTAGACTCACAGGAGAACGACCATAAGGTGCTCGAGGCTGTAATAGACCCTTTCTAGACAAGTCGGCTGAAGAACGATGTATTGAATCTCGACGCAATTTGAGTGTTCCATCGTCATTAGGAGGCCCTGAACGTTGCAATTAACTATCAGTTCTGCGTCGGATTCGAAAATCTAGACTCACAGGAGAACGACCATATAATGCCCGAGGCAGCAATAGACCATTGGAGACAAGTCGGCTGGAGGACGATGTATTGGATCGCGACGCAATTTGAGTGTTCCATCGTAACTAGGAGGCCCTGAACTTACAATTAACAATCAGTTTTGCGTCGGATTAGTAAATCTACTCACAGGAGAACGACAATAAGGTGCTCCATGCTGCAATAGACCCTTTCTAGACAAGTCGGCTGAAGGACGATGTATTGAATCTCGACGCAATTTGAGTGTTCCATCGTCATTGGGAGGCCCTGAACGTTGCAATTAACTATCAGTTCTGCGTCGGATTCGAAAATCTAGACTCACAGGAGAACGACCATAAGGTGCCTGAGGCAGCATTAGACCCTTGGAGACAAGTCGGCTGAAGGACGATGTATTGAATCTCGACGGTATTTGAGCGTTCCATCGTCATTAGGAGGCCCTGAGCGTTACAATTAACTATCATTTTAGCGTCGGATTCGAAAATCTACTCACAGGAGAAGGTTCATACGGTGCCCGAGACAGCAATATCCCCTGGATACAAGTCGGCCGGAGGACGATATATTGAATCTCGACGCAATTATAGTGTTCCATCGTCATTATTAGCCCCTGAACGTTACAATTAATAATCAGTTTTTCGTCGGATTAGAAAATCTAGACTCACAGGAGAACGACCATAAGGTGCTCGAGGCTGCAATAGACCCTTTCTAGACAAGTCGGCTGAAGAACGATGTATTGAATCTCGACGCAATTTGAGTGTTCCATCGTCATTAGGAGGCCCTGAACGTTGCAATTAACTATCAGTTCTGCGTCGGATTCGAAAATCTAGACTCACAGGAGAACGACCATGAGGTGCCTGAGGCAGCATTAGACCCTTGGAGACTAGTCGGCTGAAGGACGATGTATTGAATCTCGACGGTATTTGAGTGTTCCATCGTCATTAGGAGGCCCTGAGCGTTACAATTCACTATCATTTTAGCGTCGGATTCGAAAATCTACTAACAGGAGAAGGATCATACGGTGCCCGAGACAGCAATATCCCCTGGATACAAGTCGGCCGGAGGACGATATATTCAATCTCGGTGCAATTTGAGTGTTCCATCGTCATTAGGAGGCCCTGAACGTTGCAATTAACTATCAGTTCTGCGTCGGATTCGAAAATCTAGACTCACAGGAGAACGACCATAAGGTGCTCGAGGCTGCAATAGACCCTTTCTAGACAAGTCGGCTGAAGAACGATGTATTGAATCTCGACGCAATTTGAGTGTTCCATCGTCATTAGGAGGCCCTGAACGTTGCAATTAACTATCAGTTCTGCGTCGGATTCGAAAATCTAGACTCACAGGAGAACGACCATATAATGCCCGAGGCAGCAATAGACCATTGGAGACAAGTCGGCTGGAGGACGATGTATTGGATCGCGACGCAATTTGAGTGTTCCATCGTAACTAGGAGGCCCTGAACTTACAATTAACAATCAGTTTTGCGTCGGATTAGTAAATCTACTCACAGGAGAACGACAATAAGGTGCTCCATGCTGCAATAGACCCTTTCTAGACAAGTCGGCTGAAGGACGATGTATTGAATCTCGACGCAATTTGAGTGTTCCATCGTCATTGGGAGGCCCTGAACGTTGCAATTAACTATCAGTTCTGCGTCGGATTCGAAAATCTAGACTCACAGGAGAACGACCATAAGGTGCCTGAGGCAGCATTAGACCCTTGGAGACAAGTCGGCTGAAGGACGATGTATTGAATCTCGACGGTATTTGAGCGTTCCATCGTCATTAGGAGGCCCTGAGCGTTACAATTAACTATCATTTTAGCGTCGGATTCGAAAATCTACTCACAGGAGAAGGTTCATACGGTGCCCGAGACAGCAATATCCCCTGGATACAAGTCGGCCGGAGGACGATATATTGAATCTCGACGCAATTATAGTGTTCCATCGTCATTATTGGCCCCTGAACGTTACAATTAATAATCAGTTTTGCGTCGGATTAGAAAATCTAGACTCACAGGAGAACGACCATAAGGTGCTCGAGGCTGCAATAGACCCTTTCTAGACAAGTCGGCTGAAGAACGATGTATTGAATCTCGACGCAATTTGAGTGTTCCATCGTCATTAGGAGGCCCTGAACGTTGCAATTAACTATCAGTTCTGCGTCGGATTCGAAAATCTAGACTCACAGGAGAACGACCATGAGGTGCCTGAGGCAGCATTAGACCCTTGGAGACAAGTCGGCTGAAGGACGATGTATTGAATCTCGACGGTATTTGAGTGTTCCATCGTCATTAGGAGGCCCTGAGCGTTACAATTAACTATCATTTTAGCGTCGGATTCGAAAATCTACTCACAGGAGAAGGATCATACGGTGCCCGAGACAGCAATATCCCCTGGATACAAGTCGGCCGGAGGACGATATATAAAATCTCGGTGCAATTTGAGTGTTCCACCGTCATTATTAGGGCCTGAACGTTACAATTAATAATCAGTTTTTCGTCGGATTAGAAAATCTAGACTCACAGGAGAACGACCTTAAATTGCGCGAGGCAGCAATAGACCCTTGGAGACAAGTCTGCTGGAGGACGATGTATTGGATCGCGACGCAATTTGAGTGTTCCATCGTAACTAGGAGGCCCTGAACTTACAATTAACAATCAGTTTTGCGTCGGATTAGTAAATCTAGACCCACAGGAGAACGACCATATGGTGCCCGTGGCAGCGTCAGACCATTGGAGACAAGTCGGCTGGAGGCCTATGTATTGAATCTCGACGCAATTTGAGTGTTCCATCGTCATTAGGATGCGCTGAACTTTACAATTAACTATCAGTTCCGCGTCGGATTCGAAAATCCCGACTCACAGGGGACGAACCACATGGAGCCCGAGGCAGCAATATCTTCTTGTAGACAAGTCGGCTGGAGGTCGATGTATTGACTCTCGACGCAATTTGAATGTTCCATCTTCATTAGGTGGCCCTGAACGTTACAATTAACTATCAGTTTAGCGTCGGGTTCGAAAATCTAGACTCACAGGAGAACGATCATAAGGTGCCCGAGGCAGCAAAAGACCCTTAAAGTCAAGACGGCCGGAGGACGATATATTCAATCTCGGTGCAATTTGAGTGTTCCATCGTCATTAGGAGGCCCTGAACGTTACAATTAACTATCAGTTTTGCGTCGGATTAGAAAATCTAGACTCACAGGAGAACGACCATAAGGTGCCGAGGCAGCAATAGACCCTTGGAGACAAGTCGGCTGAAGGACGATGTATTGAATCTCGACGCAATTTGAGTGTTCCATCGTCATTAGGAGGCCCTGAACGTTACAATTAACAATCAGTTCCGCGTCGGATTTGAAAATCCCGACTCACAGGAGACGAACCACATGGAGCCCGAGGCAGTAATATCCCCTTGTAGACAAGTCGGCTGGAGGTCGATGTATTGACTCTCGACGCAATTTGAGTGTTCCATCGTCATTAGGAGGTGCTGAACGTTACAATTAACTATCATTTTTGCGTCGGATTCGAAAATCTAGACTCACAGGAGACGGACCATATGGTGCCCGAGGCAGCAATATCCCCTTGGAAGTAAGTCGGCTGGTGGCCGATGTATTGAATCTCGACGCAATTTGAGTGTTCCATCGTCATTTGGAGGCCCTGAAGGCTACAATTAACTATCAGTTGAGCGTCGGATTTGAAAATCTAGACTCACAGGAGACGGATCATATGGTGCCCGAGACAGCAATATCCCGTTATATACAAGTCGGCTGGAGGACGATTTATTGAATCTCGATGCAATTTGAGTGTTCCATCGTCATTAGGAGGCCCTGAACTTACAATTAATAATCAGTTTTGCGTCGGATTAGTAAATCTAGACTCAGAGGACAACGACCATAAGGTGCTCGAGGCTGCAATAGACCCTTTCTAGACAAGTCGGCTGAAGGACGATGTATTGAATCTCGACGCAATTTGAGTGTTCCATCGTCATTAGGAGGCCCTGAACGTTGCAATTAACTATCAGTTCTGCGTCGGATTCGAAAATCTAGACTCACAGGAGAACGACCATATGGTGCCCGAGGCAGCATCAGACCATTGGAGACAAGTCGGCTAGAGTGTTCCATCGTCATTAGGATACGCTGAACGTTACAATTAACTATCAGTTTAGCGTCGGATTCGAAAATCTACTTACAGGGGAAGGTAAAAATGGTGCCCGAGACAACAATATCCCCTTGGATACAAGTCGGCTGGAGGACGATATATTGAATCTCGACGCAATTTGAGTGTTCCATCGTCATTAGGAGGCCCTGAACTTACAATTAACAATCAGTTTTGCGTCGGATTAGTAAATCTCACAGGAGAACGACCATATGGTGCCCGAGGCAGCAATAGACCCTTGGAGAAAGTCGGCTGGAGGCCGATGTATTGGATCGCGACGCAATTTGAGTGTTCCATCGTCATTAGGAGGCCCTGAACGTTACAATTAACTATCAATTTTGCGTCGGATTCGAAAATCTAGACTCACAGGAGACGGACCATATGGTGCCCGAGGCAGCAATATCCCCTTGGAGTTAAGTCGGCTGGAGGCCGATGTATTGAATCTCGACGCAATTTGAGTGTTCCATCACGACCATAAGGTGCTCGAGGCAGCAATAGACCCTTGGAGACAAGTCGGCTGGAGGCCGATGTATTGAATCTCGACGCAATTTGAATGTTCCATCGTCATTAGGTGGCCCTGAACGTTACAATTAACTATCAGTTTTGCGTCGGGTTCGAAAATCTAGACTCACAGGAGAACGATCATAAGGTGCCCGAGGCAGCAAAAGACCCTTAAAGTCAAGTCGGCAGAAGAACGATGTATTGGATCGCGACGCAATTTGAGTGTTACATCGTCATTAGAAGGCCCTGAACGTTACAATTAACTATCAGTTTTGCGTCGGATTCGAAAATCTTGACTTACTGGAGGCAGACCATAAGGTGCCCGAGGCAGCATTATCCCCTTGGAGACCAGCCGCTGGAGGACGATGTATTGAATCTCGACGCAATTTGACTGTTCCATCGTCATTAGGAGGCCCTGAGCGTTACAATTAACTATCATTTTAGCGTCGGATTCGAAAATCTACTCACAGGAGAACGACCATAAGGTGCTCGAGGCTGCAATAGACCCTTTCTAGACAAGTCGGCTGAAGGACGATGTATTGAATCTCGACGCAATTTGAGTGTTCGATCGTCATTAGGTGGCCTTGAACGTTACAATTAACTATCAGTTTTGCGTCGGGTTCGAAAATCTAGACTCACAGGAGAACGATCATAAGGTGCCCGAGGCAGCAAAAGATCTTAAAGTCAAGTCGGCAGAAGAACGATGTATTGGATCGCGACGCAATTTGAGTATTCCATCGTTATTAGAAGGCCCTGAACGTTACAATTAACTATCAGTTTTGCGTCGGATTCAAAAATCTTGACTTACTGTAGGCAGACCATAAGGTGCCCGAGGCAGCATTATCCCCTTGGAGACAAGTCGGCTGAAGGACGATGTATTGAATCTCGACGGTATTTGAGTGTTCCATCGTCATTAGGAGGCCCTGAGCGTTACAATTAACTATCATTTTAGCGTCGGATTCGAAAATCTACTCACAGGAGAAGGATCATACGGTGCCCGAGACAGCAATATCCCCTGGATACAAGTCGGCCGGAGGACGATATATTCAATCTCGGTGCAATTTGAGTGTTCCATCGTCATTATTAGGGCCTGAACGTTACAATTAATAATCAGTTTTTCGTCGGACTAGAAAATCTAGACTCACAGGAGAACGACCTTAAATTGCTCGAGGCAGCAATAGACCCTTGGAGACAAGTCGGCTGGAGGACGATGTATTGGATCGCGACGCAATTTGAGTGTTCCATCGTAACTAGGAGGCCCTGAACTTACAATTAACAATCAGTTTTGCGTCGGATTAGTAAATCTAGACTCACAGGAGAACGACCATATGGTGCCCGAGGCAGCATCAGACCATTGGAGACAAGTCGGCTGCAGTGTTCCATCGTCATTAGGATACGCTGAACGTTACAATTAACTATCAGTTTAGCGTCGGATTCGAAAATCTACTTACAGGGGAAGGTAAAAATGGTGCCCGTGACAACAATATCCCCTTGGATACAAGTCGGCTGGAGGACGATATATTGAATCTCGACGCAATTTGAGTGTTCCATCGTCATTAGGAGGCCCTGAACTTACAATTAACAATCAGTTTTGCGTCGGATTAGTAAATCTCACAGGAGAACGACCATATGGTGCCCGAGGCAGCAATAGACCCTTGGGGACAAGTCGGCTGGAGGCCGATGTATTGGATCGCGACGCAATTTGAGTGTTCCATCGTCATTAGGAGGCCCTGAACGTTACAATTAACTATCAATTTTGCGTCGGATTCGAAATTCTAGACTCACAGGAGACGGACCATATGGTGCCCGAGGCAGCAATATCCCCTTGGAGTTAAGTCGGCTGGAGGCCGATGTATTGAATCTCGACGCAATTTGAGTGTTCCATCACGACCATAAGGTGCTCGAGGCTGCAATAGACCCTTTCTAGACAAGTCGGCTGAAGGACGATGCATTGAATCTCGACGCAATTTGAGTGTTCCATCGTCATTAGGAGGCCCTGAACGTTACAATTAAGAATCAGTTCTGCGTCGGATTCGAAAATCTAGACTCACAGTAGAATGACCATAAGGTGCCCGAGGCATCAATACACCCTTGGAGACAAGTCGGCAGAAGGACGATGTATTGAATCTCGACGGTATTTGTGGGTTCCATCGTCATTAGGAGGCCCTGAACGTTACAATTAACTATCATTTTAGCGTCGGATTCGAAAATCTACTCACAGTAGAGGGATCACATGGTGTATCCCCTGGATACAAGTCGGCCGGAGGACGATATATTGAATCTCGACGCAATTTGAGTGTTCCATCGTCATTAGGAGGCCCTGAAGGCTACAATTAACTATCAGTTGTGCGTCGGATTTGAAAATCTAGACTCACAGGAGACGGACCATATGGTGCCCGAGACAGCAATATCCCGTTATATACAAGTGGGCTGGAGGACGATTTATTGAATCTCGATGCAATTTGAGTGTTCCATAGTCATTAGGAGGCCCTGAACTTATAATTAACAATCAGTTTTGCGTCGGATTAGTAAATCTAGACTCAGAGGACAACGACCATATGGTGCCCGAGGCATCAATAGACCCTTGGAGACAAGTCGGCTGGAGGCCGATGTATTGAATCTCGACGCAATTTGAGTGTTCCATCGTCATTAGGTGGCCCTGAACGTTACAATTAACTATCAGTTTTGCGTCGGATTCAAAAATCTTGACTTACAGTAATCATACCATAAGGAGACAAGTCGGCTGAAGGACGATGTATTGAATCTCGACGGTATTTGAGTGTTACATCGTCATTAGGAGGCCCTGAGCGTTACAATTAACTATCATTTTAGCGTCGGATTCGAAAATCTACTAACAGGAGAAGGATCATACGGTGCCCGAGACAGCAATATCCCCTGGATACAAGTCGGCCGGAGGACGATATATTCAATCTCGGTGCAATTTCAGTGTTCCATCGTCATTAGGAGGCCCTGAACGTTACAATTAACTATCAGTTTTGCGTCGGATTAGAAAATCTAGACTCACAGGAGAACGACCATAAGGTGCTCGAGGCTGCAATAGACCCTTTCTAGACAAGTCGGCTGAAGGACGATGTATTGAATCTCGACGCAATTTGAGTGTTCCATCGTCATTAGGAGGCCCTGAACGTTGCAATTAACTATCAGTTCTGCGTCGGATTCGAAAATCTAGACTCACAGGAGAACGACCATAAGGTGCCTGAGGCAGCATTAGACCCTTGCAGACAAGTCGGCTGAAGGACGATGTATTGAATCTCGACGGTATTTGAGTGTTCCATCGTCATTAGGAGGCCCTGAGCGTTACAATTAACTATCATTTTAGCGTCGGATTCGAAAATCTACTAACAGGAGAAGGATCATACGGTGCCCGAGACAGCAATATCCCCTGGATACAAGTCGGCCGGAGGACGATATATTCAATCTCGGTGCAATTTGAGTGTTCCATCGTCATTATTAGGGCCTGAACGTTACAATTAATAACCAGTTTTTCGTCCGATTCGAAAATCTAGACTCACAGGAGAAGGTTCATATGGTGCCCGAGACAAGTCGGCTGAAGGCCGATGTACTGAATCTCGACACAATTTGAGTGTTCCATCGTCATTAGGTGGCCCTGAACGTTGCAATTAACTATCAGTTTTGCGTCGGGTTTGATAATATAGACTCAGAGGAGAACGATCATAAGGTGCCCGAGGCAGCAATAGACACTTGGAGACAAGTCGGCTGGAGGACGATGGATGGATTGCGACGCAATTTTAGTGTTCCATCGTCATTAGGAGGCCCTGAATATTACAATTAACTATCGGTTTTTCGTCGGATTCGAAAATCTAGACTCACAGGAGAACGATCATAAGGTGCCCGAGGCAGCAAAAGACCCTTAAAGTCAAGTCGGCAGAAGAACGATGTATTGGATCGCGACGCAATTTGAGTGTTCCATCGTCATTAGAAGGCCCTGAACGTTACAATTAACTATCAGTTTTGCGTCGGATTCCAAAATCTTGACTTACTGGAGGCAGACCATAAGGTGCCCGAGGCAGCATTATCCCCCTGGAGACCAGTCCGCTGGAGGACGATGTATTGAATCTCGACGCAATTTGACTGTTCCATCGTCATTAGGAGGCCCTGAGCGTTACAATTAACTATCATTTTAGCGTCGGATTCGAAAATCTACTCACAGGAGAACGACAATAAGGTGCTCCATGCTGCAATAGACCCTTTCTAGACAAGTCGGCTGAAGGACGATGTATTGAATCTCGACGCAATTTGAGTGTTCCATCGTCATTGGGAGGCCCTGAACGTTGCAATTAACTATCAGTTCTGCGTCGGATTCGAAAATCTAGACTCACAGGAGAACGACCATAAGGTGCCTGAGGCAGCATTAGACCCTTGGAGACAAGTCGGCTGAAGGACGATGCATTGAATCTCGACGGTATTTGAGCGTTCCATCGTCATTAGGAGGCCCTGAGCGTTACAATTAACTATCATTTTAGCGTCGGATTCGAAAATCTACTCACAGGAGAAGGTTCATACGGTGCCCGAGACAGCAATATCCCCTGGATACAAGTCGGCCGGAGGACGATATATTGAATCTCGACGCAATTATAGTGTTCCATCGTCATTATTAGCCCCTGAACGTTACAATTAATAATCAGTTTTGCGTCGGATTAAAAAATCTAGACTCACAGGAGAACGACCATATATTGCCCGAGGCAGCGATAGACCCTTGGAGACAAGTCGGCAGGAGGACGATGTATTGGATCGCGACGCAATTTGAGTGTTCCATCGTAACTAGGAGGTCCTGAACTTACAATTAACAATCAGTTTTGCGTCGGATTAGTAAATCTAGACTCAGAGGATAACGACCATATGGTGCCCGAGGCAGCAATAGACCCTTGGAGACAAGTCGGCTGGAGGCCGATGTATTGAATCTCGACGCAATTTGAATGTTCCATCGTCATTAGGTGGCCCTGAACGTTACAATTAACTATCAGTTTTACGTCGGGTTCGAAAATCTAGACTCACAGGAGAACGATCATAAGGTGCCCGAGGCAGCAAAAGACCCTTAAAGTCAAGTCGGCAGAAGAACGATGTATTGGATCGCGACGCAATTTGAGTATTCCATCGTCATTAGAAGGCCCTGAACGTTACAATTAATAATCAGTTTTTCGTCGGATTATAAAATCTAGACTCACAGGAGAACGACCATAAATTGCCCGAGGCAGCAATAGACCCTTGGAGACAAGTCGGCTGGAGGTCGGTGTATTGTATCTCGACGCAATTTGAGTGTTCCATCGTCATTAGGAGGCCCTGAATATTACAATTAACTATCAGTTTTTCGTCGGATTCGAAAATCTAGATTCACTGGAGACTGACCATAAGGTGCCCGAGGCAGCAATATCCCCTTGGACACCAGTCCGCTGGAGGACGATGTATTGGATCGCGACGCAATTTGAATGTTCCATCGTCATTAGGAGGCCCTGAATGTTACAATTAAATATCAGTTTAGCGTCGGATTCGAAAATCTAGACTCACAGGAGACGGACCATATGGTGCCCGAGGCAGCAATATCCCCTTGGAGGTAAGTCGGCTGGTGGCCGATGTATTGAATCTCGACGCAATTTGAGTGTTCCATCGTCATTTGGAGGCCCTGAAGGCTACAATTAACTATCAGTTGTGCGTCGGATTTGAAAATCTAGACTCACAGGAGACGGATCATATGGTGCCCGAGACAGCAATATCCCGTTATATACAAGTCGGCTGGAGGACGATTTATTGAATCTCGATGCAATTTGAGTGTTCCATCGTCATTAGGAGGCCCTGAACTTACAATTAACAATCAGTTTTGCGTCGGATTAGTAAATCTAGACTCAGAGGAGAACGACCATATGGTGCCCGAGGCAGCAATAGACCCTTGGAGACAAGTCGGCTGGAGGCCGATGTATTGAATCTCGACGCAATTTGAATGTTCCATCGTCATTAGGTGGCCCTGAACGTTACAATTAACTATCAGTTTTGCGTCGGGTTCGAAAATCTAGACTCACAGGAGAACGACCATAAGGTGCTCGAGGCTGCAATAGACCCTTTCTAGACAAGTCGGCTGAAGGACGATGTATTGAATCTCGACGCAATTTGAGTGTTCCATCGTCATTAGGAGGCCCTGAACGTTGCAATTAACTATCAGTTCTGCGTCGGATTCGAAAATCTAGACTCACAGGAGAACGACCATATGGTGCCCGAGGCAGCATCAGACCATTGGAGACAAGTCGGCTAGAGTGTCCCATCGTCATTAGGATACGCTGAACGTTACAATTAACTATCAGTTTAGCGTCGGATTCGAAAATCTACTTACAGGGGAAGGTAAAAATGGTGCCCGAGACAACAATATCCCCTTGGATACAAGTCGGCTGGAGGACGATATATTGAATCTCGACGCAATTTGAGTGTTCCATCGTCATTAGGAGGCCCTGAACTTACAATTAACAATCAGTTTTTCGTCGGATTAGTAAATCTCACAGGAGAACGACCATATGGTGCCCGAGGCAGCAATAGACCCTTGGAGACAAGTCGGCTGGAGGCCGATGTATTGGATCGCGACGCAATTTGAGTGTTCCATCGTCATTAGGAGGCCCTGAACGTTACAATTAACTATCAATTTTGCGTCGGATTCGAAAATCTAGACTCACAGGAGACGGACCATATGGTGCCCGAGGCAGCAATATCCCCTTGGAGTTAAGTCGGCTGGAGGCCGATGTATTGAATCTCGACGCAATTTGAGTGTTCCATCACGACCATAAGGTGCTCGAGGCAGCAATAGACCCTTGGAGACAAGTCGGCTGGAGGCCGATGTATTGAATCTCGACGCAATTTGAATGTTCCATCGTCATTAGGTGGCCCTGAACGTTACAATTAACTATCAGTTTTGCGTCGGGTTCGAAAATCTAGACTCATAGGAGAACGATCATAAGGTGCCCGAGGCAGCAAAAGACCCTTAAAGTCAAGTCGGCAGAAGAACGATGTATTGGATCGCGACGCAATTTGAGTGTTACATCGTCATTAGAAGGCCCTGAACGTTACAATTAACTATCAGTTTTGCGTCGGATTCGAAAATCTTGACTTACTGGAGGCAGACCATAAGGTGCCCGAGGCAGCATTATCCCCTTGGAGACCAGCCGCTGGAGGACGATGTATTGAATCTCGACGCAATTTGACTGTTCCATCGTCATTAGGAGGCCCTGAGCGTTACAATTAACTATCATTTTAGCGTCGGATTCGAAAATCTACTCACAGGAGAACGACCATAAGGTGCTCGATGCTGCAATAGACCCTTTCTAGACAAGTCGGCTGAAGGACGATGTATTGAATCTCGACGCAATTTGAGTGTTCCATCGTCATTAGGTGGCCCTGAACGTTACAATTAACTATCAGTTTTGCGTCGGGTTCGAAAATCTAGACTCACAGGAGAACGATCGTAAGGTGCCCGAGGCAGCAAAAGACCCTTAAAGTCAAGTCGGCAGAAGAACGATGTATTGGATCGCGACGCAATTTGTGTATTCCATCGTTATTAGAAGGCCCTGAACGTTACAATTAACTATCAGTTTTGCGTCGGATTCAATAATCTTGACTTACTGTAGGCAGACCATAAGGTGCCCGAGGCAGCATTATCCCCTTGGAGACAAGTCGGCTGAAGGACGATGTATTGAATCTCGACGGTATTTGAGTGTTCCATCGTCATTAGGAGGCCCTGAGCGTTACAATTAACTATCATTTTAGCGTCGGATTCGAAAATCCACTAACAGGAGAAGGATCATACGGTGCCCGAGACAGCAATATCCCCTGGATACAAGTCGGCCGGAGGACGATATATTCAATCTCGGTGCAATTTGAGTGTTCCATCGTCATTAGGAGGCCCTGAACGTTACAATTAACTATCATTTTAGCGTCGGATTCGAAAATCTACTCACAGGAGAACGACCATAAGGTGCTCGATGCTGCAATAGACCCTTTCTAGACAAGTCGGCTGAAGGACGATGTATTGAATCTCGACCCAATTTGAGTGTTCCATCTTCATTGGGAGGCCCTGAACGTTGCAATTAACTATCAGGTCTGCGTCGGATTCGAAAATCTGGACTCACAGGAGAACGACCATAAGGTGCCTGAGGCAGCATTAGACCCTTGGAGACAAGTCGGCTGAAGGACGATGTATTGAATCTCGACGATATTTGAGTGTTCCATCGTCATTAGGAGGCCCTGAGCGTTACAATTAACTATCATTTTAGCGTCGGATTCGAAAATCTACTCACAGGAGAAGGATCATACGGTGCCCGAGACAGCAATATCCCCTGGATACAAGTCGGCCGGAGGACGATATATTCAATCTCGGTGCAATTTGAGTGTTCCATCGTCATTATTAGGGCCTGAACGTTACAATTAATAATCAGTTTTTCGTCGGATTAGAAAATCTAGACTCACAGGAGAACGACCTTAAATTGCTCGAGGCAGCAATAGACCCTTGGAGACAAGTCGGCTGGAGGACGATGTATTGGATCGCGACGCAATTTGAGTGTTCCATCGTAACTAGGAGGCCCTGAACTTACAATTAACAATCAGTTTTGCGTCGGATTAGTAAATCTAGACTCACAGGAGAACGACCATATGGTGCCCGAGGCAGCATCAGACCATTGGAGACAAGTCGGCTGGAGTGTTCCATCGTCATTAGGATACGCTGAACGTTACAATTAACTATCAGTTTAGCGTCGGATTCGAAAATCTACTTACAGGGGAAGGTAAAAATGGTGCCCGAGACAACAATATCCCCTTGGATACAAGTCGGCTGGAGGACGATATATTGAATCTCGACGCAATTTGAGTGTTCCATCGTCATTAGGAGGCCCTGAACTTACAATTAACAATCAGTTTTGCGTCGGATTAGTAAATCTCACAGGAGAACGACCATATGGTGCCCGAGGCAGCAATAGACCCTTGGAGACAAGTCGGCTGGAGGCCGATGTATTGGATCGCGACGCAATTTGAGTGTTCCATCGTCATTAGGAAGCCCTGAACGTTACAATTAACTATCAATTTTGCGTCGGATTCGAAAATCTAGACTCACAGGAGACGGACCATATGGTGCCCGAGGCAGCAATATCCCCTTGGAGTTATGTCGGCTGGAGGCCGATGTTTTGAATCTCGACGCAATTTGAGTGTTCCATCACGACCATAAGGTGCTCGAGGCTGCAATAGACCCTTTCTAGACAAGTCGGCTGAAGGACGATGCATTGAATCTCGACGCAATTTGAGTGTTCCATCGTCATTAGGAGGCCCTGAACGTTACAATTAAGTATCAGTTCTGCGTCGGATTCGAAAATCTAGACTCACAGGAGAACGACCATAAGGTACCCGAGGCATCAATACACCCTTGGAGACAAGTCGGCAGAAGGACGATGTATTGAATCTCGACGGTATTTGTGTGTTCCATCGTCATTAGGAGGCCCTGAACGTTACAATTAACTATCATTTTAGCGTCGGATTCGAAAATCTACTCACAGTAGAAGGATCACATGGTGCCCGAGACAGCAATATCCCCTGGATACAAGTCGGCCGGAGGACGATATATTGAATCTCGACGCAATTTGAGTGTTCCATCGTCATTAGGAGGCCCTGAAGGCTACAATTAACTATCAGTTGTGCGTCGGATTTGAAAATCTAGACTCACAGGAGACGGACCATATGGTGCCCGAGACAGCAATATCTCGTTATATACAAGTCGGCTGGAGGACGATTTATTGAATCTCGATGCAATTTGAGTGTTCCATCGTCATTAGGAGGCCCTGAACTTATAATTAACAATCAGTTTTGGGTCGGATTAGTAAATCTAGAGTCAGAGGAGAACGACCATATGGTGCCCGAGGCAGCAATAGACCCTTGGAGACAAGTCGGCTGGGGGCCGATGTATTGAATCTCGACGCAATTTGAATGTTCCATCGTCATTAGGTGGCCCTGAACGTTACAATTAACTATCAGTTTTGCGTCGGGTTCGAAAATCTAGACTCACAGGAGAACGATCATAAGGTGCCCGAGGCAGCAAAAGACCCTTAAAGTCAAGTCGGCAGAAGAACGATGTATTGGATCGCGACGCAATTTGAGTGTTCCATCGTCATTAGAAGGCCCTGAACGTTACAATTAACTGTCAGTTTTGCGTCGGATTCGAAAATCTTTACTTACTGGAGGCAGACCATAAGGTGCCCGAGGCAGCATTATCCCCCTGGAGACCAGTCCGCTGGAGGACGATGTATTGAATCTCGACGCAATTTGACTGTTCCATCGTCATTAGGAGGCCCTGAGCGTTACAATTAACTATCATTTTAGCGTCGGATTCGAAAAACTACTCACAGGAGAACGACCATAAGGTGCTCGATGCTGCAATAGACCCTTTCTAGACAAGTCGGCTGTAGGACGATGTATTGAATCTCGACGCAATTTGAGTGTTCCATCGTCATTGGGAGGCCCTGGACGTTGCAATTAACTATCAGTTCTGCGTCGGATTCGAAAATCTAGACTCACAGGAGAACGACCATAAGGTGCCTGAGGCAGCATTAGACCCTTGGAGACAAGTCGGCTGAAGGACGATGTATTGAATCTCGACGGTATTTGAGTGTTCCATCGTCATTAGGAGGCCCTGAGCGTTACAATTAACTATAATTTTAGCGTCGGATTCGAAAATCTACTCACAGGAGAAATATCATACGGTGCCCGAGACAGCAATATCCCTTGGATACAAGTCGGCCGAAGGACGATAAATTCAATCTCGGTGCAATTTGAGTGTTCCATCGTCATTATTAGGGCCTGAACGTTACAATTAATAATCAGTTTTTCGTCGGATTAGAAAATCTAGACTCACAGGAGAACGACCTTAAATTGCTCGAGGCAGCAATAGACCCTTGGAGACAAGTCGGCTGGAGGACGATGTATTGGATCGCGACGCACTTTGAGTGTTCCATCGTAACTAGGAGGCCCTGAACTTACAATTAACAATCAGTTTTGCGTCGGATTAGTAAATCTAGACTCACAGGAGAACGACCATATGGTGCCCAAGGCAGCGTCAGACCATTGGAGACAAGTCGGCTGGAGTGTTCCATCGTCATTAGGATGCGCTGAACGTTACAATTAACTATCGGTTTAGCGTCGGATTCGAAAATCTACTAACAGGGGAAGGTACAAATGGTGCCCGAGACAACAATATCCCCTTGGATACAAGTCGGCTGGAGGACGATATATTGAATCTCGACGCAATTTGAGTGTTCCATCGTCATTAGGAGGCCCTGAACTTACAATTAACAATCAGTTTTGCGTCGGATTAGTAAATCTCACAGGAGAACGACCATATGGTGCCCGAGGCAGCAATAGACCCTTGGAGACAAGTCGGCTGGAGGACTATGTTTTGGATCGCGACGCAATTTGAGTGCTCCATCGTCATTAGGAGGCCCTGAACGTTACAATTAACTATCAATTTTGCGTCGGATTCGAAAATCTAGACTCACAGGAGACGGACCATATGGTGCCCGAGGCAGCAATATCCCCTTGGAGTTAAGTCGGCTGGAGGCCGATGTATTGAATCTCGACGCAATTTGAGTGTTCCATCACGACCATAAGGTGCTCGAGGCTGCAATAGACCCTTTCTAGACAAGTCGGCTGAAGGACGATGCATTGAATCTCGACGCAATTTGAGTGTTCCATCGTCATTAGGAGGCCCTGAACGTTACAATTAAGTATCAGTTCTGCGTCGGATTCGAAAATCTAGACTCACAGGAGAACGACCATAAGGTGCCCGAGGCATCAATAGACCCTGGAGACAAGTCGGCAGAAGGACGATGTATTGAATCTCGACGGTATTTGTGTGTTCCAACGTCATTAGGAGGCCCTGAACGTTACAATTAACTATCATTTTAGCGTCGGATTCGAAAATATACTCACAGGAGAAGGATCACATGTTGCCCGAGACAGCAATATCCCCTGGATACAAGTCGGCCGGAGGACGATATATTGGATCTCGATGCAATTATAGTGTTCCATCGTCATTATTAGGCCCTGAACGTTACAATTAATAATCAGTTTTGCGTCGGATTAGAAAATCTAGACTCACAGGAGAACGACCATATAATGCCCGAGGCAGCAATAGACCCTTGGAGACAAGTCGGCTGGAGGACGATGCATTGGATCGCGACGCAATTTTAGTGTTCCATAATAACTAGGAGGCCCTGAACTTACAATTAACAATCAGTTTTGCGTCGGATTAGTAAATCTAGACCCACAGGAGATCGACCATATGGTGCCCGAGGCAACGTCAGACCATTGTAGACAAGTCGGCTGGAGGTCGATGTATTGACTCTCGACGCAATTTGAATGTTCCATCGTCATTAGGTGGCTCTGAACGTTACAATTAACTATCAGTTTTGCGTCGGGTTCGAAAATCTAGACTCACAGGAGAACGATCATAAGGTGCCCGAGGCAGCAAAAGACCCTTAAAGTCAAGTCGGCAGAAGAACGATGTATTGGATCGCGACGCAATTTGAGTGTTCGATCGTCATTAGGAGGCCCTGAACGTTACAATTAACTATCAGTTCTGCGTCGGATTCGAAAAACTAGACTCACAGGAGAACGACCATAAGGTGCCCGAGGCAGCATTAGACCCTTGGGGACAAGTCGGCTGAAGGACGATGTATTGAATCTCGACGGTATTTGACTGTTCCATCGTCATTAGGAGGCGCTGAGCGTTACAATTAACTATCAGATTCGCGTCGGATTCAAAAATCTAGACTCACAGGAGACGTACCATTTGGTGCCCGAGGCAGCAATATCTCCTTCTAGACAAGTCGGCTGGAGGACGATGTATTGTATCTCGACACAATTTGAGTGTTCCATCGTCATTAGGTGGCCCTGAACGTTACAATTAACTATCAGTTCTGCGTCGGATTCGAAAATATAGACTCACAGTAGAATGACCATAAGGTGCCCGAGGCATCAATACACCCTTGGAGACAAGTCTGCAGAAGGACGATGTATTGAATCTCGACGGTATTTGTGGGTTCCATCGTCATTAGGAGGCCCTGAACGTTACAATTAACTATCATTTTAGCGTCGGATTCGAAAATCTACTCACAGGAGAAGGATCATACGGTGCCCCACACAGCAATATCCCCTGGATACAAGTCGGCCGTAGGACGATATATTCAATCTCGGTGCAATTTGAGTGTTCCATCGTCATTATTAGGGCCTGAACGTTACAATTAATATTCAGTTTTTCGTCGGATTAGAAAATTTAGACTCACAGGAGAACGACCTTAAATTGCTCGAGGCAGCAATAGACCCTTGGAGACAAGTCGGCTGGAGGACGATGTATTGGATCGCGACGCAATTTGAGTGTTCCATCGTAACTAGGAGGCCCTGAACTTACAATTAACAATCAGTTTTGCGTCGGATTAGTAAATCTAGACTCACAGGAGAACGACCATATGGTGCCCGAGGCAGCAATATCCCCTTGGAGTTAAGTCGGCTTGAGGCCGATGTATTGAATCTCGCCGCAATTTGAGTGTTCCATCACGACCATAAGGTGCTCGAGGCTGCAATAGACCCTTTCTAGACAAGTCGGCTGAAGGACGATGCATTGAATCTCGACGCAATTTGAGTGTTCCATCGTCATTAGGAGGCCCTGAACGTTACAATTAACTATCAGTTCTGCGTCGGATTCGAAAATCTAGACTCACAGGAGAACGACCATAAGGTGCCCGAGGCATCAATAGACCCTTGGAGACAAGTCGGCAGAAGGACGATGTATTGAATCTCGACGGTATTTGTGTGTTCCAACGGCATTAGGAGGCCCTGAACGTTACAATTAACTATCATTTTAGCGTCGGATTCGAAAATATACTCACAGGCGAAGGATCACATGGTGCCCGAGACAGCAATATCCCCTGGATACAACTCGGCCGGAGGACGATATATTGAATCTCGACGCAATTATAGTGTTCCATCGTCATTATTAGGCCCTGAACGTTACAATTAATAATCAGTTTTGCGTCGGATTAGAAAATCTAGACTCACAGGAGAACGACCATATAATGCCCGAGGCAGCAATAGACCATTGGAGACAAGTCGGCTGGAGGACGATGTATTGGATCGCGACGCAATTTGAGTGTTCCATCGTAACTAGGAGGCCCTGAACTTACAATTAACAATCAGTTTTGCGTCGGATTAGTAAATCTAGACCCACAGGAGAACGACCATATGGTGCCCGAGGCAGTGTCAGACCATTGGAGACAAGTCGGCTGGAGGCCTATGTATTGAATCTCGACGCAATTTGAGTGTTCCATCGTCATTAGGATGCGCTGAACTTTACAATTAACAATCAGTTCCGCGTCGGATTCGAAAATCCCGACTCACAGGAGACGAACCACATGGAGCCCGAGGCAGCAATATCCCATTGTAGACAAGTCGGCTGGAGGTCGATGTATTGACTCTCGACGCAATTTGAATGTTCCATCGTCATTAGGTGGCCCTGAACGTTACAATTAACTATCAGTTTTGCGTCGGGTTCGAAAATCTAGACTCACAGGAGAACGATCATAAGGTGCCCGAGGCAGCAAAAGACCCTTAAAGTCAAGTCGGCAGAAGAACGATGTATTGGATCGCGACGCAATTTGAGTGTTCGATCGTCTTTAGGAGGCCCTGAACGTTACAATTAACTATCAGTTCTGCGTCGGATTCGAAAATCTAGACTCACAGGAGAACGACCATAAGGTGCCCGAGGCAGCATTAGACCCTTGGGGACAAGTCGGCTGAAGGACGATGTATTGAATCTCGACGGTATTTGACTGTTCCATCGTCATTAGGAGGCCCTGAGCGTTACAATTAACTATCAGATTCGCGTCGGATTCAAAAATCTAGACTCACAGGAGACGGACCATTTGGTGACCGAGGCAGCAATATCTCCTTCTAGACAAGTCGGCTGGAGGACGATGTATTGTATCTCGACACAATTTGAGTGTTCCATCGTCATTAGGTGGCCCTGAACGTTACAATTAACTATCAGTTTTGCGTCGGGTTCGAAAATATAGATTCACAGGGGAACGACCATATGGTGCCCGAGGCAGCAATAGACACTTGGAGACAAGTCGGCTGGAGGACGATGGATGGATTGCGACGCAATTTTAGTGTTCCATCGTCATTAGGAGGCCCTGAATATTACAATTAACTATCGGTTTTTCGTCGGATTCGAAAATCTAGACTCACTGGAGACTGACCACAAGGTGCCCGAGGCAGCATTATCCCCTTGGACACCAGTCCGCTGGAGGACGATGTATTGAATCGCGACGCAATTTGAATGTTCCATCGTCATTAGGAGGCCCTGACTTTTACAATTAAATATCAGTTTCGCGTCAGATTCGAAAATCCCGACTCACAGGAGACGGACCACATGGAGCCCAATGCAGCAATATCCCCTTGTAGACAAGTCAGCTGGAGGTCGATGTATAGACACTCAACGCAATTTGAGTGTACCATCGTCATTAGGAGGCGCTGAACGTTACAATTAACTATCATTTTTGCATCGGATTCGAAAATCTAGACACACGGGAGACGGACCAAATGGTGCCCGAGGCAGCAATATCCCCTTGGAGTTAAGTCGGCTGGAGGCCGATGTATTGGATCGCGACGCAATTTGAGTGTTCCATCGTCATTAGAAGGCCCTGAACGTTACAATTAACTATCAGTTTCGCGTCGGATTAGAAAATCTAGACTCACAGGGGAACGACCATATGGTGCCCGAGGCAGCAAAAGACCCTTGGAGACAAGTCGGCTGGAGGACGATGTATTGGATCGCGACGCAATTTGAGTGTTCCATCGTCATTAGGAGGACATGAACGTTACAATTAACTATAATTTTTGCTTCGGATTCGAAAATCTAGACTCACAGGAGAACGAACATAAGGTGGCCGAGGCTCCAATAGACCCTTGGAGACAAGTCGGCTGGAGGACGATGTATTGTATCTCGACGCAATTTGAGTGCTCTGACGTCATTAGGAGGTGCTGAACGTTACAATTCAGTATCATTTTTGCGTCGGATTCGAAAAATCTAGACTCACAGGAGAAGGTTCATATGGTGCCCGAGACAGCAATATCCCCTTGGAGACAAGTCGGCTGGAGGCCGTTGTATTGAATCTCGACGCAATTTGAGTGTTCCATCGTCATTAGGAGGCACTGAACGTTGCAATTAACTATCAGTTTAGCGTCGGATTCGAAAATCTACTCACAGGAGAAGGAACATATGGTGCCCGAGACAGCAATATCCCCTTTAAATACAAGTCGGCTGGAGGACGATATATTGAATCTCGATGCAATTTGAGTGTTCCATCGTCATTAGGAGGCCCTGAACGTTACAACTAACTGTCATTTTAGCGTCGGATTCGAAAATCTACTCATAGGAGAAGGATCAAATGGTGCCCGAGACAGCAGGATATAAGTCGGCCGGAGGTCGATATATTGAATCTCGACGCAATTTGAGTGTTCCATCGTCATTATTAGGCCCTGAACGTTACAATTAATAATGTTTTGCGTCGGATTAGAAAATCTAGACTCACAGGAGAACGACCACATATTGCCCGAGGCAGCAATAGACCCTTGGAGACAAGTCGGCTGGAGGACGATGTATCGGATCGCGACGCAATTTGAGTGTTCTATCGTCATTAGGGGGCCCTGAACGTTACAATTAACTATCAGTTTTGCGTCGGAGTCGAAAATATAGACTTAATGGAGACGGACCATAAGGTGCCCGAGGCAGCAGTATCCCCTTGGAGACCTGTCAGCTGGAGGACGATGTATTGAATCTTGACGCAATTTGAGTGTTCCATCGTCATTAGGAGGCCCTGAAGGCTACAATTAACTATCAGTTCTGCGTCGGATTCGAAAATCTAGACTCACAGGGGAACGACCATATGGTGCCCGAGGCAGCAATAGACCCTTGGAGACAATTCGGCTGGAGGACGATGTATTGTATCACGACGCAATTTGAGTGCTCTAACGTCATTAGGAGGTGCTGAACGTTACAATTCACTATCATTTTTGCGTCGGATTCGAAAATCTAGACTCACAGGAGAAGGTTCATATGGTGCCCGAGACAGCAATATCCCCTTGGAGACCAGTCGGCTGGAGGCCGTTGTATTGAATCTCGACGCAATTTGAGTGTTCCATCGTCATTAGGAGGCACTGAACGTTGCAGTTAACTATCAGTTTAGCGTCGGATTCGAAAATCTACTCACAGGAGAAGGAACATATGGTGCCCGAGACAGCAATATCCCCTTTATATACTAGTCGGCTGGAGGACGATATATTGAATCTCGATGCAATTTGAGTGTTCCATCGTCATTAGGAGGCCCTGAACGTTACAACAAACTATCATTTTAGCGTCGGATTCGAAAATCTACTCACAGGAGAAGGATCAAATGGTGCCCGAGACAGCAGGATATAAGTCGGCCGGAGGACGATATATTGAATCTCGACGCAATTTGAGTGTTCCATCGTCATTATTAGGCCCTGAACGTTACAATTAATAATGTTTTGCGTCGGATTAGAAAATCTAGACTCACAGGAGAACGACCATATATTGCCCGAGGCAGCAATAGACCCTTGGAGACAAGTCGGCTGGAGGACGATGTATCGGATCGCGACGCAATTTGAGTGTTCCAACGTCATTAGGAGGCCCTGAACGTTACAATTTACTATCAGTTTTGCGTCGGAGTCGAAAATATAGACTAACTGGAGACGGACCATAAGGTGCCCGAGGCAGCAATATCCCCTTGGAGACCTGTCAGCTGGAGGACGATGTATTGAATCTTGACGCAATTTGAGTGTTCCATCGTCATTAGGAGGCCCTGAAGGCTACAATTAACTATCAGTTGTGCGTCGGATTTGAAAATCTAAACTCACAGGAGATGGACCATATGGTGCCCGAGACAGCAATATCCCGTTATATACAAGTCAGCTGGAGGTCGATGTATTGAATCTTGACGCAATTTGAGTGTTCCATCGTCATTAGGAGGCCCTGAAGGCTACAATTAACTATCAGTTCTGCGTCGGATTCGAAAATCTAGACTCACAGGAGACGGACCATATGGTGCCCGAGGCAGCAATATACCCTTGGAGGTAAGTCGGCTGGTGGCCGATGTATTGAATCTCGACGCAATTTGAATGTTCCATCGTCATTAGGTGGCCCTGAACGTTACAATTAACTATCAGTTTTGCGTCGGGTTCGAGAATCTAGACTCACAGGAGAACGATCATAAGGTGCCCGAGGCAGCAAAAGACCCTTAAAGTTAAGTCGGCAGAAGAACGATGTATTGGATCGCGACGCAATTTGAGTATTCCATCGTCATTAGAAGGCCCTGAACGTTACAATTAACTATCAGTTTTGCGTCGGATTCGAAAATCTTGACTTACTGGAGGCAGACCATAAGGTGCCCGAGGCAGCATTATCCCCTTGGAGACCAGTCCGCTGGAGGACGATGAATTGAATCTCGACGCAATTTGACTGTTCCATCGTCATTAGGAGGCCCTGAGCGTTACAATTAACTATCATTTTAGCGTCGGATTCGAAAATCTACTCACAGGAGAACGACCATAAGGTGCTCGAGGCTGCAATAGACCCTTTCTAGACAAGTCGGCTGAAGGACGATGTATTGAATCTCGACGCAATTTGAGTGTTCCATCGTCATTAGGAGGCCCTGAACGTTGCAATTAACTATCAGTTCTGCGTCTGATTCGAAAATCTAGACTTACAGGAGAACGACCACAAGGTGCCTGAGGCAGCATTAGACCCTTGGAGACAAGTCGGCTGAAGGACCATGTATTGAATCTCGACGCAATTTGAGTGTTCCATCACGACCATAAGGTGCTCGAGGCTGCAATAGACCCTTTCTAGCCAAGTCGGCTGAAGGACGATGCGTTGAATATCGATGCAATTTGAGTGTTCCATCGTCATTAGGAGACCCTGGACGTTACAATTAAGTATCAGTTCTGCGTCGGATTCGAAAATCTAGACTCACAGGAGAACGACCATAAGGTGCCCGAGGCATCAATAGACCCTTGGAGACAAGTCGACAGAAGGACGATGTATTGAATCTCGACGGTATTTGTGTGTTCCATCGTCATTAGGAGGCCCTGAACGTTACAATTAACTATCATTTTAGCGTCGGATTCGAAAATCTACTCACAGGAGAAGGATCACATGGTGCCCGAGACAGCAATATCCCCTGGATACAAGTCGGCCGGAGGACGATATATTGAATCTCGACGCAATTATAGTGTTCCATCGTCATTATTAGGCCCTGAACGTTACAATTAATAATCAGTTTTGCGTCGGATTAGAAAATCTAGACTCACAGGAGAACTACCATATATTGCCCGAGGCAGCAATAGACCCTTGGAGACAAGTCGGCTGGAGGACGATGTATTGGATCGCGACGCAATTTGAGTGTTCCATGTAACTAGGAGGCCCTGAACTTACAATTAACAATCAGTTTTGCGTCGGGTTCGAAAATATAGACTCACAGGGGAACGACCATATGGTGCCCGAGGCAGCAATAGACACTTGGAGACAAGTCGGCTGAAGACGATGTATTGAATCTCGACGGTATTTGACTGTTCCATCCTCATTAGGAGGCCCTGAGCGTTACAATTAACTATCAGTTTCGCGTCGGATTCAAAAATCTAGACTCACAGGAGGCGGACCATTTGGTGCCCGAGGCAGCAATATCTGCTTCTAGACAAGTCGGCTGGAGGACGATGTATTGTATCTCGCCACAATTTGAGTGTTCCATCCTCATTAGGAGGCCCTGAACGTTACAATTAACTATCAGTTCTGCGTCGGGTTCGAAAATATAGACTCACAGGGGAAGGACCATATGTTGCCCGAGGCAGCAATAGACACTTGGAGACAAGTCGGCTGGAGGACGATGGATGGATTGCGACGCAATTTTAGTGTTCCATCGTCATTAGGACGCCCTGAATATTACAATTAACTATCGGTTTTTCGTCGGATTCGAAAATCTAGACTCACTCTAGACTGACCACAAGGTGCCCGAGGCAGCAATATCCCCTTGGACACCAGTCCGCTGGAGGACGATGTATTGAATCGCGATGCAATTTGAATGTTCCATCGTCATTTGGAGGCCCTGAATTTTACAATTAAATATCAGTTTCGCGTCAGATTCGAAATTCCCGACTCACAGGAGACGGACCACATGGAGCCCGATGCAGCAATATCCCCTTGTAGACAAGTCAGCTGGAGGTCGATGTATAGACACTCAACGCAATTTGAGTGTTCCATCGTCATTAGGAGGCGCTGAACGTTACAATTAACTATCATTTTTGCGTCGGATTCGAAAATCTAGACTCACGGGAGACGGACCATATGGTGCCCGAGGCAGCAATATCCCCTTGGAGTTAAGTCGGCTGGAGGCCGATGTATTGGATCGCGACGCAATTTGAGTGTTCCATCGTCATTTGAAGGCCCTGAACGTTACGATTAACTATCAGTTTCGCGTCGGATTAGAAAATCTACTCACAGGAGAAGGAACATATGGTGCCCGAGACAGCAATATCCCCTTTATATACAAGTCGGCTGGAGGACGATATATTGATTCTCGATGCAATTTGAGTGTTCCATCGTCATTAGGAGGCCCTGAACGTTACAACTAACTGTCATTTTAGCGTCGGATTCGAAAATCTACTCACAGGAGAAGGATCAAATGGTGCCCGAGACAGCAGGATATAAGTCGGCCGGAGGACGATATATTGAATCTCGACGCAATTTGAGTGTTCCATCGTCATTATTAGGCCCTGAACGTTACAATTAATAATGTTTTGCGTCGGATTAGAAAATCTAGACTCACAGGAGAACGACCATATATTGCCCGAGGCAGCAATAGACCCTTGGAGACAAGTCGGCTGGAGGACGATGTATCGGATCGCGACGCAATTTGAGTGTTCCATCGTCATTAGGAGGCCCTGAACGTTACAATTAACTATCAGTTTTGCGTCGGAGTCGAAATTATAGACTTACTGGAGACGGACCATAAGGTGCCCGAGGCAGCAATATCCCCTTGGAGACCTGTCAGCTGGAGGACGATGTATTGAATCTTGACGCAATTTGAGTGTTCCATCGTCATTAGGAGGCCCTGAAGGCTACAATTAACTATCAGTTTTGCGTAGGATTCGAAAATCTAGACTCACAGGTGAACGACCATATGGTGCTCGAAGCAGCAATAGAGCCTTGGAGACAAGTCGGCTGGAGGCTGTTGTATTGAATCTCTACGCAATTTGAATGTTCCATCGTTATTAGGAGGCCCTGAACGTTACAATTAACTATCAGTTTTGCGTCGGGTTCGAAAATCTAGACTCACAGGAGAACGATCATAAGGTGCCCGAGGCAGCAAAAGACCCAGAAGAACGATGTATTGGATCGCGACGCAATTTGAGTATTCCATCGTCATTAGAAGGCCCTGAACGTTACAATTAACTATCAGTTTTGCGTCGGATTCGAAAATCTTGACTTACTGGAGGCAGACCATAAGGTGCCCGAGGCAGCATTATCCCCTTGGAGACCAGTCCGCTGGAGGACGATGTATTGAATCTCGACGCAATTTGACTGTTCCATCGTCATTAGGAGGCCCTGAGCGTTACAATTAACTAACATTTTAGCGTCGGATTCGAAAATCTACTCACAGGAGAACGACCATGAGGTGCTCGAGGCTGCAATTGACCCTTTCTAGACAAGTCGGCTGAAGGACGATGTACTGAATCTCGACGCAATTTGAGTGTTCCATCGTCATTAGGAGGCCCTGAACGTTACAATTAACTATCAATTTTGTGTCGGATTCGAAAATCTAGACTCACAGGAGACGGACCATAAGGTGCCCGAGGCAGCAATATCCCCTTGGAGTTAAGTCGGCTTGAGGCCGATGTATTGAATCTCGACGCAATTTGAGTGTTCCATCGTCATTAGGAGGCCCTGAACGTTACAATTAACTATCAATTTTGTGTCGGATTCGAAAATCTAGACTCACAGGAGACGGACCATATGGTGCCCGAGGCAGCAATATCCCATTGGAGTTAAGTCGGCTGGAGGCCGATGTTTTGAATCTCGACGCAATTTGAGTGTTCCATCGTCATTAGGAGGCACTGAACGTTGCAATTAACTATCAGTTTAGCGTCGGATTCGAAAATCTACTCACAGGAGAAGGAACATATGGTGCCCGAGACAGCAATATCCCCTTTATATACAAGTCGTCTGGAGGACGATATATTGAAGCTCGATGCAATTTGAGTGTTCCATCGTCATTAGGAGGCCCTGAACGTTACAACTAACTATCATTTTAGCGTCGGATTCGAAAATCTACTCACAGGAGAAGGATAAAATGGTGCCCGAGACAGCAGGATATAAGTCGGCCGGAGGATGATATATTGAATCTCGACGCAATTTGAGTGTTCCATCGTCATTATTAGGCCCTGAACGTTACAATTAATAATGTTTTGCGTCGGATTAGAAAATCTAGACTCACAGGAGAACGACCATATATTGCCCGAGGCAGCAATAGACCCTTGGAGACAAGTCGGCTGGAGGACGATGTATCGGATCGCGACGCAATTTGAGT
This sequence comes from Schistocerca serialis cubense, assembly GCF_023864345.2. Lineage (NCBI taxonomy): Eukaryota > Metazoa > Arthropoda > Insecta > Orthoptera > Acrididae > Schistocerca > Schistocerca serialis. The sequence continues at coordinate 642,003,700 of NC_064644.1, forward strand.
GTTCCATCGTCATTAGGAGGCCCTGAACGTTACAATTAACCATCAGTTTTGCGTCGGAGTCGAAAATATAGACTTACTGGAGACGGACCATAAGGTGCCCGAGGCAGCAATATCCCCTTGGGGACCTGTCAGCTGGAGGACGATGTATTGAATCTTGACGCAATTTGAGTGTTCCATCGTCATTAGGAGGCCCTGAACGTTACAATTAACTATCAGTTTTGCTTCGGATTAGAAAAATCTACACTCACAGGAGAACGACCATAAGGTGCTCGAGGCTGCAATAGACCCTTTCTAGACTAGTCGGCTGAAGGACAATGTGTTGAAACTCGACGCAATTTGAGTGTTCCATCGTCATTAGGAGGCCCTGAACGTTGCAATTAACTATCAGTTCTGCGTCGGATTCGAAGATCTAGATTCACAGGAGGCGACCATAAGGTGCCCGAGGCAGCATTAGACCCTTGGAGACAAGTCGGCTGAAGGACGATGTATTGAATCACGACGGTATTTGAGTGTTCCATCGTCATTAGGAGGCCCTGAGCGTTACAATTAACGATCAGTTTAGCGTCGGATTCGAAAATCTACTCACAGGAGAAGGATCATATGGTGTCCGAGACAGCAATATCCCCTGGATACAAGTCGGCCGGAGGACGATAAATTCAATCTCGATGCAATTTGAGTGTTCCATCGTCATTATTAGGCCCTGAACGTTACAATTAATAATCAGTTTTTCGTCGGATTAGAAAATCTAGACTCACAGGAGAACGACCATAAATTCCCCCAGGCAGCAATAGACCCTTGGAGACAAGTCGGCTGGAGGTCGATGTATTGGATCGCGACGCAATTTGAGTGTTCCATCGTAACTAGGAGGCCCTGAACTTACAATTAACAATCAGTTTTGCGTCGGATTAGTAAATCTAGACTCACAGGAGAACGAACATATGGTGCCCGAGGCAGCAATAGACCCTTGGAGATAAGTCGGCTGGAGGACGATGGATGGATTGCGACGCAATTTGAGTGTTCCATCGTCATTAGGAGGCCCTGAACTTACAATTAACAATCAGTTTTGCCTCGGATTAGTAAACCTCACAGGAGAACGACCATATGGTGCCCGAGGCAGCAATAGATCCTTGGAGACAAATCGGCTGGAGGCCGATGTATTGAATCTCGACGCAATTTGAATGTTCCATCGTCATTAGGTGGGCCTGAACGTTACAATTAACTATCAGTTTTGCGTCGGATTCGAAAATCTAGACTCAGAGGAGAACGACCATAAGGTGTCGAGGCAGCAATAGACCCATGGAGGCAAGTCGGCTGAAGGACGATGTATTGAATCTCGACGCAATTTGAGTGTTCCATCGTCATTAGGAGTCCCTGAACGTTACAATTAACTATCATTTTAGCGTCGGATTCGAAAATCTACTCACAGGAGAAGGATCACATGGTGCCCGAGACAGCAATATCCCCTGGATACAAGTAGGCCGGAGGACGATATATTGAATCTCGACGCAATTATAGTGTTCCATCGTCATTATTAGGCCCTGAACGTTACAATTAATAATCAGTTTTGCGTCGGATTAAAAAATCTAGACTCACAGGAGACCGACCATATGGTGCCCGAGGCAGCGTCAGACCATTGGAGATAAGTCGGCTGGAGGCCTATGTATTGAATCTCGACGCAATTTGAGTGTTCCATCGTCATTAGGATGCGCTGAACTTTACAATTAACTATCAGTTCCGCGTCGGATTTGAAAATCCCGATTCATAGGAGACGAACCACATGGAGCCCGAGGCAGTAATATCCCCTTGTAGACAAGTCGGCTGGAGGTCGATGTATTGACTCTCGACGCAATTTGAGTGATCCATCGTCATTAGGAGGCGCTGAACGTTACAATTAACTATCAGTTTTTCGTCGGATTCGAAAATCTACTCACAGGAGAAGGATCATACGGTGCCCGAGACAGCAATATCCCCTGGATACAAGTCGGCCGGAGGACGATATATTTAATCTCGGTGCAATTTGAGTGTTCCATCGTCATTATTAGGCCCTGAACGTTACAATTAATAATCAGTTTTTCGTCGGATTAGAAAATCTAGACTCACAGGAGAACGACCATAAATTGCCCGAGGCAGCAATAGACCCTTGGAGACAAGTCGGCTGGAGGACGATGCATTGGATCGCGACGCAATTTGAGTGTTCCATCGTAACTAGGAGGCCCTGAACTTACAATTAACAATCAGTTTTGGGTCGGATTAGTAAATCTAGACTCACAGGAGAACGAACATATGGTGCCCGAGGCAGCAATAGACCCTTGGAGATAAGTCGGCTGGAGGACGATGGATGGATTGCGACGCAATTTGAGTGTTCCATCGTCATTAGGAGGCCCTGAACGTTACAATTAACTATCAGTTTTTCGTTGGATTCGAAAATCTAGACTCACTGGAGACTGACCATAAGGTGCCCGAGGCAGCAATATCCCCCTTGGACACGAGTCCGCTGGAGGACGATGTATTGAATCGCGACGCAATTTGAATGTTCCATCGTCATTAGGAGGCCCTGAATGTTACAATTAAATATCTGTTTCGCGTCAGATTCGAAAATCCCGACTCACAGGAGACGGACCACATGGAGCCCGATGCAGCAATATCCCCTAGTAGACAAGTCGGCTGGAGGTCGATGTATTGACACTCGACGCAATTTGAGTGTTCCATCGTCATTAGGAGGCGCTGAACGTTACAATTAACTATCATTTTTGCGTCGGACTCGAAAATCTAGACTCACAGGAGAACGACCATAAGGTGCCTAGGCAGCATTAGACCCTTGGAGACAAGTCGGCTGAAGGACGATGTATTGAATCTCGACGGTATTTCAGTGTTCCATCGTCATTAGGAGGCCCTGAGCGTTACAATTAACTATCATTTTAGCGTCGGATTCGAAAATCTAGACTCACAGGAGAACGACCATAAGGTGCCCGAGGTACCAATATCCCCTTGGAGTTAAGTCGGCTGGAGGCCGATGTATTGAATCTCGACGCAATTTGAGTGTTCCATCGTCATTAGGAGGCCCTGAACGTTACAATTACCTATCAGTTTTGCGTCGGATTAGAAAATCTAGACTCACAGGAGAATGACCATAAGGTGCTCGAGGCTGCAATAGACCCTTTTTAGACAAGTCGGCTGAAGGACGATCTATTGAATCTCGACGCAATTTGAGTGTTCCATCGTCATTAGGAGGCCCTGAACGTTGCAATTAACTATCAGTTCTGCGTCGGATTCGAAAATCTAGACTCACAGGAGACGACCATAAGGTGCCCGAGGCAGCATTGGACCCTTGGAGACAAGTCGGCTGAAGGACGATGTATTGAATCTCGACGGTATTTGAGTGTTCCATCGTCATTAGGAGGCCCTGAGCGTTACAATTAACTATCAGTTTAGCGTCGGATTCGAAAATCTACTCACAGGAGAAGGATCATATGGTGCCCGAGACAGCAATATCCCCTGGATACAAGTCGGCCGGAGGACGATATATTCAACTCGATGCAATTTGAGTGTTCCATCGTCATTAGGAGGCCCTGAACGTTACAATTCACTATCAGTTTTTCGTCGGATTCGAAAATCTAGACTCACCGGAGACTGACCATAAGGTGGCCGAGGCAGCAATATCCCCTTGGACACCAGTCCGCTGGAGGACGATGTATTGAATCGCGACGCAATTTGAATGTTCCATCGTCATTAGGAGGCCCTGAATGTTACAATTAAATATCAGTTTCGCGTCAGATTCGAAAATCCCGACTCACAGGAGACGGACCACTTGGTGCCCGATGCAGCAATATCCCCTAGTAGACAAGACGGCTGGAGGTCGATGTATTGACACTCGACGCAATTTGAGTGTTCCATCGTCATTAGGGGGCGCTGAACGTTACAATTAACTATCATTTTTGCGTCGGATTCGAAAATCTAGACTCACAGGAGACGGACCATATGGTGCCCGAGGTAGCAATATCCCCTTGGAGTTAAGTCGGCTGGAGGCCGATGTATTGAATCTCGACGCAATTTGAGTGTTCCATCGTCATTAGGAGGCCCTGAAGGCTACAATTAACTATCAGTTGTGCGTCGGATTTGAAAATCTAGACTCACAGGAGACGGACCATATGGTGCCCGAGACAGCAATATCCCGTTATATACAAGTCGGCTGGAGGACGAAATATTGAATCTCGATGCAGTTTGAGTGTTCCATCGTCATTAGGAGGCCCTGAACGTTACAATTAACTATCAGTTTTGCGTCGGATTAGAAAATCTAGACTCACAGGAGAACGACCATAAGGTGCTCGAGGCTGCAATAGACCCTTTCTAGACAAGTCGGCTGAAGGACGATGTATTGAATCTCGACGCAATTTGAGTGTTCCATCGTCATTAGGATGCGCTAAACTTTACAATTAACTATCAGTTCCGCGTCGGATTTGAAAATCCCGACTCACAGGAGACGAACCACATGGAGCCCGAGGCAGTAATATCCCCTTGTAGACAAGTCGGCTGGAGGTCGATGTATTGACTCTCGACGCAATTTGAGTGTTCCATCGTCATTAGGAGGCGCTGAACGTTGCAATTAACTATCAGTACTGCGTCGGATTCGAAAATCTAGACTCACAGGAGAACGACCATAAGGTGCCTGAGGCAGCATTAGACCCTTGGAGACAAGTCGGCTGAAGGACGATGTATTGAATCTCGACGGTATTTGAGTGTTCCATCGTCATTAGGAGGCCCTGAGCGTTACAATTAACTATCATTTTAGCGTCGGATTCGAAAATCTACTCACAGGAGAAGGATCATACGGTGCCCGAGACAGCAATATCCCCTGGATACAAGTCGGCCGGAGGACGATATATTTAATCTCGGTGCAATTTGAGTGTTCCATCGTCATTATTAGGCCCTGAACGTTACAATTAATGATCAGTTTTTCGTCGGATTAGAAAATCTAGACTCACAGGAGAACGACCATAAATTGCCCGAGGCAGCAATAGACCCTTGGAGACAAGTCGGCTGGAGGACGATGCATTGGATCGCGACGCAATTTGAGTGTTCCATCGTAACTAGGAGGCCCTGAACTTACAATTAACAATCAGTTTTGCGTCGGATTAGTAAATCTAGACTCACAGGAGAACGAACATATGGTGCCCGAGGCAGCAATAGACCCTTGGAGATAAGTCGGCTGGAGGACGATGGATGGATTGCGACGCAATTTGAGTGTTCCATCGTCATTAGGAGGCCCTGAACGTTACAATTAACTATCAGTTTTTCGTTGGATTCGAAAATCTAGACTCACTGGAGACTGACCATAAGGTGCCCGAGGCAGCAATATCCCCCTTGGACACCAGTCCGCTGGAGGACGATGTATTGAATCGCGACGCAATTTGAATGTTCCATCGTCATTAGGAGGCCCTGAATGTTACAATTAAATATCTGTTTCGCGTCAGATTCGAAAATCCCGACTCACAGGAGACGGACCACATGGAGCCCGATGCAGCAATATCCCCTAGTAGACAAGTCGGCTGGAGGTCGATGTATTGACACTCGACGCAATTTGAGTGTTCCATCGTCATTAGGAGGCGCTGAACGTTACAATTAACTATCATTTTTGCGTCGGACTCGAAAATCTAGACTCACAGGAGAACGACCATAAGGTGCCTAGGCAGCAATAGACCCTTGGAGACAAGTCGGCTGAAGGACGATGTATTGAATCTCGACGCAATTTGAGTGTTCCATCGTCATTAGGATGCGCTAAACTTTACAATTAACTATCAGTTCCGCGTCGGATTTGAAAATCCCGACTCACAGGAGACGAACCACATGGAGCCCGAGGCAGTAATATCCCCTTGTAGACAAGTCGGCTGGAGGTCGATGTATTGACTCTCGACGCAATTTGAGTGTTCCATCGTCATTAGGAGGCGCTGAACGTTACAATTAACTATCATTTTTGCGTCGGATTCGAAAATCTAGACTCACAGGAGACGGACGAAATGGTGCCCGAGGCAGCAATATCCCCTTGGAGGTAAGTCGGCTGGTGGCCGATGTATTGAATCTCGACGCAATTTGAGTGTTCCATCGTCATTACGAGGCCCTGAGCGTTCCAATTAACTATCATTTTAGCGTCGGATTCGAAAATCTACTCACAGGAGAAGGATCATACGGTGCCCGAGACAGCAATATACCCTGGATACAAGTCGGCCGGAGGTCGATATATTCAATCTCGGTGCAATTTGAATGTTCCATCGTCATTATTCATTATTAGGGCCTGAACGTCACAATTAATAATCAGTTTTTCGTCGGATTAGAAAATCTAGACTCACAGGAGAACGACCTTAAATTGCGCGAGGCAGCAATAGACCCTTGGAGACAAGTCGGCTGGAGGACGATGTATTGGATCGCGACGCAATTTGAGTGTTCCATCGTAACTAGGAGGCCCTGAACTTACAATTAACAATCAGTTTTGCGTCGGATTGGTAAATCTAGACTCACAGGAGAACGGCCATAAGGTGCCTGAGGCAGCATTAGACCCTTGGAGACAAGTCGGCTGAAGGACGATGTATTGAATCTCGACGGTATTTCAGTGTTCCATCGTCATTAGGAGGCCCTGAGCGTTACAATTAACTATCATTTTAGCGTCGGATTCGAAAATCTAGACTCACAGGAGAACGACCATAAGGTGCTCGAGGTACCAATATCCGCTTGGAGTTAAGTCGGCTGGAGGCCGATGTATTGAATCTCGACGCAATTTGAGTGTTCCATCGTCATTAGGAGGCCCTGAAGGCTACAATTAACTATCAGTTGTGCGTCGGATTTGAAAATCTAGACTCACAGGAGACGGACCATATGGTGCCCGAGACAGCAATATCCCGTTATATACAAGTCGGCTGGAGGACGAAATATTGAATCTCGATGCAATTTGAGTGTTCCATCGTCATTAGGAGGCCCTGAATGTTACAATTAAATATCAGTTTCGCGTCAGATTCGAAAATCCCGACTCACAGGAGACGGACCACTTGGTGCCCGATGCAGCAATATCCCCTAGTAGACAAGTCGGCTGGAGGTCGATGTATTGACACTCGACGCAATTTGAGTGTTCCATCGTCATTAGGGGGCGCTGAACGTTACAATTAACTATCATTTTTGCGTCGGATTCGAAAATCTAGACTCACAGGAGACGGACCATATGGTGCCCGAGGTAACAATATCCCCTTGGAGTTAAGTCGGCTGGAGGCCGATGTATTGAATCTCGACGCAATTTGAGTGTTCCATCGTCATTAGGAGGCCCTGAAGGCTACAATTAACTATCAGTTGTGCGTCGGATTTGAAAATCTAGACTCACAGGAGACGGACCATATGGTGCCCGAGACAGCAATATCCCGTTATATACAAGTCGGCTGGAGGACGAAATATTGAATCTCGATGCAATTTGAGTGTTCCATCGTCATTAGGAGGCCCTGAACGTTACAATTAACTATCAGTTTTGCGTCGGATTAGAAAATCTAGACTCACAGGAGAACGACCATAAGGTGCTCGAGGCTGCAATAGTCCCTTTCTAGACAAGTCGGCTGAAGGACGATGTATTGAATCTCGACGCAATTTGAGTGTTCCATCGTCATTAGGAGGCCCTGAACGTTGCAATTAACTATCAGTACTGCGTCGGATTCGAAAATCTAGACTCACAGGAGAACGACCATAAGGTGCCTGAGGCAGCATTAGACCCTTGGAGACAAGTCGGCTGAAGGACGATGTATTGAATCTCGACGGTATTTGAGTGTTCCATCGTCATTAGGAGGCCCTGAGCGTTACAATTAACTATCATTTTAGCGTCGGATTCGAAAATCTACTCACAGGAGAAGGATCATACGGTGCCCGAGACAGCAATATCCCCTGGATACAAGTCGGCCGGAGGACGATATATTTAATCTCGGTGCAATTTGAGTGTTCCATCGTCATTATTAGGCCCTGAACGTTACAATTAATAATCAGTTTTTCGTCGGATTAGAAAATCTAGACTCACAGGAGAACGACCATAAATTGCCCGAGGTAGCAATAGACCCTTGGAGACAAATCGGCTGGAGGACGATGCATTGGATCGCGACGCAATTTGAGTGTTCCATCGTAACTAGGAGGCCCTGAACTTACAATTAACAATCAGTTTTGCGTCGGATTAGTAAATCTAGACTCACAGGAGAACGAACATATGGTGCCCGAGGCAGCAATAGACCCTTGGAGATAAGTCGGCTGGAGGACGATGGATGGATTGCGACGCAATTTGAGTGTTCCATCGTCATTAGGAGGCCTGAACGTTACAATTAACTATCAGTTTTTCGTCGGATTCGAAAATCTAGACTCACTGGAGACTGACCATAAGGTGCCCGAGGCAGCAATATCCCCTTGGACACCAGTCCGCTGGAGGACGATGTATTGAATCACGACGCAATTTGAATGTTCCATCGTCATTAGGAGGCCCTGAATGTTACAATTAAATATCAGTTTCGCGTCAGAGTCGAAAATCCCGACTCACAGGAGACGGACCACATGGAGCCCGATGCAGCAAAATCCCCTAGTAGACAAGTCGGCTGGAGGTCGATGTATTGACACTCGACGCAATTTGAGTGTTCCATCGTCATTAGGTGGCGCTGAACGTTACAATTAACTATCATTTTTGCGTCGGATTCGAAAATCTAGACTCACAGGAGACGGACCCGAGGTAGCAATATCCCCTTGGAGTTAAGTCGCCTGGAGGCCGATGTATTGAATCTCGACGCAATTTGAGTGTTCCATCGTCATTAGGAGGCCCTGAAGGCTACAATTAGCTATCAGTTGTGCGTCGGATATGAAAATCTAGACTCACAGGAGACGGGCCATATGGTGCCCGAGACAGCAATATCCCGTTATATACAAGTCGGCTGGAGGACGATATATTGAATCTCGATGCAATTTGATTGTTCCATCGTCATTAGGAGGCCCTGAACGTTGCAATTAACTATCAGTTCTGCGTCGGATTCGAAAATCTAGACTCACAGGAGAACGACCATAAGGTGCTCGAGGCTGCAATAGTCCCTTTCTAGACAAGTCGGCTGAAGGACGATGTATTGAATCTCGACGCAATTTGAGTGATCCATCGTCATTAGGAGGCCCTGAAAGTTGCAATTAACTATCAGTTCTGCGTCGGATTCGAAAATCTAGACTCACAGGAGAACGACCATAAGGTGCCTGAGGCAGCATTAGACCCTTGGAGACAAGTCGGCTGAAGGACGATGTATTGAATCTCGACGGTATTTCAGTGTTCCATCGTCATTAGGAGGCCCTGAGCGTTACAATTAACTATCATTTTAGCGTCGGATTCGAAAATCTACTAACAGGAGAAGGATCATACGGTGCCCGAGACAGCAATATCCCCTGGATACAAGTCGGCCGGAGGACGATATATTCAATCTCGGTGCAATTTGAGTGTTCCATCGTCATTAGGAGGCCCTGAACGTTACAATTAACTATCAGTTTTGCGTCGGGTTAGAAAATCTAGACTCACAGGAGAACGACCATAAGGGCTCGAGGCTGCAATAGACCCATTCTAGACAAGTCGGCTGAAGAACGATGTATTGAATCTCGACGCAATTTGAGTGTTCCATCGTCATTAGGAGGCCCTGAACGTTGCAATTAACTATCAGTTCTGCGTCGGATTCGAAAATCTAGACTCACAGGAGATCGACCACAAGGTGCCTGAGGCAGCATTAGACCCTTGGAGACAAGTCGGCTGAAGGACGATGTATTGGATCGCGACGCAATTTGAGTGTTCCATCGTAACTAGGAGGCCCTGAACTTACAATTAACAATCAGTTTTGCGTCGGATTAGTTAATCTAGACCCACAGGAGAACGACCATATGGTGCCCGAGGCAGCGTCAGACCATTGGAGACAAGTCGGCTGGAGGCCTATGTATTGAATCTCGACGCAATTTGAGTGTTCCATCGTCATTAGGATACGCTGAACTTTACAATTAACTATCAGTTCCGCGTCGGATTCGAAAATCCCGACTCACAGGAGACGAACCACATGGAGCCCGAGGGAGCAATATCCTCTTGTAGACAAGTCGGCTGGAGGTCGATGTATTGACTCTCGACGCAATTTGAATGTTCCATCTTCATTAGGTGGCCCTGAACGTTACAATTAACTATCAGTTTTGCGTCGGGTTCGAAAATCTAGACTCACAGGAGAACGATCATAAGGTGCCCGAGGCAGCAAAAGACCCTTAAAGTCAAGTCGGCCGGAGGACGATATATTCAATCTCGGTGCAATTTGAGTGTTCCATCGTCATTAGGAGGCCCTGAACGTTACAATTAACTATCAGTTTTGCGTCGGATTAGAAAATCTAGACACACAGGAGAACGACCATAAGGTGCTCGAGGCTGCAATAGACCCTTTCTAGACAAGTCGGCTGACGGACGATGTATTGAATCTCGACGCAATTTGAGTGTTCCATCGTCATTAGGAGGCCCTGAACGTTGCAATTAAATATCAGTTCTGCGTCGGATTCGAAAATATAGACTCACAGGGGAACGACCATATGGTGCCCGAGGCAGCAATAGACACTTGGAGACAAGTCGGCTGGAGGACGATGGATGGATTGCGACGCAATTTTAGTGTTCCATCGTCATTAGGAGGCCCTGAATATTACAATTAACTAACGGTTTTTCGTCGGATTCGAAAATCTAGACTCACTGGAGACTGACCACAAGGTACCCGAGGCAGCAATATCCCCTTGGACACCAGTCCGCTGGAGGACGATGTATTGAATCGCGACGCAATTTGAATGTTCCATCGTCATTAGGAGGCCCTGAATTTTACAATTAAATATCAGTTTCGCGTCAGATTCGAAATTCCCGACTCACAGGAGACGGACCACATGGAGCCCGATGCGGCAATATCCCCTTGTAGACAAGTCAGCTGGAGGACGATGTATAGACACTCGACGCAATTTGAGTGTTCCATCGTCATTAGGAGGACATGAACGTTACAATTAACTATAATTTTTGCTTCGGATTCGAAAATCTAGACTCACAGGAGAACGAACATAAGGTGCCCGAGGCTCCAATAGACCCTTGGAGACAAGTCGGCTGGAGGACGATGTATTGAATCTCGACGCAATTTGAGTGTTCCATCGTCATTAGGAGGCCCTGAACGTTACAATTAACTATCAGTTTTGCGTCGGATTAGAAAATCTAGACTCACAGGAGAACGACCATAAGGTGCTCGAGGCTGCAATAGACCCTTTCTAGACAAGTCGGCTGAAGGACGATGTATTGAATCTCGACGCAATTTGAGTGTTCCATCGTCATTAGGAGGCCCTGAACGTTGCAATTAACTATCAGTTCTGCGTCGGATTCGAAAATCTAGACTCACAGGAGACGACCATAAGGTGCCCGAGGCAGCATTGGACCCTTGGAGACAAGTCGGCTGAAGGACGATGTATTGAATCTCGACGGTATTTGAGTGTTCCATCGTCATTAGGAGGCCCTGAGCGTTACAATTAACTATCAGTTTAGCGTCGGATTCGAAAATCTACTCACAGGAGAAGGATCATATGGTGCCCGAGACAGCAATATCCCCTGGATACAAGTCGGCCGGAGGACGATATATTCAACTCGATGCAATTTGAGTGTTCCATCGTCATTAGGAGGCCCTGAACGTTACAATTAACTATCAGTTTTTCGTCGGATTCGAAAATCTAGACTCACCGGAGACTGACCATAAGGTGGCCGAGGCAGCAATATCCCCTTGGACACCAGTCCGCTGGAGGACGATGTATTGAATCGCGACGCAATTTGAATGTTCCATCGTCATTAGGAGGCCCTGAATGTTACAATTAAATATCAGTTTCGCGTCAGATTCGAAAATCCCGACTCACAGGAGACGGACCACTTGGTGCCCGATGCAGCAATATCCCCTATTAGACAAGTCGGCTGGAGGTCGATGTATTGACACTCGACGCAATTTGAGTGTTCCATCGTCATTAGGGGGCGCTGAACGTTACAATTAACTATCATTTTTGCGTCGGATTCGAAAATCTAGACTCACAGGAGACGGACCATATGGTGCCCGAGGTAACAATATCCCCTTGGAGTTAAGTCGGCTGGAGGCCGATGTATTGAATCTCGACGCAATTTGAGTGTTCCATCGTCATTAGGAGGCCCTGAAGGCTACAATTAACTATCAGTTGTGCGTCGGATTTGAAAATCTAGACTCACAGGAGACGGACCATATGGTGCCCGAGACAGCAATATCCCGTTATATACAAGTCGGCCGGAGGACGAAATATTGAATCTCGATGCAATCTGAGTGTTCCATCGTCATTAGGAGGCCCTGAACGTTACAATTAACTATCAGTTTTGCGTCGGATTAGAAAATCTAGACTCACAGGAGAACGACCATAAGGTGCTCGAGGCTGCAATAGACCCTTTCTAGACAAGTCGGCTGAAGGACGATGTATTGAATCTCGACGCAATTTGAGTGTTCCATCGTCATTAGGAGGCCCTGAACGTTGCAATTAACTATCAGTACTGCGTCGGATTCGAAAATCTAGACTCACAGGAGAACGACCATAAGGTGCCTGAGGCAGCATTAGACCCTTGGAGACAAGTCGGCTGAAGGACGATGTATTGAATCTCGACGGTATTTGAGTGTTCCATCGTCATTAGGAGGCCCTGAGCGTTACAATTAACTATCATTTTAGCGTCGGATTCGAAAATCTACTCACAGGAGAAGGATCATACGGTGCCCGAGACAGCAATATCCCCTGGATACAAGTCGGCCGGAGGACGATATATTTAATCTCGGTGCAATTTGAGTGTTCCATCGTCATTATTAGGCCCTGAACGTTACAATTAATAATCAGTTTTTCGTCGGATTAGAAAATCTAGACTCACAGGAGAACGACCATAAATTGCCCGAGGCAGCAATAGACCCTTGGAGACAAGTCGGCTGAAGGACGATGTATTGGATCGCGACGCAATTTGAGTGTTCCATCGTAACTAGGAGGCCCTGAACTTACAATTAACAATCAGTTTTGCGTCGGATTAGTTAATCTAGACCCACAGGAGAACGACCATATGGTGCCCGAGGCAGCGTCAGACCATTGGAGACAAGTCGGCTGGAGGCCTATGTATTGAATCTCGACGCAATTTGAGTGTTCCATCGTCATTAGGATACGCTGAACTTTACAATTAACTATCAGTTTTGCGTCGGGTTCGAAAATCTAGACTCACAGGAGAACGATCATAATGTGCCCGAGGCAGCAAAAGACCCTTAAAGTCAAGTCGGCCGGAGGACGATATATTCAATCTCGGTGCAATTTGAGTGTTCCATCGTCATTAGGAGGCCCTGAACGTTTCAATTAACTATCAGTTTTGCGTCGGATTAGAAAATCTAGACTCACAGGAGAACGACCATAAGGTGCTCGAGGCTGCAATAGACCCTTTCTAGACAAGTCGGCTGACGGACGATGTATTGAATCTCGACGCAATTTGAGTGCTCCATCGTCATTAGGTGGCCCTGAACGTTGCAATTAAATATCAGTTCTGCGTCGGATTCGAAAATATAGACTCACAGGGGAACGACCATATGGTGCCCGAGGCAGCAATAGACACTTGGAGCCAAGTGGGCTGGAGGACGATGGATGGATTGCGACGCAATTTTAGTGTTCCATCGTCATTAGGAGGCCCTGAATATTACAATTAACTAACGGTTTTTCGTCGGATTCGAAAATCTAGACTCACTGGAGACTGACCACAAGGTACCCGAGGCAGCAATATCCCCTTGGACACCAGTCCGCTGGAGGACGATGTATTGAATCGCGACGCAATTTGAATGTTCCATCGTCATTAGGAGGCCCTGAATTTTACAATTAAATATCAGTTTCGCGTCAGATTCGAAATTCCCGACTCACAGGAGACGGACCACATGGAGCCCGATGCGGCAATATCCCCTTGTAGACAAGTCAGCTGGAGGACGATGTATAGACACTCGACGCAATTTGAGTGTTCCATCGTCATTAGGAGGACATGAACGTTACAATTAACTATAATTTTTGCTTCGGATTCGAAAATCTAGACTCACAGGAGAACGAACATAAGGTGCCCGAGGCTCCAATAGACCCTTGGAGACAAGTCGGCTGGAGGACGATGTATTGTATCTCGACGCAATTTGAGTGCTCTAACATCATTAGGAGGTGCTGAACGTTACAATTCACTATCATTTTTGCGTCGGATTCGAAAATCTAGACTCACAGGAGAAGGTTCATATGGTGCCCGAGACAGCAATATCCCCTTGGAGACAAGTCGGCTGGAGGACGATGTATCGGATCGCGACGCAATTTGAGTGTTCCATCGTCATTAGGAGGCCCTGAACGTTACAATTAACTATCAGTTTTGCGTCGGAGTCGAAAATATAGACTTACTGGAGACGGACCATAAGGTGCCCGAGGCAGCAATATCCCCTTGGAGACCTGTCAGCTGGAGGACGATGTATTGAATCTTGACGCAATTTGAGTGTTCCATCGTCATTAGGAGGCCCTGAAGGCTACAATTAACTATCAGTTCTGCGTCGGATTTGAAAATCTAGACTCACAGGAGACGGACCATATGGTGCCCGAGACAGCAATATCCCCTTATATACAAGTCGGCTGGAGGACGATGTATTGAATCTCGACGCAATTTGAGTGTTCCATCGTCATTAGGAGGCCCTGAACGTTACAATTAACTATCAGTTTTGCGTCGGATTAGAAAATCTAGACTCACAGGAGAACGACCATAAGGTGCTCGAGGCTGCAATAGACCCTTTCTAGACAAGTCGGCTGAAGGACGATGTATTGAATCTCGACGCAATTTGAGTGTTCCATCGTCATTAGGAGGCCCTGAACGTTGCAATTAACTATCAGTACTGCGTCGGATTCGAAAATCTAGACTCACAGGAGAACGACCATAAGGTGCCTGAGGCAGCATTAGACCCTTGGAGACAAGTCGGCTGAAGGACGATCTATTGAATCTCGACGGTATTTGAGTGTTCCATCGTCATTAGGAGGCCCTGAGCGTTACAATTAACTATCATTTTAGCGTCGGATTCGAAAATCTACTCACAGGAGAAGGATCATACGGTGCCCGAGACAGCAATATCCCCTGGATACAAGTCGGCCGGAGGACGATATATTTAATCTCGGTGCAATTTGAGTGTTCCATCGTCATTATTAGGCCCTGAACGTTACAATTAAGTATCAGTTTTTCGTCGGATTCGAAAATCTAGACTCACTGGAGACTGACCATAAGGTGCCCGAGGCAGCAATATCCCTTGGACACCAGTCCGCTGGAGGACGATGTATTGAATCACGACGCAATTTGAATGTTCCATCGTCATTAGGAGGCCCTGAATGTTACAATTAAATATCAGTTTCGCGTCAGATTCGAAAATCCCGACTCACAGGAGACGGACCACATGGAGCCCGATGCAGCAAATCCCCTAGTAGACAAGTCGGCTGGAGGCCGATGTATTGAATCTCGACGCAATTTGAGTGTTCCATCGTCATTAGGAGGCCCTGAAGGCTACAATTAGCTACCAGTTGTGCGTCGGATTTGAGAAATCTAGACTCACAGGAGACGGACCATATGGTGCCCGAGACAGCAATATCCCGTTATATACAAGTCGGCTGGAGGACGATATATTGAATCTCGATGCAATTTGATTGTTCCATCGTCATTAGGAGGCCCTGAACGTTGCAATTAACTATCAGTTCTGCGTCGGATTCGAAAATCTAGACTCAAAGGAGAACGACCATAAGGTGCTCGAGGCTGCAATAGACCCTTTCTAGACAAGTCGGCTGAAGGACGATGTATTGAATCTCGACGCAATTTGAGTGTTCCATCGTCATTAGGAGGCCCTGAACGTTGCAATTAACTATCAGTTCTGCGTCGGATTCGAAAATCTAGACTCACAGGAGACGACCATAAGGTGCCCGAGGCAGCATTGGACCCTTGGAGACAAGTCGGCTGAAGGACGATGTATTGAATCTCGACGGTATTTGAGTGTTCCATCGTCATTAGGAGGCCCTGAGCGTTACAATTAACTATCAGTTTAGCGTCGGATTCGAAAATCTACTCACAGGAGAAGGATCATATGGTGCCCGAGACAGCAATATCCCCTGGATACAAGTCGGCCGGAGGACGATATATTCAACTCGATGCAATTTGAGTGTTCCATCGTCATTAGGAGGCCCTGAACGTTACAATTAACTATCAGTTTTTCGTCGGATTCGAAAATCTAGACTCACCGGAGACTGACCATAAGGTGGCCGAGGCAGCAATATCCCCTTGGACACCAGTCCGCTGGAGGACGATGTATTGAATCGCGACGCAATTTGAATGTTCCATCGTCATTAGGAGGCCCTGAATGTTACAATTAAATATCAGTTTCGCGTCAGATTCGAAAATCCCGACTCACAGGAGACGGACCACTTGGTGCCCGATGCAGCAATATCCCCTAGTAGACAAGTCGGCTGGAGGTCGATGTATTGACACTCGACGCAATTTGAGTGTTCCATCGTCATTAGGGGGCGCTGAACGTTACAATTAACTATCATTTTTGCGTCGGATTCGAAAATCTAGACTCACAGGAGACGGACCATATGGTGCCCGAGGTAACAATATCCCCTTGGAGTTAAGTCGGCTGGAGGCCGATGTATTGAATCTCGACGCAATTTGAGTGTTCCATCGTCATTAGGAGGCCCTGAAGGCTACAATTAACTATCAGTTGTGCGTCGGATTTGAAAATCTAGACTCACAGGAGACGGACCATATGGTGCCCGAGACAGCAATATCCCGTTATATACAAGTCGGCCGGAGGACGAAATATTGAATCTCGATGCAATCTGAGTGTTCCATCGTCATTAGGAGGCCCTGAACGTTACAATTAACTATCAGTTTTGCGTCGGATTAGAAAATCTAGACTCACAGGAGAACGACCATAAGGTGCTCGAGGCTGCAATAGACCCTTTCTAGACAAGTCGGCTGAAGGACGATGTATTGAATCTCGACGCAATTTGAGTGTTCCATCGTCATTAGGAGGCCCTGAACGTTGCAATTAACTATCAGTACTGCGTCGGATTCGAAAATCTAGACTCACAGGAGAACGACCATAAGGTGCCTGAGGCAGCATTAGACCCTTGGAGACAAGTCGGCTGAAGGACGATGTATTGAATCTCGACGGTATTTGAGTGTTCCATCGTCATTAGGAGGCCCTGAGCGTTACAATTAACTATCATTTTAGCGTCGGATTCGAAAATCTACTCACAGGAGAAGGATCATACGGTGCCCGAGACAGCAATATCCCCTGGATACAAGTCGGCCGGAGGACGATATATTTAATCTCGGTGCAATTTGAGTGTTCCATCGTCATTATTAGGCCCTGAACGTTACAATTAATAATCAGTTTTTCGTCGGATTAGAAAATCTAGACTCACAGGAGAACGACCATAAATTGCCCGAGGCAGCAATAGACCCTTGGAGACAAGTCGGCTGAAGGACGATGTATTGGATCGCGACGCAATTTGAGTGTTCCATCGTAACTAGGAGGCCCTGAACTTACAATTAACAATCAGTTTTGCGTCGGATTAGTTAATCTAGACCCACAGGAGAACGACCATATGGTGCCCGAGGCAGCGTCAGACCATTGGAGACAAGTCGGCTGGAGGCCTATGTATTGAATCTCGACGCAATTTGAGTGTTCCATCGTCATTAGGATACGCTGAACTTTACAATTAACTATCAGTTCCGCGTCGGATTCGAAAATCCCGACTCACAGGAGACGAACCACATGGAGCCCGAGGGAGCAATATCCTCTTGTAGACAAGTCGGCTGGAGGTCGATGTATTGACTCTCGACGCAATTTGAATGTTCCATCTTCATTAGGTGGCCCTGAACGTTACAATTAACTATCAGTTTTGCGTCGGGTTCGAAAATCTAGACTCACAGGAGAACGATCATAATGTGCCCGAGGCAGCAAAAGACCCTTAAAGTCAAGTCGGCCGGAGGACGATATATTCAATCTCGGTGCAATTTGAGTGTTCCATCGTCATTAGGAGGCCCTGAACGTTTCAATTAACTATCAGTTTTGCGTCGGATTAGAAAATCTAGACTCACAGGAGAACGACCATAAGGTGCTCGAGGCTGCAATAGACCCTTTCTAGACAAGTCGGCTGACGGACGATGTATTGAATCTCGACGCAATTTGAGTGCTCCATCGTCATTAGGTGGCCCTGAACGTTGCAATTAAATATCAGTTCTGCGTCGGATTCGAAAATATAGACTCACAGGGGAACGACCATATGGTGCCCGAGGCAGCAATAGACACTTGGAGCCAAGTGGGCTGGAGGACGATGGATGGATTGCGACGCAATTTTAGTGTTCCATCGTCATTAGGAGGCCCTGAATATTACAATTAACTAACGGTTTTTCGTCGGATTCGAAAATCTAGACTCACTGGAGACTGACCACAAGGTACCCGAGGCAGCAATATCCCCTTGGACACCAGTCCGCTGGAGGACGATGTATTGAATCGCGACGCAATTTGAATGTTCCATCGTCATTAGGAGGCCCTGAATTTTACAATTAAATATCAGTTTCGCGTCAGATTCGAAATTCCCGACTCACAGGAGACGGACCACATGGAGCCCGATGCGGCAATATCCCCTTGTAGACAAGTCAGCTGGAGGACGATGTATAGACACTCGACGCAATTTGAGTGTTCCATCGTCATTAGGAGGACATGAACGTTACAATTAACTATAATTTTTGCTTCGGATTCGAAAATCTAGACTCACAGGAGAACGAACATAAGGTGCCCGAGGCTCCAATAGACCCTTGGAGACAAGTCGGCTGGAGGACGATGTATTGTATCTCGACGCAATTTGAGTGCTCTAACATCATTAGGAGGTGCTGAACGTTACAATTCACTATCATTTTTGCGTCGGATTCGAAAATCTAGACTCACAGGAGAAGGTTCATATGGTGCCCGAGACAGCAATATCCCCTTGGAGACAAGTCGGCTGGAGGACGATGTATCGGATCGCGACGCAATTTGAGTGTTCCATCGTCATTAGGAGGCCCTGAACGTTACAATTAACTATCAGTTTTGCGTCGGAGTCGAAAATATAGACTTACTGGAGACGGACCATAAGGTGCCCGAGGCAGCAATATCCCCTTGGAGACCTGTCAGCTGGAGGACGATGTATTGAATCTTGACGCAATTTGAGTGTTCCATCGTCATTAGGAGGCCCTGAAGGCTACAATTAACTATCAGTTCTGCGTCGGATTTGAAAATCTAGACTCACAGGAGACGGACCATATGGTGCCCGAGACAGCAATATCCCCTTATATACAAGTCGGCTGGAGGACGATGTATTGAATCTCGACGCAATTTGAGTGTTCCATCGTCATTAGGAGGCCCTGAACGTTACAATTAACTATCAGTTTTGCGTCGGATTAGAAAATCTAGACTCACAGGAGAACGACCATAAGGTGCTCGAGGCTGCAATAGACCCTTTCTAGACAAGTCGGCTGAAGGACGATGTATTGAATCTCGACGCAATTTGAGTGTTCCATCGTCATTAGGAGGCCCTGAACGTTGCAATTAACTATCAGTACTGCGTCGGATTCGAAAATCTAGACTCACAGGAGAACGACCATAAGGTGCCTGAGGCAGCATTAGACCCTTGGAGACAAGTCGGCTGAAGGACGATCTATTGAATCTCGACGGTATTTGAGTGTTCCATCGTCATTAGGAGGCCCTGAGCGTTACAATTAACTATCATTTTAGCGTCGGATTCGAAAATCTACTCACAGGAGAAGGATCATACGGTGCCCGAGACAGCAATATCCCCTGGATACAAGTCGGCCGGAGGACGATATATTTAATCTCGGTGCAATTTGAGTGTTCCATCGTCATTATTAGGCCCTGAACGTTACAATTAAGTATCAGTTTTTCGTCGGATTCGAAAATCTAGACTCACTGGAGACTGACCATAAGGTGCCCGAGGCAGCAATATCCCTTGGACACCAGTCCGCTGGAGGACGATGTATTGAATCACGACGCAATTTGAATGTTCCATCGTCATTAGGAGGCCCTGAATGTTACAATTAAATATCAGTTTCGCGTCAGATTCGAAAATCCCGACTCACAGGAGACGGACCACATGGAGCCCGATGCAGCAAATCCCCTAGTAGACAAGTCGGCTGGAGGCCGATGTATTGAATCTCGACGCAATTTGAGTGTTCCATCGTCATTAGGAGGCCCTGAAGGCTACAATTAGCTACCAGTTGTGCGTCGGATTTGAGAAATCTAGACTCACAGGAGACGGACCATATGGTGCCCGAGACAGCAATATCCCGTTATATACAAGTCGGCTGGAGGACGATATATTGAATCTCGATGCAATTTGATTGTTCCATCGTCATTAGGAGGCCCTGAACGTTGCAATTAACTATCAGTTCTGCGTCGGATTCGAAAATCTAGACTCACAGGAGAACGACCATAAGGTGCTCGAGGCTGCAATAGTCCCTTTCTAGACAAGTCGGCTGAAGGTCGATGTATTGAATCTCGACGCAATTTTAGTGATCCATCGTCATTAGGAGGCCCTGAAAGTTGCAATTAACTATCAGTTCTGCGTCGGATTCGAAAATCTAGACTCACAGGAGAACGACCATAAGGTGCCTGAGGCAGCATTAGACCCTCGGAGACAAGTCGGCTGAAGGACGATGTATTGAATCTCGACGGTATTTGAGTGTTCCATCGTCATTAGGAGGCCCTGAGCGTTACAATTAACTATCATTTTAGCGTCGGATTCGAAAATCTACTAACAGGAGAAGGATCATACGGTGCCCGAGACAGCAAAATCCCCTGGATACAAGTCGGCCGGAGGACGATATATTCAATCTCGGTGCAATTTGAGTGTTTCATCGTCATTAGGAGGCCCTGAACGTTACAATTAACTATCAGTTTTGCGTCGGATTAGAAAATCTAGACTCACAGGAGAACGACCATAAGGTGCTCGAGGCTGCAATAGACCCATTCTAGACAAGTCGGCTGAAGAACGATGTATTGAATCTCGACGCAATTTGAGTGTTCCATCGTCATTAGGAGGCCCTGAACGTTGCAATTAACTATCAGTTCTGCGTCGGATTCGAAAATCTAGACTCACAGGAGATCGACCACAAGGTGCCTGAGGCAGCATTAGACCCTTAAAGACAAGTCGGCTGAAGGACGATGTATTGAATCTCGACGGTATTTGAGTGTTCCATCGTCATTAGGAGGCCCTGAGCGTTACAATTAACTATCATTTTAGCGTCGGATTCGAAAATCTACCCACAGGAGAAGGATCATACGGTGCCCGAGACAGCAATATCCCCTGGATACAAGTCGGCCGGAGGACGGTATATAAAATCTCGGTGCAATTTGAGTGTTCCATCGTCATTATTAGGGCCTGAACGTTACAATTAATAATCAGTTTTTCGTCGGATTAGAAAATCTAGACTCACAGGAGTACGACCTTAAATTACGCGATGCAGCAATAGACCCTTGGAGACAAGTCGGCTGGAGGACGATGCATTGGATCGCGACGCAATTTGAGTGTTCCATCGTCATTAGGATACGCTGAACTTTAAAATTAACTATCAGTTCCGCGTCGGATTCGAAAATCCCGACTCACAGGAGACGAACCACATGGAGCCCGAGGCAGCAATATCCTCTTGTAGACAAGTCGGCTGGAGGTCGATGTATTGACTCTCGACGCAATTTGAATGTTCCATCTTCATTAGGTGGCCCTGAACGTTACAATTAACTATCAGTTTTGCGTCGGGTTCGAAAATCTAGACTCACAGGAGAACGATCATAAGGTGCCCGAGGCAGCAAAAGACCCTTAAAGTCAAGTCGGCCGGAGGACGATATATTCAATCTCGGTGCAATTTGAGTGTTCCATCGTCATTAGGAGGCCCTGAACGTTACAATTAACAATCCGTTTTGCGTCGGATTAGAAAATCTAGACTCACAGGAGAACGACCATAAGGTGCTCGAGGCTGCAATAGACCCTTTCTAGACAAGTCGGCTGAAGGACGATGTATTGAATCTCGACGCTATTTGAGTGTTCCATCGTCATTAGGAGGCCCTGAACGTTGCAATTAACCATCAGTTCTGCGTCGGATTCGAAAATATAGACTCACAGGGGAACGACCATATGGTGCCCGGGGCAGCAATAGACACTTGGAGGCAAGTCGGCTGGAGGACGATGGATGGATTGCGACGCAATTTTAGTGTTCCATCGTCATTAGGATACGCTGAACTTTAAAATTAACTATCAGTTCCGCGTCGGATTCGAAAATCCCGACTCACAGGAGACGAACCACATGGAGCCCGAGGCAGCAATATCCTCTTGTAGACAAGTCGGCTGGAGGTCGATGTATTGACTCTCGACGCAATTTGAATGTTCCATCGTCATTAGGAGGCCCTGAGCGTTACAATTAACTATCATTTTAGCGTCGGATTCGAAAATCTACTCACAGGAGAAGGATCATACGGTGCCCGAGACAGCAATATCCCCTGGATACAAGTCGGCCGGAGGACGATATATTTAATCTCGGTGCAATTTGAGTGTTCCATCGTCATTATTAGGCCCTGAACGTTACAATTAATAATCAGTTTTTCGTCGGATTAGAAAATCTAGACTCACAGGAGAACGACCATAAATTGCCCGAGGCAGCAATAGACCCTTGGAGACAAGTCGGCTGGAGGACGATGCATTGGATCGCGACGCAATTTGAGTGTTCCATCGTAACTAGGAGGCCCTGAACTTACAATTAACAATCAGTTTTGCGTCGGATTAGTAAATCTAGACTCACAGGAGAACGAACATATGGTGCCCGAGGCAGCAATAGACCCTTGGAGATAAGTCGGCTGGAGGATGATGGATGGATTGCGACGCAATTTGAGTGTTCCATCGTCATTAGGAGGCCCTGAACGTTACAATTAACTATCAGTTTTTCGTCGGATTCGAAAATCTAGACTCACTGGAGACTGACCATAAGGTGCCCGAGGCAGCAATATCCCCTTGGACACCAGTCCGCTGGAGGACGATGTATTGAATCACGACGCAATTTGAATGTTCCATCGTCATTAGGAGGCCCTGAATGTTACAATTAAATATCAGTTTCGCGTCAGATTCGAAAATCGCGACTCACAGGAGACGGACCACATGGAGCCCGATGCAGCAATATCCCCTAGTAGACAAGTCGGCTGGAGGCCGATGTATTGAATCTCGACGCAATTTGAGTGTTCCATCGTCATTAGGAGGCCCTGAAGGCTACAATTAGCTACCAGTTGTGCGTCGGATTTGAGAAATCTAGACTCACAGGAGACGGACCATATGGTGCCCGAGACAGCAATATCCCGTTGTATACAAGTCGGCTGGAGGACGATATATTGAATCTCGATGCAATTTGATTGTTCCATCGTCATTAGGAGGCCCTGAACGTTGCAATTAACTATCAGTTCTGCGTCGGATTCGAAAATCTAGACTCACAGGAGAACGACCATAAGGTGCTCGAGGCTGCAATAGACCCTTTCTAGACAAGTCGGCTGAAGGTCGATGTATTGAATCTCGACGCAATTTTAGTGATCCATCGTCATTAGGAGGCCCTGAAAGTTGCAATTAACTATCAGTTCTGCGTCGGATTCGAAAGTCTAGACTCACAGGAGAACGACCATAAGGTGCCTGAGGCAGCATTAGACCCTCGGAGACAAGTCGGCTGAAGGACGATGTATTGAATCTCGACGGTATTTGAGTGTTCCATCGTCATTAGGAGGCCCTGAGCGTTACAATTAACTATCATTTTAGCGTCGGATTCGAAAATCTACTAACAGGAGAAGGATCGTACGGTGCCCGAGACAGCAATATCCCCTGGATACAAGTCGGCCGGAGGACGATATATTCAATCTCGGTGCAATTTGAGTGTTCCATCGTCATTAGGAGGCCCTGAACGTTACAATTAACTATCAGTTTTGCGTCGGATTAGAAAATCTAGACTCACAGGAGAACGACCATAAGGTGCTCGAGGCTGCAATAGACCCATTCTAGACAAGTCGGCTGAAGAACGATGTATTGAATCTCGACGCAATTTGAGTGTTCCATCGTCATTATTAGGCCCTGAACGTTACAATTAATAATCAGTTTTTCGTCGGATTAGAAAATCTAGACTCACAGGAGAACGACCATAAATTGCCCGAGGCAGCAATAGACCCTTGGAGACAAGTCGGCTGGAGGACGATGCATTGGATCGCGACGCAATTTGAGTGTTCCATCGTAACTAGGAGGCCCTGAACTTACAATTAACAATCAGTTTTGCGTCGGATTAGTAAATCTAGACTCACAGGAGAACGAACATATGGTGCCCGAGGCAGCAATAGACCCTTGGAGATAAGTCGGCTGGAGGATGATGGATGGATTGCGACGCAATTTGAGTGTTCCATCGTCATTAGGAGGCCCTGAACGTTACAATTAACTATCAGTTTTTCGTCGGATTCGAAAATCTAGACTCACTGGAGACTGACCATAAGGTGCCCGAGGCAGCAATATCCCCTTGGACACCAGTCCGCTGGAGGACGATGTA
Organism: Schistocerca serialis cubense; assembly: GCF_023864345.2. Lineage (NCBI taxonomy): Eukaryota > Metazoa > Arthropoda > Insecta > Orthoptera > Acrididae > Schistocerca > Schistocerca serialis. Next base: position 642,028,424 of record NC_064644.1, read on the forward strand.
TTGAATCACGACGCAATTTGAATGTTCCATCGTCATTAGGAGGCCCTGAATGTTACAATTAAATATCAGTTTCGCGTCAGATTCGAAAATCGCGACTCACAGGAGACGGACCACATGGAGCCCGATGCAGCAATATCCCCTAGTAGACAAGTCGGCTGGAGGCCGATGTATTGAATCTCGACGCAATTTGAGTGTTCCATCGTCATTAGGAGGCCCTGAAGGCTACAATTAGCTACCAGTTGTGCGTCGGATTTGAGAAATCTAGACTCACAGGAGACGGACCATATGGTGCCCGAGACAGCAATATCCCGTTGTATACAAGTCGGCTGGAGGACGATATATTGAATCTCGATGCAATTTGATTGTTCCATCGTCATTAGGAGGCCCTGAACGTTGCAATTAACTATCAGTTCTGCGTCGGATTCGAAAATCTAGACTCACAGGAGAACGACCATAAGGTGCTCGAGGCTGCAATAGACCCTTTCTAGACAAGTCGGCTGAAGGTCGATGTATTGAATCTCGACGCAATTTTAGTGATCCATCGTCATTAGGAGGCCCTGAAAGTTGCAATTAACTATCAGTTCTGCGTCGGATTCGAAAGTCTAGACTCACAGGAGAACGACCATAAGGTGCCTGAGGCAGCATTAGACCCTCGGAGACAAGTCGGCTGAAGGACGATGTATTGAATCTCGACGGTATTTGAGTGTTCCATCGTCATTAGGAGGCCCTGAGCGTTACAATTAACTATCATTTTAGCGTCGGATTCGAAAATCTACTAACAGGAGAAGGATCGTACGGTGCCCGAGACAGCAATATCCCCTGGATACAAGTCGGCCGGAGGACGATATATTCAATCTCGGTGCAATTTGAGTGTTCCATCGTCATTAGGAGGCCCTGAACGTTACAATTAACTATCAGTTTTGCGTCGGATTAGAAAATCTAGACTCACAGGAGAACGACCATAAGGTGCTCGAGGCTGCAATAGACCCATTCTAGACAAGTCGGCTGAAGAACGATGTATTGAATCTCGACGCAATTTGAGTGTTCCATCGTCATTAGGAGGCCCTGAACGTTGCAATTAACTATCAGTTCTGCGTCGGATTCGAAAATCTAGACTCACAGGAGATCGACCACAAGGTGCCTGAGGCAGCATTAGACCCTTAAAGACAAGTCGGCTGAAGGACGATGTATTGAATCTCGACGGTATTTGAGTGTTCCATCGTCATTAGGAGGTCCTGAGCGTTACAATTAACTATCATTTTAGCGTCGGATTCGAAAATCTACCCACAGGAGAAGGATCATACGGTGCCCGAGACAGCAATATCCCCTGGATACAAGTCGGCCGGAGGACGGTATATAAAATCTCGGTGCAATTTGAGTGTTCCATCGTCATTATTAGGGCCTGAACGTTACAATTAATAATCAGTTTTTCGTCGGATTAGAAAATCTAGACTCACAGGAGAACGACCTTAAATTACGCGATGCAGCAATAGACCCTTGGAGACAAGTCGGCTGGAGGACGATGTATTGGATCGCGACGCAATTTGAGTGTTCCATCGTAACTAGGAGGCCCTGAACTTACAATTAACAATCAGTTTTGCGTCGGATTAGTAAATCTAGACTCACAGGAGAACGAACATATGGTGCCCGAGGCAGCAATAGACCCTTGGAGATAAGTCGGCTGGAGGATGATGGATGGATTGCGACGCAATTTGAGTGTTCCATCGTCATTAGGAGGCCCTGAACGTTACAATTAACTATCAGTTTTTCGTCGGATTCGAAAATCTAGACTCACTGGAGACTGACCATAAGGTGCCCGAGGCAGCAATATCCCCTTGGACACCAGTCCGCTGGAGGACGATGTATTGAATCACGACGCAATTTGAATGTTCCATCGTCATTAGGAGGCCCTGAATGTTACAATTAAATATCAGTTTCGCGTCAGATTCGAAAATCGCGACTCACAGGAGACGGACCACATGGAGCCCGATGCAGCAATATCCCCTAGTAGACAAGTCGGCTGGAGGCCGATGTATTGAATCTCGACGCAATTTGAGTGTTCCATCGTCATTAGGAGGCCCTGAAGGCTACAATTAGCTACCAGTTGTGCGTCGGATTTGAGAAATCTAGACTCACAGGAGACGGACCATATGGTGCCCGAGACAGCAATATCCCGTTGTATACAAGTCGGCTGGAGGACGATATATTGAATCTCGATGCAATTTGATTGTTCCATCGTCATTAGGAGGCCCTGAACGTTGCAATTAACTATCAGTTCTGCGTCGGATTCGAAAATCTAGACTCACAGGAGAACGACCATAAGGTGCTCGAGGCTGCAATAGACCCTTTCTAGACAAGTCGGCTGAAGGTCGATGTATTGAATCTCGACGCAATTTTAGTGATCCATCGTCATTAGGAGGCCCTGAAAGTTGCAATTAACTATCAGTTCTGCGTCGGATTCGAAAGTCTAGACTCACAGGAGAACGACCATAAGGTGCCTGAGGCAGCATTAGACCCTCGGAGACAAGTCGGCTGAAGGACGATGTATTGAATCTCGACGGTATTTGAGTGTTCCATCGTCATTAGGAGGCCCTGAGCGTTACAATTAACTATCATTTTAGCGTCGGATTCGAAAATCTACTAACAGGAGAAGGATCGTACGGTGCCCGAGACAGCAATATCCCCTGGATACAAGTCGGCCGGAGGACGATATATTCAATCTCGGTGCAATTTGAGTGTTCCATCGTCATTAGGAGGCCCTGAACGTTACAATTAACTATCAGTTTTGCGTCGGATTAGAAAATCTAGACTCACAGGAGAACGACCATAAGGTGCTCGAGGCTGCAATAGACCCATTCTAGACAAGTCGGCTGAAGAACGATGTATTGAATCTCGACGCAATTTGAGTGTTCCATCGTCATTAGGAGGCCCTGAACGTTGCAATTAACTATCAGTTCTGCGTCGGATTCGAAAATCTAGACTCACAGGAGATCGACCACAAGGTGCCTGAGGCAGCATTAGACCCTTAAAGACAAGTCGGCTGAAGGACGATGTATTGAATCTCGACGGTATTTGAGTGTTCCATCGTCATTAGGAGGCCCTGAGCGTTACAATTAACTATCATTTTAGCGTCGGATTCGAAAATCTACCCACAGGAGAAGGATCATACGGTGCCCGAGACAGCAATATCCCCTGGATACAAGTCGGCCGGAGGACGGTATATAAAATCTCGGTGCAATTTGAGTGTTCCATCGTCATTATTAGGGCCTGAACGTTACAATTAATAATCAGTTTTTCGTCGGATTAGAAAATCTAGACTCACAGGAGAACGACCTTAAATTACGCGATGCAGCAATAGACCCTTGGAGACAAGTCGGCTGGAGGACGATGTATTGGATCGCGACGCAATTTGAGTGTTCCATCGTAACTAGGAGGCCCTGAACTTACAATTAACAATCACTTTTGAGTCGGATTAGTAAATCTAGACCCACAGGAGAACGACCATATGGTGCCCGAGGCAGCGTCAGACCATTGGAGACAAGTCGGCTGGAGGCCTATGTATTGAATCTCGACGCAATTTGAGTGTTCCATCGTCATTAGGATACGCTGAACTTTACAATTAACTATCAGTTCCGCGTCGGATTCGAAAATCCCGACTCAATGGAGACGAACCACATGGAGCCCGAGGCAGCAATATCCTCTTGTAGACAAGTCGGCTGGAGGTCGATGTATTGACTCTCGACGCAATTTGAATGTTCCATCTTCATTAGGTGGCCCTGAACGTTACAATTAACTATCAGTTTTGCGTCGGGTTCGAAAATCTAGACTCACAGGAGAACGATCATAAGGTGCCCGAGGCAGCAAAAGACCCTTAAAGTCAAGTCGGCCGGAGGACGATATATTCAATCTCGGTGCAATTTGAGTGTTCCATCGTCATTAGGAGGCCCTGAACGTTAGAATTAACTATCCGTTTTGCGTCGGATTAGAAAATCTAGACTCACAGGAGAACGACCATAAGGTGCTCGAGGCTGCAATAGACCCTTTCTAGACAAGTCGGCTGAAGGACGATGTATTGAATCTCGACGCAATTTGAGTGTTCCATCGTCATTAGGAGGCCCTGAACGTTGCAATTAACCATCAGTTCTGCGTCGGATTCGAAAATATAGACTCACAGGGGAACGACCATATGGTGCCCGAGGCAGCAATAGACACTTGGAGACAAGTCGGCTGGAGGACGATGGATGGATTGCGACGCAATTTTAGTGTTCCATCGTCATTAGGAGGCCCTGAATATTACAATTAACTATCGGTTTTTCGTCGGATTCGAAAATCTAGACTCACTGGAGACTGACCACAAGGTACCCGAGGCAGCAATATCCCCTTGGACACCAGTCCGCTGGAGGACGATGTATTGAATCGCGACGCAATTTGAATGTTCCATCGTCATTAGGAGGCCCTGAATTTTACAATTAAATATCAGTTTCGCGTCAGATTCGAAATTCCCGACTCACAGGAGACGGACCACATGGAGCCCGATGCGGCAATATCCCCTTGTAGACAAGTCAGCTGGAGGTCGATGTATAGACACTCGACGCAATTTGAGTGTTCCATCGTCATTAGGAGGACATGAACGTTACAATTAACTATAATTTTTGCTTCGGATTCGAAAATCTAGACTCACAGGAGAACGAACATAAGGTGCCCGAGGCTCCAATAGACCCTTGGAGACAAGTCGGCTGGAGGACGATGTATTGTATCTCGACGCAATTTGAGTGCTCTAACATCATTAGGAGGTGCTGAACGTTACAATTCACTATCATTTTTGCGTCGGATTCGAAAATCTAGACTCACAGGAGAAGGTTCATATGGTGCCCGAGACAGCAATATCCCCTTATATTCAAGTCGGCTGGAGGACGATGTATTGAATCTCGACGCAATTTGAGTGTTCCATCGTCATTAGGAGGCCCTGAACGTTACAATTAACTATCAGTTTTGCGTCGGATTAGAAAATCTACACTCACAGGAGAACGACCATAAGGTGCTCGAGGCTGCAATAGACCCTTTCTAGACAAGTCGGCCGAAGGAAAATGTATTGAAACTCGACGCAATTTGAGTGTTCCATCGTCATTAGGAGGCCCTGAAAGTTGCAATTAACTATCAGTTCTGCGTCGGATTCGAAAATGTAGACTCACAAGAGAACGGCCATAAGGTGCCTGAGGCAGCATTAGACCCTTGGAGACAAGTCGGCTGAAGGACGATGTATTGAATCTCGACGGTATTTGAGTGTTCCATCGTCATTAGGAGGCCCTGAGCGTTACAATTAACTATCATTTTAGCGTCGGATTCGAAAATCTACTCACAGGAGAAGGATCATACGGTGCCCGAGACAGCAATATCCCCTGGATACTAGTCGGCCGGAGGACGATATATTCAATCTTGGTGCAATTTGAGTGTTCCATCGTCATTATTAGGCCCTGAACGTTACAATTAATAATCAGTTTTTCGTCGGATTAGAAAATCTAGACTCACAGGAGAACGACCATAAATTGCCCGAGGCAGCAATAGACCCTTGGAGACAAGTCGGCTGGAGGACGATGCATTGGATCGCGACGCAATTTGAGTGTTCCATCGTAACTAGGAGGCCCTGAACTTACAATTAACAATCAGTTTTGCGTCGGATTAGTAAATCTAGACTCACAGGAGAACGAACATATGGTGCCCGAGGCAGCAATAGACCCTTGGAGATAAGTCGGCTGGAGGACGATGGATGGATTGCGACGCAATTTGAGTGTTCCATCGTCATTAGGAGGCCCTGAACGTTACAATTAACTATCAGTTTTTCGTCGGATTCGAAAATCTAGACTCACTGGAGACTGACCATAAGGTGCCCGAGGCAGCAATATCCCCTTGGACACCAGTCCGCTGGAGGACGATGTATTGAATCACGACGCAATTTGAATGTTCCATCGTCATTAGGAGGCCCTGAATGTTACAATTAAATATCAGTTTCGCGTCAGATTTGAAAAATCCCGACTCACAGGAGACGGACCACATGGAGCCCGATGCAGCAATATCCCCTTGTAGACAAGTCGGCTGGAGGTCGATGTATAGACACTCGACGCAATTTGAGTGTTCCATCGTCATTAGGAGGTGCTGAACGTTACAATTAACTATCAGTTTAGCGTCGGATTCGAAAATCTACTTACAGGGGAAGGTACAAATGGTGCCAGAGACAACAATATCCCCTTGGATACAAGTCGGCTGGAGGACGATATATTGAATCACGATGCAATTTGAATGTTCCATCGTCATTAGGAGGCCCTGAATGTTACAATTAAATATCAGTTTCGCGTCAGATTTGAAAAATCCCGACTCACAGAAGACGGACCACATGGAGCCCGATGCAGCAATATCCCCTTGTAGACAAGTCGGCCGGAGGTCGATGTATAGACACTCGACGCAATTTGAGTGTTCCATCGTCATTAGGAGGCGCTGAACGTTACAATTAACTATCAGTTTAGCGTCGGATTCGAAAATCTACTTACAGGGGAAGGTACAAATGGTGCCCGAGACAACAATATCCCCTTGGATACAAGTCGGCTGGAGGACGATGTATTGACTCTCGACGCAATTTGAATGTTCCATCGTCATTAGGAGGCCCTGAATTTTACAATTAAATATCAGTTTCGCGTCAGATTCGAAATTCCCGACTCACAGAAGACGGACCACATGGAGCCCGATGCAGCAATATCCCCTTGTAGACAAGTCAGCTGGAGGTCGATGTATAGACACTCGACGCAATTTGAGTGTTCCATCGGCATTAGGAGGCCCTGAACGTTAAAATTAACTATCATTTTTGCGTCGGATTCGATAATCTAAACTCACAGGAGAACGACCATAAGGTGCCCGAGGCAGCAACAGACCCTTGGAGACTAGTCGGCTGGAGGCCGATGTATTGAATCTCGACGCAATTTGAGTGTTCCATCGGCATTAGGAGGCCCTGAACGTTACAATTAACTATAATTTTTGCTTCGGATTCGAAAATCTAGACTCACAGGAGAACGAACATACGGTGCCCGAGGCTCCAATAGACCCTTGGAGACAAGTCGGCTGGAGGACGATGTATTGAATCTCGACGCAATTCGAGTGCTCTAACGTCATTAGGAGGTGCTGAACGTTACAATTCACTATCATTTTTGCGTCGGATTCGAAAATCTAGACTCACAGGAGAAGGTTCATATGGTGCCCGAGACAGCAATATCCCCTTGGAGACAAGTCGGCTGGAGGACGATGTATCGGATCGCGACGCAATTTGAGTGTTCCATCGTCATTAGGAGGCCCTGAACGTTACAATTAACTATCAGTTTTGCGTCGGATTGGAAAATCTACACTCACAGGAGAACGACCATAAGGTGCTCGAGGCTGCAATAGACCCTTTCTAGACAAGTCGGCTGAAGGAAAATGTATTGAAACTCGACGCAATTTGAGTGTTCCATCGTTATTTGGAGGCCCTGAACGTTGCAATTAACTATCAGTTCTGCGTCGGATTCGAAAATCTAGACTCACAGGAGACGACCATAATGTGCACGAGGCAAAATTAGACCCTTGGAGTCAAGTCGGCTGAAGGACGATGTATTGAATCTCGACGGTATTTGAGTGTTCCATCGTCATTAGGAGGCCCTGAGCGTTACATTTAACGATCAGTTAAGCGTCGGATTCGAGAATCTACTCACAGGAGAAGGATCATATGGTGCCCGAGACAGCAATATCCCCTGGATACAAGTCTGCCGGAGGACGATAAATTCAATCTCGATGCAATTTGAGTGTTCCATCGTCATAATTAGGCCCTGAACGTTACAATTAATAATCAGTTTTTCGTCGGATTAGAAAATCTAGACTCACAGGAGAACGACCATAAATTGCCCCAGGCAGCAATAGACCCTTGGAGACAAGTCGGCTGGAGGTCGATGTATTGGATCGCAACGCAATTTGAGTGTTCCATCGTCACTAGGAGGCCCTGAACTTACAATTAACAATCAGTTTTGCGTCGGATTAGTAAATCTAGACTCACAGGAGAACGAACATATGGTGCCCGAGGCAGCAATAGACCCTTGGAGATAAGTCGGCTGGAGGACGATGGATGGATTGCGACGCAATTTGAGTGTTCCATCGTCATTAGGAGGCCCTGAATATTACAATTAACTATCAGTTTTTCGTCGGATTCGAAAATCTAGACTCACTGGAGACTGACCATAAGGTGCCCGAGGCAGCATATCCCATTGGACACCAGTCCGCTGGAGGACGATGTATTGAATCGCGACGCAATTTGAATGTTCCATCGTCATTAGGAGGCCCTGAATGTTACAATTAAATATCAGTTTCGCGTCAGATTCGAAAATCCTGACTCACAGGAGACGGACCACATGGTGCCCCATGCAGCAATATCCCCTTGTAGACAAGTCGGCTGGAGGTCGATGTATTGACACTCGACGCAATTTGAGTGTTCCCTCGTCATTAGGAGGCGCTGAACGTTACAATTAACTATCATTTTTGCGTCGGATTCGAAAATTTAGACTCACAGGAGCCGGACCATATGGTGCCCGAGGCTGCAATATCCCCTTGGAGTTAAGTCGGCTGAAGGCCGATGTATTGAATCTCGACGCAATTTGAGTTTTCCATCGTCATTAGGAGGCCCTGACCGTTACAATTAACTATCAGTTCTCCGTCGGCTTCGAAAATCTAGACTCACAGGAGAACGACCATAAGGTGCCCGAGGCAGCAATAGACCCTTGGAGACAAGTCGGCATAAGGGCGATGTATTGAATCCCGACGGTATTTGAGTGTTCCATCGTCATTAGGAGGCCCTGAACTTACAATTAACAATCAGTTTTGCGTCGGATTAGAAAATCTAGACTCACAGGAGACGGACCATATGGTGCCCGAGGCAGCAATATCCGCGTGGAGTTAAGTCGGCTGGAGGCCGATGTATTGAATCTCGACGCAATTTGAGTGTTCCATCGTCATTAGGAGGCCCTGAACGTTACAATTAACTATCAGTTTAGCGTCGGATTCGAAAATCTATTCACAGGGGAAGGTACAAATGGTGCCAGAGACAACAAAATCCCCTTGGATACAAGTCTGCTGGAGGACGATATATTGAATCTCGACGCAATTTGAGTGTTCCATCGTCATTAGGAGGCCCTGAACTTACAACTAACAATCAGTTTTGCGTCGGATTAGTAAACCTCACAGGAGAACGACCATATGGTGCCCGAGGCAGCAATAGATCCTTGGAGACAAGTCGGCAGAAAGCCGATGTATTGAATCTCGACGGTATGTGAGTGTTCCATCATCATTAGGAGGCCCTGAACGTTACAATTAACTATCAGTTCTGCGTCGGCTTCGAAAATCTAGACTCAATGGAGAACGACCATCAGGTGCCCCAGGCAGCAATAGACCCTTGGAGACAAGTCGGCAGAAGGGCGATGTATTGAATCTCGACGGTATTTGAGTGTTCCATCGTCATTAGGAGGCCCTGAACGTTACAATTAACTATCATTTTAGCGTCGGATTCGAAAATCTACTCAAAGGAGAAGGATCACATGGTGCCCGAGACAGCAATATCCCCTGGATACAAGTCGGCCGGAGGACGATATATTGAATCTCGACGCAATTATATTGTTCCATCGTCATTATTAGGCCCTGAACGTTACAATTAATAATCAGTTTTGCGTCGGATTAAAAAATCTAGACTCTCAGGAGAACGACCATATGGTGCCCGAGGCAGCGTCAGACCATTGGAGATAAGTCGGCTGGAGGCCTATGTATTGAATCTCGACGCAATTTGAGTGTTCCATCGTCATTAGGATGCGCTGAACTTTACAATTAACTATCAGTTCCGCGTCGGATTTAAAAATCCCGATTCACAGGAGACGAACCACATGGAGCCCGAGGCAGTAATATCCTCTTGTAGACAAGTCGGCTGGAGGTCGATGTATTGACTCTCGACGCAATTTGAGTGTTCCATCGTCATTAGGAGGCGCTGAACGTTACAATTAACTGTCATTTTTGCGTCGGATTCGAAAATCTAGACCTACAGGAGACGGACCATATGGTGCCCGAGGCAGCAATATCCCCTTGGAGGTAACTCGGCTGGTGGCCGATGTATTGAATCTCGACGCAATTTGAGTGTTCCATCGTCATTAGGAGGCCTGAAGGCTACAATTAACTATCAGTTGTGCGTCGGATTTGAAAATCTAGACTCACAGGAGACGGACCAATGGTGCCCGAGACAGCAATATCCCGTTATATACAAGTCGGCTGGAGGACGATATATTGAATCTCGATGCAATTTGAGTGTTCCATCGTCATTAGGAGGCCCTGAACTTACAATTAACAATCAGTTTTGCGTCGGATTAATAAATCTAAACTCAGAGGAGAACGACCATATGGTGCCCGAGGCAGCATTAGACCCTTGGAGACAAGTCGGCTGGAGGCCGATGTATTGAATCTCGACGCAATTTGAATGTTCCATCGTCATTAGGTGGCCCTGAACGTTACAATTAACTATCAGTTTTGCGTCGGATTCGAAAATCTAGACTCACAGGAGAACGACCATAAGGTGCCTAGGCAGCAATAGACCCTTGGAGACAAGTCGGCTGAAGGACGATGAATTGAATCTCGACGTAATTTGAGTGTTCCATCGTCATTAGGATGCGCTGAACTTTACAATTAACTATCAGTTCCGCGTCGGATTTGAAAATCCCGACTCACAGGAGACGAACCACATGGAGCCCGAGGCAGTAATATCCCCTTGTAGACAAGTCGGCTGGAGGTCGATGTATTGACTCTCGACGCAATTTGAGTGTTCCATCGTCATTAGGAGGCCCTGAACGTTACAATTAACTATCATTTTTGCGTCGGATTCGAAAATCTAGACTCACAGGAGACGAACCATATGGTGCCCGAGGCAGCAATATCCCCTTGGAGGTAAGTCGGCTGGTGGCCGATGTATTGAATCTCGACCCAATTTGAGTGTTCCATCGTCATTAGGAAGCCCTGAACGTTACAATTACCTATCAGTTTTGCGTGGGATTCGAAAGGCTACACTCACAGGTGAACGACCATAAGGTGCTCGAGGCTGCAGTAGACCCTTTCTAGACAAGTCGGCTGAAGGACGATCTATTCAATCTCGACGCAATGTGAGTGTTCCATCGTCATTAGGAGGCCCTGAATGTTGCAATTACCTATCAGTTCTGCGTCGGATTCGAAAATCTAGACTCACAGGAGACGACCATAAGGTGCCCGAGGCAGCATTAGACCCTTGGAGACAAGTTGGCTGAAGGACGATGTATTGAATCTCGACGGTATTTGAGTGTTCCATCGTCATTAGGAGGCCCTGAGCGTTACAATTAACTATCAGTTTAGCGTCGGATTGGAAAATCTACTCACAGGAGAAGGATCATATGGTGCCCGAGACAGCAATATCCTCTGGATACAAGTCGGCCGGAGGACGATATATTCAATCTCGATGTAATTTGAGTGTTCCATCGTCATTATTAGGCCCTGAACGTTACAATTAATAATCAGTTTTTCGTCGGTTTAGAAAATCTAGACCCACAGGAGAACGATCATAAATTGCCCGAGGCAGCAATGGACCCTTGGAGACAAGTCGGCTGGAGGACGATATATTGAATCTCGACGCAATTTGAGTGTTCCATCGTCATTAGGAGGCCCTGAACTTACATTTAACAATCAGTTTTGCGTCGGATTAGTAAATCTCACAGGAGAACGACAATATGGTGCCCGAGGCACCAATAGATCCTTGGAGACAAGTCGGCTGGAGGCCGATGTATTGAATCTCGACGGTATTTGAGTGTTCCATCGTCATTAGGAGGCCCTGAACGTTACAATTAACTATCATTTTAGCGTCGGATTCGAAAATCTACTCACAGGAGAAGGATCACATGGTGCCCGAGACAGCAATATCCCCTGGATACAAGTCGGCCGGAGGACGATATATTGAATCTCGACGCAATTATAGTGTTCCATCGTCATTATTAGGCCCGGAACGTTACAATTAATAATCAGTTTTGCGTCGAATTAAAAAATCTAGACTCACAGGAGAACGACCATATATTGCCCGAGGCAGCGATAGACCCTTGGAGACAAGTCGGCTGGAGGAAGATGTATTGGATCGCGACGCAATTTGAGTGTTCCATCGTAACTAGGAGGTCCTGAACTTACAAATAACAATCAGTTTTGCGTCGGATTAGTAAATCTAGACTCACAGGAGAACGACCATATGGTGCCGGAGGCAGCGTCAGACCATTGGAGACAAGTCGACTGGAGGCCTATGTTTTGAATCTTGACACAATTTGAGTGTTCCATCGTCATTAGGATGCGCTGAACTTTACAATTAACTATCAGTTCCGCGTCGGATTTGAAAATCCCGACTCACAGGAGACGAACCACATGGAGCCCGAGGCGGTATTATCCCCTTGTAGACAAGTCGGCTGGAGGTCGATGTATTGACTCTCGACGCAATTTGAGTATTCCATCGTCATTAGGAGGCGCTGAACGTTACAATTAACTATCATTTTTGCGTCGGATTCGAAAATCTAGACTCACAGGAGACGGACCATATGGTGCCCGAGGCAGCAATATCCCCTTGGAGGTAAGTCGGCTGGTGGCCGATGTATTGAATCTCGACGCAATTTGAGTGTTCCATCGTCATTAGGAGGCCCTGAAGGCTACAATTAACTATCAGTTGTGCGTCGGATTTGAAAATCTAGACTCACAGGAGACGGACCATTTGGTGCCCGAGACAGCAATATCCCGTTATATACAAGTCGGCTGGAGGACGATATATTGAATCTCGATGCAATTTGAGTGTTCCATCGTCATTAGGAGGCCCTGAACATACAATTAACAATCAGTTTTGCGTCGGATTAGTAAATCTAGACTCAGAGGAGAACGACAATATGGTGCCCGAGGCAGCAATAGACCCTTGGAGACAAGTCGGCTGGAGGCCGATGAATTGAATCTCGACGCAATTTGAATGTTCCATCGTCATTAGGTGGCCCTGAACGTTACAATTAACTATCAGTTTTGCGTCGGGTTCGAAAATCTAGACTCACAGGAGAACGATCATAAGGTGCCCGAGGCAGCAAAAGACCCTTAAAGTCAAGTCGGCAGAAGAACGATGAATTGGATCGCGACGCAATTTGAGTGTTCCATCGTCATTAGAAGGCCCTGAACGTTACAATTAACTATCAGTTTTGCGTCGGATTCAAAAATCTTGACTTACTGGAGGCGGACCATCAGGTGCGCGAGACAGCATTATCCCCTTGGAGACCAGTCCACTGGAGGACGATGTATTGAATCGCGACGCAATTTGAGTGTTCCATCGTCATTAGGAGGCCCTGAACGTTACAATTAACTATCAGTTTTTCGTCGGATTGGAAAATCTCGATTCACAGGAGAACGACCATAAGGTGCTCGCGGCTGCAATGGACCCTTTCTAGACAAGTCGGCTGAAGGACGATGTATTGAATCTCGACGCAATTTGAGTGTTCCATCGTCATTAGGAGGCCCTGAACGTTGCAATTAACTATCAGTTCTGCGTCGGATTCGAAAATCTAGACTCACAGGAGAAGGTTCATACGGTGACCGAGACAGCAATATCCCCTTGGGGACAAGTCGGGTGAAAGCCGATGTACTGAATCTCGACACAATTTGAGTGATCCATCGTCATTAGGTGGCCCTGAATATTACAATTAACTGTCGGTTTTTCGTCGGATTCGAAAATCTAGACTCACTGGAGACTGACCATAAGGTGCCCGAGGCAGCATTAGACCCTTGGTGACAAGTCGGCTGAAGGACGATGTATTGAATCTCGACGGTATTTGAGTGTTCCATCGTCATTAGGAGGCCCTGAGCGTTACAATTAACTATCATTTTAGCGTCGGATTGGAAAATCTAGACTCACAGGAGAAGGTTCATACGGTGCCCGAGACAGCAATATCCCCTTGGGGACAAGTCGGCTGAAGGCCGATGTACTGAATCTCGACACAATTTGAGTGTTCCATCGTCATTAGGTGGCCCTGAACGTTACAATTAACTATCAGTTTTGCGTCGGGTTCGAAAATATAGACTCACAGGGGAACGACCATATGGTGCCCGAGGCAGCAATAGACACTTGGAGACAAGTCGGCTGGAGGACGATGGATGGATTGCCACGCAATTTTAGTGTTCCATCGTCATTAGGAGGCCCTGAATATTACAAATAACTGTCGGTTTTTCGTCGGATTCGAAAATCTAGACTCCCTGGAGACTGACCATAAGGTGCCCGAGGCAGCAATATCCCCTTGGACACCAGTCCGCTGGAGGACGATGTATTGAATCGCGACGCAATTTGAATGTTCCATCGTCATTAGGAGGCCCTGAATGTTACAATTAAATATCAGTTTCGTGTCAGATTCGAAAATCCCGACTCACAGGAGACGGACCACATAGAGCCCGATGCAGCAATATCCCCTTGTAGACAAGTCGGCTGGAGGTCGATGTATAGACACTCGACGCAATTTGAGTGTTCCATCGTCATTAGGAGGCGCTGAACGTTACAATTAACTATCAGTTTAGCGTCGGATTCGAAAATCTACTTACAGGGGAAGGTACAAATGGTGCCCGAGACAACAATATCCCCTTGGATACAAGTCGGCTGGAGGACGATATATTGAATCTCGACGCAATTTGAGTGTTCCATCGTCATTAGGAGGCCCTGAACTTACAATTAACAATCAGTTTTGCGTCTGATTAGTAAATCTCACAGGAGAACGACCATATGGTGCCCGAGGCAGCAATAGATCCTTGGAGACAAGTCGGCTGGAGGCCGATGTATTGAATCTCGATGCAATTTGAGTGTTCCATCGTCATTAGGAGGCCCTGAACGTTACAATTAACTATCAGTTCTGCGTCGGATTCGAAAATCTAGACTCATAGGGGAACGACCATAAGGTGCCCGAGGCAGCAATAGACCCTTGGAGACAAGTCGGCTGGAGGACGATGTATTGGATCGCGACGCAATTTGAGTGTTCCATCGTAACTAGGAGGCCCTGAACTTACAATTAACAATCAGTTTTGCATCGGATTAGTAAATCTAGACTCACAGGAGAACGACCATATGGTGCCCGAGGCAGCGTCAGTCCACTGGAGACAAGTCGGCTGGAGGCCTATGTATTGAATCTCAACGCAATTTTAATGTTCCATCGTCATTAGGTGGGCCTGAACGTTACAATTAACTATGTTTCCCGTCGGATTCGAAAATCTAGACTCACAGGAGAACGACCATAAGGTGCCCGAGGCAGCATTAGACCCTTGGAGACAAGTCGGCTGAAGGACGATGTATTGAATCTCGACGGTATTTGAGTGTTCCATCGTCATTAGGAGCCCCTGAGCGTTACAATTAACTATCATTTTAGCGTCGGATTCGAAAATCTAGACTCACAGGAGAAGGTTCATACGGTGCCCGAGACAGCAATATCCCCTTGGGGACAAGTCGGCTGAAGGCCGATGTACTGAATCTCGACACAATTTGAGTGTTCCATCGTCATTGGGTGGCCCTGACAGTTACAATTAACTATCAGTTTTGCGTCGGGTTCGAAAATATAGACTCACAGAGGAACGACCATATGGTGCCCGAGGCAGCAATAGACACTTGGAGACAAGTCGGCTCGAGGACGATGGATGGATTGCCACGCAATTATAGTGTTCCATCGTCATTAGGAGGCCCTGAATACTACAATTAACTGTCGGTTTTTCGTCGGATTCGAAAATCTAGACTCACTGGAGACTGACCATAAGGTGCCCGAGGCAGCAATATCCCCTTGGAAACACGTCGGCTGGAGGACGATATATTGAATCTCGACGCAATTTCAGTGTTCCATCGTCATTAGGAGGCGCTGAACGTTACAATTAACTATCAGTTTAGAGTCGGATTCGAAAATCTACTTACAGGGGAAGGTACAAATGGTGCCCGAGACAACAATATCCCCTTGGATAGAAGTCGGCTGGAGGACGATATATTGAATCTCGACGCAATTTGAGTGTTCCATCGTCATTAGGAGGCCCTGTACTTACAATTAACAATCAGTTTTGCGTCGGATTAGTAAATCTCACAGGAGAATGACCATATGGTACCCGAGGCAGCAATAGATCCTTGGAGACAAGTCGGCTGGAGGCCGATGTATTGAATCTCGACGCAATTTTAATGTTCCATCGTCATTAGGTGGGCCTGAACGTTACAATTAACTATCAGTTTGGCGTCGGATTCGAAAATCTAGACTCACAGGAGAACGACCATAAGGTGCCGAGGCAGCAATAGACCCTTGGAGACAAGTCGGCAGAAGGACGATGTATTGAATCTCGACGGTATTTGAGTGTTCCATCGTCATTAGGAGGCCCTGAACGTTACAATTAACTATTATTTTAGCGTCGGATTCGAAAATCTACTCACAGGAGAAGGATCACATGGTGCCCGGGACAGCAATATCCCCTGGATACAAGTCGGCCGGAGGACGATATATTGAATCTCGACGCAATTATAGTGTTCCATCGTCAGTATTAGGCCCTGAACGTTACAATTACTAATCAGTTTTGCGTTGGATTAGAAAATCTAGACTCACAGGAGAACGACAATATATTGCCCGAGGCAGCAATAGACCCTTGGAGACAAGTCGGCTGGAGGAAGATGTATTGGATCGCGACGCAATTTGAGTGTTCCATCGTACCTAGGAGGCCCTGAACTTACAATTAACAATCAGTTTTTCGTCGGATTAGTAAATCTAGACTCACAGGAGAACGACCATATGGTGCCCGAGGCAGCAATAGACCCTTGGAGACAAGTCGGCTGGAGGCCGTTGTATTGAATCTCGACGCAATTTGTATGTTCATCGTCATTAGGTGGCCCTGAACGTTACAATTAACTATCAGTTTTCGTCGGGTTCGAAAATCTAGACTCACAAGAGAACGATCATAAGGTGCCCGAGGCAGCAAAAGACCCTTGAAGTCAAGTCGGCAGAAGGACGACGTATTGGATCGCGACGCAATTCGAGTGTTCCATCGTCATTAGAAGGCCCTGAACGTTACAATTAACTATCAGTTTTGTGTTGGATTCGAAAATCTTGACTTATTGGAGACGGACCATAAGGTGCCCGAGGCAGCATTATCCCCTTGGAGACCAGTTCGCTGGAGGACGATGTATTGAATCGCGACGCAATTTGAGTGCTCCATCGTCATTAGGAGGCCCTGAAGACTACAATTAACTATCAGCTCTCCGTCGGATTCTAGACGGACCATAAGGTGCCCGAGGCAGCATTATCCCCTTGGAGACCAGTCCGCTGGAGGACGATAATTGAATCGCGACGCAATTTGAGTGTTCCATCGTCATTAGGAGGCCCTGAACTTACAATTAACAATCAGTTTTGCGTCGGATTAGTAAATCTAGACTCACAGGAGAAGGACCATATGGTGCCCGAGGCAGCAATAAACCCTTGGAGACAAGTCGGCTGGAGGCCGATGTATTGAATCTCGACGCAATTTGAATGTTCATCGTCATTAGGTGGCCCTGAACGTTACAATTAACTATCATTTTAGCGTCGGATTCGAAAATCTACTCACAGGAGAAGGATCATATGGTGCCCGAGTCAGCAATATCCCGTTGGATACAAGTCGGCTGGAGGACGACGCAATTTGAGTGTTCTAACATCATTAGGAGGCGCTGAACGTTACAATTCACTATCATTTTTGCGTCGGGTTCGAAAATCTAGACTCACAACAGAACGATCATAAGGTGCCCGAGGCAGCAAAAGACCCTTGAAGTCAAGTCAGCAGAAGGACGAAGTATTGGATCGCGACGCAATTTGAGTGTTCCATCGTAACTAGGAGGCGCTGAACGTTACAATAAACTATCAGTTATGCGTCGGATTCGAAAATCTAGACTCACAGGAGAACGAACATAAGGTGCCCGAGGCTGTAAAAGACCCTTGGAGACAAGTCGGCTGGAGGACGATGTATTGACTCTCGACACAATTTGAGTGTTCCATCGACATTAGGATGCTCTGAACGTTACAATTAACTATCATTTTTGCGTCGGATTCGAAAATCTAGACTCACAGAAGAAGGATCATATGGGGCCCGAGACAGCAATATCCCCTTGGAGACAAGTCGGCTGGAGGCCGATGTATTGAATCTCGACGCAATTTGAGTGTTCCATCGTCATTAGGTGGCCCTGAACAATTAACTATGAGTTTTGCGTCAGGTTCGAAAACCTAGCCTCACAGGAGAACGATCATAAGGTGTCCGAGGCAGCAATAGACGCTTGTAGACATGTCGGCTGGAGGTCGATGTATTGATTCTCGACGCGATTTGTGTGTTCCATCGTCATTAGGAGGCCCTGAAGGCTACAATTAACTATCAGTTCTGCGTCGGATTCGAAAATCTAGACTCACAGGAGACGGACCATATGGTGCCCGAGGCAGCAATATCCCCTTGGAGTTAAGTCGGCTGGAGGCCGATGTATTGAATCTGGACGCAATTTGAGTGTTCCATCGTCATTAGGAGGCCCTGAACGTTGCAATTACCTATCAGTTCTGCGTCGGATTCGAAAATCTAGACTCACAGGAGAAGACCATAAGGTGCCCGAGGCAGCATTAGACCCTTGGAGACAAGTCGGCTGAAGGACGATGTATTGAATCTCGACGGTATTAGAGTGTTCCATCGTCATTAGGAGGCCCTGAGCGTTACAATTAACTATCAGTTTAGCGTCGGATTCGAAAATCTACTCACAGGAGAAGGATCATATGGTGCCCCAGACAGCAATATCCCCTGGATACAAGTCGGCCGGAGGACGATATATTCAATCTCGATGCAATTTGAGTGTTCCATCGTCATTATTAGGCCCTGAACGTTACAATTAATAATCAGTTTTTCGTCGGATTAGAAAATCTAGACTCACAGGAGAACGACCATAAATTGCCCGAGGCAGCAATGGACCCTTGGAGACAAGTCGGCTGGAGGACGATATATTGAATCTCGACGCAATTTGAGTGTTCCATCGTCATTAGGAGACCCTGAACTTACAATTAACAATCAGTTTTGCGTCAGATTAGTAAATCTCACAGGAGAACGACCATATGGTGCCCGAGGCAGCAATAGATCCTTGGAGACAAGTCGGCTGGAGGCCGATGTATTGAATCTCGACGGTATTTGAGTGTTCCATCGTCATTAGGAGGCCCTGAACGTTACAATTAACTATCATTTTAGCGTCGGATTCGAAAATCTACTCACAGGAGAAGGATCACATGGTGCCCGAGACAGCAATATCCCCTGGATACAAGTCGGCCGGAGGACGATATATTGAATCTCGACGCAATTATAGTGTTCCATCGTCATTATTAGGCCCGGAACGTTACAATTAATAATCAGTTTTGCGTCGGATTAAAAAATCTAGACTCACAGGAGAACGACCATATATTGCCCGAGGCAGCGATAGACCCTTGGAGACAAGTCGGCTGGAGGACGATGTATTGGATCGCGACGCAATTTGAGTGTTCCATCGTAACTAGGAGGTCCTGAACTTACAACTAACAATCAGTTTTGCGTCGGATTAGTAAATCTAGACTCACAGGAGAACGACCATATGGTGCCGGAGGCAGCGTCAGACCATTGGAGACAAGTCGACTGGAGGCCTATGTATTGAATCTCGACGCAATTTGAGTGTTCCATCGTCATTAGGATGCCCTGAACTTTACAATTAACTATCAGTTCCGCTTCGGATTTGAAAATCCCGACTCACAGGAGACGAACCACATGGAGCCCGAGGCAGTAATATCGCCTTGTAGACAAGTCGGCTGGAGGTCAATGTATTGACTCTCGACGCAATTTGAGTATTCCATCGTCATTAGGAGGCGCTGAACGTTACAATTAACTATCATTTTTGCGTCGGATTCGAAAATCTAGACTCACAGGAGACGGACCATATGGTGCCCGAGACAGCAATATACCGTTATATACAAGTCGGCTGGAGGACGATATATTGAATCTCGATGCAATTTGAGTGTTCCATCGTCATTAGGAGGCCCTGAAGGCTACAATTAACTATCAGTTGTGCGTCGGATTTGAAAATCTAGACTCACAGGAGACGGACCATTTGGTGCCCGAGACAGCAATATCCCGTTATATACAAGTCGGCTGGAGGACGATATATTGAATCTCGATGCAATTTGAGTGTTCCATCGTCATTAGGAGGCCCTGAACTTACAATTAACAATCAGTTTTGCGTCGGATTAGTAAATCTAGACTCAGGGGAGAACGACCATATGGTGCCCGAGGCAGCAATAGACCCTTGGAGACAAGTCGGCTGGAGGCCGATGTATTGAATCTCGACGCAATTTGAATGTTCCATCGTCATTAGGTGGCCCTGAACGTTACAATTAACTATCAGGTTTGCGTCGGGTTCGAATATCTGGACTCACAGGAGAACGATCATAAGGTGCCCGAGGCAGCAAAAGACCCTTAAAGTCAAGTCGGCAGAAGAACGATGAATTGGATTGCGACGCAATTTGAGTGTTCCATCGTCATTAGAAGGCCCTGAACGTTACAATTAACTATCAGTTTTGCGTCGGATTCAAAAAACTTGACTTACTGGAGGCGGACCATCAGGTGCGCGAGACAGCATTATCCCCTTGGAGACCAGTCCGCTGGAGGACGATGTATTGAATCGCGACGCAATTTGAGTGTTCCATCGTCATTAGGAGGCCCTGAACGTTACAATTAACTATCAGTTTTGCGTCGGATTGGAAAATCTAGACTCACAGGAGAACGACCATAAGGTGCTCGCGGCTGCAATGGACCCTTTCTAGACAAGTCGGCTGAAGGACGATGTATTGAATCTCGACGCAATTTGAGTGTTCCATCGTCATTAGGAGGTCCTGAACGTTGCAATTAACTATCAGTTCTGCGTCGGATTCGAAAATCTAGACTCACAGGAGAAGGTTCATACGGTGCCCGAGACAGCAATATCCCCTTGGGGACAAGTCGGCTGAAGGCCGATGTACTGAATCTCGACACAATTTGAGTGTTCCATCGTCATTAGGTGGCCATGAATGTTACAATTAACTATCAGTTTTGCGTCGGGTTCGAAAATATAGACTCACAGGGGAACGACCATATGGTGCCCGAGGCAGCAATAGACACTTGGAGACAAGTCGGCTGGAGGACGATGGATGGATTGCCACGCAATTTTAGTGTTCCATCGTCATTAGGAGGCCCTGAATATTACAATTAACTGTCGGTTTTTCGTCGGATTCGAAAATTTAGACTCACTGGAGACTGACCAAAGGTGCCCGAGGCAGCAATATCCCCTTGGACACCAGTCCCCTGGAGGACGATGTATTGAATCGCGACGCAATTTGAATGTTCCATCGTCATTAGGAGGCCCTGAATGTTACAATTAAATATCAGTTTCGTGTCAGATTCGAAAATGCCGACTCACAGGAGACGGACCACATAGAGCCCAATGCAGCAATATCCCCTTGTAGACAAGTCGGCTGGAGGTCGATGTATAGACACTCGACGCAATTTGAGTGTTCCATCGTCATTAGGAGGCGCTGAACGTTACAATTAACTATCAGTTTAGCGTCGGATTCGAAAATCTACTTACAGGGGAAGGTTCAAATGGTGCCCGAGACAACAATATCCCCTTGGATACAAGTCGGCTGGAGGACGATATATTGAATCTCGACGCAATTTGAGTGTTCCATCGTCATTAGGAGGCCCTGAACTTACAATTAACAATCAGTTTTGCGTCGGATTAGTAAATCTCACAGGAGAACGACCATATGGTGCCCGAGGCAGCAATAGATCCTTGGAGACAAGTCGGCTGGAGGCCGATGTATTGAATCTCGACGCAATTTTATTGTTCCATCGTCATTAGGTGGGCCTGAACGTTACAATTAACTATCAGTTTTGCGTCGGATTCGAAAATCTAGACTCACAGGAGAACGACCATAAGGTGCCGAGGCAGCAATAGACCCTTGGAGACAAGTCGGCTGGAGGCCGATGTATTGAATCTCGACGCAATTTGAATGTTCATCGTCATTAGGTGGCCCTGAACGTTACAATTAACTATCTGTTTTGCGTCGGATTAGAAAATCTAGACTCACAGGAGAACGACCATAAGGTGCCCGAGGCAGTAACAGACCCTTGGAGACAAGTCGGCTGGAGGACGATGTATTGGATCGCGACGCAATTTGAGTGTTCCATCGATACTAGGAGGCCCTGAACTTACAATTAACAATCAGTTTTGCGTCGGATTAGTAAATCTAGACTCACAGGAGATTGACCATATGGTGCCCGAGGCAGCATCAGACCATTGGAGACAAGTCGGCTGGTGGCCTATGTATTGAAACTCGACGCAATTTGAGTGTTCCATCGTCATTAGGATGCGCTGAACGTTACAATTAACTATCATTTTTAGCGTCGAATTCGAAAATCTACTCACAGGAGAAGGATCATATGGTGCCCGAGTCAGCAATATCCCCTTGGATACAAGTCGGCTGGAGGACGATGTATAGTATCTCGACGCAATTTGAGTGTTCTAACATCATTAGGAGGCGCTGAACGTTACAATTCACTATCATTTTCGCGTCGGGTTCGAAAATCTAGACTCACAACGGAACGATCATAAGGTGCCCGAGGCAGCAAAGGACCCTTGAAGTCAAGTCAGCAGAAGGACGAAGTATTGGATCGCGTCGCAATTTGAGTGTTCCATCGTAACTAGGAGGCGCTGAACGTTATAATAAATTATCAGTTATGCGTCGGATTCGAAAATCTAGACTCACAGGAGAACGACCATAAGCTGCCCGAGGCAGCATCAGACCATTGGAGACAAGTCGGCTGGATGCCGATGTATTGAATCTCGACGCAATATGAGTGATCCACCTTCATTAGGAGGACATGAACGTTACAATTAACTATCATTTTTGCGTCGGATTCGAAAATCTAGACTCACAGGAGAACGACCATAAGGTGCCCGAGGCAGCAATAGACCCTTGGAGACAAGTCGGCTGAAGGACGATGTATTGAATCTCGACGGTATTTGAGTGTTCCATCGTCATTATTAGGCCCTGAACGTTACAATTAATTATCAGTTTTGCGTCGGATTAGAAAATCTAGACTCACAGGAGAACGACCATATGGTGCCCGAGGCAGCAATAGACCCCTTGGAGACAAGTCGGCTGGAGGACGATGTATTGACTCTCGACACAATTGGAGTGTTCCATCGTCATTAGGATGCTCTGAACGTTACAATTAACTATCATTTTTGCGTCGGATTCGAAAATCTAGACTCACAGAAGAAGGATCATATGGTGCCCGAGACAGCAATATCCCCTTGCAGACAAGTCGGCTGGAGGCCGATGTATTGAATCTCGACGCAATTTGAGTGTTCCATCGTCATTAGGTGGCCCTGAACAATTAACTATGAGTTTTGCGTCAGGTTCGAAAACCTAGCCTCACAGGAGAACGATCTTAAGGTGTCCGAGGCAGCAATAGACGCTTGTAGACATGTCGGCTGGAGGTCGATGTATTGAATCTGGACGCAATTTGAGTGTTCCATCGTCATTCGGAGGCCCTGAACGTTACAATTAACCATCATTTTAGCGTCGGATTCGAAAATCTGCTCACAGGAGAAGGAACATATGGTGCCCGAGACAGCAATATCCCCTTGGATACAAGTCTGCTGGAGGACGATATATTGAATCGCGACGCAATTTGAGTGCTCCATCGTCATTAGGAGGCCTTGAAGGCTATAATTAACTATCAGTTCTGCGTCGGATCGAAAATCTAGACTCACAGGAGAACGACGATAAGGTGCCCGAGGCAGCAATAGACCCTTGGAGAAGAGTCGGCTGAAGGACGATGTATAGAATCTCCACGCAATTTGAGTGTTCCATTGTCATTAGGAGGTCCTGAACGTTACAATTAACTATCTGTTTAGCGTCGGATTCGAAAATCTACTCACAGGAGAACGATCATATAGTGTCCGATACAGCAATATCCCCTTGGAAACAAGTCGGCTGGAGGACGATATATTGGATCGCGACGCAATTTGAGTGTTCCTTCGCCATTAGTTGGCCCTGAACGTTACAATTAACTGTCAGTTTTGCGTTGGATTCGAAAATCTAGAGTCACTGGAGACGGACCATAAGTTTCCCGAGGCAGCAATATCCCCTTGGAGACCTGTCCGTTGGAGGACGATGTATTGAATCGCGACGCAACTTGAGTGTTCCATCGTCATTAGGAGATCCTGAACGTTACAATTAACTATCAGTTCTGCGTCGGATTCGAAAATCCCGACTCAAAGGAGAAGAACCACATGGAGCCAGAGGCAGCAATATCCCCTTGTAGACAAGACGGCTAGAGGTCGATGTATTGACTCTCGACGCAATTTGACTGTTCCATCGTCATTAGGAGGCCCTGAACGTTACAATTAACTATCAGTTTCGCGTCTGATTCAAAAATCTAGACTCACAGGAGACGGACCATTTGGTGCCCGAGGCAGCAAATCCCCTTCTAGACAAGTCGGCTGGAGGACGATGTATTGTATCTCGACGCAATGTGAGTGGTCTAACGTCATTAGGAGGCGCTGAACGTTACAATTCACTATCATTTTTGCGTCGGATTCGAAAATGTAGACTCACAGGAGAGGGTTCATATGGTGCCCGAGACCGCGATATCCCCTTGGAGACAAGTCGGCTGAAGGCCAATGTACTGAATCTCGACGCAATTTGAGTGTCCCATCGTCATTAGGTGGCCCTGAACCTTACAATTAACTATCAGTTTTGCGTCGGATTAGAAAATCTAGACTCACAGGAGAACGACCATAAGGTGCCCGAGGCAGCAATAGACCCTTGGAGACAAGTCGGCTGAAGGACGATGTATTGAATCTCGACGGTATTTGAGTGTTCCATCGTCATTATTAGGCCCTGAACGTTACAATTAATTATCAGTTTTGCGTCGGATTAGAAAATCTAGACTCACAGGAGAACGACCATATGGTGCCCGAGGCAGCAATAGACCCCTTGGAGACAAGTCGGCTGGAGGACGATGTATTCGATCGCGACGCAATTTGAGTGTTCCATCGTTACTAGGAGGCCCTGAACTTACAATTAACTATCAGTTCTGCGTCGGATTCGAAAATCTAGAGTCACTGGAGACGGACCATAAGTTGCCCGAGGCAGCAATATCCCCTTGGAGACCTGTCCGCTGGAGGACGATGTATTGAATCGCGACGCAACTTGAGTGTTCCATCATCATTAGGAGGCCCTGAACGTTACAATTAACTATCAGTTCTGCGTCGGATTCGAAAATCCCGACTCAAAAGAGAGAGAGCCCGAGGCAGCAATATCCCTTTGTAGACAAGACGGCTAGAGGTCGATGTATTGACTCTCGACGCAATTTGACTGTACCATCGTCATTAGGAGGCCCTGAACGTTACAATTAACTATCAGTTTCGCGTCGGATTCAAAAATCTAGACTCACAGGAGACGGACCATTTGGTGCCCGAGGCAGCAATATCCTCTTCTAGACAAGTCGGCTGGAGGACGATGTATTGAATCTCGACGCAATTTGAATGTTCATCGTCATTAGGTGGCCCTGAACGTTACAATTAACTATCAGTTTTGCGTTGGATTCGAAAATCTAGAATTATTGGAGACGGACCAAAAGGTGCCCGAGGCAGCATTATCCCCTTGGAGACCAGTCCGCTGGAGGACGATGTATTGAATCGCGACGCAATTAGTGTGCTCCATCGTCATTAGGAGGCCCTGAAGGCTACAATTAACTATCAGCTCTCCGTCGGATTCTAGACGGACCATAAGGTGCCCGAGGCAACATTATCCCCTTGGAGACCAGTCCGCTCTAGGACGATAATTGAATCGCGACGCAATTTGAGTGTTCCATCGTCATTAGGAAGCCCTGAACATCACAATTAACAATCATATTGCGTCGGATTAGAAAATCTAGACTCACAGGAGAACGACCATATATTGCCCGAGTCAGCAATAGACCCTTGGAGACAAGTCGGCTGGAGGACGATGTATTGTATCTCGACGCAATTTGAGTGTTCTAACGTCATTAGGAGGCGCTGAACGTTACAATTCACTACCATTTTTGCGTCGGATTCGAGAATCTAGACTCACAGGAGAAGGTTCATATGGTGCTCGAGACAGCAATATCCCCTTGGAGACAAGTCGGCTCAAGGCCGATGTACTGAATCTCGACGCAATTTGAGTGTTCCATCGTCATTAGGTGGCCCTGAACGTTACAATTAACTATCAGTTTTGCGTCGGGTTCGAAAATCTAGACTCACAACAGAACGTTCATAAGGTGCCCGAGGCAGCAAAAGACCCTTGAAGTCAAGTCGGCAGAAGGACGAAGTATTGGATTGCGACGCTATTTGAGTGTTCCATCGTAACTAGGAGGCGCTGAACGTTACAATAAACTATCAGTCATGCGTCGGATTCGAAAATCTAGACTCACAGGAGAACGACCATAAGCTGCCCGAGGCAGCATCAGACCATTGCAGACAAGTCGGCTGGATGCCGATGTATTGAATCTCGACGCAATTTTTGAGTTCCAACGTCATTAGGAGGCCATGAACGTTACAATTAACTATCTGTTTAGCGTCGAATTCGAAATTCTACTCACTGGAGAAGGATCATGTAGTGCCCGATGCAGCAATATCCCCTTGGAAACAAGTCGGCTGGAGGACGATATATTGAATCTCGACGTAATTTGAGTGTTCCATCGTAATTCGGAGGCCCTGAACGTTACAATTAACAATCAGTTTTGCGTCGGATTAGAAAATCTAGACTCACAGGAGAACGATCATAAAGTGCCCGACGCAGCAATAGACCCATGGAGACAAGTCGGCTGGAGGACGATGTATTGGATCGCGACGCAATTTGAGTGTTCCTTCGCCATTAGTTGGCCCTGAACGTTACAATTAACTATCAGTTTTGCGTCGGATTCGAAAATCTAGAGTCACTGGAGACGGACCATAAGTTGCCCGAGGCAGCAATATCCCCTTGGAGACCTGTCCGCTGGAGGACGATGTATTGATTCGCTACGCAACTTGAGTGTTCCATCGTCATTAGGAGGCCCTGAACGTTACAATTAACAATCAGTTCTGCGTCGGATTCGAAAATCCCGACTAAAAGGAGAAGAACCACATGGAGCCCGAGGCAGCAATACCCCTTGTAGACAAGACGGCTAGAGGTCGATGTATTGACTCTCGACGCAATTTGACTGTTCCATCGTCATTAGGAGGCCCTGAACGTTACAATTAACTAACAGTTTCGCGTCGGATTCAAAAATCTAGACTCACAGGAGACGGACCATTAGGTGCCCGAGCAGCAATAGACCCTTGGAGACAAGTCGGCTGAAGGCCAATGTACTGAATCTCGACGCAATTTGAGTGTTCCATCGTCATTAGGAGGCCCTGAAGGCTACAATTAACTATCAGTTCTGCGTCGGATTCGATAATCTAGACTCACAGGAGACGAACCATATGGTGCCCGAGGCGCAATATCCCCTTGGAGTTAAGTCGGCTGGAGGCCGATGTATTGAATCTCGACGCAATTTGGGTGTTCCATCGTCATTAGGAGGCCCTGAACGTTACAATTAACCATCATATTAGCGTCGGATTCGAAAATCTGCTCACAGGATAAGGAACATATGGTGCCCGAGACAGCAATATCCCCTTGGATACAAGTCGGCTGGAGGACGATATATTGAATCTCGACGCAATTTGAGTGTTCCATCGTCATTAGGAGGCCCTGAACTTACAATTAACAATCAGTTTTGCGTCGGATTAGTAAATCTAGACTCACAGGAGAACGACCATATGGTGCCCGAGGCAGCAATAGACCCTTGGAGTCAAGTCGGCTTGAGGCCGAAGTATTGAATCTCGACGCAATTTGAATGTTCCGTCGTCATTAGGTGGCCCTGTACGTTATAATTAACTATCAGTTTTGCGTCGGGTTCGAAAATCTAGACTCACAAGAGAACGATCATAAGGTGGCTGAGACAGCAAAAGACCCTTGAAGTCAGGTCGGCAGAAGGACGATGTATTGGATCGCGACGCAATTTGAGTGTTCCTTCGCCATTAGTTGGCCCTGAGCGTTACAATTAACTATAAGTTTTGCGTCGGATTCGAAAATCTAGAGTCACTGGAGACGGACCATAAGTTGCCCGAGGCAGCAATATCCCCTTGGAGACCTGCCTGCTGGATTACGATGTATTGAATCGCGACGCAACTTGAATGTTCCATCGTCATTAGGAGGCCCTGAACGTTACAATTAACTATCAGTTCTGCGTCGGATTCGAGAATCCCGACTCAAAAGAGAGAGAGCCCGAGGCAGCAATATCCCCTTCTAGACAAGTCGGCTGGAGGACGATGTATTGTATCTCGACGCAATTTGAGTGTTCTACGTTAATAGGAGGCGCTGAACGTTTCAATTCACTATCATTTTTGCGTCGGATTCGAAAATGTAGACTCACAGGAGAAGGTTCATATGGTGCCCGAGACAGCAATATCCCCTTGGAGACAAGTCGGCTGAAGGCCAATGTACTGAATTTCGACGCAATTTGAGTGTTCCATCGTCATTAGGTGGCCCTGAACGTTACAATTAACTATCAGTTTTGCGTCGGGTTCGATAATATAGACTCACAGGAGAACGATCATAAGGTGCCCGAGGCAGCAATATCCCCTTGGAAGCAAGTCCGCTGGAGGACGATGTATTGAATCGCGACGCAATTTGAGTGCTCCATCGTCATTAGGAGGCCCTGAAGGCTACAATTAAGTATCAGCGCTCCGTCGGATTCTAGACGGACCATAAGGTGCCCGAGGCAGCATTGATGTATTGAATCGCGACGCAATTTGAGTGTTCAATCGTCATTAGGAGGCCTTGAACTTACAATTAACAAACAGTTTTGCGTCGGATTAGTAAATCTAGACTCACAAGAGAACGACCATCTCGTGCCCGAGGCAGCAATAGACCCTTGGAGACAAGGTGCGCTCTAGGACGATAATTGATTCGCGACGCAATTTGAGTGTTCCATCGTCATTAGGAGGCCCTGAACGTTACAATTAACAATCATTATGCGTCGGATTAGAAAATCTAGACTCACAGGAGAACGACCATATATTGCCCGAGTCAGCAATAGACCCTTGGAGACAAGTCGGCTGGAAGACGATGTATTGTATCTCGACGCAATTTGAGTGTTCTAACGTCATTAGGAGGCGCTGAACGTTACAATTAACTATCATTTTTGCGTCGGATTCGAAAATCTAGACTCACAGGAGAGGGTTCATATGGTGCTCGAGACAGCAATATCCCCTTGGAGACAAGTCGGCTGAAGGCCGATGTACTGAATCTCGACGCAATTTGACTGTTCCATCGTCATTAGGTGGCCCTGAACGTTACAATTAACTATCAGTTTTGCGTCGGGTTCGAAAATCTAGACTCACAACAGAACGTTCATAAGGTGCCCGAGGCAGCAAAAGACCCTTGAAGTCAACTCGGCAGAAGGACGAGGTATTGGATCGTGACGCAATTTGAGTGTTCCATCGTAACTAGGAGGCGCTGAACGTTACAATAAACTATCAGTTATGCGTCGGATTCGAAAATCTAGACTCACAGGAGAACGACGATGTAGCATCAGACCATTGGAGACAAGTCGGCTGGATGCCGATGTATTGAATCTCGACGCAATATGAGTGATCCACCTTCATCAGGAGGACATAAACGTTACAATTAACTATCATTTTTGCGTTGGATTCGACAATCTAGACTCACAGGAGAACGAACATAAGGTGCCCGAGGCTGTAAAAGACTCTTGGAGACAAGTCGGCTGGAGGACGATGTATTGACTCTCGACACAATTTGAGTGTTCCATCGTCATTAGGATGCTCTGAACGTTACAATTAACCATCATTTTAGCGTCGGATTCGAAAATCTGCTCACAGGAGAAGGAATATATGGTGCCCGAGACAGCAATATCCCCTTGGATACAAGTCGGCTGGAGGACGATATATTGAATCTCGACGCAATTTGAGTGTTCTAACGTCATTAGGAGGCGCTGAACGTTACAACTCACTATCATTTTTGCGTTGGATTCGAAAATCTAGACTTACTGGAGACGGACCATAAGGTGCCCGAGGCAGCATTATCCCCTTGGAGACCATTCCGCTGGAGGACGATGTATTGAATCGCGACGCAATTTGAGTGCTCCATCGTCATTAGGAGGCCCTGAAGGCTACAATTAACTATCAGTTCTGCGTCGGATTCGAAAATCCCGACTCAAAGGAGAAGAACCACATGCAGCCCGAGGCAGCAATATCCCCTTGTAGACAAGACGGCTAGAGGTCGCTGTTGTGACTCTCGACGCAATTTGACTGTTCCATCGTCATTAGGAGGCCCTGAACGTTACAATTAACTATCAGTTTCGCGTCGGATTCAAAAATCTAGACTCACAGGAGACGGACCATAAGGTGCCCGAGGCAGCAATAGACCCTTGGAGACAAGTCGGCTGAAGGACGATGTATTGAATCCTGACGGTATTTGAGTGTTCCATCGTCATTATTAGGCCCTGAACGTTACAATTAATTATCAGTTTTGCGTCGGATTAGAAAATCTAGACTCACAGGAGAACGACCATATATTGCCCGACGCAGCAATAGACCCTTAAAGACAAGTAGGCAGAAGGCCAATGTACTGAATCTCGACGCAATTTGAGTGTTCCATCGTCATTAGGAGGCCCTGAAGGCTACAATTAAATATCAGTTCTGCGTCGGATTCGAAAATCTAGACTCACAGGAGACGGACCATATGGTGCCCGAGGCGCATTATCCCCTTGGAGTTAAGTCGGCTGGAGGCCGATGTATTGAATCTCGACGCAATTTGGGTGTTCCATCGTCATTAGGAGGCCCTGAACGTTACAATTGACCATCATTTTAGCGTCAGATTCGAAAATCTGCTCACAGGAGAAGGAACATATGGTGCCCGAGACAGCAATATCCCCTTGGATACAAGTCGCCTGGAGGACGATATATTGAATCTCGACGCAATTTGAGTGTTCCATCGTCATTATGAGGCCCTGAACTTACAATTAACAATCAGTTTTGCGTCGGATTAGTACATCTAGACTCACAGGAGAACGACCTTATGGTGCCCGAGGCAGCAATACACCCTTGGAGACAAGTCGGCTGGAAGCCGAAGTATTGAATCTCGACGCAATTTGAATGTTCCGTCGTCATTAGGTGGCCCTGTACAAGAGAACGATCATAAGGTGGCTGAGACAGCAAAAGACCCTTGAAGTCAGGTCGGCAGACGGACGATGTATTGGATCGCGACGCAATTTGAGTGTTCCTTCACCATTAGTTGGCCCTGAACCTTACAATTAACTATCAGTTTTGCGTCGGATTCGAAAATCTAGAGTCACTGGAGACGGACCATAAGTTGCACGAGGCAGCAATATCCCCTTGGAGACCTGTCCGCTGGAGGACGATGTATTGAATCGCGACGCAACTTGAATGTTCCATCGTCATTAGGAGGCCCTGAACGTTACAGTTAACTATCAGTTCTGCGTCGGATTCGAAAATCCCCACTCAAAAGCGAGAGGGCCCGAGGCAGCAAAATCCCCTTGTAGATAAGTCGGCTGGAGGACGATGCATTGTATCTCGACTCAATTTGAGTGTTCTAACGTCTTTAGGAGGCGCTGAACGTTACAATTAACTATCAGTTTCGCGTCGGATTCAAAAATCTAGACTCACAGAAGACGGACCATTTGGTGCCCGAGGCAGCAATATCCCCTTCTAGACAAGTCGGCTGGAGGACGATGCATTGTATCTCGACTCAATTTGAGTGTTCTAACGTCTTTAGGAGGCTCTGAACGTTACAATTTACTATCATTTTTGCGTCGGATTCGAAAGTGTAGACTTACAGGAGAAGGTTCATATGGTGCCCGAGACAGCAATATCCCCTCGGAGACAAGTCGGGTGAAGGCCAATGTACTGAATCTCGACGCAATTTGAGTGTTCCATCGTCATTAGGTGGTTCTGAACGTTACAATTAACTATCAGTTTTGCGTCGGGTTCGATAATATAGACTCACAGGAGAACGATCATAAGGTGCCCGAGGCAGCAATAGACCCTTGGAGACAAGTCGGCTGAAGGACGATGTATTGGATCTCGTTGCAATTTGAGTGTTCATCGTCATTAGGAGGCCCTGAACGTTACAAAACTATCAGTTTTGCGTCGGATTCGAAAATCTAGACTTACTGGAGACGGACCATAAGGTGCCCGAGGCAGCATTATCCTCTTGGAGACCAGTCCGCTGGAGGACGATGTATTGAATCGCGACGCAATTTGAGTGCTCCATCGTCATTAGGAGGCCCTGAAGGCTACAATTAACTATCAGTTCTGCGTCGGATTCGAAAATCCCGACTCAAAGGAGAAGAACCACATGCAGCCCGAGGCAGCTATATCCCCTTGTAGACAAGACGGCTAGAGGTCGATGTAGTGACTCTCGACGCAATTTGACTGTTCCATCGTCATTAGAAGGCCCTGAACGTTACAATTAACTATCAGTTTCGCGTCGGATTCAAAAATCTAGACTCACAGGAGACGGACCATAAGGTGCCCGAGGCAGCAATAGACCCTTGGAGACAAGTCGGCTGAAGGACGATGTATTGAATCCTGACGGTATTTGAGTGTTCCATCGTCATTATTAGGGCATGAACGTTACAATTAATTATCAGTTTTGCGTCGGATTAGAAAATCTAGACTCACAGGAGAACGACCATATATTGCCCGAGGCAGCAATAGACCCTTGGAGACAAGTAGGCAGAAGGCCAATGTACTGAATCTCGACGCAATTTGAGGGTTCCATCGTCATTAGGTGGCCCTGAACGTTACAATTAACTATGAGTTTTGCGTCAGGTTCGAAAATCTAGCCTCACAGGAGAACGATCTTAAGGTGTCCGAGGCAGCAATAGACGCTTGTAGACATGTCGGCTGGAGGTCGATGTATTGACTCTCGACGCAATTTGAGTGTTCCATCGTCATTAGGAGGCCCTGAAGGCTACAATTAAATATCAGTTCTGCGTCGGATTCGAAAATCTAGACTCACAGGAGACGGACCATATGGTGCCCGAGACAGCAATATCCCCTTGGATACAAGTCGCCTGGAGGACGATATATTGAATCTCGACGCAATTTGAGTGTTCCATCGTCATTATGAGGCCCTGAACTTACAATTAACAATCAGTTTTGCGTCGGATTAGTACATCTAGACTCACAGGAGAACGACCTTATGGTGCCCGAGGCAGCAATAGACCCTTGGAGACAAGTCGGCTGGAAGCCGAAGTATTGAATCTCGACGCAATTTGAATGTTCCGTCGTCATTAGGTGGCCCTGTACAAGAGAACGATCATAAGGTGGCTGAGACAGCAAAAGACCCTTGAAGTCAGGTCGGCAGAAGGACGATGAATTGGATCGCGACGCAATTTGAGTGTTCCTTCGCCATTAGTTGGCCCTGAACGTTAGAATTAACTATCAGTTTTGCGTCGGATTCGAAAATCTAGAGTCACTGGAGACGGACCATAAGTTGCACGAGGCAGCAATATCCCCTTGGAGACCTGTCCGCTGGAGGACGATGTATTGAATCGCGACGCAACTTGAATGTTCCATCGTCATTAGGAGGCCCTGAACGTTACAATTAACTATCAGTTCTGCGTCGGATTCGAAAATCCCGACTCAAAAGCGAGAGAGCCCGAGGCAGCAAAATCCCCTTGTAGACAAGACGGCTAGAGGTCGATGTATAGACTCTCGACGCAATTTGACTGTACCATCGTCATTAGGAGGCCCTGAACGTTACAATTAACTATCAGTTTCGCGACGGATTCAAAAATCTAGACTCACAGAAGACGGTCCATTTGGTGCCCGAGGCAGCAATATCCCCGTCTAGACAAGTCGGCTGGAGGACGATGCATTGTATCTCGACTCAATTTGAGTGTTCTAACGTCTTTAGGAGGCGCTGAACGTTACAATTAACTATCAGTTTCGCGTCGGATTCAAAAATCTAGACTCACAGAAGACGGACCATTTGGTGCCCGAGGCAGCAATATCCCCTTCTAGACAAGTCGGCTGGAGGACGATGCATTGTATCTCGACTCAATTTGAGTGTTCTAACGTCTTTAGGAGGCTCTGAACGTTACAATTTACTATCATTTTTGCGTCGGATTCGAAAGTGTAGACTTACAGGAGAAGGTTCATATGGTGCCCGAGACAGCAATATCCCCTCGGAGACAAGTCGGGTGAAGGCCAATGTACTGAATCTCGACGCAATTTGAGTGTTCCATCGTCATTAGGTGGTTCTGAACGTTACAATTAACTATCAGTTTTGCGTCGGGTTCGATAATATAGACTCACAGGAGAACGATCATAAGGTGCCCGAGGCAGCAATGTCCCCTTGGACACCAGTCCGCTGGAGGACGATGTATTGAATCGCGACGCAATTTGAGTGTTCCATCGTCATTAGGAGGCCCTGAACTTACAATTAACAATCAGTTTTGCGTCGGATTAGTAAATCTAGACTCACAGGAGAACGACCATATATTGCCCGACGCAGCAATAGACCCTTAAAGACAAGTAGGCAGAAGGCCAATGTACTGAATCTCGACGCAATTTGAGTGTTCCATCGTCATTAGGAGGCCCTGAAGGCTACAATTAAATATCAGTTCTGCGTCGGATTCGAAAATCTAGACTCACAGGAGACGGACCATATGGTGCCCGAGGCGCATTATCCCCTTGGAGTTAAGTCGGCTGGAGGCCGATGTATTGAATCTCGACGCAATTTGGGTGTTCCATCGTCATTAGGAGGCCCTGAACGTTACAATTGACCATCATTTTAGCGTCAGATTCGAAAATCTGCTCACAGGAGAAGGAACATATGGTGCCCGAGACAGCAATATCCCCTTGGATACAAGTCGCCTGGAGGACGATATATTGAATCTCGACGCAATTTGAGTGTTCCATCGTCATTATGAGGCCCTGAACTTACAATTAACAATCAGTTTTGCGTCGGATTAGTACATCTAGACTCACAGGAGAACGACCTTATGGTGCCCGAGGCAGCAATACACCCTTGGAGACAAGTCGGCTGGAAGCCGAAGTATTGAATCTCGACGCAATTTGAATGTTCCGTCGTCATTAGGTGGCCCTGTACAAGAGAACGATCATAAGGTGGCTGAGACAGCAAAAGACCCTTGAAGTCAGGTCGGCAGACGGACGATGTATTGGATCGCGACGCAATTTGAGTGTTCCTTCACCATTAGTTGGCCCTGAACCTTACAATTAACTATCAGTTTTGCGTCGGATTCGAAAATCTAGAGTCACTGGAGACGGACCATAAGTTGCACGAGGCAGCAATATCCCCTTGGAGACCTGTCCGCTGGAGGACGATGTATTGAATCGCGACGCAACTTGAATGTTCCATCGTCATTAGGAGGCCCTGAACGTTACAGTTAACTATCAGTTCTGCGTCGGATTCGAAAATCCCCACTCAAAAGCGAGAGGGCCCGAGGCAGCAAAATCCCCTTGTAGATAAGTCGGCTGGAGGACGATGCATTGTATCTCGACTCAATTTGAGTGTTCTAACGTCTTTAGGAGGCGCTGAACGTTACAATTAACTATCAGTTTCGCGTCGGATTCAAAAATCTAGACTCACAGAAGACGGACCATTTGGTGCCCGAGGCAGCAATATCCCCTTCTAGACAAGTCGGCTGGAGGACGATGCATTGTATCTCGACTCAATTTGAGTGTTCTAACGTCTTTAGGAGGCTCTGAACGTTACAATTTACTATCATTTTTGCGTCGGATTCGAAAGTGTAGACTTACAGGAGAAGGTTCATATGGTGCCCGAGACAGCAATATCCCCTCGGAGACAAGTCGGGTGAAGGCCAATGTACTGAATCTCGACGCAATTTGAGTGTTCCATCGTCATTAGGTGGTTCTGAACGTTACAATTAACTATCAGTTTTGCGTCGGGTTCGATAATATAGACTCACAGGAGAACGATCATAAGGTGCCCGAGGCAGCAATAGACCCTTGGAGACAAGTCGGCTGAAGGACGATGTATTGGATCTCGTTGCAATTTGAGTGTTCATCGTCATTAGGAGGCCCTGAACGTTACAAAACTATCAGTTTTGCGTCGGATTCGAAAATCTAGACTTACTGGAGACGGACCATAAGGTGCCCGAGGCAGCATTATCCTCTTGGAGACCAGTCCGCTGGAGGACGATGTATTGAATCGCGACGCAATTTGAGTGCTCCATCGTCATTAGGAGGCCCTGAAGGCTACAATTAACTATCAGTTCTGCGTCGGATTCGAAAATCCCGACTCAAAGGAGAAGAACCACATGCAGCCCGAGGCAGCTATATCCCCTTGTAGACAAGACGGCTAGAGGTCGATGTAGTGACTCTCGACGCAATTTGACTGTTCCATCGTCATTAGAAGGCCCTGAACGTTACAATTAACTATCAGTTTCGCGTCGGATTCAAAAATCTAGACTCACAGGAGACGGACCATAAGGTGCCCGAGGCAGCAATAGACCCTTGGAGACAAGTCGGCTGAAGGACGATGTATTGAATCCTGACGGTATTTGAGTGTTCCATCGTCATTATTAGGGCATGAACGTTACAATTAATTATCAGTTTTGCGTCGGATTAGAAAATCTAGACTCACAGGAGAACGACCATATATTGCCCGAGGCAGCAATAGACCCTTGGAGACAAGTAGGCAGAAGGCCAATGTACTGAATCTCGACGCAATTTGAGGGTTCCATCGTCATTAGGTGGCCCTGAACGTTACAATTAACTATGAGTTTTGCGTCAGGTTCGAAAATCTAGCCTCACAGGAGAACGATCTTAAGGTGTCCGAGGCAGCAATAGACGCTTGTAGACATGTCGGCTGGAGGTCGATGTATTGACTCTCGACGCAATTTGAGTGTTCCATCGTCATTAGGAGGCCCTGAAGGCTACAATTAAATATCAGTTCTGCGTCGGATTCGAAAATCTAGACTCACAGGAGACGGACCATATGGTGCCCGAGACAGCAATATCCCCTTGGATACAAGTCGCCTGGAGGACGATATATTGAATCTCGACGCAATTTGAGTGTTCCATCGTCATTATGAGGCCCTGAACTTACAATTAACAATCAGTTTTGCGTCGGATTAGTACATCTAGACTCACAGGAGAACGACCTTATGGTGCCCGAGGCAGCAATAGACCCTTGGAGACAAGTCGGCTGGAAGCCGAAGTATTGAATCTCGACGCAATTTGAATGTTCCGTCGTCATTAGGTGGCCCTGTACAAGAGAACGATCATAAGGTGGCTGAGACAGCAAAAGACCCTTGAAGTCAGGTCGGCAGAAGGACGATGAATTGGATCGCGACGCAATTTGAGTGTTCCTTCGCCATTAGTTGGCCCTGAACGTTAGAATTAACTATCAGTTTTGCGTCGGATTCGAAAATCTAGAGTCACTGGAGACGGACCATAAGTTGCACGAGGCAGCAATATCCCCTTGGAGACCTGTCCGCTGGAGGACGATGTATTGAATCGCGACGCAACTTGAATGTTCCATCGTCATTAGGAGGCCCTGAACGTTACAATTAACTATCAGTTCTGCGTCGGATTCGAAAATCCCGACTCAAAAGCGAGAGAGCCCGAGGCAGCAAAATCCCCTTGTAGACAAGACGGCTAGAGGTCGATGTATAGACTCTCGACGCAATTTGACTGTACCATCGTCATTAGGAGGCCCTGAACGTTACAATTAACTATCAGTTTCGCGACGGATTCAAAAATCTAGACTCACAGAAGACGGTCCATTTGGTGCCCGAGGCAGCAATATCCCCGTCTAGACAAGTCGGCTGGAGGACGATGCATTGTATCTCGACTCAATTTGAGTGTTCTAACGTCTTTAGGAGGCGCTGAACGTTACAATTAACTATCAGTTTCGCGTCGGATTCAAAAATCTAGACTCACAGAAGACGGACCATTTGGTGCCCGAGGCAGCAATATCCCCTTCTAGACAAGTCGGCTGGAGGACGATGCATTGTATCTCGACTCAATTTGAGTGTTCTAACGTCTTTAGGAGGCTCTGAACGTTACAATTTACTATCATTTTTGCGTCGGATTCGAAAGTGTAGACTTACAGGAGAAGGTTCATATGGTGCCCGAGACAGCAATATCCCCTCGGAGACAAGTCGGGTGAAGGCCAATGTACTGAATCTCGACGCAATTTGAGTGTTCCATCGTCATTAGGTGGTTCTGAACGTTACAATTAACTATCAGTTTTGCGTCGGGTTCGATAATATAGACTCACAGGAGAACGATCATAAGGTGCCCGAGGCAGCAATGTCCCCTTGGACACCAGTCCGCTGGAGGACGATGTATTGAATCGCGACGCAATTTGAGTGTTCCATCGTCATTAGGAGGCCCTGAACTTACAATTAACAATCAGTTTTGCGTCGGATTAGTAAATCTAGACTCACAAGAGAACGACCTTATGGTGCCCGAGGCAGCAATAGACCCTCAGAGACAAGTCGGCTGGAGGCCGATGTATTGAATCTCGACGCAATTTGAATGTTCATCGTCATTAGGTGGCCCTGAACGTTACAATTAACTATCAGTTTTGCGTCGGATTAGAAAATCTAGACTCACAGGAGAACGACCATAAGGTGCTCGAGGCAGCAATAGACCCTTGGAGACAAGTCGGCTGAAGGACGATGTATTGGATCTCGTTGCAATTTGAGTGTTCATCGTCATTAGGAGGCCCTGAACGTTACAAAACTATCAGTTTTGCGTCGGATTCGAAAATCTAGACTTACTGGAGACGGACCATAAGGTGCCCGAGGCAGCATTATCCTCTTGGAGACCAGTCCGCTGGAGGACGATGTATTGAATCGCGACGCAATTTGAGTGCTCCATCGTCATTAGGAGGCCCTGAAGGCTACAATTAACTATCAGTTCTGCGTCGGATTCGAAAATCCCGACTCAAAGGAGAAGAACCACATGCAGCCCGAGGCAGCTATATCCCCTTGTAGACAAGACGGCTAGAGGTCGATGTAGTGACTCTCGACGCAATTTGACTGTTCCATCGTCATTAGAAGGCCCTGAACGTTACAATTAACTATCAGTTTCGCGTCGGATTCAAAAATCTAGACTCACAGGAGACGGACCATAAGGTGCCCGAGGCAGCAATAGACCCTTGGAGAGAAGTCGGCTGAAGGACGATGTATTGAATCCTGACGGTATTTGAGTGTTCCATCGTCATTATTAGGGCATGAACGTTACAATTAATTATCAGTTTTGCGTCGGATTAGAAAATCTAGACTCACAGGAGAACGACCATATATTGCCCGAGGCAGCAATAGACCCTTGGAGACAAGTAGGCAGAAGGCCAATGTACTGAATCTCGACGCAATTTGAGGGTTCCATCGTCATTAGGTGGCCCTGAACGTTACAATTAACTATGAGTTTTGCGTCAGGTTCGAAAATCTAGCCTCACAGGAGAACGATCTTAAGGTGTCCGAGGCAGCAATAGACGCTTGTAGACATGTCGGCTGGAGGTCGATGTATTGACTCTCGACGCAATTTGAGTGTTCCATCGTCATTAGGAGGCCCTGAAGGCTACAATTAAATATCAGTTCTGCGTCGGATTCGAAAATCTAGACTCACAGGAGACGGACCATATGGTGCCCGAGACAGCAATATCCCCTTGGATACAAGTCGCCTGGAGGACGATATATTGAATCTCGACGCAATTTGAGTGTTCCATCGTCATTATGAGGCCCTGAACTTACAATTAACAATCAGTTTTGCGTCGGATTAGTACATCTAGACTCACAGGAGAACGACCTTATGGTGCCCGAGGCAGCAATAGACCCTTGGAGACAAGTCGGCTGGAAGCCGAAGTATTGAATCTCGACGCAATTTGAATGTTCCGTCGTCATTAGGTGGCCCTGTACAAGAGAACGATCATAAGGGGGCTGAGACAGCAAAAGACCCTTGAAGTCAGGTCGGCAGAAGGACGATGAATTGGATCGCGACGCAATTTGAGTGTTCCTTCGCCATTAGTTGGCCCTGAACGTTACAATTAACTATCAGTTTTGCGTCGGATTCGAAAATCTAGAGTCACTGGAGACGGACCATAAGTTGCACGAGGCAGCAATATCCCCTTGGAGACCTGTCCGCTGGAGGACGATGTATTGAATCGCGACGCAACTTGAATGTTCCATCGTCATTAGGAGGCCCTGAACGTTACAATTAACTATCAGTTCTGCGTCGGATTCGAAAATCCCGACTCAAAAGCGAGAGAGCCCGAGGCAGCAAAATCCCCTTGTAGACAAGACGGCTAGAGGTCGATGTATAGACTCTCGACGCAATTTGACTGTACCATCGTCATTAGGAGGCCCTGAACGTTACAATTAACTATCAGTTTCGCGACGGATTCAAAAATCTAGACTCACAGAAGACGGTCCATTTGGTGCCCGAGGCAGCAATATCCCCGTCTAGACAAGTCGGCTGGAGGACGATGCATTGTATCTCGACTCAATTTGAGTGTTCTAACGTCTTTAGGAGGCGCTGAACGTTACAATTTACTATCATTTTTGCGTCGGATTCGAAAATGTAGACTCACAGGAGAAGGTTCATATGGTGCCCGAGACAGCAATATCCCCTTGGACACCAGTCCGCTGGAGGACGATGTATTGAATCGCGACGCAATTTGAGTGTTCCATCGTCATTAGGAGGCCCTGAACTTACAATTAACAATCAGTTTTGCGACGGATTAGTAAATCTAGACTCACAAGAGAACGACCTTATGGTGCCCGAGGCAGCAATAGACCCTTGGAGACAAGTCCGCTGGAGGACGATGTAATGGATCGCGACGCAATTTGAGTGTTCCATCGTAACTAGGAGGCCCTGAACTTACAATTAACAATCAGTTTTGCGTCGGATTAGTAAATCTAGATTCACAGGAGATTGACCATATGGTGCGCGAGGCAGCATCAGACCATTGGAGACAAGTCGGCTGGAGGCCTATGTATTGAAACTCGACACAATTTGAGTGTTCCATCGTCATTAGGTTGCGCTGAACGTTACAATTAACTATCATTTTAGCGTCGGATTCGAAAATCTAGACTCACAGGAGGCGGACCATATGGTGCCCGTGGCAGCAATATCCCCTTGGAGTTAAGTCGGCTGGAGGCCGATGTATTGAATCTCGACGCAATTTGAGTGTTCCATCGTCATTAGGTGGCCCTGAACGTTACAATTAACTATCAGTTTTACGTCGGGTTCGAAAATATAGTCTCACTGGAGACTGACCATAAGGTGCCCGAAGCAGCATTATCCCCTTGTAGACAAGTTGGCTGGAGGTCGATGTATTCACACTCGACGCAATTTGAGTGTTCCATCGTCATTAGGAGGCGCTGAACGTTACAATTAACTATCATTTTTGCGTCGGATTCGAAAATCTAGACTCACAGGAGACGGACCATATGGTGCCCGTGGCAGCAATATCCCCTTGGGGTCGGCTGGAGGCCGATGTATTGAATCTCGACGCAATTTGAGTGTTCCATCGTCATTAGGAGGCCCTGAACGTTACAATTAACTATCAGTTTAGCGTCGGATTCGAAAATCTACTCACAGGGGAAGGTACAAATGGTGCCCGAGAAAACAATATCCACTTGGATACAAGTCGGCTGGAGGACGATGTATTGAATCTCGACGCAATTTGAGTGTTCCATCGTCATTAGGAGGCCCTGAACTTACAATTGACAATCAGTTTTGCGTTGGATTAGCAAATCTCACACGAGAACGACCATATGGTGCCCGAGGCAGCAAAAGATCCTTGGAGACAAGTCGGCTGGAGGCCGATGTATTGAATCTCGACGCAATTTGAATGTTCCATCGTCATTAGGTGGGCCTGAACGTTACAATTAACTATCAGTTTTGCGTCGGATTCGAAAATCTAGACTCACAGGAGAACGACTATAAGGTGCCGAGGCAGCAATAGACCCTTGGAAACAAGACGGCAGAAGGACGATGTATTGAATCTCGACGGTATTTGAGTGTTCCATCGTCATTAGGAGGCCCTGAACGTTACAATTAAGTATCATTTTAGCGTCGGATTCGAAAATCTACTCACAGGAGAAGGATCACATGGAGCCCGAGGCAGCAATATCCCCTTGTAGACAAGACGGTTGGAGGTTGATGTATTGACTCTCGACGCAATTTGAGTGTTCCATCGTCATTAGGAGGCCCTGAAGGCTGAAATTAACTATCAGTTGTGCGTCGGCTTTGAAAATCTAGACTCACAGGAGAGGGATCATATGGTGCTCGAGACAGCAATTTACCCTGGATACAAGTCGGCCGGAGCACGATATATTCAATCTCGATGCAATTTGAGTGTTCCATCGTCATTATTAGGGCCTGAACGTAACAATTAATAATCAGTTTTTCGTCGGATTAGAAAATCTAGACTCACAGAAGGTTCATTTGGTGCCCGAGACAGCAATATCCCCTTGGAGACAAGTCGGCTGAAGGCCGATGTACTGAATCTCGACGCAATTTGAGTGTTCCATCGTCATTAGGTGGCCCTGAACGTTACAATTAACTATCAGTTTTGCGTCGGGTTGGAAAATATAGACTCACAGGAGAACGACCATAAGGTGCCCGAGGCAGCAATAGACACTTGGAGACAAGTCGGCTGGAGGACGATGGATGAATTGCGACGCAATTTGAGTGTTCCATCGTCATTAGGAGACCCTGAATATTACAATTAACTATCGGTTTTTCGTCGGATTCGAAAATCTAGACTCACTGCAGACTGACCATAAGGTGCCCGAGGCAGCAATATCCCCTTGGACACCCGTCCGCTGGAGGACGATGTATTCAATCTCGATGCAATTTGAGTGTTCCATCGTCATTATTAGGGCCTGAACGTTACAATTAATAATCAGTTTTTCGTCGGATTAGAAAACCTAGACTCACAGGAGAACGACCATAAATTGCCCGAGGCAGCAATAGACCATTGGAGACAAGTCGGCTGGAGGACGATGTATTGGATCGCGACGCAATTTGAGTGTTCCATCGTAACTAGGAGGCCCTGAACTTACAATTAACAATCTGTTTTGCGTCGGATTAGTAAATCTAGACTCACAGGAGAACGACCATATGGTGCCCGAGGAAGCAATAGACCCTTGGAGACAAGTCGGCTGAAGGACGATGTATTGAATCTCGACGCAGTTTGAGTGTTCCATCGTCATTAGGAGGCCCTGAACTTTACAATTAACTATCAGTTTTGCGTCGGATTCGAAAATCTAGACTCACAGGAGAACGACCATAAGGTGTCCGAGGAAGCAATAGACCCTTGGAGACAAGTCGGCTGAAGGACGATGTATTGAATCTCGACGCAGTTTGAGTGTTCCATCGTCATTAGGAGGCCCTGAACTTTACAATTAACTATCAGTTTTGCGTCGGATTCGAAAATCTAGACTCACAGGAGAACGACCATATGGTGCCCGAGGAAGCAATAGACCCTTGGAGACAAGTCGGCTGATGGACGATGTATTGAATCTCGACTCAATTCGAGTGTACCATTGTCATTAGGAGACCCTGAAAGTTACAATTAACTATCTGTTCTG
Source organism: Schistocerca serialis cubense (assembly GCF_023864345.2). Lineage (NCBI taxonomy): Eukaryota > Metazoa > Arthropoda > Insecta > Orthoptera > Acrididae > Schistocerca > Schistocerca serialis. Next base: position 642,072,260 of record NC_064644.1, read on the forward strand.
CGTTGGATTCGAAAATCTAGACTCACAGGAGAACGACCATAAGGTGTCCGAGGAAGCAATAGACCCTTGGAGACAAGTCGGCTGAAGGACGATGTATTGAATCTCGACGCAGTTTGAGTGTTCCATCGTCATTAGGAGGCCCTGAACTTTACAATTAACTATCAGTTTTGCGTCGGATTCGAAAATCTACTCTCAGGAGAAGGATCATAAGGTGCCCGAGACAGCAATATCCCCTTGGATACAAGTCGGGTGGAGGACGATGTATTGGATCGCGACGCATTTTGAGTGTTCCGTCGTAACTAGGAGGCGCTCAACGTTACAATATACTATCAGTTATGTGTCGAATTAGTAAATCTAGACTCACAGGTGTCGGACCACATAGTGCCCGAGGCAGCAATAGACCCTTGGGGACAAGTCGGCTGGAGGTCGATGTATTGAATCTCGACGCAATTTGAATGTTTCATGGTCATTAGGTGGCCCTGATCGTTACAAGTCGGGTTCGAAAATCTAGACTCACAGGAGAACGATCATAAGGTGCCCGAGGAAGCAATAGACCCTTGGAGACAAGTCGAATGAAGGAGGATGAATTGAATCTCTACGCAATTTGAATGTTCCATCGTCATTAGGTGGCCCTGAACGTTACAATTAACTATCAGGTTTGCGTCGGGTTCGAAAATCTAGACTCACAGGAGAAGGATCATAAGGTGCTCGAGGCAGCAAAAGACCCTTGAAGTCAAGTCGGCAGAAAGACGATGTATTGGATTTCGTCGCAATTTGAGTGTTCATCGTCATTAGGAGGCCCTGAACGTTACATTTAACTATCAGTTTTGCTTCGGATTCGAAAATCTAGACGTACTGGAGACGGACCATAAGGTGCCCGAGGCAGCAATATCCCCTTGGAGACCAGTCCGCTGGAGAACGATGTATTGCATTGCGACGCAATTTGAGTGTTCCATCGTCATTAGGTGGCCATGAACGTTGCTATTAACTATGAGTTTTGCGTCAGGTTCGAAAATCTAGCCTCACAGGAGAACGACTATAAGGTGCCCAAGGCAGCAATAGACGCTTGGTGACAAGACGGCTGGAGGACGATGTAATGGATGGCGACGCAATTTGAGTGTTCCATCGTCATTAGGAGGCCCTGAATGTTACAATTAACTATCAGTTTTTCGTCGTATTCGAAAATCCCGACTCACTGGAGACGGACCATAAGGTGAGCGAGGCAGCAATATCCCCTTGGGGACCAGTCCGCTGCTGGACGATGTATTGAATCACGATGCAATTTGAAAGCTCCATCGTCATTAGGAGGCCCAGAACGTTACAATTAACTATCAGTTTCGCGTCTGATTCGAAAATCCCGACTCACAGGAGAGGAACCACATGGAGGCCGAGGCAGCAATATCCCCTTGTAGACAAGACGGCTGGAGGACGATGTATTGACCCTCGACGCAATTTGAGTGTTCCATCGTCATTAGGAGGACATGAACGTTACAATTAACTATAATTTTGGCGTCGGATTCGAAAATCTAGACTCACAGGAGAACGAACATAAGGTGCCCGAGGCTCCAATAGACCCTTGGAGACAAGTCGGCTGGAGGACGACGTATTGTATCTCGACGCAACTTGAGTGTTCTAACGTCATTAGGAGGTGCTGAACGTTACAATTCACTATCATTTTTGCGTCGGATTCGAAAATCTAGACTCACAGGAGAAGGTTCATATGGTGCCCGAGACAGCAATATCCCGTTGGAGACAAGTCTGCTGGAGGCCGATGTATTGAATCTCGACGCAATTTGAGAGTTCCATCGTCATTAGGAGGCCCTGAACGTTACAACTAATTATCATTTTAGCGTCGGATTCGAAAATCTACTCACAGGAGAAGGTTCATATGGTGCCCGAGACAGCAGGATATAAGTCGGCCGGAGGACGAAATATTGAATCTCGACGCAATTTGAGTGTTCCATCGTCATTATTAGGCCCTGAACGTTACAATTAATAATGTTTTGCGTCGGATTAGAAAATCTAGACTCACAGGAGAACGACCATATATTACCCGAGGCAGCAATAGACCCTTGGAGACAAGTCGGCTGGAGGACGATGTATGGGATCGCGACGCAATTTGAGTCTTCCATCGTCATTAGGAGGCCCTGAACGTTACAATTAACTATCAGTTTTGCGTCGGAGTCGAAAATCTAGACTTACTGGAGACAGACCATAAGGGGCCCGAGGCAGCAATATCCCCTTGGAGACCTGTCCGCTGGAGGACGATGTATTGAATCTCGACGCAATTTGAGTGTTCCATCGTCATTAGGAGGCCCTGAAGGCTATAATTAACTATCAGTTCTGCTTCGGATTTGAAAATCTAGACTCACAGGAGACGGACCATATGGTGCCCGAGACAGCAATATCCCCATATATACAAGTCGGCTGGAGGACGATGTATTGAATCTCGACGCAATTTGAGTGTTCCATCGTCATTAGGAGGCCCTGAACGTTACATTTAACTATCAGTTTTGCGTCGGATTAGAAAATCTACTCACAGGAGAAGGAACATATGGTGCCCGAGACAGCAATAGACCCTATCTAGACAAGTCGGCTGAAGGACGATGTATTGAATCTCGACGCAATTTGAGTGTTCCATCGTAATTAGGAGGCCCTGAACGTTGCAATTAACTATCAGTTCTGCGTCGGATTCGAAAATCTAGACTCACAGGAGACGACCATAAGGTGCCCGAGGCAGCAATAGACCCTTGGAGACAAGTCGGCTGGAGGACCATGTATTGTATCTGGACGCAATTTGAGTGTTCTAACGTCATTAGGAGGTGCTGAATTTTACAATTCAGTATCATTTTTGCGTCGGATTCGAAAACCTAGACTCACAGGAGAAGGTTCATATGGTGCCCGAAACAGCAATACCCCTTGGAGACAAGTCGGCTGGAGGCCGATGTATTGAATTTCGACGCAATTTTTGTGTTCCATCCTCATTAGGTGGCCCTGAACGTTACAATTAACTATGAGTTTTGCGTCAGGTTCGAAAATCTAGCCTCACAGGAGAACGATCTTAAGGTGTCCGAGGCAGCAATAGACGCTTGTAGACATGTCGGCTGGCGGACGATGTATAGAATCTCGACCCAATTTGAGTGTTCCAACGTCATTAGGAGGCCCTGAAGGCTACAATTAACTATCAGTTCTGCGTCGGATTCGAAAATCTAGACTCACAGGAGACGGACCATATGGTGCCCGTGGCAGCAATGTCCCATTGGAGTTAGGTCGGCTGGAGGCCGATGTGTTGAATCTCGACGCAATTTGAGTGTTCCATCGTCATTAGGAGGCCCTGAACGTTGCAATTAACTATCAGTTTAGCGTCGGATTCGAAAATCTACTCACAGGAGAAGGAACATATGGTGCCCGAGACAGCAATATCCCCTTATATACAAGTCGGCTGGAAGACGATATATTGAATCTCGATTCAATTTGAGTGTTCCATCGTCATTAGGAGGCCCAGAGCGTTACAACTATCATTTTAGCGTCGGATTCGAAAATCTACTCACAGGAGAAGGATCATATGGTGCCCGAGACAGCAGGATATAAGTCGGCCGGAGGACGATATTTTGAATCTCGACGCGAGTGTTCCATCGTCATTATTAGGCCCTGAACGTTACAATTAATAATGTTTTGCGTCGGATTAGAAAATCTAGACTCACAGGAGAACGACCATATATTGCCCGAGGCAGCAATAGACCCTTGGAGACAAGTCGGCTGGAGGACGATGCATCGGATCGCGACGCAATTTGAGTGTTCCATCGTCATTAGGAGGCCCTGAAGGTTACAATTAACAATCAGTTTTGCGTCGGATTAGTAAATCTAGACTCACAGTAGAACAACCGTATGGTGCCCGAGGCAGCATCAGACCATTGGAGACAAGTCGGCTGAAGGACGATGTATTGGATGGCGACGCAATTTGAGTGTTCCATCGTCATTAGAAGGCCCTGAACGTTACAATTAACTATCAGTTTCGCGTCGGATTAGAAAATCTAGACTCACAGGGGAACGACCATATGGTGCCCGAGGCAGCAATATCCCCAGGGAGACCTGTCCGCTGGAGGACGCAGTATTGAATCTCGACGCAATTTGAGTGTTCCATCGTCATTAGGAGGCCCTGAAGGCTACAATTAACTATCACTTGTGCGTCCGATTTGAAAATATAGACTCACAGGAGACGGACCATATGGTGCGCGAGACAGCAATATCCCCTTATATACAAGTCGGCTGGAGGACGATGTATTGAATCTCGACGCAATTTGAGTGTTCCATCGTCATTAGGAGGCCCTGAACGTTACAATTAACTATCAGTTTTGCGTCGGATTAGAAAATCTACACTCACAGGAGAACGACCATAAGGTGCTCGAGGCTGCAATAGACCCTTTCTAGACAAGTCGGCTGAAGGACGCTGTATTGAATCTCGACGCAATTTGAGTGTTCCATCGTCATTAGGAGGCCCTGAACGTTGCAATTAACTATCAGTTCTGCGTCGGATTCGAAAATCTAGACTCACAGGAGACGACCGTAAGGTGCCCGAGGCAGCATTAGACCCTTGGAGACAAGTCGGTTGAAAGACGATGTATTGAATCTCGACGCAATTTGAGTGTTCCATCGTCATTAGAAGGCCCTGAACGTTACAATTAACAATCAGTTTTCCGTCGGATTAGAAAATCTAGACTCACAGGAGAACGACCATAAGGTGCCGAGGCAGCAATAGACCCTTGGAGACAAGGCGGCTGAATGACGATGTATTGAATCTCGACGCAATTTGAGTGTTCCATCGTCATTAGGAGGCCCTGAACGTTACAATTAACAATCAGTTTTGCGTCGGATTAGAAAATCTAGACTCACAGGAGAAAGACCGTAAGGTGCTCGAAGCTGCAATAGACCCTTTCTAGACAAGTCGGCTGAAGGACGATGTATTGAATCTCGACGCAATTTGAGTGTTCCATCGCCATCAGGAGGCCCTGAACTTACAATTAACAATCAGTTTTGCGTCGGATTAGTAAACCTCACAGGACAACGACCATATGGTGCCCGAGGCAGCAATAGATCCTTGGAGACAAGTCGGCTGGAGGCCGATGTATTGAATCTCGACGCAATTTGAATGTTCCATCGTCATTAGGTGGGACTGAACGTTACAATTAACTATCAGTTTTGCGTCGGATTCGAAAATCTAGACTCACAGAAGAACGACCATAAAGTGCCGAGGCAGCAATAGACCCTTGGAGACAAGTCGGCTGAAGGACGATGTATTGAATCTCGACGCAATTTGAGTGCTCCATCGTCATTAGGAGGCCCTGAACGTTACAATTAACAATCAGTTTTGCGTCGGTTTAGAAAATCTAGACTCACAGGAGAACGACCGTAAGGTGCTCGAAGCTGCAATAGACCCTTTCTAGACAAGTCGGCTGAAGGACGATGTATTGAATCTCGACGCAATTTGAGTGTTCCATCGTCATCAGGAGGCCCTGAACGTAACAATTAACTGTCAGTTCTGCGTCGGCTTCGAAAATCTAGACTCACAGAAGAACGACCATAAGGTGCCCGAGGCAGCAATAGACCCTTGGAGACAAGTCGGCAGAAGGGCGATGTATTGAATCTCGACGGTATTTGAGTGTTCCATCGTCATTAGGAGGCCCCGAACGTTACAATTAACTATCAGTTTAGCGTCGGATTCGAAAATCTACTTACAGGGGAAGGTACAAATGGTGCCCCAGACAACAATATCCCCTTGGATACAAGTCGGCTGGAGGACGATATATTGAATCTCAACGCAATTATAGTGTTCCATCGTCATTATTAGGCCCTGAACGTTACAATTAATCAGTTTTGCGTCGGTTTAAAAAATCTAGACTCACAGGAGAACGACCATATATTGCCCGAGGCAGCGATAGACCCTTGGAGACAAGTCGGCTGGAGGACGATGTATTGGATCGCGACGCAATTTGAGTGTTCCATCGTAACTAGGAGGTCCTGAACTTACAATTAACAATCAGTTTTGCGTCGGATTAGTAAACCTCACAGGACAACGACCATATGGTGCCCGAGGCTGCAATAGACCCTTGGAGACAAGTCGGCTGGAGGACGATGTATTGGATCGCGACGCAATTTGAGTGTTCCATCGTCATTAGGATGCGCTGAACGTTACAATTAACTATCATTTTAGCGTCGGATTCGAAAATCTACTCACAGGAGAAGGATCATATGGTGCCCGAGTCAGTAATATCCCCTTGGATACAAGTCGGCTGGAGGACGATGTATAGTATCTCGACGCAATTTGAGTGTTCTAACATCATTAGGAGGCGCTGAAAGTTACAATTCACTATCATTTTTGCGTCGGATTCGAAAATCTACTCACAGGAGAAGGATCTTATGGTGCCCGAGTCAGCAATATCACCTTGGATACAAGTCGGCTGGAGGACGATGTATTGTATCTCGACGCAATTTGAGTGTTCTAACATCATTAGGAGGCGCTGAACGTTACAATTCACTATCATTTTTGCGTCGGATTCGAAAATCTAGACTCACAGGAAAAGGATCATACGGTGCACGAGACAGCAATATCCCCTTGGAGACAAGTCGGCTGGAGGCCATTGTATTGAATCTCGAAGCAATTTGAGTGTTCCATCGTCATTAGGTGGCCATGAACGTTACAATTAACTATGAGTTTTGCGTCAGGTTCGAAAATCTAGCCTCACAGGAAAACGATCATAAGGTGCCCGAGGCAGCAATAGACGCTTGGAGACAAGTCGGCTGGAGGACGATGTAATGGATGGCGACGCAATTTGAGTGTTCCATCGTCATTAGGAGGCCCTGAATGTTACAATTAACTATCAGTTTTTCGTCGTATTCGAAAATCTAGACTCACAGGAGAAGGTTCATATGGAGCCCGAGGCAGCAGTATCCCCTTGTAGACAAGACGGTTGGAGGTCGATGTATTGACTCTCGACGCAATTTGAGTGTTCCATCGTCATTAGGAGGACATGAATGTTACAATTAACTATAATTTTGGCGTCGGATTCGAAAATCTAGACTCACAGGAGAACGAACATAAGGTGCCCGAGGCTCCAATAGACCCTTGGACACAAGTCGGCTGGAGGACGATGTATTGTATCTCGACGCAATTTGAGTGTTCTAACGTCATTAGGAGGCCCTGAACGTTACTACAACTAACTATCAGTTTCGCGTCGGATTCAAAAATCTAGACTCACAGGAGACAGACCATTTGGTGCCCGAGGCAGCAATATCCCCTTCTAGACAAGTCGCCTGGAGGACGATGTATTGTATCTCGACGCAATTTGAGTGTTCTAACGTCATTAGGAGGTGCTGAACGTTACAATTCACTATCATTTTTGCGTCGGATTCGAAAATCTAGACTCACAGGAGAAGGTTCATATGGTGCCCGAGACAGCAATATCCCCTTGGAGACAAGGCGGCTGGATGCCGATGTATTGAATCTCGACGTAATTTGAGTGTTCCATCGTCATTAGGAGGCCCTGAACGTTACAACTAACTATCATTTTAGCGTCGGATTCGAAAATCTACTCACAGGAGAAGGAACATATGGTGCCCGAGACAGCAATATCCCCTTAAATACAAGTCGGCTGGAGGACGATATATTGAATCTCGATGCAATTTGACTGTTCCGTCGTCATTAGGAGGCCCTGAACGTTACAATTAACTATCAGTTTCGCGTCGGATTCAAAAATCTAGACTCACAGGAGACGGACCATTTGGTGCCCGAGGCAGCAATATCCACTTCTAGACAAGTCGGCTGGAGGACGATGTATTGTATCTCGACGCAATTTGAGTGTTCTAACGTCATTAGTCGGCGCTGAACGTTACAATTCACTATCATTTTTGAGTCGGATTCGAAAATCTAGACTCACAGGAGAAGGTTCATATGGTGCCCGAGACAGCAATATCCCCTGGGAGACCTGTCCGCTGGAGGACGATGTATTGAATCTCGACGCAATTTGAGTGTTCCATCGTCATTAGGAGGCCCTGAAGGCTACAATTAACTATCAGTTCTGCGTCGGATTTGAAAATCTAGACTCACAGGAGACGGACCATATGGTGCGCGAGACAGCAATATCCCCTGATATACAAGTCGGCTGGAGCACGATGTATTGAATCTCGACGCAATTTGAGTGTTCCATCGTCATTAGGAGGCCCTGAACGTTACAATTAACTATCAGTTTTGCGTCGGATTAGAAAATCTACACTCACAAGAGAACGACCATAAGGTGCTCGAGGCTGCAATAGACCCTTTCTAGACAAGTCGGCTGAAGGACGATGTATTGAATCTCGACGCAATTTGAGTGTTCCATCGTCATTAGGAGGCCCTGAACGTAGCAATTAACTATCAATTCTGCGTCGGATTCGAAAATCTAGACTCACAGGAGACGACCGTAAGGTGCCCGAGGCAGCATTAGACCCTTGGAGACAAGTCGGCTGAAGGACGATGTATTGAATCTCGACGCAATTTGAGTGTTCCATCGCCATCAGGAGGCCCTGAACTTACAATTAACAATCAGTTTTGCGTCGGATTAGTAAATCTAGACCCACAGGAGAACGACCATATGGTGCCCGAGGCAGCGTCAGACCATTGGAGACAAGTCGGCTGGAGGCCTATGTATTGAATCTCGACGCAATTTGAATGTTCCATCGTCATTAGGAGGCCGTGAATTTTACAATTAAATATCAGTTTCGCGTCAGATTCGAAATTCCCGACTCACAGGAGACGGACCACATGGAGCCCGATGCAGCAATATCCCCTTGTAGACAAGTCGGCTGGAGGTCGATGTATAGACACTCGACGCAATTTGAATGTTCCATCGTCATTAGGTGGCCCTGAACGTTACAATTAACTATCAGTTTCGCGTCGGATTAGAAAATCTAGACTCACAGGGGAACGACCATATGGTGCCCGAGGCAGCAATAGACCCTTGGAGACAAGTCGGCTGGAGGACGATGTATTGGATCGCGACGCAATTTGAGTGTTCCATCGTCATTAGGAGGACATGAACGTTACAATTAACTATAATTTTTGCTTCGGATTCGAAAATCTAGACTCACAGGAGAACGAACATAAGGTGCCCGAGGCTCCAATTGACCCTTGGAGACAAGTCGGCTGGAGACCGATGTATTGTATCTCGATGCAATTTGAGTGCTCTAACGTCTTTAGGAGGTGCTGAACGTTACAATTCACTATCATTTTTGCGTCGGATTCGAATATCTAGACTCACAGGAGAAGGTTCATATGGTGCCCGAGACAGCAATATCCCCTTGGAGACAAGTCGGCTGGAGGCCGATGTATTGAATCTCGACGCAATTTGAGTGTTCCATCGTCATTAGGAGGCACTGAACGTTGCAATTAACTATCATTTTAGCGTCGGATTCGAAAATCTACTCACAGGAGAAGGATCAAATGGTGCCCGAGACAGCAGGATATAAGTCGGCCGGAGGACGATATATTGAATCTCGACGCAATTTGAGTGTTCCATCGTCATTATTAGGCCCTGAACGTTACAATTAATAATGTTTTGCGTCGGATTAGAAAATCTAGACTCACAGGAGAACGACCTTATATTGCCCGAGGCAGCAATAGACCCTTGGAGACAAGTCGGCTGGAGGTCGATGTATTGGATCGCGACACAATTTGAGTGTTCCATCGTCATTAGGAGGCCTTGAACGTTACAATTAACTATCAGTTTTGCGTCGGATTAGAAAAATCTACACTCACAGGAGAACGACCATAAGGAGCTCGAGGCTGCAATAGACCCTTTCTGGACAAGTCGGCTGAAGGACAATGTATTGAAACTCGAGGCAATTTGAGTGTTCCATCGTCATTAGGAGGCCCTGAACGTTGCAATTAACTATCAGTTCTGCGTCGGATTCGAAAATCTAGACTCACAGGAGACGACCATAAGGTGCCCGAGGCAGCATTAGACCCTTGGAGACAAGTCGGCTGAAGGACGATGTATTGAATCTCGACGGTATTTGAGTGTTCCATCGTCATTAGGAGGCCTTGAGCGTTACAATTAACGATCAGTTTAGCGTCGGACTCGAAAATCTACTCACAGGAGAAGGATCATATGGTGCCCGAGACATCAATATCCCCTGGATACAAGTCGGCCGGAGGACGATAAATTCAATCTCGATGCAATTTGAGTGTTCCATCGTCATTATTAGGCCCTGAACGTTACAATTAATAATCAGTTTTTCGTCGGATTAGAAAATCTAGACTCACAGGAGAACGACCATAAATTGCCCCAGGCAGCAATAGACCCTTCGAGTTATGTCGGCTGGAGGCCGATGTATTGGATCGCGACGCAATTTGAGTGTTCCATCGTAACTAGGAGGCCCTGAACTTACAATTAACAATCAGTTTTGCGTCGGATTAGTAAATCTAGACTCACAGGAGAACGAACATATGGTGCCCGAGGCAGCAATAGACCCTTGGAGATAAGTCGGCTGGAGGACGATGGATGGATTGCGACGCAATTTGAGTGTTCCATCGTCATTAGGAGGCCCTGAATATTACAATTAACTATCAGTTTTTCGTCGGATTCTAAAATCTAGACTCACTGGAGACTGACCATAAGGTGCCCGAGGCAGCAATATCCCCTTGTAGACAAGTCGGCTGGAGGTCGATGTATTGACACTCGACGCAATTTGAGTGTTCCCTCGTCATTAGGAGGCGCTGAACGTTACAATTAACTATCAGTTCTGCGTCGGCTTCGAAAATCTAGACTCACAGGAGAACGACCATAAGGTGCCCGAGGCAGCAATAGACCCTTGGAGACAAGTCGGCAGAAGGGCGATGTATTGAATCTCGACGGTATTTGAGTGTTCCATCATCATTAGGAGGCCCTGAACGTTACTATTAAGTATCAGTTCTGCGTCGGATTCGAAAATCTAGACTCACAGGAGAACGACCATAAGGTGCCCGAGGCATCAATAGACCCTTGGAGACAAGTCGGCAGAAGGACGATGTATTGAATCTCGACGGTATTTGTGTGTTCCATCGTCATTAGGAGGCCCTGAACGTTACAATTACCTATCATTTTAGCGTCGGATTCGAAAATCTACTCACAGGAGAAGGATTACATGGTGCCCGAGACAGCAATATCCCCTGGATACAAGTCGGCCGGAGGACGATATATTGAATCTCGACGCAATTATAGTGTTCCATCGTCATTATTAGGCCCTGAACGTTACAATTAACTATCAGTTTTGCGTCGGATTAGAAAATCTAGACACACAGGAGAACGACCATATATTGCCCGAGGCAGCAATAGACCCTTGGAGACAAGTCGGCTGGAGGACGATGTATTGGATTGCGACGAAATTTGAGTGTTCCATCGTAACTATTAGGCCCTGAACTTACAATTAACAATCAGTTTTGCGTCGGATTAGTATATCTAGACCCACAGGAGAACGACCATATGGTGCCCGAGGCAGCGTCAGACCATTGGAGACAAGTCGGCTGGAGGCCTATGTATTGGATCTCGACGCAATTTGAGTGTTCCATCGTCATTAGGATGCGCTGAACTTTACAATTAACTATCAGTTCCGCGTCGGATTCGAAAATCCCGACTCACAGGAGACGAACCACATGGAGCCCGAGGCAGCAATATCCCCTTGTAGACAAGTCGGCTGGAGGTCGATGTAGTGACTCTCGACGCAATTTGAATGTTCCATCGTCATTAGGTGGCCCTGAACGTTACAATTAACTATCAGTTTTGCGTCGGGTTCGAAAATCTAGACTCACAGGAGAACGACCATAAGGTGCCCGAGGCAGCATTAGACCCTTGGGGACAAGTCGGCTGAAGGACGATGTATTGAATCTCGACGGTATTTGACTGTTCCATCGTTATTAGGAGGCCCTGAGCGTTACAATTAACTATCAGTTTCGCGTCGGATTAAAAAATCTAGACTCACAGTAGCCGGACCTTTTGGTGCCCGAGGCAGCAATATCTCCTTCTAGACAAGTCGGCTGGAGGACGATGTATTGACACTCGACGCAATTTGAGTGTTCCCTCGTCATTAGGAGGCGCTGAACGTTACAATTAACTATCAGTTTAGCGTCGGATTCGAAAATCTACTCACAGGGGAAGGTACAAATGGTGCCCGAGACAACAAAATCCCCTTGGATACAAGTCTGCTGGAGGACGATATATTGAATCTCGACGCAATTTGAGTGTTCCATCGTCATTAGGAGGCCCTGAACTTACAATTAACAATCAGTTTTGCGTCGGATTAGTAAACCTTACAGGAGAACGACCATATGGTGCCCGAGGCAGCAATAGATCCTTGGAGACAAGTCGGCTGGAGGCCGATGTATTGAATCTCGACGCAATTTGAATGTTCCATCGTCATTAGGTGGGCCTGAACGTTACAATTAACTATCAGTTTTGCGTCGGATTCGAAAATCTAGACTCACAGGAGAACGACCATAAGGTGCCGAGGCAGCAATAGACCCTTGGAGGCAAGTCGGCTGAAGGACGATGTATTGAATCTCGACGCAATTTGAGTGTTCCATCGTCATTAGGAGGCCCTGAACGTTACAATTAACTATCAGTTCTGCGTCGGCTTCGAAAATCTAGGCTCACAGGAGAACGACCATAAGGTGCCCGAGGCAGCAATAGACCCTTGGAGACAAGTCGGCTGGAGGACGATGTATTGGATCGCGACGAAATTTGAGTGTTCCATCGTAACTAGGAGGCCCTGAACTTACAATTAACAATCAGTTTTGCGTCGGATTAGTATATCTAGACCCACAGGAGAACGACCATATGGTGCTCGAGGCAGCGTCAGACCATTGGAGACAAGTCGGCTGGAGGCCTATGTATTGAATCTCGACGCAATTTGAGTGTTCCATCGTCATTAGATTGCGCTGAACTTTACAATTAACTATCAGTTCCGCGTCGGATTCGAAAATCCCGACCCACAGGAGACGAACCACATGGAGCCCGAGGCAGCAATATCCCCTTGTAGACAAGTCGGCTGGAGGTCGAAGTAGTGACTCTCGACGCAATTTGAATGTTCCATCGTCATTAGGAGGCCCTGAACGTTGCAATTAACTATCAGTTCTGTGTCGGATTCGAAAACCTAGACTCACAGGAGAACGACCATAAGGTGCCCGAGGCAGCATTAGACCCTTGGGGACAAGTCGGCTGAAGGACGATGTATTGAATCTCGACGGTATTTGACTGTTCCATCGTCATTAGGAGGCCCTGAACGTTTCAATTAATAATGTTTTGCGTCGGATTAGAAAATCTAGACTCACAGGAGAACGACCATATATTGCCCGAGGCAGCAATAGACCCTTGGAGACAAGTCGGCTGGAGGTCGATGTATTGGATCGCGACGCAATTTGAGTGTTCCATCGTCATTAGGAGGCCCTGAACGTTACAATTAACTATCAGTTTTGCGTCGGATTAGAAAAATCTACACTCACAGGAGAACGACCATAAGGTGCTCGAGGCTGCAATAGACCCTTTCTAGACAAGTCGGCTGAAGGACAATGTATTGAAACTCGACGCAATTTGGGTGTTCCATCGTCATTAGGAGGCCCTGAACGTTGCAATTAACTATCAGTTCTGCGTCGGATTCGAAAATCTAGACTCTCAGGAGACGACCATAAGGTGCCCGAGGCAGCATTAGACCCTTGGAGACAAGTCGGCTGAAGGACGATGTATTGAATCTCGACGGTATTTGAGTGTTCCATCGTCATTAGGAGGCCCTGAGCGTTACAATTAACGATCAGTTTAGCGTCGGATTCGAAAATCTACTCACAGGAGCAGGATCATATGGTGCCCGAGACAGCAATATCCCCTGGATACAAGTCGGCCGGAGGACGATAAATTCAATCTCGATGCAATTTGAGTGTTCCATCGTCATTATTAGGCCCTGAACGTTACAATTAATAATCAGTTTTTCGTCGGATTAGACAATCTAGACTCACAGGAGAACGACCATAAACTGCCCCAGGCAGCAATAGACCCTTGGAGTAATGTCGGCTGGAGGCCGATGTATTGGATCGCGACGCAATTTGAGTGTTCCATCGTCATTAGGAGGCCCTGAATATTACAATTAACTATCAGTTTTTCGTCGGATTCTAAAATCTAGACTCACTGGAGACTGACCATAAGGTGCCCGAGGCAGCAATATCCCCTTGGACACCAGTCCGCTGGAGGACGATGTATTGAATCGCGACGCAATTTGAATGTTCCATCGTCATTAGGAGGCCCTGAATGTTACAATTAAATATCAGTTTCGCGTCAGATTCGAAAATCCTGACTCACAGGAGACGGACCACATGGAGCACGATGCAGCAATATCCCCTTGTAGACAAGTCGGCTGGAGGTCGATGTATTGACACTCGACGCAATTTGAGTGTTCCCTCGTCATTAGGAGGCGCTGAACGTTACAATTAACTATCAGTTTAGCGTCGGATTCGAAAATCTACTCACAGGGGAAGGTACAAATGGTGCCCGAGACAACAAAATCCCCTTGGATACAAGTCTGCTGGAGGACGATATATTGAATCTCGACGCAATTTGAGTGTTCCATCGTCATTAGGAGGCCCTGAACTTACAATTAACAATCATTTTTGCGTCGGATTAGTAAACCTTACAGGAGAACGACCATATGGTGCCCGAGGCAGCAATAGATCCTTGGAGACAAGACGGCTGGAGGCCGATGTATTGAATCTCGACGCAATTTGAATGTTCCATCGTCATTAGGTGGGCCTGAACGTTACAATTAACTATCAGTTTTGCGTCGGATTCGAAAATCTAGACTCACAGGAGAACGACCATAAGGTGCCGAGGCAGCAATAGACCCTTGGAGGCAAGTCGGCCGAAGGACGATGTATTGAATCTCGACGCAATTTGAGTGTTCCATCGTCATTAGGAGGCCCTGAACGTTACAATTAACTATCAGTTCTGCGTCGGCTTCGAAAATCTAGACTCACAGGAGAACGACCATAAGGTGCCCGAGGCAGCAATAGACCCTTGGAGACAAGTCGGCAGAAGGGCGATGTATTGAATCTCGACGGTATTTGAGTGTTCCATCGTCATTAGGAGGCCCTGAACGTTACAATTAACTATCATTTTAGCGTCGGATTCGAAAATCTACTCACAGGAGAAGGATCACATGGTGCCCGAGACAGCGTCAGACCAGTGGAGATAAGTCGGCTATAGGCCTATGTATTGAATCTCGACGCAATTTGAGTGTTCCATCGTCATTAGGATGCGCTGAACTTTACAATTAACTATCAGTTCCGCGTCGGATTTGAAAATCCCGATTCACAGGAGACGAACCACATGGAGCCCGAGGCAGTAATATCCCCTTGTAGACAAGTCGGCTGGAGGTCGATGTATTGCCTCTCGACGCAATTTGAGTGTTCCATCGTCATTAGGAGGCGCTGAACGTTACAATTAGCTATCATTTTTGCGTCGGATTCGAAAATCTAGACTCACAGGAGACGGACCATATGGTGCCCGAGGCAGCAATATCCCCTTGGACACCAGTCCGCTGGAGGACGATGTATTGAATCTCGACGCAATTTTAGTGTTCCGTCGTCATTATTAGGCCCTGAAAGTTACAATTAATAATCAGTTTTGCGTCGGATTAAAAAATCTAGACTCACAGGAGAACGACCATATGGTGCCCGAGGCAGCGTCAGACCATTGGAGATAAGTCGGCTGGAGGCCTATGTATTGAATCTCGACGCAATTTGAGTGTTCCATCGTCATTAGGATGCGCTGAACTTTACAATTAACTATCAGTTCCGCGTCGGATTTGAAAATCCCGATTCACAGGAGACGAACCACATGGAGCCCGAGACAGTAATATCCCCTTGTAGACAAGTCGGCTGGAGGACGATATATTGAATCTCGATGCAATTTGAGTGTTCCATCGTCATTAGGAGGCCCTGAACTTACAATTAACAATCTGTTTTGCGTCGGATTAGTAAATCTAGACTCAGAGGAGAACGACCATATGGTGCCCGAGGCAGCAATATCCCCTTGGAGGTAAGTCGGCTGGTGGCCGATGTATTGAATCTCGACGCAATTAGAGTGTTCCATCGTCATTAGGAGGCCCTGAGCGTTGCAATTAACTATCAGTTCTGCGACGGATTCGAAAATCTAGACTCACAGGAGAACGACCATAAGGTGCCTGAGGCAGCATTAGACCCTTGGAGACAAGTCGGCTGAAGGACGATGTATTGAATCTCGACGGTATTTGAGTGTTCCATCGTCATTAGGAGGCCCTGAGCGTTACAATTAACTATCATTTTTGCGTCGTATTCGAAAATCTACTCACAGGAGAAGGATCATACGGTGCCCGAGACAGCGATATACCCTGGATACAAGTCGGCCGGAGGACGATATATTCAATCTCGGTGCAATTTGAATGTTCCATCGTCATTATTAGGGCCTGAACGTGACAATTAATAATCAGTTTTTCGTCGGATTAGAAAATCTAGACTCACAGGAGAACGACCTTAAATTGCGCGAGGCAGCAATAGACCCTTGGAGACAAGTCGGCTGGAGGACGATGTATTGGATCGCGACGCAATTTGAGTGTTCCATCGTAACTAGGAGTCCCTGAACTTACAATTAACAATCAGTTTTGCGTCGGATTAGTAAATCTAGACTCACAGGAGAACGACCATAAGGTGCCTGAGGCAGCATTAGACCCTTGGAGACAAGTCGGCTGAAGGACGATGTATTGAATCTCGACGGTATTTGAGTGTTCCAACGTCATTAGGAGGCCCTGAGCGTTACAATTAACTATCATTTTAGCGTCGGATTCGAAAATCTACTAACAGGAGAAGGATCATACGGTGCCCGAGACAACAATATCCCCTGGATACAAGTCGGCCGGAGGACGATATATTCAATCTCGGTGCAATTTGAGTGTTCCATCGTCATTAGGAGGCCCTGAACGTTACAATTAACTATCAGTTTTTCGTCGGATTCGAAAATCTAGACTCACTGGAGACTGACCATAAGGTGCCCGAGGCAGCAATATCCCCTTGGACACCAGTCCGCTGGAGGACGATGTATTGAATCGCGACGCAATTTGAATGTTCCATCGTCATTAGGAGGCCCTGAATGTTACAATTAAATATCAGTTTCGCGTCAGATTCGAAAATCCCGACTCACAGGAGACGGACCACATGGAGCCCGATGCAGCAATATCCCCTAGTAGACAAGTCGGCTGGAGGTCGATGTATTGACACTCGACGCAATTTGAGTGTTCCATCGTCATTAGGAGGCGTTGAACGTTACAATTAACTATCAGTTTTGCGTCGGATTCGAAAATCTATACTCACAGGAGAACGACCATAAGGTGCTCGAGGCTGCAATAGTCCCTTTCTAGGCAAGTCGGCTGAAGGACGATGTATTGAATCTCGGTGCAATTTGAGTGTTCCATCGTTATTAGGAGGCCCTGAACGTTACAATTAACTATCAGTTTTGCGTCGGATTAGAAAATCTAGACTTACAGGAGAACGACCATAAGGTGCCTGAGGCAGCATTCGACCCTTGGTGACAAGTCGGCTGAAGGACGATGTATTGAATCTCGACGGTATTTGAGTGTTCCGTTGCAGTAGGTACTGGGAGATGAAAAAGCTTGCACAGGATAGAGTAGCATGGAGAGCTGCATCAAACCAGTCTCAGGACTGAACACCACAACAACAACAACATCGTCATTAGGAGGCCCTGAGCGTTACAATTAACTATCATTTTAGCGTCGGATTCGAAAATCTACTCACATGAGAAGGATCATACGGTGCCCGAGACAGCAATATCCCCTGGATACAAGTCGGCCGGAGGACGATATATTCAATCTCGGTGCAATTTGAGTGTTCCATCGTCATTATTAAGGCCTGAACGTTACAATTAATAATCAGTTTTTCGTCGGATTAGAAAATCTAGACTCACAGGAGAACGACCTTAAATTGCGCGAGGCAGCAATAGACCCTTGGAGACAAGTCGGCTGGAGGACGATGTATTGGATCGCGACGCAATTTGAGTGTTCCATCGTAACTAGGAGGCCCTGAACTAACAATTAACAATCAGTTTTGCGTCGGATTAGTAAATCTAGACTCACAGGAGAACGACCATATGGTGCCCGAGGCAGCGTCAGATCATTGGAGACAAGTCGGCTGGAGTGTTCCATCGTTATTAGGATGCGCTGAACGTTACAATTAACTATCAGTTTAGCGTCGGATTCGAAAATCTACTTACAGGGGAAGGTACAAATGGTGCCCGAGACAACAATATCCCCTTGGATACAAGTCGGCTGGAGGACGATATATTGAATCTCGACGCAATTTGAGTGTTCCATCGTCATTAGGAGGCCCTGAACTTACAATTAACAATCAGTTTTGCGTCGGATTAGTAAATCTCACAGGAGAACGACCATATGGTGCCCGAGGCAGCAATAGACCCTTGGAGACAAGTCGGCTGGAGGCCGATGTATTGGATCGCGACGCAATTTGAGTGTTCCATCGTCATTAGGAGGCCCTGAACGTTACAATTAACTATCAATTTTGCGTCGGATTCGAAAATCTAGACTCACAGGAGACTGACCATATGGTGCCCGAGGCAGCAATATCCCCTTGGAGTTAAGTCGGCTGGTGGCCGATGTATTGAATCTCGACGCAATTTGAGTGTTCCATCGTCATTAGGAGGCCCTGAACGTTACAATTAACTATCAGTTTAGCGTCGGATTCGAAAATCTACTCACAGGGGAAGGTACAAATGGTGCCCCAGACAACAATATCCCCTTGGATACAAGTCGGCTGGAGGACGATATATTGAATCTCGACGCAATTTGAGTGTTCCATCGTCATTACGAGGCCCTGAACTTACAATTAACAATCAGTTTTGCAACGGATTAGTAAATCTCACAGGAGAACGACCATAAGGTGCCGAGGCAGCAATAGACCCTTGGAGACAATTCGGCTGAAGGACGATGTATTGAATCTCGACGCAATTTGAGTGTTCCATCACGACCATAAGGTGCTCGAGGCTGCAATAGACCCTTTCTAGACAAGTCGGCTGAAGGACGATGCATTGAATCTCGACGCAATTTGAGTGTTCCATCGTCATTAGGTAGCCCTGAACGTTACAATTAAGTATCAGTTCTGCGTCGGATTCGAAAATCTAGACTCACAGGAGAACGACCATAAGGTGCCCGAGGCATCAATAGACCCATGGAGACAAATCGGCAGAAGGACGATGTATTGAATCTCGACGGTATTTGTGTGTTCCATCGTCATTAGGAGGCCCTGAACGTTACAATTAACTATCAGTTTCGCGTCGGATTCAAAAATCTAGACTCACAGGAGACGGACCATTTGGTGCCCGAGGCAGCATTATTTCCTTCTAGACAAGTCGGCTGGAGGACGATGTATTGTATCTCGACACAATTTGAGTGTTCCATCGTCATTAGGTGGCCCTGAACGTTACAATTACCTATCAGTTTTGCGTCGGGTTCGAAAATATAGACTCACAGGGGAACGACCAAATGGTGCCCGAGGCAGCAATAGACACTTGGAGACAAGTCGGCTGGAGGACGATGTATTGAATCTCGACGATATTTGAGTGTTCCATCGTCATTAGGAGGCCCTGAATGTTACAATTAACTATCGGTTTTTCGTCGGATTGGAAAATCTAGACTCACTGGAGACTGACCACAAGGTGCCCGAGGCAGCAATATCCCCTTGGACACCAGTCCGCTGGAGGACGATGTATTGAATCTCGACGCAATTTGAATGTTCCATCGTCATTAGGAGGCCCTGAATTTTACAATTAAATATCAGTTTCGCGTCAGATTCGAAATTCCCGACTCACAGGAGACGGACCACATGGAGCCCGATGCAGCAATATCCCCTTGTAGACAAGTCAGCTGGAGGTCGATGTATAGACACTCGACGCAATTTGAGTGTTCCATCGTCATTAGGAGGCGCTGAACGTTACAATTAACTATCATTTTTGCGTCGGATTCGAAAATCTAGACTCACAGGAGACGTACCATATGGTGCCCGAGGCAGCAATATCCCCTTGGAGTTAAGTCGGCTGGAGGCCGATGTATTGGATCGCGACGCAATTTGAGTGTTCCATCGTCATTAGAAGGCCCTGAACGTTACAATTAACTATCAGTCTCGCGTCGGATTAGAAAATCTAGATTCACAGGGGAACGACCATATGGTGCCCGAGGCAGCAATAGACCCTTGGAGACAAGTCGGCTGGAGGACGATGTATTGGATCGCGACGCAATTTGAGTGTTCCATCGTCATTAGGAGGACATGAACGTTACAATTAACTATAATTTTTGCTTCGGATTCGAAAATCTAGACTCACAGGAGAACGACCGTGGGTGCCCGAGGAAGCAATAGACCCTTGGAGACAAGTGGGCTGAATGACGATGTATTGAATCTCGACGCAATTTGAATGTTCCATCGTCATTAGGAATCCCTGAACGTTACAGTTAACTATCAGTTTAGCGTCGGATTCGAAAATCTGCTCACAGGAGAAGGATAATATGGTGCCCGAGACAGCAGTATCCCCTTGGAGACAAGTCGGCTGGAGGACGATGTATCGAATCGCGACGCAGTTAGAGTGTTCCATCGTCATTAGGAGGCCCTGAACGTTACAATTAACTATCAGCTTTTCGTCGGATTCTAAAATCTAGACTCACTGGAGACTGACCATAACGTGCCCGAGGCAGCAATGTCCCCTTGGACACCAGTCCGCTGGAGGACGATGTATTGAATCGCGACGCAATTTGAATGTTCCATCGTCATTAGGAGGCCCTGAATGTTACAATTAACTATCATTTTTGCGTCGGATTCGAAAATCTAGACTCACAGGAGACGGACCATATGGTGTCCGAAGTAGCAATATCCCCTTGGAGTTAAGTCGGCTGGAGGTCGATGTATTGACACTCGACGCAATTTGAGTGTTCCATCGTCATTAGGAGGCGCTGAACGTTACAATTAACTATCATTTTTGCGTCGGATTCGAAAATCTAGACTCACAGGAGACGGACCATATGGTGTCCGAAGTAGCAATATCCCCTTGGAGTTAAGTCGGCTGGAGGCCGATGTATTGAATCTCGACGCAATTTGAGTGTTCCATCGTCATTAGGAGGCCCTGAGGGCTACAATTAACTATCAGTTGTGCGTCGGATTTGAAAATCTAGACTCACAGGAGACGGACCATATGGTGCCAGAGACAGCAATATCCCGTTATATACAAGTGGGCTAGAGGACGATATATTGAATCTCGATGCAATTTGAGTGTTCCATCGTCATTAGGAGGCCCTGAACGTTGCAATTAACTATCAGTTCTGCGTCGGATTCGAAAATCTAGACTCACCGGAGAACGACCATAAGGTGCTCGAGGCTGCAATAGTCCCTTTCTAGACAAGTCGGCTGAAGGACGATGCATTGATTCTCGACGCAATTTGAGTGTTCCATCGTCATTAGGAGGCCCTGAGCGTTACAATTAACTATCATTTTTGCGTCGGATTCGAAAATCTACTCACAGGAGAAGGATCATACGGTACCCGAGACAGCAATATACCCTGGATACAAGTCGGCCGGAGGACGATATATTCAATCTCGGTGCAATTTGAATGTTCCATCGTCATTATTAGGGCCTGAACGTTACAATTAATAATCAGTTTTTCGTCGGATTAGAAAATCTAGACTCACAGGAGAACGACCTTAAATTGCGCGAGGCAGCAATAGACCCTAGGAGACAAGTCGGCTGGAGGACGATGTATTGGATCGCGACGCAATTTGAGTGTTCCATCGTAACTAGGAGTCCCTGAACTTACAATTAACAATCAGTTTTGCATCGGATTAGTAAATCTAGACTCACAGGAGAACGACCATAAGGTGCCTGAGGCAGCATTAGACCCTTGGAGACAAGTCGGCTGAAGGACGATGTATTGAATCTCGACGGTATTTGAGTGTTCCATCTCATTAGGAGGCCCTGAGCGTTACAATTAACTATCATTTTAGCGTCGGATTCGAAAATCTACTAACAGGAGAAGGATCATACGGTGCCCGAGACAACAATATCCCCTGGATACAAGTCGGCCGGAGGACGATATATTCAATCTCGGTGCAATTTGAGTGTTCCATCGTCATTAGGAGGCCCTGAACGTTACAATTAACTATCAGTTTTTCGTCGGATTCGAAAATCTAGACTCACTGGAGACTGACCATAAGGTGCCCGAGGCAGCAATATCCCCTTGGACACCAGTCCGCTGGAGGACGATGTATTGAATCGCGACGCAATTTGAATGTTCCATCGTCATTAGGAGGCCCTGAATGTTACAATTAAATATCAGTTTCGCGTCAGATTCGAAAATCCCGACTCACAGGAGACGGACCACATGGAGCCCGATGCAGCAATATCCCCTAGTAGACAAGTCGGCTGGAGGTCGATGTATTGACACTCGACGCAATTTGAGTGTTCCATCGTCATTAGGAGGCGCTGAACGTTACAATTAACTATCAGTTTTGCGTCGGATTCGAAAATCTACACTCACAGGAGAACGACCATAAGGTGCTCGAGGCTGCAATAGTCCCTTTCTAGACAAGTCGGCTGAAGGACGATGTATTGAATCTCGGTGCAATTTGAGTGTTCCATCGTCATTAGGAGGCCCTGAGCGTTACAATTAACTATCATTTTAGCGTCGGATTCGAAAATCTACTTACAGGGGAAGGTACAAATGGTGCCCGAGACAACAATATCCCCTTGGATACAAGTCGGCTGGAGGACGATTTATTGAATCTCGACGCAATTTGAGTGTTCCATCGTCATTAGGAGGCCCTGAACATACAATTAACAATCAGTTTTGCGTCGGATTAGTAAATCTCACAGGAGAACGACCATATGGTGCCCGAGGCAGCAATAGACCCTTGGAGACAAGTCGGCTGGAGGCCGATGTATTGGATCGCGACGCAATTTGAATGTTCCATCGTCATTAGGAGGCCCTGAATTTTACAATTAAATATCAGTTTCGCGTCAGATTCGAAATTCCCGACTCACAGGAGACGGACCACATGGAGCCCGATGCAGCAATATCCCCTTGTAGACAAGTCAGCTGGAGGTCGATGTATAGACACTCGACGCAATTTGAGTGTTCCATCGTCATTAGGAGGCGCTGAACGTTACAATTAACTATCATTTTTGCGTCGGATTCGAAAATCTAGACTCACAGGAGACGTACCATATGGTGCCCGAGGCAGCAATATCCCCTTGGAGTTAAGTCGGCTGGAGGCCGATGTATTGGATCGCGACGCAATTTGAGTGTTCCATCGTCATTAGAAGGCCCTGAACGTTACAATTAACTATCAGTCTCGCGTCGGATTAGAAAATCTAGATTCACAGGGGAACGACCATATGGTGCCCGAGGCAGCAATAGACCCTTGGAGACAAGTCGGCTGGAGGACGATGTATTGGATCGCGACGCAATTTGAGTGTTCCATCGTCATTAGGAGGACATGAACGTTACAATTAACTATAATTTTTGCTTCGGATTCGAAAATCTAGACTCACAGGAGAACGACCGTGGGTGCCCGAGGAAGCAATAGACCCTTGGAGACAAGTGGGCTGAATGACGATGTATTGAATCTCGACGCAATTTGAATGTTCCATCGTCATTAGGAATCCCTGAACGTTACAGTTAACTATCAGTTTAGCGTCGGATTCGAAAATCTGCTCACAGGAGAAGGATAATATGGTGCCCGAGACAGCAGTATCCCCTTGGAGACAAGTCGGCTGGAGGACGATGTATCGAATCGCGACGCAGTTAGAGTGTTCCATCGTCATTAGGAGGCCCTGAACGTTACAATTAACTATCAGCTTTTCGTCGGATTCTAAAATCTAGACTCACTGGAGACTGACCATAAGGTGCCCGAGGCAGCAATGTCCCCTTGGACACCAGTCCGCTGGAGGACGATGTATTGAATCGCGACGCAATTTGAATGTTCCATCGTCATTAGGAGGCCCTGAATGTTACAATTAACTATCATTTTTGCGTCGGATTCGAAAATCTAGACTCACAGGAGACGGACCATATGGTGTCCGAAGTAGCAATATCCCCTTGGAGTTAAGTCGGCTGGAGGTCGATGTATTGACACTCGACGCAATTTGAGTGTTCCATCGTCATTAGGAGGCGCTGAACGTTACAATTAACTATCATTTTTGCGTCGGATTCGAAAATCTAGACTCACAGGAGACGGACCATATGGTGTCCGAAGTAGCAATATCCCCTTGGAGTTAAGTCGGCTGGAGGCCGATGTATTGAATCTCGACGCAATTTGAGTGTTCCATCGTCATTAGGAGGCCCTGAGGGCTACAATTAACTATCAGTTGTGCGTCGGATTTGAAAATCTAGACTCACAGGAGACGGACCATATGGTGCCAGAGACAGCAATATCCCGTTATATACAAGTGGGCTAGAGGACGATATATTGAATCTCGATGCAATTTGAGTGTTCCATCGTCATTAGGAGGCCCTGAACGTTGCAATTAACTATCAGTTCTGCGTCGGATTCGAAAATCTAGACTCACCGGAGAACGACCATAAGGTGCTCGAGGCTGCAATAGTCCCTTTCTAGACAAGTCGGCTGAAGGACGATGCATTGATTCTCGACGCAATTTGAGTGTTCCATCGTCATTAGGAGGCCCTGAGCGTTACAATTAACTATCATTTTTGCGTCGGATTCGAAAATCTACTCACAGGAGAAGGATCATACGGTACCCGAGACAGCAATATACCCTGGATACAAGTCGGCCGGAGGACGATATATTCAATCTCGGTGCAATTTGAATGTTCCATCGT
This sequence comes from Schistocerca serialis cubense, assembly GCF_023864345.2. Lineage (NCBI taxonomy): Eukaryota > Metazoa > Arthropoda > Insecta > Orthoptera > Acrididae > Schistocerca > Schistocerca serialis. Next base: position 642,097,196 of record NC_064644.1, read on the forward strand.
CATTATTAGGGCCTGAACGTTACAATTAATAATCAGTTTTTCGTCGGATTAGAAAATCTAGACTCACAGGAGAACGACCTTAAATTGCGCGAGGCAGCAATAGACCCTAGGAGACAAGTCGGCTGGAGGACGATGTATTGGATCGCGACGCAATTTGAGTGTTCCATCGTAACTAGGAGTCCCTGAACTTACAATTAACAATCAGTTTTGCGTCGGATTAGTAAATCTAGACTCACAGGAGAACGACCATAAGGTGCCTGAGGCAGCATTAGACCCTTGGAGACAAGTCGGCTGAAGGACGATGTATTGAATCTCGACGGTATTTGAGTGTTCCATCTCATTAGGAGGCCCTGAGCGTTACAATTAACTATCATTTTAGCGTCGGATTCGAAAATCTACTAACAGGAGAAGGATCATACGGTGCCCGAGACAACAATATCCCCTGGATACAAGTCGGCCGGAGGACGATATATTCAATCTCGGTGCAATTTGAGTGTTCCATCGTCATTAGGAGGCCCTGAACGTTACAATTAACTATCAGTTTTTCGTCGGATTCGAAAATCTAGACTCACTGGAGACTGACCATAAGGTGCCCGAGGCAGCAATATCCCCTTGGACACCAGTCCGCTGGAGGACGATGTATTGAATCGCGACGCAATTTGAATGTTCCATCGTCATTAGGAGGCCCTGAATGTTACAATTAAATATCAGTTTCGCGTCAGATTCGAAAATCCCGACTCACAGGAGACGGACCACATGGAGCCCGATGCAGCAATATCCCCTAGTAGACAAGTCGGCTGGAGGTCGATGTATTGACACTCGACGCAATTTGAGTGTTCCATCGTCATTAGGAGGCGCTGAACGTTACAATTAACTATCAGTTTTGCGTCGGATTCGAAAATCTACACTCACAGGAGAACGACCATAAGGTGCTCGAGGCTGCAATAGTCCCTTTCTAGACAAGTCGGCTGAAGGACGATGTATTGAATCTCGGTGCAATTTGAGTGTTCCATCGTCATTAGGAGGCCCTGAGCGTTACAATTAACTATCATTTTAGCGTCGGATTCGAAAATCTACTTACAGGGGAAGGTACAAATGGTGCCCGAGACAACAATATCCCCTTGGATACAAGTCGGCTGGAGGACGATTTATTGAATCTCGACGCAATTTGAGTGTTCCATCGTCATTAGGAGGCCCTGAACATACAATTAACAATCAGTTTTGCGTCGGATTAGTAAATCTCACAGGAGAACGACCATATGGTGCCCGAGGCAGCAATAGACCCTTGGAGACAAGTCGGCTGGAGGCCGATGTATTGGATCGCGACGCAATTTGAGTGTTCCATCGTCATTAGGAGGCCCTGAACGTTACAATTAACTATCAATTTTGCGTCGGATTCGAAAATCTAGACTCACAGGAGACGGACCATATGGTGCCCGAGGCAGCAATATCCACTTGGAGTTAAGTCGGCTGGTGGCCGATGTATTGAATCTCGACGCAATTTGAGTGTTCCATCGTCATTAGGAGGCCCTGAACGTTACAATTAACTATCAGTTTAGCGTCAGATTCGAAAATCTACTTACAGGGGAAGGTACAAATGGTGCCCCAGACAACAATATCCCCTTGGATACAAGTCGGCTGGAGGACGATATATTGAATCTCGACGCAATTTGAGTGTTCCATCGTCATTACGAGGCCCTGAACTTACAATTAACAATCAGTTTTGCAACGGATTAGTAAATCTCACAGGAGAACGACCATAAGGTGCCGAGGCAGCAATAGACCCTTGGAGACAATTCGGCTGAAGGACGATGTATTGAATCTCGACGCAATTTGAGTGTTCCATCACGACCATAAGGTGCTCGAGGCTGCAATAGACCCTTTCTAGACAAGTCGGCTGAAGGACGATGCATTGAATCTCGACGCAATTTGAGTGTTCCATCGTCATTAGGTAGCCCTGAACGTTACAATTAAGTATCAGTTCTGCGTCGGATTCGAAAATCTAGACTCACAGGAGAACGACCATAAGGTGCCCGAGGCATCAATAGACCCATGGAGACAAATCGGCAGAAGGACGATGTATTGAATCTCGACGGTATTTGTGTGTTCCATCGTCATTAGGAGGCCCTGAACGTTACAATTAACTATCAGTTTCGCGTCGGATTCAAAAATCTAGACTCACAGGAGACGGACCATTTGGTGCCCGAGGCAGCATTATTTCCTTCTAGACAAGTCGGCTGGAGGACGATGTATTGTATCTCGACACAATTTGAGTGTTCCATTGTCATTAGGTGGCCCTGCACGTTACAATTAACTATCAGTTTTGCGTCGGGTTCGAAAATATAGACTCACAGGGGAACGACCATATGGTGCCCGAGGCAGCAATAGACACTTGGAGACAAGTCGGCTGGAGGACGATGGATGGATTGCGACGCAATTTTAGTGTTCCATCGTCATTAAGAGGCCCTGAATATTACAATTAACTATCGGTTTTTCGTCGGATTAGAAAATCTAGACTCACTGGAGACTGACCACAAGGTGCCCGAGGCAGAAATATCCCCTTGGACACCAGTCCGCTGGAGGACGATGTATTGAATCGCGACGCAATTTGAATGTTCCATCGTCATTAGGAGGCCCTGAATTTTACAATTAAATATCAGTTTCGCGTCTGATTCGAAATTCCCGACTCACAGGAGACGGACCACATGGAGCCCGATGCAGCAATATCCCCTTGTAGACAAGTCAGCTGGAGGTCGATGTATAGACACTCGACGCAATTTGAGTGTTCCATCGTCATTAGGAGGCGCTGAACGTTACAATTAACTATCATTTTTGCGTCGGATTCGAAAATCTAGACTCACAGGAGACGGACCATATGGTGCCCGAGGCAGCAATATCCCCTTGGAGTTAAGTCGGCTGGAGGCCGATGTATTGGATCGCGACGCAATTTGAGTGTTCCATCGTCATTAGAAGGCCCTGAACGTTACAATTAACTATCAGTTTCGCGTCGGATTAGAAAATCTAGATTCACAGGGGAACGACCATATGGTGCCCGAGGCAGCAATAGACCCTTGGAGACAAGTCGGCTGGAGGACGATGTATTGGATCGCGACGCAATTTGAGTGTTCCATCGTCATTAGGAGGACATGAACGTTACAATTAACTATAACTTTTGCTTCGGATTCGAAAATCTAGACTCACAGGAGAACGAAAATAAGGTGCCCGCGGCTCCAATAGACCCTTGGAGACAAGTCGGCTGGAACCGATGTATTGTATCTCGACGCAATTTGAGTGCTCTAACGTCATTAGGAGGTGCTGAACGTTACATTTCACTATCATTTTTGCGTCGGATTCGAAAATCTAGACTCACAGGAGACGACCATAAGGTGCCCGAGGCAGCATTAGACCCTTGGAGACAAGTCGGCTGAAGGACGATGTATTGAATCTCGACGGTATTTGAGTATTCCATCGTCATTAGGAGGCCCTGAGCGTTACTATTAACGATCAGTTTAGCGTCGGATTCGAAAATCTACTCACAGGAGAAGGATCATATGGTGCCCGAGACAGCAATATCCCCTGGATACAAGTCGGCCGGAGGACGATATATTGAATCTCGATGCAATTTGAGTGTTCCATCGTCATTAGTAGGCCCTGAACTTACAATTAACAATCAGGTTTGCGTGGGATTAGTAAATCTAGACTCACAGGAGAACGACCATATGGTGCCCGAGGCAGCGTCAGACCATAGGAGACAAGTCGGCTGGAGTGTTCCATCGTCATTAGGATGCGCTGAACGTTAGAATTAAATATCAGTTCCGCGTCGGATTCGAAAATCCCGACTCACAGGAGACCAACCACATGGAGCCCGAGGCAGCAATATCCCCTTGTAGACAAGACGGTTGGAGGTCGATGTTTTGACTCTCGACGCAATTTGAGTGTTCCATCGTCATTAGGAGGCCCTGAACGTTACAATTAACTATCAGTTTCGCGTCGGATTCAAAAATCTAGACTCACAGGAGACGGACCATTTGGTGCCCGAGTCAGCAATATCTCCTTCTAGACAAGTCGGCTGGAGGACGCTGTATTGTATCTCGACGCAATTTGAGTGTTCCATCGTCATTAGGTGGCCCTGAACGTTATAATTAACAATCATTTTTGCGTCGGATTTGAAAATCCAGACTCACAGGAGAAGGTTCATATGGTGCCCGAGACAAGTCGGCTGAAGGCCGATGTACTGAATCTCGACACAATTTGAGTGTTCCATCGTCATTAGGTGGCCCTGAACGTTACAATTAACAATCACATTGCGTCGGATTAGAAAATCTAGACTCACACGAGAACGACCATATATTGCCCGAGTCAGCAATAGACCCTTGGAGACCAGTCCGCTGGAGAATGATGTATTGAATCTCGACGCAATTTGAGTGTTCCATCGTCATTAGGAGGCCCTGAAGGCTACAATTAACTATCAGATCTCCGTCGGATTCTAGACGGACCATAAGGTGCCCGAGGCAGCATTATCCCCTTGGAGACCAGTCCGCTGGAGGACGATAATTGAATCGCGACGCAATTTGAGTGTTCCATCGTCATTAGGAGGCCCTGAACGTTACAATTAACTATCAGTTAAGCGTCGGATTCGAAAATCTACTTACAGGGGAAGGTACAAATGGTGCCCGAGACCACAATATCCCCTTGGATACAAGTCGGCTGGAGGACGATATATTGAATCTCGACGCAATTTGAGTGTTCCATCGGCATTAGGAGGCCCTGAACTTACAATTAACAATCAGTTTTGCGTCGGATTAGTAAATCTCACAGGAGAACGACCATATGGTGCCCGAGGCAGCAATAGATCCTTGGAGACAAGTCGGCTGGAGGCCGATGTATTGAATCTCGACGCAATTTGAGTGTTCCATCGTCATTAGGGGGCCCTGAACGTTACAATTAACAATCACATTGCGTCGGATTAGAAAATCTAGACTCACACGAGAACGACCATATATTGCCCGAGTCAGCAATAGACCCTTGGAGACCAGTCCGCTGGAGAATGATGTATTGAATCTCGACGCAATTTGAGTGTTCCATCGTCATTAGGAGGCCCTGAAGGCTACAATTAACTATCAGCTCTCCGTCGGATTCTAGACAGACCATAAGGTGCCCGAGGCAGCATTATCCCCTTGGAGACCAGTCCGCTGGAGGACGATAATTGAATCGCGACGCAATTTGAGTGTTCCATCGTCATTAGGAGGCCCTGAACTTAAAATTAACAATCAGTTTTGCGTCGGATTAGTAAATCTAGACTCACAGGAGATTGACCATATGGTGCCCGAGGCAGCATCAGACCATTGGAGACAAGTCGGCTGGTGGCGTATGTATTGAAACTCGACGCAATTTGAGTGTTCCATCGTCATTAGGATGCGCTGAACGTTACAATTAACTATCATTTTAGCGTCGGATTCGAAAATCTACTCACAGGAGAAGGATCATATGGTGCCCAAGTCAGCAATATCCCCTTGGATACAAGTCGGCTGGAGAACGATGTATAGTATCTCGACGCAATTTGAGTGTTCTAACATCATTAGGAGGCGCTGAACGTTACAATTCACTATCATTTTTGCGTCGGATTCGAAAATCTAGACTCACAGGAGAAGGATCAAATGGTGACCGAGACAGCAATATCCCCTTGGAGACAAGTCGGCTGGAGGCCGATGTATTGAATCTCGACGCAATTTGAATATTCATCGTCATTAGGTGGCCCTGAACGTTACAATTCACTATCATTTTTGCGTCGGATTCGAAAATCTAGACTCACAGGAGAAGGATCAAATGGTGACCGAGACAGCAATATCCCCTTGGAGACCAGTCCGCTGGAGAACGATGTATTAAACCCCGACGCAATTTGAGTGTTCCATCGTCATTAGGAGGCCATGAAGGCTAAAATTAACTATCAGTTCTGCGTCGGATTCGAAAATCTAGACTCACAGGAGAAGGACCATATGGTGCCCAAGGCAGCAATATCCCCTTGGAGTTAAGTCGGCTGGAGGCCGATGTATTGAATCTCGACGCAATTTGTGTGTTCCATCGTCATTAAGAGGCCCTGAACGTTACAATTAACTATCAGTTTTGCGTCGGGTTCGAAAATCTAGACTCACAAGAGAACGATAATAAGGTGCCCGAGCCTGCAAAAGACCCTTGGATTCAAGTCGGCAGAAGGACGATGTATTGGATCGCGACGCAATTTGAGTGTTCCATCGTCGTTAGGAGGCCCTGAACGTTACAATTAACTATCAGTTTTGTGTCGGATTCGAAAATCTAGACTTACCGGATCCCGACAATGAGGTGCTCGAGGCAGCAATATCCCCTTGGAGACCAGTCCGCTGGAGAACGATGTATTGAATCTCGACGCAATTTGAGTGTTCCATCGTCATTAGGAGGCCCTGAAGGCTACAATTAACTATCAGATCTCCGTCGGATTCTAGACGGACCATAAGGTGCCCGAGGCAGCATTATCCCCTTGGAGACCAGTCCGCTGGAGGACGATAATTGAATCGCGACGCAATTTGAGTGTTCCATCGTCATTAGGAGGCCCTGAACTTACAATTAACAATCAGTTTTGCGTCGGATTAGTAAATCTAGACTCACAGGAGAACGACCATATGGTGCCCGAGGCAGCAATAGACCCTTGGAGACAAGTCGGCTGGAGGCCGATGTATTGAATCTCGACGCAATTTGAATGTTCATCGTCATTAGGTGGCCCTGAACGTTACAATTAACTATCAGCTTTGCATCGGATTAGAAAATCTAGACTCACAGGAGAACGACCATAAGGTGCCCGAGGCAGCAATAGACCCTTGGAGACAAGTCGGCTGGAGGACGATGTATTGGATCGCGACGCAATTTGAGTGTTCCATCGTTACTAGGAGGCCCTGAACTTACAATTAACAATCAGTTTTGCGTCGGATTAGTAAATCTAGACTCACAGGAGATTGACCATATGGTGCCCGAGGCAGCATCAGACCATTGGAGACAAGTCGGCTGGTGGCCTATGTATTGAAACTCGACGCAATTTGAGTGTTCCATCGTCATTAGGATGCGCTGAACGTTACAATTAACTATCATTTTAGCGTCGAAATCGAAAATCTACTCACAGGAGAAGCATCATATGGTGCCCGAGTCTGCAATATCCCCTTGGATACAAGTCGGCTGGAGGACGATGTATAGTATCTCGACGCAATTTGAGTGTTCTAACATCATTAGGAGGCGCTGAACGTTACAATTCACTATCATTTTTGCGTCGGATTCGAAAATCTAGACTCACAGGAGAAGGATCAAATGGTGACCGAGACAGCAATATCCCCTTGGAGACAAGTCGGCTGAAGGCCGATGTACTGAATCTCGACGCAATTTGAGTGTTCCATCGTCATTAGGTGGCCCTGAACGTTACAATTAACTATCAGTTTTGCGTCGGGTTCGAAAATCTAGACTCACAACAGAACGACCATATATTGCCCGAGTCAGCAATAGACCCTTGGAGACAAGTCGGCTGGAGGCCGATGTATTGAATCTCGACGCAATTTGAATGTTCATCGTCATTAGGTGGCCCTGAACGTTACAATTAACTATCTGTTTTGCGTCGGATTAGAAAATCTAGACTCACAGGAGAACGACCATAAGGTGCCCGAGGCAGTAATAGACCCTTGGAGACAAGTCGGCTGGAGGACGATGTATTGGATCGCGACGCAATTTGAGTGTTCCATCGTTACTAGGAGGCCCTGAACTTACAATTAACAATCAGTTTTGCGTCGGATTAGTAAATCTAGACTCACAGGAGAACGACCATATGGTGCCCGAGGCAGCGTCAGACCATTGGAGACAAGTCGGCTGGAAGCCCATGTATTGAATCTCGATGCAATTTGAGTGTTCCATCGTCATTAGGATGCGCTGAACATTACAATTAACTATCAGTTCCGCGTCGGATTCGAAAATCACGACTCACAAGAGACGAACCACATGGAGCCCGAGGCAGCAATATCCACTTGTAGACAAGTCGGCTGGAGGTCGATGTATTGTCTCTCGACGCAATTTGAGTGTTCCATCGTCATTAGGATGCCCTGAACGTTACAATTAACTATCAGTTTGGCGTCGGATTCGAAAATCTACTCACAGGAGATGGAAAATATTGTGCCCGAGACAGCAATATCCCCTTGGATACAAGTCGGCTGGACGACGATATATTGAATCTCGACGCAATTTGAGTGTTCCATCGTCATTAGGAGGCCCTGAACGATACAATTAACTATCTGTTTTGCGTCGGGTTTGAAAATCTAGACTCACAGGAGAACGATCATAAGGTGCCCGAGGCAGCAAAAGACCCTTGGTGACAAGTCGGCTGGAGGACGATGTATTGAATCTCGACTCAATTCGAGTGTACCATCGTCATTAGGAGGCCCTGAAAGTTACAATTAACTTTCTGTTCTGCGTTCGATTCGAAAATCTAGACTCACAGGAGAACGACCATAAGGTGCCCGAGGCTGCAATAGACCCTTCGTGACAAGTCGGCTGGAGGACGATGTATTGAATCTCGACTCAATTCGAGTGTACCATCGTCATTAGGTGGCCCTGAAAGTTACAATTAACTATTTGTTCTGCGTTGGATTCGAAAATCTAGACTCCCAGGAGAACGACCATAAGGTGTCCGAGGAAGCAATAGACCCTTGGAGACAAGTCGGCTGAAGGACGATGTATTGAATCTCGACGCAGATTGAGTGTTCCATCGTCATTAGGAGGCCCTGAACTTTACAATTAACTATCAGTTTTGCGTCGGATTCGGAAATCTACTCTCAGGAGAAGGATCATATGGTGCCCGAGACAGCAATATCCCCTTGGGTACAAGTCGTGTGGAGGACGATGTATTGGATCGCGACGCATTTTGAGTGTTCCATCGTAACTAGGAGGCGCTCAACGTTACAGTAAACTATCAGTTATGCGTCGGATTAGTAAATCTAGACTCACAGGAGAAGGACCATAAGGTGCCCGAGGCTGCAATAGACCCTTCGTGACAAGTCGGCTGAAGGACGATGTATTGAATCTCGACGCAGATTGAGTGTTCCATCGTCATTAGGAGGCCCTGAACATAACAATTAACAATCAGTTTTGCGTCGGATTCGATAATCTAAACTCACAGGAGAACGACCATATGGTGCCCGAGGCAGCAATAGACCTTTGGAGACAAGTCGGCTGGAGGCCGATGTATTGAATCTCGACGCAATTTGAGTGTTCCATCGTCATTATGTGGCCTTGAACGTTACAATTAACTATCAGGTTTGCGTCGGGTTCGAAAATCTAGACTCTCAGGAGAACGATCATAAGGTGCTCGAAGCAGCAAAAGACCCTTCAAGGAAAGTCGGCAGAAGGACGATGTATTGGATCGCAACGCAATTTGTGTTTTCCATCGTCATAAGAAGGCTCTGAACGTTACATTTAACTATCAGTTTTGCGTCGGATTCGAAAATCAAGACTTACTGGAGACGAGCCATAAGGTGCCCGAGGCAGCAATGTCCCCTTGGAGACCAGTCCGCTGGAGGACGATGTATTGAATCGCGACGCAATTTGATTGCTCCATCGTCATTAGGAGGCCCTGAGCGTTACAATTAAAAATCAGTTTTGCGTCGGATTAGAAAATCTACTCACAGGAGAACGACCATATGGTGCCCGAGGCTGCAATAGACCATTGGAGACAAGTCGGCTGGAGGACGATGTATTGAATCTCGACTCAATTTGAGTGTTCCATCGTCATTAGGATGCCCTGAACGTTACAATTAACTATCAGTTTGGCGTCGGATTCGAAAATCTACTCACAGGAGATGGAAAATATTGTGCCCGAGACAGCAATATCCCCTTGGATACAAGTCGGCTGGAGGACGATATATTGAATCGCGACGCAATTTGATTGCTCCATCGTCATTAGGAGGCCCTGAGCGATACAATTAAAAATCAGTTTTGCGTCGGATTAGAAAATCTACTCACAGGAGAACGACCATATGGTGCCCGAGGCTGCAATAGACCCTTGGAGACAAGTCGGCTGGAGGACGATGTATTGAATCTCGACTCAATTTGAGTGTTCCATCGACATTAGGAGGCCCTGAACGTTACAATTAACAATCAGTTTTGCATCGGAATCGAAGAACTAGACTCACAGGAGAACGACAATAAGGTGCCCGAGGAAGCAATAGACCCTTGGAGTCAAGTCGGCTGAAGGACGATGTATGGAATCTCGACGCAATTTGAGTGTTCCATCGTCATTAGGAGGACCTGAAAGTTACAATTAACTATCTGTTCTGCGTTCGATTCGAGAATCTAGACTTACTGGAGCCGGACCATAAGTTGCCCGAGGCAGCAATAGACCCTTGGAGACAAGTCGGCTGAAGGACGATATATTGAATCTCGACGCAATTTGAGTGATCCATCGTCATTAGGAGAAGTACGATGTATTGGATCGCGACGCAATTTGAGTGTTCCTTCGCCATTAGTTGGCCCTGAACGTTACTATTAACTATCAGTTTTGCGTCGGAATCGAAAATCTAGACTCACTGGAGACGGACCATAAGGTGCCCGAGGCAGCAATATCCCCTTGGAGACCAGTCCGCTGGAGGACGATGTATTGAATCGCGACGCAATTTGAATGCTCCATCGTCATTAGGAGGCCCTGAACGTTACAATTAAAAATCAGTTTTGCGTCGGATTAGTAAAATCTACTCACAGGAGAACGACCATATGGTGCCCGATGAAGCTATAGACCCTTGGAGACAAGTCTGCTGGAGGCCGATGTATTGCATTTCGACTCAATTTGAGTGTACCATCGTCATTAGGAGGCCCTGAAAGTTACAATTAACTATGAGTTTTGCGTCAGGTTCGAAAATCTAGACTCACAAGAGAACGACCATATGGTGCCCGAGGCAGCAATATCCCCTTGGAGACAAGTCGGCTGGAGGACGATGTATTGAATCTCGACGCAATTTGAGTGTTCCATCGTCATTTGGTGGCCCTGAACGTAACAATTAACTATGAGTTTTGCGTCAGGTTCGAAAATCTAGACTCACAAGAGAACGACCATATGGTGCCCGAGGCAGCAATAGACCCTCGGAGACAAGTCGGCTGGAGGCCGATGTATTGAATCTCGACGCAATTTGAATGTTCATCGTCATTAGGTGGCCCTGAACGTTACAATTAACTATCAGTTTTGCGTCGGGTTCGAAAATATAGACTCACTGGAGACTGACCATAAGGTGCCCGAAGCAGCATTATCCCCTTGTAGACAAGTCGGCTGGAGGTCGATGTATTCACAATCGACGCAATTTGAGTGTTCCATCGTCATTAGGAGGCGCTGAACGTTACAATTAACTATCAGTTTAGCGTCGGATTCGAAAATCTACTCACAGGAGAAGGATCACATGGTGTCCGAGACTACAATATCCACTTGGATACAAGTCGGCTGGAGGCCGATGGATTGAATCTCGACGCAATTTGAATGTTCCATCGTCATTAGGTGGCCCTGAACGTTACAATTAACTATCAGTTTTGCGTCGGGTTTGAAAATCTAGACTCACAGGAGAACGACCATAAGGCGCCCGAGGCTGCAATAGTCACTTTCTAGAAAAGTCGGCTGAAGGACGATGTATTGAATCTCGACGCAATTTGAGTGTTCCATCGTCATTAGGAGGCCCTGAACGTAGCAATTAACTATCAGTTTAGCGTCGGATTCGAAAATCTAGACTCACAGGAGAACGACCATAAGGTGCCCGAGGCAGCATTAGACCCTTGGAGACAAGTCGGCTGAAGGACGATGTATTGAATCTCGACGGTATTTGAGTGTTCCATCGTCATTAGGAGGCCCTGAACGTTACAATTAAGTATCATTTTAGCGTCGGATTCGAAAATCTACTCACAGGAGAAGGATCTCATGGTGCCCGAGACAAGTCGGCCGGGGACGATATATTGAATCTCGACGCAATTAGAGTGTTCCATCGTCATTATTAGGCCCTGAACGTTACAATTAATAATCAGTTTTGCGTCGGATTAGAAAATCTAGACTCACAGGAGAACGACCATATATTGACCGAGGCAGCAATAGACCCTTGGAGACAAGTCGGCTGGAGGACGATGTATTGGATCGCGACGCAATTTGAGTGTTCCATCGTAACTAGGAGGCCCTGAACTTACAATTAACAATCCGTTTTGCGTCGGATTAGTAAATCTAGACTCACAGGAGAACGACCATATGGTGCCCGAGGCAGCGTCAGACCATTGGAGACAAGTCGGCTGGAGGCCTATGTATTGAATCTCGACGCAATTTGAGTGTTCCATCGTCATTAGGATGCGCTGAACTTTACAATTAACTATCAGTTCCGCGTCGGATTCGAAAATTACGACCCACAGGAGACGTACCACATGGAGCCCGAGGCAGCAATATCCCCTTGTAGACAAGACGGTTGGAGGTCGATGTATTGACTCTCGACGCAATTTGAGTGTTCCATCGTCATTAGGAGGCCCTGAAGGCTACAATTAACTATCAGTTGTGCGTCGGATTTGAAAATCTAGACTCACAGGAGAGGGATCATATGGTGCCCGAGACAGCAATATACCCTGGATACAAGTCGGCCGGAGGACGATATATTCAATCTCGATGCAATTTGAGTGTTCCATCGTCATTATTAGGGCCTGAACGTTACAATTAATAATCAGTTTTTCGTCGGATTAGAAAATCTAGACTCACAGGAGAACGACCATAAATTGCCCGAGGCAGCAATAGACCCTTGGAGACAAGTCGGCTGGAGGACGATGTATTGGATCGCGACGCAATTTGAGTGTTCCATCGTAAACAGGAGGCCCTGAACTTACAATTAACAATCAGTTCTGCGTCGGATTCGAAAATCCCGACTCACAGGAGACCAACCACATGGAGCCCGAGGCAGCAGTATCCCCTTGTAGACAAGACGGTTGGAAGTCGATGTATTGACTCTCGACGCAATTTGACTCTTCCATCGTCATTAGGTGGCCCTGAACGTTACAATTAACTATCATTTTTGCGTCGGATTCGAAAATCTAGACTCACAGAAGGTTCATGTGGTGCCCGAGACAGCAATATCCCCTTGGAGACAAGTCGGCTGAAGGCCGATGTACTGAATCTCGACACAATTTGAGTGTTCCATCGTCATTAGGTGGCCCTGAACGTTACAATTAACTATCAGGTTTGCGTCGGGTTCGAAAATCTAGACTCACAGGAGAACGATCAAAAGGTGCTCGAGGCAGCAAAAGACCCTTGAAGTCAAGTCGGCAGAAGGACGATGTATTGGATTTCGTCGCAATTAGAGTGTTCATCGTCATTAGGAGGCCCTGAACGTTACATTTAACTATCAGTTTTGCGTCGGATTCGAAAATCTAGACATACTGGAGACGGACCATAAGGTGCCCGAGGCAGCAATATCCCCTTGGAGAACAAGTCCGATGGAGGACGATGTATTGAATCTCGAGGCAATTTGAGTGTTCCATCGTCATTAGGAGGCTATGAACGCTACAATTAACTATCAGTTTTGCGTCGGATTAGAAAATCTAGACTCACAGGAGATCGACCATAAGGTGCCCGAGGCTGCAATAGACCCTTGGAGACAAGTCGGCTGGAGGACGATGTATTGAATCTCGACTCAATTTGAGTGTACCATCGTCATTAGGAGGCCCTGAAAGTTACAATTAACTATCTGTTCTGCGTTCGATTCGAAAATCTAGACTCACAGGAGAACGACCATGGGTGCCCGAGGAAGCAATAGACCCTTGGAGACAAGTGGGCTGAATGACGATGTATTGAATCTCGACGCAATTTGAATGTTCCATCGTCATTAGGACTCCCTGAACGTTACAGTTAACTATCAGTTTAGCGTCGGATTCGAAAATCTACTCACAGGAGAAGGATCATATGGTGCCCGAGACAGCAATATCCCCTTGGATACAAGTCGGCTGGAGGACGATATATTGAATTTCAACGCAATTTGAGTGTTCCATCGTCATTAGGTGGCCCTGAAAGTTGCAATTAACTATCTGTTCTGCGTTCGATTCGAAAATCTAGACTTACTGGAGACGGACCATAAGGTGCCCGAGGCAGCAATAGACCTTTGGAGACAAGTCGGCTGAAGGACGATATATTGAATCTCGACGCAATTTGAGTGATCCATCGTCATTAGGAGGACCTGAACGTTACAATTAACTATCAGTTTTACGTCGGAATCGAAAATCTAGACTCACTGGAGACGGACCATAAGGTGCCCGAGGCAGCAATATCCCCTTGGAGACCAGTCCGCTGGAGGACGATGTATTGAATCGCGACGCAATTTGAATGCTCCATCGTCATTAGGAGGCCCTGAACGTTACAATTAACTATAAGTTTAGCGTCGGATTCGAAAATCTACTCTCAGGAGAAGGATCATATGGTGCCCGAGACAGCAATATCCCCTTGGATACAAGTCGGCTGGAGAACGATATATTGAATCTCGACGCAATTTGAGTGTTCCATCGACATTAGGAGGCCCTGAACGTTACAATTAATAATCAGTTTTGCTTCGGAATCGAAGAAATAGACTCACAGGAGAACGACAATAAGGTGCCCGAGGAAGCAATAGACCCATGGAGACAAGTCGGCTGAAGGACGATATATTGAATCTCGACGCAATTTGAGTGATCCATCGTCATTAGGAGGACCTGAACGTTACAATTAACTATCAGTTTTGCGTCGGATTCGAAAATCTACACTTACCGGAGACGATCCATAATGTGCCCGAGGCAGCAATATCCCTTTCGAGTCCAGTCCGCTGGAGGACGCTGTATTGTATCGCGACGCAATTTGAGTGCTCCATCGTCTTTAGGAGGCCCTGAACGTTGCAATTAACTCTCAGTTTTCCGTCGGATTCCAAAATCTAGACTTACTGGAGACGGATCACAAGGTGCCCGAGGCAGCAATATCCCATTGGAGACCAGTACGCTGGAGGACGATGTATTGAATCGCGACGCAATTTGAATGTTCCATCGTCATTAGGAGGCCCTGAACGTTACAATTAACTATTAGTTTAGCGTCGGATTCGAAAATCTACTCTCAGGAGAAGAATCATATGGTGCCCGAGACAGCAATATCCCCTAGGAAACAAGTCGGCTGGAGGACGATATATTAATCTCGACGAAATTTGAGTGATCCATCGTCATTAGGAGGACCTGAACGTTACAATTAACTATCAGTTTTGCGTCGGAATCGAAAATCTAGACTCACTGGAGACTGACCATAAGGTGCCCGAGGCAGCAATATCCCCTTGGAGTCCAGTCCGATGGAGGACGATATATTGAATCGCGACGCAATTTGAGTACTCCATCGTCTTTAGGAGGCCCTGAACGTTACAATTAACTATCAGTTTTCCGTCGGATTCGAAAATCTAGTCTTACTGGAGACGGACCATAAGGTGTCCGAGGCAGCAATATCCCCTTGGAGACGATCCGCTGGAGGACGATGTATTGAATCTCGACTCAATTTGAGTGTACCATCGTCATTAGATGGCCCTGAACGTTACAATTAACTATCAGTTTTGCGTCGGGTTCGAAAATCTAGACTCACAGGAGTACGACCATAAGGTGCCCGAAGCTGCAATAGAACCTTGGAGACAAGTCGGCTGAAGGACGATGTATTGGATCTCGTCGCAATTTGAGTGTTCATCGTCATTAGGAGGCCCTGAACGTTACATTTAACTATCAGTTTTGCGTCGGATTCGAAAATCTAGACTCACTGCTGACGGACCATAAGGTGCGCGAGGCAGCAATATCCCCTTGGAGACCGGTCAGTTGGAGGACGATGTATTGAATCGCGACGCAATTTGAGTACTCCATCGTCATTAGGAGGCCCTGAACGTTACAATTAACTATCAGTTTCGCGTCGGATTCGAAAATCCCTACTCACAGACGACGAACCACATGGAACCAGAGGCAGCAATATCCCCTTGTAGACAAGTCGGCTGGAGGTCGATGTATTACCTCTCGACGCAATTTGAGTAATCCATCGTCATTAGGAGGTCCTGAACGTTACAATTAACTATCAGTTTTGCGTCGGATTCGAAAATCTAGACTTACTGGAGACGGACCATAAGGTGCCCGAGGCAGCAATATACCCTTGGAGACAAGTCGGCTGAAGGAAGATGTTTTGGATCTCGTCGCAATTTTAGTGTTCACCGTCATTAGGAGGCCCTGAACGTTTTAATTAACTATCTGTTTAGCGTCGGATTCGAAAATTTACTCTCAGGAGAAGGATCATATGGTGCCCGAGACAGCAATATCCCCTTGGAGACAAGTCGGCTGGAGGACGATATATTAATCTCGACGCAATTTGAGTGATCCATCGTCATTAGGAGGACCTGAACGTTACAATTAACTATCAGTTTTGCGTCGGATTCGAAACTCTAGACTTACTGGAGACGGACCATAAGGTGCCCGAGGCAGCAATATCCCCTTGGAGTCCAGTCCGCTGGAGGACGATGTATTGAATCGCGACGCAATTTGAGTACTCCATCGTCTTTAGGAGGCCCTGAACGTTACAATTAACTATCAGTATTCCGTCGGATTCGAAAATCTAGACTTACTGGATACGGACCATAAGGTGTCCGAGGCAGCAATATCCCCTTGGAGACCAGTCCGCTGGAGGACGATGTATTGAATCTCGATTCAATTTGAGTGTACCATCGTCATTAGGAGGCCCTGAAAGTTACAATTTACTATCTGTTCTGCGTTCGATTCGAAAATCTAGACTCACAGGAGAACGACCGTGGGTGCCCGAGGAAGCAATAGACCCTTGGAGACAAGTGGGCTGAATGACGATGTATTGAATCTCGACGCAATTTGAATGTTCCATCGTCATTAGGAATCCCTGAACGTTACAGTTAACTATCAGTTTAGCGTCGGATTCGAAAATCTGCTTACAGGAGAAGGATAATATGGTGCCCGGGACAGCAATATCCCCTTGGATACAAGTCGGCTGGAGGACGATATATTGAATCTCAACGCAATTTGAGTGTTCCATCGACATTAGGAGGCCCTGAACGTTACAATTAACAATCAGTTTTGCGTCGGAATCGAAGAACTAGACTCACAGGAGAACGACAATAAGGTACCCGAGGAAGCAATAGACCCTTGGAGACAAGTCGGCTGAAGGACGATGTATTGAATCTCGACGCAATTTGAGTGTTCCATCGTCATTAGGATGCGCTGAACTTTACTATTAACTATCAGTTCCGCGTCGGATTTGAAAATCCCGACTCACAAGAGACGAACCACATGGAGCCCGAGGCAGCAATATCCCCTTGTAGACAAGTCGGCTGGAGGTCGATGTATTGTCTCTCGACGCAATTTGAGTGTTCCATCGTCATTAGGAGGCGCTGAAGGTTACAATTAACTATCATTTTTGCGTCGGATTCGAAAATCTAGACTCACAGGAGACGGACCATATGGTGCCCGAGGCAGCAATATCCCCTTGGAGTTAAGTCGGCTGGAGGCCGATGTATTGAATCTCGACGCAATTTGAGTGTTCCATCGTCATTAGGAGGCCCTGAACGTTACAATTAACTATCAGTTTTGCGTCGGGTTTGAAAATCTAGACTCACAGGAGAACGATCATAAGGTGCCCGAGGCAGCAAAAGACCCTTGGTGACAAGTCGGCTGGAGGACGATGTATTGTATCTCGACTCAATTCGAGTGTACCATCGGCTTTAGGAGGCCCTGAAAGTTACAATTAACTATCTGTTCTGCGTTGGATTCGAAAATCTAGACTCACAGGAGAACGACCATAAGGTGTCCGAGGAAGCAATAGACCCTTGGAGACAAGTCGGCTGAAGGACGATGTATTGAATCTCGACGCAATTTGAATGTTCCATCGTCATTAGGTGGCCCTGAAAGTTACAATTAACTATCTGTTCTGCGTTCGATTCGAAAATCTAGACTTACTGGAGACGGACCATAAGGTGCCCGAGGCAGCAATAGACCCTTGGAGACAAGTCGGCTGAAGGACGATATATTGAATCTCGACGCAATTTGAGTGATCCATCGTCATTAGGAGGACCTGAACGTTACAATTAACTATCAGTTTTGCGTCGGAATCGAAAATCTAGACTCACTGGAGACGGACCATAAGGTGCCCGAGGCAGCAATATCCCCTTGGAGACCAGTCCGCTGGAGGACGATGTATTGAATCGCGACGCAATTTGAATGCTCCATCGTCATTAGGAGGCCCTGAACGTTACAATTAACTATAAGTTTAGCGTCGGATTCGAAAATCTACTCTCAGGAGAAGGATCATATGGTGCCCGAGACAGCAATATCCCCTTGGATACAAGTCGGCTGGAGAACGATATATTGAATCTCGACGCAATTTGAGTGTTCCATCGACATTAGGAGGCCCTGAACGTTACAATTAATAATCAGTTTTGCTTCGGAATCGAAGAAATAGACTCACTGGAGAACGACAATAAGGTGCCCGAGGAAGCAATAGACCCATGGAGACAAGTCGGCTGAAGGACGATATATTGAATCTCGACGCAATTTGAGTGATCCATCGTCATTAGGAGGACCTGAACGTTACAATTAACTATCAGTTTTGCGTCGGATTCGAAAATCTACACTTACCGGAGACCAGCCATAATGTGCCCGAGGCAGCAATATCCCTTTGGAGTCCAGTCCGCTGGAGGACGCTGTATTGTATCGCGACGCAATTTGAGTGCTCCATCGTCTTTAGGAGGCCCTGAACGTTGCAATTAACTCTCAGTTTTCCGTCGGATTCCAAAATCTAGACTTACTGGAGACGGATCACAAGGTGCCCGAGGCAGCAATATCCCATTGGAGACCAGTACGCTGGAGGACGATGTATTGAATCGCGACGCAATTTGAATGTTCCATCGTCATTAGGAGGCCCTGAACGTTACAATTAACTATTAGTTTAGCGTCGGATTCGAAAATCTACTCTCAGGAGAAGAATCAAATGGTGCCCGAGACAGCAATATCCCCTAGGAAACAAGTCGGCTGGAGGACGATATATTAATCTCGACGAAATTTGAGTGATCCATCGTCATTAGATGGCCCTGAACGTTACAATTAACTATCAGTTTTGCGTCGGGTTCGAAAATCTAGACTCACAGGAGTACGACCATAAGGTGCCCGAAGCTGCAATAGAACCTTGGAGACAAGTCGGCTGAAGGACGATGTATTGGATCTCGTCGCAATTTGAGTGTTCATCGTCATTAGGAGGCCCTGAACGTTACAATTAACTATCAGTTTTGCGTCGGATTCGAAAATCTAGACTCACTGCTGACGGACCATAAGGTGCGCGAGGCAGCAATATCCCCTTGGAGACCGGTCAGTTGGAGGACGATGTATTGAATCGCGACGCAATTTGAGTAATCCATCGTCATTTGGAGGTCCTGAACGTTACAATTAACTATCAGTTTTGCGTCGGATTCGAAAATCTAGACTTACTGGAGACGGACCATAAGGTGCCCGAGGCAGCAATATCCCCTTGGAGTCCAGTCCGCTGGAGGACGATGTATTGAATCGCGACGCAATTTGAGTACTCCATCGTCTTTAGGAGGCCCTGAACGTTACAATTAACTATCAGTAATCCGTCGGATTCGAAAATCTAGACTTACTGGATACGGACCATAAGGTGTCCGAGGCAGCAATATCCCCTTGGAGACCAGTCCGCTGGAGGACGATGTATTGAATCTCGATTCAATTTGAGTGTACCATCGTCATTAGAAGGCCCTGAAAGTTACAATTAACTATCTGTTCTGCGTTCGATTCGAAAATCTAGACTCACAGGAGAACGACCATAAGGTGCCCGAGGCTGCAATAGACCCTTGGAGACAAGTTGGCTGGAGGACGATGTATTGAATCTCGACTCAATTTGAGTGTACCATCGTCATTAGGAGGCCCTGAAAGTTACAATTAACTATCTGTTCTGCGTTCGATTCGAAAATCTAGACTCACAGGAGAACGACCATGAGGTGCCCGAGGAAGCAGTAGACCCTTGAAGACAAGTCGGCTGAAAGACGATGTATTGAATCTCGCCGCAATTTGAATGTTCCATCGTCATTAGGAGGCCCTGAACGTTACAATTAACTATCAGTTTAGCGTCGGATTCGAAAATCTACTCACAGGAGAAGGATCATATGGTGCCCGAGACAGCAATATCCCCTTGGATACAATTCGGCTGGATGACGATATATTGAATCTCGACGCAATTTGAGTGTTCCATTGACATTAGGAGGCCCTGAACGTTACAATTAACAATCAGTTTTGCGACGGAATCGAAGAACTAGACTCACAGGAGAACGACAATAAGGTGCCCGAGGAAGCAATAGACCCTTGGAGACAAGTCGGCTGAAGGACGATGTATTGAATCTCGACGCAATTTGAGTGTTCCATCGTCATTAGGAGGCCCTGAACGTTACAATTAACAATCAATTTTGCGTCGGATTCGAAAATCCCGACTCACAGAAGACGAACCACCTGTATCCCGAGGCAGCAATATCCCCTTGTAGACAAGTCGGCTGGAGGTCGATGTATTGACTCTCGACGCAATTTGAGTAATCCATAGTCATTAAGAGGTCCTGAACGTTACAATTAACTATCAGTTTTGCGTCGGATTCGAAAATCTAGACTTACTGGAGACGGACTATAAGGTGCCCGAGGCAGCAATAGACCCTCGGAGACAAGTCGGCTGAAGGACGATGTATTGGATCTCGTCGCAATTTTAGTGTTCATCGTCATTAGGAGGCCCTGAACGCTACAATTAACTATCAGTTTTGCGTCGGATTAGAAAATCTAGACTCACAGGAGAACGACCATAAGGTGCCCGATGCAGCTATAGACTTTTGGAGACAAGTCTGCTGGAGGCCGATGTATTGAATCTCGACTCAATTTGAGTGTACCATCGTCATTAGGAGGCCCTGAAAGTTACAATTAACTATCACTTTTGCGTTGGATTCGAAAATCTAGACTCACAGGAGAACGATCATAAGGTGCCCGAGGCAACAATAGACCCTTGGAGACAAGTCGGCTGAAGGACGATGTATTGGATCTCGACGCAGTTTGAGTGTTCCGTCGTCATTAGGAGGCCCTGAACGTTACAATTAACTATCAGTTTATCGTCGGATTTGAAAATCTACTCTAAGGAGAAGGATCACATGGTGCCCGAGACAGCAATATCCCCTTGAATGTTCCATGGTCATTAGATGGCCCTGAACGTTACAATTAACTATCAGTTTTGCGTCGGGTTCGAAAATCTAGACTCACAGGAGAACGATCATAAGGTGCCCGAGGCAACAATAGACCCTTGGAGACAAGTCGGCTGAAGGACGATGAATTGGATCTCGTCGCAATTTGAGTGTTGAAAGTTACAATTAACTATCTGTTCTGCGTTGGATTCGAAAATCTAGACTCACAGGAGAACGACCATAAGGTGTCCGAGGAAGCAATAGACCCTTGGAGACAAGTCGGCTGAAGGACGATGTATTGAATCTCCACGCAGTTTGAGTGTTCCGTCGTCATTAGGAGGCCCTGAACGTTACAATTAACTATCAGTTTATCGTTGGATTCGAAAATCTACTCTCAGGAGAAGGATCATATGGTGCCCGAGACAGCAATATCCCCTTGGATACAAGTCGGCTGGAGGACGATGAATTGGATCGCGACGCATTTTGAGTGTTCCATCGTAACTAGCAGGCGCTCAACGTTACGCGTCGGATTATTAAATCTAGACTCACAGGAGACGGACCACATGGTGCCCGAGGCAGCAGTAGACTCTTGGAGACAAGTCGGCTGGAGGCCGATGTATTGAATCTCGACGCATTTTGAATGTTCCATGGTCATTAGATGGCCCTGAACGTTACAATTAACTATCAGTTTTGCGTCGGGTTCGAAAATCTAGACTCACAGGAGAACGATCATAAGATGCCCGAGGCAACTATAGACCCTTGGAGACAAGTCGGCTGAAGGACGATGTATTGGATCTCGTCACAATTTGAGTGTTCATCGTCATTAGGAGGCCCTGAACGTTACATTTAACTATCAGTTTTGCATCGGAATCGAAAATCTAGACTTACTGGAGACGGACCATAAGGTGCCCGAGGCAGCAATAGACCCTTGGAGACAAGTCGGCTGAAGGACGATGTATTGGATCTCGTCGCAATTTTAGTGTTCATCGTCATTAGGAGGCCCTGAACGTTACAAGTAACTATCTGTTCTGCGTTCGATTCGAAAATCTAGACTCTCAGGAGAACGACCATAAGGTGCCCGAGGAAGCAATAGACCCTTGGAGACAAGTCGGCTGAAGGACGATGTATTGAATCTCGACGCAATTTGAGTGTTCCATCGTCATTAGGAGGCCCTGAACTTTACAATTAACTATCAGTTTTGCGTCGGGTTCGAAAATCTAGACTCACAGGAGTACGACCATAAGGTGCCCGAGGCTGCAATAGACCCTTGGAGACAAGTCGGCTGAAGGACGATGTATTGGATCTCGTCACAATTTGAGTGTACCATCGTCATTAGGAGGCCCTGAACGTTACAATTAACTATCAGTTTTGCGTCGGATTCGAAAATCTAGACTTACTGGAGACGGACCATAAGGTGCCCGAGGCAGCAATTTCCCCTTGGAGTCCAGTCCGCTGGAGGACGATGTATTGAAACTCGATTCAATTTGAGTGTACCATCGTCATTAGGAGGCCCTGAAAGTTACAAGTAACTATCTGTTCTGCGTTCGATTCGAAAATCTAGACTCACAGGAGAACGACAATAAGGTGCTCGAGGAAGCAATGGACCCTTGGAGACAAGTCGGCTGGAGGACGATGTATTGAATCGCGACGCAATTTGAGTACTCCATCGTCTTTAGGAGGCCGTGAACGTTACAATTAACTATCAGTTTATCGTCGGATTCGAAAATCTACTCTCAGAGAAGGATCATATGGTGCCCGAGACAGCTATATCCCCTTGAATACAAGTCGGCTGGAGGACGATGTATTGGATCGCGACGCATTTTGAGTGTTCCATCGACATTAGGAGGCCCTGAACGTTACAATTAACAATCAGTTTTGCGTCGGAATCGAAGAACTAGACTCACAGGAGAACGACAATAAGTTGCCCGAGGAAGCAATAGACCCTTGGAGACAACTCGGCTGAAGGACGATGTATTGAATCTCGACGCAATTTGAGTAATCCATCGTCATTAGGAGGTCCTGAACGTTACAATTAACTATCAGTTTTGCGTCGGATTCGAAAATCTCGACTTACTGGAGACGGACCATAAGGTGCGCGAGGCAGCAATATCCCCTTTGAGACCAGTCCGTTGGAGGACGATGTATTGAATCTCGACGAAATTTGAATGGTCCATCGTCATTAGGATGCGCTGAACTTTACAATTAACTATCAGTTCCGCGTCGGATTCGAAAATTACGACTCACAGGAGACGTACCACATGGAGCCCGAGGCAGCAGTATCGCCTTGTAGACAAGACGGTTGGAGGTCGATGTATTGACTCTCGACGCAATTTGAGTGTTCCATCGTCATTAGGAGGCCCTGAAGGCTACAATTAACTATCAGTTGTGCGTCGGATTTGAAAATCTAGACTCACAGGAGAGGGATCATATGGTGCCCGAGACAGCAATATACCCTGGATACAAGTCGGCCGGAGGACGATATATTCAATCTCGATGCAATTTGAGTGTTCCATCGTCATTATTAGGGCCTGAACGTTACAATTAATAATCAGTTTTTCGTCGGATTAGAAAATCTAGACTCACAGGAGAACGACCATAAATTGCCCGAGGCAGCAATAGACCCTTGGAGACAAGTCGGCTGGAGGACGATGTATTGGATCGCGACGCAATTTGAGTGTTCCATCGTAAACAGGAGGCCCTGAACTTACAATTAACAATCAGTTCTGCGTCGGATTCGAAAATCCCGACTCACAGGAGACCAACCACATGGAGCCCGAGGCAGCAGTATCGCCTTGTAGACAAGACGGTTGGAGGTCGATGTATTGACTCTCGACGCAATTTGACTCTTCCATCGTCATTAGGTGGCCCTGAACGTTACAATTAACTATCAGTTTCGCGTCGGATTCAAAAATCTAGACTCACAGGAGACGAACCATTTGTTGCCCGAGGCAGCAATATCTCCATCTAGACAAGTCGGCTGGAGGACGATGTATTGTATCTCGACGCAATTTGAGTATTCCATCGTCATTAGGTGGCCCTGAACGTTACAATTAACTATCATTTTTGCGTCGGATTCGAAAATATAGACTCACAGAAGGTTCATATGGTGCCCGAGACAGCAATATCCCCTTGGAGACAAGTCGGCTGAAGGCCGATGTACTGAATCTCGACACAATTTGAGTGTTCCATCGTCATTAGGTGGCCCTGAACGTTACAATTAACTATCAGGTTTGCGTCGGGTTCGAAAATCTAGACTCACAGGAGAACGATCAAAAGGTGCTCGAGGCAGCTAAAGACCCTTGAAGTCAAGTCGGCAGAAGGACGATGTATTGGATTTCGTCGCAATTAGAGTGTTCATCGTCATTAGGAGGCCCTGAACGTTACATTTAACTATCAGTTTTGCGTCGGATTCGAAAATCTAGACATACTGGAGACGGACCATAAGGTGCCCGAGGCAGCAATATCCCCTTAGAGACCAGTCCGCTGGAGAACGATGTATTGCATTGCGACGCAATTTGAGTGCTCCATCGTCATTAGGAGGCCCTGAACGTTACAATTAACTATCAGTTTTGCGTCGGATTCGAAAATCTACTCACAGGAGAAGGATCATATGGTGCCCGAGACAGCAATATCCCCTTGGATACAAGTCGGCTGGAGGACGATATATTGAATCTCAACGCAATTTCAGTGTTCCATCGACATTAGGAGGCCCTGAACGTTACAATTAACAATCAGTTTTGCGTCGGAATCGAAGAACTAGACTCACAGGAGAACGACAATAAGGTACCCGAGGAAGCAATAGACCCTTGGAGACAAGTCGGCTGAAGGACGATGTATTGAATCTCGACGCAATTTGAGTGTTCCATCGTCATTAGGATGCGCTGAACTTTACTATTAACTATCAGTTCCGCGTCGGATTTGAAAATCCCGACTCACAAGAGACGAACCACATGGAGCCCGAGGCAGCAATATCCCCTTGTAGACAAGTCGGCTGGAGGTCGATGTATTGTCTCTCGACGCAATTTGAGTGTTCCATCGTCATTAGGAGGCGCTGAACGTTACAATTAACTATCATTTTTGCGTCGGATTCGAAAATCTAGACTCACAGGAGACGGACCATATGGTGCCCGAGGCAGCAATATCCCCTTGGAGTTAAGTCGGCTGGAGGCCGATGTATTGAATCTCGACGCAATTTGAGTGTTCCATCGTCATTAGGAGGCCCTGAACGTTACAATTAACTATGAGTTTTGCGTCGGGTTTGAAAATCTAGACTCACAGGAGAACGATCATAAGGTGCCCGAGGCAGCAAAAGACCCTTGGTGACAAGTCGGCTGGAGGACGATGTATTGTATCTCGACTCAATTCGAGTGTACCATCGGCATTAGGAGGCCCTGAAAGTTACAATTAACTATCTGTTCTGCGTTCGATTCGAAAATCTAGACTCACAGGAGAACGACCATAAGGTGCCCGTGGCTGCAATAGACCCTTGGTGACAAGTCGGCTGGAGGACGATGTATTGAATCTCGACTCAATTCGAGTGTACCATCGTCATTAGGAGGCCCTGAAAGTTACAATTAACTATCTGTTCTGCGTTGGATTCGAAAATCTAGACTCACAGGAGAACGACCATAAGGTGTCCGAGGAAGCAATAGACCCTTGGAGACAAGTCGGCTGAAGGACGATGTATTGAATCTCGACGCAATTTGAATGTTCCATCGTCATTAGGTGGCCCTGAAAGTTACAATTAACTATCTGTTCTGCGTTCGATTCGAAAATCTAGACTTACTGGAGACGGACCATAAGGTGCCCGAGGCAGCAATAGACCCTTGGAGACAAGTCGGCTGAAGGACGATATATTGAATCTCGACGCAATTTGAGTGATCCATCGTCATTAGGCGGACCTGAACGTTACAATTAACTATCAGTTTTGCGTCGGAATCGAAAATCTAGACTCACTGGAGACGGACCATAAGGTGCCCGAGGCAGCAATATCCCCTTGGAGACCAGTCCGCTGGAGGACGATGTATTGAATCGCGACGCAATTTGAATGCTCCATCGTCATTAGGAGGCCCTGAACGTTACAATTAACTATAAGTTTAGCGTCGGATTCGAAAATCTACTCTCAGGAGAAGGATCATATGGTGCCCGAGACAGCAATATCCCCTTGGATACAAGTCGGCTGGAGAACGATATATTGAATCTCGACGCAATTTGAGTGTTCCATCGACATTAGGAGGCCCTGAACGTTACAATTAATAATCAGTTTTGCGTCGGAATCGAAGAAATAGACTCACAGGAGAACGACAATAAGGTGCCCGAGGAAGCAATAGACCCATGGAGACAAGTCGGCTGAAGGACGATATATTGAATCTCGACGCAATTTGAGTGATCCATCGTCATTAGGAGGACCTGAACGTTACAATTAACTATCAGTTTTGCGTCGGATTCGAAAATCTACACTTACCGGAGACGAGCCATAAGGTGCCCGAGGCAGCAATATCCCTTTGGAGTCCAGTCCGCTGGAGGACGCTGTATTGTATCGCGACGCAATTTGAGTGCTCCATCGTCTTTAGGAGGCCCTGAACGTTGCAATTAACTCTCAGTTTTCCGTCGGATTCCAAAATCTAGACTTACTGGAGACGGATCACAAGGTGCCCGAGGCAGCAATATCCCATTGGAGACCAGTACGCTGGAGAACGATGTATTGAATCGCGACGCAATTTGAATGTTCCATCGTCATTCGGAGGCCCTGAACGTTACAATTAACTATTAGTTTAGCGTCGGATTCGAAAATCTACTCTCAGGAGAAGAATCATATGGTGCCCGAGACAGCAATATCCCCTTGGAAACAAGTCGGCTGGAGGACGATATATTAATCTCGACGAAATTTGAGTGATCCATCGTCATTAGGAGGACCTGAACGTTACAATTAACTATCAGTTTTGTGTCGGAATCGAAAATCTAGACTCACTGGAGACTGACCATAAGGTGCCCGAGGCAGCAATATCCCCTTGGAGTCCAGTCCGATGGAGGACGATATATTGAATCGCGACGCAATTTGAGTACTCCATCGTCTTTAGGAGGCCCTGAACGTTACAATTAACTATCAGTTTTCCGTCGGATTCGAAAATCTAGTCTTACTGGAGACGGACCATAAGGTGTCCGAGGCAGCAATATCCCCTTGGAGACCATCCGCTGGAGGACGATGTATTGAATCTCGACTCAATTTGAGTGTACCATCGTCATTAGATGGCCCTGAACGTTACAATTAACTATCAGTTTTGCGTCGGGTTCGAAAATCTAGACTCACAGGAGTACGACCATAAGGTGCCCGAAGCTGCAATAGAACCTTGGAGACAAGTCGGCTGAAGGACGATGTATTGGATCTCGTCGCAATTTGAGTGTTCATCGTCATTAGGAGGCCCTGAACGTTACATTTAACTATCAGTTTTGCGTCGGATTCGAAAATCTAGACTTACTGCTGACGGACCATAAGGTGCGCGAGGCAGCAATATCCCCTTGGAAACCGGTCAGTTGGAGGACGATGTATTGAATCGCGACGCAATATGAGTACTCCATCGTCATTAGGAGGCCCTGAACGTTACAATTAACTTTCAGTTTCGCGTCGGATTCGAAAATCCCTACTCACAGACGATGAACCACATGGATCCAGAGGCAGCAATATCCCCTTGGAAACCGGTCAGTTGGAGGACGATGTATTGAATCGCGACGCAATATGAGTACTCCATCGTCTTTAGGAGGCCCTGAACGTTACAATTAACTATCAGTATTCCGTCGGATTCGAAAATCTAGACTTACTGGATACGGACCATAAGGTGTCCGAGGCAGCAATATCCCCTTGGAGACCAGTCCGCTGGAGGACGATGTATTGAATCTCGATTCAATTTGAGTGTACCATCGTCATTAGAAGGCCCTGAAAGTTACAATTAACTATCTGTTCTGCGTTCGATTCGAAAATCTAGACTCACAGGAGAACGACCATAAGGAGCCAGAGGCTGCAATAGACCCTTGGAGACAAGTTGGCTGGAGGACGATGTATTGAATCTCGACTCAATTTGAGTGTACCATCGTCATTAGGAGGCCCTGAAAGTTACAATTAACTATCTGTTCTGCGTTCGATTCGAAAATCTAGACTCACAGGAGAACGACCATGAGGTGCCCGAGGAAGCAGTAGACCCTTGAAGACAAGTCGGCTGAAAGACGATGTATTGAATCTCGCCGCAATTTGAATGTTCCATCGCCATTAGGAGGCCCTGAACGTTACAATTAACTATCAGTTTAGCGTCGGATTCGAAAATCTACTCACAGGAGAAGGATCATATGGTGCCCGAGACAGCAATATCCCCTTGGATTCAATTCGGCTGGATGACGATATATTGAATCTCGACGCAATTTGAGTGTTCCATTGACATTAGGAGGCCCTGAACGTTACAATTAACAATCAGTTTTGCGACGGAATCGAAGAACTAGACTCACAGGAGAACGGCAATAAGGTGCCCGAGGAAGCAATAGACCCTTGGAGACAAGTCGGCTGAAGGACAATGTATTGAATCTCGACGCAATTTGAGTGTTCCATCGTCATTAGGAGGCCCTGAACGTTACAATTAACAATCAATTTTGCGTCGGATTCGAAAATCCCGACTCACAGAAGACGAACCACCTGTACCACGAGGCAGCAATATCCCCTTGTAGACAAGTCGGCTGGAGGTCGATGTATTGACTCTCGACGCATTTTGAGTGTTCCATTGTAACTAGGAGGCGCTCAACGTTACATAAATATACGTCGGATTAGTAAATCTAGACTCACAGGTGACGGACCACACGGTGCCCGAGGCAGCAATATCCCCTTGGAGTCCAGTCCGATGGAGGACGATGTATTGAATCTCAAGGCAATTTGAGTGTTCCATCGTCATTAGGAGGCCCTGAACGCTACAATTAACTATCAGTTTTGCGTCGGATTAGAAAATCTAGACTCACAGGAGAACGACCATAAGGTGTCCGAGGCTGCAATAGACCCTTGGAGACAAGTCGGCTGGAGGACGATGTATTGAATCTCGACTCAATTTGAGTGAACCATCGTCATTAGGAGGCCCTGAAAGTTACAATTAACTTTCTGTTCTGCGTTCGATTCGAAAATCTAGACTCACAGGAGAACGACCATGAGGTGCCCGAGGAAGCAATAGACCCTTGGAGACAAGTCGGCTGAAGGACGATGTATTGGATCTCGTCGCAATTTGAGTGTTGAAAGTTACAATTAACTATCTGTTCTGCGTTGGAGTCGAAAATCTAGACTCACAGGAGAACGACCATAAGGTGTCCGAGGAAGCAATAGACCCTTGGAGACAAATCGGCTGAAGGACGATGTATTGAATCTCGACGCAATTTGAATGTTCCATGGTCATTAGATGGCCCTGAACGTTACAGTTAACTATCAGTTTTGCGTCGGGCTCGAAAATCTAGACTCACAGGAGAACGATCATAAGGTGCCCGAGGAAGCAATAGACCCTTGGAGACAATTCGGCTGAAGGACGATGTATTAAATCTCGACGCAATTTGAGTGTTCCATCGTCATTAGGAGGCCCTGAACGTTACAATTAACTATCAGTTTATCGTCGGATTCGAAAATCTACTCTCAGGAGAAGGATCATATGGTGCCCGAGACAGCAATATCCACTTGGATACAAGTCGGCTGGAGGACGATGTATAGGATCGCGACGCATTTTGAGTGTTCCATCGTAACTAGGAGGCGCTCAACGTTACGCGTCGGATTAGTAAATCTAGACTCACAGGAGACGGATCACATGGTGCCCGAGGCAGCAGTAGACCCTTGGAGACAAGTCGGCTGGAGGCCGATGTATTGAATCTCGACGCAATTTGAATGTTCCATGGTCATTAGATGGCCCTGAACGTTACAGTTAACTATCAGTTTTGCGTCGGGCTCGAAAATCTAGACTCACAGGAGAACGATCATAAGGTGCCCGAGGAAGCAATAGACCCTTGGAGACAATTCGGCTGAGGGACGATGTATTAAATCTCGACGCAATTTGAGTGTTCCATCGTCATTAGGAGGCCCTGAACGTTACAATTAACAATCAGTTTTGCGTCGGATTAGGAAATCTAAATTCACAGGAGTACGACCATAAAGTGCCCGAGGCTGCAATATCCCCTTGGAGACCAGTCCGTTGGAGGACGATGTATTGAATCGCGACGCAATTTGAGTGCTCCTTCGTCATTAGGAGGAACTGAACGTTACAATTAACTATCAGTTTAGCGTCGGATTCGAAAATCTACTCTCAGGATAAGGATCATATGGTGGACGAGACAGCAATATCCCCTTGGAAACAAGTCGGCTGGAGGACGATATATTGAATCTCGACGCAATTTGAGTGATCCATCGTCATTAGGAGGACCTGAACGTTACAATTAACTATCAGTTTTGCGTCGGAATCGAAAATCTACACTCACTGGAGACGGACCATAAGGTGCCCGAGGCAGCAATATCCCCTTGGAGACATGTCCGCTGGAGGACGATGTATTGAATCGCGACGCAATTTGAATGCAATATCCCCTTGGAGTCCAGTCCGATGGAGGACGATATATTGAATCGCGACGCAATTTGAGTACTCCATCGTCTTTAGGAGGCCCTGAACGTTACAATTAAAAATCTGTTTTGAGTCGGATTAGAAAATCTACTCACAGGAGAACGACCATATGGTGCCCGATGCAGCTATAGACTTTTGGAGACAAGTCTGCTGGAGGCCGATGTATTGAATCTCGACTCAATTTGAGTGTACCATCGTCATTAGGAGGCCCTGAAAGTTACAATTAACTATCTGTTCTGCGTTCGATTCGAAAATCTAGACTCACAGGAGAACTACCATAAGGTGTCCGAGGAAGCAATAGACCCTTGGAGACAAGTCGGCTGAAGGACGATGTATTGAATCTCGACGCAGTTTGAGTGTTCCGTCGTCATTAGGAGGCCCTGAACGTTACAATTAACTATCAGTTTATCGTTGGATTCGAAAAACTACTCTCAGGAGAAGGATCATATGGTGCCCGAGACAGCAATATCCCCTTGGGTACAAGTCGGCTGGAGGACGATGTATTGGATCGCGACGCATTTTGAGTGTTCCATCGTAACTAGCAGGCGCTCAACGTTACGCGTCGGATTAGTAAATCTAGACTCACAGGAGACGGACCACATGGTGCCCGAGGCAGCAGTAGACCCTTGGAGACAAGTCGGCTGGAGGACGATGTATTGAATCTCGACGCATTTTGAATGTTCCATGGTCATTAGATGGCCCTGAACGTTACAATTAACTATCAGTTTTGCGTCGGGTTCGAAAATCTAGACTCACAGGAGAACGATCATAAGGTGCCCGAGGCAACAATAGACCCTTGGAGACAAGTCGGCTGAAGGACGATGTATTGGATCTCGTCGCAATTTGAGTGTTCATCGTCATTAGGAGGCCCTGAACGTTACATTTAACTATCAGTTTTGCGTCGGAATCGAAAATCTACTCTCAGGAGAAGGATCATATGGTGCCCGAGACAGCAATATCCCCTTGGAAACACGTCGGCTGGAGGACGATATATTGAATCTCGACGCAATTTGAGTGATCCATCGTCATTAGGAGGACCTGAACGTTACAATTAACTATCAGTTTTGCGTCGGATTCGAAAATCTAGACTTACTGGAGACGGACCATAAGGTGCCCGAGGCAGCAGTTTCCCCTTGGAGTCCAGTCCGCTGGAGGACGATGTATTGAATCTCGATTCAATTTGAGTGTACCATCGTCATTAGGAGGCCCTGAAAGTTACAAGTAACTATCTGTTCTGCGTTCGATTCGAAAATCTAGACTCACAGGAGAACGACAATAAGGTGCCCGAGGAAGCAATAGACCCTTGGAGACAAGTCGGCTGGAGGACGATGTATTGAATCTCGACGCAATTTGAGTGTTCCATCGTCATTAGGAGGCCCTGAACTTTACAATTAACTATCAGTTTTGCGTCGGGTTCGAAAATCTAGACTCACAGGAGTACGACCATAAGGTGCCCGAGGCTGCAATAGACCCTTGGAGACAAGTCGGCTGAAGGACGATGTATTGGATCTCGTCACAATTTGAGTGTACCATCGTCATTAGGAGGCCCTGAAAGTTACAATTAACAATCAGTTTTGCGTCGGAATCGAAGAACTAGACTCACAGGAGAACGACAATAAGGTGCTCGAGGAAGCAATGGACTCTTGGAGACAAGTCGGCTGGAGGACGATGTATTGAATCGCGACGCAATTTGAGTACTCCATCGTCTTTAGGAGGCCCTGAACGTTACAATTAACTATCAGTGTTCCGTCGGATTCGAAAATCTTGACTTACTGGATACGGACCATAAGGTGTCCGAGGCAGCAATATCCCCTTGGAGACCAGTCCGCTGGAGGACGATGTATTGAATCTCGATTCACTTTGAGTGTACCATCGTCATTAGGAGGCCCTGAAAGTTACAATTAACAATCAGTTTTGCGTCGGAATCGAAGAACTAGACTCACAGGAGAACGACAATAAGGTGCTCGAGGAAGCAATGGACCCTTGGAGACAAGTCGGCTGGAGGACGATGTATTGAATCGCGACGCAATTTGAGTACTCCATCGTCTTTAGGAGGCCCTGAACGTTACAATTAACTATCAGTGTTCCGTCGGATTCGAAAATCTTGACTTACTGGATACGGACCATAAGGTGTCCGAGGCAGCAATATCCCCTTGGAGACCAGTCCGCTGGAGGACGATGTATTGAATCTCGATTCACTTTGAGTGTACCATCGTCATTAGGAGGCCCTGAAAGTTACAAGTAACTATCTGTTCTGCGTTCGATTCGAAAATCTAGACTCACAGGAGAACGACCATAAGGTGCCCGAGGCTGCAATAGACCCTTGGTGACAATTCGGCTAGAGGACCATATATTGAATCTCGACTCAATTCGAGTGTACCATCGTCATTAGGAGGCACTGAAAGTTACAATTAACTATCTGTTCTGCGTTGGATTCGAAAATCTAGACTCACAGGAGAACGACCATAAGGTGTCCGAGGAAGCAATAGACCATTGGAGACAAGTCGACTTCAGGACGAAATATTGAATCTCGTCGCAATTTGAGTGTTCCATCGACATTAGGAGGCCCTGAATGTTACAATTAACAATCAGTTTTGCGTCGGAATCGAAGAACTAGACTCACAGGAGAACGACAATAAGGTGCCCCAGGCTGCAATAGACCCTTGGAGACAAGTCGGCTGAAGGACGATGTATTGAATCTCGACGCAATTTGAGTAATCCATCGTCATTAGGAGGTCCTGAACGTTACAATTAACTATCAGTTTTGCGTCGGATTCGAAAATCTCGACTTACTGGAGACGGACCATAAGGTGCGCGAGGCAACAATATCCCCTTTGAGACCAGTCCGTTGGAGGACGATGTATTGAATCGCGACGCAATTTGAGTGCTCCTTCGTCATTAGGAGGCCCTGAAAGTTACAATTAACTATCAGTTTCGCGTCTGATTCGAAAATCCCGACTCACAGAAGACGAACGACATGGACCCCGAGGCAGCAATATCCCCTTGTAGACAAGTCGGCTGGAGGTCGATGTATTGACTCTCGACGCAATTTGAGTAATCCATCGTCATTAGGAGGTCCTGAACGTTACAATTAACTATCAGTTTTGCGTCGGATTCGAAAATCTCGACTTACTGGAGACGGACCATAAGTTGCCCGAGGCAGCAATAGACCCTTGGAGACAAGTCGGCTGAAGGACGATGTATTGGATCTCGTCGCAATTTTAGTGTTCATCGTCATTAGGAGGCCCTGAACGTTTCAATTAACTATCTGTTTAGCGTCGGATTCGAAAATCTACTCTCAGGAGAAGGATCATATGGTGCCCGAGACAGCAATATCCCCTTGGATACAAGTCGACTGGAGGACGATATATTGAATCTCGTCGCAATTTGAGTGTTCCATCGACATTAGGAGGCCCTGAACGGTACAATTAACAATCAGTTTTGCTTCGGAATCGATGAACTACACTCACAGGAGAACGACAATAAGGTGCCCGAGGAAGCAATAGACCCTTGGAGACAAGTCGGCTGATGGACGATATATTGAATCTCGACGCAATTAAAGTGTTCCATCGTCATTAGGAGGCCCTGAAGGCTACAATTAACTTTCAGTTCTGCATCGGATTCGTGAATCTAGACTTACTGGAGACGGACCATAAGGTGTCCGAGGCAGCAATATCCCCTTGGAGACCAGTCCGCTGGAGGACGATGTATTGAACCTCGATTCAATTTGAGTTTACCATCGTCATTAGGAGCCCCTGAAAGTTACAATTAACTATCTGTTCTGCGTTCGATTCGAAAATCTAGACTCACAGGAGAACGACCATAAGGTGCCCCAGGCAGCAATAGACCCTTGGAGACAAGTCCGCTGAAGGACGATGTATTGGATCTCGTCGCAATTTTAGTGTTCATCGTCATTAGGAGACCCTGAACGTTTCAATTAACTATCTGTTTAGCGTCGGATTCGAAAATCTACTCTCAGGAGAAGGATCATATGGTGCCCGAGACAGCAATATCCCCTTGGAAACAAGTCGGCTGGAGGACGATATATTGAATCTCGACGCAATTTGAGTGATCCATCGTCATTAGGAGGACCTGAACGTTCAATTAACTATCAGTTATGCGTCGGATTCGAAAATCTAGACTTACTGGAGACGGACCATAAGGTGCCCGAGGCAGCAATATCCCCTTGGAGTCCAGTCCGCTGGAGGACGATGTATTGAATCGCGACGCAATTTGAGTACTCCATCGTCTTTAGGAGGCCCTGAACGTTACAATTAACTATCAGTTTTCCGTCGGATTCGAAAATCTGGCCTTACTGGATACGGACCATAAGGTGTCCGAGGCAGCAATATCCCCTTGGAGACCAGTCCGCTGGAGGACGATGTATTGAATCTCGATTCTATTTGAGTGTACCATCGTCATTAGGAGGCCCTTAAAGTTACAATTAACTATCTGTTCTGCGTTCGATTCGAAAATCTAGACTCACAGGAGAACGACCATAAGGTGCCCCAGGCTGCAATAGACCCTTGGAGACAATTCGGCTGGAGGACGATGTATTGAATCTCGACTCAATTTGAGTGTACCATCGTCATTAGGAGGCCCTGAAAGTTACAATTAACTATCTGTTCTGCGTTCGATTCGAAAATCTAGAATCACAGGTGAACGACCATGAGGTGCCCGAGGAAGCAATAGACCCTTGGAGACAAGTCGGCTGAAAGACGATGTATTGAATCTCGACGCAATTTGAATGTTCCATCGTCATTAGGAGGCCCTGAACGTTACAATTAACTATCAGTTTAGCGTCGGATTCGAAAGTCTACTCACAGGATAAGGATCATATGGTGCCCGAGACAGCAATATCCCCTTGGATACAATTCGGCTGGAGGACGATATATTGAATCTCGACGCAATTTGAGTGTTCCATCGACATTAGGAGGCCCTGAATGTTACAATTAACAATCAGTTTTGCGTCGGAATCGAAGAACTAGACTCACAGGAGAACGACAATAAGGTGCCCGAGGAAGCAATAGACCCTTGGAGACAAGTCGGCTGGAGGTCGATGTATTGAATCTCGACGCAATTTGAATGTTCCATCGTCATTAGGAGGTCCTGAACGTTACAATTAACTATCTGTTTAGCGTCGGATTCGAAAATCTACTCTCAGGAGAAGGATCATATGGTGCCCGAGACAGCCATATCCCCTTGGATACAAGTCAGCTGGAGGTCGTTGTATTGGATCGCGACGCATTTTGAGTGTTCCATCGTAACTAGGAGGCGCTCAACGTTACAATAAACTATCAGTTATGCGTCGGATTAGTAAATCTAGACTCACAGGTGACGGACCACAAGGTGCCCGAGGCAGTAATAGACCCTTGGAGACAAGTCGGCTGGAGGCCGATGTATTGAATCTCGACGGAATTTGAATGTTCCATCGTCATTAGGTGGCCGTGAACGTTACAATTAACTATCAGGTTTGCGTCGGGTTCGAAAATCTAGACTCACAGGGGAGCGATCATAAGGTGCCCGAGGCAGCAATATCCCCTTGGAGACCACTCCGCTGGAGGACGATGTATTGAATCGCGACGCAATGAGAATGCTCCATCGTCATTAGGAGGCACTGAACGTTACAATTAAAAATCAGTTTTGCGTCGGATTAGAAAATCTAGACTCACAGGAGACGGACCACATGGTGCCCGAGGCAGCAGTAGACCCTTGGAGACAAGTCGTCTGGAGGCCGATCTATTGAATCTCGACGCAATTTGAATGTTCCATGGTCATTAGGTGGCCCTGAACGTTACAATTAACTATCAGTTTTGCGTCGGGTTCGAAAATCTAGACTCACAGGAGAACGATCATAAGGTGCCCGGGGCAACAATAGACCCTTGGAGACAAGTCGGCTGAAGGACGATGTATTGGATCTCGTCGCAATTTGAGTGTTCATCCTCATTAGGAGGGCCTGAACGTTACTTTTAACTATCAGTTTTGCGTCGGAATCGAAAATCTAGACTTACTGGAGACGGACCATAAGGTCCCCATGGCAGCAATAGCCCCTTGGAGACCAGTCCGCTGGAGAACGATGTATTAAATCGCGACGCTATTTGAGTGTTCCATCGTCATTAGGAGGCCCTGAACGTTACAATTAACTATCAGTTTAGCGTCGGATTCGAAAATCTACTCACAGGAGAAGGATCATATGGTGCCCGAGACAGCAATATCCCCTTGGATACAAGTCGACTGGAGGACGATATATTGAACCTCGTCCCAATTTGAGTGTTCCATCGACATTAGAAGGCCCTGAACGGTACAATTAACAATCAGTTTTGCTTCGGAATCGAAGAACTAGACTCATAGGAGAAGGACAATAAGGTGCCCGAGGAAGCAATAGACCCTTGGAGACAAGTCGGCTGAAGGATGATGTATTGAATCTCGACGCAATTTGAGTGTTCCATCGCCATTAGGAGGGCCTGAACGTTACAATTAACAATCAGTTTTGCGTCGGATTAGAAAATCTAGATTCACAGGAGTACGACCATAAGGTGCCCGAGGCAGCAATATCCCCTTGGAGACCAGTCCGCTGGAGGACGATGTATTGAATACCGAAGCAATTTGAGTATTCCATCGTCATTAGGAGGCACTGAAGGCTACAATTAACTTTGAGTTCTGCATTGGATTCGACAATCTAGACTCACAGGAGAGCGATCATAAGGTGCCCGAGACAGCAATAGACCCTTGGAGACAAGTCTGCTGGAGGCCGATGTATTGAATCTCGACTCAATTTGAGTGTACCATCGTCATTAGGAGGCCCTGAAAGATACAATTAACTATCTGTTCTGCGTTCGATTCGAAAATCTAGACTCACAGGAGAACGACCATAAGGTGCCCGAGGAAGCAATAGACCCTTGGAGACAAGTCGGCTGAAGGAGGATGTATTGAATCTCGACGCAATTTGAATGTTCCATCGTCATTAGGAGGCCCTGAACGTTACAATTAACAATCAGTTTAGGGTCGGATTCGAAAATCTACTCTCAGGTGAAGGAACATATGGTGCCCGAGACAGCAATATCCCCTTGGAAAGAAGTCGGCTGGAGGACGATATATTGAATCTCGACGCAATTTGAGTGATCCATCGTCATTAGGAGGACCTGAACGTTACAATTAACTATCTGTTTTGCGTCGGAATCGAAAATCTAGACTTACTGGAGACGGACCATAAGGTGCCCGAGGCAGTAATATCCCCTTGAAGTCCAGTCCGCTGGAGGACGATGTATTGAATCGCGACGCAATTTGAGTACTCCATCGTCTTTAGGAGGCCCTGAACGTTACAATTAACTATCAGTTTTCCGTCGGATTCGAAAATCTAGACTTACTGGAGACGGACCATAAGGTGTCCGAGGCAGCAATATCCCCTGGGAGACCAGGCCGCTGGAGGACGATGTATTGAATCTCGACTCAATTTGAGTGTTCCATCGTCTTTAGGAGGCCCTGAAAGTTACAATTAACCATCTGTTCTGCGTTCGATTGGAAAATCTAGACTCACAGGAGAACGACCGTAAGGTGCCCCAGGCTGCATTAGACCCTTGGTGACAAGTCGGCTGGAGGACGATGTAATGAATCTCGAATCAATTCTAGTGTATCATCGTCATTAGGAGGCCCTGAAAGTTACAATTACCTATCTGTTCTGCGTTGGATTCGAAAATCTAGACTCACAGGAGAACGACCATAAGGTGTCCGAGGAAGCAATAGACGATTGGAGACAAGTCGGCTGAAGGGCGATGTATTGAATCTCGACGCAGTTTGAGTGTTCCATCGTCATTAGGAGGCCCTGAACGTTACAATTAAACATCAGTTTATCGTCGGATTCGAAAATCCACTCTCAGGAGAAGGATCATATGGTGCCCGAGACAGCAATATCCCCATGGATACAAGTCGGGTGGAGGACGATGTATTGGATCGTGACGCATTTTGAGTGTTCCATCGTAACTAGGTGGTGCTCAACGTTACAATAAACTATCAGTTATGCGTCGGATTAGTAAATCTAGACTCACAGGAGACGGACCACATGGTGCCCGAGACAGCAATAGACCCTTGGAGACAAGTCGACTGGAGGCCGATGTATTGAATCTCGACGCAATTTGAATGTTCCATGGTCATTAGGTGGCCCTGAACGTTACAATTAACGATCAGTTTTGCGTCGGGTTCGAAAATCTAGACTCACAGGAGAACGACAATAAGGTGCCCGAGAAAGCAATAGAATCTTGGAGACAAGTCGGCTGAAAGACGATGTATTGAATCTCGACGCAATTTGAGTGTTCCATTGTCATTATGAGGCCCTGAACGTTACAATTAACAATCAGTTTTGCGTCGGATTAGAAAATCTAGATTCACAGGAGTACGACCATAAGGTGCCCGAGGCTGCAATAGACCGTTGGAGACAAGTCGGCTGAAGGACGATGTATTGGATCTCGTCGCAATTTGAGTGTTCATCGTCATTAGGAGGCCCTGAACGTTACAATTAACAATCAGTTTTGCGTCGGATTAGAAAATCTAGACTCACAGGAGAATGACCATATCGTTCCCGAGGCAGCAATAGACCCTTGGAGACAAGTCGGCTGGAGGCCGATGTATTGAAAGTCGACGCAATTTGAATGTTCCATGGTCATTAGGTGGCCCTGAACGTTACAATTAACTATCTGTTCTGCGTTGGATACGAAAATCTAGACTCACAGGAGTACGACCATAAGGTGCCCGATGAAGCAATAGACCCTTGGAGACAAGTCGGCTGTAGGACGATATATTGAATCTCGACGCAATTTGAGTGTTCCATCGCCATTAGGAGGCCCTGAACGTTACAATTAACTATCAGTTTAGCGTCGGATTCGAAAATCTACTCACAGGTGAAGGAACGCGTGGTGCCCGAGACAGCAATAGACCCTTGGAGACAAGTCGGCTTGAGGCCGATGTATTGAATCTCGACGCAATTTGAGTGTTCCATCGTCATTACGAGGCCCTGAACGTTACAATTAACTATCAGTTTAGCGTCGGATTCAAAAATCTAGTCTCACAGGAGAAGGATCATAAGGTGCCCGAGGCAGCAATAGACCATTGGAGACAAGTCGGCGGAAGGACGATGTATTGGATCTCGTCGCAATTTGAGTGTTCATCGTCATTAGGAGGCCCTGAACGCTACAATTAACAATCAGTATTGCGTCGTATTCGAAAATCTAGACTCACAGGAAAATGACCATATCGTTCCCGAGGCAGCAATAGACCCTTGGAGACAAGTCGGCTGGAGGCCGATGTATTGAATCGCGACGCAATTTGAATGCTCCATCGTCAATAGGAGGCCCTGAACGTTACAATTAACTATCAGTTTCGCGTAGGTTTCGAAAATCCCGACTCACAGGAGACGGACCACATGAAGCCCGAGGCAGCAATATCCCCTTGTAGACAAGTCGGCTATGGATCGATGTATTGACTCTCGACGCAATTTGAATGTTCCATCGTCATTAGGAGGCCCTGAACGTTACAATTAACAATCAGTTTTGCGTCGGATTCGAAAATCTAGACTCACAGGAGAACGACCATATGATGCCCGAGGCAGCAATAGACCCTTGAAGACATGTCGGCTGGAGGCCGATGTATTGAATCTCGACGCAATTTGAATGTTCCATGGTCATTAGGTGGCCCTGAACGTTACAATTAACTATCAGTTTAGCGTCGGATTCGAAAATCTACTCACAGGAGAAGGATCATATGGTGCCCGAGACAGCAATATCCCCTTGGATACAAGTCGGCTGGAGGACGATATATTGAATCTCGACGCAATTTGAGTGTTCCATCGACATTAGGAGGCCCTGAACGTTACAATTAACAATCAGTTTTGCGTCGGAATCGAAGAACTAGACTCACAGGAGAACGACAATAAGGTGCCCGAGGTAGCAATAGACCCTTGGAGACAAGTCGGCTGAAGGACGATGTATTGAATCTCGACGCAATTTGAGTGTTCCATATACTCACAATAGCCCTGAATGTTACAATTAACGATCAGTTTTGCGTCGGATTAGAAAATCTAGATTCACAGGAGTACGACCATAAGATGCCCGAGGCTGCAATAAACCCTTGGAGACAAGTCGGCTGAAGGACGATGTATTGGATCTCGTCGCAATTTGAGTGTTCAGCGTCATTAGGAGGCCCTGAACGTTACATTGAACTATCAGTTATGCGTCGGATTCGAAAATCTAGACTTACTGGAGACGGACCAAAAGGTGCCCGATGCAGCAATATCCCCTTGGAGACCAGTCCCCTGGAGGACGATGTATTGAATCGCGACGCAATTTGAGTGCTCCTTCGTCATTAGGAGGCCCTCAACGTTACAATTAACTATCAGTTTTGCGTCGGATTCGCAAATCTAGATTCACAGGAGAACGACCATATGGTGCGCGAGGCAGCAATATCCCCTTGGATACAATTCGGCTGGAGGACGATATATTGAATCTCGACGCAATTTGAGTGTTCCATCGACATTAGGAGGCCCTGAATGTTACAATTAACAATCAGTTTTGCGTCGGAATCGAAGAACTAGACTCACAGGAGAACGACAATAAGGTGCCCGAGGAAGCAATAGACCCTTGGAGACAAGTCGGCTGGAGGTCGATGTATTGAATCTCGACGCAATTTGAATGTTCCATCGTCATTAGGAGGTCCTGAACGTTACAATTAACTATCTGTTTAGCGTCGGATTCGAAAATCTACTCTCAGGAGAAGGATCATATGGTGCCCGAGACAGCCATATCCCCTTGGATACAAGTCAGCTGGAGGACGTTGTATTGGATCGCGACGCATTTTGAGTGTTCCATCGTAACTAGGAGGCGCTCAACGTTACAATAAACTATCAGTTATGCGTCGGATTAGTAAATCTAGACTCACAGGTGACGGACCACAAGGTGCCCGAGGCAGCAATAGACCCTTGGAGACAAGTCGGCTGGAGGCCGATGTATTGAATCTCGACGGAATTTGAATGTTCCATCGTCATTAGGTGGCCGTGAACGTTACAATTAACTATCAGGTTTGCGTCGGGTTCGAAAATCTAGACTCACAGGGGAGCGATCATAAGGTGCCCGAGGCAGCAATATCCCCTTGGAGTCCAGTCCGCTGGAGGACGCTGTATTGTATCGCGACGCAATTTGAGTGCTCCATCGTCTTTAGGACTCCCAGAACGTTACAATTAACTATCAGTTTTCCGTCGGATTCGAAAATCTAGACTTACTGGAGACGGACCATAAGGTGCCCGAGGCAGCAATATCCCCTTGGAGACCACTCCGCTGGAGGACGATGTATTGAATCGCGACGCAATGAGAATGCTCCATCGTCATTAGGAGGCACTGAACGTTACAATTAAAAATCAGTTTTGCGTCGGATTAGAAAATCTAGACTCACAGGAGACGGACCACATGGTGCCCGAGGCAGCAGTAGACCCTTGGAGACAAGTCGTCTGGAGGCCGATCTATTGAATCTCGACGCAATTTGAATGTTCCATGGTCATTAGGTGGCCCTGAACGTTACAATTAACTATCAGTTTTGCGTCGGGTTCGAAAATCTAGACTCACAGGAGAACGATCATAAGGTGCCCGGGGCAACAATAGACCCTTGGAGACAAGTCGGCTGAAGGACGATGTATTGGATCTCGTCGCAATTTGAGTGTTCATCCTCATTAGGAGGGCCTGAACGTTACATTTAACTATCAGTTTTGCGTCGGAATCGAAAATCTAGACTTACTGGAGACGGACCATAAGGTCCCCATGGCAGCAATAGCCCCTTGGAGACCAGTCCGCTGGAGAACGATGTATTAAATCGCGACGCTATTTGAGTGTTCCATCGTCATTAGGAGGCCCTGAACGTTACAATTAACTATCAGTTTAGCGTCGGATTCGAAAATCTACTCACAGGAGAAGGATCATATGGTGCCCGAGACAGCAATATCCCCTTGGATACAAGTCGACTGGAGGACGATATATTGAACCTCGTCCCAATTTGAGTGTTCCATCGACATTAGAAGGCCCTGAACGGTACAATTAACAATCAGTTTTGCTTCGGAATCGAAGAACTAGACTCATAGGAGAAGGACAATAAGGTGCCCGAGGCAGCA
Source organism: Schistocerca serialis cubense (assembly GCF_023864345.2). Classification (NCBI taxonomy): domain Eukaryota; kingdom Metazoa; phylum Arthropoda; class Insecta; order Orthoptera; family Acrididae; genus Schistocerca; species Schistocerca serialis. The sequence continues at coordinate 642,140,248 of NC_064644.1, forward strand.
ATATCCCCTTGGAGACCAGTCCGCTGGAGGACGATGTATTGAATACCGAAGCAATTTGAGTATTCCATCGTCATTAGGAGGCACTGAAGGCTACAATTAACTTTCAGTTCTGCATTGGATTCGACAATCTAGACTCACAGGAGAGCGATCATAAGGTGCCCGAGACAGCAATAGACCCTTGGAGACAAGTCTGCTGGAGGCCGATGTATTGAATCTCGACGCAATTTGAGTGATCCATCGTCATTAGGAGGACCTGAACGTTACAATTAACTATCTGTTTTGCGTCGGAATCGAAAATCTAGACTTACTGGAGACGGACCATAAGGTGCCCGAGGCAGTAATATCCCCTTGAAGTCCAGTCCGCTGGAGGACGATGTATTGAATCGCGACGCAATTTGAGTACTCCATCGTCTTTAGGAGGCCCTGAACGTTACAATTAACTATCAGTTTTCCGTCGGATTCGAAAATCTAGACTTACTGGAGACGGACCATAAGGTGTCCGAGGCAGCAATATCCCCTGGGAGACCAGGCCGCTGGAGGACGATGTATTGAATCTCGACTCAATTTGAGTGTTCCATCGTCTTTAGGAGGCCCTGAAAGTTACAATTAACCATCTGTTCTGCGTTCGATTGGAAAATCTAGACTCACAGGAGAACGACCGTAAGGTGCCCGAGGCTGCATTAGACCCTTGGTGACAAGTCGGCTGGAGGACGATGTAATGAATCTCGAATCAATTCTAGTGTATCATCGTCATTAGGAGGCCCTGAAAGTTACAATTACCTATCTGTTCTGCGTTGGATTCGAAAATCTAGACTCACAGGAGAACGACCATAAGGTGTCCGAGGAAGCAATAGACCATTGGAGACAAGTCGGCTGAAGGGCGATGTATTGAATCTCGACGCAGTTTGAGTCTTCCATCGTCATTAGGAGGCCCTGAACGTTACAATTAAACATCAGTTTATCGTCGGATTCGAAAATCTACTCTCAGGAGAAGGATCATATGGTGCCCGAGACAGCAATATCCCCATGGATACAAGTCGGCTGGAGGACGATATATTGAATCTCGACGCAATTTGAGTGTTCCATCGACATTAGGAGGCCCTGAACGTTACAATTAACAATCAGTTTTGCGTCGGAATCGAAGAACTAGACTCACAGGAGAACGACAATAAGGTGCCCGAGGTAGCAATAGACCCTTGGAGACAAGTCGGCTGAAGGACGATGTATTGAATCTCGACGCAATTTGAGTGTTCCATCGTCATTAGGAGGCCCTGAATGTTACAATTAACGATCAGTTTTGCGTCGGATTAGAAAATCTAGATTCACAGGAGTACGACCATAAGATGCCCGAGGCTGCAATAAACCCTTGGAGACAAGTCGGCTGAAGGACGATGTATTGGATCTCGTCGCAATTTGAGTGTTCAGCGTCATTAGGAGGCCCTGAACGTTACATTGAACTATCAGTTATGCGTCGGATTCGAAAATCTAGACTTACTGGAGACGGACCAAAAGGTGCCCGATGCAGCAATATCCCCTTGGAGACCAGTCCGCTGGAGGACGATGTATTGAATCGCGACGCAATTTGAGTGCCCCTTCGTCATTAGGAGGCCCTCAACGTTACAATTAACTATCAGTTTTGCGTCGGATTCGCAAATCTAGACTCACAGGAGAACGACCATATGGTGCGCGAGGCAGCAATAGACCCTTGGAGACAAGTCGGTTGGAGGCCGATGTATTGAATCTCGACGCAATTGGAATGTTCCATCGTCATTAGGAGGCCCTAAAAGCTACAATTAACTAGCAGTTCTGCTTCGGATTCGAAAATCTAGACTCATAGGAGAACGACCATAAGGTGCCCGAGGAAGCAATTGACTCTTGGAGACAAGTCGGCTGAAGGACGATGTATTGAATCTCGACGCAATTTGAGTGTTCCATCGTCATTAGGAGGCCCTGAACGTTACAATTAACTATCAGTTTTGCGTCGGATTCGAAAATCTAGACTCACAGGAGAACGACCATATGATGCCCGAGGCAGCAATAGACCCTTGGAGACATGTCGGATGGAGGCCGATGTATTGAATCTCGACGCAATTTGAATGTTCCATCGTCATTAGGTGGCCCTGAATTAGGTTTGCGTCGGGTTCGAAAATCTAGACTCACAGGAGAACGATCATAAGGTGCTCGAGGCAGCAATAGACCCTTGAAATCAAGTCGGCAGAAGACGATGTATTGGATCTCGACGCAATTTAAGTGTTCCATCGTCATTAGGAGGCCCTGAACGTTACAATTAACTATCAGTTCAGCGTTGGATTCGAAAATCTAGACTCACAGAAGACGGACCACAAGGTGCCCGAGGCAGCAATATCCCCTTGGAGACAAGTCGGCTGAAGGACGATGTATTGAATCTCGACGCAATTTGAATGTTCCATCGTCATTAGGAGGCCCTGAACGTTACAATTAACTATCAGTTAAGCGTCGGATTCGAAAATCTACTCACAGCAGAAGGATCATATGGTGCCCGAGACAGCAATATCCCTTTGGATACAAGTCGGCTGGAGGACGATATATTCAATCTCGACGCAATTTGAGTGTTCCATCGTCATTAGGAGGCCCTGAACTTACAATTAACAATCAGTTTTGCGTCGGATTAGAAAATCTAGATTCACAGGAGTACGACCATAAGATGCCCGAGGCTGCAATAAACCCTTGGAGACAAGTCGGCTGGAGGCCGATGTATTGAATCTCGACGCAATTTGAATGATCCAGCGTCATTAGGTGGCCCTGTACGTTACAATTAACTATCAGTTCTGCGTCGGATTCGAAAATCTAGACTCACAGGAGAACGACGATAAGGTGCCCGAGGCAGCAATAGACCCTTGGAGACAAGTTGGCTGAAAGGCGCTGTATTGAATCTCGACGCAATTTGAGTGTTCCATCGTCATTAGGAGGCCCTGAACGTTACAATTAACTATCAGATTAGCGTCGGATTCGAAAATCTAATCACAGGTGAACGAACGCATAGTGCCCGAGACAGCAATAGACCTTTGGAGACAAGTCGGCTTGAGGCCGATGTATTGAATCTCGACGCAATTTGAATGTTCCAGCGTCATTAGGTGGCCCTGTACGTTACAATTAACTATCAGTTTTGCGTCGGGTTCGAAAATCTAGACTCACAGGAGAACGATCATAACGTGTGCCCGATGCAGCAAAAGACCCTTGAAGTCAAATCGGCAGAATGACGATGTTTTGGATCGCGACGCAATTTGAGTGTTCCATCGTCATTAGGAGGCCCTGAACGTTACAATTAACAATCAGTTTTTCGTCGGAATAGAAAATCTAGACTCACAGGAGAACGACCATAAGGTGCCCGAGGAAGCAATAGACCCTTGGAGACAAGTCGGCTTATGGATGATGTATTGAATCTCGACGGAATTTGAGTGTTCCATCGTCATTAGGAGGCCCTGAACATTACTATTAACTATCAGTTTTGCGTCGGGTTCGAAAATCCTGACTCATAGGAGAACGATCATAAGGTGCTCGAGGCAGCAAAAGACCCTTGAAGTCAAGTCGGCAGAAGGACGATGTATTGGATCGCCACGCAATTTGAGTGTTCCATCGTCATTAGGAGGCACTGAACTTTACAATTAACTATCAGTTTTGCGTCGGATTCGAAAATCTAGACTTACTGGAGACGGACAATAAGGTGCCCGAGGCAGCAATATCCCCTTTGAGACCTGTCCGCTGGAGGACGATGTATTGAATCGCGACGCAATTTGAGTGGTCCATCGTCATTAGGAGGCCCTGAACGTTACAATTAACAATCAGTTTTGCGTCGGATTATAAAATCTAGACTCACAGGAGAACGACCATATGGTTCCCGAGGCAGCAATAGACCCTTGGAGACAAGTCGGCTGGAGGCCGATGTATTGAAACTCGACGCAATTTGAATGTTCCATGGTCATTAGGTGGCCCTGAGCGTTACAATTAACTATGAGTTTTGCGTCGGGTTCGAAAATCTAGACTCACAGGAGAACGACCATAAGGTGCCCGAGGCTGCAATAGACCCTTGGAGACAAGTCGGCTGGAGGCCGATGTATTGAAACTCGACGCAATTTGAATGTTCCATGGTCATTAGGTGGCCCTGAACGTTACACTTAACTATGAGTTTTGCGTCGGGTTCGAAAATCTAGACTCACAGGAGAACGACCATATGGTTCCCGAGGAAGCAATAGACCCTTGGAGACAAGTCGGCTGGATGACGATGTATTGAATCTCGACGCAATTTGCGTGTTCCATCGTCATTAGGAGGCCCTGATCGTTACAATTAACTATCAGTTTAGCGTTGGATTCGAAAATCTACTCACAGGAGAAGGATCATATGGTGCCCGAGACAGCAATATCCCCTTGGATATAAGTCGGCTGGAGGACGATATATTTAATCTCGACGCAATTTGAGTGTTCGATCGTCATTAGGAGGCCCTGAACGATACAATTAACAATCAGTTTTGCGTCGGAATCAAAAATCTAGACTCACAGGAGAACGACAATAAGGTGCCCGAGGAAGCAATAGACCCTTGGAGACAAGTCGACAGAAGGACGATGTATTGAATCTCGACGCAATTTGAGTGTTCCATCGTCATTAGGAAGCCCTGAACGTTATAATTAACAATCAGTTTTGCGTCGGAATCGAAAATCTAGACTCACAGGAGAACGACAGTAAGGTGCACGAGGAAGCATTAGACCCTTGGAGACAAGTCGACTGAAGGACGATGTATTGAACCTCGACGCAATTTGAGTGTTCCATCGTCATTAGGAGGCCCTGAACGTTACAATTAACAATCAGTTTTGCGTCGGATTCGAAAATCTACTCTCAGGAGAAGGATCATATGGTGCCCGAGACAGCAATATACCCTTGGAGACAAGTCGGCAAAAGGACAATGTATTAAATCTCGACGCAATTTGAGTGTGATATCGTCATTAGGTGGACTTGAACGTTACAATTAACTATCAGTTTTGCGTCGGATTCGGTATCTAGACATACTGGAGGCGGACCATAAGGTGCCCGAGGCAGCAATATCCCCTTGGAGACAAGTCGGCTGGAGGCCGATGTATTGAATCTCGACGCAATTTGAATGTTCCATGGTCATTAGGTGGCCCTGAACGTTACAATTAACTATCAGTTTAGCGTTTGATTCGAAAATCCACTCACAGGAGAAGGATCATATGGTGCCCGAGGCAGCAATATCCCCTTGGATACAAGCCAGCTGGAGGCAGATGTATTGAATCTCGACGCAATTTGAATGTTCCATGGTCATTAGGTGGCCCTGAACGTTACAATTAACTATCAGTTTTGCGTCGGATTCGAGTATCTAGACATACTGGAGGCGGACCATAAGGTGCCCGAGGCAGCAATATCCCCTTGGAGACAAGTCGGCTGGAGGCCGATGTATTGAATCTCGACGCAATTTGAGTGTTCCATCGTCATTAGGAAGCCCTGAACATTACAATTAAGGATCAGTTTCGCGTCGGATTCGAAAATCTAGACTCACTGGAGATGGACCATAAATTGACCGTGGCAGCAATATCCTCTTGGAGACCAGTCCGCTGGAGGACGATGTATTGAATCGCCACGCAATTTGAGTTTTCCTTCGTCATTAGGAGGCCTTGAACGTTACAATTAACTATCAGTTTTGCGTCGGATTCGAAAATCTAGAGTCACTGGAGAACGATCATAAGGTGCCCGAGGCTGCAATAAACCCTTGGAGACAAGTCGGCTGGAGGACGATGTATTTACCTCGACGCAATTTGAGTGTACCATCGTCATTAGGAGGCCCTGAAGGCTACAATTAACTATCAGTTCTGCGTCGGATTCGAAAATCTAGACTCACAGGAGAACGACGATAAGGTGCCTGAGGCAGCAATAGACCCTTGGAGACAAGTCGGCTGAAGGACGATGTATTGAATCTCGACGCAATTAGAGTGTTCCATCGTCATTAGGACGCCCTGAACGTTACAATTAACTATCAGTTTTGCGTGCAATTCGAAAATCTACTCACAGGAGAAGGATCATATGATGCCCGAGACAGCAAGTCGGCTGGAGTACGATGTATTGAATCGCGACGCAATTTGAGTGCTCCATCATCATTTGGATGCCTTGAACGTTACAATTAACTATCAGTTATGCGTTGGATTCGAAAATCTCGACTCACAGGAGAACGATCATAAGGTGCGCCAGGCAGCAATAGACCCTTGGAGACAGGTCGGCTGGAGGACGATGTATTGGATCGCGACGCAATTTGAGTGATCCATTGTAACTAGGAGGCGCTCACCGTTACAATAAACTATCAGTTATGCGTCGGATTCGAAAATCTAGACTCACAGGAGAACGACCATAAGGTGCCCGAGGCTGCAATAGACCCTTGGATACAAGTCGGCTGGAGGACGATGTATTGCCCTCGACGCAATTTGAGTGTACCATCGTCATTAGAAGGCCCTGAAAGTTACAATTAACTATCTGTTCTGCGTTGGATTCGAAAATCTAGACTCACAGGAGAACGACCATAAGGTGCCCGAGGAAGCAATAGACCCTTGGAGACAAGTCGGCTTATGGATGATGTATTGAATCTCGACGGAATTTGAGTGTTCCATCGTCATTAGGAGGCCCTGAACATTACAATTAACTATCAGTTTTGCGGCGGGTTCGAAAATCTAGAGTCACTGGAGAACGATCATAAGGTGCCCGAGGCTGCAATAGACCCTTGGAGACAAGTCGGCTGGAGGACGATGTATTTACCTCGACGCAATTTGAGTGTACCATCGTCATTAGAAGGCCCTGAACGTTACAATTAACTATCAGTTTTGCGTCGGATTCGAAAATCTAGACATACTGGAGACGCACCATAAGGTGCCCGAGGCAGCTACATCCCCTTGGAGACCAGTCCAGTGGAGGACAATGTATTGAATCGCGCCGCAATTTGAGTGCTCCATCGTCATTAGGAGGCCCTGAACGTTACAATTACGTATCAGTTTTGCGTCTGATACGAAAATCTAGACCCACAGGAGAACGATCATAAGGTGCCCGAGGCTGCAATAGACCCTTGGAGACAAGTCGGCTGGAGAAAGATGTATTGAATCTCGACGCAATTTGAGTGTTCCATCGTCATTAGGAGGCCCTGAACGTTACAATTAACAATCTGTTTTGCGTCGGATTCGAAAATCTAGACTCACAGGAGAACGACCATATGGTTCCCGAGGCAGCAATAGACCCTTGGAGACAAGTCGGCTGGAGGCCAATGTATTGAAACTCGACGCAATTTGAATGTTCCATGGTCATTAGGTGGCCCTGAACGTTACAATTAACTATGAGTTTTGCGTCGGGTTCGAAAATCTAGACTCACAGGAGAAAGACCATAAGGTGCCCGAGGCTGCAATAGCCCCTTGGAGCAAGTCGGCTGGATGACGATGTATTGAATCTCGACGCAATTTGCGTGTTCCATCGTCATTAGGAGGCCCTGATCGTTACAATTAACTATCAGTTTAGCGTTTGATTCGAAAATCCACTCACAGGAGAAGGATCATATGGTGCCCGAGGCAGCAATATCCCCTTGGATACAAGCCGGCTGGAGGCCGATGTATTGAATCTCGACGCAATTTGAGTGTTCCATCGTCATTAGGAAGCCCTGAACATTACAATTAAGGATCAGTTTCGCGTCGGATTCGAATATCTAGACTGACTGGAGACGGACCATAAATTGACCGTGGCAGCAATATCCTCTTGGAGACCAGTCCGCTGGAGGACGATGTATTGAATCGCGACGCAATTTGAGTTTTCCTTCGTCATTAGGAGGCCTTGAACGTTACAATTAACTATCAGTTTTGCGTCGGATTCGAAAATCTAGAGTCACTGGAGAACGATCATAAGGTGCCCGAGGCTGCAATAGACCCTTGGAGACAAGTCGGCTGGAGGACGATGTATTTACCTCGACGCAATTTGAGTGTACCATCGTCATTAGGAGGCCCTGAAGGCTACAGTTAACTATCAGTACTGCGTCGGATTCGAAAATCTAGACTCACAGGAGAACGACGATAAGGTGCCTGAGGCAGCAATAGACCCTTGGAGACAAGTCGGCTGAAGGACGATGTATTGAATCTCGATGCAATTAGAGTGATCCATCGTCATTAGGACGCCCTGAACGTTACAATTAACTATCAGTTTTGCGTGCAATTCGAAAATCTACTCACAGGAGAAGGATCATATGATGCCCGAGACAGCAAGTCGGCTGGAGGACGATGCATTGAATCACGATGCAATTTGAGTGCTCCATCATCATTTGGATGCCTTGAACGTTACAATTAACTATCAGTTTTGCGTTGGATTCGAAAATCTCGACTCACAGGAGAACGATCATCAGGTGCGCCAGGCAGCAATAGACCCTTGGAGACAGGTCGGCTGGAGGACGATGTATTGGATCGCGACGCAATTTGAGTGATCCATCGTAACTAGGAGGCGCTCAACGTTACAATAAACTATCAGTTATGCGTCGGATTCGAAAATCTAGACTCACAGGAGAACGACCATAAGGTGCCCGAGGCTGCAATAGACCCATGGATACAAGTCGGCTGGAGGACGATGTATTGCCCTCGACGCAATTTGAGTGTACCATCGTCATTAGGAGGCCCTGAAAGTTACAATTAACTATCTGTTCTGCGTTGGATTCTAAAATCTAGACTCACAGGAGAACGACCATAAGGTGCCCGAGGAAGCAATAGACCCTTGGAGACAAGTCGGCTTATGGATGATGTATTGAATCTCGACGGAATTTGAGTGTTCCATCGTCATTAGGAGGCCCTGAACATTACAATTAACTATCAGTTTTGCGTCGGGTTGGAAAATCTAGACTCATAGGAGAACGATCATAAGGTGCTCGAGGCAGCAAAAGACCCTTGAAGTCAAGTCGGCAGAAGGACGATGTATTGGATCGCCACGCAATTTGAGTGTTCCATCGTCATTAGGAGGCACTGAACGTTACAATTAACTATCAGTTTTGCGCCGGATTCGAAAATCTAGACTTACTGGAGACGGACAATAAGATGCCCGAGGCAGCAATATCCCCTTTGAGACCTGTCCGCTGGAGGACGATGTATTGAATCGCGACGCAATTTGAGTGGTCCATCGTCATTAGGGGGCCCTGAACGTTACAATTAACAATCAGTTTTGCGTCGGATTAGAAAATCTAGACTCACAGGAGAACGATCATATTGTTCCCGAGACAGCAATAGTCCCTTGGAGACAAGTCGGCTGGAGGCCGATGTATTGAAACTCGACGCAATTTGAATGTTCCATGGTCATTAGGTGGCCCTGAACGTTACAATTAACTATGAGTTTTGCGTCGGGTTCGAAAATCTAGACACACAGGAGAAAGGCCATAAGGTGCCCGAGGCTGCAATAGCCCCTTGGAGCAAGTCGGCTGGATGACGATGTATTGAATCTCGACGCAATTTGCGTGTTCCATCGTCATTAGGAGGCCCTGATCGTTACAATTAACTATCAGTTTAGCGTCGGATTCGAAAATCTACTCACAGGAGAAGGATCATATGGTGCCCGAGGCAGCAATATACCCTTGGATACAAGTCGGCTGGAGGCCGATGTATTGAATCTCGACGCAATTTGAATGTTCCATGGTCATTAGGTGGCCCTGAACGTTACAATTAACTATCAGTTTTGCGTCGGATTCGAAAATCTAGACATACTGGAGACGCACCATAAGGTGCCCGAGGCAGCAATATCCCCTTGGAGACCAGTCCGCTGGAGAACGATGTATTGAATCGCGTCTCAATTTGAGTGTTCCATCGTCATTAGGAGGCCCTGAACGTTACAATAAACTATCAGTTTTGCGTCGGATTCGAAAATCTAGACTTACTGGAGACGGACCATAAGGTGCCCGAGGCAGCAATATCCCCTTGGAGACCAGTCCGCTGGAGGACGATGTATTGAATCGCGACGCAATTTGAGTGCTAAATCGTCATTAGGAGGCCCTGAACGTTACAATTAACAATCAGTTTTGCGTCAGATTAGAAAATCTAGACTCACAGGGGAACAACCACATGGTGCCCGAGGCAGCTATAGACCCTTGGAGGCAAGTCGGCTGGAGGCCGATGTATTGAATCTCGACGCAATCTGTATGTTCCATCGTCATGAGGTGGCCTGAACGTTACAATTAACTATCAGTTTTGCGTCGGATTCGAAAATCTAGACTTACTGGAGACGGACCATAAGGTGCCCGAGGCAGCTACATCCCCTTGGAGACCAGTCCAGTGGAGGACAATGTATTGAATCGCGCCGCAATTTGAGTGCTCCATTGTCATTAGGAGGCCCTGAACGTTACAATTACGTATCAGTTTTGCGTTTGATTCGAAAATCTAGACCCACAGGAGAACGATCATCAGGTGCCCGAGGCTGCAATAGACCCTTGGAGACAAGTCGGCTGGAGAACGATGTATTGAATCTCGACGCAATTTGAGTGTTCCATCGTCATTAGGAGGCCCTGAACGTTACAATTAACAATCTGTTTTGCGTCGGATTCGAAAATCTACTCTCAGGAGAAGGATCATATGGTGCCCGAGACAGCAATATACCCTTGGAGACAAGTCGGCTGAAGGACGGTGTATTGAGTCTCGACGCAATTTGAGTGTGCCATCGTCATTCGGTGGACTTGAACGTTACAATTAACTATCAGTTTTGCGTCGGATTCGAATATCTAGACTTACTGGAGGCGGACCATAACGTGCCAGAGGCAGCAATAGACCCTTGGAGACAAGTCGGCTGGAGGCCGATGTATTGAATATCGACGCAATTTGAGTGTTCCATCGTCATTAGGAAGACCTGAACATTACAATTAACAATCAGTTTCGCGTCGGATTCGAAAATCTAGACTCACAGGAGAACGACGATAAGGTGCCTGAGGCAGCAATAGACCCTTGGAGACAAGTCGGCTGAAGGGCGATGTATTGAATCTGGACGCAATTAGAGTGTTCCATCGTCATTAGGAGGCCCTGAACGTTACAATTAACTATCAGTGTTGCGTGCAATTCTTAAATCTACTCACAGGAGAAAGATCATATGATGCCCGAGACAGCAATATCACCTTGGATACAAGTCGGCTGGAGGACGATGTATTGAATCGCGACGCAATTTGAGTGCTCCATCATCATTAGGATGCCTTGAACGTTACAATTACCTATCAGTTTTGCGTTGGATTCGAAAATCTAGACTCACAGGAGAACGATCATAAGGTGCCCCAGGCAGCATTGGACACTTGGAGACAAGTCGGCAAAAGGACGATGTATTGGATCGCGATGCAATTTGAGTGTTCCATCGTAACTAGGTGGTGCTCAACGTTACAATAAACTATCAGTTTAGCGTCGGATTCGAAAATCTCCTCACAGGAGAAGGATCATATGGTGCCCGAGGCAGCAATATCCCCTTGGATACAAGTCGGCTGGAGGCCGATGTATTGAATCTCGACGCAATTTGAATGTTCCATGGTCATTAGGTGGCCCTGAACGTTACAATTAACTATCAGTTTTGCGTCGGATTCGAAAATCTAGACATACTGGAGACGCACCATAAGGTGCCCGAGGCAGCAATATCCCCTTGGAGACCAGTCCGCTGGAGAACGATGTATTGAATCGCGGCTCAATTTGAGTGTTCCATCGTCATTAGGAGGCCCTGAACGTTACAATTAACTATCAGTTTTGCGTCGTATTCGAAAATCTAGACTCACAGGTGAACGACCATATGGTGCCCGAGGCAGCAATAGAGCCTTGGAGACAAGTCGGCTGGAGGCTGTGGTATTGAATCTCGACGCAATTTGAATGTTCCATCGTCATTAGGAGGCCCTGAACGTTACAATTAACTATCAGTTTTGCGTCGGATTCGAAAATCTAGACTCACAGGAGTATTGAATCGCGACGCAATTTGAGTTTTCCTTCGTCATTAGGAGGCACCGAACGTTACAATTAACTATCAGTTTTGCGTCGGATTCGAAAATCTAGAGTCACTGGAGAACGATCATAAGGTGCCCGAGGCTGCAATAGACCCTTGGAGACAAGTCGGCTGGAGGACGATGTATTTATCTCGACGCAATTTGAGTGTACCATCGTCATTAGTTGGCCCTGAAGGCTACAATTAACTATCAGTTCTGCGTCGGATTCGAAAATCTAGACTCACAGGAGACCGACTATAACGTGCCCGAGGCAGCAATAGACCGTTGGAGACAAGTCGGCTGAAGGACGATGTATTGAATCTCGACGCAATTAGAGAGTTCCATCGTCATTAGGAGGCCCTGAACGTTACAATTAACTATCAGTTTTGCGTGCAATTCGAAAATCTACTCACAGGAGAAGGATCATATGATGCCCGAGACAGCAAGTCGGCTGGAGGACGATGCATTGAATCACGACGCAATTTGAGTGCTCCATCATCATTTGGATGCCTTGAACGTTACAATTAACTATCAGTTTTGCGTTGGATTCGAAAATCTCGACTCACAAGAGAACGATCATAAGGTGCGCCAGGCAGCAATAGACCCCTGGAGACAGGTCGGCTGGAGGACGATGTATTGGATCGCGACGCAATTTGAGTGATCCATCGTAACTAGGAGGCGCTCAACGTTACAATAAACTATCAGTTATGCGTCGGATTCGAAAATCTAGACTCACAGGAGAACGACCATAAGGTGCCCGAGGCTGCAATAGACCCATGGATACAAGTCGGCTGGAGGACGATGTATTGCCCTCGACGCAATTTGAGTGTACCATCGTCATTAGGAGGCCCTGAAAGTTACAATTAACTATCTGTTCTGCGTTGGATTCGAAAATCTAGACTCACAGGAGAACGACCATAAGGTGCCCGAGGAAGCAATAGACCCTTGGAGACAAGTCGGCTTATGGATGATGTATTGAATCTCGACGGAATTTGAGTGTTCCATCGTCATTAGGAGGCCCTGAACATTACAATTAACTATCAGTTTTGCGTCGGGTTGGAAAATCTAGACTCATAGGAGAACGATCATAAGGTGCTCGAGGCAGCAAAAGACCCTTGAAGTCAAGTCGGCAGAAGGACGATGTATTGGATCGCCACGCAATTTGAGTGTTCCATCGTCATTAGGAGGCACTGAACGTTACAATTAACTATCAGTTTTGCGCCGGATTCGAAAATCTAGACTTACTGGAGACGGACAATAAGATGCCCGAGGCAGCAATATCCCCTTTGAGACCTGTCCGCTGGAGGACGATGTATTGAATCGCGACGCAATTTGAGTGGTCCATCGTCATTAGGGGGCCCTGAACGTTACAATTAACAATCAGTTTTGCGTCGGATTAGAAAATCTAGACTCACAGGAGAACGATCATATTGTTCCCGAGACAGCAATAGTCCCTTGGAGACAAGTCGGCTGGAGGCCGATGTATTGAAACTCGACGCAATTTGAATGTTCCATGGTCATTAGGTGGCCCTGAACGTTACAATTAACTATGAGTTTTGCGTCGGGTTCGAAAATCTAGACTCACAGGAGAAAGGCCATAAGGTGCCCGAGGCTGCAATAGCCCCTTGGAGCAAGTCGGCTGGATGACGATGTATTGAATCTCGACGCAATTTGCGTGTTCCATCGTCATTAGGAGGCCCTGATCGTTACAATTAACTATCAGTTTAGCGTCGGATTCGAAAATCTACTCACAGGAGAAGGATCATATGGTGCCCGAGGCAGCAATATACCCTTGGATACAAGTCGGCTGGAGGCCGATGTATTGAATCTCGACGCAATTTGAATGTTCCATGGTCATTAGGTGGCCCTGAACGTTACAATTAACTATCAGTTTTGCGTCGGATTCGAAAATCTAGACATACTGGAGACGCACCATAAGGTGCCCGAGGCAGCAATATCCCCTTGGAGACCAGTCCGCTGGAGAACGATGTATTGAATCGCGTCTCAATTTGAGTGTTCCATCGTCATTAGGAGGCCCTGAACGTTACAATAAACTATCAGTTTTGCGTCGGATTCGAAAATCTAGACTTACTGGAGACGGACCATAAGGTGCCCGAGGCAGCAATATCCCCTTGGAGACCAGTCCGCTGGAGGACGATGTATTGAATCGCGACGCAATTTGAGTGCTAAATCGTCATTAGGAGGCCCTGAACGTTACAATTAACAATCAGTTTTGCGTCTGATTAGAAAATCTAGACTCACAGGGGAACAACCACATGGTGCCCGAGGCAGCTATAGACCCTTGGAGGCAAGTCGGCTGGAGGCCGATGTATTGAATCTCGACGCAATCTGTATGTTCCATCGTCATGAGGTGGCCTGAACGTTACAATTAACTATCAGTTTTGCGTCGGATTCGAAAATCTAGACTTACTGGAGACGGACCATAAGGTGCCCGAGGCAGCTACATCCCCTTGGAGACCAGTCCAGTGGAGGACAATGTATTGAATCGCGCCGCAATTTGAGTGCTCCATTGTCATTAGGAGGCCCTGAACGTTACAATTACGTATCAGTTTTGCGTTTGATTCGAAAATCTAGACCCACAGGAGAACGATCATAAGGTGCCCGAGGCTGCAATAGACCCTTGGAGACAAGTCGGCTGGAGAACGATGTATTGAATCTCGACGCAATTTGAGTGTTCCATCGTCATTAGGAGGCCCTGAACGTTACAATTAACAATCTGTTTTGCGTCGGATTCGAAAATCTACTCTCAGGAGAAGGATCATATGGTGCCCGAGACAGCAATATACCCTTGGAGACAAGTCGGCTGAAGGACGGTGTATTGAGTCTCGACGCAATTTGAGTGTGCCATCGTCATTCGGTGGACTTGAACGTTACAATTAACTATCAGTTTTGCGTCGGATTCGAATATCTAGACTTACTGGAGGCGGACCATAACGTGCCCGAGGCAGCAATAGACCCTTGGAGACAAGTCGGCTGGAGGCCGATGTATTGAATATCGACGCAATTTGAGTGTTCCATCGTCATTAGGAAGACCTGAACATTACAATTAACAATCAGTTTCGCGTCGGATTCGAAAATCTAGACTCACAGGAGAACGACGATAAGGTGCCTGAGGCAGCAATAGACCCTTGGAGACAAGTCGGCTGAAGGACGATGTATTGAATCTGGACGCAATTAGAGTGTTCCATCGTCATTAGGAGGCCCTGAACGTTACAATTAACTATCAGTTTTGCGTGCAATTCTTAAATCTACTCACAGGAGAAAGATCATATGATGCCCGAGACAGCAATATCCCCTTGGATACAAGTCGGCTGGAGGACGATGTATTGAATCGCGACGCAATTTGAGTGCTCCATCATCATTAGGATGCCTTGAACGTTACAATTACCTATCAGTTTTGCGTTGGATTCGAAAATCTAGACTCACAGGAGAACGATCATAAGGTGCCCCAGGCAGCATTGGACACTTGGAGACAAGTCGGCAAAAGGACGATGTATTGGATCGCGATGCAATTTGAGTGTTCCATCGTAACTAGGTGGTGCTCAACGTTACAATAAACTATCAGTTTAGCGTCGGATTCGAAAATCTCCTCACAGGAGAAGGATCATATGGTGCCCGAGGCAGCAATATCCCCTTGGATACAAGTCGGCTGGAGGCCGATGTATTGAATCTCGACGCAATTTGAATGTTCCATGGTCATTAGGTGGCCCTGAACGTTACAATTAACTATCAGTTTTGCGTCGGATTCGAAAATCTAGACATACTGGAGACGCACCATAAGGTGCCCGAGGCAGCAATATCCCCTTGGAGACCAGTCCGCTGGAGAACGATGTATTGAATCGCGGCTCAATTTGAGTGTTCCATCGTCATTAGGAGGCCCTGAACGTTACAATTAACTATCAGTTTTGCGTCGTATTCGAAAATCTAGACTCACAGGTGAACGACCATATGGTGCCCGAGGCAGCAATAGAGCCTTGGAGACAAGTCGGCTGGAGGCTGTGGTATTGAATCTCGACGCAATTTGAATGTTCCATCGTCATTAGGAGGCCCTGAACGTTACAAGTCGGCTGAAGGACGATGTATTGAATCTCGACGCAATTAGAGTGTTCCATCGTCATTAGGAGGCCCTGAACGTTACAATTAACTATCAGTTTTGCGTGCAATTCGAAAATCTACTCACAGGAGAAGGATCATATGATGCCCGAGACTGCAATATCCCCTTGGATACAAGTCGGCTGGAGGACGATGTATTGGATCGCGACGCAATTTGAATGTTCCATCGTAACTAGGTGGTGCTCAACGTATTTAATAAACTATCAGAAAATCTACTCACAGGAGAAGAAGGATCATATGGTGCCCGAGGCAGCAATATCCCCTTGGATACAAGTCGGCTGGAGGCCGATGTATTGAATCTCGACGCAATTTGAATGTTCCATGGTCATTAAGTGGCCCTGAACGTTACAATTAACTATAAGTTTTGCGTCGGATTCGAAAATCTAGACATACTGGAGACGCACCATAAGGTGCCCGAGGCAGCAATATCCCCTTGGAGACCAGTCCGCTGGAGAACGATGTATTGAATTGCGACGCAATTTGAGTGTTCCATCGTCTTTAGGAGGCACTGAACGTTACAATTAACTATCAGTTTTGCGTCGGATTCGAAAATCTATTCTCACAGATGAACGACCATATGGTGCCCGAGGCAGCAATAGAGCCTTGGAGAAAAGTCGGCTGGAGGCCGATGTATTGAATCTCAACGCAATTTGAATGTTCCATCGTCATTAGGAGGCTCTGAACGTTACAATTAATAATCAGTTGTGCGTCGGATTCCAAAATCTAGACTTACTGGAGACGGACCATAAGGTGCCCGAGGCAGCAATATCCCCTTGGAGACTAGTCCGCTGGAGGACGATGTATCGATCGCGACGCAATTTGAGTGTTCCATCGTCATTAGGAGGCCCTGAACGTTACAATTAACTATCAGTTTTGCGTCGGATTCGAAAATCTACTCTCAGGAGAAGGATCATATGGTGCCCGAGACAGCAATATACCTTTGGAGACAAGTCGGCAAAAGGACGATGTATTGAATCTCGACGCAATTTGAGTGTGCCATCGTCATTAGGTGGCCCTGAACGTTACAATTAACTATCAGTTTTGCGTCGGATTCGAAAATCTAGACTTGCTGGAGACGGACCATAAGGTGCCCGAGGCAGCTACATCCCCTTGGAGACCAGTCCAGTGGAGGACAATGTATTGAATCGCGCCGCAATTTGAGTGCTCCATCGTCATTAGGAGGCCCTGAACGTTACAATTACGTATCAGTTTTGCGTCTGATTCGAAAATCTAGACCCACAGGAGAACGATCATAAGGTGCCCGAGGCTGCAATAGACCCTTGGAGACAAGTCGGCTGGAGAACGATGTATTGAATTTCGACGCAATTTCAGTGTTCCATCGTCATTAGGAAGACCTGAACATTACAATTAACAATCAGTTTCGCGTCGGATTCGAAAATCTAGACTCACAGGAGAACGACGATAAGGTGCCTGAGGCAGCAATAGACCCTTGGAGACAAGTCGGCTGAAGGACGATGTATTGAATCTGGACGCAATTAGAGTGTTCCATCGTCATTAGGAGGCCCTGAACGTTACAATTAACTATCAGTTTTGCGTGCAATTCGAAAATCTACTCACAGGAGAAGGATCATATGATGCCCGAGACAGCAATATCCCCTTGGATACAAGTCGGCTGGAGGACGATGTATTGAATCGCGACACAATTTGAGTGCTCCATCATCATTAGGATACCTTGAACGTTACAATTACCTATCAGTTTTGCGTTGGATTCGAAAATCTAGACTCACAGGAGAACGATCATAAGGTGCCCCAGGCAGCATTGGACACTTGGAGACAAGTCGGCAAAAGGACGATGTATTGGATCGCGATGCAATTTGAGTGTTCCATCGTAACTAGGTGGTGCTCAACGTTACAATAAACTATCAGTTTAGCGTCGGATTCGAAAATCTCCTCACAGGAGAAGGATCATATGGTGCCCGAGGCAGCAATATCCCCTTGGATACAAGTCGGCTGGAGGCCGATGTATTGAATCTCGACGCAATTTGAATGTTCCACGGTCATTAGGTGGCCCTGAACGTTACAATTAACTATCAGTTTTGCATCGGATTCGAAAATCTAGACATACTGGAGACGCACCATAAGGTGCCCGAGGCAGCAATATCCCCTTGGAGACCAGTCCGCTGGAGAACGATGTATTGAATCGCGGCTCAATTTGAGTGTTCCATCGTCATTAGGAGGCCCTGAACGTTACAATTAACTATCAGTGTTGCGTCGTATTCGAAAATCTAGACTCACAGGTGAACGACCATATGGTGCCCGAGGCAGCAATAGAGCCTTGGAGACAAGTCGGCTGGAGGCTGTGGTATTGAATCTCGACGCAATTTGAATGTTCCATCGTCATTAGGAGGCCCTGAACGTTACAATTAACTATCAGTTTTGCGTGCAATTCGGAAATCTACTCACAGGAGAAGGATCATATGATGCCCGAGACTGCAATATCCCCTTGGATACAAGTCGGCTGGAGGACGATGTATTGGATCGCGACGCAATTTGAATGTTCCATCGTAACTAGGTGGTGCTCAACGTATTTAATAAACTATCAGTTTAGCGTCGGATTCGAAAATCTACTCACAGGAGAAGAAGGATCATATGGTGCCCGAGGCAGCAATATCCCCTTGGATACAAGTCGGCTGTAGGCCGAAGTATTGAATCTCGACGCAATTTGAATGTTCCATGGTCATTAAGTGGCCCTGAACGTTACAATTAACTATTAGTTTTGCGTCGGATTCGAAAATCTAGACATACTGGAGACCAGTATGCACCATAAGGAGGCACCATAAGGTGCCCGAGGCAGCAATATCCCCTTGGAGACCAGTCCGCTGGAGAACGATGTATTGAATTGCGACGCAATTTGAGTGTTCCATCGTCTTTAGGAGGCACTGAACGTTACAATTAACTATCAGTTTTGCGTCGGATTCGAAAATCTATACTCACAGGTGAACGACCATATGGTTCCCGAGGCAGCAATAGAGCCTTGGAGAAAAGTCGGCTGGAGGCCGATGTATTGAATCTCAACGCAATTTGAATGTTCCATCGTCATTAGGAGGCTCTGAACGTTACAATTAACAATCAGTTGTGCGTCGGATTCCAAAATCTAGACTTACTGGAGACGGACCATAAGGTGCCCGAGGCAGCAATATCCCCTTGGAGACTAGTCCGCTGGAGGACGATGTATCGATCGCGACGCAATTTGAGTGTTCCATCGTCATTAGGAGGCCCTGAACGTTACAATTAACTATCAGTTTTGCGTCGGATTCGAAAATCTACTCTCAGGAGAAGGATCATATGGTGCCCGAGACAGCAATATACCTTTGGAGACAAGTCGGCAAAAGGACGATGTATTGAATCTCGACGCAATTTGAGTGTGCCATCGTCATTAGGTGGCCCTGAACGTTACAATTAACTATCAGTTTTGCGTCGGATTCGAAAATCTAGACTTGCTGGAGACGGACCATAAGGTGCCCGAGGCAGCTACATCCCCTTGGAGACCAGTCCAGTGGAGGACAATGTATTGAATCGCGCCGCAATTTGAGTGCTCCATCGTCATTAGGAGGCCCTGAACGTTACAATTACGTATCAGTTTTGCGTCTGATTCGAAAATCTAGACCCACAGGAGAACGATCATAAGGTGCCCGAGGCTGCAATAGACCCTTGGAGACAAGTCGGCTGGAGAACGATGTATTGAATCTCGACGCAATTTGAGTGTTCCATCGTCATTAGGAGGCCCTGAACGTTACAATTAACAATCTGTTTTGCGTCGGATTCGAAAATCTACTCTCAGGAGAAGGATCATATGGTACCCGAGACAGCAATATACCCTTCGAGACAAGTCGGCTGAAGGACGATGTATTGAATCTCGACGCAATTTGAGTGTGCCATCGTCATTCGGTGGACTTGAACGTTACAATTAACTATCAGTTTTGCGTCGGATTCGAATATCTAGACTTACTGGAGGCGGACCATAACGTGCCCGAGGCAGCAATAGACCCTTGGAGACAAGTCGGCTGGAGGCCGATGTATTGAATATCGACGCAATTTGAGTGTTCCATCGTCATTAGGAAGACCTGAACATTACAATTAAGAATCAGTTTTGCGTCGGATTCGAAAATCTAGACTCACAGGAGAACGACGATAAGGTGCCTGAGGCAGCAATAGACCCTTGGAGACAAGTCGGCTGAAGGACGATGAATTGAATCTGGACGCAAATAGAGTGTTCCATCGTCATTAGGAGGCCCTGAATGTTACAATTAACTATCAGTTTTGCGTGCAATTCGACAATCTACTCACAGGAGAAGGATCATATGATGCCCGAGACAGCAATATCCCCTTGGATACAAGTCGGTTGGAGGACGATGTATTGAATCGCGACGCAATTTGAGTGCTCCATCATCATTAGGATGACTTGAACGTTACAATTACCTATCAGTTTTGCGTTGGATTCGAAAATCTAGACTCACAGGAGAACGATCATAAGGTGCCCCAGGAAGCATTGGACACTTGGTGACAAGTCGGCAAAAGGACGATGTATTGGATCGCGATGCAATTTGAGTGTTCCATCGTAACTAGGTGGTGCTCAACGTTACAATAAACTATCAGTTTAGCGTCGGATTCGAAAATCTACTCACAGGAGAAGGATCATATGGTGCCCGAGGCAGCAATATCCCCTTGGATAAAAGTCGGCTGGAGGCCGATGTATTGAATTTCGACGCAATTTGAATGTTCCATGGTCATTAGGTGGCCCTGAACGTTACAATTAACTATCATTTTAGCGTCGGATTCGAAAATCTAGACATACTGGAGACGCACCATAAGGTGCCCGAGGCAGCAATATCCCCTTGGAGACCAGTCCGCTGGAGAACGATGTATTGAATCGCGACTCAATTTGAGTGTTCCATCGTCATTATGAGGCCCTGAACGTTACAATTAACTATCAGTTTTGCGTCGGATTCGAAAATCTAGACTCACAGGTGAACGACCATATGGTGCCCGAGGCAGCAATAGAGCCTTGGAGACAAGTCGGCTGGAGGCTGTGGTATTGAATCTCGACGCAATTTGAATGTTCCATCGTCATTAGGAGGCCCTGAACGTTACAATTAACTCTCAGTTTTGCGTCGGATTCGAAAATCTAGACTCACAGGAGAACGACCATATGGTGCCCGAGGCAGCAATAGACCCTTGGAGACAAGTCGGCTGGAGGCCGATGTATTGAATCTCGACGAAATTTGAATGTTCCATCGTCATTAGGAGGCCCTGAACGTTACAATTAACAATCAGTTTTGCGTCGGATTTGAAAATCTACTCTCAGGAGAAGGATCATATGGTGCCCGAGACAGCAATATACCCTTGGAGACAAGTCGGCTGAAGGACGATGTATTGAGTCTCGACGCAATTTGAGTGTGCCATCGTCATTCGGTGGACTTGAACGTTACAATTAACTATCAGTTTTGCGTCGGATTCAAAAATCTAGACATACTGGAGACGCACCATAAGGTGCCCGAGGCAGCAACATCCCCTTGGAGACCAGTCTGCTGGAGAACGATGTATTGAATCGCGACGCAATTTGAGTGTTCCATCGTCTTTAGGAGGCCCTGAACGTTATAATTAACTATCAGTTTTGCGTCGGATTCGAAAATCTAGACTCACAGGTGAACGACCATATGGTGCCCGAGGCAGCAATAGACCCTTGGAGACAAGTCGTCTGGAGGCCGATGTATTGAATCTCGACGCAATTTGAATGTTCCATCGTCATTAGGAGGCTCTGAACGTTACAATTAAAAATCAGTTGTGCGTCGGATTCCAAAATCTAGACTTACTGGAGACGGATCATAAGGTGCCCGAGGCAGCAACATCCCCTTGGAGACCAGTCTGCTGGAGAACGATGTATTGAATCGCGACGCAATTTGAGTGTTCCATCGTCTTTAGGAGGCCCTGAACGTTATAATTAACTATCAGTTTTGCGTCGGATTCGAAAATCTAGACTCACAGGTGAACGACCATATGGTTCCCGAGGCAGCAATAGACCCTCGGAGACAAGTCGGCTGGACGCCGATGTATTGAAACTCGACGCAATTTGAATGTTCCATGTTCATTAGGTGGCCCTGAACGTTACAATTGACTGTCAGTTTAGCGTTGGATTCGAAAATCCACTCACAGGAGAAGGATCATATGGTGCCAGAGACAGCAATTCCCCCGTGGATATAAGTCGGCTGGAGGCCGATATATTTAATCTCGACGCAATTTGAGTATTCCATCGTCATTAGGAGGCCCTGAACGTTACAATAAACTATCATTTTTGGGTCGGATTCGAAAATCTAGACTCACAGATGAACGACCATATGGTGCCCGAGGCAGCAATAGACCCTTTGAGACAAGTCGGCTGGAGGCTGTGGTATTGAATCTCGATGCAATTTGAATGTTCCATCGTCATTAGGAGGCCCTGAACGTTACAATTAACAATCACGTTTGCGTCGGATTCGAAAATCTACTCTCAGGAGAAGGATCATATGGTGCCCGAGACAGCAATATACCCTTGGAGACAAGTCGGCTGAAGGACGATGTATTGAGTCTCGACGCAATTTGAGTGTGCCATCGTCATTCGGTGGACTTGAACGTTACAATAAACTATCACTTTTGCGTCGGATTCGAATATCTAGACTTACTGGAGGCGGACCATAAGGTGCCCGAGGCAGCAATATCCCCTTGGAGACAAGTCGGCTGGAGGCCGATGTATTGAATATCGACGCAATTTGAGTGTTCCATCGTCATTAGGAAGCCCTGAACATTACAATTAACAATCAGTTTCGCGTCGGATTCGAAAATCTAGACTCACTGGAGACGGACCATAAGTTGACCGAGGCAGCAATATCCCCTTGCAGACCAGTCCGCTGGTGGACGATGTATTGAATCGCGACGCAATTTGAGTGCTCCATCATCATTAGGATGCCTTGAACGTTACAATTACCTATCAGTTTTGCGTTGGATTCGAAAATCTAGACTCACAGGAGAACGATCATAAGGTGCCACAGGCAGCATTAGACACTTGGAGACAAGTCGCCTGGAGGACGATGTATTGGATCGCGACGCAATTTGAATGTTCCATCGTAACTAGGTCGTGCTCAACGTATTTAATTAACTATCAGTTTAGCGTCGGATTCGAAAATCTACTTACAGGAGAAGGATCATATGGTGCCCGAGGCAGCAATATCCCCTTGGATACAAGTCGGCTGGAGGCCGATGTATTGAATCTCGACGCAATTTGAATGTTCCATCGTCATTAGGAGGCTCTGAACGTTACAATTAACAATCAGTTGTGCGTCAGATTCCAAAATCTAGACTTACTGGAGACGGACCATAAGGTGCCCGAGGCAGCAATATCCCCTTGGAGACTAGTCCGCTGGAGGACGATGTATCGATCGCGACGCAATTTGAGTGCTCCATCGTCATTAGGAGGCCCTGAACGTTACAATTAACAATCAGTTTTGCGTCGGATTAGAAAATTTAGACTCACAGGAGAACGACCATATGGTTCCCGAGGCAGCAATAGACCCTCGGAACAAGTCGGCTGGAGGCCGATGTATTGAAACTCGACGCAATTTGAATGTTCCATGGTCATTAGGTGGCCCTGAACGTTACAATTGACTGTCAGTTTAGCGTTGGATTCGAAAATCCACTCACAGGAGAAGGATCATATGGTGCCCGAGACAGGAATATCCCCTTGAATATAAGTCGGCTGGAGGACGATATATTTAATCTCGACGCAATTTGAGTATTCCATCGTCATTAGGAGGCCCTGAACGTTACAATAAACTATCATTTTTGGGTCGGATTCAAAAATCTAGACTCACAGGAGACCGACGATAAGGTGCCCTAAGCAGCAATAGACCCTTGGAGACAAGTCGGCTGAACGACGATGTATTGAATCTCGACGCAATTAGTGTTCCATCGTCATTAGGAGGCCCTGAACGTTACAATTAACTATCAGTTTTGCGTGCAATCCGAAAATCTACTCACAGGAGAAGGATCATATGATGCCCGAGGCAGCAATATCCCCTTGGAGACCATTCCGCTGGAGGACGATGTATTGAATCGCGTCGCAATTTGACTGTTAAATCGTCATTAGGAGGCCCTGTACGTTACAATTAACAATCAGTTTTGCGTCGGATTAGAAAATCTAGACTCACAGGAGGACGACCATAAGGTGCCCGAGGCTGCAATAGACCCTTGGACACAAGTCGGCTGAAGGACGATGTATTGAATCTCGACGAAATTTGAGTGTTCATCGTCATTCGGAGGCCCTGAACGTTACAATTAATTATCAGTTTTGCGTCGGATTCGATAATCTAGACCTACTGGAGACGGACCATAAGGTGCCCGAGGCAGCAATATCCCCTTGGAGACCAGTCCGCTGGAGGACGATGTATTGGATCGCGACGCAATTTGAGTGCTAAATCGTCATTAGGAGGCCCTGAACGTTACAATTACGTATCAGTTTTGCGTCGGAATCCAAAATCTAGACTTACTGGAGACGGACCATATGGTGCCCGAGGCAGCAATATTCCCTTGGAGACCAGTCCGCTGGAGAACGATGTATCGAATCGCGACGCAATTTGAGTGCTCCATCGTCATTAGGAGGCCCTGAACGTTACAATTAACTATCAGTTTTGCGTCGGGTTCGAAAATCTAGACTCACTGGAGAACGATCATAAGGTGCCCGAGGCAGCAATATACCCTTGGATACAAGTCGGCTGAAGGACGATGTATTGAATCTCGACGCAATTTGAGTGTGCCATCGTCATTAGGAGGCCCTGATCGTTACAATTAACTATCAGTTTTGCGTCGGATTCGAATATCTAGACTTACTGGAGGTGCCCGAGACAGCAATATCCCCTTGGAGTCCAGTCCGCTGGAGGACGATGTATTGAATCGCGACGCAATTTGAGTGCTAAATCGTCATTAGGAGGCCCTGAACGTTACAATTAACTATCAGTTTGGCGTCGGATTCGAAAATCTAGACTCACAGGAGAACGACCATATGGTGCCCGAGGCAGCAATAGACCCTTGGAGACAAGTCGGCTGGAGGCCGATGTATTGAATCTCGACGAAATTTGAATGTTCCATCGTCATTAGGTGGCCCTGAACGTTACAATTAACTATCAGTTTTGCGTCGGATTCGAAAATCTAGACTTACTGGAGACGGACCATAAGGTGCCCGAGGCAGCAACATCCCCTTAGAGACCAGTCCAGTGGAGGACAACGTATTGAATCGCGCTGCAATTTGAGTTCTCCATCGTCATTAGGAGGCCCTGAACGTTACAATTAACTATCAGTTTTGTGTCGGGTTCGAAAATCTAGACTCACAGGAAAACGATCATAAGGTGCTCGAGGCAGCAATATACCCTTGGAGACAAGTCGGCTGAAGGACGATGTATTGAATCTCGACGCAATTTGAGTGTGCCATCGTCATTAGGAGGACCTGAACGTTACAATTAACTATCAGTTTTGCGTCGGATTCGAATATCTAGACTTACTGGAGGTGCCCGTGGCAGCAATATCCCCTTCGAGTCCAGTCCTCTGGAGGACGATGTATTGAATCGCAACGAATTTTGAGTGCTCCATCGTCATTAGGAGGCCCTGAACGTTACAATTAACTATCAGTTTTGCGTTGGATTCGAAAATCTAGACTCACAGGAGAACGATCATAAGGTGCCCCAGGCAGCAATAGACCCTTGGAGACATGTCGGCTGGAGGACGATGTATTGGATCGCGACGCAATTTGAGTGTTCCATCGTACTAGGAGGCGCTCAACGTTACAATAAACTGTAAGTTATGCGTCGGATTCGAAAATCTAGACACACAGGAGAACGACCATAAGGTGCCCGGGGCTGAAATAGACCCTTGGAGACAAGTCGGCTGGAGGACGATGTATTGAATCTCGACGCAATTTGAGTGTACCTTCGTCATTAGGAGGCCCTGAAAGTTACAATTAACTATTGGATTCGAAAATCTAGACTCACAGTAGAACGACCATAAGTTGCCCGAGACAGCAATATAGCCTTGGATACAAGTCGGCTGGAAGAAGATATATTGAATCTCGACGCAATTTGAGTGTTCCATCGTCATTAGGAGGCCCTGAACGTTACAATTAACAATCAGTTTTGCGTCGGAATCGATGAACTAGACTCATAGGAGAACGACAATATGGTGCCCGAGAAAGCAATAGACCCTTGGAGACAAGTCGGATGAAGGACGATGTATTGGATCGCGACGCAATTTGAGTGCTCCATCGTCATTAGGAGGCCCTGAACGTTACAATTAACTATCAGTTTTGCGTCGGATTCCAAAACTTACTGGAGACGGACCATAAGGTGCCCGAGGCAGCAATATCCCCTTGGAGACCATTCCGCTGGAGAACGATGTATCGAATCGCGACGCAATTTGAGTGCTCCATCGTCATTAGGAGGCCCTGAACGTTACAATTAACTATCAATTTTGCGTCGGGTTCGAAAATCTAGACTCACAGGAGAACGATCATAAGGTGCCCGAGGCAGCAATATACCCTTGGAGACAAGTCGGCTGAAGTACGATGTATTGAATCTCGACGCAATTTGAGTGTGCCATCGTCATTAGGAGGACCTGAACGTTACGATTAACTATCAGTTTTGCGTCGGATTCGAATATCTAGACTTACTGCAGGTGCCCGAGGCAGCAATATCCCCTTGGAGTGCAGTCTGCTTGAGGACGATGTATTGAATCGCAACGCAATTTGAGTGCTCCATCGTCATTAGGAGGCCCTGAACGTTACAATTAACTATCAGTTTTGCGTTCGATTCGAAAACCTAGACTCACAGGAGAACGATCATAAGGTGCCCCAGGCAGCAATTGACCCTTGGAGACAATCGGCTGGAGGACGATGTATTGGATCGCGACGCAATTTGAGTGTTCCATCGTAACTAGGATGCGCTCAACGTTACAATAAACTGTCAGTTATGCGTCGGATTCGAAAATCTAGACTCACAGGAGAACGACCATAAGGTGCCCGGGGCTGCAATAGACCCTCGGAGACAAGTCGGCTGGAGGACGATGTATTGAATCTCGACGCAATTTGAGTGTACCATCGTCATTAGGAAGCCCTGGAAGTTACAATTAACTATCTGTTCTGCGTTGGATTCGAAAATCTAGACTCACAGGAGAACGACCATAAGGTGCCCGAGACGGCAGTATCCCCTTGGATACAAGTAGGCTGGAGGAAGATATATTGAATCTCGACGCAATTTGAGTGTTCCATCGTCATTAGGAGGCCCTGAACGTTACAATTAACAATCAGTTTTGCGTCGGAATCGATGAACTAGACTCACAGCAGAACGACAATAAGGTGCCCGAGAAAGCAATAGACCCTTGGAGACAAGTCGGCTGAAGGACGATGTATTGAATCTCGACGCAATTTGAGTGTTCCATCGTCATTAGGAGGCCCTGAAAGTTACAATTAACTATCAGTTTTGCGTCGGATTCGAAAATCTGGACTCACAGGAGAACGACCATATGGTGCCCGAGGCAGCAATAGACCCTTGGAGAACAGTCGGCTGGAGGCCGATGTATTGAATCTCGACGAAATTTGAATGTTCCATCGTCATTAGGTGGCCCTGAACGTTACAATTAACTATCAGTTTTGCGTCGGATTCGAAAATCTAGACTTACTGGAGACGGACCATAAGGTGCCCTAGGCAGCAATATACCCTTGGATACAAGTCGGCTGAAGGACGATGTATTGAATCTCGAGGCAATTTGAGTGTGCCATCGTCATTAGGAGGACCTGAACGTTACAATTAACTATCAGTTTTGCGTCGGATTCGAATATCTGGACTTACTGGAGGTGCCCGAGGCAGCAATATCCACTTGGAGTCCAGTCCGCTGGAGGACTATGTATTGAATCGCAACGCATTTTGAGAGCTCCATCGTCATTAGGAGGCCCTGAACGTTACAATTAACCATCAGTTTTGCGTTGGATTCGAAAATCTAGACTCACAGGAGAACGATCATAAGGTGCCCCAGGCAGCAAAAGACCCTTGGAGACAAGTCGGCTGGAGGACGATGTATTGGATCGCGACCCAATTTGAGTGTTCCATCGTAACTAGGAGGCGCTCAACGTTACAATAAACTGTCAGTTATGCGTCGGATTCGAAAATCTAGACACACAGGAGAACGACCATAAGGTGCCCGGGGCTGCAATAGACCCTTGGAGACAAGTCGGCTGGAGGAAGATATATTGAATCTCGACGCAATTTGAGTGTTCCATCGTCATTAGGAGGCCCTGAACGTTACAATTAACAATGAGTTTTGCGTCGGATTCGACAATCTAGACTTACTGGAGACGGACCATAAGGTGCCCGAGGCAGCAATATCCCCTTGGAGACCAGTCCGCTGGAGGACGATGTATTGAAACGCGACGCAATTTGAGTGCTAAATCGTCATTAGGAGGCCCTGAACGTTACAATTAACTATCAGTTTGGCGTCGGATTCGAAAATCTAGACTCACAGGAGAACGACCATATGGTGCCCGAGGCAGCAATAGACCCTTGGAGACAAGTCGGCTGGAGGCCGATGTATTGAATCTCGACGAAATTTGAATGTTCCATCGTCATTAGGTGGCCCTGAACGTTACAATTAACTATCAGTTTTTCGTCGGATTCGAAAATCTAGTCTTACTGGAGACGGACCGTAAGTTGCCCGAGGCAGCAACATCCCCTTGGAGACCAGTCCAGTGAAGGACAATGGATTGAATCGCGCTGCAATTTGAGTTCTCCATCGTCATTAGGAGGCCCTGAACGTTACAATTACGTATCAGTTTTGCGTCTGGTTCGAAAATCTAGACCCACAGGAGAACGATCATAAGGTGCCCGAGGCTGCAATAGACCCTTGGAGACAAGTCGGTTGAAGGACGATGTATTGGATCGCCATGAAATTTGAGTGTTCCATCGTCAATAGGAGTCCCTGAACGTTACAATTAACTATCAGTATTGCGTCGGAATCCAAAATCTAGACTTACTGGAGACGGACCGTATGGTGCCCGAGGCAGCAATATTCCCTTGGAGTCCAGTCCGCTGGAGGACGATGTATTGAATCGCAACGCATTTTGAGTGCTCCATCGTCATTAGGAGGCCCTGAACGTTACAATTAACTATCAGTTTTGCGTTGGATTCGAAAATCTAGTCTCACAGGAGAACGATCATAAGGTGCCCCAGGAAGCAATAGACCCTTGGAGACAAGTCGGCTGGAGGACGATGTATTGGATCGCGACGCAATTTGAGTGTTCCATCGTAACTAGGAGGCGCGCAACGTTACAATATACTGTCAGTTATGCGTCGGATTCGAAAATCTAGACACACAGGAGAACGACCATAAGGTGCCCGGGGCTGCAATAGAACCTTGGAGACAAGTCGGCTGGAGGACGATGTATTGTATCTCGACGCAATTTGAGTGTACCATCGTCATTAGGAGGCCCTGAAAGTTACAATTAACTATTGGATTCGAAAATCTAGACTCACAGTAGAACGACCATTAGTTGCCCGAGACAGCAATATACCCTTGAATACAAGTCGGCTGGAGGAAGATATATTGAATCTCGACGCAATTTGAGTGTTCCATCGTCATTAGGGGGCCCTAAACGTTACAATTAACAATCAGTTTTGCGTCGGAATCGATGAACTAGACTCACAGGAGAACGGCAATATGGTGCCCGAGAAAGCAATAGACCCTTGGAGACAAGTCGGCTGAAGAACGATGTATTGAGTCTCGACGCAATTAGAGTGTTCCATCGTCATTAGGAGGCCCGGAACGTTACAATTAACTATCAGTTTTGCGTTGGATTCGAAAATCTAGACTCACACGAGAACGATCATAAGGTGCCCCAGGCAGCAATAGACCCTTGGAGACAAGTCGGCTGGAGGACGATGTATTGGATCGCGACGCAATTTGAGTGTTCCATCGTAACTAGGAGGCGCTCAACGTTACAATAAACTATCAGTTTAGCGTCGGATTCGAAAATCTACTCACAGGAGAAGGATCATATGGTGCCCGAGGCAGCAATAGACCCTTGGAGACAAGTCGGCTGGAGGACGATGTATTGACTCGCGACGCGTTTTGAGTGCTCCATCGTCATTAGGATGCCTTGAACGTTACAATTAACTATCAGTTTTGCGTTGGATTCGAAAATCTAGACTCACACGAGAACGATCATAAGGTGCCCGAGGCTGCAATAGACCCTTGGAGACAAGTCGGCTGGAGGACGATGTATTTACCTCGACGCAATTTGAGTGTACCATCGTCATTAGGAGGCCCTGAAGGCTACAATTAACTATCAGTTCTGCGTCGGATTCGAAAATCTAGAATCCCAGGAGACCGACGATAAGGTGCCCGAGGCAGCAATAGACGCTTGGAGACAAGTCGGCTGAAGGACGATGTATTGAATCTCGACGCAATTTGAGTGTTCCATCGTCATTAGGAGGCCCTGAACGTTACAATTAACAATCAGTTTTGCGTCGGAATCGATGAACTAGACTCACAGGAGAACGACAGTGAGGTGCCCGAGAACGCAATAGACCCTTGGAGACAAGTCGGCTGAAGGACGATGTATTGGATCGCGACGCAATTTGAGTGTGCCATCGTCATTAGGACGTCCTGATCGTTACAATTAACTATCAGTTTTGCGTCGGATTCGAATATCAAGACTTACTGGAGGTGCCCGAGACAGCAATATCC
The DNA here is from genome assembly GCF_023864345.2 of Schistocerca serialis cubense. NCBI lineage: Eukaryota > Metazoa > Arthropoda > Insecta > Orthoptera > Acrididae > Schistocerca > Schistocerca serialis. The sequence goes on from NC_064644.1 coordinate 642,171,141, forward strand.
CCTTGTAGACAAGACGGTTGGAGGTCGATGTATTGACTCTCGACGCAATTTGACTGTTCCATCGTCATTAGGAGGCCCTGAACGTTACAATTAACTATCAGTTTTGCGTCGGATTCCAAAATCTAGACTTACTGGATACAGACCATAAGGTGCTCGAGGTAGCAATATCCCCTTGGAGACCAGTCCGCTGGAGGACGATGTTTCGAATCGCGACGCAATTTGAGTGCTCCATCGTCATTAGGAGGCCCTGAACGTTACAAATAACTATTAGTTTTGCTATGGATTCGAAAATCTACTCACAGGAGAAGTATCATATGGTGCCCGAGAAAGCAATATCCCCTTGGATACAAGTCGGCTGGAGGAAGATATATTAAATCTCGACGCAATTTGAGTGTTCCATCGTCATTAGGAGGCCCTGAACGTTACAATTAACAATCAGTTTTGCGTCGGAATCGATGAACTAGACTCACAGGAGAACGACTATAAGGTGCCCGAGAAAGCAATAGACCCTTGGAGACAAGTCGGCTGAAGGACGATGTATTGAATCTCGACGAAATTTGTGTGTTCCATCGTCATTAGGAGGCCCTGAACGTTACAATTAACAATCAGTTTTGCGTCGGATTAGAAAATATAGACTCACAGGAGAACGACTATAAGGTGCCCGAGAAAACAATAGACCCTTGGAGACAAGTCGGCTGAAGGACGATGTATTGCATCTCGACGCAATTTGGATGTTCCATGGTCATTTGGTGGCCCTTAACGTTACTATTAACTATCAGTTTTGCGTCGGATTCGAAAATCTAGACTTACTGGAGACGGACCATAACGTGCCCGAGGCTGCAATAGACCCTTGGAGACAAGTCGGCTGGAGGACGATGTATTGGATCGCGAAGCAATTTGCGTGTTCCATCGTAACTAGGAGGCGCTCAACGTTACAATAAACTATCAGTTATGCGTCGGATTCGAAAATCTAAACTCACAGGAGAACGACCACATGGTGCCCGAGGCAGCAATAGACCCTTGGAGACAAGTCGGCTGGAGGCCGATGTATTGAATTTCGACGCAATTTGAATGTTCCATGGTCATTAGGTGGCCCTGAGCGTTACAATTAACTATCAGTTTTGCGTTGGATTCGAAAATTCAGACCCACAGGAGAACGACCATAAGGTGCCCGATGCTGCAATAGACCCTTGGACACAAGTCGGTTGAAGGACGATGTATTGAATCTCGACGAAATTTGAATGTTCCATGGTCATTTGGTGGCCCTGAACGTTACAATTAACTATCAGTTTTGCGTCGGGTTCGAAAATCTAGACTCACTATAGAACGATCATAAGGTGCCAGAGGCTGCAATAGACCCTTGGAGACAATTCGGCTGGAGAACGATGTATTGAATCTCGACGCAATTTGAGTGTTCCATCGTCATTAGGAGGCCCTGAAGGCTACAATTAACTATCAGTTCTGCGTCGGATTCGAAAATCTAGAATCAAAGGAGACCGACGATAAGGTGCCCGAGGCAGCAATAGACCTTTGGAGACAAGTCGGCTGAAGGACGATGTATTGAGTCTCGACGCATTTAGAGTGTTCCATCGTCATTAGGAGGCCCTGAACGTTACAATTAACTATCAGTTTTGCGTGGAATTCGAAAATCCTTTCACAGGAGAAGGATCATATGATGCCCGAGACAGCAGTATCCCCTTGGATACAAGTCGGTTGGAGGACGATGTATTGAATCGCGACGCAATTTCAGTGCTCCATCATCATTAGGATGCCTTGAACGTTACAATTAACTATCAGTTTTGCGTTGGATTCGAAAATCTAGACTCACAGGAGAACGATCATAAGGTGCCCCAGGCAGCAATAGACCCTTGGAGACAAGTCGGCTGGAGGACGATGTATTGGATCGCGACGCAATTTGAGTGTTCCATCGTAACTAGGAGCCGCTCAACGTTACAATAAACTATCAGTTTAGCGTCGGATTCGAAAATCTACTCACAGGAGAAGGATCATATGGTGCCCGAGGCAGCAATAGACCCTTGGAGACAAGTCGGCTGGAGGATGATGTATTCACTCGCGACGCATTTTGAGTGCTCCATCGTCATTAGGATGCCTTGAACGTTACAATTAACAATCAGTTTTGCGTTGGATTCGAAAATCTAGACTCACACGAGAACGATCATAAGGTGCCCGATGCTGCAATAGACCCTTGGAGACAAGTCGGCTGGAGGACGATGTATTTACCTCGACGCAATTTGAGTGTACCATCGTCATTAGGAGGCCCTGAAGGCTACAATTAACTATCAGTTCTGCGTCGGATTCGAAAATCTAGAATCCCAGCAGACCGACGATAAGGTGCCCGAGGCAGCAATAGACGCTTGGAGACAAGTCGGCTGAAGGACGATGTATTGAATCTCGACGCAATTTGAGTGTTCCATCGTCATTAGGAGGCCCTGAACGTTACAATTAACAATCAGTTTTGCGTCGGAATCGATGAACTAGACTCACAGGAGAACGACAGTAAGGTGCCCGAGAACGCAATAGACCCTTGGAGACAAGTCGGGTGAAGGACGATGTATTGGATCGCGACGCAATTTGAGTGTTCCATCGTCATTAGGAGGCCCTGAACGTTACAATTAACTATCAGTTTTGCGTCGGGTTCGAAAATCTAGAATCACAGGAGAACGATCATAAGGTGCCCGAGGCCGCAATATACCCTTGGAGAAAAGTCGCCTGAAGGACGATGTATTGAATCTCGACGCAATTTGAGTGTGCCATCGTCATTAGGAGGACCTGAACGTTGCAATTAACTTTCAGTTTTGCGTCGGATTCGACTATCTAGACTTACTGGAGGTGCCCGAGGCAGCAATATCCCATTGGAGTCCAGTCCGCTGGAGGACGATGTATTGAATCGCAACGCAATTAGAGTGCTCCATCGTCATTAGGAGGCCCTGAACGTTACAATTAACAATCAGTTTTGGGTCGGATTAGAAAATCTAGACTCACAGGAGAACGATTACATGGTGCGCGAGGCAGCAATAGACCCTTGGAGACAAGTCGGCTGGAGGCCGATGTATTGAATCTCGACGCAATTTGGATGTTCCATGGTCATTTGGTGGCCCTTAACGTTACTATTAACTATCAGTTTTGCGTCGGATTCGAAAATCTAGACTTACTGGAGACGGACCATAACGTGCCCGAGGCTGCAATAGACCCTTGGAGACAAGTCGGCTGGAGGACGATGTATTGGATCGCGACGCAATTTGTGTGTTCCATCGTAACTAGGAGGCGCTCAACGTTACAATAAACTATCAGTTATGCGTCGGATTCGAAAATCTAGACTCACAGGAGAACGACCACATGGTGCCCGAGGCAGCAATAGACCCTTGGAGACAAGTCGGCTGGAGGACGATGTATTGAATCTCGACGCAATTTGAATGTTCCATGGTCAATAGGTGGCCCTGAACGTTACAATTAACTATCAGTTTTGCGTCGGATTCGAAAATCTAGACTTACTGGAGACGGACCATAAGGTGCCCGAAGCAGCAATATTCCCTTGGAGACCAGTCCGCTGGAGGACGATGTTTTGAATCGCGACGCAATTTGAGTGCTACATCGTCATTAGGAGACCCTGAACGTTAGAATTGACTATCAGTTTTGCGTCAAATTCGAAAATCTAGGCTCACAGGAGAACGATCATAAGGTGCTCGAGGCAGCAAAAGACCCTTGAAGTCAAGTCGGCAGAAGGACGATGTAATGGATCGCGACGCAATTTGAGTGTTCCATCGTCATTAGGAGTCCCTGAACGTTTCAATTAACTATCAGTTTTGCGTCGGATTCGAAAATCTAGACTTACTGGAGACGGACCATTAGGTGCCCGAGGCAGCAACATCACCTTGGAGACCAGTCCATTTGAGGACGATGTATTGAATCGCGACGCAATTCGAGTGCTCCATCGTCATTAGGAGGCCCTGAACGTTACAATTAACTATCAGTTTTGCGTCGGATTCGAAAATCTAGACTCACAGGAGAACGATCATAAGGTGCCTGAGGCAGCAATATCCCTTTGGAGACAAGTCAGCTGAAGGACGATGTATTGAATCTCGACGCAATTTGAGTGTTCCATCGTCATTAGGAGGCCCTGAACGTTACAATTAACAATCAGTTTTGCGTCGGACTCGATGAACTAGACTCACAGGAGAACGACAATAAGGTGCTCGAGAAAGCAATATCCCCTTGGAGACAAGTTGTCTGAAGGACGATGTATTGAATCTCGACGCAATTTGAGTGTTCCATCGTCATTAGGAGGCCCTGAGCGTTACAATTAACTATCAGTTTTGCGTTGGATTCGAAAATCTAGACTCACAGGAGAACGATCATAAGGTGCCCCAGGCAGCAATAGACCCTTGGAGACAAGTCGGCTGGAGGACGATGTATTGGATCGCGACGCAATTTGAGTGTTCCATCGTAGCTAGGAGGCGTTCAACGTTACAATAAACTGTCAGTTATGCGTCGGATTCGAAAATCCAGACTCACAGGAGAACGATCATAAGGTGCCCGAGGCAGCAACATACCCTTGGAGACAAGTCGGCTGAAGTACGATGTATTGGATCTCGTCGCAATTTGAGTGTTCCATCGTCATTAGGAGGCCCTGGACGTTACAATTAACAATCAGTTTTGCGTCGGATTCGAAAATCTAGACTTACTGGAGACGGACCATAATGTGCCCGAGGCAGCAATATCCCCTAGGAGACCAGTCCGCTGGAGGACGTTGTATCGAATCGCGACGCAATTTGAGTGCTCCATCGTCATTAGGAGGCCCTGAACGTTACAATTAACTATCAGTTTTTCGTCGGGTTCGAAAATCTAGACTCACAGGAGAACGATCATAAGGTGCCCGAGGCAGCAATATACCTTTGGAGACAAGTCAGCTGAAGGACGATGTATTGAATCTCGACGCAATTTGAGTGTTCCATCGTCATTAGGAGGACCTGAACGATACAATTAATTATCAGTTTTGCGTCGGATTCGAATATCGAGTCTTACTGGAGGCGGACCATAAGGTGCCCGAGGCAGCAATATCCCCTTGGAGTCTAGTCCGCTGGAGGATGATGTATTGAATCGCAACGCAATTTGAGTGCTCCATCGTCATTAGGAGGCCCTGAACGTTACAATTAACTATCAGTTTTGCGTTGGATTGAAAATCTAGACTCACAGGACAACGATCATAAGGTGCCCCAGGCAGCAATAGACCCTTGGAGGCAAGTCGGCTGGAGGACGATGTATTGGATCGCGACGCAATTTGTGTGTTCCATCGTAACTAGGAGGCGCTTAACGTTACAATAAACCATCAGTTATGCGTCGGATTCGAAAATCTAGACTCACAAACAGAACGACCACATGGTGCCCGAGGCAGCAATAGACCCTTGGAGACAAGTCGGCTGGAGGCCGATGTATTGAATCTCGACGCAATTTGAATGTTCCATGGTCATTAGGTGGCCCTGAACGTTACTATTAACTAAGAGTTTTGTGTCGGGTTCGAAAATCTAGACTCACAGGAGATCATAAGGTGCCCGAGGCAGCAATAGACCCTTGGAGGCAAGTCGGCTGAAGTACGATGTATTGGATCTCGTCGCAATTTGAGTGTTCATCGTCATTAGGAGGCCCTGAACGTTAGAATTAACTATCAGTTTTGCGTCGGATTCGAAAATCTAGACTTACTGGAGACGGACCATAAGGTGCCCGAGGCAGCAACATCCCCTTGGAGACCAGTCCATTGGAGGACGATGTATCGAATCGCGACGCAATTTGAGTGCTCCATCGTCATTAGGAAGCCCTGAGCGTTACAACTAACAATCAGTTTTGCGTTGGATTCGAAAATCTAGACTCACAGGAGAACGATCATAAGGTGCCCCAGGCAGCAATAGACCCTTGGACACAAGTCGGCTGGAGGACGATGTATTGGATCGCGACGCAATTTGAGTGTTCCATCGTAACTAGGAGGCGCTCAACGTTACAATAAACTGTCAGTTATGCGTCGGATTCGAAAATCTAGACTCACAGGAGAACGACCATAAGGTTCCCGGGGCTGCAATAGACCCATGGAGACAAGTCGGCTGGAGGACGATGAATTGAATCTCGACGCAATTTGAGTGTACCATCGTCATTAGGAGGCCCTGGGAGTTACAATTAACTATCTGTTCTGCGTTGGATTCGAAAATCTAGACTCACAGGAGAACGACCATAAGGTGCCCGAGACAGCAATATCCCCTTGGATACAAGTCGGCTGGAGGACGATATATTGAATCTCGACGCAATTTGAGTGTTCCATCGTCATTAGGAGGCCCTGGACGTTACAATTAACAATCAGTTTTGCGACGGAATCGATGAACTAGACCCACAGGAGAACGACAATAAGGTGCCCGAGAAAGCAATGGACCCTTTGAGACAAGTCGGATGAAGGACAATGTATTGGATTGCGACGCAATTTGAGTGTTCCATCGTCATTAGGAGGCCCTGAACGTTACAATTAACTATCAGTTTTGCGTCGGATTCCAAAATCTAGACTTACTGGAGACGGACCATAAGGTGCCCGAGGCAGCAATATCCCCTTTGAGTCCAGTCCGCTGGAGGACGATGTATTGAATCGCAACGCAATTTGAGTGCTCCATCGTCATTAGGAGGCCCTGAACGTTACAATTAACTATCAGTTTTGCGTTGGATTCGATAATTCAGACCCACAGGAGAACGACCATAAGGTGCCCGATGCTGCAATAGACCCTTGGACACAAGTCGATTGAAGGACGATGTATTGAATCTCGACGAAATTTGAATGTTCCATGGTCATTTGGTGGCCCTGAACGTTACAATTAAATATCAGTTTTGCGTCGGGTTTGAAAATCTAGACTCACAATAGAACGATCATAAGGTGCTAGAGGCTGCAATAGACCCTTGGAGACAAGTCGGCTGGAGAACGATGTATTGAATCTCGACGCAATTTGAGTGTTCCATCGTCATTAGGAGGCCCTGAAGGCTACAATTAACTATCAGTTCTGCGTCGGATTCGAAAATCTAGAATCACAGGAGACCGACGATAAGGTGCCCGACGCAGCAATAGACCCTTGGAGACAAGTCGGCTGAAGGACGATGTATTGAATCTCGACGCAATTAGAGTGTTCCATTGTCATTAGGAGGCCCTGAACGTTACAATTAACTATCAGTTTTTCGTCGGGTTCGAAAATCTAGACTCACAGGAGAACGATCATAAGGTGCCCGAGGCAGCAATATACCTTTGGAGACAAGTCAGCTGAAGGACGATGTATTGAATCTCGACGCAATTTGAGTGTGCCATCGTCATTAGGAGGACCTGAACGATACAATTAACTATCAGTTTTGCGTCGGATTCGAATATCGAGTCTTACTGGAGGCGGACCATAAGGTGCCCGAGGCAGCAATATCCCCTTGGAGTCTTGTCCGCTGGAGGACGATGTATTGAATCGCAACGCAATTTGAGTGCTCCATCGTCATTAGGAGGCCCTGAACGTTACAATTAACTATCAGTTTTGCGTTGGATTGAAAATCTAGACTCACACGACAACGATCATAAGGTGCCCCAGGCAGCAATATACCTTTGGAGACAAGTCAGCTGAAGGACGATGTATTGAATCTCGACCCAATTTGAGTGTTCCATCGTCATTAGGAGGCCCTGAACGTTACAATTAACAGTCAGTTTTGCGTTGGAATCGATGAACTAGACTCACAGGAGAACGACAATAAGGTGCCCGAGAAAGCAATATCCCCTTGGAGACAAGTCGTCTGAAGGACGATGTATTGAATCTCGACGCAATTTGAGTGTTCCATCGTCATTAGGAGGCCCTGAGCGTTACAATTAACAGTTTTGCGTCGGATTAGAAAATCTAGACTCACAGGAGAACGACCATAAGGTGCCCGAGGCTGCAATAGACCCTTGGACACAAGTCGGCTGAAGGACGATGTATTGAATCTAAACGCAATTTGAGTGCGCCATCGCCATTAGGAGGACCTGAACGTTAAATTAACTATTAGTTTTGCGTCGGATTCGAATTTCTAGACTAACTGGAGGTGCCCGAGGCAGCAATATCCCCTTGGAGTCCAGTCCGCTGGAGGACGATGTATTGAATCGGAACGCAATTTGAGTGCTCCATCGTCATTAGGAGGCCCTGAACGTTACAATTAACTATCAGTTTTGCGTTGGATTCGAAAATCTAGACCCACAGGAGAACGATCATAAGTTGCCCCAGGCAGCAATAGACCCTTGGAGACAAGTCAGCTGGAGAACGATGTATTGGATCGCGACGCAATTTGAGTGTTCCATCGTCATTAGGACGCCCTGAACGTTACAATTAACAGTTTTGCGTCGGATTAGAAAATCTAGACTCACAGGAGAACGACCATAAGGTGCCCGAGGCTGCAATAGACCCTTGGACACAAGTCGGCTGAAGGACGATGTATTGAATCTCGTCGAAATTTGAGTGTTCCATCGTCATTAGGAGGCCCTGAACGTTACAATTAACAATCAGTTTTGCGTCGGATTAGAAAATCTAGACACACAGGAGAACGACCACATGGTGCCCGAGGCAGCAATAGACCTTGGAGACAAGTCGGCTGGAGGCCGATGTATTGAATCTCGACACAATTTGAATGTTTTATTGTTATTTGGTGGCCCTTAACGTTACTATTAACTATCAGTTTTGCGTCGGATTCGAATATCTGGACTCACAGGAGAACGATCATAAGGTGCCTGAGGCTGCAATAGACCCTTGGAGACAAGTCGGCTGGAGAACGATGTATTGAATCTCGACGCAATTTGAGTGTTCCATCGTCATTAGGAGGCCCTGGACGTTACAATTAACTATCAGTTTTGCGTCGGATTCGAAAATCTAGACTTACTGGAGACGGACCATAAGGTGCCCGAGGCAGCAGTATCCCCTTGGAGACCAGTCCGCTGGAGGACGTTGTATCGAATCGCGACGCAATTTGAGTGCTCCATCGTCATTAGGAGGCCCTGAACGTTACAATTAACAATCAGTTTTGCGTCGGATTAGAAAATCTAGACTCACAGCAGAACGACCACATGGTTCCCGAGGCAAGAGACAAGTCGGCTGGAGGCCGATGTATTGGATCTCGTCGCAATTTGAGTGTTAATCGTCATTAGGAGGCCCTGAGCGTTACAATTAACTATCAGTTTTGCGTCGGATTCGAAAATCTAGACTCACTGTAGACGGACCATAAGGTGCCCGAGGCAGCAATATTCCCTTGGAGACCAGTCCGCTGGAGGACGATGTATTGAATCTCTACGCAATTTGGGTGTTACATCGTCATTACCCTGAACGTTACAATTAACAATCAGTTTTGCGTCGGATTAGAAAATCTAGACTCACAGGAGAACGACCATAAGGTGCCCGAGGCTGCATTAGACCCTTGGAGACAAGTCGGCTGAAGGACGATGTATTGAATCTCGACGAAATTTGAGTGTTCCATCGTCATTAGGAGGCGCTGAACGTTACAATTAACAATCAGTTTTGCGTCGGATTAGAAAATCTAGACTCACAGCAGAACGACCACATGGTGCCCGAGGCAAGAGACAAGTCGGCTGGAGGCCGATGTATTGAATCTCGACGCAATTTGAATGTTCCATGGTCATTAGGTGGCCCTGAACGTTACTATTAACTAACAGTTTGGCGTCGGGTTCGAAAATCTAGACTCACAGGAGAACGATCATAAGGTGCCCGAGGCAGCAATAGACCCTTGGAGACAAGTCGGCTGAAGAACGATGTATTGGATCTCGTCGCAATTTGAGTGTTCATCGTCATTAGGAGTCCCTGTATTGAATCGCAACGCAATTTGAGTGCTCCATCGTCATTAGGAGGCCCTGAACGGAACAATTAACAATCAGTTTTGCGTCGGATTAGAAAATCTAGACTCACAGGAGAACGACCATAAGGTGCCCGAGGCTGCAATAGACCCTTGGAGACAAGTCGGCTGAAGGACGATGTATTGAATCTCGACGCAATTAGAGTGTTCATCGTCATTAGGAGGCCCTGAACGTTACAATTAACTATCAGTTTTGCGTCGGATTCGAAAATCTGGACTCACAGGAGAACGATCATAAGGTGCCAGAGGCTGCAATAGACCCTTGGAGACAAGTCCGCTGGAGGACGATGTATTGAATCTCGACGCAATTTGAGCGTTCCATCGTCATTAGGAGGCCCTGAGCATTACAATTAATAATCAGTTTTGCGTCGGTAAAGAAAATCTAGACTTACTGGAGACGGACCATAAGGTGCCCGAGGCAGCAATATTCCCTTGGAGACCAGTCCGCTGGAGGACGATGTATTGAATCGCGACGCAATTTGAGTGCTAAATCGTCATTAGGAGGCCCTGAACGTTACAATTAACTATCAGTTTTGCGTCGGATTCGAAAATCTAGACTCACAGGAGAACGATCATAAGGTGCCCGAGTCAGCAATATACCCTTGGAGACAAGTCGGCTGAAGGACGATGTATTGAATCTCGACGCAATTTGAGTGCGCCATCGTCATTAGGAGGACCTGAACGTTAAATTAACTATTAGTTTTGCGTCGGATTCGAATATTTAGACTTACTGGAGGTGCCCGAGGCAGCAATATCCCCTTCGAGTCCAGTCCGCTGGAGGACGATGTATCGAATCGCGACGCAATTTGAGTGCTCCATCGTCATTAGGAGCCCCTGAACGTTACAATTAACAATCAGTTTTGCGTCGGATTAGAAAATCTAGACTCACAGGAGAATGACCACATAGTGCCCGAGGCAAGAGACAAGTCGGCTGGAGGCCGATGTATTGAATCTCGACGCAATTTGAATGTTCCATGGTCATTAGGTGGCCCTGAACGTTACTATTAACTATCGGTTTTGCGTCGGATTCGAAAATCTAGACTTACTGGAGACGGACCATCAGGTGCCCGAGGCAGCAATATTCCCTTGGAGACCAGTCCGCTGGAGGACGATGTATTGAATCGCGACGCAATTTGAGTGCTAAATCGTCATTAGGAGGCCCTGAACGTTACAATTAACTATCAGTTTTGCGTCGGATTCGAAAATCTAGACTCACAGGAGAACGATCATAAGGTGCTCGAGCAGCAAAAGACCCTTGAAGTCAAGTCGGCAGAAGGACGATGTATTGGATCGCGACGCAATTTGAGTGTTTCATCGTCATTAGGAGGCCCTGAGCGATACAATTAACTATCAGTTTAGCGTCGGATTCGAAAATCTAGACTTATTGGAGACGGACCATAAGGTGCCCGAGGCAGCAACATCCCCTTGGAGACCAGTCCAGTGGAGGACGATGTATTGAATCGCGACGCAATTTGAGTGCTCCACCGTCATTAGGAGGCCCTGAACGTTACAATTAACTATTAGTTTTGCGTCGGATTCGAAAATCTAGACTCACAGGAGAACGATCATAAGGTGCCCGAGGCAGCAATATACCTTTGGAGACAAGTCAGCTGAAGGACGATGTATTGAATCTCGACGCAATTAGAGTGTTCCATCGTCATTAGGAGGCCCTGAGCGTTACAATTAACTATCAGGTTTGCGTCGGGTTCGAAAATCTAGACTCACAGGAGAACGATCATAAGGTGCCCGAGTCAGCAATATACCCTTGGAGACAAGTCGGCTGAAGGACGATGTATTGAATCTCGACGCAATTTGAGTGTGCCATCGTCATTACGAGGACCTGAACGTTAAATTAACAATTAGTTTTGCGTCGGATTCGAATATCTAGACTTACTGGAGGTGCCCGAGGCAGCAATATCCCTTTGGAGTCCAGTCCGCTGGAGGACGATGTAATGAATCGCAACGCAATTTGAGTGCTCCACTGTCATTAGGAGGCCCTGGACGTTACAATTAACTATCAGTTTTGCGTTGGATTCGAAAATCTAGACCCACAGGAGAACGATCATAAGGTGCCCCAGGCAGCAATAGACCCTTGGAGACAAGTCGGCTGGAGGACGATGTATTGGATCGCGACGCTATTTGAGTGTTCCATCGTAACTAGGAGTCGCTCAACGTTACAATAAACTGTCAGTTATGCGTCGGATTCGAAAATCTAGACCCACAGGAGAACGACCATAAGGTGCCCGGGGCTGCAATAGACCCTTGGAGACAAGTCGGCTGGAGGACGATGTATTGAATCTCGACGCAATTTGAGTGTACCATCGTCATTAGGAGGCCCTGAAAGTTACAATTAACTATCTGTTCTGCGTTGGATTCGAAAATCTAGACTCACAGGAGAACGACCATCAGGTGCCCGAGACAGCAATATCCACTTGGATACAAATCGGCTGGAGGAAGATATATTGAATCTCGACGCAATTTGAGTGTTCCATCGTCATTAGGAGGCCCTGAACGTTACAATTAACAATCAGTTTTGCGTCGGATTAGAAAATCTACACTCACAGGAGAACGACCACATGGTGCCCGAGGCAGCAATAGACCCTTGGAGACAAGTCGGCTGGAGGCCGATGTATTGAATCTCTACGCAATTTGAATGTTCCATCGTCATTTGGAGGCCCTTAACGTTACTATTAACTATCTGTTTTGCGTCTGATTCGAAAATCTGGACCCACAGGAGAACAATCATAAGGTGCCAGAGGCTCCAATAGACCCTTGGAGACAAGTCAGCTGGAGAACGATGTATTGAATCCCGACGCAATTTGAGTGTTCCATCGTCATTAGGAGGCCCTGAAGGCTACAATTAACTATCAGTTCTGCGTCGGATTCGAAAATCTAGAATCACAGGAGACCGACGATAAGGTGCCCGAGGCAGCAATAGACCCTTGGAGACAAGTCGGCTGAAGGACGATGTATTGAATCTCGACGCAATTAGAGTGTTCCATTGTCATTAGGAGGCCCTGAACGTTACAATTGAGTATCAGTTTTGCGTGGGATTCGAAAATCTACTCACAGGAGAAGGATCATATGATGCCCGAGACAGCAAAATCCTCTTGGATACAAGTCGGCTGGAGGACGATATATTGAATCTCGACGCAATTTGAGTGTTCCATCGTCATTAGGAGGCCCTGGACGTTACAATAAACAATCAGTTTTGCGTCGGATTCGAAAATCTAGACTTACTGGAGACGGACCATAAGGTGCCCGAGGCAGCAATATCCCCTTGGAGACCATTCCGCTGGAGGATGTTGTATCGAATCGCGACGCAATTTGAGTGCTCCATCGCCATTAGGAGGCCCTGAACGTTACAATTAACTATCAGTTTTTCGTCGGGTTCGAAAATCTAGACTCACAGGAGAACGATCATAAGGTGCCCGAGGCAGCAATATACCTTTGGAGACAAGTCAGCTGAAGGACGATGTATTGAATCTCGACGCAATTTGAGTGTGCCATCGTCATTAGGAGGACCTGAACGTTACAATTAACTATTAGTTTTGCGTTGGATTCGAAAATCTAGACTCACAGGAGAACGATCATAAGGTGCCCAGGGCAGCAATAGATCCTTGGAGACAAGTCGGCTGGAGGACGATGTATTGGATCGCGACGAAATTTGTGTGTTCCATCGTAACTAGGAGGCGCTCAACGTTACAATAAACTATCAGTTATGCGTCGGATTCGAAAATCTAGACTCACAGGAGAACGGCCATAAGGTGCCCGAGGCAGCAATAGACCCTTGGAGTCCAGTCCGCTGGAGGACGATGTATTGAATCGCAACGCAATTTGAGTGCTGCATCGTCATTAGGAGGCCCTGAACGTTACAATTAACTATCAGTTTTGCGTTGGATTCGAAAATCTAGACTCACAGGAGAACGATCATAAGGTGCCCCAGGCAGCAATAGATCCTTGGAGACAAGTCGGCTGGAGGACGATGTATTGGATCGCGACGAAATTTGTGTGTTCCATCGTAACTAGGAGGCGCTCAACGTTACAATAAACTATCAGTTATGCGTCGGATTCGAAAATCTAGACTCACAGGAGAACGGCCATAAGGTGCCCGAGGCAGCAATAGACCCTTGGAGACAAGTCGGCTGGAGGACGATGTATGAATCTCGACTCAATTTGAGTGCACCATCGTCATTAGGACGCCCTGAAAGTTACAATTAACTATCTGTTCTGCGTTGGATTCGAAAATCTAGACTCACAGGAGAACGACCATAAGGTGCCGGAGGAAGCAATAGACCCTTGGAGACAAGTCGGCTGGAGAATGATGTATTGAATCTCGACGCAATTTGAGTGTTCCATCGTCATTAGGAGGCCCTGAACATTACAATTAACAACCAGTTTTGCGTCCGTAAAGAAAATCTAGACTCACAGGAGAACGACCATAAGGTGCCCGAGGCTACAATAGACCCTTGGAGGCAAGTCGGCTGAAGGACGATGTATTGAATCTCGACGAAATTTGAGTGTTCCATCGTCATTAGGAGGCGCTGAACGTTACAATTAACAATCAGTTTTGCATCGGATTAGAAAATCTAGACTCACAGGAGAACGACCACAGGGTGCCCAAGGCAAGAGACAAGTCGGCTGGAGGCCGATGTATTGAATCTCGACGCAATTTGAATGTTCCATGGTCATTAGAAGGCCCTGAACGTTACAATTAACTATGAGTTTTGCGTCGGATTCGAAAATCTAGACTCACATGAGAACGATCATAAGGTGCTCGAGGCAGCAAAAGACCCTTGAAGTCAAGTCGGCAGAAGGACGATGTATTGGATCGCGACGCAATTTGAGTGTTCCATCGTCATTAGAAGGCCCTGAGCGATACAATTAACTATCAGTTTTGCGTCGGATTCGAAAATCTAGACTTACTGGAGACGGACCATAAGGTGCCCGAGGCAGCAACATCCCCTTGGAGACCAGTCCAGTGGAGGACGATGTATTGAATCGCGACGCAATTTGAGTGTTCCATCGTCATTAGGAGGCCCTGAGCGTTACAATTAACTATCAGTTTTGCGTTGGATTCGAAAATCTAGACTCAGAGGAGAACGATCATAAGGTGCCCCAGGCAGCAATAGACCCTTGGAGACAAGTCGGCTGGAGGACGATGTATTGGATCGCGACGCAATTTGAGTGTTCCATCGTAACTAGGAGGCGCTCAACGTTACAATAAACTGTCAGTTATGCGTCGGATTCGAAAATCTAGACTCACAGGAGAACAACCATAAGGTGCCCGGGGCTGCAATAGACCCTTGGAGACAAGTCAGCTGGAGGACGATGTATTGAATCTCGACGCAATTTGAGTGTCCCATCGTCACTAGGAGGCCCTGAACATTACAATTAACAATCAGTTTTGCGTCGGATTAGAAAATCTAGACTCACAGGAGAACGACCACATGGTGCCCGAGGCAGCAATAGACCCTTGGAGACAAGTCGGCTGGAGGCCGATGTATTGAATCTCGACGCAATTTGAGTGTTCCATCGTCATTAGGAGGCCCTGAAGGCTACAAGTAACTATCAGTTCTGCGTCGGATTCGAAAATCTAGACTCACAGGAGAACGATCATAAGGTGCCCCAGGCAGCAATAGACCCTTGGGGACAAGTCGGCTGGAGGACGATGTATTGGATCGCGACTCAATTTGTGTGTTCCAACGTAACTAGGAGGCGCTCAACGTTACAATAAACTATCAGTTATGCGTCGGATTCGAAAATCTAGACTCACAGGCGAACGACCATAAGGTGCCCGAGGAAGCAATAGACCCTTGGAGACAAGTCGGCTGAAGAACGATGTATTGAATCTCGACGCAATTTGAGTGTTCCATCGTCATTACCCTGAACGTTACAATTAACAATCAGTTTTGCGGGGGATTAGAAAATCTAGACTCACAGGAGAACGATCATAAGGTGCCCGAGGCTGCAATAGACTATTGGAGCCAAGTCTGCTGGAGATCGATGTATTGAATCTCGACGCAATTTTAGTGTTCCATCGTCATTAGGAGGCCCTGAACATTACAATTAACAATCAGTTTTGCGTCGGTAAAAATAATCTAGACTCACAGGAGAACGACCATAAGGTGCCCGAGGCTGCAATAGACCCTTAGAGAAAAGTCGGCTGAAGGACGATGTAATGAATCTCGACGAAATTTGAGTATTCCATCGTCATTAGGAGGCCCTGAGCGTTACAATTAACTATCAGTTTTGCGTTGGATTCGAAAATCTAGACTCACAGGAGAACGATCATAAGGTGCCCCAGGCAGCAATAGACCCTTGGAGACAAGTCGGCTGGAGGACGATGTATTGGATCGCGACGCAATTTGAGTGTTCCATTGTAACTAGGAGGCGCTCAACGTTACAATTAAGTATCAGTTTTGCGTGGGATTCGACAATCTACTCACAGGAGAAGGATCATATGATGCCCGATACAGCAAAATTCTCTTGGATACAAGTCGGCTGGAGGACGATATATTGAATCTCGACGCAATTTGAGTGTTCCATCGTCATTAGGAGGCCCTGGACATTACAATTAACAACAGTTTTGCGTCGGTAAAAATAATCTAGACTCACAGGAGAACGACCATAAGGTGCCCGAGGCTGCAATAGACCCTTAGAGAAAAGTCGGCTGAAGGACGATGTAATGAATCTCGACGAAATTTGAGTGTTCCATCGTCATTAGGAGGCGCTGAACGTTACAATTAACAATCAGTTTTGCGTCGGATTAGAAAATCTAGACTCACAGGAGAACGACCACATGGTGCCGGAGGCAAGAAACAAGTCGGCTGGAGGCCGATGTATTGAATCTCGACGCAATTTGAATGCTCCATGGTCATTAGGTGGCCCTGAACGATACTATTAACTAACATTTTTGCGTCGGGTTCGAAAATCTAGAATCACAGGAGAACGATCATAAAGTGCCCGAGGCAGCAATAGACCCTTGGAGACAAGTCGGCTGAAGGACGATGTATTGGATCTCGTTGCACTTTGAGTGTGCCATCGTCATTAGGAGGACCTGAACGTTACAATTAACTATCAGTTTTGCGTCGGATTCGAATATCTAGTCTTACTGGAGGCGGACCATAAGGTGCCCGAGGCAGAAATATCCCCTTGGAGTCCAGTCCGCTGGAGGACGATGTATTGAATCGCAACGCAATTTGAGTGCTCCAACGTCATTAGGAGGCCCTGAACATTACAATTAACAATCAGTTTTGCGTCGGGTTCGAAAATCTAGACTCACAGGAGAACGATCATAAGGTGCCCGAGGCTGCAATAGACCCTTGGAGACAAGTCGGCTGGGAACGATGTATTGAATCTCGACGCAATCTGAGTGTTCCAGCGTCATTAGGAGGCCCTGAAGGCTACAATTAACTATCAGTTCTGCGTCGGATTCGAAAATCTAGACTCACAGGAGACCTACGATAAGGTGCCCGAAACAGCAACAGACCCTTGGAGACAAGTCGGCTGGAGGCCGATGTATTGAATCTCGACGCAATTTGAATGCTCCATGGTCATTAGGTGGCCCTGAACGATACTATTAACTAACATTTTTCCGTCGGGTTCGAAAATCAAGACTCACTGGAGAACGATCACAAAGTGCCCGAGGCAGCAATAGACCCTTGGTGACAAGTCGGCTGGAGGACGATGTATTGGTTCGCGACGCAATTTGATTGTTCCATCGTAACTAGGAGGCCCTGAACGTTACAATTAACTATCAGTTTTGCGTTGGATTCGAAATTCTACACTCACAGGAGAACGATCATAAGGTGCGCCAGGCAGCAATAGACCCTTGGAGACAAGTCGGCTGGAGGACGATGTATTGGATCGCGACGCAATTTGAGTGTTCCATCGTAACTAGGAGGCGCTCAACGTTACAATAAACTATCAGTTATGCGTCGGATTCGAAAATCTAGGCTCACAGGAGACGGACCATAAGGTGCCCGAGGCAGCAACATCCCCTTGGAGACCAGTCCGGTGGAGGGCGATGTATTGAATCGCGACGCAATTTGAGTGCTCCATCGTCATTAGGAGGCCCTGAACGGTACAATTAACTATCAGTTTTGCGTCGGATTCGAAAATCTAGACTCACAGGAGAACGACCATAAGGTGCCCGAGGCTGAAATAGACCCTTGGACACAAGTCGGCTGAAGGACGATGTATTGAATCTCGACGAAATTTTAGTGTTCCATCGTCATTAGGAGGCCCTGAACGTTACAATTAACAATCAGTTTTGCGTCGGATTAGAAAATCTTGACTCACAGGAGAACGACCATATGGTGCCCGAGGCAGCAATAGACCCTTGGAGAGAAGTCGGCTGGAGGCCGATGTATTGAATATCGACGCAATTTGAATGTTTCATGGTCGTTAGGTGGCCCTGAACGTTACTATTAACTATCAGTTTTGCGTCGGGTTCGAAAATCTAGACTCACAGGAGAACGATCATAAGGAGCCCGAGGCAGCAATAGACCCTTGGAGATAAGTCGGCTGAAGGACGATGTATTGGATCTCTACCCAATTTGAGTGTTCATCGTCATTAGGAGGCCCTGAACGTTACAATTAACTATCAGTTTTGCGTCGGATTCGAAAATCTAGACTCACAGGAGAACGACCATATGGTGCCCGAGGCAGCAATAGACCCTTGGAGACTAGTCGGCTGCAGGCCGATGTATTGAATCTCGACGCAATTTGAATGTTCCATCGTCATTTGGTGGCCCTGAACGTTACAATGAACTATCAGTTTTGCGTGGGATTCGAAAATCTACTCACAGGAGAAGGATCATATGGTGCCCGAGACAGGTATATCCCCTTGGATACAAGTCGACTGGAGGACGATATAATGAATCTCGACGCAACTTGAGTGTTCCATCGTCATTAGGAGGCCCTGAAGGCTACAATTAACTAACAGTTCTGCGTCGGATTCGAAAATCTAGACTCACAGGAGACCTACGATGAGGTGCCCGAGACAGCAATAGACCCTTTGAGACAAGTCGGCTGGAGGCCGATGTATTGAAACTCGACGCAATTTGAATGTTCCATGGTCATTAGGTGGCCCTGAACGTTACAATTAACTATCAGTTATCCGTCGGGATCGAAAATCTAGACTCACAGGAGAACGATCATAAGGTGCCCGAGGCAGCAATATACCCTTGGAGACAAGTCGGCTGAAGGACGATGTATTGAATCTCGACGCAATTTGAGTGTTCCATCGTTATTAGGAGTACCTGAATGTTACAATTAACTATCAGTTTTGCGTCGGATTCGAAAATCTAGATTTACTAGAGACGGACAATAAGGTGACCGAGGCAGCAATATCCCCTTGGAGACCAGTCCGCTGGAGGACGATCTATTGAATCCCGACGCAATTTGAGTGCTCCATCGTCATTAGGAGGCCCTGAACGTTACAATTAACTATCAGTTTGTCGTCGGATTCGAAAATCTAGACTCACAGGAGACCGACGAAAAGGTGCCCGAGGCAGCAATAGACCCTTGGAGACAAGTCGGCTGGAGGACGATGTATTGGATCGCGACGCAATTTGAGTGTTCCATCGTAACTAGGAGGCGCTCAACGTTACAATAAACTATCAGTTATGCGTCGGATTCGAAAATCTAGACTCACAGGAGACCGACGATAAGGTGCCCGAGGCAGCAATAGACCCTTGGAGACAAGTCGGCTGAAGAACGATATAATGAATCTCGACGCAATTTGAGTGTTCCATCGTCATTGGGAGGCCCAGAACGTTACAATTAACTATCAGTTTTTCGTGGGATTCGAAAATCTACTCACAGGAGAAGGATCATATGATGCCCGAGACAGCAATATCCCATTGGATACAAGTCGGCTGGAGGACGATGTATTGAATCTCGACGCAATTTGAGTGTTCCATCGTCATTAGGAGGCCCTGAACTTTACAATTAACTATCAGTTTTGCGTTGGATTCGAAAATCTAGACTCACAGGAGAACGATCATAAGGTGCCCGAGGCTGCAATAGACACTTGGAGACAAGTCGGCTGGAGAACGATGTATTGATTCTCGACGCAATTTGAGTGTTCCATCGTCATTAGGAGGCCCTGAAGGCTACAATTAACTATCAGTTAGCGTCGGATTCGAAAATCTAGACTCACAGGAGACCGACGATGAGGAGCCCGAGGCAGCAATAGACCCTTGGAGACAAGTCGGCTGAAGGACGATGTATTGAATCTCCACGCAAATAGAGTGTTCCATCGTCATTAGGAGGCCCTGAACGTTACAATTAACTATCAGTTTTGCGTCGGGTTCGAAAATCTAGATTCACACGAGAACGATCATAAGGTGCCCGAGGCAGCAATAGACCCTTGGAGACAAGTCGGCTGAAGGACGATGTATTGGATCTCGTCGCAATTTGAGTGTACCATCGTCATTAGGCGGACCTGAACGTTACAATTAACTATCAGTTTTGCGTTGGATTCGAAAATCTAGACTCACAGGAGATGGACCATAAGGTGCCCGAGGCAGCAATATCCCCTTGGAGTCCAGTGCGCTGGAGGACGATGTATTAATCGCAACGCAATTTGAGTGCTGCATCGTCATTAGGAGGCCCTGAACGTTACAATTAACTATCAGTTTTGCGTTGGATTCGAATATCTAGACTCACAGGAGAACGATCATAAGGTGCCCCAGGCAGCAATTGACCCTTGGAGACAAGTCGGCTGGAGGACGATGTATTGGATCGCGACGCAATTTGAGTGTTCCATCGTAACTAGGAGGCGCTCAACGTTACAATAAACTATCAGTTATGCGTCGGATTCGAAAATCTAGACTCACAGGAGATGGACCATAAGGTGCCCGAGGCAGCAACATCCCCTTGGAGACCAGTCCGGTGGAGGACGATGTATTGAATCGCGACGCAATTTGAGTGCTCCATTGTCATTAGGAGGCCCTCAACGATACAATTAACTATCAGTTTTGCGTCGGATTCGAAAATCTAGACTCACAGGAGAACGACCATAAGATGACCGAGGCTGCAATAGACCCTTGGACACAAGTCGGCTGGAGGCCGATGTATTGAATCTCGACGCAATTTGAATGTTCCATGGTCATTAGGTGGCCCTGAACGTTACTATTAACTATCAGTTTTGCGTCGGGTTCGAAAATCTAGACTCACAGGAGAAAGATCATAAGGTGCCCGAGGCAGCAATAGACCCTTGGAGACAAGTCGGCTGAAGGACGATGTATTTGATCTCGTCGCAATTTGAGTGTTCATCGTCATTAGGAGGCCCTGAACGTTACAATCAACAATCAGTTTTGCGACGGATTCGAAAATCTAGACTTACTGGAGACGGGCCATAAGTAGCCCGAGGCAGCAATACTCCCTTGGAGACCAGTCCGCTGGAGGGCGATGTATTGAATCGCGACCAATTTGAGTGCTAAATCGTCATTAGGAGGCACTGAACGTTACAATTAACTATCAGTTTTGCATCGGATTCGAAAATCTAGACTCACAGGAGAACGACCATATGGTGCCCGAGGCAGCAATAGACCCTAGGAGACTAGTCGGCTGCAGGCCGATGTATTGAATCTCGACGCAATTTGAATGTTCCATCGTCATTAGGGGGCCCTGAACGTTACAATGAACTATCAGTGTTGCGTGGGATTCGAAAATCTACTCACAGGAGAAGGATCATATGATGCCGGAGGCAGCAATATCCCCTTGGATACAAATCGACTGGAGTACGATATATTGAATCTCAACGCAATTTGAGTGTTCCATCGTCATTAGGAGGCCCTGAACGTTACAATTAACAATCAGTTTTGCGTCGGATTAGAAAATATAGTCTCACAGGAGAACGATCATAAGGTGCCCGAGGCAGCAATAGACCCTTGGACACAAGTCGGCTGAAGGACGATGTATTGAATCTCGACGAAATTTTAGTGTTCCATCGTCATTAGGAGGCCCTGAACGTTACAATTAACTATCAGTTTTGCGTCGGATTAGAAAATCTAGACTCACAGGAGAACGACCACATGGTGGCCGAGGCAGCAATAGACCCTTGGAGACAAGTCGGCCGGAGGCCGATGTATTGAATATCGACGCAATTTGAATGTTTCATGGTCATTAGGTGGCCCTGAACGTTACTATTAACTATCAGTTTTGCGTCGGGTTCGAAAATCTAGACTCACAGGAGAACGATCATAAGGTGCCCGAGGCAGCAATAGACCCTTGGAGACAAGTCGGCTGAAGGACGATGTATTGGATCTCGTCGCAATTTGAGTGTTCAACGTCATTAGGAGGTCCTGAACGTGACAATTAACTATCAGTTTTGCGTCGGATTCGAAAATCTAGACTTACTGGAGACGGACCATAAGGTGCCCGAGGCAGCAATACTCCCTTGGAGACCAGTTCGCTGGAGGACGATGTATTGAATCGCGATGCAATTTGAGTGCAAAATCGTCATTAGGAGGCCCGTAACGTTACAATTAACTATCAGTTTTGCGGCGGATTAGAAAATCGAGACTCACAGGAGAACGAACATAAGGTGCCGGAGGCTGCAATAGACTCTTGGAGACAAGTCGGCTGGATCCGATGTATTGAATCTCGACGCATTTTGAATGTTCCATGGTCATTAGGTGGCCCTGAACGTTACAATTAACTATCAGTTTTGCGTCGGGTTCGAAAATCTAGACTCACAGGAGAACGTTCATAAGGTGCCCGAGGCAGCAATAGACCCTTGGAGACAAGTCTGCTGGAGGACGATGTATTGAATCTCGACGCAATTTGAGTGTTCCAGCGTCATTAGGAGGCCCTGAAGGCTACAATTAACTATCAGTTCTGCGTCGGATTCGAAAATCTAGACTCACAGGAGACCTACGATAAGGTGCCCGAAACAGCAACAGACCCTTGGAGACAAGTCGGCTGGAGGCCGATGTATTGAAACTCGACGCAATTTGAATGCTCCATGGTCATTAGGTGGCCCTGAACGTTACAATTAACTATAAGTTTTCCGTCGGGTTCGAAAATCAAGACTCACTGGAGAACGATCATAAAGTGCCCGAGGCAGCAATAGACCCTTGGAGACAAGTCGGCTGGAGGACGAAGTATTGGTTCGCGACGCAATTTGATTGTTCCATCGTAACTAGGAGGCGCTCAACGTTACAATTAACTATCAGTTTTGCGTCGGGTTCGAAAATCTAGACTTACTGGAGACGGACCATAAGGTGCCCGAGGCAGCTATATTCCCTTGGCGACCAGTCCGCTGGAGGACGATGTATTGAATCGCGACGCAATTTGAGTGTTCCATCGTAACTAGGAGGCCCTGAACGTTACAATTAACTATCAGTTTTGCGTCGGGTTCAAAAATCTAGACTCACAGGAGAACGATCATAAGGTGCCAGTGGCAGCAATAGACCCTTGGAGACAAGTCGGCTGAAGGACGATGTATTAGATCTCGTCGCAATTTGAGTGTTCATCGTCATTAGGAGGCCCTGAACGTTACAATTAACTATCAGTTTTGCGTCGGATTCGAAAATCTAGACTTACTGGAGACGGACCATAAGGTGCCCGAGGCAGCAATACTCCCTTGGAGACCAGTCCGCTGGAGGACGATGTATTGAATCGCGACGCAATTTGAGTGCTAAATCGTCATTAGGAGGCCCTGAACGTTACAATTAACTATCAGTTTTGTGTCGGATTCGAAAATCTAGACTCACAGGAGAACGACCATATGGTGCCCGAGGCAGCAATAGACCCTTGGAGACTAGTCGGCTGGAGGCCGATGTATTGAATATCGACGCAATTTGAATGTTTCATGGCCATTAGGTGGCACTGAACGTTACAATTTACTATCAGTTTTGCGTCGGGTTCGAAAATCTAGACTCACAGTAGAACGACCATAAGGTGACCGAGGCTGCAATAGACCCTTGGACACAAGTCGGCTGGAGGCCGATGTATTGAATCTCGACGCATTTTGAATGTTCCATGGTCATTAGGTGGCCCTGAACGTTACTATTAACTACCAGTTTTGCGTCGGGTTCGAAAATTAAGACTCACTGGAGAACGATCATAAAGTGCCCGAGGCAGCAATAGACCCTTGGAGACAAGTCGGCTGGAGGACGATGTATTGGTTCGCGACGCAATTTGAGTGTTCCATGGTCATTAGGTGGCCCTGAACGTTACTATTAACTAGCAGTTTTGCGTGGGATTCGAAAATCTACTCACAGGAGAAGGATCATATGATGCCCGAGACAGCAACATCCCCTTGGATACAAGTCGACTGGAGGACGATGTATTGAAACTCGACGCAATTTGAATGTTCCATGGTCATTAGGTGGCCCTGGACGTTACAATTAACTATCAGTATTCCGTCGGGTTCGAAAATTAAGACTCACTGGAGAACGATCATAAAGTGCCCGAGGCAGCAATAGACCCTTGGAGACAAGTCGGCTGGAGGACGATGTATTGGTTCGCGACGCAATTTGAGTGTTCCATCATAACTAGGAGGCGCTCAACGTTACAATTAACTATCAGTTTTGCGTCGGATTCGAAAATCTAGACTTACTGGAGACGGACCATAAGGTGCCCGAGGCAGCTATATTCCCTTGGCGACCAGTCCGCTGGAGGACGATGTATTGGATCGCGACGCAATTTGAGTGTTCCATCGTAACTAGGAGGCCCTGAACGTTACAATTAACAATCAGTTTTGCGTCGGATTAGAAAATCTTTTTACGAACGATGAAACACAGAAATTGCATCGGAATTAAATACAAAAGGCACAATGCCGACTTAAGTACAAGAAGACAGACTCTTCTTACTGACTATGATTTGAACCACTCCAGTGATACTAGTTGTAGATTCCGATGCTTCACTTCATGTTTACTGTATCCCTTGGACCTTCTTATTGACGATGAAATACAGAAATTGCATCGGAATTAAATACAAAAGGCACAATGCCGGCTCAAGTACAAGAAGACTGACTCTTCTTACTGTCTATGTTTTGAACCATTCCTGTGACACTAGTTATAGATTCCGATGCTTCACTTCAGGTTTACTGTATCCGTTGGACCTTCTTATTGACGATGAAATACAGAAATTGCATCGGAATTAAATACAAAAGGCACAATGCCGACTTAAGTAGAAGATGACCGACCCTTCTTACTGTCTATGTTCTGAACCATTCCTGTGACACTAGTTATAGGTTCCGATGCTTCACCTCAGGTTCACTGTATCCCTCTGACCTTCTTATTGACGATGAAACACAGAAATTGCATCGGAATTAAATAGAGAAGGCACAATGCCGTCTTAAGTACAAGAAGACTGACTCTTCTTACTGACCATGTGTTGAACCATTCCTGTGACACTATTTGGAGATTCCGATGCTTCTCTTCAGGTATACTGTATCCCTCCGACCTTCTTATTGTTGATTAAACACAGCAATTTCATTGGAATTAAATTGAAAAGGGCACAATGCCGACTTAAGTACAAGAAGACTGACTCTTCTTACTGTCTATGTTTTGAACCATTCCGGTGACACTAGTTATAGATTCCGATGCTTCACTTCAGGTTTACTGTATCCCTCTGACCTTCTTATTGTCGATGAAACACAGAAATTGCATCGCAAATAAATACAAAAAGCACAATACGGACTGAAGTACATGTAGACTGAATCTTCCTACTGTCTAAGTTATGAACCATTCCCGTGACACTAGTTATAGATTACGATGCTTCATATCAGGTTTACGGTATCCCTTGGACCTTCTTAATGACGATGAAACACAGATAGTGCATCGGAATTAAGTACATAAGGCACAATGCCAACTTAAGTACAAGAAGACTGACTCTTCCTATTGTCTATGTTTTGAACCACTCCTGTGTAACTAGTTATAGATTCCGATGCTTCACTTCAGGTTTACTGTATCCCTCTGACCTTCTTTTTGACGATGAAACACAGAAATTGCATCGGAATTAAATAGAAAAGGCACAATGCCGACTTAAGTACAGGAAGACTGACTCTTCTTACTGACTATACCTTGATCCATTCCTGTGACACTAGTTATAGATTCCGATGCTTCACTTCAGGTTTACTGTATCCCTTGGACCTTCTTATTGACGATGAAACACAGCAATTGCATCGGAATTATAGACAAAAGGCACAATGCCGACTTAAGTGTAAGATGGCTGACTCTTCTTACTGTCTATGATTTGAACCATTCCTGTTACACTAGTTATAGATTCCGATGCTTCACTCCAGGTTTACTCAATTCCTTGGACCTTCTTATTAACGATGATACACATAAATTGCATCGGAATTAAATACAAAAGGCACCATGCCGACTTAAGTACAAGAAGACTGACTCCTCCTACTGTCTATGTTTGGAACCATTCCTGTGATACTAGTTATAGATTCTGATGCTTCACTTCAGGTTTACTGAATCCCTTGGACCTTCTTATTGACGATGAAACACAAAAATTGCATCGGAATTAAATACAAAAGGCACAATGCCGACTTAAGTACAAGAAGACTGACTCTTCTTACTGTCTATGTTTCGAACCATTCCTGTGACGCTAGTTACAGGTTCCGATGCTTCACTTCAGGTTTACTGTATCCCTTGGACATTCTTATTGGCGATGAAACACAGAAATTGCATCGCAATTAAATAGAAAAAGCACAATGCCGACATAAGTACAAGAAGACTCATTGTCCTTACTGACTATGTTATCAACCATTCCTGTGATTCTAGTTATAGATTCCGACGCTTCACGTCAGGTTTACTGTATCCCTTTGGCCTTCTTATTGACGATGAAACACAGAAATAGCATCGGAATGAAATACAAAAGGCCCAATACCGACTTAAGTACAAGAAGACTGACTCGTCTTACTGACTATGATTTGAACCATTCCTGTGACACCAGTTAGAGATTCCGATGCTTCATTTCAGGTTTATTGTATCCCTCTGACCTTCGTATTTACGATGAAACACAGTAATTGCATCGGACTTAATTTGAAAAGGGCACAATGCCGACTTAAGTACAAGAAGACTGACTCTTCTTACTGTCTATGTTTTGAACCATTCCTGTGACACTAGTTATAGATTCCGATGCTTCACTTCAGGTTTACTGTATCCCTTGGACCTTCTTATTGACGATGAAATACAGAAATTGCATCGGAATTAAATACAAAAGGCACAATGCCGACTTAAGTAGAAGATGACCGACCCTTCTGACTGTCTATGTTCTGAACCATTCATGTGACAAAAGTTCTAGATTCCGATGCTTCACTTCAGGTTTACTGTATCCCTCTGACCATCCTATTGACGATGAAACACAGAAATTGAATCGGAATTAAATACGAAAGGCACAATGCCGACTTAAGTACAAGAAGACTGACTCTTCTTACTGTCTATGATTTGAACCATTCCTGTTACACTAGTTATAGATTCCGATGATT
Organism: Schistocerca serialis cubense; assembly: GCF_023864345.2. NCBI lineage: Eukaryota > Metazoa > Arthropoda > Insecta > Orthoptera > Acrididae > Schistocerca > Schistocerca serialis. The sequence goes on from NC_064644.1 coordinate 642,198,514, forward strand.
CACTCCAGGTTTACTCAATTCCTTGGACCTTCTTATTAACGATGATACACATAAATTGCATCGGAATTAAATACAAAAGGCACCATGCCGACTTAAGTACAAGAAGACTGACTCCTCCTACGGTCTATGTTTGGAACCATTCCTGTGATACTAGTTATAGATTCTGATGCTTCACTTCAGGTTTACTGAATCCCTTGGACCTTCTTATTGACGATGAAACACAGAAGTTGCATCGGAATTAAATACAAAAGGCACAATGCCGACTTAAGTACAAGAAGACTGACTCTTCTTACCGACTATGCTTTGAACCATTCCTGTGACACTAGTTATAGATTCCGATGCTTCACTTCAGGTTTACTGTATCCCTCTGACCTTCTTATTGTCGATGAAACACAGAAATTGCATCGCAAATAAATACAAAAAGCACAATACGGACTGAAGTACATGTAGACTGAATCTTCCTACTGTCTAAGTTATGAACCATTCCCGTGACACTAGTTATAGATTACGATGCTTCATATCAGGTTTACGGTATCCCTTGGACTTTCTTAATGACGATGAAACACAGATAGTGCATCGGAATTAAGTACATAAGGCACAATGCCAACTTAAGTACAAGAAGACTGACTCTTCCTATTGTCTATGTTTTGAACCACTCCTGTGTAACTAGTTATAGATTCCGATGCTTCACTTCAGGTTTACTGTATCCCTCTGACCTTCTTTTTGACGATGAAACACAGAAATTGCATCGGAATTAAATAGAAAAGGCACAATGCCGACTTAAGTACAGGAAGACTGACTCTTCTTACTGACTATATCTTGATCCATTCCTGTGACACTAGTTATAGATTCCGATGCTTCACTTCAGGTTTACTGTATCCCTTGGACCTTCTTATTGACGATGAAACACAGCAATTGCATCGGAATTAAATACAAAAGGGACAATGCCTACTTAAGTACAAGAAGACTGACTCTTCTTACTGACTATGTTTTGAACCATTCCTGTGACACTAGTTGTATATTTCCATGCTTCACTTCAGGTTTACTGCATCCCTAGGACCTTCTTATTGATGATGAAACACAGAAATTGCATCGGAACTAAATACAAAAGGCAATGCCGACTTATGTATAAGATGACTGACTCTTCCTACTGTCTATGTTTTGAACCATTCCTGTGACATTATTTATGTATTCCAATGCTTCACTTCAGGTTTACTGTATCCCTCTGACCTTCTTATTGACGATGAAACACAGAAATATCATCGGAAATAAATACAAAAGGCACAATACGGACTGAAGTACATGTAGACTGAATCTTCCTACTGTCTAAGTTAAGAACCATTCCCATGACACTAGTTATAGATTCCGATGCTTCATATCAGGTTTACTGTATCCCTTGGACCTTCTTAATGACTATGAAACACAGATAGTGCATCGGAATTAAATACAAAAGGCCCAATGCCAACATAAGTACAAGAAGACTGACTCTTCCTATTGTGTATGTTTTGAACCATTCCTGTGACACTAGTTATGGATTCCGATGCTTCACTTCAGGGTTACTGTATCCCTCTGACCTTGTTTTTGACGATGAAACACAGAATTGGCATCGGAATTAAATAGAAAAGGCACAATGCCAACTTAAGTACATGAAGACTGACTCTTCTTAATGACTATGTTTTTAACCACTCCTGTGACACTAGTTGTAGATTCGGATGCTTCACGTCAGGTTTACTGTATCCCTTGGACCTTCTTACTGACGATGAAACACAGAAATTGCATCGGAATTATAGACAAAAGGCACAATGCCGACTTAAGTGTAAGATGGCTGACTCTTCTTACTGTCTATGATTTGAACCATTCCTGTTACACTAGTTATAGATTCCGATGCTTCACTCCAGGTTTACTCAATTCCTTGGACCTTCTTATTAACGATGATACACATAAATTGCATCGGAATTAAATACAAAAGGCACCATGCCGACTTAAGTACAAGAAGACTGACTCCTCCTACTGTCTATGTTTGGAACCATTCCTGTGATACTAGTTATAGATTCTGATGCTTCACTTCAGGTTTACTGAATCCCTTGGACCTTCTTATTGACGATGAAACACAAAAATTGCATCGGAATTAAATACAAAAGGCACAATGCCGACTTAAGTACAAGAAGACTGACTCTTCTTACTGTCTATGTTTCGAACCATTCCTGTGACGCTAGTTACAGGTTCCGATGCTTCACTTCAGGTTTACTGTATCCCTTGGACATTCTTATTGGCGATGAAACACAGAAATTGCATCGCAATTAAATAGAAAAAGCACAATGCCGACATAAGTACAAGAAGACTCATTGTCCTTACTGACTATGTTATCAACCATTCCTGTGATTCTAGTTATAGATTCCGACGCTTCACGTCAGGTTTACTGTATCCCTTTGGCCTTCTTATTGACGATGAAACACAGAAATAGCATCGGAATGAAATACAAAAGGCCCAATACCGACTTAAGTACAAGAAGACTGACTCGTCTTACTGACTATGATTTGAACCATTCCTGTGACACCAGTTAGAGATTCCGATGCTTCATTTCAGGTTTATTGTATCCCTCTGACCTTCGTATTTACGATGAAACACAGTAATTGCATCGGACTTAATTTGAAAAGGGCACAATGCCGACTTAAGTACAAGAAGACTGACTCTTCTTACTGTCTATGTTTTGAACCATTCCTGTGACACTAGTTATAGATTCCGATGCTTCACTTCAGGTTTACTGTATCCCTTGGACCTTCTTATTGACGATGAAATACAGAAATTGCATCGGAATTAAATACAAAAGGCACAATGCCGACTTAAGTAGAAGATGACCGACCCTTCTGACTGTCTATGTTCTGAACCATTCATGTGACAAAAGTTCTAGATTCCGATGCTTCACTTCAGGTTTACTGTATCCCTCTGACCATCCTATTGACGATGAAACACAGAAATTGAATCGGAATTAAATACGAAAGGCACAATGCCGACTTAAGTACAAGAAGACTGACTCTTCTTACTGTCTATGATTTGAACCATTCCTGTTACACTAGTTATAGATTCCGATGATTCACTCCAGGTTTACTCAATTCCTTGGACCTTCTTATTAACGATGATACACATAAATTGCATCGGAATTAAATACAAAAGGCACCATGCCGACTTAAGTACAAGAAGACTGACTCCTCCTACGGTCTATGTTTGGAACCATTCCTGTGATACTAGTTATAGATTCTGATGCTTCACTTCAGGTTTACTGAATCCCTTGGACCTTCTTATTGACGATGAAACACAGAAGTTGCATCGGAATTAAATACAAAAGGCACAATGCCGACTTAAGTACAAGAAGACTGACTCTTCTTACCGACTATGCTTTGAACCATTCCTGTGACACTAGTTATAGATTCCGATGCTTCACTTCAGGTTTACTGTATCCCTCTGACCTTCTTATTGTCGATGAAACACAGAAATTGCATCGCAAATAAATACAAAAAGCACAATACGGACTGAAGTACATGTAGACTGAATCTTCCTACTGTCTAAGTTATGAACCATTCCCGTGACACTAGTTATAGATTACGATGCTTCATATCAGGTTTACGGTATCCCTTGGACTTTCTTAATGACGATGAAACACAGATAGTGCATCGGAATTAAGTACATAAGGCACAATGCCAACTTAAGTACAAGAAGACTGACTCTTCCTATTGTCTATGTTTTGAACCACTCCTGTGTAACTAGTTATAGATTCCGATGCTTCACTTCAGGTTTACTGTATCCCTCTGACCTTCTTTTTGACGATGAAACACAGAAATTGCATCGGAATTAAATAGAAAAGGCACAATGCCGACTTAAGTACAGGAAGACTGACTCTTCTTACTGACTATATCTTGATCCATTCCTGTGACACTAGTTATAGATTCCGATGCTTCACTTCAGGTTTACTGTATCCCTTGGACCTTCTTATTGACGATGAAACACAGCAATTGCATCGGAATTAAATACAAAAGGGACAATGCCTACTTAAGTACAAGAAGACTGACTCTTCTTACTGACTATGTTTTGAACCATTCCTGTGACACTAGTTGTATATTTCCATGCTTCACTTCAGGTTTACTGCATCCCTAGGACCTTCTTATTGATGATGAAACACAGAAATTGCATCGGAACTAAATACAAAAGGCAATGCCGACTTATGTATAAGATGACTGACTCTTCCTACTGTCTATGTTTTGAACCATTCCTGTGACATTATTTATGTATTCCAATGCTTCACTTCAGGTTTACTGTATCCTTTGGACCTTCTTATTGGAGACGAAACACAGAAATTGCATCGGAATTAATTAGAAAAGGCACAATGGCGACTTAAGTACAAGAAGACTGACTCTTCTTACTGACTATGATTTGAACCACTCCAGTGATACTAGTTGTAGATTCCGATGCTTCACTTCATGTTTACTGTATCCCTCTGACCTTCTTATTAACGATGAAACACCGATATTGCATCGGAATTAAATAGAAAAGGCACAATGCCGACTTAAGTACAAGAAGACCGACTTTTCCAACTGTCTACGTTTTGAACCATTCCTGTGACACTAGTCATAGATTCCGATGCTTCACCTCAGGTTCACTGTATCCCTCTGACCTTCTTATTGACGATGAAACACAGAAATTGCATTGGAATTAAATTGAAAAGGGCACAATGCCGACTTAAGTACAAGAAGACTGACTCTTCTTACTGTCTATGTTTTGAACCATTCCGGTGACACTAGTTATAGATTCCGATGCTCCACTTCAGGTTTACTGTATCTCTTGGACCTTCTTATTGACGATGAAACACAGAAGTTGCATCGGAATTAAATACTAAAGGCACAATGCCGACTTAAGTACAAGAAGACTGACTCTTCTTACCGACTATGCTTTGAACCATTCCTGTGACACTAGTTATAGATTCCGATGCTTCACCTCAGGTTTACTATATCCCTCTGACCTTCTTATTGACGATGAAACACAGAAATTGCATCGGAAATAAATACAAAAAGCACAATACGGACTGAAGTACATGTAGACTGAATCTTCCTACTGTCTAAGTTATGAACCATTCCCGTGACACTAGTTATAGATTCCGATGCTTCATATCAGGTTTACGGTATCCCTTGGACCTTCTTAATGACGATGAAACACAGATAGTGCATCGGAATTAAGTACATAAGGCACAATGCCAACTTAAGTACAAGAAGACTGACTCTTCCAATTGTCTATGTTTTGAACCACTCCTGTGTAACTAGTTATAGATTCCGATGCTTCACTTCAGGTTTACTGTATCCCTCTGACCTTCTTTTTGACGATGAAACACAGAAATTGCATCGGAATTAAATAGAAAAGGCACAATGCCGACTTAAGTACAAGAAGACTGACTCCTCCTACGGTCTATGTTTGGAACCATTCCTGTGATACTAGTTATAGATTCTGATGCTTCACTTCAGGTTTACTGAATCCCTTGGACCTTCTTATTGACGATGAAACACAGAAGTTGCATCGGAATTAAATACAAAAGGCACAATGCCGACTTAAGTACAAGAAGACTGACTCTTCTTACCGACTATGCTTTGAACCATTCCTGTGACACTAGTTATAGATTCCGATGCTTCACTTCAGGTTTACTGTATCCCTCTGACCTTCTTATTGTCGATGAAACACAGAAATTGCATCGCAAATAAATACAAAAAGCACAATACGGAGTGAAGTACATGTAGACTGAATCTTCCTACTGTCTAAGTTATGAACCATTCCCGTGACACTAGTTATAGATTACGATGCTTCATATCAGGTTTACGGTATCCCTTGGACTTTCTTAATGACGATGAAACACAGATAGTGCATCGGAATTAAGTACATAAGGCACAATGCCAACTTAAGTACAAGAAGACTGACTCTTCCTATTGTCTATGTTTTGAACCACTCCTGTGTAACTAGTTATAGATTCCGATGCTTCACTTCAGGTTTACTGTATCCCTCTGACCTTCTTTTAGACGATGAAACACAGAAATTGCATCGGAATTAAATAGAAAAGGCACAATGCCGACTTAAGTACAGGAAGACTGACTCTTCTTACTGACTATATCTTGATCCATTCCTGTGACACTAGTTATAGATTCCGATGCTTCACTTCAGGTTTACTGTATCCCTTGGACCTTCTTATTGACGATGAAACACAGCAATTGCATCGGAATTAAATACAAAAGGGACAATGCCTACTTAAGTACAAGAAGACTGACTCTTCTTACTGACTATGTTTTGAACCATTCCTGTGACACTAGTTGTATATTTCCATGCTTCACTTCAGGTTTACTGCATCCCTAGGACCTTCTTATTGATGATGAAACACAGAAATTGCATCGGAACTAAATACAAAAGGCAATGCCGACTTATGTATAAGATGACTGACTCTTCCTACTGTCTATGTTTTGAACCATTCCTGTGACATTATTTATGTATTCCAATGCTTCACTTCAGGTTTACTGTATCCTTTGGACCTTCTTATTGGCGACGAAACACAGAAATTGCATCGGAATTAATTAGAAAAGGCACAATGGCGACTTAAGTACAAGAAGACTGACTCTTCTTACTGACTATGATTTGAACCACTCCAGTGATACTAGTTGTAGATTCCGATGCTTCACTTCATGTTTACTGTATCCCTCTGACCTTCTTATTAACGATGAAACACCGATATTGCATCGGAATTAAATAGAAAAGGCACAATGCCGACTTAAGTACAAGAAGACCGACTTTTCCAACTGTCTACGTTTTGAACCATTCCTGTGACACTAGTCATAGATTCCGATGCTTCACCTCAGGTTCACTGTATCCCTCTGACCTTCTTATTGACGATGAAACACAGAAATTGCATTGGAATTAAATTGAAAAGGGCACAATGCCGACTTAAGTACAAGAAGACTGACTCTTCTTACTGTCTATGTTTTGAACCATTCCGGTGACACTAGTTATAGATTCCGATGCTCCACTTCAGGTTTACTGTATCTCTTGGACCTTCTTATTGACGATGAAACACAGAAGTTGCATCGGAATTAAATACTAAAGGCACAATGCCGACTTAAGTACAAGAAGACTGACTCTTCTTACCGACTATGCTTTGAACCATTCCTGTGACACTAGTTATAGATTCCGATGCTTCACTTCAGGTTTACTGTATCCCTCTGACCTTCTTATTGACGATGAAACACAGAAATTGCATCGGAAATAAATACAAAAAGCACAATACGGACTGAAGTACATGTAGACTGAATCTTCCTACTGTCTAAGTTATGAACCATTCCCGTGACACTAGTTATAGATTCCGATGCTTCATATCAGGTTTACGGTATCCCTTGGACCTTCTTAATGACGATGAAACACAGATAGTGCATCGGAATTAAGTACATAAGGCACAATGCCAACTTAAGTACAAGAAGACTGACTCTTCCAATTGTCTATGTTTTGAACCACTCCTGTGTAACTAGTTATAGATTCCGATGCTTCACTTCAGGTTTACTGTATCCCTCTGACCTTCTTTTTGACGATGAAACACAGAAATTGCATCGGAATTAAATAGAAAAGGCACAATGCCGACTTAAGTACAGGAAGACTGACTCTTCTTACTGACTATATCTTGATCCATTCCTGTGATTCTAGTTATAGATTCCGACGCTTCACGTCAGGTTTACTGTATCCCTCTCACCTTCTTACTGACGATGAAACACAGAAATTGCATCGGAATTAAATAGAAAAGTCACAATGCCGACTTAAGTACAAGAAGACTGACTCATCTTACTGACTATGTTTGAACCATTCCTGTGACACTAGTTATAGATTTCGATGCTTCATTTCAGGTTTACTGTATCCCTTTGGCCTTCTTATTGACGATGAAACACAGAAATAGCATCGGAATGAAATACAAAAGGCACAATACCGACTTAAGTACAAGAAGACTGACTCTTCTTATTGACTATGTTTTGAACCATTTCTGTGACACTAGTTATAGATTCCGATGCTTCACTTCAGCTTTACTGTATCCCTTGGACCTTCTTATTGACGATGAAACACTGAAATAGCATCGGCATTAAATAGAAAAGGCACAATGCCGAATCAAGTACAAGAAGACTGACTCTTCTAACTGACGGATTGGAACCATTCCTGTGACACTAGTTATAGATTCCGATGATTCACTTCAGGTCTACTGTGTCCCTCTGACCTTCTTATTGAAGATGAAACACAGAAATAGCATCGGAATTAAATACAAAAGGCACAATGCTGACTTAAGTACAAGAAGACTGACTCTTCTTACTGTCTATGTTTTGAACCATTCCTGTGACGCTAGTTATAGAATCCGATGCTTCACTTCAGGTTTACTGTATCCCTTGGACTTTCTTATTGATGACGAAACACAGAAATTGCATCGGAATTAAATAGAAAAGGCACAATGCCGACTTATGTACAAGAAGACTGCCTCTTCCTACTGTCTATGTTTTGAACCATTCCTGTGACACTAGTTATAGATGCCGATGCTTCACTTCAGGTTTACTGTATCCCTTGGATCTTCTTATTGACGATGAAACACAGAAATTGCATCGGAATTAAATACAAAAGGCACAATGCCGACTTAAGTACAAGAAGACTGACTCTTCTGACTGACTATGATTTGAACCACTCCAGTGATACTAGTTGTAGATTCCGATGCTTCACTTCATGTTTACTGTATCCCTCTGACCTTCTTATTAACGATGAAACACCGATATTGCATCGGAATTAAATAGAAAAGGCACAATGCCGACTTAAGTACAAGAAGACCGACTCTTCCAACTGTCTACGTTTTGAACCATTCCTGTGACACTAGTTATAGATTCCGATGCTTCACCTCAGGTTCACTGTATCCCTCTGACCTTCTTATTGACGATGAAACACAGAAATTGCATCGGAATTAAATAGAAAAGGCACAATGCAGTCTTAAGTACAAGCAGACTGACTCTTCTTAGTGTCTATGTTTTGAACCATTCCTGTGACGCTAGTTACAGATTCCGATGCTTCACTTCAGGTTTACTGTATCCCTTGGACCTTCTTATTGACGATGAAACACTGAAATTGCATCGGAATTAAATACAAAAGGCACAATGCCGACTTAAGTACAAGAAGACTGACTCTTTTTACTGACTATGTGTTGAACCATTCCTGTGACACTATTTGGAGATTCCGATGCTTCCCTTCAGGTTTACTGTATCCCTCTGACCTTCTTATTAACGATGAAACACCGATATTGCATCGGAATTAAATAGAAAAGGCACAATGCCGACTTAAGTACAAGAAGACCGACTCTTCCAACTGTCTACGTTTTGAACCATTCCTGTGACACTAGTTATAGATTCCGATGCTTCACCTCAGGTTCACTGTATCCCTTGGACCTTCTTATTGTCGATTAAACACAGTAATTGCATCGGAATTAAATTGAAAAGGGCACAATGCCGACTTAAGTACAAGAAGACTGACTCTTCTTACTGTCTATGTTTTGAACCATTCCGGTGACACTAGTTATAGATTCCGATGCTTCACTTCAGGTTTACTGTATCCCTCTGACCTTCTTATTGACGATGAAACACAGAAATAGCATCGGAATGAAATACAAAAGGCACAATACCGACTTAAGTACAAGAAGACTGACTCGTCTTACTGACTATGATTTGAACCATTCCTGTGACACCAGTTAGAGATTCCGATGCTTCATTTCAGGTTTATTGTATCCCTTGGACCTTCTTAATGACTATGAAACACAGATAGTGCATCGGAATTAAATACAAAAGGCCCAATGCCAACTTAAGTACAAGAAGACTGACTCTTCCTATTGTGTATGTTTTGAACCATTCCTGTGACACTAGTTGTAGATTCCGATGCTTCACTTCAGGGTTACTGTATCCCTCTGACCTTGTTTTTGACGATGAAACACAGAAATTGCATCGGAATTAAATAGAAAAGGCACAATGCCAACTTAAGTACATGAAGACTGACTCTTCTTAATGACTATGTTTTTAACCACTCCTGTGACACTAGTTGTAGATTCGGATGCTTCACGTCAGGTTTACTGTATCCCTTGGACCTTCTTACTGACGATGAAACACAGAAATTGCATCGGAATTATAGACAAAAGGCACAATGCCGACTTAAGTGTAAGATGGCTGACTCTTCTTACTGTCTATGATTTGAACCATTCCTGTTACACTAGTTATAGATTCCGATGCTTCACTCCAGGTATACTCAATTCCTTGGACCTTCTTATTAACGATGATACACATAAATTGCATCGGAATTAAATACAAAAGGCACCATGCCGACTTAAGTACAAGAAGACTGACTCCTCCTACTGTCTATGTTTGGAACCATTCCTGTGATACTAGTTATAGATTCTGATGCTTCACTTCAGGTTTACTGTATCCCTTGGACCTTCTTACTGACGATGAAACACAGAAATTGCATCGGAATTATAGACAAAAGGCACAATGCCGACTTAAGTGTAAGATGGCTGACTCTTCTTACTGTCTATGTTTCGAACCATTCCTGTTACGCTAGTTACAGGTTCCGATGCTTCACTTCAGGTTTACTGTATCCCTTGGACATTCTTATTGGCGATGAAACACAGAAATTGCATCGGAATGAAATACAAAAGGCACATACCGACTTAAGTACAAGAAGACTGACTCGTCTTACTGACTATGATTTGAACCATTCCTGTGACACCTGTTAGAGATTCCGATGCTTCATTTCAGGTTTATTGTATCCCTCTGACCTTCGTATTTACGATGAAACACAGTAATTGCATCGGACTTAATTTGAAAAGGGCACAATGCCGACTTAAGTACAAGAAGACTGACTCTTCTTACTGTCTATGTTTTGAACCATTCCTGTGACACTAGTTATAGATTCCGATGCTTCACTTCAGGTTTACTGTATCCCTTGGACCTTCTTATTGACGATGAAATACAGAAATTGCATCGGAATGAAATACAAAAGGCACAATGCCGACTTAAGTAGAAGATGACTGACCCTTCTTACTGTCTATGTTCTGAACCATTCATGTGACAAAAGTTCTAGATTCCGATGCTTCACTTCAGGTTTACTGTATCCCTCTGACCATCCTATTGACGATGAAACACAGAAATTGAATCGGAATTAAATACGAAAGGCACAATGCCGACTTAAGTACAAGAAGACTGACTCTTCTTACTGACTATGTTTTGAACCATATCTGTGACACTAGTTATAGATTCCGATGCTTCACTTCAGCTTTACTGTATCCCTTGGACCTTCTTATTGACGATGAAACACTGAAATAGCATCGGAATTAAATAGAAAAGGCACAATGCCGAATCAAGTACAAGAAGACTGACTCTTCTAACTGACTATGATTGGAACCATTCCTGTGACACTAGTTATAGATTCCGATGATTCACTTCAGGTCTACTGTGTCCCTCTGACCTTCTTATTGACGATGAAACACAGAAATAGCATCGGAATTAAATACAAAAGGCACAATGCTGACTTAAATACAAGAAAACTGACTCTTCTTACTGACTATGTTTTGAACCATTCCTGTGACACTAGTTATAGATTCCGATGCTTCACTTCAGGTTTACTGTATCCCTTGGACGTTCTTATTGACGAAGAAACACAGAAATTGCATGGGAATTAAATAGAAAAGGCACAATGCCGACTTATGTACAAGAAGACTGCCTCTTCCTACTGTCTATGTTTTGAACCATTCCTGTAACACTAGTTATGGATTCCGATGCTTCTCTTTAGGTTTACTGTATCCCTTGGACCTTCTTATTGACAATGAAACACAGAAAGTGCATCGGAATTGAATACAAAAGGCACAATGCCGACTTAAGTACAAGAAGACTGACTCTTCTTACCGACTATGCTTTGAACCATTCCTGTGACACTAGTTATAGATTCCGATGCTTCACTTGAGGTTTACTGTATCCCTCTGACCTTCTTATTGACGATGAAACACAGAAATTGCATCGGAAATAAATACAAAAAGCACAATACGGTCTGAAGTACATGTAGACTGAATCTTCCTACTGTCTAAGTTATGAACCATTCCCGTGACACTAGTTATAGATTCCGATGCTTCATATCAGGTTTACGGTATCCCTTGGACCTTCTTAATGACGATGAAACACAGATAGTGCATCGGAATTAAGTACATAAGGCACAATGCCAACTTAAGTACAAGAAGAATGACTCTTCCTATTGTCTATGTTTTGAACCACTCCTGTGTAACTAGTTATAGATTCCGATGCTTCACTTCAGGTTTACTGTATCCCTCTGACCTTCATTTTGACGATGAAACACAGAAATTGCATCGGAATTAAATAGAAAAGGCACAATGCCGACTTAAGTACAGGAAGACTGACTCTTCTTACTGACTATATCTTGATCCATTCCTGTGACACTAGTTATAGATTCCGATGCTTCACTTCAGGTTTACTGTATCCCTTGGACCTTCTTATTGACGATGAAACACAGCAATTGCATCGGAATTAAATACAAAAGGGACAATGCCTACTTAAGTACAAGAAGACTGACTCTTCTTACTGACTATGTTTTGAACCATTCCTGTGACACTAGTTGTATATTTCCATACTTCACTTCAGGTTTACTGCATCCCTAGGACCTTCTTATTGACGATGAAACACAGAAATTGCATCGGAACTAAATACAAAAGGCAATGCCGACTTATGTATAAGATGACTGACTCTTCCTACTGTCTATGTTTTGAACCATTCCTGTGACATTATTTATGGATTCCAATGCTTCACTTCAGGTAAACTGTATCCTTTGGACCTTCTTATTGGCGACGAAACACAGTAATTGCATCGGAATTAATTAGAAAAGGCACAATGGCGACTTAAGTACAAGAGGACTGACTCTTCTTACTGACTATGCTTTGAACCATTCCTGTGACACTAGTTATAGATTCCGATGCTTCACTTCAAGTTTACTGTATCCCACTGACCTTCGTATTGACGATGAAACACAGAAATTGCATCGGAAATAAATACAAAGTGCACAATACCGACTTAAGTACAAGAAGCCTGACTCTTCTTACTGTCTATGTTTTGAACCATTCCAGTGACACTAGTTATAGATTCCTATGCTTCATTTCAGGTTTACTGTATCCCTTGGACCTTCTTAATGACGATGAAACACAGACAGTGCATCGGAATTAAGTACAAAAGTCACAATGCCAACTTAAGTACAAGAAGACTGACTCTTCCTACTGTCTATGCTTTTAACCATTCCTGTGACACTAGTTATAGATTCCGATGCTTCACTTCAGGTTTACTGTATTCCTCTGACCTCCTTTTTGACGATGAAACACAGAAATTGCATCGGAATTAAATAGAAAAGGCACAATGCCGACTTAAGTACAAGAAGACTGACTCTCCTTATTGACTATATCTTGATCCATTCCTGTGTCACTAGTTATATATTGCAATGCATCACTTCAGGTTTACTGTATCCCTTTGATCTTCTTATTGACGATGATACACAGAAATTGCATCGGAATTAAAGACAAAAGGCCCAATGCGTACTTAAGTACAAGAAGACTGACGCTTCCTACTGTCTATGATTTGAACCATTCCTGTGACACTAGTTATAGATTCCGATGCTTCACTTCATGTTTACTGTATCCCTCTGACCCTCTAATGGACGATGAAACACAGTAATTGCATCGGAATTAAATAGAAAAGGCACACACCGACTTAAGTACAAGAAGGGTGACTCTTCTTAATGTCTATGTTTTGAACCATTCCTGTGACACTAGTTATAGATTCCGATGCTCCACTTCAGGTTTACTGTATCACTTGGACATTCTTATTGAGGATGTAACACAGAAATTGCATCCGAATTAAATACAAAAGGCACAATGCCGACTTAAGGACAAGTAGACTGACTCTTCTTACTGACTATGTTTTGAACCATTCCGGTGACACTAGTTATACATTCCGTTGCATCACTTCATGTTCACTGTATCCCTCTGTCCCTCTTATTGACGGTGAAGCACAGAAATTGCATCGGAATTAAATAGAAAAGGCACAATGCCGACTGAAGTAGAAGAAGACTGACTCTTCTTACTGTCTATGTTTTGGACCATTCCTGTGACACTAGTTATGGATTCCGATGCTTCACGTCAGGTTTACTGAATCACTCTGACCTTCTTTTTGACGTTGAAACACAGTAATTGCATCGGAATTAAATAGAAAAGGCCCAATGCCGACTAAAGTACTAGAAGACTGATTCTTCTTACTGACTATGTTTTGAACCATTCGTGTGACACTAGTTATAGATTCCGATGCTTCACTTCAAGTTAACTGTATCCCTCTGACCATCTTATTGACGATGAAACACAGAAATTGCATCGGAAATAAATACAACAGGCACAATACCGACTTAAGTACATGTAGACTGAATCTTCCTACTGTCTATGTTTTGAACCATTCCTGTGACACTAGTTATAGATTCTGATGCTTCATTTCAGGTTTACTGTATCCCTTGGACCTTCTTAATGACGATGAAACACAGATAGTGTATCGGATTTAAATAAAAAAAGCACAATGCCAACTTAAGTACAAGAAGAATGACTCTTCTTACTGACTATGTTTTGAACCATTCCTGTGACACTAGTTATAGATTGCGATGCTTCACTTCTGGTGTAATGTATCCCTTGGACCGTCGTATTGATGATGAAAGACAGAAATTTCATCGGAATTAAATACAAAAGGCACAATGCCGACTTACGTACAAGAAGACTGACTCTTCTTACTGACTATGTTTTGAACCATTCCTGTGACACTAGTTATGGATTCCGATGCTTCACTTCAGGTTTACTGTATCCCATGGACCTTCTCATTGACGATGAAACACAGAAATTGCATCGGAATTAGATATAAAAGGCACAATGCCGACTTAAGTACAACAAGACTGACTCTTCTTACTGACTACATCTTGATCCATACCTGTGACACTAGTTACAGATTCCGATGCTTCACTTCAGGTTTACTGTATCCCTTGGACCTTCTTATTGACGATGACACACGGATATTGCATCGGAATTAAATACAAAAGAAACAATGCCGACATAAGTACAAGAAGGCTGACTCTTCCTAGTGTCTATGTTTTGAACCGTTCCTGTGACACTAGTTATAGTGTCCGATGCTTCACTCCAGGTTTACTGTATCCCTGGGACCTTCTTATTGACGATGAAACACAGAAATTGCATCGGAATTAAATAGAAAAGGCACAATGCCGACTTAAGTACAAGAAGACTGACTCTTCCTACTGTCTATGTTTTGAACCATTCCTGTGACACTAGTTATAGATTCCGATGCTTCACCTCAGGTTCACTGTATCCCTCTGACCTTCTTATTGACGATGAAACACAGAAATTGCATCGGAATTAAATACAAAAGGCACAATGCAGTCTTAAGTACAAGCAGACTGACTCTCCTTAATGTCTATGTTTTGAACCATTCCTGTGACACTAGTTAAAGATTCCGATGCTTCACTTCAGGTTTACTGTATCCCTTGGACCTTCTTATTGACGATGAAACACAGAAATTGCATCGAAAATAAATACAAAAAGCACAATGCCGACTTAAGTACAACAAGACTGACTCTTCTCACTGGATATGTTTTGAACCATTCCTGTGACACTAGTTATAGATTGCGATGCTTCACTTGAGGCTTACTGTATCCCTCTGACCTTCTTATTGACGATGAAACACAGAAATTGCATCGGAATTAAATACAAAAGGCACAATGCCGACTTAAGAAGACTTACCCTTCTTACTGACTATGATTTGAACCATTCCTGTGACACTAGTTTAGGATTCCGATGCTTCACTTCAGGTTTACTGTATCCCTTGGACCTTCTTATTGACGATGAAACACAGAAATTGCATCGGAGTTAAATACAAAAGGCACAATGTCGACTTAAGTACAAGAAGACTGACTCTTCTTACTGACTATATCTTGATCCATTCCTGTGACACTAGTTATAGATTCCGATGCTTCACTTCGGGATTACTGTATCCCTTGGACCTTCTTATTGACGATGAAACACAGGAATTGCATCGGAATTAAATACAAAAGGCACAATGCCGACATAAGTACAAGAAGACTGACTCTTCTTACTGACTATGATTTGAACCATTCCTGTGACACTAGTTGTAGATTCCGATGCTTCACTTCAGGTTTATTGTATCCCTCTGACCTTCGTATTAACGACGAAACTCAGATATTGCATCGGACTTAAATACAAAAGGCACAATGCCAACTTAAGTACAAGCAGACTGACTCTTCTTACTGTCTATGTTTTGAACCATTCCGGTGACACTAGTTATAGATTGCGATGCTTCACTTCAGACTTACTGTATCCCTCTGACCTTCTTATTGACGAAGAAACACAGAAATTGCATCGGAATTAAATACAAAAGGCACAATGCCGACTTAAGAAGACTTACCCTTCTTACTGACTATGATTTGAACCATTCCTGTGACACTAGTTTTGGATTCCGATGCTTCACTTCAGGTTTACTGTATCCCTTGGACCTTCTTATTGTCGATGAAACACAGAAATTGCATCGGAATTAAATACAAAAGGCACAATGTCGACTTAATTACAAGAAGACTGACTCTTCTTACTGACTATATCTTGATCCATTCCTGTGACACTAGTTATAGATTCCGATGCTTCACTTCGGGATTACTGTATCCCTTGGACCTTCTTATTGACGATGAAACACAGGAATTGCATCGGAATTAAATACAAAAGGCACAATGCCGACTTAAGTACAAGAAGACTGACTCTTCTTACTGACTATGACTTGAACCATTCCTGTGACACTAGTTGTAGATTCCGATGCTTCACTTCAGGTTTATTGTATCCCTCTGACCTTCTTATTAACGATGAAACACAGATATTGCATCGGAATTAAATACAAAAGGCACAATGCCAACTTAAGTACAAGCAGACTGACTCTTCTTACTGACTATGTTTTGATCCATTCCTGTGACACTAGTTATAGATTCCGATGCTTCACCTCAGGTTCACTGTATCCCTCTGACCTTCTTGTTGACGATGAAACACAGAAATTGCATCGGAATTGAATAGAAAAGGCACAATGCCGTCTTAAGTACAAGCAGACTTACTCTTCTTAGTGTATATGTTTTGAACCATTCCTGTGACACTAGTTAAAGATTCTGATGCTTCACTTCATGTTCACTGTATCCCTCTGACCTTCTTATTGACGATGAAACACAGAAATTGCATCGGAATTAAATACAAAAGGCACAATGCCGACTTAAGAAGACTTACCCTTCTTACTGACTATGATTTGAACCATTCCTGTGACACTAGTTTAGGATTCCGATGCTTCACTTCAGGTTTACTGTATCCCTTGGACCTTCTTATTGACGATGAAACACAGAAATTGCATCGGAGTTAAATACAAAAGGCACAATGTCGACTTAAGTACAAGAAGACTGACTCTTCCTACTGTCTATGTTTTGAACCATTCCTGTGACACTAGTTATAGATTCCGATGCTTCACTTCGGGATTACTGTATCCCTTGGACCTTCTTATTGACGATGAAACACAGGAATTGCATCGGAATTAAATACAAAAGGCACAATGCCGACATAAGTACAAGAAGACTGACTCTTCTTACTGACTATGATTTGAACCATTCCTGTGACACTAGTTGTAGATTCCGATGCTTCACTTCAGGTTTATTGTATCCCTCTGACCTTCTTATTAACGACGAAACTCAGATATTGCATCGGACTTAAATACAAAAGGCACAATGCCAACTTAAGTACAAGCAGACTGACTCTTCTTACTGTCTATGTTTTGAACCATTCCGGTGACACTAGTTAAAGATTCCGATGCTTCACTTCAAGTTTGCTGTATCCCTTGGACCTTCTTATTGACGATGAAACACAGAAATTGCATCGAAAATAAATACAAAAGGCACAATGCCGACCTAAGTACAACAAGACTGCCTCTTCTTACTGGATATGTTTTGAACCATACCTGTGACACTAGTTATAGATTCCGATGCTTCACTTCAGGTTTACTGTATCCCTCTGACCTTCTTATTGACGATGAAACACAGAAATTGCATCGGAAATAAATACAAAAGGCACAATACCGACTTAAGTACATGTAGACTGAATCTTCCTACTGTCTATGTTTTGAACCATTCCTGTGACACTAGTTATAGATTCCGATGCTTCATTTCAGGATTACTGCATCCCTCGGACCTTCTTATTGACGATGAAACACAGATAGTGCATCGGAATTAAATACAAAAGGTACAATGCCAACTTAAGTAGAAGAAGACTGACTCTTCCTACTGTCTATGTTTTGAACCATTCCTGTGACACTAGTTATAGTTTCCGATGCTTCACCTCAGGTTCACTCTATCCCTTGGACCTTCTTATTGACGATGAAACACAGAAATTGCAACGGAGTTAAATACAAAAGGCACAATGCCGACTTAAGTACAAGAAGACTGACTCTTCTTACTGACTGTTTTGAACCATTCCTGTGACACTATTTATAGATTACGATGCTTCACTTCAGGTTTACTGTATCCCTCTGACCTTCTTATTAACGATGAAACACAGATATTGCATCGGAACTAAATACAAAAGGCACAATGCCGACTTAAGTACAAGAAGACTGACTCTTCTAACTGACTATGTTTTGAACCATTCCTGTGTCACTAGTTATAGATTCCGATGCTTCACTTCTGGTTTACTGTATCCCTTGGACCTTCGTATTGACGATGAAACACAGAAATTGAATGGGAATTAAATACAAAAGGCACAATGCCCAATGAAGTACTAGAAGACTGACTCTTCTTACTGACTATGTTTTAAACCATTCCTGTGACACTAGTTATGGATTCCGATGCTTCACTTCAGGTTTACTGTATCCCTTGGACCTTCGTATTGACGATGAAACACTGAAATTGCATCGGTATTAAATACAAAAGGCACAGTGCCGACCTAAGTACGAGAAGACTGACTCCTCTTACTGACTATATCTTGATTCATTCCTGTGACACTAGTTATAGATTCCGATGCTTCACTTCAGGTTTACTGTATCCCTTGGACCTTATTATTGACGATGAGACGCAGAAATTGCATCGGAATTAAATACAAAAGGCACAATGCCGACTAAAGGACAAGAAGACTGGATCTTCTTACTGCCTATGTTTTGAATCATTCCTGTGACACTAGTTATAGATTCCCATGCTTCACTTCAGGTTTACTGTATCCCTCTGACCTTCTCATTGACGATGAAACACAGAAATTGCATCTGAATTAAATGCAAAAGGCACAATGCCGACTTAAGTGCAAGAAGACTGACTCTTCTTACTGTCTGTGTTTCGAACCATTCCTGTGACACTAGTTATAGATTCCGATGCTTCACACAAGGTTTACTGTATCCCTTGGACCTTCTTATTGACGATGAAACACCAAAATTGCATCGGAATTAAATAGAAAAGGCACAATGCCGACTTAGGTACAAGAACTGTCTCTTCTTACAGTCTATGTTTTGAACCATTCCTGTGACACTAGTTTTGGATTCCGATGCTTCACTTCAGGTTTACTGTATCCCTTGGACCTACTTATTGACGATGAAACACAGAAATTGCATCGGAATTAAATACAAAAGGCACAATGCCGACTTAAGTACAAGAACACTGACTCTTCTTACTGACTATATATTGATCCATTCCTGTGATACTAGTTATAGATTCGGATGCTTCACTTCAGGTTTACTGTATACCTTGGACCTTCTTATTGACGACGAAACACAGAAATTGCATCGGAATTGAATACAAAAGGCACAATGCCTACTTAAGTACAAGATGACTGGCTCTTCTTACTGAGTATGTTTTGAACCATTCCTGTGACACTAGTTGTAGATTCCGAGGCTTCACTTCAGGTTTACTGTATCCCTCTGACGTTCTTATTAACGATGAGACACAGATATTGCATCGGAATTAAATACAACAGGCACAATACCGACTTAAGTACATGTAGACTGAATCTTCCTACTGTCTATGTTTTGAACCATTCCTGTGACACTAGTTATAGATTCTGATGCTTCATTTCAGGTTTACTGTATCCCTTGGACCCTCTTAATGACGATGAAACACAGATAGTGCATCGGATTTAAATACAAAAGGCACAATGCCAACTTAAGTACAAGAAGAATGACTCTTCTTACTGACTATGTATTGAACCATTCCTGTGACACTAGTTATAGATTACGATGCTTCACTTCTGGTTTAATGTATCCCTTGGACCGTCGTAGTGATGATGAAACACAGAAATTTCATCGGAATTAAATAGAAAAGGCACAATGCCGACTTACGTACAAGAAGACTGACTCTTCTTACTGACTATGTTTTGAACCATTCCTGTGACACTAGTTATGGATTCCGATGCTTCACTTCGGGATTACTGTATCCCTTGGACCTTCTTATTGACGATGAAACACAGGAATTGCATCGGAATTAAATACAAAAGGCACAATGCCGACTTAAGTACAAGAAGACTGACTCTTCTTACTGACTATGATTTGAACCATTCCTGTGACACTAGTTGTAGATTCCGATGCTTCACTTCAGGTTTATTGTATCCCTCTGACCTTCTTATTAACGATGAAACACAGATATTGCATCGGAATTAAATACAAAAGGCACAATGCCAACTTAAGTACAAGCAGACTGACTCTTCTTACTGACTATGTTTTGATCCATTCCTGTGACACTAGTTATAGATTCCGATGCTTCACCTGAGGTTCACTGTATCCCTCTGACCTTCTTATTGACGATGAAACACAGAAATTGCATAGGAATTGAATACAAAAGGCACAATGCCTACTAAAGTACAAGATGACATGCTCTTCTTACTGGGTATGTTTTGAACCATTCCTGTGACACTAGTTGTAGATTCCGAGGCTTCACTTCAGGTTTACTGTATCCCTCTGACGTTCTTATTAACGATGAAACACAGATATTGCATCGGAATTAAATACAAAAGGCACAATGCTGACTTAAGTAGAAGAAGACTGACTCTTCTTACTGACTATGTTTTGAACCATTCCTGTGACACTAGTTATAGATTACGATGCTTCACTTCCGGTTTACTGTATCCCTTGGACCTTCGTATTGACGATGAAACACAGAAATTGCATCGGAATTAAATAGAAAAGGCACAATGCCGTCTTAAGTACAAGCAGACTGACTCTTCTTAGTAACTATGTTTTGAACCATTCCTGTAACGCTAGTTGAAGATTCTGATGCTTCACTTCAGGTTTACTGTATCCGTTGGACGTTCTTATTGACGATGAAACACAGAAATTGCATCGGAATTGAATACAAAAGGCACAATGCCGACTTAGGTACAAGAAGACTGTCTCTTCTTACTGTCTATGTTTCGAACCATTGCTGTGACACTAGTTATAGATTCCGATGCTTCACCTCAGGTCCACTGTATCCCTCTGACCTTCTTATTGACGATGAAACACAGAAATTGCATCGGAATTAAATACAAAAGGCACAATGCCGACTTACGTACAAGAAAACTGACTCTTCTTACTGACTATGTTTTGAACCATTCCTGTGACACTAGTTATAGATTCCGATGCTTCACTTCAGGTTTACTGTATCCCTTGGACCTTCTTATTGACGATGAAACACAGATATTGCATCGGAATTAAATACAAAAGGCACAATGCCGACTTAAGTACAAGCAGACTGACTCTTCTTACTGACTATGTTTTGATCCATTCCTGTGACACTAGTTATAGATTCCGATGCTTCACTTCTGTTTTACTGTATCCCTTGGACCTTCGTATTGACGACGAAACACAAAAATTGCATCGGAATTAAATAGAAAAGGCACAATGCCGACTTAAGTACAAGCAGACTGACTCTTCTCACTGGATATGTTTTGAACCATTCCTGTGACACTAGTTATAGATTCCGATGCTTCACTTTAGGTTCACTCTATCCCTTGGACCTTCTTATTGATGATGAAACACAGAAATTGCAACGGAGTTGAATACAAAAGGCACAATGTCGACTTAAGTACAAGAAGACTGACTCTTCTTACTGACTATGTTTTGAACCATTCCTGTGACACTACTTATAGATTCCGATGCTTCACTTCTGGTTTACTGTATCCCTTGGACCGTCGTATTGACGATGAAACACAGAAATAGCATCGGAATTAGATACAAAAGGCACAATGCCGACTTAAGTACAAAAAGACTGACTCTTCTTACTGACTATATCTTGTTCCATTCCTGTGACACTAGTTATAGATTCCGATGCTTCACTTCAGGTTTACTGTATCCCTTGGACCTTCTAAATGACGATGCAATTTCTGTATACCTTGGACCTTCTTATTGCCGACGAAACACAGAAATTGCATCGGAATTGAATACAAAAGGCACAATGCCTACTAAAGTACAAGATGACATGCTCTTCTTACTGGGTTTGGATCGG
This sequence comes from Schistocerca serialis cubense, assembly GCF_023864345.2. NCBI lineage: Eukaryota > Metazoa > Arthropoda > Insecta > Orthoptera > Acrididae > Schistocerca > Schistocerca serialis. The sequence goes on from NC_064644.1 coordinate 642,221,188, forward strand.
AATTAAATACAAAAGGCACAATGTCGATTTAAGTACAAGATGACTGACTCTTCTTACTGACTCTACCTTGATCCATTCCTGTGACACTAGTTATAGATTCCGATGCTTCACTTCGGGTTTACTGTATCCCTTGGACCTTCTTACTGACGATGAAACACAGAAATTGCATTGGAATTAAATACTAAAGGCACAAAGCCGACTTAAGTACAAGAAGACTGACTCTTCTTACTGACTATGATTTGAACCATTCCTGTGACACTAGTTGTAGATTCCGATGCTTCACTTCAGGTCTATTGTATCCCTCTGACCTTCTTATTAACGATGAAACACAGATATTGCATCGGAATTAAATACAAAAGGCACAAGCAGACTGACTCTTCTTACTGTCTGTGTTTTGAACCATTCCTGTGACACTAGTTATAGATTCCGATGCTTCACACAAGGTTTACTGTATCCCTTGGACCTTCTTATTGACGATGAAACACAGAAATTGCATCGAAAATAAATACAAAAGGCACAATTGCGACCTAAGTACAATAAGACTGACTCTTCTTACTGGATATGTTTTGAACCATTCCTGTGACACTAGTTATAGATTCCGATACTTCACTTCAGGTTTAGTGTATCCCTCTGACCTTCGTATTGACGATGAAACACAGAAATTGCATCGGAAATAAATACAAAAGGCACAATACCGACTTAAGTACATGTAGACTGAATCTTCCTACTGTCTATGTTTTGAACCATTCCTATGTCACTAGTTATAGATTCCGATGCTTCACTTCTGGTTTACTGTATCCCTTGGACCTTCGTATTGACGATGAAACACAGAAATTGCATGGGAATTAAATACAAAAGGCACAATACCCAATGAAGTACAAGAAGACTGACTCTTCTTACTGACTATGTTTTGAACCATTCCTTTGACACTAGTTATGGATTCCGATGCTTCACTTCAGGTTTACTGTATCCCTTGGACCTTCGTATTGACGAAGAAACACTGAAATTGCATCGGTATTAAATACAAAAGGCACAGTGCCGACCTAAGTACGAGAAGACTGACTCCTCTTACTGACTATACCTTGATTCATTCCTGTGACCCTAGTTATAGATTCCGATGCTTCACTTCAGGTTTACTGTATCCCTTGGACCTTATTGTTGACGATGAAACACAGAAATTGCATCGGAATTAAATACAAAAGGCACAATGCCGACTAAAGGACAAGTAGACTCGATCTTCTTACTGCCTACGTTTTGAACCATTCCTGTGACACTAGTTATAGATTCGGATGCTTCACTTCAGGTTTACTGTATACCTTGGACCTTCTTATTGACGACGAAACACAGAAATTGCATCGGAATTAAATACAAAATGCACAATGCCGTCTTAAATACAAGAAGACTGACTCTTCTTACTGACTATGATTTGAACAATTCCTGTGACACTAGTTGTAGATCCCGATGCTTCACTTCAGGTTTACTGTATCCCTCTGACGTTCTTATTAACGATGAAACACAGATAATGCATCGGAATTAAATACAAAAGGCACAATGCTGACTCAAGTACAAGAAGACTGACTCTTCCTACTGACTATGTTTGAACGAAACCTGTGACATTAGTTATTGTTTCCGATGCTTCACTTCAGGTTTACTGTATCCTTTCGACCTTCCTATTGGCGACGAAACACAGAAATTGCATCGGAACAAAATACAAAAGGCACAATGCCGACTTAAGTACAAGAAGACTGACTCTTCCTACTGTCTATGTTTGAACGAATCGTGTGACATTAGTGTTAGGTTCCGATGCTTCACTTCAAGTTTACTGTATCCTTTGGACCTTCCTATTGGCGACGAAACACAGAAATTGCATCGGAATTAAATAGAAGAGGCACAATGCCGACTTAAGTACAAGCAGACTGACTCTTCTCACTGGATATGTTTTGAACCATTCCTGTGACACTAGTTATACTTTCCGATGCTTCACTTCAGGATTAGTGTATCCCTGTGACCTTCTTATTGACGATGAAACACAGAAATTGCATCGGAAATAAATACAAAAGGCACAATACCGGCTTAAGTACATGTAGACTGAATCTTCCTACTGTCTATGTTTTGAACCATTCCTGTGACACTTGTTACAGATTCCGATGCTTCATTTCAGGATTACTGCATCCCTTGGACCTTCGTAATGACGATGAAACACAGATAGTGCATCGGAATTAAATACAAAAGGTACAATGCCGACTTAAGTAGAAGAAGACTGACTCTTCCTAATGTCTATGTTTTGAACCATTCCTGTGACACTAGTTATAGATTCCGATGCTTCACTATAGGTTCACTCTATCCCTTGGACCTTCTTATTGACGATGAAACACAGAAATTGCAACGGAGTTAAATACAAAAGGCACAATGCCGACTAAAGTACAAGAAGACTGACTCTTCTTACTGACTGATTTGAACCATTCCTGTGACACTAGTTATAGATTACGATGCTTCACTTCAGGTTTACAGTATCCCTCTGACCTTCTTATTAACGATGAAACACAGATATTGCATCGGAATTAAATACAAAAGGCACAATGCCGACTTAAGTACAAGAAGACTGACTCTTCTTACTGACTATGTTTTGAACCATTCCTGTGTCGCTAGTAATAGATTCAATGCTTCACTTCTGGTTTACTGTATCCCTTGGACCTTCGTATTGACGATGAAACACAGAAATTGCATGGGAATTAAATACAAAAGGCACAATGCCCAATGACGTACAGGAAGACTGACTTTTCTTACTGACTATGTTTTGAACCATTCCTGTGACACTAGTTATGGATTCCGATGCTTCACTTCAGGTTTACTGTATCCCTTGGACCTTCGTATTGACGATGAAACACAGAAATTGCATCGGAATTGAATACAAAAGGCACAATGCCGACTAAAGGACAAATAGACTGGATCTTCTTACTGCCTATGTTTTGAACCATTCCTGTGACACTAGTTATAGATTCCGATGCTTCACTTCAGGTTTACTGTATCCCTCTGACCTTCTCATTGACGATGAAACACAGAAATTGCATCTTAATTAAATACAAAAAGCACAATGCCGACTTAAGTGCAAGAAGACTGACTCTTCTTAGTGTATATGTTTTGAACCATTCCTGTGACACTAGTTATAGATTCCGATGCTTCACACAAGGTTTACTGTATCCCTTGGACCTTCTTATTGACGATGAAACACCGAAATTGCATCGGAATTAAATAGAAAAGGCACAATGCCGACTTAGGTACAAGAAGACTGTCTCTTCTTACTGTCTATGTTTTGAACCATTCCTGTGCCACTAGTTATGGATTCCGATGCCTCACTTCAGGTTTACTGTATCCCTTGGACCTTCTTATTGACGATGAAACACAGAAATTGCATCGGAATTAAATACAAAAGGCACAATGCCGACTTAAGTACAAGAACACTGTCTCCTCTTACTGACTATATATTGATCCATTATGTGACACTAGTTATAGATTCGGATGCTTCACTTACGGTTTACTGTATACCTTGGACCTTCTTATTGACGACGAAACACAGAAATTGCATCGGAATTAAATACAAAAGGCACAACGCCGACTTAAGTACAAGAAGACTGACTCTTCTTAGTGTCTATGTTTTGAACCATTCCTGTGACGCTAGTTAAAGATTCCGATGCTTCACTTCAGGTTTACTGTATCCGTTGAACCTTCTTATTGACGATGAAACACAGAAATTGCATCGGAATTGAATACAAAAGGCACAATGCCTACTTAAGTACAAGATGACTGGCTCTTCTAACTGAGTATGTTTTGAACCATTCCTGTGACACTAGTTGTAGATTCCGAGGCTTCACTTCAGGTTTACTGTATCCCTAGGACCTTCTTATTAACGATGAAACACAGAAATGGCATCGGAACTAAAGACAAAAGGCACAATGCCGACTTAAGTATAAGAAGACTGACTCTTTACTGCTGTCTATGTTTGAACCATTCCTGTGACAATAGTTATAGATTCCGATGCTTCACTTCAGTGTTACTGTATCCTTTGGACCTTCTTATTGGCGACGAAACACAGAAATTGCATCGGAATTAAATAGAAAATGCACAATGCCGACTTAAGTAAAAGAAGACTGACTGTTCTTACTGTCTATGTTTCGAGCCATTGCTGTGACACTAGTTATAGATTCCGATGCTTCACCTCAAGTCCACTGTATCCCTCTGTCCTTCTTATTGACGATGAAACACAGAAATTGCATCGGAATTAAATACAAAAGGCACAATGCCTACGTAAGAAGACTTACTCTTCTTACTGACTATGTTTTGAACAATTCCTGTGACACTAGTTTTGGATTCCGATGCTTCACTTCAGGTTTACTGTATCCCTTGGACCTTCTAATTGACGATGAAACACAGAAATTGCATCGGAATTGAATACAAAAGGCACAATGCCTACTTAAGTACAAGATGACTGGCTCTTCTTACTGAGTATGTTTTGAACCATTCCTGTGACACTAGTTGTAGATTCCGAGGCTTCACTTCAGGTTTACTGTATCCCTCTGACCTTCTTATTGACGATGAAACACAGAAATTGCTTCGGAACTAAATACAAAAGGCACAATGCCGACTTAAGTATAAGAAGACTGACTCTTTACTGCTGTCTATGTTTGAACCATTCCTGTGACATTAGTTACAGATTCCGATGCTTCACTTCAGGGCTACTGTATCCTTTGGACATTCTTATTGGTGACGAAACACAGAAATTGCATCGGAATTAAATAGAAAATGCACAATGCCGACTTAAGTACAAGAAGACTGACTCTTCTTACTGTCTATGTTTCGAACCATTGCTGTGACACTAGATATATATTCCGATGCTTCACCTCAGGTCCACTGTATCCCTCTGACCTTCTTATTGACGATGAAACACAGAAATTGCATCGGAATTAAATAGAAAAGGCACAATGCCGACTTAAGTACAAGAAGACTGACTCTTCTTACTGACTATGATTTGTACAATTCCTGTGACACTAGTTGTAGATTCCGATGCTTCGCTTCTGGTTTACTGTATCCCTTGGACCGTCGTGTTGATGATGAAACACTGAAATTTCATCGGAATTGAATACAAAAGGCACAATGCCGACTTACGTACAAGAAGACTGACTCTTCTTACTGACTATGTTTTGAACCATTCCTGTGACACTAGTTATGGATTCCGATGTTTCACTTCAGGTTTACTGTATCCCATGGACCTTCTTATTGACGATGAAAGACAGAAATTGCATCGGAATTAGATACAAAAGGCACAATGCCGACTTAAGTACAACAAGACTGACTCTTCTTACTGACTATATCTTGATCCATTCCTGTGACACTAGTTATAGATTCCGATGCTTCACTTCAGGTTTACTGTATCCCTCTGACCTTCTTATTGACGATGAAACACAGAAATTGCATCGGAATTAAATACAAAAGGCACAATGCATACTTAAGAAGACTTACTCTTCTTACTGACTATGTTTTGAACCATTCCTGTGACACTAGTTTTGTATTCCGATGCTTCACTTCAGGTTTACTGTATCCCTTGGACCTTCTAATTGACGATGAAACACAGAAATTGCATCGGAATTAAATACAAAAGGCACAATGTCGACTTAAGTACAAGATGACTGACTCTTCTTACTGACTCTATCTTGATCCATTCCTGTGACACTAGTTATAGATTCCGATGCTTCACTTCGGGTTTACTGTATCCCTTGGACCTTCTTATTGACGATGAAACACAGAAATTGCATCGGAATTAAATACAAAAGGCACAATGCCGACTTAAGTACAAGAAGACTGACTCTTCTTACTGACTATGATTTGAACCATTCCTGTGACACTAGTTGTAGATTCCGATGCTTCACTTCAGGTTTATTGTATCCCTCTGACCTTCTTATTAACGATGAAACACAGATATTGCATCGGAATTAAATACAAAAGGCACAATGCCGACTTAAGTACAAGCAGACTGACTCTTCTTACTGACTATGTTTTGATCCATTCCTGTGACACTAGTTATAGATTACGATGCTTCACTTCTGGTTTTCTGTATCCCTTGGACCTTCGTATTGACGACGAAACACAGAAATTGCATCGGAACTAAATACAAAAGGCACAATGCCGACTTAAGTGTAAGAAGACTGACTCTTTACTGCTGTCTATGTTTGAACCAGTCCTGTGACATTAGTTATAGATTCCGATGCTTCACTTCAGGGTTACTGTGTCCTTTGGACCTTCTTATTGGCGACGAAACAGAGAAATTGCATCGGAATTAAATAGAAAATGCACAATGCCGACTTAAGTACAAGAAGACTGACTCTTCTTACTGTCTATGTTTCGAACCATTGCCGTGACACTAGTTATATATTCCGATGCTTCACCTCAGGTCCACTGTATCCCTCTGTCCTTCTTATTGACGATGAAACACAGAAATTGCATCGGAATTAAATAGAAAAGGCACAATGCCGACTTAAGTACAAGCAGACTGACTCTTCTTAATGTCTATGTTTTGAACCATTCCTGTGACACTAGTTAAAGATTCCGATGCTTCACTTCAGGTTTACTGCATCCCTTGGACCTTCGTAATGACGATGAAACACAGATAGTGCATCGGAATTTAATACAAAAGGTACAATGCCAACTTAAGTAGAAGAAGACTGACTCTTCTTACTGGATATGTTTTGAAGCATTCCTGTGACACTAGTTATAGATTCCGATGCTTCACTTCATGTTTACTGTATCCGTTGGACCTTCTTATTGACGATGAAACACATAAATTGCATCGGAATTGAATACAAAAGGCACAATGCCTACTTAAGTACAAGATGACAGGCTCTTCTTACTGAGTATGTTTTGAACCATTCCTGCTACACTAGTTGTAGATTCCGATGCTTCACTTCAGGTTTACTGTATCCCTTGGACCTTCTTATTGACGATGAAACACAGAAACTGCATCGGAATTAAATACAAAAGAAACAATGCCGAATTAAGTACAAGAAGGCTGACTCTTCTTACTGTCTATGTTTTGAACCGTTCCTGTGACACTTGTTATAGAGTCCGATGCTTCACTCCAGGTTTACTGTATCCCTTGGACCTTCTTATTGACGATGAAACACAGAAATTACATCGCAATTAAATACAAAAGACACAATGCTCACTTAAGAACAAGAAGACTGAATCTTCTTACGTTTTGAACCATTCCTGTGACACTAGTTATAGATTCCGATGCTTCACTTCAGGCTTACTGTATCCCTCTGACCTTCTTATTGACGATGAAACACAGAAATTGCATCGGAATTAAATACAAAAGGGACAATGCATACTTAAGAAGACTTACTCTTCTTACTGACTATGTTTTGAACCATTCCTGTGACACTAGTTTTGTATTCCGATGCTTCACTTCAGGTTTACTGTATCCCTTGGACCTTCTAATTGACGATGGAACACAGAAATTGCGTCGGAATTAAATACAAAAGGCACAATGTCGACTTAAGTACAAGATGACTGACTCTTCTTACTGACTCTATCTTGATCCATTCCTGTGACACTAGTTATAGATTCCGATGCTTCACTTCGGGTTTACTGTATCCCTTGGACCTTCTTATTGACGATGAAACACAGAAATTGCGTCGGAATTAAATACAAAAGGCACAATGCCGACTTAAGTACAAGCAGACTGACTCTTCTTAATGTCTATGTTTTGAACCATTCCTGTGACACTAGTTATAGATTCCGATGCTTCACCTCAAGTCCACTGTATCCCTCTGACCTTCTTATTGACGATGAAACACAGAAATTGCATCGGAATTAAATACAAAAGGCACAATGCCTACGTAAGAAGACTTACTCTTCTTACTGACTATGTTTTGAACAATTCCTGTGACACTAGTTTTGGATTCCGATGCTTCACTTTCGGTATACTGTATCCCTTGGACCTTCGTATTGACGATGAAACACAGAAATTGCATCGGAATTAAATAGAAAAGGCACAATGCCGTCTTAAGTACAAGCAGACTGACTCTTCTTAGTGTCTATGTTTTGAACCATTCCTGTGACGCTAGTTAAAGATTCCGATGCTTCACTTCAGGTTTACTGTATCCGTTGGACCTTCTTATTGACGATGAAACACAGAAATTGCATCGGAATTGAATACAAAAGGCACAATGCCTACTTAAGTACAAGATGACTGGCTCTTCTTACTGAATATGTTTTGAACCATTCCTGTGACACTAGTTGTAGATTCCGATGCTTCACTTCTGGTTTACTGTATCCCTTGGACCGTCGTATTGATGATGAAACACTGAAATTTCATCGGAATTGAATACAAAAGGCACAATGCCGACTTACGTACAAGAAGACAGACTCTTCTTACTGACTATGTTTTGAACCATTCCTGTGACACTAGTTATGGATTCCGATGCTTCACTTCAGGTTTACTGTATCCCATGGACCTTTTTATTGACGATGAAAGACAGAAATTGCATCGGAATTAGATACAAAAGGCACAATGCCGACTTAAGTACAACAAGACTGACTCTTCTTACTGACTATATCTTGATCCATTCCTGTGACACTAGTTATAGATTCCGATGCTTCACTTCAGGTTTACTGTATCCCTTGGACCTTCTTATTGACGATGAAACACAGAAACTGCATCGGAATTAAATACAAAAGAAACAATGCGGAATTAAGTACAAGAAGGCTGACTCTTCTTACTGTCTATGTTTTGAACCGTTCCTGTGACACTAGTTATAGAGTCCGATGCTTCACTCCAGGTTTACTGTATCCCTTGGACCTTCTTGTTGACGATGAAACACAGAAATTACATCGCAATTAAATACAAAAGACACAATGCTGACTTGAGAACAAGAAGACTGAATCTTCTTACTGCCTATGTTTTGAACCATTCCTGTGACACTAGTTATAGATTCCGATGCTTCACTTCAGGCTTACTGTATCCGTTGGACCTTCTTATTGACGATGAAACACAGAAAGTGCATCGGAATTAAATACAAAAGGCACATTGCATACTTAAGAAGACTTACTCTTCTTACTGACTATGTTTTGAACCATTCGTGTGACACTAGTTTTGTATTCCGATGCTTCACTTCAGGTTTACTGTATCCCTTGGACCTTCTAATTGATGATGAAACACAGAAATTGCATCGGAATTAAATACAAAAGGCACAATGTCGACTTAAGTACAAGATGACTGACTCTTCTTACTGACTATGATTTGAACCATTCCTGTGACACTAGTTGTAGATTCCGATGCTTCACTTCAGGTTTATTGAATCCCTCTGACCTTCTTATTAACGATGAAACACAGATATTGCATCGGAATTAAATACAAAAGGCACAATGCCGACTTAAGTACAAGCAGACTGACTCTTCTTACTGACTATGTTTTGATCCATTCCTGTGACACTAGTTATAGATTACGATGCTTCACTTCTGGTTTACTGTATCCCTTGGACCTTCGTATTGACGACGAAACACAGAAATTGCATCGGAACTAAATACAAAAGGCACAATGCCGACTTAAATATAAGAAGACTGACTCTTTACTGCTGTCTATGTTTGAACCAGTCCTGTGACATTAGTTATAGATTCCGATGCTTCACTTCAGGGTTACTGTATCCTTTGGACCTTCTTATTGGCGACGAAACAGAGAAATTGCATCGGAATTAAATAGAAAATGCACAATGCCGACTTAAGTACAAGAAGACTGACTCTTCTTACTGTCTATGTTTCGAACCATTGCTGTGACACTAGTTATATATTCCGATGCTTCACCTCAGGTCCACTGTATCCCTCTGACCTTCTTATTGACGATGAAACACAGAAATTGCATCGGAATTAAATAGAAAAGGCACAATGCCGACTTAAGTACAAGCAGACTGACTCTTCTTAATGTCTATGTTTTGAACCATTCCTGTGACACTAGTTAAAGATTCCGATGCTTCACTTCAGGTTTACTGCATCCCTTGGACCTTCGTAATGACGATGAAACAAAGATAGTGCATCGGAATTTAATACAAAAGGTACAATGCCAACATAAGTAGAAGAAGACTGACTCTTCTTACTGGATATGTTTTGAACTATTCCTGTGACACTAGTTATAGATTCCGATGCTTCACTTCAGGTTTACTGTATCCGTTGGACCTTCTTATTGACGATGAAACACATAAATTGCATCGGAATTGAATACAAAAGGCACAATGCCTACTTAAGTACAAGATGACAGGCTCTTCTTACTGAGTATGTTTTGAACCATTCCTATGACACTAGTTGTAGATTCCGAGGCTTCACTTCAGGTTTACTGTATCCCTAGGACCTTCTTATTGACGATGAAACACAGAAATTGCATCGGAACTAAATACAAAAGGCACAATGCCGACTTAAGTGTAAGAAGACTGACTCTTTACTGCTGTCTATGTTTGAACCAGTCCTGTGACATTAGTTATAGATTCCGATGATTCACTTCAGGGTTACTGTATCCTTTGGACCTTCTTATTGGCGACGAAACAGAGAAATTGCATCGGAATTAAATAGAAAATGCACAATGCCGACTTAAGTACAAGAAGACTGACTCTTCTTACTGTCTATGTTTCGAACCATTGCTGTGACACTAGTTATATATTCCGATGCTTCACCTCAGGTCCACTGTATCCCTCTGACCTTCTTATTGACGATGAAACACAGAAATTGCATCGGAATTAAATAGAAAAGGCACAATGCCGACTTAAGTACAAGAAGACTGACTCTTTTTACTGACTATGATTTGTACAATTCCTGTGACACTAGTTGTAGATTCCGATGCTTCACTTCTGCTTTACTGTATCCCTTGGACCGTCGTATTGATGATGAAACACCGAAATTTCATCGGAATTGAATACAAAAGGCACAATGCCGACTTACGTACAAGAAGACTGACTCTTCTTACTGACTATGTTTTGAACCATTCCTGTGACACTAGTTATGGATTCCGATGCTTCACTCCAGGTTTACTGTATCCCTTGGACCTTCTTATTGACGATGAAACACAGAAATTACATCGCAATTAAATACAAAATACACAATGCTGACTTAAGAACAAGAAGACTGAATCTTCTTACTGCCTATGTTTTGAACCATTCCTGTGACACTAGTTATAGATTCCGATGCTTCACTTCAGGTTTACTGTATCCCTTGGACCTTCTTATTGACGATGAAACACAGAAACTGCATCGGAATTAAATACAAAAGAAACAATGCCGAATTAAGTACAAGAAGGCTGACTCTTCTTACTGTCTATGTTTTGAACCGTTCCTGTGACACTTGTAATAGAGTCCGATGCTTCACTCCAGGTTTACTGTATCCCTTGGACCTTCTTATTGACGATGAAACACAGAAATTACATCGCAATTAAATACAAAAGACACAATGCTGACTTAAGAACAAGAAGACTGAATCTTCTTACTGCCTATGTTTTGAACCATTCCTGTGACACTAGTTATAGATTCCGATGCTTCACTTCAGGCTTACTGTATCCCTCTGACCTTCTTATTGACGATGAAACACAGAAATTGCATCGGAATTAAATACAAAAGGCACAATGCATACTTAAGAAGACTTACTCGTCTTACTGACTATGTTTTGAACCATTCCTGTGACACTAGTTTTGTATTCCGATGCTTCACTTCAGGTTTACTGTATCCCTTGGACCTTCTAATTGACGATGGAACACAGAAATTGCATCGGAATTAAATACAAAAGGCACAATGTCGACTTAAGTACAAGATGACTGACTCTTCTTACTGACTCTATCTTGATCCATTCCTGTGACACTAGTTATAGATTCCGATGCTTCACTTCGGGTTTACTGTATCCCTTGGACCTTCTTATTGACGATGAAACACAGAAATTGCATCGGAATTAAATAGAAAAGGCACAATGCCGACTTAAGTACAAGCAGACTGACTCTTCTTACTGGATATGTTTTGAACCATTCCTGTGACACTAGTTATAGATTCCGATGCTTCACTTCAGGTTTACTGTTTCCGTTGGACCTTCTTATTGACGATGAAACACATAAATTGCATCGGAATTGAATACAAAAGGCACAATGCTGACTCAAGTACAAGAAGACTGACTCTTCCTACTCACTATGTTTGAACGAATCCTGTGACATTAGTTATTGTGACCGATGCTTCACTTCAGGTTTACTGTATCCTTTCGACCTTCCTATTGGCGACGAAACACAGAAATTGCATCGGAACAAAATACAAAAGGCACAATGCCGACTTAAGTACAAGAAGGCTGACTCTTCCTGCTGTCTATGTTTGAACGAATCCTGTGACATTAGTTATAGATTCCGATTCTTCACTTCAGGTTTACTGTATCCTTTGGACCTTCCTATTTGCGACGAAACACAGAAATATCATCGGAATTAAGTAGAAAAATCACAATGCCGACTTATGTACAAGAAGACTGACTCTTCCTACTGTCTATGATTTGAACCATTCCTGTGACACTAGTTATAGATTCCGATGCTTCACCTCAGGTTCACTGTATCCCTCTGACCTTCTTATTGACGATGAAACACAGAAATTGCATCGGAATTAAATACAAAAGGAACAATGTCGACTTAAGTACAAGATGACTGACTCTTCTTACTGACTCTATCTTGATCCATTCCTGTGACACTAGTTATAGATTCTGATGCTTCACTTCGGGTTTACTGTATCCCTTGGACCTTCTTATTGACGATGAAACACAGAAATTGCATCGGAATTAAATACAAAAGGCACAATGTCGACTTAAGTACAAGATGACTGATTCTTCTTACTGACTCTATCTTGATCCATTCCTGTGACACTAGTTATAGATTCCGATGCTTCACTTCGGGTTTACTGTATCCCTTGGACCTTCTTATTGACGATGAAACACAGAAATTTCATCGGAATTAAATACAAAAGGCACAATGCCGACTTAGGTACAAGAAGACTGACTCTTCTTACTGACTATGTTTTGAACCATTCCTGTGACACTAGTTATGGATTCCGATGCTTCACTTCAGGTTTACTGTATCCCATGGACCTTCTTATTGACGATGAAACACAGAAATTGCGTCGGAATTAGATACAAAAGGCACAATGCCGACTTAAGTACAACAAGACTGACTCTTCTTAGTGTCTATGTTTTGAACCATTCCTGTGACGCTAGTTAAAGATTCCGATGCTTCACTTCAGGTTTACTGTATCCGTTGGAATTTCTTATTGACGATGAAACACAGAAATTTCATCGGAATTGAATACAAAAGGCACAATGCCTACTTAAGTACAAGATGACTGGCTCTTCTTACTGAGTATGTTTTGAACCATTCCTGTGACACTAGTTGTAGATTCCGAGGCTTCACTTCAGGTTTACTGTATCCCTAGGACCTTCTTATTGACGATGAAACACAGAAATTGCATCGGAACTAAATACAAAAGGCACAATGCCGACTTAAGTGTAAGAAGACTGACTCTTTACTGCTGTCTATGTTTGAACCAGTCCTGTGACATTAGTTATAGATTCCGATGCTTCTCTTCAGGGTTACTGTATCCTTTGGACCTTCTTATTGGCGACGAAACAGAGAAATTGCATCGGAATTAAATAGAAAATGCACAATGCCGACTTAAGTACAAGAAGACTGACTCTTCTTACTGTCTATGTTTCGAACCATTGCTGTGACACTAGTTATATATTCCGATGCCTCACCTCAGGTCCACTGTATCCCTCTGACCTTCTTATTGACGATGAAACACAGAAATTGCATCGGAATTAAATAGAAAAGGCACAATGCCGACTTAAGTACAAGAAGACTTACTCTTCTTACTGACTATGATTTGAACAATTCCTGTGACACTAGTTGTAGATTCCGATGCTTCACTTCTGGTTTACTGTATCCCTTGGACCGTCGTATTGATGATGAAACACTAAAATTTCATCGGAATTGATTACAAAAGGCACAATGCCGACTTACGTACAAGATGACTGACTCTTCTTACTGACTATGTTTTGAACCATTCCTGTGACACTAGTTATGGATTCCGATGCTTCACTTCAGGTTTACTGTATCCCATGGACCCTCTTATTGACGATGAAACACAGAAATTGCATCGGAATTAGATACAAAAGGCACAATGCCGACTTAAGTACAAGAAGACTGACTCTTCCTACTGTCTATGATTTGAACCATTCCTGTGACACTAGTTATAGATTCCGATGCTTCACCTCAGGTTCACTGTATCCCTCTGACCTTCTTATTGACGATGAAACACAGAAATTGCATCGGAATTAGATACAAAAGGCACAATGCCGACTTAAGTACAACAAGACTGACTCCTCTTACTGACTATATCTTGATCCATTCCTGTGACACTAGTTATAGATTCCGATGCTTCACCTCAGGTTTACTGTATCCCTTGGACCTTCTTATTGACGATGAAACACAGAAATTGCATCGGAATTAAATACAAAAGAAACAATGCCGAATTAAGTACATGAAGGCTGACTCTTCTTACTGTCTATGTTTTGAACCGTGCCTGTGACACTAGTTATAGAGTCCGATGCTTCACTCCAGGTTTACTGTATCCCTTGGACCTTCTTATTGACGATGAATCACAGAAATTACATCGCAATTAAATACAAAAGGCATAATGCTGACTTAAGGACAAGAAGACTGAATCCTCTTACTGCCTATGTTTTGAACCATTCCTGTGACACTAGTTATAGATTCCGATGCTTCACTTCAGGCTTACTGTATCCCTGTGACCTTCTTATTGACGATGAAACACAGAAATTGCACGGAATTAAATACAAAAGGCAGAATGCCTACTTAAGAAGATTTACTCTTCTTACTGACTATGTTTTGAACCATTCCTGTGACACTAGTTTTTGATTCCGATGCTTCACTTCAGGTTTACTGTATCCCTTGGACCTTGTAATTAACGATGAAACACAGATATTGCATCGGAATTAAATACAAAAGGCACAATGTCGACTTAAGTACAAGATGACTGACTCTTCTTACTGACTCTATCTTGATCCATTCCTGTGACACTAGTTATAGTATCCGATGCTTCACTTCGGGTTTACTGTATCCCTTGGACTTTCTTATTGACGATGAAACACAGAAATTACATCGGAATTAAATACAAAAGGCACAATGCCGACTTAAGTACAGGAAGACTGACTCTTCTTACGGACTATGTTTTGATCCATTCCTGTTACACTAGTTATAGATTCCGATGCTTCACTTCTGGTTTACTGTATCCCTTGGTCCTTCGTATTGACGACGAAACACAAAAATTGCATCGGAATTAAATACAAAAGGCACAATGCTGACTCAAGTACAAGAAGACTGACTCTTCCTACTGACTATGTTTGAACGAATCCTGTGACATTAGTTATTGTGTCCGATGCTTCACTTCAGGTTTACTGTATCCTTTCGACCTTCCTATTGGCGACGAAACACAGAAATTGCATCGGAACCAAATACAAAAGGCACAATGCCGACTTAAGTACAAGAAGGCTGACTCTTCCTGCTGTCTATGTTTGAACGAATCCTGTGACATTAGTTATAGATTCCGATGCTTCACTTCAGGTTTACTGTATCCTTTGGACCTTCCTATTTGCGACGAAACACAGAAATATCATCGGAATTAAATAGAAAAGGCACAATGCCGACTTAAGTACAAGAAGACTGACTCTTCCTACTGTCTATGATTTGAACCATTCCTGTGACACTAGTTATAGATTCCGATGCTTCACCTCAGGTTCACTGTATCCCTCTGACCTTCTTATTGACGATGAAACACAGAAATTGCATCGGAATTAAATAGAAAAGGCACAATGCCGACTTAAGTACAAGCAGACTGACTCTTCTTACTGACTATGTTTTGAACCATTCCTGTGACACTAGTTATGGATTCCGATGCTTCACTTCAGGTTTACTGTATCCCATGGACCTTCTTATTGACGATGAAACACAGAAATTGCATCGGAATTAGATACAAAAGGCACAATGCCGACTTAAGTACAACAAGACTGACTCTTCTTAGTGTCTATGTTTTGAACCATTCCTGTGACGCTAGTTAAAGATTCCGATGCTTCACTTCAGGTTTACTGTATCCGTTGGACCTTCTTATTGACGATGAAACACAAAATTTCATCGGAATTGAATACAAAAGGCACAATGCCTACTTAAGTACAAGATGACTGGCTCTTCTTACTGAGTATGTTTTGAACCATTCCTGTGACACTAGTTGTAGATTCCGAGGCTTCACTTCAGGTTTACTGTATCCCTAGGACCTTCTTATTGACGATGAAACACAGAAATTGCATCGGAACTAAATACAAAAGGCACAATGCCGACTTAAGTGTAAGAAGACTGACCCTTTACTGCTGTCTATGTTTGAACCAGTCCTGTGACATTAGTTATAGATTCCGATGCTTCTCTTCAGGGTTACTGTATCCTTTGGACCTTCTTATTGGCGACGAAACAGAGAAATTGCATCGGAATTAAATAGAAAATGCACAATGCCGACTTAAGTACAAGAAGACTGACTCTTCTTACTGTCTATGTTTCGAACCATTGCTGTGACACTAGTAATATATTCCGATGCCTCACCTCAGGTCCACTGTATCCCTCTGACCTTCTTATTGACGATGAAACACAGAAATTGCATCGGAATTAAATAGAAAAGGCACAATGCCGACTTAAGTACAAGAAGACTGACTCTTCTTACTGACTATGATTTGAACAATTCCTGTGACACTAGTTGTAGATTCCGATGCTTCACTTCTGGTTTACTGTATCCCTTGGACCGTCGTATTGATGATGAAACACTAAAATTTCATCGGAATTGATTACAAAAGGCACAATGCCGACTTACGTACAAGAAGACTGACTCTTCTTACTGACTATGTTTTGAACCATTCCTGTGACACTAGTTATGGATTCCGATGCTTCACTTCAGGTTTACTGTATCCCATGGACCCTCTTATTGACGATGAAACGCAGAAATTGCATCGGAATTAGATACAAAAGGCACAATGCCGACTTACGTACAACAAGACTGACTCCTCTTACTGACTATATCTTGATCCATTCCTGTGACACTAGTTATAGATTCCGATGCTTCACCTCAGGTTTACTGTATCCCTTGGACCTTCTTATTGACGATGAAACACAGAAATTGCATCGGAATTAAATACAAAAGAAACAATGCCGAATTAAGTACATGAAGGCTGACTCTTCTTCCTGTCTATGTTTTGAACCGTTCCTGTGACACTAGTTATAGAGTCCGATGCTTCACTCCAGGTTTACTGTATCCCTTGGACCTTCTTATTGACGATGAATCACAGAAATTACATCGCAATTAAATACAAAAGGCATAATGCTGACTTAAGAACAAGAAGACTGAATCTTCTTACTGCCTATGTTTTGAACCATTCCTGTGACACTAGTTATAGATTCCGATGCTTCACTTCAGGCTTACTGTATCCCTGTGACCTTCTTATTGACGATGAAACACAGAAATTGCACGGAATTAAATACAAAAGGCACAATGCCTACTTAAGAAGATTTACTCTTCTTACTGCCTATGTTTTGATCCATTCCTGTTACACTAGTTATAGATTCCGATGCTTCACTTCTGGTTTACTGTATCCCTTGGTCCTTCGTATTGACGACGAAACACAAAAATTGCATCGGAATTAAATACAAAAGGCACAATGCTGACTCAAGTACAAGAAGACTGACTCTTCCTACTGACTATGTTTGAACGAATCCTGTGACATTAGTTATTGTGTCCGATGCTTCACTTCAGGTTTGCTGTATCCTTTCGACCTTCCTATTGGCGACGAAACACAGAAATTGCATCGGAACAAAATACAAAAGGCACAATGCCGGCTTAAGTACAAGAAGGCTGACTCTTCCTGCTGTCTATGTTTGAACGAATCCTGTGACATTAGTTATAGATTCCGATGCTTCACTTCAGGTTTACTGTATCCTTTGGACCTTCCTATTTGCGACGAAACACAGAAATATCATCGGAATTAAATAGAAAAGGCACAATGCCGACTTAAGTACAAGAAGACTGACTCTTCCTACTGTCTATGATTTGAACCATTCCTGTGACACTAGTTATAGATTCCGATGCTTCACCTCAGGTTTACTGTATCCCTCTGACCTTCTTATTGACGATGAAACACAGAAATTGCATCGGAATTAAATACAAAAGGAACAATGTCGACTTAAGTACAAGATGACTGACTCTTCTTACTGACTCTATCTTGATCCATTCCTGTGACACTAGTTTTAGATTCTGATGCTTCACTTCGGGTTTACTGTATCCCTTGCACCTTCTTATTGACGATGAAACACAGAAATTGCATCGGAATTAAATACAAAAGGCACAATGTCGACTTAAGTACAAGATGACTGACTCTTCTTACTGACTCTATCTTGATCCATTCCTGTGACACTAGTTATAGATTCCGATGCTTCACTTCGGGTTTACTGTATCCCTTGGACCTTCTTATTGACGATGAAACACAGAAATTTCATCGGAATTAAATACAAAAGGCACAATGCCGACTTAAGTACAAGAAGACTGACTCTTCTTACTGACTATGTTTTGAACCATTCCTGTGACACTAGTTATGGATTCCGATGCTTCACTTCAGGTTTACTGTATCCCATGGACCTTCTTATTGACGATGAAACACAGAAATTGCATCGGAATTAGATACAAAAGGCACAATGCCGACTTAAGTACAACAAGACTGACTCTTCTTAGTGTCTATGTTTTGAACCATTCCTGTGACGCTAGTTAAAGATTCCGATGCTTCACTTCAGGTTTACTGTATCCGTTGGACCTTCTTATTGACGATGAAACACAGAAATTGCATCGGAATTGAATACAAAAGGCACAATGGCTACTTAAGTACAAGATGTCTGGCTCTTCTTACTGAGTATGTTTTGAACCATTCCTGTGACACTAGTTGTAGATTCCGAGGCTTCACTTCAGGTTTACTGTATCCCTCTGACCTTCTTATTGACGATGAAACACAGAAATTGCTTCGGAACTAAATACAAAAGGCACAATGCCGACTTAAGTATAAGAAGACTGACTCTTTACTGCTGTCTATGTTTGAACCATTCCTGTGACATTAGTTATAGATTCCAATGCTTCACTTCAGGGTTACTGTATCCTTTGGACATTCTTATTGGTGACGAAACACAGAAATTGCATCGGAATTAAATACAAAAGAAACAATGCCGAATTAAGTACAAGAAGGCTGACTCTTCTTACTGTCTATGTTTCGAACCATTGCTGTGACACTAGTTATATATTCCGATGCTTCACCTCAGGTCCACTGTATCCCTCTGACCTTCTTATTGACGATGAAACACAGAAATTGCATCGGAATTAAATAGAAAAGGCACAATGCCGACTTAAGTACAAGAAGACTGACTCCTCTTACTGACTATGATTTGTACATTTCCTGTGACACTAGTTGTAGATTCCGATGCTTCACTTCTGGTTTACTGTATCCCTTGGACCGTCGTATTGATGATGAAACACCGAAATTTCATCGGTATTGAATACAAAAGGCACAATGCCGACTTACGTACAAGAAGACTGACTCTTCTTACTGACTATGTTTTGAACCATTCCTGTGACACTAGTTATGGATTCCGATGCTTCACTCCAGGTTTACTGTATCCCTTGGACCTTCTTATTGACGATGAAACACAGAAATTACATCGCAATTAAATACAAAAGACACAATGCTGACTTAAGGACAAGAAGACTGAATCTTCTTACTGCCTATGTTTTGAACCATTCCTGTGACACTAGTTATAGATTCCGATGCTTCACTACAGGTTTACTGTATCCCTTGGACCTTCTTATTGACGATGAAACACAGAAACTGCATCGGAATTAAATACAAAAGAAACAATGCCGAATTAAGTACAAGAAGGCTGACTCTTCTTACTGTCTATGTTTTGAACCGTTCCTGTGACACTTGTTATAGAGTCCGATGCTTCACTCCAGGTTTACTGTATCCCTTGGAACTTCTTATTGACGATGAAACACAGGAATTACATCGCAATTAAATACAAAAGACACAATGCTGACTTAAGAACAAGAAGACTGAATCTTCTTACTGCTTATGTTTTGAACCATTCCTGTGACACTAGTTATAGATTCCGATGCTTCACTTCAGGCTTACTGTATCCCTCTGACCTTCTTATTGACGATGAAACACAGAAATTGCGCCGGAATTAAATACAAAAGGCACAATGCATACTTAAGAAGACTTACTCTTCTTACTGACTATGTTTTGAACCATTCCTGTGACACTAGTTTTGTATTCCGATGCTTCACTTCAGGTTTACTGTATCCCTTGGACCTTCTAATTGACGATGGAACACAGAAATTGCATCGGAATTAAATACAAAAGGCACAATGTCGACTTAAGTACAAGATGACTGACTCTTCTTACTGACTCTATCTTGATCAATTCCTGTGACACTAGTTATAGATTCCGATGCTTCACTTCGGGTTTACTGTATCCCTTGGACCTTCTTATTGACGATGAAACACAGAAATTGCATCGGAATTAAATACAAAAGGCACAATGCAGACTTAAGTACAAGCAGACTGACTCTTCTTAATGTCTATGTTTTGAACCATTCCTGTGACACTAGTTAAAGATTCCGATGCTTCACTTCAGGTTTACTGCATCCCTTGGACCTTCGTAATGACGATGAAACACAGATAGTGCATCGGAATTTAATACAAAAGGTACAATGCCAACTTAAGTAGAAGAAGACTGACTCTTCTTACTGGATATGTTTTGAACCATTCCTGTGACACTAGTTATAGATTCCGATGCTTCACTTCAGGTTTACTGTATCCGTTGGACCTTCTTATTGACGATGAAACACATAAATTGCATCGGAATTGAATACAAAAGGCACAATGCCTACTTAAGTACAAGATGACAGGCTCTTCTTACTGAGTATGTTTTGAACCATTCCTGTGACACTAGTTGTAGATTCCGAGGCTTCACTTCAGGTTTACTGTATCCCTAGGACCTTCTTATTGACGATGAAACACAGAAATTCCATCGAAACTAGATACAAAAGGCACAATGCCGACTTAAGTGTAAGAAGACTGACTCTTTACTGCTGTCTATGTTTGAACCAGTCCTGTGACATTAGTTATAGATTCCGATGCTTCTCTTCAGGGTTACTGTATCCTTTGGACCTTCTTATTGGCGATGAAACACAGAAATTGCATCGGAATTAAATACAAAAGAAACAGTGCCGAATTAAGTACAAGAAGGCTGACTCTTCTTACTGTCTATGATTTGAACCATTGCTGTGACACTAGTTATATATTCCGATGCTTCACCTCAGGTCCACTGTATCCCTCTGACCTTCTTATTGACGATGAAACACAGAAATTGCATCGGAATTAAATAGAAAAGGCACAATGCCGACTTAAGTACAAGAAGACTGACTCTTCTTACTGACTATGATTTGAACAATTCCTGTGACACTAGTTGTAGATTCCGATGCTTCACTTCTGGTTTACTGTATCCCTTGGACCGTCGTATTGATGATGATACACTGAAATTTCATCGGAATTGATTACAAAAGGCACAATGCCGACTTACGTACAAGAAGACTGAATCTTCTTACTGACTATATCTTGATCCATTCCTGTGACACTAGTTATAGATTCCGATGCTTCACCTCAGGTTTACTGTATCCCTTGGACCTTATTATTGACGATGAAACACAGAAATTGCATCGGAATTAAATACAAAAGAAACAATGCCGAATTAAGTACAAGAAGGCTGACTCTTCTTACTGTCTATGTTTTGAACCGTTCCTGTGACACTTGTTATAGAGTCCGATGCTTCACTCCAGGTTTACTGTATCCCTTGGACCTTCTTATTGACGATGAATCACAGAAATTACATCGCAATTAAATACAAAAGGCATAATGCTGACTTAAGGACAAGAAGACTGAATCTTCTTACTGCCTATGTTTTGAACCATTCCTGTGACACTAGTTATAGATTCCGATGCTTCACTTCAGGCTTACTGTATCCCTGTGACCTTCTTGTTGACGATGAAACACAGAAATTGCACGGAATTAAATACAAAAGGCACAATGCCTACTTAAGAAGACTTACTCTTCTTACTGACTAAGTTTTGAATTATTCCTGTGACACTAGTTTTTGATTCCGATGCTTCACTTCAGGTTTACTGTATCCCTTGGACCTTGTAATTAACGATGAAACACAGAAATTGCATCGGAATTAAATACAAAAGGCACAATGTCGACTTAAGTACAAGATGACTGACTCTTCTTACTGACTCTATCTTGATCCATTCCTGTGACACTAGTTATAGAATCCGATGCTTCACTTCGGGTTTACTGTGTCCCTTGGACTTTCTTATTGACGATGAAGTACAGAAATTACTTCGGAATTAAATACAAAAGGCACAATGCCGACTTAAGTACAGGAAGACTGACTCTTCTTACTGACTATGTTTTGATCCATTCCTGTTACACTAGTTATAGATTCCGATGCTTCACTTCTGGTTTACTGTATCCCTTGGTCCTTCGTATTGACGACGAAACACAAAAATTGCATCGGAATTAAATACAAAAGGCACAATGCTGACTCAAGTACAAGAAGACTGACTCTTCCTATTGACTATGTTTGAACGAATCCTGTGACATTAGTTATTGTGTCCGATGCTTCACTTCAGGTTTACTGTATCCTTTCGACCTTCCTATTGGTGACGAAACACAGAAATTGCATCGGAACAAAATACAAAAGGCACAATGCCGACTTAAGTACAAGAAGGCTGACTCTTCCTGCTGTCTATGTTTGAACGAATCCTGTGACATTAGTTATAGATTCCGATGCTTCACTTCAGGTTTACTGTATCCTTTGGACCTTCCTATTTGCGACGAAACGCAGAAATAACATCGGAATTAAATAGAAAAGGCACAATGCCGACTTAAGTACAAGAAGACTGACTCTTCCTACTGTCTATGATTTGAACCATTCCTGTGACACTAGTTATAGATTCCGATGCTTCACCTCAGGTTCACTGTGTCCCTCTGACCTTCTTATTGACGATGAAACACAGAAATTGCATCGGAATTAAATACAAAAGGAACAATGTCGACTTAAGTACAAGATGACTGACTCTTCTTACTGACTCTATCTTGATCCATTCCTGTGACACTAGTTATAGATTCTGATGCTTCACTTCGGGTTTACTGTATCCCTTGGACCTTCTTATTGACGATGAAACACAGAAATTGCATCGGAATTAAATACAAAAGGCACAATGTCGACTTAAGTACAAGATGACTGACTCTTCTTACTGACTCTATCTTGATCCATTCCTGTGACACTAGTTATAGATTCCGATGCTTCACTTCGGGTTAACTGTATCCCTTGGACCTTCTTATTGACGATGAAACACAGAAATTGCATCGGAATTAAATACAAAAGGCACAATGCCGACTTAAGAACAAGAAGTCTGACTCTTCTTACTGACTATGATTTGAACCATTCCTGTGACACTAGTTGTAGATTCCGATGCTTCACTTCAGGTTTGTTGTATCCCTCTGACCTTCTTATTAACGATGAAACACAGATATTGCATCGGAATTAAATACAAAAGGCACAATGCCGAATTAAGTAAAAGAAGACTGACTCTTCTTACTGACTATGTTTTGATCCATTCCAGTGACACTAGTTATAGATTCCGATGCTTCACTTCAGGTTTACTGTATCCCTTGGACCTTCGTATTGACGACGAAACACAAAAATTGGATCGGAATTAAATACAAAAGGCACAATGCTGACTCAAGTACAAGAAGACTGACTCTTCCTACTGACTATGTTTGAACGAATCCTGTGACTTTAGTTATTGTGTCCGATGCTTCACTTCAGGTTTACTGTATCCTTTCGACCTTCCTATTGGCGACGAAACTGAGAAATTGCATCGGAACCAAATACAAAATGCACAATGCCGACTTAAGTACAAGAAGACTGACTCTTCCTGCTGTCTATGTTTGAACGAATCCTGTGACATTAGTTATAGATTCCGATGCTTCACTTCAGGTGTACTGTATCCTTTGGACCTTCCTATTGGTGACGAAACACAGAAATTGCATCGGAATTAAATAGAAAAGGCACAATACCGACATAAGTACAAGAAGACTGACTCTTCTTAATGTCTATGTTTTGAACCATTCCTGTGACAATAGTTAAAGATTCCCGATGCTTCACTTCAGGTTTACTGTATCCCTTGGACCTTCTTATTGACGATGAAACACAGAAATTGCATCGAAAATAAATACAAAAGGCACAATGCCGACTTAAGTACAACAAGATTGACTCTTCTCACTGGATATGTTTTGAACCATTCCTGTCACACTAGTTATAGATTCCGATGCTTCACTTCAGGTTTAGTGTATCCCTCTGACCTTCTTATTGACGATGAAACACAGAAATTGCATCGGAAATAAATACAAAATGCACAATACCGGCTTAAGTACATGTAGACTGAATCTACCTACTGTCAATGTTTTGAACCATTCCTGTGACACTAGTTACAGATTCCGATGCTTCATTTCAGGATTACTGCATCCCTTGGACCTTCGTAATGACGATGAAACACAGATAGTGCATCGGAATTTAATACAAAAGGTACAATGCCAACTTAAGTGGAAGAAGACTGACTCTTCTTACTGGATATGTTTTGAACCATTCCTGTGACACTAGTTATAGATTCCGATGCTTCACCTCAGGTTTACTGTATCCATCTGACCTTCTTATTGACGATGAAACACAGAAATTGCATCGGAAATAAATAAAAAAGGCACAATGCCGACTAAGGTATCAGAAGACTGACTCTTCTTACTGTCTATGTTTTGAACCATTCCTGTGACCTTCTTATTAACCATGAAACACACAAATTGCATCGGAATTAAATACAAAAGGCACATAGCAGACATAAGTACATGTAGACTGCCTTTTCCTAATGTCTATGATTTGAACCATTCCTGTGACACTAGTTATAGATTCCGATGGTTCATGTCAGGTTTACTGGTTCCCTTGGACCTTCTTGTTGACGATGAAACACAGAAATTGCATCGGAATTAAATGCAAAAGGCACAATGCCGACTTAAGTACAAGAAGACTGAATTATCTTACTGTCTATGTTTTGAACCATTCCTGTGTCACTACTTATAGATTTCGTTGCTTCACTTCAGGTTTACTGTATCCCTCCGACCTTCTTATTGTCGATAAAACACAGAAATTACATCGGAATTAAATACAAAAGGCACAATGCCGACTTAAGTACAAGAAGACTGACTCTTCTTCTGTCTATGTTTTGAACCATTCCTGTGTCACTACTTATAGATTTCGTTGCTTCACTTCAGGTTTACTGTATCCCTCTGACCTTCTTATTGACGATGAAACACAGAAATTGCATCGGAATTAAATAGAAAAGGCACAATGCCGACTTAAGTACAAGAAGACTGACTCCTCTTACTGACTATGATTTGTGCATTTCCTGTGACACTAGTTGTAGATTCCGATGCTTCACTTCTGGTTTACTGTATCCCTTGGACCGTCGTATTGATGATGAAACACCGAAATTTCATCGGAATTGAATACAAAAGGCACAATGCCGACTTACGTACAAGAAGACTGACTCTTCTTACTGACTATGTTTTGAACCATTCCTGTGACACTAGTTATGGATTCCGATGCTTCACTCCAGGTTTACTGTATCCCTTGGACCTTCTTATTGACGATGAAACACAGAAATTACATCGCAATTAAATACAAAAGACACAATGCTGACTTAAGAACAAGAAGACTGAATCTTCTTTCTGCCTATGTTTTGAACCATTCCTGTGACACTAGTTATAGATTCCGATGCTTCACTACTGGTTTACTGTATCCCTTGGACCTTCTTATTGACGATGAAACACAGAAACTGCATCGGAATTAAATACAAAAGAAACAATGCCGAATTAAGTACAAGAAGGCTGACTCTTCTTACTGTCTATGTTTTGAACCGTTCCTGTGACACTTGTTATAGAGTCCGATACTTCACTCCAGGTTTACTGTATCCCTTGGACCTTCTTATTGACGATGAAACACAGAAATTACATCGCAATTAAATACAAAAGACACAATGCTGACTTAAGAACAAGAAGACTGAATCTTCTTACTGCCTATGTTTTGAACCATTCCTGTGACACTAGTTATAGATTCCGATGCTTCACTTCAGGCTTACTGTATCCCTCTGACCTTCTTATTGACGATGAAACACAGAAATTGCATCGGAATTAAATACAAAAGGCACAATGCATACTTAAGAAGACTTACTCTTCTTACTGACTATGTTTTGAACCATTCCTGTGACACTAGTTTTGTATTCCGATGCTTCACTTCAGGTTTACTGTATCCCTTGGACCTTCTAATTGACGATGGAACACAGAAATTGCATCGGAATTAAATACAAAAGGCACAATGTCGACTTAAGTACAAGATGACTGACTCTTCTTACTGACTCTATCTTGATCCATTCCTGTGACACTAGTTATAGATTCCGATGCTTCACTTCGGGTTTACTGTATCCCTTGGACCTTCTTATTGACGATGAAACACAGAAATTGCATCGGAATTAAATACAAAAAGCACAATGCCGACTTAAGTACAAGCAGACTGACTCTTCTTAATGTCTATGTTTTGAACCATTCCTGTGACACTAGTTAAAGATTCCGATGCTTCACTTCAGGTTTACTGCATCCCTTGGACCTTCGTAATGACGATGAAACACAGATAGTGCATCGGAATTTAATACAAAAGGTACAATGCCAACTTAAGTAGAAGAAGACTGACTCTTCTTACTGGATATGTTTTGAACCATTCCTGTGACACTAGTTATAGATTCCGATGCTTCACTTCAGGTTTACTGTATCCGTTGGACCTTCTTATTGACGATGAAACACATAAATTGCATCGGAATTGAATACAAAAGGCACAATGCCTACTTAAGTACAAGATGACAGGCTCTTCTTACTGAGTATGTTTTGAACCATTCCTGTGACACTAGTTGTAGATTCCGAGGCTTCACTTCAGGTTTACTGTATCCCTAGGACCTTCTTATTGACGATGAAACACAGAAATTGCATCGGAACTAGATACAAAAGGCACAATGCCGACTTAAGTGTAAGAAGACTGACTCTTTACTGCTGTCTATGTTTGAACCAGTCCTGTGACATTAGTTATAGATTCCGATGCTTCTCTTCAGGGTTACTGTATCCTTTGGACCTTCTTATTGGCGACGAAACAGAGAAATTGCATCGGAATTAAATAGAAAATGCACAATGCCGACTTAAGTACAAGAAGACTGACTCTTCTTACTGTCTATGTTTCGAACCATTGCTGTGACACTAGTTATATATTCCGATGCTTCACCTCAGGTCCACTGTATCCCTCTGACCTTCTTATTGACGATGAAACACAGAAATTGCATCGGAATTAAATAGAAAAGGCACAATGCCGACTTAAGTACAAGAAGACTGACTCTTCTTACTGACTATGATTTGAACAATTCCTGTGACACTAGTTGTAGATTCCGATGCTTCACTTCTGGTTTACTGTATCCCTTGGACCGTCGTATTGATGATGAAACACTGAAATTTCATCGGAATTGATTACAAAAGGCACAATCCCGACTTACGTACAAGAAGACTGACTCTTCTTACTGACTATGTTTTGAACCATTCCTGTGACACTAGTTATGGATTCCGATGCTTCACTTCAGGTTTACTGTATCCCATGGACCCTCTTATTGACGATGAAACACAGAAATTGCATCGGAATTAGATACAAAAGGCACAATGCCGACTTAAGTACAACAAGACTGACTCCTCTTACTGACTATATCTTGATCCATTCCTGTGACACTAGTTATAGATTCCGATGCTTCACCTCAGGTTTACTGTATCCCTTGGACCTTCTTATTGACGATGAAACACAGAAATTGCAACGGAATTAAATACAAAAGAAACAATGCCGAATTAAGTACAAGAAGGCTGACTCTTCTTACTGTCTATGTTTTGAACCGTTCCTGTGACACTAGTTATAGAGTCCGATGCTTCACTCCAGGTTTACTGTATCCCTTGGACCTTCTTATTGACGATGAATCACAGAAATTACATCGCAATTAAATACAAAAGGCATAATGCTGACTTAAGGACAAGAAGACTGAATCTTCTTACTGCCTATGTTTTGAACCATTCCTGTGACACTAGTTATAGATTCCGATGCTTCACTTCAGGCTTACTGTATCCCTGTGACCTTCTTATTGACGATGAAACACAGAAATTGCACGGAATTAAATACAAAAGGCACAATGCCTACTTAAGAAGACTTACTCTTCTTACTGACTATGTTTTGAACCATTCCTGTGACACTAGTTTTTGATTCCGATGCTTCACTTCAGGTTTACTGTATCCCTTGGACCTTGTAATTAACGATGAAACACAGAAATTGCATCGGAATTAAATACAAAAGGCACAATGTCGACTTAAGTACAAGATGACTGACTCTTCTTACTGACTCTATCTTGATCCATTCCTGTGACTAGTTATAGAATCAGATGCTTCACTTCGGGTTTACTGTATCCCTTGGACTTTCTTATTGACGATGAAACACAGAAATTACATCGGAATTAAATACAAAAGGCACAATGCCGACTTAAGTACAGGAAGACTGACTCTTCTTACTGACTATGTTTTGATCCATTCCTGTTACACTAGTTATAGATTCCGATGCTTCACTTCTGGTTTACTGTATCCCTTGGTCCTTCGTATTGACGACGAAACACAAAAATTGCATCGGAATTAAATACAAAAAGCACAATGCTGACTCAAGTACAAGAAGACTGACTCTTCCTCCTGACTATGTTTGAACGAATCCTGTGACATTAGTTATTGTGTCCGATGCTTCACTTCAGGTTTACTGTATCCTTTCGACCTTCCTATTGGCGACGAAACACAGAAATTGCATCGGAACAAAATACAAAAGGCACAATGCCGACTTAAGTACAAGAAGGCTGACTCTTCCTGCTGTCTATGTTTGAACGAATCCTGTGACATTAGTTATAGATTCCGATGCTTCACTTCAGGTTTACTGAATCCTTTGGACCTTCCTATTTGCGACGAAACACAGAAATATCATCGGAATTAAATAGAAAAGGCACAATGCCGACTTAAGTACAAGAAGACTGACTCTTCCTACTGTCTATGATTTGAACCATTCCTGTGACACTAGTTATAGATTCCGATGCTTCACCTCAGGTTCACTGTATCCCTCTGACCTTCTTATTGACGATGAAACACAGAAATTGCATCGGAATTAAATACAAAAGGAACAATGTCGACTTAATTACAAGATGACTGACTCTTCTTACTGACTCTATCTTGATCCATTCCTGTGACACTAGTTATAGATTCTGATGCTTCACTTCGGGTTTACTGTATCCCTGGGACCTTCTTATTGACGATGAAACACAGAAATTGCATCG
Organism: Schistocerca serialis cubense; assembly: GCF_023864345.2. Taxonomy (NCBI): domain Eukaryota; kingdom Metazoa; phylum Arthropoda; class Insecta; order Orthoptera; family Acrididae; genus Schistocerca; species Schistocerca serialis. The sequence continues at coordinate 642,250,943 of NC_064644.1, forward strand.
GAATTAAATACAAAAGGCACAATGTCGACTTAAGTACAAGATGACTGACTCTTCTTACTGACTCTATCTTGATCCATTCCTGTGACACTAGTTATAGATTCCGATGCTTCACTTCGGGTTTACTGTATCCCTTGGACCTTCTTATTGACGATGAAACACAGAAATTGCATCGGAATTAAATACAAAAGGCACAATGCCGACTTAAGTACAAGAAGACTGACTCTTCTTACTGACTATGATTTGAACCATTCCTGTGACACTAGTTGTAGATTCCGATGCTTCACTTCAGGTTTGTTGTATCCCTCTGACCTTCTTATTAACGATGAAACACAGATATTGCATCGGAATTAAATACAAAAGGCACAATGCCGAATTAAGTAAAAGAAGACTGACTCTTCTTACTGACTATGTTTTGATCCATTCCTGTGACACTAGTTATAGATTCCGATGCTTCACTTCAGGTTTACTGTATCCCTTGGACCTTCGTATTGACGACGAAACACAAAAATTGGATCGGAATTAAATACAAAAGGCACAATGCTGACTCAAGTACAAGAAGACTGACTCTTCCTACTGACTATGTTTGAACGAATCCTGTGACTTTAGTTATTGTGTCCGATGCTTCACTTCAGGTTTACTGTATCCTTTCGACCTTCCTATTGGCGACGAAACTGAGAAATTGCATCGGAACCAAATACATAATGCACAATGCCGACTTAAGTACAAGAAGACTGACTCTTCCTGCTGTCTATGTTTGAACGAATCCTGTGACATTAGTTATAGATTCCGATGCTTCACTTCAGGTGTACTGTATCCTTTGGACCTTCCTATTGGCGACGAAACACAGAAATTGCATCGGAATTAAATAGAAAAGGCACAATACCGACATAAGTACAAGAATACTGACTCTTCCTACTGTCTATGATTTGAACCATTCCTGTGACACTAGTTATAGATTCCGATGCTTCACCTCAGGTTCACTGTATCCCTCTGAAATTCTTATTGACGATGAAACACAGAAATTGCATCGGAATTAAATAGAAAAGGCACAATGCCGTCTTAAGTACAAGCAGACTGACTCTTCTTAATGTCTATGTTTTGAACCATTCCTGTGACAATAGTTAAAGATTCTGATGCTTCACTTCAGGTTTACTGTATCCCTTGGACCTTCTTATTGACGATGAAACACAGAAATTGCATCGAAAATAAATACAAAAGGCACAATGCCGACTTAAGTACAACAAGACTGACTCTTCTCACTGGATATGTTTTGAACCATTCCTGTCACACTAGTTATAGATTCCGATGCTTCACTTCAGGTTTAGTGTATCCCTCTGACCTTCTTATTGACGATGAAACACAGAAATTGCATCGGAAATAAATACAAAATGCACAATACCGGCTTAAGTACATGTAGACTGAATCTTCCTACTGTCAATGTTTTGAACCATTCCTGTGACACTAGTTACAGATTCCGATGCTTCATTTCAGGATTACTGCATCCCTTGGACCTTCGTAATGACGATGAAACACAGATAGTGCATCGGAATTTAATACAAAAGGTACAATGCCAACTTAAGTGGAAGAAGACTGACTCTTCTTACTGGATACGTTTTGAACCATTCCTGTGACACTAGTTATAGATTCCGATGCTTCACCTCAGGTTTACTGTATCCATCTGACCTTCTTTTTGACAATGAAACACAGAAATTGCATCGGAAATAAATAAAAAAGGCACAATGCCGACTAAGGTATCAGAAGACTGACTCTTCTTACTGTCTATGTTTTGAACCATTCCTGTGACCTTCTTATTAACGATGAAACACACAAATTGCATCGGAATTAAATACAAAAGGCACATAGCAGACATAAGTACATGTAGACTGCCTTTTCCTAATGTCTATGATTTGAACCATTCCTGTGACACTAGTTATAGATTCCGATGGTTCATGTCAGGTTTACTGGTTCCCTTGGACCTTCTTGTTGACGATGAAACACAGAAATTGCATCGGAATTAAATGCAAAAGGCACAATGCCGACTTAAGTACAAGAAGACTGAATTTTCTTACTGTCTATGTTTTGAACCATTCCTGTGTCACTACTTATAGATTTCGTTGCTTCACTTCAGGTTTACTGTATCCCTCCGACCTTCTTATTGTCGATAAAACACAGAAATTACATCGGAATTAAATACAAAAGGCACAATGCCGACTTAAGTACAAGAAGACTGATCCTTCTTCTGTCTATGTTTTGAACCATTCCTGTGTCACTACTTATAGATTTCGTTGCTTCACTTCACGTTTACTGTATCCCTCCGACCTTCTTATTGTCGATAAAACACAGAAATTACATTGGAATTAAATACAAAAGGCACAATGCCGACTTAAGTACAAGAAGACTGACTCTTCTTACTGTCTATGTTTTGAACCATTATTGTGTCACTAGTTATAGATTCCGATGCTTCACTTCAGATTTACTGTATCCCTCTGTCGTTCTTATTGACGATGAAACACAGGAATTGCGTCGGAATTAAATACAAAAGGCACAATGCCGAATTAAGTACAAGAAGACTGACTCTTCCTACTGTCTATGTTTTGAACCATTCCTGTGACACTAGATATAGATTCCGATGCTTCACTCTAGGTTTACTGTATCCCTTGGACCTTCTTATTGACGATGAAACACAGAAATTGCATCGGAATTAAATAAAAAATGCACAATGCCGACTTAAGGACAAGAAGACCGACTCTTCTTACTGTCTATGCTTTGAACCATTCCTGTGACACTAGTTACGGATTCAGATGCTTCACCCCATGTTTACTGTATCCCTTGGACCTTCTTATTTACGATGAAACACAGAAATTGCATTGGAATTAAATACAAAAGGCACAATGCCGACTTAAGTTCAAGAAGACTGGCTCTTCTTACTGACTATGCTTTGAACCATTCCTGTGACACTAGTTACAGATTCCGATGCTTCACTTCAGTTTCGCTGTATCCCTTGGACCTTCTTAATGACGATGAAACACAGACATTTCATCGGAATTAAATAGAAAAGGCACAATGCCGACTAAGTACAAGAAGACTGGCTCTTCTTCCTGACTATGCTTTGAACCATTCCTGTGACACTAGTTATTGATTCCGATGCTTCACTTCAGTTTCACTGTATCCTTTGCACCATCTTATTGACGATGAAACCCAGAAATTGCATCGGAATTAAATAGAAAAGGCCCTATGCCGACTTAAGTACAAGAAGACTGACTCTTCCTACTGTCTATGATTTGAACCATTCCTGTGATACTAGTTATAGATTTTGATGCTTCACTTCAGGTTTACTGTATGCCTTGGACCTTCTTATTGCCGACGAAACACAGAAATTGCATCGCAATTAAATACAACAGGCACAATGCCGACTTAAGTACAAGAAGACGGACTCTTCTTACTGACTATGTTTTGAACCATTCCTGTGACACTAGTTATAGATTCCGACGCTTCACTTCAGATTCACTGTATCCCTTGGACATTCCTATTGACGATGAGACACAGATATCGCATCGGAATTAAATAGAAAAAGCACAATGCCGACATAAGTACAAAAAGACTGACTCTTCCTACTCTCTATATTTTGAACCACTCCTGTGACACTAGTTTGTTATTCCGATGCTTCACTTGACGTTTACTGTACCCCTCGGACCTTCTTATGGACGGTGAAACACAGAAATTGCATCGGAAAAAATACAAAAGGCACAATCGCGACTTAAGTACAAGAAGACTGAATGTCCCAACTCTCTATGTTTTGTACCAATCCTGTGACACTAGATATAGTTTCCGATGCTTCACTTCAGGTTTACTGTATCCCTCTGACCATCTTATTGACGATGAAAAACAGAAATTGCATCGGAATGAAATAGAGAAGGTACAATACCGACTTAAGTACAAGAAGACTGACTAATCCAACTGTCTATGTTTTGAACCATTCCTGTGACACTAGTTATAGATTCCGATGCTTCACTTCAGGTTTACTGTATCCCTTGGACCTTCTAATTAACGATGAAACACACAAATTGCATCGGAATTAAATACAAAAGGCACAATGCCGACTTAAGTACAAGAAGACTGACTCTTCATACTGACTATGTTTTGAACCAATCCTGTGACACTAGTTATGGATTCCGATGCTTCACTTCAGGTTTACTGTATCCTTCTGACCTTGTTATTGACGATGAATCACAGAAATTGCATCGGAATTAAATACAATAGGCACAACGCAGACTTAAGTACATGTAGACTGACTTTTCCTAATGTCTATGTTTTGAACCATTCCTGTGACACTAGTTATAGATTCCGATGCTTCACTTCAGGTTTACTGTATCCCTTGGACCTGCTTATTGACGATGAAACACAGAAATTGCATCGGAATTAAATACAAAAGGCACAATGCGGACTTAAGTACAAGAAGTCTGACTCTTCTTACTGTCTATGCTTTGAACCATTCCTGTGACAGTAGTTACACATTCCGATTCTTCACTCCAGGTTTACTGTATCCCTTGGTCCTTCTTATTGACGATGAAACACAGAAATTGCTTCAGAATTAAATAGAAAAGGCACAATGCCGACTTAAGTACAAGAAGACTGACGCTTCTTACTGACTATGATTTTGAACCATTCCTGTGACACTAGTTATAGATTCCGATGCTTCACTTCAGGTTTACTGTATCCCTTGGACCTTCTTATTGACGATGAAACACAGATATTGCATCGGAATGAATTAGAAAGGGCACAATGCCGACTTAAGTACAAGAAGATAGACTCTTCTTACTGTTTATGTTTGAACCATTCCTGTGACACTAGTTATAGATTCCGATGCTTCACTTCTGGTTTACTGTATCCCTCTGACCTTCCTATAGACGATGAAACACAGAAATTGCATCCGAATTAAATACAAAAGGCACAATATCGACTTAAGTACAAGAAGACTGACTCTTCCTACTGTCTATGTTTTGAACCATTCCTGTGACACTAGTTATAGATTTCGATGCTACACTTCAGGTTAACTGTATCCCTCTGACCTTCTTATTGATGATGAAACACAGAAATTGCATCGGAATTAAATACAAAAGGCACAATGCCGACTTAAGTACAAGAAGGCTGCCTCTTTTTACTGTCTATGTTTTGAACCATTCCTGTGACAATAGTTATAGATTCCGATGCTTCACTTCAGGTTTACTGTATCCCTTGGACCTGCTTATTGACGATGAAACACAGAAATTGCATCGGAATTAAATACAGAAGGCACAATGCGGACTTAAGTACAAGAAGTCTGACTCTTCTTACTGTCTATGCTTTGAACCATTCCTGTGACAGTAGTTACACATTCCGATCCTTCACTCCAGGTTTACTGTATCCCTTGGTCCATCTTATTGACGATGAAACACAGAAATTGCATCGGAATTAAATACAAAAGGCACAATGCCGACTTAAGTACAAGAAGACTGACTCTTCTTTTTGACTATGATTTGAACCATTCCGGTGACACTAGTCATAGATTCCGATGCTTCACTTTAGGGTTACTGTATCCCTTGGACCTTCTTATTGACGATGAAACACAGAAATTGCATCGGAATTAAATACAAAGGGCAAAATGCAGACTTAAGTACACGAAGACTGACGTTTCTTACTGCCTATGTTTTGAATTATTCCTGTGACACTAGTTATAGATTCCGATGCTACACTCCACGTTTACTGTATCCCTTGGACCTTCTTATTGACGATGAAAAACAGAAATTGCATCGGAATTAAATACAAAAGGCACAATGCCGACTTAAGGACAAGAAGACTGACTCTTCTTACTGACTATGTTTTGAACCATTCCTGTGTCACTAGTTATAGATTCCGATGCTTCACTTCAGGTTTACTGTATACCTTGGACTTTCTAATTGACGATGAAACACAGAAATTGCATCGCAATTAAATAGAAAAGGCACAATGACGACTTAAGTACAAGAAGACTGACTCTTCTTACTCTCTATGTTTTGAACCATTTCTGTGACACTAGTTATAGATTCCGACGCTCCACTTCAGGTTTACTGTCTCCCTTGGACCTTCTTATTAACGATGAAACACAGAAATTGCATCGGAATTAAATACAAAAGGCACAATACCGACTTAAGTTCAAGAAGACTGACTCTTCTTACTGTCTATGCTTTGAACCATTCCTGTGACACTAGTTATAGATTCCGATGCTTCACTTCAGGTTTACTGTATCCCTCTGATCTTCTTATTGACGATGAATCACAGAAATTGCATCGGAATTAAATACAAAAGGCACAATGCAGACTTAAGTACAAGAAGACTGACTCTTCTTACTGTCTATGTTTTGAACCATTCCTGTGACACTAGTTATAGATTCCGATGCTTCACTTCAGGCTTACTGTATCCCTTGGACCTTCTTATTGACGATGAAACACAGAAATTGCATCGGAATTAAACACAAAAGGCACAATGCAGACTTAAGTACAAATAGACTGCCTCTTCTTACTGACTATGTTTTGAACCATTCCTGTGACACTGGTTATAGATTCTGATGCTTCACTTCAGGTTTACTGTACCCCTCTGACCTTCTTATTGACGATGAAACACAGAAATTGCATCGGAATTAAATACAAAAGGCACAATGCCGACTTAAGGACAAGAAGACTGACTCTTTTTACTGACTATGATTTGAACCATTCCTGTGACACTAGTTATGGATTCGGATGCTTTACTTCTGGTTTACTGTATCCCTCTGACCTTCTTATTGACGATGAAACACAGAAATTGCATCGGAATTAAATAGTAAAGACACAATGCCGACTTAAGTACAAGACGACTGACTTTTCTTACTGTCTATGTATTGAACCATTCCTGTGACACTAGTTATAGATTCCGATGCTTCACTTCAGGTTTACTGTATCCCTCTGATCTTCTTATTGACGATGAAACACAAAAATTGCATCGGAATTAAATACAAAATGCACAAAGCCGACTTAAGTACAAGAGAACTGATCCTTCTTACCGTCTATGTTTTGAACCATTTCTGAGACACTAGTTATAGATTCCGATGCTTCACTTCAGGTTTACTGTATGCCTTGGACCTTCTTATTGACGATGAAACACAGAATTTGCATCGTAATTAAATAGAAAAGGCACAATGCCGACTTAAGTACGAGAGGACTGACTCTTCCTACTGTCAATGTTTTGAACCAATCCTGTGACACTAGTTATAGATTCCGGTGCTTCACTCCAGGTTTACTGTTTCCCTTGGACCTTCTTATTGACGATGAAACACAGAAATTGCATCAGAATTAAATAGAAAAGGCACAATGCCGACTTAAGTACAAGAAGAGAGACGCTTCTTACTGACTATGAATTTGAACCATTCCTGTGACACTAGTTATAGATTCCGATGCTTCACTTCAGGTTTACTGTATCCCTTGGACCTTCTTATTGACGATGAAACACAGATATTGCATCGGAATGAAATAGAAAAGGCACAATGCCGACTTAAGTACAAGAAGACTGACTCTTCTTACTGTTTATGTTTGAACCATTCCTGTGACACTAGTTATAGATTTCGATGCTACACTTCAGGTTTACTGTATCCCTCTGACCTTCTTATTGACGATGAAACACAGAAATTGCATCGGAATTAAATACAGAAGGCACAATGCGGACTTAAGTACAAGAAGTCTGACTCTTCTTACTGTCTATGCTTTGAACCATTCCTGTGACAGTAGTTACACATTCCGATTCTTCACTCCAGGTTTACTGTATCCCTTGGTCCTTCTTATTGACGATGAAACACAGAAATTGCATCGGAATTAAATACAAAGGGCAAAATGCAGACTTAAGTACACGAAGACTGACGTTTCTTACTGCCTATGTTTTGAATTATTCCTGTGACACTAGTTATAGATTCCGATGCTACACTCCACGTTTACTGTATCCCTTGGACCTTCTTATTGACGATGAAAAACAGAAATTGCATCGGAATGAAATACAAAAGGTACAATGCAGACTTAAGGACAAGAAGACTGACTCTTCTTACTGACTATGTTTTGAACCATTCCTGTGTCACTAGTTATAGATTCGGATGCTTCACTTCAGGTTTACTGTATACCTTGGACTTTCTAATTGACGATGAAACACAGAAATTGCATCGGAATTAAATAGAAAAGGCACAATGACGACTTAAGTACAAGAAGACTGACTCTTCTTACTCTCTATGTTTTGAACCATTTCTGTGACACTAGTTATAGATTCCGACGCTCCACTTCAGGTTTACTGTCTCCCTTGGACCTTCTTATTGACGATGAAACACAGAAATTGCATCGGAATTAAATACAAAAGGCACAATACCGACTTAAGTTCAAGAAGACTGACTCTTCTTACTGTCTATGCTTTGAACCATTCCTGTGACACTAGTTATAGATTCCGATGCTTCACTTCAGGTTTACTGTATCCCTCTGATCTTCTTATTGACGATGAATCACAGAAATTGCATCGGAATTAAATACAAAAGGCACAATGCCGACTTAAGTACAAGAAGACTGACTCTTCTTACTGTCTATGTTTTGAACCATTCCTGTGACACTAGTTATAGATTCCGATGCTTCACTTCAGGCTTACTGTATTCCTTGGACCTTCTTATTGACGATGAAACACAGAAATTGCATCGGAATTAAACACAAAAGGCACAATGCCGACTTAAGTACAAATAGACTGACTCTTCTTACTGACTATGTTTTGAACCATTCCTGTGACACTGGTTATAGATTCTGATGCTTCACTTCAGGTTTACTGTACCCCTCTGACCTTCTTATTGACGATGAAACACAGAAATTGCATCGGAATTAAATACAAAAGGCACAATGCCGACTTAAGGACAAGAAGACTGACTCTTTTTACTGACTATGATTTGAACCATTCCTGTGACACTAGTTATGGATTCGGATGCTTTACTTCTGGTTTACTGCATCCCTCTGACCTTCTTATTGACGATGAAACACAGAAATTGCATCGGAATTAAATAGTAAAGACACAATGCCGACTTAAGTACAAGACGACTGACTTTTCTTACTGTCTATGTATTGAACCATTCCTGTGACACTAGTTATAGATTCCGATGCTTCACTTCAGGTTTACTGTATCCCTCTGATCTTCTTATTGACGATGAAACACAAAAATTGCATCGGAATTAAATACAAAATGCACAAAGCCGACTTAAGTACAAGAGAATTGATCCTTCTTACCGTCTATGTTTTGAACGATTTCTGAGACACTAGTTATAGATTCCGATGCTTCACTTCAGGTTTACTGTATGCCTTGGACCTTCTTATTGACGATGAAACACAGAAATTGCATCGGAATTAAATAGAAAAGGCACAATGCCGACTTAAGTACGAGAGGACTGACTCATCCTACTGTCAATGTTTTGAACCAATCCTGAGACACTAGTTATAGATTCCGGTGCTTCACTGCAGGTTTACTGTTTCCCTTGGACCCTCTTATTGACGATGAAACACAGAAATTGCTTCAGAATTAAATAGAAAAGGCACAATGCCGACTTAAGTACAAGAAGACTGACGCTTCTTACTGACTATGATTTTGAACCATTCCTGTGACACTAGTTATAGATTCCGATGCTTCACTTCAGGTTTACTGTATCCCTTGGACCTTCTTATTGACGATGAAACACAGATATTGCATCGGAATGAATTAGAAAGGGCACAATGCCGACTTAAGTACAAGAAGATTGACTCTTCTTACTGTTTATGTTTGAACCATTCCTGTGACACTAGTTATAGATTCCGATGCTTCACTTCTGGTTTACTGTATCCCTCTGACCTTCCTATAGACGATGAAACACAGAAATTGCATCCGAATGAAATACAAAAGGCACAATATCGACTTAAGTACAAGAAGACTGACTCTTCCTACTGTCTATGTTTTGAACCATTCCTGTGACACTAGTTATAGATTTCGATGCTACACTTCAGGTTAACTGTATCCCTCTGACCTTCTTATTGATGATGAAACACAGAAATTGCATCGGAATTAAATACAAAAGGCACAATGCCGACTTAAGTACAAGAAGGCTGCCTCTTTTTACTGTCTATGTTTTGAACCATTCCTGTGACAATAGTTATAGATTCCGATGCTTCACTTCAGGTTTACTGTATCCCTTGGACCTGCTTATTGACGATGAAACACAGAAATTGCATCGGAATTAAATACAGAAGGCACAATGCGGACTTAAGTACAAGAAGTCTGACTCTTCTTACTGTCTATGCTTTGAACCATTCCTGTGACAGTAGTTACACATTCCGATTCTTCACTCCAGGTTTACTGTATTCCTTGGTCCTTCTTATTGACGATGAAACACAGAAATTGCATCGGAATTAAATACAAAAGGCACAATGCCGACTTAAGTACAAGAAGACTGACTCTTCTTACTGACTATGATTTGAACCATTCCGGTGACACTAGTCATAGATTCCGATGCTTCACTTTAGGGTTACTGTATCCCTTGGACCTTCTTATTGACGATGAAACACAGAAATTGCATCGGAATTAAATACAAAGGGCAAAATGCAGACTTAAGTACACGAAGACTGACGTTTCTTACTGTTTATGTTTTGAATTATTCCTGTGACACTAGTTATAGATTCCGATGCTACACTCCACGTTTACTGTATCCCTTGGACCTTCTTATTGACGATGAAAAACAGAAATTGCATCGGAATGAAATACAAAAGGCACAATGCCGACTTAAGGACAAGAAGACTGACTCTTCTTACTGACTATGTTTTGAACCATTCCTGTGTCACTAGTTATAGATTCCGATGCTTCACTTCAGGTTTACTGTATACCTTGGACTTTCTAATTGACGATGAAACACAGAAATTGCATCGCAATTAAATAGAAAAGGCACAATGACGACTTAAGTACAAGAAGACTGACTCTTCTTACTCTCTATGTTTTGAACCATTTCTGTGACACTAGTTATAGATTCCGACGCTCCACTTCAGGTTTACTGTCTCCCTTGGACCTTCTTATTAACGATGAAACACAGAAATTGCATCGGAATTAAATACAAAAGGCACAATACCGACTTAAGTTCAAGAAGACTGACTCTTCTTACTGTCTATGCTTTGAACCATTCCTGTGACACTAGTTATAGATTCCGATGCTTCACTTCAGGTTTACTGTATCCCTCTGATCTTCTTATTGACGATGAATCACAGAAATTGCATCGGAATTAAATACAAAAGGCACAATGCAGACTTAAGTACAAGAAGACTGACTCTTCTTACTGTCTATGTTTTGAACCATTCCTGTGACACTAGTTATAGATTCCGATGCTTCACTTCAGGCTTACTGTATCCCTTGGACCTTCTTATTGACGATGAAACACAGAAATTGCATCGGAATTAAACACAAAAGGCACAATGCAGACTTAAGTACAAATAGACTGACTCTTCTTACTGACTATGTTTTGAACCATTCCTGTGACACTGGTTATAGATTCTGATGCTTCACTTCAGGTTTACTGTACCCCTCTGACCTTCTTATTGACGATGAAACACAGAAATTGCATCGGAATTAAATACAAAAGGCACAATGCCGACTTAAGGACAAGAAGACTGACTCTTTTTACTGACTATGATTTGAACCATTCCTGTGACACTAGTTATGGATTCGGATGCTTTACTTCTGGTTTACTGTATCCCTCTGACCTTCTTATTGACGATGAAACACAGAAATTGCATCGGAATTAAATAGTAAAGACACAATGCCGACTTAAGTACAAATAGACTGACTCTTCTTACTGTTTATGTTTGAACCATTCCTGTGACACTAGTTATAGATTCCGATGCTTCACTTCAGGTTTACTGTATCCCTCTGACCTTCCTATAGACGATGAAACACAGAAATTGCATCGGAATTAAATACAAAAGGCACAATGCCGATTTAAGTACATGAAAACCGACTCTTTCTACTGACTATGTTTTGAACCATTCCTGTGACACTAGTTATAGATTCCGATGCTTCACATCAGGTTTACTGTATCCCTTGGACCTTCTTCGTGACGATGAAACACAGAAATTGCATCGGAATTAAATACAAAAGGCACATTGCCGACTTAAGTACAAGAAGACTGACTCCTCTTACAGTCTATGCTTTGAACCATTCCTGTGACACTAGTTACACATTCCGATTCTTCACTCCAGGTTTACTGTATCCCTTGGACCTTTTTATTGACGATGAAACACAGAAATTGCATCGGAATTAAATACAAAAAGCACAATGCCGACTTAAGGACAAAAAGGCTAACTCTCCTTACTGACAATGCTTTGAACCATTCCTGTGACACTAGCTATAGATTCCGATGCTTCACTTCAGGTTTACTGTATCCCTCTGACCTTCGTATTGACGATGAAACACAGAAATTGCATCGGAATTAAATACAAAAGGCACAATGCCGACTTAAGTACAAGAAGACTAACTCTTCTTACTGTCTATGTTTTGAACTATTCCTGTGACACTAGTTATAGATTCCGGTGCTTCACTCCAGGTTTACTGTATCCCTCTGATCTTCTTATTGACGATGAATCACAGAAATTGCATCGGAATTAAATACAAAAGGCACAATGCCGACTTAAGTACAAGAAGACTAACTCTTCTTACTGACTATGTTTTGAACTATTCCTGTGACACTAGTTATAGATTCCGATGCTTCACTCCAGGTTTACTGTATGCCTTGGACCTTCTTATTGACGATGAAACACAGAAATTGCATCGGAATTATATAGAAAAGGCACAATGCCGACTTAAGTACGAGAGGACTGACTCTTCCTACTGTCAATGTTTTGAACCAATCCTGTGACACTAGTTATAGATTCCGGTGCTTCACTCCAGGTTTACCGTTTCCCTTGGACCTTCTTATTGACGATGAAACACAGAAATTGCATCAGAATTAAATAGAAAAGGCACAATGCCGACTTAAGTACAAGAAGACTGACCCTTCTTCCTGACTATGATTTTGAACCATTCCTGTGACACTAGTTATAGATTCCGATGCTTCACTTCAGGTTTACTGTATCCCTTGGACCTTCTTCTTGACGATGAAACACAGATATTGCATCGGTATGAAATAGAAAAGGCACAATGCCGACTTAAGTACAAGAAGACTGACTCTTCTTACTGTTTATGTTTGAACCATTCCTGTGACACTAGTTATAGATTCCGATGCTTCACTTCAGGTTTACTGTATTCCTCTGACCTTCCTAAAGACGATGACACACAGAAATTGCATCCGAATTAAATACAAAAGGCACAATATCGACTTAAGTACAAGAAGACTGACTCTTCCTACTATCTATGTTTTGAACCATTCCTGTGACACCAGTTATAGATTTCGATGCTACACTTCAGGTTTACTGTATCCCTCTGACCTTCTTATTGACGATGAAACACAGAAATTGCATCGGAATTAAATACAAAAGGCACAATGCCGATTTAAGTACATGAAGACCGACTCTTTCTACTGACTATGTTTTGAACCATTCCTGTGACACTAGTTATAGATTCCGATGCTTCACATCAGGTTTACTGTATCCCTTGGACCTTCTTCGTGACGATGAAACTCAGAAATTGCATCGGAATTAAATACAAAAGGCACAATGCCGACTTAAGTACAAGAAGACTGACTCCTCTTACAGTCTATGCTTTGAACCATTCCTGTGACACTTGTTACACATTCCGATTCTTCACTCCAGGTTTACTGTATCCCTTGGACCTTTTTATTGACGATGAAACACAGACATTGCATCGGAATTAAATACAAAAAGCACAATGCCGACTTAAGGACAAGAAGGCTAACTCTTCTTACTGACAATGTTTTGAACCATTCCTGTGACACTAGCTATAGATTCCGATGCTTCACTTCAGGTTTACTGTATGCCTCTGACCTTCGTATTGACGATGAAACACAGAAATTGCATCGGAATTAAATACAAAAGGCACAATGCCGTCTTAAGTACAAGAAGACTGACTCTTCTTACTGACTATGTTTTGAACCATTCCGGTGACACTAGTCATAGATTCCGATGCTTCACTTCAGGGTTACTGTATCCCTTGGACCTTCTTATTGACGACGAAAAACAGAAATTGCATCGGAATGAAATACAAAAGGGACAATGCCGACTTAAGGACAAGAAGACTGACTCTTCTTACTGACTATGTTTTGAACCATTCCTGTGTCACTAGTTATAGATTCATTTGCTTTACTTCAGGTTTACTGTATACCTTGGACTTTCTAATTGACGATGAAACACAGAATTTGCATCGGAATTAAATAGAAAAGGCACAATGACAGCTTAAGTACAAGAAGACTGACTCTTCTTACTCTCTATGCTTTTAACCATTTCTGTGACACTAGTTATAGATTCCGATGCTCCACTTCAGGTTTACTGTCTCCCTTGGTCCTTCGTATTGACGATGAAACACAGTAATTGCATCGGAATTAAATACAAATGGCACAATACCGACTTAAGTACAAGAAGACTGACTCTTCTTACTGTCTATGTTTTGAACCATTCCTGTGACACTAGTTATAGATTCCGATGCTTCACTTCAGGTTTACTGTATCCCTCTGATCCTCGTATTGACGATGAATCACAGAAATTGCATCGGAATTAAATACAAAAGGCACAATGCCGACTTAAGTACAAGAGAACTGATCCTTCTTACGGTCTATGTTTTGAACCATTTCTGAGACACTAGTTATAGATTCCGATGCTTCACTTCAGGTTTACTGTAACCCTCTGACCTTCTTATTGATGATGAAACACAGAAATTGCATCGGAGTTAAATATAAAAGGCACAATGCAGACTTAAGTACAAGAAGACTGACTCTCCTTACAGACTAAGTTTTGAAACATTCCTGTGACAGTAGTTATAGATTGCGATGCTTCACTTCAGGTTTGCTGTATCCCTCTGACCTTCTTATTGACGATGAAACACAGCATTTGCATTGGAATTAAATACAAAAGGCACAATGCCGACTTAAGTACAAGAAGACTGACTCTTCCTACTGTCTATGTTTTGAACCATTCCTGTTACACTAGTTATAGATTCCGATGCTTCACTTCAGGTTTACTGTATCCCTTGGACCTTCTTCGTGACGATGAAACACAGAAATTGCATCGGAATTAAATACAAAAGGCACATTGCCGACTTAAGTACAAGAAGACTGACTCCTCTTACAGTCTATGCTTTGAACCATTCCTGTGACACTAGTTACACATTCCGATTCTTCACTCCTGGTTTACTGTATCCCTTGGACCTTTTTATTGACGATGAAACACAGAAATTGCATCGGAATTAAATACAAAAAGCACAATGCCGACGTAAGGACAAGAAGGCTAACTCTTCTTACTGACAATGCTTTGAACCATTCCTGTGACACTAGCTATTGATTCCGATGCTTCACTTCAGGTTTACTGTATCCCTCTGACCTTCGTATTGACGATGAAACACAGAAATTGCATCCGAATTAAATACAAAAGGCACAATATCGACTTAAGTACGAGAAGACTGACTCTTCCTACTGTCTATGTTTTGAACCATTCCTGTGACACTAGTTACAGATTTCGATGCTACACTTCAGGTTTACTGTATCCCTCTGACCTTCCTATAGACGATGAAACACACAAATTGCATCCGAATTAAATACAAAAGGCACAATATCGACTTAAGTACGAGAAGACTGACTCTTCCTACTGTCTATGTTTTGAACCATTCCTGTGACACTAGTTATAGATTTCGATGCTACACTTCAGGTTTACTGTATCCCTCTGACCTTCTTATTGACGATGAAACACAGAAATTGCATCGGAATTAAATACAAAGGCACAATGCCGATTTAAGTACATGAAGACCGACTCTTTCTACTGACTATGTTTTGAACCATTCCTGTGACACTAGTTATAGATTCCGATGCTTCACATCAGGTTTACTGTATCCCTTGGACCTTCTTCGTGACGATGATACACAGAAATTGCATCGGAATTAAATACAAAAGGCACATTGCCGACTTAAGTACAAGAAGACTGACTCCTCTTACAGTCTATGCTTTGAACCATTCCTGTGACACTAGTTACACATTCCGATTCTTCACTCCAGGTTTACTGTTTCCCTTGGACCTTTTTATTGACGATGAAACACAGATATTGCATCGGAATTAAATACAAAAAGGACAATGCCGACTTAAGGACAAGAAGGCTAACTCTTCTTACTGACAATGCTTTGAACCATTCCTGTGACACTAGCTATAGATTCCGATGCTTCACTTCAGGTTTACTGTATCACTCTGACCTTCGTATTGACGATGAAACACAGAAATTGCATCGGAATTAAAACAAAAGGCACAATGCCGACTTAAGTACAAGAAGACTAACTCTTCTTACTCTCTATGTTTTGAACTATTCCTGTGACACTAGTTATAGATTCCGATGCTTCACTCCAGGTTTACTGTATCCCTCTGATCTTCTTATTGACGATGAATCACAGAAATTGCATCGGAATTAAATACAAAAGGCACAATGCCGACATAAGTACAAGAAGACTAACTCTTCTTACTGACTATGTTTTGAACTATTCCTGTGACACTAGTTATAGATTCCGATGCTTCACTCCAGGTGTACTGTATGTCTTGGACCTTCTTATTGACGATGAAACACAGAAATTGCATCGGAATTAAATAGAAAAGGCACAATGCCGACTTAAGTACAAGAGGACTGACTCTTCCTACTGTCAATGTTTTGAATCAATCCTGTGACACTAGTTATAGATTCCGGTGCTTCACTCCAGGTTTACTGTTTCCCTTGGACCTTCTTATTGACGATGAAACACAGAAATTGCATCAGAATTAAATAGAAAAGTCACAATGCCGACTTAAGTACAAGAAGGCTGCCTCTTTTTACTGTCTATGTTTTGAACCATTCCTGTGACACTAGTTATAGATTCCGATGCTTCACTTCAGGTTTACTGTATCCCTTGGACCTGCTTATTGACGATGAAACACAGAAATTGCATCGGAATTAAATACAAAAGGCACAATGCCGACTTAAGTACAAGAAGACTGACCCTTCTTACTGTCTATGCTTTGAACCATTCCTGTGACAGTAGTTACACATTCCGATTCTTCACTCCAGGTTTACTGTATCCCTTGGTCCTTCTTATTGACGATGAAACACAGAAATTGCATCGGAATTAAATAGAAAAGGCACAATGCCGACTTAAGTACAAGAAGGCTGCCTCTTTTTACTGTCTATGTTTTGAACCATTCCTGTGACACTAGTTATAGATTCTGATGCTTCACTTCAGGTTTACTGTATCCCTTGGACCTGCTTAATGACGATGAAACACAGAAATTGCATCGGAATTAAATACAAAAGGCACAAGGTACAAGAAGACTGACTCTTCTTACTGTCTATGTTTTGAACCATTCCTGTGACAGTAGTTACACATTCCGATTCTTCACTCCAGGTTTACTGTATCCCTTGGTCCTTCTTATTGACGATGAAACACAGAAATTGCATCGGAATTAAATACAAAAGGCACAATGCCGACTTAAGTAAAAGAAGACTGTCTCTTCTTACTGACTTTGTTTTGAACCATTCCGGTGACACTAGTCATAGATTCCGATGCTTCACTTCAGGGTTACTGTATCCCTTGGACCTTCTTATTGACGATGAAAAACAGAAATTACATCGGAATGAAATACAAAAGGCACAATGCCGACTTAAGGACAAGAAGACTGACTCTTCTTACTGACTATGTTTTGAACCATTCCTGTGTCACTAGTTATAGATTCATTTGCTTCACTTCAGGTTTACTGTATACCTTGGACTTTCTAATTGACGATGAAACACAGAAATTGCATCGGAATTAAATAGAAAAGGCACAATACCGGCTTAAGTACAAGAAGACTGACTCTTCTTACTGTGTATGTTATGAACCATTCCTGTGACACTAGTTATAGATTCCGATGCTTCACTTCAGGTTTACTGTATCCCTCTGATCTTCTTATTGACGATGAATCACAGAAATTGCATCGGAATTAAATACCAAAGGCACAATGCCGGCTTAAGTGCAAGGAGACTGACTCTTCTTACTGTCTATGTTTTGAACCATTCCTGTGACACTAGTTATAGATTCCGATGCTCCACTTCAGGTTTACTGTCTCCCTTGGTCCTTCGTATTGACGATGAAACTCAGAAATTGCATCGGAATTAAATACAAAAGGCACAATACCGACTTAAGTACAAGAAGACTGACTCTTCTTACTGTCTATGTTCTGAACCATTCCTGTGACACTAGTTATAGATTCCGATGCTTCACTTCAGGTTTACTGTATCCCTCTGATCTTCTTATTGACGATGAATCACAGAAATTGCAACGGAATTAAATACAAAAGGCACAATGCCGACTTAAGTGCAAGAAGACTGACCCATCTTACTGTCTATGTTTTGAACCATTCCTGTGACACTAGTTATAGATTCCGATGCTTCACTTCAGGCTCACTGTATCCCTTGGACCTTCTTATTGACGATGAAACACAGAAATTGCATCGGAATTAACCACAAAAGGCACAATTCCGACTTAAGTACAAATAGACTGACTCTTCTTACTGACTATGTTTTGAACCATTCCTGTGACACTGGTTACAGATTCCGATGCTTCACTTCACGTTTACTGTATCCATTGGGCCTTCTTATTGACGATGAAACACATAAATTGCATCGGAATTAAATACAAAAGGCACAATGCCGATTTAAGTACATGAAGACCGACTCTTTCTACTGACTATGTTTTGAACCATTCCTGTGACACTAGTTATAGATTCCGATGCTTCACTTCAGGTTTACTGTATCCCTTGGACCTTCTTCGTGACGATGAAACACAGAAATTGCATCGGAATTAAATAGAAAAGGCACAATGCCGACCTAAGTACAAGAAGACTGTCGCTTCTTACTGACTATGATTTTGAACCATTCCTGTGACACTAGTTATAGATTCCGATGCTTCACTTCAGGTTTACTGTATCCCTTGGACCTTCTTATTGACGATGAAACACAGATATTGCATCGGAATGAAATAGAAAAGGCACAATGCCGACTTAAGTACAAGAAGACTGACTCTTCTTACTGTTTATGTTTGAACCATTCCTGTGACACTAGTTATAGATTCCGATGCTTCACTTCAGGTTTACTGTATCCCTCTGACCTTCCTATAGACGATGAAACACAGAAATTGCATCCGAATTAAATACAAAAGGCACAATATCGACTTAAGTACAAGAAGACTGACTCTTCTTACTGTCTATGTTTTGAACCATTCCTGTGACACTAGTTATAGATTCCGATGCTTCACTTCAGGTTTACTGTATCCCTCTGATCTTCTTATTGACGATGAATCACAGAAATTGCATCGGAATTAAATACAAAAGGCACAATGCCGACTTAAGTACAAGAAGACTAACTCTTCTTACTGACTATGTTTTGAACTATTCCTGTGACACTAGTTATAGATTCCGATGCTTCACTCCAGGTTTACTGTATGCCTTGGACCTTCTTATTGACGATGAAACACAGAAATTGCATCGGAATTAAATAGAAAAGGCACAATGCCGACTTAAGTACGAGAGGACTGACTCTTCCTACTGTCAATGTTTTGAACCAATCCTGTGACACTAGTTATAGATTCCGGTGCTTCACTCCAGGTTTACTGTTTCCCTTGGACCTTCTTATTGACGATGAAACACAGAAATTGCATCAGAATTAAATAGAAAAGGCACAATGCCGACTTAAGTACAAGAAGACTGACGCTTCTTACTGACTATGAATTTGAACCATTCCTGTGACACTAGTTACAGATTCCGATGCTTCACTTCAGGTTTACTGTATCCCTCTGACCTTCTTATTGACGATGAAACACTGTAATTGCATCGGAATTAAATACAAAAGGCACAATGCCGATTTAAGTACATGAAGACCGACTCTTTCTACTGACTATGTTTTGAACCATTCCTGTGACACTAGTTATAGATTCCAATGCTTCACATCAGGTTTCCTGTATCCCATGGACCTTGTTCGTGACGATGAAACACAGAAATTGCATCGGAATTAAATACAAAAGGCACAATGCCGACTTAAGTACAAGAAGGCTAACTCTTCTTACTGACAATGTTTTGAACCATTCCTGTGACACTAGCTTTAGATTCCGATGCTTCACTTCAGGTTTACTGTATCCCTCTGACCTTCGTATTGACGATGAAACACAGAAATTGCATCGGAATAAAATACAAAGGGCACAATGCCGACTTAAGTACAAGAAGACCAACTCTTCTTACTGTCTATGTTTTGAACTATTCCTGTGACACTAGTTATAGATTCCGATGCTTCACACCAGGTTTACTGTATGCCTTATACCTTCTTATTGACGATGAAACACAGAAATTGCATCGGAATTAAATAGAAAAGGCACAATGCCGACTTAAGTACAAGAGGACTGACTCTTCCTACTGTCAATGTTTTGAACCAATCCTGTGACACTAGTTATAGATTCCGGTGCTTCACTCCAGGTTTACTGTTTCCCTTGGACCTTCTTATTGCCGATGAAACACAGAAATTGCATCAGAATTAAATAGAAAAGGCCCAATGCCGACTTAAGTACAAGAAGGCTGCCTCTTTTTACTGTCTATGTTTTGAACCATTCCTGTGACACTAGTTATGGATTCCGATGCTTCACTTCAGGTTTACTGTATCCCTCTGACCTTCCTATAGACGATGAAACACAGAAAATGCATCCGAATTAAATACAAAAGGCACAATATCGACTTAAGTACAACAAGACTGACTCTTCTTACTGTCTATGTTTTGAACCATTCCTGTGACACTAGTTATAGATTCCGATGCTTCACTTCAGGTTTACTGTATCCCTCTGATCTTCTTATTGACGATGAATCACAGAAATTGCATCGGAATTAAATACAAAAGGCACAATGCCGACTTAAGTACAAGAAGACTGACTCTTCTTACTGTCTATGCTTTGAACCATTCCTGTGACAGTAGTTACACATTGCGATTCTTCACTCCAGGTTTACTGTATCCCTTGGTCCTTCTTATTGACGATGAAACACAGAAATTGCATCGGAATTAAATAGAAAAGGCACAATGCCGACTTAAGTACAAGAAGGCTGCCTCTTTTTACTGTCTATGTTTTGAACCATTCCTGTGACACTAGGTATAGATTCCGATGCTTCACTCCAGGTTTACTGTATGTCTTGGACCTTCTTATTGACGATGAAACACAGAAATTGCATCGGAATTAAATAGAAAAGGCACAATGCCGACTTAAGTACAAGAAGACTGACGGTTCTTACTGACTATGATTTTGAACCATTCCTGTGACACTAGTTATAGATTCCGATGCTTCACTTCAGGTTTACTGTATCCCTTGGACCTTCTTATTGACGATGAAACACAGATATTGCATCGGAATGAAATAGAAGAGGCACAATGCCGACTTAAGTACAAGAAGACTGACTCTTCTTACTGTTTATGTTTGAACCATTCTTGTGACACTAGTTATAGATTCCGATGCTTCACTTTAGGTTTACTGTATCCCGCTGACCTTCCTAGAGACGATGAAACACAGAAATTGCATCCGAATGAAATACAAAAGGCACAATATCGACTTAAGTACAAGTAGACCGACTCTTCTTACTGTCTATGTTTTGAACCATTCCTGTGACACTAGTTATAGATTCCGATGCTTCACTTCAGGTTTACTGTATCCCTCTGATCTTCTTATTGACGATGAATCACAGAAATTGCATCGGAATTAAATACAAAAGGCACAATGCCGACTTAAGGACAAGAAGACTAACTCTTCTTACTGACTATGTTTTGAACAATTCCTGTGACACTAGTTATAGATTCCGATGCTTCACTCCAGGTTTACCGTATGCCTTTGACCTTCTTATTGACGATGAAACACAGAAATTGCATCGGAATTAAATAGAAAAGGCACAATGCCGACTTAAGTACGAGAGGACTGACTCATCCTACTGTCAATGTTTTGAACCAATCCTGTGACACTAGTTATAGATTCCGGTGCTTCACTCCAGGTTTACTGTTTCCCTAGGACCTTCTTATTGACGATGAAACACAGAAATTGCATCAGAATTAAATAGAAAAGGCAAAATGCCGTTTTAAGTACAAGAAGACTGACGCTTCTTACTGACTATGATTTTTAACCATTCCTGTGACACTAGTTATAGATTCCGATGCTTCACTTCAGGTTTACTGTATCCCTCTGATCTTCTTATTGACGATGAATCACAGAAATTGCATCGGAATTAAATACAAAAGGCACAATGCCGACTTAAGTGCAAGAAGACTGTCCCTTCTTACTGTCTATGTTTTGAACCATTCCTGTGACACTAGTTATAGATTCCGATGCTTCACTTCAGGCTCACTGTATCCCTTGGACCTTCTTATTGACGATGAAACACAGAAATTGCATCGGAATTAACCACAAAAGGCACAATTCCGACTTAAGTACAAATAGACTGACTCTTCTTACTGACTATGTTTTGAACCATTCCTGTGACACTGGTTACAGATTCCGATGCTTCACTTCAGGTTTACTGTATCCATTGGGCCTTCTTATTGACGATGAAACACATAAATTGCATCGGAATTAAATACAAAAGGCACAATGCCGATTTAAGTACATGAAGACCGACTCTTTCTACTGACTATGTTTTGAACCATTCCTGTGACACTAGTTATAGATTCCGATGCTTCACTTCAGGTTTACTGTATCCCTTGGACCTTCTTCGTGACGATGAAACACAGAAATTGCATCGGAATTAAATAGAAAAGGCACAATGCCGACCTAAGTACAAGAAGACTGACGCTTCTTACTGACTATGATTTTGAACCATTCCTGTGACACTAGTTATAGATTCCGATGCTTCACTTCAGGTTTACTGTATCCCTTGGACCTTCTTATTGACGATGAAACACAGATATTGCATCGGAATGAAATAGAAAAGGCACAATGCCGACTTAAGTACAAGAAGACTGACTCTTCTTACTGTTTATGTTTGAACCATTCCTGTGACACTAGTTATAGATTCCGATGCTTCACTTCAGGTTTACTGTATCCCTCTGACCTTCCTATAGACGATGAAACACAGAAATTGCATCCGAATTAAATACAAAAGGCACAATATCGACTTAAGTACAAGAAGACTGACTCTTCTTACTGTCTATGTTTTGAACCATTCCTGTGACACTAGTTATAGATTCCGATGCTTCACTTCAGGTTTACTGTATCCCTCTGATCTTCTTATTGACGATGAATCACAGAAATTGCATCGGAATTAAATACAAAAGGCACAATGCCGACTTAAGTACAAGAAGACTAACTCTTCTTACTGACTATGTTTTGAACTATTCCTGTGACACTAGTTATAGATTCCGATGCTTCACTCCAGGTTTACTGTATGCCTTGGACCTTCTTATTGACGATGAAACACAGAAATTGCATCGGAATTAAATAGAAAAGGCACAATGCCGACTTAAGTACGAGAGGACTGACTCTTCCTACTGTCAATGTTTTGAACCAATCCTGTGACACTAGTTATAGATTCCGGTGCTTCACTCCAGGTTTACTGTTTCCCTTGGACCTTCTTATTGACGATGAAACACAGAAATTGCATCAGAATTAAATAGAAAAGGCACAATGCCGACTTAAGTACAAGAAGACTGACGCTTCTTACTGACTATGAATTTGAACCATTCCTGTGACACTAGTTACAGATTCCGATGCTTCACTTCAGGTTTACTGTATCCCTCTGACCTTCTTATTGACGATGAAACACTGAAATTGCATCGGAATTAAATACAAAAGGCATAATGCCGATTTAAGTACATGAAGACCGACTCTTTCTACTGACTATGTTTTGAACCATTCCTGTGACACTAGTTATAGATTCCGATGCTTCACATCAGGTTTCCTGTATCCCATGGACCTTGTTCGTGACGATGAAACACAGAAATTGCATCGGAATTAAATACAAAAGGCACAATGCCGACTTAAGTACAAGAAGGCTAACTCTTCTTACTGACAATGTTTTGAACCATTCCTGTGACACTAGCTTTAGATTCCGATGCTTCACTTCAGGTTTACTGTATCCCTCTGACCTTCGTATTGACGATGAAACACAGAAATTGCATCGGAATAAAATACAAAGGGCACAATGCCGACTTAAGTACAAGAAGACTAACTCTTCTTACTGTCTATGTTTTGAACTATTCCTGTGACACTAGTTATAGATTCCGATGCTTCACACCAGGTTTACTGTATGCCTTATACCTTCTTATTGACGATGAAACACAGAAATTGCATCGGAATTAAATAGAAAAGGCACAATGCGGAATTAAGTACAAGAGGACTGACTCTTCCTACTGTCAATGTTTTGAACCAATCCTGTGACACTAGTTATAGATTCCGGTGCTTCACTCCAGGTTTACTGTTTCCCTTGGACCTTCTTATTGCCGATGAAACACAGAAATTGCATCAGAATTAAATAGAAAAGGCCCAATGCCGACTTAAGTACAAGAAGGCTGCCTCTTTTTACTGTCTATGTTTTGAACCATTCCTGTGACACTAGTTATGGATTCCGATGCTTCACTTCAGGTTTACTGTATCCCTCTGACCTTCCTATAGACGATGAAACACAGAAAATGCATCCGAATTAAATACAAAAGGCACAATATCGACTTAAGTACAACAAGACTGACTCTTCTTACTGTCTATGTTTTGAACCATTCCTGTGACACTAGTTATAGATTCCGATGCTTCACTTCAGGTTTACTGTATCCCTCTGATCTTCTTAGTGACGATGAATCACAGAAATTGCATCGGAATTAAATACAAAAGGCACAATGCCGACTTAAGTACAAGAAGACTGACTCTTCTTACTGTCTATGCTTTGAACCATTCCTGTGACAGTAGTTACACATTGCGATTCTTCACTCCAGGTTTACTGTATCCCTTGGTCCTTCTTATTGACGATGAAACACAGAAATTGCATCGGAATTAAATAGAAAAGGCACAATGCCGACTTAAGTACAAGAAGGCTGCCTCTTTTTACTGTCTATGATTTGAACCATTCCTGTGACACTAGTTATAGATTCCGATGCTTCACTCCAGGTTTACTGTATGTCTTGGACCTTCTTATTGACGATGAAACACAGAAATTGCATCGGAATTAAATAGAAAAGGCACAATGCCGACTTAAGTACAAGAAGACTGACGGTTCTTACTGACTATGATTTTGAACCATTCCTGTGACACTAGTTATAGATTCCGATGCTTCACTTCAGGTTTACTGTATCCCTTGGACCTTCTTATTGACGATGAAACACAGATATTGCATCGGAATGAAATAGAAGAGGCACAATGCCGACTTAAGTACAAGAAGACTGACTCTTCTTACTGTTTATGTTTGAACCATTCTTGTGACACTAGTTATAGATTCCGATGCTTCACTTTAGGTTTACTGTATCCCGCTGACCTTCCTAGAGACGATGAAACACAGAAATTGCATCCGAATGAAATACAAAAGGCACAATATCGACTTAAGTACAAGTAGACTGACTCTTCTTACTGTCTATGTTTTGAACCATTCCTGTGACACTAGTTATAGATTCCGATGCTTCTCTTCAGGTTTACTGTATCCCTCTGATCTTCTTATTGACGATGAATCACAGAAATTGCATCGGAATTAAATACAAAAGGCACAATGCCGACTTAAGTACAAGAAGACTAACTCTTCTTACTGACTATGTTTTGAACAATTCCTATGACACTAGTTATAGATTCCGATGCTTCACTCCAGGTTTACCGTATGCCTTGGACCTTCTTATTGACGATGAAACACAGAAATTGCACCGCAATTAAATAGAAAAGGCACAATGCCGACTTAAGTACGAGAGGACTGACTCATCCTACTGTCAATGTTTTGAACCAATCCTGTGACACTAGTTATAGATTCCGGTGCTTCACTCCAGGTTTACTGTTTCCCTTGGACCTTCTTATTGACGATGAAACACAGAAATTGCATCAGAATTAAATAGAAACGGCAAAATGCCGACTTAAGTACAAGAAGACTGACGCTTCTTACTGACTATGATTTTTAACCATTCCTGTGACACTAGTTATAGATTCCGATGCTTCACTTCAGGTTTACTGTATCCCTTGGACCTTCTTATTGACGATGAAACATAGATATTGCATCGGAATGAAATAGAAAAGGCACAATGCCGACTTAAGTACAAGAAGGCTGCCTCTTTTTACTGTCTATGTTTTGCACCATTCCTGTGACACTAGTTATAGATTCCGATGCTTCACTTCAGGTTTGCTGTATCCCTTGGACCTGCTTATTGACGATGAAACACAGAAATTGCATCGGAATTAAATACAAAATGCACAATGCCGACTTAAGTACAAGAAGACTGACTCTTCTTACTGTCTATGCTTTGAACCATTCCTGTGACTGTAGTTACACATTCCGATTCTTCACTCCAGGTTAACTGTACCCCTTGGTCCTTCTTATTGACGATGAAACACAGAAATTGCATCGGAATTAAATAGAAAAGGCACAATGCCGACTTAAGTACAAGAAGGCTGCCTCTTTTTACTGTCTATGTATTGAACCATTCCTGTGACACTAGTTATAGATTCCGATGCTTCACTTCAGGTTTACTGTATCCCTTGGACCTGCTTATTGACGATGAAACACAGAAATTGCATCGGAATTAAATACAAAAGGCACAATGCCGACTTAAGTACAAGAAGACTGACTCTTCTTACTGTCTATGCTTTGAACCATTCCTGTGACTGTAGTTACACATTCCGATTCTTCACTCCAGATTAACTGTATCCCTTGGTCCTTCTTATTGACGATGAAACACAGAAATTGCATCGGAATTAAATAGAAAAGGCACAATGCCGACTTAAGTACAAGAAGGCTGCCTCTTTTTACTGTCTATGTTTTGAACCATTCCTGTGACACTAGTTATAGATTCCGATGCTTCACTTCAGGTTTACTGTATCCCTTGGACCTGCTTATTGACGATGAAACACAGAAATTGCATCGGAATTAAATACAAAAGGCACAATGCCGACTTAAGTACAAGAAGACTGACCCTTCTTACTGTCTATGGTTTGAACCATTCCTGTGACAGTAGTTACACATTCCGATTCTTCACTCCAGGTTTACTGTATCCCTTGGTCCTTCTTATTGACGATGAAACACAGAATTTGCATCGGAATTAAATACAAAAGGCACAGTGCCGACTTAAGTACAAGAAGACTGACTCTTCTTACTGACTATGCTTTGAACCATTCCTGTGTCACTAGTTATAGATTCCGATGCTTCACTTCAGGTTTACTGTATAC
Source organism: Schistocerca serialis cubense (assembly GCF_023864345.2). Classification (NCBI taxonomy): domain Eukaryota; kingdom Metazoa; phylum Arthropoda; class Insecta; order Orthoptera; family Acrididae; genus Schistocerca; species Schistocerca serialis. The sequence goes on from NC_064644.1 coordinate 642,278,528, forward strand.
CTTGGACTTTCTAATTGACGATGAAACACAGAAATTGCATCGGAATTAAATACAAAAGGCACAATACCGACTTAAGTACAAGAAGACTGACTCTTCTTACTGTCTATGTTTTGAACCATTCCTGTGACACTAGTTATAGATTCCGATGCTTCACTTCAGGTTTACTGTATCCCTCTGATCTTCTTATTGTCGATGAATCACAGAAATTGCATCGGAATTAAATACAAAAGGCACAATGCCGACTTAAGTGCAAGAAGACTGACTCCTCTTACTGTCTATGTTTTGAACCATTCCTGTGACACTAGTTATAGATTCCGATGCTTCACTTCAGGTTTACTGTATCCCTTGGACCTTCTTATTGACGATGAAACACAGAAATTGCATCGGAATTAAACACAAAAGGCACAATGCCGACTTAAGTACAAATAGACTGACTCTTCTTACTGACTTTGTTTTGAACCATTCCTGTGACACTGGTTATAGATTCTGATGCTTCACTTGAGGTTTACTGTACCCCTCTGACCTTCTTATTGACGATGAAACACAGAAATTGCATCGGAATTAAATACAAAAAGCACAATGCCGACTTAAGGACAAGAAGACTGACTCTTTTTACTGACTATGTTTTGAACCATTCCTGTGACACTAGTTATGGATTCGGATGCTTTACTTCTGGTTTACTGTATCCCTCTGACCTTCTTATTGACGATGAAACACAGATATTGCATCGGAATTAAATAGTAAAGACACAATGCCGACTTAAGTACAAGACGACTGACTTTTCTTACTGTCTATGTATTGAACCATTCCTGTGACACTAGTTATAGATCCCGATGCTTCACTTCAGGTTTACTGTATCACTCTGATCTTCTTATTGACGATGAAACACAGAAATTGCATCGGAATTAAATACAAAATGCACAAAGCCGACTTAAGTACAAGAGGACTGATCCTTCTTACCGTCTATGTTTTGAACCATTCCGGAGACACTAGTTATAGATTCCAATGCTTCACTTCAGATTTACTGTAACCTTCTGACCTTCTTATTGATGATGAAACACAGAAATTGCATCGGAGTTAAATATAAAAGGCACAATGCAGACTTAAGTACAAGAAGACTGACTCTTCTTACAGACTATGTTTTGAAACATTCCTGTGACAGTAGTTATAGATTGCGATGTTTCACTTCAGGTTTGCTGTATCCCTCTGACCTTCTTATTGACGATGAAGCACAGCATTTGCATCGGAATTAAATACAAAAGGCACAATGCCGACTTAAGTACAAAAAGACTGACTCTTCCTACTGTCTATGCTTTGAACCATTCCTGTTACACTAGTTATAGATTCCGATGCTTCACTTCAGGTTTACTGTATCCCTTGGACCTTCTTATTGACGATGAAACACAGATATTGCATCGGAATGAAATAGAAAAGGCACAATGCCGACTTAAGTACAAGAAGACTGACTCTTCTTACTGTTTATGTTTGAACCATTCCTGTGACACTAGTTATAGATTCCGATGCTTCACTTCAGGTTTACTGTATCCCTCTGACCTTCCTATAGACGATGAAACACAGAAATTGCATTCGAATTAAATACAAAAGGCACAATATCGACTTAAGTACAAGAAGACTGACTCTTCCTACTGTCTATGTTTTGAACCATTCCTGTGACACTAGTTATAGATTTCGATGCTACACTTCAGGTTTACTGTATCCCTCTGACCTTCTTATTGACGATGAAACACAGAAATTGCATCGAAATTAAATACAAAAGGCACAATGCCGATTTAAGTACATGAAGACCGACTCTTTCTACTGACTATGTTTTGAACCATTCCTGTGACACTAGTTATAGATTCCGATGCTTCACATCAGGTTTACTGTATCCCTTGGACCTTCTTCGTGACGATGAAACACAGAAATTGCATCGGAATTAAATACAAAAGGCACAATGCCGACTTAATTACAAGAAGACTGACTCCTCTTACAGTCTATGCTTTGAAGCATTCCTGTGACACTAGTTACACATTCCGATTCTTCACTCCAGGTTTACTGTATCCCTTGGACCTTTTTATTGACGATGAAACACAGAAATTGCATCGGAATTAAATACAAAAAGCACAATGCAGACTTAAGTACAAGAAGGCTAACTCTTCTTACTGACAATGTTTTGAACCATTCCTGTGACACTAGCTATAGATTCCGATGCTTCACTTCAGGTTTACTGTATCCCTCTGACCTTCGTATTGACGATGAAACACAGAAATTGCATCGGAATTAAATACAAAGTGCACAATGCCGACTTAAGTACAAGAAGACTAACTCTTCTTACTGTCTATGTTTTGAACTATTCCTGTGACACTAGTTATAGATTCCGATGCTTCACTCCAGGTTTACTGTATGCCTTCAACCTTCTTATTGACGATGATACACAGAAATTGCATCGGAATTAATTAGAAAAGGCACAATGCCGACTTATGTACAAGAGGACTGACTCTACCTACTGGCAATGTTTTGAACCAATCCTGTGACACTAGTTATAGATTCCGGTGCTTCACTCCAGGTTTACTGTTTCCCTTGGACCTTCTTATTGACGATGAAACACAGAAACTGCATCAGAATTAAATAGAAAAGGCACAATGCCGACTTAAGTACAAGAAGGCTGCCTCTTTTTACTGTCTATGTTTTGCACCATTCCTGTGACACTAGTTATAGATTCCGATGCTTCACTTCAGGTTTACTGTATCCCTTGGACCTGCTTATTGACGATGAAACACAGAAATTGCATCGGAATTAAATACAAAAGGCACAATGCTGACTTAAGTACAAGAAGACTGACTCTTCTTACTGTCTATGCTTTGAACCATTCCTGTGACTGTAGTTACACATTCCGATTCTTCACTCCAGGTTAACTGTACCCCTTGGTCCTTCTTATTGACGATGAAACACAGAAATTGCATCGGAATTAAATAGAAAAGGCACAATGCCGACTTAAGTACAAGAAGGCTGCCTCTTTTTACTGTCCATGTATTGAACCATTCCTGTGACACTAGTTATAGATTCCGATGCTTCACTTCAGGTTTACTGTATCCCTTGGACCTGCTTATTGACGATGAAACACAGAAATTGCATCGGAATTAAATACAAAAGGCACAATGCCGACTTAAGTACAAGAAGACTGACTCTTCTTACTGTCTATGGTTTGAACCATTCCTGTGACAGTAGTTACACATTCCGATTCTTCACTCCAGGTTTACTGTATCCCTTGGTCCTTCTTATTGACGATGAAACACAGAAATTGCATCAGAATTAAATAGAAAAGGCACAATGCCGACTTAAGTACAAGAAGGCTGCCTCTTTTTACTGTCTCTGTTTTGCACCATTCCTGTGACACTAGTTATAGATTCCGATGCTTCACTTCAGGTTTACTGTATTCCTTGGACCTGCTTATTGACGATGAAACACAGAAATTGCATCGGAATTAAATACAAAAGGCACAATGCCGACTTAAGTACAAGAAGACTGACTCTTCTTACTGTCTATGCTTTGAACCATTCCTGTGACTGTAGTTACACATTCCGATTCTTCACTCCAGGTTAACTGTATCCCTTGGTCCTTCTTATTGACGATGAAACACAGAAATTGCATCGGAATTAAATAGAAAAGGCACAATGCCGACTTAAGTACAACAAGGCTGCCTCTTTTTACTGTCTATGTTTTGAACCATTCCTGTGACACTAGTTATAGATTCCGATGCTTCACTTCAGGTTTACTGTATCCCTTGGACCTGCTTATTGACGATGAAACACAGAAAGTGCATCGGAATTAAATATAAAAGGCACAATGCCGACTTAAGTACAAGAAGACTGACTCTTCTTACTGTCTATGGTTTGAACCATTCCTGTGACAGTAGTTACACATTCCGATTCTTCACTCCAGGTTTACTGTATCCCTTGGTCCTTCTTATTGACGATGAAACACAGAAATAGCATCGGAATTAAATACAAAAGGCACAATGCCGACTTAAGTACAAGAAGACTGACTCTTCTTACTGACTATGTTTTGAACCATTCCTGTGTCACTAGTTATAGATTCCGATGCTTCACTTCAGGTTTACTGTATCCCTCTGATGTTCTTATTGTCGATGAATCACAGAAATTGCATCGGAATTAAATACAAAAGGCACAATGCCGACTTAAGTGCAAGAAGACTGACTCTTCTTACTGTCTATGTTTTGAACCATTCCTGTGACACTAGTTATAGATTCCGATGCTTCACTTCAGGTTTACTGTATCCCTTGGACCTTCTTATTGACGATGAAATACAGAAATTACATCGGAATTAAACACAAAAGGCACAATGCCGACTTAAGTACAAATAGACTGACTCTTCTTACTGACTTTGTTTGGAACCATTCCTGTGACACTGGTTATAGATTCTGATGCTTCACTTGAGGTTTACTGTACCCCTCTGACCTTCTTATTGACGATGAAACACAGAAATTGCATCGGAATTAAATACAAAAAGCACAATGCCGACTTAAGGACAAGAAGACTGACTCTTTTTACTGACTATGTTTTGAACCATTCCTGTGACACTAGTTATGGATTCGGATGCTTTACTTCTGGTTTACTGTATCCCTCTGACCTTCCTATTGACGATGAAACACAGATATTGCATCGGAATTAAATAGTAAAGACACAATGCCGACTTAAGTACAAGACGACTGACGTTTCTTACTGTCTATGTATTGAACCATTCCTGTGACACTAGTTATAGATCCCGATGCTTCACTTCAGGTTTACTGTATCCCTCTGATCTTCTTATTGACGATGAAACACAGAAATTGCATCGGAATTAAATACAAAATGCACAAAGCCGACTTAAGTGCAAGAGGACTGATCCTTCTTACTGTCTATGTTTTGAACTATTCCTGAGACACTAGTTATAGATTCCAATGCTTCACTTCAGGTTTACTGTAACCTTCTGACCTTCTTATTGATGATGAAACACAGAAATTGCATCGGAGTTAAATATAAAAGGCACAATGCAGACTTAAGTACAAGAAGACTGACTCTTCTTACAGACTATGTTTTGAAACATTCCTGTGACAGTAGTTATAGATTGCGATGTTTCACTTCAGGTTTGCTGTATCCCTCTGACCTTCTTATTGACGATGAAACACAGCATTTGCATCGGAATTAAATACAAAAGGCACAATGCCGACTTAAGTACAAGAAGACTGACTCTTCCTACTGTCTATGTTTTGAACCATTCCTGTTATACTAGTTATAGATTCCGATGCTTCACTTCAGGTTTACTGTATCCCTTGGACCTTCTTATTGACGATGAAACACAGAAATTGCATCGGAATTATATACAAAAGGCACAATGCCGATTTAAGTACATGAAGACCGACTCTTTCTACTGACTATGTTTTGAACCATTCCTGTGACACTAGTTATAGATTCCGATGCTTCACTTCAGGTTTACTGTATCCCTTGGACCTTCTTCGTGACGATGAAACACAGAAATTGCATCGGAATTAAATACAAAAGGCACAATGCCGACTTAAGTACAAGAAGACTGACTACTCTTACAGTCTATGCTTTGAACCATTCCTGTGACACTAGTTGCACATTCCGATTCTTTACTCCAGGTTTACTGTATCTCTTGGACCTTTTTATTGACGATGAAACACAGAAATTGCATCGGAATTAAATACAAAAGGCACAATGCCGACATAAGTACAAGAAGACTAACTCTTCTTACTGTCTATGTTTTGAACTATTCCTGTGACACTAGTTATAGATTCCGATGCTTCACTCCAGGTTTACTGTATGCCTTGGACCTTCTTATTGACGATGAAACACAGAAATTGCATCGGAATTAAATAGAAAAGGCACAATGCCGACTTAAGTACAAGAGGACTGACTCTTCCTACTGTCAATGTTTTGAACCAATCCTGTGACACTAGTTATAGATTCCGGTGCTTCACTCCAGGTTTACTGTTTCCCTTGGACCTTCTTATTGACGATGAAACACAGAAATTGCATCAGAATTAAATAGAAAAGGCACAATGCCGACTTGAGTACAAGAAGACTGACGCTTCTTACTGACTATGATTTTGAATTATTCCTGTGACACTAGTTATAGATTCCGATGCTTCACTTCAGGTTTACTGTATCCCATGGACCTTCTTGTTGACGATGAAACACAGATATTGCTTCGGAATGAAATAGAAAAGGCACAATGCCGACTTAAGTACAAGAAGACTGTCTCTTCTTACTGTTTATGTTTGAACCATTCCTGTGACACTAGTTATAGATTCCGATGCTTCACTTCAGGTTTACTGTATCCCTCTGACCTTCCTATAGACGATGAAACACAGAAATTGCATCCGAATTAAATACAAAAGGCACAATACCGATTTAAGTACATGAAGACCGACTCTTTCTACTGACTATGTTTTGAACCATTCCTGTGACACTAGTTATAGATTCCGATGCTACACTTCAGGTTTACTGTATCCCTTGGACCTTCTTCGTGACGATGAAACACAGAAATTGCATCGGAATTAAATAAAAAAGGCACAATGCCGACTTAAGTACAAAAAGACTGACTCCTCTTACAGTCTATGCTTTGAACCATTCCTGTGACACTAGTTACACATTCCGATTCTTCACTCCAGGTTTACTGTATCCCTCGGACCTTTTTATTGACGATGAAACACAGAAATTGCATCGGAATTAAATACAAAAAGCACAATGCCGACTTAAGGACAAGAAGGCTAACTCTTCTTACTGACAATGTTTTGAACCATTCCTGTGACACTAGCTATAGATTCCGATGCTTCACTTCAGGTTTACTGTATCCCTCTGGCCTTCGTATTGTCGATGAAACACAGAAATTGCATCGGAATTAAATACAAAAGGCACAATGCCGACTTAAGTACATGAAGACCGACTCTTTCTACTGACTATGTTTTGAACCATTCCTGTGGCACTAGTTATAGATTCCGATGCTTCACTGCAGGTTTACTGTATCTCTTAAACCTTCTTATTGACGATGAAACACAGAAATTGCATCGGAATTAAATACAAAAGGCACAATGCCGACTTAAGTACAAGAAGACTGACTCTTCTTACTGAGTATGTTTGAACCATTCCTGTGTCACTAGTTATTGATTCCGATGCTTCACTTCAGGTTTACTGTATACCTTGGACCTTATAATTGACGATGAAACACAGAGATTGCATCGGAATGACATAGAAAAGGCACAATGCCGACTTAAGTACAAGAAGGCTGCCTCTTTTTACTGTCTATGTTTTGAACCATTTCTGTGACACTAGTTACAGATTGCGATACTTCACTTCAGGTTTACTGTGTCCCTTGGACCTTCTTATTGACGATGAAACACAGAAATTGCATCGGAATTAAATACAAAAGGCACAATACCGACTTAAGTACAAGAAGACTGACTCTTCTTACTGTCTATGTTTTGAACCATTCCTGTGACACTAGTTATAGATTCCGATGCTTCACATCAGATTTACTGTATCCCTATGATCTTCTTATTGACAATGAAACACCAAAATTGCATCGGAATTATATAGAAAAGGCACAATGCTCACTTAAGTACAAGAAGATTGACTCTTCTTACAGTCTACGTTTTTGAACCATTCCTGTTACACTAGTTATAGATTCCGGTGCTTCACTCCAGGTTTACTGTTTCCCTTGGACCTTCTTATTGACGATGAAACACAGAAATTGCATCAGAATTAAATAGAAAAGGCACAATGCCGACTTAAGTACAAGAAGACTGACGCTTCTTACTGACTATGTCTTTGAACCATTCCTGTGACACTAGTTATAGATTCCGATGCTTCACTTCAGGTTTACTGTATCCCTTGGACCTTCTTATTGACGATGAAACACAGATATTGCATCGGAATGAAATAGAAAAGGCACAATGCCGACTTAAGTACAAGAAGGCTGCCTCTTTTTACTGTCTATGTTTTGAACCATTTCTGTGACACTAGTTACAGATTGCGATGCTTCACTTCAGGTTTACTGTCTCCCTTGGACCTTCTTGTTGACGATGAAACACAGAAATTGGATCGGAATTAAATGCAAAAGGCACAATACCGACTTAAGTACAAGAAGACTGACGCATCTTACTGACTATGTTTTTCAACCATTCCTGTGACACTAGTTATAGATTCCGGTGCTTCACTCCAGGTTTACTGTATCCCTTGGACCTTCTTATTGACGATGAAACACAGAAATTGCATCGGAATTAAATAGAAAAGGCACAATGACGACTTAAGTACAAGAAGACTGACTTTTCTTACTGTCTATGTTTTGAACCACTCCTGTGACACTAGATACAGATTCCGATGCTTCACTCCAGGTTTACTGTATCCCTTGGACCTTCTTATTGACGATAATACACTGAAATTGCATCGGAATTAAATAGAAAAAAGCACAATGCCGACTTAAGTACAAGAAGACTGACTCGTCTTACTGTCTATGTTTTGAAACATTCCTGTGACACTAGTTATAGCTTCCGATGCTTCACTCCAGGTTTAGTGTATCCCTTGGACCTTCTTATTGGCGATGAAACACAGAAATTACATCGGAATTAAATACAAAAGGCACAATGCCGACTTAAGTACAAAAAGACTGACTCTTCCTACTGACTATGTTTTGAACCATTCCTGTGACACAAGTTATAGATTCCGATTCTTCACTTCAGGTTTACTGTATCCCTCTGACCTTCTTATTGACGATGAAACACAGAAATTGGATCGGAATTAAATAGAAAAGGCACAATGCCGACTTAAGTACAAGAAGACTGACTCTTCCTACTGTCAATGTTTTGAACCATTCCTGTGACACTAGTTATAGATTCCGATGCTTGACTTCAGGTTTACTGTATCCGTTGGACCTGCTTATTGACGATGAAACACAGAAATAGCATCGGAATTTAATACAAAAGGCACAATGCCGGCTCAAGTACAAGAAGACTGACTCTTCTGACTGTCTATGTTGTGAACCATTGCTGTGACACTTGTTATAGATTCCGATGCCTCACTTCAGGTTTACTGTATCGGTCTGACCTTCTTATTGACGATGAAACACAGAAATGACATCGGAATTAAACACAAAATGCACAATGCCGACTTAAGTACATGAAGACTGACTCATCTTACTGTCTATGTTCTGAACCATTTCTGTGACACTAGTTATAGATTCCGATGCTTCACTTCAGGGTTACTGTATCCCTCTGAAATTCTTATTGACGATGAAACACAGAAATTGCATCGGAATTAAATACAAAAGGCACAATGCCGACTTACGTACAAGAAGACTGACACTTCTTTCCGTCTATGCTTTGAACCATTCCTGTGACACTAGTAATGGATTCCGATGCTTCACTTCATTTTTACTATATACCTTTGACCTTCTTATTAACGATGGAACACAGAAATTGCATCGGAATTAAATACAAAAGGCACAATGCCGACTTAAGGACAAGAAGACTGACTCTTCTTACTTACTATTTTTTGAACCATTCCAGTGACACTAGTTATAGATTGCGATGCTTCACTTCATGTTCACTGTATCCCTCTATCTCTCTTATTGACGATAAAACACAGAAATTGCATCGGAATTAAATCGAAAAGGCACAATGCCGACTTAAGTACAAGAAGACTGACTCTTCTCACTGACTATGTTTTGAACCACTCCTGTGACACTAGTTATAGATTCCGATGCTTCACTTCAGGTTTACTGTATCCCTTGGACCTTCTTATTGACGATGAAACGCAGAAATAGCATCGGAATTTAATACAAAAGGCACAATGCCGACTCAAGTAGAAGAAGACTGACTCTTCTGAGTGTCTATGTTGTGAACCATTCCAGTGACACTAGTTATAGATTCCGATGCCTCACTTGAGGTTTACTGTATCGGTCTGACCTTCTTATTGACGATGAAATACAGAAATTGCATCGGAAATAAATACAAAATGCACAATGGCGACTTAAGTACATGAAGACTTACTCATCTTACTGTCTATGTTTTGAACCATTCCTGTGACACTAGTTATGGATTCCATTGCTTCACTTCAGGTTTACTGTATCTTTTGGACCTTCTTATTGACGATGAAACCCAGAAATTGCCTCGGAATTAAATACAAAAGGCACAATGCCGACTTAAGTACAAGAAGACTGATTCTTCCTACTGTCTATGTTTGAACCATTCCATTGACACTAGTTATAGATTCCGATGCTCCATTTCAGGTTTACTGTTTCCCTTGGACCTTCATATTAACGATGAAACAATGAAATTGCATCGGAATTAAATACAAAAGGCACAAAGCCGACTTAAGTACATCAAGACTGATTCTTCTTACTGACTATGTTTTGAACCATTCCTGTGACACTAGCTATCGATTCCGATGCTTCACTTCAGGTTTACTGTATCCCTCTGACTTTCGTATTGACGATGAAACACAGAAATTGCACCGGAATTAAATACAAAAGGCACAATGCCGACTTAAGGACAAGAAGACTGACTCTTCTTACTGTCTATGTTTTGAACCATTCCTGTGACACTGGTTATAGATTCCGATGCTTCACTTTCGGTTTACTGTATCCCTCTGACTTTCTTATTGACGATGAAACACAGAAATTGCACCGGAATTAAAGACAAAAAGCACAATGCCGACTTAAGGACAAGAAGACTGACTCGTCTTACTGACTATGTTTGAACCATTCCTGTGACACTAGTTATAGATTCCGATGCTTCACTCCAGGTTTAGTGTATCCCTTGGACCTTCTTATTGACGATGAAACACAGAAATTGCATCGGAATGAAATAGAAAAGGCACAATGCCGACTTAAGGACAAGAAGACTGACTCTTCTTACTGACTATGTTTTGAACCATTCCTGTGTCACTAGTTATAGATTCCGATGCTTCACTTCAGGTTTACTGTATAACTTGGACTTTCTAATTGACGATGAAACACAGAAATTGCATCGGAATTAAATAGAAAAGGCACAATGACGACTTAAGTACAAGAAGACTGACTTTTCTTACTGTCTATGTTTTGAACCACTCCTGTGACACTAGATACAGATTCCGATGCTTCACTCCAGGTTTACTGTATCCCTTGGACCTTTTTATTGACGATAATACACTGAAAATGCATCGGAATTAAATAGAAAAGGCACAATGCCGACTTAAGTACAAGAAGACTGACTCGTCTTACTGTCTATGTTTTGAACCATTCCTGTGACACTAGTTATAGCTTCCGATGCTTCACTCCAGGTTTAGTGTATCCCTTGGACCTTCTTATTGGCGATGAAACACAGAAATTACATCGGAATTAAATACAAAAGGCACAATGCCGACTTAAGTACAAAAAGACTGACTCTTCCTACTGACTATGTTTTGAACCATTCCTGTGACACAAGTTATAGATTCCGATTCTTCACTTCAGGTTTACTGTATCCCTCTGACCTTCTTATTGACGATGAAACACAGAAATTGGATCGGAATTAAATAGAAAAGGCACAATGCCGACTTAAGTACAAGAAGACTGACTCTTCCTACTGTCAATGCTTTGAACCATTCCTGTGACACTAGTTATAGATTCCGATGCTTGACTTCAGGTTTACTGTATCCCTTGGACCTGCTTATTGACGATGAAACACAGAAATAGCATCGGAATTTAATACAAAAGGCACAATGCCGGCTCAAGTACAAGAAGACTGACTCTTCTGACTGTCTATGTTGTGAACCATTGCTGTGACACTTGTTATAGATTCCGATGCCTCACTTCAGGTTTACTGTATCGGTCTGACCTTCTTATTGACGATGAAACACAGAAATTACATCGGAATTAAACACAAAATGCACAATGCCGACTTAAGTACATGAAGACTGACTCATCTTACTGTCTATGTTCTGAACCATTTCTGTGACACTAGTTATAGATTCCGATGCTTCACTTCAGGGTTACTGTATCCCTCTGAAATTCTTATTGACGATGAAACACAGAAATTGCATCGGAATTAAATACAAAAGGCACAATGCCGACCTACGTACAAGAAGACTGACACTTCTTTCCGTCTATGCTTTGAACCATTCCTGTGACACTAGTTATGGATTCCGATGCTTCACTTCATTTTTACTATATACCTTTGACCTTCTTATTAACGATGGAACACAGAAATTGCATCGGAATTAAATACAAAAGGCACAATGCCGACTTAAGGACAAGAAGACTGACTCTTCTTACTTACTATTTTTTGAACCACTCCTGTGACACTAGTTATAGATTCCGATGCTTCACTTCAGGTTTACTGTATCCCTTGGACCTTCTTATTGACGATGAAACGCAGAAATAGCATCGGAATTTAATACAAAAGGCACAATGCCGACTCAAGTAGAAGAAGACTGACTCTTCTGAGTGTCTATGTTGTGAACCATTCCAGTGACACTAGTTATAGATTCCGATGCCTCACTCCAGGTTTACTGTATCGGTCTGACCTTCTTATTGACGATGAAATACAGAAATTGCATCGGAATTAAATACAAAATGCACAATGCCGACTTAAGTACATGAAGACTTACTCATCTTACTGTCTATGTTTTGAACCATTCCTGTGACACTAGTTATGGATTCCATTGCTTCACTTCAGGTTTACTGTATCTTTTGGACCTTCTTATTGACGATGAAACCCAGAAATTGCCTCGGAATTAAATACAAAAGGCACAATGCCGACTTAAGTACAAGAAGACTGATTCTTCCTACTGTCTATGTTTGAACCATTCCATTGACACTAGTTATAGATTCCGATGCTCCATTTCAGGTTTACTGTTTCCCTTGGACCTTCATATTAACGATGAAACAATGAAATTGCATCGGAATTAAATACAAAAGGCACAAAGCCGACTTAAGTACATCAAGACTGATTCTTCTTACTGACTATGTTTTGAACCATTCCTGTGACACTAGCTATAGATTCCGATGCTTCACTTCAGGTTCACTGTATCCCTCTGACTTTCGTATTGACGATGAAACACAGAAATTGCACCGGAATTAAATACAAAAGGCACAATGCCGACTTAAGGACAAGAAGACTGACTCTTCTTACTGTCTATGTTTTGAACCATTCCTGTGACACTGGTTATAGATTCCGATGCTTCACTTTCGGTTTACTGTATCCCTCTGACTTTCTTATTGACGATGAAACACAGAAATTGCACCGGAATTAAAGACAAAAAGCACAATGCCGACTTAAGGACAAGAAGACTGACTCGTCTTACTGACTATGTTTTGAACCATTCCTGTGACACTAGTTATAGATTCCGATGCTTCACTCCAGGTTTAGTGTATCCCTTGGACCTTCTTATTGACGATGAAACACAGAAATTGCATCGGAATTAAATAGAAAAGGCACAATGCCGACTTAAGTACATGAAGACTGACTCTTCTTACTGTCTATGTTTTGAACCATTCCTGTGACACTAATTTTGGATTCCGATGCTTCACTTCAGGTTTACTGTATCCCTCTGACCTTCTTATTGATGATGAAACACAGAAATTGCATCGGAATTAAATACATAAGGCACAATGCCGACTTAAGTACAAGAAGACTGACTGTTCCCACTGCCTATGCCTTGAACCATTCCTGGGACACTAATTGAAGATTCCGATGCTTCACTTCTGGTTTAATGTATCCCTCTGACCTTCTTATTGACGATGAAACACTGAAATTGCACCGGAATTAAATACAAAAGGCACAATGCCGACTTAAGTACAAGAAGACAGACCCTTCTTACTGTCTATGTTTGAACCATTCCATTGACACTAGTTATAGATTGCGATGCATCACTCCAGGTTTACTGTATCCCTTGGACCTTCTTATTGACGATAATACACTGAAATTGCATCGGAATTAAATAGAAAAGGCACAATGCCGACTTAAGTACAAGAAGACAGACCCTTCTTACTGTCTATGTTTTGAACCACTCCTGTGACACTAATTCTGGATTCCGATGCATCACTCCATGTTTACTGTATCCCTTGGACCTTCTTAATGACGGTAATACACTGAAATTGCATCGGAATTAAATAGAAAAGGCACAATGCCGACTTAAGTACAAGAAGACTGACTCTTCTTACTGTCTTTGTTTTGAACCATTCCTGCGACACTTGCTATAGATTCCGATGCTTCACTCCAGGTTTACTGTATCCCTTGGACCTTCTTATTGACGATGAAACTCAGATATTGCATCGGAATTAAATACAAAAGGCACAATGCCGACTTAAGTACAAGAAGACTGACTCTTCCTACTGTCTATGTTTTGAACCATTCCTGTGACACTAGCTATAGATTCCGATCCTTCACTTCATTTTTACTGTATCCGTCTGACCTTATTGACGATGAAACACAGAAATTGCATCGGAATTATATACAAAAGGCACAATACCGACTTAAGTACAAGAAGACTGACTCTTCTTACTGTCTATGTTTTGAACCACTCCTGTGACACTAGATATAGGATCCGATGCTTCACTTCAGGTTTACTGTATAATTTGGACCTTCTTATTGACGATGAAACACAGAAATTGCATCGGAAGTAAATACAAAAGGCACAATGCCGTCTTAAGGACAAGAAGACTGACTCTTCTTACTTACTATTTTTTGAACCATTCCAGTGGCACTAGTTATAGATTCCGATGCTTCACTTCATGTTCAATGTATCCCTCTAACCCTCTTATTGACGATGAAACACAGAAATTGCATCGGAATTAAATCGAAAAGGCACAATGCCGACTTAAGGACAAGAAGACTGACTCTTCTTACTGTCTTTGTTTTGAACCATTCCTGTGACACTTGCTATAGATTCCGATGCTTCACTCCAGGTTTACTGTATCCCTTGGACCTTCTTATTGACGATGAAACTCAGAAATTGCATCGGAATTAAATACAAAAGGCACAATGCCGACTATAGTACAAGAAGACTGACTCTTCTCACTGACTATGTTTTGAACCATTCCTGTGACCCTAGTTATAGATTCCGATGCTTCACTTCAGGTTTACTGTTTCCCTTGGACCTTCTTATTAACGATGAAACACATAAATTGCATCGGAATTAATTACAAAAGGCAAAATGCCGACTTAAGCACAAGAAGACAGACCCTTCTTACTGTCTATGTTTTGAACCATTCCATTGACACTAGTTATAGCTTCCGATGCTTCACTCCAGGTTTAGTGTATCCCTTGGACCTTCTTATTGAAGATGAAACACAGAAATTGCATCGGAATTAAATAGAAAAGGCACTATGCCGACTTAAGTACAAGATGACTGACTCTTCTTACTGACTACGATTTGAACAATTCCTGTGTCACTAGTTATAGATTCCGATGCTTGACTTCAGGTTTACTGTATCCCTTGGACCTTCTTATTGACGATGAAACACAGAAATTGCATCGGAAGTAAATACAAAAGGCACAATGCCGACTTAAGGACAAGAAGACTGACTCTCCTTACTGTCTATGTTTTGAACCATTCCTGTGACACTAGATATAGAATCCGATGCTTCCCTTTAGGTTTACTGTATCCCTCTGAGTTTCTTATTGACGATGAAAGACAGAAATTGCACCGGAATTAAATACAAAAGGCACACTGCCCACTTAAGGGCAAGAAGACTGACTCTTCTTACTGACTATGTTTTGAACCATTCCTGTGACACTAGTTATAGATTCCGATGCTTCACTCCAGGTTTACTGTATCCCTTGGACCTTCTTATTGAAGATGAAACACAGAAATTGCATCGGAATTAAATAGAAAAGGCACTATGCCGACTTAAGTACAAGATGACTGACTCTTCTTACTGACTACGTTTTGAACAATTCCTGTGTCACTAGTTATAGATTCCGATGCTTGACTTCAGGTTTACTGTATCCCTTGGACCTTCTTATTGACGATGAAACACAGAAATTGCATCGGAAGTAAATACAAAAGGCACACTGCCCACTTAAGGGCAAGAAGACTGACTCTTCTTACTGACTATGTTTTGAACCATTCCTGTGACACTAGATATAGATTCCGATGCTTCACTTTAGGTTTACTGTATCCCTCTGAGTTTCTTATTGACGATGAAACACAGAAATTGCATCGGAAGTAAATACAAAAGGCACAATGCCGACTTAAGGACAAGAAGACTGACTCTTCTTACTTACTATTTTTTGAACCATTCCAGTGACACTAGTTATAGATTCCGATGCTTCACTTCATGTTCACTGTATCCCTCTAACCCTCTTATTGACGATGAAACACAGAAATTGCATCGGAATTAAATCGAAAAGGCACAATGCCGACTTAAGTACAAGAAGACTGACTCTTCTTACTGTCTTTGTTTTGAACAATTCCTGTGACACTAGTTATAGATTCCGATGCTACACTCCACGTTTAGTGTATCCCTTGGACGATGAAAAACAGAAATTGAATCGGAATGAAATACAAAAGGCACAATGCCGACTTAAGGACAAGAAGACTGACTCTTCTTACTGACTATGTTTTGAACCATTCCTGTGTCACTAGTTATAGATTCCGATGCTTCACTTCAGGTTTACTGTATAACTTGGACTTTCTAATTGACGATGAAACACAGAAACTGCATCGGAATTAAATAGAAAAGGCACAATGACGACTTAAGTACAAGAAGACTGACTTTTCTTACTGTCTATGTTTTGAACCACTCCTGTGACACTAGATACAGATTCCGATGCTTCACTCCAGGTTTACTGTATCCCTTGGACCTTCTTATTGACGATAATACACTGAAATGGCATCGGAATTAAATAGAAAAGGCACAATGCCGACTTAAGTACAAGAAGACTGACTCGTCTTACTGTCTATGTTTTGAACCATTCCTGTGACACTAGTTATAGCTTCCGATGCTTCACTCCAGGTTTAGTGTATCCTTTGGACCTTCTTATTGGCGATGAAACACAGAAATTGGATCGGAATTAAATAGAAAAGGCACAATGCCGACTTACGTACAAGAAGACTGACACTTCTTTCCGTCTATGCTTTGAACCATTCCTGTGACACTAGTTATGGATTCCGATGCTTCACTTCATTTTTACTGTATACCTTTGACCTTCTTAGTAACGATGAAACAGAGAAATTGCATCGGAATTAAATACAAAAGGCACAATGCCGACTTAAGGACAAGAAGACTGACTCTTCTTACTTACTATTTTTTGAACCATTCCAGTGACACTAGTTATAGATTGCGATGCTTCACTTCATGTTCACTGTATCCCTCTATCTCTCTTATTGACGATAAAACACAGAAATTGCATCGGAATTAAATCGAAAAGGCACAATGCCGACATAAGTACAAGAAGACTGACTCTTCTGACTGTCTATGTTGTGAACCATTGCTGTGACACTAGTTATAGATTCCGATGCTTCACTTCAGACTTACTGTATCCCTTGGACCTTCTTATTGACGATGAAACGCAGAAATAGCATCGGAATTTAATACAAAAGGCACAATGCCGACTCAAGTAGAAGAAGACTGACTCTTCTGAGTGTCTATGTTGTGAACCATTCCAGTGACACTAGTTATAGATTCCGATGCCTCACTTCAGGTTTACTGTATCGGTCTGACCTTCTTATTGACGATGAAATACAGAAATTGCATCGGAATTAAATACAAAATGCACAATGCCGACTTAAGTACATGAAGACTTACTCATCTTACTGTCTATGTTTTGAACCATTCCTGTCACACTAGATATGGATTCCATTGCTTCACTTCAGGTTTACTGTATCTTTTGGACCTACTTATTGACGATGAAACCCAGAAATTGCCTCGGAATTAAATACAAAAGGCACAATGCCGACTTAAGTACATCAAGACCGATTCTTCTTACTGACTATGTTTTGAACCATTCCTGTGACACTAGCTATAGATTCCGATGCTTCACTTCAGGTTTACTGTATCCCTCTGACTTTCGTATTGACGATGAAACACAGAAATTGCACCGGAATTAAATACAAAAGGCACAATGCCGACTTAAGGACAAGAAGACTGACTCTTCTTACTGTCTATTTTTTGAACCATTCCTGTGACACTGGTTATAGATTCCGATGCTTCACTTTCGGTTTACTGTATCCCTCTGACTTTCTTATTGACGATGAAACACAGAAATTGCACCGGAATTAAAGACAAAAAGCACAATGCCGACTTAAGGACAAGAAGACTGACTCGTCTTACTGACTATGTTTTGAACCATTCCTGTGACACTAGTTATAGATTCCGATGCTTCACTCCAGGTTTAGTGTATCCCTTGGACCTTCTTATTGACGATGAAACACAGAAATTGCATCGGAATTAAATAGAAAAGGCACAATGCCGACTTAAGTACATGAAGACTGACTCTTCTTACTGTCTATGTTTTGAACCATTGCTGTGACACTAATTTAGGATTCCGATGCTTCACTTCAGGTTTACTGTATCCCTCTGACCTTCTTATTGATGATGAAACACAGAAATTGCATCGGAATTAAATACATAAGGCACAATGCCGACTTAAGTACAAGAAGACTGACTGTTCCCACTGTCTATGCCTTGAACCATTCCTGGGACACTAATTGAAGATTCCGATGCTTCACTTCTGGTTTACTGTATCCCTTGGACCTTCTTATTGACGATAATACACTGAAATTGCATCGGAATTAAATAGAAAAGGCACAATGCCGACTTAAGTACAAGAAGACTGACTCTTCTTACTGTCTTTGTTTTGAACCATTCCTGCGACACTTGCTATAGATTCCGATGCTTCACTCCAGGTTTACTGTATCCCTTGGACCTTCTTATTGACGATGAAACTCAGAAATTGCATCGGAATTAAATACAAAAGGCACAATGCCGACTTAAGTACAAGAAGACTGACTCTTCCTACTGTCTATGTTTTGAACCATTCCTGTGACACTAGCTATAGATTCCGATTCTTCACTTCATTTTTACTGTATCCGTCTGACCTTATTGACGATGAAACACAGAAATTGCATCGGAATTATATACAAAAGGCACAATACCGACTTAAGTACAAGAAGACTGACTCTTCTTACTGACTATGTTTTGAACCATTCCTGTGTCACTAGTTATAGATTCCGATGCTTCACTTCAGGTTTACTGTATAATTTGGACCTTCTTATTGACGATGAAACACAGAAATTGCATCGGAAGTAAATACAAAAGGCACAATGCCGACTTAAGGACAAGAAGACTGACTCTTCTTACTTACTATTTTTTGAACCATTCCAGTGACACTAGTTATAGATTCCGATGCTTCACTTCATGTTCACTGTATCCCTCTAACCCTCTTATTGACGATGAAACACAGAAATTGCATCGGAATTAAATCGAAAAGGCACAATGCCGACTTAAGTACAAGAAGACTGACTCTTCTTACTGTCTTTGTTTTGAACCATTCCTGTGACACTTGCTATAGATTCCGATGCTTCACTCCAGGTTTACTGTATCCCTTGGACCTTCTTATTGACGATGAAACTCAGAAATTGCATCGGAATTAATTACAAAAGGCAAAATGCCGACTTAAGCACAAGAAGACAGACCCTTCTTACTGTCTATGTTTTGAACCATTCCATTGACACTAGTTATAGCTTCCGATGCTTCACTCCAGGTTTAGTGTATCCCTTGGACCTTCTTATTGAAGATGAAACACAGAAATTGCATCGGAATTAAATAGAAAAGGCACTATGCCGACTTAAGTACAAGATGACTGACTCTTCTTACTGACTACGTTTTGAACAATTCCTGTGTCACTAGTTATGATGCTTGACTTCAGGTTTACTGTATCCCTTGGACCTTCTTATTGACGATGAAACACAGAAATTGCATCGGAAGTAAATACAAAAGGCACAATGCCGACTTAAGGACAAGAAGACTGACTCTCCTTACTGTCTATGTTTTGAACCATTCCTGTGACACTAGATATAGAATCCGATGCTTCACTTTAGGTTTACTGTATCCCTCTGAGTTTCTTATTGACGATGAAAGACAGAAATTGCACCGGAATTAAATACAAAAGGCACACTGCCCACTTAAGGGCAAGAAGACTGACTCTTCTTACTGACTATGTTTTGAACCATTCCTGTGACACTAGTTATAGATTCCGATGCTTCACTCCAGGTTTACTGTATCCCTTGGACCTTCTTATTGACGATAATACACTGAAATTGCATCGGAATTAAATAGAAAAGGCACAATGCCGACTTAAGTACAAGAAGACTGACTCGTCTTACTGTCTATGTTTTGAACCATTCCTGTGACACTAGTTATAGCTTCCGATGCTTCACTCCAGGTTTAGTGTATCCCTTGGACCTTCTTATTGAAGATGAAACATAGAAATTGCATCGGAATTAAATAGAAAAGGCACTATGCCGACTTAAGTACAAGATGACTGACTCTTCTTACTGACTACGTTTTGAACAATTCCTGTGTCACTAGTTATAGATTCCGATGCTTGACTTCAGGTTTACTGTATCCCTTGGACCTTCTTATTGACGATGAAACACAGAAATTGCATCGGAAGTAAATACAAAAGGCACACTGCCCACTTAAGGGCAAGAAGACTGACTCTTCTTACTGACTATGTTCTGAACCATTCCTGTGACACTAGATATAGATTCCGATGCTTCACTTTAGGTTTACTGTATCCCTCTGAGTTCTTATTGACGATGAAACACAGAAATTGCATCGGAAGTAAATACAAAAGGCACAATGCCGACTTAAGGACAAGAAGACTGACTCTTCTTACTTACTATTTTTTGAACCATTCCAGTGACACTAGTTATAGATTCCGATGCTTCACTCCAGGTTTACTGTATCCCTTGGACCTTCTTATTGACGATAATACACTGAAATTGCATCGGAATTAAATAGAAAAGGCACAATGCCGACTTAAGTACAAGAAGACTGACTCTTCATACTGTCTTTGTTTTGAACAATTCCTGTGACACTAGTTATAGATTCCGATGCTACACTCCACGTTTAGTGTATCCCTTGGACCTTCTTATTGACGATGAAAAACAGAAATTGAATCGGAATGAAATACAAAAGGCACAATGCCGACTTAAGGACAAGAAGACTGACTCTTCTTACTGACTATGTTTTGAACCATTCCTGTGTCACTAGTTATAGATTCCGATGCTTCACTTCAGGTTTACTGTATAACTTGGACTTTCTAATTGACGATGAAACACAGAAACTGCATCGGAATTAAATAGAAAAGGCACAATGACGACTTAAGTAGAAGAAGACTGACTTTTCTTACTGTCTATGTTTTGAACCACTCCTGTGACACTAGATACAGATTCCGATGCTTCACTCCAGGTTTACTGTATCCCTTGGACCTTCTTATTGACGATAATACACTGAAATTGCATCGGAATTAAATAGAAAAGGCACAATGCCGACTTAAGTACAAGAAGACTGACTCGTCTTACTGTCTATGTTTTGAACCATTCCTGTGACACTAGTTATAGCTTCCGATGCTTCACTCCAGGTTTAGTGTATCCCTTGGACCTTCTTATTGGCGATGAAACACAGAAATTACATCGGAATTAAATACAAAAGGCACAATGCCGACTTAAGTACAAAAAGACTGACTCTTCTTACTGACTATGTTTTGAACCATTCCTGTGACACAAGTTACAGATTCCGATTCTTCACTTCAGGTTTACTGTATCCCTCTGACCTTCTTATTGACGATGAAACACAGAAATTGGATCGGAATTAAATAGAAAAGGCACAATGCCGACTTAAGTACAAGAAGACTGACTCTTCTTACTGTCAATGCTTTGAACCATTCCTGTGACACTAGTTATAGTTTCCGATGCTTGACTTCAGGTTTACTGTATCCCTTGGACCTGCTTATTGACGATGAAACACAGAAATAGCATCGGAATTTAATACAAAAGGCACAATGCCGGCTCAAGTACAAGAAGACTGACTCTTCTGACTGTCTATGTTGTGAACCATTGCTGTGACACTTGTTATAGATTCCGATGCCTCACTTCAGGTTTACTGTATCGGTCTGACCTTCTTATTGACGATGAAACACAGAAATTACATCGGAATTAAACACAAAATGCACAATGCCGACTTAAGTACATGAAGACTGACTCATCTTACTGTCTATGTTCTGAACCATTTCTGTGACACTAGTTATAGATTCCGGTGCTTCACTTCAGGGTTACTGTATCCCTCTGAAATTCTTATTGACGATGAAACACAGAAATTGCATCGGAATTAAATACAAAAGGCACAATGCCGACTTACGTACAAGAAGACTGACACTTCTTTCCGTCTATGCTTTGAACCATTCCTGTGACACTAGTTATGGATTCCGATGCTTCACTTCATTTTTACTGTATACCTTTGACCTTCTTAGTAACGATGAAACAGAGAAATTGCATCGGAATTAAATACAAAAGGCACAATGCCGACTGAAGGACAAGAAGACTGACTCTTCTTACTTACTATTTTTTGAACCATTCCAGTGACACTAGTTATAGATTGCGATGCTTCACTTCATGTTCACTGTATCCCTCTATCTCTCTTATTGACGATAAAACACAGAAATTGCATCGGAATTAAATCGAAAAGGCACAATGCCGACTTAAGTACAAGAAGACTGACTCTTCTCACTGACTATGTTTTGAACCACTCCTGTGACACTAGTTATAGATTCCGATGCTTCACTTCAGGTTTACTGTATCCCTTGGACCTTCTTATTGACGATGAAACGCAGAAATAGCATCGGAATTTAATACAAAGGGCACAATGCCGACTCAAGTAGAAGAAGACTGACTCTTCTGAGTGTCTATGTTGTGAACCATTCCAGTGACACTAGTTATAGATTCCGATGCCTCACTTCAGGTTTACTGTATCGGTCTGACCTTCTTATTGACGATGAAATACAGAAATTGCATCGGAATTAAATACAAAATGCACAATGCCGACTTAAGTACATGAAGACTTACTCATCTTACTGTCTATGTTTTGAACCATTCCTGTGACACTATTTATGGATTCCATTGCTTCACTTCAGGTTTACTGTATCTTTTGGGCCTTCTTATTGACGATGAAACCTAGAAATTGCCTCGGAATTAAATACAAAAGGCACAATGCCGACTTAAGTACAAGAAGACTGATACTTTCTACTGTCTATGTTTGAACCATTCCATTGACAGTAGTTATAGATTCCGATGCTCCATTTCAGGTTTACTGTTTCCCTTGGACCTTCATATTAACGATGAAACAATGAAATTGCATCGGAATTAAATACAAAAAGCACAAAGCCGACTTAAGTACATCAAGACTGATTCTTCTTACTGACTATGTTTTGAACCATTCCTGTGACACTAGCTATAGATTCCGATGCTTCACTTCAGGTTTACTGTATCCCTCTGACTTTCGTATTGACGATGAAACACAGAAATTGCACCGGAATTAAATACAAAAGGCACAATGCCGACTTAAGGACAAGAAGACTGACTCGTCTTACTGACTATGTTTTGAACCATTCCTGTGACACTAGTTATAGATTCCGATGCTTCACTCCAGGTTTAGTGTATCCCTTGGACCTTCTTATTGACGATGAAACACAGAAATTGCATCGGAATTAAATAGAAAAGGCACAATGCCGACTTAAGTACATGAAGACTGACTCTTCTTACTGTCTATGTTTTGATCCATTCCTGTGACACTAATTTTGGATTCCGATTCTTCACTTCATTTTTACTGTATCCGTCTGACCTTATTGACGATGAAACACAGAAATTGCATCGGAATTATATACAAAAGGCACAATACCGACTTAAGTACAAGAAGACTGACTCTTCTTACTGACTATGTTTTGAACCATTCCTGTGTCACTAGTTATAGATTCCGATGCTTCACTTCAGGTTTACTGTATAATTTGGACCTTCTTATTGACGATGAAACACAGAAATTGCATCGGAAGTAAATACAAAAGGCACAATGCCGACTTAAGGACAAGAAGACTGACTCTTCTTACTTACTATTTTTTGAACCATTCCAGTGACACTAGTTATAGATTCCGATGCTTCAGTTCATGTTCACTGTATCCCTCTAACCCTCTTATTGACGATGAAACACAGAAATTGCATCGGAATTAAATCGAAAAGGCACAATGCCGACTTAAGTACAAGAAGACTGACTCTTCTTACTGTCTTTGTTTTGAACCATTCCTGTGACACTTGCTATAGATTCCGATGCTTCACTCCAGGTTTACTGTATCCCTTGGACCTTCTTATTGACGATGAAACTCAGAAATTGCATCGGAATTAATTACAAAAGGCAAAATGCCGACTTAAGCACAAGAAGACAGACCCTTCTTACTGTCTATGTTTTGAACCATTCCATTGACACTAGTTATAGCTTCCGATGCTTCACTCCAGGTTTAGTGTATCCCTTGGACCTTCTTATTGAAGATGAAACACAGAAATTGCATCGGAATTAAATAGGAAAGGCACTATGCCGACTTAAGTACAAGATGACTGACTCTTCTTACTGACTACGTATTGAACAATTCCTGTGTCACTAGTTATGATGCTTGACTTCAGGTTTACTGTATCCTTTGGACCTTCTTATTGACGATGAAACACAGAAATTGCATCGGAAGTAAATACAAAAGGCACAATGCCGACTTAAGGACAAGAAGACTGACTCTCCTTACTGTCTATGTTTTGAACCATTCCTGTGACACTAGATATAGAATCCGATGCTTCACTTTAGGTTTACTGTATCCCTCTGAGTTTCTTATTGACGATGAAAGACAGAAATTGCACCGGAATTAAATACAAAAGGCACACTGCCCACTTAAGGGCAAGAAGACTGACTCTTCTTACTGACTATGTTTTGAACCATTCCTGTGACACTAGTTATAGATTCCGATGCTTCACTCCAGGTTTACTGTATCCCTTGGACCTTCTTATTGACGATAATACACTGAAATTGCATCGGAATTAAATAGAAAAGGCACAATGCCGACTTAAGTACAAGAAGACTGACTCGTCTTACTGTCTATGTTTTGAACCATTCCTGTGACACTAGTTATAGCTTCCGATGCTTCACTCCAGGTTTAGTGTATCCCTTGGACCTTCTTATTGAAGATGAAACACAGAAATTGCATCGGAATTAAATAGAAAAGGCACTATGCCGACTTAAGTACAAGATGACTGACTCTTCTTACTGACTACGTTTTGAACAATTCCTGTGTCACTAGTTATAGATTCCGATGCTTGACTTCAGGTTTACTGTATCCCTTGGACCTTCTTATTGACGATGAAACACAGAAATTGCATCGGAAGTAAATACAAAAGGCACACTGCCCACTTAAGGGCAAGAAGACTGACTCTTCTTACTGACTATGTTTTGAACCATTCCTGTGACACTAGATATAGATACCGATGCTTCACTTTAGGTTTACTGTATCCCTCTGAGTTCTTATTGACGATGAAACACAGAAATTGCATCGGAAGTAAATACAAAAGGCACAATGCCGACTTAAGGACAAGAAGACTGACTCTTCTTACTTACTATTTTTTGAACCATTCCAGTGACACTAGTTATAGATTCCGATGCTTCACTCCAGGTTTACTGTATCCCTTGGACCTTCTTATTGACGATAATACACTGAAATTGCATCGGAATTAAATAGAAAAGGCACAATGCCGACTTAAGTACAAGAAGACTGACTCTTCTTACTGTCTTTGTTTTGAACAATTCCTGTGACACTAGTTATAGATTCCGATGCTACACTCCACGTTTAGTGTATCCCTTGGACCTTCTTATTGACGATGAAAAACAGAAATTGAATCGGAATGAAATACAAAAGGCACAATGCCGACTTAAGGACAAGAAGACTGACTCTTCTTACTGACTATGTTTTGAACCATTCCTGTGTCACTAGTTATAGATTCCGATGCTTCACTTCAGGTTTACTGTATAACTTGGACTTTCTAATTGACGATGAAACACAGAAACTGCATCGGAATTAAATAGAAAAGGCACAATGACGACTTAAGTACAAGAAGACTGACTTTTCTTACTGTCTATGTTTTGAACCACTCCTGTGACACTAGATACAGATTCCGATGCTTCACTCCAGGTTTACTGTATCCCTTGGACCTTCTTATTGACGATAATACACTGAAATTGCATCGGAATTAAATAGAAAAGGCACAATGCCGACTTAAGTACAAGAAGACTGACTCGTCTTACTGTCTATGTTTTGAACCATTCCTGTGACACTAGTTATAGCTTCCGATGCTTCACTCCAGGTTTCGTGTATCCCTTGGACCTTCTTATTGGCGATGAAACACAGAAATTACATCGGAATTAAATACAAAAGGCACAATGCCGACTTAAGTACAAAAAGACTGACTCTTCTTACTGACTATGTTTGAACCATTCCTGTGACACAAGTTACAGATTCCGATTCTTCACTTCAGGTTTACTGTATCCCTCTGACCTTCTTATTGACGATGAAACACAGAAATTGGATCGGAATTAAATAGAAAAGGCACAATGCCGACTTAAGTACAAGATGACTGACTCTTCTTACTGTCAATGCTTTGAACCATTCCTGTGACACTAGTTATAGTTTCCGATGCTTGACTTCAGGTTTACTGTATCCCTTGGACCTGCTTATTGACGATGAAACACAGAAATAGCATCGGAATTTAATACAAAAGGCACAATGCCGGCTCAAGTACAAGAAGACTGACTCTTCTGACTGTCTATGTTGTGAACCATTGCTGTGACACTTGTTATAGATTCCGATGCCTCACTTCAGGTTTACTGTATCGGTCTGACCTTCTTATTGACGATGAAACACAGAAATTACATCGGAATTAAACACAAAATGCACAATGCCGACTTAAGTACATGAAGACTGACTCATCGTACTGTCTATGTTCTGAACCATTTCTGTGACACTAGTTATAGATTCCGGTGCTTCACTTCAGGGTTACTGTATCCCTCTGAAATTCTTATTGACGATGAAACACAGAAATTGCATCGGAATTAAATACAAAAGGCACAATGCCGACTTACGTACGAGAAGACTGACACTTCTTTCCGTCTATGATTTGAACCATTCCTGTGACACTAGTTATGGATTCCGATGCTTCACTTCATTTTTACTGTATACCTTTGACCTTCTTAGTAACGATGAAACAGAGAAATTGCATCGGAATTAAATACAAAAGGCACAATGCCGACTTAAGGACAAGAAGACTGACTCTTCTTACTTACTATTTTTTGAACCATTCCAGTGACACTAGTTATAGATTGCGATGCTTCACTTCATGTTCACTGTATCCCTCTATCTCTCTTATTGACGATAAAACACAGAAATTGCATCGGAATTAAATCGAAAAGGCACAATGCCGACGTAAGTACAAGAAGACTGACTCTTCTCACTGACTATGTTTTGAACCACTCCTGTGACACTAGTTATAGATTCCGATGCCTCACTTCAGGTTTACTGTATCCCTTGGACCTTCTTATTGACGATGAAACGCAGTAATAGCATCGGAATTTAATACAAAGGGCACAATGCCGACTCAAGTAGAAGAAGACTGACTCTTCTGAGTGTCTATGTTGTGAACCATTCCAGTGACACTAGTTATAGATTCCGATGCCTCACTACAGGTTTACTGTATCGGTCTGACCTTCTTATTGACGATGAAATACAGAAATTGCATCGGAATTAAATACAAAATGCACAATGCCGACTTAAGTACATGAAGACTTACTCATCTTACTGTCTATGTTTTGAACCATTCCTGTGACACTAGTTATGGATTCCATTGCTTCACTTCAGGTTTACTGTATCTTTTGGACCTTCTTATTGACGATGAAACCTAGAAATTGCCTCGGAATTAAATATTAAAGGCACAATGCCGACTTAAGTACAAGAAGACTAATACTTTCTACTGTCTATGTTTGAACCATTCCATTGACACTAGTTATAGATTCCGATGCTCCATTTCAGGTTTACTGTTTCCCTTGGACCTTCATATTAACGATGAAACAATGAAATTGCATCGGAATTAAATACAAAAGGCACAAAGTCGACTTAAGTACATCAAGACTGATTCTTCTTACTGACTATGTTTTGAACCATTCCTGTGACACTAGCTATAGATTCCGATGCTTCACTTCAGGTTTACTGTATCCCTCTGACTTTCGTATTGACGATGAAACACAGAAATTGCACCGGAATTAAATACAAAAGGCACAATGCCGACTTAAGGACAAGAAGACTGACTCGTCTTACTGACTATGTTTTGAACCATTCCTGTGACACTAGTTATAGATTCCGATGCTTGACTCCAGGTTTAGTGTATCCCTTGGACCTTCTTATTGACGATGAAACACAGAAATTGCATCGGAATTAAATAGAAAAGGCACAATGCCGACTTAAGTACATGAAGACAGACTCTTCTTACTGTCTATGTTTTGATCCATTCCTGTGACACTAATTTTGGATTCCGATGCTTCACTTCAGGTTTACTGTATCCCTCTGACCTTCTTATTGATGATGAAACACAGAAATTGCATCGGAATTAAATACATAAGGCACAATGCCGACTTAAGTACAAGAAGACTGACTGTTCCCACTGTCTATGCCTTGAACCATTCCTGGGACACTAATTGAAGATTCCGATGCTTCACTTCTGGTTTACAGTATCCCTCTGACCTTCTTATTGACGATGAAACACTGAAATTGCACCGGAATTAAATACAAAAGGCACAATGCCGACTTAAGTACAAGAAGACAGACCCTTCTTACTGTCTATTTTTGAACCATTCCATTGACACTAGTTATAGATTCCGATGCATCACTCCAGGTTTACTGTATCCCTTGGACCTTCTTATTGACGATAATACACTGAAATTGCATCCGAATTAAATAGAAAAGGCACAATGCCGACTTAAGTACAAGAAGACAGACCCTTCTTACTGTCTATGTTTTGAACCATTCCATTGACACTAGTTATAGATTCCGATGCATCACTCCATGTTTACTGTATCCCTTGGACCTTCTTATTGACGATAATACACTGAAATTGCATCGGAATTAAATAGAAAAGGCACAATGCCGACTTAAGTACAAGAAGACTGACTCTTCTTACTGTCTTTGTTTTGAACCATTCCTGCGACACTTGCTATAGATTCCGATGCTTCACTCCAGGTTTACTGTATCCCTTGGACCTTCTTATTGACGATGAAACTCAGAAATTGCATCGGAATTATATACAAAAGGCACAATACCGACTTAAGTACAAGAAGACTGACTCTTCTTACTGTCTATGTTTTGAACCACTCCTGTGACACTAGATATAGGATCCGATGCTTCACTTCAGGTTTACTGTATAATTTGGACCTTCTTATTGACGATGAAACACAGAAATTGCATCGGAAGTAAATACAAAAGGCACAATGCCGACTTAAGGACAAGAAGGCTGACTCTTCTTACTTACTATTTTTTGAACCATTCCAGTGACACTAGTTATAGATTCCGATGCTTCACTTCATGTTCACTGTATCCCTCTAACCCTCTTATTGACGATGAAACACAGAAATTGCATCGGAATTAAATCGAAAAGGCACAATGCCGACTTAAGTACAAGAAGACTGACTCTTCTTACTGTCTTTGTTTTGAACCATTCCTGTGACACTTGCTATAGATTCCGATGCTTCACTCCAGGTTTACTGTATCCCTTGGACCTTTTTATTGACGATGAAACTCAGAAATTGCATCGGAATTAAATACAAAAGGCAAAATGCCGACTTAAGCACAAGAAGACTGACCCTTCTTACTGTCTATGTTTTGAACCATTCCATTGACACTAGTTATAGCTTCCGATGCTTCACTTCAGGTTTACTGTATCCCTCTGACTTTCGTATTGACGATGAAACACAGAAATTGCACCGGAATTAAATAAAAAAGGCACAATGCCGACTTAAGAACAAGAAGACTGACTCTCCTTACTGTCTATGTTTTGAACCATTCCTGTGGCACTAGATATAGATTCCGATGCTTCACTTTAGGTTTACTGTATCCCTCTGAGTTTCTTATTGACGATGAAAGACAGAAATTGCACCGGAATTAAATACAAAAGGCACACTGCCCACTTAAGGGCAAGAAGACTGACTCTTCTTACTGACTATGTTTTGAACCACTCCTGTGACACTAGTTATAGATTCCGATGCTTCACTTCAGGTTTACTGTATCCCTTGGACCTTCTAATAGACGATGAAACACAGAAATGGCATCGGAATTAGATACAAAAGCATAATGCCGGCATAAGTACATGAAGACTGACTCTTCCTACTCTCTATGATTTGAACCATTCCTGTGACATTAAATTTGGATTCCGATGCTTCACTTCAGGTTTACTGTATCCCTCTGACCTTCTTATTGACGATGAAACACAGAAATTGCATCGGAATTAAATACATAAGGCATAATGCCGACTTAAGTACAAGAAGACTGACTGTTCCCACTGTCTATGTTTTGAACCATTCCTGAGACACTAGTTGAAGATTCCAATGCTTCACTTCAGGTTTACTGTATCCCTCACCTTCTTATTGACGATGAAACACTGAAATTGCACCGGAATTAAATACAAAAGGCACAATGCCGACTTAAGTACAAGAAGACTGACTCTTCTTACTGTCTATGTTTTGAACCACTCCTGTGAGACTAGATATAGATTCCGATGCTTCACTTCAGGTTTACTGTATCATTTGGACCTTCTTATTGACGATGAAACACAGAAATTACATGGGAATTAAATACAAAAGGCACAATGCCGACTTAGATACAAAAAGACTGACTCTTCTTACTGACTATGTGTTGAACCATTCCTGTGACACTAGTTATAGATTCCGATGCTTCACTTCAGTTTACTGTATCCCTCTGACCTTCTTATTGACGATGAAACACAGAAATTGGATCATAATTAAATAGAAAAGGCACAATGCCGACTTAAGTACAAGAAGACTGATTCTTCTTACAGTCTATGCTTTGAACCATTCCTGTGACACTAGTTATAGATTCCGATGCTTGGCTTCAGGTTTACTCTATCCCTTGGACCTACTTATTGACGATGAAACACGGAAATAGCATCGGAATTTAATACACAAGGCACAATGCCGACTCAAGTACAAGAAGACTGACTCTTCTGACTGCCTATGTTGTGAACCATTCATGTGACACTAGTTATAGTTTCCGATGCCGCACATCAGGTTTACTGTATCGGTCTGACCTTCTTATTGACGATGAAACACAGAAATTGCATCGGAATTAAATACAAAATGCACAATGCCGACTTAAGTACATGAAGACTGACTAATCTTACTGTCTATGTTTTGAACCATTTCTGTGACACTAGTTATAGATTCCGATGCATCACTTCAGGGTTACTGTATCCCTCTGACCTTCTTATTGACGATGAAACACAGAAATTGCATCGGAATTAAATACAAAGGGCACAATGCCGACTTAAGTACAAGAAGACTGACTCTTCTTTCTGTCTATGTTTTGAACCATTCCTGTGACACTAGTTATAGATTCCGATGCTTCACTTCAGGTTTACTGTATCCCTTGGACCTTCTTATTGACGATGAAACACAGAAATTGCCTCGGAATTAAATACAAAAGGCACAATGCTGACATAAGTACATGAAGACTGACTCTTCCTACTGTCTATGTTTGAACCATTCCATTGACACTAGTTATAGATTCCGATGCTTCACTTCAGGTTTACTGTATTCCTTGGACCTTCTTATTAACGATGAAACAATGAAATTGCATCGGAATTAAACACAAAAGGCACAATGCCGACTTAAGTACATGAAGACTGATTCTTCTTATTGACTATGTTTTGAACCATTCCTGTGACACTAGTTATAGATTCCGATGATTCACTTCAGGTTTACTGTATCCCTTGGACCTTCTTATTGACGATGAAACACAGAAATTGCATCGGAATTAATTACAAATGGCACAATGCCGACTTAAGTACAAGAAGGCTGACTCTTCATACTGTCTCTGTTTTGAACCACTCCTGTGACACTAGTTATAGATTCCGATGCTTCACTCCAGGTTTACTGTATCCCTTGCACCTTCTTATTGACGATGAAACACAGAAATTGCACCGGAATTAAATACAAAAGGCACAGTGCCGACTTAAGGACAAGAAGACGACTCTTCTTACTGACTATGTTTTGAACC
Source organism: Schistocerca serialis cubense (assembly GCF_023864345.2). Lineage (NCBI taxonomy): Eukaryota > Metazoa > Arthropoda > Insecta > Orthoptera > Acrididae > Schistocerca > Schistocerca serialis. Next base: position 642,310,932 of record NC_064644.1, read on the forward strand.
ATTCCTGTGACACTAGGTATAGATTCCGATGCTTCACCTCATTTTTACTGTATCCCTCTGACCTTATTGACGATGAAACACAGAAATTGCAACGGAATTAAATACAAAAGGCACAATACCGACTTAAGTACAAGAATACTGACTCTCCTTACTGTCTATGTTTTGAACCACTCCTGTGACACTAGATATAGATTCCGATGCTTCACGTCAGGTTTACTCTATCATTTGGACCTTCTTATTGGTGATGAAACACAGAAATTACATCGGAATTAAATACAAAAGGCACAATGCCGACTTAAGTACAAAAAGACTGACTCTTGTTACTGACTATGTTTTGCACCATTCCTGTGACACTGGTTATAGATTCCGATGCTTCACTTCAGGTTTACTGTATCCCTCTGACCTTCTTATTGACGATGAAACACAGAAATTGGACCGGAATTAAATTGAAAAGGCACAATGCCGACTTAAGTACAAGAAGACTGACTCTTCTTACTGTCTATGCTTTGAACCATTCCTGTGACACTAGTTACAGATTCCGATGCTTGACTTCAGGTTTACTGTATCCCTTGGACCTTCTTATTGACGATGAAACACAGAAATAGCATCGGAATGTAATACAAAAGGCACAATGCCGACTCAAGTACAAGAAGACTGACTCTTCTGACTGTCTATGTTGTGAACCATTCCTGTGCCACTAGTTATAGATTCCGATGCCTCACTTCAGGTTTACTGTATCGGTCTGACATTCTTATTGACGATGAAACACAGAAATTGCATCGGAATTAAATACAAAATGCACAATGCCGACTTAAGTACATGATGACTGACTCTACATACTGTCTATGTTTGAAACATTCCTTTGACACTAGTTATTGATTACGATGCCTCACTTCAGGTTTACTGTATCCCTTGGACCTTCTTATTAACGACGAAACAATGAAATTGCATCGGAATTAAATAGAAAATTCACAATTCCGACTTAAGTACATGAAGACTGACTCTTCTTACTGACTATGTTTTGAACCATTCCTGTGACACTAGTTATAGATTCCGATGCTGCACTTCAGTTTACTGTATCCCTCTGACCTACTTATTGACGATGAAACACAGAAATTGGATCATAATTAAATAGAAAAGGCACAATGCCAACTTAAGTACAAGAAGACTGATTCTTCTTACAGTCTATGCTTTGAACCATTCCTGTGACACTAGTTATAGATTCCGATGGTTGGCTTCAGGTTTACTGTATCCCTTGGACCTTCTTATTGACGATGAAACACAGAAATAGCATCGGAATTTAATACACAAGGCACAATGCCGAATCAAGTACAAGAAGACTGACTCTTCTGACTGTCTATGTTGTGAACCATTCATGTGACACTAGTTATAGTTTCCGATGCCGCACATCAGGTTTACTGTATCGGTCTGACCTTCTTATTGACGATGAAACACAGAAATTGCATCGGAATTAAATACAAAATGCACAATTCCGACTTAAGTACATGAAGATTGACTAATCTTACTGTCTATGTTTTGAACCATTTCTGTGACACTAGTTATAGATTCCGATGCTTCACTTCAGGGTTACTGTATCCCTCTGACCTACTTATTGACGATGAAACACAGAAATTGCATCGGAATTAAATACAAAGGGCACAATGCCGACTTAAGTACAAGAAGACTGACTCTTCTTTCTGTCTATGTTTTGAACCATTCCTGTGACACTAGTTATAGATTCCGATGCTTCACTTCAGGTTTACTGTATCCCTTGGACCTTCTTATTGACGATGAAACACGGAAATTGCCTCGGAATTAAATACAAAAGGCACAATGCCGACATAAGTACATGAAGACTGACTCTTCCTACTGTCTATGTTTGAACCATTCCATTGACACTAGTTATAGATTCCGATGCTTCACTTCAGGTTTACTGTATCCCTTGGACCTTCTTATTAACGATGAAACAATGAAATTGCATCGGAATTAAATACAAAAGGCACAATGCCGACTTAAGTACATGAAGACTGATTCTTCTTACTGACTATGTTTTGAACCATTCCTGTGACACTAGTTATAGATTCCGATGATTCACTTCAGGTTTACTGTATCCCTTGGACCTTCTTATTGACGATGAAACACAGAAATTGCATCGGAATTAAATACAAATGGCACAATGCCGACTTAAGTACAAGAAGGCTGACTCTTCTTACTGTCTCTGTTTTGAACCATTCCTGTGACACTAGTTATTGATTCCGATGCTTCACTCCAGGTTTACTGTATCCCTTGCACCTTCTTATTGATGATGATACACAGAAATTGCACCGGAATTAAATACAAAGGCACAATACCGACTTAAGGACAAGAAGACGACTCTTCTTACTGACTATGTTTTGAACCATTCCTGTGACACTAGTTATAGATTCCGATGCTTCACTTCAGGTGTACTGTATCCCTTGGACCTTCTTATTGACGATAATACACTGAAATTGCATCGGAATTAAATAGAAAAGGCACAATGCCGACTTAAGTACAAGAAGACTGACTCTTCCTACTGTCTATGTTTTGAACCATTTCTGTGACACTAGTCATAGATTCCGATGCTTCACTTCAGGGTTACTGTATCCCTCTGACCTTCTTATTGACGATAAAACACAGAAATTGCATCGGAATTAAATACAAAAGGCACAATGCCGACTTAAGTGCAAGAAGACTGACTCTTCCTACTGTCTATGTTTGGAGCCATTCCTGTGACACTAGTTTTAGATTCCGATGCTTCACTTCAGGATTACTGTATCCCTTGGACCTTGTTATTGACGATGAAACACAAACATTGCATCGGAATTAAATACAAAAGGCACAATGCCGACTTAAGTACAAGATGACTGACTCCTCCTACTGTCTATGTTTTGAAACATTCCTGTGACACTAGTTATAGATTCCGATGCTTCACTCCAGGTTTACTGTATCCCTTGGACCTTCTTATTGACGATGAAACACAGAAATGGCATCGGAATTAAATACAAAAGGCACAATGCCGACTTAAGTACAAGAAGACTGACTCTTCTTACTGACTATGTTTGAACCATTCCTGTGACATTAGTTATAGATTCCGATGCTTCACTTCAGGTTCGCTGAATCCCTTGGATATTCTTATTGATGACGAAACACAGAAATTGCATCAGAATTAAATACAAAAGGCACAATGCCGACTTAAGTACAAGAAGACTGACTCTTCTTACTGTTTATGTTATGAACCATTCCAGTGACGCTAGTTGAAGATTCCGATGCTTCACTTCAGGTTTATTGTATAACTTGGACCTTCTTATTGACGACGAAACACAGAAATAGCGTCGGAATTAAATAGAAGAGGCACAATGCCGACTTAAGTACAAGAAGACTATCTCTTCCTACTGTCTATGTTTTGTACCATTCCTGTGACACTAGTTATAGATTCCGACGCTTCACTTCAGGTTTACTGTATCCCTTGGACTTTCTTATTAACGATGATACACATAAATTGCACGGAATTAAATACAAAAGGCACAATGCCGACTTAAGTACAAGAAGACTGACTCTTCCTACTGTCTATGTTTTGAACCATTCCTGAGACACTAGTTATAGATTCCGATGCTTCACCTCCGGTTATCTGTATCGCTTTGACCTTCTTATTGACGATGAAACACAGAAATTGCATCGGAATTAAATAGAAAAGGCACAATGCTGACTTAAGTACAAGAAGACTGACTCTTCTTACTGTCTATGTTTTGAACCATTCCTGTGACACTAGTTACAGATTCCGATGCTTCACTTCAGGTTTACTGTATCCCTTGGACCTTCTTATTGGGGATGAAACACGGAAATTGCATCACAATTAAATAGAAAATGCACAATGCCGACTTAAGTACAAGAAGACTGATTGTCCTTACTGACTATGTTATGAACCATTCCTGTGATTCTAGTTATAGATTCCGACGCTTCACCTCAGGTTTACTGTATCCCTCTCACCTTCTTACTGACGATGAAACACAGAAATTGGATCGGAATTAAATAGAAAAGGCACAATGCCAACTTAAGTACAAGAAGACAGACTCTTCTTACTGTCTACGCTTTGAACCATTCCTGAGACACTAGTTATAGATTCCGATGCTTCACTCCAGGTTTACTGTATCGCTTGGACCTTCTTATTGACGATGAAACACAAAAATTGCATCGGAATTAAATACAAAAGGCACAATGCCGACTTAAGTAGAAGAAGACTGACTCTTCTTACTGTCTACGCTTTGAACCATTCCTGTGACACTAGTTATAGATTCCGATGCTTCCCTCCAGGTTTACTGTATCGCTTGGACCTTCTTATTGACGATGAAACACCGAAATTGCATCGGAATTAAATACAAAAGGCACAATGAGGACTTAAGTACGTGAAGACTGACTCTCCTTGCTGACTATGTTTTGAACGATTCCTGTGACACTAGTTATAGATTCCGATGCTTCACTTCAGGTTTACTGTATCCCTCTGACCTTCTTAGTGATGATGAAACACAGAAATTGTATTGGAATTAAATACAAAAGGCACAATGCCGACTTAAGTACAAGAAGACTGACTCTTCTTACTGTCTATGTTTTGAACCATACCTGTGACACTAGTTATAGATTCCGATGCTTCACTCCAGGTTTACTGTATCCCTTGGTACTTCTTATTGACGATGAAACTCAGAAATTGCATCGGAATTAAATAGAAAAGGCACAATGCCGACTTAAGTACAAGAAGACCGACTCTTCTCACTGTCTATGTCTTGAACCATTCCTGTGACACTAGTTATCGATTCCGATGCTTCACTTCAGGTGTACTGTATCCCTTGGACCTTCTTATTGACGATGAAACACATAAATTGCATCGGAATTAAATACAAAAGGCACAATGCCGACTTAAGTACAAGATGACTGACTTCTCCTACTGTCTATGTTATGAACCATTCCTGTGACACTAGTTATGGATTCCGATGCTTCACTTCAGGTTTACTGTATCCCTTGGACCTTCTTATTGGCGATGAAACACAGAAATGGCATCGGAATTAAATACAAAAGGCACAATGCCGACTTAAGTACAAGAAGACTGACTCTTCTTACTGACTATGTTTTGAACCATTCCTGTGACACTAGTTATAGATTCCGATGCTTCACTTCAGTTTTGCTGAATCCCTTGGATATTCTTATTGACGATGAAACACAGAAATTGCATCAGAATTAAATACAAAAGGCACAATGCCGAATTAAGAACAAGAAGACTGACTCTTCTTACTGTTTATGTTATGAACCATTCCAGTGACGCTAGTTGTAGATTCCGATGCTTCACTTCAGGTTTGTTGTATAACTTGGACCTTCTTATTGACGACGAAACACAGAAATAGCGTCGGAATTAAATAGAAGAGGCACAATACCGACTTAAGTACAAGAGGACTGACTCTTCCTACTGTCTATGTTTTGAACCATTCCTGTGACACTAGTTATAGATTCCGACGCTTCACTTCAGATTTACTGTATCCCTTGGACCTTCTTATTAACGATGATACACATAAATTGCATCGGAATTTAATACACAAGGCACAATGCCGAATCAAGTACAAGAAGACTGACTCTTCTGACTGTCTATGTTGTGAACCATTCATGTGACACTAGTTATAGTTTCCGATGCCGCACATCAGGTTTATTGTATCGGTCTGACCTTCTTATTGACTATGAAACACAGAAATTGCATCGGAATTAAATACAAAAGGCACAATGCCGACATTAGTACAAGAAGACTGACTTTTCTTACTGTCTATGTTTTGAACCATTCCTGTGACACTAGTAATAGATTCCGATGCTTCACTCCAGGTTTAGTGTATCCCTTGGACCTTCTTATTGACGATGAAACACAGAAATTGCATCGGAATTAAATTCAAAAGGCACAATGCCGACTTAAGTACAAGAAGACTGACTCTTCCTACTGTCTATGTTTTGAACCATTCCTGTGACACTAGGTATAGATTCCGATGCTTCACTTCATTTTTACTGTATCCCTCTGACCTTATTGACGATGAAACACAGAAATTGCATCGGAATTAAATACAAGAGGCACAAAGCCGACTTAAGTACAAGAAGACTGGCTATTCTTTCTGTCTATGTTTTCAACCATTCCTGTGACACTAGTTATGGATTCCGATGCTTCACTTCAGGTTTACTGTATCCCTTGGACCATCTTATTGACGATGAAACACAGAAATTGCCTCGGAATTAAATACAAAAAGCACAATGCCGACTTACGTATAAGAAGACTGACTCTACTTACTGTCTATGTTTGAAACATTCCTTTGACACTAGTTATTGATTCCGATGCCTAACTTCAGGTTTACTGTATCCCTTGGACCTTCTTATTAACGATGAAACAATGAAATTGCATCGGAATTAAATACAAAATGCACAATTCCGACTTAAGTACATGAAGACTGACTCTTCTTACTGACTATGTTTTGAACCATTCGTGTGACACTAGTTATAGATTTCGATGCTTCACTTCAGTTTACTGTATCCCTCTGACCTACTTATTGACGATGAAACACAGAAATTGGATCATAATTAAATAGAAAAGGCACAATGCCGACTTAAGTACAAGAAGACTGATTCTTCTTACAGTCTATGCTTTGAACCATTCCTGTGACACTAGTTATAGATTCCGATGGTTGGCTTCAGGTTTACTGTATCCCTTGGACCTTCTTATTGACGATGAAACACAGAAATAGCATCGGAATTTAATACACAAGGCACAATGCCGAATCAAGTACAAGAAGACTGACTCTTCTGACTGTCTATGTTGTGAACCATTCATGTGACACTAGTTATAGTTTCCGATGCCGCACATCAGGTTTACTGTATCGGTCTGACCTTCTTATTGACGATGAAACACAGAAATTGCATCGGAATTAAATACAAAGGGCACAATGCCGACTTAAGTACAAGAAGACTGACTCTTCTTTCTGTCTATGTTTTGAACCATTCCTGTGACACTAGTTATAGATTCCGATGCTTCACTTCAGGTTTACTGTATCCCTTGGACCTTCTTATTGACGATGAAACACGGAAATTGCCTCGGAATTAAATACAAAAGGCACAATGCCGACATAAGTACATGAAGACTGACTCTTCCTACTGTCTATGTTTGAACCATTCCATTGACACTAGTTATAGATTCCGATGCTTCACTTCAGGTTTACTGTATCCCTTGGACCTTCTTATTAACGATGAAACAATGAAATTGCATCGGAATTAAATACAAAAGGCACAATGCCGACTTAAGTACATGAAGACTGATTCTTCTTACTGACTATGTTTTGAACCATTCCTGTGACACTAGTTATAGATTCCGATGATTCACTTCAGGTTTACTGTATCCCTTGGACCTTCTTATTGACGATGAAACACAGAAATAGCATCGGAATTTAATACACAAGGCACAATGCCGAATCAAGTACAAGAAGACTGACTCTTCTGACTGTCTATGTTGTGAACCATTCATGTGACACTAGTTATAGTTTCCGATGCCGCACATCAGGTTTACTGTATCGGTCTGACCTTCTTATTGACGATGAAACACAGAAATTGCATCGGAATTAAATACAAATGGCACAATGCCGACTTAAGTACAAGAAGGCTGACTCTTCTTACTGTCTCTGTTTTGAACCATTCCTGTGACACTAGTTATTGATTCCGATGCTTCACTCCAGGTTTACTGTATCCCTTGCACCTTCTTATTGATGATGATACACAGAAATTGCACCGGAATTAAATACAAAGGCACAATACCGACTTAAGGACAAGAAGACGACTCTTCTTACTGACTATGTTTTGAACCATTCCTGTGACACTAGTTATAGATTCCGATGCTTCACTTCAGGTGTACTGTATCCCTTGGACCTTCTTATTGACGATAATACACTGAAATTGCATCGGAATTAAATAGAAAAGGCACAATGCCGACTTAAGTACAAGAAGACTGACTCTTCCTACTGTCTATGTTTTGAACCACTTCTGTGACACTAGTCATAGATTCCGATGCTTCACTTCAGGGTTACTGTATCCCTCTGACCTTCTTATTGACGATAAAACACAGAAATTGCATCGGAATTAAATACAAAAGGCACAATGCCGACTTAAGTGCAAGAAGACTGACTCTTCCTACTGTCTATGTTTGGAGCCATTCCTGTGACACTAGTTTTAGATTCCGATGCTTCACTTCAGGATTACTGTATCCCTTGGACCTTGTTATTGACGATGAAACACAAACATTGCATCGGAATTAAATACAAAAGGCACAATGCCGACTTAAGTACAAGATGACTGACTCCTCCTACTGTCTATGTTTTGAAACATTCCTGTGACACTAGTTATAGATTCCGATGCTTCACTCCAGGTTTACTGTATCCCTTGGACCTTCTTATTGACGATGAAACACAGAAATGGCATCGGAATTAAATACAAAAGGCACAATGCCGACTTAAGTACAAGAAGACTGACTCTTCTTACTGACTATGTTTGAACCATTCCTGTGACATTAGTTATAGATTCCGATGCTTCACTTCAGGTTCGCTGAATCCCTTGGATATTCTTATTGATGACGAAACACAGAAATTGCATCAGAATTAAATACAAAAGGCACAATGCCGACTTAAGTACAAGAAGACTGACTCTTCTTACTGTTTATGTTATGAACCATTCCAGTGACGCTAGTTGAAGATTCCGATGCTTCACTTCAGGTTTATTGTATAACTTGGACCTTCTTATTGACGACGAAACACAGAAATAGCGTCGGAATTAAATAGAAGAGGCACAATGCCGACTTAAGTACAAGAAGACTATCTCTTCCTACTGTCTATGTTTTGTACCATTCCTGTGACACTAGTTATAGATTCCGACGCTTCACTTCAGGTTTACTGTATCCCTTGGACTTTCTTATTAACGATGATACACATAAATTGCACGGAATTAAATACAAAAGGCACAATGCCGACTTAAGTACAAGAAGACTGACTCTTCCTACTGTCTATGTTTTGAACCATTCCTGAGACACTAGTTATAGATTCCGATGCTTCACCTCCGGTTATCTGTATCGCTTTGACCTTCTTATTGACGATGAAACACAGAAATTGCATCGGAATTAAATAGAAAAGGCACAATGCTGACTTAAGTACAAGAAGACTGACTCTTCTTACTGTCTATGTTTTGAACCATTCCTGTGACACTAGTTACAGATTCCGATGCTTCACTTCAGGTTTACTGTATCCCTTGGACCTTCTTATTGGGGATGAAACACGGAAATTGCATCACAATTAAATAGAAAATGCACAATGCCGACTTAAGTACAAGAAGACTGATTGTCCTTACTGACTATGTTATGAACCATTCCTGTGATTCTAGTTATAGATTCCGACGCTTCACCTCAGGTTTACTGTATCCCTCTCACCTTCTTACTGACGATGAAACACAGAAATTGGATCGGAATTAAATAGAAAAGGCACAATGCCAACTTAAGTACAAGAAGACAGACTCTTCTTACTGTCTACGCTTTGAACCATTCCTGAGACACTAGTTATAGATTCCGATGCTTCACTCCAGGTTTACTGTATCGCTTGGACCTTCTTATTGACGATGAAACACAAAAATTGCATCGGAATTAAATACAAAAGGCACAATGCCGACTTAAGTAGAAGAAGACTGACTCTTCTTACTGTCTACGCTTTGAACCATTCCTGTGACACTAGTTATAGATTCCGATGCTTCCCTCCAGGTTTACTGTATCGCTTGGACCTTCTTATTGACGATGAAACACCGAAATTGCATCGGAATTAAATACAAAAGGCACAATGAGGACTTAAGTACGTGAAGACTGACTCTCCTTGCTGACTATGTTTTGAACGATTCCTGTGACACTAGTTATAGATTCCGATGCTTCACTTCAGGTTTACTGTATCCCTCTGACCTTCTTAGTGATGATGAAACACAGAAATTGTATTGGAATTAAATACAAAAGGCACAATGCCGACTTAAGTACAAGAAGACTGACTCTTCTTACTGTCTATGTTTTGAACCATACCTGTGACACTAGTTATAGATTCCGATGCTTCACTCCAGGTTTACTGTATCCCTTGGTACTTCTTATTGACGATGAAACTCAGAAATTGCATCGGAATTAAATAGAAAAGGCACAATGCCGACTTAAGTACAAGAAGACCGACTCTTCTCACTGTCTATGTCTTGAACCATTCCTGTGACACTAGTTATCGATTCCGATGCTTCACTTCAGGTGTACTGTATCCCTTGGACCTTCTTATTGACGATGAAACACATAAATTGCATCGGAATTAAATACAAAAGGCACAATGCCGACTTAAGTACAAGATGACTGACTTCTCCTACTGTCTATGTTATGAACCATTCCTGTGACACTAGTTATGGATTCCGATGCTTCACTTCAGGTTTACTGTATCCCTTGGACCTTCTTATTGGCGATGAAACACAGAAATGGCATCGGAATTAAATACAAAAGGCACAATGCCGACTTAAGTACAAGAAGACTGACTCTTCTTACTGACTATGTTTTGAACCATTCCTGTGACACTAGTTATAGATTCCGATGCTTCACTTCAGTTTTGCTGAATCCCTTGGATATTCTTATTGACGATGAAACACTGAAATTGCATCAGAATTAAATACAAAAGGCACAATGCCGAATTAAGAACAAGAAGACTGACTCTTCTTACTGTTTATGTTATGAACCATTCCAGTGACGCTAGTTGTAGATTCCGATGCTTCACTTCAGGTTTGTTGTATAACTTGGACCTTCTTATTGACGACGAAACACAGAAATAGCGTCGGAATTAAATAGAAGAGGCACAATACCGACTTAAGTACAAGAGGACTGACTCTTCCTACTGTCTATGTTTTGAACCATTCCTGTGACACTAGTTATAGATTCCGACGCTTCACTTCAGATTTACTGTATCCCTTGGACCTTCTTATTAACGATGATACACATAAATTGCATCGGAATTTAATACACAAGGCACAATGCCGAATCAAGTACAAGAAGACTGACTCTTCTGACTGTCTATGTTGTGAACCATTCATGTGACACTAGTTATAGTTTCCGATGCCGCACATCAGGTTTATTGTATCGGTCTGACCTTCTTATTGACTATGAAACACAGAAATTGCATCGGAATTAAATACAAAAGGCACAATGCCGACATTAGTACAAGAAGACTGACTTTTCTTACTGTCTATGTTTTGAACCATTCCTGTGACACTAGTAATAGATTCCGATGCTTCACTCCAGGTTTAGTGTATCCCTTGGACCTTCTTATTGACGATGAAACACAGAAATTGCATCGGAATTAAATTCAAAAGGCACAATGCCGACTTAAGTACAAGAAGACTGACTCTTCCTACTGTCTATGTTTTGAACCATTCCTGTGACACTAGGTATAGATTCCGATGCTTCACTTCATTTTTACTGTATCCCTCTGACCTTATTGACGATGAAACACAGAAATTGCATCGGAATTAAATACAAGAGGCACAAAGCCGACTTAAGTACAAGAAGACTGGCTATTCTTTCTGTCTATGTTTTCAACCATTCCTGTGACACTAGTTATGGATTCCGATGCTTCACTTCAGGTTTACTGTATCCCTTGGACCATCTTATTGACGATGAAACACAGAAATTGCCTCGGAATTAAATACAAAAAGCACAATGCCGACTTACGTATAAGAAGACTGACTCTACTTACTGTCTATGTTTGAAACATTCCTTTGACACTAGTTATTGATTCCGATGCCTAACTTCAGGTTTACTGTATCCCTTGGACCTTCTTATTAACGATGAAACAATGAAATTGCATCGGAATTAAATACAAAATGCACAATTCCGACTTAAGTACATGAAGACTGACTCTTCTTACTGACTATGTTTTGAACCATTCGTGTGACACTAGTTATAGATTTCGATGCTTCACTTCAGTTTACTGTATCCCTCTGACCTACTTATTGACGATGAAACACAGAAATTGGATCATAATTAAATAGAAAAGGCACAATGCCGACTTAAGTACAAGAAGACTGATTCTTCTTACAGTCTATGCTTTGAACCATTCCTGTGACACTAGTTATAGATTCCGATGCTTGGCTTCAGGTTTACTGTATCCCTTGGACCTTCTTATTGACGATGAAACACAGAAATAGCATCGGAATTTAATACACAAGGCACAATGCCGAATCAAGTACAAGAAGACTGACTCTTCTGACTGTCTATGTTGTGAACCATTCATGTGACACTAGTTATAGTTTCCGATGCCGCACATCAGGTTTACTGTATCGGTCTGACCTTCTTATTGACGATGAAACACAGAAATTGCATCGGAATTAAATACAAAATGCACAATTCCGACTTAAGTACATGAAGACTTACTAATCTTACTGTCTATGTTTTGAACCATTTCTGTGACACTAGTTATAGATTCCGATGCTTCACTTCAGGGTTACTGTATCCCTCTGACCTACTTATTGACGATGAAACACAGAAATTGCATCGGAATTAAATACAAAGGGCACAATGCCGACTTAAGTACAAGAAGACTGACTCTTCTTTCTGTCTATGTTTTGAACCATTCCTGTGACACTAGTTATAGATTCCGATGCTTCACTTCAGGTTAACTGTATCCCTTGGACCTTCTTATTGACGATGAAACACAGAAATTGCCTCGGAATTAAATACAAAAGGCACAATGCCTACATAAGTACATGAAGACTGACTCTTCCTACTGTCTATGTTTGAACCATTCCATTGACACTAGTTATAGATTCCGATGCTTCACTTCAGGTTTACTGTATCCCTTGGACCTTCTTATTAACGATGAAAGAATGAAATTGCATCGGAATTAAATACAAAAGGCACAATGCCGACTTAAGTACATGAAGACTGATTCTTCTTACTGACTATGTTTTGAACCATTCCTGTGACACTAGTTATAGATTCCGATGATTCACTTCAGGTTTACTGTATCCCTTGGACCTTCTTATTGACGATGAAACACAGAAATTGCATCGGAATTAAATACAAATGGCACAATGCCGACTTAAGTACAAGAAGGCTGACTCTTCTTACTGTCTCTGTTTTGAACCATTCCTGTGACACTAGTTATAGATTCCGATGCTTCACTCCAGGTTTACTGTATCCCTTGCACCTTCTTAATGACGATGAAACACAGAAATTGCACCGGAATTAAATACAAAAGGCACAATGCCGACTTAAGGACAAGAAGACGACTCTTCTTACTGACTATGTTTTGAACCATTCCTGTGACACTAGTTATAGATTCCGATGCTTCACTTCAGGTTTACTGTATCCCTCAGACCTTCTTATTGACGATGAAACACGGAAGTTGCCTCGGAATTAAATAGAAAAGGCATAATGCCGACTTTAGTACAAGAAGACTGACTTTTCTTACTGTCTATGTTTTGAACCATTCCTGTGACACTAGTTATAGCTTCCGATGCTTCAGGTTTAGTGTATCCCTTGGACCTTCTTATTGACGATGAAACAGAGAAATTGCATCGGTATTAAATAGAAATGGCACTATGCCGACTTAAGTACAAGATGACTGACTCTTCTTACTGACTATGTTTTGAACCATTCCTGTGTCACTAGTTATAGATTCCGATGCTTGACTTCAGGTTTACTGTATCCCTTGGACCTTCTTATTGACGATGAAACACAGAAATTGCATCGGAATTAAATACAAAAGGCACAATGCCGACTTAAGTACAAGAAGACTGACTCTTCCTACTGTCTATGTTTGAACCATTCCATTGACACTAGTTATAGATTCCGATGCTTCACTTCAGGTTTACTGTATCCCTTGGACCTTCTTATTAACGATGAAACAATGAAATTGCATCGGAATTAAATACAAAAGGCACGATGCCGACTTAAGTACATGAAGACTGATTCTTCTTATTGACTATGTTTTGAACCATTCCTGTGACACTAGTTATAGATTCCGATGATTCACTTCAGGGTTACTGTATCCCTCTGACCTTCTTATTGACGATAAAACACAGAAATTGCATCGGAATTAAATACAAAAGGCACAATGCCGACTTAAGTGCAAGAAGACTGACTCTTCCTACTGTCTATGTTTGGAGCCATTCCTGTGACACTAGTTTTAGATTCCAATGCTTCACTTCAGGTTTACTAAATCCCTTGGACCTTCTTATTGTCGATGAAATACAAAAATTGCATCGGAATTAAATACAAAAGGCAAAATGCCGACTTAAGTAGAAGAAGACTGACTCTTCTTACTGTCTATGCTTTGAACCATTCCTGTGACACTAGTTATAGATTCCGATGCTTCACTCCAGGTTTACTGTATCGCTTGAACCTTCTTATTGACGATGAAACACCGAAATTGCATCGGAATTAAATAGAAAAGGCACAATGCCGACTTAAGTACAAGAAGACCGACTCTTCTCACTGACTATGGTTTGAACCATTCCTGTGACACTAGTTATAGATTCCGTTGCTTCACTTCAGGATTACGGTATCCCTTGGACCTTGTTATTGACGATGAAACACATAAATTGCATCGGAATTAAATACAAAAGGCACAATGCCGACTTAAGTACAAGATGACTGACTCCTCCTACTGTCTATGTTTTGAACCATTCCTGTGACACTAGTTATAGATTCCGATGCTTCACTTCAGGTTTACTGTATCCCTTGGACCTTCTTATTGACGATGAAACACAGAAATGGCATCGGAATTAAATACAAATGGCACTATGCCGACTTAAGTACAAGAAGACTGACTCTTCTTACTGACTATGTTTGAACCATTCCTGTGACACTAGTTATAGATTCCGATGCTTCACTTCAGGTTCGCTGAATAACTTGGATATTCTTATTGATGACGAAACACAGAAATTGCATCAGAATTAAATACAAAAGGCACAATGCCGACTTAAGTACAAGAAGACTGACTCTTCTTACTGTTTATGTTATGAACCATTCCAGTGACGCTAGTTGAAGATTCCGATGCTTCACTTCAGGTTTATTGTGTAACTTGGACCTTCTTATTGACGACGAAACACAGAAATAGCGTCGGAATTAAATAGAAGACGCACAATGCCGACTTAAGTACAAGAAGACCGACTCTTCTCACTGACTATGTTTTGAACCATTCCTGTGACACTAGTTATAGATTCCGTTGCTTCACTTCAGGATTACTGTATCCCTTGGACCTTGTTATTGACGATGAAACACATAAATTGCATCGGAATTAAATACAAAAGGCACAATGCCGACTTAAGTACAAGATGACTGACTCCTCCTACTGTCTATGTTTTGAACCATTCCTGTGACACTAGTTATAGATTCCGAGGCTTCACTTCAGGTTTACTGTATCCCTTGGACCTTCTTATTGACGATGAAACACAGAAATGGCATCGGAATTAAATACAAATGGCACAATGCCGACTTAAGTACAAGAAGACTGACTCTTCTTACTGACTAAGTTTGAACCATTCCTGTGACACTAGCTAGAGATTCCGATGCTTCACTTCAGGTTTACTGTATCCCTTGGACCTTCTTATTGACGATGAAACACAGAAATGGCATCGGAATTAAATACAAATGGCACAATGCCGACTTAAGTACAAGATGACTGACTCTTCTTACTGACTATGTTTGAACCATTCCTGTGACACTAGTTATAGATTCCGATGCTTCACTTCAGGTTCGCTGAATCCCTTGGATATTCTTATTGATGACGAAACACAGAAATTGCATCAGAATTAAATACAAAAGGCACAATGCCGACTTAAGTACAAGAAGACTGACTCTTCTTACTGTTTATGTTATGAACCATTCCAGTGACGCTAGTTGAAGATTCCGATGCTTCACTTCAGGTTTATTGTATAACTTGGACCTTCTTATTGACGACGAAACACAGAAATAGCGTCGGAATTAAATAGAAGAGGCACAATGCCGACTTAAGTACAAGAAGACTATCTCTTCCTACTGTCTATGTTTTGTACCATTCCTGTGACACTAGTTATAGATTCCGACGCTTCACTTCAGGTTTACTGTATCCCTTGGACTTTCTTATTAACGATGATACACATAAATTGCATCGGAATTAAATACAAAAGGCACAATGCCGACTTAAGTACAAGAAGACTGACTCTTCCTACTGTCTATGTTTTGAACCATTCCTGAGACACTAGTTATAGATTCCGATGCTTCACCTCCGGTTATCTGTATCCCTTTGACCTTCTTATTGACGATGAAACACAGAAATTGCATCGGAATTAAATAGAAAAGGCACAATGCTGACTTAAGTACAAGAACACTGACTCTTCTTACTGTCTATGTTTTGAACCATTCCTGTGACACTAGTTACAGATTCCGATGCTTCACTTCAGGTTTACTGTATCCCTTGGACCTTCTTATTGGCGATGAAACACAGAAATTGCATCACAATTAAATAGAAAATGCACAATGCCGACTTAAGTACAAGAAGACTGATTGTCCTTACTGACTATGTTATGAACCATTCCTGTGATTCTAGTTATAGATTCCGACGCTTCACCTCAGGTTTACTGTATCCCTCTCACCTTCGTACTGACGATGAAACACAGAAATTGGATCGGAATTAAATAGAAAAGGCACAATGCCGACTTAAGTACAAGAAGACAGACTCTTCTTACTGTCTACGCTTTGAACCATTCCTGAGACACTAGTTATAGATTCCGATGCTTCACTCCAGGTTTTACTGTATCGCTTGGACCTTCTTATTGACGATGAAACACAAAAATTGCATCGGAATTAAATACAAAAGGCACAATGCCGACTTAAGTAGAAGAAGACTGACTCTTCGTACTGTCTACGCTTTGAACCATTCCTGTGACACTAGTTATAGATTCCGATGCTTCACTCCAGGTTTACTGTATCGCTTGGACCTTCTTATTGACGATGAAACACCGAAATTGCATCGGAATTAAATACAAATGGCACAATGAGGACTTAAGTACGTGAAGACTGACTCTCCTTGCTGGCTATGTTTTGAACCATTCCTGTGACACTAGTTATAGATTCCGATGCTTCACTTCAGGTTTACTGTATCCCTCTGACCTTCTTAGTGATGATGAAACACAGAAATTGTATTGGAATTAAATACAAAAGGCACAATGCCGACTTAAGTACAAGAAGACTGACTCTTCTTACTGTCTATGTTTTGAACCATACCTGTGACACTAGTTATAGATTCCGATGCTTCACTCCAGGTTTACTGTATCCCTTGGTACTTCGTATTGACGATGAAACTCAGAAATTGCATCGGAATTAAATAGAAAAGGCACAATGCCGACTTAAGTACAAGAAGACCGACTCTTCTCACTGACTATGTCTTGAACCATTCCTGTGACACTAGTTATAGATTCCGATGCTTCACTTCAGGTGTACTGTATCCCTTGGACCTTCTTATTGACGATGAAACACATAAATTGCATCGGAATTAAATACAAAAGGCACAATGCCGACTTAAGTACAAGATGACTGACTCCTCCTACTGTCTATGTTATGAACCATTCCTGTGACACTAGTTATGGATTCCGATGCTTCACTTCAGGTTTACTGTATCCCTTGGACCTTCTTATTGACGATGAAACACAGAAATTGCCTCGGAATTAAATACAAAAGGCACAATGCCGACATTAGTACAAGAAGACTGACTCTTCTTACTGACTATGTTTTGAACCATTCCTGTGACACTAGTTAGAGATTCCGATGCTTCACTTCAGGTTTGCTGAATCCCTTGGATATTCTTATTGACGATGAAACACAGAAATTGCATCAGAATTAAATACAAAAGGCACAAAGCCGAATTAAGAACAAGAAGACTATCTCTTCTTACTGTTTATGTTATGAACCATTCCAGTGACGCTAGTTGTAGATTCCGATGCTTCACTTCAGGTTTATTGTATAACTTGGACCTTCTTATTGACGACGAAACACAGAAATAGCGTCGGAATTAAATAGAAGAGGCACAATACCGACTTAAGTACAAGAAGACTATCTCTTCCTACTGTCTATGTTTTGTACCATTCCTGTGACACTAGTTATAGATTCCGACGCTTCACTTCAGATTTACTGTATCCCTTGGACCTTCTTATTAACGATGATACACATAAATTGCATCGGAATTTAATACACAAGGCACAATGCCGAATCAAGTACAAGAAGACTGACTCTTCTGACTGTCTATGTTGTGAACCATTCATGTGACACTAGTTATAGTTTCCCATGCCGCACATCAGGTTTACTGTATCGGTCCGACCTTCTTATTGACGATGAAACACAGAAATTGCATCGGAATTAAATACAAAAGGCACAATGCCGACTTTAGTATAAGAAGACTGACTTTTCTTACTGTCTATGTTTTGAACCATTCCTGTGACACTAGTAATAGATTCCGATGCTTCACTCCAGGTTTAGTGTATCCCTTGGACCATCTTATTGACGATGAAACACAGAAATAGCATCGGAATGTAATACAAAAGGCACAATGCCGACTCAAGTACAAGAAGACTGACTCTTCTGACTGTCTATGTTGTGAACCATTCCTGTGCCACTAGTTATAGATTCCGATGCCTCACTTCAGGTTTACTGTATCGGTCTGACATTCTTATTGACGATGAAACACAGAAATTGCATCGGAATTAAATACGAAATGCACAATGCCGACTTAAGTACATGATGACTGACTCATCTTACTGTCTATGTTTTGAACCATTTCTGTGACACTGGTCATAGATTCCGATGCTTCACTTCAGGGTGACTGTATCCCTCTGACCTTCTTATTGACGATGAAACACAGAAATTGCATCGGAATTAAATACAAAAGGCACAAAGCCGACTTAAGTACAAGAAGACAGGCTATTCTTTCTGTCTATGTTTTCAACCATTCCTGTGACACTAGTTATGGATTCCGATGCTTCACTTCAGGTTTACTGTATCCCTTGGACCATCTTATTGACGATGAAACACAGAAATTGCCTCGGAATTAAATACAAAAAGCACAATGCCGACTTACGTACAAGAAGACTGACTCTACTTACTGTCTATGTCTGAAACATTCCTTTGACACTAGTTATTGATTCCGATGCCTCACTTCAGGTTTACTGTATCCCTTGGACCTTCTTATTAACGATGAAACAATGAAATTGCATCGGAATTAAATACAAAATGCACAATTCCGACTTAAGTACATGAAGACTGACTCTTCTTACTGACTATGTTTTGAACCATTCCTGTGACACTAGTTATAGATTGCGATGCTTCACTTCAGTTTACTGTATCCCTCTGACCTACTTATTGACGATGAAACACAGAAATTGGATCATAATTAAATAGAAAAGGCACAATGCCGACTTAAGTACAAGAAGACTGATTCTTCTTACAGTCTATGCTTTGAACCATTCCTGTGACACTAGTTATAGATTCCGATGCTTGGCTTCAGGTTTACTGTATCCCTTGGACCTTCTTATTGACGATGAAACACAGAAATAGCATCGGAATTTAATACACAAGGCACACTGCCGAATCAAGTACAAGAAGACTGACTCTTCTGACTGTCTATGTTGTGAACCATTCATGTGACACTAGTTATAGTTTCCGATGCCGCACATCAGGTTTACTGTATCGGTCTGACCTTCTTATTGACGATGAAACACAGAAATTGCATCGGAATTAAATACAAAATGCACAATTCCGACTTAAGTACATGAAGACAGACTAATCTTACTGTCTATGTTTTGAACCATTTCTGTGACACTAGTTATAGATTCCGATGCTTCACTTCAGGGTTACTGTATCCCTTGGACCTTCTTATTAACGATGAAACAATGAAATTGCATCGGAATTAAATACAAAAGGCACAATGCCGACTTAAGTACATGAAGACTGATTCTTCTTACTGACTATGTTTTGAACCATTCCTGTGACACTAGTTATAGATTCCGATGATTCACTTCAGGTTTACTGTATCCCTTGGACCTTCTTATTGACGATGAAACACAGAAATTGCATCGGAATTAAATACAAATGGCACAATGCCGACTTAAGTACAAGAAGGCTGACTCTTCTTACTGTCTCTGTTTTGAACCATTCCTGTGACACTAGTTATAGATTCCGATGCTTCACTCCAGGTTTACTGTATCCCTTGCACCTTCTTATTGACGATGAAACACAGAAATTGCACCGGAATTAAATACAAAAGGCACAATGCCGACTTAAGGACAAGAAGACGACTCTTCTTACTGACTATGTTTTGAACCATTCCTGTGACACTAGTTATAGATTCCGATGCTTCACTTCAGGTTTACTGTATCCCTCTGACCTTCTTATTGACGATGAAACACGGAAGTTGCCTCGGAATTAAATAGAAAAGGCACAATGCCGACATTAGTACAAGAAGACTGACTTTTCTTACTGTCTATGTTTTGAACCATTCCTGTGACACTAGTAATAGATTCCGATGCTTCACTCCAGGTTTAGTGTATCCCTTGGACCTTCTTATTGACGATGAAACACAGAAATTGCATCGGAATTAAACAGAAAAGACACAATGCCGACTTAAGTACAAGAAGACTGACTCTTCTTACTGACTATGTTTTGAACCATTCCTGTGACACTAGTTATAGATTCCGATGCTTCCTTCAGGTTTACTCTATCCCTTGGACCTTCTTATTGACGATGAAACTCCGAAATTGCATCGGAATTAAATACAAGAGGCATAATGCCGAATTATATACAAGAAGACTGACTCTTCCTACTGTCTATGATTTGAACCATACCTGTGACACTAATTTTAGATTCCGATGCTTCATTTCAGTTTTACTGTATCCCTCTGACCTTCTTATTTACGATGAAACACAGAAATTGCTTCGGAATTAAATACATAAGGCACAATGCCGACATAAGTACAAGAAGACTGACTGTTCCCACTGTCTATGTTTTGAACCATTTCTGAGACACTAGATAAAGATTCCGAAGCTTCACTTCAGGTTTACTGTATCCCTCTGACCTTCTTATTGACGATGAAGCACAGAAATTGCATCGGAATTAAATACAAATGGCACAATGCCGACTTAAGTACAAGAAGACTGACTCTTCTTACTGACTATGTTTGAACCATTCCTGTGACACTAGCTAGAGATTCCGATGCTTCACTTCAGGTTTACTGTATCCCTTGGACCTTCTTATTGACGATGAAACACAGAAATGGCATCGGAATTAAATACAAATGGCACAATGCCGACTTAAGTACAAGATGACTGACTCTTCTTACTGTCTATGTTTTGAACCATTCCTGTGACACTAGTTATAGCTTCCGATGCTTCAGGTTTAGTGTATCCCTTGGACCTTCTTATTGACGATGAAACACAGAAATTGCATCGGTATTAAATAGAAATGGCACTATGCCGACTTAAGTACAAGATGACTGACTCTTCTTACTGACTATGTTTTGAACCATTCCTGTGTCACTAGTTATAGATTCCGATGCTTGACTTCAGGTTTACTGTATCCCTTGGACCTTCTTATTGACGATGAAACACAGAAATTGCATCGGAATTAAATACAAATGGCACAATGCCGACTTAAGTACAAGAAGACTGACTCTTCCTACTGTCTATGTTTTGAACCATTTCTGTGACACTAGTCATAGATTCCGATGCTTCACTTCAGGGTTACTGTATCCCTCTGACCTTCTTATTGACGATAAAACACAGAAATTGCATCGGAATAAATACAAAAGGCACAATGCCGACTTAAGTGCAAGAAGACTGACTCTTCCTACTGTCTATGTTTGGAGCCATTCCTGTGACACTAGTTTTAGATTCCGATGCTTCACTTCAGGTTTACTAAATCCCTTGGACCTTCTTATTGTCGATGAAACACAAAAATTGCATCGGAATTAAATACAAAAGGCAAAATGCCGACTTAAGTAGAAGAAGACTGACTCTTCTTACTGTCTATGTTTTGAACCATTCCTGTGACACTAGTTATAGCTTCCGATGCTTCAGGTTTAGTGTATCCCCTGGACCTTCTTATTGACGATGAAACACAGAAATTGCATCGGTATTAAATAGAAATGGCACTATGCCGACTTAAGTACAAGATGACTGACTCTTCTTACTGACTATGTTTTGAACCATTCCTGTGTCACTAGTTATAGATTCCGATGCTTGACTTCAGGTTTACTGTATCCCTTGGACCTTCTTATTGACGATGAAACACAGAAATTGCATCGGAATTAAATACAAATGGCACAATGCCGACTTAAGTACAAGAAGACTGACTCTTCCTACTGTCTATGTTTTGAACCTTTCCTGTGACACTAGTTATAGATTCCGATGCTTCACTTCAGGTTTACTGTATCCCTTGGACCTTCTTATTGACGATGAAACACAGAAATGGCATCGGAATTAAATACAAATGTCACTATGCCGACTTAAGTACAAGAAGACGGACTCTTCTTACTGACTATGTTTGAACCATTCCTGTGACACTAGTTATAGATTCCGATGCTTCACTTCAGGTTCGCTGAATAACTTGGATATTCTTATTGATGACGAAACACAGAAATTGCATCAGAATTAAATACAAAAGGCACAATGCCGACTTAAGTACAAGAAGACTGACTCTTCTTACTGTTTATGTTATGAACCATTCCAGTGACGCTAGTTGAAGATTCCGATAATTCACTTCAGGTTTATTGTGTAACTTGGACCTTCTTATTGACGACGAAACACAGAAATAGCGTCGGAATTAAATAGAAGACGCACAATGCCGACTTAAGTACAAGAAGACCGACTCTTCTCACTGACTATGTTTTGAACCATTCCTGTGACACTAGTTATAGATTCCGTTGCTTCACTTCAGGATTACTGTATCCCTTGGACCTTGTTATTGACGATGAAACACATAAATTGCCTCGGAATTAAATACAAAAGGCACAATGCCTACATAAGTACATGAAGACTGACTCCTCCTACTGTCTATGTTTTGAACCATTCCTGTGACACTAGTTATAGATTCCGAGGCTTCACTTCAGGTTTACTGTATCCCTTGGACCTTCTTATTGACGATGAAACACAGAAATGGCATCGGAATTAAATACAAATGGCACAATGCCGACTTAAGTACAAGAAGACTGACTCTTCTTACTGACTATGTTTGAACCATTCCTGTGACACTAGCTAGAGATTCCGATGCTTCACTTCAGGTTTACTGTATCCCTTGGACCTTCTTATTGACGATGAAACACAGAAATGGCATCGGAATTAAATACAAATGGCACAATGCCGACTTAAGTACAAGATGACTGACTCTTCTTACTGACTATGTTTGAACCATTCCTGTGACACCAGTTATAGATTCCGATGCTTCACTTCAGGTTCGCTGAATCCCTTGGATATTCTTATTGATGACGAAACACAGAAATTGCATCAGAATTAAATACAAAAGGCACAATGCCGACTTAAGTACAAGAAGACTGACTCTTCTTACTGTTTATGTTATGAACCATTCCAGTGACGCTAGTTGAAGATTCCGATGCTTCACTTCAGGTTTATTGTATGACTTGGACCTTCTTATTGACGACGAAACACAGAATTAGCGTCGGAATTAAATAGAAGAGGCACAATGCCGACTTAAGTACAAGAAGACTATCTCTTCCTACTGTCTATGTTTTGTACCATTCCTGTGACACTAGTTATAGATTCCGACGCTTCACTTCAGGTTTACTGTATCCCTTGGACTTTCTTATTAACGATGATACACATAAATTGCATCGGAATTAAATACAAAAGGCACAATGCCGACTTAAGTACATGAAGACTGATTGTCCTTACTGACTATGTTATGAACCATTCCTGTGATTCTAGTTATAGATTCCGACGCTTCACCTCAGGTTTACTGTATCCCTCTCACCTTCGTACTGACGATGAAACACAGAAATTGGATCGGAATTAAATAGAAAAGGCACAATGTTGACTTAAGTACAAGAAGACAGACTCTTCTTACTGTCTACGCTTTGAACCATTCCTGAGACACTAGTTATAGATTCCGATGCTTCACTCCAGGTTTTACTGTATCCCTTGGACCTTCTTATTAACGATGATACACATAAATTGCATCGGAATTTAATACACAAGGCACAATGCCGAATCAAGTACAAGAAGACTGTCTCTTCTGACTGTCTATGTTGTGAACCATTCATGTGACACTAGTTATAGTTTCCCATGCCGCACATCAGGTTTACTGTATCGGTCCGACCTTCTTATTGACGATGAAAGACAGAAATTGCATCGGAATTAAATACAAAAGGCACAATGCCGACTTTAGTATAAGAAGACTGACTTTTCTTACTGTCTATGTTTTGAACCATTCCTGTGACACTAGTAATAGATTCCGATGCTTCACTCCAGGTTTAGTGTATCCCTTGGACCATCTTATTGACGATGAAACACAGAAATAGCATCGGAATGTAATACAAAAGGCACAATGCCGACCCAAGTACAAGAAGACTGACTCTTCTTACTGTCTATGTTGTGAACCATTCCTGTGCCACTAGTTATAGATTCCGATGCCTCACTTCAGGTTTACTGTATCGGTCTGACATTCTTATTGACGATGAAACACAGAAATTGCATTGGAATTAAATACAAAATGCACAATGCCGACTTAAGTACATGATGACTGACTCATCTTACTGTCTATGTTTTGAACCATTTCTGTGACACTGGTCATAGATTCCGATGCTTCACTTCAGGGTGACTGTATCCCTCTGACCTTCTTATTGACGATGAAACACAGAAATTGCATCGGAATTAAATACAAAAGGCACAAAGCCGACTTAAGTACAAGAAGACAGGCTATTCTCTCTGTCTATGTTTTCAACCATTCCTGTGACACTAGTTATGGATTCCGATGCTTCACTTCAGGTTTACTGTATCCCTTGGACCATCTTATTGACGATGAAACACAGAAATTGCCTCGGAATTAAATACAAAAAGCACAATGCCGACTTACGTACAAGAAGACTGACTCTACTTACTGTCTATGTTTGAAACATTCCTTTGACACTAGTTATTGATTCCGATGCCTCACTTCAGGTTTACTGTATCCCTTGGACCTTCTTATTAACGATGAAACAATGAAATTGCATCGGAATTAAATACAAAATGCACAATTCCGACTTAAGTACATGAAGACTGACTCTTCTTACTGACTATGTTTTGAACCATTCCTGTGACACTAGTTATAGATTGCGATGCTTCACTTCAGTTTACTGTATCCCTCTGACCTACTTATTGACGATGAAACACAGAAATTGGATCATAATTAAATAGAAAAGGCACAATGCCGACTTAAGTACAAGAAGACTGATTCTTCTTACAGTCTATGCTTTGAACCATTCCTGTGATACTAGTTATAGATTCCGATGCTTGGCTTCAGGTTTACTGTATCCCTTGGACCTTCTTATTGACGATGAAACACAGAAATAGCATCGGAATTTAATACACAAGGCACACTGCCGAATCAAGTACAAGAAGACTGACTCTTCTGACTGTCTATGTTGTGAACCATTCATGTGACACTAGTTATAGTTTCCGATGCCGCACATCAGGTTTACTGTATCGGTCTGACCTTCTTTTTGACGATGAAACACAGAAATTGCATCGGAATTAAATACAAAATGCACAATTCCGACTTAAGTACATGAAGACAGACTAATCTTACTGTCTATGTTTTGAACCATTTCTGTGACACTAGTTATAGATTCCGATGCTTCACTTCAGGGTTACTGTATCCCTCTGACCTACTTATTGACGATGAAACACAGAAATTGCATCGGAATTAAATACAAAGGGCACAATGCCGACTTAAGTACAAGAAGACTGACTCTTCTTTCTGTCTATGTTTTGAACCATTCCTGTGACACTAGTTATAGATTCCGATGCTTCACTTCAGGTTTACTGTATCCCTTGGACCTTCTTATTGACGATGAAACACAGAAATTGCCTCGGAATTAAATACAAAAGGCACAATGCCGACATAAGTACATGAAGACTGACTCTTCCTACTGTCTATGTTTGAACCATTCCATTGACAATAGTTACAGATTCCGATGCTTCACTTCAGGTTTACTGTATCCCTTGGACCTTCTTATTAACGATGAAACAATGAAATTGCATCGGAATTAAATACAAAAGGCACAATGCCGACTTAAGTACATGAAGACTGATTCTTCTTACTGACTATGTTTTGAACCATTCCTGTGACACTAGTTATAGATTCCGATGATTCACTTCAGGTTTACTGTATCCCTTGGACCTTCTTATTGACGATGAAACACAGAAATTGCATCGGAATTAAATACAAATTGCACAATGCCGACTTAAGTACAAGAAGGCTGACTCTTCTTACTGTCTCTGTTTTGAACCATTCCTGTGACACTAGTTATAGATTCCGATGCTTCACTCCAGGTTTACTGTATCCCTTGCACCTTCTTATTGACGATGAAACACAGAAATTGCACCGGAATTAAATACAAAAGGCACAATGCCGACTTAAGGACAAGAAGACGACTCTTCTTACTGACCATGTTTTGAACCATTCCTGTGACACTAGTTATAGATTCCGATGCTTCACTTCAGGTTTACTGTATCCCTCTGACCTTCTTATTGACGATGAAACACGGAAGTTGCCTCGGAATTAAATAGAAAAGGCACAATGCCGACATTAGTACAAGAAGACTGACTTTTCTTACTGTCTATGTTTTGAACCATTCCTGTGACACTAGTAATAGATTCCGATGCTTCACTCCAGGTTTAGTGTATCCCTTGGACCTTCTTATTGACGATGAAACACAGAAATTGCATCGGAATTAAATAGAAAAGACACAATGCCGACTTAAGTACAAGAAGACTGACTCTTCTTACTGACTATGTTTTGAACCATTCCTGTGACACTAGTTATAGATTCCGATGCTTCCTTCAGGTTTACTCTATCCCTTGGACCTTCTTATTGACGATGAAACTCCGAAATTGCATCGGAATTAAATACAAGAGGCATAATGCCGAATTATATACAAGAAGACTGACTCTTCCTACTGTCTATGATTTGAACCATACCTGTGACACTAATTTTAGATTCCGATGCTTCATTTCAGTTTTACTGTATCCCTCTGACCTTCTTATTTACGATGAAACACAGAAATTGCTTTGGAATTAAATACATAAGGCACAATGCCGACATAAGTACAAGAAGACTGACTGTTCCCACTGTCTATGTTTTGAACCATTTCTGAGACACTAGATAAAGATTCCGATGCTTCACTTCAGGTTTACTGTATCCCTCTGACCTTCTTATTGACGATGAAGCACAGAAATTGCACCGGAATTAGATACAAAAGGCACAATGCCGACTTAAGTACAAGAAGACTGACTCTTCCTACTGTCTATGTTTTGAACCATTCCTGTGACACTAGTTATAGCTTCCGATGCTTCAGGTTTAGTGTATCCCTTGGACCTTCATATTGACGATGAAACACAGAAATTGCATCGGTATTAAATAGAAATGGCACTATGCCGACTTAAGTACAAGATGACTGACTCTTCTTACTGACTATGTTTTGAACCATTCCTGTGTCACTAGTTATAGATTCCGATGCTTGACTTCAGGTTTACTGTATCCCTTGGACCTTCTTATTGACGATGAAACACAGAAATTGCATCGGAATTAAATACAAATGGCACAATGCCGACTTAAGTACAAGAAGACTGACTCTTCCTACTGTCTATGTTTTGAACCATTTCTGTGACACTGTCATAGATTCCGATGCTTCACTTCAGGGTTACTGTATCCCTCTGACCTTCTTATTGACGATAAAACACAGAAATTGCATCGGAATAAATACAAAAGGCACAATGCCGACTTAAGTGCAAGAAGACTGACTCTTCCTACTGTCTATGTTTGGAGCCATTCCTGTGACACTAGTTTTAGATTCAGATGCTTCACTTCAGGTTTACTAAATCCCTTGGACCTTCTTATTGTCGATGAAACACAAAAATTGCATCGGAATTAAATACAAAAGGCAAAATGCCGACTTAAGTAGAAGAAGACTGACTCTTCTTACTGTCTATGTTTTGAACCATTCCTGTGACACTAGTTATAGCTTCCGATGCTTCAGGTTTAGTGTATCCCCAGGACCTTCTTATTGACGATGAAACACAGAAATTGCATCGGTATTAAATAGAAATGGCACTATGCCGACTTAAGTACAAGATGAC
The DNA here is from genome assembly GCF_023864345.2 of Schistocerca serialis cubense. NCBI lineage: Eukaryota > Metazoa > Arthropoda > Insecta > Orthoptera > Acrididae > Schistocerca > Schistocerca serialis. Next base: position 642,339,384 of record NC_064644.1, read on the forward strand.
TGACTCTTCTTACTGACTATGTTTTGAACCATTCCTGTGTCACTAGTTATAGATTCCGATGCTTGACTTCAGGTTTACTGTATCCCTTGGACCTTCTTATTGACGATGAAACACAGAAATTGCATCGGAATTAAATACAAATGGCACAATGCCGACTTAAGTACAAGAAGACTGACTCTTCCTACTGTCTATGTTTTGAACCTTTCCTGTGACACTAGTTATAGATTCCGATGCTTCACTTCAGGTTTACTGTATCCCTTGGACCTTCTTATTGACGATGAAACACAGAAATGGCATCGGAATTAAATACAAATGGCACAATGCCTACTTAAGTACAAGAAGACTGACTCTTCTTACTGACTGTGTTTGAACCATTCCTGTGACACTAGTTATAGATTCCGATGCTTCACTTCAGGTTCGCTGAATCCCTTGGATATTCTTATTGATGACGAAACACAGAAATTGCATCAGAATTAAATACAAAAGGCACAATGCCGACTTAAGTACAAGAAGACTGACTCTTCTTACTGTTTATGTTATGAACCATTCCAGTGACGCTAGTTGAAGATTCCGATGCTTCACTTCAGGTTTATTGTATAACTTGGACCTTCTTATTGACGACGAAACACAGAAATAGCGTCGGAATTAAATAGAAGAGGCACAATGCCGACTTAAGTACAAGAAGACTATCTCTTCCTACTGTCTATGTTTTGTACCATTCCTGTGGCACTAGTTATAGATTCCGACGCTTCACTTCAGGTTTACTGTATCCCTTGGATTTTCTTATTAACGATGATACACATAAATTGCATCGGAATTAAATACAAAAGGCACAATGCCGACTTAAGTACAAGAAGACTGACTCTTCCTACTGTCTATGTTTTGAACCATTCCTGAGACACTAGTTATAGATTCCGATGCTTCACCTCCGGTTATCTGTATCCCTTTGACCTTCTTATTGACGATGAAACACAGAAATTGCATCGGAATTAAATAGAAAAGGCACAATGCTGACTTAAGTACAAGAAGACTGAATCTTCTTACTGTCTATGTTTTGAACCATTCCTGTGTCACTAGTTCATGATTGCGATGCTTCACTTCAGGTTTACTGTATCCCTTGGACCTTCTTATTGTCGATGAAACACAAAAATTGCATCGGAATTAAATAGAAAAGGCACAATGCCGACTTAAGTACAAGAAGACCGACTCTTCTCACTGACTATGTCTTGAACCATTCCTATGACACTAGTTATAGATTCCGATGCTTCACTTCAGGTTTACTGTATCCCTTGGACCTTCTTATTGACGATGAAACACATAAATTGCATCGGAATTAAATACAAAAGGCACAATGCCGACTTAAGTACATGATGACTGACTCCTCCTACTGTCTATGTTATGAACCATTCCTGTGACACTAGTTATAGATTCCGATGCTTCACTTCAGGTTTGCTGAATCCCTTGGATATTCTTATTGACGATGAAACACAGAAATTGCATCAGAATTAAATACAAAAGGCACAATGCCGAATTAAGAACAAGAAGACTGACTCTTCTTACTGTTTATGTTATGAACCATTCCAGTGACGCTAGTTGTAGATTCCGATGCTTCACTTCAGGTTTATTGTATAACTTGGAACTTCTTATTGACAACGAAACACAGAAATAGCGTCGGAATTAAATAGAAGAGGCACAATACCGTCTTAAGTACAAGAAGACTATCTCTTCCTACTGTCTATGTTTTGTACCATTCCTGTGACACTAGTTATAGATTCAGACGCTTCACTTCAGATTTACTGTATCCCTTGGACCTTCTTATTAACGATGATACACATAAATTGCATCGGAATTAAATACAAAAGGCACAATGCCGACTTAAGTACAAGAAGACTGACTCTTCCTACTGTCTATGTTTGGAACAATTCCTGTGACACTAGTTTTAGATTCCGATGCTTCACTTCAGGTTTACTGAATCCCTTGGACCTTCTTATTGACGATGAAACACAAAAATTGCATCGGAATTAAATACAAAAAGCACAATGCCGACTTCAGTAGAAGAAGACTGACTCTTCTTACTGTCTATGCTTTGAACCATTCCTGTGACACTAGTTATAGATTCCGATGCTTCACTCCAGGTTAACTGTATCGCTTGGACCTTCTTATTGACGATGAAACACAGAAATTGCATCGGAAATAATACAAAAAGCACAATGCCGACTTAAGTACAAGAAGACTGACACTTCTTACTGATTATATTTTGAACCATTCCTGTGACACCAGTTATTGATTCCGATGGTTCACTTCAGGTTTACTGTATCCCTTGGATCTTCTTATTGATGATGAAACACAGAAATTGCATCGGAAATAATACAAAAAGCACAATGCCGACTTAAGTACAAAAAGACTGGCTCTTTCTACTGACTATGTTTTGAACCATTCCCGTGACATTAGTTACAGATTCCGATGCTTCACTTCAGGTTTACTGTATCCTTTGCACCTTCTTAGGGGCGACGAGACACAGAAATTGCATCGAAATGAAATAGAAATGGCACAATGCCGACTTATGTACAAGAATTCTGACTCTTCCTACTGTCTATGTTTTGAACCATTCCTGTGACACTAGTTATAGATTCCGTTGCTTCACCTCCGGTTATCTGTATCCCTCTGACCTTCTTATTGACGATGAAACACAGAAATTGCATCGGAATTAGATAGAAAAAGCACAATGCCGACTTATGTACAAGAAGACTGACTCTTCTTACTGTCTATGTTTTGAACCATTCCTGTGACGCTAGTTACGGATTCCGATGCTTCACTTGAGGTTTACTGTATCCCTTGGATCTTCTTATTGGCGATGAAACACAGAAATTGCATCGAAATTAAATTGAAAAAGCACAATGCCGACTTAAGTACAAGAAGACTGATTGTCCTTACTGATTATGTTATGAACCATTCCTGTAATTCTAGTTACAGATTCCGACGCTTCACCTCAGGTTTACTGTATCCCTCTCACCTTCTTACTGACGATGAAACACAGAAATTGCATCGGACTTAAAGAGAAAAGGCACAATGCCGAATCAAGTACAAGAAGTCTGCTCTTCTAACTGACTATGTTTGGAACCATTCCTGTGACACTAGTTATAGATTCCGATGCTTCACTTCAGCTCTACTGTGTCCCTCTGACCTTCTTATTAAAGATGAAACACAGAAATAGAATCGGAATTATATTCAAAAGGCACAATGCTGACTTAAGTACAAGAAAACTGACTCTTCTTACTGACTATGTTTTGAACCATTCCTGTGACACTAGTTATAGATTCCGATGCTTCACTTCAGGTTTGCTGAATCCCTTGGATATTCTTATTGACGACGAAACACAGAAATTGCATCAGAATTAAATACAAAAGGCACAATGCCGAATTAAGAACAAGAAGACTGACTCTTCTTACTGTTTATGTTATGAACCATTCCAGTGACGCTAGTTGTAGATTCCGATGCTTCACTTCAGGTTTATTGTATAACTTGGACATTCTTATTGACGACGAAACACAGAAATAGCGTCGGAATTAAATAGAAGAGGCACAATACCGACTTAAGTACAAGAAGACTATCTCTTCCTACTGTCTATGTTTTGTACCATTCCTGTGACACTAGTTATAGATTCAGACGCTTCACTTCAGATTTACTGTATCCCTTGGACCTTCTTATTAACGATGATACACATAAATTGCATCGGTATTAAATACAAAAGGCACAATGCCGACTTAAGTACAAGAAGACTGACTCTTCCTACTGTCTATGTTTGGAACAATTCCTGTGACACTAGTTTTAGATTCCGATGCTTCACTTCAGGTTTACTGAATCCCTTGGACCTTCTTATTGACGATGAAACACAAAAATTGCATCGGAATTAAATACAAAAAGCACAATGCCGACTTCAGTAGAAGAAGACTGACTCTTCTTACTGTCTATGCTTTGAACCATTCCTGTGACACTAGTTATAGATTCCGATGCTTCACTCCAGGTTTACTGTATCGCTTGGACCTTCTTATTGACGATGAAACACAGAAATTGCATCGGAAATAATACAAAAAGCACAATGCCGACTTAAGTACAAGAAGACTGACACTTCTTACTGATTATATTTTGAACCATTCCTGTGACACTAGTTATTGATTCCGATGCTTCACTTCAGGTTTACTGTATCCCTTCGATCTTCTTATTGATGATGAAACACAGAAATTGCATCGGAAATAATACAAAAAGCACAATGCCGACTTAAGTACAAAAAGACTGACTATTCCTACTGTCTATGCTTTGAACCATTCCTGTGACATTAGTTACAGATTCCGATGCTTCACTTCAGGTTTACTGTATCCTTTGCACCTTCTTATTGGCGACGAGACACAGAAATTGCATCGAAATGAAATAGAAATGGCACAATGCCGACTTATGTACAAGAATTCTGACACTTCCTACTGTCTATGTTTTGAACCATTCCTGTGACACTAGTTATAGATTCCGTTGCTTCACCTCCGGTTATCTGTATCCCTCTGACCTTCTTATTGACGATGAAACACAGAAATTGCATCGGAATTAAATAGAAAAAGCACAATGCCGACTTATGTACAAGAAGACTGACTCTTCTTACTGTCTATGTTTTGAACCATTCCTGTGACGCTAGTTACAGATTCCGATGCTTCACTTCAGGTTTACTGTATCCCTTGGATCTTCTTATTGGCGATGAAACACAGAAATTGCATCGAAATTAAATAGAAAAAGCACAATGCCGACTTAAGTACAAGAAGACTGATTGTCCTTACTGATTATGTTATGAACCATTCCTGTAATTCTAGTTACAGATTCCGACGCTTCACCTCAGGTTTACTGTATCCCTCTCACCTTCTTACTGACGATGAAACACAGAAATTGCATCGGAACTAAATAGAAAAGTCACAATGCCGACTTAATTACAAGAAGACTGACTCATCTTACTGACTATGTTTGAACCATTCCTGTGACACTAGTTATAGATTCCGATGCTTCACTTCAAGTTTACTGTATCCCTTGGACCTTCTTATTGACGATGAAACACAAAAATTGCATCGGAATTAAATACAAAAGGCACAATGCCGACTTAAGTAGAAGAAGACTGACTCTTCTTAGTGTCTATGCTTTGAACCATTCCTGTGACACTAGTTATAGATTCCGATGCTTCACTCCAGGTTTACTGTATCGCTTGGACCTTCTTATTGACGATGAAACACCGAAATTGCATCGGAATTAAATACAAAAGGCACAATGCCGACTTAAGTACATGAAGACTGACTCTCCTTGCTGACTATGTTTTGAACCATTCCTGTGACACTAGTTATAGATTCCGATGCTTCACTTCAGGCTTACTGTATCCCTTGGACCTTCTTATTGGCGATGAAACACAGAAATTGCATCGGAATTAAATACAAAAGGCACATTGCCGACTTAAGTACAAGAAGACTGACTCTTCTTACTGACTATGTTTTGAACCATTCCTGTGACTCTAGTTATAGATTCTGATGCTTCACTTCAGGTTTGCTGAATCCCTTGGATATTCTTATTGTCGATGAAACACAGAAATTGCATCAGAATTAAATACAAAAGGCACAATGCCGACTTAAGTACAAGAAGACTGACTCTTCTTACTGTTTACGTTTTGAACCATTCCAGTGACGCTAGTTGTAGATTCCGATGCTTCACTTCAGGTTTATTGTATAACTTGGACCTTCTTATTGATGACGAAACACAGATATAGCGTCGGAATTAAATAGAAGAGGCACAATGCCGACTTAAGTACAAGAAGACTATCTCTTCCTACGGTCTATGTTTTGTACCATTCCTGTGACACTAGTTATAGATTCCGACGCTTTACTTCAGGCTTACTGTATCCCTTGGACATTCTTATTAACGATGATACACATAAATTGCATCGGAATTAAATACAAAAGGCACAATGCCGACTTAAGTACAAGAAGACTGACTCTTCCTACTGTGTATGATTGGAACCATTCCTGTGACACTAGTTTTAGATTCCGATGCTTCACTTCAGGTTTACTGTATCCGTTGGACCTTCTTATTGACGATGAAACTCAGAAATTGCATCGGAATTAAATACAAAAGGCATAATGCCGACTTAAGTACAAGAAGACTGACTCTTCTTACTGATTATATTTTGAACCATTCCTGTGACACTAGTTATTGATTCCGATGCTTTCCTTCAGGTTTACTGTATCCCTTGGATCTTCTTATTGATGATGAAACACAGAAATTGCATCGGAAATAATACAAAAAGCACAATGCCGAATTAAGTACAAAAAGACTGGCTCTTTCTACAGACTATGTTTTGAACCATTCCCGTGACACTAAGTATAGATTCCGATGCTTCACTTCAGGTTTACTGTATCCCTTGGACGTTCTTATTGACGATGAAACACAGAAATTGCATAGGAATTAAATACAAAAGGCACAATGCAGACTTCAGTACAAGAAGACTGACAATTCCTACTGTCTATGTTTTGAACCATTCCTGTGACATTAGTTACAGATTCCGATGCTTCACTTCAGGTTTACTGTATCCTTTGCACCTTCTTATTGGCGCCGAAACACAGAAATTGCATCGGAATTAAACAGAAAAGGCACAATGCCGACTTAAGTACAAGAAGACTGACTCTTCCTACTGTCTATGTTTTGAACCATTCCAGTGACACTAAGTATAGATTCCGACGCTTCACCTCAGGTTTACTGTATCCCTCTCACCTTCTTACTGACGATGAAACACAGAAATTGCATCGGAATTAAATAGAAAAGTCACAATGCCGACTTAAGTACAAGAAGACTGACTCATCTTATTGACTATGTTTGAACCATTCCTGTGACACTAGTTATAGAATCCGATGCTTCACTTCAGGTTTACTGTATCCCTTAGGCCTTCTTATTGACGATGAAACACAGAAATTTTATCGGAATTAAATAGAAAAGGCACAATGCCGAATCAAGTACAAGAAGACTGACTCTTCTAACTGACTATGTTTGGAACCATTCCTGTGTCACTAGTTATAGATTCCGATGCTTCACTTCAGGTTTACTGTATCCCTTGGACCTTCTGATTGATGACGAAACACAGAAATTGCATCGGAATTAAATAGAAAAGGCACAATGCCGACCTATGTACAAGAAGACAGCCTCTTCCTACTGTCTATGTTTTGAACCATTCCTGTGACACTAGTTATGGATTCCGATGCTTCACTTCAGGTTTACTGTATCCCTTGGACCTTCTTATTGACAATGAAACACAGAAATTGCATCGGAATTGGATACAAAAGGCACAATGCCGACTTAAGTACAAGAAGACTGACTCTTCATACTGACTATATCTTGATCCATTCCCGTGACACTAGTTATAGATTCCGATGCTTCACTTCACGTTTACTGTATCCCTTGGATCTTCTTATTGACGATGAAACACAGAAATTGCATCGGAATTAAATGCCGACTTAAGTACAAGAAGACTGACTCATCTTAGTGACTATGATTTGAACCATTCCAGTGATACTAGTTGTAGATTCCGATGCTTCACTTCAGGTTTACTGTATCCCTCTGACCTTCTTATTAACGATAAAACACCGATATTGCATCGGAATTAAATAGAGAAGGCACAATGCCGACTTAAGTACAAGAAGACTGACTCTTCTTACCGACTATGTTTTGAACCATTCCTGTGACACTAGTTATAGATTCCGATGCTTCACTTCAGGTCTACTGTATCCCTCTGACCTTCTTTTTGACGATGAAACACAGAAATTGCATCGGAATTAAATACAAAAGGCACAATGCCGACTTAAGTACAAGAAGACTGACTCCTCCTACTGTCTATGTTTGAACCATTCCATTGACACTAGTTATAGGCTCCGATGCTTCACTTCAGGTTTACTGTTTCCCTTGGACCTTCTTATTGACCACTAAACAATGAAATTGCATCGGAATTAAATACAAAAGGCACAATGCCGACTTAAGTACATGAAGACTGACTCTTCATGCTGACTATGTTTTTAACCACTCCTGTGACACTAGTTGTAGATTCGGATGCTTCACTTCAGGTTTACTGTATCCCTTGGACCTTTTTATTGGCGATGAAACACAGAAATTGCATTGGAATTAAATACAAATGGCACAATGCCGACTTAAGTACAAGATGGCTGTCTCTTCTTACTGTCTATGATTTGAACCATTCCTGTGACACTAGTTATAGATTCCGATGCTTCACTACAGGTTTACTGTATACCTTGGACCTTCTTATTGACGATGAAACACAGAAATTGCATCGGAATTAAATACAAAAGGCACAATGCCGACTTAAGGACAAGAAGACTGAATCTTCTTACTGCCAATTTTTTGAACCATTCCTGTGACACTAGTTATAGATTCTCATGCTTCACTTCAGGTTTACTGTATCCCTCAGACCTTCTTAATGACGATGAAACACAGAAAATGCATCGGAATTTAATACAAAAGGCACAATGCCGACTTAAGTGCAGGAAGACTGACTCTTCTTGCTGTCTATGTTTTGAACCATTCCTGTGACACTAGTTATAGATTCCGATGCTTCACACCAGGTATACTGTATCCCTTGGACCTTCTTAATGACGATGAAACACCGAAATTGCAACGGAATTAAATAGAAAAGGCACAATGCCGACTTAAGTACAAGAAGACTGACTCTTCTTACTGTCTATGTTTTGAACCATTCCTGTGACGCTAGTTACAGGTTCCGATGCTTCACTTCAGGTTTACTGTATCCCTTGGACATTCTTATTGGCGATGAAACACAGAAATTGCATCGCAATTAAATAGAAAAAGCACAATGCCGACATAAGTACAAGAAGACTGATTGTCCTTACTGACTATGTTATCAACCATTCCTGTGATTCTAGTTATAGATTCCGACGCTTCACGTTAGGTTTACTGTATCCCTCTCACCTTCTTACTGACGATGAAACACAGAAATTGCATCGGAATTAAATAGAAAAATCACAATGCCGACTTAAGTACAAGAAGACTGACTCATCTTACTGACTATGTTTGAACCATTCCTGTGACACTAGTTATAGATTTCGATGCTTCATTTCAGGTTTACTGTATCCCTTTGGCCTTCTTATTGACGATGAAACACAGAAATAGCATCGGAATGAAATACAAAAGGCACAATACCGACTTAAATCACAAGAAGACTGACTCGTCTTACTGACTATGATTTGAACCATTCCTGTGACACCATTTAGAGATTCCGATGCTTCACTTCAGGTTTACTGTATCCCTTGGACCTTCTTATTGACGATGAAATACAGAAATTGCATCGGAATTAAATACAAAAGGCACAATGCCGACTTAAGTAGAATATGACCGACCCTTCTTACTGTCTATGTTCTGAACCATTCATGTGACAAAAGTTCTAGATTCCGACGCTTCACTTCAGGTTTACTGTATCCCTCTGACCGTCCTATTGACGATGAAACACAGAAATAGAATCGGAATTAAATACAAAAGGCACATTGCCGACTTAAGTACAAGAAGACTGACTCTTCTTATTGACTATGTTTTGAACCATATCTGTGACACTAGTTATAGATTCCGATGCTTCACTTCAGCTTTACTGTATCCCTTGGACCTTCTTATTGACGATGAAACACTGAAATAGCATCGGAATTAAATAGAAAAGGCACAATGCCGAATCAAGTACAAGAAGACTGACTCTTCTAACTGACTATGATTGGAACCATTACTGTGACACTAGTTATAGATTCCGATGATTCACTTCAGGTCTACTGTGTCCCTCTGACCTTCTTATTGAAGATGAAACACAGAAATAGCATCGGAATTAAATGCAAAAAGCACAATGCTGACTTAAGTACAAGAAGACTGACTCTTCTTACTGTCTATGTTTTGAACAATTCCTGTGACGCTAGTTATAGATTCCGATGCTTCACTTCAGGTTTACTGTATCCCTTGGACCTTCTTGTTGATGACGGAACACAGAAATTGCATCGGAATTAAATAGAAAAGGCACAATGCCGATTTATGTACAAGAAGACTGCCTCTTCCTACTGTCTATGTTTGGAACCATTCCTGTGACACTATTTGGAGATTCCGATGCTTCCCTTCAGGTTTACTGCATCCCTAGGACCTTCTTATTGACGATGAAACACAGAAATTGCATCGGAACTAAATACAAAAGGCACAATGCCGACTTATGTATAAGATGACTGACTCTTCCTACTGTCTATGTTTTGAACCATTCTTGTCACATTATTTATGGATTCCAATGCTTCACTTCAGGTTTTCGGTATCCTTTGGACATTCTTATTGGCGACGAAAAACAGAAATTGCATCGGAATTAATTAGAAAAGGCACAATGCCGACTTAAGTACAAGAAGACTGACTCATCTTACTGTCTATGTTTTGAACCATTCCTGTGACACTAGTTATGGATTGCGATGCTTCACTTCAGATTTACTGTATCCCTTGGACCTTCTTATTGACGATTAAACAGAGATATTGTCACGGAATTAAATACAAAAGGCACAATGCCGACTTAAGTACAAGAAGACTGACTCTTCCTACCGTCTATGTTTGAACCATTCCATTGACACTAGTTATAGACTCCGATGCTTCACTTCAGGTTTACTGTTTCCCTTAGACCTTCTTATTGACCACTAAACAATGAAATTGCATCGGAATTAAATACAAAAGGCACAATGCCGACTTAAGTACATGAAGACTGACTCCTCTTACTGACTATGTTTTTAACCACTCCTGTGACACTAGTTGTAGATTCGGATGCTTCACTTCAGGTTTACTGTATCCCTTGCACCTTTTTATTGGTGATGAAACACAGAAATTGCATTGGAATTAAATACAAATGGCACAATGCCGACTTAAGTACAAGATGGCTGACCCTTCTTACTGTCTATGATTTGAACCATTCCTGTGACACTAGTTATAGATTCCGATGCTTCACTCCAGGTTTACTGTATACCTTGGACCTTCTTATTGACGATGAAACACAGAAATTGCATCGGAATTAAATACAAAAGGCACAATGCCGACTTAAGGACAAGAAGACTGAATCTTCTTACTGCCTATTTTTTGAACCATTCCTGTGACACTAGTTATAGATTCCGATGCTTCACTTCAAGTTTACTGTATCCCTCAGACCTTCTTATTGACGATGAACCACAGAAAATGCATCGGATTTAAATACAAAAGGGACAATGCTGACTTAAGTGCAAGAAGACTGACTCTTCTTACTGTCTATGTTTTGAACCATTCCTGTGACACTAGTTATAGATTCCGATGCTTCACACCAGGTATACTGTATCCCTTGGTCCTTCTTAATGACGATGAAACACCGAAATTGCAACGGAATTAAATAGAAAAGGCACAATGCCGACTTAGGTAAAAGAAGACTGACTCTTGTTACTGAGTATGTTTTATACCATTCCTGTGACACTAGGTATGGATTCCGATGCTTCACTTCATTTTTACAGTATACCTTGGACCTTTTTATGAACGATGAAACACAGAAATTGCATCGGAATTAAATACAAAAGGCACAATGCCGACTTAATTACAAGAAGACTGACTCTTCTTACTGTCTATGTTTTGAACCATTCCTGTGACACTAGTTATAGATTCCGATGCTTCACCTCCGGTTATCTATATCCCTCTGACCTTCTTATTGACGATGAAACACAGAAATTGCATCGGAATTAAATAGAAAAGGCACAATGCCGACTTAAGTACAAGAAGACTGACTCTTCTTACTGTCTATGTTTTGAACCATTCCTGTGACGCTGGTTACAGGTTCCGATGCTTCACTTCAGGTTTACTGTATCCCTTGGACATTCTTATTGGCGATGAAACACAGAAATTGCATCGCAATTAAATAGAAAAAGCACAATGCCGACATAAGTACAAGAAGACTGATTGTCCTTACTGACTATGTTATCAACCATTCCTGTGATTCTAGTTATAGATTCCGACGCTTCACGTCAGGTTTGCTGTATCCCTCTCACCTTCTTACTGACGATGAAACACAGAAATTGCATCGGAATTAAATAGAAAAGTCACAATGCCGACTTAAGTACAAGAAGACTGACTCATCTTACTGACTATGTTTGAACCATTCCTGTGACACTAGTTGTAGATTTCGATGCTTCATTTCAGATTTACTGTATCCCTTTGGCCTTCTTATTGAAGATGAAACACAGAAATAGCATCGGAATGAAATACAAAAGGCACAATACCAACTTAAGTACAAGAAGACTGACTCGTCTTACTGACTATGATTTGAACCATTCCTGTGACGCCATTTAGAGATTCCGATGCTTCACTTCAGGTTTACTGTATCCCTTGGACCTTCTTATTGACGATGAAATACAGAAATTGCATCGGAATTAAATACAAAATGCACAATGCCGACTTAAGTAGAATATGACCGACCCTTCTTACTGTCTATGTTCTGAACCATTCATGTGACAAAAGTTCTAGATTCCGACGCTTCACTTCAGGTTTACTGTATCCCTCTAACCATCCTATTGACGATGAAACACAGAAATAGAATCGGAATTAAATACAAAAGGAACATTGCCGACTTAAGTACAAGAAGACTGACTCTTCTTATTGACTATGTTTTGAACCATATCTGTGACACTAGTTATAGATTCCGATGCTTCACTTCAGCTTTACTGTATCCCTTGGACCTTCTTATTGACGATGAAACACTGAAATAGCATCGGAATTAAATAGAAAAAGCACAATGCCGAATCAAGTACAAGAAGACTGACTCTTCTAACTGACTATGATTGGAACCATTCCTGTGACACTAGTTATAGATTCCGATGCTTCACTTCAGGTTTACTGTATCCCTTGGACCTTATTATTGATGACGGAACACAGAAATTGCATCGGAATTAAATAGAAAAGGTACAATGCCGACTTATGTACAAGAAGACTGTCTCTTCCTACAGTCTATGTTTTGAACCATTCCTGTGACACTAGTTGTGGATTCCGATGCTTCACTTCAGGTTTACTGTATCCCTCTGACCTTCTTACTAACGATGAAACACCGATATTTCATCGGAATTAAATAGAAAAGGCACAATGCCGACTTAAGTACAAGAAGATCGACTCTTCCAACTGTCTATGTTTTGAACCATTCCTGTGACACTACTTATAGATTCCGATGCTTCACCTCAGGTTCACTGTATCCCTCTGACCTTCTTATTGACGATGAAACACAGAAATTGCATCGGAATTAAATAGAAAAGGCACAATGCCGACTTAAGTACAAGAAGATCGACTCTTCCAACTGTCTATGTTTTGAACCATTCCTGTGACACAACTTATAGATTCCGATGCTTCACCTCAGGTTTACTGTATCCCTTGGACCTTCTTATTGACGATGAAACCCAGAAATTGCATCGGAATTAAATACAAAAGGCACAATGCCGACTTAAGTACAAGAAGACTGACTCTTCTTACTGACTATGTGTTGAACCATTCCTGTGACACTATTTGGAGATTTCGATGCTTCCCTTCAGGTTTACTTTATCCCTCTGACCTTCTTATTGTCGATTAAACACAGTAATTGCATCGGAATTAAATTGAAAAGGGCACAATGCCGACTTAAGTACAAGAAGACTGACTCTTCTTACTGTCTATGTTTTGAACCATTCCGGTGACACTAGTTATAGATTCCGATGCTCCACTTCAGGTTTACTGTATCTCTTGGACCTTCTTATTGACGATGAAACACAGAAGTTGCATCGGAATTAAATACAAAAGGCACAATGCCGACTTAAGTACAAGAAGACTGACTCTTCTTACCGACTATGATTTGAACCATTCCTGTGACACTAGTTATAGATTCCGATGCTTCACTTCATTTTTACTGTATCCTTCTGACCTTCTTATTGACGATGGACACAGAAATATCATCGGAAATAAATACAAAAGGCACAATACGGACTGAAGTACATGTAGACTGAATCTTCCTACTGTCTAAGTTAAGAACCATTCCCATGACACTAGTTATAGATTCCGATGCTTCATATCGGGTTTACTGTATCCCTTAGACCTTCTTAATGACGATGAAACACAGATAGTGCATCGGAATTAAATACAAAAGGCCCAATGCCAACTTAAGTACAAGAAGACTGACTCTTCCTATTGTGTATGTTTTGAACCATTCCTGTGACACTAGTTATAGATTCCGATGCTTCACTTCAGGGTTACTGTATCCCTCTGACCTTCTTTTTGACGATGAAACACAGAAATTGCATCGGAATTAAATAGAAAAGGCACAATGCCAACTTAAGTACAGGAAGACTGACTCTTCTTACTGACTATATCTTGATCCATTCCTGTGACACTAGTTATAGATTCCGATGCTTCACTTCAGGTTTACTGTATCCCTTGGACCTTCTTATTGACGGTAAAACACAGCAATTGCATCGGAATTAAATACAAAAGGGACAATGCCTACTTAAGTACAAGAAGACTGACTCTTCTTACTGACTATGTTTTGAACCATTCCTGTGACACTAGTTGTATATTTCGATGCTTCACTTCAGGTTTACTGCATCCCTAGGACCTTCTTATTGACGATGAAACACAGAAATTGCATCGGAACTAAATACAAAACGCACAATGCCGACTTATGTATAAGATGACTGACTCTTCCTACTGTCTATGTTTAGAACCATTCCTGTGACATTATTTATGGATTCCAATGCTTCACTTCAGGTTTACTGTATCCTTTGGACCTTCTTATTGGCGACGAAACACAGAAATTGCATCGGAAATAATTAGAAAAGGCACAATGCCGACTTAAGTACAAGAAGACTGACTCTTCTTACTGTCTATGTTTTGAACCATTCCTGTGACACTAGTTATAGATTACGATGCTTCACCTCAGTTTCACTGAATCCCTCTGACCTTCTTATTGTTGATGAAACACAGAAATTGCATCGGAATTAAATAGAAGAGTCACAATGCCGACTTAAGTACAAGAAGACTGACTCTTCTTACTGTCTATGTTTTGAACCATTCCTGTGACGCTAGTTATAGATTCCGATGCTTCACTTCAGGTTTACTGTATCCCTTGGACCTTCTTATTGATGACGGAACACAGAAATTGCATCGGAATTAAGTAGAAAAGGCACAATGCCGAGTTATGTACAAGAAGACTGCCTCTTCCAACTGTCTATGTTTTGAACCATTCCTGTGACACTAGTTGTGGATTCCGATGCTTCACATCAGGTTTACCGTATCCCTTGGACCTTCTCATTGACAATGAAACACAGAAATTGCATCGGAATTGAATACAAAAGGCACAATGCCGACTTATGTACAAGAAGACTGACTCTTCTTACTGACTATGATTTGAACCATTCCAGTGATACTAGTTGTAGTTTCCGATGCTTCACTTCATGTTTACTGTATCCCTCTGACGTTCTTATTAACGATGAAACACCGATATTGCATCGGAATTAAATAGAAAAGGCACAATGCCGACTTAAGTACAAGAAGATCGACTCTTCCAACTGTCTATGTTTTGAACCATTCCTGTGACACTAGTTATAGATTCCGATGCTTCACCTCAGGTTCACTGTATCCCTCTGACCTTCTTATTGACGATGAAACACAGAAATTGCATCGGAATTAAATAGAAAAGGCACAATGCCGTCTTAAGTACAAGCAGACTGACTCTTCTTAGTGTCTATGTTTTGAACCATTCCTGTGACGCTAGTTACAGATTCCGATGCTTCACTTCAGGTTTACTGTATCCCTTGGACCTTCTTATTGACGATGAAACACAGAAATTGCATCGGAATTAAATACAAAAGGCACAATGCCGACTTAAGTACAAGAAGACTGACTCTTCTTACTGACTATGTGATGAACCATTCCTGTGACACTATTTGGAGATTCCGATGCTTCCCTTCAGGTTTACTTTATCCCTCTGACCTTCTTATTGTCAATTAAACACAGTAATTGCATCGGAATTAAATTGAAAAGGGCACAATGCCGACTTAAGTACAAGAAGACTGACTCTTCCTACTGTCTATGTTTGAACCATTCCATTGACACTAGTTATAGACTCCGATGCTTCACTTCAGGTTTACTGTTTCCCTTGGACCTTCTTATTGACCACTAAACAATGAAATTGCATCGGAATTAAATACAAAAGGCACAATGCCGACTTAAGTACATGAAGACTGACTCTTCTTACTGACTATGTTTTTAACCACTCCTGTGACACTAGTTGTAGATTCGGATGCTTCACTTCAGGTTTACTGTATCCCTTGCACCTTTTTATTGGCGATGAAACACAGATATTGCATTGGAATTAAATACAAATGGCACAATGCCGACTTAAGTACAAGATGGCTGACCCTTCTTACTGTCTATGATTTGAACCATTCCTGTGACACTAGTTATAGATTCCGATGCTTCACTCCAGGTTTACTGTATACCTTGGACCTTCTTATTGACGATGAAACACAGAAATTGCATCGGAATTAAATACAAAAGGCACAATGCCGACTTAAGGACAAGAAGACTGAATCTTCTTACTGCCTATTTTTTGAACCATTCCTGTGACACTAGTTATAGATTCCGATGCTTCACTTCAGGTTTACTGTACCCCTCAGACCTTCTTAATGACGATGAAACACAGAAAATGCATCGGAATTAAATACAAAAGGCACAATGCCGACTTAAGTGCAAAAAGACTGACTCTTCTTACTGTCTATGTTTTGAACCATTCCTGTGACACTAGTTATAGATTCCGATGCTTCACACCAGGTATACTGTATCCCTTGGACCTTCTTAATGACGATGAAACACCGAAATTGCAACGGAATTAAATAGAAAAGGCACAATGCCGACTTAGGTACAAGAAGACTGACTCTTGTTACTGAGTATGTTTTAAACCATTCCTGTGACACTAGTTATGGATTCCGATGCTTCACTTCATTTTTACTGTATACCTTGGACCTTTTTATTAACGATGAAACACAGAAATTGCATCGGAATTAAATACAAAAGGCACAATGCCGACTTAATTACAAGAAGACTAACCCTTCTTACTGTCTATGTTTTGAACCATTCCTGTGACACTAGTTATAGATTCCGATGCTTCACCTCCGGTTATCTGTATCCCTCTGACCTTCTTATTGGCGATGAAACACAGAAATTGCATCGGAATTAAATAGAAAAGGCACAATGCCGACTTAAGTACAAGAAGACTGACTCTTCCTACTGTCAATGTTTTGAACCATTCCTGTGACGTTAGTTACAGGTTCCGATGCTTCACTTCAGGTTTACTGTATCCCTTGGACATTCATATTGGCGATGAAACACAGAAATTGCATCGCAATTAAATAGAAAAAGCACAATGCCGACATTAGTACAAGAAGACTGATTGTCCTTACTGACTATGTTATCAAACATTCCTGTGATTCTAGTTATAGATTCCGACGCTTCACGTCAGGTTTACTGTATCCCTCTCACGTTTTTACTGACGATGAAACACAGAAATTGCATCGGAATTAAATAGAAAAGTCACAATGCCGACTTAAGTACAAGAAGACTGACTCATCTTACTGACTATGTTTGAACAATTCCTGTGACACTAGTTGTAGATTTCGATGCTTCATTTCAGGTTTACTGTATCCCTTTGGCCTTCTTATTGACGATGAAACACAGAAATAGCATCGGAATGAAATACAAAACGTACAATACCGACTTAAGTACAAGAAGACTGACTCGCCTTACTGACTATGATTTGAACCATTCCTGTGACACCATTTAGAGATTCCGATGCTTCACTTCAGGTTTACTGTATCCCTTGGACCTTCTTATTGACGATGAAATACAGAAATTGCATCGGAATTAAATACAAAAGGCACAATGCCGACTTAAGTAGAATATGACCGACCCTTCTTACTGTCTATGATCTGAACCATTCATGTGACAAAAGTTCTAGATTCCGACGCTTCACTTCAGGTTTACTGTATCCCTCTGACCATCCTATTGACGATGAAACACAGAAATAGAATCGGAATTAAATACAAAAGGCACATTGCCTACTTAAGTACGAGAAGACTGACTCTTCTTATTGACTATGTTTTGAACCATATCTGTGACACTAGTTGTGGATTCCGATGCTTCACTTCAGGTTTACTGTATCCCTTGGACCTTCTTATTGACAATGAAACACAGAAATTGCATCGGAATAGAATACAAAAGGCACAATGCCGACTTATGTACAAGAAGACTGACTCTTCTTACTGACTATGATTTGAACCATTCCAGTGATACTAGTTGTAGTTTCCGTTGCTTCACTTCATGTTTACTGTATCCCTCTGACCTTCTTATTAACGATGAAACACCGATATTGCATCGGAATTAAATAGAAAAAGGCACAATGCCGACTTAAGTACAAGAAGATCGACCCTTCAAAATGTCTATGTTTTGAACCATTCCTGTGACACTAGTTATAGATTCCGATGCTTCACCTCAGGTTCACTGTATCCCTCTGACCTTCTTATTGACGATGAAACACAGAAATTGCATCGGAATTAAATAGAAAAGGCACAATGCCGTCTTAAGTACAAGCAGACTGACTCTTCTTAGTGTCTATGTTTTGAACCATTCCTGTGACGCTAGTTACAAATTCCGATGCTTCACTTCAGGTTTACTGTATCCCTTGGACCTTCTTATTGACGATGAAACACAGAAATTGCATCGGAATTAAATACAAAAGGCACAATGCCGACTTAAGTACAAGAAGTCTGACTCTTCTTACTGACTATGTGTTGTACCATTCCTGTGACACTATTTGGAGATTCCGATGCTTCCCTTCAGGTTTACTTTATCCCTCTGACCTTCTTATTGTCGATTAAACACAGTAATTGCATCGGCATTAAATTGAAAAGGGCACAATGCCGACTTAATTACAAGAAGACTGACTCTTCTTACCGACTATGATTTGAACCATTCCTGTGACACTAGTTATAGATTCCGATGCTTCACTTCATTTTTACTGTATCCTTCTGACCTTCTTATTGACGATGGACACAGAAATATCATCGGAAATAAATACAAAAGGCACAATACGGACTGAAGTACATGTAGACTGAATCTTCCTACTGTCTAAGTTAAGAACCATTCCCATGACACTAGTTATAGATTCCGATGCTTCATATCGGGTTTACTGAATCCCTAGGACCTTCTTATTGACGATGAAACACAGAAATTGCATCGGAATTAAATAGAAAAGGCACAATGCCGACTTAAGTACAAGAAGACTGACTCTTCTTACTGTCTATGTTTTGATCCATTCCTGTGACGCTAGTTACAGGTTCCGATGCTTCACTTCAGATTTACTGTATCCCTTGGACATTCTTATTGGCGATGAAACACAGAAATTGCATCGCAATTAAATAGAAAAAGCACAATGCCGACATAAGTACAAGAACACTGATTGTCCTTACTGACTATGTTATCAACCATTCCTGTGATTCTAGTTATAGATTCCGACGCTTCACGTCAGGTTTACTGTATCCCTCTCACCTTCTTACTGACGATGAAACACAGAAATTGCATCGGAATTAAATAGAAAAGTCACAATGCCGACTTAAGTACAAGAAAACTGACTCATCTTACTGACTATGTTTGAACCATTCCTGTGACACTAGTTGTAGATTTCGATGCTTCATTTCAGGTTTACTGTATCCCTTTGGACTTCTTATTGACGATGAAACACAGAAATAGCATCGGAATGTAATACAAAAGGCACAATACCGACTTAAGTACAAGAAGACTGACTCGTCTTACTGACTATGTTTTGAACCATTCCTGTGACACCATTTAGAGATTCCGATGCTTCACTTCAGGATTACTGTATCCCTTGGACCTTCTTATTGACGATGAAATACAGAAATTGCATCGGAATTAAATACAAAAGGCACAATGCCGACTTAAGTAGAATATGACCGACCCTTCTTATTGTCTATGTTCTGAACCATTCATGTGACAAAAGTTCTAGATTCCGACGCTTCACTTCAGGTTTACTGTATCCCTCTGACCATCCTATTGACGATGAAACACAGAAATAGAATCGGAATTAAATACAAAAGGCACATTGCCGACTTAAGTAGAAGAAGACTGACTCTTCTTATTGACTATGTTTTGAACCATATCTGTGACACTAGTTATAGATTCCGATCCTTCACTTCAGCTTTACTGTATCCCTTGGACCTTCTTATTGACGATGAAACACTGAAATAGCATCGGAATTAAATAGAAAAAGCACAATGCCGAATCAAGTACAAGAAGACTGACTCTTCTAACTGACTATGATTGGAACCATTCCTGTGACACTAGTTATAGATTCCGATGATTCACTTCAGGTCTACTGTGTCCCTCTGACCTTCTTATTGAAGATGAAACACAGAAATAGCATCGGAATTAAATACAAAATGCACAATGCTGACTTAAGTACAAGAAGACTGACTCTTCTTACTGTCTATGTTTTGAACCATTCCTGTGACGCTAGTTATAGATTCCGATGCTTCACTTCATGTTTTCTGTATCCCTTGGACCTTCTTATTGATGACGGAACACAGAAATTGCATCGGAATTAAATAGAAAAGGTACAATGCCGACTTATGTACAAGAAGACTGCCTCTTCCTACTGTCTATGTTTTGAACCATTCCTGTGACACTAGTTGTGGATTCCGATGCTTCACTTCAGGTTTACCGTATCCCTTGGACCTTCTTATTGACAATGAAACACAGAAATTGCATCGGAATTGAATACAAAAGGCACAATGCCGACTTATGTACAAGAAGACTGACTCTTCTTACTGACTATGATTTGAACCATTCCAGTGATACTAGTTGCAGTTACCGATGCTTCACTTCATGTTTACTGTATCCCTCTGACCTTCTTATTAACGATGAAACACCGATATTGCATCGGAATTAAATAGAAAAGGCACAATGCCGACTTAAGTACAAGAAGATCGACTCTTCCAAATGTCTATGTTTTGAACCATTCCTGTGACACTAGTTATAGATTCCGATGCTTCACCTCAGGTTCACTGTATCCCTCTGACCTTCTTATTGACGATGAAACACAGAAATTGCATCGGAATTAAATAGAAAAGGCACAATGCCGTCTTAAGTACAAGCAGACTGACTCTTCTTAGTGTCTATGTTTTGAACCATTCCTGTGACGCTAGTTATAGATTCCGATGCTTCACTTCAGGTTTACTGTATTCCTTGGACCTTCTTATTGACGATGAAACACAGAAATTGCATCGGAATTAAATACAAAAGGCACAATGCCGACTTAAGTACAAGAAGACTGACTCTTCTTACTGACTATGTGTTGAACCATTCCTGTGACACTATTTGGAGATTCCGATGCTTCCCTTCAGGTTTACTTTATCCCTCTGACCTTCTTATTGTCGATTAAACACAGTAATTGCATCGGAATTAAATTGAAAAGGGCACAATGCCGACTTAAGTACAAGAAGACTGACTCTTCTTACTGTCTATGTTTTGAACCATTCCGGTGACACTAGTTATAGATTCCGATGCTCCACTTCAGGTTTACTGTATCTCTTGGACCTTCTTATTGACGATGACTCACAGAAGTTGCATCGGAATTAAATACAAAAGGCACAATGCCGACTTAAGTACAAGAAGACTGACTCTTCTTACCGACTATGATTTGAACCATTCCTGTGACACTAGTTATAGATTCCGATGATTCACTTCATTTTTACTGTATCCTTCTGACCATCTTATTGACGATGGACACAGAAATATCATCGGAAATAAATACAAAAGGCACAATACGGACTGAAGTACATGTAGACTGAATCTTCCTACTGTCTAAGTTAAGAACCATTCCCATGACACTAGTTATAGATTCCCATGCTTCATATCGGGTTTACTGTATCCCTTGGACCTTCTTAATGACGATGAAACACAGATAGTGCATCGGAATTAAATACAAAAGGCCCAATGCCAACTTAAGTACAAGAAGACTGACTCTTCCTATTGTGTATGTTTTGAACCATTCCTGTGACACTAGTTATAGATTCCGATGCTTCACTTCAGGGTTACTGTATCCCTCTGACCTTCTTTTTGACGATGAAACACAGAAATTGCATCGGAATTAAATAGAAAAGGCACAATGCCGACTTAACTACAGGGAGACTGACTCTTCTTACTGACTATATCTTGATCCATTCCTGTGACACTAGTTATAGATTCCCATGCTTCACTTCAGGTTTACAGTATCCCTTGGACCTTCTTATTGACGATAAAACACAGCAATTGCATCTGAATTAAATACAAAAGGGACAATGCCTACTTAAGTACAAGAAGACTGACTCTTCTTACTGACTATGTTTTGAACCATTCCTGTGACACTAGTTGTATATTTCGATGCTTCACTTCAGGTTAACTGCATCCCTAGGACCTACTTATTGACGATGAAACACAGAAATTGCATCGGAACTAAACACAAAAGGCACAATGCCGACTTATGTATAAGATGACTGACTCTTCCTACTGTCTATGTTTAGAACCATTCCTGTGACATTATTTATGGATTCCAATGCTTCACTTCAGGATTACTGTATCCTTTGGACCTTCTTATTGGCGACGAAACACAGAAATTGCATGGGAAATAATTTGAAAAGGCACAATGCCGACTTAAGTACAAGAAGACTGACTCTTCTTACAGTCTATGTTTTGAACCATTCCTGTGACACTAGTTATAGATTCCGATGCTTCACCTCAGTTTCACTGAATCCCTCTGACCTTCTTATTGACGATGAAACACAGAAATTGCATCGGAATTAAATAGAAAAGGCACAATGCCGTCTTAAGTACATGAAGACTGACTCTTCTTACTGACTATATCTTGAACCATTCCTGTGACACTAGTTATAGATTCCGATGCTTCACCTCAGTTTCACTGAATCCCTCTGACCTTCTTATTGACGATGAAACACAGAAATTGCATCGGAATTAAATACTAAAGGCACAATGCCGACTTAAGTACAAGAAAGCTGACTCTTCCTATTGTGTATGTTTTGAACCATTCCTGTGACACTAGTTATAGATTCCGATGCTTCACTTCGGGGTTACTGTATCCCTCTGACCCTCTTTTTGACGATGAAACACAGAAATTGCATCGGAATTAAATAGAAAAGGCACAATGCCGACTTAAGTACATGAAGACTGACTCTTCTTAATGACTATGTTTTTAACCACTCCTGTGACACTAGTTGTAGATTCGGATGCTTCACTTCAGGTTTACTGTATCCCTTGGACCTTCTTAGTGACGATGAAACACAGAAATTGCATCGGAATTAAATACAAAAGGCACAATGCCGACTTAAGTGTAAGATGGCTGACTCTTCTTACTGTCTATGATTTGAACCATTCCTGTGACACTAGTTATAGTTTCCGATGCTTCACTCCAGGTTTACTCTATACCTTGGACCTTCTTATTAACGATGATACACATACATTGCATCGGAATTAAATACAAAAGGCACCATGCCGACTTAAGTACAAGAAGACTGACTCTTCCTACTGTCTATGTTTGGAACCATTCCTGTGACACTAGTTATAGATTCTGATGCTTCACTTCAGGTTTACTGAATCCCTTGGACCTTCTTATTGACGATGAAACACAGAAATTGCATCGGAATTAAATACTAAAGGCACAATGCCGACTTAAGTACAAGAAAGCTGACTCTTCCTATTGTGTATGTTTTGAACCATTCCTGTGACACTAGTTATAGATTCCGATGCTTCACTTCGGGGTTACTGTATCCCTCTGACCCTCTTTTTGACGATGAAACACAGAAATTGCATCGGAATTAAATAGAAAAGGCACAATGCCGACTTAAGTACAAGAAGACTGACTCTTCTTACTGTCTATGTTTTGAACCATTCCTGTGACACTAGTTATAGATTCCGACGCTTCACGTCAGGTTTACTGTATCCCTCTCACCTTCTTACTGACGATGAAACACAGAAATTGCATCGGAATTAAATAGAAAAGTCACAATGCCGACTTAAGTACAAGAAGACTGACTCTTCTTACTGTCTATGTTTTGAACCATTCCTGTGACGCTAGTTATAGATTCCGATGCTTCACTTCAGGTTTACTGTATCCCTTGGACCTTCTTATTGATGACGGAACACAGAAATTGCATCGGAATTAAATAGAAAAGGCACAATGCCGACTTATGTACAAGAAGACTGCCTCTTCCAACTGTCTATGTTTTGAACCATTCCTGTGACACTAGTTGTGGATTTCGATGCTTCACTTCAGGTTTACTGTATCCCTTGGACCTTCTTATTGACAATGAAACACAGAAATTGCATCGGAATTGAATACAAAAGGCATAATGCCGCCTTATGTACAAGAAGACTGACTCTTCTTACTGACTATGTTTTGAACCATTCCAGTGATACTAGTTGTAGTTTCCGATGCTTCACTTCATGTTTACTGTATCCCTCTGACGTTCTTATTAACGATGAAACACCGATATTGCATCGGAATTAAATAGAAAAGGCACAATGCCGACTTAAGTACAAGAAGATCGACTCTTCCAACTATCTATGTTTTGAACCATTCCTGTGACACTAGTTATAGATTCCGATGCTTCACCTCAGGTTCACTGTATCCCTCTGACCTTCTTATTGACGATGAAACACAGAAATTGCATCGGAATTAAATAGAAAAGGCACAATGCCGTCTTAAGTACAAGCAGACTGACTCTTCTTAGTGTCTATGTTTTGAACCATTCCTGTGACGCTAGTTACAGATTCCGATGCTTCACTTGAGGTTTACTGTATCCCTTGGACCTTCTTATTGACGATGAAACACAGAAATTGCATCGGAATTAAATACAAAAGGCACAATGCCGACTTAAGTACAAGAAGACTGACTCTTCTTACTGACTATGTGTTGAACCATTCCTGTGACACTATTTGGAGATTCCGATGCTTCCCTTCAGGTTTACTTTATCCCTCTGACCTTCTTATTGTCGATTAAACACAGTAATTGCATCGGAATTAAATACAAAAGGCACAATGCCGACTTAAGTACAAGAAGACTGACTCTTCTTACTGTCTATGTTTTGAATCATTCCGGTGACACTAGTTATAGATTCCGATGCTCCACTTCAGGTTTACTGTATCTCTTGGACCTTCTTATTGGCGATGAAACACAGAAATTGCATCGGAATTAAATACAAAAGGCACAATGCCGACTTAAGTAGAATATGACCGACCCTTCTTAGTGTCTATGTTCTGAACCATTCATGTGACAAAAGTTCTAGATTCCGACGCTTCACTTCAGGTTTACTGTATCCCTCTGACCATCCTATTGACGATGAAACACAGAAATAGAATCGGAATAAAATACAAAAGGCACATTGCCGACTTAAGTACAAGAAGACTGACTCTTCTTATTGACTATGTTTTGAACCATATCTGTGACACTAGTTATAGATTCCGATGCTTCACTTCAGCTTCACTGTATCCCTTGGACCTTCTTATTGACAATGAAACACAGAAATTGCATCGGAATTAAATACAAAAGGCACAATGCCGACTTAAGTACAAGAAGACTGACTCTTCTTACTGACTATGTGTTGAACCATTCCTGTGACACTATTTGGAGATTCCGATGCTTCCCTTCAGGTTTACTGCATCCCTAGTACCTTCTTATTGACGATGAAACACAGAAATTGCATCGGAACTAAATACAAAAGGCACAATGCCGACTTATGTATAAGATGACTGACTCCTCCTGCTGTCTATGTTTTGAACCATTCTTGTGACATTATTTATGGATTCCAATGCTTCACTTCAGGTTTACGGTATCCTTTGGACATTCTTATTGGCGACGAAAAACAGAAATTGCATCGGAATTAATTAGAAAAGGCACAATGCCGACTTAAGTTCATGAAGACTGACTCATCTTACTGTCTATGTTTTGAACGATTCCTGTGACACTAGTTATGGATTGCGATGCTTCACTTCAGATTTACAGTATCCCTTGGACCTTCTTATTGACGATTAAACACAGATATTGTCTCGGAATTAAATACAAAAGGCACAATGCCGACTTAAGTACAAGAAGACTGACTCTTCCTACTGTCTATGTTTGAACCATTCCATTGACACTAGTTATAGACTCCGATGCTTCACTTCAGGTTTACTGTTTCCCTTGGACCTTCTTATTGACCACTAAACAATGAAATTGCATCGGAATTAAATACAAAAGGCACAATGCCGACTTAAGTACATGAAGACTGACTCTTCTTACTGACTATGTTTTTAACCACTCCTGTGACACTAGTTGTAGATTCGGATGCTTCACTTCAGGTTTACTGTATCTCTTGCACCTTTTTATTGGCGATGAAACACAGAAATTGCATTGGAATTAAATACAAATGGCACAATGCCGACTTAAGTACAAGATGGCTGACCCTTCTTACTGTCTATGATTTGAACCATTCCTGTGACACTAGTTATAGATTCCGATGCTTCACTCCAGGTTTAAAGTATACCTTGGACCTTCTTATTGACGATGAAACACAGAAATTGCATCGGAATTAAATACATACGGCACAATGCCGACTTAAGGACAAGATGACTGAATCTTCTTACTGCCTATTTTTTGAACCATTCCTGTGACACTAGTTATAGATTCCGATGCTTCACTTCAGGTTTACTGTATCCCTCAGACCTTCTTAATGACGATGAAACACAGAAAATGCATCGGAATTAAATACAAAAGGCACAATGCCGACTTAGGTACAAGAAGACTGACTCTTGTTACTGAGTATGTTTTAAACCATTCCTGTGACACTAGTTATGGATTCCGATGCTTCACTTCATTCTTACTGTATACCTTGGACCTTTTTATGAACGATGAAACACAGAAATTGCATCGGAATTAAATACAAAAGGCACAATGCCGACTTAATTACAAGAAGACTAACTCTTCTTACTGTCTATGTTTTGAACCATTCCTGTGACACTACTTATAGATTCCGATGCTTCACCTCCGGTTATCTGTATCCCTCTGACCTTCTTATTGGCGATGAAACACAGAAATTGCATCGGAATTAAATAGAAAAGGCACAATGCCGACTTAAGTACAAGAAGACTGACTCTTCTTACTGTCTATGTTTTGAACCATTCCTGTGACGCTAGTTACAGGTTCCGATGCTTCACTTCAGGTTTACTGTATCCCTTGGACATTCTTATTGGCGATGAAACACAGAAATTGCATCGCAATTAAATAGAAAAAGCACAATGCCGACATTAGTACAAGAAGACTGATTGTCCTTACTGACTATGTTATCAACCATTCCTGTGATTCTAGTTATAGATTCCGACGCTTCACGTCAGGTTTACTGTATCCCTCTCACCTTCTTACTGACGATGAAACACAGAAATTGCATCGGAATTAAATAGAAAAGTCACAATGCCGACTTAAGTACAAGAAGACTGACTCATCTTACTGACTATGTTTGAACCATTCCTGTGACAC
Organism: Schistocerca serialis cubense; assembly: GCF_023864345.2. Lineage (NCBI taxonomy): Eukaryota > Metazoa > Arthropoda > Insecta > Orthoptera > Acrididae > Schistocerca > Schistocerca serialis. The sequence goes on from NC_064644.1 coordinate 642,367,090, forward strand.
TAGTTGTAGATTTCGATGCTTCATTTCAGGTTTACTGTATCCCTTTGGCCTTCTTATTGACGATGAAACACAGAAATAGCATCGGAATGAAATACAAAAGGCACAATACCGACTTAAGTACAAGAAGACTGACTCGTCTTACTGACTATGATTTGAACCATTCCTGTGACACCATTTAGAGATTCCGATGCTTCACTTCAGGTTTACTGTATCCCTTGGACCTTCTTATTGACGATGAAATACAGAAATTGCATCGGAATTAAATACAAAAGGCACAATGCCGACTTAAGTAGAATATGACCGACCCTTCTTACTGTCTATGTTCTGAACCATTCATGTGATAAAAGTTCTAGATTCCGACGCTTCACTTCAGGTTTACTGTATCCCTCTGACCATCCTATTGACGATGAAACACAGAAATAGAATCGGAATTAAATACAAAAGGCACATTGCCGACTTAAGTACAAGAAGACTGACTCTTTTTATTGACTATGTTTTGAACCATATCTGTGACACTAGTTATAGATTCCGATGCTTCACTTCAGCTTTACTGTATCCCTTGGACCTTCTTATTGACGATGAAACACTGAAATAGCATCGGAATTAAATAGAAAAAGCACAATGCCGAATCAAGTACAAGAAGACTGACTCTTCTAACTGACTATGATTGGAACCATTCCTGTGACACTAGTTATAGATTCCGATGATTCACTTCAGGTCTACTGTGTCCCTCTGACCTTCTTATTGAAGATGAAACACAGAAATAGCATCGGAATTAAATACAAAATGCACAATGCTGACTTAAGTACAAGAAGACTGACTCTTCTTACTGTCTATGATTTGAACCATTCCTGTGACGATAGTTATAGATTCCGATGCTTCACTTCAGGTTTACTGTATCCCTTGGACCTTCTTATTGATGACGGAACACAGAAATTGCATCGGAATTAAATAGAAAAGGTACAATGCCGACTTATGTACAAGAAGACTGCCTCTTCCTACTGGCTATGTTTTGAACCATTCCTGTGACACTAGTTATAGATTCCGATGCTTCACTTCAGGTTTACAGTATCCCTTGGACCTTCTTATTGACGATAAAACACAGCAATTGCATCTGAATTAAATACAAAAGGGACAATGCCTACTTAAGTACAAGAAGACTGACTCTTCTTACTGACTATGTTTTGAACCATTCCTGTGACACTAGTTGTATATTTCGATGCTTCACTTCAGGTTAACTGCATCCCTAGGACCTACTTATTGACGATGAAACACAGAAATTGCATCGGAACTAAACACTAAAGGCACAATGCCGACTTATGTATAAGATGACTGACTCTTCCTACCGTCTATGTTTAGAACCATTCCTGTGACATTATTTATGGATTCCAATGCTTCACTTCAGGATTACTGTATCCTTTGGACCTTCTTATTGGCGACGAAACACAGAAATTGCATGGGAAATAATTTGAAAAGGCACAATGCCGACTTAAGTACAAGAAGACTGACTCTTCTTACAGTCTATGTTTTGAACCATTCCTGTGACACTAGTTATAGATTCCGATGCTTCACCTCAGTTTCACTGAATCCCTCTGACCTTCTTATTGACGATGAAACACAGAAATTGCATCGGAATTAAATAGAAAAGGCACAATGCCGTCTTAAGTACATGAAGACTGACTCTTCTTACTGACTATATCTTGAACCATTCCTGTGACACTAGTTATAGATTCCGATGCTTCACCTCAGTTTCACTGAATCCCTCTGACCTTCTTATTGACGATGAAACACAGAAATTGCATCGGAATTAAATACTAAAGGCACAATGCCGACTTAAGTACAAGAAAGCTGACTCTTCCTATTGTGTATGTTTTGAACCATTCCTGTGACACTAGTTATAGATTCCGATGCTTCACTTCGGGGTTACTGTATCCCTCTGACCCTCTTTTTGACGATGAAACACAGAAATTGCATCGGAATTAAATAGAAAAGGCACAATGCCGACTTAAGTACATGAAGACTGACTCTTCTTAATGACTATGTTTTTAACCACTCCTGTGACACTAGTTGTAGATTCGGATGCTTCACTTCAGGTTTACTGTATCCCTTGGACCTTCTTAGTGACGATGAAACACAGAAATTGCATCGGAATTAAATACAAAAGGCACAATGCCGACTTAAGTGTAAGATGGCTGACTCTTCTTACTGTCTATGATTTGAACCATTCCTGTGACACTAGTTATAGTTTCCGATGCTTCACTCCAGGTTTACTCTATACCTTGGACCTTCTTATTAACGATGATACACATACATTGCATCGGAATTAAATACAAAAGGCACCATGCCGACTTAAGTACAAGAAGACTGACTCTTCCTACTGTCTATGTTTGGAACCATTCCTGTGACACTAGTTATAGATTCTGATGCTTCACTTCAGGTTTACTGAATCCCTTGGACCTTCTTATTGACGATGAAACACAGAAATTGCATCGGAATTAAATACTAAAGGCACAATGCCGACTTAAGTACAAGAAAGCTGACTCTTCCTATTGTGTATGTTTTGAACCATTCCTGTGACACTAGTTATAGATTCCGATGCTTCACTTCGGGGTTACTGTATCCCTCTGACCCTCTTTTTGACGATGAAACACAGAAATTGCATCGGAATTAAATAGAAAAGGCACAATGCCGACTTAAGTACAAGAAGACTGACTCTTCTTACTGTCTATGTTTTGAACCATTCCTGTGACACTAGTTATAGATTCCGACGCTTCACGTCAGGTTTACTGTATCCCTCTCACCTTCTTACTGACGATGAAACACAGAAATTGCATCGGAATTAAATAGAAAAGTCACAATGCCGACTTAAGTACAAGAAGACTGACTCTTCTTACTGTCTATGTTTTGAACCATTCCTGTGACGCTAGTTATAGATTCCGATGCTTCACTTCAGGTTTACTGTATCCCTTGGACCTTCTTATTGATGACGGAACACAGAAATTGCATCGGAATTAAATAGAAAAGGCACAATGCCGACTTATGTACAAGAAGACTGCCTCTTCCAACTGTCTATGTTTTGAACCATTCCTGTGACACTAGTTGTGGATTTCGATGCTTCACTTCAGGTTTACTGTATCCCTTGGACCTTCTTATTGACAATGAAACACAGAAATTGCATCGGAATTGAATACAAAAGGCATAATGCCGCCTTATGTACAAGAAGACTGACTCTTCTTACTGACTATGTTTTGAACCATTCCAGTGATACTAGTTGTAGTTTCCGATGCTTCACTTCATGTTTACTGTATCCCTCTGACGTTCTTATTAACGATGAAACACCGATATTGCATCGGAATTAAATAGAAAAGGCACAATGCCGACTTAAGTACAAGAAGATCGACTCTTCCAACTATCTATGTTTTGAACCATTCCTGTGACACTAGTTATAGATTCCGATGCTTCACCTCAGGTTCACTGTATCCCTCTGACCTTCTTATTGACGATGAAACACAGAAATTGCATCGGAATTAAATAGAAAAGGCACAATGCCGTCTTAAGTACAAGCAGACTGACTCTTCTTAGTGTCTATGTTTTGAACCATTCCTGTGACGCTAGTTACAGATTCCGATGCTTCACTTGAGGTTTACTGTATCCCTTGGACCTTCTTATTGACGATGAAACACAGAAATTGCATCGGAATTAAATACAAAAGGCACAATGCCGACTTAAGTACAAGAAGACTGACTCTTCTTACTGACTATGTGTTGAACCATTCCTGTGACACTATTTGGAGATTCCGATGCTTCCCTTCAGGTTTACTTTATCCCTCTGACCTTCTTATTGTCGATTAAACACAGTAATTGCATCGGAATTAAATACAAAAGGCACAATGCCGACTTAAGTACAAGAAGACTGACTCTTCTTACTGTCTATGTTTTGAATCATTCCGGTGACACTAGTTATAGATTCCGATGCTCCACTTCAGGTTTACTGTATCTCTTGGACCTTCTTATTGGCGATGAAACACAGAAATTGCATCGGAATTAAATACAAAAGGCACAATGCCGACTTAAGTAGAATATGACCGACCCTTCTTAGTGTCTATGTTCTGAACCATTCATGTGACAAAAGTTCTAGATTCCGACGCTTCACTTCAGGTTTACTGTATCCCTCTGACCATCCTATTGACGATGAAACACAGAAATAGAATCGGAATAAAATACAAAAGGCACATTGCCGACTTAAGTACAAGAAGACTGACTCTTCTTATTGACTATGTTTTGAACCATATCTGTGACACTAGTTATAGATTCCGATGCTTCACTTCAGCTTCACTGTATCCCTTGGACCTTCTTATTGACAATGAAACACAGAAATTGCATCGGAATTAAATACAAAAGGCACAATGCCGACTTAAGTACAAGAAGACTGACTCTTCTTACTGACTATGTGTTGAACCATTCCTGTGACACTATTTGGAGATTCCGATGCTTCCCTTCAGGTTTACTGCATCCCTAGTACCTTCTTATTGACGATGAAACACAGAAATTGCATCGGAACTAAATACAAAAGGCACAATGCCGACTTATGTATAAGATGACTGACTCCTCCTGCTGTCTATGTTTTGAACCATTCTTGTGACATTATTTATGGATTCCAATGCTTCACTTCAGGTTTACGGTATCCTTTGGACATTCTTATTGGCGACGAAAAACAGAAATTGCATCGGAATTAATTAGAAAAGGCACAATGCCGACTTAAGTTCATGAAGACTGACTCATCTTACTGTCTATGTTTTGAACGATTCCTGTGACACTAGTTATGGATTGCGATGCTTCACTTCAGATTTACAGTATCCCTTGGACCTTCTTATTGACGATTAAACACAGATATTGTCTCGGAATTAAATACAAAAGGCACAATGCCGACTTAAGTACAAGAAGACTGACTCTTCCTACTGTCTATGTTTGAACCATTCCATTGACACTAGTTATAGACTCCGATGCTTCACTTCAGGTTTACTGTTTCCCTTGGACCTTCTTATTGACCACTAAACAATGAAATTGCATCGGAATTAAATACAAAAGGCACAATGCCGACTTAAGTACATGAAGACTGACTCTTCTTACTGACTATGTTTTTAACCACTCCTGTGACACTAGTTGTAGATTCGGATGCTTCACTTCAGGTTTACTGTATCTCTTGCACCTTTTTATTGGCGATGAAACACAGAAATTGCATTGGAATTAAATACAAATGGCACAATGCCGACTTAAGTACAAGATGGCTGACCCTTCTTACTGTCTATGATTTGAACCATTCCTGTGACACTAGTTATAGATTCCGATGCTTCACTCCAGGTTTAAAGTATACCTTGGACCTTCTTATTGACGATGAAACACAGAAATTGCATCGGAATTAAATACATACGGCACAATGCCGACTTAAGGACAAGATGACTGAATCTTCTTACTGCCTATTTTTTGAACCATTCCTGTGACACTAGTTATAGATTCCGATGCTTCACTTCAGGTTTACTGTATCCCTCAGACCTTCTTAATGACGATGAAACACAGAAAATGCATCGGAATTAAATACAAAAGGCACAATGCCGACTTAGGTACAAGAAGACTGACTCTTGTTACTGAGTATGTTTTAAACCATTCCTGTGACACTAGTTATGGATTCCGATGCTTCACTTCATTCTTACTGTATACCTTGGACCTTTTTATGAACGATGAAACACAGAAATTGCATCGGAATTAAATACAAAAGGCACAATGCCGACTTAATTACAAGAAGACTAACTCTTCTTACTGTCTATGTTTTGAACCATTCCTGTGACACTACTTATAGATTCCGAAGCTTCACCTCCGGTTATCTGTATCCCTCTGACCTTCTTATTGGCGATGAAACACAGAAATTGCATCGGAATTAAATAGAAAAGGCACAATGCCGACTTAAGTACAAGAAGACTGACTCTTCTTACTGTCTATGTTTTGAACCATTCCTGTGACGCTAGTTACAGGTTCCGATGCTTCACTTCAGGTTTACTGTATCCCTTGGACATTCTTATTGGCGATGAAACACAGAAATTGCATCGCAATTAAATAGAAAAAGCACAATGCCGACATTAGTACAAGAAGACTGATTGTCCTTACTGACTATGTTATCAACCATTCCTGTGATTCTAGTTATAGATTCCGACGCTTCACGTCAGGTTTACTGTATCCCTCTCACCTTCTTACTGACGATGAAACACAGAAATTGCATCGGAATTAAATAGAAAAGTCACAATGCCGACTTAAGTACAAGAAGACTGACTCATCTTACTGACTATGTTTGAACCATTCCTGTGACACTAGTTGTAGATTTCGATGCTTCATTTCAGGTTTACTGTATCCCTTTGGCCTTCTTATTGACGATGAAACACAGAAATAGCATCGGAATGAAATACAAAAGGCACAATACCGACTTAAGTACAAGAAGACTGACTCGTCTTACTGACTATGATTTGAACCATTCCTGTGACACCATTTAGAGATTCCGATGCTTCACTTCAGGTTTACTGTATCCCTTGGACCTTCTTATTGACGATGAAATACAGAAATTGCATCGGAATTAAATACAAAAGGCACAATGCCGACTTAAGTAGAATATGACCGACCCTTCTTACTGTCTATGTTCTGAACCATTCATGTGATAAAAGTTCTAGATTCCGACGCTTCACTTCAGGTTTACTGTATCCCTCTGACCATCCTATTGACGATGAAACACAGAAATAGAATCGGAATTAAATACAAAAGGCACATTGCCGACTTAAGTACAAGAAGACTGACTCTTTTTATTGACTATGTTTTGAACCATATCTGTGACACTAGTTATAGATTCCGATGCTTCACTTCAGCTTTACTGTATCCCTTGGACCTTCTTATTGACGATGAAACACTGAAATAGCATCGGAATTAAATAGAAAAAGCACAATGCCGAATCAAGTACAAGAAGACTGACTCTTCTAACTGACTATGATTGGAACCATTCCTGTGACACTAGTTATAGATTCCGATGATTCACTTCAGGTCTACTGTGTCCCTCTGACCTTCTTATTGAAGATGAAACACAGAAATAGCATCGGAATTAAATACAAAATGCACAATGCTGACTTAAGTACAAGAAGACTGACTCTTCTTACTGTCTATGATTTGAACCATTCCTGTGACGATAGTTATAGATTCCGATGCTTCACTTCAGGTTTACTGTATCCCTTGGACCTTCTTATTGATGACGGAACACAGAAATTGCATCGGAATTAAATAGAAAAGGTACAATGCCGACTTATGTACAAGAAGACTGCCTCTTCCTACTGGCTATGTTTTGAACCATTCCTGTGACACTAGTTGTGGATTCCGATGCTTCACTTCACGTTTACTGTATCCCTTGGACCTTCTTATTGACAATGAAACACAGAAATTGCATCGGAATTGAATACAAAAGGCACAATGCCGACTTATGTACAAGAAGACTGACTCTTCTTACTGACTATGATTTGAACCATTCCAGTGATACTAGTTGTAGTTTCCGATGCTTCACTTCATGTTTACCGTATCCCTCTGACCTTCGTATTAACGATGAAACACCGATATTGCATCGGAATTAAATAGAAAAGGCACAATGCCGACATAAGTACAAGAAGATCGACTCTTCCAAATGTCTATGTTTTGAACCATTCCTGTGACACTAGTTATAGATTCCGATGTTTCACCTCAGGTTCACTGTATCCCTCTGACCTTCTTGTTGACTATGAAACACAGAAATTGCATCGGAATTAAATAGAAAACGCACAATGCTGTCTTAAGTACAAGCAGACTGACTCTTCTTAGTGTCTATGTTTTGAACCATTCCTGTGACGCTAGTTATAGATTCCGATGCTTCACTTCAGGTTTACTGTATCCCTTGGACCTTCTTATTGACGATGAAACACAGAAATTGCATCGGAATTAAATACAAAAGGCACAATGCCGACTTAAGTACAAGAAGACTGACTCTTCTTACTGACTATGTGTTGAACCATTCCTGTGACACTATTTGGAGATTCCGGTGCTTCACTTCAGGATTACTTTATCCCTCTGACCTTCTTATTGTCGATTAAACACAGTAATTGCATCGGAATTAAATTGAAAAGGGCACAATGCCGACTTAAGTACAAGAAGACTGACTCTTCTTACTGTCTATGTTTTGAACCATTCCGGTGACACTAGTTATAGATTCCGATGCTCCACTTCAGGTTTACTGTATCTCTTGGACCTTCTTATTGACGATGAAACACAGAAGTTGCATCGGAATTAAATACAAAAGGCACAATGCCGACTTAAGTACAAGAAGACTGACTCTTCTTACCGACTATGATTTGAACCATTCCTGTGACACTAGTTATAGATTCCGATGCTTCACTTCATTTTTACTGTATCCTTCTGAACTTCTTATTGACGATGGACACAGAAATATCATCGGAAATAAATACAAAAGGCACAATACGGACTGAAGTACATGTAGACTGAATCTTCCTACTGTCTAAGTTAAGAACCATTCCCATGACACTAGTTATAGATTCCGATGCTTCATATCGGGTTTACTGTATCCCTTGGACCTTCTTAATGACGATGAAACACAGAAATTGCATCGAAATTAAATAGAAAAGGCACAATGCCGGCTTAACTACAGGAAGACTGACTCTTCTTACTGACTATATCTTGATCCATTCCTGTGACACTAGTTATAGATTCCGATGCTTCACTTCAGGTTTACCTTATCCCTTGGACCTTCTTATTGACGATAAAACACAGCAATTGCATCGGAAGTAAATACAAAAGGGACAATGCCTACTTAAGTACAAGAAGACTGACTCTTCTTACTGACTATGTTTTGAACCATTCCTGTGACACTAGTTGTATATTTCGATGCTTCACTTCAGGTTTACTGCATCCCTAGGACCTTCTTATTGACGATGAAACACAGAAATTGCATCGGAACTAAATACAAAACGCACAAAGCCGACTTATGTATAAGATGACTGACTCTTCCTACTGTCTATGTTTTGAACCATTCCTGTGACATTATTTATGGATTCCAATGCTTCACTTCAGGTTTACTGTATCCTTTGGACCTTCTTATTGTCGACGAAACACAGAAATTGCATCGGAAATAATTAGAAAAGGCACAATGCCGACTTAAGTACAAGAAGACTGACTCTTCTTCCTGTCTATGTTTTGAACCATTCCTGTGACACTAGTTATAGATTCCGATGCTTCACCTCAGTTTCACTGATTCCCTCTGACCTTCTTATTGACGATGAAACACAGAAATTGCATCGGAATTAAATAGAAAAGGCACAATGCCGTCTTAAGTACATGAAGACTGACTCTTCTTACTGACTATATCTTGAACCATTCCTGTGACACTAGTTATAGATACCGATGCTTCACCTCAGTTTCACTGAATCCCTCTGACCTTCTTATTGACGATGAAACACAGAAATTGCATCGGAATTAAATACTAAAGGCACAATGCCGACTTAAGTACAAGAAGGCTGACTCTTCCTATTGTGTATGTTTTGAACCATTCCTGTGACACTAGTTATAGATTCCGATGCTTCACTTCAGGGTTACAGTATCCCTCTGACCTTCTTTTTGACGATGAAACACAGAAATTGCATCGGAATTAAATAGAAAAGGCACAATGCCGACTTAAGTACATGAAGACTGACTCTTCTTAATGACTATGTTTTTAACCACTCCTGTGACACTAGTTGTAGTTTTGGATGCTTCACTTCAGGTTTACTGTATCCCTTGGACCTTCTTAGTGACGATGAAACACAGAAATTGCATCGGGATTAAATACAAAAGGCACAATGCCGACTTAAGTGTAAGATGGCTGACTCTTCCTATTGTGTATGTTTTGAACCATTCCTGTGACACTAGTTATAGATTCCGATGCTTCACTTCAGGGTTACTGTATCCCTCTGACCTTCTTTTTGACGATGAAACACAGAAATTGCATCGGAATTAAATAGAAAAGGCACAATGCCGACTTAAGTACAAGAAGACTGACTCTTCTTACTGTCTATATCTTGATCCATTCCTGTGACACTAGTTATAGATTCCGATGCTTCACTTCAGGTTTACTGTATCCCTTGGACCTTCTTATTGACGATAAAACACAGCAATTGCATCGGAATGAAATACAAAAGGGACAATGCCTACTTAAGTACAAGAAGACTGACTCTTCTTACTGACTATGTTTTGAACCATTCCTGTGACACTAGTTGTATATTTCGATGCTTCACTTCAGGTTTACTGCATCCCTAGGACCTTCTTATTGACGATGAAACACAGTAATTGCATCAGAACTAAATACAAAAGGCACAATGCCGACTTATGTATAAGATGACTGACTCTTCCTACTGTCTATGTTTTGAACCATTCCTGTGACATTATTTATGGATTCCAATGCTTCACTTCAGGTTTACTGTATCCTTTGGACCTTCTTATTGGCGACGAAACACAGAAATTGCATCGGAAATAATTAGAAAAGGCACAATGCCGACTTAAGTACAAGAAGACTGACTCTTCTTACTGTCTATGTTTTGAACCATTCCTGTGACACTAGTTATAGATTCCGATGCTTCACCTCAGTTTCACTGAATCCCTGTGACCTTCTTATTGACGATGAAACACAGAAATTGCATCGGAATTAAATAGAAAAGGCACAATGCCGTCTTAAGTACATGAAGACTGACTCTTCTTACTGACTATATCTTGAACCATTCCTGTGACACTAGTTATAGATTCCGATGCTTCACCTCAGTTTCACTGAATCCCTCTGACCTTCTTTTGACAATGAAACACAGAAATTGCATCGGAATTAAATAGTAAAGGCACAATGCCGACTTAAGTACAAGAAGGCTGACTCTTCCTATTGTGTATGTTTTGAACCATTCCTGTGACACTAGTTATAGATTCCGATGCTTCACTTCAGGGTTACTGTATCCCTCTGACCTTCTTTTTGACGATGAAACACAGAAATTGCATCGGAATTAAATTGAAAAGGGCACAATGCTGACTTAAGTACAAGAAGACTGACTCTTCTTACTGTCTATGTTTTGAACCATTCCGGTGACACTAGTTATAGATTCCGATGCTCCACTTCAGGTTTACTGTATCTCTTGGACCTTCTTATTGACGATGAAACACAGAAGATGCATCGGAATTAAATACAAAAGGCACAATGCCGACTTAAGTACAAGAAGATTGACTCTTCTTACCGACTATGCTTTGAACCATTCCTGTGACACTAGTTATAGATTCCGATGCTTCACTTCAGGTTTACTGTATCCCTCTGACCTTCTTTTTGACGATGAAACACAGAAATTGCATCGGAATCAAATAGAAAAGGCACAATGCCGACTTAAGTACAGGAAGACTGACTCTTCTTACTGACTATATCTTGATCCATTCGTGTGACACTAGTTATAGATTCCGATGCTTCACTTCAGGTTTACTGCATCCCTATGACCTTCTTATTGACGATGAAACACAGCAATTGCATCGGAACTAAATACAAAAGGCAATGCCGATTTATGTATAAGATGACTGACTCTTCCTACTGTCTATGTTTTGAACCATTCCTGTGACATTATTTATGGATTCCAATGCTTCACTTCAGGTTTACTGTATCCTTTGGACCTTCTTATTGGCGACGAATCACACAAATTGCATCGGAATTAATTAGAAAAGGCCCAATGCCGACTTAAGTACAAGAAGACTGACTCTTCTTACTGTCTATGTTTTGAACCATTCCTGTGACACTAGTTCTAGATTCCGATGCTTCACCTCAGGTTCACTGAATCCCTCTGACCTTCTTATTGACGATGAAACACAGAAATTTCATCGGAATTAAATAGAAAATGCACAATGCCGACTTAAGTACAAGAAGACTGACTCTTCTTTCTGACTGTTTTGAACCATTCCTGTGACACTAGTTATAGATTCCGATGCTTCACTTCAGGTTTACTCAATCCCTCCGACCTTCTTATTGACTATGAAACACAGAAACTGCATCGGAATTAAATACAAAAGGCACAATGCCGACTTAAGTGCAAGAAAGCTGACTCTTCTTACTGTCTATGTTTTGAACCATTCCTGTGACACTAGTTATAGATTCCGATGGTTCACTTCAGGTTTACTGTATCCCTCCGACCTTCTTATTGACTATGAAACACAGAAACTGCATCGGAATTAAATACAAAAGGCACAATGCCGACTTAAGTGCAAGAAAGCTGACTCTTCTTACTGTCTATGTTTAGAACCATTCCTGTGACACTAGTTATAGATTCCGACGCTTCACGTCAATTTTACTGTATCCCTCTCACCTTCTTACTGACGATGAAACACAGAAATTGCATCGGAATTAAATAGAAAAGTCACAATGCCGACTTAAGTACAAGAAGACTGACTCATCTTACTGACTATGTTTGAACCATTCCTGTGACACTAGTTATAGATTCCGATGCTTCACTTCAGGTTTACTGTATCCCTTTGGCCTTCTAATTGGCAATGAAACACAGAAATAGCATCGGAATGAAATACAAAATGCACAATACCGACTTAAGTACAAGAAGACTGACTCGTCATACTGACTATGATTTGAACCATTCCTGTGACACCAGTTAGAGATTCCGATGCTTCATTTCAGGTTTATTGTATCCCTCTGACCTTCGTATTGACGATGAAACACAGTAATTGCATCGGACTTAATTTGAAAAGGGCACAATGCCGACTTAAGTACAAGAAGACTGACTCTTCTTACTGTCTATGTTTTGAACCATTCCTGTGACACTAGTTATAGATTCCGATGCTTCACTTCAGGTTTACTGTATCCCTTGGACCTTCTTATTGACTATGAAATACAGAAATTGCATCGGAATTAAATACAAAAGGCACAATGCCGACTTAAGTAGAAGATGACCGACCCTTCTTACTGTCTATGTTCTGAACCATTCATGTGACAAAAGTTCTAGATTCCGATGCTTCACTTCAGGTTTACTGTATCCCTCTGACCATCCTATTGACGATGAAACACAGAAATTGAATCGGAATTAAATACAAAAGGCACAATGCCGACTTAAGTACAAGAAGACTGACTCTTCTTACTGACTATGTTTTGAACCATATCTGTGACACTAGTTATAGATTCCGATGCTTCACTTCAGCTTTACTGTATCCCTTGGACCTTCTTATTGACGATGAAACACTGAAATAGCATCGGAATTAAATAGAAAAGGCAAAATGCCGAATCAAGTACAAGAAGACTGACTCTTCTAACTGACTATAATTGGAACCATTCCTGTGACACTAGTTATAGATTCCGATGATTCACTTCAGGTCTACTGTGTCCCTCTGACCTTGTTATTGAAGATGAAACACAGAAATAGCATCAGAATTAAATACAAAAGGCACAATGCTGACTTAAATACAAGAAAACTGACTCTTCTTACTGACTATGTTTTGAACCATTCCTGTGACACTAGTTATAGATTCCGATGCTTCACTTCAGGTTTACTGTATCCCTTGGACGTTCTTATTGACGATGAAACACAGAAATTGCATCGGAATTAAATACAAAAGGCAAAATGCCTACTTAAGTACAAGAAGACTGACTCTTCTTACTGTCTATATTTTGAACCATTTCTGTGACGCTAGTTATAGATTCCGATGCTTCACTTCAGGTTTACTGTATCCCTTGGACCTTCTTATTGATGACGAAACACAGAAATTGCATCGGAATTAAATAGAAAAGGCACAATGCCGACTTATGTACAAGAAGACTGCCTCTTCCTACTGTCTATGTTTTGAACCATTCCTGTGACACTAGTTATGGATTCCGATGCTTCTCTTTAGGTTTACTGTATCCCTTGGACCTTCGTATTGACAATGAAACACAGAAATTGCATCGGAATTGAATACAAAAGGCACAATGCCGACTTATGTACAAGAAGACTGACTCTTCATACTGACTATATCTTGATCCATTCCTGTAACACTAGTTATAGATTCCGATGCTTCACTTCAGGTTTACTGTATCCCTTGGATCTTATTATTGACGATGAAACACAGAAATTGCATCGGAATTAAATACAAAAGGCACAATGCCGACTTAAGTTCAAGAAGACTGACTCTTCTTACTGACTATGATTTGAACCATTCCAGTGATACTAGTTGTAGATTCCGATGCTTCACTTCATGTTTACTGTATCCCTCTGACCTTCTTATTAACGATGAAACACCGATATTGCATCGGAATTAAATAGAAAAGGCACAATGCCGTCTTAAGTACAAGAAGACCGACTCTTCTTACCGACTATGCTTTGAACCATTCCTGTGACACTAGTTATAGATTCCGATGCTTCACTTCAGGTTTACTGTATCCCTCTGACCTTCTTATTGACGATGAAACACAGAAATTGCATCGGAAATAAATACAAAAGGCACAATACGGACTGAAGTACATGTAGACTGAATCTTCCTACTGTCTAAGTTATGAACCATTCCCGTGACACTAGCTATAGATTCCGATGCTTCATATCAGGTTTACTGTATCCCTTGGACCTTCTTAATGACGATGAAACACAGATAGTGCATCGGAATTAAGTACAAAAGGCACAATGCCAACTTAAGTACAAGAAGACTGACTCTTCCTATTGTCTATGTTTTGAACCATTCCTGTGTAACTAGTTATAGATTCCGATGCTTCACTTCAGGTTTACTGTATCCCTCTGACCTTCTTTTTGACGATGAAACACAGAAATTGCATCGGAATTAAATAGAAAAGGCACAATGCCGACTTCAATACAGGAAGACTGACTCTTCTTACTGACTATATCTTGATCCATTCCTGTGACACTAGTTATAGATTCCGATGCTTCACTTCAGGTTTACTGTATCCCTTGGACCTTCTTATTGACGATGAAATACAGCAATTGCATCGGAATTAAATACAAAAGGGGCAATGCCTACTTAAGTACAAGAAGACTGACTCTTCTTACTGACTATGTTTTGAACCATTCCTGTGACACTAGTTGTATATTTCCATGCTTCACTTCAGGTTTACTGCATCCCTAGGACCTTCTTATTGTCGATGAAACACAGAAATTGCATCGGAACTAAATACAAAAGGCAATGCCGATTTATGTATAAGATGACGGACTCTTCCTACTGTCTATGTTTTGAACCATTCCTGTGACATTATTTATGGATTCCAATGCTTCACTTCAGGTTTACTGTATCCTTTGGACCTTCTTATTGGCGACGAATCACACAAATTGCATCGGAATTAATTAGAAAAGGCACAATGCCGACTTAAGTACAAGAAGACTGACTCTTCTTTCTGACTGTTTTGAACCATTCCTGTGACACTAGTTATAGATTCCGATGCTTCACTTCAGGTTTACTGTATCCCTCCGACCTTCTTGTTGACTATGAAACACAGAAACTGCAGCGGAATTAAATACAAAAGGCACAATGCCGACTTAAGGACAAGAAGACTGAATCTTCTTACTGCCTATGCTTTGAACCATTCCTGTGTCACTAGTTATAGACTCTGATGCATCACTTCAGGTTTACTGTATCCCTCTGACCTTCTTATTGACGATGAAACACAGAAAATGCATCGGAATTAAATGAAAAAAGCACAATGCCGACTTAAGTGCAAGAAGACTGACTCTTCTTACTGTCTATGTTTTGAACCATTCCTGTGACACTAGTTATAGATTCCGATGCTTCACACCAGGTATACTTTATCATTTGGACCTTCTTAATGACGATGAAACACCGAAATTGCAACGGAATTAAATAGAAAAGGCATAATGCCGACTTAGGTACATGAAGACTGACTCTTGTTACTGACTATGTTTTGAACCATTGCTGTGACACTAGTTATGGATTCCGATGCTTCACTTCATTTTTACTGTATACCTTGGACCTTCTTATTAACGATGAAACACAGAAATTGCATCGGAATTAAATACAAAAGGCACAATGCCGATTTAAGGACAAGATGACTAACTCTTCTTACTTACTATGCTTTGAACCATTCAAGTGACACTAGTTATAGATTCCGATGCTTCACTTCATGTTCACTGTATCCCTCTAACCCTCTTATTGACGATGAAACACAGAAATTGCATCGGAATTAAATAGAAAAGGCACAATGCCGGCTTAAGTACAAGAAGACTGACTCTTCGTACTATCTATGTTTTGAACCTTTCCTGTGACACTAGTTATAGATTCGGATGCTTCACTTCAGGTTTACTGTATCCCTCTGACCTTCTTTTTGACGATGAAACACAGAAATTGCATCGGAAATGAATAGAAAAGGCACAATGCCGACTTAAGTACAAGAAGACTGACTCTTCTTACTGACCATATCTTGATCCATCCCTGTGACGCTAGTTATAGATTCCGATGCTTCACTTCAGGTTTACTGTATCCCTTGGACCTTCTTATTGACGATGAAACACAGAGATTGCATCGGAATTAAATACAAAAGGTACAATGCCTACTGAAGTACAAGAAGACTGACTGTTCTTACTGACTATGCTTTGAACCATTCCTGTGACACTAGTTGTAGATTCCGATGCTTCTTTTCAGGTTCACTGTATTCCTAGGACCTTCTTATTGACGATGAAACACAGCAATTGCATCGGAATTAAATACAAAAGGCACAATGCCGACTTAAATACAAGAAGACTGACTCTTCTTACTGACTGCTTAGAACCATTCCTGTGACACTAGTTATTGATTCCGATGCTTCACTTCAGGTTTACTGTATCCCTCTGACCTTCTTATTGATGATGAAACACAGAAAATGCATCGGAATTAAATACAAAAGGCACAATGCCGACTTATGGACAAAAAGACAGACTCTTCATACTGACTCTGTTTTGAACCATTCCGGTGACACTAGTTATAGATTCCGATGCTTCATTTCATGTTCACTGTATCCCTCTGACACTCTTATTGACGGTGAAACACAGAAATTGCATCGGAATTAAATAGAAAAGGCACAATGCCGACTTAAGTACAAGAAGCCTGACTCTTCTTACTGTCTATGTTATAACCATTCCTGTGACGCTAGTTACAGATTCCGATGCTACACTGCAGGTTTACTTTATCCCTTGGACCTTCTTTTTGACGATGAAACACAGAAATTGCATCGGAATTAAATAGAAAAGGCACAATGCCGTCTTAAGTACATGAAGACTGACTCTTCTTACTGACTATATCTTGAACCATTCCTGTGACACTAGTTATAGATACCGATGCTTCACCTCAGTTTCACTGAATCCCTCTGACCTTCTTATTGACGATGAAACACAGAAATTGCATCGGAATTAAATACTAAAGGCACAATGCCGACTTAAGTACAAGAAGGCTGACTCTTCCTATTGTGTATGTTTTGAACCATTCCTGTGACACTAGTTATAGATTCCGATGCTTCACTTCAGGGTTACTGTATCCCTCTGACCTTCTTTTTGACGATGAAACACAGAGATTGCATCGGAATTAAATAGAAAAGGCACAATGCCGACTTAAGTACATGAAGACTGACTCTTCTTAATGACTATGTTTTTAACCACTCCTGTGACACTAGTTGTAGTTTCGGATGCTTCACTTCAGGTTTACTGTATCCCTTGGACCTTCTTAGTGACGATGAAACACAGAAATTGCATCGGGATTAAATACAAAAGGCACAATGCCGACTTAAGTGTAAGATGGCTGACTCTTCTTACTGTCTATGATTTGAACCATTCCTGTGACACTAGTTATAGATTCCGATGCTTCACTCCAGGTTTACTCTATACCTTGGACCTTCTTATTAACGATGATACACATACATTGCATCGGAATTAAATACAAAAGGCACAATGCCGACTTATGTACAAGAAGACAGACTCTCCTTACTGACTATGATTTGAACCATTCCAGTGATACTAGTTGTAGTTTCCGATGCTTCACTTCATGTTTACTGTATCCCTCTGACCTTCTTATTAACGATGAAACACCGTTATTGCATCGGAATTAAATAGAAAAGGCACAATGCCGACTTAAGTACAACAAGATCGACTCTTCCAACTGTCTATGTTTTGAACCATTCCTGTGACACTAGTTATAGATTCCGATGCTTCACCTCAGGTTCACTGTATCCCGCTGACCTTCTTATTGACGATGAAACACAGAAATTGCATCGGAATTAAATAGAAAAGGCACAATGCCGTCTTATGTACAAGCAGACTGACTCTTCTTAGTGTCTATGTTTTGAACCATTCCTGTGACGCTAGTTACAGATTCCGATGCTTCACTTCCGGTTTACTGTATCCCTTGGACCTTCTTATTGACGATGAAACACAGAAATTGCATCGGAATTAAATACAAAAGGCACAATGCCGACTTAAGTACAAGAAGACTGACTCTTCTTACTGACTATGTGTTGAACCATTCCTGTGACACTATTTGGAGATTCCGATGCTTCCCTTCAGGTTTACTTTATCCCTCTGACCTTCTTATTGTCGATTAAACACAGTAATTGCATCGGAATTAAATTGAAAAGGGCACAATGCCGACTTAAGTACAAGAAGACTGACTCTTCTTACTGTCTATGTTTTGAACCATTCCGGTGACACTAGTTATAGATTCCGATGCTCCACTTCAGGTTTACAGTATCTCTTGGACCTTCTTATTGACGATGAAACACAGAAGTTGCATCGGAATTAAATACAAAAGGCACAATGCCGACTTAAGTACAAGAAGACTGACTCTTCTTGCCGACTATGATTTGAACCATTCCTGTGACACTAGTTATAGATTCCGAAGCTTCACTTCATTTTTACTGTATCCTTCTGACCTTCTTATTGACGATGGACACAGAAATATCATCGGAAATAAATACAAAAGGCACAATACGGACTGAAGTACATGTAGACTGAATCTTCCTACTGTCTAAGTTAAGAACCATTCCCATGACACTAGTTATAGATTCCGATGCTTCATATCGGGTTTACTGTATCCCTTGGACCTTCTTAATGACGATGAAACACAGATAGTGCATCGGAATTAAATACAAAAGGCCCAATGCCAACTTAAGTACAAGAAGACTGACTCTTCCTATTGTGTATGTTTTGAACCATTCCTGTGACACTAGTTATAGATTCCGATGCTTCACTTCAGGGTTACTGTATCCCTCTGACCTTCTTTTTGACGATGAAACACAGAAATTGCATCGGAATTAAATAGAAAAGGCACAATGCCGACTTAAGTACAGGAAGACTGACTCTTCTTACTGACTATATCTTGATCCATTCCTGTGACACTAGTTATAGATTCCGATGCTTCACTTCAGGTTTACTGTATCCCTTATTGACGATAAAACACAGCAATTGCATCGGAATTAAATACAAAAGGGACAATGCCTACTTAAGTACAAGAAGACTGACTCTTCTTACTGACTATGTTTTGAACCATTCCTGTGACACTAGTTGTATATTTCGATGCTTCACTTCAAGTTTACTGCATCCCTAGGACCTTCTTATTGACGATGAAACACAGAAATTGCATCGGAACTAAATACAAAAGGCACAATGCCGACTTATGTATAAGATGACTGACTCTTCCTACTGTCTATGTTTTTAACCATTCCTGTGACATTAATTATGGATTCCAATGCTTCACTTCAGGTTTACTGTATCCTTTGGACCTTCTTATTGGCGACGAAACACAGAAATTGCATCGGAAATAATTAGAAAAGGCACAATGCCGACTTAAGTACAAGAAGACTGACTCTTCTTACTGTCTATGTTTTGAACCATTCCTGTGACACTAGTTATAGATTCCGATGCTTCACCTCAGTTTCACTGAATCCCTCTGACCTTCTTATTGACGATGAAACACAGAAATTGCATCGGAATTAAATAGAAAAGGCACAGAGCCGTCTTAAGTACATGAAGACTGACTCTTCTTACTGACTATATCTTGAACCATTCCTGTGACACTAGTTATAGATTCCGATGCTTCACCTCAGTTTCACTGAATCCCTCTGACCTTCTTATTGACGATGAAACACAGAAATTGCATCGGAATTAAATAGTAAAGGCACAATGCCGACTAAAGTACAAGAAGGCTGACTCTTCCTATTGTGTATGTTTTGAACCATTCCTGTGACACTAGTTATAGATTCCGGTGCTTCACTTCAGGGTTACTGTATCCCTCTGACCTTCTTTTTGACGATGAAACACAGAAATTGCATCGGAATTAAATAGAAAAGGCACAATGCCGACTTAAGTACATGAAGACTGACTCCTCTTAATGACTATGTTTTTAACCACTCCTGTGACACTAGTTGTAGATTCGGATGCTTCACTTCAGGTTTACTGTATCCCTTGGACCTTCTTAGAGACGATGAAACACAGAAGTTGCATCGGAATTAAATACAAAAGGCACAATGCCGACTTAAGTGTAAGATGGCTGACTCTTCTTTCTGTCTATGATTTGAACCATTCCTGTGACACTAGTTATAGATTCCGATGCTTCACTCCAGGTTTACTCTATACCTTGGACCTTCTTATTAACGATGATACACATACATTGCATCGGAATTAAATACAAAAGGCACCATGCCGACTTAAGTACAAGAAGACTGACTCTTCTTACTGTCTATGTTTTGAACCATTCCTGTGACGCTAGTTATAGATTCCGATGCTTCACTTCAGGTTTACTGTATCCCTTGGACCTTCTTATTGATGACGAAACACAGAAATTGCATCGGAATTAAATAGAAAAGGCACAATGCCGACTTATGTACAAGAAGACTGCCTCTTCCTACTGTCTATGTTTTGAACCATTCCTCTGACACTAGTTATGGATTCCGATGCTTCTCTTTAGGTTTACTGTATCCCTTGGACCTTCTTATTGACAATGAAACACAGAAATTGCATCGGAATTGAATACAAAAGGCACAATGCCGACTTATGTACAAGAAGACTGACTCTTCTTACTGACTATGATTTGAACCTATCCAGTCATACTAGTTGTAGATTCCGATGCTTCACTTCATGTTTACTGTATACCTCTGACCTTCTTATTAACGATGAAACACCGATATTGCATCGGAATTAAATAGAAAAGGCACAATGACGTCTTAAGTACAAGAAGACCGACTCTTCCAACTGTCTATGTTTTGAACCATTCCTGTGACACTAGTTATAAGTTCCGTTGCTTCACCTCAGGTTCACTGTAACCCTCTGACCTTCTTATTGACGATGAAACACAGAAATTGCATCGGAATTAAATTGAAAAGGGCACAATGCTCACTTAAGTACAAGAAGACTGACTCTTCTTACTGTCTATGTTTTGAACCATTCCGGTGACACTAGTTATAGATTCCGATGCTCCACTTCAGGTTTACTGTATCTCT
Organism: Schistocerca serialis cubense; assembly: GCF_023864345.2. Lineage (NCBI taxonomy): Eukaryota > Metazoa > Arthropoda > Insecta > Orthoptera > Acrididae > Schistocerca > Schistocerca serialis. The sequence continues at coordinate 642,388,612 of NC_064644.1, forward strand.
TGGACCTTCTTATTGACGATGAAACACAGAAGATGCATCGGAATTAAATACAAAAGGCACAATGCCGACTTAAGTACAAGAAGATTGACTCTTCTTACCGACTATGCTTTGAACCATTCCTGTGACAGTAGTTATAGATTCCGATGCTTCACTTCAGGTTTACTGTATCCCTCTGACCTTCTTATTGACGATGAAACACAGAAATTGCATCGGAAATAAATACAAAAGGCACAATACGGACTGAAGTACATGTAGACTGAATCTTCCTACTGTCTAAGTTATGAACCATTCCCGTGACACTAGCTATAGATTCCGATGTTTCATATCTGGTTTACTGTATCCCTTGGACCTTCTTAATGACGATGAAACACAGATAGTGCATCGGAATTAAGTACAAAAGGCACAATGCCAACTTAAGTACAAGAAGACTGACTCTTCCTATTGTCTATGTTTTGAACCATTCCTGTGTAACTAGTTATAGATTCCGATGCTTCACTTCAGGTTTACTGTATCCCTCTGACCTTCTTTTTGACGATGAAACACAGAAATTGCATCGGAATTAAATAGAAAAGGCACAATGCCGACTTAAGTACAGGAAGACTGACTCTTCTTACTGCCTATATCTTGATCCATTCCTGTGACACTAGTTATAGATTCCGATGCTTCACTTCAGGTTTACTGTATCCCTTGGACCTTCTTATTGACGATGAAACACAGCAATTGCATCGGAATTAAATACAAAAGGGACAATGCCTACTTAAGTACAAGAAGACTGACTCTTCTTACTGACTATGTTTTGAACCATTCCTGTGACACTAGTTGTATATTTCCATGCTTCACTTCAGGTTTACTGCATCCCTAGGACCTTCTTATTGACGACGAAACACAGAAATTGCATCGGAACTAAATACAAAAGGCAATGCCGATTTATGTATAAGATGACTGACTCTTCCTACTGTCTATGTTTTGAACCATTCCTGTGACATTATTTATGGATTCCAATGCTTCACTTCAGGTTTACTGTATCCTTTGGACCTTCTTATTGGCGACGAATCACACAAATTGCATCGGAATTAATTAGAAAAGGCACAATGCCGACTTAAGTACAAGAAGACTGACTCTTCTTACTGTCTATGTTTTGAACCATTCCTGTGACACTAGTTCTAGATTCCGATGCTTCACCTCAGGTTCACTGAATCCCTCTGACCTTCTTATTGACGATGAAACACAGAAATTTCATCGGAATTAAATAAAAAGGCACAATGCCGACTTAAGTGCAAGAAAGCTGACTCTTCTTACTGTCTATGTTTTGAACCATTCCTGTGACACTAGTTATAGATTCCGATGCTTCACTTCAGGTTTACTGTATCCCTCCGACCTTCTTATTGACCATGAAACACAGAGACTGCATCGGAATTAAATACAAAAGGCACAATGCCGACTTAAGTGCAAGATAGCTGACTCTTCTTACTGTCTATGTTTTGAACCATTCTTGTGACACTAGTTATAGATTCCGACGCTTCACGTCAATTTTACTGTATCCCTCTCACCTTCTTACTGACGATGAAACACAGAAATTGCATCGGAATTAAATAGAAAAGTCACAATGCCGACTTAAGTGCAAGAAGACTGACTCATCTTACTGACTATGTTTGAACCATTCCTGTGACACTAGTTATAGATTCCGATGCTTCACTTCAGGTTTACTGTATCCCTTTGGCCTTCTTATTGACAATGAAACACAGAAATAGCATCGGAATGAAATACAAAAGGCACAATACCGACTTAAGTACAAGAAGACTGACTCGTCATACTGACTATGTTTTGAACCATATCTGTGACACTAGTTATAGATTCCGATGCTTCACTTCAGGTTTACTGTATCCCTTGGACGTTCTTATTGACGATGAAACACAGAAATTGCATCGGAATTAAATACAAAAGGCAAAATGCCTACTTAAGTACAAGAAGACTGACTCTTCTTACTGTCTATATTTTGAACCATTCCTGTGACGCTAGTTATAGATTCCGATGCTTCACTTCAGGTTTACTGTATCCCTTGGACCTTCTTATTGATGACGAAACACAGAAATTGCATCGGAATTAAATAGAAAAGGCACAATGCCGATTTATGTACAAGAAGACTGCCTCTTCCTACTGTCTATGTTTTGAACCATTCCTGTGACACTAGTTATGGATTCCGATGCTTCTCTTTAGGTTTACTGTATCCCTTGGACCTTCGTATTGACAATGAAACACAGAAATTGCATCGGAATTGAATACAAAAGGCACAATGCCGACTTATGTACAAGAAGACTGATTCTTCATAATGACTATATCTTGATCCATTCCTGTAACACTAGTTATAGATTCCGATGCTTCACTTCAGGTTTACTGTATCCCTTGGACCTTCTTAATGACGATGAAACACAGATAGTGCATCGGAATTAAGTACAAAAGGCACAATGCCAACTTAAGTACAAGAAGACTGACTCTTCCTATTGTCTATGTTTTGAACCATTCCTGTGTAACTAGTTATAGATTCCGATGCTTCACCTCAGGTTTACTGTATCCCTCTGACCTTCTTTTTGACGATGAAACACAGAAATTGCATCGGAATTAAATAGAAAAGGCACAATGCCGACTTCAGTACAGGAAGACTGACTCTTCTTACTGACTATATCTTGATCCATTCCTGTGACACTAGTTATAGATTCCGATGCTTCACTTCAGGTTTACTGTATCCCTTGGACCTTCTTATTGACGATGAAATACAGCAATTGCATCGGAATTAAATACAAAAGGGACAATGCCTACTTAAGTACAAGAAGACTGACTCTTCTTACTGACTATGTTTTGAACCATTCCTGTGACACTAGTTGTATATTTCCATGCTTCACTTCAGGTTTACTGCATCCCTAGGACCTTCTTATTGACGATTAAACACAGAAATTGTATCGGAACTAAATAGAAAAGGCAATGCCGATTTATGTATAAGATGACGGACTCTCCCTACTGTCTATGTTTTGAACCATTCCTGTGACATTATTTATGGATTCCAATGCTTCACTTCAGGTTTACTGTATCCTTTGGACCTTCTTATTGGCGACGAATCACACAAATTGCATCGGAATTAATTAGAAAAGGCACAATGCCGACTTAAGTACAAGAAGACTGACTCTTCTTACTGTCTATGTTTTGAACCATTCCTGTGACACTAGTTCTAGATTCCGATGCTTCACCTCAGGTTCACTGAATCCCTCTGACCTTCTTATTGACGATGAAACACAGAAATTGCATCGGAATTAAATAGAAAAGGCACAATGCCGTCTTAAGTACAAGCAGACTGACTCTTCTTGGTGTCTCTAATTTGAACCATTCCTGTGACGCTAGTTACAGATTCCGATGCTACACTTCAGGTTTACTTTATCCCTTGGACCTTCATTTTGACGATGAAACACAGAACTTGCATCGGAATTAAATACAAAAGGCACAATGCCGACTTAAGTACAAGAAGACTGACTCATCTTTCTGACTGTTTTCAACCATTCCTGTGACACTAGTTATAGATTCCGATGCTTCACTTCAGGTTTACTGTATCCCTCCGACCTTCTTATTGACTATGAAACACAGAAACTGCAGCGGAATTAAATACAAAAGGCACAATGCCGACTTAAGGACAAGAAGACTGAATCTTCTCACTGCCTATGCTTTGAACCATTCCTGTGTCACTAGTTATAGACCCCGATGCATCACTTCAGGTTTACTGTATCCCTCTGACCTTCTTATTGACGATGAAACACAGAAAATGCATCGGAATTAAATGAAAAAAGCACAATGCCGACTTAAGTGCAAGAAGAATGACTCTTCTTACTGTCTATGTTTTGAACCATTCCTGTGACACTAGTTATAGATTCCGATGCTTCACACCAGGTATACTTTATCATTTGGACCTTCTTAATGACGATGAAACACCGAAATTGCAACGGAATTAAATAGAAAATGCATAATGCCGACTTAGGTACATGAAGACTGACTCTTGTTACTGACTATGTTTTGAACCATTGCTGTGACACTAGTTATGGATTCCGATGCTTCACTTCATTTTTACTGTATACCTTGGACCTTCTTATTAACGATGAAACACAGAAATTGCATCGGAATTAAATACAAAAGGCACAATGCCGATTTAAGGACAAGATGACTAACTCTTCTTACTTACTATGCTTTGAACCATTCCAGTGACACTAGTTATAGATTCCGATGCTTCACTTCATGTTCACTGTATCCCTCTAACCCTCTTATTGACGATGAAACACAGAAATTGCATCGGAATTAAATAGAAAAATCACAATGCCGGCTTAAGTACAAGAAGACTGACTCTTCGTACTATGTATGTTTTGAACCTTTCCTGTGACACTAGTTATAGATTCCGATGCTTCACTTCAGGTTTACTGTATCCCTCTCACCTTCTTTTTGACGATGAAACACAGAAATTGCATCGGAAATGAAAAGAAAAGGCACAATGCCGACTTAAGTACAGGAAGACTGACTCTTCTTACTGACCATATCTTGATCCATCCCAGTGACACTAGTTATAGATTCCGATGCTTCACTTCAGGTTTACTGTATCCCTTGGACCTTCTTATTGACGATGAAACACAGAGATTGCATCGGAATTAAATACAAAAGGTACAATGCCTACTGAAGTACAAGAAGACTGACTGTTCTTACTGACTATGCTTTGAACCATTCCTGTGACACTAGTTGTAGATTCCGATGCTTCTTTTCAGGTTCACTGTATTCCTAGGACCTTCTTATTGACGATGAAACACAGCAATTGCATCGGAATTAAATACAAAAGGCACAATGCCGACTTAAATACAAGAAGACTGACTCTTCTTACTGACTGCTTAGAACCATTCCTGTGACCCTAGTTATTGATTCCGATGCTTCACTTCAGGTTTACTGTATCCCTCTGACCTTCTTATTGATGATGAAACACAGAAAATGCATCGGAATTAAATACAAAAGGCACAATGCCGACTTAAGGACAAAAAGACTGACTCTTCATACTGACTCTGTTTTGAACCATTCCGGTGACACTAGTTATAGATTCCGATGCTTCACTTCATGTTCACTGTATACCTCTGACACTCTTATTGACGGTGAAACACAGAAATTGCATCGGAATTAAATAGAAAAGGCACAATGCCAACTTAAGTACAAGAAGCCTGACTCTTCTTACTGTCTATGTTATAACCATTCCTGTGACGCTAGTTACAGATTCCGATGCTACACTTCAGGTTTACTTTATCCCTTGGACCTTCTTTTTGACGATGAAACACAGAAATTGCATCGGAATTAAACACAAAAGGCACAATGCCGACTTAAGTACAAGAAGACTGACTCTTCTTTCTGACTGTTTTGAACCATTCCTGTGACACTAGTTATAGATTCCGATGCTTCACTTCAGGTTTACTGTATCCCTCCGACCTTCTTATTGACTATGAAACACAGAAACTGCATCGGAATTAAATACAAAAGGCACAATGCCGACTTAAGTGCAGGAAAGCTGACTCTTCTTACTGTCTATGTTTTGAACCATTCGTGTGACACTAGTTATAGTTTCCGATGCCTCTCTCCAGGTTTACTGTATACCTTGGACCTTCTTATTGACGATGAAACACAGAAATGGCATCGAAACTAAATACAAAAGGCACAATGCCGACGTAAGGAGAACAAGACTGAATCTTCTTACTGCCTATGTTTTGAACCATTCGTGTGTCACTAGTTATGGATTCCGATGCTTCACTTCAGGTTTACTGTATCCCTTGGACCTTCTTATTGACGATTAAACACCGATATTGCCTCGGAATTAAATACAAAAGGCACAATGCCGACTTAAGTACAAGAAGACTGACTCTTCCTACTGTCTATGTTTGAACCATTCCATTGACACTAGTTATAGACTCCGATGCTTCACTTCATGTTTACTGTTTCCCTTGGACCTTCATATTGACGACTAATCAATGAAATTGCAATGGAATTAAATACAAAAGGCACAATGCCGACTTAAGTATATGAAGACTGACTCTTCTTACTGACTATGTTTTTAACCACTCCTGTGACACTAGTTGTAGATTCGGATGCTTCACTTCAGGTTTCCTGTATCCCTTGGACCTTCTTAGTGGCGATGAAACACAGAAATTGCATCGGAATTAAATACAAAAGGCACAATGCCGACTTAAGTACAAGATGGCTGACTCATCTTACTGTCTATGATTTGAACCATTCCTGTGACACTAGTTATAGATTCCGATGCTTCACTCCAGGTTTACTCTAAACCTTGGACCTACTTATTGACGATGAAACACAGAAATTGCATCGGAATTAAATACAAAAGGCACAATGCCGACTTAAGGACAAGAAGACTGAATCTTCTTACTGCCTATGCTTTGAACCATTCCTGTGTCTCTAGTTATAGACTCCGATGCATCACTTCAGGTTTACTGTATCCCTCTGACCTTCTCATTGAAGATGAAACACAGAAAATGCATCGGAATTAAATGCAAAAAGCACAATGCCGACTTAAGTGCAAGAAGACTGACTCTTCGTACTATCTATGTTTTGAACCTTTCCTGTGACACTAGTTATAGATTCCGATGCTTCACTTCAATTTTACTGTATGCCTCTGACCTTCTTATTGACGATGAAACACAGAATTTGCATCGGAAATAGATAGAAAAGGAACAATACCAACTCAAGTACATGTAGACTGAATCTTCCTACTGTCTATGTTTTGAACCATTCCTGTGACACTAGTTATAGATTCCGATGCTTCATTTCAGATTTACTGTATCCCTTGGACCTTCTTAATGACGATGAAACACAGATAGTGCATCGGAATTAAATACAAAAGGCACAATGCCAACTTAAGTACAACCAGACTGACTCTTCCTACTGTCTATGCTTCGAAACATTCCTGTGACACTAGTAATAGATTCCGATGCTTCACTTCAGGTTTACTGTATCCCTCTGACCTTCTTTTTGACGATGAAACACAGAAATTGCATCGGAAATGAATAGAAAAGGCACAATGCCGACTTAAGTACAAGAAGACTGACTCTTCTTACTGACCATACCTTGATCCATCCCTGTGACACTAGTTATAGATTCCGATGCTTCACTTCAGGTTTACTGTATCCCTTGGACCATCTTATTGACGATGAAACACAGAGGTTGCATCGGAATTAAATACAAAAGGTACAATGCCTACTGAAGTACAAGAAGACTGACTGTTCTTACTGACTATGCTTTGAACCATTCCTGTGACACTAGTTGTAGATTCCGATGCTTCTTTTCAGGTTCACTGTATCCCTAGGACCTTCTTATTGACGATGAAACACAGCAATTGCATCGGAATTAAATACAAAAGGCACAATGCCGACTTAAGTACAAGAAGACTGACTCTCCTTACTGACTGCTTAGAACCTTTCCTGTGACACTAGTTATTGATTCCGATGCTTCACTTCAGGTTTACTGTATCCCTCTGACCTTCTTATTGATGATGAAACACAGAAAATGCATCGGAATTAAATACAAAAGGCACAATGCCGACTTAAGGACATAAAGACTGACTCTTCATACTGACTATGTTTTGAACCATTCCGGTGACACTAGTTATAGATTCCGATGCTTCACTTCATGTTCACTGTATCCCTCTGACACTCTTATTGACGGTGAAACACAGAAATTGCATCGGAATTAAATAGAAGAGGCACAATGCCGACTTAGGTACAAGAAGACAGACTCTTCTTACTGACCATATCTTGATCCATTCCTGTGACACTAGTTATTGATTCCGATGCTTCACTTCAGGTTTACTGTATCCCACTGACCTTCTTTTTGACGATGAAACACAGAAATTGCATCTGAATGAAATAGAAAACGCACAATGCCGACTTAGGTACAAGAAGACAGACTCTTCTTACTGACCATATCTTGATCCATTCCTGTGACACTAGTTATTGATTCCGATGCTTCACTTCAGGTTTACTGTATCCCACTGACCTTCTTTTTGACGATGAAACACAGAAATTGCATCTGAATGAAATAGAAAACGCACAATGCCGACTTAGTTACAAGAAGACAGACTCTTCTTACTGACCATATCTTGATCCATTCCTGTGACACTAGTTATTGATTCCGATGCTTCACTTCAGGTTTACTGTATCCCTTGGACCTTCTTATTGACGATGAAACACAGAAATTGCATCGGAATTAAATACAAAAGGTACAATGCCTACTTAAGTACAAGAAGACTGACACTTCTTACGGACTATGCTTTGAACCATTCCTGTGACACTAGTTGATGATTCCGATGCTTCACTTCAGGTTTACTGTATCCCTCTGACTCTCTTATTGACGATGAAACACAGAAATTGCATCGGAATTAAATAGAATAGGCACAATGCCGACTTAAGTACAAGAAGACTGACTCTTCTTACTGTATATGTTTGAACCATTCCTGTGACACTAGTTATAGATTCCGATGCTTCACTTCAGGTTTACTGTATCCCTCTGACCTTCTTATTGACGATGAAACTCAGAAATTGCATCGGAAATAAATACAAAAGGCACGATACCGACTTTAGTACATGTAGACTGAATCTTCCTACTGTCTATGTTTTGAACCATTCCTGTGACACTAGTTATAGATTCCGATGCTACATTTCAGGTTTACTGTATAGCTTCGACCTTCTTAATGACGATGAAACACAGATAGTGCATCGGAATTAAATACAAAAGTCACAATGCCAACTTAAGTACAAGAAGACTGACTCTTCCTACTGTCTATGCTTTGAACCATTCCTGTGACACTAGTTATAGATTCCGATGCTTCACTTCAGGTTTACTGTATCCCTCTGACCTTCTTTTTGACGATGAAACACAGAAATTGCATCTGAAATAAATAGAAAACGCACAATGCCGACTTAGGTACAAGAAGACTGACTCTTCTTACTGACCATATCTTGATCCATTCCTGTGACACTAGTTATGGATTCCGATGCTTCACTTCAGGTTTACTGTATCCCTTGGACCTTCTTATTGACGATGAAACACAGAAATTGCATCGGAATTGAATACAAAAGTCACAATGCCAACTTAAGTACAAGAAGACTGACTCTCCCTACTGTCTATGCTTTGAACCATTCCTGTGACACTAGTTATAGATTCCGATGCTTCACTTCAGGTTTACTGTATCCCTCTGACCTTCTTTTTGACGATGAAACACAGAAATTGCATGTGAAATAAATAGAAAACGCACAATGCCGACTTAGGTACAAGAAGACTGACTCTTCTTACTGACCATATCTTGATCCATTCCTGTGACACTAGTTATTGATTCCGATGCTTCACTTCAGGTTTACTGTATCCCTTGGACCTTCTTATTGACGATGAAACACAGAAATTGCATCGGAATTAAATAGAAAAGACACAATGCCGACTTAAGTACAAGTAGACTGACTCTTCTTACTGACTGCTTTGAACCGTTCCTGTGACGCTAGTCCTAAATTCCGATGCTTCACTTCAGGTTTACTGTATCCCACTGACCTTCTTTTTGACGATGAAACACAGAAATTGCATCGGAATTAATTAGAAAAGACACAATGCCGACTTAAGTACAAGAAGACTGACCCTTCTTACTGACTATGCTTTGACCCATTCCTGTGACACTAGTTATAGACTCCGATGCTTCACTTCAGGTTAACTGTATCCCTCTGTCCTTCTTTTTGACGATGAAACACAGAAATTGCATCTGAAATAAATAGAAAACGCACAATGCCGACTTAGGTACAAGAAGACTGACTCTTCTTACTGACCATATCTTGATCCATTCCTGTGACACTAGTTATTGATTCCGATGCTTCACTTCAGGTTTACTGTATCCCTTGGACCTTCTTATTGACGATGAAACACAGAAATTGCATCGGAATTAAATACAAAAGGTACAATGCCTACTTAAGTACAAGAAGATGACACTTCTTACGGACTATGCTTTGAACCATTCGTGTGACACTAGTTGTAGATTCCGATGCTTCACTTCAGGTTTACTGTATCCCTAGGACCTTCTAATTGACGATGAACCACAGAAATTGCATCGGAACTAAATACAAAAGGCACAATGCCGACTTAAGTATAAGAAGACTGACTCTTCCTACTGTCTATGTTTTGAACCATTCCTGTGACATTAGTTATGGATTCCGAAGCTCCACTTCAGGGTTACTGTATCCTTTGGACCTTCTTATTGGCGACGAAACACAGAAATTGCATCGGAAATAAATACAATAGGCACAATGCCGACTTAAGGATAAGAAGACTGACTCTTCTTACTGACTATGTTTTGAACCATACCTGTGAAACTAGTTATAGATTCCGATGCTTCACTTCATGTTCACTGTATTCCTCTGACCCTCTTATTGACGATGAAACACAGAAATTGCATCGGAATTAAATAGAAAAGGCACAATGCCGACTTAAGTACAAGAGGACTGACTCTTCTTACTGACTATGCTTTGAACCATTCCTGTGACACTAGTTATAGATGCAGATGCTTCACTTCAAGTTTACTGTATCCCACTGACCTTCGTATTGACGATGAAACACAGAAATTGCATCGGAAATAAATACAAAATGCACAATACCGACTTAAGTACATGTATACTGAATCTTCCTACTGTTTATATTTGGAACCATTCCTGTGACACTAGTTATAAATTCCAATGCTTCATTTCAGGTTTACTGTATCCCTTGGACGTTCTTATTGACGATGAAACACAGAAATTGCATCGGAATAAAATAGAAAAGGCACAATGCCGACTTAAGTACAAGAAGCCTGACTCTTCTTACTGTCTATGTATTGAACCATTCCAGTGACAGTAGTTATAGATTCCGATGCTTCATTTCAGTATTACTGTATCCCTTGGACCTTCTTAATGACGATGAAACACAGACAGTGCATGGGAATTAAGTACAAAAGTCACAATGCCAACTTAAGTACAAGAAGACTGACTCTTCCTACTGTCTACGATTTGAACCATTCCAGTGACACTAGTTATAGATTCCGATGCTTCACTTCCGGTTTACTGTATCCCTCTGAACTTCTTTTTGACGATGAAACACAGAAATTGCATCGGAATTAAATAGAACAGGCACAATGCCGACTTAAGAACAAGAAGATTGACTCTTCTTACTGACTATAACTTGATCCATTCCAGTGACACTAGTTATAGATTCCGATGCTTCATTTCAGTATTACTGTATCCCTTGGACCTTCTTAATGACGATGAAACACAGACAGTGCATGGGAATTAAGTACAAAAGTCACAATGCCAACTTAAGTACAAGAAGACTGACTCTTCCTACTGTCTATGATTTGAACCATTCCTGTGATATTAGTTATGGATTCCGATGCTTCACTTCAGGGTTACTGTATCCTTTGGGTCTTCTTATTGACGATGAAACACAGAAATTGAATCGGAATTAAATAGAAAAGGCACAATGTCGACTTAAGTACAAGAGCACTGACTCTTCTCACTGACTATGTTTTGAACCATTCCTGTGACACTAGTTATGGATTCCGATGCTTCACTTCAGGTTTACTGTATCCCTCTGACCTTCTTTTTGACGATGAAACACAGAAATTGCATCGGAATTAAATAGAAAACGCACAATGCCGACTTAGGTACAAGAAGACTGACTCTTCTTACTGACCATATCTTGATCCATACCTGTGACACTAGTTATTGATTCCGATGCTTCACTTCAGGTTTACTGTATCCTTTGGACCTTCTTATTGACGATGAAACACAGAAATTGCATCGGAATTAAATGCAAAAGGTACAATGCCTACTTAAGTACAAGAAGACTGACACTTCTTACTGACTATGCTTTGAACCATTCCTGTGACACTAGTTAAAGATTCCGATGCTTCACTTCAGGTTTACTGTATCCCTAGGACCTTCTTATTGACGATGAACCACAGAAATTGCATCGGAACTAAATACAAAAGGCACAATGCCGACTTAAGTATAAGAAGACTGACTCTTCCTAATGTCTATGTTTTGAACCATTCCTGTGACATTAGTTATGGATTCCGAAGCTTCACTTCTGGGTTACTGTATCCCGTGGACCTTCTTATTGACGATGAAACACAGAAATTGCATCGGAATTAAATACAAGAGACACAATGCCGACTTAAGTACAAGAAGACTGACTCTTCTTACTGACTGCTTTGAACCGTTCCTGTGACGCTAGTCATAAATTCCGATGCTTCACTTCAGGTTTACTGTATCCCTCTGACCTTCTTTATGACGATGATACACAGAAATTGCATCTGAATTAAATAGAAAACGCACAATGCTGACTTAGGTACAAGAAGACTGACTCTTCTTACTGACCATACCTTGATCCATTCCTGTGACACTAGTTATTGATTCCGATGCTTCACTTCAGGTTTACTGTATCCCTTGGACCTTCTCATTGACGATGAAACACAGAAATTGCATCGGAATTAAATACAAAAGGTACAATGCCTACTTAAGTACAAGAAGACTGACACTTCTTACGGACTATGCTTTGAACCATTCCTGTGACACTAGTTATAGATTCCGATGCTTCACCTCAGGTTCACTGTATCCCTCTAACCTTCTTATTGACGATGAAGCACAGAAATTGCATCGGAATTAAATACAAAAGGCACAATGCCGACTTAAGTACAAGAAGACTGACTCTTCTTACTGTCTATGTTTTGGACCATTCCTGTGACACTAGTTATGGATTCCGATGCTTCACGTCAGGTTTACTGAATCACTCTGACCTTCTTTTTGACGATGAAACACAGAAATTGCATCGGAATTAAATAGAAAAGGTCCAATGCCGACTAAAGTACTAGAAGACTGATTCTTCTTACTGACTATGTTTTGAACCATTCCTGTGACACTAGTTATAGATTCCGATGCTTCGCTTCAGGTTTACTGTATCCCTTGGACCTTCTTATAGACGATGAAACACAGAAATTGCATCGGAACTAAATACAAATGGTACAATGCCGACTTAAGTATAAGAAGACTGAATCTTCCTACTGTCTATGTTTTGACCCATTCCTGTGACATTAGTTATGGATTCCGATGCTTCACTTTAGGGTTACTGTATCCTTTGGACCTTTTTATTGGCGACGAAACACAGAAATTGCATCGGAATTAAATACAAAAGGCACAATGCCGACTTAAGGACAAGTAGACTGACTCTTCTTACTGACTATGTTCTGAACCATTCCGGTGACACTAGTTATATATTCCGTTGAATCACTTCATGTTCACTGTATCCCTCTGACCCTCTTATTGACGGTGAAACACAGAAATTGCATCGGAATTAAATAGAAAAGGCACAATGCCGACTTATGTACAAGAAGACTGACTCTTCTTACTGTCTATGTTTGAACCATTCCAGTGACACTAGTTATAGTTTCCGATGCTCCACTTCAGGTTTACTGTATCTCTTGGACCTTCTTATTGACGATGAAACACAGAAATTTCACCGAAATTAAATACAAAAGGCACAATGCCGACTCAAGTACAAGAAGACTGACTCTTCTTACTGACTATGTTTTGAACCATTCGTGTGACACTAGTTATAGATTCCGATGCTTCACTTCAAGTTAACTGTATCCCTCTGACCTTCTTATTGACGATGAAACACAGAAATTGCATCGGAAATAAATACAACAGGCACAATACCGACTTAAATACATGTAGACTGAATCTTCCTACTGTCTATGTTTTGAACCATTCCTGTGACACTAGTTATAGATTCCGATGCTTCATTTCAGGTTTAATGTATCCCTTGGACCTTCTTAATGACGATGAAACACAGATAGTGCATCGGATTTAAATACAAAAGGCACAATGCCAACTTAAGTACAAGAAGAATGACTCTTCTTACTGACTATGTTTTGAACCATTCCTGTGACACTAGTTATAGATTGCGATGCTTCACTTCTGGTTTAATGTATCCCTTGGACCTTCTTATTGACGATGAAACACGGATATTGCATCGGAATTAAATACAAAAGAAACAATGCCGACTTAAGTACAAGATGGCTGACTCTTCCTACTGTCTATGTTTTGAGCCGTTCCTGTGACACTAGTTATAGTGTCCGATGCTTCACTCCAGGTTTACTGTATCCCTTGGACCTTCTTATTGACGATGAAACACAGAAATTGCATCGGAATTAAATAGAAAAGGCACAATGCCGACATAAGTACAAGAAGACTGACTCTTCCTACTGTCTATGTTTTGAACCATTCCTGTGACACTAGTTATAGATTACGATGCTTCACCTCAGGTTCACTGTATCCCTCTGACCATCTTATAGACGATGAAACACAGAAATTGCATCGGAATTAAATACAAGAGGCACAATGCCGTCTTAAGTACAAGCAGACTGACTCTTCTTAATGTCTATGTTTTGAACCATTCCTGTGACACTAGTTAAAGATTCCGATGCTTCACTTCAGGTTTACTGTATCCCTTGGACCTTCTTATTGACGATGAAACACAGAAATTGCATCGAAAATAAATACAAAAGGCACAATGCCGACTTAAGTACAACAAGACTGACTCTTCTCACTGGATATGTTTTGAACCATTCCTGTGACACTAGTTATAGATTGTGATGCTTCACTTCAGGCTTACTGTATCCCTCTGACCTTCTTATTGACGATGAAACACAGAAATTGCATCGGAATTAAATACAAAAGGCACAATGCCGACTTAAGAGGACTTACCCTTCTTACTGACTATGATTTGAACCATTCCTGTGACACTAGTTTTGGATTCCGATGCTTCACTTCAGGTTTACTGTATCCCTTTGACCTTCTTATTGACGATGAAACACAGAAATTGCATCGGAATTAAATATAAAAGGCACAATGTCGATTTAAGTACAAGAAGACTGACTCTTCTTACTGAATATATCTTGATCCATTCCTATGACACTAGTTATAGATTCCGATGCTTCACTTCGGGATTACTGTATCCCTTGGACCTTCTTATTGACGATGAAACAAAGGAATTGCATCGGAATTAAATACAAAAGGCACAATGCCGACTTAAGTACAAGAAGACTGACTATTCTTACTATGATTTGAACCATTCCTGTGACACTAGTTATTGATTCCGATGCTTCACTTCATGTTTATTGTATCCCTCTGAACTTCTTATTAACGATGAAACACAGATATTGTATCGGAATTAAATACAAAAGGCACAATGCCAACTTAAGTACAAGCAGACTGACTCTTCTTACTGACTATGTTTTGATCCATTCCTGTGACACTAGTTATAGATTCCGATGCTTCACCTCAGGTTCACTGTATCCCTCTGACCTTCTTGTTGACGATGAAATACAGAAATTGCATTGGAATTGAATAGAAAAGGCACAATGCCGTCTTAAGTACAAGCAGACTGACTCTCCTTAGTGTATATGTTTTGAACCATTCCTGTGACACTAGTTAAAGATTCCGATGCTTCACTTCAGGTTTGCTGTATCCCTTGGACCTTCTTATTAACGATGAAACACAGAAATTGCATGGAAAATAAATACAAAAGGCACAATGCCGACCTAAGTACAACAAGACTGCCTCTTCTTACTGGATATGTTTTGAACCATTCCTGTGACACTAGTTATAGATTCCAATGCTTCACTTCAGGTTTAGTGTATCCCCCTGACCTTCTTATTGACGATGAAACACAGAAATTGCATCGGAAATAAATACAAAAGGCACAATACCGACTTAAGTACATGTAGACTGAATCTTCCTACTGTCTATGTTTTGAACCATTCCTGTGACACTAGTTATAGATTCCGATGCTTCATTTCAGGATTACTGCATCCCTCGGACCTTCTTAATGACGATGAAACACAGATAGTGCATCGGAATTAAATACAAAAGGTACAATGCCAACTTAAGTAGAAGGAGACTGACTCTTCCTACTGTCTATGTTTTGAACAATTCCTGTGACACTAGTTATAGTTTCTGATGCTTCACCTCAGGTTCACTATATCCCTTGGACCTTCTTATTGACGATGAAACACAGAAATTGCAACGGAGTTAAATACAAAAGGCACATTGCCGACTTAAGTACAAGAAGACTGACTCGTCTTACTGACTGTTTGAACCATTCCTGTGACACTAGTTATAGATTACGATGCTTCACTTCAGGTTTACTGTCTCCCTCTGACCTTCTTATTAACGATGAAACACAGATATTGCATCGGAATTAAATACAAAAGGCACAATGCCGACTTAAGTACAAGAAGACTGACTCTTCTAACTGACTATGTTTTGAACCATTCCTGTGTCACTAGTTATAGATTCCGATGCTTCACTTCTGGTTTACTGTATCCCTTGGTCCTTCGTATTGACGATGAAACACAGAAATAGCATGGGAATTAAATACAAAAGGCACAATGCCCAATGAAGTACTAGAAGACTGACTCTTCTTACTGACTATGTTTTGAACCATTCCTGTGACACTAGTTATGGATTCCGATGCTTCACTTCAGGTTTACTGTATTCCTTGTACCTTCGTATTGACGATGAAACACTGAAATTGATCGGTATTAAATACAAAAGGCACAGTGCCGACCTAAGTACGAGAAGACTGACTCCTCTTACTGACTATATCTTGATTCATTCCTGTGACACTAGTTATAGATTCCGATGCTTCACTTCAGGTTTACTGAATCCCCTGGACCTTATTATTGACGATGAAACGCAGAAATTGCATCGAAATTAAATACAAAAGGCACAATTTTTGACTAAAGGACAAGAAGACTGGATCTTCTTACTGCCTATGTTTTGAAACATTCCTGTGACACTAGTTATAGATTCCGATGCTTCACTTCAGGTTTACTGTATCCCTCTGACCTTCTCATTGACGATGAAACACAGAAATTGCATCTGAATTAAATGCAAATGGCACAATGCCGACTTAAGTGCAAGAAGACTGACTCTTCTTACTGTCTGTGTTTTGAACCATTCCTGTGACACTAGTTATTGATTCCGATGCTTCACACAAGGTTTACTGTATCCCTTGGACCTTCTTATTGACGATGAAACTCAGAAATTGCATCGGAAATAAATACAAAAGGCACAATACCGACTTTAGTACATGTAGACTGAATCTTCCTACTGTCTATGTTTTGAACCATTCCTGTGACACTAGTTATAGATTCCGATGCTACATTTCAGGTTTACTGTATAGCTTCGACCTTCTTAATGACGATGAAACACAGATAGTGCATCGGAATTAAATACAAAAGTCACAATGCCAACTTAAGTACAAGAAGACTGACTCTTCTTACTGTCTATGTTTGAACCATTCCTGTGACACTAGTTATAGATTCCGATGCTTCACTTCAGGTTTACTATTTCCCTCTGACCTTCTTATTGACGATGAAACACAGAAATTGCATGGGAAATAAATACAAAAGGCACAATAACGACTTTAGTACATGTAGACTGAATCTTCCTACTGTCTATGTTTTGAACCATTCCTGTGACACTAGTTATAGATTCCGATGCTACATTTCAGGTTTACTGTATAGCTTCGACCTTCTTAATGACGATGAAACACAGATAGTGCATCGGAATTAAATACAAAAGTCACAATGCCAACTTAAGTACAAGAAGACTGACTCTCCCTACTGTCTATGCTTTGAACCATTCCTGTGACACTAGTTATAGATTCCGATGCTTCACTTCAGGTTTACTGTATCCCTTGACCTTCTTTTTGACGATGAAACACAGAAATTGCATGTGAAATAAATAGAAAACGCACAATGCCGACTTAGGTACAAGAAGACTGACTCTTCTTACTGACCATATCTTGATCCATTCCTGTGACACTAGTTATTGATTCCGATGCTTCACTTCAGGTTTACGGTATCCCTTGGACCTTCTTATTGACGATGAAACACAGAAATTGCATCGGAATTAAATAGAAAAGACACAATGCCGACTTAAGTACAAGAAGACTGACTCTTCTTACTGAATATATCTTGATCCATTCCTATGACACTAGTTATAGATTCCGATGCTTCACTTCGGGATTACTGTATCCCTTGGACCTTCTTATTGACGATGAAACACAGGAATTGCATCGGAATTAAATACAAAAGGCACAATGCCGACTTAAGTACAAGAAGACTGACTCTTCTTACTATGATTTGAACCATTCCTGTGACACTAGTTATTGATTCCGATGCTTCACTTCATGTTTATTGTATCCCTCTGACCTTCTTATTAACGATGAAACACAGATATTGTATCGGAATTAAATACAAAAGGCATAATGACAACTTAAGTACAAGCAGACTGACTCTTCTTACTGACTATGTTTTGATCCATTCCTGTGACACTAGTTATAGATTCCGATGCTTCACCTCAGGTTAACTGTATCCCTCTGACCTTCTTGTTGACGATGAAATACAGAAATTGCATTGGAATTGAATAGAATAGGCACAATGCCGTCTTAAGTACAAGCAGACTGACTCTTCTTAGTGTATATGATTTGAACCATTCCTGTGACACTAGTTAAAGATTCCGATGCTTCACTTCAGGTTTGCTGTATCCCTTGGACCTTCTTAATGACGATGAAACACAGAAATTGCATGGAAAATAAATACAAAAGGCACAATGCCGACCTAAGTACAACAAGACTGCCTCTTCTTACTGGATATGTTTTGAACCATTCCTGTGACACTAGTTATAGATTCCAATGCTTCACTTCAGGTTTAGTGTATCCCCCTGACCTTCTTATTGACGATGAAACACAGAAATTGCATCGGAAATAAATACAAAAGGCACAATACCGACTTAAGTACATGTAGACTGAATCTTCCTACTGTCTATGTTTTGAACCATTCCTGTGACACTAGTTATAGATTCCGATGCTTCATTTCAGGATTACTGCATCCCTCGGACCTTCTTAATGACGATGAAACACAGATAGTGCATCGGAATTAAATACAAAAGGTACAATGCCAACTTAAGTAGAAGAAGACTGACTCTTCCTACTGTCTATGTTTTGAACAATTCCTGTGACACTAGTTATAGTTTCTGATGCTTCACCTCAGGTTCACTATATCCCTTGGACCTTCTTATTGACGATGAAACACAGAAATTGCAACGGAGTTAAATACAAAAGGCACATTGCCGACTTAAGTACAAGAAGACTGACTCGTCTTACTGACTGTTTGAACCATTCCTGTGACACTAGTTATAGATTACGATGCTTCACTTCAGGTTTACTGTATCCCTCTGACCTTCTTATTAACGATGAAACACAGATATTGCATCGGAATTAAATACAAAAGGCACAATGCCGACTTAAGTACAAGAAGACTGACTCTTCTAACTGACTATGTTTTGAACCATTCCTGTGTCACTAGTTATAGATTCCGATGCTTCACTTCTGGTTTACTGTATCCCTTGGACCTTCGTATTGACGATGAAACACAGAAATAGCATGGGAATTAAATACAAAAGGCACAATGCCCAAAGAAGTACTAGAAGACTGACTCTTCTTACTGACTATGTTTTGAACCATTCCTGTGACACTAGTTATGGATTCCGATGCTTCACTTCAGGTTTACTGTATTCCTTGTACCTTCGTATTGACGATGAAGCACTGAAATTGATCGGTATTAAATACAAAAGGCACAGTGCCGACCTAAGTACGAGAAGACTGACTCCTCTTACTGACTATACCTTGATTCATTCCTGTGACACTAGTTATAGATTCCGATGCTTCACTTCAGGTTTACTGAATCCCTTGGACCTTATTATAGACGATGAAACGCAGAAATTGCATCGAAATTAAATACAAAAGGCACTATGCCGACTAAAGGACAAGAAGACTGGATCTTCTTACTGCCTATGTTTTGAAACATTCCTGTGACACTAGTTATAGATTCCGATGCTTCACTTCAGGTTTACTGTATCCCTCTGACCTTCTCATTGACGATGAAACACAGAAATTGCATCCGAATTAAATACAAAAGGCACAATATCGACTTAAGTACAAGAAGACTGACTCTTCCTACTGTCTATGTTTTGAACCATTCCTGTGACACTAGTTATAGATTTCGATGCTACACTTCAGGTTTACTGTCTCCCTTGGACCTTCTTATTGACGATGAAACACAGAAATTGCATCGGAATTAAATACAAAAGGCACAATACCGACTTAAGTTCAAGAAGACTGACTCTTCTTACTGTCTATGTTTTGAACCTTTCCTGTGACACTAGTTATAGATTCCGATGCTTCACATCAGGTTTACTGTATCCCTATGATCTTCTTATTGACAATAAAAAACACAGAAATTGCATCGGAATTAAATACAAAAGGCACAATGCTGACTTAAGTGCAAGAAGACTGACTCTTCTTACAGTCTATGTTTTGAACCATTCCTGTGACACTAGTTATAGATTCCGGTGCTTCACTCCAGGTTTACTGTTTCCCTTGGACCTTCTTATTGACGATGAAACACAGATATTGCATCGGAATGAAATAGAAAGGGCACAATGCCGACTTAAGTACAAGAAGATTGACTCTTCTTACTGTTTATGTTTGAACCATTCCTGTGACACTAGTTATAGATTCCGATGCTTCACTTCAGGTTTACTGTATCCCTCTGACCTTCCTATAGACGATGAAACACAGAAATTGCATCCGAATTAAATACAAAAGGCACAATATCGACTTAAGTACAAGAAGACTGACTCTTCCTACTGTCTATGTTTTGAACCATTCCTGTGACACTAGTTATAGATTTCGATGCTACACTTCAGGTTTACTGTATCCCTCTGACCTTCTTATTGATGATGAAACACAGAAATTGCATCGGAATTAAATACAAAAGGCACAATGCCGACTTAAGTACAAGAAGGCTGCCTCTTTTTACTGTCTATGTTTTGAACCATTCCTGTGACAATAGTTATAGATTCCGATGCTTCACTTCAGGTTTACTGTATCCCTTGGACCTGCTTATTGACGATGAAACACACAAATTGCATCGGAATTAAATACAAAAGGCACAATGCGGACTTAAGTACAAGAAGTCTGACTCTTCTTACTGTCTATGCTTTGAACCATTCCTGTGACAGTAGTTACACATTCCGATTCTTCACTCCAGGTTTACTGTATCCCTTGGTCCTTCTTATTGACGATGAAACACAGAAATTGCATCGGAATTAAATACAAAAGGCACAATGCCGACTTAAGTACAAGAAGACTGACTCTTCTTACTGACTATGATTTGAACCATTCCGGTGACACTAGTCATAGATTCCGATGCTTCACTTCAGGGTTACTGTATCCCTTGGACCTTCTTATTGACGATGAAACACAGAAATTGCATCGGAATTAAATACAAAGGGCAAAATGCAGCCTTAAGTACACGAAGACTGACGTTTCTTACTGCCTATGTTTTGAATTATTCCTGTGACACTAGTTATAGATTCCGATGCTACACTCCACGTTTACTGTATCCCTTGGACCTTCTTATTGACGATGAAAAACAGAAATTGCATCGGAATGAAATACAAAAGGCACAATGCCGACTTAAGGACAAGAAGACTGACTCTTCTTACTGACTATGTTTTGAACCATTCCTGTGTCACTAGTTATAGATTCCGATGCTTCACTTCAGGTTTACTGTATACCTTGGACTTTCTAATTGACGATGAAACACAGAAATTGCATCGCAATTAAATAGAAAAGGCACAATGACGACTTAAGTACAAGAAGACTGACTCTTCTTACTCTCTATGTTTTGAACCATTTCTGTGACACTAGTTATAGATTCCGACGCTCCACTTCAGGTTTACTGTCTCCCTTGGACCTTCTTATTAACGATGAAACACAGAAATTGCATGGGAATTAAATACAAAAGGCACCTTACCGACTTAAGTTCAAGAAGACTGACTCTTCTTACTGTCTATGCTTTGAACCATTCCTGTGACACTAGTTATAGATTCCGATGCTTCACTTCAGGTTTACTGTATCCCTCTGATCTTCTTATTGACGATGAATCACAGAAATTGCATCGGAATGAAATACAAAAGGCACAATGCAGACTTAAGTACAAGAAGACTGACTCTTCTTACTGTCTATGTTTTGAACCATTCCTGTGACACTAGTTATAGATTCCGATGCTTCACTTCAGGCTTACTGTATCCCTTGGACCTTCTTATTGACGATGAAACACAGAAATTGCATCGGAATTAAACACAAAAGGCACAATGCCGACTTAAGTACAAATAGACTGACTCTTCTTACTGACTATGTTTTGAACCATTCCTGTGACACTGGTTATAGATTCTGATGCTTCACTTCAGGTTTACTGTACCCCTCTGACCTTCTTATTGACGATGAAACACAGAAATTGCATCGGAATTAAATACAAAAGGCACAATGCCGACTTAAGGACAAGAAGACTGACTCTTTTTACTGACTATGATTTGAACCATTCCTGTGACACTAGTTATGGATTCGGATGCTTTACTTCTGGTTTACTGTATCCCTCTGACCTTCTTATTGACGATGAAACACAGAAATTGCATCGGAATTAAATAGTAAAGACACAATGCCGACTTAAGTACAAGACGACTGACTTTTCTTACTGTCTATGTATTGAACCATTCCTGTGACACTAGTTATAGATTCCGATGCTTCACTTCAGGTTTACTGTATCCCTCTGATCTTCTTATTGACGATGAAACACAAAAATTGCATCGGAATTAAATACAAAATGCACAAAGCCGACTTAAGTACAAGAGAACTGATCCTTCTTACCGTCTATGTTTTGAACCATTTCTGAGACACTAGTTATAGATTCCGATGCTTCACTTCAGGTTTACTGTATGCCTTGGACCTTCTTATTGACGATGAAACACAGAATTTGCATCGGAATTAAATAGAAAAGGCACAATGCCGACTTAAGTACGAGAGGACTGACTCTTCCTACTGTCAATGTTTTGAACCAATCCTGTGACACTAGTTATAGATTCCGGTGCTTCACTCCAGGTTTACTGTTTCCCTTGGACCTTCTTATTGACGATGAAACACAGAAATTGCATCAGAATTAAATAGAAAAGGCACAATGCCGACTTAAGTACAAGAAGACTGACGCTTCTTACTGACTATGATTTTGAACCATTCCTGTGACACTAGTTATAGATTCCGATGCTTCACTTCAGGTTTACTGTATCCCTTGGACCTTCTTATTGACGATGAAACACAGATATTGCATCGGAATGAAATAGAAAAGGCACAATGCCGACTTAAGTACAAGAAGACTGACTCTTCTTACTGTTTATGTTTGAACCATTCCTGTGACACTAGTTATAGATTCCGATGCTTCACTTCAGGTTTACTGTATCCCTCTGACCTTCCTATAGACGATGAAACACAGAAATTGCATCCGGATTAAATACAAAAGGCACAATATCGACTTAAGTACAAGAAGACTGACTCTTCCTACTGTCTATGTTTTGAACCATTCCTGTGACACTAGTTATAGATTTCGATGCTACACTTCAGGTTTACTGTATCCCTCTGACCTTCTTATTGACGATGAAACACAGAAATTGCATCGGAATTAAATACAAAAGGATCAATGCCGATTTAAGTACATGAAGACCGACTCTTTCTACTGACTATGTTTTGAACCATTCCTGTGACACTAGTTATAGATTCCGATGCTTCACATCAGGTTTACTGTATCCCTTGGACCTTCTTCGTGACGATGAAACACAGAAATTGCATCGGAATTAAATACAAAAGGCACATTGCCGACTTAAGTACAAGAAGACTGACTCCTCTTACAATCTATGCTTTGAACCATTCCTGTGACACTAGTTACACATTCCGATTCTTCACTCCAGGTTTACTGTATCCCTTGGACCTTTTTATTGACGATGAAACACAGAAATTGCATCGGAATTAAATACAAAAAGCACAATGCCGACTTGAGGACAAAAAGGCTAACTCTCCTTACTGACAATGCTTTGAACCATTCCTGTGACACTAGCTATAGATTCCGATGCTTCACTTCAGGTTTACTGTATCCCTCTGACCTTCGTATTGACGATGAAACACAGAAATTGCATCGGAATTAAATACAAAAGGCACAATGCCGACTTAAGTACAAGAAGACTAACTCTTCTTACTGTCTATGTTTTGAACTATTCCTGTGACACTAGTTATAGATTTCGGTGCTTCACTCCAGGTTTACTGTATCCCTCTGATCTTCTTATTGACGATGAATCACAGAAATTGCATCGGAATTAAATACAAAAGGCACAATGCCGACTTAAGTACAAGAAGACTAACTCTTCTTACTGACTATGTTTTGGACTATTCCTGTGACACTAGTTATAGATTCCGATGCTTCACTCCAGGTTTACTGTATGCCTTGGACCTTCTTATTGACGATGAAACACAGAAATTGCATCGGAATTAAATAGAAAAGGCACAATGCCGACTTAAGTACGAGAGGACTGACTCTTCCTACTGTCAATGTTTTGAACCAATCCTGTGACACTAGTTATAGATGCCGGTGCTTCACTCCAGGTTTACTGTTTCCCTTGGACCTTCTTATTGACGATGAAACACAGAAATTGCATCAGAATGAAATAGAAAAGGCACAATGCCGACTTAAGTACAAGAAGACTGACCCTTCTTACTGACTATGATTTTGAACCATTCCTGTGACACTAGTTATAGATTCCGATGCTTCACTTCAGGTTTACTGTATCCCTTGGACCTTCTTATTGACGATGAAACACAGATATTGCATCGGTATGAAATAGAAAAGGCACAATGCCGACTTAAGTACAAGAAGACTGACTCTTCTTACTGTTTATGTTTGAACCATTCCTGTGACACTAGTTATAGATTCCGATGCTTCACTTCAGGTTTACTGTATTCCTCTGACCTTCCTAAAGACGATGACACACAGAAATTGCATCCGAATTAAATACAAAAGGCACAATATCGACTTAAGTACAAGAAGACTGACTCTTCCTACTGTCTATGTTTTGAACCATTCCTGTGACACTAGTTATAGATTTCGATGCTACACTTCAGGTTTACTGTATCCCTCTGACCTTCTTATTGACGATGAAACACAGAAATTGCATCGGAATTAAATACAAAAGGCACAATGCCGATTTAAGTACATGAAGACCGACTCTTTCTACTGACTATGTTTTGAACCATTCCTGTGACACTAGTTATAGATTCCGATGCTTCACATCAGGTTTACTGTATCCCTTGGACCATCTTCGTGACGATGAAACTCAGAAATTGCATCGGAATTAAATACAAAAGGCACAATGCCGACTTAAGTACAAGAAGACTGACTCCTCTTACAGTCTATGCTTTGAACCATTCCTGTGACACTAGTTACACATTCCGATTCTTCACTCCAGGTTTACTGTATCCCTTGGACCTTTTTATTGACGATGAAACACAGACATTGCATCGGAATTAAATACAAAAAGCACAATGCCGACTTAAGAACAAGAAGGCTAACTCTTCTTACTGACAATGTTTTGAACCATTCCTGTGACACTAGCTATAGATTCCGATGCTTCACTTCAGGTTTACTGTATGCCTCTGACCTTCGTATTGACGATGAAACACAGAAATTGCATCGGAATTAAATACAAAAGGCACAATGCCGACTTAAGTACAAGAAGACTGACTCTTCTTACTGACTATGTTTTGAACCATTCCGGTGACACTAGTCATAGATTCCGATGCTTCACTTCAGGGTTACTGTATCCCTTGGACCTTCTTATTGACGATGAAACACAGAAATTGCATCGGAATTAAATACAAAGGGCAAAATGCCGACTTAAGTACACGAAGACTGACGTTTCTTACTGCCTATGTTTTGAACAATTCCTGTGACACTAGTTATAGATTCCGATGCTACACTCCACGTTTACTGTATCCCTTGGACCTTCTTATTGACGACGAAAAACTGAAATTGCATCGGAATGAAATACAAAAGGCACAATGCCGACTTAAGGACAAGAAGACTGACTCTTCTTACTGACTATGTTTTGAACCATTCCTGTGTCACTAGTTATAGATTCATTTGCTTCACTTCAGGTTTACTGTATACCTTGGACTTTCTAATTGACGATGAAACACAGAAATTGCATCGGAATTAAATAGAAAAGGCACAATGACGACTTAAGTACAAGAAGACTGACTCTTCTTACTCTCTATGTTTTTAACCATTTCTGTGACACTAGTTATAGATTCCGATGCTCCACTTCAGGTTTACTGTCTCCCTTGGTCCTTCGTATTGACGATGAAACACAGAAATTGCATCGGAATTAAATACAAAAGGCACAATACCGACTTAAGTACAAGAAGACTGACTCTATTTACTGTCTATGTTTTGAACCATTCCTGTGACACTAGTTATAGATTCCGATGCTTCACTTCAGGTTTACTGTATCCCTCTGATCTTCTTATTGACGATGAATCACAGAAATTGCATCGGAATTAAATACAAAAGGCACAATGCCGACTTAAGTACAAGAGAACTGATCCTTCTTACCGTCTATGTTTTGAACCATTTCTGAGACACTAGTTATAGATTCCGATGCTTCACTTCAGGTTTACTGTAACCCTCTGACCTTCTTATTGATGATGAAACACAGAAATTGCATCGGAGTTAAATATAAAAGGCACAATGCAGACTTAAGTACAAGAAGACTGACTCTCCTTACAGACTATGTTTTGAAACATTCCTGTGACAGTAGTTATAGATTGCGATGCTTCACTTCAGGTTTGCTGTATCCCTCTGACCTTCTTATTGACGATGAAACACAGCATTTGCATTGGAATTAAATACAAAAGGCACAATGCCGACTTAAGTACAAGAAGACTGACTCTTCCTACTGTCTATGTTTTGAACCATTCCTGTTACACTAGTTATAGATTCCGATGCTTCACTTCAGGTTTACTGTATCCCTTGGACCTTCTTCGTGACGATGAAACAGAGAAATTGCATCGGAATTAAATACAAAAGGCACATTGCCGACTTAAGTACAAGAAGACTGACTCCTCTTACAGTCTATGCTTTGAACCATTCCTGTGACACTAGTTACACATTCCGATTCTTCACTCCAGGTTTACTGTATCCCTTGGACCTTTTTATTGACGATGAAACACAGAAATTGCATCGGAATTAAATACAAAAAGCACAATGCCGACTTAAGGACAAGAAGGCTAACTCTTCTTACTGACAATGCTTTGAACCATTCCTGTGACACTAGCTATTGATTCCGATGCTTCACTTCAGGTTTACTGTATCCCTCTGACCTTCGTATTGACGATGAAACACAGAAATTGCATCGGAATTAAATACAAAAGGCACAATGCCGACTTAAGTACAAGAAGACTAACTCTTCTTACTGTCTATGTTTTGAACTATTCCTGTGACACTAGTTATAGATTCCGATGCTTCACTCCAGGTTTACTGTATCCCTCTGTTCTTCTTATTGACGATGAATCACAGAAATTGCATCGGAATTAAATACAAAAGGCACAATGCCGACTTAAGTACAAGAAGACTGACTCTTCTTACCGTTTATGTTTGAACCATTCCTGTGACACTAGTTATAGATTCCGATGCTTCACTTCAGGTTTACTGTATCCCTCTGACCTTCCTATAGTCGATGAAACACACAAATTGCATCCGAATTAAATACAAAAGGCACAATATCGACTTAAGTACGAGAAGACTGACTCTTCCTACTGTCTATGTTTTGAACCATTCCTGTGACACTAGTTATAGATTTCGATGCTACACTTCAGGTTTACTGTATCCCTCTGACCTTCTTATTGACGATGAAACACAGAAATTGCATCGGAATTAAATACAAAAGGCACAATGCCGATATAAGTACATGAAGACCGACTCTTTCTACTGACTATGTTTTGAACCATTCCTGTGACACTAGTTATAGATTCCGATGCTTCACATCAGGTTTACTGTATCCCTTGGACCTTCTTCGTGACGATGAAACACAGAAATTGCATCGGAATTAAATACAAAAGGCACATTGCCGACTTAAGTACAAGAAGACTGACTCCTCTTACAGTCTATGCTTTGAACCATTCCTGTGACACTAGTTACACATTCCGATTCTTCACTCCAGGTTTACTGTTTCCCTTGGACCTTTTTATTGACGATGAAACACAGATATTGCTTCGGAATTAAATACAAAAAGCACAATGCCGACTTAAGGACAAGAAGGCTAACTCTTCTTACTGACAATGCTTTGAACCATTCCTGTGACACTAGCTATAGATTCCGATGCTTCACTTCAGGTTTACTGTATCACTCAGACCTTCGTATTGACGATGAAACACAGAAATTGCATCGGAATTAAAACAAAAGGCACAATGCCGACTTAAGTACAAGAAGACTAACTCTTCTTACTGTCTATGTTTTGAACTATTCCTGTGACACTAGTTATAGATTCCGATGCTTCACTCCAGGTTTACTGTATCCCTCTGATCTTCTTATTGACGATGATTCACAGAAATTGCATCGGAATTAAATACAAAAGGCACAATGCCGACTTAAGTACAAGAAGACTAACTCTTCTTACTGACTATGTTTTGAACTATTCCTGTGACACTAGTTATAGATTCCGATGCTTCGCTCCAGGTTTACTGTATGCCTTGGACCTTCTTATTGACGATGAAACATAGAAATTGCATCGGAATTAAATAGAAAAGGCACAATGCCGACTTAAGTACGAGAGGACTGACTCTTCCTACTGTCAATGTTTTGAACCAATCCTGTGACACTAATTATAGATTCCGGTGCTTCACTCCAGGTTTACTGTTTCCCTTGGACCTTCTTATTGACGATGAAACACAGAAATTGCATCAGAATTAAATAGAAAAGGCACAATGCCGACTTAAGTACAAGAAGACTGACGCTTCTTACTGACTATGATTTTGAACCATTCCTGTGACACTAGTTATAGATTCCGATGCATCACTTCAGGTTTACTGTATCCCTTGGACCTTCTTATTGACGATGAAACACAGATATTGCATCGGAATGAAATAGAAAAGGCACAATGCCGACTTAAGTACAAGAAGACTGACTCTTCTTACTGTTTATGTTTGAACCATTCCTGTGACACTAGTTATAGATTCCGATGCTTCACTTCAGGTTTACTGTATTCCTCTGACCTTCCTATAGACGATGACACACAGAAATTGGATCCGAATTAAATACAAAAGGCACAATATCGACTTAAGTACAAGAAGACTGACTCTTCCTACTGTCTATGTTTTGAACCATTCCTGTGACACTAGTTATAGATTTCGATGCTACACTTCAGGTTTACTGTATCCCTCTGACCTTCTTATTGACGATGAAACACAGAAATTGCATCGGAATTAAATACAAAAGGCACAATGCCGATTTAAGTACATGAAGATCGACTCTTTCTACTGACTATGTTTTGAACCATTCCTGTGACACTAGTTATAGATTCCGATGCTTCACATCAGGTTTACTGTATCCCTTGGACCTTCTTCGTGACGATGAAACACAGAAATTGCATCGGAATTAAATACAAAAGGCACAATGCCGACTTAAGTACAAGAAGACGGACTCCTCTTACAGTCTATGCTTTGAACCATTCCTGTGACACTAGTTACACATTCCGATTCTTCACTCCAGGTTTACTGTATCCCTTGGACCTTTTTATTGACGATGAAACACAGACATTGCATCGGAATTAAATACAAAAAGCACAATGCCGACTTAAGGACAAGAAGGCTAACTCTTCTTACTGACAATGTTTTGAACCATTCCTGTGACACTAGCTATAGATTCCGATGCTTCACTTCAGGTTTACTGTATGCCTCTGACCTTCGTATTGACGATGAAACACAGAAATTGCATCGGAATTAAATACAAAAGGCACAATGCCGACTTAAGTTTAAGAAGACTAACTCTTCTTACTGTCTATGTTTTGAACTATTCCTGTGACACTAGTTATAGATTCCGATGCTTCACTCCAGGTTTACTGTATGTCTTGGACCTTCTTATTGACGATGAAACACAGAAATTGCATCGGAATTAAATAGAAAAGGCACAATGCCGACTTAAGTACAAGAGGACTGACTCTTCCTACTGTCAAAGTTTTGAATCAATCCTGTGACACTAGTTATAGATTCCGGTGCTTCGCTCCAGGTTTACTGTTTCCCTTGGACCTTCTTATTGACGATGAAACACAGAAATTGCATCAGAATTAAATAGAAAAGTCACAATGCCGACTTAAGTACAAGAAGGCTGCCTCTTTTTACTGTCTATGTTTTGAACCATTCCTGTGACACTAGTTATAGATTCCGATGCTTCACTTCAGGTTTACTGTATCCCTTGGACCTGCTTATTGACGATGAAACACAGAAATTGCATCGGAATTAAATACAAAAGGCACAATGCCGACTTAAGTACAAGAAGACTGACTCTTCTTACTGACTTTGTTTTGAACCATTCCGGTGACACTAGTCATAGATTCCGATGCTTCACTTCAGGGTTACTGTATCCCTTGGACCTTCTTATTGACGATGAAAAACAGAAATTATATCGGAATGAAATACAAAAGGCACAATGCCGACTTAAGGACAAGAAGACTGACTCTTCTTACTGACTATGTTTTGAACCATTCCTGTGTCACTAGGTATAGATTCATTTGCTTCACTTCAGGTTTACTGTATACCTTGGACTTTCTAATTGACGATGAAACACAGAAATTGCATCGGAATTAAATAGAAAAGGCACAATACCGGCTTAAGTACAAGAAGACTGACTCTTCTTACTGTCTATGTTTTGAACCATTCCTGTGACACTAGTTATAGATTCCGATGCTTCACTTCAGGTTTACTGTATCCCTCTGATCTTCTTATTGACGATGAATCACAGAAATTGCATCGGAATTAAATACCAAAGGCACAATGCCGACTTAAGTGCAAGAAGACTGACTCTTCTTACTGTCTATGTTTTGAACCATTCCTGTGACACTAGTTATAGATTCCGATGCTTCACTTCAGGTTTACTGTATCCCTCTGATCTTCTTATTGACGATGAATCACAGAAATTGCATCGGAATTATATACAAAAGGCACAATGCCGACTTAAGTACAAGAAGACTGACTCTTCTTACTCTCTATGTTTTTAACCATTTCTGTGACACTAGTTATAGATTCCGATGCTCCACTTCAGGTTTACTGTCTCCCTTGGTCCTTCGTATTGACGATGAAACTCAGAAATTGCATCGGAATTAAATACAAAAGGCACAATACCGACTTAAGTACAAGAAGACTGACTCTTCTTACTGTCTATGTTTTGAACCATTCCTGTGACACTAGTTATAGATTCCGATGCTTCACTTCAGGTTTACTGTATCCCTCTGATCTTCTTATTGACGATGAATCACAGAAATTGCATCGGAATTAAATACAAAAGGCACAATGCCGACTTAAGTGCAAGAAGACTGACTCTTCTTACTGTCTATGTTTTGAACCATTCCTGTGACACTAGTTATAGATTCCGATGCTTCACTTCAGGCTCACTGTATCCCTTGGACCTTCTTATTGACGATGAAACACAGAAATTGCATCGGAATTAAACACAAAAGGCACAATGCCGACTTAAGTACAAATAGACTGACTCTTCTTACTGACTATGTTTTGAACCATTCCTGTGACACTGGTTATAGATTCTGATGCTTCACTTCAGGTTTACTGTACCCCTCTGACCGTCTTATTGACGATGAAACACAGAAATTGCATCGGAATTAAATAGTAAAGACACAATGCCGACTTAAGTACAAGACGACTGACTTTTCTTACTGTCTATGTATTGAACCATTCCTGTGACACTAGTTATAGATCCCGATGCTTCACTTCAGGTCTACTGTATCCCTCTGATCTTCTTATTGACGATGAAACACAGAAATTGCATCGGAATTAAATACAAAATGCACAAAGCCGACTTAAGTACAAGAGGACTGATCCTTCTTACCGTCTATGTTATGAACCATTCCTGAGACACTAGTTATAGTTTCCGATGCTTCACTTCAGGTTTACTGTAACCTTCTGACCTTCTTATTGATGATGAAACACAGAAATTGCATAGGAGTTAAATATAAAAGGCACAATGCAGACATAAGTACAAGAAGACTGACTGTTCTTACAGACTATGTTTTGAAACATTCCTGTGACAGTAGTTATAGATTTCGATGTTTCACTTCAGGTTTGCTGTATCCCTCTGACCTTCTTATTGACGATGAAACACAGCATTTGCATCGGAATTAAATACAAAAGGCACAATGCCGACGTAAGTACAAGAAGACTGACTCTTCCTACTGTCTATGTTTTGAACCATTCCTGTTACACTAGTTATAGATTCCGATGCTTCACTTCAGGTTTACTGTATCCCTTGGGCCTTCTTATTGACGATGAAACACATAAATTGCATCGGAATTAAATACAAAAGGCACAATGCCCATTTAAGTACATGAAGACCGACTCTATCTACTGACTATGTTTTGAACCCTTCCTGTGACACTAGTTATAGATTCCGATGCTTCACTTCAGGTTTACTGTATCTCTTGGACCTTCTTCGTGACGATGAAACACAGAAATTGCATCGGAATTAAATAGAAAAGGCACAATGCCGACCTAAGTACAAGAAGACTGACGCTTCTTACTGATTATGATTTTGAACCATTCCTGTGACACTAGTTATAGATTCCGATGCTTCACTTCAGGTTTACTGTATCCCTTGGACCTTCTTATTGACGATGAAACACAGATATTGCATCGGAATGAAATAGAAAAGACACAATGCCGACTTAAGTACAAGAAGACTGACTCTTCTTACTGTTTATGTTTGAACCATTCCTGTGACACTAGTTATAGATTCCGATGCTTCACTTCAGGTTTACTGTATCCCTTGGACCTGCTTATTGACGATGAAACACAGAAATTGCATCGGAATTAAATACAAAAGGCACAATGCCGACTTAAGTACAAGAAGACTGACTCTTCTTACTGTCTATGCTTTGAACCATTCCTGTGACTGTAGTTACACATTCCGATTCTTCACTCCAGGTTAACTGTACCCCTTGGTCCTTCTTATTGACGATGAAACACAGAAATTGCATCGGAATTAAATAGAAAAGGCACAATGCCGACTTAAGTACAAGAAGGCTGCCTCTTTTTACTGTCTATGTATTGAACCATTCCTGTGACACTAGTTATAGATTCCGATGCTTCACTTCAGGTTTACTGTATCCCTTGGACCTGCTTATTGACGATGAAACACAGAAATTGCATCGGAATTAAATACAAAAGGCACAATGCCGACTTAAGTACAAGAAGACTGACTCTTCTTACTGTCTATGGTTTGAACCATTCCTGTGACAGTAGTTACACATTCCGATTCTTCACTCCAGGTTTACTGTATCCCTTGGTCCTTCTTATTGACGATGAAACACAGAAATTGCATCAGAATTAAATAGAAAAGGCACAATGCCGACTTAAGTACAAGAAGGCTGCCTCTTTTTACTGTCTATGTTTTGCACCATTCCTGTGACACTAGTTATAGATTCCGATGCTTCACTTCAGGTTTACTGTATCCCTTGGACCTGCTTATTGACGATGAAACACAGAAATTGCATCGGAATTAAATACAAAAGGCACAATGCCGACTTAAGTACAAGAAGACTGACTCTTCTTACTGTCTATGCTTTGAACCATTCCTGTGACTGTAGTTACACATTCCGATTCTTCACTCCAGGTTAACTGTATCCCTTGGTCCTTCTTATTGACGATGAAACACAGAAATTGCATCGGATTTAAATAGAAAAGGCACAATGCCGACTTAAGTACAAGAAGGCTGCCTCTTTTTACTGTCTATGTTTTGAACCATTCCTGTGACACTAGTTATAGATTCCGATGCTTCACTTCAGGTTTACTGTATCCCTTGGACCTGCTTATTGACGATGAAACACAGAAATTGCATCGGAATTAAATACAAAAGGCACAATGCCGACTTAAGTACAAGAAGACTGACTCTTCTTACTGTCTATGGTTTGAACCATTCCTGTGACAGTAGTTACACATTCCGATTCTTCACTCCAGGTTTACTGTATCCCTTGGTCCTTCTTATTGACGATGAAACACAGAATTTGCATCGGAATTAAATACAAAAGGCACAATGCCGACTTAAGTACAAGAAGACTGACTCTTCTTACTGACTATGTTTTGAACCATTCCTGTGTCACTAGTTATAGATTCCGATGCTTCACTTCAGGTTTACTGTATACCTTGGACTTTCTAATTAACGATGAAACACAGAAATTGCATCGGAATTAAATAGAAAAGGCACAATGACGACTTAAGTACAAGAAGACTGACTCTTCTTACTGTCTATGTTTTGAACCATTCCTGTGACACTAGTTATAGATTCCGATGCTTCACTTCAGGTTTACTGTATCCCTCTGATCTTCTTATTGTCGATGAATCACAGAAATTGCATCGGAATTAAATACAAAAGGCACAATGCCGACTTAAGTGCAAGAAGACTGACTCTTCTTACTGTCTATGTTTTGAACCATTCCTGTGACACTAGTTATTGATCCCGATGCTTCACTTCAGGTTTACTGTATCCCTCTGATCTTCTTATTGACGATGAAACACAGAAATTGCATCGGAATTAAATACAAAATGCACAAAGCCGACTTAAGTACAAGAGGACTGATCCTTCTTACCGTCTATGTTTTGAACCATTCCTGAGACACTAGTTATAGATTTCGATGCTACACTTCAGGTTTACTGTATCCCTCTGACCTTCTTATTGACGATGAAACACAGAAATTGCATCGAAATTAAATACAAAAGGCACAATGCCGATTTAAGTACATGAAGACCGACTCTTTCTACTGACTATGTTTTGAACCATTCCTGTGACACTAGTTATAGATTCCGATGCTTCACATCAGGTTTACTGTATCCCTTGGACCTTCTTCGTGACGATGAAACACAGAAATTGCATCGGAATTAAATACAAAAGGCACAATGCCGACTTAATTACAAGAAGACTGACTCCTCTTACAGTCTATGCTTTGAAGCATTCCTGTGACACTAGTTACACATTCCGATTCTTCACTCCAGGTTTACTGTATCCCTTGGACCATTTTATTGACGATGAAACACAGAAATTGCATCGGAATTAAATACAAAAAGCACAATGCAGACTTAAGTACAAGAAGGCTAACTCTTCTTACTGACAATGTTTTGAACCATTCCTGTGACACTAGCTATAGATTCCGATGCTTCACTTCAGGTTTACTGTATCCCTCTGACCTTCGTATTGACGATGAAACACAGAAATTGCATCGGAATTAAATACAAAGGGCACAATGCCGACTTAAGTACAAGAAGACTAACTCTTCTTACTGTCTATGTTTTGAACTATTCCTGTGACACTAGTTATAGATTCCGATGCTTCACTCCAGGTTTACTGTATGCCTTGAACCTTCTTATTGACGATGAAACACAGAAATTGCATCGGAATTAATTAGAAAAGGCACAATGTCGACTTATGTACAAGAGGACTGACTCTTCCTACTGGCAATGTTTTGAACCAATCCTGTGACACTAGTTATAGATTCCGGTGCTTCACTCCAGGTTTACTGTTTCCCTTGGACCTTCTTATTGACGATGAAACACAGAAACTGCATCACAATTAAATAGAAAAGGCACAATGCCGACTTAAGTACAAGAAGGCTGCCTCTTTTTACTGTCTATGTTTTGCACCATTCCTGTGACACTAGTTATAGATTCCGATGCTTCACTTCAGGTTTACTGTATCCCTTGGACCTGATTATTGACGATGAAACACAGAAATTGCATCGGAATTAAATACAAAAGGCACAATGCCGACTTAAGTACAAGAAGACTGACTCTTCTTACTGTCTATGCTTTGAACCATTCCTGTGACTGTAGTTACACATTCCGATTCTTCACTCCAGGTTAACTGTACCCCTTGGTCCTTCTTATTGACGATGAAACACAGAAATTGCATCGGAATTAAATAGAAAAGGCACAATGCCGACTTAAGTACAAGAAGGCTGCCTCTTTTTACTGTCTATGTATTGAACCATTCCTGTGACACTAGTTATAGATTCCGATGCTTCACTTCAGGTTTACTGTATCCCTTGGACCTGCTTATTGACGATGAAGCACAGAAATTGCATCGGAATTAAATACAAAAGGCACAATTCCGACTTAAGTACAAGAAGACTGACTCTTCTTACTGTCTATGGTTTGAACCATTCCTGTGACAGTAGTTACACATTCCGATTCTTCACTCCAGGTTTACTGTATCCCTTGGTCCTTCTTATTGACGATGAAACACAGAAATTGCATCAGAATTAAATAGAAAAGGCACAATGCCGACTTAAGTACAAGAAGGCTGCCTCTTTTTACTGTCTATGTTTTGCACCATTCCTGTGACACTAGTTATAGATTCCGATGCTTCACTTCAGGTTTACTGTATCCCTTGGACCTGCTTATTGACGATGAAACACAGAAATTGCATCGGAATTAAATACAAAAGGCACAATGCCGACTTAAGTACAAGAAGACTGACTCTTCTTACTGTCTATGCTTTGAACCATTCCTGTGACTGTAGTTACACATTCCGATTCTTCACTCCAGGTTAACTGTATCCCTTGGTCCTTCTTATTGACGATGAAACACAGAAATTGCATCGGAATTAAATAGAAAAGGCACAATGCCGACTTAAGTACAAGAAGGCTGCCTCTTTTTGCTGTCTATGTTTTGAACCATTCCTGTGACACTAGTTATAAATTCCGATGCTTCACTTCAGGTCTACTGTATCCCTTGGACCTGCTTATTGACGATGAAACACAGAAAGTGCATCGGAATTAAATACAAAAGGCACAATGCCGACTTAAGTACAAGAAGACTGACTCTTCTTACTGTCTATGGTTTGAACCATTCCTGTGACAGTAGTTACACATTCCGATTCTTCACTCCAGGTTTACTGTATCCCTTGGTCCTTCTTATTGACGATGAAACACAGAATTTGCATCGGAATTAAATACAAAAGGCACAATGCCGACTTAAGTACAAGAAGACTGACTCTTCTTACTGACTATGTTTTGAACCATTCCTGTGTCACTAGTTATAGATTCCGATGCTTCACTTCAGGTTTACTGTATCCCTCTGATGTTCTTATTGTCGATGAATCACAGAAATTGCATCGGAATTAAATACAAAAGGCACAATGCCGACTTAAGTGCAAGAAGACTGACTCTTCTTACTGTCTATGTTTTGAACCATTCCTGTGACACTAGTTATAGATTCCGATGCTTCACTTCATGTTTACTGTATCCCTTGGACCTTCTTATTGACGATGAAATACAGAAATTGCATCGGAATTAAACACAAAAGGCACAATGCCGACTTAAGTACAAATAGACTGACTCTTCTTACTGACTTTGTTTGGAACCATTCCTGTGACACTGGTTATAGTTTCTGATGCTTCACTTGAGGTTTACTGTACCCCTCTGACCTTCTTATTGACCATGAAACACAGAAATTGCATCGGAATTAAATACAAAAAGCACAATGCCGACTTAAGGACAAGAAGACTGACTCTTTTTTCTGACTATGTTTTGAACCATTCCTGTGACACTAGTTATGGATTCAGATGCTTTACTTCTGGTTTACTGTATCCCTCTGACCTTCTTATTGACGATGAAACACAGATATTGCATCGGAATTAAATAGTAAAGACACAATGCCGACTTAAGTACAAGACGACTGACTTTTCTTACTGTCTATGTATTGAACCATTCCTGTGACACTAGTTATAGATCCCGATGCTTCACTTCAGGTTCACTGTATCCCTCTGATCTTCTTATTGACGATGAAACACAGAAATTGCATCGGAATTAAATACAAAATGCACAAAGCCGACTTAAGTACAAGAGGACTGATCCTTCTTACCGTCTATGTTTTGAACCATTCCTGAGACACTAGTTATAGATTCCAATGCTTCACTTCAGGTTTGCTGTAACCTTCTGACCTTCTTATTGATGATGAAACACAGAAATTGCATCGGAGTTAAATATAAAAGGCACAATGCAGACTTAAGTACAAGAAGACTGACTCTTCTTACAGACTATGTTTTGAAACATTCCTGTGACAGTAGTTATAGATTGCGATGTTTCACTTCAGGTTTGCTGTATCCCTCTGACCTTCTTATTGACGATGAAACACAGCATTTGCATCGGAATTAAATACAAAAGGCACAATGCCGACTTAAGTACAAGAAGACTGACTCTTCCTACTGTCTATGTTTTGAACCATTCCTGTTACACTAGTTATAGATTCCGATGCTTCACTTCAGGTTTACTGTATCCCTTGGACCTTCTTATTGACGATGAAACACAGAAATTGCATCGGAATTATATACAAAAGGCACAATGCCGATTTAAGTACATGAAGACCGACTCTTTCTACTGACTATGTTTTGAACCATTCCTGTGACACTAGTTATAGATTCCGATGCTTCACTTCAGGTTTACTGTATCCCTTGGACCTTCTTCGTGACGATGAAACACAGAAATTGCATCGGAATTAAATACAAAAGGCACAATGCCGACTTAAGTACAAGAAGACTGACTACTCTTACAGTCTATGCTTTGAACCATTCCTGTGACACTAGTTGCACATTCCGATTCTTCACTCCAGGATTACTGTATCTCTTGGACCTTTTTATTGACGATGAAACACAGAAATTGCATCGGAATTAAATACAAAAGGCACAATGCCGACTTAAGTACAAGAAGACTAACTCTTCTTACTGTCTATGTTTTGAACTATTCCTGTGACACTAGTTATAGATTCCGATGCTTCACTCCAGGTTTACTGTATGCCTTGGACCTTCTTATTGACGATGAAACACAGAAATTGCATCGGAATTAAATAGAAAAGGCACAATGCCGACTTAAGTACAAGAGGACTGACTCTTCCTACTGTCAATGTTTTGAACCAATCCTGTGAAACTAGTTATAGATTCCGGTGCTTCACTCCAGGTTTACTGTTTCCCTTGGACCTTCTTATTGACGATGAAACACAGAAATTGCATCAGAATTAAATAGAAAACGCACAATGCCGACTTGAGTACAAGAAGACTGACGCTTCTTACTGACTATGATTTTGAATTATTCCTGTGACACTAGTTATAGATTCCGATGCTTCACTTCAGGTTTACTGTATCCCATGGACCTTCTTGTTGACGATGAAACACAGATATTGCTTCGGAATGAAATAGAAAAGGCACAATGCCGACTTAAGTACAAGAAGACTGTCTCTTCTTACTGTTTATGTTTGAACCATTCCTGTGACACTAGTTATAGATTCCGATGCTTCACTTCAGGTTTACTGTATCCCTCTGACCTTCCTATAGACGATGAAACACAGAAATTGCATCCGAATTAAATACAAAAGGCACAATACCGATTTAAGTACATGAAGACCGACTCTCTCTACTGACTATGTTTTGAACCACTCCTGTGACACTAGTTATAGATTCCGATGCTACACTTCAGGTTTACTGTATCCCTTGGACCTTCTTCGTGACGATGAAACACAGAAATTGCATCGGAATTAAATAAAAAAGGCACAATGCCGACTTAAGTACAAAAAGACTGACTCCTCTTACAGTCTATGCTTTGAACCATTCCTGTGACACTAGTTACACATTCCGATTCTTCACTCCAGGTTTACTGTATCCCTTGGACCTTTTTATTGACGATGAAACACAGAAATTGCATCGGAATTAAATACAAAAAGCACAATGCCGACTTAAGGACAAGAAGGCTAACTCTTCTTACTGACAATGTTTTGAACCATTCCTGTGACACTAGCTATAGATTCCGATGCTTCACTTCAGGTTTACTGTATCCCTCTGGCCTTCGTATTGTCGATGAAACACAGAAATTGCATCGGAATTAAATACAAAAGGCACAATGCCGACTTAAGTACATGAAGACCGACTCTTTCTACTGACTATGTTTTGAACCATTCCTGTGGCACTAGTTATAGATTCCGATGCTTCACTTCAGGTTTACTGTATCTCTTAAACCTTCTTATTGACGATGAAACACAGAAATTGCATCGGAATTAAATACAAAAGGCACAATGCCGACTTAAGTACAAGAAGACTGACTCTTCTTACTGAGTATGTTTGAACCATTCCTGTGTCACTAGTTATAGATTCCGATGCTTCACTTCAGGTTTACTGTATACCTTGGACCTTATAATTGACGATGAAACACAGAGATTGCATCGGAATTACATAGAAAAGGCACAATGCCGACTTAAGTACAAGAAGGCTGCCTCTTTTTACTGTCTATGTTTTGAACCATTTCTGTGACACTAGTTACAGATTGCGATACTTCACTTCAGGTTTACTGTGTCCCTTGGACCTTCTTATTGACGATGAAACACAGAAATTGCATCGGAATTAAATACAAAAGCACAATACCGACTTAAGTACAAGAAGACTGACTCTTCTTACTGTCTATGTTTTGAACCATTCCTGTGACACTAGTTATAGATTCCGATGCTTCACATCAGATTTACTGTATCCCTATGATCTTCTTATTGACAATGAAACACAAAAATTGCATCGGAATTATATAGAAAAGGCACAATGCTCACTTAAGTACAAGAAGATTGACTCTTCTTACAGTCTACGTTTTTGAACTATTCCTGTGACACTAGTTATAGATTCCGGTGCTTCACTCCAGGTTTACTGTTTCCCTTGGACCTTCTTATTGACGATGAAACACAGAAATTGCATCAGAATTAAATAGAAAAGGCACAATGCCGACTTAAGTACAAGAAGACTGACGCTTCTTACTGACTATGTCTTTGAACCATTCCTGTGACACTAGTTATAGATTCCGATGCTTCACTTCAGGTTTACTGTATCCCTTGGACCTTCTTATTGACGATGAAACACAGATATTGCATCGGAATGAAATAGAAAAGGCACAATGCCGACTTAAGTACAAGAAGGCTGCCTCTTTTTACTGTCTATGTTTTGAACCATTTCTGTGACACTAGTTACAGATTGCGATGCTTCACTTCAGGTTTACTGTCTCCCTTGGACCTTCTTGTTGACGATGAAACACAGAAATTGGATCGGAATTAAATGCAAAAGGCACAATACCGACTTAAGTACAAGAAGACTGACGCATCTTACAGACTATGTTTTTCAACCATTCCTGTGACACTAGTTATAGATTCCGGTGCTTCACTCCAGGTTTACTGTATCCCTTGGACCTTCTTATTGACGATGAAACACAGAAATTGCATCGGAATTAAATACAAAGGGCAAAATGCCGACTTAAGTACACGAAGACTGACGTTTCTTACTGCCTATGTTTTGAACAATTCCTGTGACACTAGTTATAGATTCCGATGCTACACTCCACGGTTAGTGTATCCCTTGGACCTTCTTATTGACGATGAAAAACAGAAATTGAATCGGAATGAAATACAAAAGGCACAATGCCGACTTAAGGACAAGAAGACTGACTCTTCTTACTGACTATGTTTTGAACCATTCCTGTGTCACTAGTTATAGATTCCGATGCTTCACTTCAGGTTTACTGTTTCCCTTGGACCTTCTTATTGACGATGAAACACAGAAATTGCATCAGAATTAAATAGAAAAGGCACAATGCCGACTTAAGTACAAGAAGACTGACGCTTCTTACTGACTATGTCTTTGAACCATTCCTGTGACACTAGTTATAGATTCCGATGCTTCACTTCAGGTTTACTGTATCCCTTGGACCTTCTTATTGACGATGAAACACAGATATAGCATCGGAATGAAATAGAAAAGGCACAATGCCGACCTAAGTACAAGAAGACTGACTCGTCTTACTGTCTATGTTTCGAACCATTGCTGTGACACTAGTTATAGCTTCCGATGCTTCACTCCAGGTTTAGTGTATCCCTTGGACCTTCTTATTGGCGATGAAACACAGAAATTACATCGGAATTAAATACAAAAGGCACAATGCCGACTTAAGTACAAATAGACTGACTCTTCTTACTGACTATGTTTTGAACCATTCCTGTGACACAAGTTATAGATTCCGATTCTTCACTTCAGGTTTACTGTATCCCTCTGACCTTCTTATTGACGATGAAACACAGAAATTGGATCTGAATTAAATAGAAAAGGCACAATGCCGACTTAAGTACAAGAAGACTGACTATTCCTACTGTCAATGCTTTGAACCATTCCTGTGACACTAGTTATAGATTCCGATGCTTGACTTCAGGTTTACTGTATCCCTTGGACCTGCTTATTGACGATGAAACACAGAAATAGTATCGGAATTTAATACAAAAGGCACAATGCCGGCTCAAGTACAAGAAGACTGACTCTTCTGACTGTCTATGTTGTGAACCATTGCTGTGACACTTGTTATAGATTCCGATGCCTCACTTCAGGTTTACTGTATCGGTCTGACCTTCTTATTGACGATGAAACACAGAAATTACATCGGAATTAAACACAAAATGCACAATGCCGACTTAAGTACATGAAGACTGACTCATCTTACTGTCTATGTTCTGAACCATTTCTGTGACACTAGTTATAGATTCCGATGCTTCACTTCAGGTTTACTGTATCCCTCTGACCTTCTTATTGACGATGAAACACTGAAATTGCACCGGAATTAAATACAAAAAGCACAATGCCGACTTAAGTACAAGAAGACAGACCCTTCTTACTGTCTATGTTTGAACCATTCCATTGACACTAGTTATAGATTCCGATGCATCACTCCAGGTTTACTGTATCCCTTGGACCTTCTTATTGACGATAATACACTGAAA
Organism: Schistocerca serialis cubense; assembly: GCF_023864345.2. NCBI lineage: Eukaryota > Metazoa > Arthropoda > Insecta > Orthoptera > Acrididae > Schistocerca > Schistocerca serialis. Next base: position 642,431,770 of record NC_064644.1, read on the forward strand.
TTGCATCGGAATTAAATAGAAAAGGCACAATGCCGACTTAAGTACAAGAAGACAGACCCTTCTTACTGTCTATGTTTTGAACCATTCCTGTGACACTAATTTTGGATTCCGATGCATCACTCCATGTTTACTGTATCCCTTGGACCTTCTTAATGACGATAATACACTGAAATTGCATCGGAATTAAATAGAAAAGGCACAATGCCGACTTAAGTACAAGAAGACTGACTCTTCTTACTGTCTTTGTTTTGAACCATTCCTGCGACACTTGCTATAGATTCCGATGCTTCACTCCAGGTTTACTGTATCCCTTGGACCTTCTTATTGACGATGAAACTCAGAAATTGCATCGGAATTAAATACAAAAGGCACAATGCCGACTTAAGTACAAGAAGACTGACTCTTCCTACTGTCTGTGTTTTGAACCATTCCTGTGACACTAGCTATAGATTCCGATCCTTCACTTCATTTTTGCTGTATCCGTCTGACCTTATTGACGATGAAACACAGAAATTGCATCGGAATTATATACAAAAGGCACAATACCGACTTAAGTACAAGAAGACTGACTCTTCTTACTGTCTATGTTTTGAACCACTCCTGTGACACTAGATATAGGATCCGATGCTTCACTTCAGGTTTACTGTATAATTTGGACCTTCTTATTGACGATGAAACACAGAAATTGCATCGGAAGTAAATACAAAAGGCACAATGCCGACTCAAGGACAAGAAGACTGACTCTTCTTACTTACTATTTTTTGAACCATTCCAGTGACACTAGTTATAGATTCCGATGCTTCACTTCATGTTCACTGTATCCCTCTAACCCTCTTATTGACGATGAAACACAGAAATTGCATCGGAATTAAATCGAAAAGGCACAATGCCGACTTAAGGACAAGAAGACTGACTCTTCTTACTGTCTTTGTTTTGAACCATTCCTGTGACACTTGCTATAGATTCCGATGCTTCACTCCAGGTTTTGTGTATCCCTTGGACCTTCTTATTGACGATGAAACTCAGAAATTGCATCGGAATTAAATACAAAAGGCACAATGCCGACTATAGTACAAGAAGACTGACTCTTCTCACTGACTATGTTTTGAACCATTCCTGTGACCCTAGTTATAGATTCCGATGCTTCACTTCAGGTTTACTGTATCCCTTGGACCTTCTTATTAACGATGAAACACATAAATTGCATCGGAAATAATTACAAAAGGCAAAATGCCGACTTAAGCACAAGAAGACAGACCCTTCTTACTGTCTATGTTTTGAACCATTCCATTGGCACTAGTTATAGCTTCCGATGCTTCACTCCAGGTTTAGTGTATCCCTTGGACCTTCTTATTGAAGATGAAACACAGAAATTGCATCGGAATTAAATAGAAAAGGCACTATGCCGACTTAAGTACAAGATGACTGACTCTTCTTACTGACTACGATTTGAACAATTCCTGTGTCACTAGTTATAGATTCCGATGCTTGACTTCAGGTTTACTGTATCCCTTGGACCTTCTTATTGACGATGAAACACAGAAATTGCATCGGAAGTAAATACAAAAGGCACAATGCCGACTTAAGGACAAGAAGACTGACTCTCCTTACTGTCTATGTTTTGAACCATTCCTGTGACACTAGATATAGAATCCGATGCTTCACTTTAGGTTTACTGTATCCCTCTGAGTTTCTAATTGACGATGAAAGACAGATATTGCACCGGAATTAAATACAAAAGGCACACTGCCCACTTAAGGGCAAGAAGACTGACTCTTCTTACTGACTATGTTTTGAACCATTCCTGTGACACTAGTTATAGATTCCGATGCTTCACTCCAGGTTTACTGTATCCCTTGGACCTTCTTATTGACGATAATACACTGAAATTGCATCGGAATTAAATAGAAAAGGCACAATGCCGACTTAAGTACAAGAAGACTGACTCGTCTTACTGTCTATGTTTTGAACCATTCCTGTGACACTAGTTATAGCTTCCGATGCTTCACTCCAGGTTTAGTGTATCCCTTGGACCTTCTTATTGAAGATGAAACACAGAAATTGCATCGGAATTAAATAGAAAAGGCACTATGCCGACTTAAGTACAAGATGACTGACTCTTCTTACTGACTACGTTTTGAACAATTCCTGTGTCACTAGTTATAGATTCCGATGCTTGACTTCAGGTTTACTGTATCCCTTGGACCTTCTTATTGACGATGAAACACAGAAATTGCATCGGAAGTAAATACAAAAGGCACACTGCCCACTTAAGGGCAAGAAGACTGACTCTTCTTACTGACTATGTTTTGAACCATTCCTGTGACACTAGATATAGATTCCGATGCTTCACTTTAGGTTTACTGTATCCCTCTGAGTTTCTTATTGACGATGAAACACAGAAATTGCATCGGAAGTAAATACAAAAGGCACAATGCCGACTTAAGGACAAGAAGACTGACTCTTCTTACTTACTATTTTTTGAACCATTCCAGTGACACTAGTTATAGATTCCGATGCTTCACTTCATGTTCACTGTATCCCTCTAACCCTCTTATTGACGATGAAACACAGAAATTGCATCGGAATTAAATCGAAAAGGCACAATGCCGACTTAAGTACAAGAAGACTGACTCTTCTTACTGACTTTGTTTTGAACAATTCCTGTGACACTAGTTATAGATTCCGATGCTACACTCCACGTTTAGTGTATCCCTTGGACCTTCTTATTGACGATGTGAAACAGAAATTTAATCGGAATGAAATACAAAAGGCACAATGCCGACTTAAGGACAAGAAGACTGACTCTTCTTACTGACTATGTTTTGAACCATTCCTGTGTCACTAGTTATAGATTCCGATGCTTCACTTCAGGTTTACTGTATAACTTGGACTTTCTAATTGACGATGAAACACAGAAACTGCATCGGAATTAAATAGAAAAGGCACAATGACGACTTAAGTACAAGAAGACGGACTTTTCTTACTGTCTATGTTTTGAACCACTCCTGTGATACTACATACAGATTCCGATGCTTCACTCCAGGTTTACTGTATCCCTTGGACCTTCTTATTGACGATAATACACTGAAATTGCATCGGAATTAAATAGAAAAGGCACAATGCCGACTTAAGTACAAGAAGACTGACTCGTCTTACTGTCTATGTTTTGAACCATTCCTGTGACACTAGTTATAGCTTCCGATGCTTCACTCCAGGTTTAGTGTATCCCTTGGACCTTCTTATTGGCGATGAAACACAGAAATTACATCGGAATTAAATACAAAAGGCACAATGCCGACCTAAGTACAAAAAGACTGACTCTTCTTACTGACTATGTTTTGAACCATTCCTGTGACACAAGTTACAGATTCCGATTCTTCACTTCAGGTTTACTGTATCCCTCTGACCTTCTTATTGACGATGAAACACAGAAATTGGATCGGAATTAAATAGAAAAGGCACAATGCCGACTTAAGTACAAGAAGACTGACTCTTCTTACTGTCAATGCTTTGAACCATTCCTGTGACACTAGTTATAGATTCCGATGCTTGACTTCAGGTTTACTGTATCCCTTGGACCTGCTTATTGACGATGAAACACAGAAATGGCATCGGAATTTAATACAAAAGGCACAATGCCGGCTCAAGTACAAGAAGACTGACTCTTCTGACTGTCTATGTTGTGAACCATTGCTGTGACACTTGTTATAGATTCCGATGCCTCACTTCAGGTTTACTGTATCGGTCTGACCTTCGTATTGACGATGAAACACAGAAATTACATCGGAATTAAACACAAAATGCACAATGCCGACTTAAGTACATGAAGACTGACTCATCTTAGTGTCTATGTTCTGAACCATTTCTGTGACACTACATATAGATTCCGATGCTTCACTTCAGGGTTACTGTATCCCTCTGAAATTCTTATTGACGATGTAACACAGAAATAGCATCGGAATTAAATACAAAAGGCACAATGCCGACTTACGTACAAGAAGACTGACACTTCTTTCCGTCTATGCTTTGAACCATTCCTGTGACACTAGTTATGGATTCCGATGCTTCACTTCATTTTTACTGTATACCTTTGACCTTCTTAGTAACGATGAAACAGAGAAATTGCATCGGAATTAAATACAAAAGGCACAATGCCGACTTAAGGACAAGAAGACTGACTCTTCTTACTTACTATTTTTTGAACCATTCCAGTGACACTAGTTATAGATTGCGATGCTTCACTTCATGTTCACTGTATCCCTCTATCTCTCTTATTGACGATAAAACACAGAAATTGCATCGAAATTAAATCGAAAAGGCACAATGCCGACTTAAGTACAAGAAGACTGACTCTTCTCACTGACTATGTTTTGAACCACTCCTGTGACACTAGTTATAGATTCCGATGCTTCACTTCAGGTTTACTGTATCCCTTGGACCTTCTTATTGACGATGAAACGCAGAAATAGCATCGGAATATAATACAAAAGGCACAATGCCGACTCAAGTAGAAGAAGACTGACTCTTCTGAGTGTCTATGTTGTGAACCATTCCAGTGACACTAGTTATAGATTCCGATGCCTCACTTCAGGTTTACTGTATCGGTCTGACCTTCTTATTGACGATGAAATACAGAAATTGCATCGGAATTAAATACAAAATGCACAATGCCGACTTAAGTACATGAAGACTTACTCATCTTACTGTCTATGTTTTGAACCATTCCTGTGACACTAGTTATGGATTCCATTGCTTCACTTCAGGTTTACTGTATCGTTTGGACCTACTTATTGACGATGAAACCCAGAAATTGCCTCGGAATTAAATACAAAAGGCACAATGCCGATTTAAGTACAAGAAGACTGATTCTTCCTACTGTCTATGTTTGAACCATTCCATTGACACTAGTTATAGATTCCGATGCTCCATTTCAGGTTTACTGTTTCCCTTGGACCTTCATATTAACGATGAAACAATGAAATTGCATCGGAATTAAATACAAAAGGCACAAAGCCGACTTAAGTACATCAAGACTGATTCTTCTTACTGACTATGTTTTGAACCATTCCTGTGACACTAGCTATAGATTCCGATGCTTCACTTCAGGTTTACTGTATCCCTCTGACTTTCGTATTGACGATGAAACACAGAAATTGCACCGGAATTAAATACAAAAGGCACAATGCCGACTTAAGGACAAGAAGACTGACTCTTCTTACTGTCTATGTTTTGAACCATTCCTGTGACACTGGTTATAGATTCCGATGCTTCACTTTCGGTTTACTGTATCCCTCTGACTTTCTTATTGACGATGAAACACAGAAATTGCACCGGAATTAAAGACAAAAAGCACAATGCCGACTTAAGGACAAGAAGACTGACTCGTCTTACTGACTATGTTTTGAACCATTCCTGTGACACTAGTTATAGATTCCGATGCTTCACTCCAGGTTTAGTGTATCCCTTGGACCTTCTTATTGACGATGAAACACAGAAATTGCATCGGAATTAAATAGAAAAGGCACAATGCCGACTTAAGTACATGAAGACTGACTCTTCTTACTGTCTATGTTTTGAACCATTCCTGTGACACTAATTTCGGATTCCGATGCTTCACTTCAGGTTTACTGTATCCCTCTGACCTTCTTATTGATGATGAAACACAGAAATTGCATCGGAATTAAATACATAAGGCACAATGCCGACTTAAGTACAAGAAGACTGACTGTTCCCACTGTCTATGCCTTGAACCATTCGTGGGACACTAATTGAAGATTCCGATGCTTCACTTCTGGTTTACTGTATCCCTCTGACCTTCTTATTGACGATGAAACACTGAAATTGCACCGGAATTAAATACAAAAGGCACAATGCCGACTTAAGTACAAGAAGACAGACCCTTCTTACTGTCTATGTTTGAACCATTCCATTGACACTAGTTATAGATTCCGATGCATCACTCCAGGTTTACTGTATCCCTTGGACCTTCTTATTGACGATAATACACTGAAATTGCATCGGAATTAAATAGAAAAGGCACAATGCCGACTTAAGTACAAGAAGACAGACCCTTCTTACTGTCTATGTTTTGAACCATTCCATTGACACTAGTTATAGATTCCGATGCATCACTCCATGTTTACTGTATCCCTTGGACCTTCTTATTGACGATAATACACTGTAATTGCATCGGAATAAAATAGAAAAGGCACAATGCCGACTTAAGTACAAGAAGACTGACTCTTCTTACTGTCTTTGTTTTGAACCATTCCTGCGACACTTGCTATAGATTCCGATGCTTCACTCCAGGTTTACTGTATCCCTTGGACCTTCTTATTGACGATGAAACTCAGAAATTGCATCGGAATTAAATACAAAAGGCACAATGCCGACTTAAGTACAAGAAGACTGACTCTTCCTACTGTCTATGTTTTGAACCATTCCTGTGACACTAGCTATAGATTCCGATTCTTCACTTCATTTTTACTGTATCCGTCTGACCTTATTGACGATGAAACGCAGAAATTGCATCGGAATTATATACAAAAGGCACAATACCGACTTAAGTACAAGAAGACTGACTCTTCTTACTGTCTATGTTTTGAACCACTCCTGTGACACTAGATATAGGATCCGATGCTTCACTTCAGGTTTACTGTATAATTTGGACCTTCTTATTGACGATGAAACACAGAAATTGCATCGGAAGTAAATACAAAAGGCACAATGCCGACTTAAGGACAAGAAGACTGACTCTTCTTACTTACTATTTTTTGAACCATTCCAGTGACACTAGTTATAGATTCCGATGCTTCACTTCATGTTCACTGTATCCCTCTAACCCTCTTATTGACGATGAAACACAGAAATTGCATCGGAATTAAATCGAAAAGGCACAATGCCGACTTAAGTACGAGAAGACTGACTCTTCTTACTGTCTTTGTTTTGAACCATTCCTGTGACACTTGCTATAGATTCCGATGCTTCACTCCAGGTTTACTGTATCCCTTGGACCTTCTTATTGACGATGAAACTCAGAAATTGCATCGGAATTAAATACAAAAGGCACAATGCCGACTATAGTACAAGAAGACTGACTCTTCTCACTGACTATGCTTTGAACCATTCCTGTGACCCTAGTTATAGATTCTGATGCTTCACTTCAGGTTTACTGTATCCCTTGGACCTACTTATTAACGATGAAACACATAAATTGCATCGGAATTAATTACAAAAGGCAAAATGCCGACTTAAGCACAAGAAGACAGACCCTTCTTACTGTCTATGTTTTGAACCATTCCATTGACACTAGTTATAGCTTCCGATGCTTCACTCCAGGTTTAGTGTATCCCTTGGACCTTCTTATTGAAGATGAAACACAGAAATTGCATCGGAATTAAATAGAAAAGGCACTATGCCGACTTAAGTACAAGATGACTGACTCTTCTTACTGACTACGTTTTGAACAAATCCTGTGTCACTAGTTATGATGCTTGACTTCAGGTTTACTGTATCCCTTGGACCTTCTTATTGACGATGAAACACAGAAATTGCATCGGAAGTAAATACAAAAGGCACAATGCCGACTTAAGGACAAGAAGACTGACTCTCCTTACTGTCTATGTTTTGAACCATTCCTGTGACACTAGATATAGAATCCGATGCTTCACTTTAGGTTTACTGTATCCCTCTGAGTTTCTTATTGACGATGAAAGACAGAAATTGCACCGGAATTAAATACAAAAGGCACACTGCCCACTTAAGGGCAAGAAGACTGACTCTTCTTACTGACTATGTTTTGAACCATTCCTGTGACACTAGTTATAGATTCCGATGCTTCACTCCAGGTTTACTGTATCCCTTGGACCTTCTTATTGACGATAATACACTGAAATTGCTTCGGAATTAAATAGAAAAGGCACAATGCCGACTTATGTACAAGAAGACTGACTCGTCTTACTGTCTATGTTTTGAACCATTCCTGTGACACTAGTTATAGCTTCCGATGCTTCACTCCAGGTTTAGTGTATCCCTTGGACCTTCTTATTGAAGATGAAACACAGAAATTGCATCGGAATTAAATAGAAAAGGCACTATGCCGACTTAAGTACAAGATGACTGACTCTTCTTACTGACTACGTTTTGAACAATTCCTGTGTCACTAGTTATAGATTCCGATGCTTGACTTCAGGTTTACTGTATCCCTTGGACCTTCTTATTGACGATGAAACACAGAAATTGCATCGGAAGTAAATACAAAAGGCACACTGCCCACTTAAGGGCAAGAAGACTGACTCTTCTTACTGACTATGTTTTGAACCATTCCTGTGACACTAGATATAGATTCCGATGCTTCACTTTAGGTTTACTGTATCCCTCTGAGTTCTTATTGACGATGAAACACAGAAATTGCATCGGAAGTAAATACAAAAGGCACAATGCCGACTTAAGGACAAGAACTGACTCTTCTTACTTACTATTTTTTGAACCATTCCAGTGACACTAGTTATAGATTCCGATGCTTCACTTCATGTTCACTGTATCCCTCTAACCCTCTTATTGACGATGAAACACAGAAATTGCATCGGAATTAAATCGAAAAGGCACAATGCCGACTTAAGTACAAGAAGACTGACTCTTCTTACTGTCTTTGCTTTGAACAATTCCTGTGACACTAGTTATAGATTCCGATGCTACACTCCACGTTTAGTGTATCCCTTGGACCTTCTTATTGACGATGAAAAACAGAAATTGAATCGGAATGAAATACAAAAGGCACAATGCCGACTTAAGGACAAGAAGACTGACTCTTCTTACTGACTATGTTTTGAACCATTCCTGTGTCACTAGTTATAGATTCCGATGCTTCACTTCAGGTTTACTGTATAACTTGGACTTTCTAATTGACGATGAAACACAGAAACTGCATCGGAATTAAATAGAAAAGGCACAATGACGACTTAAGTACAAGAAGACTGACTTTTCATACTGTCTATGTTTTGAACCACTCCTGTGACACTAGATACAGATTCCGATGCTTCACTCCAGGTTTACTGTATCCCTTAGACCTTCTTATTGACGATAATACACTGAAATTGCATCGGAATTAAATAGAAAAGGCACAATGCCGACTTAAGTACAAGAAGACTGACTCGTCTTACTGTCTATGTTTTGAACCATTCCTGTGACACTAGTTATAGCTTCCGATGCTTCACTTCAGGTTTACTGTATCCCTCTGACTTTCGTATTGACGATGAAACACAGAAATTGCACCGGAATTAAATACAAAAGGCACAATGCCGACTTAAGGACAAGACGACTGACTCTTCTTACTGTCTATGTTTTGAACCATTCCTGTGACACTGGTTATAGATTCCGATGCTTCACTTTCGGTTTACTGTATCCCTCTGACTTTCTTATTGACGATGAAACACAGAAATTGCACCGGAATTAAAGACAAAAAGCACATGCCGACTTAAGGACAAGAAGACTGACTCGTCTTACTGACTATGTTTTGAACCATTCCTGTGACACTAGTTATAGATTCCGATGCTTCACTCCAGGTTTAGTGTATCCCTTGGACCTTCTTATTGACGATGAAACACAGAAATTGCATCGGAATTAAATAGAAAAGGCACAATGCCGACTTAAGTACATGAAGACTGACTCTTCTTACTGTCTATGTTTTGAACCATTCCTGTGACACTAATTTTTGATTCCGATGCTTCACTTCAGGTTTACTGTATCCCTCTGACCTTCTTATTGATGATGAAACACAGAAATTGCATCGGAATTAAATACATAAGGCACAATGCCGACTTAAGTACAAGAAGACTGACTGTTCCCACTGTCTATGCCTTGAACCATTCCTGGGACACTAATTGAAGATTCCGATGCTTCACTTCTGGTTTACAGTATCCCTCTGACCTTCTTATTGACGATGAAACACTGAAATTGCACCGGAATTAAATACAAAAGGCACAATGCCGACTTAAGTACAAGAAGACAGACCCTTCTTACTGTCTATGTTTGAACCATTCCATTGACACTAGTTATAGATTCCGATGCATCACTCCAGGTTTACTGTATCCCTTGGACCTTCTTATTGACGATAATACACTGAAATTGCATCCGAATTAAATAGAAAAGGCACAATGCCGACTTAAGTACAAGAAGACAGACCCTTCTTACTGTCTATGTTTTGAACCATTCCATTGACACTAGTTATAGATTCCGATGCATCACTCCATGTTTACTGTATCCCTTGGACCTTCTTATTGACGATAATACACTGAAATTGCATCGGAATTAAATAGAAAAGGCACAATGCCGACTTAAGTACAAGAAGACTGACTCTTCTTACTGTCTTTGTTTTGAACCATTCCTGCGACACTTGCTATAGATTCCGATGCTTCACTCCAGGTTTACTGTATCCCTTGGACCTTCTTATTGACGATGAAACTCAGAAATTGCATCGGAATTAAATACAAAAGGCACAATGCCGACTTAAGTACAAGAAGACTGACTCTTCCTACTGTCTATGTTTTGAACCATTCCTGTGACACTAGCTATAGATTCCGATTCTTCACTTCATTTTTACTGTATCCGTCTGACCTTATTGACGATGAAACACAGAAATTGCATCGGAATTATATACAAAAGGCACAATACCGACTTAAGTACAAGAAGACTGACTCTTCTTACTGTCTATGTTTTGAACCACTCCTGTGACACTAGATATAGGATCCGATGCTTCACTTCAGGTTTACTGTATAATTTGGACCTTCTTATTGACGATGAAACACAGAAATTGCATCGGAAGTAAATACAAAAGGCACAATGCCGACTTAAGGACAAGAAGACTGACTCTTCTTACTTACTATTTTTTGAACCATTCCAGAGACACTAGTTATAGATTCCGATGCTTCACTTCATGTTCACTGTATCCCTCTAACCCTCTTATTGACGATGAAACACAGAAATTGCATCGGAATTAAATCGAAAAGGCACAATGCCGACTTAAGTACAAGAAGACTGACTCTTCTTACTGTCTTTGTTTTGAACCATTCCTGTGACACTTGCTATAGATTCCGATGCTTCACTCCAGGTTTACTGTATCCCTTGGACCTTCTTATTGACGATGAAACTCAGAAATTGCATCGGAATTAAATACAAAAGGCACAATGCCGACTATAGTACAAGAAGACTGACTCTTCTCACTGACTATGTTTTGAACCATTCCTGTGACCCTAGTTATAGATTCCAGTGCTTCACTTCAGGTTCACTGTATCCCTTGGACCTTCTTATTAACGATGAAACACATAAATTGCATCGGAATTAATTACAAAAGGCAAAATGCCGACTTAAGCACAAGAAGACTGACCCTTCTTACTGTCTATGTTTTGAACCATTCCATTGACACTAGTTATAGCTTCCGATGCTTCACTCCAGGTTTAGTGTATCCCTTGGACCTTCTTATTGAAGATGAAACACAGAAATTGCATCGGAATAAAATAGAAAAGGCACTATGCCGACTTAAGTACAAGATGACTGACTCTTCTTACTGACTACGTTTTGAACAATTCCTGTGTCACTAGTTATAGATACCGATGCTTGACTTCAGGTTTACTGTATCCCTTGGACCTTCTTATTGACGATGAAACACAGAAATTGCATCGGAAGTAAATACAAAAGGCACAATGCCGACTTAAGGACAAGAAGACTGACTCTCCTTACTGTCTATGTTTTGAACCATTCCTGTGACACTAGATTTAGATTCCGATGCTTCACTTTAGGTTTACTGTATCCCTCTGAGTTTCTTATTGACGATGAAAGACAGAAATTGCACCGGAATTAAATACAAAAGGCACACTGCCCACTTAAGGGCAAGAAGACTGACTCTTCTTACTGACTATGTTTTGAACCATTCCTGTGACACTAGTTATAGATTCCGATGCTTCACTTCAGGTTTACTGTATCCCTTGGACCTTCTAATAGACGATGAAACACAGAAATTGCATCGGAATTATATACAAAAGGCACAATGCCGATTTAAGTACATGAAGACCGACTCTTTCTACTGACTATGTTTTGAACCATTCCTGTGACACTAGTTATAGATTCCGATGCTTCACTTCAGGTTTACTGTATCCCTTGGACCTTCTTCGTGACGATGAAACACAGAAATTGCATCGGAATTAAATACAAAAGGCACAATGCCGACTTAAGTACAAGAAGACTGACTACTCTTACAGTCTATGCTTTGAACCATTCCTGTGACACTAGTTGCACAATCCGATTCTTCACTCCAGGATTACTGTATCTCTTGGACCTTTTTATTGACGATGAAACACAGAAATTGCATCGGAATTAAATACAAAAGGCACAATGCCGACTTAAGTACAAGAAGACTAACTCTTCTTACTGTCTATGTTTTGAACTATTCCTGTGACACTAGTTATAGATTCCGATGCTTCACTCCAGGTTTACTGTATGCCTTGGACCTTCTTATTGACGATGAAACACAGAAATTGTATCGGAATTAAATAGAAAAGGCACAATGCCGACTTAAGTACAAGAGGACTGACTCTTCCTACTGTCAATGTTTTGAACCAATCCTGTGAAACTAGTTATAGATTCCGGTGCTTCACTCCAGGTTTACTGTTTCCCTTGGACCTTCTTATTGACGATGAAACACAGAAATTGCATCAGAATTAAATAGAAAACGCACAATGCCGACTTGAGTACAAGAAGACTGACGCTTCTTACTGACTATGATTTTGAATTATTCCTGTGACACTAGTTATAGATTCCGATGCTTCACTTCAGGTTTACTGTATCCCATGGACCTTCTTGTTGACGATGAAACACAGATATTGCTTCGGAATGAAATAGAAAAGGCACAATGCCGACTTAAGTACAAGAAGACTGTCTCTTCTTACTGTTTATGTTTGAACCATTCCTGTGACACTAGTTATAGATTCCGATGCTTCACTTCAGGTTTACTGTATCCCTCTGACCTTCCTATAGACGATGAAACACAGAAATTGCATCCGAATTAAATACAAAAGGCACAATACCGATTTAAGTACATGAAGACCGACTCTCTCTACTGACTATGTTTTGAACCACTCCTGTGACACTAGTTATAGATTCCGATGCTACACTTCAGGTTTACTGTATCCCTTGGACCTTCTTCGTGACGATGAAACACAGAAATTGCATCGGAATTAAATAAAAAAGGCACAATGCCGACTTATGTACAAAAAGACTGACTCCTCTTACAGTCTATGCTTTGAACCATTCCTGTGACACTAGTTACACATTCCGATTCTTCACTCCAGGTTTACTGTATCCCTTGGACCTTTTTATTGACGATGAAACACAGAAATTGCATCGGAATTAAATACAAAAAGCACAATGCCGACTTAAGGACAAGAAGGCTAACTCTTCTTACTGACAATGTTTTGAACCATTCCTGTGACACTAGCTATAGATTCCGATGCTTCACTTCAGGTTTACTGTATCCCTCTGGCCTTCGTATTGTCGATGAAACACAGAAATTGCATCGGAATTAAATACAAAAGGCACAATGCCGACTTAAGTACATGAAGACCGACTCTTTCTACTGACTATGTTTTGAACCATTCCTGTGGCACTAGTTATAGATTCCGATGCTTCACTTCAGGTTTACTGTATCTCTTAAACCTTCTTATTGACGATGAAACACAGAAATTGCATCGGAATTAAATACAAAAGGCACAATGCCGACTTAAGTACAAGAAGACTGACTCTTCTTACTGAGTATGTTTGAACCATTCCTGTGTCACTAGTTATAGATTCCGATGCTTCACTTCAGGTTTACTGTATACCTTGGACCTTATAATTGACGATGAAACACAGAGATTGCATCGGAATTACATAGAAAAGGCACAATGCCGACTTAAGTACAAGAAGGCTGCCTCTTTTTACTGTCTATGTTTTGAACCATTTCTGTGACACTAGTTACAGATTGCGATACTTCACTTCAGGTTTACTGTGTCCCTTGGACCTTCTTATTGACGATGAAACACAGAAATTGCATCGGAATTAAATACAAAAGCACAATACCGACTTAAGTACAAGAAGACTGACTCTTCTTACTGTCTATGTTTTGAACCATTCCTGTGACACTAGTTATAGATTCCGATGCTTCACATCAGATTTACTGTATCCCTATGATCTTCTTATTGACAATGAAACACAAAAATTGCATCGGAATTATATAGAAAAGGCACAATGCTCACTTAAGTACAAGAAGATTGACTCTTCTTACAGTCTACGTTTTTGAACTATTCCTGTGACACTAGTTATAGATTCCGGTGCTTCACTCCAGGTTTACTGTTTCCCTTGGACCTTCTTATTGACGATGAAACACAGAAATTGCATCAGAATTAAATAGAAAAGGCACAATGCCGACTTAAGTACAAGAAGACTGACGCTTCTTACTGACTATGTCTTTGAACCATTCCTGTGACACTAGTTATAGATTCCGATGCTTCACTTCAGGTTTACTGTATCCCTTGGACCTTCTTATTGACGATGAAACACAGATATTGCATCGGAATGAAATAGAAAAGGCACAATGCCGACTTAAGTACAAGAAGGCTGCCTCTTTTTACTGTCTATGTTTTGAACCATTTCTGTGACACTAGTTACAGATTGCGATGCTTCACTTCAGGTTTACTGTCTCCCTTGGACCTTCTTGTTGACGATGAAACACAGAAATTGGATCGGAATTAAATGCAAAAGGCACAATACCGACTTAAGTACAAGAAGACTGACGCATCTTACAGACTATGTTTTTCAACCATTCCTGTGACACTAGTTATAGATTCCGGTGCTTCACTCCAGGTTTACTGTATCCCTTGGACCTTCTTATTGACGATGAAACACAGAAATTGCATCGGAATTAAATACAAAGGGCAAAATGCCGACTTAAGTACACGAAGACTGACGTTTCTTACTGCCTATGTTTTGAACAATTCCTGTGACACTAGTTATAGATTCCGATGCTACACTCCACGGTTAGTGTATCCCTTGGACCTTCTTATTGACGATGAAAAACAGAAATTGAATCGGAATGAAATACAAAAGGCACAATGCCGACTTAAGGACAAGAAGACTGACTCTTCTTACTGACTATGTTTTGAACCATTCCTGTGTCACTAGTTATAGATTCCGATGCTTCACTTCAGGTTTACTGTTTCCCTTGGACCTTCTTATTGACGATGAAACACAGAAATTGCATCAGAATTAAATAGAAAAGGCACAATGCCGACTTAAGTACAAGAAGACTGACGCTTCTTACTGACTATGTCTTTGAACCATTCCTGTGACACTAGTTATAGATTCCGATGCTTCACTTCAGGTTTACTGTATCCCTTGGACCTTCTTATTGACGATGAAACACAGATATAGCATCGGAATGAAATAGAAAAGGCACAATGCCGACCTAAGTACAAGAAGACTGACTCGTCTTACTGTCTATGTTTCGAACCATTGCTGTGACACTAGTTATAGCTTCCGATGCTTCACTCCAGGTTTAGTGTATCCCTTGGACCTTCTTATTGGCGATGAAACACAGAAATTACATCGGAATTAAATACAAAAGGCACAATGCCGACTTAAGTACAAATAGACTGACTCTTCTTACTGACTATGTTTTGAACCATTCCTGTGACACAAGTTATAGATTCCGATTCTTCACTTCAGGTTTACTGTATCCCTCTGACCTTCTTATTGACGATGAAACACAGAAATTGGATCTGAATTAAATAGAAAAGGCACAATGCCGACTTAAGTACAAGAAGACTGACTATTCCTACTGTCAATGCTTTGAACCATTCCTGTGACACTAGTTATAGATTCCGATGCTTGACTTCAGGTTTACTGTATCCCTTGGACCTGCTTATTGACGATGAAACACAGAAATAGTATCGGAATTTAATACAAAAGGCACAATGCCGGCTCAAGTAGAAGAAGACTGACTCTTCTGACTGTCTATGTTGTGAACCATTGCTGTGACACTTGTTATAGATTCCGATGCCTCACTTCAGGTTTACTGTATCGGTCTGACCTTCTTATTGACGATGAAACACAGAAATTACATCGGAATTAAACACAAAATGCACAATGCCGACTTAAGTACATGAAGACTGACTCATCTTACTGTCTATGTTCTGAACCATTTCTGTGACACTAGTTATAGATTCCGATGCTTCACTTCAGGGTTACTGTATCCCTCTGAAATTCTTATTGACGATGAAACACAGAAATTGCATCGGAATTAAATACAAAAGGCACAATGCCGACTTACGTACAAGAAGACTGACACTTCTTTCCGTCTATGCTTTGAACCATTCCTGTGACACTAGTTATGGATTCCGATGCTTCACTTCATTTTTACTATATACCTTTGACCTTCTTATTAACGATGAAACACAGAAATTGCATCGGAATTAAATACAAAAGGCACAATGCCGACTTAAGGACAAGAAGACTGACTCTTCCTACTTACTATTTTTTGAACCATTCCAGTGACACTAGTTATAGATTGCGATGCTTCACTTCATGTTCACTGTATCCCTCTATCTCTCTTATTGACGATAAAACACAGAAATTGCATCGGAATTAAATCGAAAAGGCACAATGCCGACTTAAGTACAAGAAGACTGACTCTTCTCACTGACTATGTTTTGAACCACTCCTGTGACACTAGTTATAGATTCCGATGCTTCACTTCAGGTTTACTGTATCCCTTGGACCTTCTTATTGACGATGAAACGCAGAAATAGCATCGGAATTTAATACAAAAGGCACAATGCCGACTCAAGTAGAAGAAGACTGACTCTTCTGAGTGTCTATGTTGTGAACCATTCCAGTGACACTAGTTATAGATTCCGATGCCTCACTTCAGGTTTACTGTATCGGTCTGACCTTCTTATTGACGATGAAATACAGAAATTGCATCGGAATTAAATACAAAATGCACAATGCCGACTTAAGTACATGAAGACTTACTCATCTTACTGTCTATGTTTTGAACCATTCCTGTGACACTAGTTATGGATTCCATTGCTTCACTTCAGGTTTACTGTATCTTTTGGACCTTCTAATTGACGATGAAACCCAGAAATTGCCTCGGAATTAAATACAAAAGGCACAATGCCGACTTAAGTACAAGAAGACTGATTCTTCCTACTGTCTATGTTTGAACCATTCCATTGACACTAGTTATAGATTCCGATGCTCAATTTCAGGTTTACTGTGTCCCTTGGACCTTCATATTAACGATGAAACAATGAAATTGCATCGGAATTAAATACAAAAGGCACAAAGCCGACTTAAGTACATCAAGACTGATTCTTCTTACTGACTATGTCTTGAACCATTCCTGTGACACTAGCTATAGATTCCGATGCTTCACTTCAGGTTTACTGTATCCCTCTGACTTTCGTATTGACGATGAAACACAGAAATTGCACCGGAATTAAATACAAAAGGCACAATGCCGACTTAAGACAAGAAGACTGACTCTTCTTACTGTCTATGTTTTGAACCATTCCTGTGACACTGGTTATAGATTCCGATGCTTCA
This sequence comes from Schistocerca serialis cubense, assembly GCF_023864345.2. Taxonomy (NCBI): domain Eukaryota; kingdom Metazoa; phylum Arthropoda; class Insecta; order Orthoptera; family Acrididae; genus Schistocerca; species Schistocerca serialis. The sequence continues at coordinate 642,449,410 of NC_064644.1, forward strand.
CTTTCGGTTTACTGTATCCCTCTGACTTTCTTATTGACGATGAAACACAGAAATTGCACCGGAATTAAAGACAAAAAGCACAATGCCGACTTAAGGACAAGAAGACTGACTCGTCTTACTGACTATGTTTTGAACCATTCCTGTGACACTAGTTATAGATTCCGATGCTTCACTCCAGGTTTAGTGTATCCCTTGGACCTTCTTATTGACGATGAAACACAGAAATTGCATCGGAATTAAATAGAAAAGGCACAATGCCGACTTAAGTACATGAAGACTGACTCTTCTTACTGTCTATGTTTTGAACCATTCCTGTGACACTAATTTTGGATTCCGATGCTTCACTTCAGGTTTACTGTATCCCTCTGACCTTCTTATTGATGATGAAACACAGAAATTGCATCGGAATTAAATACATAAGGCACAATGCCGACCTAAGTACAAGAAGACTGACTGTTCCCAATGTCTATGCCTTGAACCATTCCTGGGACACTAATTGAAGATTCCGATGCTTCTCTTCTGGTTTACTGTATCCCTCTGACCTTCTTATTGACGATGAAACACTGAAATTGCACCGGAATTAAATACAAAAAGCACAATGCCGACTTAAGTACAAGAAGACAGACCCTTCTTACTGTCTATGTTTGAACCATTCCATTGACACTAGTTATAGATTCCGATGCATCACTCCAGGTTTACTGTATCCCTTGGACCTTCTTATTGACGATAATACACTGAAATTGCATCGGAATTAAATAGAAAAGGCACAATGCCGACTTAAGTACAAGAAGACAGACCCTTCTTACTGTCTATGTTTTGAACCATTCCTGTGACACTAATTTTGGATTCCGATGCATCACTCCATGTTTACTGTATCCCTTGGACCTTCTTAATGACGATAATACACTGAAATTGCATCGGAATTAAATAGAAAAGGCACAATGCCGACTTAAGTACAAGAAGACTGACTCTTCTTACTGTCTTTGTTTTGAACCATTCCTGCGACACTTGCTATAGATTCCGATGCTTCACTCCAGGTTTACTGTATCCCTTGGACCTTCTTATTGACGATGAAACTCAGAAATTGCATCGGAATTAAATACAAAAGGCACAATGCCGACTTAAGTACAAGAAGACTGACTCTTCCTACTGTCTATGTTTTGAACCATTCCTGTGACACTAGCTATAGATTCCGATCCTTCACTTCATTTTTGCTGTATCCGTCTGACCTTATTGACGATGAAACACAGAAATTGCATCGGAATTATATACAAAAGGCACAATACCGACTTAAGTACAAGAAGACTGACTCTTCTTACTGTCTATGTTTTGAACCACTCCTGTGACACTAGATATAGGATCCGATGCTTCACTTCAGGTTTACTGTATAATTTGGACCTTCTTATTGACGATGAAACACAGAAATTGCATCGGAAGTAAATACAAAAGGCACAATGCCGACTCAAGGACAAGAAGACTGACTCTTCTTACTTACTATTTTTTGAACCATTCCAGTGACACTAGTTATAGATTCCGATGCTTCACTTCATGTTCACTGTATCCCTCTAACCCTCTTATTGACGATGAAACACAGAAATTGCATCGGAATTAAATCGAAAAGGCACAATGCCGACTTAAGGACAAGAAGACTGACTCTTCTTACTGTCTTTGTTTTGAACCATTCCTGTGACACTTGCTATAGATTCCGATGCTTCACTCCAGGTTTTGTGTATCCCTTGGACCTTCTTATTGACGATGAAACTCAGAAATTGCATCGGAATTAAATACAAAAGGCACAATGCCGACTATAGTACAAGAAGACTGACTCTTCTCACTGACTATGTTTTGAACCATTCCTGTGACCCTAGTTATAGATTCCGATGCTTCACTTCAGGTTTACTGTATCCCTTGGACCTTCTTATTAACGATGAAACACATAAATTGCATCGGAAATAATTACAAAAGGCAAAATGCCGACTTAAGCACAAGAAGACAGACCCTTCTTACTGTCTATGTTTTGAACCATTCCATTGGCACTAGTTATAGCTTCCGATGCTTCACTCCAGGTTTAGTGTATCCCTTGGACCTTCTTATTGAAGATGAAACACAGAAATTGCATCGGAATTAAATAGAAAAGGCACTATGCCGACTTAAGTACAAGATGACTGACTCTTCTTACTGACTACGATTTGAACAATTCCTGTGTCACTAGTTATAGATTCCGATGCTTGACTTCAGGTTTACTGTATCCCTTGGACCTTCTTATTGACGATGAAACACAGAAATTGCATCGGAAGTAAATACAAAAGGCACAATGCCGACTTAAGGACAAGAAGACTGACTCTCCTTACTGTCTATGTTTTGAACCATTCCTGTGACACTAGATATAGAATCCGATGCTTCACTTTAGGTTTACTGTATCCCTCTGAGTTTCTAATTGACGATGAAAGACAGATATTGCACCGGAATTAAATACAAAAGGCACACTGCCCACTTAAGGGCAAGAAGACTGACTCTTCTTACTGACTATGTTTTGAACCATTCCTGTGACACTAGTTATAGATTCCGATGCTTCACTCCAGGTTTACTGTATCCCTTGGACCTTCTTATTGACGATAATACACTGAAATTGCATCGGAATTAAATAGAAAAGGCACAATGCCGACTTAAGTACAAGAAGACTGACTCGTCTTACTGTCTATGTTTTGAACCATTCCTGTGACACTAGTTATAGCTTCCGATGCTTCACTCCAGGTTTAGTGTATCCCTTGGACCTTCTTATTGAAGATGAAACACAGAAATTGCATCGGAATTAAATAGAAAAGGCACTATGCCGACTTAAGTACAAGATGACTGACTCTTCTTACTGACTACGTTTTGAACAATTCCTGTGTCACTAGTTATAGATTCCGATGCTTGACTTCAGGTTTACTGTATCCCTTGGACCTTCTTATTGACGATGAAACACAGAAATTGCATCGGAAGTAAATACAAAAGGCACACTGCCCACTTAAGGGCAAGAAGACTGACTCTTCTTACTGACTATGTTTTGAACCATTCCTGTGACACTAGATATAGATTCCGATGCTTCACTTTAGGTTTACTGTATCCCTCTGAGTTTCTTATTGACGATGAAACACAGAAATTGCATCGGAAGTAAATACAAAAGGCACAATGCCGACTTAAGGACAAGAAGACTGACTCTTCTTACTTACTATTTTTTGAACCATTCCAGTGACACTAGTTATAGATTCCGATGCTTCACTTCATGTTCACTGTATCCCTCTAACCCTCTTATTGACGATGAAACACAGAAATTGCATCGGAATTAAATCGAAAAGGCACAATGCCGACTTAAGTACAAGAAGACTGACTCTTCTTACTGACTTTGTTTTGAACAATTCCTGTGACACTAGTTATAGATTCCGATGCTACACTCCACGTTTAGTGTATCCCTTGGACCTTCTTATTGACGATGTGAAACAGAAATTTAATCGGAATGAAATACAAAAGGCACAATGCCGACTTAAGGACAAGAAGACTGACTCTTCTTACTGACTATGTTTTGAACCATTCCTGTGTCACTAGTTATAGATTCCGATGCTTCACTTCAGGTTTACTGTATAACTTGGACTTTCTAATTGACGATGAAACACAGAAACTGCATCGGAATTAAATAGAAAAGGCACAATGACGACTTAAGTACAAGAAGACGGACTTTTCTTACTGTCTATGTTTTGAACCACTCCTGTGATACTACATACAGATTCCGATGCTTCACTCCAGGTTTACTGTATCCCTTGGACCTTCTTATTGACGATAATACACTGAAATTGCATCGGAATTAAATAGAAAAGGCACAATGCCGACTTAAGTACAAGAAGACTGACTCGTCTTACTGTCTATGTTTTGAACCATTCCTGTGACACTAGTTATAGCTTCCGATGCTTCACTCCAGGTTTAGTGTATCCCTTGGACCTTCTTATTGGCGATGAAACACAGAAATTACATCGGAATTAAATACAAAAGGCACAATGCCGACCTAAGTACAAAAAGACTGACTCTTCTTACTGACTATGTTTTGAACCATTCCTGTGACACAAGTTACAGATTCCGATTCTTCACTTCAGGTTTACTGTATCCCTCTGACCTTCTTATTGACGATGAAACACAGAAATTGGATCGGAATTAAATAGAAAAGGCACAATGCCGACTTAAGTACAAGAAGACTGACTCTTCTTACTGTCAATGCTTTGAACCATTCCTGTGACACTAGTTATAGATTCCGATGCTTGACTTCAGGTTTACTGTATCCCTTGGACCTGCTTATTGACGATGAAACACAGAAATGGCATCGGAATTTAATACAAAAGGCACAATGCCGGCTCAAGTACAAGAAGACTGACTCTTCTGACTGTCTATGTTGTGAACCATTGCTGTGACACTTGTTATAGATTCCGATGCCTCACTTCAGGTTTACTGTATCGGTCTGACCTTCGTATTGACGATGAAACACAGAAATTACATCGGAATTAAACACAAAATGCACAATGCCGACTTAAGTACATGAAGACTGACTCATCTTAGTGTCTATGTTCTGAACCATTTCTGTGACACTACATATAGATTCCGATGCTTCACTTCAGGGTTACTGTATCCCTCTGAAATTCTTATTGACGATGTAACACAGAAATAGCATCGGAATTAAATACAAAAGGCACAATGCCGACTTACGTACAAGAAGACTGACACTTCTTTCCGTCTATGCTTTGAACCATTCCTGTGACACTAGTTATGGATTCCGATGCTTCACTTCATTTTTACTGTATACCTTTGACCTTCTTAGTAACGATGAAACAGAGAAATTGCATCGGAATTAAATACAAAAGGCACAATGCCGACTTAAGGACAAGAAGACTGACTCTTCTTACTTACTATTTTTTGAACCATTCCAGTGACACTAGTTATAGATTGCGATGCTTCACTTCATGTTCACTGTATCCCTCTATCTCTCTTATTGACGATAAAACACAGAAATTGCATCGAAATTAAATCGAAAAGGCACAATGCCGACTTAAGTACAAGAAGACTGACTCTTCTCACTGACTATGTTTTGAACCACTCCTGTGACACTAGTTATAGATTCCGATGCTTCACTTCAGGTTTACTGTATCCCTTGGACCTTCTTATTGACGATGAAACGCAGAAATAGCATCGGAATATAATACAAAAGGCACAATGCCGACTCAAGTAGAAGAAGACTGACTCTTCTGAGTGTCTATGTTGTGAACCATTCCAGTGACACTAGTTATAGATTCCGATGCCTCACTTCAGGTTTACTGTATCGGTCTGACCTTCTTATTGACGATGAAATACAGAAATTGCATCGGAATTAAATACAAAATGCACAATGCCGACTTAAGTACATGAAGACTTACTCATCTTACTGTCTATGTTTTGAACCATTCCTGTGACACTAGTTATGGATTCCATTGCTTCACTTCAGGTTTACTGTATCGTTTGGACCTACTTATTGACGATGAAACCCAGAAATTGCCTCGGAATTAAATACAAAAGGCACAATGCCGATTTAAGTACAAGAAGACTGATTCTTCCTACTGTCTATGTTTGAACCATTCCATTGACACTAGTTATAGATTCCGATGCTCCATTTCAGGTTTACTGTTTCCCTTGGACCTTCATATTAACGATGAAACAATGAAATTGCATCGGAATTAAATACAAAAGGCACAAAGCCGACTTAAGTACATCAAGACTGATTCTTCTTACTGACTATGTTTTGAACCATTCCTGTGACACTAGCTATAGATTCCGATGCTTCACTTCAGGTTTACTGTATCCCTCTGACTTTCGTATTGACGATGAAACACAGAAATTGCACCGGAATTAAATACAAAAGGCACAATGCCGACTTAAGGACAAGAAGACTGACTCTTCTTACTGTCTATGTTTTGAACCATTCCTGTGACACTGGTTATAGATTCCGATGCTTTACTTTCGGTTTACTGTATCCCTCTGACTTTCTTATTGACGATGAAACACAGAAATTGCACCGGAATTAAAGACAAAAAGCACAATGCCGACTTAAGGACAAGAAGACTGACTCGTCTTACTGACTATGTTTTGAACCATTCCTGTGACACTAGTTATAGATTCCGATGCTTCACTCCAGGTTTAGTGTATCCCTTGGACCTTCTTATTGACGATGAAACACAGAAATTGCATCGGAATTAAATAGAAAAGGCACAATGCCGACTTAAGTACATGAAGACTGACTCTTCTTACTGTCTATGTTTTGAACCATTCCTGTGACACTAATTTAGGATTCCGATGCTTCACTTCAGGTTTACTGTATCCCTCTGACCTTCTTATTGATGATGAAACACAGAAATTGCATCGGAATTAAATACATAAGGCACAATGCCGACTTAAGTACAAGAAGACTGACTGTTCCCACTGTCTATGCCTTGAACCATTCGTGGGACACTAATTGAAGATTCCGATGCTTCACTTCTGGTTCACTGTATCCCTCTGACCTTCTTATTGACGATGAAACACTGAAATTGCACCGGAATTAAATACAAAAGGCACAATGCCGACTTAAGTACAAGAAGACAGACCCTTCTTACTGTCTATGTTTGAACCATTCCATTGACACTAGTTATAGATTCCGATGCATCACTCCAGGTTTACTGTATCCCTTGGACCTTCTTATTGACGATAATACACTGAAATTGCATCGGAATTAAATAGAAAAGGCACAATGCCGACTTAAGTACAAGAAGACAGACCCTTCTTACTGTCTATGTTTTGAACCATTCCATTGACACTAGTTATAGATTCCGATGCATCACTCCATGTTTACTGTATCCCTTGGACCTTCTTATTGACGATAATACACTGTAATTGCATCGGAATAAAATAGAAAAGGCACAATGCCGACTTAAGTACAAGAAGACTGACTCTTCCTACTGTCTATGTTTTGAACCATTCCTGTGACACTAGCTATAGATTCCGATCCTTCACTTCATTTTTACTGTATCCGTCTGACCTTATTGACGATGAAACGCAGAAATTGCATCGGAATTATATACAAAAGGCACAATACCGACTTAAGTACAAGAAGACTGACTCTTCTTACTGTCTATGTTTTGAACCACTCCTGTGACACTAGATATAGGATCCGATGCTTCACTTCAGGTTTACTGTATAATTTGGACCTTCTTATTGACGATGAAACACAGAAATTGCATCGGAAGTAAATACAAAAGGCACAATGCCGACTTAAGGACAAGAAGACTGACTCTTCTTACTTACTATTTTTTGAACCATTCCAGTGACACTAGTTATAGATTCCGATGCTTCACTTCATGTTCACTGTATCCCTCTAACCCTCTTATTGACGATGAAACACAGAAATTGCATCGGAATTAAATCGAAAAGGCACAATGCCGACTTAAGTACGAGAAGACTGACTCTTCTTACTGTCTTTGTTTTGAACCATTCCTGTGACACTTGCTATAGATTCCGATGCTTCACTCCAGGTTTACTGTATCCCTTGGACCTTCTTATTGACGATGAAACTCAGAAATTGCATCGGAATTAAATACAAAAGGCACAATGCCGACTATAGTACAAGAAGACTGACTCTTCTCACTGACTATGCTTTGAACCATTCCTGTGACCCTAGTTATAGATTCTGATGCTTCACTTCAGGTTTACTGTATCCCTTGGACCTACTTATTAACGATGAAACACATAAATTGCATCGGAATTAATTACAAAAGGCAAAATGCCGACTTAAGCACAAGAAGACAGACCCTTCTTACTGTCTATGTTTTGAACCATTCCATTGACACTAGTTATAGCTTCCGATGCTTCACTCCAGGTTTAGTGTATCCCTTGGACCTTCTTATTGAAGATGAAACACAGAAATTGCATCGGAATTAAATAGAAAAGGCACTATGCCGACTTAAGTACAAGATGACTGACTCTTCTTACTGACTACGTTTTGAACAAATCCTGTGTCACTAGTTATGATGCTTGACTTCAGGTTTACTGTATCCCTTGGACCTTCTTATTGACGATGAAACACAGAAATTGCATCGGAAGTAAATACAAAAGGCACAATGCCGACTTAAGGACAAGAAGACTGACTCTCCTTACTGTCTATGTTTTGAACCATTCCTGTGACACTAGATATAGAATCCGATGCTTCACTTTAGGTTTACTGTATCCCTCTGAGTTTCTTATTGACGATGAAAGACAGAAATTGCACCGGAATTAAATACAAAAGGCACACTGCCCACTTAAGGGCAAGAAGACTGACTCTTCTTACTGACTATGTTTTGAACCATTCCTGTGACACTAGTTATAGATTCCGATGCTTCACTCCAGGTTTACTGTATCCCTTGGACCTTCTTATTGACGATAATACACTGAAATTGCTTCGGAATTAAATAGAAAAGGCACAATGCCGACTTATGTACAAGAAGACTGACTCGTCTTACTGTCTATGTTTTGAACCATTCCTGTGACACTAGTTATAGCTTCCGATGCTTCACTCCAGGTTTAGTGTATCCCTTGGACCTTCTTATTGAAGATGAAACACAGAAATTGCATCGGAATTAAATAGAAAAGGCACTATGCCGACTTAAGTACAAGATGACTGACTCTTCTTACTGACTACGTTTTGAACAATTCCTGTGTCACTAGTTATAGATTCCGATGCTTGACTTCAGGTTTACTGTATCCCTTGGACCTTCTTATTGACGATGAAACACAGAAATTGCATCGGAAGTAAATACAAAAGGCACACTGCCCACTTAAGGGCAAGAAGACTGACTCTTCTTACTGACTATGTTTTGAACCATTCCTGTGACACTAGATATAGATTCCGATGCTTCACTTTAGGTTTACTGTATCCCTCTGAGTTCTTATTGACGATGAAACACAGAAATTGCATCGGAAGTAAATACAAAAGGCACAATGCCGACTTAAGGACAAGAACTGACTCTTCTTACTTACTATTTTTTGAACCATTCCAGTGACACTAGTTATAGATTCCGATGCTTCACTTCATGTTCACTGTATCCCTCTAACCCTCTTATTGACGATGAAACACAGAAATTGCATCGGAATTAAATCGAAAAGGCACAATGCCGACTTAAGTACAAGAAGACTGACTCTTCTTACTGTCTTTGTTTTGAACAATTCCTGTGACACTAGTTATAGATTCCGATGCTACACTCCACGTTTAGTGTATCCCTTGGACCTTCTTATTGACGATGAAAAACAGAAATTGAATCGGAATGAAATACAAAAGGCACAATGCCGACTTAAGGACAAGAAGACTGACTCTTCTTACTGACTATGTTTTGAACCATTCCTGTGTCACTAGTTATAGATTCCGATGCTTCACTTCAGGTTTACTGTATAACTTGGACTTTCTAATTGACGATGAAACACAGAAACTGCATCGGAATTAAATAGAAAAGGCACAATGACGACTTAAGTACAAGAAGACTGACTTTTCATACTGTCTATGTTTTGAACCACTCCTGTGACACTAGATACAGATTCCGATGCTTCACTCCAGGTTTACTGTATCCCTTAGACCTTCTTATTGACGATAATACACTGAAATTGCATCGGAATTAAGTAGAAAAGGCACAATGCCGACTTAAGTACAAGAAGACTGACTCGTCTTACTGTCTATGTTTTGAACCATTCCTGTGACACTAGTTATAGCTTCCGATGCTTCACTTCAGGTTTACTGTATCCCTCTGACTTTCGTATTGACGATGAAACACAGAAATTGCACCGGAATTAAATACAAAAGGCACAATGCCGACTTAAGGACAAGACGACTGACTCTTCTTACTGTCTATGTTTTGAACCATTCCTGTGACACTGGTTATAGATTCCGATGCTTCACTTTCGGTTTACTGTATCCCTCTGACTTTCTTATTGACGATGAAACACAGAAATTGCACCGGAATTAAAGACAAAAAGCACATGCCGACTTAAGGACAAGAAGACTGACTCGTCTTACTGACTATGTTTTGAACCATTCCTGTGACACTAGTTATAGATTCCGATGCTTCACTCCAGGTTTAGTGTATCCCTTGGACCTTCTTATTGACGATGAAACACAGAAATTGCATCGGAATTAAATAGAAAAGGCACAATGCCGACTTAAGTACATGAAGACTGACTCTTCTTACTGTCTATGTTTTGAACCATTCCTGTGACACTAATTTTTGATTCCGATGCTTCACTTCAGGTTTACTGTATCCCTCTGACCTTCTTATTGATGATGAAACACAGAAATTGCATCGGAATTAAATACATAAGGCACAATGCCGACTTAAGTACAAGAAGACTGACTGTTCCCACTGTCTATGCCTTGAACCATTCCTGGGACACTAATTGAAGATTCCGATGCTTCACTTCTGGTTTACAGTATCCCTCTGACCTTCTTATTGACGATGAAACACTGAAATTGCACCGGAATTAAATACAAAAGGCACAATGCCGACTTAAGTACAAGAAGACAGACCCTTCTTACTGTCTATGTTTGAACCATTCCATTGACACTAGTTATAGATTCCGATGCATCACTCCAGGTTTACTGTATCCCTTGGACCTTCTTATTGACGATAATACACTGAAATTGCATCCGAATTAAATAGAAAAGGCACAATGCCGACTTAAGTACAAGAAGACAGACCCTTCTTACTGTCTATGTTTTGAACCATTCCATTGACACTAGTTATAGATTCCGATGCATCACTCCATGTTTACTGTATCCCTTGGACCTTCTTATTGACGATAATACACTGAAATTGCATCGGAATTAAATAGAAAAGGCACAATGCCGACTTAAGTACAAGAAGACTGACTCTTCTTACTGTCTTTGTTTTGAACCATTCCTGCGACACTTGCTATAGATTCCGATGCTTCACTCCAGGTTTACTGTATCCCTTGGACCTTCTTATTGACGATGAAACTCAGAAATTGCATCGGAATTAAATACAAAAGGCACAATGCCGACTTAAGTACAAGAAGACTGACTCTTCCTACTGTCTATGTTTTGAACCATTCCTGTGACACTAGCTATAGATTCCGATTCTTCACTTCATTTTTACTGTATCCGTCTGACCTTATTGACGATGAAACACAGAAATTGCATCGGAATTATATACAAAAGGCACAATACCGACTTAAGTACAAGAAGACTGACTCTTCTTACTGTCTATGTTTTGAACCACTCCTGTGACACTAGATATAGGATCCGATGCTTCACTTCAGGTTTACTGTATAATTTGGACCTTCTTATTGACGATGAAACACAGAAATTGCATCGGAAGTAAATACAAAAGGCACAATGCCGACTTAAGGACAAGAAGACTGACTCTTCTTACTTACTATTTTTTGAACCATTCCAGAGACACTAGTTATAGATTCCGATGCTTCACTTCATGTTCACTGTATCCCTCTAACCCTCTTATTGACGATGAAACACAGAAATTGCATCGGAATTAAATCGAAAAGGCACAATGCCGACTTAAGTACAAGAAGACTGACTCTTCTTACTGTCTTTGTTTTGAACCATTCCTGTGACACTTGCTATAGATTCCGATGCTTCACTCCAGGTTTACTGTATCCCTTGGACCTTCTTATTGACGATGAAACTCAGAAATTGCATCGGAATTAAATACAAAAGGCACAATGCCGACTATAGTACAAGAAGACTGACTCTTCTCACTGACTATGTTTTGAACCATTCCTGTGACCCTAGTTATAGATTCCAGTGCTTCACTTCAGGTTCACTGTATCCCTTGGACCTTCTTATTAACGATGAAACACATAAATTGCATCGGAATTAATTACAAAAGGCAAAATGCCGACTTAAGCACAAGAAGACTGACCCTTCTTACTGTCTATGTTTTGAACCATTCCATTGACACTAGTTATAGCTTCCGATGCTTCACTCCAGGTTTAGTGTATCCCTTGGACCTTCTTATTGAAGATGAAACACAGAAATTGCATCGGAATAAAATAGAAAAGGCACTATGCCGACTTAAGTACAAGATGACTGACTCTTCTTACTGACTACGTTTTGAACAATTCCTGTGTCACTAGTTATAGATACCGATGCTTGACTTCAGGTTTACTGTATCCCTTGGACCTTCTTATTGACGATGAAACACAGAAATTGCATCGGAAGTAAATACAAAAGGCACAATGCCGACTTAAGGACAAGAAGACTGACTCTCCTTACTGTCTATGTTTTGAACCATTCCTGTGACACTAGATTTAGATTCCGATGCTTCACTTTAGGTTTACTGTATCCCTCTGAGTTTCTTATTGACGATGAAAGACAGAAATTGCACCGGAATTAAATACAAAAGGCACACTGCCCACTTAAGGGCAAGAAGACTGACTCTTCTTACTGACTATGTTTTGAACCATTCCTGTGACACTAGTTATAGATTCCGATGCTTCACTTCAGGTTTACTGTATCCCTTGGACCTTCTAATAGACGATGAAACACAGAAATTGCATCGGAATTAAATACAAAAGGCACAATGCCGACTTAAGTATAAGAAGACTGACTCTCCTTACTGTCTATGATTTGAATCATTCCTGTGACACTAGTTATAGATTCCGATGCTTCACTTCAGGTTTACTGTATCCCTCTGACTTTCGTATTGACGATGAAACACAGAAATTGCACCGGAATTAAATAAAAAAGGCACAATGCCGACTTAAGAACAAGAAGACTGACTCTCCTTACTGTCTATGTTTTGAACCATTCCTGTGACACTAGATATAGATTCCGATGCTTCACTTTAGGTTTACTGTATCCCTCTGAGTTTCTTATTGACGATGAAAGACAGAAATTGCACCGGAATTAAATACAAAAGGCACACTGCCCACTTAAGGGCAAGAAGACTGACTCTTCTTACTGACTATGTTTTGAACCACTCCTGTGACACAAGTTATAGATTCCGATGCTTCACTTCAGGTTTACTGTATCCCTTGGACCTTCTAATAGACGATGAAACACAGAAATGGCATCGGAATTAGATACAAAACATAATGCCGGCATAAGTACATGAAGGCTGACTCTTCCTACTCTCTATGATTTGAACCATTCCTGTGACATTAATTTTGGATTCCGATGCTTCACTTCAGGTTTACTGTATCCCTCTGACCTTCTTATTGACGATGAAACACAGAAATTGCATCGGAATTAAATACATAAGGCACAATGCCGACATAAGTACAAGAAGACTGACTGTTCCCACTGTCTATGTTTTGAACCATTCCTGAGACACTAGTTGAAGATTCCAATGCTTCACTTCAGGTTTACTGTATCCCTCACCTTCTTATTGACGATGAAACACTGAAATTGCACCGGAATTAAATACAAAAGGCACAATGCCGACTTAAGTACAAGAAGACAGACTCTTCTTACTGTCTATGTTTTGAAACATTCCTGTGACACTAGCTATAGATTCCGATTCTTCACTTCATTTTTACTGTATGCCTCTGACCTTATTGACGATGAAACACAGAAATTGCATCGGAATTAAATACAAAAGGCACAATACGGACTTAAGTACAAGAAGACTGACTCTTCCTACTGTCTATGTTTTGAACCACTCCTGTGAGACTAGATATAGATTCCGATGCTTCACTTCAGGTTTACTGTATCATTTGGACCTTCTTATTGACGATGAAACACAGAAATTACATGGGAATTAAATACAAAAGGCACAATGCCGACTTAGATACAAAAAGACTGACTCTTCTTACTGACTATGTATTGAACCATTCCTGTGACACTAGTTATAGATTCCGATGCTTCACTTCAGTTTACTGTATCCCTCTGACCTTCTTATTGACGATGAAACACAGAAATTGGATCATAATTAAATAGAAAAGGCACAATGCCGACTTAAGTACAAGAAGACTGATTCTTCTTACAGTCTATGCTTTGAACCATTCCTGTGACACTAGTTATAGATTCCGATGCTTGGCTTCAGGTTTACTCTATCCCTTGGACCTTCTTATTGACGATGAAACTTGGAAATAGCATCGGAATTTAATACACAAGGCACAATGCCGACTCAAGTACAAGAAGACTGACTCTTCTGACTGCCTATGTTGTGAACCATTCATGTGACACTAGTTATAGTTTCCGATGCCGCACATCAGGTTTACTGTATCGGTCTGACCTTCTTATTGACGATGAAACACAGAAATTGCATCGGAATTAAATACAAAATGCACAATGCCGACTTAAGTACATGAAGACTGACTAATCTTACTGTCTATGTTTTGAACCATTTCTGTGACACTAGTTATAGATTCCGAAGATTCACTTCAGGTTTACTGTATCCCTTGGACCTTCTTATTGACGATGAAACACAGAAATTGCATCGGAATTAATTACAAATGGCACAATGCCGACTTAAGTACAAGAAGGCTGACTCTTCATACTGTCTCTGTTTTGAACCACTCCTGTGACACTAGTTATAGATTCCGATGCTTCACTCCAGGTTTACTGTATCCCTTGCACCTTCGTATTGACGATGAAACACAGAAATTGCACCGGAATTAAATACAAAAGGCACAGTGCCGACTTAAGGACAAGAAGACGACTCTTCTTACTGACTATGTTTTGAACCATTCCTGTAACACTAGGTATAGATTCCGATGCTTCACCTCATTTTTACTGTATCCCTCTGACCTTATTGACGATGAAACACAGAAATTGCAACGGAATTAAATACAAAAGGCACAATACCGACTTAAGTACAAGAATACTGACTCTCCTTACTGTCTATGTTTTGAACCACTCCTGTGACACTAGATATAGATTCCGATGCTTCACGTCAGGTTTACTCTATCATTTGGACCTTCTTATTGGCGATGAAACACAGAAATTACATCGGAATTAAATACAAAGGGCACAATGCCGACTTAAGTACAAAAAGACTGACTCTTGTTACTGACTATGTTTTGCACCATTCCTGTGACACTGGTTATAGATTCCGATGCTTCACTTCAGGTTTACTGTATCCCTCTGACCTTCTTATTGACGATGAAACACAGAAATTGGACCGGAATTAAATTGAAAAGGCACAATGCCGACTTAAGTACAAGAAGACTGACTCTTCTTACTGTCTATGCTTTGAACCATTCCTGTGACACTAGTTACAGATTCCGATGCTTGACTTCAGGTTTACTGTATCCCTTGGACCTTCTTATTGACGATGAAACACAGAAATAGCATCGGAATGTAATACAAAAGGCATAATGCCGACTCAAGTACAAGAAGACTGACTCTTCTGACTGTCTATGTTGTGAACCATTCCTGTGCCACTAGTTATAGATTCCGATGCCTCACTTCAGGTTTACTGTATCGGTCTGACATTCTTATTGACGATGAAACACAGAAATTGCATCGGAATTAAATACAAAATGCACAATGCCGACTTAAGTACATGATGACTGACTCTACATACTGTCTATGTTTGAAACATTCCTTTGACACTAGTTATTGATTCCGATGCCTCACTTCAGGTTTACTGTATCCCTTGACCTTCTTATTAACGATGAAACAATGAAATTGCATCGGAATTAAATACAGAATGCACAATTCCGACTTAAGTACATGAAGACTGACTCTTCTTACTGACTATGTTTTGAACCATTCCTGTGACACTAGTTATAGATTCCGATGCTGCACTTCAGTTTACTGTATCCCTCTGACCTACTTATTGACGATGAAACACAGAAATTGGATCATAATTAAATAGAAAAGGCACAATGCCGACTTAAGTACAAGAAGACTGATTCTTCTTACAGTCTATGCTTTGAACCATTCCTGTGACACTAGTTATAGATTCCGATGGTTGGCTTCAGGTTTACTGTATCCCTTGGACCTTCTTATTGACGATGAAACACAGAAATAGCATCGGAATTTAATACACAAGGCACAATGCCGAATCAAGTACAAGAAGACTGACTCTTCTGACTGTCTATCTTGTGAACCATTCATGTGACACTAGTTATAGTTTCCGATGCCGCACATCAGGTTTACTGTATCGGTCTGACCTTCTTATTGACGATGAAACACAGAAATTGCATCGGAATTAAATACAAAATGCACAATTCCGACTTAAGTACATGAAGATTGACTAATCTTACTGTCTATGTTTTGAACCATTTCTGTGACACTAGTTATAGATTCCGATGCTTCACTTCAGGGTTACTGTATCCCTCTGACCTACTTATTGACGATGAAACACAGAAATTGCATCGGAATTAAATACAAAGGGCACAATGCCGACTTAAGTACAAGAAGACTGACTCTTCTTTCTGTCTATGTTTTGAACCATTCCTGTGACACTAGTTATAGATTCCGATGCTTCACTTCAGGTTTACTGTATCCCTTGGACCTTCTTATTGACGATGAAACACGGAAATTGCCTCGGAATTAAATACAAAAGGCACAATGCCGACATAAGTACATGAAGACTGACTCTTCCTACTGTCTATGTTTGAACCATTCCATTGACACTAGTTATAGATTCCGATGCTTCACTTCAGGTTTACTGTATCCCTTGGACCTTCTTATTGACGATGAAACACAGAAATTGCATCGGAATTAAATACAAATGGCACAATGCCGACTTAAGTACAAGAAGGCTGACTCTTCTTACTGTCTCTGTTTTGAACCATTCCTGTGACACTAGTTATTGATTCCGATGCTTCACTTCAGGTTTACTGTATCCCTTGCACCTTCTTATTGATGATGAAACACAGAAATTGCACCGGAATTAAATACAAAGGCACAATGCCGACTTAAGGACAAGAAGACGACTCTTCTTACTGACTATGTTTTGAACCATTCCTGTGACACTAGTTATAGATTCCGATGCTTCACTTCAGGTTTACTGTATCCCTCTGACCTTCTTATTGACGATGAAACACGGAAGTTGCCTCGGAATTAAATAGAAAAGGCACAATGCCGACTTTAGTACAAGAAGACTGACTTTTCTTACTGTCTATGATTTGAACCATTCCTGTGACACTAGTAATAGATTCCGATGCTTCACTCCAGGTTTAGTGTATCCCTTGGACCTTCTTATTGACGATGAAACACAGAAATTGCATCAGAATTAAATAGAAAAGGCACAATGTCGACTTAAGTACAAGAAGACTGACTCTTCCTACTGACTATGTTTTGAACCATTCCTGTGACACTTGTTATAGATTCCGATGCTTCCTTCAGGTTTACTCTATCCCTTGGACCTTCTTATTGACGATGAAACTCCGAAATTGCATCGGAATTAAATACAAGAGGCATAATGCCGAATTATGTACAAGAAGACTGACTCTTCCTACTGTCTATGATTTGAACCATACCTGTGACACTAATTTTAGATTCCGATGCTTCATTTCAGTTATACTGTATCCTTCTGACCTTCTTATTGACGATGAAACACAGAAATTGCTTCGGAATTAAATACATAAGGCACAATGCCGACATAAGTACAAGAAGACTGACTGTTCCCACTGTCTATGTTTTGAACCATTCCTGAGACACTAGTTAAAGATTCCGATGCTTCACTTCAGGTTTACTGTATCCCTCTGACCTTCTTATTGACGATGAAACACAGAAATTGCACCGGAATTAGATACAAAAGGCACAATGCCGACTTAAGTACAAGAAGACAGACTCTTCTTACTGTCTATGTTTTGAACCATTCCATTGACACTAGTTATAGATTCCGATGCTTCACTTCAGGTGTACTGTATCCCTTGGACCTTCTTATTGACGATAATACACTGAAATTGCATCGGAATTAAGTAGAAAAGGCACAATGCCGACTTAAGTACAAGAAGACTGACTCTTCCTACTGTCTATGTTTTGAACCATTTCTGTGACACTAGTCATAGATTCCGATGCTTCACTTCAGGGTTACTGTATCCCTCTGACCTTCTTATTGACGATAAAACACAGAAATTGCATCGGAATTAAATACAAAAGGCACAATGCCGACTTAAGTGCAAGAAGACTGACTCTTCCTACTGTCTATGTTTGGAGCCATTCCTGTGACACTAGTTTTAGATTCCGATGCTTCACTTCAGGATTACTGTATCCCTTGGACCTTGTTATTGACGATGAAACACAAAAATTGCATCGGAATTAAATACAAAAGGCACAATGCCGACTTAAGTACAAGATGACTGACTCCTCCTACTGTCTATGTTTTGAAACATTCCTGGGACACTAGTTATAGATTCCGATGCTTCACTCCAGGTTTACTGTATCCCTTGGACCTTCTTATTGACGATGAAACACAGAAATGGCATCGGAATTAAATACAAAAGGCACAATGCCGACTTAAGTACAAGAAGACTGACTCTTCTTACTGACTATGTTTGAACCATTCCTGTGACATTAGTTATAGATTCCGATGCTTCACTTCAGGTTCGCTGAATCCCTTGGATATTCTTATTGATGACGAAACACAGAAATTGCATCAGAATTAAAAACAAAAGGCACAATGCCGACTTAAGTACAAGAAGACTGACTCTTCTTACTGTTTATGTTATGAACCATTCCAGTGACGCTAGTTGAAGATTCCGATGCTTCACTTCAGGTTTATTGTATAACTTGGACCTTCTTATTGACGACGAAACACAGAAATAGCGTCGGAATTAAATGGAAGAGGCACAATGCCGACTTAAGTACAAGAAGACTATCTCTTCCTACTGTCTATGTTTTGTACCATTCCTGTGACACTAGTTATAGATTCCGACGCTTCACTTCAGGTTTACTGTATCCCTTGGACTTTCTTATTAACGATGATACACATAAATTGCACGGAATTAAATACAAAAGGCACAATGCCGACTTAAGTACAAGAAGACTGACTCTTCCTACTGTCTATGTTTTGAACCATTCCTTTGACACTAGTTATTGATTCCGATGCCTCACTTCAGGTTTACTGTATCCCTTGGACCTTCTTATTAACGATGAAACAATGAAATTGCATCGGAATTAAATACAGAATGCACAATTCCGACTTAAGTACATGAAGACTGACTCTTCTTACTGACTATGTTTTGAACCATTCCTGTGACACTAGTTATAGATTCCGATGCTGCACTTCAGTTTACTGTATCCCTCTGACCTACTTATTGACGATGAAACACAGAAATTGGATCATAATTAAATAGAAAAGGCACAATGCCGACTTAAGTACAAGAAGACTGATTCTTCTTACAGTCTATGCTTTGAACCATTCCTGTGACACTAGTTATAGATTCCGATGGTTGGCTTCAGGTTTACTGTATCCCTTGGACCTTCTTATTGACGATGAAACACAGAAATAGCATCGGAATTTAATACACAAGGCACAATGCCGAATCAAGTACAAGAAGACTGACTCTTCTGACTGTCTATCTTGTGAACCATTCATGTGACACTAGTTATAGTTTCCGATGCCGCACATCAGGTTTACTGTATCGGTCTGACCTTCTTATTGACGATGAAACACAGAAATTGCATCGGAATTAAATACAAAATGCACAATTCCGACTTAAGTACATGAAGATTGACTAATCTTACTGTCTATGTTTTGAACCATTTCTGTGACACTAGTTATAGATTCCGATGCTTCACTTCAGGGTTACTGTATCCCTCTGACCTACTTATTGACGATGAAACACAGAAATTGCATCGGAATTAAATACAAAGGGCACAATGCCGACTTAAGTACAAGAAGACTGACTCTTCTTTCTGTCTATGTTTTGAACCATTCCTGTGACACTAGTTATAGATTCCGATGCTTCACTTCAGGTTTACTGTATCCCTTGGACCTTCTTATTGACGATGAAACACGGAAATTGCCTCGGAATTAAATACAAAAGGCACAATGCCGACATAAGTACATGAAGACTGACTCTTCCTACTGTCTATGTTTGAACCATTCCATTGACACTAGTTATAGATTCCGATGCTTCACTTCAGGTTTACTGTATCCCTTGGACCTTCTTATTGACGATGAAACACAGAAATTGCATCGGAATTAAATACAAATGGCACAATGCCGACTTAAGTACAAGAAGGCTGACTCTTCTTACTGTCTCTGTTTTGAACCATTCCTGTGACACTAGTTATTGATTCCGATGCTTCACTCCAGGTTTACTGTATCCCTTGCACCTTCTTATTGATGATGAAACACAGAAATTGCACCGGAATTAAATACAAAGGCACAATGCCGACTTAAGGACAAGAAGACGACTCTTCTTACTGACTATGTTTTGAACCATTCCTGTGACACTAGTTATAGATTCCGATGCTTCACTTCAGGTTTACTGTATCCCTCTGACCTTCTTATTGACGATGAAACACGGAAGTTGCCTCGGAATTAAATAGAAAAGGCACAATGCCGACTTTAGTACAAGAAGACTGACTTTTCTTACTGTCTATGATTTGAACCATTCCTGTGACACTAGTAATAGATTCCGATGCTTCACTCCAGGTTTAGTGTATCCCTTGGACCTTCTTATTGACGATGAAACACAGAAATTGCATCAGAATTAAATAGAAAAGGCACAATGCCGACTTAAGTACAAGAAGACTGACTCTTCCTACTGACTATGTTTTGAACCATTCCTGTGACACTTGTTATAGATTCCGATGCTTCCTTCAGGTTTACTCTATCCCTTGGACCTTCTTATTGACGATGAAACTCCGAAATTGCATCGGAATTAAATACAAGAGGCATAATGCCGAATTATGTACAAGAAGACTGACTCTTCCTACTGTCTATGATTTGAACCATACCTGTGACACTAATTTTAGATTCCGATGCTTCATTTCAGTTATACTGTATCCTTCTGACCTTCTTATTGACGATGAAACACAGAAATTGCTTCGGAATTAAATACATAAGGCACAATGCCGACATAAGTACAAGAAGACTGACTGTTCCCACTGTCTATGTTTTGAACCATTCCTGAGACACTAGTTAAAGATTCCGATGCTTCACTTCAGGTTTACTGTATCCCTCTGACCTTCTTATTGACGATGAAACACAGAAATTGCACCGGAATTAGATACAAAAGGCACAATGCCGACTTAAGTACAAGAAGACAGACTCTTCTTACTGTCTATGTTTTGAACCATTCCATTGACACTAGTTATAGATTCCGATGCTTCACTTCAGGTGTACTGTATCCCTTGGACCTTCTTATTGACGATAATACACTGAAATTGCATCGGAATTAAGTAGAAAAGGCACAATGCCGACTTAAGTACAAGAAGACTGACTCTTCCTACTGTCTATGTTTTGAACCATTTCTGTGACACTAGTCATAGATTCCGATGCTTCACTTCAGGGTTACTGTATCCCTCTGACCTTCTTATTGACGATAAAACACAGAAATTGCATCGGAATTAAATACAAAAGGCACAATGCCGACTTAAGTGCAAGAAGACTGACTCTTCCTACTGTCTATGTTTGGAGCCATTCCTGTGACACTAGTTTTAGATTCCGATGCTTCACTTCAGGATTACTGTATCCCTTGGACCTTGTTATTGACGATGAAACACAAAAATTGCATCGGAATTAAATACAAAAGGCACAATGCCGACTTAAGTACAAGATGACTGACTCCTCCTACTGTCTATGTTTTGAAACATTCCTGGGACACTAGTTATAGATTCCGATGCTTCACTCCAGGTTTACTGTATCCCTTGGACCTTCTTATTGACGATGAAACACAGAAATGGCATCGGAATTAAATACAAAAGGCACAATGCCGACTTAAGTACAAGAAGACTGACTCTTCTTACTGACTATGTTTGAACCATTCCTGTGACATTAGTTATAGATTCCGATGCTTCACTTCAGGTTCGCTGAATCCCTTGGATATTCTTATTGATGACGAAACACAGAAATTGCATCAGAATTAAAAACAAAAGGCACAATGCCGACTTAAGTACAAGAAGACTGACTCTTCTTACTGTTTATGTTATGAACCATTCCAGTGACGCTAGTTGAAGATTCCGATGCTTCACTTCAGGTTTATTGTATAACTTGGACCTTCTTATTGACGACGAAACACAGAAATAGCGTCGGAATTAAATAGAAGAGGCACAATGCCGACTTAAGTACAAGAAGACTATCTCTTCCTACTGTCTATGTTTTGTACCATTCCTGTGACACTAGTTATAGATTCCGACGCTTCACTTCAGGTTTACTGTATCCCTTGGACTTTCTTATTAACGATGATACACATAAATTGCACGGAATTAAATACAAAAGGCACAATGCCGACTTAAGTACAAGAAGACTGACTCTTCCTACTGTCTATGTTTTGAACCATTCCTGAGGCACTAGTTACAGATTCCGATGCTTCACCTCCGGTTATCTGTATCCCTTTGACCTTCTTATTGACGATGAAACACAGAAATTGCATCGGAATTAAATAGAAAAGGCACAATGCTGACTTAAGTACAAGAAGACTGACTCTTCTTACTGTCTATGTTTTGAACCATTCCTGTGACACTAGTTGCAGATTCCGATGCTTCACTTCAGGTTTACTGTATCCCTTGGACCTTCTTATTGGGGATGAAACACGGAAATTGCATCACAATTAAATAGAAAATGCACAATGCCGACTTAAGTACAAGAAGACATATTGTCCTTACTGACTATGTTATGAACCATTCCTGTGATTCTAGTTATAGATTCCGACGCTTCACCTCAGGTTTACTGTATCCCTCTCACCTTCTTACTGACGATGAAACACAGAAATTGGATCGGAATTAAATAGAAAAGGCACAATGCCGACTTAAGTACAAGAAGACAGACTCTTCTTACTGTCTACGCTTTGAACCATTCCTGAGACACTAGTTATAGATTCCGATGCTTCACTCCAGGTTTACTGTATCGCTTGGACCTTCTTATTGACGATGAAACACAAAAATTGCATCGGAATTAAATACAAAAGGCACAATGCCGACTTAAGTAGAAGAAGACTGACTCTTCTTACTGTCTACGCTTTGAACCATTCCTGTGACACTAGTTATAGATTCCGATGCTTCACTCCAGGTTTACTGTATCGCTTGGACCTTCTTATTGACGATGAAACACCGAAATTGCTTCGGAATTAAATACAAAAGGCACAATGAGGACTTAAGTACGTGAAGACTGACTCTCCTTGCTGACTATGATTTGAACGATTCCTGTGACACTAGTTATAGATTCCGATGCTTCACTTCAGGTTTACTGTATCCCTCTGACCTTCTTAGTGATGATGAAACACAGAAATTGTATTGGATTTAAATACAAAAGGCACAATGCCGACTTAAGTACAAGAAGACTGACTCTTCTTACTGTCTATGTTTTGAACCATACCTGTGACACTAGTTACAGATTCCGATGCTTCACTCCAGGTTTACTGTATCCCTTGGTACTTCTTATTGACGATGAAACTCAGAAATTGCATCGGAATTAAATAGAAAAGGCACAATGCCGACTTAAGTACAAGAAGTCCGACTCTTCTCACTGTCTATGTCTTGAACCATTCCTGTGACACTAGTTATCGATTCCGGTGCTTCACTTCAGGTGTACTGTATCCCTTGGACCTTCTTATTGACGATGAAACACATAAATTGCTTCGGAATTAAATACAAAAGGCACAATGCCGACTTAAGTACAAGATGACTGACTTCTCGTACTGTCTATGTTATGAACCATTCCTGTGACACTAGTTATGGATTCCGATGCTTCACTTCAGGTTTACTGTATCCCTTGGACCTTCTTATTGGCGATAAACACAGAAATGGCATCGGAATTAAATACAAAAGGCACAATGCCGACTTAAGTACAAGAAGACTGACTCTTCTTACTGACTATGTTTTGAACCATTCCTGTGACACTAGTTATAGATTCCGATGCTTCACTTCAGGTTTGCTGAATCCCTTGGATATTCTTATTGACGATGAAACACAGAAATTGCATCAGAATTAAATACAAAAGGCACAATGCCGAATTAAGAACAAGAAGACTGACTCTTCTTACTGTTTATGTTATGAACCATTCCAGTGACGCTAGTTGTAGATTCCGATGCTTCACTTCAGGTTTATTGTATAACTTGGACCTTCTTATTGACGACGAAACACAGAAATAGCGTCGGAATTAAATAGAAGAGGCACAATACCGACTTAAGTACAAGAAGACTGACTCTTCCTACTGTCTATGTTTTGAACCATTCCTGTGACACTAGTTATAGATTCCGACGCTTCACTTCAGATTTACTGTATCCCTTGGACCTTCTTATTAACGATGATACACATAAATTGCATCGGAATTTAATACACAAGGCACAATGCCGAATCAAGTACAAGAAGACTGACTCTTCTGACTGTCTATGTTGTGAACCATTCATGTGACACTAGTTATAGTTTCCGATGCCGCACATCAGGTTTATTGTATCGGTCTGACCTTCTTATTGACTATGAAACACAGAAATTGCATCGGAATTAAATACAAACGGCACAATGCCGACTTTAGTACAAGAAGACTGACTTTTCTTACTGTCTATGTTTTGAACCATTCCTGTGACACTAGTAATAGATTCCGATGCTTCACTCCAGGTTTAGTGTATCCCTTGGACCTTCTTATTGACGATGAAACACAGAAATTGCATCGGAATTAAATACAAAAGGCACAATGCCGAATCAAGTACAAGAAGACTGACTCTTCTGACTGTCTATGTTGTGAACCATTCATGTGACACTAGTTATAGTTTCCGATGCCGCACATCAGGTTTACTGTATCGGTCTGACCTTCTTATTGACGATGAAACACAGAAATTGCATCGGAATTAAATACAAAATGCACAATTCCGACTTAAGTACATGAAGACTTACTAATCTTACTGTCTATGTTTTGAACCATTTCTGTGACACTAGTTATAGATTCCGATGCTTCACTTCAGGGTTACTGTATCCCTCTGACCTACTTATTGACGATGAAACACAGAAATTGCATCGGAATTAAATACAAAGGGCACAATGCCGACTTAAGTACAAGAAGACTGACTCTTCTTTCTGTCTATGTTTTGAACCATTCCTGTGACACTAGTTATAGATTCCGATGCTTCACTTCAGGTTTACTGTATCCCTTGGACCATCTTATTGACGATTAAACACAGAAATTGCCTCGGAACTAAATACAAAAAGCACAATGCCGACTTACGTACAAGAAGACTGACCCTACTTACTGTCTATGTTAGAAACATTCCTTTGACTCTAGTTATTGATTCCGATGCCTCACTTCAGGTTTACTGTATCCCTTGGACCTTCTTATTAACGATGAAACAATGAAATTGCATCGGAATTAAATACAAAATGCACAATTCCGACTTAAGTACATGAAGACTGACTCTTCTTACTGACTATGTTTTGAACCATTCCTGTGACACTAGTTATAGATTTCGATGCTTCACTTCAGTTTACTGTATCCCTCTGACCTACTTATTGACGATGAAACACAGAAATTGGATCATAATTAAATAGAAAAGGCACAATGCCGACTTAAGTACAAGAAGACTGATTCTTCTTACAGTCTATGCTTTGAACCATTCCTGTGACACTAGTTATAGATTCCGATGCTTGGCTTCAGGTTTACTGTATCCCTTGGACCTTCTTATTGACGATGAAACACAGAAATAGCATCGGAATTTAATACACAAGGCACAATGCCGAATCAAGTACAAGAAGACTGACTCTTCTGACTGTCTATGTTGTGAACCATTCATGTGACACTAGTTATAGTTTCCGATGCCGCACATCAGGTTTACTGTATCGGTCTGACCTTCTTATTGACGATGAAACACAGAAATTGCATCGGAATTAAATACAAAATGCACAATTCCGACTTAAGTACATGAAGACTTACTAATCTTACTGTCTATGTTTTGAACCATTTCTGTGACACTAGTTATAGATTCCGATGCTTCACTTCAGGGTTACTGTATCCCTCTGACCTTCTTATTGACGATGGAACAGAAATTGCATCGGAATTAAATACAAAGGGCACAATGCCGACTTAAGTACAAGAAGACTGACTCTTCTTTCTGTCTATGTTTTGAACCATTCCTGTGACACTAGTTATAGATTCCGATGCTTCACTTCAGGTTTACTGTATCCCTTGGACCTTCTTATTGACGATGAAACACAGAAATTGCCTCGGAATTAAATACAAAAGGCACAATGCCTACATAAGTACATGAAGACTGACTCTTCCTACTGTCTATGTTTGAACCATTCCATTGACACTAGTTATAGATTCCGATGCTTCACTTCAGGTTTACTGTATCCCTTGGACCTTCTTATTAACGATGAAAGAATGAAATTGCATCGGAATTAAATACAAAAGGCACAATGCCGACTTAAGTACATGAAGACTGATTCTTCTTACTGACTATGTTTTGAACCATTCCTGTGACACTAGTTATAGATTCCGATGATTCACTTCAGGTTTACTGTATCCCTTGGACCTTCTTATTGACGATGAAACACAGAAATTGCATCGGAATTAAATACAAATGGCACAATGCCGACTTAAGTACAAGAAGGCTGACTCTTCTTACTGTCTCTGTTTTGAACCATTCCTGTGACACTAGTTATAGATTCCGATGCTTCACTCCAGGTTTACTGTATCCCTTGCACCTTCTTATTGACGATGAAACACAGAAATTGCACCGGAATTAAATACAAAAGGCACAATGCCGACTTAAGGACAAGAAGACGACTCTTCTTACTGACTATGTTTTGAACCATTCCTGTGACACTAGTTATAGATTCCGATGCTTCACTTCAGGTTTACTGTATCCCTCAGACCTTCTTATTGACGATGAAACACGGAAGTTGCCTCGGAATTAAATAGAAAAGGCATAATGCCGACTTTAGTACAAGAAGACTGACTTTTCTTACTGTCTATGTTTTGAACCATTCCTGTGACACTAGTTATAGCTTCCGATGCTTCAGGTTTAGTGTATCCCTTGGACCTTCTTATTGACGATGAAACACAGAAATTGCATCGGTATTAAATAGAAATGGCACTATGCCGACTTAAGTACAAGATGACTGACTCTTCTTACTGACTATGTTTTGAACCATTCCTGTGTCACTAGTTATAGATTCCGATGCTTGACTTCAGGTTTACTGTATCCCTTGGACCTTCTTATTGACGATGAAACACAGAAATTGCATCGGAATTAAATACAAAAGGCACAATGCCGACTTAAGTACAAGAAGACTGACTCTTCCTACTGTCTATGTTTTGAACCATTTCTGTGACACTAGTCATAGATTCCGATGCTTCACTTCAGGGTTACTGTATCCCTCTGACCTTCTTATTGACGATAAAACACAGAAATTGCATCGGAATTAAATACAATAGGCACAATGCCGACTTAAGTGCAAGAAGACTGACTCTTCCTACTGTCTTTGTTTGGAGCCATTCCTGTGACACTAGTTTTAGATTCCGATGCTTCACTTCAGGTTTACTAAATCCCTTGGACCTTCTTATTTTCGATGAAATACAAAAATTGCATCGGAATTAAATACAAAAGGCAAAATGCCGACTTAAGTAGAAGAAGACTGACTCTTCTTACTGTCTATGCTTTGAACCATTCCTGTGACACTAGTTATAGATTCCGATGCTTCACTCCAGATTTACTGTATCGCTTGAACCTTCTTATTGACGATGAAACACCGAAATTGCATCGGAATTAAATAGAAAAGGCACAATGCCGACTTAAGTACAAGAAGACCGACTCTTCTCACTGACTATGGTTTGAACCATTCCTGTGACACTAGTTATAGATTCCGTTGCTTCACTTCAGGATTACTGTATCCCTTGGACCTTGATATTGACGATGAAACACATAAATTGCATCGGAATTAAATACAAAAGGCACAATGCCGACTTAAGTACAGATGACTGACTCCTCCTACTGTCTATGTTTTGAACCATTCCTGTGACACTAGTTATAGATTCCGATGCTTCACTTCAGGTTTACTGTATCCCTTGGACCTTCTTATTGACGATGAAACACAGAAATGGCATCGGAATTAAATACAAATGGCACTATGCCGACTTAAGTAGAAGAAGACTGACTCTTCTTACTGTCTATGCTTTGAACCATTCCTGTGACACTAGTTATAGATTCCGATGCTTCACTCCAGGTTTACTGTATCGCTTGAACCTTCTTATTGACGATGAAACACCGAAATTGCATCGGAATTAAATAGAAAAGGCACAATGCCGACTTAAGTACAAGAAGACTGACTCTTCTTACTGACTATGTTTGAACCATTCCTGTGACACTAGTTATAGATTCCGATGCTTCACTTCAGGTTCGCTGAATAACTTGGATATTCTTATTGATGACGAAACACAGAAATTGCATCAGAATTAAATACAAAAGGCACAATGCCGACTTAAGTACAAGAAGACTGACTCTTCTTACTGTTTATGTTATGAACCATTCCAGTGACGCTAGTTGAAGATTCCGATGCTTCACTTCAGGTTTATTGTGTAACTTGGACCTTCTTATTGACGACGAAACACAGAAATAGCGTCGGAATTAAATAGAAGACGCACAATGCCGACTTAAGTACAAGAAGACCGACTCTTCTCACTGACTATGTTTTGAACCATTCCTGTGACACTAGTTATAGATTCCGTTGCTTCACTTCAGGATTACTGTATCCCTTGGACCTTGTTATTGACGATGAAACACATAAATTGCATCGGAATTAAATACAAAAGGCACAATGCCGACTTAAGTACAAGATGACTGACTCCTCCTACTGTCTATGTTTTGAACCATTCCTGTGACACTAGTTATAGATTCCGATGCTTCACTTCAGGTTTACTGAATCCCTTGGACCTTCTTATTGACGATGAAACACAGAAATGGCATCGGAATTAAATACAAATGGCACAATGCCGACTTAAGTACAAGAAGACTGACTCTTCTTACTGACTATGTTTGAACCATTCCTGTGACACTAGCTAGAGATTCCGATGCTTCACTTCAGGTTTACTGTATCCCTTGGACCTTCTTATTGACGATGAAACACAGAAATGGCATCGGAATTAAATACAAATGGCACAATGCCGACTTAAGTACAAGAGGACTGACTCTTCTTACTGACTATGTTTGAACCATTCCTGTGACACTAGTTATAGATTCCGATGCTTCACTTCAGGTTCGCTGAATCCCTTGGATATTCTTATTGATGACGAAACACAGAAATTGCATCAGAATTAAATACAAAAGGCACAATGCCGACTTAAGTACAAGAAGACTGACTCTTCCTACTGTCTATGTTTTGAACCATTCCTGAGACACTAGTTATAGATTCCGATGCTTCACCTCCGGTTATCTGTATCCCTTTGACCTTCTTATTGACGATGAAACACAGAAATTGCATCGGAATTAAATAGAAAAGGCACAATGCTGACTTAAGTACAAGAAGTCTGACTCTTCTTACTGTCTATGTTTTGAACCATTCCTGTGACACTAGTTACAGATTCCGATGCTTCACTTCAGGTTTACTGTATCCCTTGGACCTTCTTATTGGCGATGAAACACAGAAATTGCATCACAATTAAATAGAAAATGCACAATGCCGACTTAAGTACAAGAAGACTGATTGTCCTTACTGACTATGTTATGAACCATTCCTGTGATTCTAGTTATAGATTCCGACGCTTCACCTCAGGTTTACTGTATCCCTCTCACCTTCGTACTGACGATGAAACACAGAAATTGGATCGGAATTAAATAGAAAAGGCACAATGCCGACTTAAGTACAAGAAGACAGACTCTTCTTACTGTCTACGCTTTGAACTATTCCTGAGACACTAGTTATAGATTCCGATGCTTCACTCCAGGTTTTACTGTATCGCTTGGACCTTCTTATTGACGATGAAACACAAAAATTGCATCGGAATTAAATACAAAAGGCACAATGCCGACTTAAGTAGAAGAAGACTGACTCTTCGTACTGTCTACGCTTTGAACCATTCCTGTGACACTAGTTATAGATTCCGATGCTTCACTCCAGGTTTACTGTATCGCTTGGACCTTCTTATTGACGATGAAACACCGAAATTGCATCGGAATTAAATACAAAAGGCACAATGAGGACTTAAGTACGTGAAGACTGACTCTCCTTGCTGGCTATGTTTTGAACCATTCCTGTGACACTAGTTATAGATTCCGATGCTTCACTTCAGGTTTACTGTATCCCTCTGACCTTCTTAGTGATGATGAAACACAGAAATTGTATTGGAATTAAATACAAAAGGCACAATGCCGACTTAAGTACAAGAAGACTGACTCTTCTTACTGTCTATGTTTTGAACCATACCTGTGACACTAGTTATAGTTTCCGATGCTTCACTCCAGGTTTACTGTATCCCTTGGTACTTCTTATTGACGATGAAACTCAGAAATTGCATCGAAATTAAATAGAAAAGGCACAATGCCGACTTAAGTACAAGAAGACCGACTCTTCTCACTGACTATGTCTTGAACCATTCCTGTGACACTAGTTATAGATTCCGTTGCTTCACTTCAGGATTACTGTATCCCTTGGACCTTGTTATTGACGATGAAACACATAAATTGCATCGGAATTAAATACAAAAGGCACAATGCCGACTTAAGTACAAGATGACTGACTCCTCCTACTGTCTATGTTTTGAACCATTCCTGTGACACTAGTTATAGATTCCGATGCTTCACTTCAGGTTTACTGAATCCCTTGGACCTTCTTATTGACGATGAAACACAGAAATGGCATCGGAATTAAATACAAATGGCACAATGCCGACTTAAGTACAAGAAGACTGACTCTTCTTACTGACTATGTTTGAACCATTCCTGTGACACTAGCTAGAGATTCCGATGCTTCACTTCAGGTTTACTGTATCCCTTGGACCTTCTTATTGACGATGAAACACAGAAATGGCATCGGAATTAAATACAAATGGCACAATGCCGACCTAAGTACAAGAAGACTGACTCTTCTTACTGACTATGTTTGAACCATTCCTGTGACACTAGTTATAGATTCCGATGCTTCACTTCAGGTTCGCTTAATCCCTTGGATATTCTTATTGATGACGAAACACAGAAATTGCATCAGAATTAAATACAAAAGGCACAATGCCGACTTAAGTACAAGAAGACTGACTCTTCTTACTGTTTATGTTATGAACCATTCCAGTGACGCTAGTTGAAGATTCCGATGCTTCACTTCAGGTTTATTGTATAACTTGGACCTTCTTATTGACGACGAAACACAGAAATAGCGTCGGAATTAAATAGAAGAGGCACAATGCCGACTTAAGTACAAGAAGACTATCTCTTCCTACTGTCTATGTTTTGTACCATTCCTGTGACACTAGTTATAGATTCCGACGCTTCACTTCAGGTTTACTGTATCCCTTGGACTTTCTTATTAACGATGATACACATAAATTGCATCGGAATTAAATACAAAAGGCACAATGCCGACTTAAGTACAAGAAGACTGACTCTTCCTACTGTCTATGTTTTGAACCATTCCTGAGACACTAGTTATAGATTCCGATGCTTCACCTCCGGTTATCTGTATCCCTTTGACCTTCTTATTGACGATGAAACACAGAAATTGCATCGGAATTAAATAGAAAAGGCACAATGCTGACTTAAGTACAAGAAGACTGACTCTTCTTACTGTCTATGTTTTGAACCATTCCTGTGACACTAGTTACAGATTCCGATGCTTCACTTCAGGTTTACTGTATCCCTTGGACCTTCTTATTGGCGATGAAACACAGAAATTGCATCACAATTAAATAGAAAATGCACAATGCCGACTTAAGTACAAGAAGACTGATTGTCCTTACTGACTATGTTATGAACCATTCCTGTGATTCTAGTTATAGATTCCGACGCTTCACCTCAGGTTTACTGTATCCCTCTCACCTTCGTACTGACGATGAAACACAGAAATTGGATCGGAATTAAATAGAAAAGGCACAATGCCGACTTAAGTACAAGAAGACAGACTCTTCTTACTGTCTACGCTTTGAACCATTCCTGAGACACTAGTTATAGATTCCGATGCTTCACTCCAGGTTTTACTGTATCGCTTGGACCTTCTTATTGACGATGAAACACAAAAATTGCATCGGAATTAAATACAAAAGGCACAATGCCGACTTAAGTAGAAGAAGACTGACTCTTCGTACTGTCTACGCTTTGAACCATTCCTGTGACACTAGTTATAGATTCCATTGCTTCACTCCAGGTTTACTGTATCGCTTGGACCTTCTTATTGACGATGAAACACCGAAATTGCATCCTAATTAAATACAAAAGGCACAATGAGGACTTAAGTACGTGAAGACTGACTCTCCTTGCTGGCTATGTTTTGAACCATTCCTGTGACACTAGTTATAGATTCCGATGCTTCACTTCAGGTTTACTGTATCCCTATGACCTTCTTAGTGATGATGAAACACAGAAATTGTATTGGAATTAAATACAAAAGGCACAATGCCGACTTAAGTACAAGAAGACTGACTCTTCTTACTGTCTATGTTTTGAACCATACCTGTGACACTAGTTATAGATTCCGATGCTTCACTCCAGGTTTACTGTATCCCTTGGTACTTCTTATTGACGATGAAACTCAGAAATTGCATCGGAATTAAATAGAAAAGGCACAATGCCGACTTAAGTACAAGAAGACCGACTCTTCTCACTGACTATGTCTTGAACCATTCCTGTGACACTAGTTATAGATTCCGATGCTTCACTTCAGGTGTACTGTATCCCTTGGACCTTCTTATTGACGATGAAACACATAAATTGCATCGGAATTAAATACAAAAGGCACAATGCCGACTTAAGTACAAGATGACTGACTCCTCCTACTGTCTATGTTATGAACCATTCCTGTGACACTAGTTATGGATTCCGATGCTTCACTTCAGGTTTACTGTATCCCTTGGACCTTCTTATTGACGATGAAACACAGAAATTGCCCCGGAATTAAATACAAAAGGCACAATGCCGACTTTAGTACAAGAAGACTGACTCTTCTTACTGACTATGTTTTGAACCATTCCTGTGACACTAGTTAGAGATTCCGATGCTTCACTTCAGGTTTGCTGAATCCCTTGGATATTCTTATTGACGATGAAACACAGAAATTGCATCAGAATTAAATACAAAAGGCACAATGCCGAATTAAGAACAAGAAGACTGACTCTTCTTACTGTTTATGTTATGAACCATTCCAGTGACGCTAGTTGTAGATTCCGATGCTTCACTTCAGGTTTATTGTATAACTTGGACCTTCTTATTGACGACGAAACACAGATATAGCGTCGGAATTAAATAGAAGAGGCACAATACCGACTTAAGTACAAGAAGACTATCTCTTCCTACTGTCTATGTTTGTACCATTCCTGTGACACTAGTTATAGATTCCGACGCTTCACTTCAGATTTACTGTATGCCTTGGACCTTCTTATTAACGATGATACACATAAATTGCATCGGAATTTAATACACAAGGCACAATGCCGAATCAAGTACAAGAAGACTGACTCTTCTGACTGTCTATGTTGTGAACCATTCATGTGACACTAGTTATAGTTTCCCATGCCGCACATCAGGTTTACTGTATCGGTCCGACCTTCTTATTGACGATGAAACACAGAAATTGCATCGGAATTAAATACAAAAGGCACAATGCCGACTTTAGTATAAGAAGACTGACTTTTCTTACTGTCTATGTTTTGAACCATTCCTGTGACACTAGTAATAGATTCCGATGCTTCACTCCAGGTTTAGTGTATCCCTTGGACCATCTTATTGACGATGAAACACAGAAATACCATCGGAATGTAATACAAAAGGCACAATGCCGACTCAAGTACAAGAAGACTGACTCTTCTGACTGTCTATGTTGTGAACCATTCCTGTGCCACTAGTTATAGATTCCGATGCCTCACTTCAGGTTTACTGTATCGGTCTGACATTCTTATTGACGATGAAACACAGAAATTGCATCGGAATTAAATACAAAATGCACAATGCCGACTTAAGTACATGATGACTGACTCATCTTACTGTCTATGTTTTGAACCATTTCTGTGACACTGGTCATAGATTCCGATGCTTCACTTCAGGGTGACTGTATCCCTCTGACCTTCTAATTGACGATGAAACACAGAAATTGCATCGGAATTAAATACAAAAGGCACAAAGCCGACTTAAGTACAAGAAGACAGGCTATTCTTTCTGTCTATGTTTTCAACCATTCCTGTGACACTAGTTATGGATTCCGATGCTTCACTTCAGGTTTACTGTATCCCTTGGACCATCTTATTGACGATGAAACACAGAAATTGCCTCGGAATTAAATACAAAAAGCACAATGCCGACTTACGTACAAGAAGACTGACTCTACTTACTGTCTATGTTTGAAACATTCCTTTGACACTAGTTATTGATTCCGATGCCTCACTTCAGGTTTACTGTATCCCTTGGACCTTCTTATTAACGATGAAACAATGAAATTGCATCGGAATTAAATACAAAATGCACAATTCCGACTTAAGTACATGAAGACTGACTCTTCTTACTGACTATGTTTTGAACCATTCCTGTGACACTAGTTATAGATTGCGATGCTTCACTTCAGTTTACTGTATCCCTCTGACCTACTTATTGACGATGAAACACAGAAATTGGATCATAATTAAATAGAAAAGGCACAAAGCCGACTTAAGTACAAGAAGACTGATTCTTCTTACAGTCTATGCTTTGAACCATTCCTGTGACACTAGTTATAGATTCCGATGCTTGGCTTCAGGTTTACTGTATCCCTTGGACCTTCTTATTGACGATGAAACACAGAAATAGCATCGGAATTTAATACACAAGGCACACTGCCGAATCAAGTACAAGAAGACTGACTCTTCTGACTGTCTATGTTGTGAACCATTCATGTGACACTAGTTATAGTTTCCGATGCCGCACATCAGGTTTACTGTATCGGTCTGACCTTCTTATTGACGATGAAACACAGAAATTGCATCGGAATTAAATACAAAATGCACAATTCCGACTTAAGTACATGAAGACAGACTAATCTTACTGTCTATGTTTTGAACCATTTCTGTGACACTAGTTATAGATTCCGATGCTTCACTTCAGGGTTACTGTATCCCTCTGACCTACTTATTGACGATGAAACACAGAAATTGCATCGGAATTAAATACAAAGGGCACAATGCCGACTTAAGTACAAGAAGACTGACTCTTCTTTCTGTCTATGTTTTGAACCATTCCTGTGACACTAGTTATAGATTCCGATGCTTCACTTCAGGTTTACTGTATCCCTTGGACATTCTTATTGACGATGAAACACAGAAATTGCCTCGGAATTAAATACAAAAGGCACAATGCCGACATAAGTACATGAAGACTGACTCTTCCTACTGTCTATGTTTGAACCATTCCATTGACAATAGTTACAGATTCCGATGCTTCACTTCAGGTTTACTGTATCCCTTGGACCTTCTTATTAACGATGAAACAATGAAATTGCATCGGAATTAAATACAAAAGGCACAATGCCGACTTAAGTACATGAAGACTGATTCTTCTTACTGACTATGTTTTGAACCATTCCTGTGACACTAGTTATAGATTCCGATGATTCACTTCAGGTTTACTGTATCCCTTGGACCTTCTTATTGACGATGAAACACAGAAATTGCATCGGAATTAAATACAAATGGCACAATGCCGACTTAAGTACAAGAAGGCTGACTCTTCTTACTGTCTCTGTTTTGAACCATTCCTGTGACACTAGTTATAGATTCCGATGCTTCACTCCAGGTTTACTGTATCCCTTGCACCTTCTTATTGACGATGAAACACAGAAATTGCACCGGAATTAAATACAAAAGGCACAATGCCGACTTAAGGACAAGAAGACGACTCTTCTTACTGACTATGTTTTGAACCATTCCTGTGACACTAGTTATAGATTCCGATGCTTCACTTCAGGTTTACTGTATCCCTCTGACCTTCTTATTGACGATGAAACACGGAAGTTGCCTCGGAATTAAATAGAAAAGGCACAATGCCGACATTAGTACAAGAAGACTGACTTTTCTTACTGTCTATGTTTTGAACCATTCCTGTGACACTAGTAATAGATTCCGATGCTTCACTCCAGGTTTAGTGTATCCCTTGGACCTTCTTATTGACGATGAAACACAGAAATTGCATCGGAATTAAATAGAAAAGACACAATGCCGACTTAAGTACAAGAAGACTGACTCTTCTTACTGACTATGTTTTGAACCATTCCTGTGACACTAGTTATAGATTCCGATGCTTCCTTCAGGTTTACTGTATCCCTTGGACCTTCTTATTGACGATGAAACTCCGAAATTGCATCGGAATTAAATACAAGAGGCATAATGCCGAATTATATACAAGAAGACTGACTCTTCCTACTGTCTATGATTTGAACCATACCTGTGACACTAATTTTAGATTCCGATGCTTCATTTCAGTTTTACTGTATCCCTCTGACCTTCTTATTTACGATGAAACACAGAAATTGCTTCGGAATTAAATACATAAGGCACAATGCCGACATAAGTACAAGAAGACTGACTGTTCCCACTGTCTATGTTTTGAACCATTTCTGAGACACTAGATAAAGATTCCGATGCTTCACTTCAGGTTTACTGTATCCCTCTGACCTTCTTATTGACGATGAAGCACAGAAATTGCACCGGAATTAGATACAAAAGGCACAATGCCGACTTAAGTACAAGAAGACTGACTCTTCTTACTGTCTATGTTTTGAACCATTCCTGTGACACTAGTTATAGCTTCCGATGCTTCAGGTTTAGTGTAACCCTTGGACCTTCTTATTGACGATGAAACACAGAAATTGCATCGGTATTAAATAGAAATGGCACTATGCCGACTTAAGTACAAGATGACTGACTCTTCTTACTGACTATGTTTTGAACCATTCCTGTGTCACTAGTTATAGATTCCGATGCTTGACTTCAGGTTTACTGTATCCCTTGGACCTTCTTATTGACGATGAAACACAGAAATTGCATCGGAATTAAATACAAATGGCACAATGCCGACTTAAGTACAAGAAGACTGACTCTTCCTACTGTCTATGTTTTGAACCATTCCTGTGACACTAGTTATAGATTCCGATGCTTCACTTCAGGTTTACTGTATCCCTTGGACCTTCTTATTGACGATGAAACACAGAAATGGCATCGGAATTAAATACAAATGGCACAATGCCTACTTAAGTACAAGAAGACTGACTCTTCTTACTGACTGTGTTTGAACCATTCCTGTGACACTAGTTATAGATTCCGATGCTTCACTTCAG
Source organism: Schistocerca serialis cubense (assembly GCF_023864345.2). Classification (NCBI taxonomy): domain Eukaryota; kingdom Metazoa; phylum Arthropoda; class Insecta; order Orthoptera; family Acrididae; genus Schistocerca; species Schistocerca serialis. The sequence continues at coordinate 642,487,004 of NC_064644.1, forward strand.
GTTCGCTGAATCCCTTGGATATTCTTATTGATGACGAAACACAGAAATTGCATCAGAATTAAATACAAAAGGCACAATGCCGACTTTAGTACAAGAAGACTGACTCTTCTTACTGTTTATGTTATGAACCATTCCAGTGACGCTAGTTGAAGATTCCGATGCTTCACTTCAGGTTTATTGTATAACTTGGACCTTCTTATTGACGACGAAACACAGAAATAGCGTCGGAATTAAATAGAAGAGGCACAATGCCGACTTAAGTACAAGAAGACTATCTCTTCCTACTGTCTATGTTTTGTACCATTCCTGTGACACTAGTTATAGATTCCGACGCTTCACTTCAGGTTTACTGTATCCCTTGGACTTTCTTATTAACGATGATACACATAAATTGCATCGGAATTAAATACAAAAGGCACAATGCCGACTTAAGTACAAGAAGACTGACTCTTCCTACTGTCTATGTTTTGAACCATTCCTGAGACACTAGTTATAGATTCCGATGCTTCACCTCCGGTTATCTGTATCCCTTTGACCTTCTTATTGACGATGAAACACAGAAATTGCATCGGAATTAAATAGAAAAGGCACAATGCTGACTTAAGTACAAGAAGACTGAATCTTCTTACTGTCTATGTTTTGAACCATTCCTGTGACACTAGTTCCAGATTCCGATGCTTCACTTCAGGTTTACTGTATCCCTTGGACCTTCTTATTGGCGATGAAACACAGAAATTGCATCGCAATTAAATAGAAAATGCACAATGCCGACTTAAGTAGAAGAAGACTGATTGGCCTTACTGACTATGTTATGAACCATTCCTGTGATTCTAGTTATAGATTCCGACGCTTCACCTCAGGTTTACTGTATCCCTCTCACCTTCTTACTGACGATGAAACTCAGAAATTGGATCGGAATTAAATAGAAAAGGCACAATGCCGACTTAAGTACAAGAAGAGAGACTCTTCTTACTGTCTGCGCTTTGAACCATTCCTGGACACTAGTTATAGATTCCGATGCTTCACTCGAGGTTTACTGTATCCCTTGGTACTTCTTATTGACGATGAAACTCAGAAATTGCATCGGAATTAAATAGAAAAGGCACAATGCCGACTTAAGTACAAGAAGACCGACTCTTCTCACTGACTATGTCTTGAACCATTCCTATGACACTAGTTATAGATTCCGATGCTTCACTTCAGGTTTACTGTATCCCTTGGACCTTCTTATTGACGATGAAACACATAAATTGCATCGGAATTAAATACAAAAGGCACAATGCCGACTTAAGTACAAGATGACTGACTCCTCCTACTGTCTATGTTATGAACCATTCCTGTGACACTAGTTATGGATTCCGATGCTTCACTTCTGGTTTGCTGAATCCTTTGGATATTCTTATTGACGATGAAACACAGAAATTGCATCAGAATTAAATACAAAAGGCACAATGCCGAATTAAGAACAAGAAGACTGACTCTTCTTACTGTTTATGTTATGAACCATTCCAGTGACGCTAGTTGTAGATTCCGATGCTTCACTTCAGGTTTATTGTATAACTTGGACCTTCTTATTGACGACGAAACACAGAAATAGCGTCGGAATTAAATAGAAGAGGCACAATACCGACTTAAGTACAAGAAGACTATCTCTTCCTACTGTCTATGTTTTGTACCATTCCTGTGACACTAGTTATAGATTCAGACGCTTCACTTCAGATTTACTGTATCCCTTGGACCTTCTTATTAACGATGATACACATAAATTGCATCGGAATTAAATAGAAAAGGCACAATGCCGACTTAAGTACAAGAAGACCGACTCTTCTCACTGACTATGTTTTGAACCATTCCTGTGACACTAGTTTTAGATTCCGATGCTTCACTTCAGGTTTACTGTATCCCTTGGACCTTCTTATCGACGATGAAACACATAAATTGCATCGGAATGAAATACAAAAGGCACAATGCCGACTTAAGTACAAGATGACTGACTCCTCCTACTGTCTATGTTTTGAACCATTCCTGTGACACTAGTTATAGATTCCGATGCTTCACTTCAGGCTTACTGTATCCCTTGGACCTTCTTATTGGCGATGAAACACAGAAATTGCATCGGAATTAAATACAAAAGGCACATTGCCGACTTAAGTACAAGAAGACTGACTCTTCTTACTGACTATGTTTTGAACCATTCCTGTGACTCTAGTTATAGATTCTGATGCTTCACTTCAGGTTTGCTGAATCCCTTGGATATTCTTATTGTCGATGAAACACAGAAATTGCATCAGAATTAAATACAAAAGGCACAATGCCGACTTAAGTACAAGAAGACTGACTCTTCTTACTGTTTACGTTTTGAACCATTCCAGTGACGCTAGTTGTAGATTCCGATGCTTCACTTCAGGTTTATTGTATAACTTGGACCTTCTTATTGATGACGAAACACAGAAATAGCGTCGGAATTAAATAGAAGAGGCACAATGCCGACTTAAGTACAAGAAGACTATCTCTTCCTACGGTCTATGTTTTGTACCATTCCTGTGACACTAGTTATAGATTCCGACGCTTTACTTCAGGCTTACTGTATCCCTTGGACATTCTTATTAACGATGATACACATAAATTGCATCGGAATTAAATACAAAAGGCACAATGCCGACTTAAGTACAAGAAGACTGACTCTTCCTACTGTGTATGATTGGAACCATTCCTGTGACACTAGTTTTAGATTCCGATGCTTCACTTCAGGTTTACTGTATCCGTTGGACCTTCTTATTGACGATGAAACTCAGAAATTGCATCGGAATTAAATACAAAAGGCATAATGCCGACTTAAGTACAAGAAGACTGACTCTTCTTACTGATTATATTTTGAACCATTCCTGTGACACTAGTTATTGATTCCGATGCTTTCCTTCAGGTTTACTGTATCCCTTGGATCTTCTTATTGATGATGAAACACAGAAATTGCATCGGAAATAATACAAAAAGCACAATGCCGAATTAAGTACAAAAAGACTGGCTCTTTCTACAGACTATGTTTTGAACCATTCCCGTGACACTAAGTATAGATTCCGATGCTTCACTTCAGGTTTACTGTATCCCTTGGACGTTCTTATTGACGATGAAACACAGAAATTGCATAGGAATTAAATACAAAAGGCACAATGCAGACTTCAGTACAAGAAGACTGACAAATCCTACTGTCTATGTTTTGAACCATTCCTGTGACATTAGTTACAGATTCCGATGCTTCACTTCAGGTTTACTGTATCCTTTGCACCTTCTTATTGGCGCCGAAACACAGAAATTGCATCGGAATTAAACAGAAAAGGCACAATGCCGACTTAAGTACAAGAAGACTGACTCTTCCTACTGTCTATGTTTTGAACCATTCCAGTGACACTAAGTATAGATTCCGACGCTTCACCTCAGGTTTACTGTATCCCTCTCACCTTCTTACTGACGATGAAACACAGAAATTGCATCGGAATTAAATAGAAAAGTCACAATGCCGACTTAAGTACAAGAAGACTGACTCATCTTACTGACTATGTTTGAACCATTCCTGTGACACTAGTTATAGAATCCGATGCTTCACTTCAGGTTTAGTGTATCCCTTAGGCCTTCTTATTGACGATGAAACACAGAAATTGCATCGGAATTGGATACAAAAGGCACAATGCCGACTTAAGTACAAGAAGACTGACTCTTCATACTGACTATATCTTGATCCATTCCCGTGACACTAGTTACAGATTCCGATGCTTCACTTCACGTTTACTGTATCCCTTGGACCTTCTTATTGACAATGAAACACAGAAATTGCATCGGAATTGGATACAAAAGGCACAATGCCGACTTAAGTACAAGAAGACTGACTCTTCATACTGACTATATCTTGATCCATTCCCGTGACACTAGTTATAGATTCCGATGCTTCACTTCACGTTTACTGTATCCCTTGGATCTTCTTATTGACGATGAAACACAGAAATTGCATCGGAATTAAATGCCGACTTAAGTACAAGAAGACTGACTCATCTTACTGACTATGATTTGAACCATTCCAGTGATACTAGTTGTAGATTCCGATGCTTCACTTCAGGTTTACTGTATCCCTCTGACCTTCTTATTAACGATAAAACACCGATATTGCATCGGAATTAAATAGAGAAGGCACAATGCCGACTTAAGTACAAGAAGACCGACTCTTCCAACTGTCTATGTTTTGAACCATTCCTGTGACACTAGTTATAGATTCCGATGCTTCACCTCAGGTTCACTGTATCCCTCTGACCTTCTTATTGACTATGAAACACAGAAATTGCATCGGAATTAAATAGAAAAGGCACAATGCCGTCTTAAGTACAAGCAGACTGACTCTTCTTAGTGTCTATGTTTTGAACCATTACTGTGACGCTAGTTACAGATTCCGATGCTTCACTTCAGGTTTACTGTATCCCTCTGACCTTCTTATTGTCGATTAAAAACAGTAATTGCATCGGAATTAAATTGAAAAGGGCACAATGCCGTCTTAAGTACAAGAAGACTGACTCTTCTTACTGTCTATGTTTTGAACCATTCGGGTGACACTAGTTATAGATTCCGATGCCCCACTTCAGGTTTACTGTATCTCTTGGACCTTCGTATTGACGATGAAACACAGAAGTTGCATCGGAATTAAATGTAAAAGGCACAATGCCGACTTAAGTACAAGAAGACTGACTCTTCTTACCGACTATGTTTTGAACCATTCCTGTGACACTAGTTATAGATTCCGATGCTTCACTTCAGGTCTACTGTATCCCTCTGACCTTCTTTTTGACGATGAAACACAGAAATTGCATCGGAATTAAATAGAAAAGGAACAATGCCGACTTAAGTACACGAAGACTGACTCTTCTTACTGACTATATCTTGATCCATTCCTGTGACACTAGTTATAGATTCCGATGCTTCACTTCAGGTTTACTGTATCCCTTGAACCTTCTTATTGACGATGAAACACAGCAATTGCATCGGAATTAAATACAAAAGGCACAATGCCTACTTAAGTACAAGAAGACTGACTCTTCTTGCTGATTATGTTTTTAACCACTCCTGTGACACTAGTTGTAGATTCGGATGCTTCACTTCAGGTTTACTGTATCCCTTGGACCTTCTTATTGACGATTAAACACAGATATTGTCTCGGAATTAAATACAAAAGGCACAATGCCGACTTAAGTACAAGAAGACTGACTCTTCCTACTGTCTATGTTTGAACCATTCCATTGACACTAGTTATAGGCTCCGATGCTTCACTTCAGGTTTACTGTTTCCCTTGGACCTTCTTATTGACCACTAAACAATGAAATTGCATCGGAATTAAATACAAAAGGCACAATGCCGACTTAAGTACATGAAGACTGACTCTTCTTGCTGACTATGTTTTTAACCACTCCTGTGACACTAGTTGTAGATTTGGATGCTTCACTTCAGGTTTACTGTATCCCTTGGACCTTTTTATTGGCGATGAAACACAGAAATTGCATTGGAATTAAATACAAATGGCACAATGCCGACTTAAGTACAAGATGGCTGACTCTTCTTACTGTCTATGATTTGAACCATTCCTGTGACACTAGTTATAGATTCCGATGCTTCACTCCAGGTTTACTGTATACCTTGGACCTTCTTATTGACGATGAAACACAGAAATTGCATCGGAATTAAATACAAAAGGCACAATGCCGACTTAAGGACAAGAAGACTGAATCTTCTTACTGCCAATTTTTTGAACCATTCCTGTGACACTAGTTATAGATTCTGATGCTTCACTTCAGGTTTACTGTATCCCTCAGACCTTCTTAATGACGATGAAACACAGAAAATGCATCGGAATTTAATACAAAAGGCACATTGCCGACTTAAGTGCAGGAAGACTGACTCTTCTTACTGTCTATGTTTTGAACCATTCCTGTGACACTAGTTATAGATTCCGATGCTTCACACCAGGTATACTGTATCCCTTGGACCTTCTTAATGACGATGAAACACCGAAATTGCAACGGAATTAAATAGAAAAGGCACAATGCCGACTTAAGTACAAGAAGACTGACTCTTCTTACTGTCTATGTTTTGAACCATTCCTGTGACGCTAGTTACAGGTTCCGATGCTTCACTTCAGGTTTACTGTATCCCTTGGACATTCTTATTGGCGATGAAACACAGAAATTGCATCGCAATTAAATAGAAAAAGCACAATGCCGACATAAGTACAAGAAGACTGATTGTCCTTACTGACTATGTTATCAACCATTCCTGTGATTCTAGTTATAGATTCCGACGCTTCACGTTAGGTTTACTGTATCCCTCTCACCTTCTTACTGACGATGAAACACAGAAATTGCATCGGAATTAAATAGAAAAATCACAATGCCGACTTAAGTACAAGAAGACTGACTCATCTTACTGACTATGTTTGAACCTTTCCTGTGACACTAGTTATGGATTTCGATGCTTCATTTCAGGTTTAATGTATCCATTTGGCCTTCTTATTGACGATGAAACACAGAAATAGCATCGGAATGAAATACAAAAGGCACAATACCGACTTAAATCACAAGAAGACTGACTCGTCTTACTGACTATGATTTGAACCATTCCTGTGACACCATTTAGAGATTCCGATGCTTCACTTCAGGTTTACTGTATCCCTTGGACCTTCTTATTGACGATGAAATACAGAAATTGCATCGGAATTAAATACTAAAGGCACAATGCCGACTTAAGTAGAATATGACCGACCCTTCTTACTGTCTATGTTCTGAACCATTCATGTGACAAAAGTTCTAGATTCCGACGCTTCACTTCAGGTTTACTGTATCCCCCTGACCATCCTATTGACGATGAAACACAGAAATAGAATCGGAATTAAATACAAAAGGCACATTGCCGACTTAAGTACAAGAAGACTGACTCTTCTTATTGACTATGTTTTGAACCATATCTGTGACACTAGTTATAGATTCCGATGCTTCACTTCAGCTTTACTGTATCCCTTGGACCTTCTTATTGACGATGAAACACTGAAATAGCATCAGAATTAAATAGAAAAGGCACAATGCCGAATCAAGTACAAGAAGACTGACTCTTCTAACTGACTATGATTGGAACCATTACTGTGACACTAGTTATAGATTCCGATGATTCACTTCAGGTCTACTGTGTCCCTCTGACCTTCTTATTGAAGATGAAACACAGAAATAGCATCGGAATTAAATACAAAAAGCACAATGCTGACTTAAGTACAAGAAGACTGACTCTTCTTACTGTCTATGTTTTGAACCATTCCTGTGACGCTAGTTATAGATTCCGATGCTTCACTTCAGGTTTACTGTATCCCTTGGACCTTCTTGTTGATGACGGAACACAGAAATTGCATCGGAATTAAATAGAAAAGGCACAATGCCGACTTATGTACAAGAAGACTGCCTCTTCCTACTGTCTATGTTTTGAACCATTCCTGTGACACTAGTTATGGATTCCGATGCTTCACTTCAGGTTTACTGTATCCCTTGGACCTTCTTATTGACAATGAAACACAAAAATTGCATCGGAATTAAATACAAAAGGCACAATGCCGACTTAAGTACAAGAAGACAGACTCTTCTTACTGACTATGTGTTGAACCATTCCTGTGACACTATTTGGAGATTCCGATGCTTCCCTTCAGGTTTACTGCATCCCTAGGACCTTCTTATTGACGATGAAACACAGAAATTGCATCGGAACTAAATACAAAAGGCACAATGCCGACTTATGTATAAGATGACTGACTCTTCCTACTGTCTATGTTTTGAACCATTCTTGTCACATTATTTATGGATTCCAATGCTTCACTTCAGGTTTTCGGTATCCTTTGGACATTCTTATTGGCGACGAAAAACAGAAATTGCATCGGAATTAATTAGAAAAGGCACAATGCCGACTTAAGTACAAGAAGACTGACTCATCTTACTGTCTATGTTTTGAACCATTCCTGTGACACTAGTTATGGATTGCGATGCTTCACTTCAGATTTACTGTATCCCTTGGACCTTCTTATTGACGATTAAACACAGATATTGTCACGGAATTAAATACAAAAGGCACAATGCCGACTTAAGTACAAGAAGACTGACTCTTCCTACTGTCTATGTTTGAACCATTCCATTGACACTAGTTATAGACTCCGATGCTTCACTTCAGGTTTACTGTTTCCCTTGGACCTTCTTATTGACCACTAAACAATGAAATTGCATCGGAATTAAATACAAAAGGCACAATGCCGACTTAAGTACATGAAGACTGACTCTTCTTACTGACTATGTTTTTAACCACTCCTGTGACACTAGTTGTAGATTCGGATGCTTCACTTCAGGTTTACTGTATCCCTTGCACCTTTTTATTGGCGATGAAACACAGAAATTGCATTGGAATTAAATACAAATGGCACAATGCCGACTTAAGTACAAGATGGCTGACCCTTCTTACTGTCTATGATTTGAACCATTCCTGTGACACTAGTTATAGATTCCGATGCTTCACTCCAGGTTTACTGTATACCTTGGACCTTCTTATTGACGATGAAACACAGAAATTGCATCGGAATTAAATACAAAAGGCACAATGCCGACTTAAGGACAAGAAGACTGAATCTTCTTACTGCTTATTTTTTGAACCATTCCTGTGACACTAGTTATAGATTCCGATGCTTCACTTCAGGTTTACTGTATCCCTCAGACCTTCTTATTGACGATGAAACACAGAAAATGCATCGGAATTAAATACAAAAGGGACAATGCTGACTAAAGTGCAAGAAGACTGACTCTTCTTACTGTCTATGTTTTGAACCATTCCTGTGACACTAGTTATAGATTCCGATGCTTCACACCAGGTATACTGTATCCCTTGGACCTTCTTAATGACGATGAAACACCGAAATTGCAACGGAATTAAATAGAAAAGGCACAATGCCGACTTAGGTACAAGAAGACTGACTCTTGTTACTGAGTATGTTTTAAACCATTCCTGTGACACTAGTTATGGATTCCGATGCTTCACTTCATTTTTACTGTATACCTTGGACCTTTTTATGAACGATGAAACACAGAAATTGCATCGGAATTAAATACAAAAGGCACAATGCCGACTTAATTACAAGAAGACTGACTCTTCTTACTGTCTATGTTTTGAACCATTCCTGTGACGCTGGTTACAGGTTCCGATGCTTCACTTCAGGTTTACTGTATCCCTTGGACATTCTTATTGGCGATGAAACACAGAAATTGCATCGCAATTAAATAGAAAAAGCACAATGCCGACATAAGTACAAGAAGACTGATTGTCCTTACTGACTATGTTATCAACCATTCCTGTGATTCTAGTTATAGATTATGACGCTTCACGTCAGGTTTACTGTATCCCTCTCACCTTCTTACTGACGATGAAACACAGAAATTGCATCGGAATTAAATAGAAAAGTCACAATGCCGACTTAAGTACAAGAAGACTGACTCATCTTACTGACTATGTTTGAACCATTCCTGTGACACTAGTTGTAGATTTCGATGCTTCATTTCAGATTTACTGTATCCCTTTGGCCTTCTTATTGAAGATGAAACACAGAAATAGCATCGGAATGAAATACAAAAGGCACAATACCAACTTAAGTACAAGAAGACTGACTCGTCTTACTGACTATGATTTGAACCATTCCTGTGACACCATTTAGAGATTCCGATGCTTCACTTCAGGTTTACTGTATCCCTTGGACCTTCTTATTGACGATGAAATACAGAAATTGCATCGGAATTAAATACAAAATGCACAATGCCGACTTAAGTAGAATATGACCGACCCTTCTTACTGTCTATGTTCTGAACCATTCATGTGACAAAAGTTCTAGATTCCGACGCTTCACTTCAGGTTTACTGTATCCCTCTGACCATCCTATTGACGATGAAACACAGAAATAGAATCGGAATTAAATACAAAAGGAACATTGCCGACTTAAGTACAAGAAGACTGACTCTTCTTATTGACTATGTTTTGAACCATATCTGTGACACTAGTTATAGATTCCGATGCTTCACTTCAGCTTTACTGTATCCCTTGGACCTTCTTATTGACGATGAAACACTGAAATAGCATCGGAATTAAATAGAAAAAGCACAATGCCGAATCAAGTACAAGAAGACTGACTCTTCTAACTGACTATGATTGGAACCATTCCTGTGACACTAGTTATAGATTCCGATGCTTCACTTCAGGTTTACTGTATCCCTTGGACCTTATTATTGATGACGGAACACAGAAATTGCATCGGAATTAAATAGAAAAGGTACAATGCCGACTTATGTACAAGAAGACTGTCTCTTCCTACTGTCTATGTTTTGAACCATTCCTGTGACACTAGTTGTGGATTCCGATGCTTCACTTCAGGTTTACTGTATCCCTTGGACCTTCTTATTGACAATGAAACACAGAAATTGCATCGGAATTGAATACAAAAGGCACAATGCCGACTTATGTACAAGAAGACTGACTCTTCTTACTGACTATGATTTGAACCATTCCAGTGATACTAGTTGTAGTTTCCGATGCTTCACTTCATGTTTACTGTATCCCTCTGACCTTCTTACTAACGATGAAACACCGATATTTCATCGGAATTAAATAGAAAAGGCACAATGCCGACTTAAGTACAAGAAGATCGACTCTTCCAACTGGCTATGTTTTGAACCATTCCTGTGACACAACTTATAGATTCCGATGCTTCACCTCAGGTTTACTGTATCCCTTGGACCTTCTTATTGACGATGAAACACAGAAATTGCATCGGAATTAAATACAAAAGGCACAATGCCGACTTAAGTACAAGAAGACTGACTCTTCTTACTGACTATGTGTTGAACCATTCCTGTGACACTATTTGGAGATTTCGATGCTTCCCTTCAGGTTTACGTTATCCCTCTGACCTTCTTATTGTCGATTAAACACAGTAATTGCATCGGAATTAAATTGAAAAGGGCACAATGCCGACTTGAGTACAAGAAGACTGACTCTTCTTACTGTCTATGTTTAGAACCATTCCGGTGACACTAGTTATAGATTCCGATGCTCCACTTCAGGATTACTGTATCTCTTGGACCTTCTTATTGACGATGAAACACAGAAGTTGCATCGGAATTAAAAACAAAAGGCACAATGCCGACTTAAGTACAAGAAGACTGACTCTTCTTACCGACTATGATTTGAACCATTCCTGTGACACTAGTTATAGATTCCGATGCTTCACTTCATTTTTACTGTATCCTTCTGACCTTCTTATTGACGATGGACACAGAAATATCATCGGAAATAAATACAAAAGACACAATACGGACTGAAGTACATGTAGACTGAATCTTCCTACTGTCTAAGTTAAGAACCATTCCCATGACACTAGTTATAGATTCCGATGCTTGATATCGGGTTTACTGTATCCCTTAGACCTTCTTAATGACGATGAAACACAGATAGTGCATCGGAATTAAATACAAAGGGCAAAATGCCAACTTAAGTACAAGAAGACTGACTCTTCCTATTGTGTATGTTATGAACCATTCCTGTGACACTAGTTATAGATTCCGATGCTTCACTTCAGGGTTACTGTATCCCTCTGACCTTCTTTTTGACGATGAAACACAGAAATTGCATCGGAAATAAATAGAAAAGGCACAATGCCAACTTAAGTACAGGAAGACTGACTCTTCTTACTGACTATATCTTGATCCATTCCTGTGACACTAGTTATAGATTCCGATGCTTCACTTCAGGTTTACTGTATCCCTTGGACCTTCTTATTGACGATAAAACACAGCAATTGCATCGGAATTAAATTACAAAAGGGACAATGCCTACTTAAGTACAAGAAGACTGACTCTTCTTACTGACTATGTTTTGAACCATTCCTGTGACACTAGTTGTATATTTCGATGCTTCACTTCAGGTTTACTGCATCCCTAGGACCTTCTTATTGACGATGAAACACAGAAATTGCATCGGAACTAAATACAAAACGCACAATGCCGACTTATGTATAAGATGACTGACTCTTCCTACTGTCTATGTTTAGAACCATTCCTGTGACATTATTTATGGATTCCAATGCTTCACTTCAGGTTTACTGTATCCTTTGGACCTTCTTATTGGCGACGAAACACAGAAATTGCATCGGAAATAATTAGAAAAGGCACAATGCCGACTTAAGTACAAGAAGACTGACTCTTCTTACTGTCTATGTTTTGAACCATTCCTGTGACACTAGTTATAGATTCCGATGCTTCACCTCAGTTTCACTGAATCCCTCTGACCTTCTTATTGACGATGAAACACAGAAATTGCATCGGAATTAAATAGAAAAGGCACAATGCCGTCTTAAGTACATGAAGACTGACTCTTCTTACTGACTATATCTTGAACCATTCCTGTGACACTAGTTATAGATTCCGATGCTTCACCTCAGTTTCACTGAATCCCTCTGACCTTCTTATTGACGATGAAACACAGAAATTGCATCGGAATTAAATACTAAAGGCACAATGCCGACTTAAGTACAAGAAGGCTGACTCTTCCTATTGTGTATGTCTTGAACCATTCCTGTGACACTAGTTACAGATTCCGATGCTTCACTTCAGGGTTACTGTATCCCTCTGACCTTCTTTTTGACGATGAAACACAGAAATTGCATCGGAATTAAATAGAAAAGGCACAATGCCGACTTAAGTACATGAAGACTGACTCTTCTTAATGACTATGTTTTTAACCACTCCTGTGACACTAGTTGTAGATTCGGATGCTTCACTTCAGGTTTACTGTATCCCTTGGACCTTCTTAGTGACGATGAAACACAGAAATTGCATCGGAATTAAATACAAAAGGCACAATGCCGACTTAAGTGTAAGATGGCTGACTCTTCTTACTGTCTATGATTTGAACCATTCCTGTGACACTAGTTATAGATTCCGATGCTTCACTCCAGGTTTACTCTATACCTTGGACCTTCTTATTAACGATGATACACATACATTGCATCGGAATTAAATACAAAAGGCACCATGCCGACTTAAGTACAAGAAGACTGACTCTTCCTACTGTCTATGTTTGGAACCATTCCTGTGACACTAGTTATAGATTCTGATGCTTCACTTCAGGTTTACTGAATCCCTTGGACCTTCTTATTGACGATGAAACACAAAAATTGCATCGGAATTAAATACAAAAGGCACAATGCCGACTTAAGTACAAGAAGACTGACTCTTCTTACTGTCTATGTTTTGAACCATTCCTGTGACACTAGTTATAGATTCCGACGCTTCACGTCAGGTTTACTGTATCCCTCTCACCTTCTTACTGACGATGAAACACAGAAATTGCATCGGAATTAAATAGAAGAGTCACAATGCCGACTTAAGTACAAGAAGACTGACTCTTCTTACTGTCTATGTTTTGAACCATTCCTGTGACGCTAGTTATAGATTCCGATGCTTCACTTCAGGTTTAGTGTATCCCTTGGACCTTCTTATTGATGACGGAACACAGAAATTGCATCGGAATTAAATAGAAAAGGCACAATGCCGACTTATGTACAAGAAGACTGCCTCTTCCAACTGTCTATGTTTTGAACCATTCCTGTGACACTAGATGTGGATTCCGATGCTTCACATCAGGTTTACTGTATCCCTTGGACCTTCTTATTGACAATGAAACACAGATATTGCATCGGAATTGAATACAAAAGGCACAATGCCGACTTATGTACAAGAAGACTGACTCTTCTTACTGACTATGATTTGAACCATTCCAGTGATACTAGTTGTAGTTTCCGATGCTTCACTTCATGTTTACTGTATCCCTCTGACGTTCTTATTAACGATGAAACACCGATATTGCATCGGAATTAAATAGAAAAGGCACAATGCCGACTTAAGTACAAGAAGATCGACTCTTCCAACTGTCTATGTTTTGAACCATTCCTGTGACACTAGTTATAGATTCCGATGCTTCACCTCAGGTTCACTGTATCCCTCTGACCTTCTTATTGACGATGAAACACAGAAATTGCATCGGAATTAAATAGAAAAGGCACAATGCCGTCTTAAGTACAAGCAGACTGACTCTTCTTAGTGTCTATGTTTTGAACCATTCCTGTGACGCTAGTTACAGATTCCGATGCTTCACTTCAGGTTTACTGTATCCCTTGGACCTTCTTATTGACGATGAAACACAGAAATTGCATCGGAATTAAATACAAAAGGCACAATGCCGACTTAAGTACAAGAAGACTGACTCTTCTTACTGACTATGTGTTGAACCATTCCTGTGACACTATTTGGAGATTCCGATGCTTCCCTTCAGGTTTACTTTATCCCTCTGACCTTCTTATTGTCGATTAAACACAGTAATTGCATCGGAATTAAATTGAAAAGGGCACAATGCCGACTTAAGTACAAGAAGACTGACTCTTCTTACTGTCTATGTTTTGAACCATTCCGGTGACACTAGTTATAGATTCCTATGCTCCACTTCAGGTTTACTGTATCTCTTGGACCTTCTTATTGGCGATGAAACACAGAAATTGCATCGGAATTAAATACAAAAGGCACAATGCCGACTTAAGTAGAATATGACCGACCCTTCTTACTGTCTATGTTCTGAACCATTCATGTGACAAAAGTTCTAGATTCCGACGCTTCACTTCAGGTTTACTGTATACCTCTGACCATCCTATTGACGATGAAACACAGAAATAGAATCGGAATTAAATACAAAAGGCACATTGCCGACTTAAGTACAAGAAGACTGACTCTTCTTATTGACTATGTTTTGAACCACATCTGTGACACTAGTTATAGATTCCGATGCTTCACTTCAGCTTTACTGTATCCCTTGGAACTTCTTATTGACGATGAAACACTGAAATAGCATCGGAATTAAATAGAAAAGGCACAATGCCGAATCAAGTACAAGAAGACTGACTCTTCTAACTGACTATGATTGGAACCATTCCTGTGACACTAGTTATAGATTCCGATGATTCACTTCAGGTCTACTGTGTCCCTCTGACCTTCTTATTGAAGATGAAACACAGAAATAGCATCGGAATTAAATACAAAAAGCACAATGCTGACTTAAGTACAAGAAGACTGACTCTTCTTACTGTCTATGTTTTGAACCATTCCTGTGACGCTAGTTATAGATTCCGATGCTTCACTTCAGGTTTACTGTATCCCTTGGACCTTCTTATTGATGACGGAACACAGAAATTGCATCGGAATTAAATAGAAAAGGCACAATGCCGACTTAAGTACAAGATGGCTGACCCTTCTTACTGTCTGTGATTTGAACCATTCCTGTGACACTAGTTATAGATTCCGATGCTTCACTCCAGGTTTACTGTATACCTTGGACCTTCTTATTGACGATGAAACACAGAAATTGCATCGGAATTAAATACAAAAGGCACAATGCCGACTTAAGGACAAGAAGACTGAATCTTCTTACTGCCTATTTTTTGAACCATTCCTGTGACACTAGTTATAGATTCCGATGCTTCACTTCAGGTTTACTGTATCCCTCAGACCTTCTTAATGACGATGAAACACAGAAAATGCATCGGAATTAAATACAAAAGGCACAATGCCGACTTAAGTGCAAAAAGACTGACTCTTCTTACTGTCTATGTTTTGAACCATTCCTGTGACACTAGTTATAGATTCCGATGCTTCACACCAGGTATACTGTATCCCTTGGACCTTCTTAATGACGATGAAACACCGAAATTGCAACGGAATTAAATAGAAAAGGCACAATGCCGACTTAGGTACAAGAAGACTGACTCTTGTTACTGAGTATGTTTTAAACCATTCCTGTGACACTAGTTATGGATTCCGATGCTTCACTTCATTTTTACTGTATACCTTGGACCTTTTTATGAACGATGAAACACAGAAATTGCATCGGAATTAAATACAAAAGGCACAATGCCGACTTAATTACAAGAAGACTAACCCTTCTTACTGTCTATGTTTTGAACCATTCCTGTGACACTAGTTATAGATTCCGATGCTTCACCTCCGGTTATCTGTATCCCTCTGACCTTCTTATTGGCGATGAAACACAGAAATTGCATCGGAATTAAATAGAAAAGGCACAATGCCGACTTAAGTACAAGAAGACTGACTCTTCCTACTGTCTATGTTTTGAACCATTCCTGTGACGTTAGTTACAGGTTCCGATGCTTCACTTCAGGTTTACTGTATCCCTTGGACATTCATATTCGCGATGAAACACAGAAATTGCATCGCAATTAAATAGAAAAAGCACAATGCCGACATTAGTACAAGAAGACTGATTGTCCTTACTGACTATGTTATCAACCATTCCTGTGATTCTAGTTATAGATTCCGACGCTTCACGTCAGGTTTACTGTATCCCTCTCACCTTTTTACTGACGATGAAACACAGAAATTGCATCGGAATTAAATAGAAAAGTCACAATGCCGACTTAAGTACAAGAAGACTGACTCATCTTACTGACTATGTTTGAACAATTCCTGTGACACTAGTTGTAGATTTCGATGCTTCATTTCAGGTTTACTGTATCCCTTTGGCCTTCTTATTGACGATGAAACACAGAAATAGCATCGGAATGAAATACAAAAGGTACAATACCGACTTAAGTACAAGAAGACTGACTCGTCTTACTGACTATGATTTGAACCATTCCTGTGACACCATTTAGAGATTCCGATGCTTCACTTCAGGTTTACTGTTTCCCTTGGACCTTCTTATTGACGATGAAATACAGAAATTGCATCGGAATTAAATACAAAAGGCACAATGCCGACTTAAGTAGAATATGACCGACCCTTCTTACTGTCTATGATCTGAACCATTCATGTGACAAAAGTTCTAGATTCCGACGCTTCACTTCAGGTTTACTGTATCCCTCTGACCATCCTATTGACGATGAAACACAGAAATAGAATCGGAATTAAATACAAAAGGAACATTGCCTACTTAAGTACAAGAAGACTGACTCTTCTTATTGACTATGTTTTGAACCATATCTGTGACACTAGTTATAGATTCCGATGCTTCACTTCAGCATTACTGTATCCCTCTGACCTTCTTATTAACGATGAAACACCGATATTGCATCGGAATTAAATAGAAAAAGGCACAATGCCGACTTAAGTACAAGAAGATCAACTCTTCAAAATGTCTATGTTTTGAACCATTCCTGTGACACTAGTTATAGATTCCGATGCTTCACCTCAGGTTCACTGTATCCCTCTGACCTTCTTATTGACGATGAAACACAGAAATTGCATCGGAATTAAATAGAAAAGGCACAATGCCGTCTTAAGTACAAGCAGACTGACTCTTCTTAGTGTCTATGTTTTGAACCATTCCTGTGACGCTAGTTACAGATTCCGGTGCTTCACTTCAGGTTTACTGTATCCCTTGGACCTTCTTATTGACGATGAAACACAGAAATTGCATCGGAATTAAATACAAAAGGCACAATGCCGACTTAAGTACAAGAAGTCTGACTCTTCTTACTGACTATGTGTTGTACCATTCCTGTGACACTATTTGGAGATTCCGATGCTTCCCTTCAGGTTTACTTTATCCCTCTGACCTTCTTATTGTCGATTAAACACAGTAATTGCATCGGAATTAAATTGAAAAGGGCACAATGCCGACTTAATTACAAGAAGACTGACTCTTCTTACTGTCTATGTTTTGAACCATTCCGGTGACACTACTTATAGATTCCGATGCTCCACTTCAGGTTTACTGTATCTCTTGAACCTTCTTATTGACGATGAAACACAGAAGTTGCATCGGAATTAAATACAAAAGGCAAATTGCCGACTTAAGTACAAGAAGACTGACTCTTCTTACCGACTATGATTTGAACCATTCCTGTGACACTAGTTATAGATTCCGATGCTTCACTTCATTTTTACTGTATCCTTCTGACCTTCTTATTGACGATGCACACAGAAATATCATCGGAAATAAATACAAAAGGCACAATACGGACTGAAGTACATGTAGACTGAATCTTCCTACTGTCTAAGTTAAGAACCATTCCCATGACACTAGTTATAGATTCCGATGCTTCATATCGGGTTTACTGAATCCCTTGGACCTTCTTAATGACGATGAAACACAGATAGTGCATCGGAATTAAATACAAAAGGCCCAATGCCAACATAAGAACAAGAAGACTGACTCTTCCTATTGTGTATGTTTTGAACCATTCCTGTGACACTAGTTATAGATTCCGATGCTTCACTTCAGGGTTACTGTATCCCTCTGACCTTCTTTTTGACGATGAAACACAGAAATTACATCGGAATTAAATAGAAAAGGCACAATGCCGACTTAAGTACAGGAAGACTGACTCTTCTTACTGACTATATCTTGATCCATTCCTGTGACACTAGTTATAGATTCCGATGCTTCACTTCAGGTTTACTGTATCCCTTGGACCTTCTTATTGACGATAAAACACAGCAATTGCATCGGAATTTAATACAAAAGGGACAATGCCTACTTAAGTACAAGAAGACTGACTCTTCTTACTGACTATGTTTTGAACCATTCCTGTGACACTAGTTGTATATTTCGATGCTTCACTTCAGGTTTACTGCATCCCTAGGACCTTCTTATTGACGATGAAACACAGAAATTGCATCGGAATTAAATAGAAAAGGCACAATGCCGACTTAAGTACAAGAAGACTGACTCTTCTTACTGTCTATGTTTTGAACCATTCCTGTGACGCTAGTTACAGGTTCCGATGCTTCACTTCAGGTTTACTGTATCCCTTGGACATTCTTATTGGCGATGAAATACAGAAATTGCATCGGAATTAAATACAAAAGGCACAATGCCGACTTAAGTAGAATATGACCGACCCTTCTTACTGTCTATGTTCTGAACCATTCATGTGACAAAAGTTCTAGATTCCGACGCTTCACTTCAGGTTTACTGTATCCCTCTGACCATCCTATTGACGATGAAACACAGAAATAGAATCGGAATTAAATACAAAAGGCACATTGCCGACTTAAGTACAAGAAGACTGACTCTTCTTATTGACTATGTTTTGAACCATATCTGTGACACTAGTTATAGATTCCGATGCTTCACTTCAGCTTTACTGTATCCCTTGGACCTTCTTATTGACGATGAAACACTGAAATAGCATCGGAATTAAATAGAAAAAGCACAATGCCGAATCAAGTACAAGAAGACTGACTCTTCTAACTGACTATGATTGGAACCATTCCTGTGACACTAGTTATAGATTCCGAAGATTCACTTCAGGTCTACTGTGTCCCTCTGACCTTCTTATTGAAGATGAAACACAGAAATAGCATCGGAATGAAATACAAAATGCACAATGCTGACTTAAGTACAAGAAGACTGACTCTTCTTACTGTCTATGTTTTGAACCATTCCTGTGACGCTAGTTATAGATTCCGATGCTTCACTTCATGTTTTCTGTATCCCTTGGACCTTCTTATTGATGACGGATCACAGAAATTGCATCGGAATTAAATAGAAAAGGTACAATGCCGACTTATGTACAAGAAGACTGCCTCTTCCTACTGTCTATGTTTTGAACCACACCTGTGACACTAGTTGTGGATTCCGATGCTTCACTTCAGGTTTACCGTATCCCTTGGACCTTCTTATTGACAATGAAACACAGAAATTGCATCGGAATTGAATACAAAAGGCACAATGCCGACTTATGTACAAGAAGACTGACTCTTCTTACTGACTATGATTTGAACCATTCCAGTGATACTAGTTGTAGTTTCCGACGCTTCACTTCATGTTTACTGTATCCCTCTGACCTTCTTATTAACGATGAAACACCGATATTGCATCGGAATTAAATAGAAAAGGCACAATGCCGACTTAAGTACAAGAAGATCGACTCTTCCAAATGTCTATGTTTTGAACCATTCCTGTGACACTAGTTATAGATTCCGATGCTTCACCTCAGGTTCACTGTATCCCTCTGACCTTCTTATTGACGATGAAACACAGAAATTGCATCGGAATTAAATAGAAAAGGCACAATGCCGTCTTAAGTACAAGCAGACTGACTCTTCTTAGTGTCTATGTTTTGAACCATTCCTGTGACGCTAGTTATAGATTCCGATGCTTCACTTCAGGTTTACTGTATCCCTTGGACCTTCTTATTGACGATGAAACACAGAAATTGCATCGGAATTAAATACAAAAGGCACAATGCCGACTTAAGTACAAGAAGACTGACTCTTCTTACTGACTATGTGTTGAACCATTCCTGTGACACTATTTGGAGATTCCGATGCTTCCCTTCAGGTTTACTTTATCCCTCTGACCTTCTTATTGTCGATTAAACACAGTAATTGCATCGGAATTAAATTGAAAAGGGCACAATGCCGACTTAAGTACAAGAAGACTGACTCTTCTTACTGTCTATGTTTTGAACCATTCCGGTGACACTAGTTATAGATTCCGATGCTCCACTTCAGGTTTACTGTATCTCTTGGACCTTGTTATTGACGATGAATCACAGAAGTTGCATCGGAATTAAATACAAAAGGCACAATGCCGACTTAAGTACAAGAAGACTGACTCTTCTTACCGACTATGATTTGAACCATTCCTGTGACACTAGTTATAGATTCCGATGATTCACTTCATTTTTACTGTATCCTTCTGACCTTCTTATTGACGATGGACACAGAAATATCATCGGAAATAAATACAAAAGGCACAATACGGACTGAAGTACATGTAGACTGAATCTTCCTACTGTCTAAGTTAAGACCCACTCCCATGACACTAGTTGTAGATTCCGATGCTTCATATCGGGTTTACTGTATCCCTTGGACCTTCTTAATGACGATGAAACACAGATAGTGCATCGGAATTAAATACAAGAGGCCCAATGCCAACTTAAGTACAAGAAGACTGACTCTTCCTATTGTGTATGTTTTGAACCATTCCTGTGACACTAGTTATAGATTCCGATGCTTCACTTCAGGGTTACTGTATCCCTCTGACCTTCTTTTTGACGATGAAACACAGAAATTGCATCGGAATTAAATAGAAAAGGCACAATGCCGACTTAACTACAGGGAGACTGACTCTTCTTACTGACTATATCTTGATCCATTCCTGTGACACTAGTTATAGATTCCGATGCTTCACTTCAGGTTTACTGCATCCCTAGGACCTACTTATTGACGATGAAACACAGAAATTGCATCGGAACTAAATACAAAAGGCACAATGCCGACTTATGTATAAGATGACTGACTCTTCCTACTGTCTATGTTTAGAACCATACCTGTGACATTATTTATGGATTCCAATGCTTCACTTCAGGTTTACTGTATCCTTTGGACCTTCTTATTGGCGACGAAACACAGAAATTGCATCGGAAATAATTTGAAAAGGCACAATGCCGACTTAAGTACAAGAAGACTGACTCTTCTTACTGTCTATGTTTTGAACCATTCCTGTGACACTAGTTATAGATTCCGATCCTTCACCTCAGTTTCACTGAATCCCTCTGACCTTCTTATTGACGATGAAACACAGAAATTGCACCGGAATTAAATAGAAAAGGCACAATGCCGTCTTAAGTAGAATATGACCGACCCTTCTTACTGTCTATGATCTGAACCATTCATGTGACAAAAGTTCTAGATTCCGACGCTTCACTTCAGGTTTACTGTATCCCTCTGACCATCCTATTGACGATGAAACACAGAAATAGAATCGGAATTAAATACAAAAGGCACATTGCCTACTTAAGTACAAGAAGACTGACTCTTCTTATTGACTATGTTTTGAACCATATCTGTGACACTAGTTATAGATTCCGATGCTTCACTTCAGCATTACTGTATCCCTCTGACCTTCTTATTAACGATGAAACACCGATATTGCATCGGAATTAAATAGAAAAAGGCACAATGCCGACTTAAGTACAAGAAGATCGACTCTTCAAAATGTCTATGTTTTGAACCATTCCTGTGACACTAGTTATAGATTCCGATGCTTCACCTCAGGTTCACTGTATCCCTCTGACCTTCTTATTGACGATGAAACACAGAAATTGCATCGGAATTAAATAGAAAACGCACAATGCCGTCTTAAGTACAAGCAGACTGACTCTTCTTAGTGTCTATGTTTTGAACCATTCCTGTGACGCTAGTTACAGATTCCGATGCTTCACTTCAGGTTTACTGTATCCCTTGGACCTTCTTATTGACGATGAAACACAGAAATTGCATCGGAATTAAATACAAAAGGCACAATGCCGACTTAAGTACAAGAAGTCTGACTCTTCTTACTGACTATGTGTTGTACCATTCCTGTGACACTATTTGGAGATTCCGATGCTTCCCTTCAGGTTTACTTTATCCCTCTGACCTTCTTATTGTCGATTAAACACAGTAATTGCATCGGAATTAAATTGAAAAGGGCACAATGCCGACTTAATTACAAGAAGACTGACTCTTCTTACTGTCTATGTTTTGAACCATTCCGGTGACACTACTTATAGATTCCGATGCTCCACTTCAGGTTTACTGTTTCTCTTGAACCTTCTTATTGACGATGAAACACAGAAGTTGCATCGGAATTAAATACAAAAGGCACAATGCCGACTTAAGTACAAGAAGACTGACTCTTCTTACCGACTATGATTTGAACCATTCCTGTGACACTAGTTATAGATTCCGATGCTTCACTTCATTTTTACTGTATCCTTCTGACCTTCTTATTGACGATGCACACAGAAATATCATCGGAAATAAATACAAAAGGCACAATACGGACTGAAGTACATGTAGACTGAATCTTCCTACTGTCTAAGTTAAGAACCATTCCCATGACACTAGTTATAGATTCCGATGCTTCATATCGGGTTTACTGAATCCCTTGGACCTTCTTAATGACGATGAAACACAGATAGTGCATCGGAATTAAATACAAAAGGCCCAATGCCAACATAAGAACAAGAAGACTGACTCTTCCTATTGTGTATGTTTTGAACCATTCCTGTGACACTAGTTATAGATTCCGATGCTTCACTTCAGGGTTACTGTATCCCTCTGACCTTCTTTTTGACGATGAAACACAGAAATTACATCGGAATTAAATAGAAAAGGCACAATGCCGACTTAAGTACAGGAAGACTGACTCTTCTTACTGACTATATCTTGATCCATTCCTGTGACACTAGTTATAGATTCCGATGCTTCACTTCAGGTTTACTGTATCCCTTGGACCTTCTTATTGACGATAAAACACAGCAATTGCATCGGAATTTAATACAAAAGGGACAATGCCTACTTAAGTACAAGAAGACTGACTCTTCTTACTGACTATGTTTTGAACCATTCCTGTGACACTAGTTGTATATTTCGATGCTTCACTTCAGGTTTACTGCATCCCTAGGACCTTCTTATTGACGATGAAACACAGAAATTGCATCGGAATTAAATAGAAAAGGCACAATGCCGACTTAAGTACAAGAAGACTGACTCTTCTTACTGTCTATGCTTTGAACCATTCCTGTGACGCTAGTTACAGGTTCCGATGCTTCACTTCAGGTTTACTGTATCCCTTGGACATTCTTATTGGCGATGAAATACAGAAATTGCATCGGAATTAAATACAAAAGGCACAATGCCGACTTAAGTAGAATATGACCGACCCTTCTTACTGTCTATGTTCTGAACCATTCATGTGACAAAAGTTCTAGATTCCGACGCTTCACTTCAGGTTTACTGTATCCCTCTGACCATCCTATTGACGATGAAACACAGAAATAGAATCGGAATTAAATACAAAAGGCACATTGCCGACTTAAGTACAAGAAGACTGACTCTTCTTATTGACTATGTTTTGAACCATATCTGTGACACTAGTTATAGATTCCGATGCTTCACTTCAGCTTTACTGTATCCCTTGGACCTTCTTATTGACGATGAAACACTGAAATAGCATCGGAATTAAATAGAAAAAGCACAATGCCGAATCAAGTACAAGAAGACTGACTCTTCTAACTGACTATGATTGGAACCATTCCTGTGACACTAGTTATAGATTCCGAAGATTCACTTCAGGTCTACTGTGTCCCTCTGACCTTCTTATTGAAGATGAAACACAGAAATAGCATCGGAATGAAATACAAAATGCACAATGCTGACTTAAGTACAAGAAGACTGACTCTTCTTACTGTCTATGTTTTGAACCATTCCTGTGACGCTAGTTATAGATTCCGATGCTTCACTTCATGTTTTCTGTATCCCTTGGACCTTCTTATTGATGACGGATCACAGAAATTGCATCGGAATTAAATAGAAAAGGTACAATGCCGACTTATGTACAAGAAGACTGCCTCTTCCTACTGTCTATGTTTTGAACCACACCTGTGACACTAGTTGTGGATTCCGATGCTTCACTTCAGGTTTACCGTATCCCTTGGACCTTCTTATTGACAATGAAACACAGAAATTGCATCGGAATTGAATACAAAAGGCACAATGCCGACTTATGTACAAGAAGACTGACTCTTCTTACTGACTATGATTTGAACCATTCCAGTGATACTAGTTGTAGTTTCCGATGCTTCACTTCATGTTTACTGTATCCCTCCGACCTTCTTATTAACGATGAAACACCGATATTGCATCGGAATTAAATAGAAAAGGCACAATGCCGACTTAAGTACAAGAAGATCGACTCTTCCAAATGTCTATGTTTTGAACCATTCCTGTGACACTAGTTATAGATTCCGATGCTTCACCTCAGGTTCACTGTATCCCTCTGACCTTCTTATTGACGATGAAACACAGAAATTGCATCGGAATTAAATAGAAAAGGCACAATGCCGTCTTAAGTACAAGCAGACTGACTCTTCTTAGTGTCTATGTTTTGAACCATTCCTGTGACGCTAGTTATAGATTCCGATGCTTCACTTCACGTTTACTGTATCCCTTGGACCTTCTTATTGACGATGAAACACAGAAATTGCATCGGAATTAAATACAAAAGGCACAATGCCGACTTAAGTACAAGAAGACTGACTCTTCTTACTGACTATGTGTTGAACCATTCCTGTGACACTATTTGGAGATTCCGATGCTTCCCTTCAGGTTTACTTTATCCCTCTGACCTTCTTATTGTCGATTAAACACAGTAATTGCATCGGAATTAAATTGAAAAGGGCACAATGCCGACTTAAGTACAAGAAGACTGACTCTTCTTACTGTCTATGTTTTGAACCATTCCGGTGACACTAGTTATAGATTCCGACGCTCCACTTCAGGTTTACTGTATCTCTTGGACCTTCTTATTGACGATGAATCACAGAAGTTGCATCGGAATTAAATACAAAAGGCACAATGCCGACTTAAGTACAAGAAGACTGACTCTTCTTACCGACTATGATTTGAACCATTCCTGTGACACTAGTTATAGATTCCGATGATTCACTTCATTTTTACTGTATCCTTCTGACCTTCTTATTGACGATGGACACAGAAATATCATCGGAAATAAATACAAAAGGCACAATACGGACTGAAGTACATGTAGACTGAATCTTCCTACTGTCTAAGTTAAGAACCACTCCCATGACACTAGTTATAGATTCCGATGCTTCATATCGGGTTTACTGTATCCCTTGGACCTTCTTAATGACGATGAAACACAGATAGTGCATCGGAATTAAATACAAGAGGCCCAATGCCAACTTAAGTACAAGAAGACTGACTCTTCCTATTGTGTATGTTTTGAACCATTCCTGTGACACTAGTTATAGATTCCGATGCTTCACTTCAGGGTTACTGTATCCCTCTGACCTTCTTTTTGACGATGAAACACAGAAATTGCATCGGAATTAAATAGAAAAGGCACAATGCCGACTTAACTACAGGGAGACTGACTCTTCTTACTGACTATATCTTGATCCATTCCTGTGACACTAATTATAGATTCCGATGCTTCACTTCAGGTTTACTGCATCCCTAGGACCTACTTATTGACGATGAAACACAGAAATTGCATCGGAACTAAATACAAAAGGCACAATGCCGACTTATGTATAAGATGACTGACTCTTCCTACTGTCTATGTTTAGAACCATTCCTGTGACATTATTTATGGATTCCAATGCTTCACTTCAGGTTTACTGTATCCTTTGGACCTTCTTATTGGCGACGAAACACAGAAATTGCATCGGAAATAATTTGAAAAGGCACAATGCCGACTTAAGTACAAGAAGACTGACTCTTCTTACTGTCTATGTTTTGAACCATTCCTGTGACACTAGTTATAGATTCCGATCCTTCACCTCAGTTTCACTGAATCCCTCTGACCTTCTTATTGACGATGAAACACAGAAATTGCATCGGAATTAAATAGAAAAGGCACAATGCCGTCTTAAGTACATGAAGACTGACTCTTCTTACTGACTATATCTTGAACCATTCCTGTGACACTAGTTATAGATTCCGATGCTTCACCTCAGTTTCACTGAATCCCTCTGACCTTCTTATTGACGATGAAACACAGAAATTGCATCGGAATTAAATACTAAAGGCACAATGCCGACTTAAGTACAAGAAAGCTGACTCTTCCTACTGTGTATGTTTTGAACCATTCCTGTGACACTAGTTATAGATTCCGATGCTTCACTTCAGGGTTACTGTATCCCTCTGACCTTCTTTTTGACGATGAAACACAGAAATTGCATCGGAATTAAATAGAAAAGGCACAATGCCGACTTAAGTACATGAAGACTGACTCTTCTTAATGACTATGCTTTTAACCACTCCTGTGACACTAGTTGTAGATTCGGATGCTTCACTTCAGGTTTACTGTATCCCTTGGACCTTCTTAGTGACGATGAAACACAGAAATTGCATCGGAATTAAATACAAAAGGCACAATGCCGACTTAAGTGTAAGATGGCTGACTCTTCTTACTGTCTATGATTTGAACCATTCCTGTGACACTAGTTATAGATTCCGATGCTTCACTCCAGGTTTACTCTATACCTTGGACCTTCTTATTAACGATGATACACATACATTGCATCGGAATTAAATACAAAAGGCACCATGCCGACTTAAGTACAAGAAGACTGACTCTTCCTACTGTCTATGTTTGGAACCATTCCTGTGACACTAGTTATAGATTCTGATGCTTCACTTCGGGTTTACTGAATCCCTTGGACCTTCTTATTGACGATGAAACACAAAAATTGCATCGGAATTAAATACAAAAGGCATAATGCCGACTTAAGAACAAGAAGACTGACTCTTCTTACTGTCTATGTTTTGAACCATTCCTGTGACACTAGTTATAGATTCCGACGCTTCACGTCAGGTTTACTGTATCCCTCTCACCTTCTTACTGACGATGAAACACAGAAATTGCATCGGAATTAAATAGAAAAGCCACAATGCCGACTTAAGTACAAGAAGACTGACTCTTCTTACTGTCTATGTTTTGAACCATTCCTGTGACGCTAGTTATAGATTCCGATGCTTCACTTCAGGTTTACTGTATCCCTTGGACCTTCTTATTGATGACGGAACACAGAAATTGCATCGGAATTAAATAGAAAAGGCACAATGCCGACTTATGTACAAGAAGACTGCCTCTTCCAACTGTCTATGTTTTGAACCATTCCTGTGACACTAGTTGTGGATTTCGATGCTTCACTTCAGGTTTACTGTATCCCTTGGACCTTCTTATTGACAATGAAACACAGAAATTGCATCGGAATTGAATACAAAAGGCACAATGCCGCCTTATGTACAAGAAGACTGACTCTTCTTACTGACTATGATTTGAACCATTCCAGTGATACTAGTTGTAGTTTCCGATGCTTCACTTCGTGTTTACTGTATCCCTCTGACGTTCTTATTAACGATGAAACACCGATATTGCATCGGAATTAAATAGAAAAGGCACAATGCCGACTTAAGTACAAGAAGAACGACTCTTCCAACTGTCTATGTTTTGAACCATTCCTGTGACACTAGTTATAGATTCCGATGCTTCACCTCAGGTTCACTGTATCCCTCTGACCTTCTTATTGACGATGAAACACAGAAATTGCATCGGAATTAAATAGAAAAGGCACAATGCCGTCTTAAGTACAAGCAGACTGACTCTTCTTAGTGTCAATGTTTTGAACCATTACTGTGACGCTAGTTACAGATTCCGATGCTTCACTTCAGGTTTACTGTATCCCTTGGACCTTCTTATTGACGATGAAACACAGAAATTGCATCGGAATTAAATACAAAAGGCACAATGCCGACTTAAGTACAAGAAGACTGACTCTTCTTACTGACTATGTGTTGAACCATTCCTGTGACACTATTTGGAGATTCCGATGCTTCCCTTCAGGTTTACTTTATCCCTCTGACCTTATTGTCGATTAAACACAGTAATTGCATCGGAATTAAATTGAAAACGGCACAATGCCGACTTAAGTACAAAAAGACTGACTCTTCTTACTGTCTATGTTTTGAACCATTCCGGTGACACTAGTTATAGATTCCGATGCTCCACTTCAGGTTTACTGTATCTCTTGGACCTTCTTATTGGCGATGAAACACAGAAATTGCATCGGAATTAAATACAAAAGGCACAATGCCGACTTAAGTAGAATATGACCGACCCTTCTTACTGTCTATGTTCTGAACCATTCATGTGACAAAAGTTCTAGATTCCGACGCTTCACTTCAGGTTTACTGTATCCCTCTGACCATCCTATTGACGATGAAACACAGAAATAGAATCGGAATTAAATACAAAAGGCACATTGCCGACTTAAGTACAAGAAGACTGTCTCTTCTTATTGACTATGTTTTGAACCATATCTGTGACACTAGTTATAGATTCCGATGCTTCACTTCAGCTTTACTGTATCCCTGGGACCTTCTTATTGACAATGAAACACAGAAATTGCATCGGAATTAAATACAAAAGGCACAATGCCGACTTAAGTACAAGAAGACTGACTCTTCTTACTGACTATGTGTTGAACCATTCCTGTGACACTATTTGGAGATTCCGATGCTTCCCTTCAGGTTTACTGCATCCCTAGTACCTTCTTATTGACGATGAAACACAGAACTTGCATCAGAACTAAATACAAAAGGCACAATGCCGACTTATGTATAAGATGACTGACTCTTCCTACTGTCTATGTTTTGAACCATTCTTGTGACATTATTTATGGATTACAATGCTTCACTTCAGGTTTACGGTATCCTTTGGACATTCTTATTGGCGACGAAAAACAGAAATTGCATCGGAATTAATTAGAAAAGGCACAATGCCGACTTAAGTTCATGAAGACTGACTCATCTTACTGTCTATGTTTTGAACCATTCCTGTGACACTAGTTATGGATTGCGATGCTTCACTTCAGATTTACTGTATCCCTTGGACCTTCTTATTGACGATTAAACACAGATATTGTCTCGGAATTAAATACAAAAGGCACAATGCCGACTTAAGTACAAGAAGACTGACTCTTCCTACTGTCTATGTTTGAACCATTCCATTGACACTAGTTATAGACTCCGATGCTTCACTTCAGGTTTACTGTTTCCCTTGGACCTTCTTATTGACCACTAAACAATGAAATTGCATCGGAATTAAATACAAAAGGCACAATGCCGACTTAAGTACATGAAGACTGACTCTTCTTACTGACTATGATTTTAACCACTCCTGTGACACTAGTTGTAGATTCGGATGCTTCACTTCAGGTTTACTGTATCCCTTGCACCTTTTTATTGGCGATGAAACACAGAAATTGCATTGGAATTAAATACAAATGGCACAATGCCGACTTAAGTACAAGATGGCTGACCCTTCTTACTGTCTATGATTTGAACCATTCCTGTGACACTAGTTATAGATTCCGATGCTTCACTCCAGGTTTACTGTATACCTTGGACCTTCTTATTGACGATGAAACACAGAAATTGCATCGGAATTAAATACATACGGCACAATGCCGACTTAAGGACAAGATGACTGAATCTTCTTACTGCCTATTTTTTGAACCATTCCTGTGACACTAGTTAAAGATTCCGATGCTTCACTTCAGGTTTACTGTATCCCTCAGACCTTCTTAATGACGATGAAACACAGAAAATGCATCAGAATTAAATACAAAAGGCACAATGCCGACTTAGGTACAAGAAGACTGACTCTTGTTACTGAGTATGTTTTAAACAATTCCTGTGACACTAGTTATGGATTCCGATGCTTCACTTCATTTTTACTGTATACCTTGGACCTTTTTATGAACGATGAAACACAGAAATTGCATCGGAATTAAATACAAAAGGCACAATGCCGACTTAATTACAAGAAGACTAACTCTTCTTACTGTCTATGTTTTGAACCATTCCTGTGACACTAGTTATAGATTCCGATGCTTCACCAACGGTTGTCTGTATCCCTCTGACCTTCTTATTGGCGATGAAACACAGAAATTGCATCGGAATTAAATAGAAAAGGCACAATGCCGACTTAAGTACAAGAAGACTGACTCTTCTTACTGTCTATGTTTTGAACCATTCCTGTGACGCTAGTTACAGGTTCCGATGCTTCACTTCAGGTTTACTGTATCCCTTGGACATTCTTATTGGCGATGAAACACAGAAATTGCATCGCAATTAAATAGAAAAAGCACAATGCCGACATTAGTACAAGAAGACTGATTGTCCTTACTGACTATGTTATCAACCATTCCTGTGATTCTAGTTATAGATTCCGACGCTTCACGTCAGGTTTACTGTATCCCTCTCACCTTCTTACTGACGATGAAACACAGAAATTGCATCGGAATTAAATAGAAAAGTCACAATGCCGACTTAAGTACAAGAAGACTGACTCTTTTTATTGACTATGTTTTGAACCATATCTGTGACACTAGTTATAGATTCCGATGCTTCACTTCAGCTTTACTGTATCCCTTGGACCTTCTTATTGACGATGTAATATACAGAAATTGCATCGGAATTAAATACAAATGGCACAATGCCGACTTAAGTAGAATATGACCGACCCTTCTTACTGTCTATGTTCTGAACCATTCATGTGATAAAAGTTCTAGATTCCGACGCTTCACTTCAGGTTTACTGTATCCCTCTGACCATCCTATTGACGATGAAACACAGAAATAGAATCGGAATTAAATACAAAAGGCACATTGCCGACTTAAGTACAAGAAGACTGACGCTTTTTATTGACTATGTTTTGAACCATATCTGTGACACTAGTTATAGATTCCGATGCTTCACTTCAGCTTTACTGTATCCCTTGGACCTTCTTATTGACGATGAAACACTGAAATAGCATCGGAATTAAATAGAAAAAGCACAATGCCGAATCAAGTACAAGAAGACTGACTCTTCTAACTGACTATGATTGGAACCATTCCTGTGACACTAGTTATAGATTCCGATGATTCACTTCAGGTCTACTGTGTCCCTCTGACCTTCTTTTTGAAGATGAAACACAGAAATAGCATCGGAATTAAATACAAAATGCACAATGCTGACTTAAGTACAAGAAGACTGACTCTTCTTACTGTCTATGTTTTGAACCATTCCTGTGACGATAGTTATAGATTCCGATGCTTCACTTCAGGTTTACTGTATCCCTTGGACCTTCTTATTGATGACGGAACACAGAAATTGCATCGGAATTAAATAGAAAAGGTACAATGCCGACTTATGTACAAGAAGACTGCCTCTTCCTACTGTCTATGTTTTGAACCATTCCTGTGACACTAGTTGTGGATTCCGATGCTTCACTTCACGTTTACTGTATCCCTTGGACCTTCTTATTGACAATGAAACACAGAAATTGCATCGGAATTGAATACAAAAGGCACAATGCCGACTTATGTACAAGAAGACTGACTCTTCTTACTGACTATGATTTGAACCATTCCAGTGATACTAGTTGTAGTTTCCGATGCTTCACTTCATGTTTACCGTATCCCTCTGACCTTCTTATTAACGATGAAACACCGATATTGCATCGGAATTAAATAGAAAAGGCACAATGCCGACTTAAGTACAAGAAGATCGACTCTTCCAAATGTCTATGTTTTGAACCATTCCTGTGACACTAGTTATAGATTCCGATGTTTCACCTCAGGTTCACTGTATCCCTCTGACCTTCTTGTTGACGATGAAACACAGAAATTGCATCGGAATTAAATAGAAAAGGCACAATGCCGTCTTAAGTACAAGCAGACTGACTCTTCTTAGTGTCTATGTTTTGAACCATTCCTGTGACGCTAGTTATAGATTCCGATGCTTCACTTCAGGTTTACTGTATCCCTTGGACCTTCTTATTGACGATGAAACACAGAATTTGCATCGGAATTAAATACAAAAGGCACAATGCCGACTTAAGTACAAGAAGACTGACTCTTCTTACTGACTATGTGTTGAACCATTCCTGTGACACTATTTGGAGATTCCGGTGCTTCCCTTCAGGTTTACTTTATCCCTCTGACCTTCTTATTGTCGATTAAACACAGTAATTGCATCGGAATTAAATTGAAAAGGGCACAATGCCGACTTAAGTACAAGAAGACTGACTCTTCTTACTGTCTATGTTTTGAACCATTCCGGTGACACTAGTTATAGATTCCGATGCTCCACTTCAGGTTTACTGTATCTCTTGGACCTTCTTATTGACGATGAAACACAGAAGTTGCATCGGAATTAAATACAAAAGGCACAAGGCCGACTTAAGTACAAGAAGACTGACTCTTCTTACCGACTATGATTTGAACCATTCCTGTGACACTAGTTATAGATTCCGATGCTTCACTTCATTTTTACTGTATCCTTCTGACCTTCTTATTGACGATGGACACAGAAATATCATCGGAAATAAATACAAAAGGCACAATACGGACTGAAGTACATGTAGACTGAATCTTCCTACTGTCTAAGTTAAGAAACATTCCCATGACACTAGTTATAGATTCCGATGCTTCATATCGGGTTTACTGTATCCCTTGGACCTTCTTAATGACGATGAAACACAGATAGTGCATCGGAATTAAATACAAAAGGCCCAATGCCAACTTAAGTATAAGAAGACTGTGTCTTCCTATTGTGTATGTTTTGAACCATTCCTGTGACACTAGTTATAGATTCCGATGCTTCACTTCAGGGTTACTGTATCCCTCTGACCTTCTTTTTGACGATGAAACACAGAAATTGCATCGGAATTAAATAGAAAAGGCACAATGCCGACTTAACTACAGGAAGACTGACTCTTCTTACTGACTATATCTTGATCCATTCCTGTGACACTAGTTATAGATTCCGATGCTTCACTTCAGGTTTACTGTATCCCTTGGACCTTCTTATTGACGATAAAACACAGCAATTGCATCGGAATTAAATACAAAAGGGACAATGCCTACTTAAGTCCAAGAAGACTGACTCTTCTTACTGACTATGTTTTGAACCATTCCTGTGACACTAGTTGTATATTTCGATGCTTCACTTCAGGTTTACTGCATCCCTAGGACCTTCTTATTGACGATGAAACACAGAAATTGCATCGGAACTAAATACAAAACGCACAAAGCCGACTTATGTATAAGATGACTGACTCTTCCTACTGTCTATGTTTTGAACCATTCCTGTGACATTATTTATGGATTCCAATGCTTCACTTCAGGTTTACTGTATCCTTTGGACCTTCTTATTGTCGACGAAACACAGAAATTGCATCGGAAATAATTAGAAATGGCACAATGCCGACTTAAGTACAAGAAGACTGACTCTTCTTACTGTCTATGTTTTGAACCATTCCTGTGACACTAGTTATAGATTCCGATGCTTCACCTCAGTTTCACTGAATCCCTCTGACACTCTTATTGACGGTGAAACACAGAAATTGCATCGGAATTAAATAGAAAAGGCACAATGCCGTCTTAAGTACATGAAGACTGACTCTTCTTACTGACTATATCTTGAACCATTCCTGTGACACTAGTTATAGATACCGATGCTTCACCTCAGTTTCACTGAATCCCTCTGACCTTCTTATTGACGATGAAACACAGAAATTGCATCGGAATTAAATACTAAAGGCACAATGCCGACTTAAGTACAAGAAGGCTGACTCTTCCTATTGTGTATGTTTTGAACCATTCCTGTGACACTAGTTATAGATTCCGATGCTTCACTTCAGGGTTACTGTATCCCTCTGACCTTCTTTTTGACGATGAAACACAGAAATTGCATCGGAATTAAATAGAAAAGGCACAATGCCGACTTAAGTACATGAAGACTGACTCTTCTTACTGACTATATCTTGATCCATTCCTGTGACACTAGTTATAGATTCCGATGCTTCACTTCAGCTTTACTGTATCCCTTGGACCTTCTTATTGACGATGAAACACTGAAATAGCATCGGAATTAAATAGAAAAGGCAAAATGCCGAATCAAGTACAAGAAGACTGACTCTTCTAACTGACTATAATTGGAACCATTCCTGTGACACTAGTTCCGATGATTCACTTCAGGTCTACTGTGTCCCTCTGACCTTCTTATTGAAGATGAAACACAGAAATAGCATCAGAATTAAATACAAAAGGCACAATGCTGACTTAAATACAAGAAAACTGACTCTTCTTACTGACTATGTTTGAACCATTCCTGTGACACTAGTTATAGATTCCGATGCTTCACTTCAGGTTTACTGTATCCCTTGGACGTTCTAATTGACGATGAAACACAGAAATTGCATCGGAATTAAATACAAAAGGCAAAATGCCTACTTAAGTACAAGAAGACTGACTCTTCTTACTGTCTATATTTTGAACCATTCCTGTGACGCTAGTTATAGATTCCGATGCTTCACTTCAGGTGTACTGTATCCCTTGGACCTTCTTATTGATGACGAAACACAGAAATTGCATCGGAATTAAATAGAAAAGGCACAATGCCGACTTATGTACAAGAAGACTGCCTCTTCCTACTGTCTATGTTTTGAACCATTCCTGTGACACTAGTTATGGATTCCGATGCTTCTCTTTAGGTTTACTGTATCCCTTGGACCTTCGTATTGACAATGAAACACAGAAATTGCATCGGAATTGAATACAAAAGGCACAATGCCGACTTATGTACAAGAAGACTGACTCTTCATACTGACTATATCTTGATCCATTCCTGTAACACTAGTTATAGATTCCGATGCTTCACTTCAGGTTTACTGTATCCCTTGGATCTTATTATTGACGATGAAACACAGAAATTGCATCGGAATTAAATACAAAAGGCACAATGCCGTCTTAAGTACAAGGAGACCGACTCTTCTTACCGACTATGCTTTGAACCATTCCTGTGACACTAGTTATAGATTCCGATGCTTCACTTCAGGTTTACTGTATCCCTCTGACCTTCTTATTGACGATGAAACACAGAAATTGCATCGGAATTGAATACAAAAGGCAAAATGCCTACTTAAGTACAAGAAGACTGACTCTTCTTACTGTCTATATTTTGAACCATTCCTGTGACGCTAGTTATAGATTCCGATGCTTCACTTCATGTTTACTGTATCCCTCTGACCTTCTTATTAACGATGAAACACCGATATTGCATCGGAATTAAATAGAAAAGGCACAATGCCGTCTTAAGTACAAGAAGACCGACTCTTCTTACCGACTATGCTTTGAACCATTCCTGTGACACTAGTTATAGATTCCGATGCTTCACTTCAGGTTTACTGTATCCCTCTGACCTTCTTATTGACGATGAAACACAGAAATTGCATCGGAAATAAATACAAAAGGCACAATACGGACTGAAGTACATGTAGACTGAATCTTCCTACTGTCTAAGTTATGAACCATTCCCGTGACACTAGCTATAGATTCCGATGCTTCATATCAGGTTTACTGTATCCCTTGGACCTTCTTAATGACGATGAAACACAGATAGTGCATCGGAATTAAGTACAAAAGGCACAATGCCAACTTAAGTACAAGAAGACTGACTCTTCCTATTGTCTATGTTTTGAACCATTCCTGTGTAACTAGTTATAGATTCCGATGCTTCACTTCAGGTTTACTGTATCCCTCTGACCTTCTTTTTGACGATGAAACACAGAAATTGCATCGGAATTAAATAGAAAAGGCACAATGCCGACTTCAGTACAGGAAGACTGACTCTTCTTACTGACTATATCTTGATCCATTCCTGTGACACTAGTTATAGATTCCGATGCTTCACTTCAGGTTTACTGTATCCCTTGGACCTTCTTATTGACGATGAAATACAGCAATTGCATCGGAATTAAATACAAAAGGGACAATGCCTACTTAAGTACAAGAAGACTGACTCTTCTTACTGACTATGTTTTGAACCATTCCTGTGACACTAGTTGTATATTTCCATGCTTCACTTCAGGTTTACTGCATCCCTAGGACCTTCTTATTGTCGATGAAACACAGAAATTGCATCGGAACTAAATACAAAAGGCAATGCCGATTTATGTATAAGATGACGGACTCTTCCTACTGTCTATGTTTTGAACCATTCCTGTGACATTATTTATGGATTCCAATGCTTCACTTCAGGTTTACTGTATCCTTTGGACCTTCTTATTGGCGAGGAATCACACAAATTGCATCGGAATTAATTAGAAAAGGCACAATGCCGACTTAAGTACAAGAAGACTGACTCTTCTTTCTGACTGTTTTGAACCATTCCTGTGACACTAGTTATAGATTCCGATGCTTCACTTCAGGTTTACTCTATCCCTCCGACCTTCTTATTGACTATGAAACACAGAAACTGCAGCGGAATTAAATACAAAAGGCACAATGCCGACTTAAGGACAAGAAGACTGAATCTTCTTACTGCCTATGCTTTGAACCATTCCTGTGTCACTAGTTATAGACTCCGATGCATCACTTCAGGTTTACTGTATCCCTCTGACCTTCTTATTGACGATGAAACACAGAAAATGCATCGGAATTAAATGAAAAAAGCACAATGCCGACTTAAGTGCAAGAAGACTGACTCTTCTTACTGTCTATGTTTTGAACCATTCCTGTGACACTAGTTATAGATTCCGATGCTTCACACCAGGTATACTTTATCATTTGGACCTTCTTAATGACGATGAAACACCGAAATTGCAACGGAATTAAATAGAAAAGGCATAATGCCGACTTAGGTACATGAAGACTGACTCTTGTTACTGACTATGTTTTGAACCATTGCTGTGACACTAGTTATGGATTCCGATGCTTCACTTCATTTTTACTGTATACCTTCGACCTTCTTATTAACGATGAAACACAGAAATTGCATCGGAATTAAATACAAATGGCACAATGCCGATTTAAGGACAAGATGACTAACTCTTCTTACTTACTATGCTTTGAACCATTCAAGTGACACTAGTTATATATTCCGATGCTTCACTTCATGTTCACTGTATCCCTCTAACCCTCTTATTGACGATGAAACACAGAAATTGCATCGGAATTAAATAGAAAAGGCACAATGCCGGCTTAAGTACAAGAAGACTGACTCTTCGTACTATCTATGTTTTGAACCTTTCCTGTGACACTAGTTATAGATTCCGATGCTTCACTTCAGGTTTACTGTATCCCTCTGACCTTCTTTTTGACGATGAAACACAGAAATTGCATCGGAAATGAATAGAAAAGGCACAATGCCGACTTAAGTACAAGAAGACTGACTCTTCTTACTGACCATATCTTGATCCATCCCTGTGACACTAGTTATAGATTCCGATGCTTCACTTCAGGTTTACTGTATCCCTTGGACCTTCTTATTGACGATGAAACACAGAGATTGCATCGGAATTAAATACAAAAGGTACAATGCCTACTGAAGAACAAGAAGACTGACTGTTCTTACTGACTATGCTTTGAACCATTCCTGTGACACTAGTTGTAGATTTCGATGCTTCTTTTCAGGTTCACTGTATTCCTAGGACCTTCTTATTGACGATGAAACACAGCAATAGCATCGGAATTAAATACAAAAGGCACAATGCCGACTTAAATACAAGAAGACTGACTCTTCTTACTGACTGCTTAGAACCATTCCTGTGACACAAGTTATTGATTCCGATGCTTCACTTCAGGTTTACTGTATCCCTCTGACCTTCTTATTGATGATGAAACACAGAAAATGCATCGGAATTAAATACAAAAGGCACAATGCCGACTTAAGGACAAAAAGACAGACTCTTCATACTGACTCTGTTTTGAACCATTCCGGTGACACTAGTTATAGATTCCGATGCTTCACTTCATGTTCCCTGTATCCCTCTGACACCCTTATTGACGGTGAAACACAGAAATTGCATCGGAATTAAATAGAAAAGGCACAATGCCGTCTTAAGTACATGAAGACTGACTCTTCTTACTGACTATATCTTGAACCATTCCTGTGACACTAGTTATAGATACCGATGCTTCACCTCAGTTTCACTGAATCCCTCTGACCTTCTTATTGACGATGAAACACAGAAATTGCATCGGAATTAAATACTAAAGGCACAATGCCGACTTAAGTACAAGAAGGCTGACTCTTCCTATTGTGTATGTTTTGAACCATTCCTGTGACACTAGTTATAGATTCCGATGCTTCACTTCAGGGTTACTGTATCCCTCTGACCTTCTTTTTGACGATGAAACACAGAAATTGCATCGGAATTAAATAGAAAAGGCACAATGCCGACTTAAGTACATGAAGACTGACTCTTCTTAATGACTATGTTTTTAACCACTCCTGTGACACTAGTTGTAGTTTCGGATGCTTCACTTCAGGTTTACTGTATCCCTTGGACCTTCTTAGTGACGATGAAACACAGAAATTGCATCGGAATTAAATACAAAAGGCACAATGCCGACTTAAGTGTAAGATGGCTGACTCTTCTTACTGTCTATGATTTGAACCATTCCTGTGACACTAGTTATAGATTCCGATGCTTCACTCCAGGTTTACTCTATACCTTGGACCTTCTTATTAACGATGATACACATACATTGCATCGGAATTAAATACAAAAGGCACAATGCCGACTTATGTACAAGAAGACAGACTCTCCTTACTGACTATGATTTGAACCATTCCAGTGATACTAGTTGTAGTTTCCGATGCTTCACTTCATGTTTACTGTATCCCTCTGACCTTCTTATTAACGATGAAACACCGTTATTGCATCGGAATTAAATAGAAAAGGCACAATGCCGACTTAAGTACAACAAGATCGACTCTTCCAATTGTCTATGTTTTGAACCATTCCTGTGACACTAGTTATAGATTCCGATGCTTCACCTCAGGTTCACTGTATCCCTCTGACCTTCTTATTGACGATGAAACACAGAAATTGCATCGGAATTAAATAGAAAAGGCACAATGCCGTCTTATGTACAAGCAGACTGACTCTTCTTAGTGTCTATGTTTTGAACCATTCCTGTGACGCTAGTTACAGATTCCGATGCTTCACTTCAGGTTTACTGTATCCCTTGGGCCCTCTTATTGACGATGAAACACAGAAATTGCACCGGAATTAAATACAAAAGGCACAATGCCGACTTAAGTACAAGAAGACTGACTCTTCTTACTGACTATGTGTTGAACCATTCCTGTGACACTATTTGGAGATTCCGATGCTTCCCTTCAGGTTTACTTTATCCCTCTGACCTTCTTATTGTCGAATAAACATAGTAATTGCATCGGAATTAAATTGAAAAGGGCACAATGCCGACTTAAGTACAAGAAGACTGACTCTTCTTGCCGACTATGATTTGAACCATTCCTGTGACACTAGTTATAGATTCCGAAGCTTCACTTCATTTTTACTGTATCCTTCTGACCTTCTTATTGACGATGGACACAGAAATATCATCGGAAATAAATACAAAAGGCACAATACGGACTGAAGTACATGTAGACTGAATCTTCCTACTGTCTAAGTTAAGAACCATTCCCATGACACTAGTTATAGATTCCGATGCTTCATATCGGGTTTACTGTATCCCTTGGACCTTCTTAATGACGATGAAACACAGATAGTGCATCGGAATTAAATACAAAAGGCCCAATGCCAACTTAAGTACAAGAAGACTGACTCTTCCTATTGTGTATGTTTTGAACCATTCCTGTGACACTAGTTATAGATTCCGATGCTTCACTTCAGGGTTACTGTATCCGTCTGACCTTCTTTTTGACGATGAAACACAGAAATTGCATCGGAATTAAATAGAAAAGGCACAATGCCGACTTAAGTACAGGAAGACTGACTCTTCTTACTGACTATATCTTGATCCATTCCTGTGACACTAGTTATAGATTCCGATGCTTCACTTCAGGTTTACTGTATCCCTTGGACCTTCTTATTGACGATAAAACACAGCAATTGCATCGGAATTAAATACAAAAGGGACAATGCCTACTTAAGTACAAGAAGACTGACTCTTCTTACTGACTATGTTTTGAACCATTCCTGTGACACTAGTTGTATATTTCGATGCTTCACTTCAAGTTTACTGCATCCCTAGGACCTTCTTATTGACGATGAAACACAGAAATTGCATCGGAACTAAATACAAAAGGCACAATGCCGACTTATGTATAAGATGACTGACTCTTCCTACTGTCTATGTTTTTAACCATTCCTGTGACATTATTTATGGATTCCAATGCTTCACTTCAGGTTTACTGTATCCTTTGGACCTTCTTATTGGTGACGAAACACAGAAATTGCATCGGAAATAATTAGAAAAGGCACAATGCCGACTTAAGTACAAGAAGACTGACTCTTCTTACTGTCTATGTTTTGAACCATTCCTGTGACACTAGTTATAGATTCCGATGCTTCACCTCAGTTTCACTGAATCCCTCTGACCTTCTTATTGACGATGAAACACAGAAATTGCATCGGAATTAAATAGAAAAGGCACAATGCCGTCTTAAGTACATGAAGACTGACTCTTCTTACTGACTATATCTTGAACCATACCTGTGACACTAGTTATAGATTCCGATGCTTCACCTCAGTTTCACTGAATCCCTCTGACCTTCTTATTGACGATGAAACACAGAAATTGCATCGGAATTAAATAGTAAAGGCACAATGCCGACTAAAGTACAAGAAGGCTGACTCTTCCTATTGTGTATGTTTTGAACCATTCCTGTGACACTAGTTATAGATTCCGATGCTTCACTTCAGGGTTACTGTATCCCTCTGACCTTCTTTTTGACGATGAAACACAGAAATTGCATCGGAATTAAATAGAAAAGGCACAATGCCGACTTAAGTACATGAAGACTGACTCTTCTTAATGACTATGTTTTTAACCACTCCTGTGACACTAGTTGTAGATTCGGATGCTTCACTTCAGGTTTACTGTATCCCTTGGACCTTCTTAGAGACGATGAAACACAGAAATTGCATCGGAATTAAATACAAAAGGCACATTGCCGACTTAAGTGTAAGATGGCTGACTCTTCTTACTGTCTATGATTTGAACCATTCCTGTGACACTAGTTATAGATTCCGATGCTTCACTCCAGGTTTACTCTATACCTTGGACCTTCTTATTAACGATGATACACATACATTGCATCGGAATTAAATACAAAAGGCACCATGCCGACTTAAGTACAAGAAGACTGACTCTTCCTACTGTCTATGTTTTGAACCATTCCTGTGACGCTAGTTATAGATTCCGATGCTTCACTTCAGGTTTACTGTATCCCTTGGACCTTCTTATTGATGACGAAACACAGAAATTGCATCGGAATTAAATAGCAAATGCACAATGCCGACTTATGTACAAGAAGACTGCCTCTTCCTACTGTCTATGTTTTGAACCATTCCTCTGACACTAGTTATGGATTCCGATGCTTCTCTTTAGGTTTACTGTATCCCTTGGACCTTCTTATTGACAATGAAACACAGAAATTGCATCGGAATTGAATACAAAAGGCACAATGCCGACTTATGTACAAGAAGACTGACTCTTCATAGTGACTATATCTTGATCCATTCCTGTAACACTAGTTATAGATTCCGATGCTTCACTTCAGGTTTACTGGATCCCTTGGATCTTATTATTGACGATGAAACACAGAAATTGCATCGGAATTAAATACAAAAGGCACAATGCCGACTTAAGTACAAGAAGACTGACTCTTCTTACTGACTATGATTTGAACCTATCCAGTCATACTAGTTGTGGATTCCGATGCTTCACTTCATGTTTACTGTATCCCTCTGACCTTCTTATTAACGATGAAACATCGATATTGCATCGGAATTAAATAGAAAAGGCACAATGACGTCTTAAGTACAAGAAGACCGACTCTTCCAACTGTCTATGTTTTGAACCATTCCTGTGACACTAGTTATAGGTTCCGATGCTTCTCTTTAGGTTTACTGTATCCCTT
The DNA here is from genome assembly GCF_023864345.2 of Schistocerca serialis cubense. Classification (NCBI taxonomy): domain Eukaryota; kingdom Metazoa; phylum Arthropoda; class Insecta; order Orthoptera; family Acrididae; genus Schistocerca; species Schistocerca serialis. Next base: position 642,529,645 of record NC_064644.1, read on the forward strand.
GGACCTTCTTATTGACGATGAAACACAGAAATTGCATCGGAATTAAATTGAAAAGGGCACAATGCTGACTTAAGTACAAGAAGACTGACTCTTCTTACTGTCTATGTTTTGAACCATTCCGGTGACACTAGTTATAGATTCCGATGCTCCACTTCAGGTTTACTGTATCTCTTGGACCTTCTTATTGACGATGAAACACAGAAGATGCATCGGAATTAAATAGAAAAGGCACAATGCCGACTTAAGTACAAGAAGATTGACTCTTCTTACCGACTATGCTTTGAACCATTCCTGTGACAGTAGTTATAGATTCCGATGCTTCACTTCAGGTTTACTGTATCCCTCTGACCTTCTTATTGACGATGAAACACAGAAATTGCATCGGAAATAAATACAAAAGGCACAATACGGACTGAAGTACATGTAGACTGAATCTTCCTACTGTCTAAGTTATGAACCATTCCCGTGACACTAGCTATAGATTCCGATGTTTCATATCTGGTTTACTGTATCCCTTGGACCTTCTTAATGACGATGAAACACAGATAGTGCATCGGAATTAAGTACAAAAGGCACAATGCCAACTTAAGTACAAGAAGACTGACTCTTCCTATTGTCTATGTTTTGAACCATTCCTGTGTAACTAGTTATAGATTCCGATGCTTCACTTCAGGTTTACTGTATCCCTCTGACCTTCTTTTTGACGATGAAACACAGAAATTGCATCGGAATTAAATAGAAAAGGCACAATGCCGACTTAAATACAGGAAGACTGACTCTTCTTACTGCCTATATCTTGATCCATTCCTGTGACACTAGTTATAGATTCCGATGCTTCACTTCAGGTTTACTGTATCCCTTGGACCTTCTTATTGACGATGAAACACAGCAATTGCATCGGAATTAAATACAAAAGGGACAATGCCTACTTAAGTACAAGAAGACTGACTCTTCTTACTGACTATGTTTTGAACCATTCCTGTGACACTAGTTGTATATTTCCATGCTTCACTTCAGGTTTACTGCATCCCTAGGACCTTCTTATTGACGATGAAACACAGAAATTGCATCGGAACTAAATACAAAAGGCAATGCCGATTTATGTATAAGATGACTGACTCTTCCTACTGTCTATGTTTTGAACCATTCCTGTGACATTATTTATGGATTCCAATGCTTCACTTCAGGTTTACTGTATCCTTTGGACCTTCTTATTGGCGACGAATCACACAAATGGCATCGGAATTAATTAGAAAAGGCACAATGCCGACTTAAGTACAAGAAGACTGACTCTTCTTACTGTCTATGTTTTGAACCATTCCTGTGACACTAGTTCTAGATTCCGATGCTTCACCTCAGGTTCACTGAATCCCTCTGACCTTCTTATTGACGATGAAACACAGAAATTTCATCGGAATTAAATAGAAAAGGCACAATGCCAACTTAAGTACAAGAAGACTGACTCTTCTTTCTGACTGTTTTGAACCATTCCTGTGACACTAGTTATAGATTCCGATGCTTCACTTCAGGTTAACTGTATCCCTCCGACCTTCTTATTGACTATGAAACACAGAAACTGCATCGGAATTAAATACAAAAGGCACAATGCCGACTTAAGTGCAAGAAAGCTGACTCTTCTTACTGTCTATGTTTTGAACCATTCCTGTGACACTAGTTATAGATTCCGATGCTTCACTTCAGGTTTACTGTATCCCTCCGACCTTCTTTTTGACGATGAAACACAGAAATTGCATCTGAAATAAATAGAAAACGCACAATGCCGACTTAGGTACAAGAAGACTGACTCTTCTTACTGACCATATCTTGATCCATTCCTGTAACACTAGTTATTGATTCCGATGCTTCACTTCAGGTTTACTGTATCCCTTGGACCTTCTTATTGACGATGAAACACAGTAATTGCATCGGAATTAAATACAAAAGGTACAATGCCTACTTAAGTACAAGAAGACTAACTCTTCTTACTGACTATGCTTTGACCCATTCCTGTGACACTAGTTTTATATTCCGATGCTTCACTTCTGGTTTACTGTATCCCTAGGACCTTCTTATTGACGATGAACCACAGAAATTGCATCGGAACTAAATACAAAAGGTACAATGCCTACTTAAGTATAAGAAGACTGACTCTTCTCACTGTCTATGATTTAAACCATTCCTGTGACATTAGTTTTGGATTCCGATGCTTCACTTCAGGGTTACTGTATCCTTTGGGTCTTCTTATTGGCGACGAAACACAGAAATTGCATCTGAATTAAATAGAAAAAGCCCAATGCGGACTTAAGTACAAGAAGACTGACTCTTCCTACGGTCTATGATTTGAACCATTCCTGTGACACTAGTTATAGATTCCGATGCCTCACTTCAGGTTTACTGTATCCCTCTGACCCTCTTATTGACGATGAAACACAGAAATTGCATCGGAATTAAATAGAATAGGCACAATGCCGACTTAAGTACAAGAAGACTGACTCTTCTTACTGTCTATGTTTGAACCATTCCTGTGACACTAGTTATAGATTCCGATGCTCCACTTCAGGTTTACTGTATCTCTTGGACATTTTTATTGACGATGAAACGCAGAAATTGCATCGAAATTAAATACAAAAGGCACATTGCCGACTTAAGTACAAGAAGACTGACTCTTCTTACTGACTATGCTTTGAACCAACCCTGTGACACTAGTTGAAGATTTCGATGCTTCACTTCAGGTTTACTGTATCCCTCTGACCCTCTTATTGACGATGAAACACAGAAATTGCATCGGAATTAAATAGAATAGGCACAATGCCGACTTAAGTACAAGAAGACTGACTCTTCTTACTGTCTATGTTTGAACCATTCCTGTGACACTAGTTATAGATTCCGATGCTTCACTTCAGGTTTACTATATCTCTCTGACATTCTTATTGACGATGAAACACAGAAATTGCATCGGAAATAAATACAAAAGGCACAATACCGACTTTAGTACATGTAGACTGAATCTTCCTACTGTCTATGTTTTGAACCATTCCTGTGACACTAGTTATAGATTCCGATGCTACATTTCAGGTTTACTGTATAGCTTCGACCTTCTTAATGACGATGAAACACAGATAGTGCATCGGAATTAAATACAAAAGTCACAATGCCAACTTAAGTACAAGAAGACTGACTCTCCCTACTGTCTATGCTTTGAACCATTCCTGTGACACTAGTTATAGATTCCGATGCTTCACTTCAGGTTTACTGTATCCCTCTGACCTTCTTTTTGACGATGAAACACAGAAATTGCATGTGAAATAAATAGAAAACGCACAATGCCGACTTAGGTACAAGAAGACTGACTCTTCTTACTGACCATATCTTGATCCATTCCTGTGACACTAGTTATTGATTCCGATGCTTCACTTCAGGTTTACTGTATCCCTTGGACCTTCTTATTGACGATGAAACACAGAAATTGCATCGGAATTAAATAGAAAAGACACAATGCCGACTTAAGTACAAGAAGACTGACTCTTCTTACTGACTGCTTTGAACCGTTCCTGTGACGCTAGTCTTAAATTCCGATGCTTCACTTCAGGTTTACTGTATCCCACTGACCTTCTTTTTGACGATGAAACACAGAAATTGCATCGGAATTAATTAGAAAAGACACAATGCCGACTTAAGTACAAGAAGACTGACTCTTCTTACTGACTATGCTTTGACCCATTCCTGTGACACTAGTTATAGATTCCGATGCTTCACTTCAGGTTAACTGTATCCCTCTGTCCTTCTTTTTGACGATGAAACACAGAAATTGCATCTGAAATAAATAGAAAACGCACAATGCCGACTTAGGTACAAGAAGACTGACTCTTCTTACTGACCATATCTTGATCCATTCCTGTGACACTAGTTATTGATTCCGATGCTTCACTTCAGGTTTACTGTATCCATTGGACCTTCTTATTGACGATGAAACACAGAAATTGCATCGGAATTAAATACAAAAGGTACAATGCCTTCTTAAGTAGAAGAAGATGACACTTCTTACGGACTATGCTTTGAACCATTCCTGTGACACTAGTTGTAGATTCCGATGCTTCACTTCAGGTTTACTGTATCCCTAGGACCTTCTAATTGACGATGAACCACAGATATTGCATCGGAACTAAATACAAAAGGCACAATGCCGACTTAAGTATAAGAAGACTGACTCTTCCTACTGTCTATGTTTTGAACCATTCCTGTGACATTAGTTATGGATTCCGAAGCTCCACTTCAGGGTTACTGTATCCTTTGGACCTTCTTATTGGCGACGAAACACAGAAATTGCATCGGAATTAAATACAATAGGCACAATGCCGACTTAAGGATAAGAAGACTGACTCTTCTTACTGACTATGTTTTGAACCATTCCTGTGAAACTAGTTATAGATTCCGATGCTTCACTTCATGTTCACTGTATTCCTCTGACCCTCTTATTGACGATGAAACACAGAAATTGCATCGGAATTAAATAGAAAAGGCACAATGCCGACTTAAGTACAATAGGACTGACTCTTCTTACTGACTATGCTTTGAACCATTCCTGTTACACTAGTTATAGATGCAGATGCTTAACTTCAAGTTTACTGTATCCCACTGACCTTCGTATTGACGATGAAACACAGAAATTGCATCGGAAGTAAATACAAAATGCACAATACCGACTTAAGTACATGTATACTGAATCTTCCTACTGTTTATATTTGGAACCATTCCTGTGACACTAGTTATAAATTCCAATGCTTCATTTCAGGTTTACTGTATCCCTTGGACGTTCTTATTGACGATGAAACACAGAAATTGCATCGGAATTAAATAGAAAAGGCACAATGCCGACTTAAGTACAAGAAGCCTGACTCTTCTTACTGTCTATGTATTGAACCATTCCAGTGACAGTAGTTATAGATTCCGATGCTTCATTTCAGTATTACTGTATCCCTTGGACCTTCTTAATGACGATGAAACACAGACAGTGCATGGGAATTAAGTACAAAAGTCACAATGCCAACTTAAGTTCAAGAAGACTGACTCTTCCTACTGTCTACGATTTGAACCATTCCAGTGACACTAGTTATAGATTCCGATGCTTCACTTCAGGTTTACTGTATCCCTCTGAACTTCTTTTTGACGATGAAACACAGAAATTGCATCGGAATTAAATAGAAAATGCACAATGCCGACTTAAGAACAAGAAGACTGACTCTTCTTACTGACTATAACTTGATCCATTCCAGTGACACTAGTTATAGATTCCGATGCTTCATTTCAGTATTACTGTATCCCTTGGACCTTCTTAATGACGATGAAACACAGACAGTGCATGGGAATTAAGTACAAAAGTCACAATGCCAACTTAAGTACAAGAAGACTGACTCTTCCTACTGTCTATGATTTGAACCATTCCTGTGATATTAGTTATGGATTCCGATGCTTCACTTCAGGGTTACTGTATCCTTTGGGTCTTCTTATTGACGATGAAACACAGAAATTGAATCGGAATTAAATAGAAAAGGCACAATGCCGACTTAAGTACAAGAGCACTGACTCTTCTTACTGACTATGTTTTGAACCATTCCTGTGACACTAGTTATGGATTCCGATGCTTCACTTCAGGTTTACTGTATCCCTCTGACCTTCTTTTTGACGGTGAAACACAGAAATTGCATCGGAATTAAATAGAAAACGCACAATGCCGACTTAGGTACAAGAAGACTGACTCTTCTTACTGATCATATCTTGATCCATACCTGTGACACTAGTTATTGATTCCGATGCTTCACTTCAGGTTTACTGTATCCTTTGGACCTTCTTATTGACGATGAAACACAGAAATTGCATCGGAATTAAATACAAAAGGTACAATGCCTACTTAAGTACAAGAAGACTGACACTTCTTACTGACTATGCTTTGAACCATTCCTGTGACACTAGTTAAAGATTCCGATGCTTCACTTCAGGTTTACTGTATCCCTAGGACCTTCTTATTGACGATGAACCACAGAAATTGCATCGGAACTAAATACAAAAGGCACAATGCCGACTTAAGTATAAGAAGACTGACTCTTCCTAATGTCTATGTTTTGAACCATTCCTGTGCCATTAGTTATGGATTCCGAAGCTTCACTTCTGGGTTACTGTATCCCGTGGACCTTCTTATTGACGATGAAACACAGAAATTGCATCGGAATTAAATACAAGAGACACAATGCCGACTTAAGTACAAGAAGACTGACTCTTCTTACTGACTGCTTTGAACCGTTCCTGTGACGCTAGTCATAAATTCCGATGCTTCACTTCAGGTTTACTGTATCCCTCTGACCTTCTTTATGACGATGATACACAGAAATTGCATCTGAATTAAATAGAAAACGCACAATGCCGACTTAGGTACAAGAAGACTGACTCTTCTTACTGACCATACCTTGATCCATTCCTGTGACACTAGTTATTGATTCCGATGCTTCACTTCAGGTTTACTGTATCCCTTGGACCTTCTCATTGACGATGAAACACAGAAATTGCATCGGAATTAAATACAAAAGGTACAATGCCTACTTAAGTACAAGAAGACTGACACTTCTTACGGACTATGCTTTGAACCATTCCTGTGACACTAGTTATAGATTCCGATGCTTCACCTCAGGTTCACTGTATCCCTCTAACCTTCTTATTGACGATGAAGCACAGAAATTGCATCGGAATTAAATACAAAAGGCACAATGCCGACTTAAGTACAAGAAGACTGACTCTTCTTACTGTCTATGTTTTGGACCATTCCTGTGACACTAGTTATGGATTCCGATGCTTCACGTCAGGTTTACTGAATCACTCTGACCTTCTTTTTGACGATGAAACACAGATATTGCATCGGAATTAAATAGAAAAGGTCCAATGCCGACTAAAGTACTAGAAGACTGATTCTTCTTACTGACTATGTTTTGAACCATTCCTGTGACACTAGTTATAGATTCCGATGCTTCGCTTCAGGTTTACTGTATCCCTTGGACCTTCTTATTGACGATGAAACACAGAAATTGCATCGAAACTAAATACAAATGGTACAATGCCGACTTAAGTATAAGAAGACTGAATCTTCCTACTGTCTATGTTTTGACCCATTCCTGTGACATTAGTTATGGATTCCGATGCTTCACTTTAGGGTTACTGTATCCTTTGGACCTTTTTATTGGCGACGAAACACAGAAATTGCATCGGAATTAAATACAAAAGGCACAATGCCGACTTAAGGACAAGTAGACTGACTCTTCTTACTGACTATGTTCTGAACCATTCCGGTGACACTAGTTATATATTCCGTTGAATCACTTCATGTTCACTGTATCCCTCTGACCCTCTTATTGACGGTGAAACACAGAAATTGCATCGGAATTAAATAGAAAAGGCACAATGCCGACTTATGTACAAGAAGACTGACTCTTCTTACTGTCTATGTTTGAACCATTCCAGTGACACTAGTTATAGTTTCCGATGCTCCACTACAGGTTTACTGTATCTCTTGGACCTTCTTATTGACGATGAAACACAGAAATTTCACCGAAATTAAATACAAAAGGCACAATGCCGACTCAAGTACAAGAAGACTGACTCTTCTTACTGACTATGTTTTGAACCATTCGTGTGACACTAGTTATAGATTCCGATGCTTCACTTCAAGTTAACTGTATCCCTCTGACCTTCTTATTGACGATGAAACACAGAAATTGCAGCGGAAATAAATACAACAGGCACAATACCGACTTAAATACATGTAGACTGAATCTTCCTACTGTCTATGTTTTGAACCATTCCTGTGACACTAGTTATAGATTCCGATGCTTCATTTCAGGTTTAATGTATCCCTTGGACCTTCTTAATGACGATGAAACACAGATAGTGCATCGGATTTAAATACAAAAGGCACAATGCCAACTTAAGTACAAGAAGAATGACTCTTCTTACTGACTATGTTTTGAACCATTCCTGTGACACTAGTTATAGATTGCGATGCTTCACTTCTGGTTTAATGTATCCCTTGGACCTTCTTATTGACGATGAAACACGGATATTGCATCGGAATTAAATACAAAAGAAACAATGCCGACTTAAGTACAAGAAGGCTGACTCTTCCTACTGTCTATGTTTTGAGCCGTTCCTGTGACACTAGTTATAGTGTCCGATGCTTCACTCCAGGTTTACTGTATCCCTTGGACCTACTTATTGACGATGAAACACAGAAATTGCATCGGAATTAAATAGAAAAGGCACAATGCCGACATAAGTACAAGAAGACTGACTCTTCCTACTGTCTATGTTTTGAACCATTCCTGTGACACTAGTTATAGATTACGATGCTTCACCTCAGGTTCACTGTATCCCTCTGACCATCTTATAGACGATGAAAAACAGAAATTGCATCGGAATTAAATACAAGAGGCACAATGCCGTCTTAAGTACAAGCAGACTGACTCTTCTTAATGTCTATGTTTGAACCATACCTGTGACACTTGTTAAAGATTCCGATGCTTCACTTCAGGTTTACTGTATCCCTTGGACCTTCTTATTGAGGATGAAACACAGAAATTGCATCGAACATAAATACAAAAGGCACAATGCCGACTTAAGTACAACAAGACTGACTCTTCTCACTGGATATGTTTTGAACCATTCCTGTGACACTAGTTATAGATTGTGATGCTTCACTTCAGGCTTACTGTATCCCTCTGACCTTCTTATTGACGATGAAACACAGAAATTGCATCGGAATTAAATACAAAAGGCACAATGCCGACTTAAGAAGACTTACCCTTCTTACTGACTATGATTTGAACCATTCCTGTGACACTAGTTTTGGATTCCGATGCTTCACTTCAGGTTTACTGTATCCCTTTGACCTTCTTATTGACGATGAAACACAGAAATTGCATCGGAATTAAATATAAAAGGCACAATGTCGATTTAAGTACAAGAAGACTGTCTCTTCTTACTGAATATATCTTGATCCATTCCTATGACACTAGTTATAGATTCCGATGCTTCACTTCGGGATTACTGTATCCCTTGGACCTTCTTATTGACGATGAAACATAGGAATTGCATCGGAATTAAATACAAAAGGCACAATGCCAACTTAAGTACAAGCAGACTGACTCTTCTTACTGACTATGTTTTGATCCATTCCTGTGACACTAGTTATAGATTCCGATGCTTCACCTCAGGTTCACTGTATCCCTCTGACCTTCTTGTTGACGATGAAATACAGAAATTGCATTGGAATTGAATAGAAAAGGCACAATGCCGTCTTAAGTACAAGCAGACTGACTCTTCTTAGTGTATATGTTTTGAACCATTCCTGTGACACTAGTTAAAGATTCCGATGCTTCACTTCAGGTTTGCTGTATCCCTTGGACCTTCTTATTGACGATGAAACACAGAAATTGCATGGAAAATAAATACAAAAGGCACAATGCCGACCTAAGTACAACAAGACTGCCTCTTCTTACTGGATATGTTTTGAACCATTCCTGTGACACTAGTTATAGATTCCAATGCTTCACTTCAGGTTTAGTGTATCCCCCTGACCTTCTTATTGACGATGAAACACAGAAATTGCATCGGAAATAAATACAAAAGGCACAATACCGACTTAAGTACATGTAGACTGAATCTTCCTACTGTCTATGTTTTGAACCATTCCTGTGACACTAGTTATAGATTCCGATGCTTCATTTCAGGATTACTGCATCCCTCGGACCTTCTTAATGACGATGAAACACAGATAGTGCATCGGAATTAAATACAAAAGGTACAATGCCAACTTAAGTAGAAGAAGACTGACTCTTCCTACTGTCTATGTTTTGAACAATTCCTGTGACACTAGTTATAGTTTCTGATGCTTCACCTCAGGTTCACTATATCCCTTGGACCTTCTTATTGACGATGAAACACAGAAATTGCAACGGAGTTAAATACAAAAGGCACTTTGCCGACTTAAGTACAAGAAGACTGACTCGTCTTACTGACTGTTTGAACCATTCCTGTGACACTAGTTATAGATTACGATGCTTCACTTCAGGTTTACTGTCTCCCTCTGACCTTCTTATTAACGATGAAACACAGATATTGCATCGGAATTAAATACAAAAGGCACAATGCCGACTTAAGTACAAGAAGACTAACTCTTCTAACTGACTATGTTTTGAACCATTCCTGTGTCACTAGTTATAGATTCCGATGGTTCACTTCTGGTTTACTGTATCCCTTGGACCTTCGTATTGACGATGAAACACAGAAATAGCATGGGAATTAAATACAAAAGGCACAATGCCCAATGAAGTACTAGAAGACTGACTCTTCTTACTGACTATGTTTTGAACCATTCCTGTGACACTAGTTATGGATTCCGATGCTTCACTTCACGTTTACTGTATTCCTTGTACCTTCGTATTGACGATGAAACACTGAAATTGATCGGTATTAAATACAAAAGGCACAGTGCCGACCTAAGTACGAGAAGACTGACTCCTCTTACTGACTATATCTTGATTCATTCCTGTGACACTAGTTATAGATTCCGATGCTTCACTTCAGGTTTACTGAATACCTTGGACCTTATTATTGACGATGAAACGCAGAAATTGCATCGAAATTAAATACAAAAGGCACAATGCCGACTAAAGGACAAGAAGACTATATCTTCTTACTGCCTATGTTTTGAAACATTCCTGTGACACTAGTTATAGATTCCGATGCTTCACTTCAGGTTTACTGTATCCCTCTGACCTTCTCATTGACGATGAAACACAGAAATTGCATCTGAATTAAATGCAAAAGGCACAATGCCGACTTAAGTGCTAGAAGACTGACTCTTCTTACTGTCTGTGTTTTGAACCATTCCTGTGACACTAGTTATAGATTCCGATGCTTCACACAAGGTTTACTGTATCCCTTGGACCTTCTTATTGACGATGAAACACCGAAATTGCATCGGAATTAAATACAAAAGGCACAATGCCGACTTAAGTACAAGAACACTGACTCTTCTTACTGACTATATATTGATCCATTCCTGTGACACTAGTTATAGATTCGGATGCTTCACTTCAGGTTTACTGTATACCTTGGACCTTCTTATTGACGACGAAACACAGAAATTGCATCGGAATTGAATACAAAAGGCACAAAGCCTACTTAAGTACAAGATGACTGGCTCTTCTTACTGAGTATGATTTGAACCATTCCTGTGACACTAGTTGTAGATTCCGACGCTTCACTTCAGGTTTACTGTATCCCTCTGACGTTCTTATTAACGATGAAACACAGATATTGCATCGGAATTAAATACAAAAGGCACAATGCTGACTTAAGTACAAGAAGACGGACTCTTCTTACTGACTATGTTTTGAACCATTCCTGTGACACAAGTTATAGATTACGATGCTTCACTTCCGGTTTACTGTATCCCTTGGACCTTCGTATTGACGAAGAAACACAGGAATTGCATCGGAATTAAATAGAAAAGGCACAATGTTGTCTTAAGTACAAGAAGACTGACTCTTCTTACTGTCTATGTTTGAACCATTCCAGTGACACTAGTTGTAGATTCCGAGGCTTCACTTCAGGTTTAGTGTATCCCTAGGACCTTCTTATTGACGATGAAACACAGAAATTGCATCGGAACTAAATACAAAAGGCACAATGCCGACTTAAGTATAAGAAGACTGACTCTTTACTGCTGTCTACGTTTGAACCATTCCTGTGACATTAGTTATAGATTCCGATGCTTCACTTCAGGGTTACTGTATCCTTTGGACCTTCTTATTGGCGACGAAACACAGAAATTGCATCCTAATTAAATAGAAAATGCACAATGCCGACTTAAGTACAAGAAGACTGACTGTTCTTACTGTCTATGTTTCGAACCATTGCTGTGACACTAGTTATAGATTCCGATGCTTCACCTCAGGTCCACTGTATCCCTCTGACCTTCTTATTGACGATGAAACACAGAAATTGCATCGGAATTAAATAGAAAAGGCACAATGTTGTCTTAAGTACAAGAAGACTGACTCTTCTTACTGTCTATGTTTGAACCATTCCAGTGACACTAGTTATAGTTTCCGATGCTGACCTTCAGGTTTACTGTATCTCTTGGACCTTCTTATTGACGATGAAACACAGAAATTTCACCGATATTAAAAACAAAAGGCACAATGCCGACTTAAGTACAAGAAGACTGACTCTTCTTACTGACTATGTTTTGAACCATTCGTGTGACACTAGTTATAGATTCCGATGCTTCACTTCAAGTTAACTGTATCCCTCTGACCTTCTTATTGACGATGAAACACAGAAATTGCATCGGAAATAAATACAACAGGCACAATACCGACTTAAGTACATGTAGACTGAATCTTGCTACTGTCTATGTTTTGAACCATTCCTGTGACACTAGTTATAGTTTCCGATGCTTCATTTCAGGTTTACTGTATCCCTTGGACCTTCTTAATGACGATGAAACACAGATAGTGCATCGGATTTAAAAACAAAATGCACAATGCCAACTTAAGTACAAGAAGAATGACTCTTCGTACTGACGATGTTTTGAACCATTCCTGTGACACTAGTTATAGATTGCGATGCTTCACTTCTGGTTTATTGTATCCCTTGGACCGTCGCATTGATGATCAAACACAGAAATTTCATCGGAATTAAATACAAAAGGCACAATGCCGACTTACGTACAAGAAGACTGACTCTTCTTACTGACTATGTTTTGAACCATTCCTGTGACACTAGTTATGGATTCCGAAGCTTCACTTCAGGTTTACTGTATCCCATGGACCTTCTCATTGACGATGAAGCACAGAAATTGCATCGGAATTAGATACAAAAGGCACAATGCCGACTTAAGTACAACAAGACTGACTCTTCTTACTGACTACTTCTTGATCCATACCTGTGACACTAGTTACAGATTCCGATGCTTCACTTCTGGTTTAATGTATCCCTTGGACCTTATTATTGACGATGAAACTTGGATATTGCATCGGAATTAAATACAAAAGAAACAATGCCGACTTAAGTACAAGAAGGCTGACTCTTCCTACTGTCTATGTTTTGAGCCGTTCCTGTGACACTAGTTATAGTGTCCGATGCTTCACTCCAGGTTTACTGTATCCCTTGGACCTTCTTATTGACGATGAAACACAGAAATTGCATCGGAATTAAATACAAAAGGCACAATGCCGACATAAGTACAAGAAGACTGACTCTTCCTACTGTCTATGTTTTGAACCATTCCTGTGACACTAGTTATAGATTACGATGCTTCACCTCAGGTTCACTGGATCCCTCTGACCATCTTATAGACGATGAAACACAGAAATTGCATCGGAATTAAATACAAAAGGCACAATGCCGTCTTAAGTACAAGCAGACTGACTCTTCTTAATGTCTATGTTTTGAACCATTCCTGTGACACTAGTTAAAGATTCCGATGCTTCACTTCAGGTTTACTGTATCCCTTGGACCTTCTTATTGACGATGAAACACAGAAATTGCATCGAAAATAAATACAAAAGGCACAATGCCGACTTAAGTACAACAAGACTGACTCTTCTCACTGGATATGTTTTGAACCATTCCTGTGACACTAGTTATAGATTGTGATGCTTCACTTCAGGCTTACTGTATCCCTCTGACCTTCTTATTGACGATGAAACACAGAAATTGCATCGGAATTAAATACAAAAGGCACAATGCCGACTTAAGAAGACTTACCCTTATTACTGACTATGATTTGAACCATTCCTGTGACACTAGTTTTGGATTCCGATGCCTCACTTCAGGTTTACTGTATCCCTTTGACCTTCTTATTGACGATGAAACACAGAAATTGCATCGGAATTAAATATAAAAGGCACAATGTCGACTTAAGTACAAGAAGACTGACTCTTCTTACTATGATTTGAACCATTCCTGTGACACTAGTTATTGATTCCGATGCTTCACTTCATGTTTATTGTATCCCTCTGACCTTCTTATTAACGATGAAACACAGATATTGCATCGGAATTAAATACAAAAGGCACAATGCCCAATGAAGTACTAGAAGACTGACTCTTCTTACTGACTATGTTTTGAACCATTCCTGTGACACTAGTTATGGATTCCGATGCTTCACTTCAGGTTTACTGTATTCCTTGTACCTTCGTATTGACGATGAAACACTGAAATTGATCGGTATTAAATACAAAAGGCACAGTGCCGACCTAAGTACGAGAAGACTGACTCCTCTTACTGACTATACCTTGATTCATTCCTGTGACACTAGTTATAGATTCCGATGCTTCACTTCAGGTTTACTGAATCCCTTGGACCTTATTATTGACGATGAAACGCAGAAATTGCATCGAAATTAAATACAAAAGGCACAATGCCGGCTAAAGGACAAGAAGACTGGATCTTCTTACTGCCTATGTTTTGAAACATTCCTGTGACACTAGTTATAGATTCCGATGCTTCACTTCAGGTTTACTGTATCCCTCTGACCTTCTCATTGACGATGAAACACAGAAATTGCATCTGAATTAAATGCAAAAGGCACAATGCCGACTTAAGTGCAAGAAGACTGACTCTTCTTACTGTCTGTGTTTTGAACCATTCCTGTGACACTAGTTATAGATTCCGATGCTTCACACAAGGTTTACTGTATCCCTTGGACCTTCTTATTGACGATGAAACACCGAAATTGCATCGGAATTAAATACAAAAGGCACAATGCCGACTTAAGTACAAGAACACTGACTCTTCTTACTGACTATATATTGATCCATTCCTGTGACACTAGTTATAGATTCGGATGCTTCACTTCAGGTTTACTGTATACCTTGGACCTTCTTATTGACGACGAAACACAGAAATTGCATCGGAATTGAATACAAAAGGCACAAAGCCTACTTAAGTACAAGATGACTGGCTCTTCTTACTGAGTATGATTTGAACCATTCCTGTGACACTAGTTGTAGATTCCGACGCTTCACTTCAGGTTTACTGTATCCCTCTGACGTTCTTATTAACGATGAAACACAGATATTGCATCGGAATTAAATACAAAAGGCACAATGCTGACTTAAGTACAAGAAGACGGACTCTTCTTACTGACTATGTTTTGAACCATTCCTGTGACACAAGTTATAGATTACGATGCTTCACTTCCGGTTTACTGTATCCCTTGGACCTTCGTATTGACGAAGAAACACAGAAATTGCATCGGAATTAAATAGAAAAGGCACAATGTTGTCTTAAGTACAAGAAGACTGACTCTTCTTACTGTCTATGTTTGAACCATTCCAGTGACACTAGTTGTAGATTCCGAGGCTTCACTTCAGGTTTAGTGTATCCCTATGACCTTCTTATTGACGATGAAACACAGAAATTGCATCGGAACTAAATACAAATGGCACAATGCCGACTTAAGTATAAGAAGACTGACTCTTTACAGCTGTCTACGTTTGAACCATTCCTGTGACATTAGTTATAGATTCCGATGCTTCACTTCAGGGTTACTGTATCCTTTGGACCTTCTTATTGGCGACGAAACACAGAAATTGCATCCTAATTAAATAGAAAATGCACAATGCCGACTTAAGTACAAGAAGACTGACTGTTCTTACTGTCTATGTTTCGAACCATTGCTGTGACACTAGTTATAGATTCCGATGCTTCACCTCAGGTCCACTGTATCCCTCTGACCTTCTTATTGACGATGAAACACAGAAATTGCATCGGAATTAAATAGAAAAGGCACAATGTTGTCTTAAGTACAAGAAGACTGACGCTTCTTACTGTCTATGTTTGAACCATTCCAGTGACACTAGTTATAGTTTCCGATGCTGACCTTCAGGTTTACTGTATCTCTTGGACCTTCTTATTGACGATGAAACACAGAAATTTCACCGAAATTAAATACAAAAGGCACAATGCCGACTTAAGTACAAGTAGACTGACTCTTCTTACTGACTATGTTTAGAACCATTCGTGTGACACTAGTTATAGATTCCGATGCTTCACTTCAAGTTAACTGTATCCCTCTGACCTTCTTATTGACGATGAAACACCGAAATTGCATCGGAAATAAATACAACAGGCACAATACCGACTTAAGTACATGTAGACTGAATCTTGCTACTGTCTATGTTTTGAACCATTCCTGTGACACTAGTTATAGATTCCGATGCTTCATTTCAGGTTTACTGTATCCCTTGGACCTTCTTAATGACGATGAAACACAGATAGTGCATCGGATTTAAATACAAAAGGCACAATGCCAACTTAAGTACAAGAAGAATGACTCTTCTTACTGACGATGTTTTGAACCATTCCTGTGACACTAGTTATAGATTGCGATGCTTCACTTCTGGTTTAATGTATGCCTTGGACCGTCGCATTGATGATCAAACACAGAAATTTCATCGGAATTAAATACAAAAGGCACAATGCCGACTTACGTACAAGAAGACTGACTCTTCTTACTGACTATGTTTTGAACCATTCCTGTGACACTAGTTATGGATTCCGATGCTTCACTTCAGGTTTACTGTATCCCATGGACCTTCTCATTGACGATGAAGCACAGAAATTGCATCGGAATTAGATACAAAAGGCACAATGCCGACTTAAGTACAACAAGACTGTTTCTTCTTACTGACTACTTCTTGATCCATACCTGTGACACTAGTTACAGATTCCGATGCTTCACTTCAGGTTTACTGTATCCCTTGGACCTTCTTGTTGACGATGAAACACAGATATTGCATCGGAATTAAATACAAAAGAAACAATGCCGACTTAAGTACAAGAAGGCTGACTCTTGTTACTGTCTATGTTTTCAACCGTTCCTGTGACACTACTTATAGTGTCCGATGCTTCACTTCAGGTTTACTGTATCCCTTGGACCTTCTTATTGACTATGAAACACAGAAATTGCATCGGAATTAAATAGAAAATGCACAATGCCAACTTAAGTACAAGAGGACTGACTCTTCTTACTGTCTATGTTTTGAACCATTCCTGTGACACTAGTTATAGATTCCGATGCTTCACCTCAGGTTCACTGTATCCCTCTGACCTTCTTATTGACTATGAAACACAGAAATTGCATCGGAATTAAATACAAAAGGCACAATGCCGTCTTAAGTACAAGCAGACTGACTCTTCTTAATGTCTATGTTTTGAACCATTCCTGTGACACTAGTTAACGATTCCGATGCTTCACTTCAGGTTTACTGTATCCCTTGGACCTTCTTATTGACGATGAAACACAGAAATTGCATCGAAAATAAATACAAAAGGCACAATGCCGACTTAAGACAACAAGACTGACTCTTCTCACTGGATATGTTTTGAACCATTCCTGTGACACTAGTTATAGATTGCGATGCTTCACTTCAGGCTTACTGTATCCCTCTGACCTTCTTATTGACGATGAAACACAGAAATTGCATCGGAATTAAATAGAAAAGGCACAATGCCGACTTAAGAAGACTTACCCTTCTTACTGACTATGATTTGAACCATTCCTGTGACACTAGTTTTGGATTCCGATGCTTCACTTCAGGTTTACTGTATCCCTTGGACCTTCTTATTGACGATGAAACACAGAAATTTCATCGGAATTAAATACAAAAGGCACAATGTCGACTTAAGTACAAGAAGACTGACTCTTCTTACTGACTATATCTTGATCCATTCCTGTGACACTAGTTATAGATTCCGATGCTTCACTTCGGGATTACTGTATCCCTTGGACCTTCTTATTGACGATGAAACACAGGAATTGCATCGGAATTAAATACAAAAGGCACAATGCCGACTTAAGTACAAGAAGACTGACTCTTCTCACTGACTATGATTTGAACCATTCCTGTGACACTAGTTGTAGATTCCGATGCTTCACTTCAGGTTTATTGTATCCCTCTGACCTTCTTATTAACGATGAAACACAGATATTGCATCGGAATTAAATACAAAAGGCACAATGCCAACTTAAGTACAAGCAGACTGACTCTTCTTACTGACTATGTTTGGATCCATTCCTGTGACACTAGTTATAGATTCCGATGCTTCACCTCAGGTTCACTGTATCCCTCTGACCTTCTTATTGACGATGAAACACAGAAATTGCATCGGAATTGAATAGAAAAGGCACAATGCCGTCTTAAGTACAAGCAGACTGTCTCTTCTTAGTGTCTATGTTTTGAACCATTCCTGTGACACTAGTTAAAGATTCCGATGCTTCACTTCAGGTTTGCTGTATCCCTTGGACCTTCTTATTGACGATGAAACACAGAAATTGGATCGAAAATAAATACAAAAGGCACAATGCCTACCTAAGTACAACAAGATTGACTCTTCTTACTGGATATGTTTTGAACCATTCCTGTGACACTAGTTATAGATTCCGATGCTTCACTTCAGGTTTAGTGTATCCCTCTGACCTTCTTATTGACGATGAAACACAGAAATTGCATCGGAAATAAATACAAAAGGCACAATACCGACTTAAGTACATGTAGACTGAATCTTCCTACTGTCTATGTTTTGAACCATTCCTGTGACACTAGTTATAGATTCCGATGCTTCATTTCAGGATTACTGCATCCCTCGGACCTTCTTAATGACGATGAAACACAGATAGTGCATCGGAATTAAATACAAAAGGTACAATGCCAACTTAAGTAGAAGAAGACTGACTCTTCCTACTGTCTATGTTTCGAACCATTCCTGTGACACTAGTTATAGTTTCCATTGCTTCACCTCAGGTTCACTCTATCCCTTGGACATTCTTATTGACGATGAAACACAGAAATTGCAACGGAGTTAAATACAAAAGGCACAATGCCGACTTAAGTACAAGAAGACTGACTCTTCTTACTGACTATGTTTTGAACCATTCCTGTGTCACTAGTTATAGATTCCGATGCTTCACTTCTGGTTTACTGTATCCCTTGGATCTTCGTATTGACGATGAAACACAGAAATTGCATGGGAATTAAATACAAAAGGCACAATGCCCAATGAAGTACTAGAAGACTGACTCTTCTTACTGACTATGTTTTGAACCATTCCTCTGACACTAGTTATAGATTCCGATGCTTCACTTCAGGTTTACTGTATCCCTTGGACCTTCGTATTGACGATGAAACACTGAAATTGCATCGGTATTAAATACAAAAGGCACAGTGCCGACCTAAGTACAAGAACACTGACTCTTCTTACTGACTATATATTGATCCATTCCTGTGACACTAGTTATAGATTCGGATGCTTCACTTCAGGTTTACTGTATACCTTGGACCTTCTTATTGACGACGAAACACAGAAATTGCATTGGATTTAAATACAAAAGGCACAAAGCCGACTTAAGAACATGAAGACTGACTCTTCTTACTGACTATGATTTGAACCATTCCTGTGACACTAGTTGTAGATTCCGATGCTTCACTTCAGGTTTATTGTATCCCTCTGACCTTCTTATTAACGATGAAACACAGATATTGCATCGGAATTAAATACAAAAGGCACAATGCCGACTTAAGTACAAACAGACTGACTCTTCTTACTGACTATGTTTTGATCCATTCCTGTGACACTAGTTATAGATTCCGATGCTTCACTTCTGGTTTACTGTATACCTTGGACCTTCGTATTGACGACGAAACACAAAAATTGCATCGGAATTAAATACAAAAGGCACAATGCTGACTCAAGTACAAGAAGACTGACTCTTCCTACTGACTACGTTTGAACGAATCCTGTGACATTAGTTATTGTTTCCGATGCTTCACTTCAGGTTTACTGTATCCTATCGACCTTCCTATTGGCGACGAAACACAGAAATTGCATCGGAACAAAATACAAAAGGCATAAAGCCGACTTAAGTACAAGAAGACTGACTCTTCCTACTGTCTATGTTTGAACGAATCCTGTGACATTAGTTGTAGATTCCGATGCTTCACTTCAGGTTTACTGTATCCTTTGGTCCTTCCTATTGGCGACGAAACACAGAAATTGCATCGGAATTAAATAGAAAAGGCACAATGCTGACTTAAGTACAAGCAGACTGACTCTTCTCACTGGATATGTTTTGAACCATTCCTGTGACACTAGTTATAGATTCCGATGCTTCACTTTAGGTTCACTCTATCCCTTGGACCTTCTTATTGACGATGAAACACAGAAACTGCAACGGAGTTGAATACAAAATGCATAATGCCGACTTCAGTACAAGAAGACTGACTCTTCTTACTGACTGTTTTGAACCATTCCTGTGACACTAGTTATAGATTACGATGCTTCACTTCAGGTTTACTGTATCCCTCTGACCTTCTTATTAACAATGAAACACAGATATTGCATCGGAATTAAATAGAAAAGGCACAATGCCGTCTTAAGTACAAGCAGACTGACTCTTCTTAGTGTCTATGTTTTGAACCATTCCTGTGACGCTAGTTAAAGATTCCGATGCTTCACTTCAGGTTTACTGTATCCGTTGGACCTTCATATTGACGATGAAACACAGAAATTGCATCGGAATTGAATACAAAAGGCACAATGCCTACTTAAGTACAAGATGACTGGCTCTTCTTACTGAGTATGTTTTGAACCATTCCTGTGACACTAGTTGTAGATTCCGAGGCTTCACTTCAGGTTTACTGTATCACTAGGACCTTCTTATTGACGATGAAACACAGAAATTGCATCGGAACTAAATACAAAAGGCACAATGCCGACTTAAGTATAAGATGACTGACTCTTTACTGCTGTCTATGTTTGAACCATTCCTGTGACATTAGTTATAGATTCCGATGCTTCACTTCAGAGGTACTGTATCCTTTGGACCTTCTTATTGGCGATGAAACACAGAAATTGCGTCCTAATTAAGTAGAAAATGCACAATGCCGACTTAAGTACATCAAGACTGACTGTTCTTACTGTCTATGCTTCGAACCATTGCTGTGACACTAGTTATAGATTCCGATGCTTCACCTCAGGTCCACTGTATCCCTCTGACCTTCTTATTGACGATGAAACACAGTAATTGCATCGGAATTAAATAGAAAATGCACAATGCCGTCTTAAGTACAAGCAGACTGACTCTTCTTAGTGTCTATGTTTTGAACCATTCCTGTGACGCTAGTTACAGATTCCGATGCTTCACTTCAGGTTTACTGTATACCTTGCACCTTCTTATGGACGACGAAACACAGAAATTGCATCGGAATTGAATACAAAAGGCACAATGACTACTAAAGTACAAGATGACTGGCTCTTCTTACTGAGTATGTTTTGAACCATTCCTGTGGCACTAGTTGTAGATTCCGAGGCTTCACTTCAGGTTTACTGTATCCCTCTGACGTTCTTATTAACGATGAAACACAGATATTGCATCGGAATTAAATACAAAAGGCACAATGCTGACTTAAGTACAAGAAGACTGACTCTTCTTACTGACTATGTTTTGAACCATTCCTGTGACACTAGTTATAGATTACGATGCTTCACTTCCGGTTTACTGTATCCCTTGGACCTTCGTATTGACGATGAAACACAGAAATTGCATCCGAATTAAATAGAAAAAGCACAATGCCGTCTTAAGTACAAGCAGACTGAATCTTCTTACTGTCTATGTTTCGAACCTTTGCTGTGACACTAGTTATAGATTCCGATGCTTCACCTCAGGTATACTGTATCCCTCTGACCTTCTTATTGACGATGAAACACAGAAATTGCATCGGAATTAAATAGAAAAGGCACAATGCCGTCTTAAGTACAAGCAGACTGACTCTTCTTAGTGTCTATGTTTTCAACCATTCCTGTGACGCTAGTTACAGATTCCGATGCTTCACTTCAGGTTTACTGTGTCCCTTGGACCTTCTTATTGACGATGAAACACAGATATTGCATCGGAATTAAATACAAAAGGCAAAATGGCGACTTAAGTACAAGAAGACTGACTCTTCTTACTGACTGTTTTGAACCATTCCTGTGACACTAGATATAGATTCCGATGCTTCACTTCAGGTATACTGTATCCCCCTGACGTTCTTATTAACGATTAAACGCAGAGATTGCATCTGAATTAAATACAAAAGGCACAATGCCGACTTAAGTACAAGAAGACTGACTCTTCTTACTGACTATGTTTTGAACCATTCCTGTGACACTAGTTATAGATTACGATGCTTCACTTCTGGTTTACTGTATCCCTTGGACCGTCGTATTGATGATGAAACACAGAAATTTCATCGGAATTAAATACAAAAGGCACAATGCCGACTTACGTACAAGAAGACTGACTCTTCTTACTGAGTATGTTTTGAACCATTACTGTGACACTAGTTATAGATTCCGATGCTTCACTTCAGGTTTACTGTATCAATTAGACCTTCTTATTGGCGATGAAACACAGAAATTGCATCGGAATTAAATACAAAAGAAACAATGCCGAATTAAGTACAAGAAGGTTGACTCTTCTTACTGTCTATGTTTTGAACCGTTCCTGTGACACTAGTTATAGAGTCCGATGCTTCACTCCAGGTTCACTGTATCCCTTGAACCTTCTCATTGACGATGAAACACAGAAATTACATCGCAATTAAATACAAAAGGCACAATGCTGACTTAAGGACAAGAAGCCTGAATCTTCTTACTGCCTATGTTTTGAACCATTCCTGTGACACTAAATACAGATTCCGATGTTTCACTTCAAGCTTACTGTATCCCTCTGACCTTCTTATTGACGACGAAACACAGAAATTGCATCGGAATTAAATACAAAAGGCACAATGCCTACTTAAGAAGACTTACTCTTCTTACTGACTATGTTCTGAACCATTCCTGTGACACTAGTTTTGGATTCCGATGCTTCACTTCATGTTTACTGTATCCCTTGGACCTTCTAATTGACGATGAAACACAGAAATTGCATCGGAATTAAATACAAAAGGCACAATGTCGACTTAAGTACAAGATGACTGACTCTTCTTACTGACTCTACCTTGATCCATGCCTGTGACACTAGTTATAGATTCCGATGCTCCACTTCGGGTTTACTGTATCCCTTGGACCTACTTATTGACGATGAAACACAGAAATTGCATTGGATTTAAATACAAAAGGCACAAAGCCGACTTAAGTACAAGAAGACTGACTCTTCTTACTGACTATGATTTGAACCATTCCTGTGACACTAGTTGTAGATTCCGATGCTTCATTTCAGGATTACTGCATCCCTCGGACCTTCTTATTGACGATGAAACACAGATAGTGCATCGGAATTAAATACAAAAGGTACAATGCCAACTTAAGTAGAAGAAGACTGACTCTTCCTACTGTCTATGTTTCGAACCATTCCTGTGACACTAGTTATAGTTTCCATTGCTTCACCTCAGGTTCACTCTATCCCTTGGACATTCTTATTGACGATGAAACACAGAAATTGCAACGGAGTTAAATACAAAAGGCACAATGCCGACTTAAGTACAAGAAGACTGACTCTTCTTACTGACTGTTTTGAACCATTCCTGTGACACTAGTTACAGATTACGATGCTTCACTTCAGGTTTACTGTATCCCTCTGACCTTCTTATTAATGATGAAACACAGATATTGCATCGGAATTAAATACAAAACGCACAATGCCGACTTAAGTACAAGAAGACTGACTCTTCTTACTGACTATGTTTTGAACCATTCCTGTGACACTAGTTATAGATTCCGATGCTTCACTTTTGGTTTACTGTATCCCTTGGATCTTCGTATTGACGATGAAACACAGAAATTGCATGGGAATTAAATACAAAAGGCACAATGCCCAATGAAGTACTAGAAGACTGACACTTCTTACTGACTATGTTTTGAACCATTCCTCTGACACTAGTTATAGATTCCGATGCTTCACTTCAGGTTTACTGTATCCCTTGGACCTTCGTATTGACGATGAAACACTGAAATTGCATCGGTATTAATTACAAAAGACACAGTGCCGACCTAAGTACGAGAAGACTGACTCCTCTTACTGACTATACCTTGATTCATTCCTGTGACCCTACTTATAGATTCCGATGCTTCACTTCAGGTTTACTGTATACCTTGGACCTTCTTATTGACGACGAAACACAGAAATTGCATCGGAATTGAATACAAAAGGCACAATGCCTACTAAAGTACAAGATGACTGGCTCTTCTTACTGAGTATGTTTTGAACCATTCCTGTGACACTAGTTATAGATTACGATGCTTCACTTCTGGTTTACTGTATCCCTTGGACCGTCGTATTGATCATGAAACACAGAAATTTCATCGGAATTAAATACAAAAGGCACAATGCCGACTTACGTACAAGAAGACTGACTCTTCTTACTGACTATGTTTTGAACCATTCCTGTGACACTAGTTATAGATTACGATGCTTCACTTCCGGTTTACTGTATCCCTTGGACCTTCGTATTGACGATGAAACACAGAAATTGCATCGGAATTAAATAGAAAAGGCACAATGCCGTCTTAAGTACAAGCATACTGACTCTCCTTACTGTCTATTCTTCGAACCTTTGCTGTGACACTAGTTATAGATTCCGATGCTTCACCTCAGGTCCACTGTATCCCTCTGACCTTCTAATTGACGATGAAACACAGAAATTGCATCGGAATTAAATAGAAAAGGCATAATGCCGTCTTAAGTTCAAGCAGACTGACTCTTCTTAGTGTCTATGTTTTCAACCATTCCTGTGACGCTAGTTACAGATTCCGATGCTTCACTTCAGGTTTACTGTGTCCCTTGGACCTTCTTATTGACGATGAAACGCAGAGATTGCATCTGAATTAAATACAAAAGGCACAATGCCGACTTAAGTACAAGAAGACTGACTCTTCTTACTGACTGTTTTGAACCATTCCTGTGACACTAGATATAGATTCCGATGCTTCACTTCAGGTATACTGTATCCCTCTGACGTTCTTATTAACGATGAAACGCAGAGATTGCATCTGAATTAAATACAAAAGGCACAATGCCGACTTAAGTACAAGAAGACTGACTCTTCTTACTGACTATGTTTTGAACCATTCCTGTGACACTAGTTATAGATTACGATGCTTCACTTCTGGTTTACTGTATCCCTTGGACCGTCGTATTGATCATGAAACACAGAAATTTCATCGGAATTAAATACAAAAGGCACAATGCCGACTTACGTACAAGAAGACTGACTCTTCTTACTGACTATGTTTTGAACCATTCCTGTGACACTAGTTATAGATTCCGATGCTTCACTTCAGGTTTACTGTATCCCTTGGACCTTCTTATTGACGATGAAACACAGAAATTGCATCGGAATTAAATACAAAAGAAACAATGCCGAATTAAGTACAAGAAGGTTGACTGTTCTTACTGTCTATGTTTTGAACCATTCCTGTGACACTAGTTATAGATTCCGATGCTTCACTTCAGGTTTACTGTATCCCTTGGACCTTCTTATTGACGATGAAACACAGAAATTGCATCGGAATTAAATACTAAAGGCACAATGTCGACTTAAGTACAAGATGACTGACTCTTCTTACTGACTCTACCTTGATCCATTCCTGTGACACTAGTTATAGATTCCGATGCTCCACTTCGGGTTTACTGTATCCCTTGGACCTTCTTATTGACGATGAAACACAGAAATTGCATTGGATTTAAATACAAAAGGCACAAAGCCGACTTAAGTACAAGGAGACTGACTCTTCTTACTGACTGTGATTTGAACCATTCCTGTGACACTAGTTGTAGATTCCGATGCTTCATTTCAGGATTACTGCATCCCTCGGACCTTCTTAATGACGATGAAACACAGATAGTGCATCGGAATTAAATACAAAAGGTAGAATGCCAACTTAAGTAGAAGAAGACTGACTCTTCCTACTGCCTATGTTTCGAACCATTCCTGTGACACTAGTTATAGTTTCCATTGCTTCACCTCAGGTTCACTCTATCCCTTGGACCTTCTTATTGACGATGAAACACAGAAATTGCAACGGAGTTAAATACAAAAGGCACAATGCCGACTTAAGTACAAGAAGACTGACTCTTCTTACTGACTGTTTTGAACCATTCCTGTGACACTAGTTACAGATTACGATGCTTCACTTCAGGTTTACTGTATCCCTCTGACCTTCTTATTAATGATGAAACACAGATATTGCATCGGAATTAAATACAAAAGGCACAATGCCGACTTAAGTACAAGAAGACTGACTCTTCTTACTGACTATGTTTTGAACGATTCCTGTGTCACTAGTTATAGATTCCGATGCTTCACTTCAGGTTTACTGTATCCCTTGGACCTTCGTATTGACGATGAAACTCTGAAATTGCATCGGTATTAAATACAAAAGGCACAGTGCCGACCAAAGTACGAGAAGACTGACTCCTCTTACTGACTATACCTTGATTCATTCCTGTGACACTAGTTATAGATTCCGATGCTTCACTTCAGGTTTACTGTATCCCTTGGACCTTCTTATTGACGATGAAACACAGAAATTGCATCGGAATTAAATACAAATGGCACAATGCCGGCTTAAGTACAAGAACACTGACTCTTCTTACTGACTATATATTGATCCATTCCTGTGACACTAGTTATAGATTCGGATGCTTCACTTCAGGTTTACTGTATACCTTGGACCTTCTTATTGACGACGAAACACAGAAATTGCATCGGAATTGAATACAAAAGGCACAATGCCTACTAAAGTACAAGATGACTGGCTCTTCTTACTGAGTATGTTTTGAACCATTCCTGTGACACTAGTTGTAGATTCCGAGGCTTCACTTCAGGTTTACTGTATCCCTCTGACGTTCTTATTAACGATGAAACACAGATATTGCATCGGAATTAAATACAAAAGGCACAATGCTGACTTAAGTACAAGAAGACTGACTCTTCTTACTGACTATGTTTTGAACCATTCCTGTGACACTAGTTATAGATTACGATGCTTCACTTCCGGTTTACTGTATCCCTTGGACCTTCGTATTGACGATGAAACACAGAAATTGCATCGGAATTAAATAGAAAAGGCACAATGCCGTCTTAAGTACAAGCATACTGACTCTTCTTACTGTCTATGTTTCGAACCTTTGCTGTGACACTAGTTATAGATTCCGATGCTTCACCTCAGGTCCACTGTATCCCTCTGACCTTCTTATTGACGATGAAACACAGAAATTGCATCGGAATTAAATAGAAAAGGCATAATGCCGTCTTAAGTTCAAGCAGACTGACTCTTCTTAGTGTCTATGTTTTCAACCATTCCTGTGACGCTAGTTACAGATTCCGATGCTTCACTTCAGGTTAACTGTGTCCCTTGGACCTTCTTATTGACGATGAAACACAGATATTGCATCGGAATTAAATACAAAAGGCAAAATGGCGACTTCAGTACAAGAAGACTGACTCTTCTTACTGACTGTTTTGAACCATTCCTGTGACACTAGAAATAGATTCCGATGCTTCACTTCAGGTGTACTGTATCCCTCTGACCTTCTTATTGACGACGAAACACAGAAATTGCATCGGAATTAAATACAAAAGGCACAATGCCCACTTAAGAAGACTTACTCTTCTTACTGACTATGTTCTGAACCATTCCTGTGACACTAGTTTTGGATTCCGATGCTTCACTTCAGGTTTACTGTATCCCTTGGACCTTCCAATTGACGAAGAAACACAGAATTGCATCGGAATTAAATACAAAAGGCACAATGTCGACTTAAGTACAAGATGACTGACTCTTCTTACTGACTCTACCTTGATCCATTCCTGTGACACTAGTTATAGTTTCCGATGCTCCACTTCGGGTTTACTGTATCCCTTGGACCTTCTTATTAACGATGAAACACAGATATTGCATCGGAATTAAATACACAAGGCACAATGCCAACTTAAGTACAAGCAGACTGACTCTTCTTACTGACTATGTTTTGATCCATTCCTGTGACACTAGTTATAGATTCCGATGCTTCACTTCTGGTTTACTGTATCCCTTGGACCTTCGTATTGACGACGAAACACAAAAATTGCATCGGAATTAAATACAAAAGGCACAATGCTGACTCAAGTACAAGAAGACTGACTCTTCCTACTGACTATGTTTGAACGAATCCTGTGACATTAGTTATTGTTTCCGATGCTTAACTTCAGGTTTACTGTATCCTTTCGACCTTCCTATTGGCGACGAAACACAGAAATAGCATCGGAACAAAATACAAAAGGCACAATGCCGACTTAAGTACAAGAAGACTGACTCTTCCTACTGTCTATGTTTGAACGAATCCTGTGACATTAGTTGTAGATTCCGATGCTTCACTTCAGGTTTACTGTATCCTTTGGTCCTTCCTATTGGCGACGAAACACAGAAATTGCATCGGAATTAAATAGAAAATTCACAATGCTGACTTAAGTACAAGCAGACTGACTCTTCTCACTGGATATGTTTTGAACCATTCCTGTGACACTAGTAATAGATTCCGATGCTTCACTTTAGGTTCACTCTATCCCTTGGACCTTCTTATTGACGATGAAACACAGAAATTGCAACGGAGTTGAATACAAAATGCACAATGCCGACTTAAGTACAAGAAGACTGACTCTTCTTACTGACTGTTTTGAAAAATTCCTGTGACACTAGTTATAGATTACGATCCTTCACTTCAGGTTTACTGTATCCCTCTGACCTTCTTATTAACAATGAAACACAGATATTGCATCGGAATTAAATAGAAAAGGCACAATGCCGTCTGAAGTACAAGCAGACTGACTCTTCTTAGTGTCTATGTTTTGAACCATTCCTGTGACGCTAGTTAAAGATTCCGATGCTTCACTTCAGGTTCACTGTATCCGTTGGACCTTCTTATTGACGATGAAACACAGAAATTGCATCGGAATTGAATACAAAAGGCACAATGCCTACTTAAGTACAAGATGACTGGCTCTTCTTACTGAGTATGTTTTGAACCATTCCTGTGACACTAGTTGTAGATTCCGAGGCTTCACTTCAGGTTTACTGTATCCCTAGGACCTTCTTATTGACGATGAAACACAGAAATTGCATCGGAACTAAATACAAAAGGCACAATGCCGACTTAAGTATAAGAAGACTGACTCTTTACTGCTGTCTATGTTTGAACCATTCCTGTGACATTAATTATAGATTCCGATGCTTCACTTCAGAGGTACTGTATCCTTTGGACCTTCTTATTGGCGATGAAACACAGAAATTGCGTCCTAATTAAATAGAAAATGCACAATGCCGACTTAAGCACAAGAAGACTGACTGTTCTTACTGTCTATGCTTCGAACCATTGCTGTGACACTAGTTATAGATTCCGATGCTTCACCTCAGGTCCACTGTATCCCTCTGACCTTCTTATTGACGATGAAACACAGTAATTGCATCGGAATTAAATAGAAAAGGCAAAATGCCGTCTTAAGTACAAGCAGACTGACTCTTCTTAGTGTCTATGTTTTGAACCATTCCTGTGACGCTAGTTACAGATTCCGATGCTTCACTTCAGGTTTACTGTATACCTTGCACCTTCTTATTGACGACGAAACACAGAAATTGCATCGGAATTGAATACAAAAGGCACAATGCCTACTAAAGTACAAGATGACTGGCTCTTCTTACTGAGTATGTTTTGAACCATTCCTGTGGCACTAGTTGTAGATTCCGAGGCTTCACTTCAGGTTTACTGTATCCCTCTGACGTTCTTATTAACGATGAAACACAGATATTGCATCGGAATTAAATACAAAAGGCACAATGCTGACTTAAGTACAAGAAGACTGACTTTTCTTACTGACTATGATTTGAACCATTGCTGTGACACTAGTTATAGATTACGATGCTTCACTTCCGGTTTACTGTATCCCTTGGACCTTCGTATTGACGATGAAACACAGAAATTGCATCCGAATTAAATAGAAAAAGCACAATGCCGTCTTAAGTACAAGCAGACTGAATCTTCTTACTGTCTATGTTTCGAACCTTTGCTGTGACACTAGTTATAGATTCCGAAGCTTCACCTCAGGTCCACTGTATCCCTCTGACCTTCTTATTGACGATGAAACAAAGAAATTGCATCGGAATTAAATAGAAAAGGCACAATGCCGTCTTAAGTACAAGCAGACTGACTCTTCTTAGTGTCTATGCTTTCAACCATTCCTGTGACGCTAGTTACAGATTCCGATGCTTCACTTCAGGTTTACTGTGTCCCTTGGACCTTCTTATTGACGATGAAACACAGATATTGCATCGGAATTAAATACAAAAGGCAAAATGGCGACTTTAGTACAAGAATACTGACTCTTCTTACTGACTGTTTTGAACCATTCCTGTGACACTAGATATAGATTCCGATGCTTCACTTCAGGTATACTGTATCCCCCTGACGTTCTTATTAACGATGAAACGCAGAGATTGCATCTGAATTAAATACAAAAGGCACAATGCCGACTTAAGTACAAGAAGACTGACTCTTCTTACTGACTATGTTTTGAACCATTCCTGTGACACTAGTTATAGATTACGATGCTTCACTTCTGGTTTACTGTATCCCTTGGACCGTCGTATTGATGATGAAACACAGAAATTTCATCGGAATTAAATACAAAAGGCACAATGCCGACTTACGTACTAGAAGACTGACTCATCTTACTGAGTATGTTTTGAACCATTACTGTGACATTAGTTATAGATTCCGATGCTTCACTTCAGGTTTACTGTATCCCTTAGACCTTCTTATTGACGATGAAACACAGAAATTGCATCGGAATTAAATACAAAAGAAACAATGCCGAATTAAGTACAAGAAGGTTGACTCTTCTTACTGTCTATGTTTTGAACCGTTCCTGTGACACTAGTTATAGAGTCCGATGCTTCACTCCAGGTTCACTGTATCCCTTGAACCTTCTCATTGACGATGAAACACAGAAATTACATCGCAATTAAATACAAAAGGCACAATGCTGACTTAAGGACAAGAAGCCTGAATCTTCTTACTGCCTATGTTTTGAACCATTCCTGTGACACTAAATACAGATTCCGATGTTTCACTTCAAGCTTACTGTATCCCTCTGACCTTCTTATTGACGACGAAACACAGAAATTGCATCGGAATTAAATACAAAAGGCACAATGCCTACTTAAGAAGACTTACTCTTCTTACTGACTATGTTCTGAACCATTCCTGTGACACTAGTTTTGGATTCCGATGCTTCACTTCATGTTTACTGTATCCCTTGGACCTTCTAATTGACGATGAAACACAGAAATTGCATCGGAATTAAATACAAAAGGCACAATGTCGACTTAAGTACAAGATGACTGACTCTTCTTACTGACTCTACCTTGATCCATTCCTTTGACACTAGTTATAGATTCCGATGCTCCACTTCGGGTTTACTGTATCCCTTGGACCTTCTTATTGACGATGAAACACAGAAATTGCATTGGATTTAAATACAAAATGCACAAAGCCGGCTTAAGTACAAGAAGACTGACTCTTCTTACTGACTATGATTTGAACCATTCCTGTGACACTAGTTGTAGATTCCGATGCTTCACTTCAGGTATATTGTATCCCTCTGACCTTCTTATTAACGATGAAACACAGATATTGCATCGGAATTAAGTAGAAAAGGCACAATGCCGACTTAAGTACAAGCAGACTGACTCTTCTTACTGACTATGTTTTGATCCATTCCTGTGACACTAGTTATAGATTCCGATGCTTCACTTCTGGTTTACTGTATCCCTTGGACCTTCGTATTGACGACGAAACACAAAAATTGCATCGGAATTAAATACAAAAGGCACAATGCTGATTCAAGTACAAGAAGACTGACTCTTCCTACTGACTATGTTTGAACGAATCCTGTGACATTAGTTATTGTTTCCGATGCTTCACTTCAGGTTTACTGTATCCTTTCGACCTTCCTATTGGCGACGAAACACAGAAATTGCATCGGAACAAAATACAAATGGCACAATGACGACATAAGTACAAGATGACTGACTCTTCCTACTGTCTATGTTTGAACGAATCCTGTGACATTAGTTGTAGATTCCGATGCTTCACTTCAGGTTTACTGTATCCTTTGGACCTTCCTATTGGCGACGAAACACAGAAATTGCATCGGAATTAAATAGAAAAGGCACAATGCCGACTTAAGTACATGCAGACTGACTCTTCTCACTGGATATGTTTTGAACCATTCCTGTGACACTAGTTATAGATTCCGATGCTTCACTTTAGGTTCACTCTATCCCTTGGACCTTCTTATTGACGATGAAACACAGAAATTGCAACGGAGTTGAATACAAAATGCACAATGCCGACTTAAGTACAAGAAGACTGACTCTTCTTACTGACTGTTTTGAACCATTCCTGTGACACTAGTTATAGATTACGATGCTTCACTTCAGGTTTACTGTATCCCTCTGACCTTCTTATTAACGATGAAACACAGATATTGCATCGGAATTAAACAGAAAAGGCACAATGCCGTCTTAAGTACAAGCAGACTGACTCTTCTTAGTGTCTATGTTTTGAACCATTCCTGTGACGCTAGTTAAAGATTCCGATGCTTCACTTCAGGTTTACTGTATCCGTTGGACCTTCTTATTGACGATGAAACACAGAAATTGCATCGGAATTGAATACAAAAGGCACAATGCCTACTTAAGTACAAGATGACTGGCTCTTCTTACTGAGTATGTTTTGAACCATTCCTGTGACACTAGTTGTGGATTCCGAGGCTTCACTTCAGGTTTACTGTATCCCTAGGACCTTCTTATTGACGATGAAACACAGAAATTGCATCGGAACTAAATACAAAAGGCACAATGCCGACTTAAGTATAAGAAGACTGACTCTTTACTGCTGTCTATGTTTGAACCATTCCTGTGACATTAGTTATAGATTCCGATGCTTCACTTCAGGGTTTCTGTATCCTTTGGACCTTCTTATTGGCGATGAAACACAGAAATTGCATCGGAATTAAATAGAAAAGGCACAATGCCGTCTTAAGTATGGGCAGACTGACTCTTCTTAGTGTCAATGTTTTGAACCATTCCTGTGACGCTAGTTACAGATTCCGATGCTTTACTTCAGGTTTACTGTGTCCCTTGGACCTTCTTATTGACGATGAAACACAGAAATTGCATCGCAATTAAATACAAAGGGCAAAATGGCGACTTAAGTACAAGAAGACTGACTCTTCTTACTGACTGTTTTGAACCATTCCTGTGACACTAGATATAGATTCCGATGCTTCACTTGAGGTTTACTGTATCCCTCTGACGTTCTTATTAACGATGAAACGCAGATATTGCATCGGAATTAAATACAAAAGGCACAATGCCGACATAACTACAAGAAGACTGACTCTTCTTACTGACTATGTTTTGAACCATTCCTGTGACACTAGTTACTGATTCCGATGCTTTACGTCTGGTTTACTGTATCCCTTGGACCGTCGTATTGATGATGAAACACAGAAATTTCATCGGAATTAAATACAAAAGGCACAATGCCGACTTACGTACAAGAAGACTGACTCTTCTTACTGACTATGTTTTGAAACAATCCTGTGACACTAGTTATGGATTCCGATGCTTCACTTCAGGTTTACTGTATCCCATGGACCTTCTTATTGACGATGAAACACAGAAATTGCATCGGAATTAGATACAAAAGGCACAATGCCGACTTAAGTACAAGAAGACTGACTCTTCTTACTGACTATGATTTTAACAATTCCTGTGACACTAGTTGTAGATCCCGATGCTTCACTTCAGGTTTACTGTATCCCTCTGACGTTCTTATTAACGATGAAACACAGATATTGCATCGGAATTAAATACAAAAGGCACAATGCTGACTTAAGTACAAGAAGACTGACTCTTCTTACTGACTATGTTTTGAACCATTCCTGTGACACTAGGGGAGTTGGAATGCCGGAAAATGGAAAAAATTCACATTTTCAGTTTTTAACCTTATAACTTAATTTGAAATTTTCTGCTTAAAATGGTGCAAAATTTGTTAAGAAATTCCAATTGGAAGTATTTTTATTTAATTTTTCAAAATTACATGTGCGCCCAGCAAAGTTACCCATCTTGTGATTTGTACACATTTAAATCTTCGCATTTCCGAAAACATTACATATAGAAGGCTGTGGATTTCACTCTTCAGTTGTAGAATCTTTGATCCTTCCATAGGTACCATTGTTTTTACGACTAGCTGTGTTTATTGTTCAGTTTTTGATCTGTGAGTGTTTGTTTTGAGCCTCGAGTTTAGTTTGTCGCTCATTTGGAGTTTGTTATCTGTCTTGTTTTGACTTTCAGTGGTGAGTGCGTAGTTTCTACGATGCCTAGGAGTGCATCATTATTTAAAAAGCGAAAGTTTCGCGGTAATAGATTTACAAATAACGTTTGTTCAAGTGATTCTGCTTCAGCACCTGTTGATGCTGGTGAAAGTTCTGACGTTTGTACAGCTGAGATGTGTGAAGGAGACACGCCCACCAGTGCATCAAAAAAGAAGTTATCAAACTGTGCAAGTGAAATTACAGATGAAGCTTCTAATGAACAATATGTTTTAGTCGACTTTCCTGTTTTTACTGAGTTTATGAAGAAATGTTTGTGTTGTAATCTTTGTGGAGGTTCTTTTGATATGAACATAACAAAATCTATAGGACTTTCCTGCAAAATTGCTATAGTTTGTGCCAGTTGTGAAAATGAGACCTGTTTTTGGAGCTCTAAAACATGCAGTAGCAATTTGTTTGAGAGTAATATCAGGCTAATGTATGCAATGAGAGCAATTGGTAAAGGACATACTGCTGCTCAAACATTTTGTGCCATAATGAATCTTCCACCTCCACCTGCTAAAATTGACAATTACACTGAAGTGATAGGAGATGCTGTTCAGTCTGTAGCAGATTTATCAATGAAAGCTGCTGCCAGTGAAGCAAAATATATAAATGAAGGAAACCCAGATATCCCTGTTGCTTTTGATGGAACCTGGCAGAAAAGGGGTCACACATCCAAAAATGCTGTTGCTACTGTTACTAGTGTGGACAGCGGTAAAGTTTTGGACTATGAAGTGCTCACTAAACATTGTTACCATTGTGCATCTGGTAAGATAGAAGCAGCTCACATATGTAGCAAGAATTATGAAGGTACGAGTGGAGGCATGGAGGCTGCCGCTGCTGTGAAAATGTTTAGCAGATCAGAAAAAGAACGGGGAGTATTTTACACAAAATTCCTTGGAGATGGGGACTCCAAGGCATACAAAAGTGTTACAGAATCCATGCCATATGTCAATAAGACAATAACTAAACTAGAATGTGTCGGTCATGTTCAGAAACGAATGGGCACTCGTCTAAGGAAACTGAAACAGAATCTGAAGGACAAAATTTTGTCAGATGGTAAAACCATTAGAGGTCGCCTGTCAGATAAAATTATAAATGAATTACAACAATACTATGGTATGGCAATAAGAAATAATGCAAATAATTTGCAGGAAATGAGACAAGCTGTATGGGCCACATATTTACATCGATCATCAACTGATGATAATCCTCAACATTTTGCTTGTCCAGATGGTCCTCAGTCATGGTGCAATTATAGAAAATCTCAAGCTACTGGGGATCCTTATCACCATAAAAATTATATTCCATTGGCTGTTATGGAAGTAATTAAACCAATATATAGAGACTTGGGGCATCCTGATCTTCTGCGAAAATGTCTTCATGGTTGTACCCAGAATCAAAACGAGTCGTTCAACAACCTCATTTGGACTCGTGTACCTAAGAATGTATTTGTTGGGATAAAAACATTGAAATGGGGAGTCAGTGATGCTGTTATTTCATTCAATGATGGTCATATGGGTAGGCTAAAGGTCATGGCAAGGCTCGGCATTGCTCCTGGTATCAACACCATCAGAGGTCTTCAGCTTCTGGACAGCGTGCGAGTAAGGAAGGCTCAGTATGCAGCTGAATTTAATACAAAAAAAGCAAGGGCAGCAAGGAGAAGAAAGCTTCTAGGTGAAGAAGAAGAACTAGAAGATGACCCTGATTACTCTGCTGGACACTTTTGATAATAGAATAAAAGGTATTTGTGAATTTTCATAATAAATTACTTTAATCGCATTTTCTGGCATTTGACATTTTTAGTGTTACATGTACCTTTATCTCATAAACCACTCAACCAACAACATTCAAATTTTCAGAAATGCTGCAAAACAGTTCAAAGAGGCCACTGAACTAGAATCATGACAAGAACTGGCTTATTCTCTGAACTAGGGAAGTTTATGTTATACTTTTTCCAATAAAAAATGGCTTAATGGTAAAAAATTCATAAATACTATACCAACAAAAAGAAAACATTGGTTCTAGTTCAGTGGGCTCACAATATATGCTGAAAACCTCTGCCAGAATTTCAAAGTTCTGAAGATAATAGTTCCAAAGAAAAAGGTACACAAAGTTAGCAAATTTAACATTGGCGAGATAGGGCATTCCAACTCCCCTTAAGTACAAGAAGACTGACTCTTCTTACTGACTATGTTTTGAACCATTCCTGTGACACTAGTTATAGATTACGATGCTTCACTTCCGGTTTACTGTATCGCTTGGACCTTCGTATTGACGATGAAACAGAAATTGCATCCGAATTAAATAGAAAAGGCACAATGCCGTCTTAAGTACAAGCAGACTGACTCTTCTTAGTGTCTATGCTTTGAACCATTCCTGTGACGCTAGTTAAAGAATCCGATGCTTCACTTCAGGTTTACTGTATCCGTTGGACCTTCTTATTGACGATGAAACACAGAAATTGCATCGGAATTGAATACAAAAGCCACAATGCCTACTTAAGTACAAGATGACTGGCTCTTCTTGCTGAGTATGTTTTGAACCATTCCTGGGACACTAGTTGTAGATTCCGAGGCTTCACTTCAGGTTTACTGTATCCCTAGGACCTTCTTATTGACGATGAAACACAGAAATTGCATCGGAACTAAATACAAAAGGCACAATGCCGACATAAGTATAAGAAGACTGACTCTTTACTGCTGTCTATGTTTGAACCATTCCTGTGACATTAGTTACAGATTCCGATGCTTCACTTCAGTGTCCTTTGGACTTTCTTATTGGCGACGAAGCACAGAAAATGCATCGGAATTAAATAGAAAATGCACAATGCCGACTTAAGTACAAGAAGACTGACTGTTCTTACTGTCTATGTTTCGAACCATTGCTGTGACACTAGTTATAGATTCCGATGCTTCACCTCAGGTCCACTGTAGTCCTCTGACCTTCTTATTGACTATGAAACACAGAAATTGCATCGGAATTAAATAGAAAAGGCACAATGTCGTCTTAAGTACAAGCAGACTGACTCTTCTTAGTGTCTATGTTTTGAACCATTCCTGTGACGCTAGTTACAGATTCCGATGCTTCACTTCAGGTTTACTGTCCCTTGGACCTTCTTATTGACGATGAAACACAGAAATTGCATCGGAATTAAATACAAAAGGCAAAATGGCGACTTAAGTACAAGAAGACTGACTCTTCTTACTGACTGTTTTGAACCATTCCTGTGACACTAGATATAGATTCCGATGCTTCACTTCAGGTTTACTGTATCCCTCTGACGTTCTTATTAACGATGAAACGCAGATATTGCATCGGAATTAAATACAAAAGGCACAATGCCGACTTAAGGACAAGAAGACTGACTCTTCTTACTGTCTATGTTTTGCACCGTTCCTGTGACACTAGTTATAGAGTCCGATGCTTCACTCCAGGTTCACTGTACCCTTGGACATTCTTATTGACGATGAAACACAGAAATTACATCGCAATTAAATACAAAAGGCACAATGCTGACTTAAGGACAAGAAGCCTGAATCTTCTTACTGCCTATGTTTTGAACCATTCCTGTGATACTAGTTATAGATTCCGATGCTTCACTTCAGGCTTACTGTATCCCTCTGACCTTCTTAATGACGACGAAACACAGAAATTGCATCGGAATTAAATACAAAAGGTACAATGCCTACTTAAGAAGACTTACTCTTCTTACTGACTATGTTTTGAACCATTCTTGTGACACTAGTTTTGGATTCAGATGCTTCACTTCAGGTTTACTGTATCCCTTGGACCTTCTAATTGACGATGAAACACAGAAATTGCATCGGAATTAAATACAAAAGGCACAATGTCGACTTAAGTACATGATGACTGACTCTTCTTACTGACTCTCTCTTGATCCATTCCTGTGACACTAGTTATAGATTCCGATGCTTCACTTCGGGTTTACTGTATCCCTTGGACCTTCTAATTGACGATGAAACACAGAAATTGCATCGGAATTAAATACAAAAGGCACAAAGCCGACTTAAGTACAAGAAGACTGACTGTTCTTACTGACTATGATTTGAACCATTGCTGTGACACTAGTTGTAGATTCCGATGCTTCACTTCAGGTTTATTGTATCCCACTGACCTTCTTATTAACGATGAAACACAGATATCGCATCGGAATTAAATACAAAAGGCACAATGCCGACTTAAGTACAAGCAGACTGACTCTTCTTACTGACTATGTTTTGATCCATTCCTGTGAACTAGTTATAGATTCCGATGCTTCACTTCTGGTTTACTGTATCCCTTGGACCTTCGTATTGACGACGAAACACAAAAATTGCATCGGTATTAAATACAAATCGCACAATGCTGACTCAAGTACAAGAAGACTGACTCTTCCTACTGACTATGTTTGAACGTATCCTGTGACATTAGTTATTGTCTCCGATGCTTCACTTCAGGTTTACTGTATCCTTTCGACCTTCCTATTGGCGACGAAACACAGAAATTGCATCGGAACAAAGAACAAAAGGCACAATGCCGACTTAAGTACAAGAAGACTGACTCTTCCTACTGTCTATTTTTGAACGAATCCTGTGACATTAGTTGTAGATTCGGATGCTTCACTTCAGGTTTACTGTATCCTTTGGACCTTCGTATTGGCGACGAAACACAGAAATTGCATCGGAATTAAATAGAAAAGGCACAATGCCGACTTAAGCACAAGAAGACTGACTCTTCCTACTGTCTATGTTTTGAACCATTCCTGTGACACTAGTTATAGATTCCGATGCTTCACCTCAGGTTCACTGTATCCCTCTGTCCTTCTTATTGACGATGAAACACAGAAATTGCATCGGAATTAAATAGAAAAGGCGCAATGCCGTCTTAAGTACAAGCAGACTGACTCTTCTCACTGGATATGTTTTGAACCATTCCTGTGACACTAGTTATATATTCGGATGCTTCACTTCATTTTTACTGTATACCTTGGACCTTCTTATTGACGACGAAACACAGAAATTGCATCGGAATTAAATACAAAAGGCACAATGCCGACTTAAGTACAAGAAGACTGACTCATCTTACTGACTATGATTTGAACAATTTCTGTGACACTAATTGTAGATCCCGATGCTTCACTTCAGGTTTACTGTATCCCTCTGACGTTCTTATTAACGATGAAACACAGATATTGCATCGGAATTCAATACAAAAGGCACAATGCTGACTTAAGTACAAGAAGACTGACTCTTCTTACTGACTATGTTTTGAACCATTCCTGTGACACTAGTTATAGATGACGATGCTTCACTTCCGGTTTACTGTATCCCTTGGACCTTCGTATTGACGATGAAACACAGAAATTGCATCGGAATTAAATAGAAAAGGCACAATGCCGTTTTAAGTACAAGCAGACTGACTCTTCTTAGTGTCTATGTTTTGAACCATTCCTGTGACGCTAGTTAAAGATTCCGATGCTTCACTTCAGGTTTACTGTATCCGTTGGACATTCTTATTGACGATGAAACACATAAATTGCATCGGAATTGAATACAAAAGGCACAATGCCTACTTAAGTACAAGATGACTGGCTCTTCTTACTGAGTATGTTTTGAACCATTCCTGTGACACTAGTTATATATTCGGATGCTTCACTTCATTTTTACTGTATACCTTGGCCCTTCTCATTGACGACGAAACACAAAAATTGCATCGGAATTAAATACAAATCGCACAATGCTGACTCAAGTACAAGAAGACTGACTCTTCCTACTGACTATGTTTGAACGAATCCTGTGACATTAGTTATTGTCTCCGATGCTTCACTTCTGGTTTACTGTATTCCTCTGACCTTCTTATTGACGATGAAACACAGAAATTGCATCGGAAATAAATACAAAAGGCACAATACCGGCTTAAGTACATGTAGACTGAATCTTTCTAATGTCTATGTTTTGAACCATTCCTGTGACACTAGTTACAGATTCCGATGCTTCATTTCAGGATTACTGCATCCCTTGGACCTTCGTAATGACGATGAAACACAGATAGTGCATCGGAATTAAATACAAAAGGTACAATGCCAACTTAAGTAGAAGAAGACTGAATCTTCCTACTCTCTATGTTTTGAACCATTCCTGTGACACTAGTTATAGATTCCGATGCTTCACTTTAGGTTTACTGTATCCCTTGGACCTTATTAGTGACGATGAAACACAGAAATTGCATCGGAATTAAATACAAAAGGCACAATGCCGACTTAAGGACAAGAAGACTGGATCTTCTTACTGCCTATGTTTTGAACCATTCCTGTGACACTAGTGATAGATTGCGATGCTTCACTTCAGGTTTACTGTATCCCTCTGACCTTCTCATTGACGATGAAACACAGAAATTGCATCTGAATTAAATACAAAAGGCAAAATGCCGACTTAAGAGCAAGAAGACTGACTCTTCTTACTGTCTATGTTTTGAACCATTCCTGTGACACTAGTTATAGATTCCGATGCTTCACTTCATGTTTACTGTATCCGTTGGACCTTCGTATTGACGATGAAACACAGAAATTGCATCGGAACTAAATACAAAAGGCACAATGCCGACTTAAGTATAAGAAGACTGACTCTTTACTGCTGTCTATGTTTGAACCATTCCTGTGACATTAGTTATAGATTCCGATGCTTCACTTCAGGGTTACTGTATCCTTTGGACCTTCTTATTGGCGACGAAACACAGAAATTGCATCGGAATTAAATAGAAAATGCACAATGCCGACTTAAGTACAAGAAGACTGACTCTTCTTATTGTCTATGTTTCGAACCATTGCTGTGTCACTAGTTATATATTCCGATGCTTCACCTCAGGTCCACTGTATCCCTCTGACCTTATTATTGACGATGAAACACAGAAATTGTATCGGAAATAAATAGACAAGGCACAATGCCGACTTAAGTACAAGAAGACTGACTCTTCTTACTGACTATGATTTGAACAATTCCTGTGACACTAGTTGTAGATTCCGATGCTTCACTTCTGGTTTACTGTATCCCTCGGACCGTCGTATTGATGATGAAACACAGAAATTTCATCGGAATTGAATACAAAAGGCACAATGCCGACTTACGTACAAGAAGACTGACTCTTCTTACTGACTATGTTTTGAACCATTCCTGTGACACTAGTTATGGATTCCGATGCTTCACTTCAGGTTTACTGTATCCCATGGACCTACTTATTGACGATGAAACACAGAAATTGCATCGGAATTAGATACAAAAGGCACAATGACGACTTAAGTACAACAAGACTGACTCTTCTTACTGACTATAACTTGATATATTCCTGTGACACTAGTTATAGATTCCGATGCTTCACTTCAGGTTTACTGTATCCCTTGGACCTTCTTATTGACGATGAAACACAGAAATTGCATCGGAATTAAATACAAAAGAAACAATGCCGAATTAAGTACAAGAAGGCTGACTCCTCTTACTGTCTATGTTTTGAACCGTTCCTGTGACACTAGTTATAGAGTCCGACGCTTCACTCCAGGTTTACTGTATCCCTTGGACCTTCTTATTGACGATGAAACACAGAAATTACATCGCAATTAAATACAAAAGGCACAATGCTGACTTAAGGACAAGAAGACTGAATCTTCTTCCTGCCTATGTTTTGAACCATTCCTGTGACACTAGTTACAGATTCCGATGCTTCACTTCAGGCTTTCTGTATCCCTCTGACCTTCTTATTGACGATGAAACACAGAAATTGCATCGGAATTAAATACAAAAGGCACAATGCCTACGTAAGAAGACTTACTCTTCTTACTGACTATGTTTTGAACCATTCCTGTGACCCTAGTTTTGGATTCCGATGCTTCAATTCAGGTTTACTGTATCCCTTGGACCTTCTAATTGACGATGAAACACAGAAATTGCATCGGAATTAAATACAAAAGGCACAATGTCGACTTAAGTACAAGAAGACTGACTCTTCTTACCGACTATGATTTGAACCATTCCTGTGACACTAGTTGTAGATTCCGATGCATCACTTCAGGTTTACTGTATCCCTCTGACCTTCTTATTAACGATGAAACACAGATATTGCATCCGAATTAAATACAAAAGGCACAATGCCGACTTAAGTACAAGCAGACTGACTCTTCTTACTGACTATGTTTTGATCCATTCCTGTGACACTAGTTATAGATTCCGATGCTTCACTTCTGGTTTACTGTATCCCTTGGACCTTCGTATTGACGACGAAACACAAAAATTGCATCGGAATTAAATACAAAAGGCACAATGTCGACTTAAGTACAAGATGACTGACTCTTCTTACTGACTCTATCTTGATCCATTCCTGTGACACTAGTTATAGATTCCGATGCTTCACTTCGGGTTTACTGTATCCCTTGGACCTTCTTATTGACGATGAAACACAGAAATTGCATCGGAATTAAATACAAAAGGCACAATGCCGACTTAAGTACAAGAAGACTGACTCTTCTTACTGACTATGATTTGAACCATTCCTGTGATACTAGTTGTAGATTCCGATGCTTCACTTCAGGTTTATTGTATCCCTCCGACCTTCTTATTAACGATGAAACAAAGATATTGCATCGGAAATAAATACAAAAGGCACAATGCCGACTTAAGTACAAGCAGACTGACTCTTCTTACAGACTATGTTTTGATCCATTCCTGTGACACTAGTTATAGATTCCGATGCTTCACTTCTGGTTTACTGTATCCCTTGGACCTTCGTATTGACGACGAAACACAAAAATTGCATCGGAATTAAATACAAAAGGCACAATGCTGACTCAAGTACAAGAAGACTGACTCTTCCTACTGACTATGTTTGAACGAATCCTGTGACATTAGTTATAGATTCCGATGCTTCACTTCAGGTTTACTGTATCCTTTGGACCTTCCTATTGGCGACGAAACACAGAAATTGCATCGGAATTAAATAGAAAAGGCACAATGCCGACTTAAGTACAAGAAGACTGACTCTTCCTACTGTCTATGATTTGAACCATTCCTGTGACACTAGTTATAAATTCCGATGCTTCACCTCAGGTTCACTGTATCCCTCTGACCTTCTTATTGACGATGAGACACAGAAATTGCATCGGAATTAAATACAAAAGGCACAATGTCGACTTAAGTACAAGATGACTGACTCTTCTTACTGACTCTATCTTGATCCATTCCTGTGACACTAG
Source organism: Schistocerca serialis cubense (assembly GCF_023864345.2). Lineage (NCBI taxonomy): Eukaryota > Metazoa > Arthropoda > Insecta > Orthoptera > Acrididae > Schistocerca > Schistocerca serialis. The sequence continues at coordinate 642,573,403 of NC_064644.1, forward strand.
TTATAGATTCCGATGCTTCACTTCGGGTTTACTGTATCCCTTGGACCTTCTTATTGACTATGAAACACAGAAATTGCATCGGAATTAAATACAAAAGGCACAATGCCGACTTAAGTACAAGAAGACTGACTCTTCTTACTGACTATGATTTGAACCATTCCTGTGACACTAGTTGTAGATCCCAATGCTTCACTTCAGGTTTACCGTATCCCTCTGACGTTCTTATTAACGATGAAACACAGATATTGCATCGGAATTAAATACAAAAGGTACAATGCTGACTTAAGTACAAGAAGACTGACTCTTCTTACTGACTATGTTTTGAACCACTCCTGTGACACTAGTTATAGATTACGATACTTCACTTCCGGTATACTGTATCCCTTGGAGCTTCGTATTGACGATGAAACACAGAAATTGCATCGGAATTAAATAGAAAAGGCACAATGCCGTCTTAAGTACAAGCAGACTGTCTCTTCTTAGTGTCTATGTTTTGAACCATTCCTGTGACGCTAGTTAAGGATTCCGATGCTTCACTTCAGGTTTACTGTATCCGTTGGACCTTCTTATTGACGATGAAACACAGAAATTGCATCGGAATTGAATACAAAAGGCACAATGCCTACTTAAGTACAAGATGACTGGCTCTTCTTACTGAGTATGTTTTGAACCATTCCTGTGACACTAGTTGTAGATTCCGAGGATTCACTTCAGGTTTACTGTATCCCTCTGACCTTCTTATTGACGATGAAACACAGAAATTGCATCGGAACTAAATACAAAAGGCACAATGCCGACTTAAGTATAAGAAGACTGACTCTTTACTGCTGTCTATGTTTGAACCATTCCTGTGACATTAGTTAAAGATTCCGATGCTTCACTTCAGGGTTACTGTATCCTTTGGACCTTCTTATTGGCGACGAAACACAGAAATTGCATCGGAATTAAATAGAAAATGCACAATGCCGACTTAAGTACAAGAAGACTGACTCTTCTTACTGTCTATGTTTCGATCCATTGCTGTGACACTAGTTATATATTCCGATGCTTCACCTCAGGTCCACTGTATCCCTCTGACCTTCTTATTGACGATGAAACACAGAAATTGCATCGGAATTAAATACAAAAGGCACAATGCCGACTTAAGTACAAGAAGACTGACTCTTCTTACTGACTATGATTTGAACAATTCCTGTGACACTAGTTGTAGATTCCGATGCTTCACTTCTGGTTTACTGTATCCCTTGCACCGTCGTATTGATGATGAAACACAGAAATTTCATCGGAATTGAATACAAAAGGCACAATGCCGACTTACGTACACGAAGACTGACTCTTCTTACTGACTATGCTTTGAACCATTCCTGTGACACTAGTTATGGATTCCGATGCTTCACTTCAGGTTTACTGTATCTCATGGACCTTCTTATTGACGATGAAACACAGAAATTGCATCGGAATTAGATACAAAAGGTACAATGCGGACTTAAGTACAACAAGACTGACTCTTCTTACTGACTATATCTTGATCCATTCCTGTGACACTAGTTATAGAGTCCGATGCTTCACTTCAGGTTTACTGTATCCCTTGGACCTTCTTATTGACGATGAAACACAGAAACTGCATCGGAATTAAATACAAAAGAAACAATGCCGAATTAAGTACAAGAAGGCTGACTCATCTTACTGTCTATGTTTTGAACCGTTCCTGTGACAGTAGTTATAGAGTCCGATTCTTCACTCCAGGTTTACTGTATCCCTTGGACCTTCATATTGACGATGAAACACAGAAATTACATCGCAATTAAATACAAAAGACACAATGCTGGCTTAAGGACAAGAAGACTTAATCTTCTTACTGCGTGTGTTTTGAACCATTCCTGTGACACTAGTTATAGATTCCGATGCTTCACTTCAGGGTTACTGTATCCTTTGGACCTTCTTATTGGCGACGAAACACAGAAATTGCATCGGAATTAAATAGAAAATGCACAATGCCGACTTAAGTACAAGAAGACTGACTCTTCTTACTGTCTATGTTTCGAACCATTGCTGTGACACTAGTTATATATTCCGATGCTTCACCTCAGGTCCACTGTATCCCTCTGACCTTCTTATTGACGATGAAACACAGAAATTGCATCGGAATTAAATAGAAAAGGCACAATGCCGACTTAAGTACAAGAAGACTGACTCTTCTTACTGACTATGATTTGAACAATTCCTGTGACACTAGTTGTAGATTCCGATGCTTCACTTCTGGTGTACTGTATCCCTTGGACCGTCGTATTGATGATGAAACACAGAAATTTCATCGGAATTGAATACAAAAGGCACAATGCCGACTTACGTACAAGAAGACTGACTCTTCTTACTGACTATGTTTTGAACCATTCCTGTGACACTAGTTATGGATTCCGATGCTTCACTTCAGGTTTACTGTATCCCATGGACCATCTTATTGACGATGAAACACAGAAATTGCATCGGAATTAGATACAAAAGGCACAATGCCGATTTAAGTACAAGAAGGCTGACTCTTCTTACTGTCTATGTTTTGAACCGTTCCTGTGACACTAGTTATAGATTCCGATGCTTCACTTCGGGTTTACTGTATCCCTTGGACCTTCTTATTGACAATGAAACACAGAAATTGCATCGGAATTAAATACAAAAGGCACAATGCCGACATAAGTACAAGAAGACTGACTCCTCCTACTGTCTATGATTTGAACCATTCCTGTGACACTAGTTACAGATTCCGATGCTTCACTTTGGGTTTACTGTATCCCTCTGACCTTCTTATTGACGATGAAACACAGAAATTGCATCGGAATTAAATACAAAAGGCACAATGTCGACTTAAGTACAAGAAGACTGACTCTTCTTACTGACTCTATCTTGATCCATTCCTGTGACACTAGTTATAGATTCCGATGCTTCACTTCGGGTTTACTGTATCCCTTGGACCTTCTTATTGACGATGAAACACAGAAATTGCATCGGAATTAAATACAAAAGGCACAATTCCGACTTAAGTACAAGAAGACTGACTCTTCTTACTGACTATGTTTTGAACCACTCCTGTGACACTAGTTATAGATTACGATGTTTCACTTCCGGTATACTGTATCCCTTGGACCTTCGTATTGACGATGAAACACAGAAATTGCATCGGAATTAAATAGAAAAGGCACAATGCCGTCTTAAGTACAAGCAGACTGACTCTTCTTAGTGTCTATGTTTTGAACCATTCCTGTGACGCTAGTTAAAGATTCCGATGCTTCACTTTAGGTTTACTGTATCCGTTGGACCTTCTTATTGACAATGAAACACAGAAATTGCATCGGAATTGAATACAAAAGGCACAATGCCTACTTAAGTACAAGATGACTGGCTCTTCTTACTGAGTATGTTTTGAACCATTCCTGTGACACTAGTTGTAGACTCCGAGGCTTCACTTCAGGTTTACTGTATCCCTAGGACCTTCTTATTGACGATGAAACACAGATAGTGCATCGGAATTTAATACAAAAAGGTACAATGCCAACTTAAGTAGAAGAAGACTGACTCTACTTACTGGATATGTTTTGAACCATTCCTGTGACACTAGTTATAGATTCCGATGCTTCACCTCAGGTTCACTGTATCCATCTGACCTTCTTATTGACGATGAAACACAGAAATTGCATCGGAATTAAATACAAAAGGCACAATGCCGACTTAAGTACAAGAAGACTGACTCTTCTTACTGTCTATGTTTCGAACCATTGCTGTGACACTAGTTATATATTCCGATGCTTCACCTCAGGTCCACTGTATCCCTCTGACCTTCTTATTGACGATGAAACACAGAAATTGCATCGGAATTAAATAGAAAAGGCACAATGCCGACTTAAGTACAAGAAGACTGACTCTTCTTACTGACTATGATTTGAACAATTCCTGTGACACTAGTTGTAGATTCCGATGCTTCACTTCTGGTTTACTGTATCCCTTGGACCGTCGTATTGATGATGAAACACAGAAATTTCATCGGAATTGAATACAAAAGGCACAATGCCGACTTACGTACAAGAAGACTGACTCTTCTTACTGACTATGTTTTGAACCATTCCTGTGACACTAGTTATGGATTCCGATGCTTCACTTCAGGTTTACTGTATCCCATGGACCTTCTTATTGACGATGAAACACAGAAATTGCATCGGAATTAGATACAAAAGGCACAATGCCGACTTAAGTACAACAAGACTGACTCTTCTTACTGACTATATCTTGATCCATTCCTGTGACACTAGTTATAGATTCCGATGCTTCACCTCAGGTTTACTGTATCCCTTGGACCTTCTTATTGACGATGAAACACAGAAACTGCATCGGCATTAAATACAAAAGATACAATGCCGAATTAAGTACAAGAAGGCTGACTCTTCTTACTGTCTATGTTTTGAACCGTTCCTGTGACACTAGTTATAGAGTCCGATGCTTCACTCCAGGTTTACTGTATCCCTTGGACCTTCTCATTGACGATGAAACACAGAAATTACATCGCAATTAAATACAAAAGACACAATGCTGACTTAAGGACAAGAAGACTGAATCTTCTTACTGCCTATGTTTTGAACCATTCCTGTGACACTAGTTATGGATTCCGATGCTTCACTTCAGGTTTACTGTATCCCATGGACCATCTTATTGACGATGAAACACAGAAATTGCATCGGAATTAGATACAAAAGGCACAATGCCGACTTAAGTACAACAAGACTGACTCTTCTTACTGACTATATCTTGATCCATTCCTGTGACACTAGTTATAGATTCCGATGCTTCACCTCAGGTTTACTGTATCCCTTGGACCTTCTTATTGACGATGAAACACAGAAACTGCATCGGCATTAAATACAAAAGATACAATGCCGAATTAAGTACAAGAAGGCTGACTCTTCTTACTGTCTATGTTTTGAACCGTTCCTGTGACACTAGTTATAGAGTCCGATGCTTCACTCCAGGTTTACTGTATCCCTTGGACCTTCTCATTGACGATGAAACACAGAAATTACATCGCAATTAAATACAAAAGACACAATGCTGACTTAAGGACAAGAAGACTGAAACTTCTTACTGCCTATGTTTTGAAGCATTCCTATGACACTAGTTTTGGATTCCGATGCTTCACTTCAGGTTTACTGTATCCCTTGGACCTTCTAATTGACGATGAAACACAGAAATTGCATCGGAATTGAATACAAAAGGCACAATGCCTACTTAAGTACAAGATGACTGGCTCTTCTTACTGAGTATGTTTTGAACCATTCCTGTGACACTAGTTGTAGACTCCGAGGCTTCACTTCAGGTTTACTGTATCCCAAGGACCTTCTTATTGACGATGAAACACAGATTGTGCATCGGAATTTAATACAAAAGGTACAATGCCAACTTAAGTAGAAGAGGCTTACTCTACTTACTGGATATGTTTTGAACCATTCCTGTGACACTAGTTATAGATTCCGATGCTTCACCTCAGGTTTACTGTATCCATCTGACCTTCTTATTGACGATGAAACACAGAAATTGCATCGGAAATAAATAAAAAAGGCACAATGCCGACTTAAGTATCAGAAGACTGACTCTTCTTACTGACTATGTTTTGAACCATTCCTGTGACCTTCTTATTAACGATGAAACACACAAATTGCATCGGAATTAAATACAAAAGGCACAATGCCGACTTAAGTACAAGAAGACTGACTCTTCTTACTGTCTATGTTTCGAACCATTGCTGTGACACTAGTTATATATTCCGATGCTTCACCTCAGGTCCACTGTATCCCTCTGACCTTCTTATTGACGATGAAACACAGAAATTGCATCGGAATTAAATAGAAAAGGCACAATGCCGACTTAAGTACAAGAAGACTGACTCTTCTTACTGACTATGATTTGAACAATTCCGGTGACACTAGTTGTAGATTCCGATGCTTCACTTCTGGTTTACTGTATCCCTTGGACCGTCGTATTGATGATGAAACACAGAAATTTCATCGGAATTGAATACAAAAGGCACAATGCCGACTTACGTACAAGAAGACTGACTCTTCTTACTGACTATGTTTTGAACCATTCCTGTGACACTAGTTATGGATTCCGATGCTTCACTTCAGGTTTACTGTATCCCATGGACCTTCTTATTGACGATGAAACACAGAAATTGCATCGGAATTAGATACAAAAGGCACAATGCCGACTTAAGTACAACAAGACTGACTCTTCTTACTGACTATATCTTGATCCATTCCTGTGACATTAGTTATAGATTCCGATGCTTCACTTCAGGTTTACTGTATCCTTTGGACCTTCCTATTGGCGACGAAACACAGAAATTGCATCGGAATTAAATAGAAAAGGCACAATGCCGACTTAAGTACAAGAAGACTGACTCCTCCTACTGTCTATGATTTGAACCATTCCTGTGACACTAGTTACAGATTCCCATGCTTCACTTCGGGTTTACTGTATCCCTCTGACCTTCTTATTGACGATGAAACACAGAAATTGCATCGGAATTAAATACAAAAGGCACAATGTCGACTTAAGTACAAGAAGACTGACTCTTCTTACTGACTCTATCTTGATCCATTCCTGTGACACTAGTTATAGATTCCGATGCTTCACTTCGGGTTTACTGTATCCCTTGGACCTTCTTATTGACGATGAAACACAGAAATTGCATCGGAATTAAATACAAAAGGCACAATTCCGACTTAAGTACAAGAAGACTGACTCTTCTTACTGACTATGTTTTGAACCACTCCTGTGACACTAGTTATAGATTACGATGCTTCACTTCCGGTATACTGTATCCCTTGGACCTTCGTATTGACGATGAAACACAGAAATTGCATCGGAATTAAATAGAAAAGGCACAATGCCGTCTTAAGTACAAGCAGACTGACTCTTCTTAGTGTCTATGTTTTGAACCATTCCTGTGACGCTAGTTAAAGATTCCGATGCTTCACTTTAGGTTTACTGTATCCGTTGGACCTTCTTATTGACGATGAAACACAGAAATTGCATCGGAATTGAATACAAAAGGCACAATGCCTACGTAAGTACAAGATGACTGGCTCTTCTTACTGAGTATGTTTTGAACCATTCCTGTGACACTAGTTGTAGACTCCGAGGCTTCACTTCAGGTTTACTGTATCCCTAGGACCTTCTTATTGACGATGAAACACAGATAGTGCATCGGAATTTAATACAAAAGGTACAATGCCAACTTAAGTAGAAGAAGACTGACTCTACTTACTGGATATGTTTTGAACCATTCCTGTGACACTAGTTATAGATTCCGATGCTTCACCTCAGGTTTACTGTATCCATCTGACCTTCTTATTGACGATGAAACACAGAAATTGCATCGGAAATATATAAAAAAGGCACAATGCCGACTTAAGTATCAGAAGACTGACTCTTCTTACTGACTATGTTTTGAACCATTCCTGTGACCTTCTTATTAACGATGAAACACACAAATTGCATCGGAATTAAATACAAAAGGCACAATGCCGACTTAAGTACAAGAAGACTGACTCTTCTTACTGTCTATGTTTCGAACCATTGCTGTGACACTAGTTATATATTCCGATGCTTCACCTCAGGTCCACTGTATCCCTCTGACCTTCTTATTGACGATGAAACACAGAAACTGCATCGGCATTAAATACAAAAGATACAATGCCGAATTAAGTACAAGAAGGCTGACTCTTCTTACTGTCTATGTTTTGAACCGTTCCTGTGACACTAGTTATAGAGTCCGATGCTTCACTCCAGGTTTACTGTATCCCTTGGACCTTCTCATTGACGATGAAACACAGAAATTACATCGCAATTAAATACAAAAGACACAATGCTGACTTAAGGACAAGAAGACTGAATGTTCTTACTGCCTATGTTTTGAAGCATTCCTGTGACACTAGTTTTGGATTCCGATGCTTCACTTCAGGTTTACTGTATCCCTTGGACCTTCTAATTGACGATGAAACACAGAAATTGCATCGGAATTAAATACAAAAGGCACAATGTCGACTTAAGTACAAGATGACTGACTCTTCTTACTGACTCTATCTTGATCCATTCCTGTGACACTAGTTATAGATTCCGATGCTTCACTTCAGGTTTAGTGTAAATCTCTGACCTTCTTATTGACGATGAAACACAGAAATTGCATCGGAAATAAATACAAAAGGCACAATACCGGCTTAAGTACATGTAGACTGAATCTTCCTACTGTCAATGTTTTGAACCATTCCTGTGACACTAGTTACAGATTCCGATGCTTCATTTCAGGATTACTGCATCTCCTGTACCTTCGTAATGACGATGAAACACAGAAATTGCATCGGAAATAAATAAAAAAGGCACAATGCCGACTTAAGTATCAGAAGACTGACTCTTCTTACTGTCTATGTTTTGAACCATTCCTGTGACCTTCTTATTAACGATGAAACACACAAATTGCATCGGAATTAAATACAAAAGGCACAATGCCGACTTAAGTACAAGAAGACTGACTCTTCCTACTGACTACGTTTTGAACCATTCCTGTGACACTAGTCATAGATTCCGATGCTTCACATCTGGTTTACTGTATCCCTCTGACCTTCTTATTGACGATGAATCAAGGAAATTCCATCGGAATTAAATACAAAAGGCACATAGCAGACATAAGTACATGTAGACTGACTTTTCCTAATGTCTATGATTTGAACCATTCCTGTGACACTAGTTATAGATTCCGATGGTTCATTTCAGGCTTACTGTATCCCTTGGACCTTCTTATTGACGATGAATCAAGGAAATTGCATCGGAATGAAATACAAAAGGCACATAGCAGACATAAGTACATGTAGACTGACTTTTCCTAATGTCTATGATTTGAACCATTCCTGTGACACTAGTTATAGATTCCGATGGTTCATGTCAGGTTTACTGGTTCCCATGGACCTTCTTATTGACGATGAAACACAGAAATTGCATCGGAATTAAATGCAAAAGGCACAATGCCGACTTAAGTACAAGAAGACTGACTTATCTTACTGTCTATGTTTTGAACAATTGCTGTGTCACTAATTATAGATTTCGTTGCTTCACTTCAGGTTTACTGTATCCCTCCGACCTTCTTATTGTCGATAAAACACAGAAATTACATCGGAATTAAATACAAAAGGCACAATGCCGACTTAAGTACAAGAAGACTGACTCTTCTTCTGTCTATGTTTTGAACCATTCCTGTGTCACTAGTTATAGATTCCGATGCTTCACTTTAGATTTACTGTATACCTCTGTCGTTCTTATTGACGATGAAACACAGAAATTGCGTCGGAATTAAATACAAAAGGCACAATGCCGATTTAAGTACAAGAAGACTGACTCTTCCTACTGTCTATGTTTTGAACCATTCCTGTGACACTAGATATAGATTCCGATGCTTCACTCTAGGTTTACTGTATCCCTTGGACCTTCTTATTTACGATGAAACACAGAAATTGCATCGGAATTAAATACAAAAGGCACAATGCCGACATAAGTTCAAGAAGACTGGCTCTTCTTACTGACTATGCTTTGAACCATTCCTGTGACACTAGTTACAGATTCCGATGCTTCACTTCAGTTTCACTGTATCCCTTGGACCTTCTTATTGACGATGAAACACAGACATTTCATCGGAATTAAATAGAAAAGGCACAATGCCGACTAAGTACAAGAAGACTGGCTCTTCTTACTGACTATGCTTTGAACCATTCCTGTGACACTAGTTATAGATTCCGATGCTTCACTTCAGTTTCACTGTATCCCTTGCACCTTCTTATTGACGATGAAACCCAGAAATTGCATCGGAATTAAATAGAAAAGGCCCAATGCCGACTTAAGTACAAGAAGACTGACTCTTCCTACTGTCTATGATTTGAACCATTCCTGTGATACTAGTTATAGATTTTGATGCTTCACTTCAGGGTTACTGTATGCCTTGGACCTTCTTATTGCCGACGAAACACAGAAATTGCATCGCAATTAAATACAAAAGCACAATGCCGACTTAAGTACAAGAAGACGGACTCTTCTTACTGACTATGTTTTGAACCATTCCTGTGACACTAGTTATAGATTCCGATGCTTCACTTCAGGTTTACTGTATCCCTTGGACATTCCTATTGACGATGGGACACAGAAATCACATCGGAATTAAATTGAAAAAGCACATTGCCGACTTAAGTACAAAAAGACTGTCTCTTCCTACTCTCTATGTTTTGAATCATTCTTGTGACACTAGTTTTTTATTCCGATGCTTCACTTGAGGTTTACTGTATCCCTCGGACCTTCTTATGGACGGTGAAATACAGAATTTGCATCCTAATAAAATACAAAAGGCAAAATCCCGACTTAAGTACAAGAAGACTGAATCTTCCAACTCTCTATGTTTTGTACCATTCCTGTGACACTAGTTATAGTTTCCGATGCTTCACTTCAGGTTTATTGTATCCCTCTGACCTTCTTATTGACGATGAAACACAGAAATTGCATCGTAATTAAATAGAGAATGCACAATACCGACTTAAGTTCAAGAAGACTGACTCTTCCTACTGTCTATGTTTTCAACCATACCTGTGACACTAGTTATAGATTCCGATGCTTAACTTCAGGATAACTGTATCCCTTGGACCTTCATATTGACGATGAAACACAGAAATTGCATCGGAATTAAATACAAAAGGCACAATGCCGACTTAAGTACAAGAAGACTGACTCTACTTACTGACTATGTTTTGAACCATTCCTGAGACACTAGATATTGATTCCGATGCTTCACTCTAGGTTGACTGTATTCCTTGGACCTACTTATTGACGATGAAACACAGAAATTGCGTCGGAATTAAATACAAGAGGCACAACGCCGAATTAAGTACAAGAAGACTGACTCATTTTACTGTCTATGTTTTGAACCATTCCTGTGACACTAGATATGGACTCCGATGCTTGACTCTACGTTTACTATATCCCTTGGACCTTCTTATTGACGATGAAACACAGAAATTGCATCGGAATTAAATGAATAATGCACAATGGCGACTTAAGAACAAGAGGACTGACTCTTCTTACTGTCTATGCTTTGAACCAATCCTGTGACACTAGTTACAGATTCCGATGCTTCTCTCCAGGTTTACTGTATCCCTTGGACCTTCTAATTGACGATGAAACACAGAAATTGCATCGGAATTCAATACAAAAGGCACAATGCCGACTTAAGTACAAGAAGACTGGCTCTTCTTACTGACTATGCTTTGAACCATTCCTGTGATACTAGTTATAGATTCCGATGCTTCACTTCAGATTCACTGTATCCCTTGGACCTTCTTATTGACGATGAAACACAGAAATTGCATCGGAATTAAATAGAAAAGGTACAATGCCGACTTAAGTACAAGAAGACTGGCTCTTCTTACTGACTATGCTTTGAACCATTCCTGTGACACTAGTTATAGATTCCGATACTTCACTTCCGTTTCACTGTATCCTTGTACCTTCTTATTGACGATGAAACACAGATATTGCATCGGAATTAAAGAGAAAAGGCACAATGCCGACTTAAGTACAAGAAGACTGACTCATCCTACTGTCTATGTTTTGAAACATTCCTGTGACACTAGTTATAGATTCCGATGCTTCACTTCAGGTTTACTGTATCCCTTGGAGCTTCTTATTAACGATGAAACACAGATATTGCATCGGAATTAAATACAAAAGGCACAATGCCGACTTAAGTACAAGAAGACTGACTCTTCTTACTGAGTATGTTTTGAACCATTCCTGTAACACTAGTTATGGTTTCCGATGCTTCACTTCGGGTTTACTGTATCCCTCTGACCTTCTTATTGACACAGAAATTGCATCGGAATTAAATACAAAAGGCACAAAGCAGACTTAAGTACATGTAGACTGACTTTTCCTAATGTCTATGTTTTGAACCATTCCTGTGACACTAGTTATAGATTCCGATGCTTCACTTCAGGTTCACTGTATCCCTCTGACCTTCTTATTGACGATGAAACACAGTAATTGCATCGGAATTAAATACAAAAGGCACAATGCCGACATAACTACAAGAAGACTGACTCTACTTACTGACTATGTTTTGATCCATTCCTGTGACACTAGTTATAGATTCCGATGCTTAAATGCAGGATAACTGTATCCCACTGACCTTCTTAGTGACGATGAAACACAGAAATTGCATCGGAATGATATACAAAAGGCACAATGCCGACTTAAGTACAAGAAGACTGACTCTTCTTAGTGACTATGTTTTGAACCATTCCTGTGACACCACTTATAGATTCCGATGCTTCACTTCACATTTACTGTATCCCTCTGACCTTCTAATTGACGATAAAACACAGAAATTACATCGGAATTAGATACATAAGGCACAATGCCGACTTAAGTACAAGAAGACTGACTCTTCTTACTGTCTATATTTGAGCCATTCCTGTGACACTAGATATAGATTCCGATGCTTCACTCTAGGTTGACTGTATCCCTTGGACCTACTTTTTGACGATGAAACACAGAAATTGCGTCGGAATTAAATACAAAAGGCACAATGCCGAATTAAGTACAAGAAGACTGATTCTACTTACTGTCTTAGTTTTGAACCATTCCTGTGACAGTAGATATGGACTCCGATGCTTGACTCTAGGTTTACTGTATCCCTTGGACCTTCTTATTGACGATGAAACACAGAAATTGCATCGGAATTAAATAAAAAATGCACAATGCCGACTTAAGACCAAGAAGACTGAATCTCCCAACTCTCTATGTTTGTACCAATCCTGTGACACTAGATATAGTTTCCGATGCTTCACTTCAGGTTTACTGTATCCCTCTGACCATCTTATTGACGATGAAAAACAGAAATTGCATCGGAATGAAATAGAGAAGGTACAATACCGACTTAAGTACAAGAAGACTGACTCATCCTACTGTCTATGTTTTGAACCATTGCTGTGACACTAGTTATAGATTCCGATGCTTCACTTCAGGTTTACTGTATCCCTTGGACCATCTTATTAACGATGAAACACACAAATTGCATCGGAATTAAATACAAAAGGCTCAATGCCGACTTAAGTACAAGAAGACTGACTCTTCATACTGTCAATGTTTTGAACCATTCCTGTGACACTAGTTATAGATTCCGATGCTTCCCTCCTGGGTTACTGTATCTCTTGGACCTTCATATTGACCATGAAACACAGAAATTGCATCGGAATTAAATACAAAAAAGCACAATGCCGACTTGAGTACAAGAAGACTGACCCTACTTACTGAATATGTTTTGAACCATTCCTGTGACACTAGATATAGTTTCCGATGCTTCACTCTAGGTTTACTGTATCCCTTGGACATACTTATTGACGATGAAACACAGAGATTGCATCGGAATTAAATAAAAAATGCACAATGCCGACTTAAGTACAAGAAGACTGACTCTTCTTACTGTCTATCTTTTGAACCATTCCTGTGACACTAGTTACAGATTTCGATGCTCCACTCCAGGTTTACTGTATCCCTTGGACCTTCCTATTGACGATGAAACACAGAAATTGCATCGGAATTAAATACAAAAGGCACAATGCCGACTTAAGTACAAGAAGACTGGCCCTTCTTACTGCCTATGCTTTGAACCATTCCTGTGACACTAGTTATAGACTCCGAAGCTTCACTTCAGTTTCACTGTATCCCTTGGGCCTTCTAATTGACGATGAAACACACAAATTGCATCGGAATAAAATACAAAATTCACAATGCCGACTTAAGTACAAGAAGACTGACTCTTCTTACTGTCTATGATTTGAACCATTCCTGTGACACTAGTTACAGATTCCGATGCTTCACTCCAGGTTTAGTGTCTCCCTTGGACCTTCTTATTGACGATGAAACACAGAAATTGCATTGGATTGAAATACAAAAGGCACAATGCCGACTTAAGTACAAGAAGACTGGCTCTTCATACTGACTATGCTTTGAACCATTCCTGTGACACTAGTTGAAAATTCCGATGCTTCACTTCAGGTTCACTGTAACCCTTGGACCTACTTATTGACGATGAAACACAGAAATTGCATCGCAATTAAATAGAAAAGGCACAATGCCGACTTAAGTACAAGAAGACTGACTCTTCATACTGTCAATGTTTTGAACCATTCCTGTGACACTAGTTATAGATTCCGATGCTTAACTTCACGATTACTGTATCCCTCTGACCTTCTTATTGACGATGAAACACAGAAATTGCATCGGAATTAAATACAAAAGGCACAATGACGACTTTAGTACAAGAAGACTGACTCTTCTTACTGTCTATGTTTTGAACCATCCCTGTGACACTAGTTATGGATTCCGTTGCTTCACTCCAGGTTCACTGTATCCCTTGGACCTTCTTATTGACGATGAGACACAGAAATTGCATCGGAATTAAATACGATAGGCTCAATGCCGACTAAAGTACAAGAAGACTGACTCTTCCTACTGTCTATGTTTTGAACCATTCCTGTGACACTAGTCATAGATTCCGATGCTTCACTTCAGGTTTACTGTATCCCTCTTACCTTCGTATTGACTATGAAACACAGAAATTGCATCGGAATTAAATACAAAAGTCACAATACCGACTTAAGTACAAGAAGACTGACTCTTCTTACTGACTATGTTTTTGACCATTCCTGTGACACTAGTCATAGATTCCGATGCTTAACTTCAGGATACAATATCCCTCTGAACTTTTTATTGACGATGAAACACAGAAATTGCATCGGCCTTAAATACAAAAGGCACAATGCCGACGTAAGTACAAGAAGACTGACTCTTCTTACTGTCTATGTTTTGAACCATTCCTGTGACACTTGTTATAGATTCCGATGGTTCATTTCTGGTTTACTCTATCCCTTGGACCTTCTTATTGACGATGAAACACAGAAATTGCATCGGAATTAAATACAATAGGCCCAATGCCGACTTAACTACAAGAAGACTGACTCTTCCAACTGTCTATGTTTTGAACAATTCCTGTGACACTAGTTATTGATTCCGATGCTTCACTTCAGGTTTTCTTTATCCCTCTGACCGTCGTATTGACGAAGAAACAGAGAAATTGCATCGGAATTAAATAGAAAAGGCACAATGCCGAGTTAAGTACTAGAAGACTGACTCTTCCTACTGTCTATGTTTTGAACTATTCCTGTGACACTAGTTATAGATTCCGATGCTTCACTTCAGGTTTACTGTATCCCTTGGAGTTTCTTATTGACGATGAAACACAGAAATTGCATCGGAATTAAATACAAAAGGCACAATGAGTACTTAACTACAAGAAGACTGACTCTTCTTACTGACTATGCTTTGAACCATTCCTGTGACTCTAGTTATAGATTCCGATGCTTAACTTCATGATTACTGTATCCCTCTGACCTTCTTAGTGACGATGAAACACAGAAATTGCATCGGAATTAAATACAAAAAGCACAATGCCGACTTAAGTACAAGAAAACTGACTCATCTTACGGTCTATGTTTTGAACCGTCCCTGTGACGCTAGTTATTGATTCCGAAGCTTCACTCCAGGTTTACTGTATCCCTTGGACCTTCTTATTGACGATGAAACACAGAAATTGCATCGGAATTAAATACAAAAAGCACAATGCCGACTTAAGTACAAGAAGACTGACTCTTCTTACTGACTATGTTTTGAACCATTCCTGTGACACTAGTTATAGATTCCGATGCTTCACTTCAGGTTTACTCTATCACTCTGCCCCTCTTATTGACGATGAAACACAGACATTGCGTCGGAATTAAATACAAATGGCACAATGCCGAATTGAGTACAAGAAGATTGACTCTTCTTACTGTCTATGTTTTGAACCATTCCTGTGACACTAGTTATGGACTCCGATGCTTCACTCCAGGTTTACTGTATCCCTTGGGCCTTCTGATTGACGATGAAACACAGAAATTGCATCGGAATTAAATTCAAAAGGTACAATGCCGAATGAAGTAAAAGAAATATGACTCTTCTTTCTGTCTATGTTTTGAACTATTAATGTGACACTAGTTATAGATTACTATGCCTCATTCCAGGTTTACTGTATTCCTTGGACCCTCTTATTGACGATGAAACAGAGAAATTGCATCATAATTAAATTGAAAAGGCACAATGATAACTTAAGTACAAGAAGACTGACTCTTCTTACTGACTATGTTATGTACCATTGCTGTGACACTAGTCATAGACTCCGATGCTTCACTTCAGAATTACTGTATCCCTCTGACCTTCTTATTGACGATGAAACACAGAAATTGCATCGGAATTAAATACAAAAGGCACAATGCCGACTTAATTACATGTAGACTGACTTTTCCTACTGTCTATGTTTTGAACCATTCCTGTGACACTTGTTATAGATTCCGATGGTTCATTTCTGGTTTACTGTATCCCTTGGACCTTCTTATTGACGATGAAACACAGAAATTGCATTGGAATTAAATACATAAGGCACAATGCCGACTTAAGTACAAGAAGACTGACTCTTCCAACTGTCTATGTTTTGAACAATTCCTGTGACACTAGTTATAGATTCCGATGCATCACTTCAGGTTTTCTTTATCCCTCTGACCGTCGTATTGACGAAGAAACACAGAAATTGCATCGGAATTAAATAGAATAGCACAATGCCGACTTAAGTACTAGAAGACTGAGTCTTCCTACTGTCTATGTTTTGATCCATTCCTGTGACACTAGTTATAGATTCCGATGCTTCACTTCAGGTTTACTGTATCCCTTGGACTTTCTTATTGACGATGAAACACAGAAATTGCATCGGAATTAAATACAAAAGGCTCAATGCCGACTTAACTACAAGAAGACTGACTCTTCTTACTGACTATGATTTGAACCATTCCTGTGACTCTAGTTATGGATTCCGATGCTTAACTTCATGATTATTGTATCCCTCTCACCTTCTTAGTGACGATGAATCACAGAAATTGCATCGGAATTAAATATAAAAAGCACAATGCCGACTTAAGTACAAGAAAACTGACTCATCTTATTGTCTATGTTTTGAACGGTCCCTGTGACGCTAGTTATAGATTCCGCTGCTTCACTACAGGTTTACTGTATCCCTTGGACCTTCTTATTAACGATGAAACACAGAAATTGCATCGGAATTAAATACAAAAGGCACAATACCGACTTAAGTACAAGAAGACGGACTCTTTTTACTGACTATGTTTTGAATCATTCCTGTGACACTAGTTATAGATTCCGATGCTTCACTTCAGGTTTACTGTATCCCTTGGACCTTCCTATTGACGATGAGACACAGAAATCGCATCGAAATTAAATAGAAGAAGCACAATGCCGACTTAAGTACAAAAAGACTGACTCTTCCTACTCTCTATGTTTTGAACCATTCCTGTGACACTAGTTTTTTATTCCAATGCTTCACTTGAGGTTTACTGTATCCCTCGGACCTTCTTATGGACGATGAAACACAGAAATTGCATCGGAATAAAATACAAAAGGCACAATGCCGACTTAAGTACAAGAAGACTGAAACTTCCAACTCTCTATGTTTTGAACCATTCCTGTGACACTAGTCATCGAATCCGATGCTTCTCTTCAGCTTTACTGTATCAGTCTGACCTTCTTATTGACGATGAAACACAGAAATTGCATTGGAATTAAATAGAAAAGGCACAATACCGAGTTAAGTACAAGAAGACTGACTCTTCCTACTGTCTATGTTTTGTACCATTCCTGTGACACTAGTTATAGATTCCGATGCTTCATTCAGGTTTACTGTATCCCTTCGACCTTCTTATTAACGATGAAACACACAAATTGCATCGGAATTAAATACAAAAGGCACAATGCCGACTTAAGCACAAGAAGACCATTCCTGTGACACTAGTTATAGATTCCGGTGCTACACATCAGGTTTACTGTATCCCTCCGACAATCTTATTGACGATGAAACACAGAAATTGCATCGGAATTAAATACAAAAGGCACAATGCCGACTTAAGTACATGTAGACTGACATTTCCTACTGTCTATGTTTTGAACCATTCCCCTTGACAACAGTTATAGATTCCGATGGTTTATTTCACGTTTCCTGTATCCCTTGGACCTTCTTATTGACGATGAAACACAGAAATTGCATCGGAATTAACTGCAAAAGGCACAATGCCGACTTAAATACAAGAAGACTGACTCTTCCAAATGTCTATGTTTTGAACCATTCCTGTGACACTAGTTATAGATTCCGATGCTTCACTTCAGGTTTACTGAATCCCTCTGACCGTCTTATTGACGATGAAACACAGAAATTGCATCGGAATTAAATAGAAAAGGCACAATGCCGACTTAATTACAAGAATACTGACTCACCTTACTGTCTATGTTTTGAACCGTTCCTGTGACACTAGTTATAGATTCCGATGCTTCACTCCAGGTTTACTGTATCCCTTGGACTTTCTTATTGACGATGAAACATAGAAATTGCATCGGAATTAAATACCAAAGGCACAATGCCGACTTAAGTACAAGAGGACTCACTCTTCTTACTGACTATGTTTTGAACCATTCCTGTGACACTAGTTATAGATTCCGATGCTTCACTCCAGGTTTACTGTATCCGTTGGACCTTCTTATTGACGATGAAACACAGAAATTTCAACAGAATTAAATAGAAAAGGCACAATGCGGAATTAAGTACAAGAAGACTGACGCTTCTTACTGACTATGTTTCGAACCATTCATGTGACACTAGTTATAGATTCCGATGCTTCACTTCAGGTTTACTGTATCCCTTGGACCCTCTTATTGACGATGAAACACAGAAATTGCATCGGAATTAAATACAAAAGGCACAATACCGATTAAAGTACAAGAAGGTTGACTCTTCATACGGTCTATGTTTTGAACCATTCCTGTGACACTAGTTATAGATTCCGGTGCTTCACTCCAGGTTTACTGTATCCCTTGGACCTTCTTATTGACGATGAAACACAGAAATTGCATCAGAATTAAATAGAAAAGGCACAATGCCGACTTAAGTAGAAGATGACTAACGCTTCTTACTGACTATGTTCTGAACCATTCCTGTGACACTACTTATAGATTCCGTTGCTTCACTTCAGGTTTACTGTATCTCTTGGACCTTCTTATTGACGATGAAACACAGATATTGCATCGGAATTAAATCCAAAAGGCACAATGCCGACTTAAGTACAAGAAGACTGACTCTTCCTACTGTCTATGTTTTGAACCATTCCTGTTACATTAGTTATAGATTCCGATGCTTCACTTCAGGTTTACTGTATCCCTTAAACCTTCTTATTGACGATGAGACGCAGAAATTGCATCGGAATTAAATACAAAAGGCACAATGCCGACTTAAGTACAAGAAGACTGACTATTCTTACTGTCTATGTTTTGAACCATTCCTTTGACTCTAGTTATAGAATCCGATGCTTCACTTTAGGTTTACTGTATCCCTCTGACCTTCTTATTGACGATGAAACACAGAAATTGCATCAGAATTAAATACAAAATGCACAATGCCGACTTAAGTACAAGAAGACTGACTCTTCTTACTGTCTATGTTTTGAACCATTCCTGTGTCACTTGTTATGGACTCCGATGCTTCACTCCAGTATTACTGTATCCCTTGGACCTTCTTATTGAGGATGACACACGGAAATTGCATCGGAATTAAATTCAAAAGGTACAATGCCGAATGAAGTAAAAGAAGTCTGACTCTTCCTACTCTCTATGTTTTGAACCATTCCTGTGACACTAGTTTTTTATTCCAATGCTTCACTTGAGGTTTACTGTATCCCTCGGACCTTCTTATGGACGATGAAACACAGAAATTGCATCGGAATAAAATACAAAAGGCACAATGCCGACTTAAGTACAAGAAGACTGAAACTTCCAACTCTCTATGATTTGAACCATTCCTGTGACACTAGTCATCGAATCCGATGCTTCTCTTCAGGTTTACTGTATCAGTCTGACCTTCTTATTGACGATGAAACACAGAAATTGCATTGGAATTAAATAGAAAAGGCACAATACCGAGTTAAGTACAAGAAGACTGACTCTTCCTACTGTCTATGTTTTGTACCATTCCTGTGACACTAGTTATAGATTCCGATGCTTCACTTCAGGTTTACTGTATCCCTTCGACCTTCTTATTAACGATGAAACACACAAATTGCATCGGAATTAAATACAAAAGGCACAATGCCGACTTAAGTACAAGAAGACTGTCTCTTCCTACTGACTATGTTTTGAGCCATTCCTGTGACACTAGTTATAGATTCCGATGCTTCACTTCAGGTTTACTGTATCCCTCTGAGCTTCTTATTGACGATGAATCACAGAAATTGCATCGGAATTAAATACAAAATTCACAAAGGAGACATAAGTACATGTAGACTGACTTTTCCTAATGTCTATGATATGAACCATTCCTGTGACACTAGTTATGGATTCCGATGGTTCATTTCAGGTTTACTGTATCCCTTGGACATTCTTATTGACGATGAAACACAGAAATTGCATCGGAATTAAATAAATAATGCACAATGCCGACTTAAGAACAATAAGACTGACTCTTATTACTGTCTATGCTTTGAACGATTCCTGTGACACTAGTTACAGATTCAGATGCTTCACTCCAGGTTTACTGTATCCCTTGGACCTTCTTATTTACGATGAAACACAGAAATTGCATCGGAATTAAATACAAAAGGCACAATGCCGACTTAAGTACAAGAAGACTGACTCTTCCACCTGTCTACGTTTCGAACCATTCCTGTGACACTAGTTATAGATTCCGATGCTTCACTTCAGGTTTACTGTATCCCTCTGACCTTCTTATTGACGATGAAACACAGAAATTGCATCGGAATTAAATACAAAAGGCACAATGCCGACTTAACTACAAGAAGACTGACTCATCTTACTGACTATATTTTGAACCATTCCTGCGACACTAGTTATAGATTCCGATGCTTAACTTCAGGATAACTGTATCCCACTGACTTTTAAGTGACGATGAAACACAGAAATTGCATCGAAATTAAATACAAAAGGCACAATGCCGACTTAGGTACAAGAAGACTGACTCTTCTTACTGACTATGCTTTGAACCATTCCTGTGACACTAGTTATAGATTCTGATGCTTCTCTTCAGGTTCACTGTATCCCTTGGACCTTCTTATTGGCGATGAAACACAGAAAGAGCATCGGAATTAAATACAAAGGCACAATGCCGACTTAAGCACAAGAAGACCATTCCCGTGACAATAGTTATAGATTCCGGTGCTTCACATCAGGTTTACTGTATCCCTCTGACCATCTTATTGACGATGAAACACAGAAATTGCATCGGAATTAAATACAAAAGGCACAATGCCGACTTAAGTACATGTAGACTGACATTTCCTACTGTCTATGTTTTGAACCATTCCCCATGACAATAGTTATAGATTCCGATGGTTTATTTCACGTTTCCTGTATCCCTTGGACCTTCTTATTGACGATGAAACACAGAAATTGCATCGGAATTAACTACAAAAGGCACAATGCCGACTTAAGTACAAGAAGACTGACTCTTCCAAATGTCTATGTTTTGAACCATTCCTGTGACACTAGTTATAGATTCCGATGCTTCACTTCAGGTTTACTGTATCCCTCTGACCTTCGTATTGACGATGAAACACAGAAATTGCATCGGAATTAAATAGAAAAGGCACAATGCCGACTTAAGTACAAGAATACTGACTCACCTTACTGTCTATGTTTTGAACCGTTCCTGTGACACTAGTTATAGATTCCGATGCTTCACTCCAGGTTTACTGTATCCCTTGGACCTTCTTATTGACGATGAAACACAGAAATTGCATCGGAATTAAATACCAAAGGCACAATGCCGACTTAAGTACAAGAGGACTCACTCTTCTTACTGACTATGTTTTGAACCATTCCTGTGACACTAGTTATAGATTCCGATGCTTCACTTCAGGTTTACTGTATCCCTTGGATCTTCTTATTGACGATAAAACAAAGAAATTGCATCGGAATTCAATACAAAAGGCACAATGCCGACTAAAGTACAAGAAGACTGACTCTTTTTACAGTCTATGTTTTGAACCATTCCTGTGACACTAGTTATAGATTCCGGTGCTTCACTCCAGGTTTACTGTATCCCTTGGACCTTCTTATTGACGATGAAACACAGAAATTTCAACGGAATTAAATAGAAAAGGCACAATGCCGAATTAAGTACAAGAAGACTGACGCTTCTTACTGACTATGTTTCGAACCATTCCTGTGACACTAGTTATAGATTCCGATGCTTCACTTCAGGTTTACTGTATCCCTTGGACCTTCTTATTGACGATGAAACACAGAAATTGCATCGGAATTAAATACAAAAGTCACAATACCGATTATAGTACAACAAGACTGACTCTTCTTACAGTCTATGTTTTGTACCATTCCTGTGACACTAGTTATAGATTCCGGTGCTTCACTCCAGGTTTACTGTATCCCTTGGACCTTCTAATTGACGATGAAACACAGAAATTGCATCAGAATTAAATAGAAAAGGCACAATGCCGACTTAAGTAGAAGATGACTGACGCTTCTTACTGACTATGTTCTGAACCATTCCTGTGACACTACTTATAGATTCCGTTGCTTCACTTCAGGTTTACCGTATCTCTTGGACCTTCTTATTGACGATGAAACACAGATATTGCATCGGAATTAAATACAAAAGGCACAATGCCGACTTAAGTACAAGAAGACTGACTCCTCCTACTGTCTATGTTTTGAACCATTCCTGTTACACTAGTTATAGATTCCGATGCTTCACTTCAGGTTTACTGTATCCCTTAAACCTTCTTATTGACGATGAGACGCAGAAATTGCATCGGAATTAAATACAAAAGGCACAAAGCCGACTTAAGTACTAGAAGACCGCTTCTTCCTACTGTCTATGTTTTGAACCATTCCTGTGACACTAGTTATAGATTCCGATGCTTCACTTCAGGTTCACTGTATCCCTTGGACCTTCTTATTGACGATGAAACACAGAAATTTCAACAGAATTAAATAGAAAAGGCACAATGCCGACTTAAGTACAAGAAGACTGACGCTTCGTTCTGACTATGTTTTGAACCATTCCTGTGACACTAGTTATAGTTTCCGATGCTTCACTTCAGGTTTACTGTATCCCTTGGACCTTCTTATTGACGATGAAACACAAAAATTGCATTGGAATTAAATACAAAAGGCACAATACGGACTAAAGTACAAGAAGACTGACTCTTCATACTGTCTATTCTTTGAACCATTCCTGTGACACTAGTTATAGATTCCGGTGATTCACTCCAGGTTTACTGAATCCCTTGGACCTTCTTATTGACGATGAAACACAGAAATTGCATCAGAATTAAATAGAAAAGGCACAATGCCGACTTAAGTACAAGATGACTGACGCTTCTTACTGACTATGTTTTGAACCACTCCTGTGACACTAGTTGTAGATTCCGATGCTTCACTTCAGTTTTACTGATCTCTTGGACCTTCTTATTGACGATGAAACACAGATATTGCATTGGAATTAAATACAAAAGGCACAATGCCGACTTAAGTCCAAGAAGACTGACTCTTCTTACTGTCTATGATTTGAACCATTCCTGTGACATTAGTTATAGATTCCGATGCTTCAATTCAGGTCTTCTGTATCCCTTGGACCTTCTTATTGACGATGAAACACAGATATTGCACCGGAATTAAATACAAAAAGCACAATGCCGACTTAAGTACAAGAAGACTGACTCATCCAACTATCTATGTTTTGAAACAAATACTAACAAAGAGATAGAGGGGCTGGCCAGTACTTACCTCAGCTCAGTACAGCCGATAGATACACACAAAACAGAACTGAAAATTTACATTCCTAGCTTTCGGAACTTTGTTCCTTCATCAGGGAGGAGAGAGGGGAAAAAAGGGAAGAAGGGAAAGTGGATTCAGTTACTCACAACCCAGGTTATGAAGCAACAGGGAAAGGTAAACAGGAAGGGTAGCAAGGATGGAGGCATGGTTGTCATGGTTGTCCTCTGACACCTCAACCTACAAAGCTGTTACCCAGGATCCCATTCCCTCCATCCAGACTGAGCTGCAAAAAATCCTAAAAATCCAAGGTCCCTCACAAGGCCTCACAACGGCTTCCATAGACTTACTCACTCCACCTGAGCCACGTACCCCTACCTTCTACCTATTACCCAAAATCCACAAAGAGAACCATCCTGGCCGTCCCATTGTAGCAGGCTTCAAATCCCCAACCGAACGTATCTCAGCTCTGGTAGACCAGCACCTACAACCTATCACCCGCAGACTCCCATCCTACATCAAAGACACAAACCACTTCCTAGAACGCCTCAAATCCATTCCCTCTCCTCTCCCACCTGAAACCTTTCTTGTCACCATAGATGCTACATCCCTTTACACAAACATCCCACATACCCATGGTCTCTCCGCCCTTGAGCACTACCTCTCCCAACGCCCACCCGAAGATCTTCCAAAAACCTCGTTCCTTATCACACTTACCAACTTCATCCTCACCCATAATTACTTCACTTTTGAGGGCCAGACCTACAAACAAATCAGGGGAACGGCCATGGGAACCAGGATGGCTCCCTCCTATGCCAACCTCTTCATGGGCCGCATGGAGGAGGCTTTCCTGAAGACCCAACAGCTGCTTCCCCTGGCCTGGTATAGGTTTATAGATGACATCTTTGTGGTCTGGACTCATGGTGAAGAAACACTCCTTAATTTCCTCCATAACCTCAACTCCTTTTCGAATCTGAATTTCACCTGGTCCTTCTCCAAAACCCAAGCCACCTTCCTGGATGTTGACCTTCATCTTGTTGAAGCTCACATCCACACCTCTGTCCATATCAAACCCACAAACAAACAACAGTACCTTCACTTTGATAGCTGCCATCCTTTCCACATCAAACGCTCCCTTCCCTACAGCCTAGGTATTCGTGGCAAACGTATCTGCTCCAGTGACGAATCCCTCAACAACTACACCAATAACCTGACCAGTGCTTTCCTCTCCCGCAACTATCCTGCAGACCTTGTCCACAAACAGATTTCCCGAGCAATACATTCCTCCCCGTCCAACAACAATGTTCCTACCCCCAGACCACACAGAAGCATCCCCCTTGTCACCCAATATTATCCTGGCCTCGAAAACATCAACAAATTACTCCGCCAGGGATATGACTTTCTCAAGTCAACCCCTGAAATGAGATCATCCCTTGACAAAATTCTCCCCACACCACCCAGAGTTGCCTTTCGTCGCCCCCCTAACCTCCGTAACATCCTTGTTAAACCCTACAATATTCCCAGACTACCTTCTCTACCCAGCGGTTCCTACCCCTGTAACCGACCCCGCTGCAAAACCTGCCCCATGCATCCCCCCACAACCACCTACTCCAGCCCCGCTACTGGTAAAACATACACAATTCAAGGCAGGGCTACATGTGAAACTACACATGTCATTTATCAGCTGACATGCCTGCACTGCACAGCCTTTTACATCGGCATGACAACAACCAAACTGGCTGAGCGCATGAATGGACACAGACGAACTGTCCGCCTAGGAGATGCCCAATACCCAGTAGCGGAGCATGCCCTCCAGCATAACTCTAGGGACCTAGGAACCTGCTACACCGTATGTGCCATTTGGCTTCTCCCACCCAACACCAGTCCCTCTGAAATGCGGAGATGGGAACTTGCACACCAACACATCCTTTCATCCCGCCATCCCCCTGGACTGAACCTACGTTAAACAACCTCACTCCCATTCACTCTTCAGTCTTCTCCTCTTTCCCTTTCCTCTTTAGCCATTCACGAATCTTTTTATCCTACATAGTTGTGTTTATCTTTATACTATATACCTCTTTACTTCTGTACGCATCCTCTCTGGTTTGAAGCTGGCACAGTACTTACAGTAGAATATCTTTGGCTTCCCTCTGACAACCATGCCTCCATCCTTGCTACCCTTCCTGTTTACCTTTCCCTGTTGCTTCATAACCTGGGTTGTGAGTAACTGAATCCACTTTCCCTTCTTCCCTTTTTTCCCCTCTCTCCTCCCTGATGAAGGAACAAAGTTCCGAAAGCTAGGAATGTAAATTTTCAGTTCTGTTTTGTGTGTATCTATCGGCTGTACTGAGCTGAGGTAAGTACTGGCCAGCCCCTCTATCTCTTTGTTAGTATTTGTTTCACATCTTATATGAGATTTTCCATTAATCATTTAAATCACCTATATGGTCCACATCCTTCATTGTTTTGTCCCTTTTGTTAGCTATCACTTACGTCTGTCATCTTAACACTTTCTCTTCTTCAGTGTTTTATATATACATAAATAAATATTTTCGTCACCAACTGTGCTAGTTTCATCTTCCTCCTATTATCTTGTTCCGTTTATAGTCCTCTTCTCTTTTTTATTTATTGATTTATTTATTCAACATTCCATAGTTTTAACGTTCGTTATTCGCTGTTTCCCAGCCAACAATCACTGCCAACAATCTCTTCCACACCTACCAGTATCATCCATTTCCGTCGATTTCTTGTTGCTGGCGATATTTTTGTGCCATTGGCTATCTTTCTCTGCCACAAGAAAAATTTTTTTGGGACATTTCTGCCCCACCCGCGATCTTTTTTGCGGCACGCGCGATCTTTTCTTGCGGCACGCGCGATCTTTTTTGCGGCACGCGCGATCGCTTTTGCGGCACGCGCGATCGCTTTTGCGGCACGCGCGATCTTTTTTGCCACTCGCTATCTCTGTATTTGAGCTACGTGTGTTCTTTTTGCCCTGATCTGGACATACTTGCTTGGTCTGGTCAACTTTTTCCGTATTTTTCTTATTTAGTGGTCTTCCTTTGGTATTGAACATTACCAACACAATTTCTTTCCTTCTCGTCCTTCCCTCCGTGTTTTACTCCTTCTTATGATTACTATCTCAACTTTAGTTATTTAATTTCCCTACCCACCAGTTACCCACTATGTACCCTAATCCTATACCACATTATTTACATTCATTCCGGAAACATGCATTCACCGTAGCCAAACTGCAATCCCACATACTTTTCCTCCAGTCCTGCTTAACCTTTGGAATTACCCCTAAAGGGCTTACCTTAAAAGTTCCCATCTCCGGGTGCAATTCCTCCTTCCACCAGTCCCTCCTGGACTTCCAGAACCTTCAATCCTTAGCCCTTACCCAACTTGTCCTGAATCTCTACACTACTTCATGTAACCACCACTCCCAACAGCTCCTATCTCTCTTCAAAGTCCTCCACCTCTCAAACCCTTGCTTGGAGAACACACTGAGGAACATCATCCTAGAAGCCAGCTGCAAACTTGAGTTCCATGCCACACACCACCTGAAAAAACTATCCACAGTGCTAGTGCAACACCTAAGAAGTGGGGTCCCTCTCCCTATCCGTCACAAACACCAACCACAACAGAACCTTCAACAAACCCCCCTCATAGCCAACAAACCTAGCCTAGCCACCCTACTCAATCTCCCCATCCCAGCACATACCCCACACAGACCAAATCTCAACTATAACCACAGTCAAATGCCACATATCACCAGTCCCAATTCAGTCCTAAACCTCTCATCCAGATCCCTCTCTCCTTCAGAGACATCTGTTCTATCAAAAGGCTTAACCTTTAGCCCCACACCTAAATTCAACCACACTGCCCTGGTTAAAGATCTCCTCTCATTCACCCGGAACCTCAACCGGAAATATCACTTCACTACCCAAACACAGCCCCCAAGTACTAGACCCAGTGTTGAACCCTGTCTAGAACAGTTCCGACTGCCTTCTCAAAGGGATCCTCCTCCCCTCCCCCAAAACCATCCCTTGCAGACATTTCAGGAATTCCTCACATCCAGTGTTGCCTCCCAGTCCTTCTTGAAGAACATCCCGACAACCCCCAACATCACCCCAGCTGAATCCCGTGCCATTAAGGAGCTGAAAATAGACCGCTCTATTATCATCCTCCCGGCGGATAAAGGCTCCACAACTGTCGTACTTGACCGTGTGGAGTATGTGGCAGAAGGACTGCGTCAACTCTCTGACACCTCAACCTACAAAGCTGTTACCCAGGATCCCATTCCCTCCATCCAGACTGAGCTGCAAAAAATCCTAAAAATCCAAGGTCCCTCACAAGGCCTCACAACGGCTTCCATAGACTTACTCACTCCACCTGAGCCACGTACCCCTACCTTCTACCTATTACCCAAAATCCACAAAGAGAACCATCCTGGCCGTCCCATTGTAGCAGGCTTCAAATCCCCAACCGAACGTATCTCAGCTCTGGTAGACCAGCACCTACAACCTATCACCCGCAGACTCCCATCCTACATCAAAGACACAAACCACTTCCTAGAACGCCTCAAATCCATTCCCTCTCCTCTCCCACCTGAAACCTTTCTTGTCACCATAGATGCTACATCCCTTTACACAAACATCCCACATACCCATGGTCTCTCCGCCCTTGAGCACTACCTCTCCCAACGCCCACCCGAAGATCTTCCAAAAACCTCGTTCCTTATCACACTTACCAACTTCATCCTCACCCATAATTACTTCACTTTTGAGGGCCAGACCTACAAACAAATCAGGGGAACGGCCATGGGAACCAGGATGGCTCCCTCCTATGCCAACCTCTTCATGGGCCGCATGGAGGAGGCTTTCCTGAAGACCCAACAGCTGCTTCCCCTGGCCTGGTATAGGTTTATAGATGACATCTTTGTGGTCTGGACTCATGGTGAAGAAACACTCCTTAATTTCCTCCATAACCTCAACTCCTTTTCGAATCTGAATTTCACCTGGTCCTTCTCCAAAACCCAAGCCACCTTCCTGGATGTTGACCTTCATCTTGTTGAAGCTCACATCCACACCTCTGTCCATATCAAACCCACAAACAAACAACAGTACCTTCACTTTGATAGCTGCCATCCTTTCCACATCAAACGCTCCCTTCCCTACAGCCTAGGTATTCGTGGCAAACGTATCTGCTCCAGTGACGAATCCCTCAACAACTACACCAATAACCTGACCAGTGCTTTCCTCTCCCGCAACTATCCTGCAGACCTTGTCCACAAACAGATTTCCCGAGCAATACATTCCTCCCCGTCCAACAACAATGTTCCTACCCCCAGACCACACAGAAGCATCCCCCTTGTCACCCAATATTATCCTGGCCTCGAAAACATCAACAAATTACTCCGCCAGGGATATGACTTTCTCAAGTCAACCCCTGAAATGAGATCATCCCTTGACAAAATTCTCCCCACACCACCCAGAGTTGCCTTTCGTCGCCCCCCTAACCTCCGTAACATCCTTGTTAAACCCTACAATATTCCCAGACTACCTTCTCTACCCAGCGGTTCCTACCCCTGTAACCGACCCCGCTGCAAAACCTGCCCCATGCATCCCCCCACAACCACCTACTCCAGCCCCGCTACTGGTAAAACATACACAATTCAAGGCAGGGCTACATGTGAAACTACACATGTCATTTATCAGCTGACATGCCTGCACTGCACAGCCTTTTACATCGGCATGACAACAACCAAACTGGCTGAGCGCATGAATGGACACAGACGAACTGTCCGCCTAGGAGATGCCCAATACCCAGTAGCGGAGCATGCCCTCCAGCATAACTCTAGGGACCTAGGAACCTGCTACACCGTATGTGCCATTTGGCTTCTCCCACCCAACACCAGTCCCTCTGAAATGCGGAGATGGGAACTTGCACTCCAACACATCCTTTCATCCCGCCATCCCCCTGGACTGAACCTACGTTAAACAACCTCACTCCCATTCACTCTTCAGTCTTCTCCTCTTTCCCTTTCCTCTTTAGCCATTCACGAATCTTTTTATCCTACATAGTTGTGTTTATCTTTATACTATATACCTCTTTACTTCTGTACGCATCCTCTCTGGTTTGAAGCTGGCACAGTACTTACAGTAGAATATCTTTGGCTTCCCTCTGACAACCATGCCTCCATCCTTGCTACCCTTCCTGTTTACCTTTCCCTGTTGCTTCATAACCTGGGTTGTGAGTAACTGAATCCACTTTCCCTTCTTCCCTTTTTTCCCCTCTCTCCTCCCTGATGAAGGAACAAAGTTCCGAAAGCTAGGAATGTAAATTTTCAGTTCTGTTTTGTGTGTATCTATCGGCTGTACTGAGCTGAGGTAAGTACTGGCCAGCCCCTCTATCTCTTTGTTAGTATTTGTTTCACATCTTATATGAGATTTTCCATTAATCATTTAAATCACCTATATGGTCCACATCTTTCATTGTTTTGTCCCTTTTGTTAGCTATCACTTACGTCTGTCATCTTAACACTTTCTCTTCTTCAGTGTTTTATATATACATAAATAAATATTTTCGTCACCAACTGTGCTAGTTTCATCTTCCTCCTATTATCTTGTTCCGTTTATAGTCCTCTTCTCTTTTTTATTTATTGATTTATTTATTCAACATTCCATAGTTTTAACGTTCGTTATTCGCTGTTTCCCAGCCAACAATCACTGCCAACAATCTCTTCCACACCTACCAGTATCATCCATTTCCGTCGATTTCTTGTTGCTGGCGATATTTTTGTGCCATTGGCTATCTTTCTCTGCCACAAGAAAAATTTTTTTGGGACATTTCTGCCCCACCCGCGATCTTTTTTGCGGCACGCGCGATCTTTTCTTGCGGCACGCGCGATCTTTTTTGCGGCACGCGCGATCGCTTTTGCGGCACGCGCGATCGCTTTTGCGGCACGCGCGATCTTTTTTGCCACTCGCTATCTCTGTATTTGAGCTACGTGTGTTCTTTTTGCCCTGATCTGGACATACTTGCTTGGTCTGGTCAACTTTTTCCGTATTTTTCTTATTTAGTGGTCTTCCTTTGGTATTGAACATTACCAACACAATTTCTTTCCTTCTCGTCCTTCCCTCCGTGTTTTACTCCTTCTTATGATTACTATCTCAACTTTAGTTATTTAATTTCCCTACCCACCAGTTACCCACTATGTACCCTAATCCTATACCACATTATTTACATTCATTCCGGAAACATGCATTCACCGTAGCCAAACTGCAATCCCACATACTTTTCCTCCAGTCCTGCTTAACCTTTGGAATTACCCCTAAAGGGCTTACCTTAAAAGTTCCCATCTCCGGGTGCAATTCCTCCTTCCACCAGTCCCTCCTGGACTTCCAGAACCTTCAATCCTTAGCCCTTACCCAACTTGTCCTGAATCTCTACACTACTTCATGTAACCACCACTCCCAACAGCTCCTATCTCTCTTCAAAGTCCTCCACCTCTCAAACCCTTGCTTGGAGAACACACTGAGGAACATCATCCTAGAAGCCAGCTGCAAACTTGAGTTCCATGCCACACACCACCTGAAAAAACTATCCACAGTGCTAGTGCAACACCTAAGAAGTGGGGTCCCTCTCCCTATCCGTCACAAACACCAACCACAACAGAACCTTCAACAAACCCCCCTCATAGCCAACAAACCTAGCCTAGCCACCCTACTCAATCTCCCCATCCCAGCACATACCCCACACAGACCAAATCTCAACTATAACCACAGTCAAATGCCACATATCACCAGTCCCAATTCAGTCCTAAACCTCTCATCCAGATCCCTCTCTCCTTCAGAGACATCTGTTCTATCAAAAGGCTTAACCTTTAGCCCCACACCTAAATTCAACCACACTGCCCTGGTTAAAGATCTCCTCTCATTCACCCGGAACCTCAACCGGAAATATCACTTCACTACCCAAACACAGCCCCCAAGTACTAGACCCAGTGTTGAACCCTGTCTAGAACAGTTCCGACTGCCTTCTCAAAGGGATCCTCCTCCCCTCCCCCAAAACCATCCCTTGCAGACATTTCAGGAATTCCTCACATCCAGTGTTGCCTCCCAGTCCTTCTTGAAGAACATCCCGACAACCCCCAACATCACCCCAGCTGAATCCCGTGCCATTAAGGAGCTGAAAATAGACCGCTCTATTATCATCCTCCCGGCGGATAAAGGCTCCACAACTGTCGTACTTGACCGTGTGGAGTATGTGGCAGAAGGACTGCGTCAACTCTCTGACACCTCAACCTACAAAGCTGTTACCCAGGATCCCATTCCCTCCATCCAGACTGAGCTGCAAAAAATCCTAAAAATCCAAGGTCCCTCACAAGGCCTCACAACGGCTTCCATAGACTTACTCACTCCACCTGAGCCACGTACCCCTACCTTCTACCTATTACCCAAAATCCACAAAGAGAACCATCCTGGCCGTCCCATTGTAGCAGGCTTCAAATCCCCAACCGAACGTATCTCAGCTCTGGTAGACCAGCACCTACAACCTATCACCCGCAGACTCCCATCCTACATCAAAGACACAAACCACTTCCTAGAACGCCTCAAATCCATTCCCTCTCCTCTCCCACCTGAAACCTTTCTTGTCACCATAGATGCTACATCCCTTTACACAAACATCCCACATACCCATGGTCTCTCCGCCCTTGAGCACTACCTCTCCCAACGCCCACCCGAAGATCTTCCAAAAACCTCGTTCCTTATCACACTTACCAACTTCATCCTCACCCATAATTACTTCACTTTTGAGGGCCAGACCTACAAACAAATCAGGGGAACGGCCATGGGAACCAGGATGGCTCCCTCCTATGCCAACCTCTTCATGGGCCGCATGGAGGAGGCTTTCCTGAAGACCCAACAGCTGCTTCCCCTGGCCTGGTATAGGTTTATAGATGACATCTTTGTGGTCTGGACTCATGGTGAAGAAACACTCCTTAATTTCCTCCATAACCTCAACTCCTTTTCGAATCTGAATTTCACCTGGTCCTTCTCCAAAACCCAAGCCACCTTCCTGGATGTTGACCTTCATCTTGTTGAAGCTCACATCCACACCTCTGTCCATATCAAACCCACAAACAAACAACAGTACCTTCACTTTGATAGCTGCCATCCTTTCCACATCAAACGCTCCCTTCCCTACAGCCTAGGTATTCGTGGCAAACGTATCTGCTCCAGTGACGAATCCCTCAACAACTACACCAATAACCTGACCAGTGCTTTCCTCTCCCGCAACTATCCTGCAGACCTTGTCCACAAACAGATTTCCCGAGCAATACATTCCTCCCCGTCCAACAACAATGTTCCTACCCCCAGACCACACAGAAGCATCCCCCTTGTCACCCAATATTATCCTGGCCTCGAAAACATCAACAAATTACTCCGCCAGGGATATGACTTTCTCAAGTCAACCCCTGAAATGAGATCATCCCTTGACAAAATTCTCCCCACACCACCCAGAGTTGCCTTTCGTCGCCCCCCTAACCTCCGTAACATCCTTGTTAAACCCTACAATATTCCCAGACTACCTTCTCTACCCAGCGGTTCCTACCCCTGTAACCGACCCCGCTGCAAAACCTGCCCCATGCATCCCCCCACAACCACCTACTCCAGCCCCGCTACTGGTAAAACATACACAATTCAAGGCAGGGCTACATGTGAAACTACACATGTCATTTATCAGCTGACATGCCTGCACTGCACAGCCTTTTACATCGGCATGACAACAACCAAACTGGCTGAGCGCATGAATGGACACAGACGAACTGTCCGCCTAGGAGATGCCCAATACCCAGTAGCGGAGCAT
Organism: Schistocerca serialis cubense; assembly: GCF_023864345.2. Lineage (NCBI taxonomy): Eukaryota > Metazoa > Arthropoda > Insecta > Orthoptera > Acrididae > Schistocerca > Schistocerca serialis. The sequence goes on from NC_064644.1 coordinate 642,607,312, forward strand.
GCCCTCCAGCATAACTCTAGGGACCTAGGAACCTGCTACACCGTATGTGCCATTTGGCTTCTCCCACCCAACACCAGTCCCTCTGAAATGCGGAGATGGGAACTTGCACTCCAACACATCCTTTCATCCCGCCATCCCCCTGGACTGAACCTACGTTAAACAACCTCACTCCCATTCACTCTTCAGTCTTCTCCTCTTTCCCTTTCCTCTTTAGCCATTCACGAATCTTTTTATCCTACATAGTTGTGTTTATCTTTATACTATATACCTCTTTACTTCTGTACGCATCCTCTCTGGTTTGAAGCTGGCACAGTACTTACAGTAGAATATCTTTGGCTTCCCTCTGACAACCATGCCTCCATCCTTGCTACCCTTCCTGTTTACCTTTCCCTGTTGCTTCATAACCTGGGTTGTGAGTAACTGAATCCACTTTCCCTTCTTCCCTTTTTTCCCCTCTCTCCTCCCTGATGAAGGAACAAAGTTCCGAAAGCTAGGAATGTAAATTTTCAGTTCTGTTTTGTGTGTATCTATCGGCTGTACTGAGCTGAGGTAAGTACTCGCCAGCCCCTCTATCTCTTTGTTAGTATTTGTTTCACATCTTATATGAGATTTTCCATTAATCATTTAAATCACCTATATGGTCCACATCCTTCATTGTTTTGTCCCTTTTGTTAGCTATCACTTACGTCTGTCATCTTAACACTTTCTCTTCTTCAGTGTTTTATATATACATAAATAAATATTTTCGTCACCAACTGTGCTAGTTTCATCTTCCTCCTATTATCTTGTTCCGTTTATAGTCCTCTTCTCTTTTTTATTTATTGATTTATTTATTCAACATTCCATAGTTTTAACGTTCGTTATTCGCTGTTTCCCAGCCAACAATCACTGCCAACAATCTCTTCCACACCTACCAGTATCATCCATTTCCGTCGATTTCTTGTTGCTGGCGATATTTTTGTGCCATTGGCTATCTTTCTCTGCCACAAGAAAAATTTTTTGGGACATTTCTGCCCCACCCGCGATCTTTTTTGCGGCACGCGCGATCTTTTCTTGCGGCACGCGCGATCTTTTTTGCGACACGCGCGATCGCTTTTGCGGCACGCGCGATCGCTTTTGCGGCACGCGCGATCTTTTTTGCCACTCGCTATCTCTGTATTTGAGCTACGTGTGTTCTTTTTGCCCTGATCTGGACATACTTGCTTGGTCTGGTCAACTTTTTCCGTATTTTTCTTATTTAGTGGTCTTCCTTTGGTATTGAACATTACCAACACAATTTCTTTCCTTCTCGTCCTTCCCTCCGTGTTTTACTCCTTCTTATGATTACTATCTCAACTTTAGTTATTTAATTTCCCTACCCACCAGTTACCCACTATGTACCCTAATCCTATACCACATTATTTACATTCATTCCGGAAACATGCATTCACCGTAGCCAAACTGCAATCCCACATACTTTTCCTCCAGTCCTGCTTAACCTTTGGAATTACCCCTAAAGGGCTTACCTTAAAAGTTCCCATCTCCGGGTGCAATTCCTCCTTCCACCAGTCCCTCCTGGACTTCCAGAACCTTCAATCCTTAGCCCTTACCCAACTTGTCCTGAATCTCTACACTACTTCATGTAACCACCACTCCCAACAGCTCCTATCTCTCTTCAAAGTCCTCCACCTCTCAAACCCTTGCTTGGAGAACACACTGAGGAACATCATCCTAGAAGCCAGCTGCAAACTTGAGTTCCATGCCACACACCACCTGAAAAAACTATCCACAGTGCTAGTGCAACACCTAAGAAGTGGGGTCCCTCTCCCTATCCGTCACAAACACCAACCACAACAGAACCTTCAACAAACCCCCCTCATAGCCAACAAACCTAGCCTAGCCACCCTACTCAATCTCCCCATCCCAGCACATACCCCACACAGACCAAATCTCAACTATAACCACAGTCAAATGCCACATATCACCAGTCCCAATTCAGTCCTAAACCTCTCATCCAGATCCCTCTCTCCTTCAGAGACATCTGTTCTATCAAAAGGCTTAACCTTTAGCCCCACACCTAAATTCAACCACACTGCCCTGGTTAAAGATCTCCTCTCATTCACCCGGAACCTCAACCGGAAATATCACTTCACTACCCAAACACAGCCCCCAAGTACTAGACCCAGTGTTGAACCCTGTCTAGAACAGTTCCGACTGCCTTCTCAAAGGGATCCTCCTCCCCTCCCCCAAAACCATCCCTTGCAGACATTTCAGGAATTCCTCACATCCAGTGTTGCCTCCCAGTCCTTCTTGAAGAACATCCCGACAACCCCCAACATCACCCCAGCTGAATCCCGTGCCATTAAGGAGCTGAAAATAGACCGCTCTATTATCATCCTCCCGGCGGATAAAGGCTCCACAACTGTCGTACTTGACCGTGTGGAGTATGTGGCAGAAGGACTGCGTCAACTCTCTGACACCTCAACCTACAAAGCTGTTACCCAGGATCCCATTCCCTCCATCCAGACTGAGCTGCAAAAAATCCTAAAAATCCAAGGTCCCTCACAAGGCCTCACAACGGCTTCCATAGACTTACTCACTCCACCTGAGCCACGTACCCCTACCTTCTACCTATTACCCAAAATCCACAAAGAGAACCATCCTGGCCGTCCCATTGTAGCAGGCTTCAAATCCCCAACCGAACGTATCTCAGCTCTGGTAGACCAGCACCTACAACCTATCACCCGCAGACTCCCATCCTACATCAAAGACACAAACCACTTCCTAGAACGCCTCAAATCCATTCCCTCTCCTCTCCCACCTGAAACCTTTCTTGTCACCATAGATGCTACATCCCTTTACACAAACATCCCACATACCCATGGTCTCTCCGCCCTTGAGCACTACCTCTCCCAACGCCCACCCGAAGATCTTCCAAAAACCTCGTTCCTTATCACACTTACCAACTTCATCCTCACCCATAATTACTTCACTTTTGAGGGCCAGACCTACAAACAAATCAGGGGAACGGCCATGGGAACCAGGATGGCTCCCTCCTATGCCAACCTCTTCATGGGCCGCATGGAGGAGGCTTTCCTGAAGACCCAACAGCTGCTTCCCCTGGCCTGGTATAGGTTTATAGATGACATCTTTGTGGTCTGGACTCATGGTGAAGAAACACTCCTTAATTTCCTCCATAACCTCAACTCCTTTTCGAATCTGAATTTCACCTGGTCCTTCTCCAAAACCCAAGCCACCTTCCTGGATGTTGACCTTCATCTTGTTGAAGCTCACATCCACACCTCTGTCCATATCAAACCCACAAACAAACAACAGTACCTTCACTTTGATAGCTGCCATCCTTTCCACATCAAACGCTCCCTTCCCTACAGCCTAGGTATTCGTGGCAAACGTATCTGCTCCAGTGACGAATCCCTCAACAACTACACCAATAACCTGACCAGTGCTTTCCTCTCCCGCAACTATCCTGCAGACCTTGTCCACAAACAGATTTCCCGAGCAATACATTCCTCCCCGTCCAACAACAATGTTCCTACCCCCAGACCAAACAGAAGCATCCCCCTTGTCACCCAATATTATCCTGGCCTCGAAAACATCAACAAATTACTCCGCCAGGGATATGACTTTCTCAAGTCAACCCCTGAAATGAGATCATCCCTTGACAAAATTCTCCCCACACCACCCAGAGTTGCCTTTCGTCGCCCCCCTAACCTCCGTAACATCCTTGTTAAACCCTACAATATTCCCAGACTACCTTCTCTACCCAGCGGTTCCTACCCCTGTAACCGACCCCGCTGCAAAACCTGCCCCATGCATCCCCCCACAACCACCTACTCCAGCCCCGCTACTGGTAAAACATACACAATTCAAGGCAGGGCTACATGTGAAACTACACATGTCATTTATCAGCTGACATGCCTGCACTGCACAGCCTTTTACATCGGCATGACAACAACCAAACTGGCTGAGCGCATGAATGGACACAGACGAACTGTCCGCCTAGGAGATGCCCAATACCCAGTAGCGGAGCATGCCCTCCAGCATAACTCTAGGGACCTAGGAACCTGCTACACCGTATGTGCCATTTGGCTTCTCCCACCCAACACCAGTCCCTCTGAAATGCGGAGATGGGAACTTGCACTCCAACACATCCTTTCATCCCGCCATCCCCCTGGACTGAACCTACGTTAAACAACCTCACTCCCATTCACTCTTCAGTCTTCTCCTCTTTCCCTTTCCTCTTTAGCCATTCACGAATCTTTTTATCCTACATAGTTGTGTTTATCTTTATACTATATACCTCTTTACTTCTGTACGCATCCTCTCTGGTTTGAAGCTGGCACAGTACTTACAGTAGAATATCTTTGGCTTCCCTCTGACAACCATGCCTCCATCCTTGCTACCCTTCCTGTTTACCTTTCCCTGTTGCTTCATAACCTGGGTTGTGAGTAACTGAATCCACTTTCCCTTCTTCCCTTTTTTCCCCTCTCTCCTCCCTGATGAAGGAACAAAGTTCCGAAAGCTAGGAATGTAAATTTTCAGTTCTGTTTTGTGTGTATCTATCGGCTGTACTGAGCTGAGGTAAGTACTGGCCAGCCCCTCTATCTCTTTGTTAGTATTTGTTTCACATCTTATATGAGATTTTCCATTAATCATTTAAATCACCTATATGGTCCACATCCTTCATTGTTTTGTCCCTTTTGTTAGCTATCACTTACGTCTGTCATCTTAACACTTTCTCTTCTTCAGTGTTTTATATATACATAAATAAATATTTTCGTCACCAACTGTGCTAGTTTCATCTTCCTCCTATTATCTTGTTCCGTTTATAGTCCTCTTCTCTTTTTTATTTATTGATTTATTTATTCAACATTCCATAGTTTTAACGTTCGTTATTCGCTGTTTCCCAGCCAACAATCACTGCCAACAATCTCTTCCACACCTACCAGTATCATCCATTTCCGTCGATTTCTTGTTGCTGGCGATATTTTTGTGCCATTGGCTATCTTTCTCTGCCACAAGAAAAATTTTTTGGGACATTTCTGCCCCACCCGCGATCTTTTTTGCGGCACGCGCGATCTTTTCTTGCGGCACGCGCGATCTTTTTTGCGGCACGCGCGATCGCTTTTGCGGCACGCGCGATCGCTTTTGCGGCACGCGCGATCTTTTTTGCCACTCGCTATCTCTGTATTTGAGCTACGTGTGTTCTTTTTGCCCTGATCTGGACATACTTGCTTGGTCTGGTCAACTTTTTCCGTATTTTTCTTATTTAGTGGTCTTCCTTTGGTATTGAACATTACCAACACAATTTCTTTCCTTCTCGTCCTTCCCTCCGTGTTTTACTCCTTCTTATGATTACTATCTCAACTTTAGTTATTTAATTTCCCTACCCACCAGTTACCCACTATGTACCCTAATCCTATACCACATTATTTACATTCATTCCGGAAACATGCATTCACCGTAGCCAAACTGCAATCCCACATACTTTTCCTCCAGTCCTGCTTAACCTTTGGAATTACCCCTAAAGGGCTTACCTTAAAAGTTCCCATCTCCGGGTGCAATTCCTCCTTCCACCAGTCCCTCCTGGACTTCCAGAACCTTCAATCCTTAGCCCTTACCCAACTTGTCCTGAATCTCTACACTACTTCATGTAACCACCACTCCCAACAGCTCCTATCTCTCTTCAAAGTCCTCCACCTCTCAAACCCTTGCTTGGAGAACACACTGAGGAACATCATCCTAGAAGCCAGCTGCAAACTTGAGTTCCATGCCACACACCACCTGAAAAAACTATCCACAGTGCTAGTGCAACACCTAAGAAGTGGGGTCCCTCTCCCTATCCGTCACAAACACCAACCACAACAGAACCTTCAACAAACCCCCCTCATAGCCAACAAACCTAGCCTAGCCACCCTACTCAATCTCCCCATCCCAGCACATACCCCACACAGACCAAATCTCAACTATAACCACAGTCAAATGCCACATATCACCAGTCCCAATTCAGTCCTAAACCTCTCATCCAGATCCCTCTCTCCTTCAGAGACATCTGTTCTATCAAAAGGCTTAACCTTTAGCCCCACACCTAAATTCAACCACACTGCCCTGGTTAAAGATCTCCTCTCATTCACCCGGAACCTCAACTGGAAATATCACTTCACTACCCAAACACAGCCCCCAAGTACTAGACCCAGTGTTGAACCCTGTCTAGAACAGTTCCGACTGCCTTCTCAAAGGGATCCTCCTCCCCTCCCCCAAAACCATCCCTTGCAGACATTTCAGGAATTCCTCACATCCAGTGTTGCCTCCCAGTCCTTCTTGAAGAACATCCCGACAACCCCCAACATCACCCCAGCTGAATCCCGTGCCATTAAGGAGCTGAAAATAGACCGCTCTATTATCATCCTCCCGGCGGATAAAGGCTCCACAACTGTCGTACTTGACCGTGTGGAGTATGTGGCAGAAGGACTGCGTCAACTCTCTGACACCTCAACCTACAAAGCTGTTACCCAGGATCCCATTCCCTCCATCCAGACTGAGCTGCAAAAAATCCTAAAAATCCAAGGTCCCTCACAAGGCCTCACAACGGCTTCCATAGACTTACTCACTCCACCTGAGCCACGTACCCCTACCTTCTACCTATTACCCAAAATCCACAAAGAGAACCATCCTGGCCGTCCCATTGTAGCAGGCTTCAAATCCCCAACCGAACGTATCTCAGCTCTGGTAGACCAGCACCTACAACCTATCACCCGCAGACTCCCATCCTACATCAAAGACACAAACCACTTCCTAGAACGCCTCAAATCCATTCCCTCTCCTCTCCCACCTGAAACCTTTCTTGTCACCATAGATGCTACATCCCTTTACACAAACATCCCACATACCCATGGTCTCTCCGCCCTTGAGCACTACCTCTCCCAACGCCCACCCGAAGATCTTCCAAAAACCTCGTTCCTTATCACACTTACCAACTTCATCCTCACCCATAATTACTTCACTTTTGAGGGCCAGACCTACAAACAAATCAGGGGAACGGCCATGGGAACCAGGATGGCTCCCTCCTATGCCAACCTCTTCATGGGCCGCATGGAGGAGGCTTTCCTGAAGACCCAACAGCTGCTTCCCCTGGCCTGGTATAGGTTTATAGATGACATCTTTGTGGTCTGGACTCATGGTGAAGAAACACTCCTTAATTTCCTCCATAACCTCAACTCCTTTTCGAATCAGAATTTCACCTGGTCCTTCTCCAAAACCCAAGCCACCTTCCTGGATGTTGACCTTCATCTTGTTGAAGCTCACATCCACACCTCTGTCCATATCAAACCCACAACCAAACAACAGTACCTTCACTTTGATAGCTGCCATCCTTTCCACATCAAACGCTCCCTTCCCTACAGCCTAGGTATTCGTGGCAAACGTATCTGCTCCAGTGACGAATCCCTCAACAACTACACCAATAACCTGACCAGTGCTTTCCTCTCCCGCAACTATCCTGCAGACCTTGTCCACAAACAGATTTCCCGAGCAATACATTCCTCCCCGTCCAACAACAATGTTCCTACCCCCAGACCAAACAGAAGCATCCCCCTTGTCACCCAATATTATCCTGGCCTCGAAAACATCAACAAATTACTCCGCCAGGGATATGACTTTCTCAAGTCAACCCCTGAAATGAGATCATCCCTTGACAAAATTCTCCCCACACCACCCAGAGTTGCCTTTCGTCGCCCCCCTAACCTCCGTAACATCCTTGTTAAACCCTACAATATTCCCAGACTACCTTCTCTACCCAGCGGTTCCTACCCCTGTAACCGACCCCGCTGCAAAACCTGCCCCATGCATCCCCCCACAACCACCTACTCCAGCCCCGCTACTGGTAAAACATACACAATTCAAGGCAGGGCTACATGTGAAACTACACATGTCATTTATCAGCTGACATGCCTGCACTGCACAGCCTTTTACATCGGCATGACAACAACCAAACTGGCTGAGCGCATGAATGGACACAGACGAACTGTCCGCCTAGGAGATGCCCAATACCCAGTAGCGGAGCATGCCCTCCAGCATAACTCTAGGGACCTAGGAACCTGCTACACCGTATGTGCCATTTGGCTTCTCCCACCCAACACCAGTCCCTCTGAAATGCGGAGATGGGAACTTGCACTCCAACACATCCTTTCATCCCGCCATCCCCCTGGACTGAACCTACGTTAAACAACCTCACTCCCATTCACTCTTCAGTCTTCTCCTCTTTCCCTTTCCTCTTTAGCCATTCACGAATCTTTTTATCCTACATAGTTGTGTTTATCTTTATACTATATACCTCTTTACTTCTGTACGCATCCTCTCTGGTTTGAAGCTGGCACAGTACTTACAGTAGAATATCTTTGGCTTCCCTCTGACAACCATGCCTCCATCCTTGCTACCCTTCCTGTTTACCTTTCCCTGTTGCTTCATAACCTGGGTTGTGAGTAACTGAATCCACTTTCCCTTCTTCCCTTTTTTCCCCTCTCTCCTCCCTGATGAAGGAACAAAGTTCCGAAAGCTAGGAATGTAAATTTTCAGTTCTGTTTTGTGTGTATCTATCGGCTGTACTGAGCTGAGGTAAGTACTGGCCAGCCCCTCTATCTCTTTGTTAGTATTTGTTTCACATCTTATATGAGATTTTCCATTAATCATTTAAATTATCTATGTTTTGAACCATTCCTGTGACACTAGTTATAGATTCCGTTGCCTCACTTCAGGTTTACTGTATCCCTCTGACCGTCTTATTGACGATGAATCACAGAAATTGCATCGGAATTAAATAGAAAAGGAACAATGCCGACTTAAGTACTAGAAGACTGACTCTTCCTACTGTCTATGTTTTGAACCATTCCTGTGACACTAGTTATAGGTTCCGATGCTTCAATTCAGGTCTACTGTATCCCTTGGACCTTCTTATTGACGATGAAACACAGAAATTGCATCGGAATTAAATAGAAAAGCCACAATGCCGACTTAAGTACAAGAAGACTGACTCTTCTTACTGACTATGTTTTGAACCATTCCTGTGACACTAGTTACAGATTCCGATGCTTCACATCAGGTTTACTGTATCCCTGGGACCTTCTTATTGACGATGAAACACAGAAATCGCATCGGAATTAAATTCAAAAGGCACAATGCCGACTAAAGTACAAGAAGACTGACACTTCTTACAGTCTATGCTTTGAACCATTCCTGTGACACCAGTTATAGATTCCGGTGCTTCACGCCTGGTTTACGGTATCCCTCTGACCTTCATATTTATTGACGATGAAACACAGAAATTGCATCAGAAATAAATAGAAAAGGCACATTGCTGACTTAAATACAAGAAGTCTGACGCTTCTTACTGACTATGTTTTGAACCTTTCCTGTGACACTAGTTATAGATTCCGATGTTTCACTTCAGGTTTACTGTATCCCTTGGACCTTCTTATTGACGATGAAACACAGATATTGCATCGGAATTAAATACAAAAGGCACAATGCCGTCTTAAGTACAAGAAGACTGACTTTTCCTACTGTCTATGTTTTGAACCATTCCTGTGACACTAGTTATAGATTCCGATGCTTCATTTCAGGTTTACTGTATACCTCTGACCTTCTTATTGACGATCAAACACAGAAATTGCATCGGAATTAAATACAAAAGGCACAATGCCGACTGAAGTACAAGAAGACTGACTCTTCTTACTGACTATTTTTTGAACCATTCTTGTGACACTAGTTATAGATTCCGATGCTTCACTTCAGGTTTACTGTATCCCTTAAACCTTCTTATTGATGATGAAACACAGAAATTGAATCGGAATTAAATACAAAAGGCACAATGCCTACTTAAGTACAAGAAGACTGACTCTACTTACTGGCTCTGTTTTGAACCATTCCTGTGACACTAGTTATAGATTCCGATGCTTGACTTCAGTTTTACTGTATCCCTTGGACCTTCTTATTGACGATGAATCACTGAAATTGCATCGGAATTAAATACAAAAGGCACAATGCCGACTTAAGTACAAGAAGACTGACACTTCTTACAGTCTATGCTTTGAACCATTCCTGTGACACTAGTTATAGATTCCGGTGCTTCACGCCAGGTTTACGGTATCCCTCTGACCTTCTTATGACGATGAAACACAGAATTTGCATCGGAATTAAATACCAAAGGACAATGCCGACTTATGGACAAGAAGACTGACTCTTCTTACTGACAATGTTCTGAACCATTCCTGTGACACTAGCTATAGATTCCGATGCTTCACTTCAGGTTTACTGTATCCCTCTGACCTTCTTCTTGACGATGAAACACAGAAATTGCATCGGAATTAAATACAAACGGCATAATGCCGACTTAAGTACAAGAAAACTAACTCTACTTACTGTCTATGTTTGAACCATTCCTGTGATACTAGTTACAGATTCCGATGCTTCACTCCAGGTTTACTGTATCCCTTGGACCTTCTTATTGACGATGAAACACAGAATTTGCATCCGAATTAAATACCAAAGGCACAATGCCGACTTATGGACAAGAAGACTGACTCTTCTTAATGACAATGTTCTGAACCATTCCTGTAACACTAGCTATAGATTCCGATGCTTCACTCCAGGTTTACTGTATCCCTTGGACCTTCGTATTGACGATGAAACACAGAAATTGCATCGGAATTAAATAGAAATGGCACAGTGCCGACTTAAGTACAAGAAGACTGACTCTTCTTACTGACTATGTTTTGAACCATTCCTGTGACACTAGTCATAGATTCCGATGCTTCACTTCAGGTTTACTGTATCCCTTGGGCCTTCTTAAAGACGATGAAACACAGAAATTGCATCGGAATTAAATACAAAGGGCAAAATGCCGACATAAGTACACGAAGCCTCACGCTTCTTACTGCCTATTTTTTGAACCATTCCTGTGACACTAGTTATGGATTCCGATGCTTCACTTCAGGTTTACTGTATCCCTTGGACCTTCTTATTGACGATGAAACACATATATTGCATCGGAATTAAATACAAAAGGCACAATGCCGTCTTAAGTACAAGAAGACTGACTTTTCCTACTGTCTATGTTTTGAACGATTCCTGTGACACTAGTTATAGATTCCGATGCTTCACTTCAGGTTTACTGTATACCTCTGACCTTGTTATTGACGATCAAACTCAGAAATTGCATCGGAATTAAACACAAAAGGCACAATGCCGACTGAAGTACAAGAAGACTGACTCTTCTTACTGACTATTTTTTGAACCATTCTTGTGACACTAGTTATAGATTCCGATGCTTCACTTCAGTTTTACTGATCACTTGGACCTTCTTATTGACGGTGAAACACAGATATTGCATCGGAATTAAATACAAAAGACACAATGCCGACTTAAGTCCAAGAAGACTGACTCTTCCTACAGTCTATGTTTTGAACCATTCCTGTGACACTCGTTATAGATTCCGATGCATCACTTCAGGTTTACTGTATCCCTCTGACCTTCATATTGACGATAAAACACAGAAATTGCATCGGGATTAAATACAAAAGGCACATGGCCGACTGAAGTACAAGAAGACTGACTCTTCTTACTGTCTATGATTTGAACCATTCCTGTGACACTAGTTATAGATTCCGATGGTTCAATTCAGGTCTACTGTATCCCTTGGACCTTCTTATTGACGATGAAACACAGATTTTGCATCGGAATGAAATACAAAAGGCACAATGCCGGCTTAAGTACAAGAAGACTGACTCATCCAACTGTCTATGTTTTGAACCATTCCTGTGACACTAGTTATAGATTCCGATGCTTCACTTCAGGTTTACTGTATCCCTCTGACCGTCTTATTGACGATGAATCACAGAAATTGCATCGGAATTAAATAGAAAAGGCACAATGCCGACTTAAGTACTAGAAGACTGACTCTTCCTACTGTCTATGTTTTGAACCCTTCCTGTGACACTAGTTATAGGTTCCGATGCTTCAATTCAGGTCTACTGTATCCCTTGGACCTTCTTATTGACGATGAAACACAGAAATCGTATCGGAATTAAATTCAAAAGGCACAATGCCGACTAAAGTACAAGAAGACTGACACTTCTTACAGTCTATGCTTTGAACCATTCCTGTGACACTAGTTATAGATTCCGGTGCTTCACGCCAGGTTTACGGTATCCCTCTGACCTTCTTATTGACGATGAAACACAGAAATTGCATCAGAATTAAATAGAAAAGGCACAATGCTGACTTAAATACAAGAAGACTGACGCTTCTTACTGACTATGTTTTGAACCTTTCCTGTGACACTAGTTATAGATTCCGATGCTTCACTTCAGGTTTACTGTATCCCTTGGACCTTCTTATTGACGATGAAACACAGATATTGCATCGGAATTAAATACAAAAGGCACAATGCCGTCTTAAGTACAAGAAGACTGACTTTTCCTACTGACTATGTTTTGAACCATTCCTGTGACACTAGTTATAGATTCCGATGCTTCACTTCAGGTTTACTGTATACCTCTGACCTTCTTATTGACGATCAAACACAGAAATTGCATCGGAATTAAATACAAAAGGCACAATGCCGACTGAAGTACAAGAAGACTGACTCTTCTTACTGACTATTTTTTGAACCATTCTTGTGACACTAGTTATAGATTCCGATGCTTCACTTCAGGTTTACTGTATCCCTTGGACCTTCTTATTGATGATGAAACACAGAAATTGAATCGGAATTAAATACAAAAGGCACAATGCCTACTTAAGTACAAGAAGACTGACTCTTCTTACTGGCTATGTTTTAAACCATTCCTGTGACACTAGTTATAGATTCCGATGCTTGACTTCAGTTTTACTGTATCCCTTGGACCTTCTTATTGACGATGAAACACTGAAATTGCATCGGAAGTAAATACAAAAGGCACAATGCCGACTTAAGTACAAGAAGACTGCCCCTTCTTACTGTCTATGCTTTGAACCATTCCTGTGACACTAGTTATAGATTCCGATGCTTCACTTCAGGTTTACTGTATCCCTCTGACCTTCGTATTGATGATGAAACACAGAAATTGCATCGGAATTAAATACAAAAGGCACAATGCCGCCTTAAGTACAAGAAGACTGACTCTTCTTACTGTCTATGTTTTGATCCATTCCTGTGACACTAATTACAGATTCCGATGCTTCACTCCAGGTTTACTGTATCCCTTGGACCTTCTTATTGACGATGAAACACAGAATTTGCATCCGAATTAAATACCAAAGGCACAATGCCGACTTATGGACAAGAAGACTGACTCTTCTTACTGACAATGTTCTGAAACATTCCTGTAACACTAGCTATTGATTCCGATGCTTCACTCCAGGTTTACTGTATCCCTTGGACCTTCTTATTGACGATGAAACACAGAAATTGCATCGGATTTAAATAGAAATGGCACAGTGCCGACTTAAGTACAAGAAGACTGACTCTTCTTACTGACTATGTTTTCAACCATTCCTGTGACACTAGTCATAGATTCCGATGCTTCACTTCAGGTTTACTGTATCCCTTGGGCCTTCTTAAAGACGATGAAACACAGAAATTGCATCGGAATTAAATACAAAGGGCAAAATGCCGACATAAGTACACGAAGCCTGACGCTTCTTACTGCCTATGTTTTGAACCATTCCTGTGACACTAGTTATAGATTCCGATGCTACACTCCAGGTTTACTGTATCCCTTGGACCTTCTTATTGACGATGAAACACAGATATTGCATCGAATTTAAATAGAAAAGGCACAATGCCGACTTAAGTACAAGAGGACGGACTCTTCCTACTGTCTATGTTTTGAACCATTATAGTTATAAATTCCGGTGCTTCACTCCAGGTTTACTGTATCCCTTGGACCTTCTTATTGACGATGAAACACAGATATTGCATCGAATTTAAATAGAAAAGGCACAATGCCGACCTAAGTACAAGAAGACTGACTCTTCTTACTGTTTATGTTGGAACCATCCCTGTGACACTAGTTATGGATTCCGATGCTTCACTTCAGGTTTACTGTATCCCTCTGACCTTCCTATAGACGATGAAACACAGCAATTGCATCGGACTTAAATACAAAAGGCAAAATGTTGACTTAAGTACAAGAAGACTGACTCTTCATACTGTCTATGTTTTGAACCATTCCTGTGACACTAGTTATAGATTCCAATGCTTCACTTCAGGTTTACTGTATCCCTCTGACCTTCTTATTGACGATGAAACACAGAAATTGCATCGGAATTAAATAGAAAAGGCACAATGCCGACTTAAGTACAAGAAGAGTGACTCTTCTTACTGACTATGTTTTGAACCATTCTCGTGACACTAGTTACAGATTCCGATGCATCACTTCAGGTTTACTGTATCCCTTGGACTTTCTAATAGACGATGAAACACATAAATTGCATCGGAATAAAATAGAAAAGGCATAATGCCGACTTAAGTACAAGAAGACTGACTCTTCTTACTGACTATGTTTTGAACCATTCCTGTGACACTAGTTATAGATTCCAATGCTTCACTTCAGGTTTACTGTATCCCTCTGACCTTCTTCTTGACGATGAAACACAGAAATTGCATCGGAATTAAATACAAACGGCATAATGCCGACTTAAGTACAAGAAAACTAACTCTTCTTACTGTCTATGTTTTGAACCATTCCTGTGATACTAGTTACAGATTCCGATGCTTCACTCCAGGTTTACTGTATCCCTTGGACCTTATTATTGACGATGAAACACAGATATTGCATCGAATTTAAATAGAAAAGGCACAATGCCGACTTAAGTACAAGAGGACGGACTCTTCTTACTGTCTATGTTTTGAACCATTATAATTATAAATTCCGGTGCTTCACTCCAGGTTTACTGTTTCCCTCGGACCTTCTTATTGACGATGAAACACAGAAATTGCATCAGAATTAAATAGAAAAGGCACAATGCCGACTTAAGTACAAGAAGACTGACTCTTCTTACTGACTATGTTTTGAACCATTCCTGTGTCACTAGTTATAGATTCCGATGCTTCACTTCAGGTTTACAGTATACCTTGGACTTTCTAATAGACGATGAAACACAGAAATTGCATCGGAATAAAATAGAAAAGGCACAATGCCGACTTAAGTACAAGAAGACTGACTCTTCTTACTGTCTATGTTTTGAACAATTTCTGTGACACTAGTTATAGATTCCGATGCTTCACTTCAGGTTTACTGTCTCCCTCTGACCTTCTTATTGATGATGAAACACAGAAATTCCATCGGAAGTAAATACAAAAGGCAAAATGCCGACTTAAGTACATGAAGACTGACTCTTCTTACTGACTATGCTTTGAACCATTCCTGTGACGCTAGTTATAGATTCCGATGCTTGACTTCAGTTTTACTGTATCCCTTGGACCTTCTTATTGACGATGAAACACTGAAATTGCATCGGAAGTAAATACAAAAGGCACAATGCCGACTTAAGTACAAGAAGACTGCCCCTTCTTACTGTCTATGCTTTGAACCATTCCTGTGACACTAGTTATAGATTCCGATGCTTCACTTCAGGTTTACTGTATCCCTCTGACCTTCGTATTGATGATGAAACACAGAAATTGCATCGGAATTAAATACAAAAGGCACAATGCCGCCTTAAGTACAAGAAACTGACTCTTCTTACTGTCTATGTTTTGATCCATTCCTGTGACACTAATTACAGATTCCGATGCTTCACTCCAGGTTTACTGTATCCCTTGGACCTTCTTATTGACGATGAAACACAGAATTTGCATCCGAATTAAATACCAAAGGCACAATGCCGACTTATGGACAAGAAGACTGACTCTTCTTACTGACAATGTTCTGAAACATTCCTGTAACACTAGCTATAGATTCCGATGCTTCACTCCAGGTTTACTGTATCCCTTGGACCTTCTTATTGACGATGAAACACAGAAATTGCATCGGAATTAAATAGAAATGGCACAGTGCCGACTTAAGTACAAGAAGACTGACTCTTCTTACTGACTATGTTTTGAACCATTCCTGTGACACTAGTCATAGATTCCGATGCTTCACTTCAGGTTTACTGTATCCCTTGGGCCTTCTTAAAGACGATGAAACACAGAAATTGCATCGGAATTAAATACAAAGGGCAAAATGCCGACATAAGTACACGAAGCCTGACGCTTCTTACTGCCTATGTTATGAACCATTCCTGTGACACTAGTTATAGATTCCGATGCTACACTCCAGGTTTACTGTATCCCTTGGACCTTCTTATTGACGATGAAACACAGATATTGCATCGAATTTAAATAGAAAAGGCACAATGCCGACTTAAGTACAAGAGGACGGACTCTTCCTACTGTCTATGTTTTGAACCATTATAGTTATAAATTCCGGTGCTTCACTCCAGGTTTACTGTATCCCTTGGACCTTCTTATTGACGATGAAACACAGATATTGCATCGAATTTAAATAGAAAAGGCACAATGCCGACTTAAGTACAAGAAGACTGACTCTTCTTACTGTTTATGTTGGAACCATCCCTGTGACACTAGTTATGGATTCCGATGCTTCACTTCAGGTTTACTGTATCCCTCTGACCTTCCTATAGACGATGAAACACAGAAATTGCATCGGACTTAAATACAAAAGGCAAAATGTTGACTTAAGTACAAGAAGACTGACTCTTCATACTGTCTATGTTTTGAACCATTCCTGTGACACTAGTTATAGATTCCAATTCTTCACTTCAGGTTTACTGTATCCCTCTGACCTTCTTATTGACGATGAAACACAGAAATTGCATCGGAATTAAATAGAAAAGGCACAATGCCGACTTAAGTACAAGAAGAGTGACTCTTCTTACTGACTATGTTTTGAACCATTCTCGTGACACTAGTTACAGATTCCGATGCATCACTTCAGGTTTACTGTATCCCTTGGACTTTCTAATAGACGATGAAACACATAAATTGCATCGGAATAAAATAGAAAAGGCATAATGCCGACTTAAGTACAAGAAGACTGACTCTTCTTACTGACTATGTTTTGAACCATTCCTGTGACACTAGTTATAGATTCCAATGCTTCACTTCAGGTTTACTGTATCCCTCTGACCTTCTTCTTGACGATGAAACACAGAAATTGCATCGGAATTAAATACAAACGGCATAATGCCGACTTAAGTACAAGAAAACTAACTCTTCTTACTGTCTATGTTTTGAACCATTCCTGTGATACTAGTTACAGATTCCGATGCTTCACTCCAGGTTTACTGTATCCCTTGGACCTTATTATTAACGATGAAACACAGATATTGCATCGAATTTAAATAGAAAAGGCACAATGCCGACTTAAGTACAAGAGGACGGACTCTTCTTACTGTCTATGTTTTGAACCATTATAATTATAAATTCCGGTTCTTCACTCCAGGTTTACTGTTTCCCTCGGACCTTCTTATTGACGATGAAACACAGAAATTGCATCAGAATTAAATAGAAAAGGCACAATGCCGACTTAAGTACAAGAAGACTGACTCTTCTTACTGACTATGTTTTGAACCATTCCTGTGTCACTAGTTATAGATTCCGATGCTTCACTTCAGGTTTACAGTATACCTTGGACTTTCTAATAGACGATGAAACACAGAAATTGCATCGGAATAAAATAGAAAAGGCACAATGCCGACTTAAGTACAAGAAGACTGACTCTTCTTACTGTCTATGTTTTGAACAATTTCTGTGACACTAGTTATAGATTCCGATGCTTCACTTCAGGTTTACTGTCTCCCTCTGACCTTCTTATTGATGATGAAACACAGAAATTCCATCGGAAGTAAATACAAAAGGCAAAATGCCGACTTAAGTACAAGAAGACTGACTCTTCCTACTGTCTATGATTTGAACCATTCCTGTGACACTAGTTATAGATTCCGATGCTTCACTTCAGGTTCACTGTATCCCTTGGACCTTCTTATTGACGACGAAACATAGAAATTGCAACGGAATTAAATACAAAAGGCACAATGCCGACTTAAGTACATGAAGACCGACAATTCCTACTGACTATGTTTTGAACCATTCTTGTGACACTAGTTATAGATTCCGGTGCTTCACTTCAGGTTTACTGTATCCCTTGGTCCTTCTTATTGACGATGAAGCACAGAAATTGCATGGGAATTAAATACAAAAGGCACAATGCCGACCTAAGTACAAGAAGACTGACTCTTCTTACTGTCTATGTTTTGAACCATTCCTGTTACACTAGTTACACATTCCGATTCTTCACTCCAGGTTTACTGTATCCCTTGGAGCTTCTTATTGACGATGAAACATAGAAATTGCATCGGAATTAAATACAAAAGGCACAATGCCGCCTTAAGGACAAGAAGACTAACTCTTCTTACTGACAATGTTTTGAACCATTCCTGTGACACTAGCTATAGATTCTGATGCTTCACTTCAGGTTTACTGTATCCCTCTGACCTTCTTATTGACGATGAAACACAGAAATTGCATCGGAATTAGATACAAAAGGACAATGCCGACTTAAGTACAAGAAGACTGACTCTTCTTACTGTCTATGTTTTGATCCATTCCATTGACACTAGTTATAGATTCTGATGCTTCACTCCAGGTTTACTGTATCCCTTGGAGCTTCTTATTGACGATGAAAAACAGAAATTGCATCGGAATTAAATACAAAATGCACAATGCCGACCTAAGAACAAGAAGACTGACTCTTCTTACTGACTATGTTTTGAACCATTCCTGTGACACTAGTTATAGATTCCGATGCATCACTTCAGGTTTACTGTATCCCTTAAACCTTCTTATTGACGATGAAACACAGAAATTACATCGGAATTAAATACAAACGGCACAATGCCGACTTAAGTACAAGAAGACTGACTCTTCTTACTGACTATGTTTTGAACCATTCCTGTGTCACTAGTTATAGATTCCGATGCTTCACTTGAGGTTTACAGTATACCTTGGACTTTCTAATAGACGATGAAAGACAGAAATTGCATCGGAATTAAATACAAAAGGCACAATGCCGACTTAAGTCCAAGAAGACTGACTCTTCCTACTGGTTATGTTTTGAACCATTCCTGTGATACTCGTTATAGATTCCGATGCTTCACTTCAGGTTTACTGTATCCCTCTGACCTTCTTATTGACGATAAAACACAGAAATTGCATCGGGATTAAATACAAAAGGCACATGGCCGACTGAAGTACAAGAAGACTGACTCTTCTTACTGACTATGTTTTGAACCATTCCTGTGACACTAGTTATAGATTCCGATGCTTCACATCAGGTTTACTGTATCCCTGGGACCTTCTTATTGACGATGAAACACAGAAATCGCATCGGAATTAAATTCAAAAGGCACAATGCCGACTAAAGTACAAGAAGACTGACACTTCTTACAGTCTATGCTTTGAACCATTCCTGTGACACTAGTTATAGATTCCGGTGCTTCACGCCAGGTTTACGGTATCCCTCTGACCTTCTTATTGACGATGAAACACAGAAATTGCATCAGAATTAAATAGAAAAGGCACAATGCTGACTTAAATACAAGAAGACTGACGCTTCTTACTGACTATGTTTTGAACCTTTCCTGTGACACTAGTTATAGATTCCGATGCTTCACTTCAGGTTTACTGTATCCCTTGGACCTTCTTATTGACGATGAAACACAGATATTGCATCGGAATTAAATACAAAAGGCACAATGCCGTCTTAAGTACATGAAGACTGACTTTTCCTACTGTCTATGTTTTGAACCATTCCTGTGACACTAGTTATAGATTCCGATGCTTCACTTCAGGTTTACTGTATACCTCTGACCTTCTTATTGACGATCAAACACAGAAATTGCATCGGAATTAAATACAAAAGGCACAATGCCGACTGAAGTACAAGAAGACTGACTCTTCTTACTGACTATTTTTTGGACCATTCTTGTGACACTAGTTATAGATTCCGATGCTTCGCTTCATGTTTACTGTATCCCTTAAACCTTCTTATTGATGATGAAACACAGAAATTGATTCGGAATTAAATACAAAAGGCACAATGCCTACTTAAGTACAAGAAGACTGACTCTACTTACTGGCTATGTTTTGAACCATTCCTGTGACACTAGTTATAGATTCCGATGCTTGACTTCAGTATTACTGTATCCCTTGGACCTTCTTATTGATGATGAAACACTGAAATTGCATTGGAATTAAATACAAAAGGCACAATGCCGACTTAAGTACAAGAAGACTCACTCTTCTTACTGTCTATGTTTTGATCCATTCCTGTGACACTAGTTACAGATTCCGATGCTTCACTCCAGGTTTACTGTATCCCTTGGACCTTCTTATTGACGATGAAACACAGAATTTGCATCGGAATTAAATACCAAAGGCACAATGCCGAATTATGGACAAGAAGACTGACTCTTCTTACTGACAATGTTCTGAACCATTCCTGTGACACTAGCTATAGATTCCGATGCTTCACTTCAGGTTTACTGTATCCCTCTGACCTTCTTCTTGACGATGAAACACAGAAATTGCATCGGAATTAAATACAAACGGCATAATGCTGAGTTAAGTACAAGAAAACTAACTCTTCTTACTGTCTATGTTTTGAACCATTCCTGTGATACTAGTTAGAGATTCCGATGCTTCACTCCTGGTTTACTGTATCCCTTGGACCTTCTTATTGACGATGAAACACAGAATTTGCATCCGAATTAAATACCAAAGGCACAATGCCGACTTATGGACAAGAAGACAGACTCTTCTTACTGACAATGTTCTGAACCATTCCCGTAACACTAGCTATCGATTCCGATGCTTCACTCCAGGTTTACTGTATCCCTTGGACCTTCTTATTGACGATGAAACACAGAAATTGCATCGGAATTAATTAGAAATGGCACAGTGCCGACTTAAGTACAAGAAGACTGACTCTTCTTACTGACTATGTTTTGAACCATTCCTGTGACACTAGTCATAGATTCCGATGCTTCACTTCAGGTTTACTGTATCCCTTGGGCCTTCTTAAAGACGATGAAACACAGAAATTGCATCGGAATTAAATACAAAGGGCAAAATGCCGACATAAGTATACGAAGCCTGACGCTTCTTACTGCCTATGTTTTGAACCATTCCTTTGACACTAGTTATAGATTCCGATGCTTCACTTCAGGTTGACTGTCTCCCTCTGACCTTCTTACTGATGATGAAACACAGAAATTCCATCGGAAGTAAATACAAAAGGCAAAATGCCGACTTAAGTACATGAAGACTGACTCTTCTTACTGACTATGTTTTGAACCATTCCTGTGGCACTAGTTATAGATTGCGATGCTTCACTTCAGGTTTGCTGTATCCCTCTGACCTTCTTATTGACGATGAAACACAGAATTTGCATCGGACTTAAATACAAAAGGCACAATGCCGACTTAAGTACAAGAAGACTGACTCTTCCTACTGTCTATGATTTGAACCATTCCTGTGACACTAGTTATAGATTCCGATGCTTCACTTCAGGTTGACTGTATCCCTTGGTCCTTCTTATTGACGATGAAACACAGAAATTGCATGGGAATTAAATACAAAAGGCACAATGCCGACTTAAGTACAAGAAGACTGACTCTTCTTACTGTCTATGTTTTGAACCATTCCTGTTACACTAGTTACAGATTCCGATTCTTCACTCCAGGTTTACTGTATCCCTTGGAGCTTCTTATTGACGATGAAACACAGAAATTGCATCGGAATTAAATACAAAAGTCACAATGCCGCCTTAAGGACAAGAAGACTAACTCTTCTTACTGACAATGTTTTGAACCATTCCTGTGACACTAGCTATAGATTCCGATGCTTCACTTCAGGTTTACTGTATCCCTCTGACCTTCTTATTGACGATGAAACACAGAAATTGCATCGGAATTAGATACAAAAGGCACAATGCCGACTTAAGAACAAGAAGGCTGACTCTTCTTACTGTCTATGTTTTGAACCATTCCATTGACACTAGTTATAGATTCTGATGCTTCACTCCAGGTTTACTGTATCCCTTGGAGCTTCTTATTGACGATGAAACACAGAAATTGCATCGGAATTAAATACAAAAGTCACAATGCCGCCTTAAGGACAATAAGACTAACTCTTCTTACTGACAATGTTTTGAACCATTCCTGTGACACTAGCTATAGATTCCGATGCTTCACTTCAGGTTTACTGTATCCCTCTGACCTTCTTATTGACGATGAAACACAGATATTGCATCGAAATTAAATAGAAAAGGCACAATGCCGACTTAAGTACAAGAGGACGGACTCTTCCTACTGTCTATGTTTTGAACCATTATAGTTATAAATTCCTCTGCTTCACTCCAGGTTTACTGTTTCCCTCGGACCCTCTTATTGACGATGAAACACAGAAAGTGCATCAGAATTAAATAGAAAAGGCACAATGCCGACTTAAGTACAAGAAGATCGACGCTTCTTACTGACTATGATTTGAACCATTCCTGTGACACTAGTTAAAGATTCCGATGCTTCACTTCAGGTTTACTGTATCCCTTGGACCTTCTTATTGACGATGAAACTCAGATATTGCATCGGAATGAAATAGGAAAGGCACAATGCCGACTTAAGTACAAGAAGACTGACTCTTCTTACTGTTTATGTTGGAACCATTCCTGTGACACTAGTTATAGATTCCGATGCTTCACTTCAGGTTTACTGTATTCCTCTGACCTTCCTATAGACGATGAAACACAGAAATTGCATCGGAATTAAATACAAAAGGCACAATGCCGACTTAAGGACAAGAAGACTGACTCTTCTTACTGACTATGTTTTGAACCATTCCTGTGACACTAGTTATAGATTCCGATGCTTCACTTCAGGTATACTGTATCCCTCTGACCTTCTTATTGACGATGAAACACAGAAATTGCATCGGAATTAAATAGAACAGGCACAATGCTGACTTAAGTACAAGAAGACTGACTCTTCTTACTGTCTATGTTTTGAACCATTCCTGTGACACTAGTTATAGATTCCGATGCTTCACTCCAGGTTTACTGTATCCCTTGGAACTTCTTATTGACGATGAAACGCAGATATTGCATCGAAATTAAATAGAAAAGGCACAATGCCGACTTAAGTACAAGAGGACGGACTCTTCCTACTGACTATGTTTTGAACCATTATAGTTATAAATTCCGGTGCATCACTCCAGGTTTACTGTTTCCCTCGGACCTTCTTATTGACAATGAAACACAGAAATTGCATCAGAATTAAATAGAAAAGGCACAATGATGACTTAAGTACAAGAAGACTGACGCTTCTTACTGACCTTGATTTGAACCATTCCTGTGACACTAGTTAAAGATTCCGATGCTTCACTTCAGGTTTACTGTATCCCTTGGACCTTCTTATTGACGATGAAACTCAGATATTGCATCGGATTGAAATAGGAAAGGCACAATGCAGACTTAAGTACAAGAAGACTGACTCTTCGTACTGTTTATGTTGGAACCATTCCTGTGACACTAGTTATAGATTCCGATGCTTCACTTCAGGTTTACTGTATCCCTCTGACCTTCCTATAGACGATGAAACACAGAAATTGCATCGGACTTAAATACAAAAGGCAAAATGCCGACTTAAGTACAAGAAGACTGACTCTTCATACTGTCTATGTTTTTAACCATTCCTGTGACACTAGTTATAGATTCCAATGCTTCACTTCAGGTTTACTGTATCCCTCTGACCTTCTTATTGACGATGAAACACAGAAATTACATCGGAATTAAATACAAATGGGCACAATGCCGACTTAAGTACAAGAAGACTGACTCTTCTTACTGACTATGTTTTGAACCATTCCTGCGTCACTAGTTATAGATTCCGATGCTTCACTTCAGGTTTACAGTATACCTTGGACTTTCTAATAGACGATGAAACACAGAAATTGCATCGGAATAAAATAGAAAAGGCACAATGCCGACTTAAGTACAAGAAGACTGACTCTTCTTACTGTCTATGTTTTGAACCATTTCTGTGACACTAGTTATAGATTCCGATGCTTCACTTCAGGTTGACTGTCTCCCTCTGACCTTCTTACTGATGATGAAACATAGAAATTCCATCGGAAGTAAATACAAAAGGCAAAATGCCGACTTAAGTACATGAAGACTGACTCTTCTTACTGACTATGTTTTGAACCATTCCTGTGGCACTAGTTATAGATTGCGATGCTTCACTTCAGGTTTGCTGTATCCCTCTGACCTTCTTATTGACGATGAAACACAGAATTTGCATCGGACTTAAATACAAAAGGCACAATGCCGACTTAAGTACAAGAAGACTGACTCTTCCTACTGTCTATGATTTGAACCATTCCTGTGACACTAGTTATAGATTCCGATGCTTCACTTCAGGTTTACTGTATCCCTTGGTCCTTCTTATTGACGATGAAACACAGAAATTGCATGGGAATTAAATACAAAAGGCACAATGCCGACTTAAGTACAAGAAGACTGACTCTTCTTACTGTCTATGTTTTGAACCATTCCTGTTACACTAGTTACAGATTCCGATTCTTCACTCCAGGTTTACTGTATCCCTTAGAGCCTCTTATTGACGATGAAACACAGAAATTGCATCGGAATTAAATACAAAAGTCACAATGCCGCCTTAAGGACAAGAAGACTAACTCTTCTTACTGACAATGTTTTGAACCATTCCTGTGACACTAGCTATAGATTCCGATGCTTCACTTCAGGTTTACTGTATCCCTCTGACCTTCTTATTGACGATGAAACACAGAAATTGCATCGGAATTAGATACAAAAGGCACAATGCCGACTTAAGTACAAGAAGACTGACTCTTCTTACTGTCTATGTTTTGAACCATTCCATTGACACTAGTTATAGATTCTGATGCTTCACTCCAGGTTTACTGTATCCCTTGGAGCTTCTTATTGACGATGAAAAACAGAAATTGCATCGGAATTAAATACAAAATGCACAATGCCGACTTAAGGACAAGAAGACTGACTCTTCTTACTGACTATGTTTTGAACCATTCCTGTGACACTAGTTACAGATTCCGATGCATCACTTCAGGTTTACTGTATCCCTTAAACCTTCTTATTGACGATGAAACACAGAAATTACATCGGAATTAAATACAAACGGCACAATGCCGACTTAAGTACAAGACGACTGACTCTTCTTACTGACTATGTTTTTAACCATTCCTGTGTCACTAGTTATAGATTCCGATGCATCACTTCCGGTTTACAGTATACCTTGGACTTTCTAATAGACGATGAAACACAGAAATTGCATCTGAATAAAATAGAAAAGGCACAATGCCGACTTAAGTACAAGAAGACTGACTCTTCTTACTGTCTATGTTTTGAACCATTTCTGTGACACTAGTTATAGATTCCGATGCTTCACTTCAGGTTTACTGTCTCCCTTGGACCTTCTTATTGACGATGAAACACAGAAATTGCATCGGAATTAAATACAAAAGTCACAATACCGACTTAAGTACAAGAAGACTGACTCTTCTTACTGTCTATGCTTTGAACCATTCCTGTGACACTAGTCATAGATTCCGATGCTTCACTTCAGGTTTACTGTATCCCTCTGATCTTCTTATTGACGATGAAACACAGAAATTGCATCGGAATTAAATACAAAAGGCACAATGCCACCCTAAGTACAAGAGGACTGATCCTTCTTACTGTGTATGTTTTGAACCATTCCTGAGACACTAATTATAGATTCCGATGCTTCACTTCAGGTTTACTGTATCCCTGTGACCTTCTTATTGATGATGAAACACAGAAATTCCATCGGAAGTAAATACAAAAGGCAAAATGCCGACTTAAGTACATGAAGACTGACTCTTCTTACTGTCTATGATTTGAACCATTCCTGTGTCACTCGTTATAGATTCCGATTCTTCACTTCAGATTTACTGTATCCCTCTGACCTTCTTATTGACGATGAAACACAGAAATTGCATCGGACTTAAATACAAAAGGCAAAATGCCGACTTAAGTACAAGAAGACTGACTCTTCATACTGTCTATGTTTTGAACCATTCCTGTGACACTAGTTATAGTTTCCGATGCTTCACTTCAGGTTTACTGTATCCCTTGGACCTTCTTATTGACGATGAAACTCAGATATTGCATCGGAATGAAATAGGAAAGGCACAATGCCGACTTAAGTACAAGAAGACTGACTCTTCTTACTGTTTATGTTGGAACCATTCCTGTGACACTAGTTATAGATTCCGATGCTTCACTTCAGGTTTACTGTATCCCTCTGACCTTCCTATAGACGATGAAACACAGAAATTGCATCGGACTTAAATACAAAAGGCAAAATGCCGACTTAAGTACAAGAAGACTGACTCTTCATACTGTCTATGTTTTGAACCATTCCTGTGACACTAGTTATAGATTCCAATGCTTCACTTCAGGTTTACTGTATCCCTCTGACCTTCTTATTGACGATGAAACACAGAAATTGCATCGGAATTAAATAGAAAAGGCACAATGCCGACTTAAGTACAAGAAGACTGACTCTTCTTACTGACTATGTTTTGAACCATTCTCGTGACACTAGTTATAGATTCCGATGCATCACTTCAGGTTTACTGTATCCCTTAAACCTTCTTATTGACGATGAAACACAGAAATTACATCGGAATTAAATACAAACGGCACAATGCCGACTTAAGTACAAGAAGACTGACTCTTCTTACTGACTATGTTTGAACCATTCCTGTGTCACTAGTTATAGATTCCGATGCTTCACTTCAGGTTTACAGTATACCTTGGACTTTCTAATAGACGATGAAACACAGAAATTGCATCGGAATAAAATAGAAAAGGCACAATGCCGACTTAAGTGTCAAGAAGACTGACTCTTCTTACTGTCTATGTTTTGAACCATTTCTGTGACACTAGTTATAGATTCCGATGCTTCACTTCAGGTTGACTGTCTCCCTCTGACCTTCTTACTGATGATGAAACACAGAAATTCCATCGGAAGTAAATACAAAAGGCAAAATGCCGACTTAAGTACATGAAGACTGACTCTTCTTACTGACTATGTTTTGAACCATTCCTGTGGCACTAGTTATAGATTGCGATGCTTCACTTCAGGTTTGCTGTATCCCTCTGACCTTCTTATTGACGATGAAACACAGAATTTGCATCGGACTTAAATACAAAAGGCACAATGCCGACTTAAGTACAAGAAGACTGACTCTTCCTACTGTCTATGATTTGAACCATTCCTGTGACACTAGTTATAGATTCCGATGCTTCACTTCAGGTTTACTGTATCCCTTGGTCCTTCTTATTGACGATGAAACACAGAAATTGCATGGGAATTAAATACAAAAGGCACAATGCCGACTTAAGTACAAGAAGACTGACTCTTCTTACTGTCTATGTTTTGAACCATTCCATTGACACTAGTTATAGATTCTGATGCTTCACTCCAGGTTTACTGTATCCCTTGGAGCTTCTTATTGACGATGAAAAACAGAAATTGCATCGGAATTAAATACAAAATGCACAATGCCGACTTAAGGACAAGAAGACTGACTCTTCTTACTGACTATGTTTTGAACCATTCCTGTGACACTAGTTATAGATTCCGATGCATCACTTCAGGTTTACTGTATCCCTTAAACCTTCTTATTGACGATGAAACACAGAAATTACATCGGAATTAAATACAAACGGCACAATGCCGACTTAAGTACAAGAAGACTGACTCTTCTTACTGACTATGTTTTGAACCATTCCTGTGTCACTAGTTATAGATTCCGATGCATCACTTCAGGTTTACAGTATACCTTGGACTTTCTAATAGACGATGAAACACAGAAATTGCATCTGAATAAAATAGAAAAGGCACAATGCCGACTTAAGTACAAGAAGACTGACTCTTCTTACTCTCTATGCTTTGAACCATTTCTGTGACACTAGTTATAGATTCCGATGCTTCACTTCAGGTTTACTGTCTCCCTTGGACCTTCTTATTAACGATGAAACACAGAAATTGCATCGGAATTAAATACAAAAGTCACAATACCGACTTAAGTACAAGAAGACTGACTCTTCTTACTGTCTATGTTTTGAACCATTCCTGTGACACTAGTTATAGATTCCGATGCTTCACTTCAGGATTACTGTATCCCTCTGATCTTCTTATTGACGATGAAACACAGAAATTGCATCGGAATTAAATACAAAAGGCACAAAGCCGACTTAAGGACAAGAAGACTGATTCTTTTTACTGACTATGTTTTGAACCATTCCTGTGACACTACTTATGGATTCGGATGCTTCAATTTTGGTTTACTGTATCCCTCTGACTTTCATATTGACGATGAAACACAGAAATTGCATCGGAATTAAATAGAAAAGGCACAATGCCGACTAAAGTACAAGACGACTGACTTTACTTACTGTCTATGTTTTGAACCATTCCTGTGACACTAGTTATAGATTCCGAAGCTTCACTTCAGGTTTACTGTATCCCTCTGATCTTCTTATTGACGATGAAACACAGAAATTGCATCGGAATTAAATACAAAAGGCACAATGCCACCCTAAGTACAAGAGGACTGATCCTTCTTACTGTCTATGTTTAGAACCATTCCTGAGACACTAATTATAGATTCCGATGCTTCACTTCAGGTTTACTGTATCCCTCTGACCTTCTTATTGATGATGAAACACAGAAATTCCATCGGAAGTAAATACAAAAGGCAAAATGCCGACTTAAGTACATGAAGACTGACTCTTCTTACTGTCTATGATTTGAACCATTCCTGTGACACTCGTTATAGATTCCGATTCTTCACTCCAGGTTTACTGTATCCCTTGGAACTTCTTATTGACGATGAAACACAGAAATTGCATCGGAATTAAATACAAAAGGCACAATGCCGACTTAAGTACAAGACGACTGACTTTCTTACTGTCTATCATTTGAACCATTCCTGTGACACTAGTTATAGATTCCGATGCTTCACTTCAGGTTTACTGTATCCCTCTGACCTTCTTATTGATGGTGAAACACAGAAATTCAACGGAAGTAAATACAAAAGGCACAATGCCGACTAAGTACGAGAGGACTGATCCTTCTTACTGTCTCTGTTTTGAACCATTACTGAGACACTAGTTATAGATTCCGATGCTTCACTTCAGGTTTACTGTATCCCTCTGACCTTCTTATTGATGATGAAACACAGAAATTGCATTGGAATTAAATACAATAGGCACAATGCAGACTTAACTACAAGAAGACTGACTCTTCTTACTGTCTATGTTTTGAACCATTCCTGTGACAGTAGTTATAGATTCTGATGCTTCACTTCAGGTTTACTGTATCCCTCTGACCTTCTTATTGACGATGAATCACAGATATTCCATCGGAATTAAATACAAAAGGCACTATGCCGACTTAAGTACAAGAAGACTGACTCTTCTTACTGTCTATGTTTGAACCAATCCTGTGACACTAGTTATAGATTCCGATGCTTCACTTCAGGATTACTGTATCCCTCTGATCTTCTTATTGACGATGAAACACAGAAATTGCATCGGAATTAAATACAAAAGTCACAATGCCGCCTTCAGGACAAGAAGACTATCTCTTCTTACTGACAATGTTTTGAACCATTCCTGTGACACTAGCTATAGATTCCGATGCTTCACTTCAGGTTTACTGTATCCCTCTGACCTTCTTATTGACGATGAAACACAGAAATTGCATCGGAATTAGATACAAAAGGCACAATGCCGACTTAAGTACAAGAAGACTGACTCTTCTTACTGTCTATGTTTTGAACCATTCCATTGACACTAGTTATAGATTCTGATGCTTCACTCCAGGTTTACTGTATCCCTTGGAGCTTCTTATTGACGATGAAAAACAGAAATTGCATCGGAATTAAATACAAAATGCACAATGCCGACTTAAGGACAAGAAGACTGACTCTTCTTACTGACTATTTTTTGAACCATTCCTGTGACACTAGTTATAGATTCCGATGCATCACTTCAGGTTTACTGTATCCCTTAAACCTTCTTATTGAAGATGAAACACAGAAATTACATCGGAATTAAATACAAACGGCACAATGCCGACTTAAGTACAAGAAGACTGACTCTTCTTACTGACTATGTTTTGAACCATTCCTGTGTCACTAGTTATAGATTCCGATGCTTCACTTCAGGTTTACAGTATACCTTGGACTTTCTAATAGACGATGAAACACAGAAATTGCATCTGAATAAAATAGAAAAGGCACAATGCCGACTTAAGTACAAGAAGACTGACTCTTCTTACTGTCTATGTTTTGAACCATTTCTGTGACACTAGTTTTAGATTCCGATGCTTCACTTCAGGTTTACTGTCTCCCTTGGACCTTCTTATTGACGATGAAACACAGAAATTGCATCGGAATTAAATACAAAAGTCACAATACCGACTTAAGTACAAGAAGACTGACTCTTCTTACTGTCTATGTTTTGAACCTTTCCTGTGACACTAGTTATAGATTCCGATGCTTCACTTCAGGATTACTGTATCCCTCTGATCTTCTTATTGACGATGAAACACAGAAATTGCATCGGAATTAAATACAAAAGGCACAAAGCCGACTTAAGGACAAGAAGACTGATTCTTTTTACTGACTATGTTTTGAACCATTCCTGTGACACTACTTATGGATTCGGATGCTTCAATTTTGGTTTACTGTATCCCTCTGACTTTCATATTGACGATGAAACACAGAAATTGCATCGGAATTAAATAGAAAAGGCACAATGCCGACTAAAGTACAAGACGACTGACTTTACTTACTGTCTATGTTTTGAACCATTCCTGTGACACTAGTTATAGATTCCGATGCTTCACTTCAGGTTTACTGTATCCCTCTGATCTTCTTATTGACGATGAAACACAGAAATTGCATCGGAATTAAATACAAAAGGCACAATGCCACCCTAAGTACAAGAGGACTGATCCTTCTTACTGTCTATGTTTTGAACCATTCCTGAGACACTAATTATAGATTCCGATGCTTCACTTCAGGCTTACTGTATCCCTCTGACCTTCTTATTGATGATGAAACACAGAAATTCCATCGGAAGTAAATACAAAAGGCAAAATGCCGACTTAAGTACATGAAGACTGACTCTTCTTACTGTCTATGATTTGAACCATTCCTGTGACACTCGTTATAGATTCCGATTCTTCACTCCAGGTTTTCTGTATACCTTGGAGCTTCTTATTGACGATGAAACACAGAAATTGCATCGGAATTAAATACAA
Organism: Schistocerca serialis cubense; assembly: GCF_023864345.2. Taxonomy (NCBI): domain Eukaryota; kingdom Metazoa; phylum Arthropoda; class Insecta; order Orthoptera; family Acrididae; genus Schistocerca; species Schistocerca serialis. The sequence continues at coordinate 642,638,773 of NC_064644.1, forward strand.
AAGGCACAATGCGGACTTAAGTACAAGACGACTGACTTTTCTTACTGTCTATCATTTGAACCATTCCTGTGACACTAGTTATAGATTCCGATGCTTCACTTCAAGTTTACTGTATCCCTCTGACCTTCTTATTGATGATGAAACACAGAAATTCCATCGGAAGTAAATACAAAAGGCACAATGCCGACTAAGTACAAGAGGACTGATCCTTCTTACTGTCTCTGTTTTGAACCATTACTGAGACACTAGTTATAGATTCCGATGCTTCACTTCAGGTTTACTGTATCCCTCTGACCTTCTTATTGATGATGAAACACAGAAATTGCATTGGAATTAAATACAAAAGGCACAATGCAGACTTAAGTACAAGAAGACTGACTCTTCTTACTGTCTATGTTTTGAACCATTCCTGTGACACTAGTTATAGATTCTGATGCTTCACTTCAGGTTTACTGTATCCCTTGGTCCTTCTTATTGACGATGAAACACAGAAATTGCATGGGAATTAAATACAAAAGACACAATGCCGACTTAAGTACAAGAAGACTGACTCTTCTTACTGTCTATGTTTTGAACCATTCCTGTGACACTAGTTATAGATTCCGATGCTTCACTTCAGGATTACTGTATCCCTCTGATCTTCTTATTGACGATGAAACACAGAAATTGCATCGGAATTAAATACAAAAGGCACAAAGCCGACTTAAGGACAAGAAGACTGATTCTTTTTACTGACTATGTTTTGAACCATTCCTGTGACACTACTTATGGATTCGGATGCTTCAATTTTGGTTTACTGTATCCCTCTGACTTTCATATTGACGATGAAACACAGAAATTGCATCGGAATTAAATAGAAAAGGCACAATGCCGACTAAAGTACAAGACGACTGACTTTACTTACTGTCTATGTTTTGAACCATTCCTGTGACACTAGTTATAGATTCCGAAGCTTCACTTCAGGTTTACTGTATCCCTCTGATCTTCTTATTGACGATGAAACACAGAAATTGCATCGGAATTAAATACAAAAGGCACAATGCCACCCTAAGTACAAGAGGACTGATCCTTCTTACTGTCTATGTTTAGAACCATTCCTGAGACACTAATTATAGATTCCGATGCTTCACTTCAGGTTTACTGTATCCCTCTGACCTTCTTATTGATGATGAAACACAGAAATTCCATCGGAAGTAAATACAAAAGGCAAAATGCCGACTTAAGTACATGAAGACTGACTCTTCTTACTGTCTATGATTTGAACCATTCCTGTGACACTCGTTATAGATTCCGATTCTTCACTCCAGGTTTACTGTATCCCTTGGAACTTCTTATTGACGATGAAACACAGAAATTGCATCGGAATTAAATACAAAAGGCACAATGCCGACTTAAGTACAAGACGACTGACTTTCTTACTGTCTATCATTTGAACCATTCCTGTGACACTAGTTATAGATTCCGATGCTTCACTTCAGGTTTACTGTATCCCTCTGACCTTCTTATTGATGGTGAAACACAGAAATTCAACGGAAGTAAATACAAAAGGCACAATGCCGACTAAGTACGAGAGGACTGATCCTTCTTACTGTCTCTGTTTTGAACCATTACTGAGACACTAGTTATAGATTCCGATGCTTCACTTCAGGTTTACTGTATCCCTCTGACCTTCTTATTGATGATGAAACACAGAAATTGCATTGGAATTAAATACAATAGGCACAATGCAGACTTAACTACAAGAAGACTGACTCTTCTTACTGTCTATGTTTTGAACCATTCCTGTGACAGTAGTTATAGATTCTGATGCTTCACTTCAGGTTTACTGTATCCCTCTGACCTTCTTATTGACGATGAATCACAGATATTCCATCGGAATTAAATACAAAAGGCACTATGCCGACTTAAGTACAAGAAGACTGACTCTTCTTACTGTCTATGTTTGAACCAATCCTGTGACACTAGTTATAGATTCCGATGCTTCACTTCAGGATTACTGTATCCCTCTGATCTTCTTATTGACGATGAAACACAGAAATTGCATCGGAATTAAATACAAAAGTCACAATGCCGCCTTCAGGACAAGAAGACTATCTCTTCTTACTGACAATGTTTTGAACCATTCCTGTGACACTAGCTATAGATTCCGATGCTTCACTTCAGGTTTACTGTATCCCTCTGACCTTCTTATTGACGATGAAACACAGAAATTGCATCGGAATTAGATACAAAAGGCACAATGCCGACTTAAGTACAAGAAGACTGACTCTTCTTACTGTCTATGTTTTGAACCATTCCATTGACACTAGTTATAGATTCTGATGCTTCACTCCAGGTTTACTGTATCCCTTGGAGCTTCTTATTGACGATGAAAAACAGAAATTGCATCGGAATTAAATACAAAATGCACAATGCCGACTTAAGGACAAGAAGACTGACTCTTCTTACTGACTATTTTTTGAACCATTCCTGTGACACTAGTTATAGATTCCGATGCATCACTTCAGGTTTACTGTATCCCTTAAACCTTCTTATTGAAGATGAAACACAGAAATTACATCGGAATTAAATACAAACGGCACAATGCCGACTTAAGTACAAGAAGACTGACTCTTCTTACTGACTATGTTTTGAACCATTCCTGTGTCACTAGTTATAGATTCCGATGCTTCACTTCAGGTTTACAGTATACCTTGGACTTTCTAATAGACGATGAAACACAGAAATTGCATCTGAATAAAATAGAAAAGGCACAATGCCGACTTAAGTACAAGAAGACTGACTCTTCTTACTGTCTATGTTTTGAACCATTTCTGTGACACTAGTTTTAGATTCCGATGCTTCACTTCAGGTTTACTGTCTCCCTTGGACCTTCTTATTGACGATGAAACACAGAAATTGCATCGGAATTAAATACAAAAGTCACAATACCGACTTAAGTACAAGAAGACTGACTCTTCTTACTGTCTATGTTTTGAACCTTTCCTGTGACACTAGTTATAGATTCCGATGCTTCACTTCAGGATTACTGTATCCCTCTGATCTTCTTATTGACGATGAAACACAGAAATTGCATCGGAATTAAATACAAAAGGCACAAAGCCGACTTAAGGACAAGAAGACTGATTCTTTTTACTGACTATGTTTTGAACCATTCCTGTGACACTACTTATGGATTCGGATGCTTCAATTTTGGTTTACTGTATCCCTCTGACTTTCATATTGACGATGAAACACAGAAATTGCATCGGAATTAAATAGAAAAGGCACAATGCCGACTAAAGTACAAGACGACTGACTTTACTTACTGTCTATGTTTTGAACCATTCCTGTGACACTAGTTATAGATTCCGATGCTTCACTTCAGGTTTACTGTATCCCTCTGATCTTCTTATTGACGATGAAACACAGAAATTGCATCGGAATTAAATACAAAAGGCACAATGCCACCCTAAGTACAAGAGGACTGATCCTTCTTACTGTCTATGTTTTGAACCATTCCTGAGACACTAATTATAGATTCCGATGCTTCACTTCAGGCTTACTGTATCCCTCTGACCTTCTTATTGATGATGAAACACAGAAATTCCATCGGAAGTAAATACAAAAGGCAAAATGCCGACTTAAGTACATGAAGACTGACTCTTCTTACTGTCTATGATTTGAACCATTCCTGTGACACTCGTTATAGATTCCGATTCTTCACTCCAGGTTTTCTGTATACCTTGGAGCTTCTTATTGACGATGAAACACAGAAATTGCATCGGAATTAAATACAAAAGGCACAATGCGGACTTAAGTACAAGACGACTGACTTTTCTTACTGTCTATCATTTGAACCATTCCTGTGACACTAGTTATAGATTCCGATGCTTCACTTCAAGTTTACTGTATCCCTCTGACCTTCTTATTGATGATGAAACACAGAAATTCCATCGGAAGTAAATACAAAAGGCACAATGCCGACTAAGTACAAGAGGACTGATCCTTCTTACTGTCTCTGTTTTGAACCATTACTGAGACACTAGTTATAGATTCCGATGCTTCACTTCAGGTTTACTGTATCCCTCTGACCTTCTTATTGATGATGAAACACAGAAATTGCATTGGAATTAAATACAAAAGGCACAATGCAGACTTAAGTACAAGAAGACTGACTCTTCTTACTGTCTATGTTTTGAACCATTCCTGTGACACTAGTTATAGATTCTGATGCTTCACTTCAGGTTTACTGTATCCCTTGGTCCTTCTTATTGACGATGAAACACAGAAATTGCATGGGAATTAAATACAAAAGACACAATGCCGACTTAAGTACAAGAAGACTGACTCTTCTTACTGTCTATGTTTTGAACCATTCCTGTGACACTAGTTACAGATTCCGATTCTTCACTCCAGGTTTACTGTATCCCTCGGAGCTTCTTATTGACGATGAAACACAGAAATTGCATCGGAATTAAATACAAAAGTCACAATGCCGCCTTAAGGACAAGAAGACTAACTCTTCTTACTGACAATGTTTTGAACCATTCCAGTGACACTAGCTATAGGTTCCGATGCTTCACTTCAGGTTAACTGTATCCCTCTGACCTTCTTATTGACGATGAAACACAGAAATTGAATCGGAATTAGATACAAAAGGCACGATGCTTCACTTCAGGTTAACTGTATCCCTCTGACCTTCTTATTGACGATGAAACACAGAAATTGAATCGGAATTAGATACAAAAGGCACAATGCCGACTTAAGTACAACAAGACTGACTCTTCTTACTGTCTATGTTTTGAACCATTCCATTGACACTAGTTATAGATTCTGATGCTTCACTCCAGGTTTACTGTATCCCTTGGAGCTTCTTATTGACGATGAAAAACAGAAATTGCATCGGAATTAAATACAAAATGCACAATGCCGACTTAAGGACAAGAAGACTGACTCTTCTTACTGTCTATGTTTTGAACCATTTCTGTGACACTAGTTATAGATTCCGATGCTTCACTTCAGGTTTACTGTCTCCCTTGGACCATCTTATTGACGATGAAACACAGAAATTGCATCGGAATTAAATACTAAATCACAATACCGACTTAAGTACAAGAAGACTGACTCTTCTTACTGTGTATGTTTTGAACCATTCCTGTGACACTAGTTATAGATTCCGATGCTTCACTTCAGGATTACTGTATCCCTCTGATCTTCTTATTGACGATGAAACACAGAAATTGCATCGGAATTAAATAAAAAGGCACAAAGCCGACTTAAGGACAAGAAGACTGATTCTTTTTACTGACTATGTTTTGAACCATTCCTGTGACACTACTTATGGATTCGGATGCTTCAATTTTGGTTTACTGTATCCCTCTGACTTTCATATTTTCGATGAAACACAGAAATTGCATCGGAATTAAATAGAAAAGGCACAATGCCGACTTAGGTTCAAGACGACTGACTTTACTTACTGTCTATGTTTTGAACCATTCCTGTGACACTAGTTATAGATTCCGATGCTTCACTTCAGGTTTACTGTATCCCTCTGACCTTCTTATTGATGATGAAACACAGAAATTCCATCGGAAGTAAATACAAAAGGCACAATGCCGACTAAGTACAAGAGGACTGATCCTTCTTACTGTCTCTGTTTTGAACCATTACTGAGACACTAGTTATAGATTCCGATGCTTCACTTCAGGTTTACTGTATCCCTCTGACCTTCTTTTTGATGATGAAACACAGAAATTGCATTGGAATTAAATACAAAAGGCACAATGCAGACTTAAGTACAAGAAGACTGACTCTTCTTACTGTATATGTTTTGAACCATTCCTGTGACAGTAGTTATAGATTCTGATGCTTCACTTCAGGTTTACTGTATCCCTCTGACCTTCTTATTGACGATGAATCACAGATATTCCATCGGAATTAAATACAAAAGGCACTATGCCGACTTAAGTACAAGAAGACTGACTCTTCTTAATGTCTTAGTTTGAACCAATCCTGTAACACTAGTAATAGATTCCGATGCTTCACTTCAGGATTACTGTATCTCTCTGATCTTCTTATTGACGATGAAACACAGAATTTGCATCGGAATTAAATACAAAAGGCACAATGCCGACTTAAGTACAAGAAGACTGACTCTTTTTACTGACTATGTTTTGAACCATTCCTGTGACACTAGTTATGGATTCGGATGCTTCATTTCTGGTTTACTGTATCCCTCTGACCCTCTTATTGACGATGAAACACAGAAATTGCATCGGATTTAAATAGTTAAGACACAATGCAGACTTAAGTACAAGAAGACTGACTCTTCTTACAGACTATGTTTTGAACCATTCCTGTGACACTAGTTATAGATTCCTATGCTTCACTTCAGGTTTGCTGTATCCCTCTGACCTTCTTATTGACGATGAAACACAGAATTTGCATCGGAATTAAATACAAAAGGCACAATGCCGACTTAAGTACAAGAAGACTGACTCTTCTTACAGTCTATGCTTTGAACCTATCCTGTGACACTAGTTACACATTCCGATTCTTCACTCCAGATTTACTGTATCCCTTGGACCTTTTTATTGACGATAAAACACAGAAATTGCATCGGAATTAAATACAAAAGGCACAATGCCGACTTAAGGACAAGAAGACTAACTCTTCTTACTGACAATGTTTTGAACCATTCCTGTGTCACTAGTTATAGATTCCGATGCTTCACTTCAGGTTTACAGTATACCTTGGACTTTCTAATAGACGATGAAACACAGAAATTGCATCGGAATAAAATAGAAAAGGCACAATGCCGACTTAAGTACAAGAAGACTGACTCTTCTTACTGTCTATGTTTTGAACCATTTCTGTGACACTAGTTATAGATTCCGATGCTTCACTTCAGGTTGACTGTCTCCCTCTGACCTTCTTATTGATGATGAAACACAGAAATTCCATCGGAAGTAAATACAAAAGGCAAAATGCCGACTTAAGTACATGAAGACTGACTCTTCTTACTGACTATGTTTTGAACCATTCCTGTGGCACTAGTTATAGATTGCGATGCTTCACTTCAGGTTTGCTGTATCCCTCTGACCTTCTTACTGACGATGAAACACAGAAATTGAATCGGAATTAGATACAAAAGGCACAATGCCGACTTAAGTACAAGAAGACTGACTCTTCTTACTGTCTATGTTTTGAACCATTCCATTGACACTAGTTATAGATTCCTATGCTTCACTCCAGGTTTACTGTATCCCTTGGAGCTTCTTATTGACGATGAAAAACAGAAATTGCATCGGAATTAAATACAAAATGCACAATGCCGACTTAAGGACAAGAAGACTGACTCTTCTTACTGACTATGTTTTGAACCATTCCTGTGACACTAGTTATAGATTCCGATGCATCACTTCAGGTTTACTGTATCCCTTAAACCTTCTTATTGACGATGAAACACAGAAATTACATCGGAATTAAATACAAACGGCACAATGCCGACTTAAGTACATGAAGACTGACTCTTCTTACTGACTATGTTTTGAACCATTCCTGTGTCACTAGTTATAGATTCCGATGCTTCACTTCAGGTTTACAGTATACCTTGGACTTTCTAATAGACGATGAAACACAGAAATTGCATCTGAATAAAATAGAAAAGGCACAATGCCGACTTAAGTACAAGAAGACTGACTCTTCTTACTGTCTATGTTTTGAACCATTTCTGTGACACTAGTTATAGATTCCGATGCTTCACTTCAGGTTTACTGTCTCCCTTGGACCTTCTTATTGACGATGAAACACAGAAATTGCATCGGAATTAAATACAAAAGTCACAATACCGACTTAAGTACAAGAAGACTGACTCTTCTTACTGTCTATGTTTTGAACCATTACTGAGACACTAGTTATAGATTCCGATATTTCACTTCAGGTTTACTGTATCCCTCTGACCTTCTTTTTGATGATGAAACACAGAAATTGCATTGGAATTAAATACAAAAGGCACAATGCAGACTTAAGTACAAGAAGACTGACTCTTCTTACTGTCTATGTTTTGAACCATTAATGTGACAGTAGTTATAGATTCTGATGCTTCACTTCAGGTTTACTGTATCCCTCTGACCTTCTTATTGACGATGAATCACAGATAATCCATCGGAATTAAATACAAAAGGCACTATGCCGACTTAAGTACAAGAAGACTGACTCTTCTTAATGTCTATGTTTGAACCAATCCTGTGACACTAGTTATAGATTCCGATGCTTCACTTCAGGATTAGTGTATCCCTCTGATCTTCTTATTGACGATGAAACACAGAAATTGCATCGGAATTAAATACAAAAGGCACAATGCCGACTTAAGTACAAGAAGACTGACTCTTTTTACTGACTATGTTTTGAACCATTCCTGTGACACTAGTTATGGATTCGGATGCTTCATTTCTGGTTTACTGTATCCCTCTGACCCTCTTATTGACGATGAAACACAGAAATTGCATCGGAATTAAATAGTTAAGACACAATGCAGACTTAAGTACAAGAAGACTGACTCTTCTTACAGACTATGTTTTGAACCATTCCTGTGACACTAGTTATGGATTCGGATGCTTCATTTCTGGTTTACTGTATCCCTCTGACCCTCTTATTGACGATGAAACACAGAAATTGCATCGGAATTAAATAGTTAAGACACAATGCAGACTTAAGTACAAGAAGACTGACTCTTCTTACAGACTATGTTTTGAACCATTCCTGTGACACTAGTTATAGATTCCTATGCTTCACTTCAGGTTTGCTGTATCCCTCTGACCTTCTTATTGACGATGAAACACAGAATTTGCATCGGAATTAAATACAAAAGGCACAATGCCGACTTAAGTACAAGAAGACTGACTCTTCTTACTGTCTATGTTTTGAACCATTCCATTGACAATAGTTATAGATTCTGATGCTTCACTCCAGGTTTACTGTATCCCTTGGAGCTTCTTATTGACGATTAAAAACAGAAATTGCATCGGAATTAAATACTAAATGCACAATGCCGACTTAAGGACAAGAAGACTGACTCTTCTTACTGACTATGTTTTGAACCATTCCTGTGTCACTAGTTATAGATTCCGATGCATCACTTCAGGTTTACAGTATACCTTGGACTTTCTAATAGACGATGAAACACAGAAATTGCATCTGAATAAAATAGAAAAGGCACAATGCCGACTTAAGTACAAGAAGACTGACTCTTCTTACTGTCTATGTTTTGAACCATTTCTGTGACACTAGTTATAGATTCCGATGCTTCACTTCAGGTTTACTGTCTCCCTTGGACCTTCTTATTGAAGATGAAACACAGAAATTGCATCGGAATTAAATACAAAAGTCACAATACCGACTTAAGTACAAGAAGACTGACTCTTCTTACTGTCTATGTTTTGAACCATTCCTGTGACACTAGTTATAGATTCCGATGCTTCACTTCAGGATTACTGTATCCCTCTGATCTTCTTATTGACGATGAAACACAGAAATTGCATCGGAATTGAATACAAAAGGCACAAAGCCGACTTAAGGACAAGAAGACTGATTCTTTTTACTGACTATGTTTTGAACCATTCCTGTGACACTACTTATGGATTCGGATGCTTCAATTTTGGTTTACTGTATCCCTCTAACTTTCATATTGACGATGAAACACAGAAATTGCATCGGAATTAAATAGAAAAGGCACAATGCCGACTAAAGTACAAGACGACTGACTTTACTTACTGTCTATGTTTTGAACCATTCCTGTGACACTAGTTATAGATTCCGATGCTTCACTTCAGGTTTACTGTATCCCTCTGATCTTCTTATTGACGATGAAACACAGAAATTGCATCGGAATTAAATACAAAAGGCACAATGCCACCCTAAGTACAAGAGGATTGATCCTTCTTACTGTCTATGTTTTGAACCATTCCTGAGACACTAATTATAGATTCCGATGCTTCACTTCAGGTTTACTGTATCCCTCTGACCTTCTTATTGATGATGAAACACAGAAATTCCATCGGAAGTAAATATAAAAGGCAAAATGCCGACTTAAGTACATGAAGACTGACTCTTCTTACTGTCTATGATTTGAACCATTCCTGTGACACTCGTTATAGATTCCGATTCTTCACTCCAGGTTTACTGTATCCCTTGGAGCTTCTTATTGACGATGAAAGACAGAAATTGCATCGGAATTAAATACAAAAGGCACAATGCCGACTTAAGTACAAGACGACTGACTTTTCTTACTGTCTATCATTTGAACCATTCCTGTGACACTAGTTATAGATTCCGATGCTTCACTTCAGGATTACTGTATCCCTCTGACCTTCTTATTGATGATGAAACACAGAAATTCCATCGGAAGTAAATACAAAAGGCACAATGCCGACTAAGTACAAGAGGACTGATCCTTCTTACTGTCTCTGTTTTGAACCATTACTGAGACACTAGTTATAGATTCCGATGCTTCACTTCAGGTTTACTGTATCCCTCTGACCTTCTTATTGATGATGAAACACAGAAATTGCATTGGAATTAAATACAAAAGCACAATGCAGACTTAAGTACAAGAAGACTGACTCTTCTTACAGTCTATGTTTTGAACCATTCCATTGACACTAGTTATAGATTCTGATGCTTCACTCCAGGTTTACTGTATCCCTTGGAGCTTCTTATTGACGATGAAAAACAGAAATTGCATCGGAATTAAATACAAAATACACAATGCCGACTTAAGGACAAGAAGACTGACTCTTCTTACTGACTATGTTTTGAACCATTCCTGTGACACTAGTTATAGATTCCGATGCATCACTTCAGGTTTACTGTATCCCTCAAACCTTCTTATTGACGATGAAAGACAGAAATTACATCGGAATTAAATACAAACGGCACAATGCCGACTTAAGTACAAGAAGACTGACTCTTCTTACTGACTATGTTTTGAACCATTCCTGTGTCACTAGTTATAGATTCCGATGCTTCACTTCAGGTTTACAGTATACCTTGGACTTACTAATAGACGATGAAACACAGAAATTGCATCTGAATAAAATAGAAAAGGCACAATGCCGACTTAAGTACAAGAAGACTGACTCTTCTTACTGTCTATGTTTTAAACCATTTCTGTGACACTAGTTATAGATTCCGATGCTTCACTTCAGGTTTACTGTCTCCCTTGGACCTTCTTATTGACGATGAAACACAGAAATTGCATCGGAATTAAATACAAAAGTCACAATACCGACTTAAGTACATGACGACTGACTTTTCTTACTGTCTATCATTTGAACCATTCCTGTGACACTAGTTATAGATTCCGAAGCTTCACTTCAGGTTTACTGTATCCCTCTGACCTTCTTATTGATGATGAAACACAGAAATTCCATCGGAAGTAAATACAAAAGGCACAATGCCGACTAAGTACAAGAGGACTGATCCTTCTTACTGTCTCTGTTTTGAACCATTACTGAGACACTAGTTATAGATTCCGATGCTTCACTTCAGGTTAACTGTATCCCTCTGACCTTCTTTTTGATGATGAAACACAGAAATTGCATTGGAATTAAATACAAAAGGCACAATGCAGACTTAAGTACAAGAAGACTGACTCTTCTTACTGTCTATGTTTTGAACCATTCCTGTGACAGTAGTTATAGATTCTGATGCTTCACTTCAGGTTTACTGTATCCCTCTGACCTTCTTATTGACGATGAATCACAGATATTCCATCGGAATTAAATACAAAAGGCACTATGCCGACTTAAGTACAAGAAGACTGACTCTTCTTAATGTCTATGTTTGAACCAATCCTGTGACACTAGTTATAGATTCCGATGCTTCACTTCAGGATTACTGTATCCCTCTGATCTTCTTATTGACGATGAAACACAGAAATTGCATCGGAATAAAATAGAAAAGGCACAATGCCGACTTAAGTACAAGAAGACTGACTCTTCTTACTGTCTATGTTTTGAACCATTTCTGTGACACTAGTTATAGATTCCGATGCTTCACTTCAGGTTGACTGTCTCCCTCTGACCTTCTTATTGATGATGAAACACAGAAATTCCATCGGAAGTAAATACAAAAGGCAAAATGCCGACTTAAGTACATGAAGACTGACTCTTCTTACTGACTATGTTTTCAACCATTCCTGTGGCACTAGTTATAGGTTGCGATGCTTCACTTCAGGTTTGCTGTATCCCTCTGACCTTCTTATTGACGATGAAACACAGAATTTGCATCGGACTTAAATACAAAAGGCACAATGCCGACTTAAGTACAAGAAGACTGACTCTTCCTACTGTCTATGATTTGAACCATTCCTGTGACACTAGTTATAGATTCTGATGCTTCACTTCAGGTTTACTGTATCCCTTGGTCCTTCTTATTGACGATGAAACACAGAAATTGCATGGGAATTAAATACAAAAGGCCCAATGCCGACTTAAGTACAAGAAGACTGACTCTTCTTACTGTCTATGTTTTGAACAATTCCTGTTACACAAGTTACAGATTCCGATTCTTCACTCCAGGTTTACTGTATCCCTTGGAGCTTCTTATTGACGATGAAACACAGAAATTGCATCGGAATTAAATACAAAAGTCACAATGCCGCCTTAAGGACAAGAAGACTAACTCTTCTAACTGATAATGTTTTGAACCATTCCTGTGACACTAGCTATAGATTCCGATGCTTCACTTCAGGTTTACTGTATCCCTCTGACCTTCTTATTGACGATGAAACACAGAAATTGCATCGGAATTAGATACAAAAGGCACAATGCCGACTTAAGTACAAGAAGACTGACTCTTCTTACTGTCTATGTTTTGAACCATTCCATTGACAATAGTTATAAATTCTGATGCTTCACTCCAGGTTTACTGTATCCCTTGGAGCTTCTTATTGACGATGAAAAACAGAAATTGCATCGGAATTAAATACAAAATGCACAATGCCGACTTAAGGACAAGAAGACTGACTCTTCTTACTGACTATGTTTTGAACCATTCCTGTGACACTAGTTATAGATTCCGATGCATCACTTCAGGTTTACTGTATCCCTTAAACCTTCTTATTGACGATGAAACACAGAAATTACATCGGAATTAAATACAAACGGCACAATGCCGACTTAAGTACAAGAAGACTGACTCTTCTTACTGACTATGTTTTGAACCATTCCTGTGTCACTAGTTATAGATTCCGATGCATCACTTCAGGTTTACAGTATACCTTGGACTTTCTAATAGACGATGAAACACAGAAATTGCATCTGAATAAAATAGAAAAGGCACAACGCCGACTTAAGTACAAGAAGACTGACTCTTCTTACTGACTATGTTTTGAACCATTCCTGTGACACTAGTTATAGATTCCGATGCTTCACTTCAGGATTACTGTATCCCTCTGATCTTCTTATTGACGATGAAACACAGAAATTGCATCGGAATTAAATACAAAAGGCACAAAGCCGACTTAAGGACAAGAAGACTGATTCTTTTTACTGACTATGTTTTGAACCATTCCTGTGACACTACTTATGGATTCGGATGCTTCAATTTTGGTTTACTGTATCCCTCTGACTTTCATATTGACGATGAAACACAGAAATTGCATCGGAATTAAATAGAGAAGGCACAATTCCGACTAAAGTACAAGACGACTGACTTTACTTACTGTCTATGTTTTGAACCATTCCTGTGACACTAGTTATAGATTCCGATGCTTCACTTCAGGTTTACTGTATCCCTCTGATCTACTTATTGACGATGAAACACAGAAATTGCATCGGAATTAAATACAAAAGGCACAATGCCACCCTAAGTACAAGAGGACTGATCCTTCTTACTGTCTATGTTTTGAACCATTCCTGAGACACTAATTATAGATTCCGATGCTTCACTTCAGGTTTACTGTATCCCTCTGACCTTCTTATTGATGATGAAACACAGAAATTCCATCGGAAGTAAATACAAAAGGCAAAATGCCGACTTAAGTACATGAAGACTGACTCTTCTTACTGTCTATGATTTGAACCATTCCTGTGACACTCCTTATAGATTCCGATTCTTCACTCCAGGTTTACTGTATCCCTTGGAGCTTCTTATTGACGATGAAAGACAGAAATAGCATCGGAATTAAATACAAAAGGCACAATGCCGACTTAAGTACAAGACGACTGACTTTTCTTACTGTCTATCATTTGAACCATTTCTGTGACACTAGTTATAGATTCCGATGCTTCACTTCAGGATTACTGTATCCCTCTGACCTTCTTATTGATGATGAAACACAGAAATTCCATCGGAAGTAAATACAAAAGGCACAATGCCGACTAAGTACAAGAGGACTGATCCTTCTTACTGTCTCTGTTTTGAACCATTACTGAGACACTAGTTATAGAGTCCGATGCTTCACTTCAGGTTTACTGTATCCCTCTGACCTTCTTTTTGATGATGAAACACAGAAATTGCATTGGAATTAAATACAAAAGGCACAATGCAGACTTAAGTACAAGAAGACTGACTCTTCTTACTGTCTATGTTTTGAACCATTCCTGTGACAGTAGTTATAGATTATGATGCTTCACTTCAGGTTTACTGTATCCCTCTGACCTTCTTATTGACGATGAATCACAGATATTCCATCGGAATTAAATACAAAAGGCACTATGCCGACTTAAGTACAAGAAGACTGACTCTTCTTACTGTCTATGTTTGAACCAATCCTGTGACACTAGTTATAGATTCCGATGCTTCACTTGAGGATTACTGTATCCCTCTGATCTTCTTATTGACGATGAAACACAGAAATTGCATCGGAATTAAATACAAAAGTCACAATGCCGCCTTAAGGACAAGAAGACTAACTCTTCTTACTGACAATGTTTTGAACCATTCCTGTGACACTAGCTATAGATTCCGATGCTTCACTTCAGGTTTACTGTATCCCTCTGACCTTCTTATTGACGATGAAACACAGAAATTGCATCGGAATTAGATACAAAAGGCACAATGCCGACTTAAGTACAAGAAGACTGACTCTTCTTACTGTCTATGTTTTGAACCATTCCTGTGACACTAGTTATAGATTCCGATGCTTCACTTCAGGTTTACTGTATCCCTTGGACCTTCTTATTGACGATGAAAGACAGAAATTGCATCGGAATTAAATACAAAAGGCACAATGCCGATTTAAGTACATGAAGACCGACTCTTTCTACTGACTATGTTTTGAACCATTCCTGTGACACTAGTTATAGATTCCGATGCTTCACTTCAGGATTACTGTATCCCTCTGATCTTCTTATTGACGATGAAACACAGAAATTGCATCGGAATTAAATACAAAAGGCACAAAGCCGACTTAAGGACAAGAAGACTGATTCTTTTTACTGACTATGTTTTGAACCATTCCTGTGACACTACTTATGGATTCGGATGCTTCAATTTTGGTTTACTGTATCCCTCTGACTTTCATATTGACGATGAAACACAGAAATTGCATCGGAATTAAATCGAAAAGGCACAATTCCGACTAAAGAACAAGACGACTGACTTTACTTACTGTCTATGTTTTGAACCATTCCTGTGACACTAGTTATAGATTCCGATGCTTCACTTCAGGTTTACTGTATCCCTCTGACCTTCTTATTGATGATGAAACACAGTAATTCCATCGGAAGTAAATACAAAAGGCAAAATGCCGATTTAAGTACATGAAGACTTATTCTTCTTACTGTCTATGATTTGAACCATTCCTGTGACACTCGTTATAGATTCCGATTCTTCACTCCAGGTTTACTGTATCCCTTGGAGCTTCTTATTGACGATGAAACACAGAAATTGTATCGGAATTAAATACAAAAAGCACAATGCCGACTTAAGTACAAGACGACTGACTTTTCTTACTGTCTATCATTTGAACCATTCCTGTGACACTAGTTATAGATTCCGAAGCTTCACTTCAGGTTTACTGTATCCCTCTGACCTTCTTATTGATGATGAAACACAGAAATTCCATCGGAAGTAAATACAAAAGGCACAATGCCGACTAAGTACAAGAGGACTGATCCTTCTTACTGTCTCTGTTTTGAACCATTACTGAGACACTAGTTATAGATTCCGATGCTTCACTTCAGGTTTACTGTATCCCTCTGACCTTCTTATTGACGATGAAACACAGAAATTGCATCGGAATTAGATACAAAAGGCACAATGCCGACTTAAGTACAAGAAGACTGACTCTTCTTACTGTCTATGTTTTGAACCATTCCTGTGACACTAGTTATGGATTCGGATGCTTCATTTCTGGTTTACTGTATCCCTCTGACCCTCTTATTGACGATGAAACACAGAAATTGCATCGGAATTAAATAGTTAAGACACAATGCAGACTTAAGTACAAGAAGACTGACTCTTCTTACAGACTATGTTTTGAACCATTCCTGTGACACTAGTTATAGATTCCTATGCTTCACTCCAGGTTTGCTGTATCCCTCTGACCTTCTTATTGACGATGAAACACAGAATTTGCATCGGAACTAAATACAAAAGGCACAATGCCGACTTAAGTACAAGAAGACTGACTCTTCTTACAGTCTATGCTTTGAACCTATCCTGTGACACTAGTTACACATTCCGATTCTTCACTCCAGATTTACTGTATCCCTTGGACCTTTTTATTGACGATGAAACACAGAAATTGCATCGGAATTAAATACAAAAGGCACAATGCCGACTTAAGGACAAGAAGACTAACTCTTCTTACTGACAATGTTTTGAACCATTCCTGTGACACTAGTTATAGATTCCGATGCTTCACTTCAGGTTTACTGTATCCCTTGGACCTTCTTATTGACGATGAAAGACAGAAATTGCATCGGAATTAAATACAAAAGGCACAATGCCGATTTAAGTACATGAAGACCGACTCTTTCTACTGACTATGTTTTGAAACATTCCTGTGACACTAGTTATAGATTCCGATACTTCACTTCAGGTTTACTGTATCCCTTGGACCTTCTTCTTGACGATGAAACACAGAAATTGCATCGGAATTAAATACAAAAGGCACAATGCCGACTTAAGTACAAGAAGACTGACTCTTCTTACAGTCTATGCTTTGAACCTATCCTGTGACACTAGTTACACATTCCGATTCTTCACTCCAGATTTACTGTATCCCTTGGACCTTTTTATTGACGATGAAACACAGAATTTGCATCGGAATTAAATACAAAAGGCACAATGCCGACTTAAGGACAAGAAGAGTAACTCTTCTTACTGACAATGTTTTGAACCATTCCATTGACACTAGTTATAGATTCCGATGCTTCACTCCAGGTTTACTGTATCCCTTGGACCTTCTTATTGACGATGAAACACAGAAATTGCATCGGAATTAAATAGAAAAGGCACAATGCCGACTTAAGTACAACAAGACTGACTCTTCCTACTGTCTATGTTTTGAACCATTCCTGTGACACTAGTTATAGATTCCGATGCTTCACTTCAGGCTTACTGTATCCCTTGGACCTTCTTATTGACGATGAAACACAGAAATTGCATCGGAATTAAACACAAAAGGCACAATGCCGACTTAAGTACAAAAAGACTGACTCTTCTTACTGACTATGCTTTGAACCATTCCTGTGACACTAGTTATAGATTCCGATGCTTCACTTCAGGTTTACTGTATCCCTTGGACCTTCTTTTTGACGATGAAACACAGAAATTGCATCGGAATTAAATACAAAAGTTACAATGCCGACTTAAGTACAAGAAGACTGACTCTTTTTACTGACTATGTTTGAACCATTCCTGTGACACTAGTTATGGATTCGGATGCTTCACTTCTGGTTCACTGTATCCCTTTGACCTTCTTATTGACGATGAAACACAGAAAATGCATCGGAATGAAATAGAAAAGGCATAATGCCGACTTAAGTACAAGACGACTGACTTTTCTTACTCTCTATGTTTGAACTATTCCTGTGTCACTAGTTATAGATTCCGATGCTTCACTTCAGGTTTACTGTATCCCTCTGATCTTCTTATTGACGATGAAACACAGAAATTGCATCGGAATTAAATACAAAAGGCACAATGCCGACTTAAGTACATGAGGACTGATCCTTCATACTGTCTATGTTTTCAACCATTCCTATGACACTAGTTATAGATTCCGATGCTTCACTGCAGGTTTACTGTATCCCTCTAACCTTCTTATTGATGTTGAAACACAGAAATTGCATCGGAATTAAATACAAAAGGCACAATGCCGACTTAAGTACAAGAAGACTGACTCTTCTTACTGTCTATGTTTGAACCAATCCTGAGACACTAGTTATAGATTCCGATGCTTCACTTCAGGTTTACTGTAACCCTCTGACCTTCTTATTGTTGATCAAACACAGAAATTGCATCGGAATTAAATACAAAAGGCACAATTCCGACTTAAGTACAAGAAGACTGACTCTTTTTACTGACTATGTTTTGAACCATTACTGTGACACTTGTTATGGATTCGGATGCTTCATTTCTGGTTTACTGTGTCCCTCTGACCTTCTTATTGACGATGAAACACAGAAATTGCATCGGAATTAAATAGTTAAGACACAATGCAGACTTAAGTACAAGAAGACTGACTCTTCTTACAGACTATGTTTTGAACCATTCCTGTGACACTAGTTATAGATTCCTATGCTTCACTTCAGGTTTGCTGTATCCCTCTGACCTTCTTTTTGACGATGAAACACAGAATTTGCATCGGAATTAAATACAAAAGGCACAATGCCGACTTAAGTACAAGAAGACTGACTCTTCCTACTGTCTATGTTTTGAACCATTCCTGTTACACTAGTTATAGATTCCGATGCTTCACTTCAGGTTTACTGTATCCCTTGGATCTTCTTATTGACGATGAAAGACAGAAATTGCATCGGAATTAAATACAAAAGGCACAATGCCGATTTAAGTACATGAAGACCGACTCTTTCTAATGACTATGTTTTGAACCATTCCTGTGACACTAGTTATAGATTCCGATGCTTCACTTCAAGATTACTGTATCCCTTGGACCTTCTTCTTGACGATGAAACACAGAAATTGCATCGGAATTAAATACAAAAGGCACAATGCCGACTTAAGTACAAGTAGACTGACTCTTCTTACAGTCTATGCTTTGAACCTATCCTGTGACACTAGTTACACATTCCGATTCTTCACTCCAGGTTTACTGTACCCCTTGGACCTTTTTATTGACGATGAAACACAGAAATTGCATCGGAATTAAATACAAAAGGCACAATGCCGACTTAAGGACAAGAAGACTAACTCTTCTTACTGACAATGTTTTGAACCATTCCTGTGACACTAGCTATAGATTCCGATGCTTCACTTCAGGTTTACTGTATCCCTCTGACCTTCGTATTGACGATGAAACACAGAAATTGCATCGGAATTAAATACAAAAGGCACAATGCCGACTTAAGTACAAGAAGACTGACTCTTCTTACTGTCTATGCTTTGAACCATTCCATTGACACTAGTTATAGATTCCGATGCTTCACTCCAGGTTTACTGTATCCCTTGGACCTTCTTATTGACGATGAAACACAGAAATTGCATCGGAATTAAATAGAAAAGGCACAATGCCGACTTAAGTACAAGAAGACTGACTCTTCTTAGTGTCTATTTTATGAACCATGCCTGTGACACTAGTTATAGATTCCGATGCTTCACTTCAGGCTTACTGTATCCCTTGGACCTTCTTATAGACGATGAAACACAGAAATTGCATCGGAATTAAACACAAAAGGCACAATGCCGACTTAAGTACAAAAAGACTGACTCTTCTTACTGACTATGCTTTGAACCATTCCTGTGACACTAGTTATAGATTCCGATGCTTCACTTCAGGTTTACTGTATCCCTCTGACCTTCTTATTGATGTTGAAACACAGAAATTGCATCGGAATTAAATACAAAAGGCACAATGCCGACTTAAGTACAAGAGGACTGATCCTTCTTACTGTCGATGTTTTGAACCATTCCTGAGACACTAGTTATAGATTCCGATGCTTCACTTCAGGTTTACTGTAACCCTCTGACCATCTTATTGATGATCAAACACAGAAATTGCATCGGAATTAAATACAAAAGGCACAATGCAGACTTAAGTACAAGAAGACTGACTCTTCCTACAGACTTTGATTTGAACCATTCCTGTGACACTGGTTATAGATTGCGATGCTTCACTTCAGGCTTGCTGTATCCCTCTGACCTTCTTATTGACGATGAAACACAGAATTTGCATCGGAATTAAATACAAAAGGCACACTGCCGACTTAAGTACAAGAAGACTGACTCTTTTTACTGACTATGTTTTGAACCATTCCTGTGACACTAGTTATGGATTCGGATGCTTCATTTCTGGTTTACTGTATCCCTCTGACCTTCTTATTGACGATGAAACACAGAAATTGCATCAGAATTAAATAGTTAAGACACAATGCAGACTTAAGTACAAGATGACTGACTCTTCTTACAGACTATGTTTTGAACCATTCCTGTGACACTAGTTATAGATTCCTATGCTTCACTTCAGGTTTGCTGTATCCCTCTGACCTTCTTATTGACGATGAAACACAGAATTTGCATCGGAATTAAATACAAAAGGCACAATGCCGACTTAAGTACAAGAAGACAGACTCTTCCTACTGTCTATGTTTTGAACCATTCCTGTTACACTAGTTATAGATTCCGATGCTTCACTTCAGGTTTACTGTATCCCTTGGACCTTCTTATTGACGATGAAAGACAGAAATTGCATCGGAATTAAATAAAAAAGGCACAATGCCGATTTAAGTACATAAGAACGACTCTTTCTCCTGACTATGTTTTGAACCATTCCTGTGACACTAGTTATAGATTCCGATGCTTCACTTCAGGTTTACTGTATCCCTTGGACCTTCTTCTTGACGATGAAACACAGAAATTGCATCGGAATTAAATACAAAGGGCACAATGCCGACTTAAGTACAAGAAGACTGACTCTTCTTACAGTCTATGCTTTGAACCTATCCTGTGACACTAGTTACACATTCCGATTCTTCACTCCAGGTTTACTGTATCCCTTGGACCTTTTTATTGACGATGAAACACAGAATTTGCATCGGAATTAAATACAAAAGGCACAATGCCGACTTAAGTACAAGAAGACTGACTCTTCCTACTGTCTATGTTTTGAACCATTCCTGTTACACTAGTTATAGATTCCGATGCTTCACTTCAGGTTTACTGTATCCCTTGGACCTTCTTATTGACGATGAAAGACAGAAATTGCATCGGAATTAAATAAAAAAGGCACAATGCCGATTTAAGTACATAAGAACGACTCTTTCTCCTGACTATGTTTTGAACCATTCCTGTGACACTAGTTATAGATTCCGATGCTTCACTTCAGGTTTACTGTATCCCTTGGACCTTCTTCTTGACGATGAAACACAGAAATTGCATCGGAATTAAATACAAAAGGCACAATGCCGACTTAAGT
This sequence comes from Schistocerca serialis cubense, assembly GCF_023864345.2. Lineage (NCBI taxonomy): Eukaryota > Metazoa > Arthropoda > Insecta > Orthoptera > Acrididae > Schistocerca > Schistocerca serialis. The sequence continues at coordinate 642,660,362 of NC_064644.1, forward strand.
ACAAGAAGACTGACTCTTCTTACAGTCTATGCTTTGAACCTATCCTGTGACACTAGTTACACATTCCGATTCTTCACTCCAGGTTTACTGTATCCCTTGGACCTTTTTATTGACGATGAAACACAGAAATTGTATCGGAATTAAATACAAAAGGCACAATGCCGACTTAAGGACAAGAAGACTAACTCTTCTTACTGACAATGTTTTGAACAATTCCTGTGACACTAGCTATAGATTCCGATGCTTCACTTCAGGTTTACTGTATCCCTCTGAGTTTCGTATTGACGATGAAACACAGAAATTGCATCGGAATTAAATACAAAAGGCACAATGCCGACTTAAGTACAAGAAGACTGATTCTTCTTACTGTGTATGCTTTGAACCATTCCATTGACACTAGTTATAGATTCCGATGCTTCACTCCAGGTTTACTGTATCCCTTGGACCTTCTTATTGACGATGAAACACAGAAATTGCATCGGAATTAAATAGAAAAGGCACAATGCCGACTTAAGTACAAGAAGACTGACTCTTCTTACTGTCTATGTTTTGAACCATTCCTGTGACACTAGTTATAGATTCCGATGCTTCACTTCAGGCTTACTGTATCCCTTGGACCTTCTTAATGACGATGAAACACAGAAATTGCATCGGAATGAAACACAAAAGGCACAATGCCGACTTAAGTACAAAAAGACTGACTCTTCTTACTGACTATGCTTTGAACCATTCCTGTGACACTAGTTATAGATTCCGATGCTTCACTTCAGGTTTACTGTATCCCTTGGACCTTCTTATTGACGATGAAACACAGATTGCATCGGAATTAAATACAAAAGTTACAATGCCGACTTAAGTACAAGAAGACTGACTCTTTTTACTGACTATGTTTGAACCGTTCCTGTGACACTAGTTATGGATTCGGATGCTTCACTTCTGGTTCACTGTATCCCTCTGACCTTCTTATTGATGTTGAAACACAGAAATTGCATCGGAATTAAATACAAAAGGCGCAATGCAGACTTAAGTACAAGAAGACTGACTTTTCTTACTGACTATGTTTTGAACCATTCCTGTGGCACTAGTTATAGATTGCGATGCTTCACTTCAGGTTTGCTGTATCCCTCTGACCTTCTTATTGACGATGAAACACAGAATTTGCATCGGAATTAAATACAAAAGGCACAATGCCGACATAAGTACACGAAGACTGACTCTACCTACTGTCTATGTTTTGAACCATTCCTGTGACACTAGTTATTGATTCCGATGCTTCACTCCAGGTTTACTGTATCCCTTGGACCTTCTTATTGACGATAAAACACAGAAATTGCATCGGAATTAAATACAAAAGGCACAATGCCGACTTAAGTACAAGAGGACTGATCCATCTGACTGTCTATGTTTTGAACTATTCCTGAGACACTAGTTATAGATTCCGATGCTTCACTTCAGGTTTACTGTAACCCTCTGACCTTCTTATTGATGATCAAACACAGAAATTGCATCGGAATTAAATACAAAAGGCACAATGCAGACTTAAGTACAAGAAGACTGACTCTTCCTACAGACTATGTTTTGAACCATTCCTGTGACACTAGTTATTGATTCCGATGCTTCACTTCAGGTTTACTGTATCCCTTGGACCTTCTTATTGACGATGAAACACAGAAATTGCATCGGAATTAAATACAAAAGGCACAATGCCGATTTAAGTACATGAATACCGACTCTTTCTACTGACTATGTTTTGAACCATTCCTGTGACACTAGTTATAGATTCCGATGCTTCACATCAGGGTTACTGTATCCCTTCGACCTTCGTATTGACGATGAAACACAGAAATTGCATCGGAATTAAATACAAAAGGCACAATGCCGACATAAGTACAAAAAGACTGACTCTTCTTACAGTCTATGCTTTGAACCATTCCTGCGACAGTAGTTACACATTCCGATTCTTCTCTCCAGGTATACTGTATCCCTTGGACCTTCTTATTGACGATGAAACACAGAAATTGCATCGGAATTAAATACAAAAGGCACAATGCCGACTTAAGGACAAGAAGACTAACTCTTCTTACTGACAATGTTTTGAACCATTCCATTGACACTAGTTATAGATTCCGATGCTTCACTCCAGGTTTACTGTATCCCTTGGACCTTCTTATTGACGATGAAACACAGAAATTGCATCGGAATTAAATAGAAAAGGCACAATGCCGACTTAAGTACAACAAGACTGACTCTTCTTACTGTCTATGTTTTGAACCATTCCTGTGACACTAGTTATAGATTCCGATGCTTCACTTCAGGCTTACTGTATCCCTTGGACCTTCTTATTGACGATGAAACACAGAAATTGCATCGGAATTAAACACAAAAGGCACAATGCCGACTTAAGTACAAAAAGACTGACTCTTCTTACTGACTATGCTTTGAACCATTCCTGTGACACTAGTTATAGATTCCGATGCTTCACTTCAGGTTTACTGTATCCCTTGGACCTTCTTATTGACGATGAAACACAGAAATTGCATCGGAATTAAATACAAAAGTTACAATGCCGACTTAAGTACAAGAAGACTGACTCTTTTTACTGAATATGTTTGAACCATTCCTGTGACACTAGTAATGGATTCGGATGCTTTACTTCTGGTTCACTGTATCCCTCTGACCTTCTTATTGACGATGAAACACAGAAAATGCATCGGAATTAAATAGAAAAGGCATAATGCCGACTTAAGTACAAGAAGACTGATTCTTCTTACTGTGTATGCTTTGAACCATTCCATTGACACTAGTTATAGATTCCGATGCTTCACTCCAGGTTTACTGTATCCCATGGACCTTCTTATTGACGATGAAACACAGAAATTGCATCGGAATTAAATAGAAAAGGCACAATGCCGACTTAAGTACAAGAAGACTGACTCTTCTTAATGTCTATGTTTTGAACCATTCCTGTGACACTAGTTATAGATTCCGATGCTTCACTTCAGGCTTACTGTATCCCTTGGACCTTCTTAATGACGATGAAACACAGAAATTGCATCGGAATTAAACACAAAAGGCACAATGCCGACTTAAGTACGAAAAGACTGACTCTTCTTACTGACTATGCTTTGAACCATTCCTGTGACACTAGTTATAGATTCCGATGCTTCACTTCAGGTTTACTGTATCCCTTGGACCTTCTTATTGACGATGAAACACAGATTGCATCGGAATTAAATACAAAAGTTACAATGCCGACTTAAGTACAAGAAGACTGACTCTTTTTACTGACTATGTTTGAACCATTCCTGTGACACTAGTTATGGATTCGGATGCTTCACTTCTGGTTCACTGTATCCCTCTGACCTTCTTATTGATGTTGAAACACAGAAATTGCATCGGAATTACATACAAAAGGCGCAATGCAGACTTAAGTACAAGAAGACTGACATTTCTTACTGACTATGTTTTGAACCATTCCTGTGGCACTAGTTATAGATTGCGATGCTTCACTTCAGGTTTGCTGTATCCCTCTGACCTTCTTATTGACGATGAAACACAGAATTTGCATCGGAATTAAATACAAAAGGCACAATGCCGACTTAAGTACACGAAGACTGACTCTTCCTACTGTCTATGTTTTGAACCATTCCTGTGAAACTAGTTATTGATTCCGATGCTTCACTCCAGGTTTACTGTATCCCTTGGACCTTCTTATTGACGATAAAACACAGAAATTGCATCGGAATTAAATACAAAAGGCACAATGCCGACTTAAGTACAAGAGGACTGATCCATCTGACTGTCTATGTTTTGAACTATTCCTGAGACACTAGTTATAGATTCCGATGCTTCACTTCAGGTTTACTGTAACCCTCTGACCTTCTTATTGATGATCAAACACAGAAATTGCATCGGAATTAAATACAAAAGGCACAATGCAGACTTAAGTACAAGAAGACTGACTCTTCCTACAGACTATGTTTTGAACCATTCCTGTGACACTAGTTATTGATTCCGATGCTTCACTTCAGGTTTACTGTATCCCTTGGACCTTCTTATTGACGATGAAACACAGAAATTGCATCGGAATTAAATTCCAAAGGTACAATGCCGATTTAAGTACATGAAGACCGACTCTTTCTACTGACTATGTTTTGAACCATTCCTGTGACACTAGTTATAGATTCCGATGCTTCACATCAGGGTTACTGTATCCCTTCGACCTTCGTATTGACGATGAAACACAGAAATTGCATCGGAATTAAATACAAAAGGCACAATGCCGACATAAGTACAAGAAGACTGACTCTTCTTACAGTCTATGCTTTGAACCATTCCTGTGACAGTAGTTACACATTCCGATTCTTCTCTCCAGGTATACTGTATCCCTTGGACCTTCTTATTGACGATGAAACACAGAAATTGCATCGGAATTAAATACAAAAGGCACAATGCCGACATAAGGACAAGAAGACTAACTCTTCTTACTGACAATGTTTAAACCATTCCATTGACACTAGTTATAGATTCCGATGCTTCACTCCAGGTTTACTGTATCCCTTGGACCTTCTTATTGACGATGAAACACAGAAATTGCATCGGAATTAAATACAAAAGGCACAATGCCGACTTAAGTACAACAAGACTGACTCTTCTTACTGTCTATGTTTTGAACCATTCCTGTGACACTAGTTATAGATTCCGATGCTTCACTTCAGGCTTACTGTATCCCTTGGACCTTCTTATTGACGATGAAACACAGAAATTGCATCGGAATTAAACACAAAAGGCACAATGCCGACTTAAGTACAAAAAGACTGACTCTTCTTACTGACTATGCTTTGAACCATTCCTGTGACACTAGTTATAGATTCCGATGCTTCACTTCAGGTTTACTGTATCCCTTGGACCTTCTTATTGACGATGAAACACAGAAATTGCATCGGAATTAAATACAAAAGTTACAATGCCGACTTAAGTACAAGAAGACTGACTCTTTTTACTGAATATGTTTGAACCATTCCTGTGACACTAGTAATGGATTCGGATGCTTCACTTCTGGTTCACTGTATCCCTCTGACCTTCTTATTGACGATGAAACACAGAAATTGCATCGGAATTAAATAGAAAAGGCATAATGCCGACTTAAGTACAAGAAGACTGATTCTTCTTACTGTGTATGCTTTGAACCATTCCATTGACACTAGTTATAGATTCCGATGCTTCACTCCAGGTTTACTGTATCCCATGGAGCTTCTTATTGACGATGAAACACAGAAATTGCATCGGAATTAAATAGAAAAGGCACAATGCCGACTTAAGTACAAGAAGACTGACTCTTCTTACTGTCTATGTTTTGAACCATTCCTGTGACACTAGTTATAGATTCCGATGCTTCACTTCAGGCTTACTGTATCCCTTGGACCTTCTTAATGACGATGAAACACAGAAATTGCATCGGAATTAAACACAAAAGGCACAATGCCGACTTAAGTACAAAAAGACTGACTCTTCTTACTGACTATGCTTTGAACCATTCCTGTGACACTAGTTATAGATTCCGATGCTTCACTTCAGGTTTACTGTATCCCTTGGACCTTCTTATTGACGATGAAACACAGATTGCATCGGAATTAAATACAAAAGTTACAATGCCGACTTAAGTACAAGAAGACTGACTCTTTTTACTGACTATGTTTGAACCATTCCTGTGACACTAGTTATGGATTCGGATGCTTCACTTCTGGTTCACTGTATCCCTCTGACCTTCTTATTGATGTTGAAACACAGAAATTGCATCGGAATTACATACAAAAGGCGCAATGCAGACTTAAGTACAAGAAGACTGACTTTTCTTACTGACTATGTTTTGAACCATTCCTGTGGCACTAGTTATAGATTGCGATGCTTCACTTCAGGTTTGCTGTATCCCTCTGACCTTCTTATTGACGATGAAACACAGAATTTGCATCGGAATTAAATACAAAAGGCACAATGCCGACTTAAGTACACGAAGACTGACTCTTCCTACTGTCTATGTTTTGAACCATTCCTGTGAAACTAGTTATTGATTCCGATGCTTCACTCCAGGTTTACTGTATCCCTTGGACCTTCTTATTGACGATAAAACACAGAAATTGCATCGGAATTAAATACAAAAGGCACAATGCCGACTTAAGTACAAGAGGACTGATCCATCTGACTGTCTATGTTTTGAACTATTCCTGAGACACTAGTTATAGATTCCGATGCTTCACTTCAGGTTTACTGTAACCCTCTGACCTTCTTATTGATGATCAAACACAGAAATTGCATCGGAATTAAATACAAAAGGCACAATGCAGACTTAAGTACAAGAAGACTGACTCTTCCTACAGACTATGTTTTGAACCATTCCTGTGACACTAGTTATTGATTCCGATGCTTCACTTCAGGTTTACTGTATCCCTTGGACCTTCTTATTGACGATGAAACACAGAAATTGAATCGGAATTAAATACAAAAGGCACAATGCCGATTTAAGTACATGAAGACCGACTCTTTCTACTGACTATGTTTTGAACCATTCCTGTGACACTAGTTATAGATTCCGATGCTTCACATCAGGGTTACTGTATCCCTTCGACCTTCTTATTGACGATGAAACACAGAAATTGCATCGGAATTAAATACAAAAGGCACAATGCCGACATAAGTACAAGAAGACTGACTCTTCTTACAGTCTATGCTTTGAACCATTCCTGTGACAGTAGTTACACATTCCGATTCTTCTCTCCAGGTATACTATATCCCTTGGACCTTCTTATTGACGATGAAACACAGTAATTGCATCGGAATTAAATACAAAGGGCACAATGCCGACTTAAGGACAAGAAGACTAACTCTTCTTACTGACAATGTTTTGAACCATTCCATTGACACTAGTTATAGATTCCGATGCTTCACTCCAGGTTTACTGTATCCCTTGGACCTTCTTATTGACGATGAAAGACAGAAATTGCATCGGAATTAAATACAAAAGGCACAATGCCGATTTAAGTACATGAAGACCGACTCTTTCTACTGACAATGTTTTGAACCATTCCTGTGACACTAGCTATAGATTCCGATGCTTCACTTCAGGTTTACTGTATCCCTCTGACCTTCGTATTGACGATGAAACACAGAAATTGCATCGGAATTAAATACAAAAGGCACAATGCCGACTTAAGTACAAGAAGACTGACTCTTCTTACTGTCTATGCTTTGAACCATTCCATTGACACTAGTTATAGATTCCGATGCTTCACTCCAGGTTTACTGTATCCCTTGGACCATCTTATTGACGATGAAACACAGAAATTGCATCGGAATTAAATAGAAAAGGCACAATGCCGACTTAAGTACAAGAAGATTGACTCTTCTTACTGACTATGTTTTGAACCATTCCTGTGGCACTAGTTATAGATTGCGATGCTTCACTTCAGGTTTACTGTATCCCTCTGACCTTCTTATTGACGATGAAACACAGAATTTGCATCGGAATTAAATACAAAAGGCACAATGCCGATTTAAGTACATGGAGACCGACTCTTTCTACTGACTATGATTTGAACCATTCCTGTGACACTAGTTATAGATTCCGATGCTTCACATCAGGGTTACTGTATCCCTTCGACCTTCTTATTGACGATGAAACACAGAAATTGCATCGGAATTAAATACAATAGGCACAATGCCGACATAAGTACAAGAAGACTGACTCTTCTTACAGTCTATGCTTTGAACCATTCCTGTGACAGTAGTTACACATTCCGATTCTTCTCTCCAGGTATACTGTATCCCTTGGACCTTCTTATTGACGATGAAACACAGAAATTGCATCGGAATTAAATAGAAAAGGCACAATGCCGACTTAAGTACAAGAGTACTGACTCTTCTTACTGACTATGTTTTTAACCATTCCGGTTACACTAGTCATAGATTCCGATGCTTCACCACAGGTTTACTGAATCCCTTGGACCTTCTTATTGACGATGAAACACAGAAATTGCATCGGAATTAAATACAAAACGCACAATGCCGACCTAAGTACAAGAAGACTGACTCTTCTTACTGACTATGTTTGAACCATTCCTCTGTCACTAGTTTTAGATTCCATTGCTTCACCTCAGGTTTACTGTATACCTTGGACTTTCCAATTGACGATGAAACACAGAAATTGCATCGGAATGAAATAGAAAAGGCACAATGCCGACTTAAGTACAAGAGTACTGACTCTTCTTACTGACTATGATTTGAACCATTCCGGTTACACTAGTCATAGATTCCGATGCTTCACCACATGTTTACTGTATCCCTTGGACCTTCTTATTGACGATGAAACACAGAAATTGCATCGGAATTAAACACAAAAGGCACAATGCCGACTTAAATACAAAAAGACTGACTCTTCTTACTGACTATGATTTGAACCATTCCTGTGACAGTAGTTACACATTCCGATTCTTCACTCCAGGTTTACTGTATCCCTTGTACCTTCTTATTGACGATGAAACACAGAAATTGCATCGGAATTAAATACAAAAGGCACAATGCCGACTTAAGTACAAGATGACTGACTCTTCTTACTGACTATGTTTTGAACCATTCCGGTGACACTAGTCATAGATTCCGATGCTTCACTTCAGGTTTACTGTATCCCTCTGACCTTCTTATTGACGATGAAACACAGAAATTGCATCGGAATTAAATACAAAGGGCAAAATGCCGACTTAAGTACACGAGGACTGACTCTTCTTACTGCCTATGTTTTGAACAATTCCTGTGACACTAGTTATAGATTCCGATGCTACACTCCACGTTTACTGTATCCCTTGGACCTTCGTATTGACGATGAAAAACAGAAATTGCATCGGAATGAAATACAAACGGCACAATGCCGACTTAGGGACAAGAAGACTGACTCTTCTTACTGACTATGTTTTGAACCATTCCTGTGTCACTATTTATAGATTACGATGCTTCACTTCAGGTTTACTGTATACCTTGGACTTTCTAATTGACGATGAAACACAGAAATTGCATCGGAATTAAAGAGAAAAGGCACAATGACGACTTAAGTACAAGAAGACTGACTCTTCTTACTGTCTATGTTTTAACCATTCCTGTGAGACTAGTTATAGATTCCGATGCTTCACTTCAGGTTTACTGTATCCCTCTGATCTTCTTATTGACGATGAAACACAGAAATTGCATCGGAATAAAATACAAAAGGCACAATGCCGACTTAAGTACAAGAAGACTGACTCTTCTTACTGTCTATGTTTTGAACCATTCCTGTGACACTAGTTATAGATTCCGATGCTTCACTTCAGGCTTACTGTATCCCTTGGACCCTCTTATTGACGATGAAACACAGAAATTGCATCGGAATTAAACACAAAAGGCACAATGCCGACTTAAGTACAAATAGACTGAGTCTTCTTACTGACTATGTTTTGAACCATTCCTGTGACACTAGTTATAGATTCTGATTCTTCACTTCAGGTTTACTGTATCCCTCTGACCATCTTATTTACGATGAAACACAGAAATTGCATCGGAATTAAATACAAAAGGCACAATGCCGACTTAAGGACAAGAAGACTGACTCTTTTTACTGACTATGTTTTGAACCATTCCTGTGACACTAGTTATGGATTCGGATGCCTTAATTCTGGTTTACTGTATCCCTCTGACCTTCTTATTGACGATGAAACTCAGATATTGCATCAGAATTAAATAGTAAAGACACAATGCCGACTTAAGTACAAGACGACTGACTTTTCTTACTGTCTATGTATTGAACCATTCCTGTGACACTAGTTATTGATTCCGATGCCTCACTTCAGGCTTACTGTATCGCTTGGACCTTCTTATTGACGATGAAACACAGAAATTGCATCGGAATTAAATAGAAAAGGCACAATGCCGACTTAAGTACAAGAAGATTGACTCTTCTTACTGACTATGTTTTGAACCATTCCTGTGGCACTAGTTATAGATTGCGATGCTTCACTTCAGGTTTACTGTATCCCTCTGACCTTCTTATTGACGATGAAACACAGAATTTGCATCGGAATTAAATACAAAAGGCACAATGCCGATTTAAGTGCATGGAGACCGACTCTTTCTACTGACTATGATTTGAACCATTCCTGTGACACTAGTTATAGATTCCGATGCTTCACATCAGGGTTACTGTATCCCGTCGACCTTCTTATTGACGATGAAACACAGAAATTGCATCGGAATTAAATACAAAAGGCACAATGCCGACATAAGTACAAGAAGACTGACTCTTCTTACAGTCTATGCTTTGAACCATTCAAGTGACAGTAGTTACACATTCCGATTCTTCTCTCCAGGTATACTGTATCCCTTGGACTTACTTATTGACGATGAAACACAGAAATTGCATCGGAATTAAATACAAAAGGCACAATGCCGACTTAAGGACAAGAAGACTAACTCTTCTTACTGACAATGATTTGAACCATTGCTGTGGCACTAGCTATAGATTCCGATGCTTCACTTCAGGTTTACTGTATCCCTCTGACCTTCTTATTGACGATGAAGCACAGAAATTGCATTGGAATTAAATACAAAAGGTACAATGCCGACTTCAGTACAAGAAGACTGACTCTTCTTACGGTCTATGCTTTGAACCATTCCATTGACACTAGTTATAGATTCCGATGCTTCACTCCAGGTTTACTGTATCCCTTGGACCTTCTTATTGACGATGAAACACAGAAATTGCATCGGAATTAAATAGAAAAGGCACAATGCCGACTTAAGTACAAGAGTACTGACTCTTCTTACTGACTATGTTTTTAACCATTCCGGTTACACTAGTCATAGATTCCGATGCTTCACCACAGGTTTACTGTATCCCTTGGACCTTCTTATTGACGATGAAACACAGAAATTGCATCGGAATTAAATACAAAACCCACAATGCCGACCTAAGTACAAGAAGACTGACTCTTCTTACTGACTATGTTTGAACCATTCCTCTGTCACTAGTTATAGATTCCATTGCTTCACTTCAGGTTTACTGTATCCCTCTGAACTTCTTATTGATGATGAAACACAGAAATTGCATCGGAATTAAATACAAAATTCACAATGCCGACTTAAGTACAAGAAGACTGACTCTTCTTACTGACTATGTTTTGAACCTTTCCTGTGTCACTAGTTATAGATTCCGATGCTTCACTTCAGGTTTACTGTATACCTTGGACTTTCTAATTGACGATGAAACACAGAAATTGCATCGGAATTAAATAGAAAAGGCACAATGCCGACTTAAGTACAAGAGTACTGACTCTTCTTACTGACTATGATTTGAACCATTCCGGTTACACTAGTCATAGATTCCGATGCTTCACCACATGTTTACTGTATCCCTTGGACCTTCTTATTGACGATGAAACACAGAAATTGCATCGGAATTAAATACAAAAGGCACAATGCCGACCTAAGTACAAGAAGACTGACTCTTCTTACTGACTATGTTTGAACCATTCCTCTGTCACTAGTTATAGATTCCGATGCTTCACTTCAGGTTTACTGTATCCCTCTGAACTTCTTATTGACGATGAAACACAGAAATTGCATCGGAATTAAATACAAAATTCACAATGCCAACTTAAGTACAAGAAGACTGACTCTTCTTACTGACCATGTTTTGAACCATTCCTGTGTCACTAGTTATAGATTCCGATGCTTCACTTCAGGTTTACTGTATACCTTGGACTTTCTAATTGACGATGAAACTCAGAAATTGCATCGGAATTAAATAGAAAACTCACAATACCGACTTAAGTACCAGAAGACTGACTCTACTTACTGTCTATGTTTTGAACCATTTCTGTGACACTAGTTATAGATTCCGATGCTTCACTTCAGGTTTACTGTCTCTCTTGGTCCTTCTTATTGACGATGAAACACAGAAATTGCATCGGAATTAAATACAAAAGGCACAATACCGACCGAAGTACAAGAAGACTGACTCTATGTTTTGAACCATTCCTGTGACACTAGTTATAGATTCCGATGCTTCACTTCAGGTTTACTGTATCCCTCTGACCTTCTTATTGACGAAGAACACAGAAATTGCATCGGAATTAAATACAAAAGGCATAATGCCGACTTAAGTACAAGAAGACTGACTCTTCTTACTGTCTATGTTTTGAACCATTCCTGTGACACTAGTTATAGATTCCGATGCTTCACTTCAGGCTTACTGAATCCCTTGGACCTTCTTATTGACGATGAAACACAGAAATTGCATCGGAATTAAACACAAAAGGCACAATGCCGACTTAAGTACAAAAAGACTGACTCTTCTTACTGACTATGATTTGAACCATTCCTGTGACAGTAGTTACACATTCCGATTCTTCACTCCAGGTTTACTGTATCCCTTGTACCTTCTTATTGACGATGAAACACAGAAATTGCATCGGAATTAAAGAGAAAAGGCACAATGACGACTTAAGTACAAGAAGACTGACTCTTCTTACTGTCTATGTTTTAACCATTCCTGTGAGACTAGTTATAGATTCCGATGCTTCACTTCAGGTTTACTGTATCCCTCTGATCTTCTTATTGACGATGAAACACAGAAATTGCATCGGAATTAAATACAAAAGGCACAATGCCGACTTAAGTACAAGAAGACTGACTCTTCTTACTGTCTATGTTTTGAACCATTCCTGTGACACTAGTTATAGATTCCGATGCTTCACTTCAGGCTTACTGTATCCCTTGGACCCTCTTATTGACGATGAAACACAGAAATTGCATCGGAATTAAACACAAAAGGCACAATGCCGACTTAAGTACAAATAGACTGACTCTTCTTACTGACTATGTTTTGAACCATTCCTGTGACACTAGTTACAGATTCTGATTCTTCACTTCAGGTTTACTGTATCCCTCTGACCATCTTATTTACGATGAAACACAGAAATTGCATCGGAATTAAATACAAAAGGCACAATGCCGACTTAAGGACAAGAAGACTGACTCTTTTTACTGACTGTGTTTTGAACCATTCCTGTGACACTAGTTATGGATTCGGATGCCTTACTTCTGGTTTACTGTATCCCTCTGACCTTCTTATTGACGATGAAACTCAGATATTGCATCAGAATTAAATAGTAAAGACACAATGCCGACTTAAGTACAAGACGACTGACTTTTCTTACTGCCTATGTTTTGAACCATTCCTGTGACACTAGTTATAGATTCCGATGCTTCACTTCAGGTTTACTGTATCCCTCAGATCTTCTTATTGACGATGAAACACAGAAATTGCATCGGAATTAAATACAAAAGGCACAATGCCGACTTAAGTACAAGAGGACTGATCCTTCTTACCGTCTATGTTTTGAACCATTCCTGAGACACTAGTTATAGATTCCGATGCTTCACTTCAGGGTTACTGTAACCCTCTGACCTTCTTATTGATGATGAAACAAAGAAATTGCATCGGAGTTAAATATAAAAGGCACTATGCAGACTTAAGTACAAGAAGACTGACTCTTCTTACAGACTATGTTTTGAACCATTCCTGTGACACTAGTTATAGATTGCGATGCTTCACTTCAGGTTTGCTGTATCCCTCTGACCTTCTTATTGACGATGAAACACAGAAATTGCATCGGAATTAAATACAAAAGGCACAATGCCGATTTAAGTACATGAAGACCGACTCTTGCTACTGACTATGATTTGAACCATTCCTGTGACACTAGTTATAGATTCCGATGCATCACTTCAGGTATACTGTATCCCTCTGACCTTCTTATTGACGATGAAACACAGAAAATTGCATCGGAATTAAATACAAAAGGCACAATGCCGACTTAAGTACAAGAAGACTTACTCTTCCTACTGTCTATGTTTTGAACCATTCCTGTGACACTAGTTATAGATTCCGATGCTTCACATCAGGTTTGCTGTATCCCTCTGACCTTCTTATTGACGACGAAACACAGAAATTGCATCGGAATTAAATAGAAAAGGCACAATGCCGACTTAAGTACAAGAAGACTGACTACTCTTACTGACTATGTTTTGAACCATTCCGGTGACACTTGTCATAGATTCCGATGCTTCACTTCAGGTTTACTGTATCCCTTGGACCTTCTTATTGACGATGAAACACAGATATTGCATCGGAATGAAATAGAAAAGGCACAATGCCGATTTAAGTACAAGAAGACTTACTCTTCTTACTGTTTATGTTTGAACCATTCCTGTGACACTAGTTATAGATTCCGATGCTTCACTTCAGGTTTACTGTATCCCTCTGACCTTCCTATAGACGATGAAACACAGAAATTGCATCCGAATTAAATACACAAGGCACAATATCGACTTAAGTACAAGAAGACTGACTCTTCCTACTGTCTATGTTTTGAAAAATTCCTGTGACACTAGTTATAGATTTCCATGCTACACTTCAGGTTTACTGTATCCCTCTGACCTTCTTATTGACGATGAATCACAGAAATTGCATCGGAATTAAATACAAAATTCACAATGCCGAAGTAAGTATAAGAAGACTGACTCTTCTTACTGACTATGTTTTGAACCATTCTCGTGACACTAGTTATAGATTCCGATGCTTCACTCCAGGTTTACTGAATCCCTTGGACCTTCTTATTGACGATGAAACACAGAAATTGCATCGGAATTAAATAGAAAAAGCACAATGCCGACTTAAGTACAAGAGGACTGACTCTTCCTACTGTCAATGTTTGAACCATTCCTGTGACACTAGTTATAGATTTCCATGCTACACTTCAGGTTTACTGTATCCCTCTGACCTTCTTATTGACGATGAAACACAGAAATTGCATCGGAATGAAATAGAAAAGGCACAATGCCGACTTAAGTACAAGAGGACTGACTCTTCCTACTGTCAATGTTTGAACCATTCCTGTGACACTACTTATAGATTCCGGAGCCTCACTCCAGGTTTACTGTTTCCCTTTTACCTTCTTATTGACGATGAAACACAGAAATTGCATCAGAAATAAATAGAAAAGTCACAATGCCGACTTAAGTACAACAAGACTGACGCTTCTTACTGACTATGTTTTTGAACCTTTCCTGTGACACTAGTTATTGATTCCGATGCTTCACTTCAGGTTTACTGTATCCCTTGGACCTTCGTATTGACGATGAAACACAGATATTGCATCGGAATGAAATAGAAAAGGTACAATGTCGATTTAAGTACAAGAAGACTGATTCTTCTTACTGTTTATGTTTGAACCATTCCTGTGACACTAGTTACAGGTTCCGATGCTTCACTTCAGGTTTACTGTATCCCTCTGACCTTCCTATAGACCATGAAACACAGAAATTGCATCCGAATTTAATACAAGAGGCACAATATCGACTTAAGTACAAGAAGACTGACTCTTCTTTCTGACTATGTTTTGAACCATACGCGTGACACTAGTTATAGATTCCGATGCTACACTTCAGGTTTACTGTATCCCTTAAACCTTCTTATTGACGATGAAACACAGAAATTGCATCGGAATTAAATACAAAAGGCACAATGCCGACAAGAAGACTAACTCTTCTTACTGACAATGATTTGAACCATTGCTGTGGCACTAGCTATAGATTCCGATGCTTCACTTCAGGTTTTCTGTATCCCTCTGACCTTCTTATTGACGATGAAGCACAGAAATTGCATCGGAATTAAATACAAAAGGTACAATGCCGACTTCAGTACAAGAAGACTGACTCTTCTTACTGTCTATGCTTTGAACCATTCCATTGACACTAGTTATAGATTCCGATGCTTCACTCCAGGTTTACTGTATCCCTTGGACCTTCTTATTGACGATGAAACACAGAAATTGCATCGGAATTAAATAGAAAAGGCACAATGCCGACTTAAGTACAAGAGTACTGACTCTTCTTACTGACTATGTTTTTAACCATTCCGGTTACACTAGTCATAGATTCCGATGCTTCACCACAGGTTTACTGTATCCCTTGGACCTTCTTATTGACGATGAAACACAGAAATTGCATCGGAATTAAATACAAAACGCACAATGCCGACCTAAGTACAAGAAGACTGACTCTTCTTACTGACTATGTTTGTACCATTCCTCTGTCACTAGTTATAGATTCCATTGCTTCACTTCAGGTTTACTGTATCCCTCTGAACTTCTTATTGACGATGAAACACAGAAATTGCATCGGAATTAAATACAAAATTCACAATGCCGACTTAAGTACAAGAAGACTGACTCTTCTTACTGACTATGTTTTGAACCATTCCTGTGTCACTAGTTATAGATTCCGATGCTTCACTTCAGGTTTACTGTATACCTTGGACTTTCTAAATGACGATGAAACTCAGAAAATGCATCGGAATTAAATAGAAAAGGCACAATGCCGACTTCAGTACAAGAAGACTGACTCTTCTTACTGTCTATGCTTTGAACCATTCCATTGACACTAGTTATAGATTCCGATGCTTCACTCCAGGTTTACTGTATCCCTTGGACCTTCTTATTGACGATGAAACACAGAAATTGCATCGGAATTAAATAGAAAAGGCACAATGCCGACTTAAGTACAAGAGTACTGACTCTTCTTACTGACTATGTTTTGAACCATTCCGGTTACACTAGTCATAGATTCCGATGCTTCACCACAGGTTTACTGTATCCCTTGGACCTTCTTATTGACGATGAAACACAGAAATTGCATCGGAATTAAATACAAAACGCACAATGCCGACCTAAGTACAAGAAGACTGACTCTTCTTACTGACTATGTTTGAACCATTCCTCTGTCACTAGTTATAGATTCCGATGCTTCACTTCAGGTTTACTGTATCCCTCTGAACTTCTTATTGACGATGAAACACAGAAATTGCATCGGAATTAAATACAAAATTCACAATGCCGACTTAACTACAAGAAGACTGACTCTTCTTACTGACTATGTTTTTAACCATTCCTGTGTCACTAGTTATAGATTCCGATGCTTCACTTCAGGTTTACTGTATACCTTGGACTTTCTAATTGACGATGAAACTCAGAAATTGCATCGGAATTAAATACAAAACGCACAATGCCGACCTAAGTACAAGAAGACTGACTCTTCTTACTGTCTATGCTTTGAACCATTCCATTGACACTAGTTATAGATTCCGATGCTTCACTCCAGGTTTACTGTATCCCTTGGACCTTCTTATTGACGATGAAACACAGAAATTGCATCGGAATTAAATAGAAAAGGCACAATGCCGACTTAAGTACAAGAGTACTGACTCTTCTTACTGACTATGATTTGAACCATTCCGGTTACACTAGTCATAGATTCCGATGCTTCACCACATGTTTACTGTATCCCTTGGACCTTCTTATTGACGATGAAACACAGAAATTGCATCGGAATTAAATACAAAACGCACAATGCCGACCTAAGCACAAGAAGACTGACTCTTCTTACTGACTATGTTTGAACCATTCCTCTGTCACTAGTTATAGATTCCGATGCTTCACTTCAGGTTTACTGTATCCCTCTGAACTTCTTATTGACGATGAAACACAGAAATTGCATCGGAATTAAATACAAAATTCACAATGCCGACTTAAGTACAAGAAGACTGACTCTTCTTACTGACTATGTTTTTAACCATTCCTGTGTCACTAGTTATAGATTCCGATGCTTCACTTCAGGTTTACTGTATACCTTGGACTTTCTAATTGACGATGAAACTCAGAAATTGCATCGGAATTAAATACAAAACGCACAATGCCGACCTAAGTACAAGAAGACTGACTCTTCTTACTGTCTATGCTTTGAACCATTCCATTGACACTAGTTATAGATTCCGATGCTTCACTCCAGGTTTACTGTATCCCTTGGACCTTCTTATTGACGATGAAACACAGAAATTGCATCGGAATTAAATAGAAAAGGCACAATGCCGACTTAAGTACAAGAGTACTGACTCTTCTTACTGACTATGATTTGAACCATTCCGGTTACACTAGTCATAGATTCCGATGCTTCACCACATGTTTACTGTATCCCTTGGACCTTCTTATTGACGATGAAACACAGAAATTGCATGGGAATTAAATACAAAACGCACAATGCCGACCTAAGTACAAGAAGACTGACTCTTCTTACTGACTATGTTTGAACCATTCCTCTGTCACTAGTTATAGATTCCGATGCTTCACTTCAGGTTTACTGTATCCCTCTGAACTTCTTATTGACGATGAAACACAGAAATTGCATCGGAATTAAATACAAAATTCACAATGCCGACTTAAGTACAAGAAGACTGACTCTTCTTACTGACTATGTTTTTAACCATTCCTGTGTCACTAGTTATAGATTCCGATGCTTCACTTCAGGTTTACTGTATACCTTGGACTTTCTAATTGACGATGAATCTCAGAAATTGCATCGGAATTAAATACAAAACGCACAATGCCGACCTAAGTACAAGAAGACTGACTCTTCTTACTGTCTATGCTTTGAACCATTCCATTGACACTAGTTATAGATTCCGATGCTTCACTCCAGGTTTACTGTATCCCTTGGACCTTCTTATTGACGATGAAACACAGAAATTGCATCGGAATTAAATAGAAAAGGCACAATGCCGACTTAAGTACAAGAGTACTGACTCTTCTTACTGACTATGATTTGAACCATTCCGGTTACACTAGTCATAGATTCCGATGCTTCACCACATGTTTACTGTATCCCTTGGACCTTCTTATTGACGATGAAACACAGAAATTGCATCGGAATTAAATACAAAACGCACAATGCCGACCTAAGTACAAGAAGACTGACTCTTCTTACTGACTATGTTTGAACCATTCCTCTGTCACTAGTTATAGATTCCGATGCTTCACTTCAGGTTTACTGTATCCCTCTGAACTTCTTATTGACGATGAAACACAGAAATTGCATCGGAATTAAATACAAAATTCACAATGCCGACTTAAGTACAAGAAGACTGACTCTTCTTACTGTCTATGTTTTGAACCATTTCTGTGACACTAGTTATAGATTCCGATGCTTCACTTCAGGTTTACTGTCTCTCTTGGACCTTCTTATTGACGATGAAACACAGAAATTGCATCGGAATTAAATACAAAAGGCACAATACCGACCGAAGTACAAGAAGACTGACTCTTGTTACTGTCTATGTTTTGAACCATTCCTGTGACACTAGTTATAGATTCCGATGCTTCACTTCAGGTTTACTGTATCCCTCTGACCTTCTTATTGACGATGAAACACAGAAATTGCATCGGAATTAAATACAAAAGGCATAATGCCGACTTAAGTTCAAGAAGACTGACTCTTCTTACTGTCTATGTTTTGAACCATTCCTGTGACACTAGTTATAGATTCCGATGCTTCACTTCAGGCTTACTGAATCCCTTGGACCTTCTTATTGACGATGAAACACAGAAATTGCATCGGAATTAAACACAAAAGGCACAATGCCGACTTAAGTACAAAAAGACTGGCTCTTCTTACTGACTATAATTTGAACCATTCCTGTAACACTAGTTATAGATTCCGATGACTCACTTAAGGTTTACTGTATCCCTTGGACCTTCTTATTGCCGATGAAACTCAGAAATAGCATCGGAATTAAAGAGAAAAGGCACAATGCCGACTTAAGTACAAGAAGACTGACTCTTCTTACTGTCTATGCTTTGAACCATTCCTGTGACAGTAGTTACACATTCCGATTCTTCACTCCAGGTTTACTGTATCCCTTGTACCTTCTTATTGACGATGAAACACAGAAATTGCATCGGAATTAAATACAAAAGGCACAATGCCGACTTAAGTACAAGATGACTGACTCTTCTTACTGACTATGTTTTGAACCATTCCGGTGACACTAGTCATAGATTCCGATGCTTCACTTCAGGTTTACTGTGTCCCTCTGACCTTCTTATTGACGATGAAACACAGAAATTGCATCGGAATTAAATACAAAGGGCAAAATGCCGGCTTAAGTACACGAAGACTGACTCTTCTTACTGCCTATGTTTTGAACAATTCCTGTGACACTAGTTATAGATTCCGATGCTACACTCCACGTTTACTGTATCCCTTGGACCTTCGTATTGACGATGAAAATCAGAAATTGCATCGGAATGAAATACAAACGGCACAATGCCGACTTAAGGACAAGAAGACTGACTCTTCTTACTGACTATGTTTTGAACCATTCCTGTGTCACTATTTATAGATTACGATGCTTCACTTCAGGTTTACTGTATACCTTGGACTTTCTAATTGACGATGAAACACAGAAATTGCATCGGAATTAAATAGAAAAGGCACAATGACGACTTAAGTACAAGAAGACTGACTCTTCTTACTGTCTATGTTTTGAACCATTCCTGTGAGACTAGTTATAGATTCCGATGCTTCTCTTCAGGTTTACTGTATCCCTCTGATCTTCCTATTGACGATGAAACACAGAAATTGCATCGGAATTAAATAGAAAAGGCACAATGCCGACTTAAGTACAAGAAGACTGACTCTTCTTACTGTCTATGTTTTGAACCATTCCTGTGACACTAGTTATAGATTCCGATGCTTCACTTCAATCTTACTGTATCCCTTGGACCTTCTTATTGACGATGAAACACAGAAATTGCATCGGAATTAAACACAAAAGGCACAATGCCGACTTAAGTACAAATAGACTGACTCTTCTTACTGACTATGTTTTGAACCATTCCTGTGACACTAGTTATAGATTCTGATTCTTCACTTCAGGTTTACTGTATCCCTCTGACCATCTTATTGACGATGAAACACAGAAATTGCATCGGAATTAAATACAAAAGGCACAATGCCGACTTAAGGACAAGAAGACTGACTCTTTTTACTGACTATGTTTTGAACCATTCCTGTGACACTAGTTATGGATTCGGATGCTTTACTTCTGGTTTACTGTATCCCTCTTACCTTCTTGTTGACGATGAAACTCAGATATTGCATCAGAATTAAATAGTAAAGACACAATGCCGACTTAAGTACAAGACGACTGACTTTTCTTACTGTCTATGTATTGAACCATTCCTGTGACACTAGTTATAGATTCCGATGCTTCACTTCAGGTTTACTGTATCCCTCTGATCTTCTTATTGACGATGAAACACAGAAATTGCATCGGAATTAAATACAAAAGGCACAATGCCGACTTAAGTACAAGAGGACTGATCCTTCTTACCGTCTATGTTTTGAACCATTCCTGAGACACTAGTTACAGATTCCGATGCTTCAATTCAGGTTTACTGTAACCCTCTGACCTTCTTATTGATGATGAAACAAAGAAATTGCATCGGAGTTAAATATAAAAGGCACTATGCAGACTTAAGTACAAGAAGACTGACTCTTCTTACAGACTATGTTTTGAACCATTCCTGTTACACTAGTTATAGATTGCGATGCTTCACTTCAGGTTTGCTGTATCCCTCTGCCCTTCTTATTGACGATGAAACACAGCATTTGCATCGGAATTAAATACAAAAGGCACAATGCCGACTTAAGTACAAGAAGACTGACTCTTCCTACTGTCTATGTTTTGAACCATTCCTGTTACACTAGTTATAGATTCCGACGCTTCACTTCAGGTTTACTGTATCCCTTGGACCTTCTTATGACGATGAAACACAGAAATTGCATCGGAATTAAATACAAAAGGCACAATGCCGATTTAAGTACATGAAGACCGACTCTTGCTACTGACTATGATTTGAACCATTCCTGTGACACTAGTTATAGATTCCGATGCATCACTTCAGGTATACTGTATCCCTCTGACCTTCTTATTGACGATGAAACACAGAATTTGCATCGGAATTAAATACAAAAGGCACAATGCCGACTTAAGTACAAGAAGACTTACTCTTCCTACTGTCTATGTTTTGAACCATTCCTGTGACACTAGTTATAGATTCCGATGCTTCACATCAGGTTTGCTGTATCCCTCTGACCTTCTTATTGACGATGAAACACAGAAATTGCATCGGAATTAAATAGAAAAGGCACAATGCCAACTTAAGTACAAGAAGACTGACTACTCTTACTGACTATGTTTTGAACCATTCCGGTGACACTTGTCATAGATTCCGATGCTTCACTTCAGGTTTACTGTATCCCTTGGACCTTCTTATTGACGATGAAACACAGATATTGCATCGGAATGAAATAGAAAAGGCACAATGCCGACTTAAGTACAAGAAGACTTACTCTTCTTACTGTTTATGTTTGAACCATTCCTGTGACACTAGTTATAGATTCCGATGCTTCACTTCAGGTTTACTGTATCCCTCTGACCTTCCTATAGACGATGAAACACAGAAATTGCATCCGAATTAAATACACAAGGCACAATATCGACTTAAGTACAAGAAGACGGACTCTTCCTACTGTCTATGTTTTGAACCATTCCTGTGACACTAGTTATAGATTTCCATGCTACACTTCAGGTTTACTGTATCCCTCTCACCTTCTTATTGACGATGAATCACAGAAATTGCATCGGAATTAAATACAAAATTCACAATGCCGACTTAAGTATAAGAAGACTGACTCTTCTTACTGACTAAGTTTTGAACCATTCTCGTGACACTAGTTATAGATTCCGATGCTTCACTCCAGGTTTACTGAATCCCTTGGACCTTCTTATTGACGATGAAACACAGAAATGGCATCGGAATTAAATAGAAAAGGCACAATGCCGACTTAAGTACAAGAGGACTGACTCTTCCTACTGTCAATGTTTGAACCATTCCTGTGACACTAGTTATAGAATCCGGAGCCTCACTCCAGGTTTACTGTTTCCCTTTTACCTTCTTATTGACGATGAAACACAGAAATTGCATCGGATTTAAATACAAAAGGCACAATGTCGACTTAAGTACAAGAAGACTGACTCTCCCTTCTGACTATGTTTGAACCATTCCTGTGTCACTAGTTATAGATTCCGATGCTTCACTTCAGGTTTACTGTATACCTTGGACCTTATAATTGACGATGAAACACAGAGATTGCATCGGAATTAAATAGAAAAGGCACAATGCCGACTTAAGTACAAGAAAGCTGCCTCTTCTTACTGTCTATGTTTTGAACCATTTCTGTGACACTAGTTATAGATTGCGATGCTTCACTTCAGGTTTACTGTCTCCCTTGGACCTTCTTATTGACGATGAAACACAGAAATTGCATCGGAATTAAATACAAAAGGCACAGTGCTGACTTAAGTACAAGAAGACTGACTCTTCTTACTGTCTATGTTTTGAACCATTCCTGTGACACTAGTTATAGATTCCGATGCTTCACTTCAGGCTTACTGTATCCCTTGGACCTTCTTGTTGACGATGAAACACAGAAATTGCATCGGAATTAAACACAAAAGGCACAATGCCGACTTAAGTACAAAAAGACTGACTCTTCTTAATGACTATGCTTTGAACCATTCCTGTGACACTAGTTATAGATTGCGATGCTTCACTTCAGGTTTGCTGTATCCCTCTGACCTTCTTATTGACGATGAAACACAGAATTTGCATCGGAATTAAATACAAAAGGCACAATGCCGACTTAAGTACAAGAAGACTGACTCTTCCTACTGTCTATGTTTTGAATTATTCCTGTGACACTAGTTATAGATTCCGATGCTTCACTCCAGGTTTACTGTATCCCTTGGTCCTTCTTATTGACGATGGAACACAGAAATTGCATCGGAATTAAATACGAAAGGCACAATGCCGATTTAAGTACAAGAGGACTGATCCTTCTTACTGTCTATGTTTTCAACCATTCCTGAGACACTAGTTATAGATTCCGATGCTTCACTTCAGGTTTACTGTAACCCTCTGACCTTCTTATTGATGATCAAACACAGAAATTGCATCGGAATTAAATACAAAAGGCACAATGCAGACTTAAGTACAAGAAGACTGACTCTTCTTACAGACTATGTTTTGAACCATTCCTGTGACACTGGTTATAGATTGCGATGCTTCACTTCAGGTTTGCTGTATCCCTCTGACCTTCTTATTGACGATGAAATACAGAATCTGCATCGGAATTAAATACAAAAGGCGCAATGCCGACTTAAGTACAAGAAGACTGACTCTTCCTACTGTCTATGTTTTGAACCATTCCTGTGACATTAGTTATAGATTCCGATGCTTCAATTCAGGTTTACTGTATCCCTTGGACCTTCTTGTTGACGATGAAACACAGAAATTGCATCGGAATTAATTACAAAAGGCACAATGCCGATCTAAGTACATGAAGACCGACTCTTTCTACTGACTATGTTTTGAACGATTCCTGTGACACTAGTTATAGATTCCGATGCTTCACATCAGGTTTACTGTATCCCTATGATCTTCTTATTGACGATGAAACACAGAAATTGCATCGGAATTAAATACAAAAGGCACAATGCCTACTTAAGGACAAGAAGACTAACTCTTCTTACTGACAATGATTTGAACCATTCCTGTAACACTAGCTATAGATTCCGATGCTTCACTTCAGGATTACTGTATCCCTCTGACCTTCTTATTGACGATGAAACACAGAAATTGCATCGGAATTAAATACAAAAGGCACAATGCCGACTTCAGTACAAGAAGACTGACTCTTCTTACTGTCTATGCTTTGAACCATTCCATTGTCACTAGTTATAGATTCCGATGCTTCACTCCAGGTTTACTGTATCCCTTGGACCTTCTTAATGACGATGAAACACAGAAATTGCATCGGAATTAAATAGAAAAGGCACAATGCCGTCTTATGTACAAGAGTACTGACTCTTCTTCCTACTATGTTTTGAACCATTCCGGTGACACTAGTCATAGATTCCGATGCTTCACCACAGGTTTACTGTATCCCTTGGACCTTCTTATTGACGATGAAACACAGAAATTGCATCGGAATTAAATACAAAGGTCAAAATGCCGACTTAAGTACACGAAGACTGACTCTTCTTACTGCCTATGTTTTGAACCATTCCTGTGACACTAGTCATAGATTCCGATGCTACACTCCAAGTTTACTGAATCCCTTGGACCTTCTTATTGACGATGAAAAACAGAAATTGCATCGGAATTAAATACAAAAGGCACAATTTCGGCTTAAGGACATGAAGACTGACTCTTCTTACTGTCTATGTTTTGAACCATTCCTGTGACACTAGTTATAGATTCCGATGCTTCACCCTAAGTTTACTGTATCCCTTGGACCTTCTTATTGACGATGAAACACAGAAATTGCATCGGAATTAAATAGAAAAGGCACAATGCCGACTTAAGTACAAGAGGACTGACTCTTCCTACTGTCAATGATTTGAACCATTCCTGTGACACTAGTTATAGATTCCGGTGCTTCACTCCAGGTTTACAGTTTCCCTTGGACCTTCTTATTGACGATGAAACAAAGAAATTGCATCAGAATTAAATAGAAAAGGCACAATGCCGACTTAAGTACAAGAAGACTGACGGTTCTTACTGACTATGTCTTTCAACCATTCCTGTGACTCTAGTTATAGATTCCGGTGCTTCACTCCAGGTTTACTGTTTCCCTTGGACCTTCTTATTGACGATGAAACACAGAAATTGCATCGGAATTAAATACAAAAGGCACAATGCCGACTTAAGTACAAGAAGACTGACTCTTCTTACTGACTATGTTTGAACCATTCCTGTGTCACTAGTTATAGATTCCGATGCTTCACTTCAGGTTTACTGTATACCTTGGACCTTCTAATTGACGATGAAACACAGAGATTGCATCGGAATTAAATAGAATAGGCACAATGCCGACTTAAGTACAAGAAGGCTGCCTCTTTTTACTGTCTATGTTTTGAACCATTTCTGTGACACTAGTTATCGATTGCGATGCTTCACTTCAGGTTTACTGTCTCCTTTGGACCTTCTTATTGACGATGAAACACAGAAATTGCATCGGAATTTAATACAAAAGCCACAATACCGACTTAAGTACAAGAAGAGTGACTCTTCTTACTGACTATGTTTTGAACCATTCCTGTGACACTAGTTATAGATTCCGATGCTTCACTTCAGGTTTACTGTATCCCTATGATCTTCTTATTGACGATGAAACACAGAAATTGCATGGGAATTAAATAGTAAAGACACAATGCCGACTTAAGTACAAGATGACTGACTTTTCTTACTGTCTATGTTTTGAACCATTCCTGTGACACTAGTAATAGATTGCGATGCTTCACTTCAGATTAACTGTCTCCCTTGGACCTTCTTATTGACGATGAAACACAGAAATTGCATCGGAATTAAATACAAAAGGCACAATACCGACTTAAGTACAAGAAGACTGACTCTACTTACTGTCTTTGATTTGAACCATTCCTGTGACCCTAGTTATAGATTCCGATGCTTCACTTCAGGTTTACTGTAACCCTCTGACCTTCTTATTGATGATGAAACACAGAATTTGCATTGGAATTAAATACAAAAGGCACAATGCCGACTTAAGTACAAGAAGACTGACTCTTCCTACTGTCTATGTTTTGAACCATTCCTGTTACACTAATTATAGATTCCGATGCTTCACTTCAGGTTTACTGTATCCCTTGGACCTTCTTATTGACGTTGAAACACAGAAATTGCATCGGAATTAAATACAAAAGGCACAATGCCGATTTAAGTAAATGAAGACCGACTCTTTCTACTGACAATGTTTTGAACCATTCCTGTGACACTAGTTATAGATTCCGATGCATCACTTCAGGTTTACTGTATCCCTTGGACCTTCTTCTTGACGATGAAACACAGAAATTGCATCGGAATTAAATACAAAAGGCACAATGCCGACTTAAGTACAAGAAGACTGACTCTTCTTACAGTCTATGCTTTGAACCATTCCTGTGACACTAGTTACACATTCCGATTCTTCACTCCAGGTTTACTGTATCCCTTGGACCCTTTTATTGATGATGAAACACAGAAATTGCATCGGAATTAAATACAAAAGACACAATGCCGACTTAACGACAAGAAGAATAACTCTTCTTACTGACAATGTTTTGAACCATTCCTGTGACACTAGCTATAGATTCCGATGCTTCGCTTCAAGTTTACTGTATCCCTTGGACCTTCTTATTGACGACGAAACACAGAAATTGGATCGGAATTAAATACAAAAGGCACAATGCCGACTTAAGTACAAGAAGACTGACTCTTCTTACAGACTATGTTTTGAACCATTCCTGTGACACTAGTTACAGATTCCGATGCTTCACTTCAGGTTTACTGTATCCCTCTGATCTTCTTATTGACGATGAAACACAGAAATTGCATCGGAATTAAATACAAAAGGCACAATGCCGACTTAAGTACAAGAGGACTGATCCTTCTTACCGTCTATGTTTTGAACCATTCCTGAGACACTAGTTATAGATTCCGATGCTTCACTTCAGGTTTACTGTAACCCTCTGACCTTCTTATTGATGATGAAACAAAGAAATTGCATCGGAATTAAATACAAAAGGCACAATGCCGATTTAAGTACATGAAGACCGACTCTTGCTACTGAATATGATTTGAACCATTCCTGTGACACTAGTTTTAGATTCCGATGCATCACTTCAGGTATACTGTATCCCTCTGACCTTCTTATTGACGATGAAACACAGAATTTGCATCGGAATTAAATACTAAAGGCACAATGCCGACTTAAGTACAAGATGACTTACTCTTCCTACTGTCTATGTTTTGAACCATTCCTGTGACACTAGTTATAGATTCCGACGCTTCACATCAGGTTTGCTGTATCCCTCTGACCTTCTTATTGACGATGAAACACAGAAATTGCATCGGAATTAAATAGAAAAGGCACAATGCCGACTTAAGTACAAGAAGACTTACTACTCTTACTGACTATGTTTTGAACCATTCCGGTGACACTTGTCATAGATTCCGATGCTTTACTTCAGGTTTACTGTATCCCTTGGACCTTCTTATTGACGATGAAACACAGATATTGCATCGGAATGAAATAGAAAAGGCACAATGCCGACTTAAGTACAAGAAGACTTATTCTTCTTATTGTTTATGTTTGAACCATTCCTGTGACACTAGTTATAGATTCCGATGCTTCACTTCAGGTTTACTGTATCCCTCTGACCTTCCTATAGACGATGAAACACAGAAATTGCATCCGAATTAAATACACAAGGCACAATATCGACTTAAGTACAAGAAGACTGACTCTTCCGACTGTCTATGTTTTGAACCATTCCTGTGACACTAGTTATAGATTTCCATGCTATACTTCAGGTTTACTGTATCCCTCTGACCTTCATATTGACGATGAAACACAGAAATTGCATCGGAATTAAATACAAAAGGCACAATGCCGACTTAAGTACAAGAAGACTGACTCTTCTTACTGACTATGATTTGAACCATTCTCGTGACACTAGTTATAGATTCCGATGCTTCACTCCAGGTTTACTGAATCCCTTGGACCTTCTTATTGACGATGAAACACAGAAATTGCATCGGAATTAAATAGAAAAGGCACAATGCCGACTTAAGTACAAGAGGACTGACTCTTCCTACTGTCAATGTTTTGAACCATTCCTGTCACACTAGTTATAGATTCCGGAGCCTCACTCCAGGTTTACTGTTTCCCTTGGACCTTCTTATTGACGATGAAACACAGAAATTGCATCAGAATTAAATAGAAAAGTCACAATGCCGACTTAAGTACAAGAAGACTGACGCTTCTTGCTGACTATGTTTGAACCATTCCTGTGTCACTAGTTATAGATTCCGATGCTTCACTTCAGGTTTACTGTATACCTTGGACCTTCTAATTGACGATGAAACACAGAGATTGCATTGGAATTAAATAGAATAGGCACAATGCCGACTTAAGTACAAGAAGGCTGCCTCTTTTTACTGTCTATGTTTTGAACCATTTCTGTGACACTAGTTATCGATTGCGATGCTTCACTTCAGGTTTACTGTCTCCCTTGGACCTTCTTATTGACGATGAAACACAGAAATTGCATCGGAATTAAATACAAAAGCCACAATACCGACTTAAGTACAAGAAGACTGACTCTTCTTACTGTCTATGTTTTGAACCATTCCTGTGACACTAGTTATAGATTCCGATGCTTCACTTCAGGTTTACTGTATCCCTATGATCTTCTTATTGACGATGAAACACAGAAATTGCATGGGAATTAAATAGTAAAGACACAATGCCGACTTAAGTACAAGATGACTGACTTTTCTTACTGTCTATGTTTTGAACCATTCCTGTGACACTAGTTATAGATTGCGATTTTTCAATTCAGGTTTACTGTCTCCCTTGGACCTTCTTATTGACGATGAAACACAGAAATTGCATCGGAATTAAATACAAAAGGCACAATACCGACTTAAGTACAAGAAGACTGACTTCTCTTACTGTCTTTGTTTTGAACCATTCCTGTGACACTAGTTATAGATTCCGATGCTTCACTTCAGGTTTACTGTAACCCTCTGACCTTCTTATTGATGATGAAACACAGAAATTGCATCGGAATTAAATACAAAAGGCCCAATGCAGACATATGTACAAGAAGACTGACTCTTCTTACAGACTATGTTTAGAACCATTCCTGTGACACTAGTTATAGATTGCGATGCTTCACTTCAGGTTTGCTGTATCCCTCTGACCTTCTTATTGACGATGAAACACAGAATTTGCATTGGAATTAAATACAAAAGGCACAATGCCGACTTAAGTACAAGAAGACTGACCCTTCTTACAGTCTATGCCTTGAACCATTCCTGTGACACTAGTTACACATTCCGATTCTTCACTCCAGGTTTACTGTAACCCTCTGACCTTCTTATTGATGATGAAACAAAGAAATTGCATCGGAGTTAAATATAAAAGGCACAATGCAGACTTTAGTACAAGAAGACTGACTCTTCTTACAGACTATGTTTTGAACCATTCCTGTGACACTAGTTATAGATTGCGATGCTTCACTTCAGGTTTGCTGTATACCTCTGACCTTCTTATTGACGATGAAACACAGCATTTGCATCGGAATTAAATACAAAAGGCACAATGCCGACTTAAGTACAAGAACACTGACTCTTCCTACTGTCTATGGTTTGAACCATTCCTGTTACACTAGTTATAGATTCCGATGCTTCACTTCAGGTTTACTGTATCCCTTGGACCTTCTTATTGACGATGAAACACAGAAATAGCATCGGAATTAAATACAAAAGGCACAATGCCGATTTAAGTACATGAAGACCGACTCTTGCTACTGACTATGATTAGAACCATTCCTGTGACACTAGTTATAGATTCCGATGCATCACCTCAGGTATACTGTATCCCTCTGACCTTCTTATTGACGATGAAAAACAGAATTTGCATCGGAATTAAATACAAATGGCACAATGCCGACTTAAGTACAAGAAGACTTACTCTTCCTACTGTCTATGTTTTGAACCATTCCTGTGACACTAGTTATAAATTCCGATGCTTGACATCAGGTTTGCTGTATCCCTCTGACCTTCTTATTGACGATGAAACACAGAAATAGCATCGGAATTAAATAGAAAAGGCACAATGCCGACTTAAGTACAAGAAGACTGACTACTCTTACTGACTATGTTTTGAACCATTCCGGTGACACTTGTCATAGATTCCGATGCTTTACTTCAGGTTTACTGTATCCCTTGGACCTTCTTATTGACGATGAAACACAGATATTGCATCGGAATGAAATAGAAAAGGCACAATGCCGACTTAAGTACAAGAAGACTTACTCTTCTTACTGTTTATGTTTGAACCATTCCTGTGACACTAGTTATAGATTCCGATGCTTCACTTCAGGTTTACTGTATCCCTCTGACCTTCCAATAGACGATGAAACACAGAAATTGCATCCGAATTAAATACACAAGGCACAATATCGACTTAAGTACAAGAAGACTGACTCTTCCTACTGTCTATGTTTTGAACCATTCCTGTGACACTAGTTATAGATATCCATGCTACACTTCAGGTTTACTGTATCCCTCTGACCTTCTTATTGACGATGAAACACAGAAATTGCATCGGAATTAAATACAAAAGGCACAATGCCGACTTAAGTACAAGAAGACTGACTCTTCTTACTGACTATGTTTTGAACCATTCTCGTGACACTAGTTATAGATTCCGATGCTTCACTCCAGGTTTACTGAATCCCTTGGACCTTCTTATTGACGATGAAACACAGAAATTGCATCGAAATTAAATAGAAAAGGCACAATGCCGACTTAAGTACAAGAGGACTGACTCTTCCTACTGTCAATGTTTTGAACCATTCCTGTGACACTAGTTATAGATTCCGGAGCCTCACTCCAGGTTTACTGTTTCCCTTGGACCTTCTTATTGACGATGAAACACAGAAATTGCATCAGAATTAAATAGAAAAGTCACAATGCCGACTTAAGTACAAGAAGACTGACGCTTCTTACTGACTATGATTTTGAACCTTTCCTGTGACACTAGTTATAGATTCCGATGCTTCACTTCGGTTTACTGTATCTCTTGGACCTTCGTATTGACGATGAAACACAGATATTGCATCGGAATGAAATAAAAAAGATACAATGCCGATTTAAGTACAAGAAGACTGATTCTTCTTACTGTTTATGTTTGAACCATTCCTGTGACACTAGTTATCGATTCCGATGCTTCACTTCAGGTTTAATGTATCCCTCTGACCTTCCTATAGACCATGAAACACAGAAATTGCATCCGAATTAAATACAAAAGGCACAATATCGACTTAAGTACAAGAAGACTTTCTCTTCCTACTGTCTATGTTTTGAACCATTCCTGTGACACTACTTATAGATATCCATGCTTCACTTCAGGTTTACTGTATCCCTCTGACCTACTTATTGACGATGAAACACAGAAATTGCATCGGAATTAAATACAAAAGGCACAATGCCGATTTAAGTACAAGAAGACTGACTCTTCTTTCTGACTATGCTTTGAACCATTCTCGTGACACTAGTTATAGATTCCGATGCTTCACTTCAGGTTTACTGTATCCCTTAAACCTTCTTATTGACGATGAAACACAGAAATTGCATCGGATTTAAAAACAAAAGGCACAATGTCAACTTAAGTACAAGAAGACTGACTCTCCCTTCTGACTATGTTTGAACCATTCCTGTGTCACTAGTTATAGATTCCGATTCTTCACTTCAGGTTTACTGTATACCTTGGACCTCATAATTGACGATGAAACACAGAGATTGCATCGGAATTAAATAGAAAAGGCACAATGCCGACTTAAGTACAAGAAAGCTGCCTCTTCTTACTGTCTATGTTTTGAACCATTTCTGTGACACTAGTTATAGATTGCGATGCTTCACTTCAGGTTTACTGTCTCCCTTAAACCTTCTTATTGACGATGAAACACAGAAATTGCATCGGAATTAAACAGAAAAGGCACAATGCCGACCTAAGTACAAAAAGACTGACTCTTCTTAATGACTATGCTTTGAACCATTCCTGTGACAATAGTTATAGACTGCGATGCTTCACTTCAGGTTTGCTGTATCCCTCTGACCTTCTTATTGACGATGAAACACAGAATTTGCATCGGAATTAAATACAAAAGGCACAATGCCGACTTAAGTACAAGAAGACTGACTCTTCCTACTGTTATGTTTTGAACCATTCCTGTGACACTAGTTATAGATTCCGATGCTTCGCTCCAGGTTTACTGTATCCCTTGGTCTTTCTTATTGACGATGAAACACAGAAATTGCATCGGAATTAAATACAAAAGGCACAATGCCGATTTAAGTACAAGAGGACTGATCCTTCTTACTGTCTATGTTTTGAACCATTCCTGAGACACTAGTTATAGATTCCGATGCTTCACAACATTTTTACTGTAACCCTCTGACCTTCTTATTGATGATCAAACACAGAAATTGCATCGGAATTAAATACAAAAGGCACAATGCAGACTTAAGTACAAGAAGACTGACGCTTCTTACAGACTATGTTTTGAACCATTCCTGTGACACTGGTTATAGATTGCGATGCTTCACTTCAGGTTTGCTGTATCCCTCTGACCTTCTTATTGACGATGAAACACAGAATTTGCATCGGAATTAAATACAATATGCGCAATGCCGACTTAAGTACAAGAAGACTGACTCTTCCTACTGTCTATGCTTTGAACCATTCCTGTGACACTAGTTATAGATTCCGATGCTTCACTTCAGGTTTACTGTATCCCTTGGACCTTCTTATTGACGATGAAACACAGAAAGTGCATCGGAATTAATTACAAAAGGCACAATGCCGATTTAAGTACATGAAGACCGACTCTTTCTACTGACTATGTTTTGAACCATTCCTGTGACACTAGTTATAGATTCCGATGCTTCACATCAGGTTTACTGTATCCCTATGATCTTCTTATTGACGATGAAACACAGAAATTGCATCGGAATTAAATACAAAAGGCACAATGCTGACTTAAGTACAAGAAGACTGACTCTTCTTACTGTCTATGTTTTGAACCATTCCTGTGACATTAGTTATAGATTCCGATGCTTCACTTCAGGCTTACTGTATCCCTTGGACCTTCTTATTGACGATGAAACACAGAAATTGCATCGGAATTAAATACAAAAGGCACAATGCCTACTTAAGGACAAGAAGACTAACTCTTCTTACTGACAATGATTTGAACCATTCCTGTGACACTAGCTATAGATTCCGATGCTTCATTTCAGGTTTACTGTATCCCTCTGACCTTCTTATTGACGATGAAACACAGAAATTGCATCGGAATTAAATACAATAGGCACAATGCCGACTTCAGTACAAGAAGACTGACTCTTCTTACTGGCTATGCTTTGAACCATTCCATTGTCACTAGTTATAGATTCCGATGCTTCAGTCCAGGTTTACTGTATCCCTTGGACCTTCTTATTGACGATGAAACACAGAAATTGCATCGGAATTAAATAGAAAAGGCACAATGCCGTCTTAAGTACAAGAGTACTGACTCTTCTTCCTTCTATGTTTTGAACCATTCCGGTGACACTAGTCATAGATTCCGATGCTTCACCACAGGTTTACAGTATCCCTTGGACCTTCGTATTGACGATGAAACACAGAAATTGCATCGGAATTAAATACAAAGGTCAATATGCCGACTTAAGTACACGAAGACTGACTCTTCTTACTGCCTATGTTTTGAACCATTCCTGTGACACTAGTTATAGATTCCGATGCTACACTCCAAGTTTACTGTATCCCTTGGACCTTCTTATTGACGATGAAAAACAGAAATTGCATCGGAATTAAATACAAAAGGCACAATGCCGGCTTAAGGACAAGAAGACTGACTCTTCTTACTGTCTATGTTTTGAACCATTCCTGTGACACTAGTTATAGATTCCGATGCTTCACTCTAAGTTTACTGTATCCCTTGGACCTTCTTATTGACGATGAAACACAGAAATTGCATCGGAATTAAATAGAAAAGGCACAATGCCGACTAAAGTACAAGAGGACTGACTCTTCCTACTGTCAATGTTTTGAACCATTCCTGTGACACTAGTTATAGATTCCGGTGCTTCACTCGAGGTTTACTGTTTCCCTTGGACCTTCTTATTGACGATGAAACACAGAAATTGCATCGGAATTAAATACAAAAGGCACAATGCCGACTTAAGTACAAGAAGACTGACGCTTCTTACTGACTATGTCTTTCAACCTTTCCTGTGACACTAGTTATAGATTCCGGTGCTTCACTCCAGGTTTACTGTTTCCCTTGGACCTTCTTATTGACGATGAAACACAGAAATTGCATCGGAATTAATTACAAAAGGCACAATGCCGACTTAAGTACAAGAAGACTGACTCTTCTTACTGACTATGTTTGAACCATTCCTGTGTCACTAGTTATAGATTCCGATGCTTCACTTGAGGTTTACTGTATACCTTGGACCTTCTAATTGACGATGAAACACAGAGATTGCATCGGAATTAAATAGAATAGGCACAATGCCGACTTAAGTACAAGAAGGCTGCCTCTTTTTACTGTCTATGTTTTGAACCATTTCTGTGACACTAGTTATAGATTGCGATGCTTCACTTCAGGTTTACTGTCTCCCTTGGACCTTCTTATTGACGATGATACACAGAAATTGCATCGGAATTAAATACAAAAGCCACAATACCGACTTAAGTACAAGAAGACTGACTCTTCTTAGTGTCTATGTTTTGAACCATTCTTGTGACACTAGTTATAGATTCCGATGCTTCACTTCAGGTTTACTGTATCCCTATGATCTTCTTATTGACGATGAAACACAGAAATTGCATGGGAATTAAATAGTAAAGACACAATGCCGACTTAAGTACAAGATGACTGACTTTTCTTACTGTCTATGTTTTGAACCATTCCTGTGACACTAGTTATAGATTGCGATGCTTCACTTCAGGTTTACTGTCTCCCTTGGACCTTCTTATTGACGATGAAACACAGAAATTGCATCGGAATTAAATACAAAAGGCACAATACCGACTTAAGTACAAGAAGACTGACTCTTCTTACTGTCTTTGTTTTGAACCATTCCTGTGACACTAGTTATAGATTCCGATGCTTCACTTCAGGTTTACTGTAACCCTCTGACCTTCTTATTGATGATGAAACACAGAAATTGCATCGGAATTAAATACAAAAGGCACAATGCAGACATAAGTACAAGAAGACTGACTCTTCTTACAGACTATGTTTTGAACCATTCCTGTGACACTAGTTTAGATTGCGATGCTTCACTTCAGGTTTGCTGTATCCCTCTGACCTTCTTATTGACGAGTAAACACAGAATTTGCATTGGAATTAAATACAAAAGGCACAATGCCCACTTAAGTACAAGAAGACTGACTCTTCCTACTGTCTATGTTTTGAACCATTCCTGTTACACTAATTATAGATTCCGATGCTTCACTTCAGGTTTACTGTATCCCTTGGACCTTCTTATTGACGTTGAAACACAGAAATTGCATCGGAATTATATACAAAAGGCACAATGCCGATTTAAGTAAATGAAGACCGACTCTTTCTACTGACAATGTTTTGAACCATTCCTGTGACACTAGTTAAAGATTCCGATGCATCACTTCAGGTTTACTGTATCCCTTGGACATTCTTCTTGACGATGAAACACAGAAATTGCATCGGAATTAAATACAAAAGGCACAATGCCGACTTAAGTACAAGAAGACTGACTCTTCTTACAGTCTATGCTTTGAACCATTCCTGTGACACTAGTTACACATTCCGATTCTTCACTCCAGGTTTACTGTATCCCTTGGACCTTTTTATTGTTGATGAAACACAGAAATTGCATCGGAATTAAATACAAAAGGCACAATGCCGGCTTAAGTACAAGCAGACTTACTCTTCTTACTGTTTATGTTTGAACCATTCCTGTGACACTAGTTATAGATTCCGATGCTTCACTTCAGGTTTACTGTATCCCTCTGACCTTCCTATAGACGATGAAACACAGAAATTGCATCCGAATTAAATACACAAGGCACAATATCGACATAAGTACAAGAACACTGACTCTTCCTACTGGCTATGTTTTTAACCATTCCTGTGACACTAGTTATAGATTTCCATGCTACACAATAGGTTTACTGTATCCCTCTGACCTTCTTATTGACGATGAAACACAGAAATTGCATCGGAATTAAATACAAAAGGCACAATGCCGACTTAAGTACAAGAAGACTGACTCTTCTTACTGACTGTGTTTTGAACCATTCTCGTGACACTAGTTATAGATTCCGGAGCCTCACTCCAGGTTTACTGTTTCCCTTGGACCTTCTTATTGACGATGAAACACAGAAATTGCATCAGAATTAAATAGAAAAGTCACAATGCCGACTTAAGTACAAGAAGACTGACGCTTCTTACTGACTATGTTTTTGAAACTTTCCTGTGACACTAGTTATAGATTCCGATGCTTCACTTCAGGTTTACTGTATCCCTTGGACCTTCGTATTGACGATGAAACACAGAAATTGCATCAGAATTAAATAGAAAAGTCACAATGCCGACTTAAGTACAAGAAGACTGACGCTTCTTACTGACTATGTTTTTGAACCTTTCCTGTGACACTAGTTATAGATTCCGATGCTTCACTTCAGGTTTACTGTATCCCTTGGACCTTCGTATTGACGATGAAACACAGATATTGCATCGGAATGAAATAGAAAAGGTACAATGCCGATTTAAGTACAAGAAGACTGATTCTTCTTACTGTTTATGTTTGAACCATTCCTGTGACACTAGTTATAGATTCCGGTGCTTCACTTCAGGTTTACTGTATCCCTCTGACCTTCCTATAGACCATGAAACACAGAAATTGCATCCGAATTAAATACAAAAGGCACAATATCAACTTAAGTACAAGAAGGCTGACTCTTCCTACTGTCTATGTTTTGAACCATTCCTGTGACACTAGTTATAGATTTCCATGCTACACTTCAGGTTTACTGTATCCCTCTGACCTACTTATTGACGATGAAACACAGAAATTGCATCGGAATTAAATACAAAAGGCACAATGCCGATTTAAGTACAAGAAGACTGACTCTTCTTTCTGACTATGCTTTGAACCATTCTCGTGACACTAGTTATAGATTCCGATGCTTCACTTCAGGTTTACTGTATCCCTTAACCCTTCTTATTGACGATGAAACACAGAAATTGCATCGGATTTAAATACAAAAGGCACAATGCCGACTTAAGTACAAGAAGACTGACTCTTCTTACTGACTATGTTTGAACCATTCCTGTGTCACTAGTTATAGATTCCGATGCTTCACTTCAGGTTTACTGTATACCTTGGACCTTCTAATTGACGATGAAACACAGAGATTGCATCGGAATTAAATAGAATAGGCAGAATGCCGACTTAAGTACAAGAAAGCTGCCTCTTCTTACTGTCTATGTTTTGAACCATTCCTGTGACACTAGTTATAGATTCTGATGCTTCACTTCAGGCTTACTGTATCCCTTGGACCTTCTTATTGACGATGAAACACAGAAATTGCATCGGAATTAAACACAAAAGGCTCAATGCCGACTTAAGTACAAAAAGACTGACTCTTCTTAATGACTATGCTTTGAACCATTCCTGTGACACTAGTTATAGACTGCGATGCTTCACTTCAGGTTTGCTGTATCCCTCTGACCTTCTTATTGACAATGAAACACAGAATTTGCATCGGAATTAAATACAAAAGGCACAATGCCGACTTAAGTACAAGAAGACTGACTCTTCCTACTGTCTATGTTTTGAACCATTCCTGTGACACTAGTTATAGATTCCGATGCTTCACTCCAGGTTTACTGTATCCCTTGGTCCTTCTTATTGACGATGAAACACAGAAATTGCATCGGAATTAAATACAAAAGGCGCAATGCCGACTTAAGTACAAGAAGCCTGACTCTTCCTACTGTCTATGTTTTGAACCATTCCTGTGACACTAGTTATAGATTCCGATGCTTCACTTCAGGTTTACTGTATCCCTTGGACCTTCTTATTGACGATGAAACACAGAAATTGCATCGGAATTAATTACAAAAGGCACAATGCCGATTTAAGTACATGAAGACCGACTCTTTCTACTGACTATGTTTTGAACCATTCCTGTGACACTAGTTATAGATTCCGATGCTTCACATCAGGTTTACTGTATCCCTATGATCTTCTTATTGACGATGAAACACAGAAATTGCATCGGAATTAAATACAAAAGGCACAATGCTGACTTAAGTACAAGAAGACTGACTCTTCTTACTGTCTATGTTTTGAACCATTCCTGTGACATTAGTTATAGATTCCGATGCTTCACTTCAGGCTTACTGTATCCCTTGGACCTTCTTATTGACGATGAAACACAGAAATTGCATCGGAATTAAATACAAAAGGCACAATGCCTACTTAAGGACAAGAAGACTGACTCTTCTTACTGTCTATGCTTTGAACCATTCCATTGTCACTAGTAATAGATTACGATGCTTCACTCCAGGTTTACTGTATCCCTTGGACCTTCTTATTGACGATGAAACACAGAAATTGCATCGGAATTAAATAGAAAAGGCACAATGCCGTCTTAAGTACAAGAGTACTGACTCTTCTTCCTTCTATGTTTTGAACCATTCCGGTGACACTAGTCATAGATTCCGATGCTTCACCACAGGTTTACTGTATCCCTTGGAATTTCTTATTGACGATGAAACACAGAAATTGCATCGGAATTAAATACAAAGGTCAAAATGCCGACTTAAGTACACGAAGACTGACTCTTTTTACTGCCTATGTTTTGAACCATTCCTGTGACACTAGTTATAGATTCCGATGCTACACTCCAAGTTTACTGTATCCTTTGGACCTTCTTATTGACGATGAAAAACAGAAATTGCATCGGAATTAAATACAAAAGGCACAATGCCGGCTTAAGGACAAGAAGACTGACTCTTCTTACTGTCTATGTTTTGAACCATTCCTGGGACACTAGTTATAGATTCCGATGCTTCACTCTAAGTTTACTGTATCCCTTGGACCTTCTTATTGACGATGAAACACAGAAATTGCATCGGAATTAAATAGAAAAGGCACAATGCCGACTTAAGTACAAGAGGACTGACTCTTCCTACTGTCAATGATTTGAACCATTCCTGTGACACTAGTTATAGATTCCGGTGCTTCATTCCATGTTTACTGTTTCCCTTGGACCTTCCTATTGACGATGAAACACAGAAATTGCATCAGAATTAAATAGAAAAGGCACAATGCCGACTTAAGTACAAGAAGACTGTCGCTTCTTGCTGACTATGTCTTTCAACCATTCCTGTGACACTAGTATTAGATTCCGGTGCTTCACTCCAGGTTTACTGTTTCCCTTGGACCTTCTTATTGACGATGAAACACAGAAATTGCATCGGAATTAAATACAAAAGGCACAATGCCGACTTAAGTACAAGAAGACTGACTCTTCTTACTGACTATGTTTGAACCATTCCTGTGTCACTAGTTATAGATTCCGATGCTTCACTTCAGGTTTACTGTATACCTTGGACCTTCTAATTGACGATGAAACACAGAGATTGCATCGGAATTAAATAGAATAGGCAGAATGCCGACTTAAGTACAAGAAGGCTGCCTCTTTTTACTGTCTATGTTTTGAACCATTTCTGTGACACTAGTTATAGATTGCGATGCTTCACTTCAGGTTTACTGTCTCCCTTGGACCTTCTTATTGACGATGAAACACAGAAATTGCATCGGAAATAAATACAAAAGCCACAATACCGACTTAAGTACAAGAAGACTGACTCTTCTTACTGTCTATGTTTTGAACCATTCCTGTGACACTAGTTATAGATTCCGATGCTTCACTTCAGGTTTACTGTATCCCTCTGACCTTCTTATTGACGATGAAACACAGAATTTGCATTGGAATTAAATATAAAAGGCACAATGCCGACTTAAGTACAAGAAGACTGACTCTTCCTACTGTCTATGTTTTGAACCATTCCTGTTACACTAATTATAGATTCCGATGCTTCACTTCAGGTTTACTGTATCCCTTGGACCTTCTTATTGACGTTGAAACACAGAAATTGCATCGGAATTAAATACAAAAGGCACAATGCCGAATTAAGTAAATGAAGACCGACTCTTTCTACTGACAATGTTTTGAACCATTCCTGTGACACTAGTTAAAGATTCCGATGCATCACTTCAGGTTTACTGTATCCCTTGGACCTTCTTCTTGACGATGAAACACAGAAATTGCATCGGAATTAAATACAACAGGCACAATGCCGACATAAGTACAAGAAGACTGACTCTTCTTACAGTCAATGCTTTGAACCATTCCTGTGACACTAGTTACACATTCCGATTCTTCACTCCAGGTTTACAGTATCCCTTGGACATTTTTATTGATAATGAAACACAGAAATTGCATCGGAATTAATTACAAAAGGCACAATGCCGACTTAAGGACAAGAAGAATAACTCTTCTTACTGACAATGTTTTGAACCATTCCTGTGACACTAGCTATAGATTCCGATGCATCGCTTCAGGTTTACTGTATCCCTCTGACCTTCTAATTGACGACGAAACACAGAAATTGCATCGGAATTAAATACAAAAGGCACAATGCCGACTTAAGTACAAGAAGACTGACTCTTCTTACTGTCTATGCTTTGAATCATTCCATTGACACTAGTTATAGATTCCGATGCTTCAATCCAGGTTTATTGTATCCCTTGGACCTTCTTATTGACGAAGAAACACAGAAATTGCATCGGAATTAAATAGAAAAGGCACAATGCCGACTTAAGTACACGAAGACTGACTCTTCTTACTGCCTATGATTTGAACCATTCCTGTGACACTAGTTATAGATTCCGATGCTTCACTCCAGGTTTACTGTATCCCTTGGACCTTCTTATTGACGATGAAAAACAGAAATTGAATCGGAATTAAATACAAAAGGCACAATGCCGACTTAAGGACAGGAAGACTGACTATTCTTACTGACTATATTTTGAACCATTCCTGTGACACTAGTTATAGGTTCCGATGCTTCACTTCATGTTTACATTATCCCTCTTACCATCTTATTGACGATGAAATACAGATATTGCATCGGAATTAAATGGAACAGGCACAATGCCGACTTAAGTACAAGAAGACTGACTCTTCTTACTGCCTATGTTTTTGAACCATTCCTGTGACACTAGTTACAGATTCCGATGCTTCACTCCAGGTTAACTGTATCCCATGGACCTTCTTATTGACGATGAAACACAGAAATTGCATCGGAATTAAATAGAAAAGGCACAATGCCGACTTAAGTACAAGAGGACTGACTCTTCCTACTGTCAATGTTTTGAATCATTCCTGTGACACTAGTTATAGATTCCGGTGCTTCACTCCAGGTCTACTGTTTCCCTTGGACCTTCTTATTGACGATGAAACACAGAAATTGCATCAGAATTAAATAGAAAAGGCACAATGCCGACTTAAGTACAAGAAGACTGACGCTTCTTACTGACTATGTTTTTGAACCATTCCTGTGACACTAGTCATAGATACCGATGCTTAACTTCAATATTACTGTATCCCTCTGACCTTTTTATTGACGATGAAACACAGAAATTCCATCGGAAATAAATACAAAAGGCACAATGCCGACTTAAGTACAAGAAGACTGACTCTTCCTACTGTCTATGTTTTGAACCATTCCTGTGAAACTAGTTACAGATTCCGATGCTTCACTTCAGGTTTACTGTATCCCGCTGACCTTCTTATTGATGATGAAACAGAGAAATTGCATCGGAATTAAATACAAAAGGCACAATGCCGACTTAAGTACAAGAAGACTGACTCTTCTTACTGACTATGTTTTGAACCATTCTCGTGACTCTAGTTGTAGATTCCGATGCTTCACTTCAGGTTTACTGTATCCCTTAAACCTTCTTATTGACGATGAAACACAGAAATTGCATCGGAATTAAATACAAGAGGAACAATGCCGCCTTAAGTACAAGAAGACTGACTCTTCTTACTGACTATGTTTGAACCATTCCTGTGTCACTAGTTATTGATTCCGATGCTTCACTTCAGGTTTACTGTATACCTTGGACCTTCTAATTGACGATGAAACACAGAGATTGCATCGGAATTAAATAGAAAAGGCACAATGCCGACTTAAGTACAAGAAGGCTGCCTCTTTTTACTGTCTATGTTTTGAACCATTTCTGTGACACTAGTTATAGATTGCGATGCTTCACTTCAGGTTTACTGTCTCCCTTGGACCTTCTTATTGACGATGAAACACAGAAATTGCATCGGAATTAAATACAAAAGGCACAATACCGACTTAAGTACAAGAAGGCTGACTCTTCTTACTGTCTATGTTTTGAATCATTCCTGTGACACTAGTTACAGATTCCGATGCTTCACTTCAGGTTTTCTGTATCCCTATGATCTTCTTATTGACGATGAAACACAGAAATTGCATCGGAACTAAATACAAAAGGCACAATGCTGACTTAAGTACAAGAAGACTGACTCTTCTTACTGTCTATGTTTTGAACCATTCCTGTGACACTAGTTATAGATTCCGATGCTTCACTTCAGGCTTACTGTATCCCTTGGACCTTCTTATTGACGATGAAACACAGAAATTGCATCGGAATTAAACACAAAAGGCACAATACCGACTTAAGTACAAGAAGACTGACTCTTCTTACTGACTATGCTTTGAACCATTCTTGTGACACTAGTTATAGATTCCGATGCTTCACTTCAGGTTTACTGTATCCCTTGGACCTTCTTATTGACGATGAAACACAGAAATTGCATCGGAATTAAATATAAAAGGTACAATGCCGACTTAAGTACAAGAAAACTGACCCTTTTTTACTGACTATGTTTGAACCATTCCTGTGACACTAGTTATCGATTCGGATGCTTCACTTCTGGTTCACTGTATCCCTCTGACCTTCTTATTGAGGATGAAATACAGAAATTGCATCGGAAATAAATAGAAAAGGCACAATGCCGACTTAAGTACAAGACGACTGACTTTTCTTACTGTCTATGTTTTGAACAATTCCTGTGACACTAGTTATAGATTCCGATGCTTCACTTCAGGTTTACTGTATCCCTCTGATCTTCTTATTGACGATGAAACACAGAAATTGCATCGGAATTAAATACAAAAGGCACAATGCCGACTTAAGTACAAGAGGACTGATCTTTCTTACTGTCTATGTTTTGAACCATTCCTGTGACACTAGTTATAGATTCCGATGCTTCACTTCAGGTTTACTGTATCCCTCTGACATTCTTATTGATGTTGAAACACAGAAATTGCATCGGAATTAAATACAAAAGGCACAATGCAGACTTAAGTACAGGATGACTGACTCTCCTTACTGACTATGTTTTGAATCATACCTGTGACACTAGTTATAGATTGCGATGCTTCACTTCAGGTTTGCTGTATCCCTCTGACCTTCTTAATGACGATGAAACACAGAATTTGCATCGGAATTAAATACAAATGGCACAATGCCGACTTAAGTACAAGAAGACTGACTCTTCCTACTGTCTATGTTTTGAACCATTCCTGTGACAGTAGTTATAGATTCCGATGCTTCATTCCAGGTTTACTGTATCCCTTGGACCTTCTTATTGACGATGAAACACAGAAATTGCATCGGAATTAAATAGAAAAGGCACAATGCCGACTTAAGTACAAGAGGACTGATCCTTTTTACTGTCTATGTTTTGAACCATTCCTGAGACACTAGTTATAGATTCCGATGCTTCACTTCAGGTTTGCTGTATCCCTCTGACCTTCTTATTGACGATGAAACACAGAATTTGCATCGGAATTAAATACAAAAGGCACAAGTATAGGAAGACTGACTCTTCGTACTGACTATGTTTGAACCATTCCTGTGTCACTAGTTATAG
Organism: Schistocerca serialis cubense; assembly: GCF_023864345.2. Lineage (NCBI taxonomy): Eukaryota > Metazoa > Arthropoda > Insecta > Orthoptera > Acrididae > Schistocerca > Schistocerca serialis. Next base: position 642,705,074 of record NC_064644.1, read on the forward strand.
ATTCCGATGCTTTACTTTAGGATTACTGTATACCTTGTACTTTCTAATTGATGATGAAACACAGAGATTGCATCGGAATTAAATAGAAAACGCACAATGCCGACTTAACTACAAGAAGGCTGCCTGTTTCTACTGTCTATGTTTTGAACCATTTCTGTGACACTAGTTATAGATTGCGATGCTTCACTTCAGGTTTACTGTCTCCCTTGTACCTTCTTGTTGACGATGAAACACAGAAATTGCATCGGAATTAAATACAAAAGGCACAAGACCGACTTAAGTACAAGAAGACTGACTCTTCTTACTGTCTATGCTTGGAACCATTCCTGTGACACTATTATAGATTCCGATGCTTCACTTCAGGTTTACTGTATCCCTATGATCTTCTTATTGACGATGAAACACAGAAATTGCATCGGAATTCAATACAAAAGGCACAATGCTGACTTAAGTACAAGAAGACTGACTCTTCTCACTGTCTATGTTTTGAACCATTCCTGTGACACTAGTTATAGATTCCGATGCTTCACTTCAGGCTTACTGTATCCCTTGGTCCTTCTTATTGACGATGAAACACAGAAATTGCATCGGAATTAAACACAAAAGGCACAATGCCTACTTAAGTACAAAAAGATTGACTCTTCTTACTGACTATGCTTTGAACCATTCCTGTGACACTAGTTATAGATTCCGATGCTTCACTTCAGGTTTACTGTATCCCTCTGACCTTCTTATTGACGATGAAACACAGAAATTGCATCGGAATTAAATAGAAAAGGCACAATTCCGACTTAAGTACAAGACGACTTTATTTTCTTACTGTCTATGTTTTGAACTATTCCTGTGACACTAGTTATAGATTCCGATGGTTCACTTCAGGTTTACTGTAAACCTCTGACCTTCTTATTGATGATCAAACACAGAAATTGCATCGGAGTTAAATACAAAAGGCACAATGCAGACTTAAGTACAAGAAGACTGACTCTTCTTACAGACTATGTTTTGAACCATTCCTGTGACACCAGTTATAGATTGCGATGCTTCACTTCAGGTTTGCTGTATCCCTCTGACCTTCTTATTGACGATGAAACACAGAATTTGCATCGGAATTAAATACAAAAGGCACAAGACCGACTTAAGTACAAGAAGACTGACTCTTCTTACTGTCTATGCTTGGAACCATTCCTGTGACAATAGTTATAGATTCCGATGCTTCACTTCAGGTTTACTGTATCCCTATGATCTTCTTATTGACGATGAAACACAGAAATTGCATCGGAATTAAATACAATAGGCACAATGCCGACTTAAGTACACGAAGACTGACTCTTCTTACTGCCTATGCTTTGAACCATTCCTGTGACACTAGTTATAGATTCCGATACTACACTCCAAGTTTACTGTATCCTTTGGACCTTCTTACTGACGATGAAAAACAGAAATTGCATCGGAATTAAATACAAAAGGCACAATGCCGACTTAAGGACAAGAAGACTGACTCTACTTACTGACAATGTTTTGATCCATTCCTGTGACACTAGTTATAGATTCCGATGCTTCACTTCAGGTGTATTGTATCCCTTGGACCTTCTTATTGACGATGAAACACAGAAATTGCATCGGAAATAAATACAAAAGTCACAATGCCGACTTAAGTACAAGAAGACTGACACTTTTTACTGTCTATGTTTTGAACCATTCCTGTGACACTAGTTATAGATTCCGATGCTTCACTTCAGGTTTACTGTATCCCTCTGACCTTCTTATTGATGATGAAACACAGAAATAGCATCGGAATTAAATACAAAAGGCACAATGCAGACTTAAGTACAAGAAGATTGACTCTTCTTACTGACTATGTTTTGAACCATTCCTGTGACACTAGTTATAGATTGCGATGCTTCACCTCAGGTTTACTGTATCCCTTGGACCTTCGTATTGACGATGAAACACAGAAATTGCATCGGAATTAAATAGAAAAGGCACAATGCCCACTTAAGTACAAGACGACTGACTTTTCTTTCTGTCTATGTTTTGAACCATTCCTGTGACACTAGTTATAGATTCCGATGCTTCACTTCAGGTTTACTGTAACCCTCTGATCTTCGATTTGACGATGAAACACAGAAATTGCATCGGAATTAAATACAAAGGGCACAATGCCGACTTAAGTACAAGAGGACTGATCTTTCTTACTGTCTATGTTTTGAACCATTCCTGTGACACTAGTTATAGATTCCGTAGCTTCACTTCACGTTTACTGTATCCCTTGGACCTTCTTATTGACGATGAAACACAGATATTGCATCGGAATGAAATAGAAAAGGCACAATGCCGACTTAAGTACAAGAAGACTGACTCTTCTTACTACTTATGTTTGAACCATTCCTGTGACACTAGTTATAGATTCCGATGCTTCACTTCAGGTTTACTGTATCCCTCTCACCTTCTTATTGACGATGAAACACAGAAATTGCATCGGAATTAAATACAAAAGGCACAATGCCGACTTAAGTACAAGAAGACTGACTCTTTGTACTGACTATGATTTGAACCACTCTCGTAACACTAGTTATGGATTCCAATGCTTCACTTCAGGCTTACTGTATCCCTTAAACCTTCTTATAGACGATGAAACACAGAAATTGCATCGGAATTAAATACTAAAGGCACAATGCCGACTGAAGTACAAGAAGACTGACTCTTCTTACTGACTATGTTTTGAACCATTCCTGTGACACTAGTTATAGATTCCGATGCTTCACTTCAGGTTTACTGTATCCCTATGATCTTCTTATTGACGATGAATCACAGAAATTGCATCGGAATTAAATACAAAAGGCACAATGCTGACTTAAGTACAAGAAGACTGACTCTTCTTACTGTCTATGATTTGAACCATTCCTGTGACACTAGTTATAGATTCCTATGCTTCTATTCAGGCTTACTGTATCCCTTGGACCTTCTTATTGACGACGAAACACAGAAATTGAATCGGAATTAAACACAAAAGGCACAATGCCGACTTAAGTACAAAAAGACTCACTCTTCTTACTGACTATGTTTTGAACCATTCCTGTGACACTATTTATAGATTCCGATGCTTCACTGCAGGTTTATTTTATCCCTTGGACCTTCTTATTGACGATGAAACACAGAAATTGCATCGGAATTAAAAACAAAAGTCACAATGCCGAATTAAGTACAAGAAGACTGACTCTTTTTACTGACTATGTTTTGAACCATTCCTGTGACACTAGTTATGGATTCGGATGCTTCAATTCTGGTTTACTATATCCCTCCGACCTTCTTATTGACGATGAAACACAGAAATTGCATCGGAATTAAATAGAAAAGGCACAATGCCGACTTAAGTACGAGACGACTGACTTTTCTTACTGTCTATGTTTTGAACCATTCCTGTGACACTAGTTATAGATTGCGATGCTTCACCTCAGGTTTGCTGTATCCCTCTGACCTTCTTATTGACGATGAAACACAGAAATTGCATCGGAATTAAATACAAAAGGCACAATGCAGACTTAACTACAAGAAGACTGACTCTTCTTACTGACTATGTTTTGAACCATTCCTGTGACACTAGTTATAGATTGCGATGCTTCACCTCAGGTTTGCTGTATCCCTCTGACCTTCTTATTGACGATGAAACACAGAAATTGCATCGGAATTAAATACAAAGGGCAAAATGCCGACTTACGTACACGAAGATCGACTCTTTTTTCTGCCTATGTTTAAACCATTCCTGTGACACTAGTTATAGATTCCGATGCTACACTCCAGGTTTACTGTATCCCTTGGACCTTCTTATTGACGATGAAAAACTGAAATTGCATCGGAATTACATACAAAAGGCACAATGCCGACTTAAGGACAAGAAGACTGACTCTTCTTACAGACTATGTTTTGAACCATTCCTGTGACACTAGTTATGGATTCCGATGCTTCAGTTCAGGTTTACTGTATCCCTCTGACCTTCTTATTGACGATGAAACACAGAAACTGCATCGGAATTAAATAGAAAAGGCACAATGCCGACTTAAGTACAAGAAGACTGACTCTTCTTACTGTCTATGTTTTGAACCATTCCTGTGACACTAGTTATAGATTCCGATGCTTTACTCCAGGTTTCCTGTATCCCGTAAACCTTCTTATTGACGATGAAACACAGAAATTGCATCGGAATTAAGTAGAAAAGGCCCAATGCCGACTTAAGTACAAGAAGACTGACTCTTCCAACTGTCTATGTATTGAACCATTCCTTTGACACTAGTTATAGATTCCGGTGCTTCACTCCAGGTTTACTGTATCCCTTGGACCTTCTAATTGACGATGAAACACAGAAATTGCATCAGAATTAAATAGAAAGGCCACAATGCCGACTTAAGTACACGAAGACTGACGCTTCTTACTGACCATGTTTTGAACCATTCCTGCGACACTAGTGATAGATTCCGATGCTTCACTTCAGGTTTACTAAATCCCTTGGACCTTACTGACGATGAAACACAGAAATTGCATCGGAATAAAATAGAAAAGCCACAATGAAGACATAACTACAAGAAGACTGACTCTTCTTACTGACTATGTTTTGAACCATTCCTCTGACACTAGTTATAGATTGCGATGCTACACCTCAGGTTTGCTGTATCCCTCTGACCTTCTTGTTGACGATGAAACACAGAATTTGCATCGGAATTAAATAAAATAGGCACAATGCCGACTTAAGTACACGAAGACTGACTCTTCTTACTGCCTATGTTTTGAACCATTCCTGTGACACTAGTTATAGATTCCGACACTACACTCCAAGTTTACTGTATCCTTTGGACCTTCTTACTGACGATGAAAAACAGAAATTGCATCGGAATTAAATACAAAAGGCACAATGCCGACTTAAGGACAAGAAGACTGACTCTTCTTACTGACTATGTTTTGATCCATTCCTGTGACACTAGTTATAGATTGCGATGCTTCACTTCAGGTTTACATTATCCCTCTGACCTTCTTATTGACGATGAAACACAGAAATTGCATCGGAATTAAATAGAACAGGCACAATGCCGACTTAAGTACAAGAAGACTGACTCTTCTTACTGACTATGTTTTGAACCATTCCTGTGACACTAGTTATAGATTCCGATGCTTCACTTTAGGTTTACTGTATCCCTTGGACCTTCTTATTGACGATGAAACACAGATATTGCATTGGAACTAAATAGAAAAGGCACAATGCCGACTTAAGTACAAGAGGACTGACTCTTCCTACTGTCTATGTTTTGAACCATTCCTGTGACACTAGTTATTGATTCCGGAGCTTCACTCCAGGTTTACTGTTTCCCTTGGACCTTCTTATTGACGATGAAACACAGATATTGCATCAGAATTAAATAGAAAAGGCACAATGCCGACTTAAGTACAAGAAGACTGACGCTTCTTACTGTCTATGACTTTGTACCATTCCTGTGACACTAGTTATTGATTCCGATGCTTCACTTCAGGTTTACTGTATCCCTTGGACCTTCTTATTGACGATGAAACACAGATATTGCATCGGAATGAAATAGAAAAGGCACAATGCCGACTTAAGTACAAGAAGACTGACTCTTTGTACTGACTATGATTTGAACCATTCTCGTAACACTAATTATGGATTCCGATGCTTCACTTCAGGTTTACTGTATCCCTTAAACCTTCTTATTGACGATGAAACACAGAAATTGCATCGGATTTAAATACAAAAGGCACAATGCCGACTTAAGTACAAGAAGACTGACTCTTCTTACTGACTATGTTTTGAACCATTCCTGTGACACTAGTTATAGATTCCGATGCTTCACTTCAGGTTTACTGTATCCCTATGATCTTCTTATTGACGATGAAACACAGAAATTGCATCGGAATTAAATACAAAAGGCAAAATGCTGACTTAAGTACAAGAAGACTGAGTCTTCTTACTGTCTATGATTTGAACCATTCCTGTGACACTAGTTATAGATTCCTATGCTTCTATTCAGGCTTACTGTATCCCTTGAACCTTCTTATTGACGATGAAACACAGAAATTGCATCGGAATTAAACACAAAAGGCACAATGCCGACTTAAGTACAAAAAGACTGACTCTTCTTACTGACTATGTTTTGAACCATTCCTGTGACACTAGTTATAGATTCCGATGCTTCACTTCAGGTTTATTGTATCCCTTGGACCTTCTTATTGACGATGAAACACAGAAATTGCATCGGAATTAAATACAAAATTCACAATGCCGAATTAAGTACAAGAAGACTGACACTTTTTACTGACTATGTTTTGAACCATTCCTGTGACACTAGTTATGGATTCGGATGCTTCAATTCTGGTTTACTATATCCCTCTGACCTTCTTATTGACGATGAAACACAGAAATTGCATCGGAATTAAATAGAAAAGGCACAATGCCGACTTAAGTACGAGACGACTGACTTTTCTTACTGTCTAAGTTTTGAACCATTCCTGTGACACTAGTTATAGATTCCGATGCTTCACTTCAGGTTTACTGTATCCCTCTGATCTTCTTATTGACGATGAAACTCAGAAATTGCATCAGAATTAAATACAAAAGGCACAATGCCGACTTAAGTACAAGAGGACTCATCCTTCTTACTGTCTATGTTTTGAACCATTCCTGTGACACTAGTTATAGATTCCGATGCTTCACTTCAGGTTTACTGTATCCCTCTGACCTTCTTATTGATGATGAAACACAGAAATTGCATCGGAATTAAATACAAAAGGCACAGTGCAGACTTAACTACAAGAAGACTGACTCTTCTTACTGTCTATGTTTTGAACCATTCCTGTGACACTAGTTATAGATTCCGATGCTTTACTCCAGGTTTACTGTATCCCCTAAACCTTCTTATTGACGAAGAAACACAGAAATTGCATCGGAATTAAGTAGAAAAGGCACAATGCCGACTTAAGTACAAGAAGACTGACTCTTCCAACTGTCTATGTATTGAACCATTCCTGTGACACTAGTTATAGATTCCGGTGCTTCACTCCAGGTTTACTGTATCCCTTGGACCTTGTAATTGACGATGAAACACAGAAATTGCATCAGAATTAAATAGAAAAGCCACAATGCCGACTTAAGTGCACGAAGACTGACGCTTCTTACTGACTATGTTTTGAACCATTCCTGTGACACTAGTTATAGATTCCGATGCTTTACTCCAGGTTTACTGTATCCCCTAAACCTTCTTATTGACGATGAAACACAGAAATTGCATCGGAATTAAATAGAAAAGGCACAATGCCGACTTAAGTACGAGACGACTGACTTTTCTTACTGTCAATGTTTTGAACCATTCCTGTGACACTAGTTATAGATTCCGACACTACACTCCAAGTTTACTGTATCCTTTGGACCTTCTTACTGACGATGGAATACAGAAATTGCATCGGAATTAAATACAAAAGGCACAATGCCGACTCAAGGACAAGAAGACTGACTCTTCTCACTGACTATGTTTTGATCCATTCCTGTGACACTAGTTATAGATTGCGATGCTTCACTTCAGGTTTACATTATCCCTCTGACCTTCTTATTGACGATGAAACACAGATATTGCTTCGGAATTAAATAGAACAGGCACAATGCCGACTTAAGTACAAGAAGACTGACTCTTCTTACTGACTATGTTTTGAACCATTCCTGTGACACTAGTTATAGATTGCGATGCTTCACCTCAGGTTTGCTGTATCCCTCTGACCTTCTTATTGACGATGAATCACAGAAATTGCATCGGAATTAACTACAAAGGGCAAAATGCCGACTTACGTACACGAAGACTGACTCTACTTACTGTTTATGATTGAACCATTCCTGTGACACTAGTTATAGATTCCTATGCTTCACTTCAGGTTTATTGTATCCCTTGGACCTTCTTATTGACGAAGAAGCACAGATATTGCATCGGAATTAAATACAAAAGTCACAATGCCGAATTAAGTACAAGAAGACTGACTATTTTTACTGACTATGATTTGAACCATTCCTGTGACACTAGTTATGGATTCGGATGCTTCAATTCTGGTTTACTATATCCCTCTGACCTTCTTATTGACGATGAAACACAGAAATTGCATCAGAATTAAATACAAAAGGCACAATGTCGATTTAAGTACAAGAGGACTGATCCTTCTTACTGTCTATGTTGTGAACCATTCCTGTGACACTAGTTATGGATTCCGATGCTTCACTTCAGGTTTACTGAATCCCTTGGACCTTATTGACGATGAAACACAGAAATTGCATCGGAATAAAATAGAAAAGGCACAATGAAGACTTAACTACAAGAAGACTGACTCTTCTTACTGACTATGTTTTGAACCATTCCTGTGACACTAGTTATAGATTGCGATGCTTCACCTCAGGTTTGCTGTATCCCTCTGACCTTCTTGTTGACGATGAAACACAGAAATTGCATCGGAATTAAATACAAAAGGCACAATGCCGACTTTCGTACACGAAGACTGACTCTTCTTACTGTTTATGTTTGAACCATTCCTGTGATACTAGTTATAGATTCCGATGCTTCACTTCAGGTTAATTGTATACCTTGGACCTTCTTATTGATGATCAAACACAGAAATTGCATCGGAATTAAAAACAAAAGGCACAATGCAGACATAAGTACAAGAAGACTGACTCTTCTTACAGACTACGTTTTGAACCATTCCTGTGACACTAGTTATAGATTGCGATGCTTCACATCAGGTTTGCGGTATCCCTCTGACCTTCTTATTGACGATGAAACACAGAATTTGGAACGGAATTAAATACAATAGGCACAATGCCGACTTAACTACACGAAGACTGACTTTTCTTACTGCCTATGTTTTGAACCATTCCTGTGACACTAGTTATAGATTCCGACACTACACTCCAAGTTTACTGTATCCTTTAGACCTTCTTACTGACGATGAAAAACAGAAATTGCATCGGAATTAAATACAAAAGGCACAATGCCGACTTAAGGACAAGAAGACTGACTCTTCTTACTGACTATGTTTTGATCCATTCCTGTGACACTAGTTATAGATTGCGATGCTTCACTTCAGGTTTACATTATCCCTCTGACCTTTTTATTGACGATGAAGCACAGAAATTGCATCAGAATTAAATAGAACAGTCACAATGCCGACTTAAGTACAAGAAGACTGACTCTTCTTACTGACTATGTTTTGAACCATTCCTGTGACACTAGTCATAGATTCCGATGCTTCACTCAAGGTTTACTGTATCCCTTGGACCTTCTTATTGACGATGAAACACAGATATTGCATCGGAACTAAATAGAAAAGGCACAATGCCGACTTAAGTGCAAGAGGACTGACTCTTCCTACTGTCTATGTTTTGAACCATTCCTGTGACACTAGTTATTGATTCCGGTGCTTCACTCCAGGTTTACTGTTTCCCTTGGACCTACTTATTGACGATGAAACACAGAAAATGCATCAGAATTAAATAGAAAATTCACAATGCCGACTTAAGAACAAGAAGACTGACGCTTCTTACTGACTATGACATTGTTCCATTCCTGTGACACTAGTTATAGATTCCGATGCTTCACTTCAGGTTTACTGTATCCCTTGGACCTTCTTATTGACGATGAAACACAGATATTGCATCGGAATGAAATAGAAAAGGCACAATGCCGACTTAAGTACAAGAAGACTGACTCTTTGTACTGACTATGATTTGAACCATTCTCGTAACACTAGTTATGGATTCCGATGCTTCACTTCAGGTTTACTGTATCCCTTAAACCTTCTTATTGACGATGAAACACAGAAATTGCATCGGAATTAAATACAAAAGGCACAAGCCGACTTAAGTACAAGAAGACTGACTCTTCTTACTGACTATGTTTTGAACCATTCCTGTGACACTAGTTATAGATTCCGATGCTTCACTTCAGGTTTACTGTATCCCTATGATCTTCTTATTGACAATGAAACACAGAAATTGCATCGGAATTAAATACAAAAGGCACAATGCTGACTTAAGTACAAGAAGACTGACTCTTCTTACTGTCTATGATTTGAACCATTCCTGTGACACTAGTTATAGATTCCTATGCTTCTATTCAGGCTTACTGTATCCCTTGGACCTTCTTATTGACGATGAAACACAGAAATTGCATCGGAATTAAACACAAAAGGCACAATGCCGACTTAAGTACAAGAAGACTGACTCTTCTTACTGACTATGTTTTGAACCATTTCTGTGACGCTAGTTATAGATTCCGATGCTTCACTTCAGGTTTATTGTATCCCTTGGACCTTCTTATTGACGATGAAACACAGAAATTGCATCGGAATTAAATACAAAAGTCACAATGCCGAATTAAGTACAAGAAGACTGACTCTTTTTACTGACTATGTTTTGAACCATTCCTGTGACACTAGTTATGGATTCGGATGCTTCAATTCTGGTTTACTATATCCCTCTGACCTTCTTATTGACGATGAAACACAGAAATTGCATCGGAACTAAATAGAAAAGGCACAATGCCGACTTAAGTACGAGACGACTGACTTTTCTTACTGTCTATGTTTTGAACCATTCCTGTGACACTAGTTATAGATTCCGATGCTTCACTTCAGGTTTACTGTATCCCTCTGATCTTCTTATTGACGATGAAACACAGAAATTGCATCAGAATTAAATACAAAAGGCACAATGCCGACTTAAGTACAAGAGGACTGATCCTTCTTACTGTCTATGTTTTGAGCCATTCCTGTGACACTAGTTGTAGATTCAGATGCTTCACTTCAGGTTTACTGTATCCCTCTGACCTTCTTATGATGATGAAACACAGAAATTGCATCGGAATTAAATACAAAAGGCACAATGCAGACTTAACTACAAGAAGACTGACTCTTCTTACTGACTATGTTTTGAACCATTCCTGTGACACTAGTTATAGATTGCGATGCTTCACCTCAGGTTTGCTGTATCCCTCTGACCTTCTTATTGACGATGAAACACAGAAATTGCATCGGAATTAAATACAAAGGGCAAACTGCCGACTTACGTACACGAAGACTGACTCTTCTTACTGCCTATGTTTAAACCATTCCTGTGACACCAGTTATAGATTCCGATGCTACACTCCAGGTTTACTGTATCCCTTGGACCTTCTTTTTGACGATGAAAAACAGAAATTGCATCGGAATTACATACAAAAGGCACAATGCCGACTTAAGGACAAGAAGACTGACTCTACTTAACGACTATGTTTTGAACCATTCCTGTGACACTAGTTATAGATTCCGGTGCTTCACTCCAGGTTTACTGTATCCCTTGGACCTTCTAATTGACGATGAAACACAGAAATTGCATCAGAATTAAATAGAAAAGCCACAATGCCGACTTAAGTACACGAAGACTGACGCTTCTTACTGACTATGTTTTGAACCATTCCTGTGACACTAGTGATAGATTCCGATGCTTCATTTCAGGTTTACTGAATCCCTTGGACCTTATTGACGATGAAACACAGAAATTGCATCGGAATAAAATAGAAAAGGCACAATGAAGACTTAACTACAAGAAGACTGACTCTTCTTACTGACTATGCTTTGAACCATTCCTGTGACACTAGTTATAGATTGCGATGCTTCACCTCAGGTTTGCTGTATCCCTCTGACCTTCTTATTGACGATGAAACACAGAAATTGCATCGGAATTAAATACAAAGGGCAAAATGCCGACTTACGTACACGAAGACTGACTCTTCTTACTGTTTATGTTTGAACCATTCCTGTGACACTAGTTATAGATTCCGATGCTTCACTTCAGGTTTATTGTATCCCTTGGACCTTCTTATTGACGATGAAACACAGAAATTGCATCGGAATTAAATACAAAAGTCACAATGCCGACTTAAGTACAAGAAGACTGACGCTTTTTACTGACATTGCTTTGAACCATTCCTGTGACACTAGTTATAGATTCCGATGCTTCACTTCAGGTTTATTGAATCCCTAGGACCTTCTTATTGACGATGAAACACAGAAATTGCATCGGAATTAAATACAAAAGTCACAATGCCGAATTAAGTACAAGAAGACTGACTCTTTTTACTGACTATGTTTTGAACCATTCCTGTGACACTAGTTATGGATTCGGATGCTTCAATTCAGGTTTACTATATCCCTCTGACCTTCTTATTGACGATGAAACACAGAAATTGCATCGGAATTAAATAGAAAAGGCACAATGCCGACTTAAGTACGAGACGACTGACTTTTCTTACTGTCTATGTTTTGAACCATTCCTGTGACACTAGTTATAGATTCCGACACTACACTCCAAGTTTACTGTATCCTTTGGACCTTCTTACTGACGATGAAAAACAGAAATTGCATCGGAATTAAATACAAAAGGCACAATGCCGACTTAAGGACAAGAAGACTGACTCTTCTTACTGACTATGTTTTGATCCATTCCTGTGACACTAGTTATAGATTGCGATGCTTCACTTCAGGTTTACATTATCCCTCTGACCCTCTTATTGACGATGAAACACAGAAATTGCATCGGAATTAAATAGAACAGGCACAATGCCGACTTAAGTACAAGAAGACTGACTCATCTTACTGACTATGTTTTGAACCATTCCTGTGACACTAGTTATAGATTCCGATGCTTCACTCCAGGTTTACTGTATCACTTGGACCTTCTTATTGACGATGAAACACAGATATTGCATCGGAACTAAATAGAAAAGGCACAATGCCGACTTAAGTACAAGAGGACTGACTCTTCCTACTGTCTATGATTTGAACCATTCCTGTGACACTAGTTATTGATTCCGGTGCTTCACTCCAGGTTTACTGTTTCCCTTGGACCTTCTTATTGACGATGAAACACAGAAATTGCATCAGAATTAAATACAAAAGGCACAATGCCGACTTAAGTACAAGAAGACTGACGCTTCTTACTGACTATGACTTTGAACCATTCCTGTGACACTAGTTATAGATTCCGCTGCTTCACTTCAGGTTTACTGTATCCCTTGGACCTTCTTATTGACGATGAAACACAGATATTGCATCGGAATGAAATAGTAAAGGCACAATGCCGACTTAAGTACAAGAAGACTGACTCTTTGTACTGACTATGATTTGAACCATTCTCGTAACACTAGTTATGGATTCCGATGCTTCACTTCAGGTTTACTGTATCCCTCTGACCTTCTTATTGACGATGAAACACAGAAATTGCATCGGAATTAAGTAGAAAAGGCACAATGCCGACTTAAGTACAAGAAGACCGACTCTTCCAACTGTCTATGTATTGAACCATTCCTGTGACACTAGTTATAGATTCCGGTGCTTCACTCCAGGTTTACTGTATCCCTCTGACCTTCTTATTGACGATGAAACACAGAAATTGCATCGGAATTAAATACAAAGGGCAAAATGCCGACTTACGTACACGAAGACTGACTCTTCTTACTGTTTATGTTTGAACCATTCCTGTGACACTAGTTATAGATTCCGATGCTTCACTTCAGGTTTATTGTATCCCTTGGACCTTCTTATTGACGATGAAGCACAGAAATTGCATCGGAATTAAATACAAAAGTCACAATGCCGACTTAAGTACAAGAAGACTGACTCTTTTTACTGACTATGCTTTGAACCATTCCTGTGACACTAGTTATAGATTCCGATGCTTCACTTCAGGTTTATTGTATCCCTTGGACCTTCTTATTGACGATGAAACACAGAAATTGCATCGGAATTAAATACAAAAGTCACAATGCCGAATTAAGTACAAGAAGACTGACTCTTTTTACTGACTATGTTTTGAACCATTCCTGTGACACTAGTTATGGATTCGGATGCTTGAATTCTGGTTTACTGTATCCCTCTGACCTTCTTATTGACGATGAAACACAGAAATTGCATCGGAATTAAATAGAAAAGGCACAATGCCGACTTAAGTACGAGACGACTGACTTTTCTTACTGTCTATGTTTTGAACCATTCCTGTGACACTAGTTATAGATTCCGACACTACACTCCAAGTTTACTGTATCCTTTGGACCTTCTTACTGACGATGAAAAACAGAAATTGCATCGGAATTAAATACAAAACGCACAATGCCGACTTAAGGACAAGAAGACTGACTCATCTTACTGACTATGTTTTGATCCATTCCTATGACACTAGTTATAGATTGCGATGCTTCACTTCAGGTTTACATTATCCCTCTGACCTTCTTATTGACGATGAAACACAGAAATTGCATCGGAATTAAATAGAACAGGCACAATGCCGACTTAAGTACAAGAAGACTGACTCATCTTACTGACTATGTTTTGAACCATTCCTGTGACACTAGTTATAGATTCCGATGCTTCACTCCAGGTTTACTGTATCACTTGGACCTTCTTATTGACGATGAAACACAGATATTGCATCGGAACTAAATAGAAAAGGCACAATGCCGACTTAAGTACAAGAGGACTGACTCTTCCTACTGTCTATGATTTGAACCATTCCTGTGACACTAGTTATTGATTCCGGTGCTTCACTCCAGGTTTACTGTTTCCCTTGGACCTTCTTATTGACGATGAAACACAGAAATTGCATCAGAATTAAATAGAAAAGGCACAATGCCGACTTAAGTACAAGAAGACTGACGCTTCTTACTGACTATGACTTTGAACCATTCCTGTGACACTAGTTATAGATTCAGATGGTTCACTTCAGGTTTACTGTATCCCTTGGACCTTCTTATTGACGATGAAACACAGATATTGCATCGGAATGAAATAGAAAATTCACAATGCCGACTTAAGTACAAGAAGACTGACTCTTTGTACTGACTATGATTTGAACCATTCTCGTAACACTAGTTATGGATTCCGATGCTTCACTTCAGGTTTAGTGTATCCCTCTGACCTTCTTATTGACGATGAAACACAGAAATTGCATCGGAATTAAGTAGAAAAGGCCCAATGCCGACTTAAGTACAAGAAGACTGACTCTTCCAACTGTCTATGTATTGAACCATTCCTGTGACACTAGTTATAGATTCCGGTGCTTCACTCCAGGTTTACTGTATCCCTCTGACCTTCTTATTGACGATGAAACACAGAAATTGCATCGGAATTAAATACAAAGGGCAAAATGCCGACTTACGTACACGAAGACTGACTCTTCTTACTGTTTATGTTTGAAGCATTCCTGTGACACTAGTTATAGATTCCGATGCTTCACTTCAGGTTTATTGTATCCCTTGGACCTTCTTATTGACGATGAAGCACAGAAATTGCATCGGAATTAAATACAAAAGTCACAATGCCGAATTAAGTGCAAGAAGACTGACCCTTTTTACGGACTATGTTTTGAACCATTCCTGTGACACTAGTTATGGATTCGGATGCTTCAATTCTGGTTTACTATATCCCTCGGACCTTCTTATAGACGATGAAACACAGAAATTGCATCGGAATTAAATAGAAAAGGCACAATGCCGACTTAAGTACGAGACGACTGACTTTTCTTACTGTCTATGCTTTGAACCATTCCTGTGACACTAGTTATAGATTCCGATGCTTCACTCCAGGTTTACTGTATCCCTTGGACCTTCTTATTGACGATGAAACACAGATATTGCATCGGAACTAAATAGAAAAGGCACAATGCCGACTTAAGTACAAGAGGACTGACTCTTCCTACTGTCTATGTTTTGAACCATTCCTGTGACACTAGTTATTGATTCCGGTGCTTCACTCCAGGTTTACTGTTTCCCTTGGACCTTCTTATTGACGATGAAACACAGAAATTGCATCAGAATTAAATAGAAAAGGCACAATGCCGACTTAAGTACAAGAGGACTGACTTTTCTTACTGTCTATGTTTTGAACCATTCCTGTGACACTAGTTATAGATTCCGATGCTTCACTTCAGGTTTACTGTATCCCTCTGATCTTCTTATTGACGATGAAACACAGAAATTGCATCAGAATTAAATAGAAAAGGCACAATGCCGACTTAAGTACAAGAAGACTGACTCTTCCAACTGTCTATGTATTGAACCATTCCTGTGACACTAGTTATAGATTCCGATGCTTCACTTCAGATTTACTGTATCCCTCTGATCCTCTTATTGACGATGAAACACAGAAATTGCATCAGAATTAAATACAAAAGGCACAATGCCGACCTAAGTACAAGAGGACTGATCCTTCTTACTGTCTATGTTTTGAACCATTCCTGTGACACTAGTTACAGATTCCGATGCTTCACTTCAGGTTTACTGTATCCCTCTCACCTTCTTATTGACGATGAAACACAGAAATTGCATCGGAATTAAATACAAAAGGCACAATGCCGACTTAAGTACAAGAAGACTGACTCTTTGTACTGACTATGATTTGAACCATTCTCGTAACACTAGTTATGGATTCCGATGCTTCATTTCAGGTTTACTGTATCCCTTAAACCTTCTTATTGACGATGAAACACAGAAATTGCATCGGAATTAAATACAAAAGGCACAATGCCGACTTAAGTACAAGAAGACTGACTCTTTTTACTGACTATGTTTTGAACCATTCCTGTGACACTAGTTATGGATTCGGATGCTTCAATTCTGGTTTACTATATCCCTCTGACCCTCTTGTTGACGACGAAACACAGAAATTGCATCGGAATTAAATACAAAGGGAAAAATGCCGACTTACGTACTCGAAGACTGACTCTTCTGACTGCCTATGTTTAAACCATTCCTGTGACACCAGTTATAGATTCCGATGCTACACTCCAGGTTTACTGTATCCCTTGGACCTTCTTATTGACGATGAAAAACAGAAATTGCATCGGAATTACATACAAGAGGCACAATGCCGACTTAAGGACAAGAAGACTGACTCTTCTTACTGACTATGTTTTGAACCATTCCTGTGACACTAGTTATAGATTCCGATGCTTCACTTCAGGTTTACTGTATACCTTGGACCTTCTAATTGACGATGAAACACAGAAATTGCATCGGAATTAAATACAAAAACCACAATACCGACTTAAGTACAAGAAGACTGACTCTTCTTACTGACTATGTTTTGAACCATTCCTGTGACACTAGTTATAGATTCCGATGCTTCACTTCAGGTTTACTGTATCCCTAAGATCTTCTTATTGACAATGAAACACAGAAATTGCATCGGAATTAAATACAAAAGGAACAATGCTGACTTAAATACAAGAAGACTGACTCTTCTTACTGTCTATGATTTGAACCATTCCTGTGACACTAGTTATAGATTCCTATGCTTCTATTCAGGCTTACTGTATCCCTTGGACCTTCTTATTGAGGATGAAATATAGAAATTGCATCGGAATTAAACACAAAAGGCACAATACCGACTTAAGTACAAAAAGACTGACTCTTCTTACTGACTATGTTTTGAACCATTCCTGTGACACTAGTTATAGATTCCGATGCTTCACTTCAGGTTTATTGTATCCCTTGGACCTTCTTATTGACGATGAAACACAGAAATTGCATCGGAATTAAATACAAAAGTCACAATGCCTACTTAAGTACAAGAAGACTGACTCTTTTTACTGACTATGTTTTGAACCATTCCTGTGACACTAGTTATGGATTGGGATGCATCAATTCTGGTTTACTATATCCCTCTGACCCTCTTATTGACGATGAAACACAGAAATTGCATCGGAATTAAATAGAAAAGGCACAATGCCGACTTAAGTACGAGACGACTGACTTTTCTTACTGTCTATGTTTTGAACCATTCCTGTGACACTAGTTATAGATTCCGATGCTTCACTTCAGGTTTACTGTATCCCTCTGATCTTCTTATTGACGATGAAACACAGAAATTGCATCAGAATTAAATACAAAAGGCACAATGCCGACTTAAGTACAAGAGGACTGATCCTTCTTACTGTCTATGTTTTGAACCATTCCTGTGACACTAGTTATAGATTCCGATGCTTCATTTCAGGTTTACTGTATCCCTCTGACCTTCTTATTGATGCTGAAACACAGAACATGCATCGGAATTAAATAGAAAAGGCACAATGCAGACTTAACTACAAGAAGACTGACTCCTCTTACTGACTATGTTTTGAACCATTCCTGTGACACTAGTTATAGATTGCGATGCTTCACCTCAGGTTTGCTGTATCCCTCTGACCTTCTTATTGACGATGAAACACAGAAATTGCATCGGAATTAAATACAAAGGGCAAAATGCCGACTTACGTACACGAAGACTGACTCTTCTTACTGCCTATGTTTAAACCATTCCTGTGACACCAGTTATGGATTCCGATGCTACACTCCAGGTTTACTGTATCCCTTGGACCTTGTTATTGACGATGAAAAACAGAATTTGCTTCGGAATTACATACAAAAGGCACAATGCCGACTAAAGGACAGGAAGACTGACTCTTCTTACTAACTATGTTTTGAACCATTCCTGTGACACTAGTTATAGATTCCGATGCTTCATTTCAGGTTTACTGTATCCCTCTGACCCTCTTATTGACGATGAAACACAGAAATTGCATCGGAATTATATAGAAAAGGCACAATGCCGACTTAAGTACAAGAAGACTTACTCTTCTTACTGTCTATGTTTTGAAACATTCCTGTGGCACTAGTTATAGATTCCGATGCTTTACTCCAGGTTAACTGTATCCCGTAAACCTTCTTATTGACGATGAAACACAGAAATTGCATCGGAATTAAGTAGAAAAGGCACAATGCCGACTTAAGTACAAGAAGACTGACTCTTCCAACTGTCTATGTATTGAACCATTCCTGTGACACTAGTTACAGATTCCGGTGCTTCACTCCAGGTTTACTGTATCCCTTGGACCTTCTAATTGACGATGAAACACAGAAATTGCATCAGAATTAAATAGAAAAGCCACAATGCAGACTTAAGTACAAGAAGACTGACGCTTCTTACTGACTATGTTTTGAACAATTCCTGTGACACTAGTGATAGATTCCGATGCTTCACTTCAGGTTTACTGAATCCCTTGGACCTTATTGACGATGAAACACAGATATTGCATCGGAATAAAATAGAAAAGGCACAATGAAGACTTAAGTACAAGGAGACTGACTCTTCTTACTGTTAATGTTTGAACCATTCCTGTGACACTAGTTATAGATTCCGATGCTTCAATTCAAGTTTATTGTATCCCTTGGACCTTCTTATTGACGATGAAACACAGAAATTGCATCGGAATTAAATACTAAAATCACAATGCCGACTTAAGTACAAGAAGACTGACTCTTTTTACTGACTATGTTTTGAACCATTCCTGTGACACTAGTTATGGATTCGGATGCTTCAATTCTGGTTTACTATATCCCTCTGACCTTCTTATTGACGATGAAACACAGAAATTGCATCGGAATTAAATAGAAAAGGCTCAGTGCCGACTTAAGTACAAGACGACTGACTTTTCTTACTGTCTATGTTTTGAACCATTCCTGTGACACTAGTTGTAGATTCCGATGCTTCACTTCAGGTTTACTGTATCCCTCTGATCTTCTTATTGACGATGAAACACAGAAATTGCATCAGAATTAAATACAAAAGGCACAATGCCGTCTTAAGTACAAGAGGACTGATCCTTCTTACTGTCTATGTTTTGAACCATTCCTGTGACACTAGTTATAGTTTCCGATGCTTCACTTCAGGTTTACTGTATGCCTTTCACCTTCTTATTGACGATGAAACACAGAAATTGCATCGGAATTAAATACAAAAGGCACAATACCGACTTAAGTACAAGAAGACTGACTCTTCTTACTGACTATGTTTTGAACTATTCCTGTGACACTAGTTATAGATTCCTATGCTTCTATTCAGGCTTACTGTATCCCTTGGACCTTCTTATTGACGATGAAATACAGAAATTGCATCGGAATTAAACACAAAAGGCACAATGCCGACTTAAGTACAAAATGACTGACTCTTCTTACTGACTATGTTTTGAACCATTCCTGTGAAACTAGTTATAGATTCCGATGCTTCACTTCAGGTTTATGGTATCCCATGGACCTTCTTATTGACGATCAAACACAGAAATTGCATCGGAATTAAATACAAAAGTCACAATGCCGACTTAAGTACAAGAGGACTGACTCTTTTTACTGACTATGTTTTGAACCATTCCTGTGACACTAGTTATGGATTCGGATGCTTCAATTCTGGTTTACTATATCCCTCTGACCTTCTTATTGACGATGAAACACAGAAATTGCATCGGAATTAAATAGAAAAGGCACAATGCCGACTTAAGTACGAGACGACTGACTTTTCATACTGTCTATGATTTGAACCATTCCTGTGACACTAGTTATGGATTCTGATGCTTCACTTCAGGTTTACTGTATCCCTCTGATCTTCTTATTGACGATGAAACACAGAAATTGCATCAGAATTAAATACAAAAGGTACAATGCCGACTTAAGTACAAGAAGACTTATCCTTCTTACTGTCTATGTTTTGAACCATTCCTGTGACACTAGTAATAGATTCCGATGCTTCACTTCAGGTTTACTGTATCCCTCTGACCTTCTTATTGATGATGAAACACAGAAATTGCATCGGAATTAAATAGAAAAGGCACAATGCAGACTTAACTACAAGAAGACTGACTCTTCTTACTGACTATGTTTTGAACCATTCCTGTGACACTAGTTATAGATTGCGATGCTTCACCTCAGGTTTGCTGTATCCCTCTAACCTTCTTATTGACGATGAAACACAGAAATTGCATCGGAATTAAATACAAAGGGCAAAATGCCGACTTACGTACACGAAGACTGACTCTTCTTACTGCCTATGTTTTAAACCACTCCTGTGACACCAGTTATAAATTCCGATGCTACACTCCAGGTTTACTGTATCCCTTGGACCTTCTTATTGATGATGAAAAACAGAAATTGCATCGGAATTACATACAAAAGGCACAATGCCGACTTAAGGACAAGAAGACTGACTGTTCCTACTGTCTATGTATTGAACCATTCCTGTGACACTAGTTATAGATTCCGGTGCTTCACTCCAGGTTTACTGTATCCCTTGGACCTTCTAATTGACGATGAAACACAGAAATTGCATCGGAATTAAATACAAAAATCACAATGCCGACTTAAGTACAAGGAGACTGACTCTTTTTACTGACTATGTTTTGAACCATTCCTGTGACACTAGTTATGGATTCGGATGCTTCAATTCTGGTTTACTATATCCCTCTGACCTTCTTATTGACGATGAAACACAGAAATTGCATCGGAATTAAATAGAAAAGGCACAATGCCGACTTAAGTACAAGACGACTGACTTTTCTTACTGTCTATGTTTTGAACCATTCCTGTGAAACTAGTTATAGATTCCGATGCATCACTTCAGGTTTACTGTATCCCTCTGATCTTCTTATTGACGATGAAACATAGAAATTGCATCAGAATTAAATACAAAAGGCACAATGCCGACTTAAGTACAAGAGGACTGATCCATCTTACTGTCTATGTTTTGAACCATTCCTGTGACACTAGTTATAGATTCCGATGCTTCACTTCAGGTTTACTGTATCCCTCTGACCTTCTTATTGATGATGAAACACAGAAATTGCATCGAAATTAAATACAAAAGGCACAATGCAGACTTAACTACAAGAAGACTGACTCTTCTTACCGACTATGTTTTGAACCATTCCTGTGACACTAGTTATAGATTGCGATGCTTCACCTCAGGTTTGCTGTATCCCTCTGACCTTCTTATTGACGATGAAACACAGAATTTGCATCGGAATTAAATACAAAAGGCACAATGCCGACTTAAGTACATGACACCGACTCTTCCTACTGACTATGTTTTGAACCATTCCTGTGACACTAGTTATAGATTCCGATGCTTCACTCCAGGTTTACTGTATCCCTTGGACCTTCTCATTAACGATGAAAAACAGAAATTGCATCGGAATTACATACAAAAGGCACAATGCCGACTTAAGGACAAGAAGACTGACTCTTATTACTGACTATGTTTTGAACCATTCCTGTGACACTAGTTATAGATTCCGATGCTTTAGTTCAGGTTTACTGTATCCCTCTGACCTTCTTATTGACGATGAAACACAGAAATTGCATCGGAATTAAATAGAAAAGGCACAATGCCGACTTAAGTACAAGAAGACTGACTCTTCCAACTGTCTATGTATTGAACCATTCCTGTGACACTAGTTATAGATTCCGGTGCTTCACTCCAGGTTTACTGTATCCCTTGGACCTTCTAATTGACGATGAAACACAGAAATTGCATCAGAATTAAATAGAAAAGCCACAATGCCGACTTAAGTACAAGAAGACTGACGCTTCTTACTGACTATGTTTTGAACCATTCCTGTGACACTAGTGATAGATTCCGATGCTTCACTTCAGGTTTGCTGAATCCCTTGGACCTTATTGACGATGAAACACAGATATTGCATCGGAATAAAATAGAAAAGGCACAATGAAGACTTAAATACAGGGAGACTGACTCTTCTTACTGTTTATGTTTGAACTATTCCTGTGACACTAGTTATAGATTCCGATGCTTCACTTCTGGTTTACTGTATCCCTCTGACCTTCCTATTGACGATGAAACACAGAAATTGCATCCGGATTAAATACAAAAAGCACAATGCCGACTTAAGTACAAGAAGACTGACTCTTCCTACTGTCTATGTTTTGAACCATTCCTGGGACACTAGTTATAGATTCCGATGCTTCACTTCAGGCTTACTGTATCCCTTAAACGTACTTATTGGCGATGAAACACAGAAATTGCATCGGAATTAAATACAAAAGGCACAATGATGACTTAAGTACAAGAAGACTGACTCTTCTTACTGACTATGCTTTGAACCATTCCTGTGACACTAGTTATAGATTCCGATGTTTCACTTCATGTTTACTGTATACCTTGGACCTTCTATTTGACGATGAAACACAGAAATTGCATCGGAATTAAATACAAAAGGCACAATGGCGACCTAAGTACAAGAAGACTGACTCTTCGTACTGTCTATGTTTTGAACCATTCCTGTGACACTAGTTATAGATTCCGATGCTTCGCTTCAGGTTTACTGTATCCCTTGGACCTTCTTATTGTCGATGAAACACAGAATTTGCATCGGAATTAAACACAAAAGGCACAATGCCAACTTAAGTACAAAAAGACTGACTCTTCTTACTGACCATGTTTTGAACCATTCCTGTGACACTAGTTATAGATTCCGACGCTTCACTTCAGGTTTACTGGATCCCTCTGACCTTCTTATTGACGATGAAACACAGAAATTGCATCGGAATTAAATAGAAAAGTCACAATGCCGACTTAAGTACAAGAAGACTGACTCTTCTTACTGTCTATGTTTTGAACCATACCTGTGACACTAGTTATAGATTCCGATGCTTCACTCCAGGTTTACTGTATCCCTTGAACCTTCTTATAGACGATGAAACACAGAAATTGCATCGGAATTAAATACAAAAGGCACAATGCCGACTTAAGTACAAGAAGACTGACTCATCCTACTGTCTATGTTTTGAACCATTCCTGTGACACTAGTTATAGATTCCGATGCTTCACTTCAGGTATATTGTATCCCTTGGACCTTCTTATTGACGATGAAACACAGAAATTGCATCGGAATTAAACACAAAAGGCACAATGCCGACTTAAGTACAAGAAGACTGACTCTTCCAACTGTCTATGTATTGAACCATTCCTGTGACTCTAGTTATAGATTCCGGTGCTTCACTCCAGGTTTACTGTATCCCTTGGACCTTCTAATTGACGATGAAACACAGAAATTGCATCAGAATTAAATAGAAAAGCCACAATGCCGACTTATGTACAAGAAGACAAAAGCTTCTTACTGACTATGATTTGAACCATTCCTGTGACACTAGTGATAGATTCCGATGCTTCACTTCAGGTTTACTGTATCCCTTGGACCTTCTAATTGACGATGAAACACAGAAATTGCATCAGAATTAAATAGAAAAGCCACAATGCCGACTTAAGTACAAGAAGACTGACGCTTCTTACTGTTTATGTTTGAACTATTCCTGTGACACTAGTTATAGATTCCGATGCTTCACTTCTGGTTTACTGTATCCCTCTGACCTTCCTATTGACGATGAAACACAGAAATTGCATCCGAATTAAATACAAAAAGCACAATGCCGACTTAAGTACAAGAAGACTGACTCTTCCTACTGTCTATGTTTTGAACCATTCCTGGGACACTAGTTATAGATTCCGATGCTTCACTTCAGGTTTACTATATCCCTTAAACGTACTTATTGGCGATGAAACACAGAAATTGCATCGGAATTAAATACAAAAGGCACAATGATGACTTAAGTACAAGAAGACTGACTCATCTTACTGACTATGCCTTGAACCATTCCTGTGACACTAGTTATAGATTCCGATGTTTCACTTCAGGTTTACTGAATACCTTGGACCTTCTATTTGACGATGAAACACAGAAATTGCATCGGAATTAAATACAAAAGGCACAATGGCGACTTAAGTACAAGAAGACTGACTCTTCGTACTGTCTATGTTTTGAACCATTCCTGTGACACTAGTTATAGATTCCGATGCTTCGCTTCAGGTTTACTGTATCCCTTGGACCTTCTTATTGTCGATGAAACACAGAATTTGCATCGGAATTAAACACAAAAGGCACAATGCCAACTTAAGTACAAAAAGACTGACTCTTCTTACTGACCATGTTTTGAACCATTCCTGTGACACTAGTTATAGATTCCGATGCTTCACTCCAGGTTTACTGTATCCCTTGGACCTTCTTATAGACGATGAAACACAGAAATTGCATCGGAATTAAATACAAAAGGCACAATGCCGACTTAAGTACAAGAAGACTGACTCATCCTACTGTCTATGTTTTGAACCATTCCTGTGACACTAGTTATAGATTCCGATGCTTCACTTCAGGTATATTGTATCCCTTGGACCTTCTCATTGACGATGAAAAACAGAAATTGCATCGGAATTACATACAAAAGGCACAATGCCGACTTAAGGACAAGAAGACTGACTCTTATTACTGACTATGTTTTGAACCATTCCTGTGACACTAGTTATAGATTCCGATGCTTCACTTCAGGTTTACTGTATCCCTCTGACCTTCCTATTGACGATGAAACACAGAAATTGCATCCGGATTAAATACAAAAAGCACAATGCCGACTTAAGTACAAGAAGACTGACTCTTCCTACTGTCTATGTTTTGAACCATTCCTGGGACACTAGTTATAGATTCCGATGCTTCACTTCAGGCTTACTGTATCCCTTAAACGTACTTATTGGCGATGAAACACAGAAATTGCATCGGAATTAAATACAAAAGGCACAATGATGACTTAAGTACAAGAAGACTGACTCTTCTTACTGACTATGCTTTGAACCATTCCTGTGACACTAGTTATAGATTCCGATGTTTCACTTCATGTTTACTGTATACCTTGGACCTTCTATTTGACGATGAAACACAGAAATTGCATCGGAATTAAATACAAAAGGCACAATGGCGACCTAAGTACAAGAAGACTGACTCTTCGTACAGTCTATGTTTTGAACCATTCCTGTGACACTAGTTATAGATTCCGATGCTTCGCTTCAGGTTTACTGTATCCCTTGGACCTTCTTATTGTCGATGAAACACAGAATTTGCATCGGAATTAAACACAAAAGGCACAATGCCAACTTAAGTACAAAAAGACTGACTCTTCTTACTGACCATGTTTTGAACCATTCCTGTGACACTAGTTATAGATTCCGACGCTTCACTTCAGGTTTACTGGATCCCTCTGACCTTCTTATTGACGATGAAACACAGAAATTGCATCGGAATTAAATAGAAAAGTCACAATGCCGACTTAAGTACAAGAAGACTGACTCATCCTACTGTCTATGTTTTGAACCATTCCTGTGACACTAGTTATAGATTCCGATGCTTCACTTCAGGTATATTGTATCCCTTGGACCTTCTTATTGACGATGAAACACAGAAATTGCATCGGAATTAAGTAGAAAAGGCACAATGCCGACTTAAGTACAAGAAGACTGACTCTTCCAACTGTCTATGTATTGAACCATTCCTGTGACTCTAGTTATAGATTCCGGTGCTTCACTCCAGGTTTACTGTATCCCTTGGACCTTCTAATTGACGATGAAACACAGAAATTGCATCAGAATTAAATAGAAAAGCCACAATGCCGACTTATGTACAAGAAGACAAAAGCTTCTTACTGACTATGATTTGAACCATTCCTGTGACACTAGTGATAGATTCCGATGCTTCACTTCAGGTTTACTGTATCCCTTGGACCTTCTAATTGACGATGAAACACAGAAATTGCATCAGAATTAAATAGAAAAGCCACAATGCCGACTTAAGTACAAGAAGACTGACGCTTCTTACTGTTTATGTTTGAACTATTCCTGTGACACTAGTTATAGATTCCGATGCTTCACTTCTGGTTTACTGTATCCCTCTGACCTTCCTATTGACGATGAAACACAGAAATTGCATCCGAATTAAATACAAAAAGCACAATGCCGACTTAAGTACAAGAAGACTGACTCTTCCTACTGTCTATGTTTTGAACCATTCCTGGGACACTAGTTATAGATTCCGATGCTTCACTTCAGGTTTACTGTATCCCTTAAACGTACTTATTGGCGATGAAACACAGAAATTGCATCGGAATTAAATACAAAAGGCACAATGATGACTTAAGTACAAGAAGACTGACTCATCTTACTGACTATGCCTTGAACCATTCCTGTGACACTAGTTATAGATTCCGATGTTTCACTTCAGGTTTACTGAATACCTTGGACCTTCTATTTGACGATGAAACACAGAAATTGCATCGGAATTAAATACAAAAGGCACAATGGCGACTTAAGTACAAGAAGACTGACTCTTCGTACTGTCTATGTTTTGAACCATTCCTGTGACACTAGTTATAGATTCCGATGCTTCGCTTCAGGTTTACTGTATCCCTTGGACCTTCTTATTGTCGATGAAACACAGAATTTGCATCGGAATTAAACACAAAAGGCACAATGCCAACTTAAGTACAAAAAGACTGACTCTTCTTACTGACCATGTTTTGAACCATTCCTGTGACACTAGTTATAGATTCCGATGCTTCACTCCAGGTTTACTGTATCCCTTGGACCTTCTTATAGACGATGAAACACAGAAATTGCATCGGAATTAAATACAAAAGGCACAATGCCGACTTAAGTACAAGAAGACTGACTCATCCTACTGTCTATGTTTTGAACCATTCCTGTGACACTAGTTATAGATTCCGATGCTTCACTTCAGGTATATTGTATCCCTTGGACCTTCTCATTGACGATGAAAAACAGAAATGGCATCGGAATTACATACAAAAGGCACAATGCCGACTTAAGGACAAGAAGACTGACTCTTATTACTGACTATGTTTTGAACCATTCCTGTGACACTAGTTATAGATTCCGATGCTTCACTTCAGGTTTACTGTATCCCTCTGACCTTCTTATTGACGATGAAACACAGAAATTGCATCGGAATTAAATAGAAAAGGCACAATGCCGACTTAAGTACAAGAAGACTGACTCTTCCAACTGTCTATGTATTGAACCATTCCTGTGACACTAGTTATAGATTCCGGTGCTTCACTCCAGGTTTACTGTATCCCTTGGACCTTCTAATTGACGATGAAACACAGAAATTGCATGAGAATTAAATAGAAAAGCCACAATGCCGACTTAAGTACAAGAAGACTGACGCCTCTTACTGACTATGTTTTGAACCATTATTGTGACACTAGTGATAGATTCCGATGCTTCACTTCAGGTTTGCTGAATCCCTTGGACCTTATTGACGATGAAACACAGATATTGCATCGGAATAAAATAGAAAAGGCACAATGAAGACTTAAATACAGGGAGACTGACTCTTCTTACTGTTTATGTTTGAACTATTCCTGTGACACTAGTTATAGATTCCGATGCTTCACTTCTGGTTTACTGTATCCCTCTGACCTTCCTATTGACGATGAAACACAGAAATTGCATCCGAATTAAATACAAAAAGCACAATGCCGACTTAAGTACAAGAAGACTGCCTCTTCCTACTGTCTATGTTTTGCACCATTCCTGGGACACTAGTTATAGATTCCGATGCTTCACTTCAGGTTTACTGTATCCCTTAAACATACTTATTGGCGATGAAACACAGAAATTGCATCGGAATTAAATACAAAAGGCACAATGATGACTTAAGTACAAGAAGACTGACTCTTCTTACTGACTATGCTTTGAACCATTCCTGTGACACTAGTTATAGATTCCGATGTTTCACCTCAGGTTTACTGTATACCTTGGACCTTCTATTTGACGATAAAACACAGAAATTGCATCGGAATTAAATACAAAAGGCACAATGGCGACTTAAGTACTAGAAGACTGACTCTTCGTACTGTCTATGTTTTCAACCATTCCATTGACACTAGTTATAGATTCCGATGCTTCACTCCAGGTTTACTGTATCCCTTGGACCTTCTAATTGACGATGAAACACAGAAATTGCATCAGAATTAAATAGAAAAGCCACAATGCCGACTTATGTACAAGAAGACTAAAGCTTCTTACTGACTATGTTTTGAACCATTCCTGTGACACTAGTGATAGATTCCGATGCTTCACTTCAGGTTTACTGAATCCCTTGGACCTTATTGACGATGAAACACAGATATTGCATCGGAATAAAATAGAAAAGGCACAATGAAGACTTAAGTTCTAGGAGACTGACTCTTCCTACTGTCTATGTTTGAACCATTCCTGTGACACTAGTTATAGATTCCGATGCTTCACTTCAAGTTTATTGTATCCCTTGGACCTTCTTATTGACGTTGAAACACAGAAATTGCATCGGAATTAAATACAAAAATCACAATGCCGACTTAAGTACAAGAAGACTGACTCTTTTTACTGACTATGTTTTGAACCATTCCTGTGACACTAGTTATGGATTCGGATGCTTCAATTCTGGTTTACTATATCCCTCTGACCTTCTTATTGACGATGAAACACAGAAATTGCATCAGAATTAAATACAAAAGGCACAATGCCGACTTAAGTACAAGAGGACTGATCCTTCTTACTGTCTATGTTTTGAACCATTCCTGCGACACTAGTTATAGATTCCGATGCTTCACTTCAGGTTTACTGTATCCCTCTGACCGTCTTATTGATGGTGAAACACAGAAATTGCATCGGAATTAAATACAAAAGGCACAATGCAGACTTAACTACAAGAAGACTGACTCTTCTTACTGACTATGTTTTGAACCATTCCTGTGACACTACTTATAGATTGCGATGCTTCACCTCAGGTTTGCTGTATCCCTCTGACCTTATTGACGATGAAACACAGAATTTGCATCGGAATTAAATACAAAAGGCACAATGCCGACTTAAGTACATGACACCTACTCTTCCTACTGACTATGTTTAGAACCATTCCTGTGACACTAGTTATAGATTCCGATGCTTCACTTCAGGTTTACTGTGTCCCTTGGACCTTCTTATTGACGATGAAACACAGAAATTGCATCGGAATTAAATACAAAAGGTACAATGCCGACTTAAGGACAAGAAGACTGACTCTTTTCACTGACTATGTTTTGAACCATTCCTGTGACACTAGTTATGGATTCTCATGCTTCACTTCAGGTTTACTGTATCCCTCTGACCTTCTTATTGACGATGAAACACAGAAATTGCATCGGAATTAAATACAAAGGGCAAAATGGCGACTTAAGTACACGTGGACTGACTCTTCTTACTGCCTATGTTTTAAACCATTCCTGTGACACCAGTTATAGATTCCGATGCTACACTCCAGGTTTACTGTATCCCTTGAACCTTCTTATTGACGATGAAAAACAGAAATTGCATCGGAATTACATAGAAAAGGCACAATGCCGACTTAAGGACAAGAAGACTGACTCTTATTACTGACTATGTTTTGAACCATTCCTGTGACACTAGTTATAGATTCCGATGCTTCACTTCAGGTTTACTGTATCCCTCTGACCTTCTTATTGACGATGAAACACAGAAATTGCATCGGAATTAAATAGAAAAGGCACAATGCCGACTTAAGTACAAGAAGACTGACTCTTCTTACTGTCTATGTTTTGAACCATTCCTGTGACACTAGTTATAGATTCCGATACTTTACTCCAGGTTTACTGTATCCCTTAAACCTTCTTATTGACGATGAAACACAGAAATTGCATCGGAATTAAGTAGAAAAGGCACAATGCCCACATAAGTACAAGAAGACTGACTCTTCCAACTGTCTATGTATTGAACCATTCCTGTGACACTAGTTATAGATTCCGGTGCTTCACTCCAGGTTTACTGTATCCCTTGGACCTTCTAATTGACGATGAAACACAGAAATTGCATCAGAATTAAATAGAAAAGCCACAATGCCGACTTAAGTACAAGAAGACTGACGCTTCTTACTGACTATGTTTTGAACCATTCCTGTGACACTAGTGATAGATTCCGATGCTTCACTTCAGGTTTGCTGAATCCCTTGGACCTTATTGACGATGAAACACAGATATTGCATCGGGAAAAATAGAAAAGGCACAATGAAGACTTAAATACAAGGAGACTGACTCTCCTTACTGTTTATGTTTGAAATATTCCTGTGACTCTAGTTATAGATTCCGATGCTTCACTTCTGGTTTACTGTATCCCTCTGACCTTCCTATTGACGATGAAACACAGAAATTGCATCCGAATTAAATACAAAAAGCACAATACCGACTTAAGTACAAGAAGACTGACTCTTCGTACTGTCTATGTTTTGAACCATTCCTGGGACACTAGTTATAGATTCCGATGCTTCACTTCAGGTTTACTGTATCCCTTAAACCTACTTATTGGCGATGAAACACAGAAATTGCATCGGAATTAAATACAAAAGGCACAATGATGACTTAAGTACAAGAAGACTGACTCTTCTTACTGACTATGCTTTGAACCATTCCTGTGACACTAGTTATAGATTCCGATGTTTCACTTCAGGTTTACTGTATACCTTGGACATTCTATTTGACGATGAAACACAGAAATTGCATCGGAATTAAATACAAAAGGCACAACGGCGACTTAAGTACAAGAAGACTGACTCTTCGTACTGTCTATGTTTTCAACCATTTCTGTGACACTAGTTATAGATTCCGATGCTTCACTTCAGGTTTACTGTATCCCTTGGACCTTCTTACTGACGATGAAACACAGAAATTGCATCGGAAATAAATACAAAAGGCACAATACCGACTTAAGTACAAGAAGACAGACTCTTCTTACTGTCTATGTTTTGAACCATTCCTGTGACACTAGGTATAGATTCCGATGCTTCACTTCAGGTTTACTGTATCCCTCTGATCTTCTTATTGACGTTGAAACACAGAAATTGCATCGGAATTAAATACATAAGGACAATGCCGACTTAAGTACAAGAAGTCTGACTTTTCTTACTGTCTATGTTTTGAACCATTCCTGTGACACTAGTTATAGATTCGATGCTTCGCTTCAGGTTTACTGTATCCCTTGGACCTTCTTATTGTCGATGAAACACTGAATTTGCATCGGAATTAAACACAAAAGGCACAATGCCAACTTAAGTACAAAAAGACTGATTTCTTCTTACTGACTATGTTTTGAACCATTCCTGTGACACTAGTTATAGATTCCGATGCTTCACTTCAGGTTTACTGTATACCTTGGACCTTCTAATTGATGATGAAACACAGAAATTGCGTCGGAAATTAATAGAAAAGGCACAATGCCGACTTACGTACAAGAAGACTGACTCTTCTCACTGTCTTTGCTTTGAAACATTTCTGTGACACTAGTTATAGATTCCGATGCTTCACTTCAGGTTTACTGTATACCTTGGACCTTCTTATTGACGATGAAACACAGAAATTGCATCGGAATTTAATACAAAAGACACAATACCGACTTAAGTACAAGAAGACTGACTCTTCTTACTGTCTATGTTTTGAACCATTCCTGTGACACTAGTTATAGATTCCGATGCCTCACTACAGGTTTACTATATCCCTCTGATCTTCTTATTGACGATGAAACACAGAAATTGCATCGGAATTAAATACAAAAGGCACAATGCCGACTTAAGTACAAGAAGACTGACTCTTTTTACTGACTATGTTTTGAACAATTCCTGTGACACTAGTTATAGATTCGGATGCTTCACTTCTGGTTTACTGTATCCCTCTGACCTTCTTATTGACGATTAAACACAGAAATTGCATCGGAATTAAATACAAAAGGCACAATGCCGACTTAAGTACAAGAAGACTGACTCTTCTTACTGACTATGATTTGAACCATTCTTGTGACACTAGTTATAGATTCCGATGCTTCACTTCAGGTTTACTGTATCCCTCTGACCTTCTTATTGACGATGAAACACAGAAATTGCATCGGAATTGAATAGAAAAGGCACAATGCCGACTTAAGTACAAGAAGACCTACTCTTCCTACTGACAATGTTTTGAACCATTCCTGTGACACTAGTTATAGATTCCGTTGCTTCACTTCAGGTTTACTGTATCCCTCTGACCTTCTTATTGACGATGAAACACAGAAATTGCATCGGATTTAAATAGAAAAGGCACAATGCCGACTTAAGTACAAGAAGACTGACTCTTCTTACTGTCTATGTTTTGAACCATTCCTGTGACTCTAGTTATAGATTCCGATGTTTCACTCCAGGTTTACCGTATCCCTTGGACCTTCTTATTGACGATGAAACACAGAAATTGCATCGGAATTAAATAGAAAAGGCACAATGCCGACATAAGTACAAAAAGACTGACTCTTCTTACTGACTATGTTTTGAACCAAACCTGTGACACTAGATATAGATTCCGATGCTTCCATTCAGGTTTACTGTATACCTTGGACCATCTTACTGACGATGAAACACAGAAATTGCATTGGATTTAAATACAAAAGGCACAAGCCGACTTAGGTACAAGAGGACTGACTCTTCCTACTGTCTATGTTTTGAACCATTCCTGTGACCCTAGTTTTGGATTCCGATGCTTCACTTCAGGTTTACTGTATCCCTTGGACCTTCTTATTGACGATGAAACACAGAAATTGCATCGGAATGAAATACAAAAGGTACAATGCCGACTTAAGTACAAGAAGACTGACTTTTTCTACTGTCTATGTTTTGAACCATTCCTGTGACACTAGTTATAGATTCCGATGCCTCACTTCAGGTGTACTGTATCCCTTGGACCTTCTTATTGACGATGAAACACAGAAATTGCATCGGAATTAAATAGAAAAGGCACAATGCTGACTTAAATACAAGAAGACTTACTCTTCCTACTGACTATGTTTTGAACCAATCCTGTGACACTAGATATAGATTCCGATGCTTCCCTTCAGGTTTACTGTATACCTTGGACCTTCTTATTGACGATGAAACACAGAAATTGCATCGGAATTAAATACAAAAGGCACAATGCCGACTTAAGTACAAGAAGACTGACTCTTCTTACTGTCTATGTTTTGAACCATTCCTGTGACACTAGTTATAGATTCCGATGCTTCACTTCAGGTTTACTGTATCCCTCTGACGTTATTGCCGATGAAACACAGAAATTGCTTCGGAATTAAATACAAAAGGCACAATGCCGACTTAAGGACAAGAACACTGACTCTTCTTACTGACTATGTTTTGAACCAATCCTGTGACACAAGTTATAGATTCCGATGCTGCACATCAGGTTTACTGTATCCCTCTGAACTTCTTATTGACGATGAAACACAGTAATTGCATCGGAATTAAATACAAAAGGCACAATGCCGACTTAAGTACATGAAGACCGACTCTTGTTATTGACAATGATTTGAACCATTCCTGTGACACTAGTTATAGATTCCGATGCTTCACTTCAGGTTTACTGTATCCCTTGGACATTCTTATTGACGATGAAACACAGAAATTGCATCGGAATTAAATACAAAAGCACAATGCCGACTTAAGTACATGAAGACCGACTCTACTTATTGAGAATGAATTGAACTATTCCTGTTACACTAGTTATAGATTCCGATGCTTCACTTCAGGTTTACTGTTTGCCTTGGACATTCTTATTAACGATGAAACACAGAAATTGCATCGGAATTAAATACAAAAGGCACAATGCCGACTTAAGTACAAGAAGACTGACTCTTCTTACTGTCTATGTTTTGAACCATTCCTGTGACACTAGTTATAGATTCCGATGCTTCACTCCAGGTTTACTATATCCCTTGGACCTTCTTATTGACGATGAAACATAGAAATTGCAACGGAATTAAATACAAAAGGCACAATGCCGACTTAAGGACAAGAAGACTGACTCTTCTTACTGACTATGATTTGCACCATTCCTGTGACACTAGTTATGGATTCCGATGCTTCACTTTAGGTTTACTGTATCCCTCTAACCTTCTTATTGACGATGAAACACAGAAATTGCATTGGAATTATATACAAAAGGCACAATGCCGACATAAGTACAAGAAGACTGACTCTTCCTACTGTCTATGTTTTGAACCATTCCTGTGACACTAGTTATAGATTCCGATGCTTCACTTCAGGTTTACTGTATCCCTCTGACCTTATTGCCGATGAAACACAGAAATTGCATCGGAATTAAATACAAAAGGCACATTGCCGACTTAAGGACAAGAGGACTGACTCTTCTTACTGACTATGCTTTGAACCATTCCTGTGACACTAGTTATAGATTCCGATGCTTCACTTCAGGTTTACCGTATCCCTCCGCCCTTCTTATTGACGATGAAACACAGAAATTGCATCGCAATTAAATACAGAACGCACAATGGCGACTTAAGTACATTAAGACTGACTCTTCCTATTGACAATGATTTGAACCATTCCTGTGACACTAGTTATAGATTCCGATGCTTCACTTCAGGTTTACTGTATCCCTTGGGCATTCTTATTGACGATGAAACATAGAAATTGCATCGGAATTAAATACAAAAGGCACAATGCCGACTTAAGTACTAGAAGACTGACTCTTCTTACTGTCTATGTTTTGAACCATTCCTGTGACACTTGTTATGGATTCCGATGCTTCACTCCAGTTGTACTATATCCCTTGGACCTTCTTATTGACGATGAAACACAGAAATTGCATCGGAATTAAATACAAAAGGCACAATGCCGACTTAAGGACAAGAAGACTGACTCTTCTTACTGACTATTCTTTGAACCATTCCTGTGACAGTAGTTTTGGATTCCGATGCTTCACTTCAGGTTTACTGTATCCCTCAGACCTTCTTATTGACCATGAAACACAGAAATTGCATCGGAATTAAATACAAAAGGCACAATGCCGACTTAAGTACAAGAAGACTGACTCTTCCTACTGTCTATGTTTGAACCATTCCTGTGACACTAGTTATAGATTCCGATGCTTCCATTCAGGTTTACTGTATACCTTGGACCATCTTACTGACGATGAAACACAGAAATTGCATCGGATTTAAATACAAAAGGCACAATGCCGACTTAGGTACAAGAGGACTGACTCTTCCTACTGTCTATGTTTTCAACCTTTCCTGTGACACTAGTTATAGATTCCGATGCTTCACTTCATGTTTACTGAATCCCTCTGACGTTATTGCCGATGAAACACAGAAATTGCATCGGAATTAAATACAAAAGGCACAATGCCGACTGAAGGACAAGAAGACTGACTCTTCTTACTGACTATGATTTGAACCATTCCTGTGACACTAGTTATAGATTCCGATGCTTCACTTCAGGTTTACTGTATCCCTCTGACCTTCTTATTGACGATGAAACACAGTAATTGGATCGGAATTCAATACAAAAGGCTCAATGCCGACCTAAGTACATGAAGACCGACTCTTGTTATTGACAATGATTTGAACCATTCCTGTGACACTAGTTATGGATTCCGATGCCTCACTTCTGGTTTACTGTATCCCTTGGACATTCTTATTGACGATGAAACACAGAAATTGCATCGGAATTAAATACAAAAAGCACAATTCCGACTTAAGTACATGAAGACCGACTCTACTTATTGAGAATGATTTGAACCATTCCTGTGACACCAGTTATAGATTCCGATGCTTCACTCCACGTTTACTATATCCCTTGGACCTTCTTATAGACGATGAAACACAGAAATTGTAACGGAATTAAATACAAAAGGCACAATGCCGACTTAAGGACAAGATGACTGACTCTTCCTACTGACTATGTTTGGCACCATTCCTGTGACACTAGTTATGGATTCCGATGCTTCACTTTAGGTTTACTGTACCCCTCTGACCTTCTTATTGACGATGAAACCCAGAAATTGCATCGGAATTAAATACAAAAGGCACAATGCCGACTTAAGTACAAGAGGACTGACTCTTCCTTCAGTCTATGTTTTGAACCATTCCTGTGACACTAGTTTTGGATTCCGATGCTTCACTTCAGGTGTACTGTATACCTTGGACCTTCTTATTGACGATGAAACACAGAAATTGCATCGGAATTAAATAGAAAAGGCACATTTCAGATTTAAGGACAAGAAGACTGACTCTACTTACTGACTATGTTTTGATCCATTCCTGTGACACTAGTTATAGATTCCGATGCTTCACTTCAGGTTTACTGTATCTCTCTGACATTCTTATTGACGATGAAACACAGAAATTGCATCGGAATTAAATACAAAAGCCACAATGCCGACTTAAGTACAAGAAGACTGACTCTTCTTACTGACCATGTTTTGAACCATTCCTGTGACACTAGTTATAGATTCCGATGCTTCACTTCAGGTTTAATGTATCCCTCTGACCTTCTTATTGACGATGAAACACAGAAATTGCATCGGATTTAAATAGAAAAGGCACAATGCCGACTTAAGTACAAGAAGACTGACTCTTCTTACTGACTATGATTTGAACCATTCTTGTGACACTAGTTATAGATTCCGATGCTTTACTTCAGGTTTACTGTATCCCTCTGACCTTCTTATTGACGATGAAACACAGAAATTGCATCGGAATTAAATAGAAAAGGCACAATGCCGACTTAAGTACAAGAAGACTGACGCTTCTTACTGACTATGTTTTGAACCATTCCTGTGACACTAGTTATAGATTCCGTTGCTTCACTTCAGTTTTACTGTATCCCTCTGACCTTCTTATTGACGATGAAACACAGAAATTGCATCGGATTTAAATAGAAAAGGCACAATGCCGACTTAAGTACAAGAAGACTGACTCTTCTTACTGTCTATGTTTTGAACCATTCCTGTGACTCTAGTTATAGATTCCGATGTTTCACTCCAGGTTTACCGTATCCCTTGGACCTTCTTATTGACGATGAAACACAGAAATTACATCGGAATTAAATAGAAAAGGCACAATGCCGACTTAAGTACAAGAACACTGCCTCTTCTTACTGACTATGTTTTGAACCAATCCTGTACACTAGATATAGATTCCGATGCTTCCATTCAGGTTTACTGTATACCTTGGACCATCTTACTGACGATGAAACACAGAAATTGCATCGAATTTAAATACAAAAGGCACAATGCCGACTTAGGTACAAGAGGACTGACTCTTCCTACTGTCTATGTTTTGAACCTTTCCTGTGACACTAGTTTTGGATTCCGATGCTTCACTTCAGGTTTACTGTATCCCTCTACCTTCTTATTGACGATTAAACACAGAAATTGCATCGGAATGAAATACAAAAGGTACAATGCCGACTTAAGTACAAGAAGACTGACTTTTTCTACTGTCTATGTTTTGAACCATTCTTGTGACACTAGTTATAGATTCCGATGCTTCACTTCATGTTTACTGTATCCCTCTGACGTTATTGCCGATGAAACACAGAAATTGCATCGGAATTAAATACAAAAGGCACAATGCCGACTGAAGGACGAGAAGACTCACTCTTGTTACTGACAATGATTTGAACCATTCCTGTGACACTAGTTATAGATTCCGATGCTTCACTTCAGGTTTACTGTATCCCTCTGACCTTCTTATTGACGATGAAACACAGTAATTGCATCGGAATTCAATTCAAAAGGCTCAATGCCGACTTAAGTACATGAAGACCGACTCTTGTTATTGACAATGATTTGAACCATTCCTGTGACACTAGTTATAGATTCCGATGCCTCACTTCGGGTTTACTGTATCCCTTGGACATTCTTATTGACGATGAAACACAGAAATTGCATCGGAATTAAATACAAAAAGCACTATTCCGACTTAAGTACATGAAGACCGACTCAACTTATTGAGAATGATTTGAACCATTCCTGTGACACCAGTTATAGACTTCGATGCTTCACTCAAGGTTTACTATATCCCTTGGACCTTCTTATAGACGATGAAACACAGAAATTGCAACGGAATTAAATACAAAAGGCACAATGCCGACTTAAGGACAAGAAGACTGACTCTTCCTACTGACTATGTTTTGCACCATTCCTGTGACACTAGTTATGGATTCCGATGCTTCACTTTAGTTTTACTGTACCCCTCTGACCTTCTTATTGACGATGAAACCCAGAAATTGCATCGGAATTAAATACAAAATGCACAATGCCGACTTAAGTACAAGAGGACTGACTCTTCCTTCTGTCTATGTTTTGAACCATTCCTGTGACAGTAGTTTTGGATTCCGATGCTTCACTTCAGGTGTACTGTATCCCTTGCACCTTCTTATTGACGATGAAACACAGAAATTGCATTGGAATTAAATACAAAAGGCACAAT
Source organism: Schistocerca serialis cubense (assembly GCF_023864345.2). Classification (NCBI taxonomy): domain Eukaryota; kingdom Metazoa; phylum Arthropoda; class Insecta; order Orthoptera; family Acrididae; genus Schistocerca; species Schistocerca serialis. Next base: position 642,744,152 of record NC_064644.1, read on the forward strand.
GCCGACTTAAGTACAAGAAGACTGACTCTTCCTACTGTCTATGTTTTGAACCATTCCTGTGACACTAGTTATAGATTCCGATGCTTCACTTCAGGTTTACTGTATCCCTCTGACCTTATTGCCGATGAAACACAGAAATTGCATCGGAATTAAATACAAAAGGCACAATGCCGACTTAACGACAAGAAGCCTGACTCTTGTTGATGACTATGTTTTGAACCATTCCTGTGACACTAGTTATAGATTCCCATGCTTCACGTTAGGTTTACTATATCCCTCAGCCCTTCTTATTGACCATGAAACTCAGAAATTGCATCGGAATTAAATACAAAAGGCAAAATGCCGTCTTAAGTACACGAAGACTGACTCTTCTTACTGACTATGCTTTGAACCATTCCTGTGACACTAGTTTTGGATTCCGATGCTTCACTCCAGGTATACTGTATCCCTTGGACCTTGTTATTGACGATGAAACACAGAAATTGAATCGGAATTAAGGGGATACGGAATCGGATTTTGGGTTAAAAAATCGAATTTTTTTTTATTGGCGTATTATATTCTGCCATGTTTCCTCTTTAAAATGACGTATCATACATAGCTCTACTACAATTATAACTATTTTATTTTTATATATTTGTGAGATCGGGTATTGCGCTTTAGTTATACACGTCTCTCGTGGCTGACCATGAACTTTTTGGCAGTACCTTTAAAGTGACATGAATTCAAATATCCCGGTTTCCAGCGACTATTTATACACTAGTTGCCCGAAAATGTTTCTCACTGGTTTCCTCAAGTTACTCTTTGACTTTGTGGCGGGACTGTTTTGTAAACAGTGTGATATAAGAAAGTAGTTGTTGTTGAGTTATTTCGTATTTAGTGCTTCATTTTTCGCAGTGAAAATGCCTAGAGCTAAAGCAAAAGTATTTAAAAAGCGTGTGAACTTGCAAAAGAAAAGAAATAATGATTCATTAGCAAAGCAAAGCAGTTCATCATCATCACTGTTGGAAAATGTGAATCCACTTATTACTGATTTGCCGAACGAACTTACACCAAATGAAAACAGTGCTTCTCATAAAAAACTAAGAGATTTGGAAGAGAAATATAATTTACTTGATAGAGGGAATGAAGTTTTTGAACTCATTGATACGAATATATTGTGTGAAGCTCTTGAAAACAGTTTGTGCTGCAAAAAATGTCATGGAAACGTTTCTCTGAAAGTAGAATCCCATGTTGGCCTGGCTGCCCAGTTTAATTTAATATGCAGTCTTTGTAAATACAGCTGTAAGTTTCCAAGTTCGGTTTCAGTAACTGTAAATAATGGATACAAGAAAACTGAACTTTATAGTGTAAATATTAGGTTAGTTTATGGATTGCGAGCAATTGGTAAGGGCAAAGCAGCTGGTGATATGCTATGTGGTGTTCTAAATCTTCCAAGTGCACCTTCAAAGTTTGAAGCTTACAATTATGTACTAGGATCTGCAGTTGAAGATGTAGCACAGAAGTCAATGCAGGTTGCTGTGGAAGAAGCAGTGGAAGAAAATGACGGCAGTCGTGACCTCACAGTGGCGTTTGATGGCACGTGGCAGAAAAGGGGCCACACCTCCAACAATGGTGTTGTAACAGCAACTAGTGTTGATACTGGCAAGGTTATTGATGTTGCAATAATGTCTAAATACTGTAGGTGCACAGGCAGGCTGAAAAATGAACACAGTGATGACTGTATTGCTAATTATTATGGTAGTAGTGGTGGCATGGAGGTTGCTGGGGTGAAGAAAATTTTTCATCGCTCTTCACAGTGGTATAATGTTCGCTATGTCAAATATCTGGGAGATGGTGACTCTAAAGCATTCAAAGAAGTTTTGGAAAGCAAACCATATGGGAACAGTGTAAATATAAGCAAACTTGAATGTATAGGACATGTGCAGAAGAGAATGGGTGCCAGGCTGAGAAGGTTAAAATCAGTTATGAAAGGGAAAAAACTAGATGATGGGAAAACCTTGGATGGCAGAGGAAGATTGACTGATTCCATAATAGACCACATTCAGAACTGCTATGGCCTTGCAATCAGGCAAAATACAGGCAATCTTGAAGAAATGAGGAGAGCTATATGGGCTTTATATTTCCACACCGCATCCACGGATGAGCATCCACAACATGGTTTGTGCCCCAAAGGTGAAAACAGCTGGTGTAAATACAATAGGGGACTAACAACAGGAGAGAAATACATTCACCACCACAGTCTACCATCAGCCATCATGGCAGAAATAAAGCCCATTTTCAGAGATCTGGCTGACAGAAGTCTTCTGATGAAATGTCTTCACGGAAAAACGCAGAACCCCAACGAGTGCTTGAATAGTGTGATATGGCATCGTCTCCCAAAAACAGTGTTTGTCGGAATTAATACACTACATTTTGGTGTGTATGATGCTGTGGCAACCTTCAATCTTGGAAATATAACTAAATGCCAGGTCCTTCAAAAGTTGGGTATGTGTGTTGGTTCCTGTACGGTACGTGCTATGTTCTTTTTAGATCAGCACAGACTAAGGCATGCTGATAATATAATCAAGACATTAGTGAAAAAAGCAAGACAGGTGCAGAGGGGTGCCAAAAGAAGACTTGAAGATGATTATGAAGACTGTGAAGGGGGTATTAGCTACGGATCAGGAATGTTTTAATCTTCTTTCTCCGTTTCCCGTAAGTTTACTTTTTACTTCATCTAGGAACATTATCTCAGGTACTGGTCAACCTAGAAGTCTGAAATTTTTATGACGTAGTGACACAGGTCCCTATTACATACTGAAACAACGATTTTTTAATTACTTGATTTACAAAAGACTTAGGGGTGATAGTCTAGTAAAAAGCGATGGAAAAAATTTACTTAAAAATAAATGTACAATATCTCTGTAAGAAAATACTTTGACAATAAACTGTTGTTTCAGTATTGTTGTAACATATGAATGCACATACAGTAAAATTTTTACCTCTCTGTCTCCAGTAGTTTGTGAGAAAATGTTCCCTATAGTAGGCATATATTAACATTGCGGGGATAGGTGATTCCGTATCCCCTTAAATACAAAAGGCACAATGCCGACTTAAGTACAAGAAGACTGACTCTTCTTACTGACTATGTTTTGAACCATTCTTGTGACACTAGTTATAGATTCCGATGCTTCACTTCAGGTTTACTGTATCCCTCTGACGTTCTTATTGACGATGAAACACAGAATTTGCATCGGAATTAAATAGAAAAGGCACAATGCTGACTTAAATACAAGAAGACTTACTCTTCTTACTGACTATGTTTTGAACCAATTCTGTGACTCTAGATATAGATTCCGATGCTTCCCTTCAGGTTTACTGTATACCTTGGATCTTCTTATTGACGATGAAACACAGAAATTGCATCGGAATTAAATACAAAAGGCACAATGCCGACTTAGGTACAAGAGGACTGACTCTTCCTACTGTCTATGTTTTGAACCATTCCTGTGACACAAGTTTTGGATTCCGATGCTTCACTTCAGGTTTACTGTATCCCTCTGACCTTCTTATTGACGATGAAACACAGAAATTGCATCGGAATTAAAAACAAAAGGTACAATGCAGACTTAAGTACAAGAAGACTGACTTTTTCTACTGTCTTAGTTTTGAACCATTCCTGTGACACTAGTTATAGATTCCGATGCTTCACTTCAGGTTTACTGTATCCCTCTGACGTTATTGCCGATGAAACACAGAAATTGCTTCGGAATTAGATACAAAAGGCACAATGCCGACTTAAGGACAAGAAGACTGACTCTTCTTACTGAATTGCTTTGAACCATTCCTGTGACACTAGTTTTGGATTCCGATGCTTCACTTCAGGTTTACTGTATCCCTCAGACCTTCTTATTGACGATGAAACACAGAAATTGCATCGGAATTAAATACAAAAGGCACAATGCCGACATAAGTACAAGAAGACTGACTCTTCCTACTGTCTATGTTTTTAACCATTCCTGTGACACTAGTTATAGATTCCGTTGCTTCACTTCAGGTTTACTGTATCCCTCTGACCTTATTGCCGATGAAACACAGAAATTGCATCGGAATTAAATAGAAAAGGCACATTTCCGATAGAAGGACAAGAAGACTGACTCTTCTTACTGACTATGTTTTGATCCATTCCTGTGACACTAGTTATAGATTCCGATGCTTCACTTCAGGTTTACTGTATCCCTCTGACATTCTTATTGACGATGAAACACAGAAATTGCATCGGAATTAAATACAAAAAACACAATGCCGACTAAAGTACAAGAGGACTGACTCCTCCTTCTGTCTATGTTTTGAACCATTCCTGTGACACTAGTTTTGGATTCCGATGCTTCACTCCAGGTTTACTGTATCCCTTGGACCTTGTTATTGACGATGAAACACAGAAATTGCACCGGAATTAAATACAAAAGGCACAATGCCGACTTAAGTACAAGAAGACTGACTCTTCTTACTGACTATGTTTTGAACCATTCTTGTGACACTAGTTATAGATTCCGATGCTTCACTTCAGGTTTACTGTATCCCTCTGACGTTCTTATTGACGATGAAACACAGAAATTGCATCGGAATTAAATAGAAAAGGCACAATGCCGTTTTAAGTACAAGAAGACTGACTCTTCTTACTGTCTATGTTTTGAACCATTCCTGTGACTCTAGTTATAGATTCCGATGCTTCACTCCAGGTTTACCGTATCCCTCTGACCTCCGTATTGACGATGAAACACAGAAATTGCATCGGAATTAAAAACAAAAGGTACAATGACGACTTAAGTACAAGAAGACTGACTTTTTCTACTGTCTTAGTTTTGAACCATTCCTGTGACACTAGTTATAGATTCCGATGCTTCACTTCAGGTTTACTGTATCCCTCTGACGTTATTGCCGAAGAAACACAGAAATTGCTTCGGAATTAGATACAAAAGGCACAATGCCGACTTAAGGACAAGAACACTGACTCTTCTTACTGACTATGTTTTGATCCAATCCTGTGACACTAGTTATAGATTCCGATGCTGCACATCAGGTTTACTGTATCCCTCTGACCTTCTTATTGACGATGAAACACAGTAATTGCATCGGAATTAAATACAAAAGGCACAATGCCGACTTAAGTACATGAAGACTGACTCTTGTTATTGACAATGATTTGAACTATTCCTGTGACACTAGTTATAGATTCCGATGCTTCACTTCAGGTTTACTGTATCCCTTGGACATTCGTATTGACGATGAAACACAGAAATTGCATCGGAATTAATTACAAAAAGCACAATGCCGACTTAAGTACAAGAAGACTGACTCTTCTTACTGACTATGTTTTGCACCATTCCTGTGACACTAGTTATGGATTCCGATGCTTCACTTTAGGTTTACTGTATCCCTCTGACCTTCTTATTGACGATGAAACACAGAAATTGCATTGGAATTAAATACAAAAGGCACAATGCCGACATAAGTACAAGAAGACTGACTCTTCCTAGTGTCTATGTTTGAACCATTCCTGTGACACTAGTTATAGATTCCGATGCTTCACTTCAGGTTTACTGTATCCCTCTGACCTTATTGCCGATGAAACACAGAAATTGCATCGGAATTAAATACAAAAGGCACATTGCCGACTTAAGGACAAGAGGACTGACTCTTCTTACTGACTATGCTTTGAACCATTCCTGTGACACTAGTTATAGATTCCATGGTTCACTTCAGGTTTACCGTATCCCTCCGCCCTTCTTATTGACGATGAAACACAGAAATTGCATCGCAATTAAATACAGAAGGCACAATGGCGACTTAAGTACATGAAGACTGACTCTTCTTATTGACAATGATTTGATCCATTCCTGTGACACTAGTTATAGATTCCGATGCTTCACTTCAGGTTTACTGTATCCCTTGGGCATTCTTATTGACGATGAAACATAGAAATTGCATCGGAATTAAATACAAAAGGCACAATGCCGACTTACGTACTAGAAGACTGACTCTTCTTACTGTCTATGTTTTGAACCATTCCTGTGACACTTGTTATGCATTCCGATGCTTCACCCCAGCTGTACTATATCTCTTGGACCTTCTTATTGACGATGAAACACAGATATTGCTTCGGAATTAAATACAAAAGGCACAATGCCGACTTAAGGACAAGAAGACTGACTCTTCTTACTGACTAGCTTTGAACCATTCCTGTGACACTAGTTTTGGATTCCGATGCTTCACTTCAGGTTTACTGTATCCCTCAGACCTTCTTATTGACGATGAAACACAGAAATTGCATCGGAATTAAATACAAAAAGCACAATGCCGACATAAGTACAAGAAGACTGACTCTTCCTACTGTCTATGTTTTTAACCATTCCTGTGACACTAGTTATAGATTCCGATGCTTCACTTCAGGTTTACTGTATCCCTCTGACCTTATTGCCGATGAAACACAGAAATTGCATCGGAATTAAATAGAAAAGGCACATTTCCGATTTAAGGACAAGAAGACTGACTCTTCTTACTGACCATGTTTTGAACCATTCCTGTGACACTAGTTATGGATTCCGTTGCTTCACTTCAGGTTTACTGTATCCCTCTGACCTTCTTATTGACGATGAAACACAGAAATTGCATCGGATTTAAATAGAAAAGGCACAATGCCGACTTAAGTACAAGAAGACTGACTCTTCTTACTGACTATGATTTGAACCATTCTTGTGACACTAGTTATAGATTCCGATGCTTCACTTCAGGTTTACTGTATCCCTCTGACCTTCTTATTGACGATGAAACACAGAAATTGCATCGGAATTAAATAGAAAAGGCACAATGCCGACTTAAGTACAAGAAGACTGACTCTTCTTACTGACTATGTTTTGAACCATTCCTGTGACACTAGTTATAGATTCCGTTGCTTCACTTCAGGTTTACTGTATCCCTCTGACCTTCTTATTGACGATGAAACACAGAAATTGCATCGGATTTAAATAGAAAAGGCACAATGCCGACTTAAGTACAAGAAGACTGACTCTTCTTACTGTCTATGCTTTGAACCATTCCTGTGACTCTAGTTATAGATTCCGATGTTTCACTCCAGGTTTACCGTATCCCTTGGACCTTCTTATTGACGATGAAACACAGAAATTGCATCGGAATTAAATAGAAAGGGCACAATGCCGACTTAAGTACAAGAAGACTGACTCTTCTTACTGACTATGTTTTGAACCAATCCTGTGACACTAGATATAGATTCCGATGCTTCCATTCAGGTTTACTGTATCCCTTGGACCTTGTTATTGACGATGAAACACAGAAATTGCATCGGAATTAAATACAAAAGGCACAATGCCGACTTAAGTACAAGAAGACTGACTCTTCTTACTGACTATGTTTTGAACCATTCTTGTGACACTAGTTATAGATTCCGATGCTTCACTTCAGGTTTACTGTATCCCTCTGACGTTCTTATTGACGATGAAACACAGAAATTGCATCGGAATTAAATAGAAAAGGCACAATGCTGACTTAAATACAAGAAGACTTACTCTTCTTACTGACTATGTTTTGAACCAATCCTGTGACTCTAGATATAGATTCCGATGCTTCCCTTCAGGTTTACTGTATACCTTGGACCTTCTTATTGACGATGAAACACAGAAATTGCATCGGAATTAAATACAAAAGGCACAATGCCGACTTAGGTACAAGAGGACTGACTCTTCCTACTGTCTATGTTTTGAACCATTCCTGTGACACAAGTTTTGGATTCCGATGCTTCACTTCAGGTTTACTGTATCCCTCTGACCTTCTTATTGACGATGAAACACAGAAATTGCATCGGAATTAAAAACAAAAGGTACAATGCCGACTTAAGTACAAGAAGACTGACTTTTTCTACTGTCTTAGTTTTGAACCATTCCTGTGACACTAGTTATAGATTCCGATGCTTCACTTCAGGTTTACTGTATCCCTCTGACGTTATTGCCGATGAAACTCAGAAATTGCTTCGGAATTAGATACAAAAGGCACAATGCCGACTTAAGGACAAGAACACTGACTCTTCTTACTGACTATGTTTTGATCCATTCCTGTGACACTAGTTATAGATTCCGATGCTGCACATCAGGTTTACTGTATCCCTCTGACCTTCTTATTGACGATGAAACACAGTAATTGCATCGGAATTAAATACAAAAGGCACAATGCCGACTTAAGTACATGAAGACCGACTCTTGTTATTGACAATGATTTGAACCATTCCTGTGACACTAGTTATAGATTCCGATGCTTCACTTCAGGTTTACTGTATCCCTTGGGCATTCTTATTGTCGATGAAACACAGAAATTGCATCGGAATTAAATACAAAAAGCACAATGCCGACTTAAGTACAAGAAGACTGACTCTTCTTACTGACTATGTTTTGCACCATTCCTGTGACACTCGTTATGGATTCCGATGCTTCACTTTAGGTTTACTGCATCCCTCTGACCTTCTTATTGCCGATGAAACACAGAAATTGCAACGGAATTAAATACAAAAGGCACATTGCCGACTTAAGGACAAGAGGACTGACTCTTCTTACTGACTATGCTTTGAACCATTCCTGTGACACTAGTTATAGATTCCGATGCTTCACTTCAGGTTTACCGTATCCCTCCGCCCTTCTTATTGACGATGAAACACAGAAATTGCATCGCAATTAAATACAGAAGGCACAATGGCGACTTAAGTACATGAAGACTGACTCTTCTTATTGACAATGATTTGAACCATTCCTGTGACACTAGTTATAGATTCCGATGCTTCACTTCAGGTTTACTGTATCCCTTGGGCATTCTTATTGACGATGAAACATAGAAATTGCATCGGAATTAAATACAAAAGGCACAATGCCGACTTACGTACTAGAAGACTGACTCTTCTTACTGTCTATGTTTTGAACCATTCCTGTGACACTTGTTATGGATTCCGATGCTTCACTCCAGTTGTACTATATCCCTTGGACCTTCTTATTGACGATGAAACACAGAAATTGCATCGGAATTAAATACAAAAGGCACAATGCCGACTTAAGATCAAGAAGACTGACTCTTCTTACTGAATTGCTTTGAACCATTCCTGTGACACTTGTTTTGGATTCCGATGCTTCACTTCAGGTTTACTGTATCCCTCAGACCTTCTTATTGACGATGAAACACAGAAATTGCATCGGAATTAAATACAAAAGGCACAATGCCGACATAAGTACAAGAAGACTGACTCTTCCTACTGTCTATGTTTTTAACCATTCCTGTGACACTAGTTATAGATTCCGATGCTTCACTTCAGGTTTACTGTATCCCTCTGACCTTATTGCCGATGAAACACAGAAATTGCATCGGAATTAAATAGAAAAGGCACATTTCCGATTTAAGGACAAGAAGACTGACTCTTCTTACTGACTATGTTTTGATCCATTCCTGTGACACTAGTTATAGATTCCGATGCTTCACTTCAGGTTTACTGTATCCCTCTGACATTGTTATTGACGATGAAACACAGAAATTGCATCGGAATTAAATACAAAAGCCACAATGCCGACTAAAGTACAAGAGGACTGACTCCTCCTTCTGTCTATGTTTTGAACCATTCCTGTGACACTAGTTTTGGATTCCGATGCTTCACTCCAAATTTACTGTATCCCTTGGACCTTGTTATTGACGATGAAACACAGAAATTGCATCGGAATTAAATACAAAAGGCACAATGCCGACTTAAGTACAAGAAGACTGACTCTTCTTACTGACTATGTTTTGAACCATTCCTGTGACACTAGTTATAGATTCCGATGCTTCACTTCAGGTTTACTGTATCCCTCTGACGTTCTTATTGACGATGAAACACAGAAATTGCATCGGAATTAAATAGAAAAGGCACAATGCCGACTTAAGTACAAGAAGACTGACTCTTCTTACTGTCTACGTTTTGAACCATTCCTGTGACTCTAGTTATAGATTCCGATGCTTCACTCCAGGTTTACCGTATCCCTCTGACCTCCGTATTGACGATGAAACACAGAAATTGCATCGGAATTAAAAACAAAAGGTACAATGACGACTTAAGTACAAGAAGACTGACTTTTTCTACTGTCTTAGTTTTGAACCATTCCTGTGACACTAGTTATAGATTCCGATGCTTCACTTCAGGTTTACTGTATCCCTCTGACGTTATTGCCGAAGAAACACAGAAATTGCTTCGGAATTGGATACAAAAGGCACAATGCCGACTTAAGGACAAGAACACTGACTCTTCTTACTGACTATGTTTTGAACCAATCCTGTGACACTAGTTATAGATTCCGATGCTGCACATCAGGTTTACTGTATCCCTCTGACCTTCTTATTGACGATGAAACACAGTAATTGCATCGGAATTAAATACAAAAGGCACAATGCCGACTTAAGTACATGAAGACCGACTCTTGTTATTGACAATGATTTGAACCATTCCTGTGACACTAGTTATAGATTCCGATGCTTCACTTCAGGTTTACTGTATCCCTTGGGCATTCTTATTGACGATGAAACACAGAAATTGCATCGGAATTAAATACAAAAAGCACAATGCCGACTTAAGTACAAGAAGACTGACTCTTCTTACTGACTATGTTTTGCACCATTCCTGTGACACTCGTTATGGACTCCGATGCTTCACTTTAGGTTTACTGCATCCCTCTGACCTTCTTATTGACGATGAAACACAGAAATTGCATTGGAATTAAATACAAAAGGCACAATGCCGACATAAGTACAAGAAGACTGACTCTTCCTACTGTCTATGTTTGAACCATTCCTGTGACACTAGTTATAGATTCCGATGCTTCACTTCAGGTTTACTGTATCCCTCTGACCTTATTGCCGATGAAACACAGAAATTGCAACGGAATTAAATACAAAAGGCACATTGCCGACTTAAGGACAAGAGGACTGACTCTTCTTACTGACTATGCTTTGAACCATTCCTGTGACACTAGTTATAGATTCCGATGCTTCACTTCAGGTTTACCGTATCCCTCCGCCCTTCTTATTGACGATGAAACACAGAAATTGCATCGCAATTAAATACAGAAGGCACAATGGCGACTTAAGTACATGAAGACTGACTCTTCTTATTGACAATGATTTGAACCATTCCTGTGACACTAGTTATAGATTCCGATGCTTCACTTCAGGTTTACTGTATCCCTTGGGCATTCTTATTGACGATGAAACATAGAAATTGCATCGGAATTAAATACAAAAGGCACAATGCCGACTTACGTACTAGAAGACTGACTCTTCTTACTGTCTATGTTTTGAACCATTCCTGTGACACTTGTTATGGATTCCGATGCTTCACTCCAGTTGTACTATATCCCTTGGACCTTCTTATTGACGATGAAACACAGAAATTGCATCGGAATTAAATACAAAAGGCACAATGCCGACTTAAGGACAAGAAGACTGACTCTTCTTACTGAATTGCTTTGAACCATTCCTGTGACACTTGTTTTGGATTCCGATGCTTCACTTCAGGTTTACTGTATCCCTCAGACCTTCTTATTGACGATGAAACACAGAAATTGCATCGGAATTAAATACAAAAGGCACAATGCCGACATAAGTACAAGAAGACTGACTCTTCCTACTGTCTATGTTTTTAACCATTCCTGTGACACTAGTTATAGATTCCGATGCTTCACTTCAGGTTTACTGTATCCCTCTGACCTTATTGCCGATGAAACACAGAAATTGCATCGGAATTAAATAGAAAAGGCACATTTCCGATTTAAGGACAAGAAGACTGACTCTTCTTACTGACTATGTTTTGATCCATTCCTGTGACACTAGTTATAGATTCCGATGCTTCACTTCAGGTTTACTGTATCCCTCTGACATTGTTATTGACGATGAAACACAGAAATTGCATCGGAATTAAATACAAAAGCCACAATGCCGACTAAAGTACAAGAGGACTGACTCCTCCTTCTGTCTATGTTTTGAACCATTCCTGTGACACTAGTTTTGGATTCCGATGCTTCACTCCAAATTTACTGTATCCCTTGGACCTTGTTATTGACGATGAAACACAGAAATTGCATCGGAATTAAATACAAAAGGCACAATGCCGACTTAAGTACAAGAAGACTGACTCTTCTTACTGACTATGTTTTGAACCATTCCTGTGACACTAGTTATAGATTCCGATGCTTCACTTCAGGTTTACTGTATCCCTCTGACGTTCTTATTGACGATGAAACACAGAAATTGCATCGGAATTAAATAGAAAAGGCACAATGCCGACTTAAGTACAAGAAGACTGACTCTTCTTACTGTCTATGTTTTGAACCATTCCTGTGACTCTAGTTATAGATTCCGATGCTTCACTCCAGGTTTACCGTATCCCTCTGACCTCCGTATTGACGATGAAACACAGAAATTGCATCGGAATTAAAAACAAAAGGTACAATGACGACTTAAGTACAAGAAGACTGACTTTTTCTACTGTCTTAGTTTTGAACCATTCCTGTGACACTAGTTATAGATTCCGATGCTTCACTTCAGGTTTACTGTATCCCTCTGACGTTATTGCCGAAGAAACACAGAAATTGCTTCGGAATTGGATACAAAAGGCACAATGCCGACTTAAGGACAAGAACACTGACTCTTCTTACTGACTATGTTTTGAACCAATCCTGTGACACTAGTTATAGATTCCGATGCTGCACATCAGGTTTACTGTATCCCTCTGACCTTCTTATTGACGATTAAAACACAGTAATTGCATCGGAATTAAATACAAAAGGCACAATGCCGACTTAAGTACATGAAGACCGACTCTTGTTATTGACAATGATTTGAACCATTCCTGTGACACTAGTTATAGATTCCGATGCTTCACTTCAGGTTTACTGTATCCCTTGGACATTCGTATTGACGATGAAACACAGAAATTGCATCGGAATTAAATACAAAAAGCACAATGCCGACTTAAGTACAAGAAGACTGACTCTTCTTACTGACTATGTTTGCACCATTCCTGTGACACTAGTTATGGATTCCGATGCTTCACTTTAGGTTTACTGTATCCCTCTGACCTTCTTATTGACGATGAAACACAGAAATTGCATTGGAATTAAATACAAAAGGCACAATGCCGACATAAGTACAAGAAGACTGACTCTTCCTAGTGTCTATGTTCGAACCATTCCTGTGACACTAGTTATAGATTCCGATGCTTCACTTCAAGTTTACTGTATCCCTCTGACCTTATTGCCGATGAAACACAGAAATTGCATCGGAATTAAATACAAAAGGCACAATGCCGACTTAAGGACAAGAAGACTGACTCTTCTTACTGACTAGCTTTGAACCATTCCTGTGACACTAGTTTTGGATTCCGATGCTTCACTTCAGGTTTACTGTATCCCTCAGACCTTCTTATTGACGATGAAACACAGAAATTGCATCGGAATTAAATACAAAAAGCACAATGCCGACATAAGTACAAGAAGACTGACTCTTCCTACTGTCTATGTTTTTAACCATTCCTGTGACACTAGTTATAGATTCCGATGCTTCACTTCAGGTTTACTGTATCCCTCTGAACTTATTGCCGATGAAACACAGAAATTGCATCGGAATTAAATAGAAAAGGCACATTTCCGATTTAAGGACAAGAAGACTGACTCTTCTTACTGACCATGTTTTGAACCATTCCTGTGACACTAGTTATAGATTCCGTTGCTTCACTTCAGGTTTACTGTATCCCTCTGACCTTCTTATTGACGATGAAACACAGAAATTGCATCGGATTTAAATAGAAAAGGCACAATGCCGACTTAAGTACAAGAAGACTGACTCTTCTTACTGACTATGATTTGAACCATTCTTGTGACACTAGTTATAGATTCCGATGCTTCACTTCAGGTTTACTGTATCCCTCTGACCTTCTTATTGACGATGAAACACAGAAATTGCATCGGAATTAGATAGAAAAGGCACAATGCCGACTTAAGTACAAGAAGACTGACTCTTCTTACTGACTATGTTTTGAACCATTCCTGTGCCACTAGTTATAGATTCCGTTGCTTCTCTTCAGGTTTACTGTATCCCTCTGACCTTCTTATTGACGATGAAACACAGAAATTGCATCGGATTTAAATAGAAAAGGCACAATGCCGACTTAAGTACAAGAAGACTGACTCTTCTTACTGTCTATGCTTTGAACCATTCCTGTGACTCTAGTTATAGTTTCCGATGTTTCACTCCAGGTTTACCGTATCCCTTGGACCTTCTTATTGACGATGAAACACAGAAATTGCATCGGAATTAAATAGAAAAGGCACAATGCCGACTTAAGTACAAGAAGACTGACTTTTCTTACTGACTATGTTTTGAACCAATCCTGTGACACTAGATATAGATTCCGATGCTTCCATTCAGGTTTACTGTATACCTTGGACCATCTTACTGACGATGAAACACAGAAATTGCATCGGATTTAAATACAAAAGGCACAATGCCGACTTAGGTACAAGAGGACTGACTCTTCCTACTGTCTATGTTTTGAACCTTTCCTGTGACACTAGTTTTGGATTCCGATGCTTCAGTTCAGGTTTACTGTATCCCTCTACCTTCTTATTGACGATTAAACACAGAAATTGCATCGGAATGAAATACAAAAGGTACAATGCCGTCTTAAGTACAAGAAGACTGACTTTTTAAACTGTCTATATTTTGAACCATTCCTGTGACACTAGTTATAGATTCCGATGCTTCACTTCATGTTTACTGTATCCCTCTGACGTTATTGCCGATGAAACACAGAAATTGCATCGGAATTAAATACAAAAGGCACAATGCGACTTAACGACAAGAAGCCTGACTCTTGTTGATGACTATGTTTTGAACCATTCCTGTGACACTAGTTATAGATTCCCATGCTTCACGTTAGGTTTACTATATCCCTCAGCCCTTCTTATTGACCATGAAAGTCAGAGATTGCATCGGAATTAAATACAAAAGGCAAAATGCCGTCTTAAGTACACGAAGACTGACTCTTCTTACTGACTATGCTTTGAACCATTCCTGTGACACTAGTTTTGGATTCCGATGCTTCACTCCAGGTTTACTGTATCCCTTGGACCTTGTTATTGACGATGAAACACAGAAATTGCATCGGAATTAAATACAAAAGGCACAATGCCGACTTAAGTACAAGAAGACTGACTCTTCTTACTGACTATGTTTTGAACCATTCTTGTGACACTAGTTATAGATTCCGATGCTTCACTTCAGGTTTACTGTATCCCTCCGCCCTTCTTATTGACGATGAAACACAGAAATTGCATCGGAATTAAATAGAAAAGGCACAATGCCGACTTAAGTACAAGAAGACTGACTCTTCTTACTGACTATGTTTTGAACCATTCCTGTGACTCTAGTTATAGATTCCGATGCTTCACTCCAGGTTTACCGTATCCCTTGGACCTTCTTGTTGACGATGAAACACAGAAATTGCATCGGAATTAAATAGAAAAGGCACAATGCTGACTTAAATACAAGAAGACTTACTCTTCTTACTGACTATGTTTTGAACCAATCCTGTGACTCTAGATATAGATTCCGATGCTTCACTTCAGGTTTACTGTATCCCTCTGAAGTTCTTATTGACGATGAAACACAGAAATTGCATCGGAATTAAATACAAAAGGCACAATGCCGACTTAAGTACATGAAGACCGACTCTTGTTATTGACAATGATTTGAACCATTCCTGTGACACTAGTTATAGATTCCGATGCTTCACTTTAGGTTTACTGTATCCCTTGGACATTCTTATTGACGATGAAACACAGAAATTGCATCGGAATTAAATACAAAAAGCACAATGCCGACTTAAGTACAAGAAGACTGACTCTTCTTTCTGACTATGTTTTGCACCATTCCTGTGACACTAGTTATGGATTCCGATGCTTCACTTTAGGTTTACTGTATCCCTCTGACCTTCTTATTGACGATGAAACACAGAAATTGCATTGGAATTAAATACAAAATGCACAATGCAGACATAAGTACAAAAAGACTGACTCTTCCTACTGTCTATGTTTGAACCATTCCTGTGACACTAGTTATAGATTCCGATGCTTCACTTCAGGTTAACTGTATCCCTCTGACCTTATTGCCGATGAAACACAGAAATTGCATCGGAATTAAATACAAAAGGCACATTGACGACTTAAGGACAAGAGGACTGACTCTTCTTACTGACTATGCTTTGAACCATTCCTGTGACACTAGTTATAGATTCCGATGCTTCACTTCAGGTTTACCGTATCCCTCCGCCCTTCTTATTCACGATGAAGCACAGAAATTGCATCGCAATTAAATACACAAGGCACAATCGCGACTTAAGTACATGAAGACTGACTCTTCTTATTGACAATGATTTGAACCATTCCTGTGACACTAGTTATAGATTCCGATGCTTCACTCCAGGTTTACCGTATCCCTTGGACCTTCTTGTTGACGATGAAACACAGAAATTGCATCGGAATTAAATAGAAAAGGCACAATGCTGACTTAAATACAAGAAGACTTACTCTTCTTACTGACTATGTTTTGAACCAATCCTGTGACACTAGATATAGATTCCGATGCTTCACTCCAGGTTTACCGTATCCCTTGGACCTTCTTATTGACGATGAAACACAGAAATTGAATCAGAATTAAATACAAAAGCACAATGCCGAGTTAAGTACAAGAAGAGGGACTCTTCTTACTGTCTATGTTTTGAATCATTCCTGTGATACTAGTTTTTGATTCCGATGCTTCACTTCCGGTTTACTGCTTCCCCTGGACCTTCTTATTGACGATGAAACACAGAAATTGCATCGGATTTAAATACAAATGTCACAATGACGACTTAAGTACAAGAACACTGACTCTTCCTACTGTCTATGCTTTGAACCATTCCGGTGACACTAGTTATAGATTACGATGCTTCACTTCAAGTTTACTGTATCCCTTGTACCTTCTTATTGACGATGAAACACAGAAATTGCATCGGCCTTAAATACAAAAGGCACAATGCCGACTTAAGAACAAGAAGACTGACTCTTCTTACTGACCATGTTTGCACCATTCCTGTGACACTAGTTATGGATTCCGATGCATCTCTTTAGGTTTACTGTATCGCTCTGACCTTCTTATTGACGATGAAACCCAGAAATTGCGTCGGAATTAAATACAAAAGGCACAATGCCGACTTAAGTACAAGAGGACTGACTCTTCCTTCTGTCTATGATTTGAACCATTCCTGTGACACTAGTTATAGATTCCGATGCTTCACTTAAGTTTTACTGTATCCCTTGGGCATTCTTATTGACGATGAAACATAGAAATTGCATCGGAATTAAATACAAAAGGCACATTGCCGACTTACGTACTAGAAGACTGACTCTTCTTACTGTCTATGTTTTGAATCATTCCTGTGACACTTGTTATGCATTCTGATGCTTCACTCCAGTTGTACTATATCCCTTGGACCTTCTTATTGACGATGAAACACAGAAATTGCATCGGAATTAAATACAAAAGGCACAATGCCGACTTAAGGACAAGAGGACTGACTCTTCTTACTGACTATGCTTTGAACCATTCCTGTGACACTAGTTATAGATTCCGATGCTTCACTTCAGGTTTACCGTATCCCTCCGCCCTTCTTATTGACGATGAAACACAGAAATTGCATCGCAATTAAATACAGAAGGCACAATGGCGACTTAAGTACATGAAGACTGACTCTTCTTATTGACAATGATTTGAACCATTCCTGTGACACTAGTTATAGATTCCGATGCTTCACTTCAGGTTTACTGTATACCTTGGGCATTCTTATTGACGATGAAACATAGAAATTGCATCGGAATTAAATACAAAAGGCACAATGCCGACTTAAGTACTAGACGACTGACTCTTCTTACTGTCTATGTTTTGAACCATTCCTGTGACACTAGTTTTGGATTCCGATGCTTCACTTTATGTTTACTGTATCCCTCAGACCTTCTTATTGACGATGAAACACAGAAATTGCATCGGAATTAAATACAAAAGGCACAATGCCGACTTAAGGACAAGAAGACTGACTCTTCTTACTGACTATGCTTTGAACCATTCCTGTGACACTAGTTTTGGATTCCGATGCTTCACTTTATGTTTACTGTATCCCTCAGACCTTCTTATTGACGATGAAACACAGAAATTGCATCGGAATTAAATACAAAAGGCACAATGCCGACTTAAGTACAAGAAGACTGACTCTTCCTACTGTCTATGTTTGAACCATTCCTGTGACACTAGTTATAGATTCCGATGCTTCACTTCAGGTTTACTGTATCCCTCTGACCTTATTGCCGATGAAACACAGAAATTGCATCGGAATTAAATAGAAAAGGCACATTTCCGATTTAAGGACAAGAAGACTGACTCTTCTTACTGACTATGTTTTGATCCATTCCTGTGACACTAGTTATAGATTCCGATGCTTCACTTCAGGTTTACTGTATCCCTCTGACATTCTTATAGACGATGAAACACAGAAATTGCATCGGAATTAAATACAAAAGGCACAATGCCGACTTAAGGACAAGAGGACTGACTCTTCTTACTGACTATGCTTTGAACCATTCCAGTGACACTAGTTATAGATTCCGATGCTTCACTTCAGGTTTACTGTATCCCTTGGGCATTCTTATTGACGATGAAACATAGAAATTGCATCGGAATTAAATACAAAAGGCACAATGCCGACTTAAGTACCAGAAGACTGACTCTTCTTACTGTCTATGTTTTGAACCATTCCTGTGACACTTGTTATGGATTCCGATGCTTCACTCCAGGTGTACTATATCCCTTGGACCTTCTTATTGACTATGAAACACCTAAATTGCATCGGAATTAAATACAAAAGGCACAATGCCGACTTAAGTACACAAAGACTGACTCTTCTTACTGACCATGTTTTGAACCATTCCTGTGACACTAATTACAGATTCCGATGCTTCACTTCAGGTTTACTGTTTGCCTTGGACCTTCTTATTGACGATGAAACACAGAAATTGAATCAGAATTAAATATAAAAGAACAATGCCGACTTAAGTACAAGAAGAGAGACTCTTCTTACTCTCTATGTTTTGAACCATTCCTGTGATACTAGTTGTTGATTCCGATGCTTCACTTCCGGTTTACTGCATCCCCTGGACCTTCTTATTGACGATGAAACACAGAAATTGCATCGGATTTAAATACAAATCACACAATGACGACTTAAGTACAAGAACACTGACTCTTCCTACTGTCTATGTTTTGAACCATTCCGGTGACACTAGTTATAGATTACGATGCTTCACTTCAAGTTTACTGTATCCCTTGTACCTTCTTATTGACGATGAAACACAGAAATTGCATCGGACTAAAATACAAAAGGCACAATGCCGACTTAAGTACAAGAAGACTGACTCTTCATACTGACAATGTTTGCACCATTCCTGTGACACTAGTTATGGATTCCGATGCATCACTTTAGGTTTACTGTATCGCTCTGACCTTCTTATTGACGATGAAACCCAGAAATTGCGTCGGAATTAAATACAAAACGCACAATGCCGACTTAAGTACAAGAGGACTGACTCTTCCTTCTGTCTATGTTTTGAACCATTCCTGTGACACTAGTTATAGATTCCGATGCTTCACTTAAGTTTTACTGTATCCCTTGGGCATTCTTATTGACGATGAAACATAGAAATTGCATCGGAATTAAATACAAAAGGCACAATGCCGACTTACGTACTAGAAGACTGACTCTTCTTACTGTCTATGTTTTGAATCATTCCTGTGACACTTGTTATGCATTCCGATGCTTCACTCCAGTTGTACTATATCCCTTGGACCTTCTTATTGACGATGAAACACAGAAATTGCATCGGAATTAAATACAAAAGGCACAATGCCGACTTAAGGACAAGAAGACTGACTCTTCTTACTGACTATGCTTTGAACCATTCCTGTGACACTAGTTTCGGATTCCGATGCTTCACTTCAGGTTTACTGTATCCCTCAGACCTTCTTATTGACGATGAAACACAGAAATTGTATCGGAATTAAATACAAAAGGCACAATGCCGACATAAGTACAAGAAGACTGACTCTTCCTACTGTCTATGTTTTGAACCATTCCTGTGACACTAGTTATAGATTCCGATGCTTCACTTCAGGTTTACTGTATCCCTCTGACCTTATTGCCGATGAAACACAGAAATTGCATCGGAATTAAATACAAAAGGCACATTGCCGACTTAAGGACAAGAGGACTGACTCTTCTTACTGACTATGCTCTGAACCATTCCTGTGACACTAGTTATAGATTCCGATGCTTCACTTCAGGTTTACCGTATCCCTCCGCCCTTCTTATTGACGATGAAACACAGAAATTGCATCGCAATTAAATACAGAAGGCACAATGGCGACTTAAGTACATGAAGACTGACTCTTCTTATTGACAATGATTTGAACCATTCCTGTGACACTAGTTATAGATTCCGATGCTTCACTTCAGGTTTACTGTATACCTTGGGCATTCTTATTGACGATGAAACATAGAAATTACATCGGAATTAAATACAAAAGGCACAATGCCGACTTAAGTACTAGAAGACTGACTCTTCTTACTGTCTATGTTTTGAACCATTACTGTGACACTTGTTATGGTTTCCGATGCTTTACTCCAGTTGTACTATATCCCTTGGACCTTCTTATTGACGATGAAACACAGAAATTGCATCGGAATTAAATACAAAAGGCACAATCACGACTTAAGGACAAGAAGACTGACTCTTCTTACTGACTATGCTTTGAACCATTCCTGTGACACTAGTTTTGGATTCCGATGCTTCACTTCATGTTTACTGTATCCCTCAGACCTTCTTATTGACGATGAAACACAGAAATTGGATCGGAATTAAATACAAAAGGCACAATGCCGACTTAAGTACAAGAAGACTGACTCTTCCTACTGTCTATGTTTGAACCATTCCTGTGACACTAGTTATAGATTCCGATGCTTCACTTCAGGTTTACTGTATCCCTCTGACATTCTTATAGACGATGAAACACAGAAATTGCATCGGAATTAAATACAAAAGGCACAATGCCGACTTAAGGACAAGAGGACTGACTCTTCTTACTGACTATGCTTTGAACCATTCCAGTGACACTAGTTATAGATTCCGATGCTTCACTTCAGGTTTACTGTATCCCTTGGGCATTCTTATTGACGATGAAACATAGAAATTGCATCGGAATTAAATACAAAAGGCACAATGCCGACTTAAGTACCAGAAGACTGACTCTTCTTACTGTCTATGTTTTGAACCATTCCTGTGACACTTGTTATGGATTCCGATGCTTCACTCCAGGTGTACTATATCCCTTGGACCTTCTTATTGACTATGAAACACCTAAATTGCATCGGAATTAAATACAAAAGGCACAATGCCGACTTAAGTACACAAAGACTGACTCTTCTTACTGACCATGTTTTGAACCATTCCTGTGACACTAATTACAGATTCCGATGCTTCACTTCAGGTTTACTGTTTGCCTTGGACCTTCTTATTGACGATGAAACACAGAAATTGAATCAGAATTAAATATAAAAGAACAATGCCGACTTAAGTACAAGAAGAGAGACTCTTCTTACTCTCTATGTTTTGAACCATTCCTGTGATACTAGTTGTTGATTCCGATGCTTCACTTCCGGTTTACTGCATCCCCTGGACCTTCTTATTGACGATGAAACACAGAAATTGCATCGGATTTAAATACAAATCACACAATGACGACTTAAGTACAAGAACACTGACTCTTCCTACTGTCTATGTTTTGAACCATTCCGGTGACACTAGTTATAGATTACGATGCTTCACTTCAAGTTTACTGTATCCCTTGTACCTTCTTATTGACGATGAAACACAGAAATTGCATCGGACTAAAATACAAAAGGCACAATGCCGACTTAAGTACAAGAAGACTGACTCTTCATACTGACAATGTTTGCACCATTCCTGTGACACTAGTTATGGATTCCGATGCATCACTTTAGGTTTACTGTATCGCTCTGACCTTCTTATTGACGATGAAACCCAGAAATTGCGTCGGAATTAAATACAAAACGCACAATGCCGACTTAAGTACAAGAGGACTGACTCTTCCTTCTGTCTATGTTTTGAACCATTCCTGTGACACTAGTTATAGATTCCGATACTTCACTTAAGTTTTACTGTATCCCTTGGGCATTCTTATTGACGATGAAACATAGAAATTGCATCGGAATTAAATACAAAAGGCACAATGCCGACTTACGTACTAGAAGACTGACTCTTCTTACTGTCTATGTTTTGAATCATTCCTGTGACACTTGTTATGCATTCCGATGCTTCACTCCAGTTGTACTATATCCCTTGGACCTTCTTATTGACGATGAAACACAGAAATTGCATCGGAATTAAATACAAAAGGCACAATGCCGACTTAAGGACAAGAAGACTGACTCTTCTTACTGACTATGCTTTGAACCATTCCTGTGACACTAGTTTCGGATTCCGATGCTTCACTTCAGGTTTACTGTATCCCTCAGACCTTCTTATTGACGATGAAACACAGAAATTGTATCGGAATTAAATACAAAAGGCACAATGCCGACATAAGTACAAGAAGACTGACTCTTCCTACTGTCTATGTTTTGAACCATTCCTGTGACACTAGTTATAGATTCCGATGCTTCACTTCAGGTTTACTGTATCCCTCTGACCTTATTGCCGATGAAACACAGAAATTGCATCGGAATTAAATACAAAAGGCACATTGCCGACTTAAGGACAAGAGGACTGACTCTTCTTACTGACTATGCTCTGAACCATTCCTGTGACACTAGTTATAGATTCCGATGCTTCACTTCAGGTTTACCGTATCCCTCCGCCCTTCTTATTGACGATGAAACACAGAAATTGCATCGCAATTAAATACAGAAGGCACAATGGCGACTTAAGTACATGAAGACTGACTCTTCTTATTGACAATGATTTGAACCATTCCTGTGACACTAGTTATAGATTCCGATGCTTCACTTCAGGTTTACTGTATACCTTGGGCATTCTTATTGACGATGAAACATAGAAATTACATCGGAATTAAATACAAAAGGCACAATGCCGACTTAAGTACTAGAAGACTGACTCTTCTTACTGTCTATGTTTTGAACCATTACTGTGACACTTGTTATGGTTTCCGATGCTTTACTCCAGTTGTACTATATCCCTTGGACCTTCTTATTGACGATGAAACACAGAAATTGCATCGGAATTAAATACAAAAGGCACAATCACGACTTAAGGACAAGAAGACTGACTCTTCTTACTGACTATGCTTTGAACCATTCCTGTGACACTAGTTTTGGATTCCGATGCTTCACTTCATGTTTACTGTATCCCTCAGACCTTCTTATTGACGATGAAACACAGAAATTGGATCGGAATTAAATACAAAAGGCACAATGCCGACTTAAGTACAAGAAGACTGACTCTTCCTACTGTCTATGTTTGAACCATTCCTGTGACACTAGTTATAGATTCCGATGCTTCACTTCAGGTTTACTGTATCCCTCTGACCTTATTGCCGATATAACACAGAAATTGCATCGGAATTAAATAGAAAAGGCACATTTCCGATTTAAGGACAAGAAGACTGACTCTTCTTACTACTATGTTTTGATCCATTCCTGTGACACTAGTTATAGATTCCGATGCTTCACTTCAGGTTTACTGTATCCCTCTGACATTCTTATAGACGATGAAACACAGAAATTGCATCGGAATTAAATACAAAAGGCACAATGCCGACTTAAGGACAAGAGGACTGACTCTTCTTACTGACTATGCTTTGAACCATTCCTGTGACTCTAGTTATAGATTCCGATGCTTCACTTCAGGTTTACTGTATCCCTTGGGCATTCTTATTGACGATGAAACATAGAAATTGCATCGGAATTAAATACAAAAGGCACAATGCCGACTTAAGTACCAGAAGACTGACTCTTCTTACTGTCAATGTTTTGAACCATTCCTGTGACACTTGTTATGGATTCCGATGCTTCACTCCCCGTGTACTATATCCCTTGGACCTTCTTATTGACGAAGAAACACATAAATTGCATCGGAATTAAATACAAAAGGCACAATGCCGACTTAAGTACACAAAGACTGACTCTTCTTACTGACCACGTTTTGAACCATTCCTGTGACACTAATTACAGATTCCGATGCTTCACTTCAGGTTTACTGTGTCCCTTGGACCTTCTTATTGACGATGAAACACAGAAATTGAATCAGAATTAAATACAAAAGAACAATGCCGACTTAAGTACAAGAAGAGAGACTCTTCTTACTGTCTATGTTTTGAACCATTCCTGTGATACTAGTTGTTGATTCCGATGCTTCACTTCCGGTTTACTGCATCCCCTGGACCTTCTTATTGACGATGAAACACAGAAATTGCATCGGATTTAAATACAATTGTTACAATGCCGACTTAAGTACAAGAACACTGACTCTTCCTACTGTCTATGCTTTGAACCATTCCGGTGACACTAGTTATAGATTACGATGCTTCACTTCAAGTTTACTGTATCCCTTGTACCTTCTTATTGACGATGAAACACAAAAATTGCATCGGACTTAAATACAAAAGGCACAATGCCGACTTAAGTACAAGAAGACTGACTCTTCTTACTGACCATGTTTGCACCATTCCTGTGACACTAGTTATGGATTCCGATGCATCACTTTAGGTTTACTGTATCGCTCTAACCTTCTTATTGACGATGAAACCCAGAAATTACATCGGAATTAAATACAAAAGGCACAATGCCGACTTAAGTACAAGAGGACTGACTCTTCCTTCTGTCTATGTTTTGAACCATTCCTGTGACACTAGTTTTGGATTCCGATGCTTCACTTCAGGTGTACTGTATCCCTCTGACCTTCTTATTGACGATGAAACACAGAAATTGCATTGGAATTAAATACAAAAGGCACAATGCCGACTTAAGGACAAGAGGACTGTCTCTTCTTACTGACTATGCTTTGAACCATTCCTGAGACACTAGTTATAGATTCCGATGCTTCACTTCAGGTTTACTGTATCCCTTGGGCATTCTTATTGACGATGAAACATAGAAATTGCATCGGAATTAAATTCAAAAGGCACAATGCCGACTTAAGTACTAGAAGACTGACACTTCTTACTGTCTATGTTTTGAACCATTCCTGTGATACTTGTTATGGATTCCGATGCTTCACTCCAGGTGTACTATATCCCTTGGACCTTCTTATTGACGATGAAACACATAAATTGCATCGGAATTAAATACAAAAGGCACAATGCCGACTTAAGGACAAGAAGACTGACTCTTCTTACTGACTATGCTTTCAACCATTCCTGTGACACTAGTTATAGATTCCGATGCTTCACTTCAGGTTTACTGTATCCCTCTGACCTTCGTATTGACGATGAAACACAGAAATTGCATCGGAATTAAATACAAATGGCACAATGCCGACTTAAGTACAAGAAGACTGACTCTTCTTACTGTCTATGTTTTGAACCATCCCTGTGACTCTAGTTATAGATTCCCATGCTTCACTCCAGGTTTACTGTATCCCTTGGACCTTCGTATTGACGATGAAACACAGAAATTGCATCGGAATTAAATAGAAAAGGCACAATGCCGACATAAATACAAGAAGACTGACTCTTCTTACTGACTATGTTTTGAACCATTCCTGTGACACTAGTTACAGATTCCGATGCTTCACTTCAGGTTTGCTGTATACCTTGGACCTTCTTATTGACGATGAAACACATAAATTCCATCAGAATTAAATACAAAAGGCACAATGCCGATTTAAGTACAAGAAGACTGACTCTTCCTACTGTCTATGTTTTGAACCATTCCTGTGACACTAGTTTTGGATTCCGATGCTACACTTCAGGATTACTGTATCCCTCAGACCTTCGTATTGACGATGAAACACAGAAATTGCATCGGAATTAAATACAAAAGCCACAATGCCAACTTAAGTACAAGAAGACTGACTCTTCTTACTGACCATGTTTTGAACCATTCCTGTGACACTAATTACAGATTCCGATGCTTCACATCAGGTTTACTTTTTCCCTTGGACCTTCTTATTGACGATTAAACACAGAAATTGCATCGGAATTAAATACAAAAGGCACAATGCTGACTTAAGTACAAGAAGACAGACTCTTCTTACTGTCTATGTTTTGAACCATTCCTGTGATACTAGTTGTTGATTCCGATGCTTCACTTCAGGTTTACTGCATCCCCTGGACCTTCTTATTGACGATGAAACACAGAAATGGCATCGGAATTAAATACAAATGTCACAATGCCGACTTAAGTACAAGATCACTGACTCTTCCTACTGTCTATGCTTTGAACCATTCCGGAGACACTAGTTATAGATTCCGATGCTTCACTTCAAGTTTACTGTATCCCTTGTACCTTCTTATTGACGATGAAACACAGAAATTGCATCGGACTTTAATACAAAAGACACAATGCCGACTTAAGTACAAGAAGACTGACTCTTCATACTGTCTATGTTTTGAACCATTCCTGTGACACTAGTTATAGATTCCGATGCTTCACTCCAGGTTTACTGTATCCATTGGACATTCTTACAGACGATTAAACACAGAAATTGCATCGGAATTAAATACAAAAGGCACAATGCCGACCTAAGTACAAGACGACTGACTCCTCTCACTGTCTATGCTTTGTACCATTCCTGTGACACTAGTTATAAATTCCGATTCTTCACTTCAGGTTTACTGTATCCCTCTAACCTTATTGCCGATGAAACACAGAATTTGCATCGGAATTAAATAGAAAAGGCACATTTCCGATTTAAGGACAAGAAGACTGACTCTTCTTACTGACTATGCTTTGATCCATTCCTGTGACACTAGTCATAGATTCCGATGCTTCACTTCAGGTTTACTGTATCCCTCTGACATTCTAATTGACGATGAAACACAGAAATTGCATCGGAATTAAATACAAAAGGCACAATGCCGACTTAAGTACAAGAAGACTGACTCTTCTTACTGAGTATGTTTTGATCCATTCCTATGACACTAGTTATAGATTTCGACGCTTCACTTCAGGTTTACTGTATCTCTTTGACCTTCATATTGACGATGAAACACAGAAATTGCATCGGAATTAAATAGAAAAGGCACAATGCCGACTTAAGTACAAGAAGACTGACTCTTCCTAGTGTCTATGTTTGAACCATTCCTGTGACACTAGTTATAGATTCCGATGCTTCACTTCAGGTTTACTGTATCCCTCTGACCTTATTGCCGATGAAACACAGAAATTGCATCGGAATTAAATACAAAAGGCAGATTGCCGACTTAAGGACAAGAGGACTGACTCTTTTACTGACTATGCTTTGAACCATTCCTGTGACACTAGTTATAGATTCCGATGCTTCACTTCAGGTTTACCGTATCCCTCCGCCCTTCTTATTGACGATGAAACACAGAAATTGCATCGCAATTAAATACAGAAGGCACAATGGCGACTTAAGTACATGGAGACTGATTCTTCTTATTGACATTGATTTGAACCATTCCTGTGACACTAGTTATAGATTCCGATGCTTCACTTCAGGTTTACTGTAGCCCTTGGGCATTCTTATTGACGATGAAACATAGAAACTGCATCGGAATTAAATACAAAAGGCACTATGCCGACTTACGTACTAGAAGACTGACTCTTCTTACTGTCTATGTTTTGAACCATTCCTCTGACACTTGTTATGGATTCCGATGCTTCACCCCAGTTGTACTATATCTCTTGGACCTTCTTATTGACGATGAAACACAGAAATTGCATCGGATTTAAATAGAAAAGGCACAATGCCGACTTAAGTACAAGAAGACTGACTCTTCTTACTGACTATGTTTTGAACCATTCCTGTGACACTAGTTATAGATTCCGTTGCTTCACTTCAGGTTTACTGTATCCCTCTGACCTTCTTATTGACGATGAAACACATAAATTGCATCGGAATTAAATACAAAAGGCACAATGCCGCCTTAAGTACACAAAGACTGACTCTTCTTACTGACCATGTTTTGAACCATTCCTGTGACACTAATTACAGATTCCGATGCTTCACTTCAGGTTTACTGTTTCCCTTGGACCTTCTTATTGACGATGAAACACAGGAATTGAATCAGAATTAAATACAAAAGAACAATGCCGACCTAAGTACAAGAAGAGAGACTCTTCTTACTGTCTATGTTTTGAACCATTCCTGTGATACTAGTTGTTGATTCCGATGCTTCACTTCCGGTTTACTGCATCCCCTGGACCTTCTTATTGACGATGAAACACAGAAATTGCATCGGATTTAAATACAATTGTCACAATGCCGACTTAAGTATAAGAACACTGACTCTTCCTACTGTCTATGCTTTGAACCATTCCGTTGACACTAGTTATAGATTATGGTGCTTCACTTCAAGTTTACTGTATCCCTTGTACCTTCTTATTGACGATGAAACACAAAAATTGCATCGGACTTAAATACAAAAGGCACAATGCCGACTTAAGTACAAGAAGACTGACTCTTCTTACTGACCATGTTTGCACCATTCCTGTGACACTAGTTATGGATTCCGATGCATCACTTTAGGTTTACTGTATCGCTCTGACCTTCTTATTGACGATGAAACCCTGAAATTGCATCAAAATTAAATACAAAAGGCACAATGCCGACTTAAGTACAAGGGGACTGACTCTTCCTTCTGTCTATGTTTTGAACCATTCCTGTGACACTAGTTTTGGATTCCGATGCTTCACTTCAGGTGTACTGTATCCCTCTGACCTTCTTATTGACGATGAAACACAGAAATTGCATTGGAATTAAATACAAAAGGCACAATGCCGACTTAAGGACCAGAGGACTGACTCTTCTTACTGACTATGCTTTGAACCATTCCTGTGACACCAGTTATAGATTCCGATGCTTCACTTCAGGTTTACTGTATCCCTTGGGCATTCTTATTGACGATGAAACATAGAAATTGCATCGGAATTAAATACAAAAGGCACAATGCCGACTTAAGTACTAGAAGACTGACTCTTCTTACTGACTATGCTTTGAACCATTCCTGTGACACTAGTTATAGATTCCGATGCTTCACTTCAGGTTTACTGTATCCCTCTGACCTTCGTATTGACGATGAAACACAGAAATTGCATCGGAATTAAATACAAAAGGCACAATGCCGACTTAAGTACAAGAAGACTGACTCTTCTGACTGTCTATGTTTTGAACCATCCCTGTGACTCTAGTTATAGATTCCCATGCTTCACTCCAGGTTTACTGTATCCCTTGGACCTTCGTATTGACGATGAAACACAGAAATTGCATCGGAATTAAATAGAAAAGGCACAATGCCGACATAAGTACAAGATGACTGACTCTTCTTACTGACTATGTTTTGAACCATTCCTGTGACACTAGTTACAGATTCCGATGCTTCACTTCAGGTTTGCTGTATACCTTGGACCTTCTTATTGACGATGAAACACATAAATTCCATTAGAATAAAATACAAAAGGCACAATGCCGATTTAAGTACAAGAAGACTGACTCGTCCTACTGTCTATGTTTTGAACCATTCCTGTGACACTAGTTTTGGATTCCGATGCTTCACTTCAGGTTTACTGTATCCCTCAGACCTTCGTATTGACGATGAAACACAGAAATTGCATCGGAATTAAATACAAAAGCCACAATGCCAACTTAAGTACAAGAAGACTGACTCTTCTTACTGACCATGTTTTGAACCATTCCTGTGACACTAATTACAGATTCCGATGCTTCACTTCAGGTTTACTTTTTCCCTTGGACCTTCTTATTGACGATGAAACACAGTTATTGCATCGGAATTAAATACAAAAGGCAAAATGCTGACTTAAGTACAAGAAGACAGACTCTTCTTACTGTCTATGTTTTGAACCATTCCTGTGATACTAGTTGTTGATTCCGATGCTTCACTTCAGGTTTACTGCATCCCCTGGACCTTCTTATTGACGATGAAACACAGAAATTGCATCGGAATTAAATACAAATGTCACAATGCCGACTTAAGTACAAGAACACTGACTCTTCCTACTGTCTATGCTTTGAACCATTCCGGAGACACTAGTTATAGATTCCGATGCTTCACTTCAAGTTTACTGTATCCCTTGTACCTTCTTATTGACGATGAAACACAGAAATTGCATCGGACTTAAATACAAAAGACACAATGCCGACTTAAGTACAAGAAGACTGACTCTTCTTACTGTCTATGTTTTGAACCATTCCTGTGACACTAGTTATAGATTCCGATGCTTCACTCCAGGTTTACTGTATCCATTGGACATTCTTACAGACGATGAAACACAGAAATTGCATCGGAATTAAATACAAAAGGCACAATGCCGACTTAAGTACAAGAAGACTGACTCCTCTCACTGTCTATGCTTTGTACCATTCCTGTGACACTAGTTATAAATTCCGATTCTTCACTTCAGGTTTACTGTATCCCTCTAACTTTATTGCCGATGAAACACAGAATTTGCATCGGAATTAAATAGAAAAGGCACATTTCCGATTTAAGGACAAGAAGACTGACTCTTCTTACTGACTATGTTTTGATCCATTCCTGTGACACTAGTCATAGATTCCGATGCTTCACTTCAGGATTACTGTATCCCTCTGACATTCTAATTGACGATGAAACACAGAAATTGCATCGGAATTAAATACAAAAGGCACAATGCCGACTTAAGTACAAGAAGACTGACTCTTCTTACTGACTATGATTTGATCCATTCCTATGACACTAGTTATAGATTTCGACGCTTCACTTCAGGTTTACTGTATCTCTTTCACCTTCATATTGACGATGAAACACAGAAATTGCATCGGATTTAAATAGAAAAGGCACAATGCCGACTTAAGTACAAGAAGACTGACTCTTCCTAGTGTCTATGTTTGAACCATTCCTGTGACACTAGTTATAGATTCCGATGCTTCACTTCAGGTTTACTGTATCCCTCTGACCTTATTGCCGATGAAACACAGAAATTGCATCGGAATTAAATGCTAAAGGCAGATTGCCGACTTAAGGACAAGAGGACTGTCTCTTCTTACTGACTATGCTTTGAACCATTCCTGTGACACTAGTTATAGATTCCGATGCTTCACTTCAGGTTTACCGTATCCCTCCGCCCTTCTTATTGACGATGAAACACAGAAATTGCATCGCAATTAAATACAGAAGGCACAATGGCGACTTAAGTACATGAAGACTGACTCTTCTTATTGACAATGATTTGAACCATTCCTGTGACACTAGTTATAGATTCCGATGCTTCACTTCAGGTTTACTGTAGCCCTTGGGCATTCTTATTGACGATGAAACATAGAAATTGCATCGGAATTAAATACAAAAGGCACAATGCCGACTTACGTACTAGAAGACTGACTCTTCTTACTGTCTATGTTTTGAACCATTCCTGTGACACTTGTTATGGATTCCGATGCTTCACCCCAGTTGTACTATATCTCTTGGACCTTCTTATTGACGATGAAACACAGAAATTGCATCGGAATTAAATACAAAAGGCACAATGCCGACTTAAGGACAAGAGGACTGACTCTTCTTACTGACTAGCTTTGAACCATTCCTTTGACACTAGTTTTGGATTCCGATGCTTCACTTCAGGTTTACTGCATCCCTCAGACCTTCTTATTGACGATGAAACACAGAAATTGCATCGGAATTAAATACAAAAGGCACAATGCCGACATAAGTACAAGAAGACTGACTCTTCCTACTGTCTATGTTTTTAACCATTCCTGTGACACTAGTTATAGATTCCGATGCTTCACTTCAGGTTTACTGTATCCCTCTGACCTTATTGCCGATGAAACACAGAAATTGCATCGGAATTAAATACAAAAGGCACAATGCCGACTTAAGGACAAGAGGACTGACTCTTCTTACTGACTAGCTTTGAACCATTCCTTTGACACTAGTTTTGGATTCCGATGCTTCACTTCAGGTTTACTGTATCCCTCAGACCTTCTTATTGACGATGAAACACAGATATTGAATCAGAATTAAATACAAAAGAACAATGCCGACTTAAGTACAAGAAGAGAGACTCTTCTTACTGTCTATGTTTTGAACCATTCCTGTGATACTAGTTGTTGATTCCGATGCATCACTTCCGGTTTACTGCATCCCCTGGACCTTCTTATTGACGATGAAACACAAAAATTGCATCGGACTTAAATACAAAAGGCACAATGCCGACTTAAGTACAAGAAGACTGACTCTTCTTACTGACCATGTTTGCACCATTCCTGTGACACTAGTTATGGATTCCGATGCATCACTTTAGGTTTACTGTATCGCTCTGACCTTCTTATTGACGATGAAACCCTGAAATTGCATCAAAATTAAATACAAAAGGCACAATGCCGACTTAAGTACAAGAGGACTGACTCTTCCTTCTGTCTATGTTTTGAACCATTCCTGTGACACTAGTTTTGGATTCCGATGCTTCACTTCAGGTGTACTGTATCCCTCTGACCTTCTTATTGACGATGAATCACAGAAATTGCTTTGGAATTAAATACAAAAGGCACAATGCCGACTTAAGGACCAGAGGACTGACTCTTCTTACTGACTATGCTTTGAACCATTCCTGTGACACTAGTTATAGATTCCGATGCTTCACTTCAGGTTTACTGTATCCCTTGGGCATTCTTATTGACGATGAAACATAGAAATTGCATCGGAATTAAATACAAAAGGCACAATGCCGACTTAAGTACTAGAAGACTGACTCTTCTTACTGTCTATGTTTTGAACCATTCCTGTGACACTTGTTATGGATTCCGATGCTTCACTCCAGGTGTACTATATCCCTTGGACCTTCGTATTGACGATGAAACACATAAATTGCATCGGAATTAAATACAAAAGGCACAATGCCGACTTAAGGACAAGAAGACTGCCTCTTCTTACTGACTATGCTTTGAACCATTCCTGTGACACTAGTTATAGATTCCGATGCTTCACTTCAGGTTTACTGTATCCCTCTGACCTTCGTATTGACGATGAAACACAGAAATTGCATCGGAATTAAATACAAAAGGCACAATGCCGACTTAAGTACAAGAAGACTGACTCTTCTTACTGTCTATGTTTTGAACCATCCCTGTGACTCTAGTTATAGATTCCCATGCTTCACTCCAGGTTTACTGTATCCCTTGGACCTTCGTATTGACGATGAAACATAGAAATTGCATCGGAATTAAATAGAAAAGGCACAATGCCGACATAAGTACAAGATGACTGACTCTTCTTACTGACTATGTTTTGAACCATTCCTGTGACACTAGTTACAGATTCCGATGCTTCACTTCAGGTTTGCTGTATACCTTGGACCTTCTTATTGACGATGAAACACATAAATTCCATCAGAATAAAATACAAAAGGCACAATGCCGATTTAAGTACAAGAAGACTGACTCTTCCTACTGTCTATGTTTTGAACCATTCCTGTGACACTAGTTTTGGATTCCGATGCTTCACTTCAGGTTTACTGTATCCCTCAGACCTTCGTATTGACGATGAAACACAGAAATTGCATCGGAATTAAATACAAAAGCCACAATGCCAACTTAAGTACAAGAAGACTGACTCTTCTTACTGACCATGTTTTGAACCATTCCTGTGACACTAATTACAGATTCCGATGCTTCACTTCAGGTTTACTTTTTCCCTTGGACCTTCTTATTGACGATGAAACACAGATATTGCATCGGAATTAAATACAAAAGGCAAAATGCTGACTTAAGTACAAGAAGACAGACTCTTCTTACTGTCTATGTTTTGAACCATTCCTGTGATACTAGTTGTTGATTCCGATGCTTCACTTCAGGTTTACTGCATCCCCTGGACCTTCTTATTGACGATGAAACACAGAAATTGCATCGGAATTAAATACAAATGTCACAATGCCGACTTAAGTACAAGAACACTGACTCTTCCTACTGTCTATGCTTTGAACCATTCCGGAGACACTAGTTATAGATTCCGATGCTTCACTTCAAGTTTACTGTATCCCTTGTACCTTCTTATTGACGATGAAACACAGAAATTGCATCGGACTTAAATACAAAAGACACAATGCCGACTTAAGTACAAGAAGACTGACTCTTCTTACTGTCTATGTTTTGAACCATTCCTGTGACACTAGTTATAGATTCCGATGCTTCACTCCAGGTTTACTGTATCCATTGGACATTCTTACAGACGATGAAACACTGAAATTGCATCGGAATTAAATACAAAAGGCACAATGCCGACTTAAGTACAAGAAGACTGACTCCTCTCACTGTCTATGCTTTGTACCATTCCTGTGACACTAGTTATAAATTCCGATTCTTCACTTCAGGTTTACTGTATCCCTCTAACTTTATTGCCGATGAAACACAGAATTTGCATCGGAATTAAATAGAAAAGGCACATTTCCGATTTAAGGACAAGAAGACTGACTCTTCTTACTGACTATGTTTTGATCCATTCCTGTGACACTAGTCATAGATTCCGATGCTTCACTTCAGGTTTACTGTATCCCTCTGACATTCTAATTGACGATGAAACACAGAAATTGCATCGGAATTAAATACAAAAGGCACAATGCCGACGTAAGTACAAGAAGACTGACTCTTCTTACTGACTATGTTTTGATCCATTCCTATGACACTAGTTATAGATTTCGACGCTTCACTTCAGGTTTACTGTATCTCTTTCACCTTCATATTGACGATGAAACACAGAAATTGCATCGGATTTAAATAGAAAAGGCACAATGCCGACTTAAGTACAAGAAGACTGACTCTTCCTAGTGTCTATGTTTGAACCATTCCTGTGACACTAGTTATAGATTCCGATGCTTCACTTCAGGTTTACTGTATCCCTCTGACCTTATTGCCGATGAAACACAGAAATTGCATCGGAATTAAATACAAAAGGCAGATTGCCGACTTAAGGACAAGAGGACTGTCTCTTCTTACTGACTATGCTTTGAACCATTCCTGTGACACTAGTTATAGATTCCGATGCTTCACTTCAGGTTTACCGTATCCCTCCGCCCTTCTTATTGACGATGAAACACAGAAATTGCATCGCAATTAAATACAGAAGGCACAATGGCGACTTAAGTACATGAAGACTGACTCTTCTTATTGACAATGATTTGAACCATTCCTGTGACACTAGTTATAGATTCCGATGCTTCACTTCAGGTGTACTGTAGCCCTTGGGCATTCTTATTGACGATGAAACATAGAAATTGCATCGGAATTAAATACAAAAGGCACAATGCCGACTTACGTACTAGAAGACTGACTCTTCTTACTGTCTATGTTTTGAACCATTCCTGTGACACTTGTTATGGAATCCGATGCTTCACCCCAGTTGTACTATATCTCTTGGACCTTCTTATTGACGATGAAACACAGAAATTGCATCGGAATTAAATACAAAAGGCACAATGCCGACTTAAGGACAAGAGGACTGACTCTTCTTACTGACTAGCTTTGAACCATTCCTTTGACACTAGTTTTGGATTTCGATGCTTCACTTCAGGTTTACTGCATCCCTCAGACCTTCTTATTGACGATGAAACACAGAAATTGCATCGGAATTAAATACAAAAGGCACAATGCCGACATAAGTACAAGAAGACTGACTCTTCCTACTGTCTATGTTTTTAACCATTCCTGTGACACTAGTTATAGATTCCGATGCTTCACTTCAGGTTTACTGTATCCCTCTGACCTTATTGCCGATGAAACACAGAAATTGCATCGGAATTAAATACAAAAGGCACAATGCCGACTTAAGGACAAGAGGACTGACTCTTCTTACTGACTAGCTTTGAACCATTCCTTTGACACTAGTTTTGGATTCCGATGCTTCACTTCCGGTTTACTGCATCCCCTGGACCTTCTTATTGACGATGAAACACAGAAATTGCATCGGATTTAAATACAATTGTCACAATGCCGACTTAATTACAAGAACACTGACTCTTCCTACTGTCTATGCTTTGAACCATTCCGGTGACACTAGTTATAGATTATGGTGCTTCACTTCAAGTTTACTGTATCCCTTGTACCTTCTTATTGACGATGAAACACAAAAATTGCATCGGACTTAAATACAAAAGGCACAATGCCGACTTAAGTACAAGAAGACTGACTCTTCTTACTGACCATGTTTGCACCATTCCTGTGACACTAGTTATGGATTCCGATGCATCACTTTAGGTTTACTGTATCGCTCTGACCTTCTTATTGACGATGAAACCCTGAAATTGCATCAAAATTAAATACAAAAGGCACAATGCCGACTTAAGTACAAGAGGACTGACTCTTCCTTCTGTCTATGTTTTGAACCATTCCTGTGACACTAGTTTTGGATTCCGATGCTTCACTTCAGGTGTACTGTATCCCTCTGACCTTCTTATTGACGATGAAACACAGAAATTGCTTTGGAATTAAATACAAAAGGCACAATGCCGACTTAAGGACCAGAGGACTGACTCTTCTTACTGACTATGCTTTGAACCATTCCTGTGACACTAGTTATAGATTCCGATGCTTCACTTCAGGTTTACTGTATCCCTTGGGCATTCTTATTGACGATGAAACATAGAAATTGCATCGGAATTAAATACAAAAGGCACAATGCCGACTTAAGTACTAGAAGACTGACTCTTCTTACTGTCTATGTTTTGAACCATTCCTGTGACACTTGTTATGGATTCCGATGCTTCACTCCAGGTGTACTATATCCCTTGGACCTTCGTATTGACGATGAAACACATAAATTGCATCGGAATTAAATACAAAAGGCACAATGCCGACTTAAGGACAAGAAGACTGCCTCTTCTTACTGACTATGCTTTGAACCATTCCTGTGACACTAGTTATAGATTCCGATGCTTCACTTCAGGTTTACTGTATCCCTCTGACCTTCGTATTGACGATGAAACACAGAAATTGCATCGGAATTAAATACAAAAGGCACAATGCCGACTTAAGTACAAGAAGACTGACTCTTCTTACTGTCTATGTTTTGAACCATCCCTGTGACTCTAGTTATAGATTCCCATGCTTCACTCCAGGTTTACTGTATCCCTTGGACCTTCGTATTGACGATGAAACACAGAAATTGCATCGGCATTAAATAGAAAAGGCACAATGCCGACATAAGTACAAGATGACTGACTCTTCTTACTGACTATGTTTTGAACCATTCCTGTGACACTAGTTACAGATTCCGATGCTTCACTTCAGGTTTGCTGTATACCTTGGACCTTCTTATTGACGATGAAACACATAAATTCCATCAGAATAAAATACAAAAGGCACAATGCCGATTTAAGTACAAGAAGACTGACTCTTCCTACTGTCTATGTTTTGAACCATTCCTGTGACACTAGTTTTGGATTCCGATGCTTCACTTCAGGTTTACTGTATCCCTCAGACCTTCGTATTGACGATGAAACACAGAAATTGCATCGGAATTAAATACAAAAGCCACAATGCCAACTTAAGTACAAGAAGACTGACTCTTCTTACTGACCATGTTTTGAACCATTCCTGTGACACTAATTACAGATTCCGATGCTTCACTTCAGGTTTACTTTTTCCCTTGGACCTTCTTATTGACGATGAAACACAGATATTGCATCGGAATTAAATACAAAAGGCAAAATGCTGACTTAAGTACAAGAAGACAGACTCTTCTTACTGTCTATGTTTTGAACCATTCCTGTGATACTAGTTGTTGATTCCGATGCTTCACTTCAGGTTTACTGCATCCCCTGGACCTTCTTATTGACGATGAAACACAGAAATTGCATCGGAATTAAATACAAATGTCACAATGCCGACTTAAGTACAAGAACACTGACTCTTCCTACTGTCTATGCTTTGAACCATTCCGGAGACACTAGTTATAGATTCCGATGCTTCACTTCAAGTTTACTGTATCCCTTGTACCTTCTTATTGACGATGAAACACAGAAATTGCATCGGACTTAAATACAAAAGACACAATGCCGACTTAAGTACAAGAAGACTGACTCTTCTTACTGTCTATGTTTTGAACCATTCCTGTGACACTAGTTATAGATTCCGATGCTTCACTCCAGGTTTACTGTATCCATTGAACATTCTTACAGACGATGAAACACAGAAATTGCATCGGAATTAAATACAAAAGGCACAATGCCGACTTAAGTACAAGAAGACTGACTCCTCTCACTGTCTATGCTTTGTACCATTCCTGTGACACTAGTTATAAATTCCGATTCTTCACTTCAGGTTTACTGTATCCCTCTAACTTTATTGCCGATGAAACACAGAATTTGCATCGGAATTAAATAGAAAAGGCACATTTCCGATTTAAGGACAAGAAGACTGACTCTTCTTACTGACTATGTTTTGATCCATTCCTGTGACACTAGTCATAGATTCCGATGCTTCACTTCAGGTTTACTGTATCCCTCTGACATTCTAATTGACGATGAAACACAGAAATTGCATCGGAATTAAATACAAAAGGCACAATGTCGACTTAAGTACAAGAAGACTTACTCTTCTTACTGACTATGTTTTGATCCATTCCTATGACACTAGTTATAGATTTCGAAGCTTCACTTCAGGTTTACTGTATCTCTTTGACCTTCATATAGACGATGAAACACAGAAATTGCATCGGATTTAAATAGAAAAGGCACAATGCCGACTTAAGTACAAGAAGACTGACTCTTCCTAGTGTCTATGTTTGAACCATTCCTGTGACACTAGTTATAGATTCCGATGCTTCACTTCAGGTTTACTGTATCCCTCTGACCTTATTGCCGATGAAACACAGAAATTGCATCGGAATTAAATACAAAAGGCAGATTGCCGACTTAAGGACAAGAGGACTGTCTCTTCTTACTGACTATGCTTTGAACCATTCCTGTGACACTAGTTATAGATTCCGATGCTTCACTTCAGGTTTACCGTATCCCTCCGCTCTTCTTATTGACGATGAAACACAGAAATTGCATCGCAATTAAATACAGAAGGCACAATGGCGACTTAAGTACATGAAGACTGACTCTTCTTATTGACAATGATTTGAACCATTCCTGTGACACTAGTTATAGATTCCGATGCTTCACTTCAGGTTTACTGTAGCCCTTGGGCATTCTTATTGACGATGAAACATAGAAATTGCATCGGAATTAAATACAAAAGGCACAATGCCGACTTACGTACTAGAAGACTGACTCTTCTTACTGTCTATGTTTTGAACCATTCCTGTGACACTTGTTATGGATTCCGATGCTTCACCCCAGTTGTACTATATCTCTTGGACCTTCTTATTGACGATGAAACACAGAAATTGCATCGGAATTAAATACAAAAGGCACAATGCCGACTTAAGGACAAGAGGACTGACTCTTCTTACTGACTAGCTTTGAACCATTCCTTTGACACTAGTTTTGGATTCCGATGCTTCACTTCAGGTTTACTGTATCCCTCAGACCTTCTTATTGACGATGAAACACAGAAATTGCATCGGAATTAAATACAAAAGGCACAATGCCGACATAAGTACAAGAAGACTGACTCTTCCTACTGTCTATGTTTTTAACCATTCCTGTGACACTAGTTATAGATTCCGATGCTTCACTTCAGGTTTACTGTATCCCTCTGACCTTATTGCCGATGAAACACAGAAATTGCCTCGGAATTAAATAGAAAAGGCACATTTCCGATTTAAGGACAAGAAGACTGACTCTTCTTACTGACTATGTTTTGATCCATTCCTGTGACACTAGTTATAGATTCCGAAGCTTCACTTCAGGTTTACTGTATCCCTCTGACATTGTTATTGACGATGAAACACAGAAATTGCATCGGAATTAAATACAAAAGCCACAATGCCGACTTAAGTACAAGAATACTGACTCTTCTTACTGACCATGTTTTGAACCATTCCTGTGACACTAGTTATAGATTCCGTTGCTTCACTTCAGGTTTACTGTATCCCTCTGACCTTCTTATTGACGATGAAACACAGAAATTGCATCGGATTTAAATAGAAAAGGCACAATGCCGAGTTAAGTACAAGAAGACTGACTCTTCTTACTGACTATGATTTGAACCATTCTTGTGACACTAGTTATAGATTCCGATGCTTCACTTCAGGTTTACTGTATCCCTCTGACCTTCTTATTGACGAT
This sequence comes from Schistocerca serialis cubense, assembly GCF_023864345.2. Lineage (NCBI taxonomy): Eukaryota > Metazoa > Arthropoda > Insecta > Orthoptera > Acrididae > Schistocerca > Schistocerca serialis. The sequence continues at coordinate 642,784,734 of NC_064644.1, forward strand.
GAAACACAGAAATTGCATCGGAATTAAATAGAAAAGGCACAATGCCGACTTAAGTACAAGAAGACTGACTCTTCTTACTGACTATGTTTTGAACCATTCCTGTGACACTAGTTATAGATTCCGTTGCTTCACTTCAGGTTTACTGTATCCCTCTGACCTTCTTATTGACGATGAAACACAGAAATTGCATCGGATTTAAATAGAAAAGGCACAATGCCGACTTAAGTACAAGAAGACTGACTCTTCTTACTGTCTATGTTTTGAACCATTCCTGTGACTCTAGTTATTGATTCCGATGTTTCACTCCAGGTTTACCGTATCCCTTGGACCTTCTTATTGACGATGAAACACAGAAATTGCATCGGAATTAAATAGAAAAGGCACAATGCCGACTTAAGTACAAGAAGACTGACTCTTCTTACTGACTATGAATTGAACCAATCCTGTGACACTAGATATAGATTCCGATGCTTCCATTCAGGTTTACTGTATACCTTGGACCATCTTACTGACGATGAAACACAGAAATTGCATCGGATTTAAATACAAAAGGCACAATGCCGACTTAGGAACAAGAGGACTGACTCTTCCTACTGTCTATGTTTTGAACCATTCCTGTGACTCTAGTTATAGATTCCGATGTTTCACTCCAGGTTTACCGTATCCCTTGGACCTTCTTATTGACGATTAAACACAGAAATTGCATCGGAATGAAATACAAAATGTACAATGCCGACTTAAGTACAAGAAGACTGACTTTTCCTACTGTCTATATTTTGAACCATTCCTGTGACACTAGTTATAGATTCCGATGCTTCACTTCATGTTTACTGTATCCCTCTGACGTTATTGCCGATGAAACACAGATATTGCATCGGAATTAAATACAAAAGGCACAATGCCGACTTAACGACAAGAAGCCTGACTCTTGTTGATGACTATGTTTTGAACCATTCCTGTGACATTAGTTATAGATTCCCATGCTTCACGTTAGGTTTACTATATCCCTCAGCCCTTCTTATTGACCATGAAACTCAGAGATTGCATCGGAATTAAATACAAAAGGCAAAATGCCGTCTTAAGTACACGAAGACTGACTCTTCTTACTGACTATGCTTTGAACCATTCCTGTGACACTAGTTTTGGATTCCGATGCTTCACTCCAGGTTTACTGTATCCCTTGGACCTTGTTATTGACGATGAAACACAGAACTTGCATCGGAATTAAATACAAAAGGCACAATGCTGACTTAAATACAAGAAGACTTACTCTTCTTACTGACTATGTTTTGAACCAATCCTGTGACTCTAGATATAGATTCCGATGCTTCACTTCAGGTTTACTGTATCCCTCTGAAGTTCTTATTGACGATGAAACACAGAAATTGCATCGGAATTAAATACAAAAGGCACAATGCCGACTCAAGTACATGAAGACCGACTCTTGTTTTGACAATGATTTGAACCATTCCTGTGAGACTAGTTATAGATTCCGATGCTTCACTTCAGGTTTACTGTATCCCTTGGACATTCTTATTGACGATGAAACACAGAAATTGCATCGGAATTAAATACAAAAAGCACAATGCCGACTTAAGTACAAGAAGACTGACTCTTCTTACTGACTATGTTTTGCACCATTCCTGTGACACTAGTTATGGATTCCGATGCTTCACTTTAGGTTTACTGTATCCCTCTGACCTTCTTATTGACGATGAAACACAGAAATTGCATTGGAATTAAATACAAAAGGCACAATGCCGACATAAGTACAAAAAGACTGACTCTTCCTACTGTCTATGTTTGAACCATTCCTGTGACACTAGTTATAGATTCCGATGCTTCACTTCAGGTTAACTGTATCCCTCTGACCTTATTGCCGATGAAACACAGAAATTGCATCGGTATTAAATACAAAAGGCACATTGCCGACTTAAGGACAAGAGGACTGACTCTTCTTACTGACTATGCTTTGAACCATTCCTGTGACACTAGTTATAGATTCCGATGCTTCACTTCAGGTTTACCGTATCCCTCCGCCCTTCTCATTCACGATGAAACACAGAAATTGCATCGCAATTAAATACAGAAGGCACAATCGCGACTTAAGTACATGAAGACTGACTCTTCTTATTGACAATGATTTGAACCATTCCTGTGACACTAGTTATAGATTCCGATGCTTCACTCCAGGTTTACCGTATCCCTTGGACCTTCTTGTTGACGATGAAACACAGAAATTGCATCGGAATTAAATAGAAAAGGCACAATGCTGACTTAAATACAAGAAGACTTACTCTTCTTACTGACTATGTTTTGAACCAATCCTGTGACTCTAGATATAGATTCCGAAGCTTCAGTCCAGGTTTACCGTATCCCTTGGACCTTCTTATTGACGATGAAACACAGAAATTGAATCAGAATTAAATACAAAATCACAATGCCGACTTAAGTACAAGAAGAGAGACTCTTCTTACTGTCTATGTTTTGAACCATTCCTGTGATACTAGTTGTTGATTCCGATGCTTCACTTCCGGTTTACTGCATCCCCTGGACCTTCTTATTGACGATGAAACACAGAAATTGCATCGGATTTAAATACAAATGTCACAATTACGACTTAAGTACAAGAACACTGACTCTTCCTACTGTCTATGCTTTGAACCATTCCGGTGACACTAGTTATAGATTACGATGCTTCACTTCAAGTTTACTGTATCCCTTGTACCTTCTTATTGACGATGAAACACAGAAATTGCATCGGACTTAAATACAAAAGGCACAATGCCGACTTAAGTACAAGAAGACTGACTCTTCTTACTGACCATGTTTGCATCATTCCTGTGACACTAGTTATGGATTCCGATGCATCACTTTAGGTTTACTGTATCGCTCTGACCTTCTTATTGACGATGAAACCCAGAAATTGCGTCGGAATTAAATACAAAAGGCACAATGCCGACTTAAGTACAAGAGGACTGACTCTTCCTTCTGTCTATGTTTTGAACCATTCCTGTGACACTAGTTATAGATTCCGATGCTTCACTTAAGTTTTACTGTATCCCTTGGGCATTCTTATTGACGATGAAACATAGAAATTGCATCGGAATTAAATACAAAAGGCACAATGCCGACTTAAGTACCAGAAGACTGACTCTTCTTACTGTCTATGTTTTGAACCATTCCTGTGACACTTGTTATGGTTTCCGATGCTTCACTCCAGTTGTACTATATCCCTTGGACCTTCTTATTGACGATGAAACACAGAAATTGCATCGGAATTAAATACAAAAGGCACAATGCCGACTTAAGGACAAGAAGACTGACTCTTCTTACTGACTATGCTTTGAACCATTCCTGTGACACTAGTTTTGGATTCCGATGCTTCACTTCATGTTTACTGTATCCCTCAGACCTTCTTATTGACGATGAAACACAGAAATTGCATCGGAATTAAATACAAAAGGCACAATGCCGACTTAAGTACAAGAAGACTGACTCTTCCTAATGTCTATGTTTGAACCATTCCTGTGACACTAGATATAGATTCCGATGCTTCACTTCAGGTTTACTGTATCCCTCTGACCTTATTGCCGATGAAACACAGAAATTGCATTGGAATTAAATAGAAAAGGCACATTTCCGATTTAAGGACAAGAAGACTGACTCTTCTTACTGACTATGTTTTGATCCATTCCTGTGACACTAGTTATAGATTCCGATGCTTCACTTCAGGTTTACTGTATCCCTCTGACATTCTTATAGACGATGAAACACAGAAATTGCATCGGAATTAAATACAAAAGCCACAATGCCGACTTAAGTACAAGAAGACTGACTCTTCTTACTGACCATGTTTTGAACCATTCCTGTGACACTAATTACAGATTCCGATGCTTCACTTCAGGTTTACTGTTTCCATAGGACCTTCTTATTGACGATGAAACACAGAAATTGAATCAGAATTAAATACAAAAGAACAATGCCGACTTAAGTACAAGAAGAGAGACTCTTCTTACTGTCTATGTTTTGAACCATTCCTGTGATACTAGTTGCTGATTCCGATGCTTCACTTCCGGTTTACTGCATCCCCTGGACCTTCTCATTGACGATGAAACACAGAAATTGCATCGGAATTAAATACAAAAAGCACAATGCCGACTTAAGTACAAGAAGACTGCCTCTTCTTACTGACTATGTTTTGCTCCATTCCTGTGACACTAGTTATGGATTCCGATGCTTCACTTTAGGTTTACTGTATCCCTCTGACCTTCTTATTGACGATGAAACACAGAAATTGCATTGGAATTAAATACAAAAGGCACAATGCCGACATAAGTACAAAAAGACTGACTCTTCCTACTGTCTATGTTTGAACCATTCCTGTGACACTAGTTATAGATTCCGATGCTTCACTTCAGGTTAACTGCATCCCTCTGACCTTATTGCCGATGAAACACAGAAATTGCATCGGAATTACATACAAAAGGCACATTGCCGACTTAAGGACAAGAGGACTGACTCTTCTTACTGACTATGCTTTGAACCATTCCTGTGACACTAGTTATAGATTCCGATGCTTCACTGCAGGTTTACCGTATCCCTCCGCCCTTCTTATTCACGATGAAACACAGAAATTGCATCGCAATTAAATACAGAAGGCACAATCGCGACTTAAGTACATGAAGACTGACTCTTCTTATTGACAATGATTTGAACCATTCCTGTGACACTAGTTATAGATTCCGATGCTTCACTCCAGGTTTACCGTATCCCTTGGACCTTCTTGTTGACGATGAAACACAGAAATTGCATCGGAATTAAATAGAAAAGGCACAATGCTGACTTAAATACAAGAAGACTTACTCTTCTTACTGACTATGTTTTGAACCAATCCTGTGACTCTAGATATAGAATCCGATGCTTCACTCCAGGTTTACCGTATCCCTTGGACCTTCTTATTGACGATGAAACACAGAAATTGAATCAGAATTAAATACAAAATCACAATGCCGACTTAAGTACAAGAAGAGAGACTCTTCTTACTGTCTATGTTTTGAACCATTCCTGTGATACTAGTTGTTGATTCCGATGCTTCACTTCCGGTTTACTGCATCCCCTGGACCTTCTTATTGACGATGAAACACAGAAATTGCATCGGATTTAAATACAAATGTCACAATGACGACTTAAGTACAAGAACACTGATTCTTCCTACTGTCTATGCTTTGAACCATTCCGGTGACACTAGTTATAGATTACGATGCTTCACTTCAAGTTTACTGTATCCCTTGTACCTTCTTATTGACGATGAAACACAGAAATTGCATCGGACTTAAATACAAAAGGCACAATGCCGACTTAAGTACAAGAAGACTGACTCTTCTTACTGACCATGTTTGCATCATTCCTGTGACACTAGTTATGGATTCCGATGCATCACTTTAGGTTTACTGTATCGCTCTGACCTTCTTATTGACGATGAAACCCAGAAATTGCGTCGGAATTAAATACAAAAGGCACAATGCCGACTTAAGTACAAGAGGACTGACTCTTCCTTCTGTCTATGTTTTGAACCATTCCTGTGACACTAGTTATAGATTCCGATGCTTCACTTAAGTTTTACTGTATCCCTTGGGCATTCTTATTGACGATGAAACATAGAAATTGCATCGGAATTAAATACAAAAGGCACAATGCCGACTTACGTACTAGAAGACTGACTCTTCTTACTGTCTATGTTTTGAATCATTCCTGTGACACTTGTTATGCATTCCGATGCTTCACCACCAGTTGTACTATATCCCTTGGACCTTCTTATTGACGATAAAACACAGAAATTGCATCGGAATTAAATACAAATGGCACAATGCCGACTTAAGGACAAGAAGACTGACTCTTCTTACTGACTATGCTTTGAACCATTCCTGTGACACTAGTTTCGGATTCCGATGCTTCACTTCAGGTTTACTGTATCCCTCAGACCTTCGTATTGACGATGAAACACAGAAATTGCATCGGAATTAAATACAAAAGGCACAATGCCGACATAAGTACAAGAAGACTGACTCTTCCTACTGTCTATGTTTTGAACCATTCCTGTGACACTAGTTATAGATTCCGATGCTTCACTTCAGGTTTACTGTATCCCTCTGACCTTATTGCCGATGAAACACAGAAATTGCATCGGAATTAAATACAAAAGGCACATTGCCGACTTAAGGACAAGAGGACTGACCCTTCTTACTGACTATGCTCTGAACCATTCCTGTGACACTAGTTATAGATTCCGATGCTTCACTTCAGGTTTACCGTATCCCTCCGCCCATCTTATTGACGATGAAACACAGAAATTGCATCGCAATTAAATACAGAAGGCACAATGGCGACTTAAGTACATGAAGACTGACTCTTCTTATTGACAATGATTTGAACCATTCCTGTGACACTAGTTATAGATTCCGATGCTTCACTTCAGGTTTACTGTATACCTTGGGCATTCTTATTGACGATGAAACATAGAAATTGCATCGGAATTAAATACAAAAGGCACAATGCCGACTTAAGTACTAGAAGACTGACTCGTCCTACTGTCTATGTTTTGAACCATTCCTGTGACACTTGTTATGGTTTTCGATGCTTCACTCCAGTTGTACTATATCCCTTGGACCTTCTTATTGACGATGAAACACAGAAATTGCATCGGAATTAAATACAAAAGGCACAATGCCGACTTAAGGACAAGAAGACTGACTCTTCTTACTGACTATGCTTTGAACCATTCCTGTGACACTAGTTTTGGATTCCGATGCTTAACTTCATGTTTACTGTATCCCTCAGACCTTCTTAATGACGATGAAACACAGAAATTGCATCGGAATTAAATACAAAAGGCACAATGCCGACTTAAGTACAAGAAGACTGACTCTTCCTACTGTCTATGTTTGAACCATTCCTGTGACACTAGTTATAGATTCCGATGCTTCACTTCAGGTTTACTGTATCCCTCTGACCTTATTGCCGATGAAACACAGAAATTGCATCGGAATTAAATAGAAAAGGCACATTTCCGATTTAAGGACAAGAAGACTGACTCTTCTTACTGACTATGTTTTGATCCATTCCTGTGACACTAGTTATAGATTCCGATGCTTCACTTCAGGTTTACTGTATCCCTCTGACATTCTTATAGACGATGAAACACAGAAATTGCATCGGAATTAAATACAAAAGCCACAATGCCGACTTAAGTACAAGAAGACTGACTCTTCTTACTGACCATGTTTGCACCATTCCTGTGACACTAGTTATGGATTCCGATGCATCACTTTAGGTTTACTGTATCGCTCTGACCTTCTTATTGACGATGAAACCCAGAAATTGCATCGGAATTAAATACAAAAGGCACAATGCCGACTTAAGTACAAGAGGACTGACTCTTCCTTCTGTCTATGTTTTGAACCATTCCTGTGACACTAGTTTTGGATTCCGATGCTTCACTTCAGGTGTACTGTATCCCTCTGACCTTCTTATTGACGATGAAACACAGAAATTGCATTGGAATTAAATACAAAAGGCACAATGCCGACTTAAGGACAAGAGGACTGACTCTTCTTACTGACTATGCTTTGAACCATTCCTGTGACACTAGTTATAGATTCCGATGCTTCACTACAGGTTTACTGTATCCCTTGGGCATTCTTATTGACGATGAAACATAGAAATTGCATCGGAAATAAATACAAAAGGCACAATGCCGACTTAAGTACTAGAAGACTGACTCTTCTTACTGTCTATGTTTTGAACCATTCCTGTGACACTTGTTATGGATTCCGATGCTTCACTCCAGGTGTACTATATCCCTTGGACCTTCTTATTGACGATGAAACACATAAATTGCATCGGAATTAAATACAAAGGCACAATGCCGACTTAAGGACAAGAAGAGTGACTCTTCATACTGACTATGCTTTGAACCATTCCTGTGACACTAGTTATAGATTCCGATGCTTCACTTCAGGTTTACTGTATCCCTCTGACCTTCGTATTGACGATGAAACACAGAAATTGCATCGGAATTAAATAGAAAAGGCACAATGCCGACTTAAGTACAAGAAGACTGACTCTTCTTACTGTCTATGTTTTGAACCATCCCTGTGACTCTAGTTATAGATTCCCATGCTTCACTCCATGTTTACTGTATCCCTTGGACCTTCGTATTGACGATGAAACACAGAAATTGCATCGGAATTAAATAGAAAAGGCACAATGCCGACATAAGTACAAGAAGACTGACTCTTCTTACTGACTATGTTTTGAACCATTCCTGTGACACTAGTTACAGATTCCGATGCTTCACTTCAGGTTTGCTGTATACCTTGGACCTTCTTATTGACGATGAAACACATAAATTCCATCAGAATTAAATACAAAAGGCACAATGCCGATTTAAGTACAAGAAGACTGACTCTTCCTACTGTCTATGTTTTGAACCATTCCTGTGACACTACTTTTGGATTCCGATGCTTCACTTCAGGTTTACTGTATCCCTCAGACCTTCGTATTGACGATGAAACACAGAAATTGCATCGGAATTAAATACAAAAGCCACAATACCAACTTAAGTACAAGAAGACTGACTCTTCTTACTGACCATGTTTTGAACCATTCCTGTGACACTAATTACAGATTCCGATGCTTCACTTCAGGTTTACTTTTTCCCTTGGACCTTCTTATTGACGATGAAACACAGACATTGCATCGGAATTAAATACAAAAGGCACAATGCTGACTTAAGTACAAGAAGACAGACTCTTCTTACTGTCTATGTTTTGAACCATTCCTGTGATACTAGTTGTTGATTCCGATGCTTCACTTCAGGTTTACTGCATCCCCTGGACCTCCTTATTGACGATGAAACACAGAAATTGCATCGGAATTAAATACAAATGTCACAATGCCGACTTAAGTACAAGAACACTGACTCTTCCTCCTGTCTATGCTTTGACCCATTCCGGAGACACTAGTTATAGATTCCGATGCTTCACTTCAAGTTTACTGTATCCCTTGTACCTTCTTATTGACGATGAAACACAGAAATTGCATCGGAATTAAATACAAAAGGCACAATGCCGACTTAAGTACAAGAAGACTGACTCCTCTCACTGTCTATGCTTTGTACCATTCCTGTGACACTAGTTATAAATTCCGATTCTTCACTTCAGGTTTACTGTATCCCTCTAACCTTATTGCCGATGAAACACAGAATTTGCATCGGAATTAAATAGAAAAGGCACATTTCCGATTTAAGGACAAAAAGACTGACTCTTCTTACTGACTATGTTTTGATCCATTCCTATGACACTAGTCATACATTCCGATGCTTCACTTCAGGTTTACTGCATCCCTCTGACATTCTAATTGACGATGAAACACAGAAATTGCATCGGAATTAAATACAAAAGGCACAATGCCGACTTAAGTACAAGAAGACTGACTCTTCTTATTGACTATGTTTTGATCCATTCCTATGACACTAGTCATAGATTTTGACGCTTCACTTCAGGTTTACTGTATCTCTTTGACCTTCATGTTGACGATGAAACACAGAAATTGCATCGGAATTAAATAGAAAAGGCACAATGCCGACTTAAGTACAAGAAGACTGACTCTTCTTACTGTCTATGTTTGAACCATCCCTGTGACACTAGTTATAGATTCCGATGCTTCACTTCAGGTTTATTGTAACCCTCTGACCTTATTGACGAAGAAACACAGAAATTGCATCGGAATTAAATACAAAAGGAACAATACAGACTTAAGTACAAGAAGACTGACTCTTCTTACTGTCTATGTTTTGAACCATTCCTGTGACACTAGTTATAGATTCCGATGCTTCACTTCAGGTTTACTGTATCCCTTGGGCATTCTTATTGACGATGAAACATAGAAATTGCATCGGAAATAAATACAAAAGGCACAATGCCGACTTAAGTACTAGAAGACTGACTCTTCTTACTGTCTATGTTTTGAACCATTCCTGTGACACTTGTTATGGATTCCGATGCTTCACTCCAGGTGTACTATATCCCTTGGACCTTCTTATTGACGATGAAACACATAAATTGCATCGGAATTAAATACAAAAGGCACAATGCCGACTTAAGGACAAGAAGACTGACTCTTCCTACTGACTATGCTTTGAACCATTCCTGTGACACTAGTTATAGATTCCGATGCTTCACTTCAGGTTTACTGTATCCCTCTGACCTTCGTATTGACGATGAAACACAGAAATTGCATCGGAATTAAATAGAAAAGGCACAATGCCGACTTAAGTACAAGAAGACTGACTCTTCTTACTGTCTATGTTTTGAACCATCCCTGTGACTCTAGTTATAGATTCCCATGCTTCACTCCAGGTTTACTGTATCCCTTGGACCTTCGTATTGACGATGAAACACAGAAATTGCATCGGAATTAAATAGAAAAGGCACAATGCCGACATAAGTACAAGAAGACTGACTCTTCTTACTGACGATGTTTTGAACCATTCCTGTGACACTAGTTACAGATTCCGATGCTTCACTTCAGGTTTGCTGTATACCTTGGACCTTCTTATTGACGATGAAACACATAAATTCCATCAGAATTAAATACAAAAGGCACAATGCCGATTTAAGTACAAGAAGACTGACTCTTCCTACTGTCTATGTTTTGAACCATTCCTGTGACACTACTTTTGGATTCCGATGCTTCACTTCAGGTTTACTGTATCCCTCAGACCTTCGTATTGACGATGAAACACAGAAATTGCATCGGAATTAAATACAAAAGCCACAATACCAACTTAAGTACAAGAAGACTGACTCTTCTTACTGACCATGTTTTGAACCATTCCTGTGACACTAATTACAGATTCCGATGCTTCACTTCAGGTTTACTTTTTCCCTTGGACCTTCTTATTGACGATGAAACACAGAAATTGCATCGGAATTAAATACAAAAGGCACAATGCTGACTTAAGTACAAGAAGACAGACTCTTCTTACTGTCTATGTTTTGAACCATTCCTGTGATACTAGTTGTTGATTCCGATGCTTCACTTCAGGTTTACTGCATCCCCTGGACCTCCTTATTGACGATGAAACACAGAAATTGCATCGGAATTAAATACAAATGTCACAATGCCGACATAAGTACAAGAACACTGACTCTTCCTCCTGTCTATGCTTTGACCCATTCCGGAGACACTAGTTATAGATTCCGATGCTTCACTTCAAGTTTACTGTATCCCTTGTACCTTCTTATTGACGATGAAACACAGAAATTGCATCGGACTTAAATACAAAAGACACAATGCCGACATAAGTACAAGAAGACTGACTCTTCTTACTGTCTATGTTTTGAATCATTACTGTGACACTACTTATAGATTCCGATGCTTCACTCCAGGTTTACTGTATCCATTGGACATTCTTACAGACGATGAAACACAGAAATTGCATCGGAATTAAATACAAAAGGCACAATGCCGACTTAAGTACAAGAAGACTGACTCCTCTCACTGTCTATGCTTTGTACCATTCCTGTGACACTAGTTATAAATTCCGATTCTTCACTTCAGGTTTACTGTATCCCTCTAACCTTATTGCCGATGAAACACAGAATTTGCATCGGAATTAAATAGAAAAGGCACATTTCCGATTTAAGGACAAATAGACTGACTCTTCTTACTGACTATGTTTTGATCCATTCCTATGACACTAGTCATAGATTCCGATGCTTCACTTCAGGTTTACTGCATCCCTCTGACATTCTAATTGACGATGAAACACAGAAATTGCATCGGAATTAAATACAAAAGGCACAATGCCGACTTAAGTACAAGAAGACTGACTCTTCTTATTGACTATGTTTTGATCCATTCCTATGACACTAGTCATAGATTTTGACGCTTCACTTCAGGTTTACTGTATCTCTTTGACCTTCATGTTGACGATGAAACACAGAAATTGCATCGGAATTAAATAGAAAAGGCACAATGCCGACTTAAGTACAAGAAGACTGACTCTTCTTACTGTCTATGTTTGAACCATCCCTGTGACACTAGTTATAGATTCCGATGCTTCACTTCAGGTTTATTGTAACCCTCTGACCTTATTGACGAAGAAACACAGAAATTGCATCGGAATTAAATACAAAAGGAACAATACAGACTTAAGTACAAGAAGACTGACTCTTCTTACTGTCTATGTTTTGAACCATTCCTGTGACACTAGTTATATATTCCGATGCTTCACTTTAGGTTACTGTATCATTTGGACCTTCTTATTGACGATGAAACACAGAAATTGCATCGGACTTAAATACAAAAGGCACAATGCCGACTTATGTACAAGAAGACTGACTCTTCCTACTGTCTATGTTTTGAACTATTCCTGTGACACTAGTAATAGAGTCCGATGGTTCACTTCTGGTTTACTGTATCCCTTGGACCCTCTTATTGACGATGAAACACAGAAATTGCATCGGAATTAAATACAAAAGGCACAATGCCGACTTAAGTACAAGAAGACTGACTCTTCCTACTGCCTATGTTTTGAACCATTCCCGTAACACGAGTTATAGATTCCGGTGCTTCACATCAGGTTTACTGTATCCCTTGGACCTTCTAGTTGACGATGAAACACAGAAATTGCTTCGGAATTAAATACAAAAGGCACAATGCCGACTTAAGTACAAGAAGACTGACTCTTCTCACTGTCTATGATTTGTACCATTCCTGTGACACTAATTATAGATTCCGATGCTACACTCCAGCTTTACTGTATCCCTAGGACCTTCTTATTGACGATGAAACACAGAAATTGCGTCGGAATTAAATACAAAAAGCACAATGCCGACTTAAGTACAAGAAGACTGACTCTTCTTACTGACTATGTTTTGATCCATTCCTGTGACACTAGTTATAGATTTCGATGCTCACTTCAGGTTTACTGTATCTCTTTGACCTTCATATTGACGATGAAACACAGAAATTGCATCGGAATTAATTAGAAAAGGCACAATGCCGACTTAAGTACAAGAAGACTGACTCTTCTTACTGTCTATGTTTTGAACCATTCCTGTGACACTAGTTGTAGATCCCGATGCTTCACTTCAGGTTTACTGTATCCCTTGGACCTTCTTATGGACGATGAAACACAGAAATTGCATCGGAATTAAATACAAAAGGCACAATGCCTACTTAAGTACAAGAAGACGGACTCTTCCTACTGTCTATGTTTTGAACCATTTCTGTGACACTAGTTATAGAGTCCGATGCTTCACTTCAGGTTTACTGTATTCCTTTGACCTTCTTATTGTCGATGAAACACAGGAATTGCATCGGAATTAAATACAAAAGGCACAATGCCGACTTAAGTACAAGAAGTCAAACGCTACTTACGGTCTATGTTTTGAACCTTTACTGTGACACTAGTTATAGATTCCGTTGCTTCACTCCAGGTTTACTGTATCCCCTGGACCTTCTTATTGACGATGAAACACAGAAATTGCGTCGGAATTAAATACAAAAGGCACAATGACGACTTAAGGAAAAGAAGACTGACTCTTCTTACTGACTATGTTTTGAACCATTCCTGTGACACTAGTTATAGATTCCGATGCTTCACTTCAGGTTTACTGTATCCCTCTGACCTTCTTATTGACGATGAAACACAGAAATTGCATCGGCATTAAATAGAAAAGGCACAATGCCGACTTAAGTACAGGAAGACTGACTCTTCTTACTGTCTATGTTTTGAACCATTCCTGTGAAACTAGTTGTAGATTCCGATGCTTCACTTCAGGTTTACTGTATCCCTTGGACGTTCTTATTGACGATGAAACACAGAAATTGCATCGGAATTACTGACTCTTCCTACTGTCTATGTTTTGAACCATTCCTGTGACACTAGCTATAGATTCCGATGCTTCACTTCAGGTTTACTGTATCCCTTGTACCTTCTTATTGACGATGTAATACAGAAATTGCATCGGAATTAAATTCAAAAGGCACAATGCCGACTTAAGTACATGAAGACCGACTCTTCTTATTAACAATGATTTGAATCACTCCTGTGACACTAGTTATAGATTCCGTTGCTTCACTTCTGGTTTACTGTATCCCTTGGACAATCTTATTGACGATGAAACACAGAAATTGTATCCGAATTAAATACAAAAGGCACAATGCCGACTTAAGTGCAAGAAGACTGACTCTTCTTACTGTCTATGATTTGAACCATTCCTGTGACACTAGTTATAGATTCCGATGCTTCACTCCAGGTTTACTATATCCCTTGGAAGTTCTCATTGACGATGAAACACAGAAATTGCATAGGAATTAAATACAAAAGGCACAATGCCGACTTAAGGACAAGAAGACAGACTCTTCTTACTGACTATGTTTTGAACCATTCCTGTGACAATAGATATTGATTCCGATGCTTCACTTTAGGTTTACTGCATCCCTCTGACCTTCTTATTGACGATGAAACTCAGAAATTGCATCGGAATTAAATACAAAAGGCACAATGCCGACTTAAGTACAAGAAGACTGACTCTTCTTACTGACTATGTTTGGAACCACTTTTGTGACACTAGTTATAGATTCAGATGCTTCACTTCAGGTTTACTGTATCTTTTGGACCTTCTTATTGACGATGAAACACAGAAATTGCATCGGAATTAAAAACAAAAGGCACAATGCCGACTTAAGTACATGAAGACCGACTCTTCTTATTTACAAAGATTTGAACCACTCCTGTGACACTAGTTATTGATTCCGATGCTTCACTTCAGGTTTACTGTATCCCTTGGACATTCTTATTGACGATGAAACACAGAAATTGCATCGGAATTAAATACAAAAGGCACAATGCCGAATTAAGTACAAGAAGACTGACTCTTCTTACTGTCTATGTTTTGAACCATTCCATTGACACTAGTTATAGATTCCGATGCTTCACTCCAGGTTTATTGTATCCCTTGGACCTTCTTATTGACGATGAAACACAGAAATTGCAACGGAATTAAATACAAAAGGCACAATGCCGACTTAAGGACAAGAAGACTGACTCTTCTTACTGTCTATGTTTTGAACCATTCCTGTGACACTAGTTGTAGATTCTTATGCATCACTTTAGGTTTACTGTATCCCCTGGACCTTCTTATTGACGATGAAACACAGAAATTGGGACGGAATTAAATACAAAAGGCACAATGCCGACTTAAGGACAAGAAGACTGACTCTTCTTACTGACTATGTTTTGAACCATTCCTGTGACACTAGTTATAGATCCCGATGCTTCACTTCAGGTTTACTGTAACCCTCTGACCTTCTTATTGACGACGAAGCACAGAAATTGCATCGGAATTACATAGAAAAGGCACAATTCCGACCTAAGTACAGGAAGACTGACTCTTCTTACTGTCAATGTTTTGAACCATTCCTGTGATGCTAGTTGTAGATTCCGATGCTTCACTTCAGGTTTACTGTATCCCTTGGACCTTTTTATGGACGATGAAACACAGAAATAGCATCGGAATTAAATAGAAATTTCACAATGTCGACTTAAGTACAAGAACACTGACTCTTCCTACTGTCTATGTTTTGAACCATTCCTGTGACACTAGTTGTAGATTCCGAAGCTTCACTTCAGGTTTACTGTTTCCCTTGTACCTTCTTATTGACGATGTAACACAGAAATTGCATCGGAACTAAATAGAAAAGGCACAATGCCGACTTAAGTACATGAAGACCGACTCTTCTTATTTACAAAGATTTGAACCACTCCTGTGACACTAGTTATTGATTCCGATGCTTCACTGCAGGTTTACTGTATCCCTTGGACATTCATATTGACGATGAAACACAGAAATTGTATCGGAATTAAATACAAAAGGCAAAATGCCGACTTAAGTGCAAGAAGACTGACTCTTCTTACTGTCTATGATTTGAACCATTCCTGTGACACTAGTCATAGATTCCGATGCTTCACTCCAAGTTTACTATATCCCTTGGACCTTTTCATTGACGATGAAACACAGAAATTGCATCGGAATTAAACACAAAAGGGACAATGCCGACTTAAGGATAAGAAGACTGACTCTTCTTACTAACTATGTTTTGGACCATTCCTGTTACAATAGTTATTGATACCGATGCTTCACTTTAGGTTTACTGCACCCCTCTGACCTTCTTATTGACGATGAAACTCAGAAATTGCATCGGAATTAAATGCAAAAGGCACAATGCCGAATTAAGTACAAGAAGACTGACTCTTCTTACAGACTATGATTTGAACCATTCCTGTGACACCAGTTATAGATTCCGATGCTTCACTTCATGTTTACTGTATCATTTGGACCTTCTTATTGTCGATGAAACACAAAAATTGCATCGGAATTAAATACAAAAGGCACAATGCCGACTTATGTACAAGAAGACTGACGCTGCTTACAGTCTATGTTTTGAACCATTACTGTGACACTAGTTATAGATTACGTTGCTTCACTCCATGTTTACTGTATCCCCTGGACCTTCTTATTGACGATGAAACACAGAAATTGGGACGGAATTGAATACAAAAGGCACAATGCCGACTTAAGGACAAGAAGACTGACTCTTCTTACTGACTATGTTTGAACCATTCCTGTGACACTAGTTATAGATTCCGATGCTTCACTTCAGGTTTACTGTATCCCTCTGACCTTCTTATTGACGATGAAACACAGAAATTGCATCGGAATTGAATAGAAAAGGCACAATGCCGATTTAAGTACAGGAAGACTGACTCTTCTTACTGTGTATGTTTTGAGCCATTCCTGTGAAACTAGTTGTAGATTCCGATGCTTCACTTCAGGGTTACTGTATCCCTTGGACCTTTTTATGGACGATGAAACACAGAAATTGCATCGGAATTAAATACAAAATTCACAATGTCGACTTAAGTACAAGAACACTGACTCTTCCTACTGTCTATGTTTTGAACCATTCCTGTGACACTAGTTGTAGATTCCGATGCTTCACTTCAGGTTTACTGTTTCCCTTGTACCTTCTTATTGACGATGTAACACAGAAATTGCATCGGAATTAAATGCAAAAGGCACAATGCCGACTTAAGTACATGAAGACCGACTCTTCTTATTTACAAAGATTTGAACCACTCCTGTGACACTAGTTATAGATTCCGATGCTTCACTTCAGGTTTACTGTATCCCTTGGACATTCTCATTGACGATGAAACACAGAAATTGTATCAGAATTAAATACAAAAGGCACAATGCCGACTTAAGTGCAAGAAGACTGACTCTTCTTACTGTCTATGATTTGAACCATTCCTGTGACACTAGTTATAGATTCCGATGCTTCACTCCAGGTTTACTATATCCCTTGGACCTTTTCATTGACGATGGAACACAGAAATTGCATCGGAATTAAACACAAAAGGCACAATGCCGACTTAAGGGCAAGAAGACTGACTCTTCTTACTGACTATGTTTTGAACCATTCCTGTGACAATAGTTATTGATACCGATGCTTCACTTTAGGTTTACTGCATCCCTCTGACCTTCTTATATACGATGAAACTCAGAAATTGCTTCGGAATTAAATACAAAAGGCACAATGCCGAATTAAGTACAAGAAGACTGACTCTTCTTACTGTCTATGTTTTGAACCATTCCATTGACACTAGTTATAGATTCCGATGATTCACTCGAGGTTTTTTGTATCCCTTGGACCTTCTTATTGACCATGAAACACAGAAATTGCAACGGAATTAAATACAAAAGGCACAATGCCGACTTAAGTACAAGAAGACTGACTCTTCTTACTGTCTATGTTTTGAACCATTCCTGTGACACTAGTTATAGATTCTTATGCATCACTTTAGGTTTACTGTATCCCCTGGACCTTCTTATTGACGATGAATCACAGAAATTGGGACGGAATTAAATACAAAAGGCACAATGCCGACTTAAGGACAAGAAGACTGACTCTTCTTACTGACTATGTTTTGAACCATTCCTGTGACACTAGTTATAGATTCCGATGCTTCACTTCAGGTTTACTGTAACCCTCTGACCTTCTTATTGACGACGAAACACAGAAATTGCATCGGAATTACATGGAGAAGGCACAATGCCGACCTAAGTACAGGAAGACTGACTCTTCTTACTGTCTATGTTTTGAACCATTCCTGTGAAACTAGTTGTAGATTCCGATGCTTCACTTCAGGTTTACGGTATCCCTTGGACCTTTTTATGGACGATGAAACACAGAAATAACATCGGAATTAAATACAAATTTCACAATGTCGACTTAAGTACAAGAACACTGACTCTTCCTACTGTCTATGTTTTGAACCATTCCTGTGACACTAGTTGTAGATTCCGATGCTTCACTTCAGGTTTACTTTTTCCCTTGTACCTTCTTATTGACGATGTAACACAGAAATTGCATCATAATTAAATACAAAAGGCACAATGCCGACTTAAGTACATGAAGACCGACTCTTCTTATTTACAAAGATTTGAACCACTCCTGTGACACTAGTTATAGATTCCGATGCTTCACCGCAGGTTTACTGTATCCCTTGGACATTCATATTGACGATGAAACACAGAAATTGTATCGGAATTAAATACAAAAGGCACAATGCCGACTTAAGTGCAAGAAGACTTACTCTTCTTACTGGCTATGATTTGAACCATTCCTGTGACACTAGTTATAGATTCCGATGCTTCACTCCAAGTTTACTATATCCCTTGGACCTTTTCATTGACGATGAAACACAGAAATTGCATCGGAATTAAACACAAAAGGCACAATGCCGACTTAAGGACAAGAAGACTGACTCTTCTTACTAACTATGTTTTGGACCATTCCTGTTCCAATAGTTATTGATACCGATGCTTCACTTTAGGTTTACTGCATCCCTCTGACCTTCTTATTGACGATGAAACTCAGAAATTGCATCGGAATTAAATACAAAAGGCACAATGCCGAATTAAGTACAAGAAGACTGACTCTTCTTACAGACTATGATTTGAACCATTCCTGTGACACCAGTTATAGATTCCGATGCTTCACTTCAGGTTTACTGTATCATTTGGACCTTCTTATTGACGATGAAACACAGAAATTGCATCGGAATTAAATAGAAAAGGCACAATGCCGACTTAAGTACAAGAAGACTGACTCTTCTTACTGTCTATGTTTTGAACCATTCCTGTGACACTAGTTATAGATTCCTATGCTTCACTTTAGGTTTACTGTATCCCTTGGACCTTCGTATTGACGATGAAACACCGAAATTGCAACGGAATTAAATACACAAGGCACAATGCCGACTTAAGTACAAGAAGACTGACTCTTCCTGCTGTCTATGATTTGAACCATTCCTGTGACACTAGTTTTGGATTCCGACGCTTCACTTTAGGTTTACTGTATCCCTCTTACCTTGTTATTGACGATGAGACACAGAAATTGCATCGGAAATAAATACAAAAGGCACAATGCCGACTTAAGTACAAGAAGACTGACTCTTCCTACTGCCTTTGTTATGAACGATACCTGTGACACTAGTTATAGATTCCGATGCTTCACTTCAGGTTTATTGTATGCCTCTGACCTTATTGACGATGAAACATAGAAATTGCATCGGAATTAAATACAAAAGGGACAATACCGACTTAAGTACATGAAGACCGACTCTTCTTACTGTCTATGTTTTGAACCATTCCCTGTGACACTAGTTATAGATTCCGGTGCTACACTCCAAGTTTACTGTATCCCCTGGACCTTCTTATTGACGATGAAACACAGAAATTAGGTCGGAATTAAATACAAAAGGCACAATGCCGACTTAAGGACAAGAAGACTGACTCTTCTTACTGACTATGTTTTGAACCAATCCTGTGACACTAGTTATAGATTCCGATGCTTCACTTCAGGTTTACTGTATCCCTCAGTACTTCTTATTGACGATGAAACACAGAAATTGCATCGGAATTCAATGGAAAAGGCACAATGCCGACTTAAGTACAGGAAGACTGACTCTTCTTACTGTCTATGTTTTGAACCATTCCTGTGAAACTAGTTGTAGATTCCGATACTTCACTTCAGGTTTACTGTATCCCTTGGACCTTCTTATTGACGATGAAACACAGAAATTGCAACGGAATTACTGACTCTTCCTACTGTCTTTGTTTTGAACCATTCCTGGGACACTAGCTATAGATACCGATGCTTCACTTCAGGTTTACTGTATCCCTTGTACCTTCATATTGACGATGTAACACTGAAATTGCATGGGAATTGAATACAAAAGGCACACTGCCGACTTAAGTACATGAAGACCGACTCTTCTTATTAATAAAGATTTGAACCACTCCTGTGACACTAGTTATAGATTCC
Source organism: Schistocerca serialis cubense (assembly GCF_023864345.2). Lineage (NCBI taxonomy): Eukaryota > Metazoa > Arthropoda > Insecta > Orthoptera > Acrididae > Schistocerca > Schistocerca serialis. The sequence goes on from NC_064644.1 coordinate 642,805,200, forward strand.
AAAGCTTCACTTCAGGTTTACTGTATCCCTTGGACATTCTTATTGACGATGAAACACAGAAATTGTATCGGAATTAAATACAAAAGGAACAATGCCGACTTAAGTGCAAGAAGACTGACTGTTCTTACTGTCTATGATTTGAACCATTCCTGTGACACTAGTTATAGATTCCGATGCTTCACTCCAGGTTTACTATATCCCTTGGACCTTCTCATTGACGATGAAACACTGAAATTGCATCGGAATTAAATACAAAAGGCACAATGCCGACTTAAGGACAAGAAGACTGACTCTTCTTACTGACTATGTTTTGAACCACTCCTGTGACAATAGTTATTGATACCGATGCTTCACTTTAGGTCTACTGCATCCCTCTGACCTTCTTATTGACGATGAAACTCAGAAATTGCATCGGAATTAAATACAAAAGGCACAATGCCGAATTAAGTACAAGAAGACTGACTCTTCTTACTGTCAATGTTTTTAACCATTCCATTGACACTAGTTATAGATTCCGATGCTTCACTCCAGGTTTATTGTATCCCTTGAACCTTCTTATTGACGATGAAACACAGAAATTGCATCGGAATTAAGTAGAAAAGGCACAATGCCGACTTAAGTACAAGAAGACTGACTCATCTTACTGACTATGTTTGGAACCATTTTTGTGACACTGGTTATAGATTCCGATGCTTCAGTTCAGGTTTACTGTATCTCTTGGACCTTCTTACTGACGATGAAACACAGAAATTGCATCGGAATTAAATACAAAAGGCACAATGCCGACTTAACTACATGAAGACCGAATCTTCTTACTGTCTATGTTTTGAACCATTCCCTGTGACACTAGTAATAGATTCCGGTGCTACACTCGAGGTTTACTGTATCCCTTGGACCTTCCTATTGACGATGAAACACAGAAATTGCAACAGAATTAAATACACAAGGCACAATGCCGACTTAAGTACAAGAAGACTGACTCTTCCTGCTGTATATGATTTGAACCATTCCTGTGACACTAGTTTTGGATTCCGATGCTTCACTTTAGGTTTACTGTATCCATTGGACATTCATACAGACGATGAAACACAGAAATTGCATCGGCATTAAATACAAAAGGCACAATGCCGACTTAAGTACAAGAAGACTGACTATTCCTACTGTCTATGTTTTGAACTATTCCTGTGACACTAGTATAAGAGTCCGATGCATCACTTCTGGTTTACTGTAATCCTTGGAGCCTCTTATTGACGATATAACACAGAAATTGCATCGGAATTAAATACACAAAGCACAATGCCGACTTAAGTACAAGAAGACTGACTCTTCTTACTGAATATGTTTTGAACCATTCCTGTGACACTAGTTATAGATTCCGATGCTTCACTTCTGGTTTTCTGTATCCCTCTGACCTTCTTATTGACGATGAAACACAGAAATTGCATCGGAATTAAATACACATAGCACAATGCCGACTTAAGTACAAGAAGACTGACTCTTCTTACTGAATATGTTTTGAACCATTCCTGTGACACTAGTTATAGATTCCGATGCATCACTCCAGGTTTACTGTATCCCTCTGACCTTCTTATTGACGACGAAACACAGAAATTGCATCGGAATTAAATAGAAAAGTCACAATGCCGACTTAAGTAAAAGAAGACTCACTCTTCTTACTGTCTATGTTTTGAACCATTCCTCTGACACTAGTTATAGATACCGATGCTTGACTTCAGTTTTACTTTATCCCTTGGACCTTCTTATTGACGATGAAACACAATAATTGCATCGGAATTAAATACAAAAGGCACATTGCCCACTTATGTACAAGAGACTGACTCTTCTTACTGACTATCTTTTGAACCATTCCTGTGACACTAGTTATAGATTCCGATGCTTCACTTCTGGTTTACTGTATCCCTCTGACCTTCTTATTGACGATGAAACACAGAAATTGCATCGGAATTAAATAGTAAAGGCACAATGCCGACTTAAGTACAAGAAGATTGACTCTTCTTACTGACTATGTTTGAACCATTCCTGTGACACTAGTCATTGATTCCGATGCTTCACTTCAGGTTTACTGTATCCCTTGGACCTTCTTATTGACGATGAAACACAGAAATTGCATCGGAAATAAATACAAAAGGCACACTGCCGACTAAAGTACATGAAGACTGACTCTTCTTACTGATTATGTTTTGAACCATTCCTGTGACACTACTTATAGATTCCGATGCTTCACTTCAGGTTTACTGTATCCCTTGGACCTTCTTATTGACGTTGAAACACAGAAATTGCATCTGAATTAAATACAAAAGGCACAATGCCGACTTAAGTACTGTCTATGTTTGGAACCATTCCTGTGACACTAGTTATAGATTCCGATGCTTCACACCAGGTTTACTGTATCCCTTGGACCTTCTTATTGACGATGAAACACAGAAATTGCATCGGAATTAATTACAAAAGGCACAATGCCGACATAGGCACATGAAGACTGACTCTTCTTACTGTCTATGTTTTGAACCATTCCTGTGATACTAGTTATAGATTCCAATGCTACACTCCAGGTTTACTGTATCTCTTGGACCTTCTTATTGACGATGAAACACAGAAATAGCATCGGAATTAAATACAAAAAGCCAATGCCGACTTAAGGTTAAACAGACTGACTCTTCTAACTGACTATGTTTTGAACCATTCCTGTGACACTAGTTATAGATTCCGATGCTTCACTTCAGGTTCACTGTATCCCTCTGACCTTCTTATTGACGATGAAACACAGAATTTGCTTCGGAATTAAATACAAAAAATGCACAATGCCGATTTTAGTACAAGAAGACTGTATCTTCTTACTGTCTAGGTTTAAACCATTCCTGTGACACTTGTTACAGATTCCGATGCTTCACTCCAGGTTTACTGTATCCCTTGGACCTTCTTATTGACGATGAAACACAGAAATTGCATCGGAATTAAATAGAAAAGGCACAATGCCGACTTAAGTACAAGAAGACTGACTCTTCTTACTGTCTATGATTTGAACCATTCCTGTGACACTAGTTATAGATTCCGATCCTTCACGTCAGGTTTACTGTATCCCTTAGACCTTCTTATTGACGATGAAACACAGAAATTGCATCGGAATTAAATACAAAAGGCACAATGCCGATTTAAGTACATGAAGACCGAGTCTACCTACTGACTATGTTTGAACCATGCCTGTAACACTATTTATAGATTCCGATGCTTCACTTCAGGTTTACTGTATCCCTTGGACCTTCTTATTGACGATGAAACACAGAAATTGCATCGGAATTAAATACAAAAGGCACAATGCCGACTTAAGTTCAAGAAGACTGACTCTTCTTACTGACTATGTTTTTAAGCATTCCTGTGACACTAGTTATAGATTCCGATGCTTCACTTCAGGTTTACTGTATCCCTCTGACCTTCTTATTGACGAAGACACACAGAAATTGCCTCGGAATTAAATAGAAAAGTCACAATGGCGACTTAAGTACAAGAAGACTGACTCTTCTTAATGTCTATATTTGAACCATTCCTGTGACACTAGTTATAGATTCCGATGCTTCACTTCAGGTTTACTGTATCCCTTGGACCTTCTTATTGACGATGAAACACAGAAATTGCATCGGAATTAAATACAAAAGGCACAATGCCGACTTAAGTTCAAGAAGACTGACTCTTCTTACTGACTATGTTTTTAAGCATTCCTGTGACACTAGTTATAGATTCCGATGCTTCACTTCAGGTTTACTGTATCCCTCTGACCTTCTTATTGACGATGAAACACAGAAATTGCATCGGATTTAAATGAAAAGGCACAATGCCGACTTAAGTACAAGAAGACTGACTCTTCCTACTGTCTATGTTTTGCACCATTCCTGTGACACTAGTTATAGATTCCGATGCTTCACTGCAGGTTTACTGTATCCCTCTGACCTGATTCACGATGAAACACAGAAATTGCATCGGAATGAAATACAAAAGGCACAATACCGACTTAAGTACAAGAAGGCTGACTCTTCTTACTGTCTATGTTTTGAACCATTCCTGTGACACTAGCTATTGATTCCGATGCTTCACTTCAGGTTTACTGTATCATTTTGAACTTCTTATTGACGATGAAACACAGAAATTACATCGGAATCAAATACGAAAAGCATAATGCCGACTTAAGTACAAAAAGACAGACTCTTCTTACTGACTATGTTTTGAACCATTCCTGTGACACTAGTTATAGATTCCGATGCTTCACTTCAGGTTTACAGTATCCCTCTGACCTTATTCACGATGAAACACAGAAATTGCATCGGAATTAAATACAAAAGGCACATTACCGACTGACCCTTCTTACTGTCTATGTTTTGAACAATTCCTGTGACACTAGTTATAGATTCCGATGCTTCACTTCAGGTTTACTGTATGCCTCTGACCTTCTTATTGACGATGAAACATTGAATTTGCATCGGATTTAAATACAAAAGGCACAATGCCGACTTAAGTACAAGAAAACTGACTCTTCTTACAGTCTATGTTTGAACCATTCCTGTGACACAAGTTATAGATTCCGATGCTTCACTTCAGGTTTGCTGTATCCCTCTGACATTCTTATTGACGATGAAACATAGAAATTGCATCGGAATTAAATACAAAAGGCACAATGCTGACTTAAGTACAGGAAAACTGACTCTTCTTACTATCTATGTTTGAACCATTCATGTGACACTAGTTATAGATTCCGATGCTTCACATGAGGTTTACATTATCCCTCTGAACTTCTTATTGACGATGAAACACAGACATTTCATCGGAATTAAATAGAAAAGGCACAATGCCGACTTAAGTACAAGAAGACTGACTCTTCCTACTGTCTATGTTTGAACCATTCCTGTGACACTAGTTATAGATTCCGATGCTTCACTTCAGGTTTACTGTATCCCTCTGACCTTATTCACTATGAAACACAGAAATTGCATCGGAATTAATTTCAAAAGGCACAATACCGACTTAAGTACAAGAAGGCTGACTCTTCTTACTGTCTGTGTTTGGAACAATTCCTGTGACACTAGTTATAGATTCCGATGCTTCACTTCACATTTACTGTATGCCTCTGACCTTCTTATTGACGATGAAACACAGCATTTCCATCGGAATTAAATACAAAAGGCACAATGCCGACTTAAGTACAAGAAAACTGACTCTTCTTACTCTCTATGTTTTGAACCATTCCTGTGACACCTGTTATAGATTCCGATGCTTGACTTCAGGTTTACTGAATCCCTTGGACCTTCTTATTGACGATGAAACACAGAAATTGCATCGGAATTAAATAGAAAAGGCACAATGCCGAATTAAGTACAAGAAAACTGACTCTTCCTACTGTCTATGTTTTGAACCATTCCTGTGACACTAGTTATATATTCCGATGCTTCACTTCAGGTTTACTGTATCCCTTGGACCTTCTTATTGACGATGAAACACAGAAATTGCATCGGAATTAAATACAAAAGGCACAATGACGACTTAAGTACAAGAAGACTGTATTTTCTTACTGTCTATGATTTGAAACATTCCTGTGACACTAGTTATAGATTCCAATGCTTCACTCCAGGTTTACTGTATCCCTTGGACCTTCTTATTGACGATGAAACACAGAAAATGCATCGGAATTAAATACAAAAGGCCCAAGGCCGACTTAAGTACAAGAAGACTGACTCTTCTTACTGACTATGTTTTGAAGCATTCCTGTGACACTAGTTATAGATTCCGATTCTCACTTCAGGTTTACTGTATCCCTCTGACTTTCGTATTGACGAAGAAACACAGGAATTGCACCGGAATTAAATACAAAAGGCACAAGGCCGACTTAAGGACAAGAAGACTGACTCTTCTTACTGACTATGTTTTGAACCATTCCTGTGACACTAGTTATAGATTCCGATGCTTCACTTCAGGTTTACTGTATGCCTCACACCTTATTCACAATGAAACACAGAAATTGCATCGGAATTAAATACAAAAGGCACATATACCGACTGACTCTTCTTACTGTCTATGTTTTAAACTATTCCTGTGACACTAGTTATAGATTCCGATGCTTCACTTCAGGTTTACTGTATGCCTCTGATCTTCTTATTGACGATGAAGCATTGAATTTGCATCGGAATTAAATACAACAGGCACAATGCCGACTGAAGTACAAGAAAACTGACTCTTCTTACTGTCTATGTTTTGAACCATACCTGTGACACAAGTTATAGATTCCGATGCTTCACTTCAGGTTTGCTGTATCCCTCTGACATTCTTATTGACGATGAAACACAGAAATTGCATCGGAATTAAACAGAAAAGGCACAATGCCGAATTAAGTACAAGAAGACTGACTCTTCTTACTGTCTATGTTTTGAACCATACCTGTGACACTAGTTATATATTCCGATGCTTAACTTCAGGTTTACTGTATCCCTTGGAACTTCTTATTGACGATGAAACACAGAAATTGCATCGGAATTAAATACAAAAGGCACAATGACGACTTAAGTACATGAAGACTGTATTTTCTTACTGTCTATGATTTGAAACATTCCTGTGACACTAGTTATAGATTCCAATGCTTCACTCCAGGTTTACTGTATCCCTTGGACCTTCTTATTGACGATGAAACACAGAAAATGCATCGGAATTAAATACAAAAGGCCCAAGGCCGACTTAAGTACAAGAAGACTGACTCTTCTTACTGACTATGTTTTGAAGCATTCCTGTGACACTAGTTATAGATTCCGATTCTCACTTCAGGTTTACTGTATCCCTCTGACTTTCGTATTGACGAAGAAACACAGGAATTGCACCGGAATTAAATACAAAAGGCACAATGCCGACTTAAGGACAAGAAGACTGACTCTTCTTACTGACTATGTTTTGAACCATTCCTGTGACACTAGTTATAGATTCCGATGCTTCACTTCAGGTTTACTGTATGCCTCACACCTTATTCACAATGAAACACAGAAATTGCATCGGAATTAAATACAAAAGGCACATATACCGACTGACTCTTCTTACTGTCTATGTTTTAAACTATTCCTGTGACACTAGTTATAGATTCCGATGCTTCACTTCACATTTACTGTATGCCTCTGACCTTCTTATTGACGATGAAACACAGCATTTCCATCGGAATTAAATACAAAAGGCACAATGCCGACTTAAGTACAAGAAAACTGACTCTTCTTACTCTCTATGTTTTGAACCATTCCTGTGACACCTGTTATAGATTCCGATGCTTGACTTCAGGTTTACTGAATCCCTTGGACCTTCTTATTGACGATGAAACACAGAAATTGCATCGGAATTAAATAGAAAAGGCACAATGCCGAATTAAGTACAAGAAAACTGACTCTTCCTACTGTCTATGTTTTGAACCATTCCTGTGACACTAGTTATATATTCCGATGCTTCACTTCAGGTTTACTGTATCCCTTGGACCTTCTTATTGACGATGAAACACAGAAATTGCATCGGAATTAAATACAAAAGGCACAATGACGACTTAAGTACAAGAAGACTGTATTTTCTTACTGTCTATGATTTGAAACATTCCTGTGACACTAGTTATAGATTCCAATGCTTCACTCCAGGTTTACTGTATCCCTTGGACCTTCTTATTGACGATGAAACACAGAAAATGCATCGGAATTAAATACAAAAGGCCCAAGGCCGACTTAAGTACAAGAAGACTGACTCTTCTTACTGACTATGTTTTGAAGCATTCCTGTGACACTAGTTATAGATTCCGATTCTCACTTCAGGTTTACTGTATCCCTCTGACTTTCGTATTGACGAAGAAACACAGGAATTGCACCGGAATTAAATACAAAAGGCACAATGCCGACTTAAGGACAAGAAGACTGACTCTTCTTACTGACTATGTTTTGAACCATTCCTGTGACACTAGTTATAGATTCCGATGCTTCACTTCAGGTTTACTGTATGCCTCACACCTTATTCACGATGAAACACAGAAATTGCATCGGAATTAAATACAAAAGGCACATTACCGACTGACCCTTCTTACTGTCTATGTTTTGAACAATTCCTGTGACACTAGTTATAGATTCCGATGCTTCACTTCAGGTTTACTGTATGCCTCTGACCTTCTTATTGACGATGAAACATTGAATTTGCATCGGATTTAAATACAAAAGGCACAATGCCGACTTAAGTACAAGAAAACTGACTCTTCTTACAGTCTATGTTTGAACCATTCCTGTGACACAAGTTATAGATTCCGATGCTTCACTTGAGGTTTGCTGTATCCCTCTGACATTCTTATTGACGATGAAACATAGAAATTGCATCGGAATTAAATACATAAGGCACAATGCTGACTTAAGTACAGGAAAACTGACTCTCCTTACTATCTATGTTTGAACCATTCATGTGACACTAGTTATAGATTCCGATGCTTCACATGAGGTTCACATTATCCCTCTGAACTTCTTATTGACGATGAAACACAGACATTGCATCGGAATTAAATAGAAAAGGCACAATGCCGACTTAAGTACAAGAAGACTGACTCTTCCTACTGTCTATGTTTGAACCATTCCTGTGACACTAGTTATAGCTTCCGATGCTTCACTTCAGGTTTACTGTATCCCTCTGACCTTATTCACTATGAAACACAGAAATTGCATCGGAATTAATTTCAAAAGGCACAATACCGACTTAAGTACAAGAAGGCTGACTCTTCTTACTGTCTGTGTTTGGAACAATTCCTGTGACACTAGTTATAGATTCCGATGCTTCACTTCACATTTACTGTATGCCTCTGACCTTCTTATTGACGATGAAACACAGCATTTCCATCGGAATTAAATACAAAAGGCACAATGCCGACTTAAGTACAAGAAAACTGACTCTTCTTACTCTCTATGTTTTGAACCATTCCTGTGACACCTGTTATAGATTCCGATGCTTGACTTCAGGTTTACTGAATCCCTTGGACCTTCTTATTGACGATGAAACACAGAAATTGCATCGGAATTAAATAGAAAAGGCACAATGCCGAATTAAGTACAAGAAAACTGACTCTTCCTACTGTCTATGTTTTGAACCATTCCTGTGACACTAGTTATATATTCCGATGCTTCACTTCAGGTTTACTGTATCCCTTGGACCTTCTTATTGACGATGAAACACAGAAATTGCATCGGAATTAAATACAAAAGGCACAATGACGACTTAAGTACAAGAAGACTGTATTTTCTTACTGTCTATGATTTGAAACATTCCTGTGACACTAGTTATAGATTCCAATGCTTCACTCCAGGTTTACTGTATCCCTTGGACCTTCTTATTGACGATGAAACACAGAAAATGCATCGGAATAAAATACAAAAGGCCCAAGGCCGACTTAAGTACAAGAAGACTGACTCTTCTTACTGACTATGTTTTGAAGCATTCCTGTGACACTAGTTATAGATTCCGATTCTCACTTCAGGTTTACTGTATCCCTCTGACTTTCATATTGACGAAGAAACACAGGAATTGCACCGGAATTAAATACAAAAGGCACAATGCCGACTTAAGGACAAGAAGACTGACTCTTCTTACTGACTATGTTTTGAACCATTCCTGTGACACTAGTTATAGATTCCGATGCTTCACTTCAGGTTTACTGTATGCCTCACACCTTATTCACAATGAAACACAGAAATTGCATCGGAATTAAATACAAAAGGCACATATACCGACTGACTCTTCTTACTGTCTATGTTTTAAACTATTCCTGTGACACTAGTTATAGATTCCGATGCTTCACTTCAGGTTTACTGTATGCCTCTGATCTTCTTATTGACGATGAAACATTGAATTTGCATCGGAATTAAATACAACAGGCACAATGCCGACTGAAGTACAAGAAAACTGACTCTTCTTACTGTCTATGTTTTGAACCATACCTGTGACACAAGTTATAGATTCCGATGCTTCACTTCAGGTTTGCTGTATCCCTCTGACATTCTTATTGACGATGAAACACAGAAATTGCATCGGAATTAAACAGAAAAGGCACAATGCCGAATTAAGTACAAGAAGACTGACTCTTCTTACTGTCTATGTTTTGAACCATACCTGTGACACTAGTTATATATTCCGATGCTTCACTTCAGGTTTACTGTATCCCTTGGAACTTCTTATTGACGATGAAACACAGAAATTGCATCGGAATTAAATACAAAAGGCACAATGACGACTTAAGTACAAGAAGACTGTATTTTCTTACTGTCTATGATTTGAAACATTCCTGTGACACTAGTTATAGATTCCAATGCTTCACTCCAGGTTTACTGTATCCCTTGGACCTTCTTATTGACGATGAAACACAGAAAATGCATCGGAATTAAATACAAAAGGCCCAAGGCCGACTTAAGTACAAGAAGACTGACTCTTCTAACTGACTATGTTTTGAAGCATTCCTGTGACACTAGTTATAGATTCCGATTCTCACTTCAGGTTTACTGTATCCCTCTGACTTTCGTATTGACGAAGAAACACAGGAATTGCACCGGAATTAAATACAAAAGGCACAATGCCGACTTAAGGACAAGAAGACTGACTCTTCTTACTGACTATGTTTTGAACCATTCCTGTGACACTAGTTATAGATTCCGATGCTTCACTTCAGGTTTACTGTATGCCTCACACCTTATTCACAATGAAACACAGAAATTGCATCGGAATTAAATACAAAAGGCACATATACCGACTGACTCTTCTTACTGTCTATGTTTTAAACTATTCCTGTGACACTAGTTATAGATTCCGATGCTTCACTTCACATTTACTGTATGCCTCTGACCTTCTTATTGACGATGAAACACAGCATTTCCATCGGAATTAAATACAAAAGGCACAATGCCGACTTAAGTACAAGAAAACTGACTCTTCTTACTCTCTATGTTTTGAACCATTCCTGTGACACCTGTTATAGATTCCGATGCTTGACTTCAGGTTTACTGAATCCCTTGGACCTTCTTATTGACGATGAAACACAGAAATTGCATCGGAATTAAATAGAAAAGGCACAATGCCGAATTAAGTACAAGAAAACTGACTCTTCCTACTGTCTATGTTTTGAACCATTCCTGTGACACTAGTTATATATTCCGATGCTTCACTTCAGGTTTACTGTATCCCTTGGACCTTCTTATTGACGATGAAACACAGAAATTGCATCGGAATTAAATACAAAAGGCACAATGACGACTTAAGTACAAGAAGACTGTATTTTCTTACTGTCTATGATTTGAAACATTCCTGTGACACTAGTTATAGATTCCAATGCTTCACTCCAGGTTTACTGTATCCCTTGGACCTTCTTATTGACGATGAAACACAGAAAATGCATCGGAATTAAATAATAAAGGCCCAAGGCCGACTTAAGTACAAGAAGACTGACTCTTCTTACTGACTATGTTTTGAAGCATTCCTGTGACACTAGTTATAGATTCCGATTCTCACTTCAGGTTTACTGTATCCCTCTGACTTTCGTATTGACGAAGAAACACAGGAATTGCACCGGAATTAAATACAAAAGGCACAATGCCGACTTAAGGACAAGAAGACTGACTCTTCTTACTGACTATGTTTTGAACCATTCCTGTGACACTAGTTATAGATTCCGATGCTTCACTTCAGGTTTACTGTATGCCTCACACCTTATTCACGATGAAACACAGAAATTGCATCGGAATTAAATACAAAAGGCACATTACCGACTGACCCTTCTTACTGTCTATGTTTTGAACAATTCCTGTGACACTAGTTATAGATTCCGATGCTTCACTTCAGGTTTACTGTATGCCTCTGACCTTCTTATTGACGATGAAACATTGAATTTGCATCGGATTTAAATACAAAAGGCACAATTCCGACTTAAGTACAAGAAAACTGACTCTTCTTACAGTCTATGTTTGAACCATTCCTGTGACACAAGTTATAGATTCCGATGCTTCACTTGAGGTTTGCTGTATCCCTCTGACATTCTTATTGACGATGAAACATAGAAATTGCATCGGAATTAAATACAAAAGGCACAATGCTGACTTAAGTACAGGAAAACTGACTCTCCTTACTATCTATGTTTTGAACCATACCTGTGACACTAGTTATATATTCCGATGCTTCACTTCAGGTTTACTGTATCCCTTGGACCTTCTTATTGACGATGAAACACAGAAATTGCATCGGAATTAAATACAAAAGGCACAATGCCGACTTAAGTTCAAGAAGACTGACTCTTCTTACTGACTATGTTTTTAAGCATTCCTGTGACACTAGTTATAGATTCCGATGCTTCACTTCAGGTTTACTGTATCCCTCTGACCTTCTTATTGACGAAGACACACAGAAATTGCCTCGGAATTAAATAGAAAAGTCACAATGGCGACTTAAGTACAAGAAGACTGACTCTTCTTAATGTCTATATTTGAACCATTCCTGTGACACTAGTTATAGATTCCGATGCTTCACTTCAGGTTTACTGTATCCCTTGGACCTTCTTATTGACGATGAAACACAGAAATTGCATCGGAATTAAATACAAAAGGCACAATGCCGACTTAAGTTCAAGAAGACTGACTCTTCTTACTGACTATGTTTTTAAGCATTCCTGTGACACTAGTTATAGATTCCGATGCTTCACTTCAGGTTTACTGTATCCCTCTGACCTTCTTATTGACGATGAAACACAGAAATTGCATCGGATTTAAATGAAAAGGCACAATGCCGACTTAAGTACAAGAAGACTGACTCTTCCTACTGTCTATGTTTTGCACCATTCCTGTGACACTAGTTATAGATTCCGATGCTTCACTGCAGGTTTACTGTATCCCTCTGACCTGATTCACGATGAAACACAGAAATTGCATCGGAATGAAATACAAAAGGCACAATACCGACTTAAGTACAAGAAGGCTGACTCTTCTTACTGTCTATGTTTTGAACCATTCCTTTGACACTAGCTATTGATTCCGATGCTTCACTTCAGGTTTACTGTATCATTTTGAACTTCTTATTGACGATGAAACACAGAAATTACATCGGAATCAAATACGAAAAGCATAATGCCGACTTAAGTACAAAAAGACAGACTCTTCTTACTGACTATGTTTTGAACCATTCCTGTGACACTAGTTATAGATTCCGATGCTTCACTTCAGGTTTACAGTATCCCTCTGACCTTATTCACGATGAAACACAGAAATTGCATCGGAATTAAATACAAAAGGCACATTACCGACTGACCCTTCTTACTGTCTATGTTTTGAACAATTCCTGTGACACTAGTTATAGATTCCGATGCTTCACTTCAGGTTTACTGTATGCCTCTGACCTTCTTATTGACGATGAAACATTGAATTTGCATCGGATTTAAATACAAAAGGCACAATGCCGACTTAAGTACAAGAAAACTGACTCTTCTTACAGTCTATGTTTGAACCATTCCTGTGACACAAGTTATAGATTCCGATGCTTCACTTCAGGTTTGCTGTATCCCTCTGACATTCTTATTGACGATGAAACATAGAAATTGCATCGGAATTAAATACAAAAGGCACAATGCTGACTTAAGTACAGGAAAACTGACTCTTCTTACTATCTATGTTTGAACCATTCATGTGACACTAGTTATAGATTCCGATGCTTCACATGAGGTTTACATTATCCCTCTGAACTTCTTATTGACGATGAAACACAGACATTTCATCGGAATTAAATAGAAAAGGCACAATGCCGACTTAAGTACAAGAAGACTGACTCTTCCTACTGTCTATGTTTGAACCATTCCTGTGACACTAGTTATAGATTCCGATGCTTCACTTCAGGTTTACTGTATCCCTCTGACCTTATTCACTATGAAACACAGAAATTGCATCGGAATTAATTTCAAAAGGCACAATACCGACTTAAGTACAAGAAGGCTGACTCTTCTTACTGTCTGTGTTTGGAACAATTCCTGTGACACTAGTTATAGATTCCGATGCTTCACTTCACATTTACTGTATGCCTCTGACCTTCTTATTGACGATGAAACACAGCATTTCCATCGGAATTAAATACAAAAGGCACAATGCCGACTTAAGTACAAGAAAACTGACTCTTCTTACTCTCTATGTTTTGAACCATTCCTGTGACACCTGTTATAGATTCCGATGCTTGACTTCAAGTTTACTGAATCCCTTGGACCTTCTTATTGACGATGAAACACAGAAATTGCATCGGAATTAAATAGAAAAGGCACAATGCCGAATTAAGTACAAGAAAACTGACTCTTCCTACTGTCTATGTTTTGAACCATTCCTGTGACACTAGTTATATATTCCGATGCTTCACTTCAGGTTTACTGTATCCCTTGGACCTTCTTATTGACGATGAAACACAGAAATTGCATCGGAATTAAATACAAAAGGCACAATGACGACTTAAGTACAAGAAGACTGTATTTTCTTACTGTCTATGATTTGAAACATTCCTGTGACACTAGTTATAGATTCCAATGCTTCACTCCAGGTTTACTGTATCCCTTGGACCTTCTTATTGACGATGAAACACAGAAAATGCATCGGAATTAAATACAAAAGGCCCAAGGCCGACTTAAGTACAAGAAGACTGACTCTTCTTACTGACTATGTTTTGAAGCATTCCTGTGACACTAGTTATAGATTCCGATTCTCACTTCAGGTTTACTGTATCCCTCTGACTTTCGTATTGACGAAGAAACACAGGAATTGCACCGGAATTAAATACAAAAGGCACAATGCCGACTTAAGGACAAGAAGACTGACTCTTCTTACTGACTATGTTTTGAACCATTCCTGTGACACTAGTTATAGATTCCGATGCTTCACTTCAGGTTTACTGTATGCCTCACACCTTATTCACAATGAAACACAGAAATTGCATCGGAATTAAATACAAAAGGCACATATACCGACTGACTCTTCTTACTGTCTATGTTTTAAACTATTCCTGTGACACTAGTTATAGATTCCGATGCTTCACTTCAGGTTTACTGTATGCCTCTGATCTTCTTATTGACGATGAAGCATTGAATTTGCATCGGAATTAAATACAACAGGCACAATGCCGACTGAAGTACAAGGAAACTGACTCTTCTTACTGTCTATGTTTTGAACCATACCTGTGACACAAGTTATAGATTCCGATGCTTCACTTCAGGTTTGCTGTATCCCTCTGACATTCTTATTGACGATGAAACACAGAAATTGCATCGGAATTAAACAGAAAAGGCACAATGCCGAATTAAGTACAAGAAGACTGACTCTTCTTACTGTCTATGTTTTGAACCATACCTGTGACACTAGTTATATATTCCGATGCTTCACTTCAGGTTTACTGTATCCCTTGGAACGTCTTATTGACGATGAAACACAGAAATTGCATCGGAATTAAATACAAAAGGCACAATGACGACTTAAGTACAAGAAGACTGTATTTTCTTACTGTCTATGATTTGAAACATTCCTGTGACACTAGTTATAGATTCCAATGCTTCACTCCAGGTTTACTGTATCCCTTGGACCTTCTTATTGACGATGAAACACAGAAAATGCATCGGAATTAAATACAAAAGGCCCAAGGCCGACTTAAGTACAAGAAGACTGACTCTTCTTACTGACTATGTTTTGAAGCATTCCTGTGACACTAGTTATAGATTCCGATTCTCACTTCAGGTTTACTGTATCCCTCTGACTTTCGTATTGACGAAGAAACACAGGAATTGCACCGGAATTAAATACAAAAGGCACAATGCCGACTTAAGGACAAGAAGACTGACTCTTCTTACTGACTATGTTTTGAACCATTCCTGTGACACTAGTTATAGATTCCGATGCTTCACTTCAGGTTTACTGTATGCCTCACACCTTATTCACAATGAAACACAGAAATTGCATCGGAATTAAATACAAAAGGCACATATACCGACTGACTCTTCTTACTGTCTATGTTTTAAACTATTCCTGTGACACTAGTTATAGATTCCGATGCTTCACTTCACATTTACTGTATGCCTCTGACCTTCTTATTGACGATGAAACACAGCATTTCCATCGGAATTAAATACAAAAGGCACAATGCCGACTTAAGTACAAGAAAACTGACTCTTCTTACTCTCTATGTTTTGAACCATTCCTGTGACACCTGTTATAGATTCCGATGCTTGACTTCAGGTTTACTGAATCCCTTGGACCTTCTTATTGACGATGAAACACAGAAATTGCATCGGAATTAAATAGAAAAGGCACAATGCCGAATTAAGTACAAGAAAACTGACTCTTCCTACTGTCTATGTTTTGAACCATTCCTGTGACACTAGTTATATATTCCGATGCTTCACTTCAGGTTTACTGTATCCCTTGGACCTTCTTATTGACGATGAAACACAGAAATTGCATCGGAATTAAATACAAAAGGCACAATGACGACTTAAGTACAAGAAGACTGTATTTTCTTACTGTCTATGATTTGAAACATTCCTGTGACACTAGTTATAGATTCCAATGCTTCACTCCAGGTTTACTGTATCCCTTGGACCTTCTTATTGACGATGAAACACAGAAAATGCATCGGAATTAAATAATAAAGGCCCAAGGCCGACTTAAGTACAAGAAGACTGACTCTTCTTACTGACTATGTTTTGAAGCATTCCTGTGACACTAGTTATAGATTCCGATTCTCACTTCAGGTTTACTGTATCCCTCTGACTTTCGTATTGACGAAGAAACACAGGAATTGCACCGGAATTAAATACAAAAGGCACAATGCCGACTTAAGGACAAGAAGACTGACTCTTCTTACTGACTATGTTTTGAACCATTCCTGTGACACTAGTTATAGATTCCGATGCTTCACTTCAGGTTTACTGTATGCCTCACACCTTATTCACGATGAAACACAGAAATTGCATCGGAATTAAATACAAAAGGCACATTACCGACTGACCCTTCTTACTGTCTATGTTTTGAACAATTCCTGTGACACTAGTTATAGATTCCGATGCTTCACTTCAGGTTTACTGTATGCCTCTGACCTTCTTATTGACGATGAAACATTGAATTTGCATCGGATTTAAATACAAAAGGCACAATTCCGACTTAAGTACAAGAAAACTGACTCTTCTTACAGTCTATGTTTGAACCATTCCTGTGACACAAGTTATAGATTCCGATGCTTCACTTGAGGTTTGCTGTATCCCTCTGACATTCTTATTGACGATGAAACATAGAAATTGCATCGGAATTAAATACAAAAGGCACAATGCTGACTTAAGTACAGGAAAACTGACTCTCCTTACTATCTATGTTTTGAACCATACCTGTGACACTAGTTATATATTCCGATGCTTCACTTCAGGTTTACTGTATCCCTTGGACCTTCTTATTGACGATGAAACACAGAAATTGCATCGGAATTAAATACAAAAGGCACAATGCCGACTTAAGTTCAAGAAGACTGACTCTTCTTACTGACTATGTTTTTAAGCATTCCTGTGACACTAGTTATAGATTCCGATGCTTCACTTCAGGTTTACTGTATCCCTCTGACCTTCTTATTGACGAAGACACACAGAAATTGCCTCGGAATTAAATAGAAAAGTCACAATGGCGACTTAAGTACAAGAAGACTGACTCTTCTTAATGTCTATATTTGAACCATTCCTGTGACACTAGTTATAGATTCCGATGCTTCACTTCAGGTTTACTGTATCCCTTGGACCTTCTTATTGACGATGAAACACAGAAATTGCATCGGAATTAAATACAAAAGGCACAATGC
Source organism: Schistocerca serialis cubense (assembly GCF_023864345.2). NCBI lineage: Eukaryota > Metazoa > Arthropoda > Insecta > Orthoptera > Acrididae > Schistocerca > Schistocerca serialis. The sequence goes on from NC_064644.1 coordinate 642,823,089, forward strand.
CGACTTAAGTTCAAGAAGACTGACTCTTCTTACTGACTATGTTTTTAAGCATTCCTGTGACACTAGTTATAGATTCCGATGCTTCACTTCAGGTTTACTGTATCCCTCTGACCTTCTTATTGACGATGAAACACAGAAATTGCATCGGATTTAAATGAAAAGGCACAATGCCGACTTAAGTACAAGAAGACTGACTCTTCCTACTGTCTATGTTTTGCACCATTCCTGTGACACTAGTTATAGATTCCGATGCTTCACTGCAGGTTTACTGTATCCCTCTGACCTGATTCACGATGAAACACAGAAATTGCATCGGAATGAAATACAAAAGGCACAATACCGACTTAAGTACAAGAAGGCTGACTCTTCTTACTGTCTATGTTTTGAACCATTCCTTTGACACTAGCTATTGATTCCGATGCTTCACTTCAGGTTTACTGTATCATTTTGAACTTCTTATTGACGATGAAACACAGAAATTACATCGGAATCAAATACGAAAAGCATAATGCCGACTTAAGTACAAAAAGACAGACTCTTCTTACTGACTATGTTTTGAACCATTCCTGTGACACTAGTTATAGATTCCGATGCTTCACTTCAGGTTTACAGTATCCCTCTGACCTTATTCACGATGAAACACAGAAATTGCATCGGAATTAAATACAAAAGGCACATTACCGACTGACCCTTCTTACTGTCTATGTTTTGAACAATTCCTGTGACACTAGTTATAGATTCCGATGCTTCACTTCAGGTTTACTGTATGCCTCTGACCTTCTTATTGACGATGAAACATTGAATTTGCATCGGATTTAAATACAAAAGGCACAATGCCGACTTAAGTACAAGAAAACTGACTCTTCTTACAGTCTATGTTTGAACCATTCCTGTGACACAAGTTATAGATTCCGATGCTTCACTTCAGGTTTGCTGTATCCCTCTGACATTCTTATTGACGATGAAACATAGAAATTGCATCGGAATTAAATACAAAAGGCACAATGCTGACTTAAGTACAGGAAAACTGACTCTTCTTACTATCTATGTTTGAACCATTCATGTGACACTAGTTATAGATTCCGATGCTTCACATGAGGTTTACATTATCCCTCTGAACTTCTTATTGACGATGAAACACAGACATTTCATCGGAATTAAATAGAAAAGGCACAATGCCGACTTAAGTACAAGAAGACTGACTCTTCCTACTGTCTATGTTTGAACCATTCCTGTGACACTAGTTATAGATTCCGATGCTTCACTTCAGGTTTACTGTATCCCTCTGACCTTATTCACTATGAAACACAGAAATTGCATCGGAATTAATTTCAAAAGGCACAATACCGACTTAAGTACAAGAAGGCTGACTCTTCTTACTGTCTGTGTTTGGAACAATTCCTGTGACACTAGTTATAGATTCCGATGCTTCACTTCACATTTACTGTATGCCTCTGACCTTCTTATTGACGATGAAACACAGCATTTCCATCGGAATTAAATACAAAAGGCACAATGCCGACTTAAGTACAAGAAAACTGACTCTTCTTACTCTCTATGTTTTGAACCATTCCTGTGACACCTGTTATAGATTCCGATGCTTGACTTCAAGTTTACTGAATCCCTTGGACCTTCTTATTGACGATGAAACACAGAAATTGCATCGGAATTAAATAGAAAAGGCACAATGCCGAATTAAGTACAAGAAAACTGACTCTTCCTACTGTCTATGTTTTGAACCATTCCTGTGACACTAGTTATATATTCCGATGCTTCACTTCAGGTTTACTGTATCCCTTGGACCTTCTTATTGACGATGAAACACAGAAATTGCATCGGAATTAAATACAAAAGGCACAATGACGACTTAAGTACAAGAAGACTGTATTTTCTTACTGTCTATGATTTGAAACATTCCTGTGACACTAGTTATAGATTCCAATGCTTCACTCCAGGTTTACTGTATCCCTTGGACCTTCTTATTGACGATGAAACACAGAAAATGCATCGGAATTAAATACAAAAGGCCCAAGGCCGACTTAAGTACAAGAAGACTGACTCTTCTTACTGACTATGTTTTGAAGCATTCCTGTGACACTAGTTATAGATTCCGATTCTCACTTCAGGTTTACTGTATCCCTCTGACTTTCGTATTGACGAAGAAACACAGGAATTGCACCGGAATTAAATACAAAAGGCACAATGCCGACTTAAGGACAAGAAGACTGACTCTTCTTACTGACTATGTTTTGAACCATTCCTGTGACACTAGTTATAGATTCCGATGCTTCACTTCAGGTTTACTGTATGCCTCACACCTTATTCACAATGAAACACAGAAATTGCATCGGAATTAAATACAAAAGGCACATATACCGACTGACTCTTCTTACTGTCTATGTTTTAAACTATTCCTGTGACACTAGTTATAGATTCCGATGCTTCACTTCAGGTTTACTGTATGCCTCTGATCTTCTTATTGACGATGAAGCATTGAATTTGCATCGGAATTAAATACAACAGGCACAATGCCGACTGAAGTACAAGAAAACTGACTCTTCTTACTGTCTATGTTTTGAACCATACCTGTGACACAAGTTATAGATTCCGATGCTTCACTTCAGGTTTGCTGTATCCCTCTGACATTCTTATTGACGATGAAACACAGAAATTGCATCGGAATTAAACAGAAAAGGCACAATGCCGAATTAAGTACAAGAAGACTGACTCTTCTTACTGTCTATGTTTTGAACCATACCTGTGACACTAGTTATATATTCCGATGCTTCACTTCAGGTTTACTGTATCCCTTGGAACGTCTTATTGACGATGAAACACAGAAATTGCATCGGAATTAAATACAAAAGGCACAATGACGACTTAAGTACAAGAAGACTGTATTTTCTTACTGTCTATGATTTGAAACATTCCTGTGACACTAGTTATAGATTCCAATGCTTCACTCCAGGTTTACTGTATCCCTTGGACCTTCTTATTGACGATGAAACACAGAAAATGCATCGGAATTAAATACAAAAGGCCCAAGGCCGACTTAAGTACAAGAAGACTGACTCTTCTTACTGACTATGTTTTGAAGCATTCCTGTGACACTAGTTATAGATTCCGATTCTCACTTCAGGTTTACTGTATCCCTCTGACTTTCGTATTGACGAAGAAACACAGGAATTGCACCGGAATTAAATACAAAAGGCACAATGCCGACTTAAGGACAAGAAGACTGACTCTTCTTACTGACTATGTTTTGAACCATTCCTGTGACACTAGTTATAGATTCCGATGCTTCACTTCAGGTTTACTGTATGCCTCACACCTTATTCACAATGAAACACAGAAATTGCATCGGAATTAAATACAAAAGGCACATATACCGACTGACTCTTCTTACTGTCTATGTTTTAAACTATTCCTGTGACACTAGTTATAGATTCCGATGCTTCACTTCACATTTACTGTATGCCTCTGACCTTCTTATTGACGATGAAACACAGCATTTCCATCGGAATTAAATACAAAAGGCACAATGCCGACTTAAGTACAAGAAAACTGACTCTTCTTACTCTCTATGTTTTGAACCATTCCTGTGACACCTGTTATAGATTCCGATGCTTGACTTCAGGTTTACTGAATCCCTTGGACCTTCTTATTGACGATGAAACACAGAAATTGCATCGGAATTAAATAGAAAAGGCACAATGCCGAATTAAGTACAAGAAAACTGACTCTTCCTACTGTCTATGTTTTGAACCATTCCTGTGACACTAGTTATATATTCCGATGCTTCACTTCAGGTTTACTGTATCCCTTGGACCTTCTTATTGACGATGAAACACAGAAATTGCATCGGAATTAAATACAAAAGGCACAATGACGACTTAAGTACAAGAAGACTGTATTTTCTTACTGTCTATGATTTGAAACATTCCTGTGACACTAGTTATAGATTCCAATGCTTCACTCCAGGTTTACTGCATCCCTTGGACCTTCTTATTGACGATGAAACACAGAAAATGCATCGGAATTAAATACAAAAGGCCCAAGGCCGACTTAAGTACAAGAAGACTGACTCTTCTTACTGACTATGTTTTGAAGCATTCCTGTGACACTAGTTATAGATTCCGATTCTCACTTCAGGTTTACTGTATCCCTCTGACTTTCGTATTGACGAAGAAACACAGGAATTGCACCGGAATTAAATACAAAAGGCACAATGCCGACTTAAGGACAAGAAGACTGACTCTTCTTACTGACTATGTTTTGAACCATTCCTGTGACACTAGTTATAGATTCCGATGCTTCACTTCAGGTTTACTGTATGCCTCACACCTTATTCACGATGAAACACAGAAATTGCATCGGAATTAAATACAAAAGGCACATTACCGACTGACCCTTCTTACTGTCTATGTTTTGAACAATTCCTGTGACACTAGTTATAGATTCCAATGCTTCACTTCAGGTTTACTGTATGCCTCTGACCTTCTTATTGACGATGAAACATTGAATTTGCATCGGATTTAAATACAAAAGGCACAATGCCGACTTAAGTACAAGAAAACTGACTCTTCTTACAGTCTATGTTTGAACCATTCCTGTGACACAAGTTATAGATTCCGATGCTTCACTTGAGGTTTGCTGTATCCCTCTGACATTCTTATTGACGATGAAACATAGAAATTGCATCGGAATTAAATACAAAAGGCACAATGCTGACTTAAGTACAGGAAAACTGACTCTCCTTACTATCTATGTTTGAACCATTCATGTGACACTAGTTATAGATTCCGATGCTTCACATGAGGTTTACATTATCCCTCTGAACTTCTTATTGACGATGAAACACAGACATTGCATCGGAATTAAATAGAAAAGGCACAATGCCGACTTAAGTACAAGAAGACTGACTCTTCCTACTGTCTATGTTTGAACCATTCCTGTGACACTAGTTATAGATTCCGATGCTTCACTTCAGGTTTACTGTATCCCTCTGACCTTATTCACTATGAAACACAGAAATTGCATCGGAATTAATTTCAAAAGGCACAATACCGACTTAAGTACAAGAAGGCTGACTCTTCTTACTGTCTGTGTTTGGAACAATTCCTGTGACACTAGTTATAGATTCCGATGCTTCACTTCACATTTACTGTATGCCTCTGACCTTCTTATTGACGATGAAACACAGCATTTCCATCGGAATTAAATACAAAAGGCACAATGCCGACTTAAGTACAAGAAAACTGACTCTTCTTACTCTCTATGTTTTGAACCATTCCTGTGACACCTGTTATAGATTCCGATGCTTGACTTCAGGTTTACTGAATCCCTTGGACCTTCTTATTGACGATGAAACACAGAAATTGCATCGGAATTAAATAGAAAAGGCACAATGCCGAATTAAGTACAAGAAAACTGACTCTTCCTACTGTCTATGTTTTGAACCATTCCTGTGACACTAGTTATATATTCCGATGCTTCACTTCAGGTTTACTGTATCCCTTGGACCTTCTTATTGACGATGAAACACAGAAATTGCATCGGAATTAAATACAAAAGGCACAATGACGACTTAAGTACAAGAAGACTGTATTTTCTTACTGTCTATGATTTGAAACATTCCTGTGACACTAGTTATAGATTCCAATGCTTCACTCCAGGTTTACTGTATCCCTTGGACCTTCTTATTGACGATGAAACACAGAAAATGCATCGGAATTAAATACAAAAGGCCCAAGGCCGACTTAAGTACAAGAAGACTGACTCTTCTTACTGACTATGTTTTGAAGCATTCCTGTGACACTAGTTATAGATTCCGATTCTCACTTCAGGTTTACTGTATCCCTCTGACTTTCATATTGACGAAGAAACACAGGAATTGCACCGGAATTAAATACAAAAGGCACAATGCCGACTTAAGGACAAGAAGACTGACTCTTCTTACTGACTATGTTTTGAACCATTCCTGTGACACTAGTTATAGATTCCGATGCTTCACTTCAGGTTTACTGTATGCCTCACACCTTATTCACAATGAAACACAGAAATTGCATCGGAATTAAATACAAAAGGCACATATACCGACTGACTCTTCTTACTGTCTATGTTTTAAACTATTCCTGTGACACTAGTTATAGATTCCGATGCTTCACTTCAGGTTTACTGTATGCCTCTGATCTTCTTATTGACGATGAAACATTGAATTTGCATCGGAATTAAATACAACAGGCACAATGCCGACTGAAGTACAAGAAAACTGACTCTTCTTACTGTCTATCTTTTGAACCATACCTGTGACACAAGTTATAGATTCCGATGCTTCACTTCAGGTTTGCTGTATCCCTCTGACATTCTTATTGACGATGAAACACAGAAATTGCATCGGAATTAAACAGAAAAGGCACAATGCCGAATTAAGTACAAGAAGACTGACTCTTCTTACTGTCTATGTTTTGAACCATACCTGTGACACTAGTTATATATTCCGATGCTTCACTTCAGGTTTACTGTATCCCTTGGAACTTCTTATTGACGATGAAACACAGAAATTGCATCGGAATTAAATACAAAAGGCACAATGACGACTTAAGTACAAGAAGACTGTATTTTCTTACTGTCTATGATTTGAAACATTCCTGTGACACTAGTTATAGATTCCAATGCTTCACTCCAGGTTTACTGTATCCCTTGGACCTTCTTATTGACGATGAAACACAGAAAATGCATCGGAATTAAATACAAAAGGCCCAAGGCCGACTTAAGTACAAGAAGACTGACTCTTCTAACTGACTATGTTTTGAAGCATTCCTGTGACACTAGTTATAGATTCCGATTCTCACTTCAGGTTTACTGTATCCCTCTGACTTTCGTATTGACGAAGAAACACAGGAATTGCACCGGAATTAAATACAAAAGGCACAATGCCGACTTAAGGACAAGAAGACTGACTCTTCTTACTGACTATGTTTTGAACCATTCCTGTGACACTAGTTATAGATTCCGATGCTTCACTTCAGGTTTACTGTATGCCTCACACCTTATTCACAATGAAACACAGAAATTGCATCGGAATTAAATACAAAAGGCACATATACCGACTGACTCTTCTTACTGTCTATGTTTTAAACTATTCCTGTGACACTAGTTATAGATTCCGATGCTTCACTTCACATTTACTGTATGCCTCTGACCTTCTTATTGACGATGAAACACAGCATTTCCATCGGAATTAAATACAAAAGGCACAATGCCGACTTAAGTACAAGAAAACTGACTCTTCTTACTCTCTATGTTTTGAACCATTACTGTGACACCTGTTATAGATTCCGATGCTTGACTTCAGGTTTACTGAATCCCTTGGACCTTCTTATTGACGATGAAACACAGAAATTGCATCGGAATTAAATAGAAAAGGCACAATGCCGAATTAAGTACAAGAAAACTGACTCTTCCTACTGTCTATGTTTTGAACCATTCCTGTGACACTAGTTATATATTCCGATGCTTCACTTCAGGTTTACTGTATCCCTTGGACCTTCTTATTGACGATGAAACACAGAAATTGCATCGGAATTAAATACAAAAGGCACAATGACGACTTAAGTACAAGAAGACTGTATTTTCTTACTGTCTATGATTTGAAACATTCCTGTGACACTAGTTATAGATTCCAATGCTTCACTCCAGGTTTACTGTATCCCTTGGACCTTCTTATTGACGATGAAACACAGAAAATGCATCGGAATTAAATAATAAAGGCCCAAGGCCGACTTAAGTACAAGAAGACTGACTCTTCTTACAGACTATGTTTTGAAGCATTCCTGTGACACTAGTTATAGATTCCGATTCTCACTTCAGGTTTACTGTATCCCTCTGACTTTCGTATTGACGAAGAAACACAGGAATTGCACCGGAATTAAATACAAAAGGCACAATGCCGACTTAAGGACAAGAAGACTGACTCTTCTTACTGACTATGTTTTGAACCATTCCTGTGACACTAGTTATAGATTCCGATGCTTCACTTCAGGTTTACTGTATGCCTCACACCTTATTCACGATGAAACACAGAAATTGCATCGGAATTAAATACAAAAGGCACATTACCGACTGACCCTTCTTACTGTCTATGTTTTGAACAATTCCTGTGACACTAGTTATAGATTCCGATGCTTCACTTCAGGTTTACTGTATGCCTCTGACCTTCTTATTGACGATGAAACATTGAATTTGCATCGGATTTAAATACAAAAGGCACAATTCCGACTTAAGTACAAGAAAACTGACTCTTCTTACAGTCTATGTTTGAACCATTCCTGTGACACAAGTTATAGATTCCGATGCTTCACTTGAGGTTTGCTGTATCCCTCTGACATTCTTATTGACGATGAAACATAGAAATTGCATCGGAATTAAATACAAAAGGCACAATGCTGACTTAAGTACAGGAAAACTGACTCTCCTTACTATCTATGTTTGAACCATTCATGTGACACAAGTTATAGATTCCGATGCTTCACATGAGGTTTACATTATCCCTCTGAACTTCTTATTGACGATGAAACACAGACATTGCATCGGAATTAAATAGAAAAGGCACAATGCCGACTTAAGTACAAGAAGACTGACTCTTCCTACTGTCTATGTTTGAACCATTCCTGTGACACTAGTTATAGATTCCGATGCTTCACTTCAGGTTTACTGTATCCCTCTGACCTTATTCACTATGAAACACAGAAATTGCATCGGAATTAATTTCAAAAGGCACAATACCGACTTAAGTACAAGAAGGCTGACTCTTCTTACTGTCTGTGTTTGGAACAATTCCTGTGACACTAGTTATAGATTCCGATGCTTCACTTCACATTTACTGTATGCCTCTGACCTTCTTATTGACGATGAAACACAGCATTTCCATCGGAATTAAATACAAAAGGCACAATGCCGACTTAAGTACAAGAAAACTGACTCTTCTTACTCTCTATGTTTTGAACCATTCCTGTGACACCTGTTATAGATTCCGATGCTTGACTTCAGGTTTACTGAATCCCTTGGACCTTCTTATTGACGACGAAACACAGAAATTGCATCGGAATTAAATAGAAAAGGCACAATGCCGAATTAAGTACAAGAAAACTGACTCTTCCTACTGTCTATGTTTTGAACCATTCCTGTGACACTAGTTATATATTCCGATGCTTCACTTCAGGTTTACTGTATCCCTTGGACCTTCTTATTGACGATGAAACACAGAAATTGCATCGGAATTAAATACAAAAGGCACAATGACGACTTAAGTACAAGAAGACTGTATTTTCTTACTGTCTATGATTTGAAACATTCCTGTGACACTAGTTATAGATTCCAATGCTTCACTCCAGGTTTACTGTATCCCTTGGACCTTCTTATTGACGATGAAACACAGAAAATGCATCGGAATTAAATACAAAAGGCCCAAGGCCGACTTAAGTACAAGAAGACTGACTCTTCTTACTGACTATGTTTTGAAGCATTCCTGTGACACTAGTTATAGATTCCGATTCTCACTTCAGGTTTACTGTATCCCTCTGACTTTCGTATTGACGAAGAAACACAGGAATTGCACCGGAATTAAATACAAAAGGCACAATGCCGACTTAAGGACAAGAAGACTGACTCTTCTTACTGACTATGTTTTGAACCATTCCTGTGACACTAGTTATAGATTCCGATGCTTCACTTCAGGTTTACTGTATGCCTCACACCTTATTCACAATGAAACACAGAAATTGCATCGGAATTAAATACAAAAGGCACATATACCGACTGACTCTTCTTACTGTCTATGTTTTAAACTATTCCTGTGACACTAGTTATAGATTCCGATGCTTCACTTCAGGTTTACTGTATGCCTCTGATCTTCTTATTGACGATGAAACATTGAATTTGCATCGGAATTAAATACAAAAGGCACAATGCCGACTGAAGTACAAGAAAACTGACTCTTCTTACTGTCTATGTTTTGAACCATACCTGTGACACAAGTTATAGATTCCGATGCTTCACTTCAGGTTTGCTGTATCCCTCTGACATTCTTATTGACGATGAAACACAGAAATTGCATCGGAATTAAACAGAAAAGGCACAATGCTGACTTAAGGACAAGAAGACTGACTCTTCTTACTGACTATGTTTTGAACCATTCCTGTGACACTAGTTATAGATTCCGATGCTTCACTTCAGGTTTACTGTATCCCTCTGACCTTCTTATTGACGATGAAAGACAGAAATTGCATCGGAATTAAATAAAATAGGCACAATGCCGAATTATGAACAAGAAGACTGACTCTTACTACTGTCTATGTTTTGAACCATTTCTGTGACACTAGTTATATATTCCGATGTTTCACTTCAGGTTTACTGTCTCCCTTGGACCTTCTTATTGACCATGAAACACAGAAATTGCATCGGAATTAAATACAAAAAGGCACAATGACGACTTAAGTACAAGAAGACTGTATCTTCTTACTGTCTATGTTTGAAACATTCCTGTGTCACTAGTAATAGATTCCGATGCTTCACTCCAGGTTTACTGTATCCCTTGGACCTTCTTATTGACGATGAAACACAGAAAATGCATCGGAATTTAATACAAAAGGCCCAAGGCCGACTTAATGACAAGAAGACTGACTCTTCTTACTGACTATGTTTTGAACCATTCCTGTGACACTAGTTATAGATTCCGATGCTTCACTTCAGGTTTACCGTATCCCTCTGACTTTCTTATTGACGAAGACACGCAGAAATTGCCTCGGAATTAAATAGAAAAGGCACAATGCCGACTTAAGTACAAGGAGACTGACCCTTCTTAATGTCTATGTTTTGAACCATTCCTGTGACACTAGTTATAGATTCCGATGCTTCACTTCAGGTTTACTGTATCATTTTGAACTTCTTATAGACGATGAAATACAGAAATTACATCGGAATCAAATACAAAAAGCATAATGCCGACTTAAGTACAAAAAGACTGACTCTTCTTACTGACTATGTTTTGAACCATTCCTGTGACACTAGTTACAGATTCCGATGCTTCACTTCAGGTTTACTGTATCCCTCTGACCTTATTCTCGATGAAACACAGAAATTGCATCGGAAATAAATACAAAAGGCACAATATTGACTGACTCTTCTTACTGTCTATGTTTTGAACAATTCCTGTGACACTAGTTATAGATTCCGATGCTTCACTTCAGGTTTACTGTATGTCTCTGACCTTCTTATTGACGATGAAACACAGAATTTGCATCGGAATTAAATACAAAAGTCACAATTCCGACTTAAGTACAGGAAAACTGACTCTTCTTACTCTCTATGTTTTAAACCATTCCTGTGACACAAGTCATAGATTCCGATGCTTCACTTCAGGGTTACTGTATCCCTCTGACCTTCTTATTGAATATTAAACACAGAAATTGCATCGGAATTAAATACAAAAGGCAGAATGCTGACTTAAGTACAAGATGACAGACTCTTCTTACTGTCTATGTTTTGAACCATTCCATTGACACTTGTTATAGATTCCAATGCTTCACGCCAGGTTTACTGTATCCCTTGGACCTTCTTATTGACGATGAAACACTGAAATTGCATCGGAATTAAATACAAAAGGCACAATGCCGACTTAAGGACAAGAAGACTGACTCTTCTTACTGTCTATGTTTTGAACCATTCCATTGACACTAATTATAGATTCCGATGCTTCACTTCAGGTTTACTGTATCCCTCTGACCTTATTCACGATGAAACATAGAAATGGCATCGGGATTAAATACAAAAGGCACAATACCGACTGACTCTTCTTACTGTCTATGTTTTGAACAATTCCTGTGACACTAATTATAGATTCCTATGCTTCACTTCAGGTTTACTGTATGCCTCTGACCTTCTTATTGACGATGAAACACAGAATTTGCATCGGAATAAATTACAAAAGGCACAATGCCGACTTAAGTACCAGAAAACTGACTCTTCTTACGGTCTATCTTTTGAACCATTCATCTGACAGAAGTTATAGATTCCGATGCTTCACTTCATGTTTACTGTATCCCTCGTACATTCTTATTGACGATGAAACATAGAAATTGCATCGGAATTAAATACAAAAGGCATAATGCTGACTTAAGTACAAGAAAACTTACTCTTCTAACTGTCTATGTTTTGAACCATTCATGTGACACTAGTTATAGATTCCGACGTTTCACTTGAGGTTTACATTATCCCTCTGACCTTCTTATTGACGATGAAACACAGAAATTGCATCGGAAATAAATAGACAAGGCACAATGCCGAATTAAGTACAAGAAGACTGACTCTTCTTACTGTCTATGTTTTGAACCATTCCTGTGACACTAATTACAGATTCCGATGCTTGACTTCAGGTTTACTGTATCCCTTGGACCTTCTTATTGACGATGAAACACAGAAATTGCATCGGAATTTAATACAAAAGGGACAATGCCGACTTAAGTACAAGAAGACTGACTCTTCTTACTGACTATGTTTTGAACCATTCCTGTGACACTAGTTATTGATTCCGATGCTTCACTTCAGGTTAACTGTATCATTTTGAACTTCTTATTGACGATGAAACACAGAAATTACTTCGGAATCAAATACAAAAAGCATAATGCCGACTTAAGTACAAATAGACTGACTCTTCTTACTGACTATCTTCTGAACCATTCCTGTGCCACTAGTTATAGATTCCGATGCTACACTTCAGGTTCACTGTATCCCTCTGACATTCTTATTGACGATGAAACATAGAAATTACATCGGAAATAAATACAAAAGGCACAATGCTGACTTAAGTACAAGAAAACTGACTCTTCTTACTGTCTATGTTTTGAACCATTCATGTGACACTAGTTATAGATTCCGACCGTTCACTTGAGGTTTACATTATCCCTCTGACCTTCTTATTGACGATGAAACACAGAAATTGCATCGGAATTAAATAGAAAAGGCACAATGCCGAATCAAGTACAAGAAGTCTGACTCTTCTTACTGTGTTTTTTTTGAACCATTCCTGTGACACTAGTTACAAATTCCGATGCTTGACTTAAGGTTCACTGCATCCCTTGGACCTTCTTATTGACGATGAAACACAGAAATTGCGTCGGAATTTAATACAAAAGGGACAATGCCGACTCAAGTACAAGAAGACTGACTTTTCTTACTGGCTATGTTTTGAACCATTCCTGTGACACTAGTTATAGATTCCAATGCTTCACACCAGGTTTACTGTATCCCTTGGATCTTCTTATTGACGATGAAACACAGAAAATGCATCGGAATTAAATACAAAAGGCCCAAGGCCGACTTAAGTACAAGAAGACTGACTCTTCTTAATGTGTATGTTTTGAACCATTCCTGTGACACTAGTTATAGATTCCGATGCTTCACTTCAGGTTTACTGTATCCCTCTGACATTCTTATTGACGAAGACACACAGAAATTGCCTGGGAATTAAATAGAAAAGGCACAATGCCGACTTAAGTACAAGGAGACTGACTCTTCTTAATGTGTATGTTTTGAACCATTCCTGTGACACTAGTTATAGATTCCGATGCTTCACTTCAGGTTTACTGTATGCCTCACACCTTATTCACAATGAAACACAGAAATTGCATCGGAATTAAATATAAAAGGCACATATACCGACTGACTCTTCTTACTGTCTATGTTTTAAACTATTCCTGTGACACTAGTTATAGATTCCGATGCTTCACTTCAGGTTTACTGTATGCCTCTGATCTTCTTATTGACGATGAAACATTGAATTTGCATCGGAATTAAATACAAAAGGCACAATGCCGACTTAAGTACAAGAAAACTGACTCTTCTTACTGTCTATGTTTTGAACCATACCTGTGACACAAGTTATAGATTCCGATGCTTCACTTCAGGTTTGCTGTATCCCTCTGACATTCTTATTGACGATGAAACACAGAAATTGCATCGGAATTAAACAGAAAAGGCACAATGCCGAATTAAGTACAAGAAGACTGACTCTTCTTACTGTCTATGTTTTGAACCATACCTGTGAGACTAGTTATAGATTCCGATGCTTGACTTCAGGTTTACTGTATCCTTGGACCTTCTTATTGACGATGAAACACAGAAATTGCATAGGAATTTAATACAAAAGGCACAATGCCGACTCAAGTACAAGAAGACTGACTTTTCTTACTGGCTATGTTTTGAACCATTCCTGTGACACTAGTTATAGATTCCGATGCTTCACTTCAGGTTTACTGTATCCCTCTGACCTTATTCAGTATGAAATACAGAAATTGCATCGGAATTAATTTCAAAAGGCACAATACCGACTTAAGGACAAGAAGGCTGACTCTTCTTACTGTCTATGTTTGGAACAATTCCTGTGACACTAGTTATAGATTCCGATGCTTCACTTGACATTTACTGTATGCCTCTGACCTTCATATTGACGATGAAACACAGCATTTCCATCAGAATTAAATACAAAACGCACAATGCCGACTTAAGTACAAGAAAACTGACTCTTCTTACTCTCTATGTTTTGAACCATTCCTGTGACACCAGTTATAGATTCCGATGCTTGACTTCAGGTTTACTGAATCCCTTGGACCTTCTTATTGACGATGAAACACAGAAATTGCATCGGAATTTAATACAAAAGGCACAATGCCGACTCATGTACAAGAAGACTGACTCTTCTTACTGTCTATGCTTTGAACCATTCTTTTGACACTAGTTATATATTCCAATGCTTCACTTCAGGTTTACTTTATCCCTCTGACCTTCTTATTGACGATGAAACACAGAAATTGCATCGGAAATAAATAGAAAAGGCACAATGCCGAATTAAGTACAAGAAAACTGACTCTTCCTACTGTCTATGTTTTGAACCATTCCTGTGACACTAGTTATATATTCCGATGCTTCACTTCAGGTTTACTGTATCCCTTGGACCTTCTTATTGACGATGAAACACAGAAATTGCATCGGAATTAAATACAAAAGGGCACAATGACGACTTAAGTACATGAAGACTGTATCTTCTTACTGTCTATGTTTTGAAACATTCCTGTGACACTAGTTATAGATTCCAATGCTTCACTCCAGGTTTACTGTATCCCTTGGACTTTCTTATTGACGACGAAACAGAGAAAATGCATCGGAATTAAATACAAAAGGCCCAAGGCCGACTTAAGTACAAGAAGACTGACTCTTCTTACTGACTATGTTTTGAAGCATTCCTGAGACACTAGTTATAGATTCCGATTCTCACTTCAGGTTTACTGTATCCCTCTGACTTTCGTATTGACGATGAAACACAGGAATTGCACCGGAATTAAATACAAAAGGCACAATGCCGACTTAAGGACAAGAAGACTGACTCTTCTTACTGACTATGTTTTGAACCATTCCTGTGACACTAGTTATAGATTCCGATGCTTCACTTCAGGTTTACTGTATCCCTCTGACATTCTTATTGACGAAGACACTCCGAAATTGCCTGGGAATTAAATAGAAAAGGCACAATGCCGACTTAAGTACAAGGAGACTGACTCTTCTTAATGTGTATGTTTGAACCATTCCTGTGACACTAGTTATAGATTCCGATGCTTCACTTCAGGTTTACTGTATGCCTCACACCTTATTCACAATGAAACACAGAAATTGCATCGGAATTAAATACAAAAGGCACATATACCGACTGACTCTTCTTACTGTCTATGTTTTAAACTATTCCTGTGACACTAGTTATAGATTCCGATGCTTCACTTCAGGTTCACTGTATGCCTCTGATCTTCTTATTGACGATGAAACATTGAATTTGCATCGGAATTAAATACAAAAGGCACAATGCCGACTTAAGTACAAGAAAACTGACTCTTCTTACTGTCTATGTTTTGAACCATACCTGTGACACTAGTTATAGATTCCGATGCTTGACTTCAGGTTTACTGTATCCTTGGACCTTCTTATTGACGATGAAACACAGAAATTGCATAGGAATTTAATACAAAAGGCACAATGCCGACTCAAGTACAAGAAGACTGACTCTTCTTACTGTCTATGTTTTGAAACATTCCATTGACACTAGTTATAGATTCCAATGCTTCACTTCAGGTTTACTGTATCCCTCTGACTTTCTTATTGACGATGAAACACAGAAGTTGCACCGGAATTAAATACAAAAGGCACAATGCTGACTTAAGGACAAGAAGACTGACTCTTCTTACTGGCTATGTTTTAAACCATTCCTGTGACACTAGTTATAGATTCCGATGCTTCACTTCAGGTTTACTGTATCCCTCTGACCTTCTTATTGACGATGAAACACAGAAATTGCATCGGAATTAAATAAAATAGGCACAATGCCGAATTATGAACAAGAAGACTGACTCTTCCTACTGTCTAAGTTTTGAACCATTTCTGTGACACTAGTTAAATATTCCGATGCTTCACTTCAGGTTAACTGTATCCCTTGGACCTTCTTATTGACGATGAAACACAGAAATTGCATCGGAATTAAATACAAAAAGGCACAATGCCGACTTAAGTACAAGAAGACTGACTCTTCTTACTGACTATGTTTTGAACCATTCCTGTGACACTAGTTATAGATTCCGATTCTGACTTCAGGTTTACTGTATCCCTCTGACTTTCTTATTGACGATGAAACACAGAAATTGCACCGGAATTAAATACAAAAGGTTCAATGCCGACTTAAGGACAAGAAGACTGACTCTTCCTACTGTCTATGTTTTGAACCATTCCATTGACACTAGTTATAGATTCCGATGCTTGACTTCAGGTTTACTGAACCCTTGGACCTTCGTATTGACGATAAAACACAGAAATTGCTTCGGAATTAAATAGAAAAGGCACAATGCCGACTTAAGTACAAGAAGACTGACTCTTCTTAATGTCTACGTTTTGAACCATTCCTGTGACACTAGTTATAGATTCCGATGCTTCACTCTAGGTTTAGTGTATCCCTTGGACCTTCTTATTGACGATGAACACAGTAATTGCATCGGAATTAAATAGAAAAGGCACAATGCCGAATTAAGTACAAGATGACTGACTCTTCCTACTGTCTATGTTTCGAACCATTCCTGTGACTCTAGTTATATATTCCGATGCTTCACTTCAGGTTTACTGTATCCCTTGGACCTTCTTATTGACGATGAAACATAGAAATTGCATCGGAATTAAATACAAAAAGGCACAATGCCGACTTAAGTACAAGAAGACTGACTCTTCTTACTGACTATGTTTTGAACCATTCCTGTGACACTAGTTATAGATTCCGATTCTGACTTCAGGTTTACTGTATCCCTCTGACTTTCTTATTGACGATGAAACACAGAAATTGCACCGGAATTAAATACAAAAGGCTCAATGCCGACTTAAGTACAAGAAGACTGACTCTTCTTACTGACTATGTTTTGAACCATACCTGTAACAGTAGTTATAGATTCCGATGCTTCACTTCAGGTTTACTGTATCCCTCTGACCTTCTTATTGACGAAGACACACAGAAATTGCCTCGGAATTAAATAGAAAAAGCACAATGCCGACTTAAGTACAAGAAGACTGACTCTTCTTATTGTCTAGTGTCTGTGACACTAGTTATAGATTCCGATGCTTCACTCTAGGTTTAGTGTGTCCTTTCGACCTTTTTATTAACGATGAACACAGTAATTGCATCGGAATTAAAGAGAAAAGGCACAATGCCGACTTAAGTAGAAGAAGACTGACTCTTCTTACTGACTATGTTTGAACCATTCCTGGGCCACTAGTTATACATTCCGATGCTTCACTTCAGGTTTACGGTATCCCTCTGACCTTCTTATTGACGATGAAACACAGAAATTGCATCGGAATTAAATAAAAAAGGCACAATGCCGACTTAAGTACAAGAAGACTGACTCCTCTTACTGTCTATGTTTTGAACCATTCCTATGACACTAGTTATAGATTCCGATGCTTCACTCCAGGTTTACTGTATCCCTTTTACATTCTTATTGACGAAGAAACACTGGAATTGCATCGGAATTAAATACAAAAGCAAAATGCCGGCCTAAGTACAAGAAGACTGACTCTTCCTACTGTCTATGTTTTGAACCATTCCTGTGACACTAGTTATAGATTCCGATGCTTCACTTCAGGTATACTGTTTCCCTCTGACCTTATTCACGATGAAATACAGAAATTGCATCGGAATGAAATATAAAAGGCACAATACCGACTTAAGTACAAGAAGACTGACTGTTCTTACTGTCTATGCTTTGAACCATTCCTGTGAGACTAGTTATTGATTCCGATGCTTCACTTCAGGTTTGCTGTATCCCTCTGACATTCTTATTGACGATGAAACACAGAAATTGCATCGGAATTAAACAGAAAAGGCACAATGCCGAATTAAGTACAAGAAGACTGACTCTTCTTACTGTCTATGTTTTGAACCATACCTGTGACACTAGTTATAGATTCCGATGCTTGACTTCAGGTTTACTGTATCCTTGGACCTTCTTATTGACGATGAAACACAGAAATTGCATAGGAATTTAATACAAAAGGCACAATGCCGACTCAAGTACAAGAAGACTGACTCTTCTTACTGTCTATGTTTTGAAACATTCCATTGACACTAGTTATAGATTCCGATGCTTCACTTCAGGTTTACTGTATCCCTCTGACTTTCTTATTGACGATGAAACACAGAAGTTGCACCGGAATTAAATACAAAAGGCACAATGCTGACTTAAGGACAAGAAGACTGACTCTTCTTACTGACTATGTTTTGAACCATTCCTGTGACACTAGTTATAGATTCCGATGCTTCACTTCAGGTTTACTGTATCCCTCTGACCTTCTTATTGACGATGAAACACAGAAATTGCATCGGAATTAAATAAAATAGGCACAATGCCGAATTATGAACAAGAAGACTGACTCTTCCTACTGTCTAAGTTTTGAACCATTTCTGTGACACTAGTTAAATTTTCCGATGCTTCACTTCAGGTTAACTGTATCCCTTGGACCTTCTTATTGACGATGAAACACAGAAATTGCATCGGAATTAAATAAAAAAAGGCAGAATGCCGACTTAAGTACAAGAAGACTGACCCTTCTTACTGACTATGTTTTGAACCATTCCTGTGACACTAGTTATAGATTCCGATTCTGACTTCAGGTTTACTGTATCCCTCTGACTTTCTTATTGACGATGAAACACAGAAATTGCACCGGAATTAAATACAAAAGGCTCAATGCCGACTTAAGGACAAGAAGACTGACTCTTCCTACTGTCTATGTTTTGAACCATTCCATTGACACTAGTTATAGATTCCGATGCTTGACTTCAGGTTTACTGAACCCTTGGACCTTCGTATTGACGATAAAACACAGAAATTGCTTCGGAATTAAATAGAAAAGGCACAATGCCGACTTAAGTACAAGAAGACTGACTCTTCTTAATGTCTACGTTTTGAACCATTCCTGTGACACTAGTTATAGATTCCGATGCTTCACTCTAGGTTTAGTGTATCCCTTGGACCTTCTTATTGACGATGAACACAGTAATTGCATCGGAATTAAATAGAAAAGGCACAATGCCGAATTAAGTACAAGATGACTGACTCTTCCTACTGTCTATGTTTCGAACCATTCCTGTGACTCTAGTTATATATTCCGATGCTTCACTTCAGGTTTACTGTATCCCTTGGACCTTCTTATTGACGATGAAACACAGAAATTGCATCGGAATTAAATACAAAAAGGCACAATGCCGACTTAAGTACAAGAAGACTGACTCTTCTTACTGACTATGTTTTGAACCATTCCTGTGACACTAGTTATAGATTCCGATTCTGACTTCAGGTTTACTGTATCCCTCTGACTTTCTTATTGACGATGAAACACAGAAATTGCACCGGAATTAAATACAAAAGGCTCAATGCCGACTTAAGGACAAGAAGACTGACTCTTCTTACTGACTATGTTTTGAACCATTCCTGTAACAGTAGTTATAGATTCCGATGCTTCACTTCAGGTTTACTGTATCCCTCTGACCTTCTTATTGACGAAGACACACAGAAATTGCCTCGGAATTAAATAGAAAAGGCACAATGCCGACTTAAGTACAAGAAGACTGACTCTTCTTATTGTCTAGTGTCTGTGACACTAGTTATAGATTCCGATGCTTCACTCTAGGTTTAGTGTGTCCCTTCGACCTTTTTATTAACGATGAACACAGTAATTGCATCGGAATTAAAGAGAAAAGGCACAATGCCGACTTAAGTAGAAGAAGACTGACTCTTCTTACTGACTATGTTTGAACCATTCCTGGGCCACTAGTTATACATTCCGATGCTTCACTTCAGGTTTACGGTATCCCTCTGACCTTCTTATTGACGATGAAACACAGAAATTGCATCGGAATTAAATAAAAAAGGCACAATACCGACTTAAGTACAAGAAGACTGACTGTTCTTACTGTCTATGCTTTGAACCATTCCTGTGACACTAGTTATTGATTCCGATGCTTCACTTCAGGTTTACTGTATCATTTTGAACTTCTTATTGACGATGAAACTCAGAAATTATATCGGAATCAAATACAAAAAGCATAAGGCCGACTTAAGTACAAAATGACTGACTCTCCTTACTGACTATGTTTTGAACCATTCCTGTGACACTAGTTATAGATTCCGATGCTTCACTTCAGGTTTACTGTATGCCTCAGACCTTCTTATTGACGATGAAACATTGAATTTGCATCGGAATTAAATACAAACTTCACATTGCTGACGTAAGTACAAGAAAACTGACTCTTCAACTGTCTATGTTTTGAACCATTCCTGTGACGCAAGTTATAGATTCCGATGCTTCACTTCAGGTTTGCTGTATCCCTCTGACATTCTTATTGACGATGAAACATAGAAATTGCATCGGAATTAAATACATAAGGCACAATGCTGACGTAAGTACAAGAAAACTGACTCTTCTTACTGTCTATGTTTGAACCATTCATGTGACACTAGTTATAGGTTCCGATGCTTCACTTGAGGTTTACATTATCTCTCTGAACTTCTTATTGACGATGAAACACAGACATTGCATCGGAATTAAATAGAAAAGGCACAATGCCGAATTAAGTACAATAAGACTGACTCCTCTTACTGTCTATGTTTTGAACCATTCCTGTGAAACTAGTTATAGATTCCGATGCTTCACTTCAGGTTTACTGTATCCCCCTGACCTTCTTATTGACGATGAAATACAGAAATTGCATCGCAATTAAATACAAAAGGCACAATGCCGAATTAAGTACAAGAAGACTGACTCTTCCTACTGTCTATGTTTTGAACCATTTCTGTGACACTAGTTATATATTCCGATGCTTCACTTCAGGTTAACTGTATCCCTTGGACCTACTTATTGACGATGAAACACAGAAATAGCATCGGAATTAAATACAAAAGGCACAATGCAGAATTAAGTACAAGAAGACTGACTCCTCTTACTGTCTATGTTTTGAACCATTCCTATGACACTAGTTATAGATTCCGATGCTTCACTCCAGGTTTACTGTATCCCTTTTACATTCGTATTGACGATGAAACACTCAAATTGCATCGGAATTAAATGCAAAAGGCAAAATGCCGGCCTAAGTACAAGAAGACTGACTCTTCCTACTGTCTATGTTTTGAACCATTCCTGTGACACTAGTTATAGATTCCGATGCTTCACTTCAGGTTTACTGTATCCCTCTGGCCTTATTCACGATGAAACACAGAAATTGCATCGGAATGAAATACAAATGGCACAATACCGACTTAAGTACAAGAAGACTGACTCTTCTTACTGCCTATGCTTTGAACCATTCCTGTCACACTAGTTATTGATTCCGATGCTTCACTTCAGGTTTACTGTATCATTTTGAACTTCTTATTGACGATGAAACTCAGAAATTACATCGGAATCAAATACAAAAAGCATCAAGCCGACTTAAGTACAAAAAGACTGACTCTTCTTACTGACTATGTTTTGAACCATTCCTGTGACACTAGTTATAGATTCCGATGCTTCACTTCAGGTTTACTGTATCCCTCTGACGTTATTCACGATAAAACACAGAAATTGCATCGGAATTAAATACAAAAGGCACAATATCGACTGACCCTTCTTACTGTCTATGTTTTGAACAATTCCTGTGACACTAGTTATAGATTCCGATGCTTCACTTCAGGTTTGCTGTATCCCTCTGACATTCTTATTGACGATGAAACATAGAAATTGCATCGGAATTAAATACAAAAGTCACAATGCTGACTTAAGTACAAGAAAACTGACTCTTCTTACTGTCTATGTTTGAACCATTCATGTGACACTAGTTATAGATTCCGATGTTTCACTTGAGGTTTACATTATCCCTCTGAACTTCTTATTGACGATGAAACACAGACATTGCATCGGAATTAAATAGAAAAGGCACAGTGCCGAATTAAGTACAATAAGACTGACTCTTCTTACTGTCTACGTTTTGAACCATTCCTGTGACACTAGTTATAGATTCCGTGCTTGACTTCAGGTTTATTGTATCCTTGGACCTTCTTATTGACGATGAAATACAGAAATTGCATCGGAATTTAATACAAAAGGCACAATGCCGACTTAAGTACAAGAAGACTGACTCTTCTTAATGTCTATGTTTTGAACCATTCCTGTGTCACTAGTTATAGATTCCGATGCTTCACTCTAGGTTTAGTGTATCCCTTGGACCTTCTTATTGACGATGAACACAGTAATTGAATCGGAATTAAATAGAAAAGGCACAATGCCGAATTAAGTACAAGAAGACTGACTCTTCCTACTGTCTATGTTTTGAACCATTCCTGTGACACTAGTTCTATATTCCGATGCTTCACTTCAGGTTTACTGTATCCCTTGGACCTTCTTATTGACGATGAAACACAGAAATTGCATCGGAATTAAATACAAAAAGGCACAATGCCGACTTAAGTACAAGAAGACTGAATCTTCTTACTGTCTATGTTTTGAAACATTCCTGTGACACTAGTTATAGATTCCGATGCTTCACTCCAGGTTTACTGTATCCCTGGGACCTTCTTATTGACGATGAAACACAGAAAATGCATCGGAATTAAATACAAAAGGCAAAATGCCGGCCTAAATACAAGAAGACTGACTCTTCCTACTGTCTATGTTTTGAACCATTCCTGTGACACTAGTTATAGATTCCGATGCTTCACTTCAGGTTTACTGTATCCCTCTGGCCTTATTCACGATGAAACACAGAAATTGCATCGGAATGAAATACAAATGGCACAATACCGACTTAAGTACAAGAAGACTGACTCTTCTTACTGTCTATGCTTTGAACCATTCCTGTCACACTAGTTATTGATTCCGATGCTTCACTTCAGGTTTACTGTATCCCTCTGACCTTATTCACGATAAAACACAGAAATTGCATCGGAATTAAATACAAAACGCACAATATCGACTGACCCTTCTTACTGTCTATGTTTTGAACAATTCCTGTGACACTAGTTATAGATTCCGATGCTTCACTTCAGGTTTACTGTATGCCTCAGACGTTCTTATTGACGATGAAACATTGATTTTGCATCGGAATTAAATACAAACGGCACATTGCCGACGTAAGTACAAGAAAACAGAATCTTCTTACTGTCTATGTTTTGAACCATTCCTGTGACACAAGTTATAGATTCCGATGCTTCACTTCAGGTTTGCTGTATCCCTCTGACATTCTTATTGACGATGAAACATAGAAATTGCATCGGAATTAAATACAAAAGTCACAATGCTGACTTAAGTACAAGAAAACTGACTCTTCTTACTGTCTATGTTTGAACCATTCATGTGACACTAGTTATAGATTCCGATGTTTCACTTGAGGTTTACATTATCCCTCTGAACTTCTTATTGACGATGAAACACAGACATTGCATCGGAATTAAATAGAAAAAACACAATGCCGAATTAAGTACTATAAGACTGACTCTTCTTACTGTCTACGTTTTGAACCATTCCTGTGACACTAGTTATAGATTCCGTGCTTGACTTCAGGTTTACTGTATCCTTGGACCTTCTTATTGACGATGAAATACAGAAATTGCATCGGAATTTAATACAAAAGGCACAATGCCGACTCAAGTACAAGAAGACAGACTCTTCTTACTGTCTATGCTTTGAAACAATCCTGTGACACTAGTTATAGCTTCCGATGCTTCACTTCAGGTTTACTGTATCCCTCTGACTTTCTTACTGACGATGAAAAACAGAAGTTGCACCGGAATTAAATACAAAAGGCACAAAGCTGACTTAAGGACAAGAAGACTACTCTTCTTACTGACTATGTTTTGAACCATTCCTGTGACACTAGTTATAGATTCCGATGCTTCACTTCAGGTTTACTGTATGCCCCTGACCTTCTTATTGACGATGAAATACAGAAATTGCATCGCAATTAAATACAAAAGGCACAATGCCGAATTAAGTCAAGAAGACTGACTCTTCCTACTGTCTATGTTTTGAACCATTTCTGTGACACTAGTTATGTATTCCGATGCTTCACTTCAGGTTAACTGTATCCCTTGGACCTTCTTATTGACGATGAAACACAGAAATAGCATCAGAATTAAATACAAAATGCACAATGCCGAATTAAGTACAAGAAGACTGACTCTTCCTACTGTCTATGTTTTGAACCATTCCATTGACACTAGTTATAGATTTCGATGCTTGACTTCAGGTTTACTGAACCCTTGGACCTTCGTATTGACGATAAAACACAGAAGTTGCATCTAAATTAAATAGAAAAGGCACAATCCGACTTAAGTACAAGAAGACTGACTCTTCTTAATGTCTATGTTTTGAACCATTCCTGTGACACTAGTTATAGATTCCGATTCTGACTTCAGGTTTACTGTATCCCTCTGACTTTCTTATTGACGATGAATCACAGAAATTGCACCGGAATTAAATACAAAAGGCACAATGCCGATTTAAGGACAAGAAGACTGACTCTTCTTACTGACTATGCTTTGAACCATTCCTGTGACACTAGTTATAGATTCCGATGCTTCACTTCAGGTTTACTGTATCCCTCTGACCTTCTTATTGACGAAGACACACAGAAATTGCCTCGGAATTAAATAGAAATGGAACAATGCCGACTTAAGTACAAGAAGACTGACTCTTCTTAATGTCTATGTTTTGAACCATTCCTGTGACACTAGTTATAGATTCCGATGCTTCACTCTGGGTTTAGTGTATCCCTT
The DNA here is from genome assembly GCF_023864345.2 of Schistocerca serialis cubense. Lineage (NCBI taxonomy): Eukaryota > Metazoa > Arthropoda > Insecta > Orthoptera > Acrididae > Schistocerca > Schistocerca serialis. The sequence goes on from NC_064644.1 coordinate 642,848,477, forward strand.
GGACCTTCTTATTGACGATGAACACAGTAATTGCATCGGAATTAAAGAGAAAAGGCACAATGCCGACTTAAGTAGAAGAAGACTTACTCTTCCTACTGTCTATGTTTTGAACCATTCCTGTGACACAAGTTATAGATTCCGATGCTTCACTTCAGGTTTGCTGTATCCCTCTGACATTCTTATTGACGATGAAACATAGAAATTGCATCGGAATTAAATACAAAAGGCACAATGCTGACTTAAGTACAAGAAAACTTACTATTCTTACTGTCTATGTTTGAACCATTCATGTGACACTAGTTATAGATTCCGATGCTTCACTTGAGGTTTACATTATCCCTTTGAACTTCTTATTGACGATGAAACACAGACATTGCATCGGAATTAAATAGAAAAGGCACAATGCCGACTCAAGTACAAGAAGACTGACTATTCCTACTGTCTATGTTTTGAACCATTTCTGTAACACTAGTTATATATTCCGATGCTTGACTTCAGGTTTACTGTATCCTTGGACCTTCTTATTGACGATGAAATACAGAAATTGCATCGGAATTTAATACAAAAGGCACAATGCCGACTCAAGTACAAGAAGACTGACTATTCCTACTGTCTATGTTTTGAACCATTTCTGTAACACTAGTTATATATTCCGATGCTTCACTTCCAGTTAACTGTATCCCTTGGACCTTCTTATTGACGATGAAACACAGAAATAGCATCGGAATTAAATACAAAAGGCACAATGCCGAATTAAGTACAAGAAGACTGACTCTTCCGACTGCCTATGTATTTAACCATTCCATTGACACTAGTTATAGATTCCGATGCTTGACTTCAGGTTTACTGAATCCCTTGGACCTTCTTATTGACGATGAAATACAGAAATTGCATCGGAATTTAATACAAAAGGCACAATGCCGACTCAAGTACAAGAAGACTGACTCTTCCTACTGTCTATGTTTTGAACCATTTCTGTGACACTAGTTATATATTCCGATGCTTCACTTCAGGTTTACTGTATCCCTTGGACCTTCTTATTGACGATGAAACACAGAAACTGCATCGGAATTAAATACAAAAGGCACAATGCCGAATTAAGTACAAGAAGACTGTATCTTCATACTGTCTATGTTTTGAAACGTTCCTGTGACACTAGTTATAGATTCCGATGCTTCACTCCAGGTTTACTGTATCCCTTGGACCTTCTTATTGACGATGAAACACAGAAATTGCATCGGAATTAAATACAAAAGGCACAATGCCGACTTATGGACAAGAAGACTGACTCTTCTTACTGACTATGTTTTGAACCATTCCTGTGACACTAGTTATACATTCCGATGCTTCATTTCAGGTTTACTGTATCCTTCTGACCTTCTTATTGACGATGAAACTCAGAAATTGCATCGGAATTAAATACAAAAGGCACAATGCCGAATTAAGTACAAGAAGACTGACTCTTCCTTCTGTCTATATTTTGAACCATTTCTGTGACACTAGTTATATATTCCGATGCTTCACTTCAGGTTTACTGTATCCCTCTGACTTTCTTATTGACGATGAAACACAGAAATTGCACCGTAATTAAATACAAAAGGCACAATGCCGATTTAAGGACAGGAAGACTGACTCTTCTTACTGACTATGTTTTGAACCATTCCTGTGACACTAGTTATATATTCCGATGCTTCACTTCAGGTTTACTGTATCCCTTGGACCTTATTATTGACGATGAAACACAGAAATAGCATCGGAATTAAATACAAAAGGCACAATGCCGAATTAAGTAAAAGAAGACTGACTCTTCCTACTGTCTATGTTTTGAACCATTCCATTGAGACTAGTTATAGATTCCGATGCTTGACTTCAGGTTTACTGAATCCCTTGGACCTTTTTTATTGACGATAAAACACAGAAATTTCATCGGAATTTAATACAAAAGGCACAATGCCGACTCAAGTACAAGAAGACTGACTCTTCTACTGTCTATGTTTTGAACCATTCCTGTGACACTAGTTATAGATTCCAATGCTTCACTTCAGGTTTACTGTATCCCTCTGACCTTCTTATTGACGATGAAACACAGAAATTGCATCGGAATTAAATAGAAAAGGCACAATGACGTATTAAGTACAAGAAGACTGACTCTTCCTACTGTCTATGGTTTGAACCATTTCTGTGACACTAGTTATATATTCCGATGCTTCACTTCAGGTTTACTGTAGCCCTTGGACCTTCGTATTGACGATGAAACACAGAAATTGCATGGGAATTAAATACAAAAGGCACAATGCCGAATTAAGTACAAGAAGACTGACTCTTCCTACTGTCTATGTTTTGAACCATTCCATTGACACTAGTTATAGATTCTGATGCTTCACTCCAGGTTTACAGTATCCCTTTTACATTCTTATTGACGATGAAACACTGAAATTACATCGGAATTAAATACAAAAGGCACAATGCCGACTCAAGTACAAGAAGACTGACTCTTCTTACTGTCTATGCATTGAACCATTCCTGTGACACTAGTTATAGATTCCAATTCTTCACTTCAGGTTTACTGTATCCCTCTGACCTTCTTATTGACGATGAAACACAGAAATTGCATCGGAATTAAATAGAAAAGGAACAATGCCGAATTAAGTACAAGAAGACTGACTCTTCTAACTGTCTATGTTTTGAACCATTCCTGTGACACTAGTTATATACTCCGATGCTTCACTTCAGTTTTACTGTATCCCTTGGACCTTCTTATTGACGATGAAACACAGAAATTCAATCGGAATTAAATACAAAAGGCACAATGCCGACTTAAGTACAAGAAGACAGTATCTTCTTACTGTCTATGCTTTGAAACATTCCTGTGACACTAGTTATAGATTCCGATGCTTCACTCCAGGTTTACTGTATCCCTCTGACCTTCTTATTGACGAAGACACACAGAAATTGCCTCGGAATTAAATAGAAAAGGCACAATGCCGACTTAAGTACAAGAAGACTGACTCTTCTTAATATCTATGTTTTGAACCATTCCTGTGACACTAGTTATAGATTCCCATGCTTCACTTCATGTTTACTGTATCCTTCTGACCTTCTTATTGACGAAGACACACAGAAATTGCCTCGGAATTAAATAGAAAAGGCACAATGCCGACTTAAGTACAAGCAGACTGACTCTTCTCAATATCTATGTTTTGAACCATTCCTGTGACACTAGTTATAGATTCCGATGCTTCACTCTACGTTTACTGTATCCCTTGGACCTTCTTATTGACGATGAAACACAGAAATAGCATCGGAATTAAATACAAAAGGCACAATGAAGAATTAAGTACAAGAAGACTGACTCTTCCTACTGTCTATGTATTGAACCATTCCATTGACACTAGTTATAGATTCCGATGCTTGACTTCAGGTTTACTGAATCTCTTGGACCTTCTTATTGACGATAAAACACAGAAATGGCATCGGAATTTAATACAAAAGGCACAATGTCGACTCAAGTACAAGAAGACTGACTCTTCCTACTGTCTATGTTTTGAACCATTTCTGTGACACTAGTTATATATTCCGATGCTTCACTTCAGGTTTACTGTATCCCTTGGACCTTCTTATTGACGATGAAACACAGAAACTGCATCGGAATTAAATACAAAAGGCACAATGCCGACTTAAGTACAAGAAGACTGTATCTTCATACTGTCTATGCTTTGAAACGTTCCTGTGACACTAGTTATAGATTCCGATGCTGCACTCCAGATTTACTGTATCCCTTGGACCTTCTTATTGACGATGAAACTCAGAAATTGCATCGGAATTAAATACAAAAGGCACAATGCCGACTTAAGGACAAGAAGACTAACTCTTCTTACTGACTATGTTTTGAACCATTCCTGTGACACTAGTTATAGATTCCGATGCTCACTTCAGGTTTACTGTATCCCTCTGACTTTCTTATTGACGATGAAACACAGAAATTGCACCGGAATTAAATACAAAAGGCACAATGCCGACTTAAGGACAAGAAGACTGACTCTTCATACTGACTATGTTTTGAACCATTCCTGTGACACTAGTTATAGATTCCGATGCTTCACTTTAGGTTTCCTGTATCCCTTTTACATTCTTATTGACGATGAAACACTGAAATTGCATCGGAATTAAATACAAAAGGCACAATGCCGACTCAAGTACAAGAAGACTGACTCTTCTTACTGTCTATGTTTTGAACCATTCCTGTGACACTAGTTATAGATTCCAATGCTTCACTTCAGGTTTACTGTATCCCTCTGACCTTCTTATTGACGATGAAACACAGAAATTGCATCGGAATTAAATACAAAAGGCACAATGCCGACTTAAGTACAAGAAGACAGTATCTTCTTACTGTCTATGCTTTGAAACATTCCTGTGACACTAGTTATAGATTCCGATGCTTCACTCCAGGTTTACTGTATCCCTTGGACCTTCTTATTGACGATGAAACACAGAAATTGCATCGGAATTAAATACAAAAGGCACAATGCCGACTTAAGTACAAGAATACAGTATCTTCTTACTGTCTATGCTTTGAAACATTCCTGTGACACTAGTTATGGATTCCGATGCTTCACTCCAGGTTTACTGTATCCCTTGGACCTTCTTATTGACGATGAAACACAGAAATTGCATCGGAATTAAAAACAAAAGGCACAATGCCGACTTAAGGACAAGAAGACTGACTCTTCTTACTGACTATGTTTTGAAGCATTCCTGTGACACTACTTACAGATTCCGATGCTTCACTTCGGGTTTACTGTATCCCTCTGACCTTCTTATTGACGAAGACACACAGAAATTGCCTCGGAATTAAATAGAAATGGCACAATGCCGACTTAAGTACAAGAAGACTGACTCTTCTTAATATCTATGTTTTGAACCATTCCTGTGACACTAGTTATAGATTCCGATGCTTCACTCTACGTTTACTGTATCCCTTGGACCTTCTTATTGACGATGAAACACGGAAATTGCATCAGAATTATATACAAAAGGCACAATGCCGACCTAAGTACAAGAAGACTGACTCTTCTTACTGACTATGTTTGAACCATTATTGAGACACTAGTTATACATTCCGATGCTTCACTTCAGGTTTACTGTATCCCTTGGACTTTCTTATTAACGATGAAACACAGAAATTGCATCGGAATTAAATACAGAAGGCACAATACCGACTGACTCTTCTTACTGTCTAGGCTTTGAACAATTCCTGTGACACTAGTTATAGATTCCGATGCTTCACTTCAGGTTTACTGAATGCCTCTGACTTTCTTATTGACGATGAAACACAGAATTTGCGTCGGAATTAAATACAAAAGGTACAATGCCGAATTAAGTACAAGAAGATTGACTCTTCCTACTGTCTATGTATTGAACCGTTCCATTACCACTAGTTATAGATTCCGATGCTTGACTTCAGGTTTACTGAATCCCTTGGACCTTCTTATTGACGATGAAACACAGAAATTGCATCGGAATTAAATACAAAAGGCACAATGCCGACATAAGTACAAGAAGACTGCATCTTCATACTGTCTATGTTTTGAAACATTCCTGTGACACTAGTTATACATTCCAATGCTTCACTTCAGGTTTACTGTATCTCTCTGACCTTCTTATTGACGCTGAAACACAGAATTTGCATCGGAATTAAATAGAAAAGCACAATGCCAAATTAGGTACAAGAAGACTGACTCTTCCTACTGTCTATGTTTTGAACCATTTCTGTGACACTAGTTATATATTCCGATGCTTCACTTCAGGTTTATTGTATCCCTTGGACCTTCTTATTGACGATGAAACACAGAAATTGCATCGGAATTAAATAGAAAATGCACAATGCCGACTTAAGTACAAGAAGACTGTATCTTCATACTGTCTATGCTTTGAAACATTCCTATGACACAAGTTGTAGATTCCGATGCTTCACTCCTGGTTTACTGTATCCCTTGGACCTTCTTATTGACGATGAAACACAGAAATTGCATCGGAATTAAATACAAAATGCACAATGCCGACTTAAGGACAAGAAGACTAACTCTTCTTACTGACTATGTTTTGAACCATTCCTGTGACACTAGTTATAGATTCCGATGCTCACTTAAGGTTTACTGTATCCCTCTGACTTTCATATTGACGATGAAACACAGAAAATACACCGGAATTAAATACAAAAGGCACAATGCCGGCTTAAGGACAAGAAGACTGACTCTTCTTACTGACTATGTTTTGAACCATTCCTGTGACACTAGTTATAGATTCCGATGCTTCACTCTAGGTTTACAGTACCCTTCTACATTCTTATTGACGATGAAACACTGAAATTGCATCGGAATTAAATACAAAAGGCACAATGCCGACTCAAGTACAAGAAGACTGACTCTTCTTACTGTCTATGTTTTGAACCATTCCTGTTACACTAGTTATAGATTCCAATGCTTCACTTCAGGTTTACTGTATCCCTCTGACCTTCTTATTGACGATGAAACACAGAAATTGCATCGGAATTAAATAGAAAAGGCACAATGCCGAATTAAGTACAAGAAGACTGACTCTTCCTACTGTCTATGTTTTGAACCATTCCTGTGACACTAGTTATATACTCCGATGCTTCACTTCAGGTTTACTGTATCCCTTGCACCTTCTTATTGACGATGAAACACAGAAATTGCATCGGAATTAAATACAAAAGGCACAATGCCGACTTAAGTACAATAAGACAGTATCTTCTTACTGTCTATGCTTTGAAACATTCCTGTGACACTAGTTATAGATTCCGATGCTTCACTCCAGGTTTACTGTATCCCTTGGACCTTCTTATTGACGATGAAACACAGAAATTGCATCGGAATTAAATACAAAAGGCACAATGCCGACTTAAGGACAAGAAGACTGACTCTTCTTACTGACTATGTTTTGAAGCATTCCTGTGACACTACTTATAGATTCCGATGCTTCACTTCAGGTTTACTGTATCCCTCTGACCTTCTTATTGACGAAGACACACAGAAATTGCCTCGGAATTAAATAGAAAAGGCACAATGCCGACTCAAGTACAAGAAGACTGACTCTTCTTACTGTCTATGTTTTGAACCATTCCTGTGACACTAGTTATAGATTCCGATGCTTCACTCTACGTTTACTGTATCCCTTTGACCTTCTTATTGACGATGAAACACAGAAATTGCATCGGAATTAAATACAAAAGGCACAATGCCGACTTAAGGACAAGAAGACTGACTCTTCTTGCTGACTATGTTTGAACCATTCCTGAGACACTAGTTATACATTCCGATGCTTCACTTCAGATTTACTGTATCCCTTGGACTTTCTTATTGACGATGAAACAAAGAAATTGCATCGGAATTAAATACAAAAGGCACATTACCGATTGACTCTTCTTACTGTCTATGTTTTGAACAATTCCTGTGACACTAGTTATAGATTCCGATGCTTCACTTCAGGTTTACTGAATGCCTCTGACGTTCTTATTGACGATGAAACACATAATTTGCGTCGGAATTAAATACAAAAGGTACAATGCCGAATTAAGTACAAGAAGACTGACTCTTCCTACTGTCTATGTATTGAACCGTTCCATTGACACTTGTTATAGATTCCGATGCTTGACTTCAGGTTTACTGAATCCCTTGGACCTTCTTATTGACGATGAAACACAGAAATTGCATCGGAATTAAATACAAAAGGCACAATGCAGACTTAAGTACAAGAAGACTGCATCTTCATACTGTCTATGTTTTGAAACATTCCTGTGACACTAGTTATACATTCCAATGCCTCACTTCAGGTTTACTGTATCTCTCTGACCTTCTTATTGACGCTGAAACACAGAAATTGCATCGGAATTAAATAGAAAAGGCACAATGCCAAATTAAGTACAAGAAGACTGACTCTTTCTACTGTCTATGTTTCGAACCATTTCTGTGACACTAGTTATATATTCCGATGCTTCACTTCAGGTTTACTGTATCCCTTGGACCTTCTTATTGACGATGAAACACAGAAATTGCATCGGAATTAAATACAAAAGGCACAATGCCGACTTAAGTACAAGAAGACTGTATCTTCATACTGTCTATGCTTTGAAACATTCCTGTGACACTAGTTATAGATTCCGATGCTTCACTCCAGGTTTACTGTATCCCTTGGACCTTCTTATTGACGATGAAACACAGAAATTGCATCGGAATTAAATAAAAAATGCACAATGCCGACTTAAGGACAAGAAGACTAGCTCTTCTTACTATGTTTTGAACCATTCCTGTGACACTAGTTATAGATTCCGATGCTCACATCAGGTTTACTGTATCCCTCTGACCTTCTTATTGACGAAGACACCACACAGAAATTGCCTCGGAATTAAATAGAAAAGGCACAATGCCGACTTAAGTACAAGAAGACTGACTCTTCTTCTGTCTATGTTTTGAAACATTCCTGTGACACTAGTTATAGATTCCGATGCTTCACTTCAGGTTTACTGTATCCCTCTGACTTTCTTATTGACGATGAAACACAGAAGTTAAACCGGAATTAAATACAAAAGGCACAATGCTGACTTAAGGACAAGATGACTGACCCTTCTTACTGACTATGTTTTGAACCATTCCTGTGACACTAGTTATATATTCCGATGCTTCACTTCAGGTTTACTGTATCCCTTGGACCTTCTTATTGACGATGAAACACAGAAATTGCATCGGAATTCAATACAAAAGGCACAATGCCGACTTAAGTACAAGAAGACTGTATCTTCATACTGTCTATGTTTTGAAACATTCCTGTGACACTAGTTATAGATTCCGATGCTTCACTCCAGGTTTTCTGTATCCCCTGGACCTTGTTATTGACGATGAAACACAGAAATTGCATCGGAATTAAATACAAAAGGCACAATGCCGACTTAAGGACAAGAAGACTAACTCTTCTTACTGACTATGTTTTGAACCATTCCTGTGACACTAGTTATAGATTCCGATGCTCACTTCAGGTTTACTGTATCCCTCTGACTTTCTTATTGACGATGAAACACAGAAATTGCACCGGAATTAAGTACAAAAGACACAATGCCGGCTTAAGGACAAGAAGACTGACTCTTCTTACTGACTATGTTTTGAACAATTCCTGTGACACTAGTTATACATTCCGATGCTTCACTTTAGGTTTACTGTATCTCTCTCACCTTCTTATTGACAAAGACACACAGAAATTGCCTCGGAATTAAATAGAAAAGGCACAATACCGACTTAAGTACAAGAAGGCTTACTCTTCTTACTGTCTATGTTTTGGACCATTCCTGTGACACTAGCTATTGATTCCGATGCTCACTTCAGGTTTACTGTATCCCTCTGACTTTCTTATTGACGATGAAACACAGAAATTGCACCGGAATTAAGTACAAAAGACACAATGCCGGCTTAAGGACAAGAAGACTGACTCTTCTTACTGTCTATGTTTTGAAACATTCCTGTGACACTAGTTATAGATTCCGATGCTTCACTTCAGGTTAACTGTGTCCCTCTGACTTTCTTATTGACGATGAAACACAGAAGTTCAACCGGAATTAAATACAAAAGGCACAATGCTGACTTAAGGACAAGAAGACTGACCCTTCTTACTGACTATGTTTTGAACCATTCCTGTGACACTAGTTATAGATTCCGATGCTTTACTTCAGGTTTACTGTATCCCTCTGACCTCCTTATTGACGATGAAACTCAGAAATTGCATCGGAATTAAATACAAAAGGCACAATGCCGTATTAAGTACAAGAAGACTGACTCCTCCTACTGTCTATGTTTTGAACCATTTCTGTGACACTAGTTGTATATTCCGATGCTTCACTTCAGGTTTACTGTATCCCTAGGACCTTATGATTGACGATGAAACACAGAAATAGCATATGAATTAAATACAAAAGGCACAATGCCGAATTAAGTACAAGAAGACTGACTCTTCCTACTGTCTATGTTTTGAACCATTCCATTGACACTAGTTATAGATTCCAATGCTTGACTTCAGGTTTCCTGAATCCCTTGGACCGTCTTATTGACGATAAAACACACAAATTGCATCGGAATTTAATACAAAAGGCACAATGCCGACTCAAGTACAAGAAGACTGACTCTTCCTACTGTCTATGCTTTGAACCATTCCTGTGACACTAGTTATAGATTCCAATGCTTCACTTCAGGTTTACTGTATCCCTCTGACCTTCTTATTGACGATGAAACACTGAAATTGCATCGGAATTAAATACAAATGGCACAATGCCGACTCAAGTACAAGAAGACTGACTCTTCTTACTGTCTATGTTTTGAACCATTCCTGTGACACTGTTTACTGTATCCCTCTGACCTTCTTATTGACGATGAAACACTGAAATTGCATCGGAATTAAATACAAATGGCACAATGCCGACTCAAGTACAAGAAGACTGACTCTTCTTACTGTCTATGTTTTGAACCATTCCTGTGACACTAGTTATAGATTCCAATGCTTCACTTCAGGTTTACTGTATCCCTCTGACCTTCTTATTGACGATGAAACACAGAAATTGCATCGGAATTAAATAGAAAAGGCACAATGCCGTATTAAGTACAAGAAGAGTGACTCTTCCTACTGTCTATGTTTTGAACCATTGCTGTGCCACTAGTTATAGATTCCGATGCTTCACTTTAGGTTTAGAGTATCCCTTGGACCTTCTTATTGACGATGAACACAGTAATTGCATCGGAATTAAATAGAAAAGGCACAATGCCGACTTAAGTAGAAGAAAACTGACTCTTCTTACTAACTATGTTTTGAACCATTCCTGAGACACTAGTTATAGATTCCGATGCTTCACATCAGGTTTACTGTATCCCTCTGACCTTCTTATTGACGATGAAACACAGAAATTGCATCGGATTTAAATAAAAAAGGCACAATGCCGACTTAAGTACAAGAAGACAGACTCTTCCTACTGTCTATGTTTTGAACCATTCCTGTGACACTAGTTATAGATTCCGATGCTTCACTGCAGGTTTACTTTATCCCTCCGACCTTATTCACGATGAAACACAGAAATTGCATCGGAATGAAATACAAAAGGCACAATACCGACTTAAGTACAAGAAGGCTTACTCTTCTTACTGTCTATGTTTTGGACCATTCCTGTGACACTAGCTATTGATTCCGATGCTTCACTTCAGGTTTACTGTATCATTTTGAACTTCTTATTGACGATGAAACACAGAAATTACATCGGAATCAAATACCAATAGCATAATGCCGACTTAAGTACAAAAAGACAGACTCTTCTTACTGACTATGTTTTGAACCATTCCTGTGACACTAGTTATAGATTCCGATGCTTCACTTCAGGTTTACAGTATCCCTCTGACCTTATTCACGATGAAACACAGAAATTGCTTCGGAATTAAATACAAAAGGCACTTTACCGACTGACCCTTCTTACTGTCTATGTTTTGAACAATTCCTGTGACACTAGTTATAGATTCCGATGCTTCACTTCAGGTTTACTGTATGCCTCTGACCTTCTTATTGACGATGAAACATTGAATTTGCATCGGAATTAAACACAAAAGGCACAATTCCGACTGAAGTACAAGAAAACTGACTCTTCTTACAGTCTATGTTTGAACCATTCCTGTGACACAATTTATAGATTCCGATGCTTCACTTCAGGTTTGCTGTATCCCTCTGACATTCTTAATGACGATGAAACATAGAAATTGCATCGGAATTAAATACAAAAGGCACAATGCTGACTTAAGTACAGGAAAACTGACTCTTCTTACTATCTATGTTTGAACCATTCATGTGACACTAGTTATAGATTCCGATGCTTCACATGAGGTTTACATTATCCCTCTGAACTTCTTATTGACGATGAAACACAGACATTGCATCGGAATTAAATAGAAAAGGCACAATGCCGAATTAAGTACAAGAAGACTGACTCTTCTTACTGTCCATGTTTTGAACCATTCCTGTGACACTAGTTATATATTCCGATGCTTGACTTCAGGTTTACTGTATCCTTGGACCTTCTTGTTGACGATGAAATACAGAAATTGCATCGGAATTTAATACAAATGGCACAATGCCGACTTAAGTAAAAGAAGACTGTATCTTCATACTGTCTATGTTTTGAAACATTCCTGTGACACTAGTTATAGATTCCGATGCTTCACTCCAGGTTTACTGTATCCCTTGGACCTTCTTATTGTCGATGAAACACAGAAATTGCATCGGAATTAAATACAAAAGGCACAATGCAAACTTAAGGACAAGAAGACTGACTCTTCCTACTGACTATGTTTTTAACCATTCCTGTGACACTAGTTATAGATTCCGATGGTCACTTCAGGTTTACTGTATCCCTCTGACTTTCTTATTGACGATGAAACACAGAAATTGCAACGGAATTAAATACAAAATGTACAATGCCGACTTAAGAAAAAGAAGATTGACTCTTCTTACTGACTATGTTTTGAACCATTCCTGTGACACTAGTTATAGATTCCAATGCTTCACTTCAGGTTTACTGTATCCCTCTGACCTTCTTATTGACGATGAAACACTGAAATTGCATCGGAATTAAATACAAATGGCACAATGCCGACTCAAGTACAAGAAGACTGACTCTTCTTACTGTCTATGTTTTGAACCATTCCTGTGACACTAGTTATAGATTCCAATGCTTCACTTCAGGTTTACTGTATCCCTCTGACCTTCTTATTGACGATGAAACACAGAAATTGCATCGGAATTAAATAGAAATGGCACAATGCCTTTAAGTACAAGAAGACTGACTCTTCCTACTGTCTATGTTTTGAACCATTGCTGAGACACTAGTTATATATTCCGATGCTTCACTTCAGGTTTACTGTATCCCTTGGACCTTCTTATTGACGATGAAACACAGAAATTGCATCGGAATTAAATACAAAAGGCACAATGCCGACTTAAGTTCAAGAAGACTGACTCTTCTTACTGACTATGTTTTTAAGCATTCCTGTGACACTAGTTATAGATTCTGATGCTTCACTTCAGGTTTACTGTATCCCTCTGACCTTCTTATTGACGATCAAACATTGAATTTGCGTCGAAATTAAATACAAAAGGCACAATGCCGACTTAAGTACAAGAAAACTGACTCTTCTTACAGTCTATGTTTGAACCATTCCTGTGACACAAGTTATAGATTCCGATGCTTCACTTCAGGTTTGCTGTATCCCACTGACATTCTTATTGACGATGAAACATAGAAATTGCATCGGAATCAAATACAAAAGGCACAATGCTGACTTAAGTACAGGAAAACTGACTCTTCTTACTATCTATGTTTGAACCATTCATGTGACACTAGTTATAGATTCCGATGCTTCACATGAGGTTTACATTATCCCTCTGAACTTCTTATTGACGATGAAACACAGACATTGCATCGGAATTAAATAGAAAAGGAACAATGCCGAATTAAGTACAAGAAGACTGACTCTTCTTACTGTCTATGTTTTGAACCATTCCTGTGACACTAGTTATAGATTCCGATGCTTGACTTCAGGTTTACTGTATCCCTCTGATCTTCTTATTGACGATGAAACACAAAAATTGCATCGGAATTAAATACAAAATGCACAAAGCCGACTTAAGTACAAGAGAATTGATCCTTCTTACCGTCTATGTTTTGAACCATTTCTGAGACACTAGTTATAGATTTCGATGCTTCACTTCAGGTTTACTGTATGCCTTGGACCTTCTTATTGACGATGAAACACAGAAATTGCATCGGAATTAAATAGAAAAGGCACAATGCCGACTTAAGTACGAGAGGACTGACTCATCCTACTGTCAATGTTTTGAACCAATCCTGAGACACTAGTTATAGATTCCGGTGCTTCACTGCAGGTTTACTGTTTCCCTTGGACCCTCTTATTGACGATGAAACACAGAAATTGCTTCAGAATTAAATAGAAAAGGCACAATGCCGACTTAAGTACAAGAAGACTGACGCTTCTTACTGACTATGATTTTGAACCATTCCTGTGACACTAGTTATAGATTCCGATGCTTCACTTCAGGTTTACTGTATCCCTTGGACCTTCTTATTGACGATGAAACACAGATATTGCATCGGAATGAATTAGAAAGGGCACAATGCCGACTTAAGTACAAGAAGATTGACTCTTCTTACTGTTTATGTTTGAACCATTCCTGTGACACTAGTTATAGATTCCGATGCTTCACTTCTGGTTTACTGTATCCCTCTGACCTTCCTATAGACGATGAAACACAGAAATTGCATCCGAATTAAATACAAAAGGCACAATATCGACTTAAGTACAAGAAGACTGACTCTTCCTACTGTCTATGTTTTGAACCATTCCTGTGACACTAGTTATAGATTTCGATGCTACACTTCAGGTTAACTGTATCCCTCTGACCTTCTTATTGATGATGAAACACAGAAATTGCATCGGAATTAAATACAAAAGGCACAATGCCGACTTAAGTACAAGAAGGCTGCCTCTTTTTACTGTCTATGTTTTGAACCATTCCTGTGACAATAGTTATAGATTCCGATGCTTCACTTCAGGTTTACTGTATCCCTTGGACCTGCTTATTGACGATGAAACACAGAAATTGCATCGGAATTAAATACAGAAGGCACAATGCGGACTTAAGTACAAGAAGTCTGACTCTTCTTACTGTCTATGCTTTGAACCATTCCTGTGACAGTAGTTACACATTCCGATTCTTCACTCCAGGTTTACTGTATTCCTTGGTCCTTCTTATTGACGATGAAACACAGAAATTGCATCGGAATTAAATACAAAAGGCACAATGCCGACTTAAGTACAAGAAGACTGACTCTTCTTACTGACTATGATTTGAACCATTCCGGTGACACTAGTCATAGATTCCGATGCTTCACTTTAGGGTTACTGTATCCCTTGGACCTTCTTATTGACGATGAAACACAGAAATTGCATCGGAATTAAATACAAAGGGCAAAATGCAGACTTAAGTACACGAAGACTGACGTTTCTTACTGCCTATGTTTTGAATTATTCCTGTGACACTAGTTATAGATTCCGATGCTACACTCCACGTTTACTGTATCCCTTGGACCTTCTTATTGACGATGAAAAACAGAAATTGCATCGGAATGAAATACAAAAGGCACAATGCCGACTTAAGGACAAGAAGACTGACTCTTCTTACTGACTATGTTTTGAACCATTCCTGTGTCACTAGTTATAGATTCCGATGCTTCACTTCAGGTTTACTGTATACCTTGGACTTTCTAATTGACGATGAAACACAGAAATTGCATCGCAATTAAATAGAAAAGGCACAATGACGACTTAAGTACAAGAAGACTGACTCTTCTTACTCTCTATGTTTTGAACCATTTCTGTGACACTAGTTATAGATTCCGACGCTCCACTTCAGGTTTACTGTCTCCCTTGGACCTTCTTATTAACGATGAAACACAGAAATTGCATCGGAATTAAATACAAAAGGCACAATACCGACTTAAGTTCAAGAAGACTGACTCTTCTTACTGTCTATGCTTTGAACCATTCCTGTGACACTAGTTATAGATTCCGATGCTTCACTTCAGGTTTACTGTATCCCTCTGATCTTCTTATTGACGATGAATCACAGAAATTGCATCGGAATTAAATACAAAAGGCACAATGCAGACTTAAGTACAAGAAGACTGACTCTTCTTACTGTCTATGTTTTGAACCATTCCTGTGACACTAGTTATAGATTCCGATGCTTCACTTCAGGCTTACTGTATCCCTTGGACCTTCTTATTGACGATGAAACACAGAAATTGCATCGGAATTAAACACAAAAGGCACAATGCAGACTTAAGTACAAATAGACTGACTCTTCTTACTGACTATGTTTTGAACCATTCCTGTGACACTGGTTATAGATTCTGATGCTTCACTTCAGGTTTACTGTACCCCTCTGACCTTCTTATTGACGATGAAACACAGAAATTGCATCGGAATTAAATACAAAAGGCACAATGCCGACTTAAGGACAAGAAGACTGACTCTTTTTACTGACTATGATTTGAACCATTCCTGTGACACTAGTTATGGATTCGGATGCTTTACTTCTGGTTTACTGTATCCCTCTGACCTTCTTATTGACGATGAAACACAGAAATTGCATCGGAATTAAATAGTAAAGACACAATGCCGACTTAAGTACAAGACGACTGACTTTTCTTACTGTCTATGTATTGAACCATTCCTGTGACACTAGTTATAGATTCCGATGCTTCACTTCAGGTTTACTGTATCCCTCTGATCTTCTTATTGACGATGAAACACAAAAATTGCATCGGAATTAAATAGAAAATGCACAAAGCCGACTTAAGTACAAGAGAACTGATCCTTCTTACCGTCTATGTTTTGAACCATTTCTGAGACACTAGTTATAGATTCCGATGCTTCACTTCAGGTTTACTGTATGCCTTGGACCTTCTTATTGACGATGAAACACAGAATTTGCATCGGAATTAAATAGAAAAGGCACAATGCCGACTTAAGTACGAGAGGACTGACTCTTCCTACTGTCAATGTTTTGAACCAATCCTGTGACACTAGTTATAGATTCCGGTGCTTCACTCCAGGTTTACTGTTTCCCTTGGACCTTCTTATTGACGATGAAACACAGAAATTGCATCAGAATTAAATAGAAAAGGCACAATGCCGACTTAAGTACAAGAAGACTGACGCTTCTTACTGACTATGATTTTGAACCATTCCTGTGACACTAGTTATAGATTCCGATGCTTCACTTCAGGTTTACTGTATCCCTTGGACCTTCTTATTGACGATGAAACACAGATATTGCATCGGAATGAAATAGAAAACCCACAATGCCGACTTAAGTACAAGAAGACTGACTCTTCTTACTGTTTATGTTTGAACCATTCCTGTGACACTAGTTATAGATTCCGATGCTTCACTTCAGGTTTACTGTATCCCTCTGACCTTCCTATAGACGATGAAACACAGAAATTGCATCGGAATTAAATACAAAAGGCACAATGCCGATTTAAGTACATGAAAACAGACTCTTTCTACTGACTATGTTTTGAACCATTCCTGTGACACTAGTTATAGATTCCGATGCTTCACATCAGGTTTACTGTATCCCTTGGACCTTCTTCGTGACGATGAAACACAGAAATTGCATCGGAATTAAATACAAAAGGCACATTGCCGACTTAAGTACAAGAAGACTGACTCCTCTTACAGTCTATGCTTTGAACCATTCCTGTGACACTAGTTACACATTCCGATTCTTCACTCCAGGTTTACTGTATCCCTTGGACCTTTTTATTGACGATGAAACACAGAAATTGCATCGGAATTAAATACAAAAAGCACAATGCCGACTTAAGGACAAAAAGGCTAACTCTCCTTACTGACAATGCTTTGAACCATTCCTGTGACACTAGCTATAGATTCCGATGCTTCACTTCAGGTTTACTGTATCCCTCTGACCTTCGTATTGACGATGAAACACAGAAATTGCATCGGAATTAAATACAAAAGGCACAATGCCGACTTAAGTACAAGAAGACTAACTCTTCTTACTGTCTATGTTTTGAACTATTCCTGTGACACTAGTTATAGATTCCGGTGCTTCACTCCAGGTTTACTGTATCCCTCTGATCTTCTTATTGACGATGAATCACAGAAATTGCATCGGAATTAAATACAAAAGGCACAATGCCGACTTAAGTACAAGAAGACTAACTCTTCTTACTGACTATGTTTTGAACTATTCCTGTGACACTAGTTATAGATTCCGATGCTTCACTCCAGGTTTACTGTATGCCTTGGACCTTCTTATTGACGATGAAACACAGAAATTGCATCGGAATTATATAGAAAAGGCACAATGCCGACTTAAGTACGAGAGGACTGACTCTTCCTACTGTCAATGTTTTGAACCAATCCTGTGACACTAGTTATAGATTCCGGTGCTTCACTCCAGGTTTACTGTT
Source organism: Schistocerca serialis cubense (assembly GCF_023864345.2). Lineage (NCBI taxonomy): Eukaryota > Metazoa > Arthropoda > Insecta > Orthoptera > Acrididae > Schistocerca > Schistocerca serialis. The sequence goes on from NC_064644.1 coordinate 642,866,598, forward strand.
TCCCTTGGACCTTCTTATTGACGATGAAACACAGAAATTGCATCAGAATTAAATAGAAAAGGCACAATGCCGACTTAAGTACAAGAAGACTGACCCTTCTTCCTGACTATGATTTTGAACCATTCCTGTGACACTAGTTATAGATTCCGATGCTTCACTTCAGGTTTACTGTATCCCTTGGACCTTCTTATTGACGATGAAACACAGATATTGCATCGGTATGAAATAGAAAAGGCACAATGCCGACTTAAGTACAAGAAGACTGACTCTTCTTACTGTTTATGTTTGAACCATTCCTGTGACACTAGTTATAGATTCCGATGCTTCACTTCAGGTTTACTGTATTCCTCTGACCTTCCTAAAGACGATGACACACAGAAATTGCATCCGAATTAAATACAAAAGGCACAATATCGACTTAAGTACAAGAAGACTGACTCTTCCTACTATCTATGTTTTGAACCATTCCTGTGACACCAGTTATAGATTTCGATGCTACACTTCAGGTTTACTGTATCCCTCTGACCTTCTTATTGACGATGAAACACAGAAATTGCATCGGAATTAAATACAAAAGGCACAATGCCGATTTAAGTACATGAAGACCGACTCTTTCTACTGACTATGTTTTGAACCATTCCTGTGACACTAGTTATAGATTCCGATGCTTCACATCAGGTTTACTGTATCCCTTGGACCTTCTTCGTGACGATGAAACTCAGAAATTGCATCGGAATTAAATACAAAAGGCACAATGCCGACTTAAGTACAAGAAGACTGACTCCTCTTACAGTCTATGCTTTGAACCATTCCTGTGACACTAGTTACACATTCCGATTCTTCACTCCAGGTTTACTGTATCCCTTGGACCTTTTTATTGACGATGAAACACAGACATTGCATCGGAATTAAATACAAAAAGCACAATGCCGACTTAAGGACAAGAAGGCTAACTCTTCTTACTGACAATGTTTTGAACCATTCCTGTGACACTAGCTATAGATTCCGATGCTTCACTTCAGGTTTACTGTATGCCTCTGACCTTCGTATTGACGATGAAACACAGAAATTGCATCGGAATTAAATACAAAAGGCACAATGCCGACTTAAGTACAAGAAGACTGACTCTTCTTACTGACTATGTTTTGAACCATTCCGGTGACACTAGTCATAGATTCCGATGCTTCACTTCAGGGTTACTGTATCCCTTGGACCTTCTTATTGACGACGAAAATCAGAAATTGCATCGGAATGAAATACAAAAGGGACAATGCCGACTTAAGGACAAGAAGACTGACTCTTCTTACTGACTATGTTTTGAACCATTCCTGTGTCACTAGTTATAGATTCATTTGCTTTACTTCAGGTTTACTGTATACCTTGGACTTTCTAATTGACGATGAAACACAGAATTTGCATCGGAATTAAATAGAAAAGGCACAATGACAGCTTAAGTACAAGAAGACTGACTCTTCTTACTCTCTATGCTTTTAACCATTTCTGTGACACTAGTTATAGATTCCGATGCTCCACTTCAGGTTTACTGTCTCCCTTGGTCCTTCGTATTGACGATGAAACACAGTAATTGCATCGGAATTAAATACAAATGGCACAATACCGACTTAAGTACAAGAAGACTGACTCTTCTTACTGTCTATGTTTTGAACCATTCCTGTGACACTAGTTATAGATTCCGATGCTTCACTTCAGGTTTACTGTATCCCTCTGATCCTCGTATTGACGATGAATCACAGAAATTGCATCGGAATTAAATACAAAAGGCACAATGCCGACTTAAGTACAAGAGAACTGATCCTTCTTACGGTCTATGTTTTGAACCATTTCTGAGACACTAGTTATAGATTCCGATGCTTCACTTCAGGTTTACTGTAACCCTCTGACCTTCTTATTGATGATGAAACACAGAAATTGCATCGGAGTTAAATATAAAAGGCACAATGCAGACTTAAGTACAAGAAGACTGACTCTCCTTACAGACTAAGTTTTGAAACATTCCTGTGACAGTAGTTATAGATTGCGATGCTTCACTTCAGGTTTGCTGTATCCCTCTGACCTTCTTATTGACGATGAAACACAGCATTTGCATTGGAATTAAATACAAAAGGCACAATGCCGACTTAAGTACAAGAAGACTGACTCTTCCTACTGTCTATGTTTTGAACCATTCCTGTTACACTAGTTATAGATTCCGATGCTTCACTTCAGGTTTACTGTATCCCTTGGACCTTCTTCGTGACGATGAAACACAGAAATTGCATCGGAATTAAATACAAAAGGCACATTGCCGACTTAAGTACAAGAAGACTGACTCCTCTTACAGTCTATGCTTTGAACCATTCCTGTGACACTAGTTACACATTCCGATTCTTCACTCCTGGTTTACTGTATCCCTTGGACCTTTTTATTGACGATGAAACACAGAAATTGCATCGGAATTAAATACAAAAAGCACAATGCCGACGTAAGGACAAGAAGGCTAACTCTTCTTACTGACAATGCTTTGAACCATTCCTGTGACACTAGCTATTGATTCCGATGCTTCACTTCAGGTTTACTGTATACCTCTGACCTTCGTATTGACGATGAAACACAGAAATTGCATCCGAATTAAATACAAAAGGCACAATATCGACTTAAGTACGAGAAGACTGACTCTTCCTACTGTCTATGTTTTGAACCATTCCTGTGACACTAGTTATAGATTTCGATGCTACACTTCAGGTTTACTGTATCCCTCTGACCTTCCTATAGACGATGAAACACACAAATTGCATCCGAATTAAATACAAAAGGCACAATATCGACTTAAGTACGAGAAGACTGACTCTTCCTACTGTCTATGTTTTGAACCATTCCTGTGACACTAGTTATAGATTTCGATGCTACACTTCAGGTTTACTGTATCCCTCTGACCTTCTTATTGACGATGAAACACAGAAATTGCATCGGAATTAAATACAAAAGGCACAATGCCGATTTAAGTACATGAAGACCGACTCTTTCTACTGACTATGTTTTGAACCATTCCTGTGACACTAGTTATAGATTCCGATGCTTCACATCAGGTTTACTGTATCCCTTGGACCTTCTTCGTGACGATGATACACAGAAATTGCATCGGAATTAAATACAAAAGGCACATTGCCGACTTAAGTACAAGAAGACTGACTCCTCTTACAGTCTATGTTTTGAACCATTCCTGTGACACTAGTTACACATTCCGATTCTTCACTCCAGGTTTACTGTTTCCCTTGGACCTTTTTATTGACGATGAAACACAGATATTGCATCGGAATTAAATACAAAAAGGACAATGCCGACTTAAGGACAAGAAGGCTAACTCTTCTTACTGACAATGCTTTGAACCATTCCTGTGACACTAGCTATAGATTCCGATGCTTCACTTCAGGTTTACTGTATCACTCGGACCTTCGTATTGACGATGAAACACAGAAATTGCATCGGAATTAAAACAAAAGGCACAATGCCGACTTAAGTACAAGAAGACTAACTCTTCTTACTCTCTATGTTTTGAACTATTCCTGTGACACTAGTTATAGATTCCGATGCTTCACTCCAGGTTTACTGTATCCCTCTGATCTTCTTATTGACGATGAATCACAGAAATTGCATCGGAATTAAATACAAAAGGCACAATGCCGACATAAGTACAAGAAGACTAACTCTTCTTACTGACTATGTTTTGAACTATTCCTGTGACACTAGTTATAGATTCCGATGCTTCACTCCAGGTGTACTGTATGTCTTGGACCTTCTTATTGACGATGAAACACAGAAATTGCATCGGAATTAAATAGAAAAGGCACAATGCCAACTTAAGTACAAGAGGACTGACTCTTCCTACTGTCAATGTTTTGAATCAATCCTGTGACACTAGTTATAGATTCCGGTGCTTCACTCCAGGTTTACTGTTTCCCTTGGACCTTCTTATTGACGATGAAACACAGAAATTGCATCAGAATTAAATAGAGAAGTCACAATGCCGACTTAAGTACAAGAAGGCTGCCTCTTTTTACTGTCTATGTTTTGAACCATTCCTGTGACACTAGTTATAGATTCCGATGCTTCACTTCAGGTTTACTGTATCCCTTGGACCTGCTTATTGACGATGAAACACAGAAATTGCATCGGAATTAAATACAAAAGGCACAATGCCGACTTAAGTACAAGAAGACTGACCCTTCTTACTGTCTATGCTTTGAACCATTCCTGTGACAGTAGTTACACATTCCGATTCTTCACTCCAGGTTTACTGTATCCCTTGGTCCTTCTTATTGACGATGAAACACAGAAATTGCATCGGAATTAAATAGAAAAGGCACAATGCCGACTTAAGTACAAGAAGGCTGCCTCTTTTTACTGTCTATGTTTTGAACCATTCCTGTGACACTAGTTATAGATTCTGATGCTTCACTTCAGGTTTACTGTATCCCTTGGACCTGCTTATTGACGATGAAACACAGAAATTGCATCGGAATTAAATACAAAAGGCACAAGGTACAAGAAGACTGACTCTTCTTACTGTCTATGTTTTGAACCATTCCTGTGACAGTAGTTACACATTCCGATTCTTCACTCCAGGTTTACTGTATCCCTTGGTCCTTCTTATTGACGATGAAACACAGAAATTGCATCGGAATTAAATACAAAAGGCACAATGCCGACTTAAGTACAAGAAGACTGTCTCTTCTTACTGACTTTGTTTTGAACCATTCCGGTGACACAAGTCATAGATTCCGATGCTTCACTTCAGGGTTACTGTATCCCTTGGACCTTCTTATTGACGATGAAAAACAGAAATTACATCGGAATGAAATACAAAAGGCACAATGCCGACTTAAGGACAAGAAGACTGACTCTTCTTACTGACTATGTTTTGAACCATTCCTGTGTCACTAGTTATAGATTCATTTGCTTCACTTCAGGTTTACTGTATACCTTGGACTTTCTAATTGACGATGAAACACAGAAATTGCATCGGAATTAAATAGAAAAGGCACAATACCGGCTTAAGTACAAGAAGACTGACTCTTCTTACTGTGTATGTTTTGAACCATTCCTGTGACACTAGTTATAGATTCCGATGCTTCACTTCAGGTTTACTGTATCCCTCTGATCTTCTTATTGACGATGAATCACAGAAATTGCATCGGAATTAAATACCAAAGGCACAATGCCGGCTTAAGTGCAAGGAGACTGACTCTTCTTACTGTCTATGTTTTGAACCATTCCTGTGACACTAGTTATAGATTCCGATGCTCCACTTCAGGTTTACTGTCTCCCTTGGTCCTTCGTATTGACGATGAAACTCAGAAATTGCATCGGAATTAAATACAAAAGGCACAATACCGACTTAAGTACAAGAAGACTGACTCTTCTTACTGTCTATGTTCTGAACCATTCCTGTGACACTAGTTATAGATTCCGATGCTTCACTTCAGGTTTACTGTATCCCTCTGATCTTCTTATTGACGATGAATCACAGAAATTGCATCGGAATTAAATACAAAAGGCACAATGCCGACTTAAGTGCAAGAAGACTGACCCATCTTACTGTCTATGTTTTGAACCATTCCTGTGACACTAGTTATAGATTCCGATGCTTCACTTCAGGCTCACTGTATCCCTTGGACCTTCTTATTGACGATGAAACACAGAAATTGCATCGGAATTAACCACAAAAGGCACAATTCCGACTTAAGTACAAATAGACTGACTCTTCTTACTGACTATGTTTTGAACCATTCCTGTGACACTGGTTACAGATTCCGATGCTTCACTTCACGTTTACTGTATCCATTGGGCCTTCTTATTGACGATGAAACACATAAATTGCATCGGAATTAAATACAAAAGGCACAATGCCGATTTAAGTACATGAAGACCGACTCTTTCTACTGACTATGTTTTGAACCATTCCTGTGACACTAGTTATAGATTCCGATGCTTCACTTCAGGTTTACTGTATCCCTTGGACCTTCTTCGTGACGATGAAACACAGAAATTGCATCGGAATTAAATAGAAAAGGCACAATGCCGACCTAAGTACAAGAAGACTGACGCTTCTTACTGACTATGATTTTGAACCATTCCTGTGACACTAGTTATAGATTCCGATGCTTCACTTCAGGTTTACTGTATCCCTTGGACCTTCTTATTGACGATGAAACACAGATATTGCATCGGAATGAAATAGAAAAGGCACAATGCCGACTTAAGTACAAGAAGACTGACTCTTCTTACTGTTTATGTTTGAACCATTCCTGTGACACTAGTTATAGATTCCGATGCTTCACTTCAGGTTTACTGTAACCTTCTGACCTTCTTATTGATGATGAAACACAGAAATTGCATCGGAGTTAAATATAAAAGGCACAATGCAGACTTAAGTACAAGAAGACTGACTCTTCTTACAGACTATGTTTTGAAACATTCCTGTGACAGTAGTTATAGATTGCGATGTTTCACTTCAGGTTTGCTGTATCCCTCTGACCTTCTTATTGACGATGAAGCACAGCATTTGCATCGGAATTAAATACAAAAGGCACAATGCCGACTTAAGTACAAGAAGACTGACTCTTCCTACTGTCTATGCTTTGAACCATTCCTGTTACACTAGTTATAGATTCCGATGCTTCACTTCAGGTTTACTGTATCCCTTGGACCTTCTTATTGACGATGAAACACAGATATTGCATCGGAATGAAATAGAAAAGGCACAATGCCGACTTAAGTACAAGAAGACTGACTCTTCTTACTGTTTATGTTTGAACCATTCCTGTGACACTAGTTATAGATTCCGATGCTTCACTTCAGGTTTACTGTATCCCTCTGACCTTCCTATAGACGATGAAACACAGAAATTGCATTCGAATTAAATACAAAAGGCACAATATCGACTTAAGTACAAGAAGACTGACTCTTCCTACTGTCTATGTTTTGAACCATTCCTGTGACACTAGTTATAGATTTCGATGCTACACTTCAGGTTTACTGTATCCCTCTGACCTTCTTATTGACGATGAAACACAGAAATTGCATCGAAATTAAATACAAAAGGCACAATGCCGATTTAAGTACATGAAGACCGACTCTTTCTACTGACTATGTTTTGAACCATTCCTGTGACACTAGTTATAGATTCCGATGCTTCACATCAGGTTTACTGTATCCCTTGGACCTTCTTCGTGACGATGAAACACAGAAATTGCATCGGAATTAAATACAAAAGGCACAATGCCGACTTAATTACAAGAAGACTGACTCCTCTTACAGTCTATGCTTTGAAGCATTCCTGTGACACTAGTTACACATTCCGATTCTTCACTCCAGGTTTACTGTATCCCTTGGACCTTTTTATTGACGATGAAACACAGAAATTGCATCGGAATTAAATACAAAAAGCACAATGCAGACTTAAGTACAAGAAGGCTAACTCTTCTTACTGACAATGTTTTGAACCATTCCTGTGACACTAGCTATAGATTCCGATGCTTCACTTCAGGTTTACTGTATCCCTCTGACCTTCGTATTGACGTTGAAACACAGAAATTGCATGGGAATTAAATACAAAGGGCACAATGCCGACTTAAGTACAAGAAGACTAACTCTTCTTACTGTCTATGTTTTGAACTATTCCTGTGACACTAGTTATAGATTCCGATGCTTCACTCCAGGTTTACTGTATGCCTTCAACCTTCTTATTGACGATGATACACAGAAATTGCATCGGAATTAATTAGAAAAGGCACAATGCCGACTTATGTACAAGAGGACTGACTCTACCTACTGGCAATGTTTTGAACCAATCCTGTGACACTAGTTATAGATTCCGGTGCTTCACTCCAGGTTTACTGTTTCCCTTGGACCTTCTTATTGACGATGAAACACAGAAACTGCATCAGAATTAAATAGAAAAGGCACAATGCCGACTTAAGTACAAGAAGGCTGCCTCTTTTTACTGTCTATGTTTTGCACCATTCCTGTGACACTAGTTATAGATTCCGATGCTTCACTTCAGGTTTACTGTATCCCTTGGACCTGCTTATTAACGATGAAACACAGAAATTGCATCGGAATTAAATACAAAAGGCACAATGCCGACTTAAGTACAAGAAGACTGACTCTTCTTACTGTCTATGCTTTGAACCATTCCTGTGACTGTAGTTACACATTCCGATTCTTCACTCCAGGTTAACTGTACCCCTTGGTCCTTCTTATTGACGATGAAACACAGAAATTGCATCGGAATTAAATAGAAAAGGCACAATGCCGACTTAAGTACAAGAAGGCTGCCTCTTTTTACTGTCTATGTATTGAACCATTCCTGTGACACTAGTTATAGATTCCGATGCTTCACTTCAGGTTTACTGTATCCCTTGGACCTGCTTATTGACGATGAAACACAGAAATTGCATCGGAATTAAATACAAAAGGCACAATGCCGACTTAAGTACAAGAAGACTGACTCTTCTTACTGTCTATGGTTTGAACCATTCCTGTGACAGTAGTTACACATTCCGATTCTTCACTCCAGGTTTACTGTATCCCTTGGTCCTTCTTATTGACGATGAAACACAGAAATTGCATCAGAATTAAATAGAAAAGGCACAATGCCGACTTAAGTACAAGAAGGCTGCCTCTTTTTACTGTCTCTGTTTTGCACCATTCCTGTGACACTAGTTATAGATTCCGATGCTTCACTTCAGGTTTACTGTATTCCTTGGACCTGCTTATTGACGATGAAACACAGAAATTGCATCGGAATTAAATACAAAAGGCACAATGCCGACTTAAGTACAAGAAGACTGACTCTTCTTACTGTCTATGCTTTGAACCATTCCTGTGACTGTAGTTACACATTCCGATTCTTCACTCCAGGTTAACTGTATCCCTTGGTCCTTCTTATTGACGATGAAACACAGAAATTGCATCGGAATTAAATAGAAAAGGCACAATGCCGACTTAAGTACAACAAGGCTGCCTCTTTTTACTGTCTATGTTTTGAACCATTCCTGTGACACTAGTTATAGATTCCGATGCTTCACTTCAGGTTTACTGTATCCCTTGGACCTGCTTATTGACGATGAAACACAGAAAGTGCATCGGAATTAAATACAAAAGGCACAATGCCGACTTAAGTACAAGAAGACTGACTCTTCTTACTGTCTATGGTTTGAACCATTCCTGTGACAGTAGTTACACATTCCGATTCTTCACTCCAGGTTTACTGTATCCCTTGGTCCTTCTTATTGACGATGAAACACAGAATTTGCATCGGAATTAAATACAAAAGGCACAATGCCGACTTAAGTACAAGAAGACTGACTCTTCTTACTGACTATGTTTTGAACCATTCCTGTGTCACTAGTTATAGATTCCGATGCTTCACTTCAGGTTTACTGTATCCCTCTGATGTTCTTATTGTCGATGAATCACAGAAATTGCATCGGAATTAAATACAAAAGGCACAATGCCGACTTAAGTGCAAGAAGACTGACTCTTCTTACTGTCTATGTTTTGAACCATTCCTGTGACACTAGTTATAGATTCCGATGCTTCACTTCAGGTTTACTGTATCCCTTGGACCTTCTTATTGACGATGAAATACAGAAATTACATCGGAATTAAACACAAAAGGCACAATGCCGACTTAAGTACAAATAGACTGACTCTTCTTACTGACTTTGTTTGGAACCATTCCTGTGACACTGGTTATAGATTCTGATGCTTCACTTGAGGTTTACTGTACCCCTCTGACCTTCTTATTGACGATGAAACACAGAAATTGCATCGGAATTAAATACAAAAAGCACAATGCCGACTTAAGGACAAGAAGACTGACTCTTTTTACTGACTATGTTTTGAACCATTCCTGTGACACTAGTTATGGATTCGGATGCTTTACTTCTGGTTTACTGTATCCCTCTGACCTTCTTATTGACGATGAAACACAGATATTGCATCGGAATTAAATAGTAAAGACACAATGCCGACTTAAGTACAAGACGACTGACGTTTCTTACTGTCTATGTATTGAACCATTCCTGTGACACTAGTTATAGATCCCGATGCTTCACTTCAGGTTTACTGTATCCCTCTGATCTTCTTATTGACGATGAAACACAGAAATTGCATCGGAATTAAATACAAAATGCACAAAGCCGACTTAAGTACAAGAGGACTGATCCTTCTTACCGTCTATGTTTTGAACTATTCCTGAGACACTAGTTATAGATTCCAATGCTTCACTTCAGGTTTACTGTAACCTTCTGACCTTCTTATTGATGATGAAACACAGAAATTGCATCGGAGTTAAATATAAAAGGCACAATGCAGACTTAAGTACAAGAAGACTGACTCTTCTTACAGACTATGTTTTGAAACATTCCTGTGACAGTAGTTATAGATTGCGATGTTTCACTTCAGGTTTGCTGTATCCCTCTGACCTTCTTATTGACGATGAAACACAGCATTTGCATCGGAATTAAATACAAAAGGCACAATGCCGACTTAAGTACAAGAAGACTGACTCTTCCTACTGTCTATGTTTTGAACCATTCCTGTTATACTAGTTATAGATTCCGATGCTTCACTTCAGGTTTACTGTATCCCTTGGACCTTCTTATTGACGATGAAACACAGAAATTGCATCGGAATTATATACAAAAGGCACAATGCCGATTTAAGTACATGAAGACCGACTCTTTCTACTGACTATGTTTTGAACCATTCCTGTGACACTAGTTATAGATTCCGATGCTTCACTTCAGGTTTACTGTATCCCTTGGACCTTCTTCGTGACGATGAAACACAGAAATTGCATCGGAATTAAATACAAAAGGCACAATGCCGACTTAAGTACAAGAAGACTGACTACTCTTACAGTCTATGCTTTGAACCATTCCTGTGACACTAGTTGCACATTCCGATTCTTTACTCCAGGTTTACTGTATCTCTTGGACCTTTTTATTGACGATGAAACACAGAAATTGCATCGGAATTAAATACAAAAGGCACAATGCCGACTTAAGTACAAGAAGACTAACTCTTCTTACTGTCTATGTTTTGAACTATTCCTGTGACACTAGTTATAGATTCCGATGCTTCACTCCAGGTTTACTGTATGCCTTGGACCTTCTTATTGACGATGAAACACAGAAATTGCATCGGAATTAAATAGAAAAGGCACAATGCCGACTTAAGTACAAGAGGACTGACTCTTCCTACTGTCAATGTTTTGAACCAATCCTGTGACACTAGTTATAGATTCCGGTGCTTCACTCCAGGTTTACTGTTTCCCTTGGACCTTCTTATTGACGATGAAACACAGAAATTGCATCAGAATTAAATAGAAAAGGCACAATGCCGACTTGAGTACAAGAAGACTGACGCTTCTTACTGACTATGATTTTGAATTATTCCTGTGACACTAGTTATAGATTCCGATGCTTCACTTCAGGTTTACTGTATCCCATGGACCTTCTTGTTGACGATGAAACACAGATATTGCTTCGGAATGAAATAGAAAAGGCACAATGCCGACTTAAGTACAAGAAGACTGTCTCTTCTTACTGTTTATGTTTGAACCATTCCTGTGACACTAGTTATAGATTCCGATGCTTCACTTCAGGTTTACTGTATCCCTCTGACCTTCCTATAGACGATGAAACACAGAAATTGCATCCGAATTAAATACAAAAGGCACAATACCGATTTAAGTACATGAAGACCGACTCTTTCTACTGACTATGTTTTGAACCATTCCTGTGACACTAGTTATAGATTCCGATGCTACACTTCAGGTTTACTGTATCCCTTGGACCTTCTTCGTGACGATGAAACACAGAAATTGCATCGGAATTAAATAAAAAAGGCACAATGCCGACTTAAGTACAAAAAGACTGACTCCTCTTACAGTCTATGCTTTGAACCATTCCTGTGACACTAGTTACACATTCCGATTCTTCACTCCAGGTTTACTGTATCCCTCGGACCTTTTTATTGACGATGAAACACAGAAATTGCATCGGAATTAAATACAAAAAGCACAATGCCGACTTAAGGACAAGAAGGCTAACTCTTCTTACTGACAATGTTTTGAACCATTCCTGTGACACTAGCTATAGATTCCGATGCTTCACTTCAGGTTTACTGTATCCCTCTGGCCTTCGTATTGTCGATGAAACACAGAAATTGCATCGGAATTAAATACAAAAGGCACAATGCCGACTTAAGTACATGAAGACCGACTCTTTCTACTGACTATGTTTTGAACCATTCCTGTGGCACTAGTTATAGATTCCGATGCTTCACTGCAGGTTTACTGTATCTCTTAAACCTTCTTATTGACGATGAAACACAGAAATTGCATCGGAATTAAATACAAAAGGCACAATGCCGACTTAAGTACAAGAAGACTGACTCTTCTTACTGAGTATGTTTGAACCATTCCTGTGTCACTAGTTATTGATTCCGATGCTTCACTTCAGGTTTACTGTATACCTTGGACCTTATAATTGACGATGAAACACAGAGATTGCATCGGAATGACATAGAAAAGGCACAATGCCGACTTAAGTACAAGAAGGCTGCCTCTTTTTACTGTCTATGTTTTGAACCATTTCTGTGACACTAGTTACAGATTGCGATACTTCACTTCAGGTTTACTGTGTCCCTTGGACCTTCTTATTGACGATGAAACACAGAAATTGCATCGGAATTAAATACAAAAGGCACAATACCGACTTAAGTACAAGAAGACTGACTCTTCTTACTGTCTATGTTTTGAACCATTCCTGTGACACTAGTTATAGATTCCGATGCTTCACATCAGATTTACTGTATCCCTATGATCTTCTTATTGACAATGAAACACCAAAATTGCATCGGAATTATATAGAAAAGGCACAATGCTCACTTAAGTACAAGAAGATTGACTCTTCTTACAGTCTACGTTTTTGAACCATTCCTGTTACACTAGTTATAGATTCCGGTACTTCACTCCAGGTTTACTGTTTCCCTTGGACCTTCTTATTGACGATGAAACACAGAAATTGCATCAGAATTAAATAGAAAAGGCACAATGCCGACTTAAGTACAAGAAGACTGACGCTTCTTACTGACTATGTCTTTGAACCATTCCTGTGACACTAGTTATAGATTCCGATGCTTCACTTCAGGTTTACTGTATCCCTTGGACCTTCTTATTGACGATGAAACACAGATATTGCATCGGAATGAAATAGAAAAGGCACAATGCCGACTTAAGTACAAGAAGGCTGCCTCTTTTTACTGTCTATGTTTTGAACCATTTCTGTGACATTAGTTACAGATTGCGATGCTTCACTTCAGGTTTACTGTCTCCCTTGGACCTTCTTGTTGACGATGAAACACAGAAATTGGATCGGAATTAAATGCAAAAGGCACAATACCGACTTAAGTACAAGAAGACTGACGCATCTTACTGACTATGTTTTTCAACCATTCCTGTGACACTAGTTATAGATTCCGGTGCTTCACTCCAGGTTTACTGTATCCCTTGGACCTTCTTATTGACGATGAAACACAGAAATTGCATCGGAATTAAATAGAAAAGGCACAATGACGACTTAAGTACAAGAAGACTGACTTTTCTTACTGTCTATGTTTTGAACCACTCCTGTGACACTAGATACAGATTCCGATGCTTCACTCCAGGTTTACTGTATCCCTTGGACCTTCTTATTGACGATAATACACTGAAATTGCATCGGAATTAAATAGAAAAAAGCACAATGCCGACTTAAGTACAAGAAGACTGACTCGTCTTACTGTCTATGTTTTGAAACATTCCTGTGACACTAGTTATAGCTTCCGATGCTTCACTCCAGGTTTAGTGTATCCCTTGGACCTTCTTATTGGCGATGAAACACAGAAATTACATCGGAATTAAATACAAAAGGCACAATGCCGACTTAAGTACAAAAAGACTGACTCTTCCTACTGACTATGTTTTGAACCATTCCTGTGACACAAGTTATAGATTCCGATTCTTCACTTCAGGTTTACTGTATCCCTCTGACCTTCTTATTGACGATGAAACACAGAAATTGGATCGGAATTAAATAGAAAAGGCACAATGCCGACTTAAGTACAAGAAGACTGACTCTTCCTACTGTCAATGTTTTGAACCATTCCTGTGACACTAGTTATAGATTCCGATGCTTGACTTCAGGTTTACTGTATCCCTTGGACCTGCTTATTGACGATGAAACACAGAAATAGCATCGGAATTTAATACAAAAGGCACAATGCCGGCTCAAGTACAAGAAGACTGACTCTTCTGACTGTCTATGTTGTGAACCATTGCTGTGACACTTGTTATAGATTCCGATGCCTCACTTCAGGTTTACTGTATCGGTCTGACCTTCTTATTGACGATGAAACACAGAAATTACATCGGAATTAAACACAAAATGCACAATGCCGACTTAAGTACATGAAGACTGACTCATCTTACTGTCTATGTTCTGAACCATTTCTGTGACACTAGTTATAGATTCCGATGCTTCACTTCAGGGTTACTGTATCCCTCTGAAATTCTTATTGACGATGAAACACAGAAATTGCATCGGAATTAAATACAAAAGGCACAATGCCGACTTACGTACAAGAAGACTGACACTTCTTTCCGTCTATGCTTTGAACCATTCCTGTGACACTAGTAATGGATTCCGATGCTTCACTTCATTTTTACTATATACCTTTGACCTTCTTATTAACGATGGAACACAGAAATTGCATCGGAATTAAATACAAAAGGCACAATGCCGACTTAAGGACAAGAAGACTGACTCTTCTTACTTACTATTTTTTGAACCATTCCAGTGACACTAGTTATAGATTGCGATGCTTCACTTCATGTTCACTGTATCCCTCTATCTCTCTTATTGACGATAAAACACAGAAATTGCATCGGAATTAAATCGAAAAGGCACAATGCCGACTTAAGTACAAGAAGACTGACTCTTCTCACTGACTATGTTTTGAACCACTCCTGTGACACTAGTTATAGATTCCGATGCTTCACTTCAGGTTTACTGTATCCCTTGGACCTTCTTATTGACGATGAAACGCAGAAATAGCATCGGAATTTAATACAAAAGGCACAATGCCGACTCAAGTAGAAGAAGACTGACTCTTCTGAGTGTCTATGTTGTGAACCATTCCAGTGACACTAGTTATAGATTCCGATGCCTCACTTGAGGTTTACTGTATCGGTCTGACCTTCTTATTGACGATGAAATACAGAAATTGCATCGGAAATAAATACAAAATGCACAATGCCGACTTAAGTACATGAAGACTTACTCATCTTACTGTCTATGTTTTGAACCATTCCTGTGACACTAGTTATGGATTCCATTGCTTCACTTCAGGTTTACTGTATCTTTTGGACCTTCTTATTGACGATGAAACCCAGAAATTGCCTCGGAATTAAATACAAAAGGCACAATGCCGACTTAAGTACAAGAAGACTGATTCTTCCTACTGTCTATGTTTGAACCATTCCATTGACACTAGTTATAGATTCCGATGCTCCATTTCAGGTTTACTGTTTCCCTTGGACCTTCATATTAACGATGAAACAATGAAATTGCATCGGAATTAAATACAAAAGGCACAAAGCCGACTTAAGTACATCAAGACTGATTCTTCTTACTGACTATGTTTTGAACCATTCCTGTGACACTAGCTATCGATTCCGATGCTTCACTTCAGGTTTACTGTATCCCTCTGACTTTCGTATTGACGATGAAACACAGAAATTGCACCGGAATTAAATACAAAAGGCACAATGCCGACTTAAGGACAAGAAGACTGACTCTTCTTACTGTCTATGTTTTGAACCATTCCTGTGACACTGGTTATAGATTCCGATGCTTCACTTTCGGTTTACTGTATCCCTCTGACTTTCTTATTGACGATGAAACACAGAAATTGCACCGGAATTAAAGACAAAAAGCACAATGCCGACTTAAGGACAAGAAGACTGACTCGTCTTACTGACTATGTTTGAACCATTCCTGTGACACTAGTTATAGATTCCGATGCTTCACTCC
The DNA here is from genome assembly GCF_023864345.2 of Schistocerca serialis cubense. Classification (NCBI taxonomy): domain Eukaryota; kingdom Metazoa; phylum Arthropoda; class Insecta; order Orthoptera; family Acrididae; genus Schistocerca; species Schistocerca serialis. The sequence continues at coordinate 642,882,743 of NC_064644.1, forward strand.
AGGTTTAGTGTATCCCTTGGACCTTCTTATTGACGATGAAACACAGAAATTGCATCGGAATGAAATAGAAAAGGCACATTGCCGACTTAAGGACAAGAAGACTGACTCTTCTTACTGACTATGTTTTGAACCATTCCTGTGTCACTAGTTATAGATTCCGATGCTTCACTTCAGGTTTACTGTATAACTTGGACTTTCTAATTGACGATGAAACACAGAAATTGCATCGGAATTAAATAGAAAAGGCACAATGACGACTTAAGTACAAGAAGACTGACTTTTCTTACTGTCTATGTTTTGAACCACTCCTGTGACACTAGATACAGATTCCGATGCTTCACTCCAGGTTTACTGTATCCCTTGGACCTTTTTATTGACGATAATACACTGAAAATGCATCGGAATTAAATAGAAAAGGCACAATGCCGACTTAAGTACAAGAAGACTGACTCGTCTTACTGTCTATGTTTTGAACCATTCCTGTGACACTAGTTATAGCTTCCGATGCTTCACTCCAGGTTTAGTGTATCCCTTGGACCTTCTTATTGGCGATGAAACACAGAAATTACATCGGAATTAAATACAAAAGGCACAATGCCGACTTAAGTACAAAAAGACTGACTCTTCCTACTGACTACGTTTTGAACCATTCCTGTGACACAAGTTATAGATTCCGATTCTTCACTTCAGGTTTACTGTATCCCTCTGACCTTCTTATTGACGATGAAACACAGAAATTGGATCGGAATTAAATAGAAAAGGCACAATGCCGACTTAAGTACAAGAAGACTGACTCTTCCTACTGTCAATGCTTTGAACCATTCCTGTGACACTAGTTATAGATTCCGATGCTTGACTTCAGGTTTACTGTATCCCTTGGACCTGCTTATTGACGATGAAACACAGAAATAGCATCGGAATTTAATACAAAAGGCACAATGCCGGCTCAAGTACAAGAAGACTGACTCTTCTGACTGTCTATGTTGTGAACCATTGCTGTGACACTTGTTATAGATTCCGATGCCTCACTTCAGGTTTACTGTATCGGTCTGACCTTCTTATTGACGATGAAACACAGAAATTACATCGGAATTAAACACAAAATGCTCAATGCCGACTTAAGTACATGAAGACTGACTCATCTTACTGTCTATGTTCTGAACCATTTCTGTGACACTAGTTATAGATTCCGATGCTTCACTTCAGGGTTACTGTATCCCTCTGAAATTCTTATTGACGATGAAACACAGAAATTGCATCGGAATTAAATACAAAAGGCACAATGCCGACTTACGTACAAGAAGACTGACACTTCTTTCCGTCTATGCTTTGAACCATTCCTGTGACACTAGTTATGGATTCCGATGCTTCACTTCATTTTTACTATATACCTTTGACCTTCTTATTAACGATGGAACACAGAAATTGCATCGGAATTAAATACAAAAGGCACAATGCCGACTTAAGGACAAGAAGACTGACTCTTCTTACTTACTATTTTTTGAACCATTCCAGTGACACTAGTTATAGATTGCGATGCTTCACTTCATGTTCACTGTATCCCTCTATCTCTCTTATTGACGATAAAACACAGAAATTGCATCGGAATTAAATCGAAAAGGCACAATGCCGACTTAAGTACAAGAAGACTGACTCTTCTCACTGACTATGTTTTGAACCACTCCTGTGACACTAGTTATAGATTCCGATGCTTCACTTCAGGTTTACTGTATCCCTTGGACCTTCTTATTGACGATGAAACGCAGAAATAGCATCGGAATTTAATACAAAAGGCACAATGCCGACTCAAGTAGAAGAAGACTGACTCTTCTGAGTGTCTATGTTGTGAACCATTCCAGTGACACTAGTTATAGATTCCGATGCCTCACTCCAGGTTTACTGTATCGGTCTGACCTTCTTATTGACGATGAAATACAGAAATTGCATCGGAATTAAATACAAAATGCACAATGCCGACTTAAGTACATGAAGACTTACTCATCTTACTGTCTATGTTTTGAACCATTCCTGTGACACTAGTTATGGATTCCATTGCTTCACTTCAGGTTTACTGTATCTTTTGGACCTTCTTATTGACGATGAAACCCAGAAATTGCCTCGGAATTAAATACAAAAGGCACAATGCCGACTTAAGTACAAGAAGACTGATTCTTCCTACTGTCTATGTTTGAACCATTCCATTGACACTAGTTATAGATTCCGATGCTCCATTTCAGGTTTACTGTTTCCCTTGGACCTTCATATTAACGATGAGACAATGAAATTGCATCGGAATTAAATACAAAAGGCACAAAGCCGACTTAAGTACATCAAGACTGATTCTTCTTACTGACTATGTTTTGAACCATTCCTGTGACACTAGCTATAGATTCCGATGCTTCACTTCAGGTTCACTGTATCCCTCTGACTTTCGTATTGACGATGAAACACAGAAATTGCACCGGAATTAAATACAAAAGGCACAATGCCGACTTAAGGACAAGAAGACTGACTCTTCTTACTGTCTATGTTTTGAACCATTCCTGTGACACTGGTTATAGATTCCGATGCTTCACTTTCGGTTTACTGTATCCCTCTGACTTTCTTATTGACGATGAAACACAGAAATTGCACCGGAATTAAAGACAAAAAGCACAATGCCGACTTAAGGACAAGAAGACTGACTCGTCTTACTGACTATGTTTTGAACCATTCCTGTGACACTAGTTATAGATTCCGATGCTTCACTCCAGGTTTAGTGTATCCCTTGGACCTTCTTATTGACGATGAAACACAGAAATTGCATCGGAATTAAATAGAAAAGGCACAATGCCGACTTAAGTACATGAAGACTGACTCTTCTTACTGTCTATGTTTTGAACCATTCCTGTGACACTAATTTTGGATTCCGATGCTTCACTTCAGGTTTACTGTATCCCTCTGACCTTCTTATTGATGATGAAACACAGAAATTGCATCGGAATTAAATACATAAGGCACAATGCCGACTTAAGTACAAGAAGACTGACTGTTCCCACTGCCTATGCCTTGAACCATTCCTGGGACACTAATTGAAGATTCCGATGCTTCACTTCTGGTTTAATGTATCCCTCTGACCTTCTTATTGACGATGAAACACTGAAATTGCACCGGAATTAAATACAAAAGGCACAATGCCGACTTAAGTACAAGAAGACAGACCCTTCTTACTGTCTATGTTTGAACCATTCCATTGACACTAGTTATAGATTGCGATGCATCACTCCAGGTTTACTGTATCCCTTGGACCTTCTTATTGACGATAATACACTGAAATTGCATCGGAATTAAATAGAAAAGGCACAATGCCGACTTAAGTACAAGAAGACAGACCCTTCTTACTGTCTATGTTTTGAACCATTCCTGTGACACTAATTCTGGATTCCGATGCATCACTCCATGTTTACTGTATCCCTTGGACCTTCTTAATGACGGTAATACACTGAAATTGCATCGGAATTAAATAGAAAAGGCACAATGCCGACTTAAGTACAAGAAGACTGACTCTTCTTACTGTCTTTGTTTTGAACCATTCCTGCGACACTTGCTATAGATTCCGATGCTTCACTCCAGGTTTACTGTATCCCTTGGACCTTCTTATTGACGATGAAACTCAGATATTGCATCGGAATTAAATACAAAAGGCACAATGCCGACTTAAGTACAAGAAGACTGACTCTTCCTACTGTCTATGTTTTGAACCATTCCTGTGACACTAGCTATAGATTCCGATCCTTCACTTCATTTTTACTGTATCCGTCTGACCTTATTGACGATGAAACACAGAAATTGCATCGGAATTATATACAAAAGGCACAATACCGACTTAAGTACAAGAAGACTGACTCTTCTTACTGTCTATGTTTTGAACCACTCCTGTGACACTAGATATAGGATCCGATGCTTCACTTCAGGTTTACTGTATAATTTGGACCTTCTTATTGACGATGAAACACAGAAATTGCATCGGAAGTAAATACAAAAGGCACAATGCCGTCTTAAGGACAAGAAGACTGACTCTTCTTACTTACTATTTTTTGAACCATTCCAGTGGCACTAGTTATAGATTCCGATGCTTCACTTCATGTTCACTGTATCCCTCTAACCCTCTTATTGACGATGAAACACAGAAATTGCATCGGAATTAAATCGAAAAGGCACAATGCCGACTTAAGGACAAGAAGACTGACTCTTCTTACTGTCTTTGTTTTGAACCATTCCTGTGACACTTGCTATAGATTCCGATGCTTCACTCCAGGTTTACTGTATCCCTTGGACCTTCTTATTGACGATGAAACTCAGAAATTGCATCGGAATTAAATACAAAAGGCACAATGCCGACTATAGTACAAGAAGACTGACTCTTCTCACTGACTATGTTTTGAACCATTCCTGTGACCCTAGTTATAGATTCCGATGCTTCACTTCAGGTTTACTGTTTCCCTTGGACCTTCTTATTAACGATGAAACACATAAATTGCATCGGAATTAATTACAAAAGGCAAAATGCCGACTTAAGCACAAGAAGACAGACCCTTCTTACTGTCTATGTTTTGAACCATTCCATTGACACTAGTTATAGCTTCCGATGCTTCACTCCAGGTTTAGTGTATCCCTTGGACCTTCTTATTGAAGATGAAACACAGAAATTGCATCGGAATTAAATAGAAAAGGCACTATGCCGACTTAAGTACAAGATGACTGACTCTTCTTACTGACTACGATTTGAACAATTCCTGTGTCACTAGTTATTGATTCCGATGCTTGACTTCAGGTTTACTGTATCCCTTGGACCTTCTTATTGACGATGAAACACAGAAATTGCATCGGAAGTAAATACAAAAGGCACAATGCCGACTTAAGGACAAGAAGACTGACTCTCCTTACTGTCTATGTTTTGAACCATTCCTGTGACACTAGATATAGAATCCGATGCTTCCCTTTAGGTTTACTGTATCCCTCTGAGTTTCTTATTGACGATGAAAGACAGAAATTGCACCGGAATTAAATACAAAAGGCACACTGCCCACTTAAGGGCAAGAAGACTGACTCTTCTTACTGACTATGTTTTGAACCATTCCTGTGACACTAGTTATAGATTCCGATGCTTCACTCCAGGTTTACTGTATCCCTTGGACCTTCTTATTGAAGATGAAACACAGAAATTGCATCGGAATTTAATAGAAAAGGCACTATGCCGACTTAAGTACAAGATGACTGACTCTTCTTACTGACTACGTTTTGAACAATTCCTGTGTCACTAGTTATAGATTCCGATGCTTGACTTCAGGTTTACTGTATCCCTTGGACCTTCTTATTGACGATGAAACACAGAAATTGCATCGGAAGTAAATACAAAAGGCACACTGCCCACTTAAGGGCAAGAAGACTGACTCTTCTTACTGACTATGTTTTGAACCATTCCTGTGACACTAGATATAGATTCCGATGCTTCACTTTAGGTTTACTGTATCCCTCTGAGTTTCTTATTGACGATGAAACACAGAAATTGCATCGGAAGTAAATACAAAAGGCACAATGCCGACTTAAGGACAAGAAGACTGACTCTTCTTACTTACTATTTTTTGAACCATTCCAGTGACACTAGTTATAGATTCCGATGCTTCACTTCATGTTCACTGTATCCCTCTAACCCTCTTATTGACGATGAAACACAGAAATTGCATCGGAATTAAATCGAAAAGGCACAATGCCGACTTAAGTACAAGAAGACTGACTCTTCTTACTGTCTTTGTTTTGAACAATTCCTGTGACACTAGTTATAGATTCCGATGCTACACTCCACGTTTAGTGTATCCCTTGGACGATGAAAAACAGAAATTGAATCGGAATGAAATACAAAAGGCACAATGCCGACTTAAGGACAAGAAGACTGACTCTTCTTACTGACTATGTTTTGAACCATTCCTGTGTCACTAGTTATAGATTCCGATGCTTCACTTCAGGTTTACTGTATAACTTGGACTTTCTAATTGACGATGAAACACAGAAACTGCATCGGAATTAAATAGAAAAGGCACAATGACGACTTAAGTACAAGAAGACTGACTTTTCTTACTGTCTATGTTTTGAACCACTCCTGTGACACTAGATACAGATTCCGATGCTTCACTCCAGGTTTACTGTATCCCTTGGACCTTCTTATTGACGATAATACACTGAAATGGCATCGGAATTAAATAGAAAAGGCACAATGCCGACTTAAGTACAAGAAGACTGACTCTTCTTACTGTCTTTGTTTTGAACCATTCCTGTGACACTTGCTATAGATTCCGATGCTTCACTCCAGGTTTACTGTATCCCTTGGACCTTCTTATTGACGATGAAACTCAGAAATTGCATCGGAATTAAATACAAAAGGCACAATGCCGACTATAGTACAAGAAGACTGACTCTTCGCACTGACTATGTTTTGAACCATTCCTGTGACCCTAGTTATAGATTCCGATGCTTCACTTCAGGTTTACTGTTTCCCTTGGACCTTCTTATTAACGATGAAACACATAAATTGCATCGGAATTAATTACAAAAGGCAAAATGCCGACTTAAGCACAAGAAGACAGACCCTTCTTACTGTCTATGTTTTGAACCATTCCATTGACACTAGTTATAGCTTCCGATGCTTCACTCCAGGTTTAGTGTATCCCTTGGACCTTCTTATTGAAGATGAAACACAGAAATTGCATCGGAATTAAATAGAAAAGGCACTATGCCGACTTAAGTACAAGATGACTGACTCTTCTTACTGACTACGATTTGAACAATTCCTGTGTCACTAGTTATAGATTCCGATGCTTGACTTCAGGTTTACTGTATCCCTTGGACCTTCTTATTGACGATGAAACACAGAAATTGCATCGGAAGTAAATACAAAAGGCACAATGCCGACTTAAGGACAAGAAGACTGACTCTCCTTACTGTCTATGTTTTGAACCATTCCTGTGACACTAGATATAGAATCCGATGCTTCCCTTTAGGTTTACTGTATCCCTCTGAGTTTCTTATTGACGATGAAAGACAGAAATTGCACCGGAATTAAATACAAAAGGCACACTGCCCACTTAAGGGCAAGAAGACTGACTCTTCTTACTGACTATGTTTTGAACCATTCCTGTGACACTAGTTATAGATTCCGATGCTTCACTCCAGGTTTACTGTATCCCTTGGACCTTCTTATTGAAGATGAAACACAGAAATTGCATCGGAATTAAATAGAAAAGGCACTATGCCGACTTAAGTACAAGATGACTGACTCTTCTTACTGACTACGTTTTGAACAATTCCTGTGTCACTAGTTATAGATTCCGATGCTTGACTTCAGGTTTACTGTATCCCTTGGACCTTCTTATTGACGATGAAACACAGAAATTGCATCGGAAGTAAATACAAAAGGCACACTGCCCACTTAAGGGCAAGAAGACTGACTCTTCTTACTGACTATGTTTTGAACCATTCCTGTGACACTAGATATAGATTCCGATGCTTCACTTTAGGTTTACTGTATCCCTCTGAGTTTCTTATTGACGATGAAACACAGAAATTGCATCGGAAGTAAATACAAAAGGCACAATGCCGACTTAAGGACAAGAAGACTGACTCTTCTTACTTACTATTTTTTGAACCATTCCAGTGACACTAGTTATAGATTCCGATGCTTCACTTCATGTTCACTGTATCCCTCTAACCCTCTTATTGACGATGAAACACAGAAATTGCATCGGAATTAAATCGAAAAGGCACAATGCCGACTTAAGTACAAGAAGACTGACTCTTCTTACTGTCTTTGTTTTGAACAATTCCTGTGACACTAGTTATAGATTCCGATGCTACACTCCACGTTTAGTGTATCCCTTGGACGATGAAAAACAGAAATTGAATCGGAATGAAATACAAAAGGCACAATGCCGACTTAAGGACAAGAAGACTGACTCTTCTTACTGACTATGTTTTGAACCATTCCTGTGTCACTAGTTATAGATTCCGATGCTTCACTTCAGGTTTACTGTATAACTTGGACTTTCTAATTGACGATGAAACACAGAAACTGCATCGGAATTAAATAGAAAAGGCACAATGACGACTTAAGTACAAGAAGACTGACTTTTCTTACTGTCTATGTTTTGAACCACTCCTGTGACACTAGATACAGATTCCGATGCTTCACTCCAGGTTTACTGTATCCCTTGGACCTTCTTATTGACGATAATACACTGAAATGGCATCGGAATTAAATAGAAAAGGCACAATGCCGACTTAAGTACAAGAAGACTGACTCGTCTTACTGTCTATGTTTTGAACCATTCCTGTGACACTAGTTATAGCTTCCGATGCTTCACTCCAGGTTTAGTGTATCCTTTGGACCTTCTTATTGGCGATGAAACACAGAAATTGGATCGGAATTAAATAGAAAAGGCACAATGCCGACTTACGTACAAGAAGACTGACACTTCTTTCCGTCTATGCTTTGAACCATTCCTGTGACACTAGTTATGGATTCCGATGCTTCACTTCATTTTTACTGTATACCTTTGACCTTCTTAGTAACGATGAAACAGAGAAATTGCATCGGAATTAAATACAAAAGGCACAATGCCGACTTAAGGACAAGAAGACTGACTCTTCTTACTTACTATTTTTTGAACCATTCCAGTGACACTAGTTATAGATTGCGATGCTTCACTTCATGTTCACTGTATCCCTCTATCTCTCTTATTGACGATAAAACACAGAAATTGCATCGGAATTAAATCGAAAAGGCACAATGCCGACATAAGTACAAGAAGACTGACTCTTCTGACTGTCTATGTTGTGAACCATTGCTGTGACACTAGTTATAGATTCCGATGCTTCACTTCAGGTTTACTGTATCCCTTGGACCTTCTTATTGACGATGAAACGCAGAAATAGCATCGGAATTTAATACAAAAGGCACAATGCCGACTCAAGTAGAAGAAGACTGACTCTTCTGAGTGTCTATGTTGTGAACCATTCCAGTGACACTAGTTATAGATTCCGATGCCTCACTTCAGGTTTACTGTATCGGTCTGACCTTCTTATTGACGATGAAATACAGAAATTGCATCGGAATTAAATACAAAATGCACAATGCCGACTTAAGTACATGAAGACTTACTCATCTTACTGTCTATGTTTTGAACCATTCCTGTGACACTAGATATGGATTCCATTGCTTCACTTCAGGTTTACTGTATCTTTTGGACCTACTTATTGACGATGAAACCCAGAAATTGCCTCGGAATTAAATACAAAAGGCACAATGCCGACTTAAGTACATCAAGACTGATTCTTCTTACTGACTATGTTTTGAACCATTCCTGTGACACTAGCTATAGATTCCGATGCTTCACTTCAGGTTTACTGTATCCCTCTGACTTTCGTATTGACGATGAAACACAGAAATTGCACCGGAATTAAATACAAAAGGCACAATGCCGACTTAAGGACAAGAAGACTGACTCTTCTTACTGTCTATGTTTTGAACCATTCCTGTGACACTGGTTATAGATTCCGATGCTTCACTTTCGGTTTACTGTATCCCTCTGACTTTCTTATTGACGATGAAACACAGAAATTGCACCGGAATTAAAGACAAAAAGCACAATGCCGACTTAAGGACAAGAAGACTGACTCGTCTTACTGACTATGTTTTGAACCATTCCTGTGACACTAGTTATAGATTCCGATGCTTCACTCCAGGTTTAGTGTATCCCTTGGACCTTCTTATTGACGATGAAACACAGAAATTGCATCGGAATTAAATAGAAAAGGCACAATGCCGACTTAAGTACATGAAGACTGACTCTTCTTACTGTCTATGTTTTAAACCATTCCTGTGACACTAATTTAGGATTCCGATGCTTCACTTCAGGTTTACTGTATCCCTCTGACCTTGTTATTGATGATGAAACACAGAAATTGCATCGGAATTAAATACATAAGGCACAATGCCGACTTAAGTACAAGAAGACTGACTGTTCCCACTGTCTATGCCTTGAACCATTCCTGGGACACTAATTGAAGATTCCGATGCTTCACTTCTGGTTTACTGTATCCCTTGGACCTTCTTATTGACGATAATACACTGAAATTGCATCGGAATTAAATAGAAAAGGCACAATGCCGACTTAAGTACAAGAAGACTGACTCTTCTTACTGTCTTTGTTTTGAACCATTCCTGCGACACTTGCTATAGATTCCGATGCTTCACTCCAGGTTTACTGTATCCCTTGGACCTTCTTATTGACGATGAAACTCAGAAATTGCATCGGAATTAAATACAAAAGGCACAATGCCGACTTAAGTACAAGAAGACTGACTCTTCCTACTGTCTATGTTTTGAACCATTCCTGTGACACTAGCTATAGATTCCGATTCTTCACTTCATTTTTACTGTATCCGTCTGACCTTATTGACGATGAAACACAGAAATTGCATCGGAATTATATACAAAAGGCACAATACCGACTTAAGTACAAGAAGACTGACTCTTCTTACTTACTATGTTTTGAACCATTCCTGTGTCACTAGTTATAGATTCCGATGCTTCACTTCAGGTTTACTGTATAATTTGGACCTTCTTATTGACGATGAAACACAGAAATTGCATCGGAAGTAAATACAAAAGGCACAATGCCGACTTAAGGACAAGAAGACTGACTCTTCTTACTTACTATTTTTTGAACCATTCCAGTGACACTAGTTATAGATTCCGATGCTTCACTTCATGTTCACTGTATCCCTCTAACCCTCTTATTGACGATGAAACACAGAAATTGCATCGGAATTAAATCGAAAAGGCACAATGCCGACTTAAGTACAAGAAGACTGACTCTTCTTACTGTCTTTGTTTTGAACCATTCCTGTGACACTTGCTATAGATTCCGATGCTTCACTCCAGGTTTACTGTATCCCTTGGACCTTCTTATTGACGATGAAACTCAGAAATTGCATCGGAATTAATTACAAAAGGCAAAATGCCGACTTAAGCACAAGAACACAGACCCTTCTTACTGTCTATGTTTTGAACCACTCCATTGACACTAGTTATAGCTTCCGATGCTTCACTCCAGGTTTAGTGTATCCCTTGGACCTTCTTATTGAAGATGAAACACAGAAATTGCATCGGAATTAAATAGAAAAGGCACTATGCCGACTTAAGTACAAGATGACTGACTCTTCTTACTGACTACGTTTTGAACAATTCCTGTGTCACTAGTTATGATGCTTGACTTCAGGTTTACTGTATCCCTTGGACCTTCTTATTGACGATGAAACACAGAAATTGCATCGGAAGTAAATACAAAAGGCACAATGCCGACTTAAGGACAAGAAGACTGACTCTCCTTACTGTCTATGTTTTGAACCATTCCTGTGACACTAGATATAGAATCCGATGCTTCACTTTAGGTTTACTGTATCCCTCTGAGTTTCTTATTGACGATGAAAGACAGAAATTGCACCGGAATTAAATACAAAAGGCACACTGCCCACTTAAGGGCAAGAAGACTGACTCTTCTTACTGACTATGTTTTGAACCATTCCTGTGACACTAGTTATAGATTCCGATGCTTCACTCCAGGTTTACTGTATCCCTTGGACCTTCTTATTGACGATAATACACTGAAATTGCATCGGAATTAAATAGAAAAGGCACAATGCCGACTTAAGTACAAGAAGACTGACTCGTCTTACTGTCTATGTTTTGAACCATTCCTGTGACACTAGTTATAGCTTCCGATGCTTCACTCCAGGTTTAGTGTATCCCTTGGACCTTCTTATTGAAGATGAAACATAGAAATTGCATCGGAATTAAATAGAAAAGGCACTATGCCGACTTAAGTACAAGATGACTGACTCTTCTTACTGACTACGTTTTGAACAATTCCTGTGTCACTAGTTATAGATTCCGATGCTTGACTTCAGGTTTACTGTATCCCTTGGACCTTCTTATTGACGATGAAACACAGAAATTGCATCGGAAGTAAATACAAAAGGCACACTGCCCACTTAAGGGCAAGAAGACTGACTCTTCTTACTGACTATGTTCTGAACCATTCCTGTGACACTAGATATAGATTCCGATGCTTCACTTTAGGTTTACTGTATCCCTCTGAGTTCTTATTGACGATGAAACACAGAAATTGCATCGGAAGTAAATACAAAAGGCACAATGCCGACTTAAGGACAAGAAGACTGACTCTTCTTACTTACTATTTTTTGAACCATTCCAGTGACACTAGTTATAGATTCCGATGCTTCACTCCAGGTTTACTGTATCCCTTGGACCTTCTTATTGACGATGAAACACAGAAATTGCATCGGAATTAAATAGAAAAGGCACAATTCCGACTTAAGTACAAGAAGACTGACTCTTCATACTGTCTTTGTTTTGAACAATTCCTGTGACACTAGTTATAGATTCCGATGCTACACTCCACGTTTAGTGTATCCCTTGGACCTTCTTATTGACGATGAAAAACAGAAATTGAATCGGAATGAAATACAAAAGGCACAATGCCGACTTAAGGACAAGAAGACTGACTCTTCTTACTGACTATGTTTTGAACCATTCCTGTGTCACTAGTTATAGATTCCGATGCTTCACTTCAGGTTTACTGTATAACTTGGACTTTCTAATTGACGATGAAACACAGAAACTGCATCGGAATTAAATAGAAAAGGCACAATGACGACTTAAGTAGAAGAAGACTGACTTTTCTTACTGTCTATGTTTTGAACCACTCCTGTGACACTAGATACAGATTCCGATGCTTCACTCCAGGTTTACTGTATCCCTTGGACCTTCTTATTGACGATAATACACTGAAATTGCATCGGAATTAAATAGAAAAGGCACAATGCCGACTTAAGTACAAGAAGACTGACTCGTCTTACTGTCTATGTTTTGAACCATTCCTGTGACACTAGTTATAGCTTCCGATGCTTCACTCCAGGTTTAGTGTATCCCTTGGACCTTCTTATTGGCGATGAAACACAGAAATTACATCGGAATTAAATACAAAAGGCACAATGCCGACTTAAGTACAAAAAGACTGACTCTTCTTACTGACTATGTTTTGAACCATTCCTGTGACACAAGTTACAGATTCCGATTCTTCACTTCAGGTTTACTGTATCCCTCTGACCTTCTTATTGACGATGAAACACAGAAATTGGATCGGAATTAAATAGAAAAGGCACAATGCCGACTTAAGTACAAGAAGACTGACTCTTCTTACTGTCAATGCTTTGAACCATTCCTGTGACACTAGTTATAGTTTCCGATGCTTGACTTCAGGTTTACTGTATCCCTTGGACCTGCTTATTGACGATGAAACACAGAAATAGCATCGGAATTTAATACAAAAGGCACAATGCCGGCTCAAGTACAAGAAGACTGACTCTTCTGACTGTCTATGTTGTGAACCATTGCTGTGACACTTGTTATAGATTCCGATGCCTCACTTCAGGTTTACTGTATCGGTCTGACCTTCTTATTGACGATGAAACACAGAAATTACATCGGAATTAAACACAAAATGCACAATGCCGACTTAAGTACATGAAGACTGACTCATCTTACTGTCTATGTTCTGAACCATTTCTGTGACACTAGTTATAGATTCCGGTGCTTCACTTCAGGGTTACTGTATCCCTCTGAAATTCTTATTGACGATGAAACACAGAAATTGCATCGGAATTAAATACAAAAGGCACAATGCCGACTTACGTACAAGAAGACTGACACTTCTTTCCGTCTATGCTTTGAACCATTCCTGTGACACTAGTTATGGATTCCGATGCTTCACTTCATTTTTACTGTATACCTTTGACCTTCTTAGTAACGATGAAACAGAGAAATTGCATCGGAATTAAATACAAAAGGCACAATGCCGACTGAAGGACAAGAAGACTGACTCTTCTTACTTACTATTTTTTGAACCATTCCAGTGACACTAGTTATAGATTGCGATGCTTCACTTCAGGTTTACTGTATAATTTGGACCTTCTTATTGACGATGAAACACAGAAATTGCATCGGAAGTAAATACAAAAGGCACAATGCCGACTTAAGGACAAGAAGACTGACTCTTCTTACTTACTATTTTTTGAACCATTCCAGTGACACTAGTTATAGATTCCGATGCTTCACTTCATGTTCACTGTATCCCTCTAACCCTCTTATTGACGATGAAACACAGAAATTGCATCGGAATTAAATCGAAAAGGCACAATGCCGACTTAAGTACAAGAAGACTGACTCTTCTTACTGTCTTTGTTTTGAACCATTCCTGTGACACTTGCTATAGATTCCGATGCTTCACTCCAGGTTTACTGTATCCCTTGGACCTTCTTATTGACGATGAAACTCAGAAATTGCATCGGAATTAATTAGAAAAGGCACAATGCCGGCTCAAGTACAAGAAGACTGACTCTTCTGACTGTCTATGTTGTGAACCATTGCTGTGACACTAGTTATAGATTCCGATGCTTCACTTCATGTTCACTGTATCCCTCTATCTCTCTTATTGACGATAAAACACAGAAATTGCATCGGAATTAAATCGAAAAGGCACAATGCCGACTTAAGTACAAGAAGACTGACTCTTCTCACTGACTATGTTTTGAACCACTCCTGTGACACTAGTTATAGATTCCGATGCTTCACTTCAGGTTTACTGTATCCCTTGGACCTTCTTATTGACGATGAAACGCAGAAATAGCATCGGAATTTAATACAAAGGGCACAATGCCGACTCAAGTAGAAGAAGACTGACTCTTCTGAGTGTCTATGTTGTGAACCATTCCAGTGACACTAGTTATAGATTCCGATGCCTCACTTCAGGTTTACTGTATCGGTCTGACCTTCTTATTGACGATGAAATACAGAAATTGCATCGGAATTAAATACAAAATGCACAATGCCGACTTAAGTACATGAAGACTTACTCATCTTACGGTCTATGTTTTGAACCATTCCTGTGACACTATTTATGGATTCCATTGATTCACTTCAGGTTTACTGTATCTTTTGGGCCTTCTTATTGACGATGAAACCTACAAATTGCCTCGGAATTAAATACAAAAGGCACAATGCCGACTTAAGTACAAGAAGACTGATACTTTCTACTGTCTATGTTTGAACCATTCCATTGACACTAGTTATAGATTCCGATGCTCCATTTCAGGTTTACTGTTTCCCTTGGACCTTCATATTAACGATGAAACAATGAAATTGCATCGGAATTAAATACAAAAAGCACAAAGCCGACTTAAGTACATCAAGACTGATTCTTCTTACTGACTATGTTTTGAACCATTCCTGTGACACTAGCTATAGATTCCGATGCTTCACTTCAGGTTTACTGTATCCCTCTGACTTTCGTATTGACGATGAAACACAGAAATTGCACCGGAATTAAATACAAAAGGCACAATGCCGACTTAAGGACAAGAAGACTGACTCGTCTTACTGACTATGTTTTGAACCATTCCTGTGACACTAGTTATAGATTCCGATGCTTCACTCCAGGTTTAGTGTATCCCTTGGACCTTCTTATTGACGATGAAACACAGAAATTGCATCGGAATTAAATAGAAAAGGCACAATGCCGACTTAAGTACATGAAGACTGACTCTTCTTACTGTCTATGTTTTGATCCATTCCTGTGACACTAATTTTGGATTCCGATTCTTCACTTCATTTTTACTGTATCCGTCTGACCTTATTGACGATGAAACACAGAAATTGCATCGGAATTATATACAAAAGGCACAATACCGACTTAAGTACAAGAAGACTGACTCTTCTTACTGACTATGTTTTGAACCATTCCTGTGTCACTAGTTATAGATTCCGATGCTTCACTTCAGGTTTACTGTATAATTTGGACCTTCTTATTGACGATGAAACACAGAAATTGCATCGGAAGTAAATACAAAAGGCACAATGCCGACTTAAGGACAAGAAGACTGACTCTTCTTACTTACTATTTTTTGAACCATTCCAGTGACACTAGTTATAGATTCCGATGCTTCACTTCATGTTCACTGTATCCCTCTAACCCTCTTATTGACGATGAAACACAGAAATTGCATCGGAATTAAATCGAAAAGGCACAATGCCGACTTAAGTACAAGAAGACTGACTCTTCTTACTGTCTTTGTTTTGAACCATTCCTGTGACACTTGCTATAGATTCCGATGCTTCACTCCAGGTTTACTGTATCCCTTGGACCTTCTTATTGACGATGAAACTCAGAAATTGCATCGGAATTAATTACAAAAGGCAAAATGCCGACTTAAGCACAAGAAGACAGACCCTTCTTACTGTCTATGTTTTGAACCATTCCATTGACACTAGTTATAGCTTCCGATGCTTCACTCCAGGTTTAGTGTATCCCTTGGACCTTCTTATTGAAGATGAAACACAGAAATTGCATCGGAATTAAATAGGAAAGGCACTATGCCGACTTAAGTACAAGATGACTGACTCTTCTTACTGACTACGTATTGAACAATTCCTGTGTCACTAGTTATGATGCTTGACTTCAGGTTTACTGTATCCCTTGGACCTTCTTATTGACGAGAAACACAGAAATTGCATCGGAAGTAAATACAAAAGGCACAATGCCGACTAAAGGACAAGAAGACTGACTCTCCTTACTGTCTATGTTTTGAACCATTCCTGTGACACTAGATATAGAATCCGATGCTTCACTTTAGGTTTACTGTATCCCTCTGAGTTTCTTATTGACGATGAAAGACAGAAATTGCACCGGAATTAAATACAAAAGGCACACTGCCCACTTAAGGGCAAGAAGACTGACTCTTCTTACTGACTATGTTTTGAACCATTCCTGTGACACTAGTTATAGATTCCGATGCTTCACTCCAGGTTTACTGTATCCCTTGGACCTTCTTATTGACGATAATACACTGAAATTGCATCGGAATTAAATAGAAAAGGCACAATGCCGACTTAAGTACAAGAAGACTGACTCGTCTTACTGTCTATGTTTTGAACCATTCCTGTGACACTAGTTATAGCTTCCGATGCTTCACTCCAGGTTTAGTGTATCCTTTGGACCTTCTTATTGAAGATGAAACACAGAAATTGCATCGGAATTAAATAGAAAAGGCACTATGCCGACTTAAGTACAAGATGACTGACTCTTCTTACTGACTACGTTTTGAACAATTCCTGTGTCACTAGTTATAGATTCCGATGCTTGACTTCAGGTTTACTGTATCCCTTGGACCTTCTTATTGACGATGAAACACAGAAATTGCATCGGAAGTAAATACAAAAGGCACACTGCCCACTTAAGGGCAAGAAGACTGACTCTTCTTACTGACTATGTTTTGAACCATTCCTGTGACACTAGATATAGATACCGATGCTTCACTTTAGGTTTACTGTATCTCTCTGAGTTCTTATTGACGATGAAACACAGAAATTGCATCGGAAGTAAATACAAAAGGCACAATGCCGACTTAAGGACAAGAAGACTGACTCTTCTTACTTACTATTTTTTGAACCATTCCAGTGACACTAGTTATAGATTCCGATGCTTCACTCCAGGTTTACTGTATCCCTTGGACCTTCTTATTGACGATAATACACTGAAATTTCATCGGAATTAAATAGAAAAGGCACAATGCCGACTTAAGTACAAGAAGACTGACTCTTCTTACTGTCTTTGTTTTGAACAATTCCTGTGACACTAGTTATAGATTCCGATGCTACACTCCACGTTTAGTGTATCCCTTGGACCTTCTTATTGACGATGAAAAACAGAAATTGAATCGGAATGAAATACAAAAGGCACAATGCCGACTTAAGGACAAGAAGACTGACTCTTCTTACTGACTATGTTTTGAACCATTCCTGTGTCACTAGTTATAGATTCCGATGCTTCACTTCAGGTTTACTGTATAACTTGGACTTTCTAATTGACGATGAAACACAGAAACTGCATCGGAATTAAATAGAAAAGGCACAATGACGACTTAAGTACAAGAAGACTGACTTTTCTTACTGTCTATGTTTTGAACCACTCCTGTGACACTAGATACAGATTCCGATGCTTCACTCCAGGTTTACTGTATCCCTTGGACCTTCTTATTGACGATAATACACTGAAATTGCATCGGAATTAAATAGAAAAGGCACAATGCCGACTTAAGTACAAGAAGACTGACTCGTCTTACTGTCTATGTTTTGAACCATTCCTGTGACACTAGTTATAGCTTCCGATGCTTCACTCCAGGTTTCGTGTATCCCTTGGACCTTCTTATTGGCGATGAAACACAGAAATTACATCGGAATTAAATACAAAAGGCACAATGCCGACTTAAGTACAAAAAGACTGACTCTTCTTACTGACTATGTTTGAACCATTCCTGTGACACAAGTTACAGATTCCGATTCTTCACTTCAGGTTTACTGTATCCCTCTGACCTTCTTATTGACGATGAAACACAGAAATTGGATCGGAATTAAATAGAAAAGGCACAATGCCGACTTAAGTACAAGATGACTGACTCTTCTTACTGTCAATGCTTTGAACCATTCCTGTGACACTAGTTATAGTTTCCGATGCTTGACTTCAGGTTTACTGTATCCCTTGGACCTGCTTATTGACGATGAAACACAGAAATAGCATCGGAATTTAATACAAAAGGCACAATGCCGGCTCAAGTACAAGAAGACTGACTCTTCTGACTGTCTATGTTGTGAACCATTGCTGTGACACTTGTTATAGATTCCGATGCCTCACTTCAGGTTTACTGTATCGGTCTGACCTTCTTATTGACGATGAAACACAGAAATTACATCGGAATTAAACACAAAATGCACAATGCCGACTTAAGTACATGAAGACTGACTCATCGTACTGTCTATGTTCTGAACCATTTCTGTGACACTAGTTATAGATTCCGGTGCTTCACTTCAGGGTTACTCTATCCCTCTGAAATTCTTATTGACGATGAAACACAGAAATTGCATCGGAATTAAATACAAAAGGCACAATGCCGACTTACGTACGAGAAGACTGACACTTCTTTCCGTCTATGATTTGAACCATTCCTGTGACACTAGTTATGGATTCCGATGCTTCACTTCATTTTTACTGTATACCTTTGACCTTCTTAGTAACGATGAAACAGAGAAATTGCATCGGAATTAAATACAAAAGGCACAATGCCGACTTAAGGACAAGAAGACTGACTCTTCTTACTTACTATTTTTTGAACCATTCCAGTGACACTAGTTATAGATTGCGATGCTTCACTTCATGTTCACTGTATCCCTCTATCTCTCTTATTGACGATAAAACACAGAAATTGCATCGGAATTAAATCGAAAAGGCACAATGCCGACGTAAGTACAAGAAGACTGACTCTTCTCACTGACTATGTTTTGAACCACTCCTGTGACACTAGTTATAGATTCCGATGCCTCACTTCAGGTTTACTGTATCCCTTGGACCTTCTTATTGACGATGAAACGCAGTAATAGCATCGGAATTTAATACAAAGGGCACAATGCCGACTCAAGTAGAAGAAGACTGACTCTTCTGAGTGTCTATGTTGTGAACCATTCCAGTGACACTAGTTATAGATTCCGATGCCTCACTTCAGGTTTACTGTATCGGTCTGACCTTCTTATTGACGATGAAATACAGAAATTGCATCGGAATTAAATACAAAATGCACAATGCCGACTTAAGTACATGAAGACTTACTCATCTTACTGTCTATGTTTTGAACCATTCCTGTGACACTAGTTATGGATTCCATTGCTTCACTTCAGGTTTACTGTATCTTTTGGACCTTCTTATTGACGATGAAACCTAGAAATTGCCTCGGAATTAAATACAAAAGGCACAATGCCGACTTAAGTACAAGAAGACTAATACTTTCTACTGTCTATGTTTGAACCATTCCATTGACACTAGTTATAGATTCCGATGCTCCATTTCAGGTTTACTGTTTCCCTTGGACCTTCATATTAACGATGAAACAATGAAATTGCATCGGAATTAAATACAAAAGGCACAAAGTCGACTTAAGTACATCAAGACTGATTCTTCTTACTGACTATGTTTTGAACCATTCCTGTGACACTAGCTATAGATTCCGATGCTTCACTTCAGGTTTACTGTATCCCTCTGACTTTCGTATTGACGATGAAACACAGAAATTGCACCGGAATTAAATACAAAAGGCACAATGCCGACTTAAGGACAAGAAGACTGACTCGTCTTACTGACTATGTTTTGAACCATTCCTGTGACACTATTTATAGATTCCGATGCTTGACTCCAGGTTTAGTGTATCCCTTGGACCTTCTTATTGACGATGAAACACAGAAATTGCATCGGAATTAAATAGAAAAGGCACAATGCCGACTTAAGTACATGAAGACTGACTCTTCTTACTGTCTATGTTTTGATCCATTCCTGTGACACTAATTTTGGATTCCGATGCTTCACTTCAGGTTTACTGTATCCCTCTGACCTTCTTATTGATGATGAAACACAGAAATTGCATCGGAATTAAATACATAAGGCACAATGCCGACTTAAGTACAAGAAGACTGACTGTTCCCACTGTCTATGCCTTGAACCATTCCTGGGACACTAATTGAAGATTCCGATGCTTCACTTCTGGTTTACAGTATCCCTCTGACCTTCTTATTGACGATGAAACACTGAAATTGCACCGGAATTAAATACAAAAGGCACAATGCCGACTTAAGTACAAGAAGACAGACCCTTCTTACTGTCTATTTTTGAACCATTCCATTGACACTAGTTATAGATTCCGATGCATCACTCCAGGTTTACTGTATCCCTTGGACCTTCTTATTGACGATAATACACTGAAATTGCATCCGAATTAAATAGAAAAGGCACAATGCCGACTTAAGTACAAGAAGACAGACCCTTCTTACTGTCTATGTTTTGAACCATTCCATTGACACTAGTTATAGATTCCGATGCATCACTCCATGTTTACTGTATCCCTTGGACCTTCTTATTGACGATAATACACTGAAATTGCATCGGAATTAAATAGAAAAGGCACAATGCCGACTTAAGTACAAGAAGACTGACTCTTCTTACTGTCTTTGTTTTGAACCATTCCTGCGACACTTGCTATAGATTCCGATGCTTCACTCCAGGTTTACTGTATCCCTTGGACCTTCTTATTGACGATGAAACTCAGAAATTGCATCGGAATTAAATACAAAAGGCACAATGCCGACTTAAGTACAAGAAGATTGACTCTTCCTACTGTCTGTGTTTTGAAAAATTCCTGTGACACTAGCTATAGATTCCGATTCTTCACTTCATTTTTACTGTATCCGTCTGACCTTATTGACGATGAAACACAGAAATTGCATCGGAATTATATACAAAAGGCACAATACCGACTTAAGTACAAGAAGACTGACTCTTCTTACTGTCTATGTTTTGAACCACTCCTGTGACACTAGATATAGGATCCGATGCTTCACTTCAGGTTTACTGTATAATTTGGACCTTCTTATTGACGATGAAACACAGAAATTGCATCGGAAGTAAATACAAAAGGCACAATGCCGACTTAAGGACAAGAAGGCTGACTCTTCTTACTTACTATTTTTTGAACCATTCCAGTGACACTAGTTATAGATTCCGATGCTTCACTTCTTGTTCACTGTATCCCTCTAACCCTCTTATTGACGATGAAACACAGAAATTGCATCGGAATTAAATCGAAAAGGCACAATGCCGACTTAAGTACAAGAAGACTGACTCTTCTTACTGTCTTTGTTTTGAACCATTCCTGTGACACTTGCTATAGATTCCGATGCTTCACTCCAGGTTTACTGTATCCCTTGGACCTTCTTATTGACGATGAAACTCAGAAATTGCATCGGAATTAAATACAAAAGGCAAAATGCCGACTTAAGCACAAGAAGACTGACCCTTCTTACTGTCTATGTTTTGAACCATTCCATTGACACTAGTTATAGCTTCCGATGCTTCACTTCAGGTTTACTGTATCCCTCTGACTTTCGTATTGACGATGAAACACAGAAATTGCACCGGAATTAAATAAAAAAGGCACAATGCCGACTTAAGAACAAGAAGACTGACTCTCCTTACTGTCTATGTTTTGAACCATTCCTGTGGCACTAGATATAGATTCCGATGCTTCACTTTAGGTTTACTGTATCCCTCTGAGTTTCTTATTGACGATGAAAGACAGAAATTGCACCGGAATTAAATACAAAAGGCACACTGCCCACTTAAGGGCAAGAAGACTGACTCTTCTTACTGACTATGTTTTGAACCACTCCTGTGACACTAGTTATAGATTCCGATGCTTCACTTCAGGTTTACTGTATCCCTTGGACCTTCTAATAGACGATGAAACACAGAAATGGCATCGGAATTAGATACAAAAGCATAATGCCGGCATAAGTACATGAAGACTAACTCTTCCTACTCTCTATGATTTGAACCATTCCTGTGACATTAAATTTGGATTCCGATGCTTCACTTCAGGTTTACTGTATCCCTCTGACCTTCTTATTGACGATGAAACACAGAAATTGCATCGGAATTAAATACATAAGGCATAATGCCGACTTAAGTACAAGAAGACTGACTGTTCCCACTGTCTATGTTTTGAACCATTCCTGAGACACTAGTTGAAGATTCCAATGCTTCACTTCAGGTTTACTGTATCCCTCACCTTCTTATTGACGATGAAACACTGAAATTGCACCGGAATTAAATACAAAAGGCACAATGCCGACTTAAGTACAAGAAGACTGACTCTTCTTACTGTCTATGTTTTGAACCACTCCTGTGAGACTAGATATAGATTCCGATGCTTCACTTCAGGTTTACTGTATCATTTGGACCTTCTTATTGACGATGAAACACAGAAATTACATGGGAATTAAATACAAAAGGCACAATGCCGACTTAGATACAAAAAGACTGACTCTTCTTACTGACTATGTGTTGAACCATTCCTGTGACACTAGTTATAGATTCCGATGCTTCACTTCAGTTTACTGTATCCCTCTGACCTTCTTATTGACGATGAAACACAGAAATTGGATCATAATTAAATAGAAAAGGCACAATGCCGACTTAAGTACAAGAAGACTGATTCTTCTTACAGTCTATGCTTTGAACCATTCCTGTGACACTAGTTATAGATTCCGATGCTTGGCTTCAGGTTTACTCTATCCCTTGGACCTACTTATTGACGATGAAACACGGAAATAGCATCGGAATTTAATACACAAGGCACAATGCCGACTCAAGTACAAGAAGACTGACTCTTCTGACTGCCTATGTTGTGAACCATTCATGTGACACTAGTTATAGTTTCCGATGCCGCACATCAGGTTTACTGTATCGGTCTGACCTTCTTATTGACGATGAAACACAGAAATTGCATCGGAATTAAATACAAAATGCACAATGCCGACTTAAGTACATGAAGACTGACTAATCTTACTGTCTATGTTTTGAACCATTTCTGTGACACTAGTTATAGATTCCGATGCATCACTTCAGGGTTACTGTATCCCTCTGACCTTCTTATTGACGATGAAACACAGAAATTGCATCGGAATTAAATACAAAGGGCACAATGCCGACTTAAGTACAAGAAGACTGACTCTTCTTTCTGTCTATGTTTTGAACCATTCCTGTGACACTAGTTATAGATTCCGATGCTTCACTTCAGGTTTACTGTATCCCTTGGACCTTCTTATTGACGATGAAACACAGAAATTGCCTCGGAATTAAATACAAAAGGCACAATGCTGACATAAGTACATGAAGACTGACTCTTCCTACTGTCTATGTTTGAACCATTCCATTGACACTAGTTATAGATTCCGATGCTTCACTTCAGGTTTACTGTATTCCTTGGACCTTCTTATTAACGATGAAACAATGAAATTGCATCGGAATTAAAAACAAAAGGCACAATGCCGACTTAAGTACATGAAGACTGATTCTTCTTATTGACTATGTTTTGAACCATTCCTGTGACACTAGTTATAGATTCCGATGATTCACTTCAGGTTTACTGTATCCCTTGGACCTTCTTATTGACGATGAAACACAGAAATTGCATCGGAATTAATTACAAATGGCACAATGCCGACTTAAGTACAAGAAGGCTGACTCTTCATACTGTCTCTGTTTTGAACCACTCCTGTGACACTAGTTATAGATTCCGATGCTTCACTCCAGGTTTACTGTATCCCTTGCACCTTCTTATTGACGATGAAACACAGAAATTGCACCGGAATTAAATACAAAAGGCACAGTGCCGACTTAAGGACAAGAAGACGACTCTTCTTACTGACTATGTTTTGAACCATTCCTGTGACACTAGGTATAGATTCCGATGCTTCACCTCATTTTTACTGTATCCCTCTGACCTTATTGACGATGAAACACAGAAATTGCAACGGAATTAAATACAAAAGGCACAATACCGACTTAAGTACAAGAATACTGACTCTCCTTACTGTCTATGTTTTGAACCACTCCTGTGACACTAGATATAGATTCCGATGCTTCACGTCAGGTTTACTCTATGATTTGGACCTTCTTATTGGTGATGAAACACAGAAATTACATCGGAATTAAATACAAAAGGCACAATGCCGACTTAAGTACAAAAAGACTGACTCTTGTTACTGACTATGTTTTGCACCATTCCTGTGACACTGGTTATAGATTCCGATGCTTCACTTCAGGTTTACTGTATCCCTCTGACCTTCTTATTGACGATGAAACACAGAAATTGGACCGGAATTAAATTGAAAAGGCACAATGCCGACTTAAGTACAAGAAGACTGACTCTTCTTACTGTCTATGCTTTGAACCATTCCTGTGACACTAGTTACAGATTCCGATGCTTGACTTCAGGTTTACTGTATCCCTTGGACCTTCTTATTGACGATGAAACACAGAAATAGCATCGGAATGTAATACAAAAGGCACAATGCCGACTCAAGTACAAGAAGACTGACTCTTCTGACTGTCTATGTTGTGAACCATTCCTGTGCCACTAGTTATAGATTCCGATGCCTCACTTCAGGTTTACTGTATCGGTCTGACATTCTTATTGACGATGAAACACAGAAATGGCATCGGAATTAAATACAAAATGCACAATGCCGACTTAAGTACATGATGACTGACTCTACATACTGTCTATGTTTGAAACATTCCTTTGACACTAGTTATTGATTACGATGCCTCACTTCAGGTTTACTGTATCCCTTGGACCTTCTTATTAACGACGAAACAATGAAATTGCATCGGAATTAAATAGAAAATTCACAATTCCGACTTAAGTACATGAAGACTGACTCTTCTTACTGACTATGTTTTGAACCATTCCTGTGACACTAGTTATAGATTCCGATGCTGCACTTCAGTTTACTGTATCCCTCTGACCTACTTATTGACGATGAAACACAGAAATTGGATCATAATTAAATAGAAAAGGCACAATGCCAACTTAAGTACAAGAAGACTGATTCTTCTTACAGTCTATGCTTTAACCATTCCTGTGACACTAGTTATAGATTCCGATGGTTGGCTTCAGGTTTACTGTATCCCTTGGACCTTCTTATTGACGATGAAACACAGAAATAGCATCGGAATTTAATACACAAGGCACAATGCCGAATCAAGTACAAGAAGACAGACTCTTCTGACTGTCTATGTTGTGAACCATTCATGTGACACTAGTTATAGTTTCCGATGCCGCACATCAGGTTTACTGTATCGGTCTGACCTTCTTATTGACGATGAAACACAGAAATTGCATCGGAATTAAATACAAAATGCACAATTCCGACTTAAGTACATGAAGATTGACTAATCTTACTGTCTATGTTTTGAACCATTTCTGTGACACTAGTTATAGATTCCGATGCTTCACTTCAGGGTTACTGTATCCCTCTGACCTACTTATTGACGATGAAACACAGAAATTGCATCGGAATTAAATACAAAGGGCACAATGCCGACTTAAGTACAAGAAGACGGACTCTTCTTTCTGTCTATGTTTTGAACCATTCCTGTGACACTAGTTATAGATTCCGATGCTTCACTTCAGGTTTACTGTATCCCTTGGACCTTCTTATTGACGATGAAACACGGAAATTGCCTCGGAATTAAATACAAAAGGCACAATGCCGACATAAGTACATGAAGACTGACTCTTCCTACTGTCTATGTTTGAACCATTCCATTGACACTAGTTATAGATTCCGATGCTTCACTTCAGGTTTACTGTATCCCTTGGACCTTCTTATTAACGATGAAACAATGAAATTGCATCGGAATTAAATACAAAAGGCACAATGCCGACTTAAGTACATGAAGACTGATTCTTCTTACTGACTATGTTTTGAACCGTTCCTGTGACACTAGTTATAGATTCCGATGATTCACTTCAGGTTTACTGTATCCCTTGGACCTTCTTATTGACGATGAAACACAGAAATTGCATCGGAATTAAATACAAATGGCACAATGCCGACTTAAGTACAAGAAGGCTGACTCTTCTTACTGTCTCTGTTTTGAACCATTCCTGTGACACTAGTTATTGATTCCGATGCTTCACTCCAGGTTTACTGTATCCCTTGCACCTTCTTATTGATGATGATACACAGAAATTGCACCGGAATTAAATACAAAGGCACAATACCGACTTAAGGACAAGAAGACGACTCTTCTTACTGACTATGTTTTGAACCATTCCTGTGACACTAGTTATAGATTCCGATGCTTCACTTCAGGTTTACTGTATCCCTCTGACCTTCTTATTGACGATGAAACACGGAAGTTGCCTCGGAATTAAATAGAAAAGGCACAATGCCGACTTTAGTACAAGAAGACTGACTTTTCTTACTGTCTATGTTTTGAACCTTTCCTGTGACACTAGTAATAGATTCCGATGCTTCACTCCAGGTTTAGTGTATCCCTTGGACCTTCTTATTGACGATGAAACACAGAAATAGCATCGGAATTAAATAGAAAAGGCACAATGCCGACTTAAGTACAAGAAGACTGACTCTTCTTACTGACTATGTTTTGAACCATTCCTGTGACACTAGTTATAGATTCCGATGCTTCCTTCAGGTTTACTCTATCCCTTGGACCTTCTTATTGACGATGAAACTCCGAAATTGCATCGGAATTAAATACAAGAGGCATAATGCCGAATTATGTACAAGAAGACTGACTCTTCCTACTGTCTATGATTTGAACCATACCTGTGACACTAATTTTAGATTCCGATGCTTCATTTCAGTTATACTGTATCCTTCTGACCTTCTTATTGACGATGAAACACAGAAATTGCTTCGGAATTAAATACATAAGGCACAATGCTGACATAAGTACAAGAAGACTGACTGTTCCCACTGTCTATGTTTTGAACCATTCCTGAGACACTAGTTAAAGATTCCGATGCTTCACTTCAGGTTTACTGTATCCCTCTGACCTTCTTATTGACGATGAAACACAGAAATTGCACCGGAATTAGATACAAAAGGCACAATGCCGACTTCAGTACAAGAAGACAGACTCTTCTTACTGTCTATGTTTTGAACCATTCCATTGACACTAGTCATAGATTCCGATGCTTCACTTCAGGGTTACTGTATCCCTCTGACCTTCTTATTGACGATAAAACACAGAAATTGCATCGGAATTAAATACAAAAGGCACAATGCCGACTTAAGTGCAAGAAGACTGACTCTTCCTACTGTCTATGTTTGGAGCCATTCCTGTGACACTAGTTTTAGATTCCGATGCTTCACTTCAGGATTACTGTATCCCTTGGACCTTGTTATTGACGATGAAACACAAAAATTGCATCGGAATTAAATACAAAAGGCACAATGCCGACTTAAGTACAAGATGACTGACTCCTCCTACTGTCTATGTTTTGAAACATTCCTGTGACACTAGTTATAGATTCCGATGCTTCACTCCAGGTTTACTGTATCCCTTGGACCTTCTTATTGACGATGAAACACAGAAATGGCATCGGAATTAAATACAAAAGGCACAATGCCGACTTAAGTACAAGAAGACTGACTCTTCATACTGACTATGTTTGAACCATTCCTGTGACATTAGTTATAGATTCCGATGCTTCACTTCAGGTTCGCTGAATCCCTTGGATATTCTTATTGATGACGAAACACAGAAATTGCATCAGAATTAAATACAAAAGGCACAATGCCGACTTAAGTACAAGAAGACTGACTCTTCTTACTGTTTATGTTATGAACCATTCCAGTGACGCTAGTTGAAGATTCCGATGCTTCACTTCAGGTTTATTGTATAACTTGGACCTTCTTATTGACGACGAAACACAGAAATAGCGTCGGAATTAAATAGAAGAGGCACAATGCCGACTTAAGTACAAGAAGACTATCTCTTCCTACTGTCTATGTTTTGTACCATTCCTGTGACACTAGTTATAGATTCCGACGCTTCACTTCAGGTTTACTGTATCCTTTGGACTTTCTTAGTAACGATGATACACATAAATTGCACGGAATTAAATACAAAAGGCACAATGCCGACTTAAGTACAAGAAGACTGACTCTTCCTACTGTCTATGTTTTGAACCATTCCTGAGACACTAGTTATAGATTCCGATGCTTCACCTCCGGTTATCTGTATCCCTTTGACCTTCTTATTGACGATGAAACACAGAAATTGCATCGGAATTAAATAGAAAAGGCACAATGCTGACTTAAGTACAAGAAGACTGACTCTTCTTACTGTCTATGTTTTGAACCATTCCTGTGACACTAGTTACAGATTCCGATGCTTCACTTCAGGTTTACTGTATCCCTTGGACCTTCTTATTGGGGATGAAACACGGAAATTGCATCACAATTAAATAGAAAATGCACAATGCCGACTTAAGTACAAGAAGACTGATTGTCCTTACTGACTATGTTATGAACCATTCCTGTGATTCTAGTTATAGATTCCGACGCTTCACCTCAGGTTTACTGTATCCCTCTCACCTTCTTACTGACGATGAAACACAGAAATTGGATCGGAATTAAATAGAAAAGGCACAATGGCAACTTAAGTACAAGAAGACAGACTCTTCTTACTGTCTACGCTTTGAACCATTCCTGAGACACTAGTTATAGATTCCGATGCTTCACTCCAGGTTTACTGTATCGCTTGGACCTTCTTATTGACGATGAAACACAAAAATTGCATCGGAATTAAATACAAAAGGCACAATGCCGACTTAAGTAGAAGAAGACTGACTCTTCTTACTGTCTACGCTTTGAACCATTCCTGTGACACTAGTTATAGATTCCGATGCTTCCCTCCAGGTTTACTGTATCGCTTGGACCTTCTTATTGACGATGAAACACCGAAATTGCATCGGAATTAAATACAAAAGGCACAATGAGGACTTAAGTACGTGAAGACTGACTCTCCTTGCTGACTATGTTTTGAACGATTCCTGTGACACTAGTTATAGATTCCGATGCTTCACTTCAGGTTTACTGTATCCCTCTGACCTTCTTAGTGATGATGAAACACAGAAATTGTATTGGAATTAAATACAAAAGGCACAATGCCGACTTAAGTACAAGAAGACTGACTCTTCTTACTGTCTATGTTTTGAACCATACCTGTGACACTAGTTATAGCTTCCGATGCTTCACTCCAGGTTTACTGTATCCCTTGGTACTTCTTATTGACGATGAAACTCAGAAATTGCATCGGAATTAAATAGAAAAGGCACAATGCCGACTTAAGTACAAGAAGACCGACTCTTCTCACTGTCTATGTCTTGAACCATTCCTGTGACACTAGTTATCGATTCCGATGCTTCACTTCAGGTGTACTGTATCCCTTGGACCTTCTTATTGACGATGAAACACATAAATTGCATCGGAATTAAATACAAAAGGCACAATGCCGACTTAAGTACAAGATGACTGACTTCTCCTACTGTCTATGTTATGAACCATTCCTGTGACACTAGTTATGGATTCCGATGCTTCACTTCAGGTTTACTGTATCCCTTGGACCTTCTTATTGGCGATGAAACACAGAAATGGCATCGGAATTAAATACAAAAGGCACAATGCCGACTTAAGTACAAGAAGACTGACTCTTCTTACTGACTATGTTTTGAACCATTCCTGTGACACTAGTTATAGATTCCGATGCTTCACTTCAGTTTTGCTGAATCCCTTGGATATTCTTATTGACGATGAAACACAGAAATTGCATCAGAATTAAATACAAAAGGCACAATGCCGAATTAAGAACAAGAAGACTGACTCTTCTTACTGTTTATGTTATGAACCATTCCAGTGACGCTAGTTGTAGATTCCGATGCTTCACTTCAGGTTTATTGTATAACTTGGACCTTCTTATTGACGACGAAACACAGAAATAGCGTCGGAATTAAATAGAAGAGGCACAATACCGACTTAAGTACAAGAGGACTGACTCTTCCTACTGTCTATGTTTTGAACCATTCCTGTGACACTAGTTATAGATTCCGACGCTTCACTTCAGATTTACTGTATCCCTTGGACCTTCTTATTAACGATGATACACATAAATTGCATCGGAATTTAATACACAAGGCACAATGCCGAATCAAGTACAAGAAGACTGACTCTTCTGACTGTCTATGTTGTGAACCATTCATGTGACACTAGTTATAGTTTCCGATGCCGCACATCAGGTTTATTGTATCGGTCTGACCTTCTAATTGACTATGAAACACAGAAATTGCATCGGAATTAAATACAAAAGGCACAATGCCGACATTAGTACAAGAAGACTGACTTTTCTTACTGTCTATGTTTTGAACCATTCCTGTGACACTAGTAATAGATTCCGATGCTTCACTCCAGGTTTAGTGTATCCCTTGGACCTTCTTATTGACGATGAAACACAGAAATTGCATCGGAATTAAATTCAAAATGCACAATGCCGACTTAAGTACAAGAAGACTGACTCTTCCTACTGTCTATGTTTTGAACCATTCCTGTGACACTAGGTATAGATTCCGATGCTTCACTTCATTTTTACTGTATCCCTCTGACCTTATTGACGATGAAACACAGAAATTGCATCGGAATTAAATACAAGAGGCACAAAGCCGACTTAAGTACAAGAAGACTGGCTATTCTTTCTGTCTATGTTTTCAACCATTCCTGTGACACTAGTTATGGATTCCGATGCTTCACTTCAGGTTTACTGTATCCCTTGGACCATCTTATTGACGATGAAACACAGAAATTGCCTCGGAATTAAATACAAAAAGCACAATGCCGACTTACGTATAAGAAGACTGACTCTACTTACTGTCTATGTTTGAAACATTCCTTTGACACTAGTTATTGATTCCGATGCCTAACTTCAGGTTTACTGTATCCCTTGGACCTTCTTATTAACGATGAAACAATGAAATTGCATCGGAATTAAATACAAAATGCACAATTCCGACTTAAGTACATGAAGACTGACTCTTCTTACTGACTATGTTTTGAACCATTCCTGTGACACTAGTTATAGATTTCGATGATTCACTTCAGTTTACTGTATCCCTCTGACCTACTTATTGACGATGAAACACAGAAATTGGATCATAATTAAATAGAAAAGGCACAATGCCGACTTAAGTACAAGAAGACTGATTCTTCTTACAGTCTATGCTTTGAACCATTCCTGTGACACTAGTTATAGATTCCGATGCTTGGCTTCAGGTTTACTGTATCCCTTGGACCTTCTTATTGACGATGAAACACAGAAATAGCATCGGAATTTAATACACAAGGCACAATGCCGAATCAAGTACAAGAAGACTGACTCTTCTGACTGTCTATGTTGTGAACCATTCATGTGACACTAGTTATAGTTTCCGATGCCGCACATCAGGTTTACTGTATCGGTCTGACCTTCTTATTGACGATGAAACACAGAAATTGCATCGGAATTAAATACAAAATGCACAATTCCGACTTAAGTACATGAAGACTTACTAATCTTACTGTCTATGTTTTGAACCATTTCTGTGACACTAGTTATAGATTCCGATGCTTCACTTCAGGGTTACTGTATCCCTCTGACCTACTTATTGACGATGAAACACAGAAATTGCATCGGAATTAAATACAAAGGGCACAATGCCGACTTAAGTACAAGAAGACTGACTCTTCTTTCTGTCTATGTTTTGAACCATTCCTGTGACACTAGTTATAGATTCCGATGCTTCACTTCAGGTTAACTGTATCCCTTGGACCTTCTTATTGACGATGAAACACAGAAATTGCCTCGGAATTAAATACAAAAGGCACAATGCCTACATAAGTACATGAAGACTGACTCTTCCTACTGTCTATGTTTGAACCATTCCATTGACACTAGTTATAGATTCCGATGCTTCACTTCAGGTTTACTGTATCCCTTGGACCTTCTTATTAACGATGAAAGAATGCAATTGCATCGGAATTAAATACAAAAGGCACAATGCCGACTTAAGTACATGAAGACTGATTCTTCTTACTGACTATGTTTTGAACCATTCCTGTGACACTAGTTATAGATTCCGATGATTCACTTCAGGTTTACTGTATCCCTTGGACCTTCTTATTGACGATGAAACACAGAAATTGCATCGGAATTAAATACAAATGGCACAATGCCGACTTAAGTACAAGAAGGCTGACTCTTCTTACTGTCTCTGTTTTGAACCATTCCTGTGACACTAGTTATAGATTCCGATGCTTCACTCCAGGTTTACTGTATCCCTTGCACCTTCTTAATGACGATGAAACACAGAAATTGCACCGGAATTAAATACAAAAGGCACAATGCCGACTTAAGGACAAGAAGACGACTCTTCTTACTGACTATGTTTTGAACCATTCCTGTGACACTAGTTATAGATTCCGATGCTTCACTTCAGGTTTACTGTATCCCTCAGACCTTCTTATTGACGATGAAACACGGAAGTTGCCTCGGAATTAAATAGAAAAGGCATAATGCCGACTTTAGTACAAGAAGACTGACTTTTCTTACTGTCTATGTTTTGAACCATTCCTGTGACACTAGTTATAGCTTCCGATGCTTCAGGTTTAGTGTATCCCTTGGACCTTCTTATTGACGATGAAACAGAGAAATTGCATCGGTATTAAATAGAAATGGCACTATGCCGACTTAAGTACAAGATGACTGACTCTTCTTACTGACTATGTTTTGAACCATTCCTGTGTCACTAGTTATAGATTCCGATGCTTGACTTCAGGTTTACTGTATCCCTTGGACCTTCTTATTGACGATGAAACACAGAAATTGCATCGGAATTAAATACAAAAGGCACAATGCCGACTTAAGTACAAGAAGACTGACTCTTCCTACTGTCTATGTTTGAACCATTCCATTGACACTAGTTATAGATTCCGATGCTTCACTTCAGGTTTACTGTATCCCTTGGACCTTCTTATTAACGATGAAACAATGAAATTGCATCGGAATTAAATACAAAAGGCTCAATGCCGACTTAAGTACATGAAGACTGATTCTTCTTATTGACTATGTTTTGAACCATTCCTGTGACACTAGTTATAGATTCCGATGATTCACTTCAGGGTTACTGTATCCCTCTGACCTTCTTATTGACGATAAAACACAGAAATTGCATCGGAATTAAATACAAAAGGCACAATGCCGACTTAAGTGCAAGAAGACTGACTCTTCCTACTGTCTATGTTTGGAGCCATTCCTGTGACACTAGTTTTAGATTCCAATGCTTCACTTCAGGTTTACTAAATCCCTTGGACCTTCTTATTGTCGATGAAATACAAAAATTGCATCGGAATTAAATACAAAAGGCAAAATGCCGACTTAAGTAGAAGAAGACTGACTCTTCTTACTGTCTATGCTTTGAACCATTCCTGTGACACTAGTTATAGATCCCGATGCTTCACTCCAGGTTTACTGTATCGCTTGAACCTTCTTATTGACGATGAAACACCGAAATTGCATCGGAATTAAATAGAAAAGGCACAATGCCGACTTAAGTACAAGAAGACCGACTCTTCTCACTGACTATGGTTTGAACCATTCCTGTGACACTAGTTATAGATTCCGTTGCTTCACTTCAGGATTACTGTATCCCTTGGACCTTGTTATTGACGATGAAACACATAAATTGCATCGGAATTAAATACAAAAGGCACAATGCCGACTTAAGTACAAGATGACTGACTCCTCCTACTGTCTATGTTTTGAACCATTCCTGTGACACTAGTTATAGATTCCGATGCTTCACTTCAGGTTTACTGTATCCCTTGGACCTTCTTATTGACGATGAAACACAGAAATGGCATCGGAATTAAATACAAATGGCACTATGCCGACTTAAGTACAAGAAGACTGACTCTTCTTACTGACTATGTTTGAACCATTCCTGTGACACTAGTTATAGATTCCGATGCTTCACTTCAGGTTCGCTGAATAACTTGGATATTCTTATTGATGACGAAACACAGAAATTGCATCAGAATTAAATACAAAAGGCACAATGCCGACTTAAGTACAAGAAGACTGACTCTTCTTACTGTTTATGTTATGAACCATTCCAGTGACGCTAGTTGAAGATTCCGATGCTTCACTTCAGGTTTATTGTGTAACTTGGACCTTCTTATTGACGACGAAACACAGAAATAGCGTCGGAATTAAATAGAAGACGCACAATGCCGTTTTAAGTACAAGAAGACCGACTCTTCTCACTGACTATGTTTTGAACCATTCCTGTGACACTAGTTATAGATTCCGTTGCTTCACTTCAGGATTACTGTATCCCTTGGACCTTGTTATTGACGATGAAACACATAAATTGCATCGGAATTAAATACAAAAGGCACAATGCCGACTTAAGTACAAGATGACTGACTCCTCCTACTGTCTATGTTTTGAACCATTCCTGTGACACTAGTTATAGATTCCGAGGCTTCACTTCAGGTTTACTGTATCCCTTGGACCTTCTTATTGACGATGAAACACAGAAATGGCATCGGAATTAAATACAAATGGCACAATGCCGACTTAAGTACAAGAAGACTGACTCTTCTTACTGACTAAGTTTGAACCATTCCTGTGACACTAGCTAGAGATTCCGATGCTTCACTTCAGGTTTACTGTATCCCTTGGACCTTCTTATTGACGATGAAACACAGAAATGGCATCGGAATTAAATACAAATGGCACAATGCCGACTTAAGTACAAGATGACTGACTCTTCTTACTGACTATGTTTGAACCATTCCTGTGACACTAGTTATAGATTCCGATGCTTCACTTCAGGTTCGCTGAATCCCTTGGATATTCTTATTGATGACGAAACACAGAAATTGCATCAGAATTAAATACAAAAGGCACAATGCCGACTTAAGTACAAGAAGACTGACTCTTCTTACTGTTTATGTTATGAACCATTCCAGTGACGCTAGTTGAAGATTCCGATGCTTCACTTCAGGTTTATTGTATAACTTGGACCTTCTTATTGACGACGAAACACAGAAATAGCGTCGGAATTAAATAGAAGAGGCACAATGCCGACTTAAGTACAAGAAGACTATCTCTTCCTACTGTCTATGTTTTGTACCATTCCTGTGACACTAGTTATAGATTCCGACGCTTCACTTCAGGTTTACTGTATCCCTTGGACTTTCTTATTAACGATGATACACATAAATTGCATCGGAATTAAATACAAAAGGCACAATGCCGACTTAAGTACAAGAAGACTGACTCTTCCTACTGTCTATGTTTTGAACCATTCCTGAGACACTAGTTATAGATTCCGATGCTTCACCTCCGGTTATCTGTATCCCTTTGACCTTCTTATTGACGATGAAACACAGAAATTGCATCGGAATTAAATAGAAAAGGCACAATGCTGACTTAAGTACAAGAAGACTGACTCTTCTTACTGTCTATGTTTTGAACCATTCCTGTGACACTAGTTACAGATTCCGATGCTTCACTTCAGGTTTACTGTATCCCTTGGACCTTCTTATTGGCGATGAAACACAGAAATTGCATCACAATTAAATAGAAAATGCACAATGCCGACTTAAGTACAAGAAGACTGATTGTCCTTACTGACTATGTTATGAACCATTCCTGTGATTCTAGTTATAGATTCCGACGCTTCACCTCAGGTTTACTGTATCCCTCTCACCTTCGTACTGACGATGAAACACAGAAATTGGATCGGAATTAAATAGAAAAGGCACAATGCCGACTTAAGTACAAGAAGACAGACTCTTCTTACTGTCTACGCTTTGAACCATTCCTGAGACACTAGTTATAGATTCCGATGCTTCACTCCAGGTTTTACTGTATCGCTTGGACCTTCTTATTGACGATGAAACACAAAAATTGCATCGGAATTAAATACAAAAGGCACAATGCCGACTTAAGTAGAAGAAGACTGACTCTTCGTACTGTCTACGCTTTGAACCATTCCTGTGACACTAGTTATAGATTCCGATGCTTCACTCCAGGTTTACTGTATCGCTTGGACCTTCTTATTGACGATGAAACACCGAAATTGCATCGGAATTAAATACAAATGGCACAATGAGGACTTAAGTACGTGAAGACTGACTCTCCTTGCTGGCTATGTTTTGAACCATTCCTGTGACACTAGTTATAGATTCCGATGCTTCACTTCAGGTTTACTGTATCCCTCTGACCTTCTTAGTGATGATGAAACACAGAAATTGTATTGGAATTAAATACAAAAGGCACAATGCCGACTTAAGTACAAGAAGACTGACTCTTCTTACTGTCTATGTTTTGAACCATACCTGTGACACTAGTTATAGATTCCGATGCTTCACTCCAGGTTTACTGTATCCCTTGGTACTTCGTATTGACGATGAAACTCAGAAATTGCATCGGAATTAAATAGAAAAGGCACAATGCCGACTTAAGTACAAGAAGACCGACTCTTCTCACTGACTATGTCTTGAACCATTCCTGTGACACTAGTTATAGATTCCGATGCTTCACTTCAGGTGTACTGTATCCCTTGGACCTTCTTATTGACGATGAAACACATAAATTGCATCGGAATTAAATACAAAAGGCACCATGCCGACTTAAGTACAAGATGACTGACTCCTCCTACTGTCTATGTTATGAACCATTCCTGTGACACTAGTTATGGATTCCGATGCTTCACTTCAGGTTTACTGTATCCCTTGGACCTTCTTATTGACGATGAAACACAGAAATTGCCTCGGAATTAAATACAAAAGGCACAATGCCGACATTAGTACAAGAAGACTGACTCTTCTTACTGACTATGTTTTGAACCATTCCTGTGACACTAGTTAGAGATTCCGATGCTTCACTTCAGGTTTGCTGAATCCCTTGGATATTCTTATTGACGATGAAACACAGAAATTGCATCAGAATTAAATACAAAAGGCACAAAGCCGAATTAAGAACAAGAAGACTATCTCTTCTTACTGTTTATGTTATGAACCATTCCAGTGACGCTAGTTGTAGATTCCGATGCTTCACTTCAGGTTTATTGTATAACTTGGACCTTCTTATTGACGACGAAACACAGAAATAGCGTCGGAATTAAATAGAAGAGGCACAATACCGACTTAAGTACAAGAAGACTATCTCTTCCTACTGTCTATGTTTTGTACCATTCCTGTGACACTAGTTATAGATTCCGACGCTTCACTTCAGATTTACTGTATCCCTTGGACCTTCTTATTAACGATGATACACATAAATTGCATCGGAATTTAATACACAAGGCACAATGCCGAATCAAGTACAAGAAGACTGACTCTTCTGACTGTCTATGTTGTGAACCATTCATGTGACACTAGTTATAGTTTCCCATGCCGCACATCAGGTTTACTGTATCGGTCCGACCTTCTTATTGACGATGAAACACAGAAATTGCATCGGAATTAAATACAAAAGGCACAATGCCGACTTTAGTATAAGAAGACTGACTTTTCTTACTGTCTATGTTTTGAACCATTCCTGTGACACTAGTAATAGATTCCGATGCTTCACTCCAGGTTTAGTGTATCCCTTGGACCATCTTATTGACGATGAAACACAGAAATAGCATCGGAATGTAATACAAAAGGCACAATGCCGACTCAAGTACAAGAAGACTGACTCTTCTGACTGTCTATGTTGTGAACCATTCCTGTGCCACTAGTTATAGATTCCGATGCCTCACTTCAGGTTTACTGTATCGGTCTGACATTCTTATTGACGATGAAACACAGAAATTGCATCGGAATTAAATACGAAATGCACAATGCCGACTTAAGTACATGATGACTGACTCATCTTACTGTCTATGTTTTGAACCATTTCTGTGACACTGGTCATAGATTCCGATGCTTCACTTCAGGGTGACTGTATCCCTCTGACCTTCTTATTGACGATGAAACACAGAAATTGCATCGGAATTAAATACAAAAGGCACAAAGCCGACTTAAGTACAAGAAGACAGGCTATTCTTTCTGTCTATGTTTTCAACCATTCCTGTGACACTAGTTATGGATTCCGATGCTTCACTTCAGGTTTACTGTATCCCTTGGACCATCTTATTGACGATGAAACACAGAAATTGCCTCGGAATTAAATACAAAAAGCACAATGCCGACTTACGTACAAGAAGACTGACTCTACTTACTGTCTATGTTTGAAACATTCCTTTGACACTAGTTATTGATTCCGATGCCTCACTTCAGGTTTACTGTATCCCTTGGACCTTCTTATTAACGATGAAACAATGAAATTGCATCGGAATTAAATACAAAATGCACAATTCCGACTTAAGTACATGAAGACTGACTCTTCTTACTGACTATGTTTTGAACCATTCCTGTGACACTAGTTATAGATTGCGATGCTTCACTTCAGTTTACTGTATCCCTCTGACCTACTTATTGACGATGAAACACAGAAATTGGATCATAATTAAATAGAAAAGGCACAATGCCGACTTAAGTACAAGAAGACTGATTCTTCTTACAGTCTATGCTTTGAACCATTCCTGTGACACTAGTTATAGATTCCGATGCTTGGCTTCAGGTTTACTGTATCCCTTGGACCTTCTTATTGACGATGAAACACAGAAATAGCATCGGAATTTAATACACAAGGCACACTGCCGAATCAAGTACAAGAAGACTGACTCTTCTGACTGTCTATGTTGTGAACCATTCATGTGACACTAGTTATAGTTTCCGATGCCGCACATCAGGTTTACTGTATCGGTCTGACCTTCTTATTGACGATGAAACACAGAAATTGCATCGGAATTAAATACAAAATGCACAATTCCGACTTAAGTACATGAAGACAGACTAATCTTACTGTCTATGTTTTGAACCATTTCTGTGACACTAGTTATAGATTCCGATGCTTCACTTCAGGGTTACTGTATCCCTTGGACCTTCTTATTAACGATGAAACAATGAAATTGCATCGGAATTAAATACAAAAGGCACAATGCCGACTTAAGTACATGAAGACTGATTCTTCTTACTGACTATGTTTTGAACCATTCCTGTGACACTAGTTATAGATTCCGATGATTCACTTCAGGTTTACTGTATCCCTTGGACCTTCTTATTGACGATGAAACACAGAAATTGCATCGGAATTAAATACAAATGGTACAATGCCGACTTAAGTACAAGAAGGCTGACTCTTCTTACTGTCTCTGTTTTGAACCATTCCTGTGACACTAGTTATAGATTCCGATGCTTCACTCCAGGTTTACTGTATCCCTTGCACCTTCTTATTGACGATGAAACACAGAAATTGCACCGGAATTAAATACAAAAGGCACAATGCCGACTTAAGGACAAGAAGACGACTCTTCTTACTGACTATGTTTTGAACCATTCCTGTGACACTAGTTATAGATTCCGATGCTTCACTTCAGGTTTACTGTATCCCTCTGACCTTCTTATTGACGATGAAACACGGAAGTTGCCTCGGAATTAAATAGAAAAGGCACAATGCCGACATTAGTACAAGAAGACTGACTTTTCTTACTGTCTATGTTTTGAACCATTCCTGTGACACTAGTAATAGATTCCGATGCTTCACTCCAGGTTTAGTGTATCCCTTGGACCTTCTTATTGACGATGAAACACAGAAATTGCATCGGAATTAAATAGAAAAGACACAATGCCGACTTAAGTACAAGAAGACTGACTCTTCTTACTGACTATGTTTTGAACCATTCCTGTGACACTAGTTATAGATTCCGATGCTTCCTTCAGGTTTACTCTATCCCTTGGACCTTCTTATTGACGATGAAACTCCGAAATTGCATCGGAATTAAATACAAGAGGCATAATGCCGAATTATATACAAGAAGACTGACTCTTCCTACTGTCTATGATTTGAACCATACCTGTGACACTAATTTTAGATTCCGATGCTTCATTTCAGTTTTACTGTATCCCTCTGACCTTCTTATTTACGATGAAACACAGAAATTGCTTCGGAATTAAATACATAAGGCACAATGCCGACATAAGTACAAGAAGACTGACTGTTCCCACTGTCTATGTTTTGAACCATTTCTGAGACACTAGATAAAGATTCCGAAGCTTCACTTCAGGTTTACTGTATCCCTCTGACCTTCTTATTGACGATGAAGCACAGAAATTGCACCGGAATTAGATACAAAAGGCACAATGCCGACTTAAGTACAAGAAGACTGACTCTTCTTACTGTCTATGTT
Source organism: Schistocerca serialis cubense (assembly GCF_023864345.2). Lineage (NCBI taxonomy): Eukaryota > Metazoa > Arthropoda > Insecta > Orthoptera > Acrididae > Schistocerca > Schistocerca serialis. The sequence continues at coordinate 642,923,708 of NC_064644.1, forward strand.
TTGAACCATTCCTGTGACACTAGTTATAGCTTCCGATGCTTCAGGTTTAGTGTATCCCTTGGACCTTCTTATTGACGATGAAACACAGAAATTGCATCGGTATTAAATAGAAATGGCACTATGCCGACTTAAGTACAAGATGACTGACTCTTCTTACTGACTATGTTTTGAACCATTCCTGTGTCACTAGTTATAGATTCCGATGCTTGACTTCAGGTTTACTGTATCCCTTGGACCTTCTTATTGACGATGAAACACAGAAATTGCATCGGAATTAAATACAAATGGCACAATGCCGACTTAAGTACAAGAAGACTGACTCTTCCTACTGTCTATGTTTTGAACCATTTCTGTGACACTAGTCATAGATTCCGATGCTTCACTTCAGGGTTACTGTATCCCTCTGACCTTCTTATTGACGATAAAACACAGAAATTGCATCGGAATAAATACAAAAGGCACAATGCCGACTTAAGTGCAAGAAGACTGACTCTTCCTACTGTCTATGTTTGGAGCCATTCCTGTGACACTAGTTTTAGATTCCGATGCTTCACTTCAGGTTTACTAAATCCCTTGGACCTTCTTATTGTCGATGAAACACAAAAATTGCATCGGAATTAAATACAAAAGGCAAAATGCCGACTTAAGTAGAAGAAGACTGACTCTTCTTACTGTCTATGTTTTGAACCATTCCTGTGACACTAGTTATAGCTTCCGATGCTTCAGGTTTAGTGTATCCCCTGGACCTTCTTATTGACGATGAAACACAGAAATTGCATCGGTATTAAATAGAAATGGCACTATGCCGACTTAAGTACAAGATGACTGACTCTTCTTACTGACTATGTTTTGAACCATTCCTGTGTCACTAGTTATAGATTCCGATGCTTGACTTCAGGTTTACTGTATCCCTTGGACCTTCTTATTGACGATGAAACACAGAAATTGCATCGGAATTAAATACAAATGGCACAATGCCGACTTAAGTACAAGAAGACTGACTCTTCCTACTGTCTATGTTTTGAACCTTTCCTGTGACACTAGTTATAGATTCCGATGCATCACTTCAGGTTTACTGTATCCCTTGGACCTTCTTATTGACGATGAAACACAGAAATGGCATCGGAATTAAATACAAATGTCACTATGCCGACTTAAGTACAAGAAGACGGACTCTTCTTACTGACTATGTTTGAACCATTCCTGTGACACTAGTTATAGATTCCGATGCTTCACTTCAGGTTCGCTGAATAACTTGGATATTCTTATTGATGACGAAACACAGAAATTGCATCAGAATTAAATACAAAAGGCACAATGCCGACTTAAGTACAAGAAGACTGACACTTCTTACTGTTTATGTTATGAACCATTCCAGTGACGCTAGTTGAAGATTCCGATAATTCACTTCAGGTTTATTGTGTAACTTGGACCTTCTTATTGACGACGAAACACAGAAATAGCGTCGGAATTAAATAGAAGACGCACAATGCCGACTTAAGTACAAGAAGACCGACTCTTCTCACTGACTATGTTTTGAACCATTCCTGTGACACTAGTTATAGATTCCGTTGCTTCACTTCAGGATTACTGTATCCCTTGGACCTTGTTATTGACGATGAAACACATAAATTGCATCGGAAATAAATACAAAAGGCACAATGCCGACTTAAGTACAAGATGACTGACTCCTCCTACTGTCTATGTTTTGAACCATTCCTGTGACACTAGTTATAGATTCCGAGGCTTCACTTCAGGTTTACTGTATCCCTTGGACCTTCTTATTGACGATGAAACACAGAAATGGCATCGGAATTGAATACAAATGGCACAATGCCGACTTAAGTACAAGAAGACTGACTCTTCTTACTGACTATGTTTGAACCATTCCTGTGACACTAGCTAGAGATTCCGATGCTTCACTTCAGGTTTACTGTATCCCTTGGACCTTCTTATTGACGATGAAACACAGAAATGGCATCGGAATTAAATACAAATGGCACAATGCCGACTTAAGTACAAGATGACTGACTCTTCTTACTGACTATGTTTGAACCATTCCTGTGACACCAGTTATAGATTCCGATGCTTCACTTCAGGTTCGCTGAATCCCTTGGATATTCTTATTGATGACGAAACACAGAAATTGCATCAGAATTAAATACAAAAGGCACAATGCCGACTTAAGTACAAGAAGACTGACTCTTCTTACTGTTTATGTTATGAACCATTCCAGTGACGCTAGTTGAAGATTCCGATGCTTCACTTCAGGTTTATTGTATGACTTGGACCTTCTTATTGACGACGAAACACAGAATTAGCGTCGGAATTAAATAGAAGAGGCACAATGCCGACTTAAGTACAAGAAGACTATCTCTTCCTACTGTCTATGTTTTGTACCATTCCTGTGACACTAGTTATAGATTCCGACGCTTCACTTCAGGTTTACTGTATCCCTTGGACTTTCTTATTAACGATGATACACATAAATTGCATCGGAATTAAATACAAAAGGCACAATGCCGACTTAAGTACAAGAAGACTGACTCTTCCTACTGTCTATGTTTTGAACCATTCCTGAGACACTAGTTATAGATTCCGATGCTTCACCTCCGGTTATCTGTATCCCTTTGACCTTCTTATTGACGATGAAACACAGAAATTGCATCGGAATTAAATAGAAAAGGCACAATGCTGACTTAAGTACAAGAAGACTGACTCTTCTTACTGTCTATGTTTTGAACCATTCCTGTGACACTAGTTACAGATTCCGATGCTTCACTTCAGGTTTACTGTATCCCTTGGACCTTCTTATTGGCGATGAAACACAGAAATTGCATCACAATTAAATAGAAAATGCACAATGCTGACTTAAGTACAAGAAGACTGATTGTCCTTACTGACTATGTTATGAACCATTCCTGTGATTCTAGTTATAGATTCCGACGCTTCACCTCAGGTTTACTGTATCCCTCTCACCTTCGTACTGACGATGAAACACAGAAATTGGATCGGAATTAAATAGAAAAGGCACAATGTTGACTTAAGTACAAGAAGACAGACTCTTCTTACTGTCTACGCTTTGAACCATTCCTGAGACACTAGTTATAGATTCCGATGCTTCACTCCAGGTTTTACTGTATCGCTTGGACCTTCTTATTGACGATGAAACACAAAAATTGCATCGGAATTAAATACAAAAGGCACAATGCCGACTTAAGTAGAAGAAGACTGACTCTTCGTACTGTCTACGCTTTGAACCATTCCTGTGACACTAGTTATAGATTCCGATGCTTCACTCCAGGTTTACTGTATCGCTTGGACCTTCTTATTGACGATGAAACACCGAAATTGCATCGGAATTAAATACAAAAGGCACAATGAGGACTTAAGTACGTGAAGACTGACTCTCCTTGCTGGCTATGTTTTGAACCATTCCTGTGACACTAGTTATAGATTCCGATGCTTCACTTCAGGTTTACTGTATCCCTCTGACCTTCTTAGTGATGATGAAACACAGAAATTGTATTGGAATTAAATACAAAAGGCACAATGCCGACTTAAGTACAAGAAGACTGACTCTTCTTACTGTCTATGTTTTGAACCATACCTGTGACACTAGTTATAGATTCCGATGCTTCACTCCAGGTTTACTGTATCCCTTGGTACTTCGTATTGACGATGAAACTCAGAAATTGCATCGGAATTAAATAGAAAAGGCACAATGCCGACTTAAGTACAAGAAGACCGACTCTTCTCACTGACTATGTCTTGAACCATTCCTGTGACACTAGTTATAGATTCCGATGCTTCACTTCAGGTGTACTGTATCCCTTGGACCTTCTTATTGACGATGAAACACATAAATTGCATCGGAATTAAATACAAAAGGCACAATGCCGACTTAAGTACAAGATGACTGACTCCTCCTACTGTCTATGTTATGAACCATTCCTGTGACACTAGTTATGGATTCCGATGCTTCACTTCAGGTTTACTGTATCCCTTGGACCTTCTTATTGACGATGAAACACAGAAATTGCCTCGGAATTAAATACAAAAGGCACAATGCCGACATTAGTACAAGAAGACTGACTCTTCTTACTGACTATGTTTTGAACCATTCCTGTGACACTAGTTATAGATTCCGATGCTTCACTTCAGGTTTGCTGAATCCCTTGGATATTCTTATTGACGATGAAACACAGAAATTGCATCAGAATTAAATACAAAAGACACAATGGCGAATTAAGAACAAGAAGACTATCTCTTCTTACTGTTTATGTTATGAACCATTCCAGTGACGCTAGTTGTAGATTCCGATGCTTCACTTCAGGTTTATTGTATAACTTGGACCTTCTTATTGACGACGAAACACAGAAATAGCGTCGGAATTAAATAGAAGAGGCACAATACCGACTTAAGTACAAGAAGACTATCTCTTCCTACTGTCTATGTTTTGTACCATTCCTGTGACACTAGTTATAGATTCCGACGCTTCACTTCAGATTTACTGTATCCCTTGGACCTTCTTATTAACGATGATACACATAAATTGCATCGGAATTTAATACACAAGGCACAATGCCGAATCAAGTACAAGAAGACTGTCTCTTCTGACTGTCTATGTTGTGAACCATTCATGTGACACTAGTTATAGTTTCCCATGCCGCACATCAGGTTTACTGTATCGGTCCGACCTTCTTATTGACGATGAAACACAGAAATTGCATCGGAATTAAATACAAAAGGCACAATGCCGACTTTAGTATAAGAAGACTGACTTTTCTTACTGTCTATGTTTTGAACCATTCCTGTGACACTAGTAATAGATTCCGATGCTTCACTCCAGGTTTAGTGTATCCCTTGGACCATCTTATTGACGATGAAACACAGAAATAGCATCGGAATGTAATACAAAAGGCACAATGCCGACTCAAGTACAAGAAGACTGACTCTTCTTACTGTCTATGTTGTGAACCATTCCTGTGCCACTAGTTATAGATTCCGATGCCTCACTTCAGGTTTACTGTATCGGTCTGACATTCTTATTGACGATGAAACACAGAAATTGCATTGGAATTAAATACAAAATGCACAATGCCGACTTAAGTACATGATGACTGACTCATCTTACTGTCTATGTTTTGAACCATTTCTGTGACACTGGTCATAGATTCCGATGCTTCACTTCAGGGTGACTGTATCCCTCTGACCTTCTTATTGACGATGAAACACAGAAATTGCATCGGAATTAAATACAAAAGGCACAAAGCCGACTTAAGTACAAGAAGACAGGCTATTCTCTCTGTCTATGTTTTCAACCATTCCTGTGACACTAGTTATGGATTCCGATGCTTCACTTCAGGTTTACTGTATCCCTTGGACCATCTTATTGACGATGAAACACAGAAATTGCCTCGGAATTAAATACAAAAAGCACAATGCCGACTTACGTACAAGAAGACTGACTCTACTTACTGTCTATGTTTGAAACATTCCTTTGACACTAGTTATTGATTCCGATGCCTCACTTCAGGTTTACTGTATCCCTTGGACCTTCTTATTAACGATGAAACAATGAAATTGCATCGGAATTAAATACAAAATGCACAATTCCGACTTAAGTACATGAAGACTGACTCTTCTTACTGACTATGTTTTGAACCATTCCTGTGACACTAGTTATAGATTGCGATGCTTCACTTCAGTTTACTGTATCCCTCTGACCTACTTATTGACGATGAAACACAGAAATTGGATCATAATTAAATAGAAAAGGCACAATGCCGACTTAAGTACAAGAAGACTGATTCTTCTTACAGTCTATGCTTTGAACCATTCCTGTGACACTAGTTATAGATTCCGATGCTTGGCTTCAGGTTTACTGTATCCCTTGGACCTTCTTATTGACGATGAAACACAGAAATAGCATCGGAATTTAATACACAAGGCACACTGCCGAATCAAGTACAAGAAGACTGACTCTTCTGACTGTCTATGTTGTGAACCATTCATGTGACACTAGTTATAGTTTCCGATGCCGCACATCAGGTTTACTGTATCGGTCTGACCTTCTTATTGACGATGAAACACAGAAATTGCATCGGAATTAAATACAAAATGCACAATTCCGACTTAAGTACATGAAGACAGACTAATCTTACTGTCTATGTTTTGAACCATTTCTGTGACACTAGTTATAGATTCCGATGCTTCACTTCAGGGTTACTGTATCCCTCTGACCTACTTATTGACGATGAAACACAGAAATTGCATCGGAATTAAATACAAAGGGCACAATGCCGACTTAAGTACAAGAAGACTGACTCTTCTTTCTGTCTATGTTTTGAACCATTCCTGTGACACTAGTTATAGATTCAGATGCTTCACTTCAGGTTTACTGTATCCCTTGGACCTTCTTATTGACGATGAAACACAGAAATTGCCTCGGAATTAAATACAAAAGGCACAATGCCGACATAAGTACATGAAGACTGACTCTTCCTACTGTCTATGTTTGAACCATTCCATTGACAATAGTTACAGATTCCGATGCTTCACTTCAGGTTTACTGTATCCCTTGGACCTTCTTATTAACGATGAAACAATGAAATTGCATCGGAATTAAATACAAAAGGCACAATGCCGACTTAAGTACATGAAGACTGATTCTTCTTACTGACTATGTTTTGAACCATTCCTGTGACACTAGTTATAGATTCCGATGATTCACTTCAGGTTTACTGTATCCCTTGGACCTTCTTATTGACGATGAAACACAGAAATTGCATCGGAATTAAATACAAATTGCACAATGCCGACTTAAGTACAAGAAGGCTGACTCTTCTTACTGTCTCTGTTTTGAACCATTCCTGTGACACTAGTTATAGATTCCGATGCTTCACTCCAGGTTTACTGTATCCCTTGCACCTTCTTATTGACGATGAAACACAGAAATAGCACCGGAATTAAATACAAAAGGCACAATGCCGACTTAAGGACAAGAAGACGACTCTTCTTACTGACCATGTTTTGAACCATTCCTGTGACACTAGTTATAGATTCCGATGCTTCACTTCAGGTTTACTGTATCCCTCTGACCTTCTTATTGACGATGAAACACGGAAGTTGCCTCGGAATTAAATAGAAAAGGCACAATGCCGACATTAGTACAAGAAGACTGACTTTTCTTACTGTCTATGTTTTGAACCATTCCTGTGACACTAGTAATAGATTCCGATGCTTCACTCCAGGTTTAGTGTATCCCTTGGACCTTCTTATTGACGATGAAACACAGAAATTGCATCGGAATTAAATAGAAAAGACACAATGCCGACTTAAGTACAAGAAGACTGACTCTTCTTACTGACTATGTTTTGAACCATTCCTGTGACACTAGTTATAGATTCCGATGCTTCCTTCAGGTTTACTCTATCCCTTGGACCTTCTTATTGACGATGAAACTCCGAAATTGCATCGGAATTAAATACAAGAGGCATAATGCCGAATTATATACAAGAAGACTGACTCTTCCTACTGTCTATGATTTGAACCATACCTGTGACACTAATTTTAGATTCCGATGCTTCATTTCAGTTTTACTGTATCCCTCTGACCTTCTTATTTACGATGAAACACAGAAATTGCTTCGGAATTAAATACATCAGGCACAATGCCGACATAAGTACAAGAAGACTGACTGTTCCCACTGTCTATGTTTTGAACCATTTCTGAGACACTAGATAAAGATTCCGATGCTTCACTTCAGGTTTACTGTATCCCTCTGACCTTCTTATTGACGATGAAGCACAGAAATTGCACCGGAATTAGATACAAAAGGCACAATGCCGACTTAAGTACAAGAAGACTGACTCTTCCTACTGTCTATGTTTTGAACCATTCCTGTGACACTAGTTATAGCTTCCGATGCTTCAGGTTTAGTGTATCCCTTGGACCTTCATATTGACGATGAAACACAGAAATTGCATCGGTATTAAATAGAAATGGCACTATGCCGACTTAAGTACAAGATGACTGACTCTTCTTACTGACTATGTTTTGAACCATTCCTGTGTCACTAGTTATAGATTCCGATGCTTGACTTCAGGTTTACTGTATCCCTTGGACCTTCTTATTGACGATGAAACACAGAAATTGCATCGGAATTAAATACAAATGGCACAATGCCGACTTAAGTACAAGAAGACTGACTCTTCCTACTGTCTATGTTTTGAACCATTTCTGTGACACTGTCATAGATTCCGATGCTTCACTTCAGGGTTACTGTATCCCTCTGACCTTCTTATTGACGATAAAACACAGAAATTGCATCGGAATAAATACAAAAGGCACAATGCCGACTTAAGTGCAAGAAGACTGACTCTTCCTACTGTCTATGTTTGGAGCCATTCCTGTGACACTAGTTTTAGATTCCGATGCTTCACTTCAGGTTTACTAAATCCCTTGGACCTTCTTATTGTCGATGAAACACAAAAATTGCATCGGAATTAAATACAAAAGGCAAAATGCCGACTTAAGTAGAAGAAGACTGACTCTTCTTACTGTCTATGTTTTGAACCATTCCTGTGACACTAGTTATAGCTTCCGATGCTTCAGGTTTAGTGTATCCCCAGGACCTTCTTATTGACGATGAAACACAGAAATTGCATCGGTATTAAATAGAAATGGCACTATGCCGACTTAAGTACAAGATGACTGACTCTTCTTACTGACTATGTTTTGAACCATTCCTGTGTCACTAGTTATAGATTCCGATGCTTGACTTCAGGTTTACTGTATCCCTTGGACCTTCTTATTGACGATGAAACACAGAAATTGCATCGGAATTAAATACAAATGGCACAATGCCGACTTAAGTACAAGAAGACTGACTCTTCCTACTGTCTATGTTTTGAACCTTTCCTGTGACACTAGTTATAGATTCCGATGCTTCACTTCAGGTTTACTGTATCCCTTGGACCTTCTTATTGACGATGAAACACAGAAATGGCATCGGAATTAAATACAAATGGCACAATGCCTACTTAAGTACAAGAAGACTGACTCTTCTTACTGACTGTGTTTGAACCATTCCTGTGACACTAGTTATAGATTCCGATGCTTCACTTCAGGTTCGCTGAATCCCTTGGATATTCTTATTGATGACGAAACACAGAAATTGCATCAGAATTAAATACAAAAGGCACAATGCCGACTTAAGTACAAGAAGACTGACTCTTCTTACTGTTTATGATATGAACCATTCCAGTGACGCTAGTTGAAGATTCCGATGCTTCACTTCAGGTTTATTGTATAACTTGGACCTTCTTATTGACGACGAAACACAGAAATAGCGTCGGAATTAAATAGAAGAGGCACAATGCCGACTGAAGTACAAGAAGACTATCTCTTCCTACTGTCTATGTTTTGTACCATTCCTGTGGCACTAGTTATAGATTCCGACGCTTCACTTCAGGTTTACTGTATCCCTTGGACTTTCTTATTAACGATGATACACATAAATTGCATCGGAATTAAATACAAAAGGCACAATGCCGACTTAAGTACAAGAAGACTGACTCTTCCTACTGTCTATGTTTTGAACCATTCCTGAGACACTAGTTATAGATTCCGATGCTTCACCTCCGGTTATCTGTATCCCTTTGACCTTCTTATTGACGATGAAACACAGAAATTGCATCGGAATTAAATAGAAAAGGCACAATGCTGACTTAAGTACAAGAAGACTGAATCTTCTTACTGTCTATGTTTTGAACCATTCCTGTGACACTAGTTCATGATTGCGATGCTTCACTTCAGGTTTACTGTATCCCTTGGACCTTCTTATTGTCGATGAAACACAAAAATTGCATCGGAATTAAATAGAAAAGGCACAATGCCGACTTAAGTACAAGAAGACCGACTCTTCTCACTGACTATGTCTTGAACCATTCCTATGACACTAGTTATAGATTCCGATGCTTCACTTCAGGTTTACTGTATCCCTTGGACCTTCTTATTGACGATGAAACACATAAATTGCATCGGAATTAAATACAAAAGGCACAATGCCGACTTAAGTACATGATGACTGACTCCTCCTACTGTCTATGTTATGAACCATTCCTGTGACACTAGTTATGGATTCCGATGCTTCTCTTCAGGTTTACTGTATCCCTTGGACCTTCTTATTGGCGATGAAACACAGAAATGGCATCGGAATTAAATACAAAAGGCACAATGCCAACTTAAGTACAAGAAGACTGACTCTTCTTACTGACTATGTTTTGAACCATTCCTGTGACACTAGTTATAGATTCCGATGCTTCACTTCAGGTTTGCTGAATCCCTTGGATATTCTTATTGACGATGAAACACAGAAATTGCATCAGAATTAAATACAAAAGGCACAATGCCGAATTAAGAACAAGAAGACTGACTCTTCTTACTGTTTATGTTATGAACCATTCCAGTGACGCTAGTTGTAGATTCCGATGCTTCACTTCAGGTTTATTGTATAACTTGGACCTTCTTATTGACAACGAAACACAGAAATAGCGTCGGAATTAAATAGAAGAGGCACAATACCGTCTTAAGTACAAGAAGACTATCTCTTCCTACTGTCTATGTTTTGTACCATTCCTGTGACACTAGTTATAGATTCAGACGCTTCACTTCAGATTTACTGTATCCCTTGGACCTTCTTATTAACGATGATACACATAAATTGCATCGGAATTAAATACAAAAGGCACAATGCCGACTTAAGTACATGAAGACTGACTCTTCCTACTGTCTATGTTTGGAACAATTCCTGTGACACTAGTTTTAGATTCCGATGCTTCACTTCAGGTTTACTGAATCCCTTGGACCTTCTTATTGACGATGAAACACAAAAATTGCATCGGAATTAAATACAAAAAGCACAATGCCGACTTCAGTAGAAGAAGACTGACTCTTCTTACTGTCTATGCTTTGAACCATTCCTGTGACACTAGTTATAGATTCCGATGCTTCACTCCAGGTTAACTGTATCGCTTGGACCTTCTTATTGACGATGAAACACAGAAATTGCATCGGAAATAATACAAAAAGCACAATGCCGACTTAAGTACAAGAAGACTGACACTTCTTACTGATTATATTTTGAACCATTCCTGTGACACCAGTTATTGATTCCGATGGTTCACTTCAGGTTTACTGTATCCCTTGGATCTTCTTATTGATGATGAAACACAGAAATTGCATCGGAAATAATACAAAAAGCACAATGCCGACTTAAGTACAAAAAGACTGGCTCTTTCTACTGACTATGTTTTGAACCATTCCCGTGACATTAGTTACAGATTCCGATGCTTCACTTCAGGTTTACTGTATCCTTTGCACCTTCTTATTGGCGACGAGACACAGAAATTGCATCGAAATGAAATAGAAATGGCACAATGCCGACTTATGTACAAGAATTCTGACTCTTCCTACTGTCTATGTTTTGAACCATTCCTGTGACACTAGTTATAGATTCCGTTGCTTCACCTCCGGTTATCTGTATCCCTCTGACCTTCTTATTGACGATGAAACACAGAAATTGCATCGGAATTAGATAGAAAAAGCACAATGCCGACTTATGTACAAGAAGACTGACTCTTCTTACTGTCTATGTTTTGAACCATTCCTGTGACGCTAGTTACGGATTCCGATGCTTCACTTGAGGTTTACTGTATCCCTTGGATCTTCTTATTGGCGATGAAACACAGAAATTGCATCGAAATTAAATTGAAAAAGCACAATGCCGACTTAAGTACAAGAAGACTGATTGTCCTTACTGATTATGTTATGAACCATTCCTGTAATTCTAGTTACAGATTCCGACGCTTCACCTCAGGTTTACTGTATCCCTCTCACCTTCTTACTGACGATGAAACACAGAAATTGCATCGGACTTAAAGAGAAAAGGCACAATGCCGAATCAAGTACAAGAAGTCTGCTCTTCTAACTGACTATGTTTGGAACCATTCCTGTGACACTAGTTATAGATTCCGATGCTTCACTTCAGCTCTACTGTGTCCCTCTGACCTTCTTATTAAAGATGAAACACAGAAATAGAATCGGAATTATATTCAAAAGGCACAATGCTGACTTAAGTACAAGAAAACTGACTCTTCTTACTGACTATGTTTTGAACCATTCCTGTGACACTAGTTATAGATTCCGATGCTTCACTTCAGGTTTGCTGAATCCCTTGGATATTCTTATTGACGACGAAACACAGAAATTGCATCAGAATTAAATACAAAAGGCACAATGCCGAATTAAGAACAAGAAGACTGACTCTTCTTACTGTTTATGTTATGAACCATTCCAGTGACGCTAGTTGTAGATTCCGATGCTTCACTTCAGGTTTATTGTATAACTTGGACATTCTTATTGACGACGAAACACAGAAATAGCGTCGGAATTAAATAGAAGAGGCACAATACCGACTTAAGTACAAGAAGACTATCTCTTCCTACTGTCTATGTTTTGTACCATTCCTGTGACACTAGTTATAGATTCAGACGCTTCACTTCAGATTTACTGTATCCCTTGGACCTTCTTATTAACGATGATACACATAAATTGCATCGGTATTAAATACAAAAGGCACAATGCCGACTTAAGTACAAGAAGACTGACTCTTCCTACTGTCTATGTTTGGAACAATTCCTGTGACACTAGTTTTAGATTCCGATGCTTCACTTCAGGTTTACTGAATCCCTTGGACCTTCTTATTGACGATGAAACACAAAAATTGCATCGGAATTAAATACAAAAAGCACAATGCCGACTTCAGTAGAAGAAGACTGACTCTTCTTACTGTCTATGCTTTGAACCATTCCTGTGACACTAGTTATAGATTCCGATGCTTCACTCCAGGTTTACTGTATCGCTTGGACCTTCTTATTGACGATGAAACACAGAAATTGCATCGGAAATAATACAAAAAGCACAATGCCGACTTAAGTACAAGAAGACTGACACTTCTTACTGATTATATTTTGAACCATTCCTGTGACACTAGTTATTGATTCCGATGCTTCACTTCAGGTTTACTGTATCCCTTCGATCTTCTTATTGATGATGAAACACAGAAATTGCATCGGAAATAATACAAAAAGCACAATGCCGACTTAAGTACAAAAAGACTGGCTCTTTCTACTGACTATGTTTTGAACCATTCCCGTGACACTAAGTATAGATTCCGATGCTTCACTTCAGGTATACTGTATCCCTTGGACGTTCTTATTGACGATGAAACACAGAAATTGCATCGGAATTAAATACAAAAGGCACAATGCAGACTTCAGTTCAAGAAGACTGACTATTCCTACTGTCTATGCTTTGAACCATTCCTGTGACATTAGTTACAGATTCCGATGCTTCACTTCAGGTTTACTGTATCCTTTGCACCTTCTTATTGGCGACGAGACACAGAAATTGCATCGAAATGAAATAGAAATGGCACAATGCCGACTTATGTACAAGAATTCTGACACTTCCTACTGTCTATGTTTTGAACCATTCCTGTGACACTAGTTATAGATTCCGTTGCTTCACCTCCGGTTATCTGTATCCCTCTGACCTTCTTATTGACGATGAAACACAGAAATTGCATCGGAATTAAATAGAAAAAGCACAATGCCGACTTATGTACAAGAAGACTGACTCTTCTTACTGTCTATGTTTTGAACCATTCCTGTGACGCTAGTTACAGATTCCGATGCTTCACTTCAGGTTTACTGTATCCCTTGGATCTTCTTATTGGCGATGAAACACAGAAATTGCATCGAAATTAAATAGAAAAAGCACAATGCCGACTTAAGTACAAGAAGACTGATTGTCCTTACTGATTATGTTATGAACCATTCCTGTAATTCTAGTTACAGATTCCGACGCTTCACCTCAGGTTTACTGTATCCCTCACACCTTCTTACTGACGATGAAACACAGAAATTGCATCGGAACTAAATAGAAAAGTCACAATGCCGACTTAATTACAAGAAGACTGACTCATCTTACTGACTATGTTTGAACCATTCCTGTGACACTAGTTATAGATTCCGATGCTTCACTTCAAGTTTACTGTATCCCTTGGACCTTCTTATTGACGATGAAACACAAAAATTGCATCGGAATTAAATACAAAAGGCACAATGCCGACTTATGTATAAGATGACTGACTCTTCCTACTGTCTATGTTTTGAACCATTCTTGTCACATTATTTATGGATTCCAATGCTTCACTTCAGGTTTTCGGTATCCTTTGGACATTCTTATTGGCGACGAAAAACAGAAATTGCATCGGAATTAATTAGAAAAGGCACAATGCCGACTTAAGTACAAGAAGACTGACTCATCTTACTGTCTATGTTTTGAACCATTCCTGTGACACTAGTTATGGATTGCGATGCTTCACTTCAGATTTACTGTATCCCTTGGACCTTCTTATTGACGATTAAACAGAGATATTGTCACGGAATTAAATACAAAAGGCACAATGCCGACTTAAGTACAAGAAGACTGACTCTTCCTACCGTCTATGTTTGAACCATTCCATTGACACTAGTTATAGACTCCGATGCTTCACTTCAGGTTTACTGTTTCCCTTAGACCTTCTTATTGACCACTAAACAATGAAATTGCATCGGAATTAAATACAAAAGGCACAATGCCGACTTAAGTACATGAAGACTGACTCCTCTTACTGACTATGTTTTTAACCACTCCTGTGACACTAGTTGTAGATTCGGATGCTTCACTTCAGGTTTACTGTATCCCTTGCACCTTTTTATTGGCGATGAAACACAGAAATTGCATTGGAATTAAATACAAATGGCACAATGCCGACTTAAGTACAAGATGGCTGACCCTTCTTACTGTCTATGATTTGAACCATTCCTGTGACACTAGTTATAGATTCCGATGCTTCACTCCAGGTTTACTGTATACCTTGGACCTTCTTATTGACGATGAAACACAGAAATTGCATCGGAATTAAATACAAAAGGCACAATGCCGACTTAAGGACAAGAAGACTGAATCTTCTTACTGCCTATTTTTTGAACCATTCCTGTGACACTAGTTATAGATTCCGATGCTTCACTTCAGGTTTACTGTATCCCTCAGACCTTCTTATTGACGATGAAACACAGAAAATGCATCGGATTTAAATACAAAAGGGACAATGCTGACTTAAGTGCAAGAAGACTGACTCTTCTTACTGTCTATGTTTTGAACCATTCCTGTGACACTAGTTATAGATTCCGATGCTTCACACCAGGTATACTGTATCCCTTGGTCCTTCTTAATGACGATGAAACACCGAAATTGCAACGGAATTAAATAGAAAAGGCACAATGCCGACTTAGGTACAAGAAGACTGACTCTTGTTACTGAGTATGTTTTATACCATTCCTGTGACACTAGGTATGGATTCCGATGCTTCACTTCATTTTTACAGTATACCTTGGACCTTTTTATGAACGATGAAACACAGAAATTGCATCGGAATTAAATACAAAAGGCACAATGCCGACTTAATTACAAGAAGACTGACTCTTCTTACTGTCTATGTTTTGAACCATTCCTGTGACACTAGTTGTAGATTCCGATGCTTCACCTCCGGTTATCTATATCCCTCTGACCTTCTTATTGACGATGAAACACAGAAATTGCATCGGAATTAAATAGAAAAGGCACAATGCCGACTTAAGTACAAGAAGACTGACTCTTCTTACTGTCTATGTTTTGAACCATTCCTGTGACGCTGGTTACAGGTTCCGATGCTTCACTTCAGGTTTACTGTATCCCTTGGACATTCTTATTGGCGATGAAACACAGAAATTGCATCGCAATTAAATAGAAAAAGCACAATGCCGACATAAGTACAAGAAGACTGATTGTCCTTACTGACTATGTTATCAACCATTCCTGTGATTCTAGTTATAGATTCCGACGCTTCACGTCAGGTTTGCTGTATCCCTCTCACCTTCTTACTGACGATGAAACACAGAAATTGCATCGGAATTAAATAGAAAAGTCACAATGCCGACTTAAGTACAAGAAGACTGACTCATCTTACTGACTATGTTTGAACCATTCCTGTGACACTAGTTGTAGATTTCGATGCTTCATTTCAGATTTACTGTATCCCTTTGGCCTTCTTATTGAAGATGAAACACAGAAATAGCATCGGAATGAAATACAAAAGGCACAATACCAACTTAAGTACAAGAAGACTGACTCGTCTTACTGACTATGATTTGAACCATTCCTGTGACACCATTTAGAGATTCCGATGCTTCACTTCAGGTTTACTGTATCCCTTGGACCTTCTTATTGACGATGAAATACAGAAATTGCATCGGAATTAAATACAAAATGCACAATGCCGACTTAAGTAGAATATGACCGACCCTTCTTACTGTCTATGTTCTCAACCATTCATGTGACAAAAGTTCTAGATTCCGACGCTTCACTTCAGGTTTACTGTATCCCTCTAACCATCCTATTGACGATGAAACACAGAAATAGAATCGGAATTAAATACAAAAGGAACATTGCCGACTTAAGTACAAGAAGACTGACTCTTCTTATTGACTATGTTTTGAACCATATCTGTGACACTAGTTATAGATTCCGATGCTTCACTTCAGCTTTACTGTATCCCTTGGACCTTCTTATTGACGATGAAACACTGAAATAGCATCGGAATTAAATAGAAAAAGCACAATGCCGAATCAAGTACAAGAAGACTGACTCTTCTAACTGACTATGATTGGAACCATTCCTGTGACACTAGTTATAGATTCCGATGCTTCACTTCAGGTTTACTGTATCCCTTGGACCTTATTATTGATGACGGAACACAGAAATTGCATCGGAATTAAATAGAAAAGGTACAATGCCGACTTATGTACAAGAAGACTGTCTCTTCCTACAGTCTATGTTTTGAACCATTCCTGTGACACTAGTTGTGGATTCCGATGCTTCACTTCAGGTTTACTGTATCCCTCTGACCTTCTTACTAACGATGAAACACCGATATTTCATCGGAATTAAATAGAAAAGGCACAATGCCGACTTAAGTACAAGAAGATCGACTCTTCCAACTGTCTATGTTTTGAACCATTCCTGTGACACTACTTATAGATTCCGATGCTTCACTTCAAGTTTACTGTATCCCTTGGACCTTCTTATTGACGATGAAACACAAAAATTGCATCGGAATTAAATACAAAAGGCACAATGCCGACTTATGTATAAGATGACTGACTCTTCCTACTGTCTATGTTTTGAACCATTCTTGTCACATTATTTATGGATTCCAATGCTTCACTTCAGGTTTTCGGTATCCTTTGGACATTCTTATTGGCGACGAAAAACAGAAATTGCATCGGAATTAATTAGAAAAGGCACAATGCCGACTTAAGTACAAGAAGACTGACTCATCTTACTGTCTATGTTTTGAACCATTCCTGTGACACTAGTTATGGATTGCGATGCTTCACTTCAGATTTACTGTATCCCTTGGACCTTCTTATTGACGATTAAACAGAGATATTGTCACGGAATTAAATACAAAAGGCACAATGCCGACTTAAGTACAAGAAGACTGACTCTTCCTACCGTCTATGTTTGAACCATTCCATTGACACTAGTTATAGACTCCGATGCTTCACTTCAGGTTTACTGTTTCCCTTAGACCTTCTTATTGACCACTAAACAATGAAATTGCATCGGAATTAAATACAAAAGGCACAATGCCGACTTAAGTACATGAAGACTGACTCCTCTTACTGACTATGTTTTTAACCACTCCTGTGACACTAGTTGTAGATTCGGATGCTTCACTTCAGGTTTACTGTATCCCTTGCACCTTTTTATTGGCGATGAAACACAGAAATTGCATTGGAATTAAATACAAAAGGCACAATGCCGACTTAAGGACAAGATGGCTGACCCTTCTTACTGTCTATGATTTGAACCATTCCTGTGACACTAGTTATAGATTCCGATGCTTCACTCCAGGTTTACTGTATACCTTGGACCTTCTTATTGACGATGAAACACAGAAATTGCATCGGAATTAAATACAAAAGGCACAATGCCGACTTAAGGACAAGAAGACTGAATCTTCTTACTGCCTATTTTTTGAACCATTCCTGTGACACTAGTTATAGATTCCGATGCTTCACTTCAGGTTTACTGTATCCCTCAGACCTTCTTATTGACGATGAAACACAGAAAATGCATCGGATTTAAATACAAAAGGGACAATGCTGACTTAAGTGCAAGAAGACTGACTCTTCTTACTGTCTATGTTTTGAACCATTCCTGTGACACTAGTTATAGATTCCGATGCTTCACACCAGGTATACTGTATCCCTTGGTCCTTCTTAATGACGATGAAACACCGAAATTGCAACGGAATTAAATAGAAAAGGCACAATGCCGACTTAGGTACAAGAAGACTGACTCTTGTTACTGAGTATGTTTTATACCATTCCTGTGACACTAGGTATGGATTCCGATGCTTCACTTCATTTTTACAGTATACCTTGGACCTTTTTATGAACGATGAAACACAGAAATTGCATCGGAATTAAATACAAAAGGCACAATGCCGACTTAATTACAAGAAGACTGACTCTTCTTACTGTCTATGTTTTGAACCATTCCTGTGACACTAGTTATAGATTCCGATGCTTCACCTCCGGTTATCTATATCCCTCTGACCTTCTTATTGACGATGAAACACAGAAATTGCATCGGAATTAAATAGAAAAGGCACAATGCCGACTTAAGTACAAGAAGACTGACTCTTCTTACTGTCTATGTTTTGAACCATTCCTGTGACGCTGGTTACAGGTTCCGATGCTTCACTTCAGGTTTACTGTATCCCTTGGACATTCTTATTGGCGATGAAACACAGAAATTGCATCGCAATTAAATAGAAAAAGCACAATGCCGACATAAGTACAAGAAGACTGATTGTCCTTACTGACTATGTTATCAACCATTCCTGTGATTCTAGTTATAGATTCCGACGCTTCACGTCAGGTTTGCTGTATCCCTCTCACCTTCTTACTGACGATGAAACACAGAAATTGCATCGGAATTAAATAGAAAAGTCACAATGCCGACTTAAGTACAAGAAGACTGACTCATCTTACTGACTATGTTTGAACCATTCCTGTGACACTAGTTGTAGATTTCGATGCTTCATTTCAGATTTACTGTATCCCTTTGGCCTTCTTATTGAAGATGAAACACAGAAATAGCATCGGAATGAAATACAAAAGGCACAATACCAACTTAAGTACAAGAAGACTGACTCGTCTTACTGACTATGATTTGAACCATTCCTGTGACACCATTTAGAGATTCCGATGCTTCACTTCAGGTTTACTGTATCCCTTGGACCTTCTTATTGACGATGAAATACAGAAATTGCATCGGAATTAAATACAAAATGCACAATGCCGACTTAAGTAGAATATGACCGACCCTTCTTACTGTCTATGTTCTGAACCATTCATGTGACAAAAGTTCTAGATTCCGACGCTTCACTTCAGGTTTACTGTATCCCTCTAACCATCCTATTGACGATGAAACACAGAAATAGAATCGGAATTAAATACAAAAGGAACATTGCCGACTTAAGTACAAGAAGACTGACTCTTCTTATTGACTATGTTTTGAACCATATCTGTGACACTAGTTATAGATTCCGATGCTTCACTTCAGCTTTACTGTATCCCTTGGACCTTCTTATTGACGATGAAACACTGAAATAGCATCGGAATTAAATAGAAAAAGCACAATGCCGAATCAAGTACAAGAAGACTGACTCTTCTAACTGACTATGATTGGAACCATTCCTGTGACACTAGTTATAGATTCCGATGCTTCACTTCAGGTTTACTGTATCCCTTGGACCTTATTATTGATGACGGAACACAGAAATTGCATCGGAATTAAATAGAAAAGGTACAATGCCGACTTATGTACAAGAAGACTGTCTCTTCCTACAGTCTATGTTTTGAACCATTCCTGTGACACTAGTTGTGGATTCCGATGCTTCACTTCAGGTTTACTGTATCCCTCTGACCTTCTTACTAACGATGAAACACCGATATTTCATCGGAATTAAATAGAAAAGGCACAATGCCGACTTAAGTACAAGAAGATCGACTCTTCCAACTGTCTATGTTTTGAACCATTCCTGTGACACTACTTATAGATTCCGATGCTTCACCTCAGGTTCACTGTATCCCTCTGACCTTCTTATTGACGATGAAACACAGAAATTGCATCGGAATTAAATAGAAAAGGCACAATGCCGACTTAAGTACAAGAAGATCGACTCTTCCAACTGTCTATGTTTTGAACCATTCCTGTGACACAACTTATAGATTCCGATGCTTCACCTCAGGTTTACTGTATCCCTTGGACCTTCTTATTGACGATGAAACACAGAAATTGCATCGGAATTAAATACAAAAGGCACAATGCCGACTTAAGTACAAGAAGACTGACTCTTCTTACTGACTATGTGTTGAACCATTCCTGTGACACTATTTGGAGATTTCGATGCTTCCCTTCAGGTTTACTTTATCCCTCTGACCTTCTTATTGTCGATTAAACACAGTAATTGCATCGGAATTAAATTGAAAAGGGCACAATGCCGACTTAATTACAAGAAGACTGACTCTTCTTACTGTCTATGTTTTGAACCATTCCGGTGACACTAGTTATAGATTCCGATGCTCCACTTCAGGTTTACTGTATCTCTTGGACCTTCTTATTGACGATGAAACACAGAAGTTGCATCGGAATTAAATACAAAAGGCACAATGCCGACTTAAGTACAAGAAGACTGACTCTTCTTACCGACTATGATTTGAACCATTCCTGTGACACTAGTTATAGATTCCGATGCTTCACTTCATTTTTACTGTATCCTTCTGACCTTCTTATTGACGATGGACACAGAAATATCATCGGAAATAAATACAAAAGGCACAATACGGACTGAAGTACATGTAGACTGAATCTTCCTACTGTCTAAGTTAAGAACCATTCCCATGACACTAGTTATAGATTCCGATGCTTCATATCGGGTTTACTGTATCCCTTAGACCTTCTTAATGACGATGAAACACAGATAGTGCATCGGAATTAAATACAAAAGGCCCAATGCCAACTTAAGTACAAGAAGACTGACTCTTCCTATTGTGTATGTTTTGAACCATTCCTGTGACACTAGTTATAGATTCCGATGCTTCACTTCAGGTTTACTGTATCCCTCTGACCTTCTTTTTGACGATGAAACACAGAAATTGCATCGGAATTAAATAGAAAAGGCACAATGCCAACTTAAGTACAGGAAGACTGACTCTTCTTACTGACTATATCTTGATCCATTCCTGTGACACTAGTTATAGATTCCGATGCTTCACTTCAGGTTTACTGTATCCCTTGGACCTTCTTATTGACGGTAAAACACAGCAATTGCATCGGAATTAAATACAAAAGGGACAATGCCTACTTAAGTACAAGAAGACTGACTCTTCTTACTGACTATGTTTTGAACCATTCCTGTGACACTAGTTGTATATTTCGATGCTTCACTTCAGGTTTACTGCATCCCTAGGACCTTCTTATTGACGATGAAACACAGAAATTGCATCGGAACTAAATACAAAACGCACAATGCCGACTTATGTATAAGATGACTGACTCTTCCTACTGTCTATGTTTAGAACCATTCCTGTGACATTATTTATGGATTCCAATGCTTCACTTCAGGTTTACTGTATCCTTTGGACCTTCTTATTGGCGACGAAACACAGAAATTGCATCGGAAATAATTAGAAAAGGCACAATGCCGACTTAAGTACAAGAAGACTGACTCTTCTTACTGTTTTGAACCATTCCTGTGACACTAGTTATAGATTACGATGCTTCACCTCAGTTTCACTGAATCCCTCTGACCTTCTTATTGTTGATGAAACACAGAAATTGCATCGGAATTAAATAGAAGAGTCACAATGCCGACTTAAGTACAAGAAGACTGACTCTTCTTACTGTCTATGTTTTGAACCATTCCTGTGACGCTAGTTATAGATTCCGATGCTTCACTTCAGGTTTACTGTATCCCTTGGACCTTCTTATTGATGACGGAACACAGAAATTGCATCGGAATTAAGTAGAAAAGGCACAATGCCGAGTTATGTACAAGAAGACTGCCTCTTCCAACTGTCTATGTTTTGAACCATTCCTGTGACACTAGTTGTGGATTCCGATGCTTCACATCAGGTTTACCGTATCCCTTGGACCTTCTTATTGACAATGAAACACAGAAATTGCATCGGAATTGAATACAAAAGGCACAATGCCGACTTATGTACAAGAAGACTGACTCTTCTTACTGACTATGATTTGAACCATTCCAGTGATACTAGTTGTAGTTTCCGATGCTTCACTTCATGTTTACTGTATCCCTCTGACGTTCTTATTAACGATGAAACACCGATATTGCATCGGAATTAAATAGAAAAGGCACAATGCCGACTTAAGTACAAGAAGATCGACTCTTCCAACTGTCTATGTTTTGAACCATTCCTGTGACACTAGTTATAGATTCCGATGCTTCACCTCAGGTTCACTGTATCCCTCTGACCTTCTTATTGACGATGAAACACAGAAATTGCATCGGAATTAAATAGAAAAGGCACAATGCCGTCTTAAGTACAAGCAGACTGACTCTTCTTAGTGTCTATGTTTTGAACCATTCCTGTGACGCTAGTTACAGATTCCGATGCTTCACTTCAGGTTTACTGTATCCCTTGGACCTTCTTATTGACGATGAAACACAGAAATTGCATCGGAATTAAATACAAAAGGCACAATGCCGACTTAAGTACAAGAAGACTGACTCTTCTTACTGACTATGTGATGAACCATTCCTGTGACACTATTTGGAGATTCCGATGCTTCCCTTCAGGTTTACTTTATCCCTCTGACCTTCTTATTGTCAATTAAACACAGTAATTGCATCGGAATTAAATTGAAAAGGGCACAATGCCGACTTAAGTACAAGAAGACTGACTCTTCCTACTGTCTATGTTTGAACCATTCCATTGACACTAGTTATAGACTCCGATGCTTCACTTCAGGTTTACTGTTTCCCTTGGACCTTCTTATTGACCACTAAACAATGAAATTGCATCGGAATTAAATACAAAAGGCACAATGCCGACTTAAGTACATGAAGACTGACTCTTCTTACTGACTATGTTTTTAACCACTCCTGTGACACTAGTTGTAGATTCGGATGCTTCACTTCAGGTTTACTGTATCCCTTGCACCTTTTTATTGGCGATGAAACACAGATATTGCATTGGAATTAAATACAAATGGCACAATGCCGACTTAAGTACAAGATGGCTGACCCTTCTTACTGTCTATGATTTGAACCATTCCTGTGACACTAGTTATAGATTCCGATGCTTCACTCCAGGTTTACTGTATACCTTGGACCTTCTTATTGACGATGAAACACAGAAATTGCATCGGAATTAAATACAAAAGGCACAATGCCGACTTAAGGACAAGAAGACTGAATCTTCTTACTGCCTATTTTTTGGACCATTCCTGTGACACTAGTTATAGATTCCGATGCTTCACTTCAGGTTTACTGTACCCCTCAGACCTTCTTAATGACGATGAAACACAGAAATTGCATCGGAATTAAATAGAAAAGGCACAATGCCAACTTAAGTACAGGAAGACTGACTCTTCTTACTGACTATATCTTGATCCATTCCTGTGACACTAGTTATAGATTCCGATGCTTCACTTCAGGTTTACTGTATCCCTTGGACCTTCTTATTGACGGTAAAACACAGCAATTGCATCGGAATTAAATACAAAAGGGACAATGCCTACTTAAGTACAAGAAGACTGACTCTTCTTACTGACTATGTTTTGAACCATTCCTGTGACACTAGTTGTATATTTCGATGCTTCACTTCAGGTTTACTGCATCCCTAGGACCTTCTTATTGACGATGAAACACAGAAATTGCATCGGAACTAAATACAAAACGCACAATGCCGACTTATGTATAAGATGACTGACTCTTCCTACTGTCTATGTTTAGAACCATTCCTGTGACATTATTTATGGATTCCAATGCTTCACTTCAGGTTTACTGTATCCTTTGGACCTTCTTATTGGCGACGAAACACAGAAATTGCATCGGAAATAATTAGAAAAGGCACAATGCCGACTTAAGTACAAGAAGACTGACTCTTCTTACTGTCTATGTTTTGAACCATTCCTGTGACACTAGTTATAGATTACGATGCTTCACCTCAGTTTCACTGAATCCCTCTGACCTTCTTATTGTTGATGAAACACAGAAATTGCATCGGAATTAAATAGAAGAGTCACAATGCCGACTTAAGTACAAGAAGACTGACTCTTCTTACTGTCTATGTTTTGAACCATTCCTGTGACGCTAGTTATAGATTCCGATGCTTCACTTCAGGTTTACTGTATCCCTTGGACCTTCTTATTGATGACGGAACACAGAAATTGCATCGGAATTAAGTAGAAAAGGCACAATGCCGAGTTATGTACAAGAAGACTGCCTCTTCCAACTGTCTATGTTTTGAACCATTCCTGTGACACTAGTTGTGGATTCCGATGCTTCACATCAGGTTTACCGTATCCCTTGGACCTTCTTATTGACAATGAAACACAGAAATTGCATCGGAATTGAATACAAAAGGCACAATGCCGACTTATGTACAAGAAGACTGACTCTTCTTACTGACTATGATTTGAACCATTCCAGTGATACTAGTTGTAGTTTCCGATGCTTCACTTCATGTTTACTGTATCCCTCTGACGTTCTTATTAACGATGAAACACCGATATTGCATCGGAATTAAATAGAAAAGGCACAATGCCGACTTAAGTACAAGAAGATCGACTCTTCCAACTGTCTATGTTTTGAACCATTCCTGTGACACTAGTTATAGATTCCGATGCTTCACCTCAGGTTCACTGTATCCCTCTGACCTTCTTATTGACGATGAAACACAGAAATTGCATCGGAATTAAATAGAAAAGGCACAATGCCGTCTTAAGTACAAGCAGACTGACTCTTCTTAGTGTCTATGTTTTGAACCATTCCTGTGACGCTAGTTACAGATTCCGATGCTTCACTTCAGGTTTACTGTATCCCTTGGACCTTCTTATTGACGATGAAACACAGAAATTGCATCGGAATTAAATACAAAAGGCACAATGCCGACTTAAGTACAAGAAGACTGACTCTTCTTACTGACTATGTGATGAACCATTCCTGTGACACTATTTGGAGATTCCGATGCTTCCCTTCAGGTTTACTTTATCCCTCTGACCTTCTTATTGTCAATTAAACACAGTAATTGCATCGGAATTAAATTGAAAAGGGCACAATGCCGACTTAAGTACAAGAAGACTGACTCTTCCTACTGTCTATGTTTGAACCATTCCATTGACACTAGTTATAGACTCCGATGCTTCACTTCAGGTTTACTGTTTCCCTTGGACCTTCTTATTGACCACTAAACAATGAAACTGCATCGGAATTAAATACAAAAGGCACAATGCCGACTTAAGTACATGAAGACTGACTCTTCTTACTGACTATGTTTTTAACCACTCCTGTGACACTAGTTGTAGATTCGGATGCTTCACTTCAGGTTTACTGTATCCCTTGCACCTTTTTATTGGCGATGAAACACAGATATTGCATTGGAATTAAATACAAATGGCACAATGCCGACTTAAGTACAAGATGGCTGACCCTTCTTACTGTCTATGATTTGAACCATTCCTGTGACACTAGTTATAGATTCCGATGCTTCACTCCAGGTTTACTGTATACCTTGGACCTTCTTATTGACGATGAAACACAGAAATTGCATCGGAATTAAATACAAAAGGCACAATGCCGACTTAAGGACAAGAAGACTGAATCTTCTTACTGCCTATTTTTTGAACCATTCCTGTGACACTAGTTATAGATTCCGATGCTTCACTTCAGGTTTACTGTACCCCTCAGACCTTCTTAATGACGATGAAACACAGAAAATGCATCGGAATTAAATACAAAAGGCACAATGCCGACTTAAGTGCAAAAAGACTGACTCTTCTTACTGTCTATGTTTTGAACCATTCCTGTGACACTAGTTATAGATTCCGATGCTTCACACCAGGTATACTGTATCCCTTGGACCTTCTTAATGACGATGAAACACCGAAATTGCAACGGAATTAAATAGAAAAGGCACAATGCCGACTTAGGTACAAGAAGACTGACTCTTGTTACTGAGTATGTTTTAAACCATTCCTGTGACACTAGTTATGGATTCCGATGCTTCACTTCATTTTTACTGTATACCTTGGACCTTTTTATGAACGATGAAACACAGAAATTGCATCGGAATTAAATACAAAAGGCACAATGCCGACTTAATTACAAGAAGACTAACCCTTCTTACTGTCTATGTTTTGAACCATTCCTGTGACACTAGTTATAGATTCCGATGCTTCACCTCCGGTTATCTGTATCCCTCTGACCTTCTTATTGGCGATGAAACACAGAAATTGCATCGGAATTAAATAGAAAAGGCACAATGCCGACTTAAGTACAAGAAGACTGACTCTTCCTACTGTCAATGTTTTGAACCATTCCTGTGACGTTAGTTACAGGTTCCGATGCTTCACTTCAGGTTTACTGTATCCCTTGGACATTCATATTGGCGATGAAACACAGAAATTGCATCGCAATTAAATAGAAAAAGCACAATGCCGACATTAGTACAAGAAGACTGATTGTCCTTACTGACTATGTTATCAACCATTCCTGTGATTCTAGTTATAGATTCCGACGCTTCACGTCAGGTTTACTGGATCCCTCTCACGTTTTTACTGACGATGAAACACAGAAATTGCATCGGAATTAAATAGAAAAGTCACAATGCCGACTTAAGTACAAGAAGACTGACTCATCTTACTGACTATGTTTGAACAATTCCTGTGACACTAGTTGTAGATTTCGATGCTTCATTTCAGGTTTACTGTATCCCTTTGGCCTTCTTATTGACGATGAAACACAGAAATAGCATCGGAATGAAATACAAAACGTACAATACCGACTTAAGTACAAGAAGACTGACTCGTCTTACTGACTATGATTTGAACCATTCCTGTGACACCATTTAGAGATTCCGATGCTTCACTTCAGGTTTACTGTATCCCTTGGACCTTCTTATTGACGATGAAATACAGAAATTGCATCGGAATTAAATACAAAAGGCACAATGCCGACTTAAGTAGAATATGACCGACCCTTCTTACTGTCTATGATCTGAACCATTCATGTGACAAAAGTTCTAGATTCCGACGCTTCACTTCAGGTTTACTGTATCCCTCTGACCATCCTATTGACGATGAAACACAGAAATAGAATCGGAATTAAATACAAAAGGCACATTGCCTACTTAAGTACGAGAAGACTGACTCTTCTTATTGACTATGTTTTGAACCATATCTGTGACACTAGTTATAGATTCCGATGCTTCACTTCAGCATTACTGTATCCCTTGGACCTTCTTATTGACGATGAAACACTGAAATAGCATCGGAATTAAATAGAAAAAGCACAATGCCGAATCAAGTACAAGAAGACTGACTCTTCCAACTGACTATGATTGGAACCATTCCTGTGACACTAGTTATAGATTCCGATGATTCACTTCAGGTCTACTGTGTCCCTCTGACCTTCTTATTGAAGATGAAACACAGAAATAGCATCGGAATTAAATACAAAATGCACAATGCTGACTTAAGTACAAGAAGACTGACTCTTCTTACTGTCTATGTTTTGAACCATTCCTGTGACGCTAGTTATAGATTCCGATGCTTCACTTCAGGTTTACTGTATCCCTTGGACCTTCTTATTGATGACGGAACACAGAAATTGCATCGGAATTAAATAGAAAAGGTACAATGCCGACTTATGTACAAGAAGACTGCCTCTTCCTACTGTCTATGTTTTGAACCATTCCTGTGACACTAGTTGTGGATTCCGATGCTTCACTTCAGGTTTACTGTATCCCTTGGACCTTCTTATTGACAATGAAACACAGAAATTGCATCGGAATAGAATACAAAAGGCACAATGCCGACTTATGTACAAGAAGACTGACTCTTCTTACTGACTATGATTTGAACCATTCCAGTGATACTAGTTGTAGTTTCCGTTGCTTCACTTCATGTTTACTGTATCCCTCTGACCTTCTTATTAACGATGAAATACCGATATTGCATCGGAATTAAATAGAAAAAGGCACAATGCCGACTTAAGTACAAGAAGATCGACTCTTCAAAATGTCTATGTTTTGAACCATTCCTGTGACACTAGTTATAGATTCCGATGCTTCACCTCAGGTTCACTGTATCCCTCTGACCTTCTTATTGACGATGAAACACAGAAATTGCATCGGAATTAAATAGAAAAGGCACAATGCCGTCTTAAGTACAAGCAGACTGACTCTTCTTAGTGTCTATGTTTTGAACCATTCCTGTGACGCTAGTTACAAATTCCGATGCTTCACTTCAGGTTTACTGTATCCCTTGGACCTTCTTATTGACGATGAAACACAGAAATTGCATCGGAATTAAATACAAAAGGCACAATGCCGACTTAAGTACAAGAAGTCTGACTCTTCTTACTGACTATGTGTTGTACCATTCCTGTGACACTATTTGGAGATTCCGATGCTTCCCTTCAGGTTTACTTTATCCCTCTGACCTTCTTATTGTCGATTAAACACAGTAATTGCATCGGAATTAAATTGAAAAGGGCACAATGCCGACTTAATTACAAGAAGACTGACTCTTCTTACCGACTATGATTTGAACCATTCCTGTGACACTAGTTATAGATTCCGATGCTTCACTTCATTTTTACTGTATCCTTCTGACCTTCTTATTGACGATGGACACAGAAATATCATCGGAAATAAATACAAAAGGCACAATACGGACTGAAGTACATGTAGACTGAATCTTCCTACTGTCTAAGTTAAGAACCATTCCCATGACACTAGTTATAGATTCCGATGCTTCATATCGGGTTTACTGAATCCCTAGGACCTTCTTATTGACGATGAAACACAGAAATTGCATCGGAATTAAATAGAAAAGGCACAATGCCGACTTAAGTACAAGAAGACTGACTCTTCTTACTGTCTATGTTTTGATCCATTCCTGTGACGCTAGTTACAGGTTCCGATGCTTCACTTCAGATTTACTGTATCCCTTGGACATCCTTATTGGCGATGAAACACAGAAATTGCATCGCAATTAAATAGAAAAAGCACAATGCCGACATAAGTACAAGAACACTGATTGTCCTTACTGACTATGTTATCAACCATTCCTGTGATTCTAGTTATAGATTCCGACGCTTCACGTCAGGTTTACTGTATCCCTCTCACCTTCTTACTGACGATGAAACACAGAAATTGCATCGGAATTAAATAGAAAAGTCACAATGCCGACTTAAGTACAAGAAAACTGACTCATCTTACTGACTATGTTTGAACCATTCCTGTGACACTAGTTGTAGATTTCGATGCTTCATTTCAGGTTTACTGTATCCCTTTGGACTTCTTATTGACGATGAAACACAGAAATAGCATCGGAATGAAATACAAAAGGCACAATACCGACTTAAGTACAAGAAGACTGACTCGTCTTACTGACTATGTTTTGAACCATTCCTGTGACACCATTTAGAGATTCCGATGCTTCACTTCAGGATTACTGTATCCCTTGGACCTTCTTATTGACGATGAAATACAGAAATTGCATCGGAATTAAATACAAAAGGCACAATGCCGACTTAAGTAGAATATGACCGACCCTTCTTATTGTCTATGTTCTGAACCATTCATGTGACAAAAGTTCTAGATTCCGACGCTTCACTTCAGGTTTACTGTATCCCTCTGACCATCCTATTGACGATGAAACACAGAAATAGAATCGGAATTAAATACAAAAGGCACATTGCCGACTTAAGTAGAAGAAGACTGACTCTTCTTATTGACTATGTTTTGAACCATATCTGTGACACTAGTTATAGATTCCGATCCTTCACTTCAGCTTTACTGTATCCCTTGGACCTTCTTATTGACGATGAAACACTGAAATAGCATCGGAATTAAATAGAAAAAGCACAATGCCGAATCAAGTACAAGAAGACTGACTCTTCTAACTGACTATGATTGGAACCATTCCTGTGACACTAGTTATAGATTCCGATGATTCACTTCAGGTCTACTGTGTCCCTCTGACCTTCTTATTGAAGATGAAACACAGAAATAGCATCGGAATTAAATACAAAATGCACAATGCTGACTTAAGTACAAGAAGACTGACTCTTCTTACTGTCTATGTTTTGAACCATTCCTGTGACGCTAGTTATAGATTCCGATGCTTCACTTCATGTTTTCTGTATCCCTTGGACCTTCTTATTGATGACGGAACACAGAAATTGCATCGGAATTAAATAGAAAAGGTACAATGCCGACTTATGTACAAGAAGACTGCCTCTTCCTACTGTCTATGTTTTGAACCATTCCTGTGACACTAGTTGTGGATTCCGATGCTTCACTTCAGGTTTACCGTATCCCTTGGACCTTCTTATTGACAATGAAACACAGAAATTGCATCGGAATTGAATACAAAAGGCACAATGCCGACTTATGTACAAGAAGACTGACTCTTCTTACTGACTATGATTTGAACCATTCCAGTGATACTAGTTGTAGTTTCCGATGCTTCACTTCATGTTTACTGTATCCCTCTGACCTTCTTATTAACGATGAAACACCGATATTGCATCGGAATTAAATAGAAAAGGCACAATGCCGACTTAAGTACAAGAAGATCGACTCTTCCAAATGTCTATGTTTTGAACCATTCGTGTGACACTAGTTATAGATTCCGATGCTTCACCTCAGGTTCACTGTATCCCTCTGACCTTCTTATTGACGATGAAACACAGAAATTGCATCGGAATTAAATAGAAAAGGCACAATGCCGTCTTAAGTACAAGCAGACTGACTCTTCTTAGTGTCTATGTTTTGAACCATTCCTGTGACGCTAGTTATAGATTCCGATGCTTCACTTCAGGTTTACTGTATTCCTTGGACCTTCTTATTGACGATGAAACACAGAAATTGCATCGGAATTAAATACAAAAGGCACAATGCCGACTTAAGTACAAGAAGACTGACTCTTCTTACTGACTATGTGTTGAACCATTCCTGTGACACTATTTGGAGATTCCGATGCTTCCCTTCAGGTTTACTTTATCCCTCTGACCTTCTTATTGTCGATTAAACACAGTAATTGCATCGGAATTAAATTGAAAAGGGCACAATGCCGACTTAAGTACAAGAAGACTGACTCTTCTTACTGTCTATGTTTTGAACCATTCCGGTGACACTAGTTATAGATTCCGATGCTCCACTTCAGGTTTACTGTATCTCTTGGACCTTCTTATTGACGATGACTCACAGAAGTTGCATCGGAATTAAATACAAAAGGCACAATGCCGACTTAAGTACAAGAAGACTGACTCTTCTTACCGACTATGATTTGAACCATTCCTGTGACACTAGTTATAGATTCCGATGATTCACTTCATTTTTACTGTATCCTTCTGACCATCTTATTGACGATGGACACAGAAATATCATCGGAAATAAATACAAAAGGCACAATACGGACTGAAGTACATGTAGACTGAATCTTCCTACTGTCTAAGTTAAGAACCATTCCCATGACACTAGTTATAGATTCCCATGCTTCATATCGGGTTTACTGTATCCCTTGGACCTTCTTAATGACGATGAAACACAGATAGTGCATCGGAATTAAATACAAAAGGCCCAATGCCAACTTAAGTACAAGAAGACTGACTCTTCCTATTGTGTATGTTTTGAACCATTCCTGTGACACTAGTTATAGATTCCGATGCTTCACTTCAGGGTTACTGTATCCCTCTGACCTTCTTTTTGACGATGAAACACAGAAATTGCATCGGAATTAAATAGAAAAGGCACAATGCCGACTTAACTACAGGGAGACTGACTCTTCTTACTGACTATATCTTGATCCATTCCTGTGACACTAGTTATAGATTCCGATGCTTCACTTCAGGTTTACAGTATCCCTTGGACCTTCTTATTGACGATAAAACACAGCAATTGCATCTGAATTCAATACAAAAGGGACAATGCCTACTTAAGTACAAGAA
Organism: Schistocerca serialis cubense; assembly: GCF_023864345.2. Lineage (NCBI taxonomy): Eukaryota > Metazoa > Arthropoda > Insecta > Orthoptera > Acrididae > Schistocerca > Schistocerca serialis. The sequence continues at coordinate 642,956,142 of NC_064644.1, forward strand.
GACTGACTCTTCTTACTGACTATGTTTTGAACCATTCCTGTGACACTAGTTGTATATTTCGATGCTTCACTTCAGGTTAACTGCATCCCTAGGACCTACTTATTGACGATGAAACACAGAAATTGCATCGGAACTAAACACAAAAGGCACAATGCCGACTTATGTATAAGATGACTGACTCTTCCTACTGTCTATGTTTAGAACCATTCCTGTGACATTATTTATGGATTCCAATGCTTCACTTCAGGATTACTGTATCCTTTGGACCTTCTTATTGGCGACGAAACACAGAAATTGCATGGGAAATAATTTGAAAAGGCACAATGCCGACTTAAGTACAAGAAGACTGACTCTTCTTACAGTCTATGTTTTGAACCATTCCTGTGACACTAGTTATAGATTCCGATGCTTCACCTCAGTTTCACTGAATCCCTCTGACCTTCTTATTGACGATGAAACACAGAAATTGCATCGGAATTAAATAGAAAAGGCACAATGCCGTCTTAAGTACATGAAGACTGACTCTTCTTACTGACTATATCTTGAACCATTCCTGTGACACTAGTTATAGATTCCGATGCTTCACCTCAGTTTCACTGAATCCCTCTGACCTTCTTATTGACGATGAAACACAGAAATTGCTTCGGAATTAAATACTAAAGGCACAATGCCGACTTAAGTACAAGAAAGCTGACTCTTCCTATTGTGTATGTTTTGAACCATTCCTGTGACACTAGTTATAGATTCCGATGCTTCACTTCGGGGTTACTGTATCCCTCTGACCCTCTTTTTGACGATGAAACACAGAAATTGCATCGGAATTAAATAGAAAAGGCACAATGCCGACTTAAGTACATGAAGACTGACTCTTCTTAATGACTATGTTTTTAACCACTCCTGTGACACTAGTTGTAGATTCGGATGCTTCACTTCAGGTTTACTGTATCCCTTGGACCTTCTTAGTGACGATGAAACACAGAAATTGCATCGGAATTAAATACAAAAGGCACAATGCCGACTTAAGTGTAAGATGGCTGACTCTTCTTACTGTCTATGATTTGAACCATTCCTGTGACACTAGTTATAGTTTCCGATGCTTCACTCCAGGTTTACTCTATACCTTGGACCTTCTTATTAACGATGATACACATACATTGCATCGGAATTAAATACAAAAGGCACCATGCCGACTTAAGTACAAGAAGACTGACTCTTCCTACTGTCTATGTTTGGAACCATTCCTGTGACACTAGTTATAGATTCTGATGCTTCACTTCAGGTTTACTGAATCCCTTGGACCTTCTTATTGACGATGAAACACAGAAATTGCATCGGAATTAAATACTAAAGGCACAATGCCGACTTAAGTACAAGAAAGCTGACTCTTCCTATTGTGTATGTTTTGAACCATTCCTGTGACACTAGTTATAGATTCCGATGCTTCACTTCGGGGTTACTGTATCCCTCTGACCCTCTTTTTGACGATGAAACACAGAAATTGCATCGGAATTAAATAGAAAAGGCACAATGCCGACTTAAGTACAAGAAGACTGACTCTTCTTACTGTCTATGTTTTGAACCATTCCTGTGACACTAGTTATAGATTCCGACGCTTCACGTCAGGTTTACTGTATCCCTCTCACCTTCTTACTGACGATGAAACACAGAAATTGCATCGGAATTAAATAGAAAAGTCACAATGCCGACTTAAGTACAAGAAGACTGACTCTTCTTACTGTCTATGTTTTGAACCATTCCTGTGACGCTAGTTATAGATTCCGATGCTTCACTTCAGGTTTACTGTATCCCTTGGACCTTCTTATTGATGACGGAACACAGAAATTGCATCGGAATTAAATAGAAAAGGCACAATGCCGACTTATGTACAAGAAGACTGCCTCTTCCAACTGTCTATGTTTTGCACCATTCCTGTGACACTAGTTGTGGATTTCGATGCTTCACTTCAGGTTTACTGTATCCCTTGGACCTTCTTATTGACAATGAAACACAGAAATTGCATCGGAATTGAATACAAAAGGCATAATGCCGCCTTATGTACAAGAAGACTGACTCTTCTTACTGACTATGTTTTGAACCATTCCAGTGATACTAGTTGTAGTTTCCGATGCTTCACTTCATGTTTACTGTATCCCTCTGACGTTCTTATTAACGATGAAACACCGATATTGCATCGGAATTAAATAGAAAAGGCACAATGCCGACTTAAGTACAAGAAGATCGACTCTTCCAACTATCTATGTTTTGAACCATTCCTGTGACACTAGTTATAGATTCCGATGCTTCACCTCAGGTTCACTGTATCCCTCTGACCTTCTTATTGACGATGAAACACAGAAATTGCATCGGAATTAAATAGAAAAGGCACAATGCCGTCTTAAGTACAAGCAGACTGACTCTTCTTAGTGTCTATGTTTTGAACCATTCCTGTGACGCTAGTTACAGATTCCGATGCTTCACTTGAGGTTTACTGTATCCCTTGGACCTTCTTATTGACGATGAAACACAGAAATTGCATCGGAATTAAATACAAAAGGCACAATGCCGACTTAAGTACAAGAAGACTGACTCTTCTTACTGACTATGTGTTGAACCATTCCTGTGACACTATTTGGAGATTCCGATGCTTCCCTTCAGGTTTACTTTATCCCTCTGACCTTCTTATTGTCGATTAAACACAGTAATTGCATCGGAATTAAATACAAAAGGCACAATGCCGACTTAAGTACAAGAAGACTGACTCTTCTTACTGTCTATGTTTTGAATCATTCCGGTGACACTAGTTATAGATTCCGATGCTCCACTTCAGGTTTACTGTATCTCTTGGACCTTCTTATTGGCGATGAAACACAGAAATTGCATCGGAATTAAATACAAAAGGCACAATGCCGACTTAAGTAGAATATGACCGACCCTTCTTAGTGTCTATGTTCTGAACCATTCATGTGACAAAAGTTCTAGATTCCGACGCTTCACTTCAGGTTTACTGTATCCCTCTGACCATCCTATTGACGATGAAACACAGAAATAGAATCGGAATAAAATACAAAAGGCACATTGCCGACTTAAGTACAAGAAGACTGACTCTTCTTATTGACTATGTTTTGAACCATATCTGTGACACTAGTTATAGATTCCGATGCTTCACTTCAGCTTCACTGTATCCCTTGGACCTTCTTATTGACAATGAAACACAGAAATTGCATCGGAATTAAATACAAAAGGCACAATGCCGACTTAAGTACAAGAAGACTGACTCTTCTTACTGACTATGTGTTGAACCATTCCTGTGACACTATTTGGAGATTCCGATGCTTCCCTTCAGGTTTACTGCATCCCTAGTACCTTCTTATTGACGATGAAACACAGAAATTGCATCGGAACTAAATACAAAAGGCACAATGCCGACTTATGTATAAGATGACTGACTCCTCCTGCTGTCTATGTTTTGAACCATTCTTGTGACATTATTTATGGATTCCAATGCTTCACTTCAGGTTTACGGTATCCTTTGGACATTCTTATTGGCGACGAAAAACAGAAATTGCATCGGAATTAATTAGAAAAGGCACAATGCCGACTTAAGTTCATGAAGACTGACTCATCTTACTGTCTATGTTTTGAACGATTCCTGTGACACTAGTTATGGATTGCGATGCTTCACTTCAGATTTACAGTATCCCTTGGACCTTCTTATTGACGATTAAACACAGATATTGTCTCGGAATTAAATACAAAAGGCACAATGCCGACTTAAGTACAAGAAGACTGACTCTTCCTACTGTCTATGTTTGAACCATTCCATTGACACTAGTTATAGACTCCGATGCTTCACTTCAGGTTTACTGTTTCCCTTGGACCTTCTTATTGACCACTAAACAATGAAATTGCATCGGAATTAAATACAAAAGGCACAATGCCGACTTAAGTACATGATGACTGACTCTTCTTACTGACTATGTTTTTAACCACTCCTGTGACACTAGTTGTAGATTCGGATGCTTCACTTCAGGTTTACTGTATCTCTTGCACCTTTTTATTGGCGATGAAACACAGAAATTGCATTGGAATTAAATACAAATGGCACAATGCCGACTTAAGTACAAGATGGCTGACCCTTCTTACTGTCTATGATTTGAACCATTCCTGTGACACTAGTTATAGATTCCGATGCTTCACTCCAGGTTTAAAGTATACCTTGGACCTTCTTATTGACGATGAAACACAGAAATTGCATCGGAATTAAATACATACGGCACAATGCCGACTTAAGGACAAGATGACTGAATCTTCTTACTGCCTATTTTTTGAACCATTCCTGTGACACTAGTTATAGATTCCGATGCTTCACTTCAGGTTTACTGTATCCCTCAGACCTTCTTAATGACGATGAAACACAGAAAATGCATCGGAATTAAATACAAAAGGCACAATGCCGACTTAGGTACAAGAAGACTGACTCTTGTTACTGAGTATGTTTTAAACCATTCCTGTGACACTAGTTATGGATTCCGATGCTTCACTTCATTCTTACTGTATACCTTGGACCTTTTTATGAACGATGAAACACAGAAATTGCATCGGAATTAAATACAAAAGGCACAATGCCGACTTAATTACAAGAAGACTAACTCTTCTTACTGTCTATGTTTTGAACCATTCCTGTGACACTACTTATAGATTCCGATGCTTCACCTCCGGTTATCTGTATCCCTCTGACCTTCTTATTGGCGATGAAACACAGAAATTGCATCGGAATTAAATAGAAAAGGCACAATGCCGACTTAAGTACAAGAAGACTGACTCTTCTTACTGTCTATGTTTTGAACCATTCCTGTGACGCTAGTTACAGGTTCCGATGCTTCACTTCAGGTTTACTGTATCCCTTGGACATTCTTATTGGCGATGAAACACAGAAATTGCATCGCAATTAAATAGAAAAAGCACAATGCCGACATTAGTACAAGAAGACTGATTGTCCTTACTGACTATGTTATCAACCATTCCTGTGATTCTAGTTATAGATTCCGACGCTTCACGTCAGGTTTACTGTATCCCTCTCACCTTCTTACTGACGATGAAACACAGAAATTGCATCGGAATTAAATAGAAAAGTCACAATGCCGACTTAAGTACAAGAAGACTGACTCATCTTACTGACTATGTTTGAACCATTCCTGTGACACTAGTTGTAGATTTCGATGCTTCATTTCAGGTTTACTGTATCCCTTTGGCCTTCTTATTGACGATGAAACACAGAAATAGCATCGGAATGAAATACAAAAGGCACAATACCGACTTAAGTACAAGAAGACTGACTCGTCTTACTGACTATGATTTGAACCATTCCTGTGACACCATTTAGAGATTCCGATGCTTCACTTCAGGTTTACTGTATCCCTTGGACCTTCTTATTGACGATGAAATACAGAAATTGCATCGGAATTAAATACAAAAGGCACAATGCCGACTTAAGTAGAATATGACCGACCCTTCTTACTGTCTATGTTCTGAACCATTCATGTGATAAAAGTTCTAGATTCCGACGCTTCACTTCAGGTTTACTGTATCCCTCTGACCATCCTATTGACGATGAAACACAGAAATAGAATCGGAATTAAATACAAAAGGCACATTGCCGACTTAAGTACAAGAAGACTGACTCTTTTTATTGACTATGTTTTGAACCATATCTGTGACACTAGTTATAGATTCCGATGCTTCACTTCAGCTTTACTGTATCCCTTGGACCTTCTTATTGACGATGAAACACTGAAATAGCATCGGAATTAAATAGAAAAAGCACAATGCCGAATCAAGTACAAGAAGACTGACTCTTCTAACTGACTATGATTGGAACCATTCCTGTGACACTAGTTATAGATTCCGATGATTCACTTCAGGTCTACTGTGTCCCTCTGACCTTCTTATTGAAGATGAAACACAGAAATAGCATCGGAATTAAATACAAAATGCACAATGCTGACTTAAGTACAAGAAGACTGACTCTTCTTACTGTCTATGATTTGAACCATTCCTGTGACGATAGTTATAGATTCCGATGCTTCACTTCAGGTTTACTGTATCCCTTGGACCTTCTTATTGATGACGGAACACAGAAATTGCATCGGAATTAAATAGAAAAGGTACAATGCCGACTTATGTACAAGAAGACTGCCTCTTCCTACTGGCTATGTTTTGAACCATTCCTGTGACACTAGTTGTGGATTCCGATGCTTCACTTCACGTTTACTGTATCCCTTGGACCTTCTTATTGACAATGAAACACAGAAATTGCATCGGAATTGAATACAAAAGGCACAATGCCGACTTATGTACAAGAAGACTGACTCTTCTTACTGACTATGATTTGAACCATTCCAGTGATACTAGTTGTAGTTTCCGATGCTTCACTTCATGTTTACCGTATCCCTCTGACCTTCGTATTAACGATGAAACACCGATATTGCATCGGAATTAAATAGAAAAGGCACAATGCCGACATAAGTACAAGAAGATCGACTCTTCCAAATGTCTATGTTTTGAACCATTCCTGTGACACTAGTTATAGATTCCGATGTTTCACCTCAGGTTCACTGTATCCCTCTGACCTTCTTGTTGACTATGAAACACAGAAATTGCATCGGAATTAAATAGAAAAGGCACAATGCTGTCTTAAGTACAAGCAGACTGACTCTTCTTAGTGTCTATGTTTTGAACCATTCCTGTGACGCTAGTTATAGATTCCGATGCTTCACTTCAGGTTTACTGTATCCCTTGGACCGTCTTATTGACGATGAAACACAGAAATTGCATCGGAATTAAATACAAAAGGCACAATGCTGACTTAAGTACAAGAAGACTGACTCTTCTTACTGACTATGTGTTGAACCATTCCTGTGACACTATTTGGAGATTCCGGTGCTTCACTTCAGGATTACTTTATCCCTCTGACCTTCTTATTGTCGATTAAACACAGTAATTGCATCGGAATTAAATTGAAAAGGGCACAATGCCGACTTAAGTACAAGAAGACTGACTCTTCTTACTGTCTATGTTTTGAACCATTCCGGTGACACTAGTTATAGATTCCGATGCTCCACTTCAGGTTTACTGTATCTCTTGGACCTTCTTATTGACGATGAAACACAGAAGTTGCATCGGAATTAAATACAAAAGGCACAATGCCGACTTAAGTACAAGAAGACTGACTCTTCTTACCGACTATGATTTGAACCATTCCTGTGACACTAGTTATAGATTCCGATGCTTCACTTCATTTTTACTGTATCCTTCTGAACTTCTTATTGACGATGGACACAGAAATATCATCGGAAATAAATACAAAAGGCACAATACGGACTGAAGTACATGTAGACTGAATCTTCCTACTGTCTAAGTTAAGAACCATTCCCATGACACTAGTTATAGATTCCGATGCTTCATATCGGGTTTACTGTATCCCTTGGACCTTCTTAATGACGATGAAACACAGAAATTGCATCGAAATTAAATAGAAAAGGCACAATGCCGGCTTAACTACAGGAAGACTGACTCTTCTTACTGACTATATCTTGATCCATTCCTGTGACACTAGTTATAGATTCCGATGCTTCACTTCAGGTTTACCTTATCCCTTGGACCTTCTTATTGACGATAAAACACAGCAATTGCATCGGAAGTAAATACAAAAGGGACAATGCCTACTTAAGTACAAGAAGACTGACTCTTCTTACTGACTATGTTTTGAACCATTCCTGTGACACTAGTTGTATATTTCGATGCTTCACTTCAGGTTTACTGCATCCCTAGGACCTTCTTATTGACGATGAAACACAGAAATTGCATCGGAACTAAATACAAAACGCACAAAGCCGACTTATGTATAAGATGACTGACTCTTCCTACTGTCTATGTTTTGAACCATTCCTGTGACATTATTTATGGATTCCAATGCTTCACTTCAGGTTTACTGTATCCTTTGGACCTTCTTATTGTCGACGAAACACAGAAATTGCATCGGAAATAATTAGAAAAGGCACAATGCCGACTTAAGTACAAGAAGACTGACTCTTCTTCCTGTCTATGTTTTGAACCATTCCTGTGACACTAGTTATAGATTCCGATGCTTCACCTCAGTTTCACTGATTCCCTCTGACCTTCTTATTGACGATGAAACACAGAAATTGCATCGGAATTAAATAGAAAAGGCACAATGCCGTCTTAAGTACATGAAGACTGACTCTTCTTACTGACTATATCTTGAACCATTCCTGTGACACTAGTTATAGATACCGATGCTTCACCTCAGTTTCACTGAATCCCTCTGACCTTCTTATTGACGATGAAACACAGAAATTGCATCGGAATTAAATACTAAAGGCACAATGCCGACTTAAGTACAAGAAGGCTGACTCTTCCTATTGTGTATGTTTTGAACCATTCCTGTGACACTAGTTATAGATTCCGATGCTTCACTTCAGGGTTACAGTATCCCTCTGACCTTCTTTTTGACGATGAAACACAGAAATTGCATCGGAATTAAATAGAAAAGGCACAATGCCGACTTAAGTACATGAAGACTGACTCTTCTTAATGACTATGTTTTTAACCACTCCTGTGACACTAGTTGTAGTTTTGGATGCTTCACTTCAGGTTTACTGTATCCCTTGGACCTTCTTAGTGACGATGAAACACAGAAATTGCATCGGGATTAAATACAAAAGGCACAATGCCGACTTAAGTGTAAGATGGCTGACTCTTCCTATTGTGTATGTTTTGAACCATTCCTGTGACACTAGTTATAGATTCCGATGCTTCACTTCAGGGTTACTGTATCCCTCTGACCTTCTTTTTGACGATGAAACACAGAAATTGCATCGGAATTAAATAGAAAAGGCACAATGCCGACTTAAGTACAAGAAGACTGACTCTTCTTACTGTCTATATCTTGATCCATTCCTGTGACACTAGTTATAGATTCCGATGCTTCACTTCAGGTTTACTGTATACCTTGGACCTTCTTATTGACGATAAAACACAGCAATTGCATCGGAATGAAATACAAAAGGGACAATGCCTACTTAAGTACAAGAAGACTGACTCTTCTTACTGACTATGTTTTGAACCATTCCTGTGACACTAGTTGTATATTTCGATGCTTCACTTCAGGTTTACTGCATCCCTAGGACCTTCTTATTGACGATGAAACACAGTAATTGCATCAGAACTAAATACAAAAGGCACAATGCCGACTTATGTATAAGATGACTGACTCTTCCTACTGTCTATGTTTTGAACCATTCCTGTGACATTATTTATGGATTCCAATGCTTCACTTCAGGTTTACTGTATCCTTTGGACCTTCTTATTGGCGACGAAACACAGAAATTGCATCGGAAATAATTAGAAAAGGCACAATGCCGACTTAAGTACAAGAAGACTGACTCTTCTTACTGTCTATGTTTTGAACCATTCCTGTGACACTAGTTATAGATTCCGATGCTTCACCTCAGTTTCACTGAATCCCTGTGACCTTCTTATTGACGATGAAACACAGAAATTGCATCGGAATTAAATAGAAAAGGCACAATGCCGTCTTAAGTACATGAAGACTGACTCTTCTTACTGACTATATCTTGAACCATTCCTGTGACACTAGTTATAGATTCCGATGCTTCACCTCAGTTTCACTGAATCCCTCTGACCTTCTTTTGACAATGAAACACAGAAATTGCATCGGAATTAAATAGTAAAGGCACAATGCCGACTTAAGTACAAGAAGGCTGACTCTTCCTATTGTGTATGTTTTGAACCATTCCTGTGACACTAGTTATAGATTCCGATGCTTCACTTCAGGGTTACTGTATCCCTCTGACCTTCTTTTTGACGATGAAACACAGAAATTGCATCGGAATTAAATTGAAAAGGGCACAATGCTGACTTAAGTACAAGAAGACTGACTCTTCTTACTGTCTATGTTTTGAACCATTCCGGTGACACTAGTTATAGATTCCGATGCTCCACTTCAGGTTTACTGTATCTCTTGGACCTTCTTATTGACGATGAAACACAGAAGATGCATCGGAATTAAATACAAAAGGCACAATGCCGACTTAAGTACAAGAAGATTGACTCTTCTTACCGACTATGCTTTGAACCATTCCTGTGACACTAGTTATAGATTCCGATGCTTCACTTCAGGTTTACTGTATCCCTCTGACCTTCTTTTTGACGATGAAACACAGAAATTGCATCGGAATTAAATAGAAAAGGCACAATGCCGACTTAAGTACAGGAAGACTGACTCTTCTTACTGACTATATCTTGATCCATTCGTGTGACACTAGTTATAGATTCCGATGCTTCACTTCAGGTTTACTGCATCCCTAGGACCTTCTTATTGACGATGAAACACAGCAATTGCATCGGAACTAAATACAAAAGGCAATGCCGATTTATGTATAAGATGACTGACTCTTCCTACTGTCTATGTTTTGAACCATTCCTGTGACATTATTTATGGATTCCAATGCTTCACTTCAGGTTTACTGTATCCTTTGGACCTTCTTATTGGCGACGAATCACACAAATTGCATCGGAATTAATTAGAAAAGGCACAATGCCGACTTAAGTACAAGAAGACTGACTTTTCTTACTGTCTATGTTTTGAACCATTCCTGTGACACTAGTTCTAGATTCCGATGCTTCACCTCAGGTTCACTGAATCCCTCTGACCTTCTTATTGACGATGAAACACAGAAATTTCATCGGAATTAAATAGAAAATGCACAATGCCGACTTAAGTACAAGAAGACTGACTCTTCTTTCTGACTGTTTTGAACCATTCCTGTGACACTAGTTATAGATTCCGATGCTTCACTTCAGGTTTACTGAATCCCTCCGACCTTCTTATTGACTATGAAACACAGAAACTGCATCGGAATTAAATACAAAAGGCACAATGCCGACTTAAGTGCAAGAAAGCTGACTCTTCTTACTGTCTATGTTTAGAACCATTCCTGTGACACTAGTTATAGATTCCGACGCTTCACGTCAATTTTACTGTATCCCTCTCACCTTCTTACTGACGATGAAACACAGAAATTGCATCGGAATTAAATAGAAAAGTCACAATGCCGACTTAAGTACAAGAAGACTGACTCATCTTACTGACTATGTTTGAACCATTCCTGTGACACTAGTTATAGATTCCGATGCTTCACTTCAGGTTTACTGTATCCCTTTGGCCTTCTAATTGACAATGAAACACAGAAATAGCATCGGAATGAAATACAAAAGGCACAATACCGACTTAAGTACAAGAAGACTGACTCGTCATACTGACTATGATTTGAACCATTCCTGTGACACCAGTTAGAGATTCCGATGCTTCATTTCAGGTTTATTGTATCCCTCTGACCTTCGTATTGACGATGAAACACAGTAATTGCATCGGACTTAATTTGAAAAGGGCACAATGCCGACTTAAGTACAAGAAGACTGACTCTTCTTACTGTCTATGTTTTGAACCATTCCTGTGACACTAGTTATAGATTCCGATGCTTCACTTCAGGTTTACTGTATCCCTTGGACCTTCTTATTGACTATGAAATACAGAAATTGCATCGGAATTAAATACAAAAGGCACAATGCCGACTTAAGTAGAAGATGACCGACCCTTCTTACTGTCTATGTTCTGAACCATTCATGTGACAAAAGTTCTAGATTCCGATGCTTCACTTCAGGTTTACTGTATCCCTCTGACCATCCTATTGACGATGAAACACAGAAATTGAATCGGAATTAAATACAAAAGGCACAATGCCGACTTAAGTACAAGAAGACTGACTCTTCTTACTGACTATGTTTTGAACCATATCTGTGACACTAGTTATAGATTCCGATGCTTCACTTCAGCTTTACTGTATCCCTTGGACCTTCTTATTGACGATGAAACACTGAAATAGCATCGGAATTAAATAGAAAAGGCAAAATGCCGAATCAAGTACAAGAAGACTGACTCTTCTAACTGACTATAATTGGAACCATTCCTGTGACACTAGTTATAGATTCTGATGATTCACTTCAGGTCTACTGTGTCCCTCTGACCTTCTTATTGAAGATGAAACACAGAAATAGCATCAGAATTAAATACAAAAGGCACAATGCTGACTTAAATACAAGAAAACTGACTCTTCTTACTGACTATGTTTTGAACCATTCCTGTGACACTAGTTATAGATTCCGATGCTTCACTTCAGGTTTACTGTATCCCTTGGACGTTCTTATTGACGATGAAACACAGAAATTGCATCGGAATTAAATACAAAAGGCAAAATGCCTACTTAAGTACAAGAAGACTGACTCTTCTTACTGTCTATATTTTGAACCATTTCTGTGACGCTAGTTATAGATTCCGATGCTTCACTTCAGGTTTACTGTATCCCTTGGACCTTCTTATTGATGACGAAACACAGAAATTGCATCGGAATTAAATAGAAAAGGCACAATGCCGACTTATGTACAAGAAGACTGCCTCTTCCTACTGTCTATGTTTTGAACCATTCCTGTGACACTAGTTATGGATTCCGATGCTTCTCTTTAGGTTTACTGTATCCCTTGGACCTTCGTATTGACAATGAAACACAGAAATTGCATCGGAATTGAATACAAAAGGCACAATGCCGACTTATGTACAAGAAGACTGACTCTTCATACTGACTATATCTTGATCCATTCCTGTAACACTAGTTATAGATTCCGATGCTTCACTTCAGGTTTACTGTATCCCTTGGATCTTATTATTGACGATGAAACACAGAAATTGCATCGGAATTAAATACAAAAGGCACAATGCCGACTTAAGTTCAAGAAGACTGACTCTTCTTACTGACTATGATTTGAACCATTCCAGTGATACTAGTTGTAGATTCCGATGCTTCACTTCATGTTTACTGTATCCCTCTGACCTTCTTATTAACGATGAAACACCGATATTGCATCGGAATTAAATAGAAAAGGCACAATGCCGTCTTAAGTACAAGAAGACCGACTCTTCTTACCGACTATGCTTTGAACCATTCCTGTGACACTAGTTATAGATTCCGATGCTTCACTTCAGGTTTACTGTATCCCTCTGACCTTCTTATTGACGATGAAACACAGAAATTGCATCGGAAATAAATACAAAAGGCACAATACGGACTGAAGTACATGTAGACTGAATCTTCCTACTGTCTAAGTTATGAACCATTCCCGTGACACTAGCTATAGATTCCGATGCTTCATATCAGGTTTACTGTATCCCTTGGACCTTCTTAATGACGATGAAACACAGATAGTGCATCGGAATTAAGTACAAAAGGCACAATGCCAACTTAAGTACAAGAAGACTGACTCTTCCTATTGTCTATGTTTTGAACCATTCCTGTGTAACTAGTTATAGATTCCGATGATTCACTTCAGGTTTACTGTATCCCTCTGACCTTCTTTTTGACGATGAAACACAGAAATTGCATCGGAATTAAATAGAAAAGGCACAATGCCGACTTCAATACAGGAAGACTGACTCTTCTTACTGACTATATCTTGATCCATTCCTGTGACACTAGTTATAGATTCCGATGCTTCACTTCAGGTTTACTGTATCCCTTGGACCTTCTTATTGACGATGAAATACAGCAATTGCATCGGAATTAAATACAAAAGGGGCAATGCCTACTTAAGTACAAGAAGACTGACTCTTCTTACTGACTATGTTTTGAACCATTCCTGTGACACTAGTTGTATATTTCCATGCTTCACTTCAGGTTTACTGCATCCCTAGGACCTTCTTATTGTCGATGAAACACAGAAAATTGCATCGGAACTAAATACAAAAGGCAATGCCGATTTATGTATAAGATGACGGACTCTTCCTACTGTCTATGTTTTGAACCATTCCTGTGACATTATTTATGGATTCCAATGCTTCACTTCAGGTTTACTGTATCCTTTGGACCTTCTTATTGGCGACGAATCACACAAATTGCATCGGAATTAATTAGAAAAGGCACAATGCCGACTTAAGTACAAGAAGACTGACTCTTCTTTCTGACTGTTTTGAACCATTCCTGTGACACTAGTTATAGATTCCGATGCTTCACTTCAGGTTTACTGTATCCCTCCGACCTTCTTGTTGACTATGAAACACAGAAACTGCAGCGGAATTAAATACAAAAGGCACAATGCCGACTTAAGGACAAGAAGACTGAATCTTCTTACTGCCTATGCTTTGAACCATTCCTGTGTCACTAGTTATAGACTCTGATGCATCACTTCAGGTTTACTGTATCCCTCTGACCTTCTTATTGACGATGAAACACAGAAAATGCATCGGAATTAAATGAAAAAAGCACAATGCCGACTTAAGTGCAAGAAGACTGACTCTTCTTACTGTCTATGTTTTGAACCATTCCTGTGACACTAGTTATAGATTCCGATGCTTCACACCAGGTATAATTTATCATTTGGACCTTCTTAATGACGATGAAACACCGAAATTGCAACGGAATTAAATAGAAAAGGCATAATGCCGACTTAGGTACATGAAGACTGACTCTTGTTACTGACTATGTTTTGAACCATTGCTGTGACACTAGTTATGGATTCCGATGCTTCACTTCATTTTTACTGTATACCTTGGATCTTCTTATTAACGATGAAACACAGAAATTGCATCGGAATTAAATACAAAAGGCACAATGCCGATTTAAGGACAAGATGACTAACTCTTCTTACTTACTATGCTTTGAACCATTCAAGTGACACTAGTTATAGATTCCGATGCTTCACTTCATGTTCACTGTATCCCTCTAACCCTCTTATTGACGATGAAACACAGAAATTGCATCGGAATTAAATAGAAAAGGCACAATGCCGGCTTAAGTACAAGAAGACTGACTCTTCGTACTATCTATGTTTTGAACCTTTCCTGTGACACTAGTTATAGAATCGGATGCTTCACTTCAGGTTTACTGTATCCCTCTGACCTTCTTTTTGACGATGAAACACAGAAATTGCATCGGAAATGAATAGAAAATGCACAATGCCGACTTAAGTACAAGAAGACTGACTCTTCTTACTGACCATATCTTGATCCATCCCTGTGACGCTAGTTATAGATTCCGATGCTTCACTTCAGGTTTACTGTATCCCTTGGACCTTCTTATTGACTATGAAATACAGAAATTGCATCGGAATTAAATACAAAAGGCACTATGCCGACTTAAGTAGAAGATGACCGACCCTTCTTACTGTCTATGTTCTGAACCATTCATGTGACAAAAGTTCTAGATTCCGATGCTTCACTTCAGGTTTACTGTATCCCTCTGACCATCCTATTGACGATGAAACACAGAAATTGAATCGGAATTAAATACAAAAGGCACAATGCCGACTTAAGTACAAGAAGACTGACTCTTCTTACTGACTATGTTTTGAACCATATCTGTGACACTAGTTATAGATTCCGATGCTTCACTTCAGCTTTACTGTATCCCTTGGACCTTCTTATTGACGATGAAACACTGAAATAGCATCGGAATTAAATAGAAAAGGCAAAATGCCGAATCAAGTACAAGAAGACTGACTCTTCTAACTGACTATAATTGGAACCATTCCTGTGACACTAGTTATAGATTCTGATGATTCACTTCAGGTCTACTGTGTCCCTCTGACCTTCTTATTGAAGATGAAACACAGAAATAGCATCAGAATTAAATACAAAAGGCACAATGCTGACTTAAATACAAGAAAACTGACTCTTCTTACTGACTATGTTTTGAACCATTCCTGTGACACTAGTTATAGATTCCGATGCTTCACTTCAGGTTTACTGTATCCCTTGGACGTTCTTATTGACGATGAAACACAGAAATTGCATCGGAATTAAATACAAAAGGCAAAATGCCTACTTAAGTACAAGAAGACTGACTCTTCTTACTGTCTATATTTTGAACCATTTCTGTGACGCTAGTTATAGATTCCGATGCTTCACTTCAGGTTTACTGTATCCCTTGGACCTTCTTATTGATGACGAAACACAGAAATTGCATCGGAATTAAATAGAAAAGGCACAATGCCGACTTATGTACAAGAAGACTGCCTCTTCCTACTGTCTATGTTTTGAACCATTCCTGTGACACTAGTTATGGATTCCGATGCTTCTCTTTAGGTTTACTGTATCCGTTGGACCTTCGTATTGACAATGAAACACAGAAATTGCATCGGAATTGAATACAAAAGGCACAATGCCGACTTATGTACAAGAAGACTGACTCTTCATACTGACTATATCTTGATCCATTCCTGTAACACTAGTTATAGATTCCGATGCTTCACTTCAGGTTTACTGTATCCCTTGGATCTTATTATTGACGATGAAACACAGAAATTGCATCGGAATTAAATACAAAAGGCACAATGCCGACTTAAGTTCAAGAAGACTGACTCTTCTTACTGACTATGATTTGAACCATTCCAGTGATACTAGTTGTAGATTCCGATGCTTCACTTCATGTTTACTGTATCCCTCTGACCTTCTTATTAACGATGAAACACCGATATTGCATCGGAATTAAATAGAAAAGGCACAATGCCGTCTTAAGTACAAGAAGACCGACTCTTCTTACCGACTATGCTTTGAACCATTCCTGTGACACTAGTTATAGATTCCGATGCTTCACTTCAGGTTTACTGTATCCCTCTGACCTTCTTATTGACGATGAAACACAGAAATTGCATCGGAAATAAATACAAAAGGCACAATACGGACTGAAGTACATGTAGACTGAATCTTCCTACTGTCTAAGTTATGAACCATTCCCGTGACACTAGCTATAGATTCCGATGCTTCATATCAGGTTTACTGTATCCCTTGGACCTTCTTAATGACGATGAAACACAGATAGTGCATCGGAATTAAGTACAAAAGGCACAATGCCAACTTAAGTACAAGAAGACTGACTCTTCCTATTGTCTATGTTTTGAACCATTCCTGTGTAACTAGTTATAGATTCCGATGCTTCACTTCAGGTTTACTGTATCCCTCTGACCTTCTTTTTGACGATGAAACACAGAAATTGCATCGGAATTAAATAGAAAAGGCACAATGCCGACTTCAATACAGGAAGACTGACTCTTCTTACTGACTATATCTTGATCCATTCCTGTGACACTAGTTATAGATTCCGATGCTTCACTTCAGGTTTACTGTATCCCTTGGACCTTCTTATTGACGATGAAATACAGCAATTGCATCGGAATTAAATACAAAAGGGGCAATGCCTACTTAAGTACAAGAAGACTGACTCTTCTTACTGACTATGTTTTGAACCATTCCTGTGACACTAGTTGTATATTTCCATGCTTCACTTCAGGTTTACTGCATCCCTAGGACCTTCTTATTGTCGATGAAACACAGAAAATTGCATCGGAACTAAATACAAAAGGCAATGCCGATTTATGTATAAGATGACGGACTCTTCCTACTGTCTATGTTTTGAACCATTCCTGTGACATTATTTATGGATTCCAATGCTTCACTTCAGGTTTACTGTATCCTTTGGACCTTCTTATTGGCGACGAATCACACAAATTGCATCGGAATTAATTAGAAAAGGCACAATGCCGACTTAAGTACAAGAAGACTGACTCTTCTTTCTGACTGTTTTGAACCATTCCTGTGACACTAGTTATAGATTCCGATGCTTCACTTCAGGTTTACTGTATCCCTCCGACCTTCTTGTTGACTATGAAACACAGAAACTGCAGCGGAATTAAATACAAAAGGCACAATGCCGACTTAAGGACAAGAAGACTGAATCTTCTTACTGCCTATGCTTTGAACCATTCCTGTGTCACTAGTTATAGACTCTGATGCATCACTTCAGGTTTACTGTATCCCTCTGACCTTCTTATTGACGATGAAACACAGAAAATGCATCGGAATTAAATGAAAAAAGCACAATGCCGACTTAAGTGCAAGAAGACTGACTCTTCTTACTGTCTATGTTTTGAACCATTCCTGTGACACTAGTTATAGATTCCGATGCTTCACACCAGGTATACTTTATCATTTGGACCTTCTTAATGACGATGAAACACCGAAATTGCAACGGAATTAAATAGAAAAGGCATAATGCCGACTTAGGTACATGAAGACTGACTCTTGTTACTGACTATGTTTTGAACCATTGCTGTGACACTAGTTATGGATTCCGATGCTTCACT
The DNA here is from genome assembly GCF_023864345.2 of Schistocerca serialis cubense. Classification (NCBI taxonomy): domain Eukaryota; kingdom Metazoa; phylum Arthropoda; class Insecta; order Orthoptera; family Acrididae; genus Schistocerca; species Schistocerca serialis. The sequence goes on from NC_064644.1 coordinate 642,974,433, forward strand.
TCATTTTTACTGTATACCTTGGACCTTCTTATTAACGATGAAACACAGAAATTGCATCGGAATTAAATACAAAAGGCACAATGCCGATTTAAGGACAAGATGACTAACTCTTCTTACTTACTATGCTTTGAACCATTCAAGTGACACTAGTTATAGATTCCGATGCTTCACTTCATGTTCACTGTATCCCTCTAACCCTCTTATTGACGATGAAACACAGAAATAGCATCGGAATTAAATAGAAAAGGCACAATGCCGGCTTAAGTACAAGAAGACTGACTCTTCGTACTATCTATGTTTTGAACCTTTCCTGTGACACTAGTTATAGATTCGGATGCTTCACTTCAGGTTTACTGTATCCCTCTGACCTTCTTTTTGACGATGAAACACAGAAATTGCATCGGAAATGAATAGAAAAGGCACAATGCCGACTTAAGTACAAGAAGACTGACTCTTCTTACTGACCATATCTTGATCCATCCCTGTGACGCTAGTTATAGATTCCGATGCTTCACTTCAGGTTTACTGTATCCCTTGGACCTTCTTATTGACGATGAAACACAGAGATTGCATCGGAATTAAATACAAAAGGTACAATGCCTACTGAAGTACAAGAAGACTGACTGTTCTTACTGACTATGCTTTGAACCATTCCTGTGACACTAGTTGTAGATTCCGATGCTTCTTTTCAGGTTCACTGTATTCCTAGGACCTTCTTATTGACGATGAAACACAGCAATTGCATCGGAATTAAATACAAAAGGCACAATGCCGACTTAAATACAAGAAGACTGACTCTTCTTACTGACTGCTTAGAACCATTCCTGTGACACTAGTTATTGATTCCGATGCTTCACTTCAGGTTTACTGTATCCCTCTGACCTTCTTATTGATGATGAAACACAGAAAATGCATCGGAATTAAATACAAAAGGCACAATGCCGACTTAAGGACAAAAAGACAGACTCTTCATACTGACTCTGTTTTGAACCATTCCGGTGACACTAGTTATAGATTCCGATGCTTCATTTCATGTTCACTGTATCCCTCTGACACTCTTATTGACGGTGAAACACAGAAGTTGCATCGGAATTAAATAGAAAAGGCACAATGCCGACTTAAGTACAAGAAGCCTGACTCTTCTTACTGTCTATGTTATAACCATTCCTGTGACGCTAGTTACAGATTCCGATGCTACACTGCAGGTTTACTTTATCCCTTGGACCTTCTTTTTGACGATGAAACACAGAAATTGCATCGGAATTAAATAGAAAAGGCACAATGCCGTCTTAAGTACATGAAGACTGACTCTTCTTACTGACTATATCTTGAACCATTCCTGTGACACTAGTTATAGATACCGATGCTTCACCTCAGTTTCACTGAATCCCTCTGACCTTCTTATTGACGATGAAACACAGAAATTGCATCGGAATTAAATACTAAAGGCACAATGCCGACTTAAGTACAAGAAGGCTGACTCTTCCTATTGTGTATGTTTTGAACCATTCCTGTGACACTAGTTATAGATTCCGATGCTTCACTTCAGGGTTACTGTATCCCTCTGACCTTCTTTTTGACGATGAAACACAGAGATTGCATCGGAATTAAATAGAAAAGGCACAATGCCGACTTAAGTACATGAAGACTGACTCTTCTTAATGACTATGTTTTTAACCACTCCTGTGACACTAGTTGTAGTTTCGGATGCTTCACTTCAGGTTTACTGTATCCCTTGGACCTTCTTAGTGACGATGAAACACAGAAATTGCATCGGGATTAAATACAAAAGGCACAATGCCGACTTAAGTATAAGATGGCTGACTCTTCTTACTGTCTATGATTTGAACCATTCCTGTGACACTAGTTATAGATTCCGATGCTTCACTCCAGGTTTACTCTATACCTTGGACCTTCTTATTAACGATGATACACATACATTGCATCGGAATTAAATACAAAAGGCACAATGCCGACTTATGTACAAGAAGACAGACTCTCCTTACTGACTATGATTTGAACCATTCCAGTGATACTAGTTGTAGTTTCCGATGCTTCACTTCATGTTTACTGTATCCCTCTGACCTTCTTATTAACGATGAAACACCGTTATTGCATCGGAATTAAATAGAAAAGGCACAATGCCGACTTAAGTACAACAAGATCGACTCTTCCAACTGTCTATGTTTTGAACCATTCCTGTGACACTAGTTATAGATTCCGATGCTTCACCTCAGGTTCACTGTATCCCGCTGACCTTCTTATTGACGATGAAACACAGAAATTGCATCGGAATTAAATAGAAAAGGCACAATGCCGTCTTATGTACAAGCAGACTGACTCTTCTTAGTGTCTATGTTTTGAACCATTCCTGTGACGCTAGTTACAGATTCCGATGCTTCACTTCAGGTTTACTGTATCCCTTGGACCTTCTTATTGACGATGAAACACAGAAATTGCATCGGAATTAAATACAAAAGGCACAATGCCGACTTAAGTACAAGAAGACTGACTCTTCTTACTGACTATGTGTTGAACCATTCCTGTGACACTATTTGGAGATTCCGATGCTTCCCTTCAGGTTTACTTTATCCCTCTGACCTTCTTATTGTCGATTAAACACAGTAATTGCATCGGAATTAAATTGAAAAGGGCACAATGCCGACTTAAGTACAAGAAGACTGACTCTTCTTACTGTCTATGTTTTGAACCATTCCGGTGACACTAGTTATAGATTCCGATGCTCCACTTCAGGTTTACAGTATCTCTTGGACCTTCTTATTGACGATGAAACACAGAAGTTGCATCGGAATTAAATACAAAAGGCACAATGCCGACTTAAGTACAAGAAGACTGACTCTTCTTGCCGACTATGATTTGAACCATTCCTGTGACACTAGTTATAGATTCCGAAGCTTCACTTCATTTTTACTGTATCCTTCTGACCTTCTTATTGACGATGGACACAGAAATATCATCGGAAATAAATACAAAAGGCACAATACGGACTGAAGTACATGTAGACTGAATCTTCCTACTGTCTAAGTTAAGAACCATTCCCATGACACTAGTTATAGATTCCGATGCTTCATATCGGGTTTACTGTATCCCTTGGACCTTCTTAATGACGATGAAACACAGATAGTGCATCGGAATTAAATACAAAGGGCCCAATGCCAACTTAAGTACAAGAAGACTGACTCTTCCTATTGTGTATGTTTTGAACCATTCCTGTGACACTAGTTATAGATTCCGATGCTTCACTTCAGGGTTACTGTATCCCTCTGACCTTCTTTTTGACGATGAAACACAGAAATTGCATCGGAATTAAATAGAAAAGGCACAATGCCGACTTAAGTACAGGAAGACTGACTCTTCTTACTGACTATATCTTGATCCATTCCTGTGACACTAGTTATAGATTCCGATGCTTCACTTCAGGTTTACTGTATCCCTTGGACCTTCTTATTGACGATAAAACACAGCAATTGCATCGGAATTAAATACAAAAGGGACAATGCCTACTTAAGTACAAGAAGACTGACTCTTCTTACTGACTATGTTTTGAACCATTCCTGTGACACTAGTTGTATATTTCGATGCTTCACTTCAAGTTTACTGCATCCCTAGGACCTTCTTATTGACGATGAAACACAGAAATTGCATCGGAACTAAATACAAAAGGCACAATGCCGACTTATGTATAAGATGACTGACTCTTCCTACTGTCTATGTTTTTAACCATTCCTGTGACATTAATTATGGATTCCAATGCTTCACTTCAGGTTTACTGTATCCTTTGGACCTTCTTATTGGCGACGAAACACAGAAATTGCATCGGAAATAATTAGAAAAGGCACAATGCCGACTTAAGTACAAGAAGACTGACTCTTCTTACTGTCTATGTTTTGAACCATTCCTGTGACACTAGTTATAGATTCCGATGCTTCACCTCAGTTTCACTGAATCCCTCTGACCTTCTTATTGACGATGAAACACAGAAATTGCATCGGAATTAAATAGAAAAGGCACAGAGCCGTCTTAAGTACATGAAGACTGACTCTTCTTACTGACTATATCTTGAACCATTCCTGTGACACTAGTTATAGATTCCGATGCTTCACCTCAGTTTCACTGAATCCCTCTGACCTTCTTATTGACGATGAAACACAGAAATTGCATCGGAATTAAATAGTAAAGGCACAATGCCGACTAAAGTACAAGAAGGCTGACTCTTCCTATTGTGTATGTTTTGAACCATTCCTGTGACACTAGTTATAGATTCCGGTGCTTCACTTCAGGGTTACTGTATCCCTCTGACCTTCTTTTTGACGATGAAACACAGAAATTGCATCGGAATTAAATAGAAAAGGCACAATGCCGACTTAAGTACATGAAGACTGACTCTTCTTAATGACTATGTTTTTAACCACTCCTGTGACACTAGTTGTAGATTCGGATGCTTCACTTCAGGTTTACTGTATCCCTTGGACCTTCTTAGAGACGATGAAACACAGAAGTTGCATCGGAATTAAATACAAAAGGCACAATGCCGACTTAAGTGTAAGATGGCTGACTCTTCTTACTGTCTATGATTTGAACCATTCCTGTGACACTAGTTATAGATTCCGATGCTTCACTCCAGGTTTACTCTATACCTTGGACCTTCTTATTAACGATGATACACATACATTGCATCGGAATTAAATACAAAAGGCACCATGCCGACTTAAGTACAAGAAGACTGACTCTTCTTACTGTCTATGTTTTGAACCATTCCTGTGACGCTAGTTATAGATTCCGATGCTTCACTTCAGGTTTACTGTATCCCTTGGACCTTCTTATTGATGACGAAACACAGAAATTGCATCGGAATTAAATAGAAAAGGCACAATGCCGACTTATGTACAAGAAGACTGCCTCTTCCTACTGTCTATGTTTTGAACCATTCCTCTGACACTAGTTATGGATTCCGATGCTTCTCTTTAGGTTTACTGTATCCCTTGGACCTTCTTATTGACAATGAAACACAGAAATTGCATCGGAATTGAATACAAAAGGCACAATGCCGACTTATGTACAAGAAGACTGACTCTTCTTACTGACTATGATTTGAACCTATCCAGTCATACTAGTTGTAGATTCCGATGCTTCACTTCATGTTTACTGTATACCTCTGACCTTCTTATTAACGATGAAACACCGATATTGCATCGGAATTAAATAGAAAAGGCACAATGACGTATTAAGTACAAGAAGACCGACTCTTCCAACTGTCTATGTTTTGAACCATTCCTGTGACACTAGTTATAAGTTCCGTTGCTTCACCTCAGGTTCACTGTAACCCTCTGACCTTCTTATTGACGATGAAACACAGAAATTGCATCGGAATTAAATTGAAAAGGGCACAATGCTCACTTAAGTACAAGAAGACTGACTCTTCTTACTGTCTATGTTTTGAACCATTCCGGTGACACTAGTTATAGATTCCGATGCTCCACTTCAGGTTTACTGTATCTCTTGGACCTTCTTATTGACGATGAAACACAGAAGATGCATCGGAATTAAATACAAAAGGCACAATGCCGACTTAAGTACAAGAAGATTGACTCTTCTTACCGACTATGCTTTGAACCATTCCTGTGACAGTAGTTATAGATTCCGATGCTTCACTTCAGGTTTACTGTATCCCTCTGACCTTCTTATTGACGATGAAACACAGAAATTGCATCGGAAATAAATACAAAAGGCACAATACGGACTGAAGTACATGTAGACTGAATCTTCCTACTGTCTAAGTTATGAACCATTCCCGTGACACTAGCTATAGATTCCGATGTTTCATATCTGGTTTACTGTATCCCTTGGACCTTCTTAATGACGATGAAACACAGATAGTGCATCGGAATTAAGTACAAAAGGCACAATGCCAACTTAAGTACAAGAAGACTGACTCTTCCTATTGTCTATGTTTTGAACCATTCCTGTGTAACTAGTTATAGATTCCGATGCTTCACTTCAGGTTTACTGTATCCCTCTGACCTTCTTTTTGACGATGAAACACAGAAATTGCATCGGAATTAAATAGAAAAGGCACAATGCCGACTTAAGTACAGGAAGACTGACTCTTCTTACTGCCTATATCTTGATCCATTCCTGTGACACTAGTTATAGATTCCGATGCTTCACTTCAGGTTTACTGTATCCCTTGGACCTTCTTATTGACGATGAAACACAGCAATTGCATCGGAATTAAATACAAAAGGGACAATGCCTACTTAAGTACAAGAAGACTGACTCTTCTTACTGACTATGTTTTGAACCATTCCTGTGACACTAGTTGTATATTTCCATGCTTCACTTCAGGTTTACTGCATCCCTAGGACCTTCTTATTGACGACGAAACACAGAAATTGCATCGGAACTAAATACAAAAGGCAATGCCGATTTATGTATAAGATGACTGACTCTTCCTACTGTCTATGTTTTGAACCATTCCTGTGACATTATTTATGGATTCCAATGCTTCACTTCAGGTTTACTGTATCCTTTGGACCTTCTTATTGGCGACGAATCACACAAATTGCATCGGAATTAATTAGAAAAGGCACAATGCCGACTTAAGTACAAGAAGACTGACTCTTCTTACTGTCTATGTTTTGAACCATTCCTGTGACACTAGTTCTAGATTCCGATGCTTCACCTCAGGTTCACTGAATCCCTCTGACCTTCTTATTGACGATGAAACACAGAAATTTCATCGGAATTAAATAAAAAGGCACAATGCCGACTTAAGTACAAGAAGACTGACTCTTCTTTCTGACTGTTTTGAACCATTCCTGTGACACTAGTTATAGATTCCGATGCTTCACTTCAGGTTAACTGTATCCCTCAGACCTTCTTATTGACTATGAAACACAGAAACTGCATCGGAATTAAATACAAAAGGCACAATGCCGACTTAAGTGCAAGAAAGCTGACTCTTCTTACTGTCTATGTTTTGAACCATTCCTGTGACACTAGTTATAGATTCCGATGCTTCACTTCAGGTTTACTGTATCCCTCCGACCTTCTTATTGACCATGAAACACAGAGACTGCATCGGAATTAAATACAAAAGGCACAATGCCGACTTAAGTGCAAGATAGCTGACTCTTCTTACTGTCTATGTTTTGAACCATTCTTGTGACACTAGTTATAGATTCCGACGCTTCACGTCAATTTTACTGTATCCCTCTCACCTTCTTACTGACGATGAAACACAGAAATTGCATCGGAATTAAATAGAAAAGTCACAATGCCGACTTAAGTGCAAGAAGACTGACTCATCTTACTGACTATGTTTGAACCATTCCTGTGACACTAGTTATAGATTCCGATGCTTCACTTCAGGTTTACTGTATCCCTTTGGCCTTCTTATTGACAATGAAACACAGAAATAGCATCGGAATGAAATACAAAAGGCACAATACCGACTTAAGTACAAGAAGACTGACTCGTCATACTGACTATGTTTTGAACCATATCTGTGACACTAGTTATAGATTCCGATGCTTCACTTCAGGTTTACTGTATCCCTTGGACGTTCTTATTGACGATGAAACACAGAAATTGCATCGGAATTAAATACAAAAGGCAAAATGCCTACTTAAGTACAAGAAGACTGACTCTTCTTACTGTCTATATTTTGAACCATTCCTGTGACGCTAGTTATAGATTCCGATGCTTCACTTCAGGTTTACTGTATCCCTTGGACCTTCTTATTGATGACGAAACACAGAAATTGCATCGGAATTAAATAGAAAAGGCACAATGCCGACTTATGTACAAGAAGACTGCCTCTTCCTACTGTCTATGTTTTGAACCATTCCTGTGACACTAGTTATGGATTCCAATGCTTCTCTTTAGGTTTACTGTATCCCTTGGACCTTCGTATTGACAATGAAACACAGAAATTGCATCGGAATTGAATACAAAAGGCACAATGCCGACTTATGTACAAGAAGACTGATTCTTCATAATGACTATATCTTGATCCATTCCTGTAACACTAGTTATAGATTCCGATGCTTCACTTCAGGTTTACTGTATCCCTTGGATCTTATTATTGACGATGAAACACAGAAATTGCATCGGAATTAAATACAAAAGGCACAATGCCGACTTAAGTTCAAGAAGACTGACTCTTCTTACTGACTATGATTTGAACCATTCCAGTGATACTAGTTGTAGATTCCGATGCTTCACTTCATGTTTACTGTATCCGTCTGACCTTCTTATTGACGATGAAAGACAGAAATTGCATCGGAAATAAATACAAAAGGCACAATACGGACTGAAGTACATGTAGACTGAATCTTCCTACTTTCTAAGTTATGAACCATTCCCGTGACACTAGCTATAGATTCCGATGCTTCATATCAGGTTTACTGTATCCCTTGGACCTTCTTAATGACGATGAAACACAGATAGTGCATCGGAATTAAGTACAAAAGGCACAATGCCAACTTAAGTACAAGAAGACTGACTCTTCCTATTGTCTATGTTTTGAACCATTCCTGTGTAACTAGTTATAGATTCCGATGCTTCACTTCAGGTTTACTGTATCCCTCTGACCTTCTTTTTGACGATGAAACACAGAAATTGCATCGGAATTAAATAGAAAAGGCACAATGCCGACTTCAGTACAGGAAGACTGACTCTTCTTACTGACTATATCTTGATCCATTCCTGTGACACTAGTTATAGATTCCGATGTTTCACTTCAGGTTTACTGTATCCCTTGGACCTTCTTATTGACGATGAAATACAGCAATTGCATCGGAATTAAATACAAAAGGGACAATGCCTACTTAAGTACAAGAAGACTGACTCTTCTTACTGACTATGTTTTGAACCATTCCTGTGACACTAGTTGTATATTTCCATGCTTCACTTCAGGTTTACTGCATCCCTAGGACCTTCTTATTGACGATTAAACACAGAAATTGTATCGGAACTAAATAGAAAAGGCAATGCCGATTTATGTATAAGATGACGGACTCTCCCTACTGTCTATGTTTTGAACCATTCCTGTGACATTATTTATGGATTCCAATGCTTCACTTCAGGTTTACTGTATCCTTTGGACCTTCTTATTGGCGACGAATCACACAAATTGCATCGGAATTAATTAGAAAAGGCACAATGCCGACTTAAGTACAAGAAGACTGACTCTTCTTACTGTCTATGTTTTGAACCATTCCTGTGACACTAGTTCTAGATTTCGATGCTTCACCTCAGGTTCACTGAATCCCTCTGACCTTCTTATTGACGATGAAACACAGAAATTGCATCGGAATTAAATAGAAAAGGCACAATGCCGTCTTAAGTACAAGCAGACTGACTCTTCTTGGTGTCTCTAATTTGAACCATTCCTGTGACGCTAGTTACAGATTCCGATGCTACACTTCAGGTTTACTTTATCCCTTGGACCTTCATTTTGACGATGAAACACAGAACTTGCATCGGAATTAAATACAAAAGGCACAATGCCGACTTAAGTACAAGAAGACTGACTCATCTTTCTGACTGTTTTCAACCATTCCTGTGACACTAGTTATAGATTCCGATGCTTCACTTCAGGTTTACTGTATCCCTCCGACCTTCTTATTGACTATGAAACACAGAAACTGCAGCGGAATTAAATACAAAAGGCACAATGCCGACTTAAGGACAAGAAGACTGAATCTTCTCACTGCCTATGCTTTGAACCATTCCTGTGTCACTAGTTATAGACTCCGATGCATCACTTCAGGTTTACTGTATCCCTCTGACCTTCTTATTGACGATGAAACACAGAAAATGCATCGGAATTAAATGAAAAAAGCACAATGCCGACTTAAGTGCAAGAAGAATGACTCTTCTTACTGTCTATGTTTTGAACCATTCCTGTGACACTAGTTATAGATTCCGATGCTTCACACCAGGTATACTTTATCATTTGGACCTTCTTAATGACGATGAAACACCGAAATTGCAACGGAATTAAATAGAAAATGCATAATGCCGACTTAGGTACATGAAGACTGACTCTTGTTACTGACTATGTTTTGAACCATTGCTGTGACACTAGTTATGGATTCCGATGCTTCACTTCATTTTTACTGTATACCTTGGACCTTCTTATTAACGATGAAACACAGAAATTGCATCGGAATTAAATACAAAAGGCACAATGCCGATTTAAGGACAAGATGACTAACTCTTCTTACTTACTATGCTTTGAACCATTCCAGTGACACTAGTTAGAGATTCCGATGCTTCACTTCATGTTCACTGTATCCCTCTAACCCTCTTATTGACGATGAAACACAGAAATTGCATCGGAATTAAATAGAAAAATCACAATGCCGGCTTAAGTACAAGAAGACTGACTCTTCGTACTATGTATGTTTTGAACCTTTCCTGTGACACTAGTTATAGATTCCGATGCTTCACTTCAGGTTTACTGTATCCCTCGGACCTTCTTTTTGACGATGAAACACAGAAATTGCATCGGAAATGAAAAGAAAAGGCACAATGCCGACTTAAGTACAGGAAGACTGACTCTTCTTACTGACCATATCTTGATCCATCCCAGTGACACTAGTTATAGATTCCGATGCTTCACTTCAGGTTTACTGTATCCCTTGGACCTTCTTATTGACGATGAAACACAGAGATTGCATCGGAATTAAATACAAAAGGTACAATGCCTACTGAAGTACAAGAAGACTGACTGTTCTTACTGACTATGCTTTGAACCATTCCTGTGACACTAGTTGTAGATTCCGATGCTTCTTTTCAGGTTCACTGTATTCCTAGGACCTTCTTATTGACGATGAAACACAGCAATTGCATCGGAATTAAATACAAAAGGCACAATGCCGACTTAAATACAAGAAGACTGACTCTTCTTACTGACTGCTTAGAACCATTCCTGTGACCCTAGTTATTGATTCCGATGCTTCACTTCAGGTTTACTGTATCCCTCTGACCTTCTTATTGATGATGAAACACAGAAAATGCATCGGAATTAAATACAAAAGGCACAATGCCGACTTAAGGACAAAAAGACTGACTCTTCATACTGACTCTGTTTTGAACCATTCCGGTGACACTAGTTATAGATTCCGATGCTTCACTTCATGTTCACTGTATACCTCTGACACTCTTATTGACGGTGAAACACAGAAATTGCATCGGAATTAAATAGAAAAGGCACAATGCCAACTTAAGTACAAGAAGCCTGACTCTTCTTACTGTCTATGTTATAACCATTCCTGTGACGCTAGTTACAGATTCCGATGCTACACTTCAGGTTTACTTTATCCCTTGGACCTTCTTTTTGACGATGAAACACAGAAATTGCATCGGAATTAAACACAAAAGGCACAATGCCGACTTAAGTACAAGAAGACTGACTCTTCTTTCTGACTGTTTTGAACCATTCCTGTGACACTAGTTATAGATTCCGATGCTTCACTTCAGGTTTACTGTATCCCTCCGACCTTCTTATTGACTATGAAACACAGAAACTGCATCGGAATTAAATACAAAAGGCACAATGCCGACTTAAGTGCAAGAAAGCTGACTCTTCTTACTGTCTATGTTTTGAACCATTCGTGTGACACTAGTTATAGTTTCCGATGCCTCTCTCCAGGTTTACTGTATACCTTGGACCTTCTTATTGACGATGAAACACAGAAATGGCATCGAAACTAAATACAAAAGGCACAATGCCGACGTAAGGAGAACAAGACTGAATCTTCTTACTGCCTATGTTTTGAACCATTCGTGTGTCACTAGTTATGGATTCCGATGCTTCACTTCAGGTTTACTGTATCCCTTGGACCTTCTTATTGACGATTAAACACCGATATTGCCTCGGAATTAAATACAAAAGGCACAATGCCGACTTAAGTACAAGAAGACTGACTCTTCCTACTGTCTATGTTTGAACCATTCCATTGACACTAGTTATAGACTCCTATGCTTCACTTCATGTTTACTGTTTCCCTTGGACCTTCATATTGACGACTAATCAATGAAATTGCAATGGAATTAAATACAAAAGGCACAATGCCGACTTAAGTATATGAAGACTGACTCTTCTTACTGACTATGTTTTTAACCACTCCTGTGACACTAGTTGTAGATTCGGATGCTTCACTTCAGGTTTCCTGTATCCCTTGGACCTTCTTAGTGGCGATGAAACACAGAAATTGCATCGGAATTAAATACAAAAGGCACAATGCCGACTTAAGTACAAGATGGCTGACTCATCTTACTGTCTATGATTTGAACCATTCCTGTGACACTAGTTATAGATTCCGATGCTTCACTCCAGGTTTACTCTAAACCTTGGACCTACTTATTGACGATGAAACACAGAAATTGCATCGGAATTAAATACAAAAGGCACAATGCCGACTTAAGGACAAGAAGACTGAATCTTCTTACTGCCTATGCTTTGAACCATTCCTGTGTCTCTAGTTATAGACTCCGATGCATCACTTCAGGTTTACTGTATCCCTCTGACCTTCTCATTGACGATGAAACACAGAAAATGCATCGGAATTAAATGCAAAAAGCACAATGCCGACTTAAGTGCAAGAAGACTGACTCTTCTTACTGTCTATGTTTTGAACCATTCCTGTGACACTAGTTATAGATTCCGATGCTTCACACCAGGTATACGTTATCCCTTGGACCTTCTTAATGACGATGAAACACCGAAATTGCAACGGAATTAAATAGAAAAGGCACAATGCCGACTTAGGTACATGAAGACTGACTCTTGTTACTGACTATGTTTTGAACCATTGCTGTGACACTAGTTAAGGATTCCGATGCTTCACTTCATTTTTACTGTATACCTTGGACCTTCTTATTAACGATGAAACACAGAAATTGCATCAGAATTAAATACAAAAGGCACAATGCCGATTTAAGGACAAGATGACTAACTCTTGTTACTTACAGTGCTTTGAACCATTCCAGTGACACTAGTTATAGATTCCGATGCTTCACTTCATGTTCACTGTATCCCTCTAACCCTCTTATTGACGATGAAACACAGAAATTGCATCGGAATTAAATAGAAAAGGCACAATGTAGGCTTAAGTACAAGAAGACTGACTCTTCGTACTATCTATGTTTTGAACCTTTCCTGTGACACTAGTTATAGATTCCGATGCTTCACTTCAATTTTACTGTATGCCTCTGACCTTCTTATTGACGATGAAACACAGAATTTGCATCGGAAATAGATAGAAAAGGAACAATACCAACTCAAGTACATGTAGACTGAATCTTCCTACTGTCTATGTTTTGAACCATTCCTGTGACACTAGTTATAGATTCCGATGCTTCATTTCAGATTTACTGTATCCCTTGGACCTTCTTAATGACGATGAAACACAGATAGTGCATCGGAATTAAATACAAAAGGCACAATGCCAACTTAAGTACAACCAGACTGACTCTTCCTACTGTCTATGCTTCGAAACATTCCTGTGACACTAGTAATAGATTCCGATGCTTCACTTCAGGTTTACTGTATCCCTCTGACCTTCTTTTTGACGATGAAACACAGAAATTGCATCGGAAATGAATAGAAAAGGCACAATGCCGACTTAAGTACAAGAAGACTGACTCTTCTTACTGACCATACCTTGATCCATCCCTGTGACACTAGTTATAGATTCCGATGCTTCACTTCAGGTTTACTGTATCCCTTGGACCATCTTATTGACGATGAAACACAGAGGTTGCATCGGAATTAAATACAAAAGGTACAATGCCTACTGAAGTACAAGAAGACTGACTGTTCTTACTGACTATGCTATGAACCATTCCTTTTTACACTAGTTGTAGATTCCGATGCTTCTTTTCAGGTTCACTGTATCCCTAGGACCTTCTTATTGACGATGAAACACAGCAATTGCATCGGAATTAAATACAAAAGGCACAATGCCGACTTAAGTACAAGAAGACTGACTCTCCTTACTGACTGCTTAGAACCTTTCCTGTGACACTAGTTATTGATTCCGATGCTTCACTTCAGGTTTACTGTATCCCTCTGACCTTCTTATTGATGATGAAACACAGAAAATGCATCGGAATTAAATACAAAAGGCACAATGCCGACTTAAGGACATAAAGACTGACTCTTCATACTGACTATGTTTTGAACCATTCCGGTGACACTAGTTATAGATTCCGATGCTTCACTTCATGTTCACTGTATCCCTCTGACACTCTTATTGACGGTGAAACACAGAAATTGCATCGGAATTAAATAGAAGAGGCACAATGCCGACTTAGGTACAAGAAGACAGACTCTTCTTACTGACCATATCTTGATCCATTCCTGTGACACTAGTTATTGATTCCGATGCTTCACTTCAGGTTTACTGTATCCTTTGGGTCTTCTTATTAGCGACGAAACACAGAAATTGCTTCGGAATTAAATAGAATAGGCACAATGCCGACTTAAGTACAAGAAGACTGACTCTTCTTACTGTCTATGTTTGAACCATTCCTGTGACACTAGTTATAGATTCCGATGCTTCACTTCAGGTTTACTGTATCCCACTGACCTTCTTTTTGACGATGAAACACAGAAATTGCATCTGAATTAAATAGAAAACGCACAATGCCGACTTAGGTACAAGAAGACAGACTCTTCTTACTGACCATATCTTGATCCATTCCTGTGACACTAGTTATTGATTCCGATGCTTCACTTCAGGTTTACTGTATCCCACTGACCTTCTTTTTGACGATGAAACACAGAAATTGCATCTGAATGAAATAGAAAACGCACAATGCCGACTTAGTTACAAGAAGACAGACTCTTCTTACTGACCATATCTTGATCCATTCCTGTGACACTAGTTATTGATTCCGATGCTTCACTTCAGGTTTACTGTATCCCTTGGACCTTCTTATTGACGATGAAACACAGAAATTGCATCGGAATTAAATACAAAAGGTACAATGCCTACTTAAGTACAAGAAGACTGACACTTCTTACGGACTATGCTTTGAACCATTCCTGTGACACTAGTTGATGATTCCGATGCTTCACTTCAGGTTTACTGTATCCCTCTGACTCTCTTATTGACGATGAAACACAGAAATTGCATCGGAATTAAATAGAATAGGCACAATGCCGACTTAAGTACAAGAAGACTGACTCTTCTTACTGTATATGTTTGAACCATTCCTGTGACACTAGTTATAGATTCCGATGCTTCACTTCAGGTTTACTGTATCCCTCTGACCTTCTTATTGACGATGAAACTCAGAAATTGCATCGGAAATAAATACAAAAGGCACGATACCGACTTTAGTACATGTAGACTGAATCTTCCTACTGTCTATGTTTTGAACCATTCCTGTGACACTAGTTATAGATTCCGATGCTACATTTCTGGTTTACTGTATAGCTTCGACCTTCTTAATGACGATGAAACACAGATAGTGCATCGGAATTAAATACAAAAGTCACAATGCCAACTTAAGTACAAGAAGACTGACTCTTCCTACTGTCTATGCTTTGAACCATTCCTGTGACACTAGTTATAGATTCCGATGCTTCACTTCAGGTTTACTGTATCCCTCTGACCTTCTTTTTGACGATGAAACACAGAAATTGCATCTGAAATAAATAGAAAACGCACAATGCCGACTTAGGTACAAGAAGACTGACTCTTCTTACTGACCATATCTTGATCCATTCCTGTGACACTAGTTATGGATTCCGATGCTTCACTTCAGGTTTACTGTATCCCTTGGACCTTCTTATTGACGATGAAACACAGAAATTGCATCGGAATTGAATACAAAAGTCACAATGCCAACTTAAGTACAAGAAGACTGACTCTCCCTACTGTCTATGCTTTGAACCATTCCTGTGACACTAGTTATAGATTCCGATGCTTCACTTCAGGTTTACTGTATCCCTCTGACCTTCTTTTTGACGATGAAACACAGAAATTGCATGTGAAATAAATAGAAAACGCACAATGCCGACTTAGGTACAAGAAGACTGACTCTTCTTACTGACCATATCTTGATCCATTCCTGTGACACTAGTTATTGATTCCGATGCTTCACTTCAGGTTTACTGTATCCCTTGGACCTTCTTATTGACGATGAAACACAGAAATTGCATCGGAATTAAATAGAAAAGACACAATGCCGACTTAAGTACAAGTAGACTGACTCTTCTTACTGACTGCTTTGAACCGTTCCTGTGACGCTAGTCCTAAATTCCGATGCTTCACTTCAGGTTTACTGTATCCCACTGACCTTCTTTTTGACGATGAAACACAGAAATTGCATCGGAATTAATTAGAAAAGACACAATGCCGACTTAAGTACAAGAAGACTGACCCTTCTTACTGACTATGCTTTGACCCATTCCTGTGACACTAGTTATAGACTCCGATGCTTCACTTCAGGTTAACTGTATCCCTCTGTCCTTCTTTTTGACGATGAAACACAGAAATTGCATCTGAAATAAATAGAAAACGCACAATGCCGACTTAGGTACAAGAAGACTGACTCTTCTTACTGACCATATCTTGATCCATTCCTGTGACACTAGTTATTGATTCCGATGCTTCACTTCAGGTTTACTGTATCCCTTGGACCTTCTTATTGACGATGAAACACAGAAATTGCATCGGAATTAAATACAAAAGGTACAATGCCTACTTAAGTACAAGAAGATGACACTTCTTACGGACTATGCTTTGAACCATTCCTGTGACACTAGTTGTAGATTCCGATGCTTCACTTCAGGTTTACTGTATCCCTAGGACCTTCTAATTGACGATGAACCACAGAAATTGCATCGGAACTAAATACAAAAGGCACAATGCCGACTTAAGTATAAGAAGACTGACTCTTCCTACTGTCTATGTTTTGAACCATTCCTGTGACATTAGTTATGGATTCCGAAGCTCCACTTCAGGGTTACTGTATCCTTTGGACCTTCTTATTGGCGACGAAACACAGAAATTGCATCGGAAATAAATACAATAGGCACAATGCCGACTTAAGGATAAGAAGACTGACTCTTCTTACTGACTATGTTTTGAACCATACCTGTGAAACTAGTTATAGATTCCGATGCTTCACTTCATGTTCACTGTATTCCTCTGACCCTCTTATTGACGATGAAACACAGAAATTGCATCGGAATTAAATAGAAAAGGCACAATGCCGACTTAAGTACAAGAGGACTGACTCTTCTTACTGACTATGCTTTGAACCATTCCTGTGACACTAGTTATAGATGCAGATGCTTCACTTCAAGTTTACTGTATCCCACTGACCTTCGTATTGACGATGAAACACAGAAATTGCATCGGAAATAAATACAAAATGCACAATACCGACTTAAGTACATGTATACTGAATCTTCCTACTGTTTATATTTGGAACCATTCCTGTGACACTAGTTATAAATTCCAATGCTTCATTTCAGGTTTACTGTATCCCCATGGACCGTTCTTATTGACGATGAAACACAGAAATTGCATCGGAATAAAATAGAAAAGGCACAATGCCGACTTAAGTACAAGAAGCCTGACTCTTCTTACTGTCTATGTATTGAACCATTCCAGTGACAGTAGTTATAGATTCCGATGCTTCATTTCAGTATTACTGTATCCCTTGGACCTTCTTAATGACGATGAAACACAGACAGTGCATGGGAATTAAGTACAAAAGTCACAATGCCAACTTAAGTACAAGAAGACTGACTCTTCCTACTGTCTACGATATGAACCATTCCAGTGACACTAGTTATAGATTCCGATGCTTCACTTCCGGTTTACTGTATCCCTCTGAACTTCTTTTTGACGATGAAACACAGAAATTGCATCGGAATTAAATAGAACAGGCACAATGCCGACTTAAGAACAAGAAGACTGACTCTTCTTACTGACTATAACTTGATCCATTCCAGTGACACTAGTTATAGATTCCGATGCTTCATTTCAGTATTACTGTATCCCTTGGACCTTCTTAATGACGATGAAACACAGACAGTGCATGGGAATTAAGTACAAAAGTCACAATGCCAACTTAAGTACAAGAAGACTGACTCTTCCTACTGTCTATGATTTGAACCATTCCTGTGATATTAGTTATGGATTCCGATGCTTCACTTCAGGGTTACTGTATCCTTTGGGTCTTCTTATTGACGATGAAACACAGAAATTGAATCGGAATTAAATAGAAAAGGCACAATGTCGACTTAAGTACAAGAGCACTGACTCTTCTCACTGACTATGTTTTGAACCATTCCTGTGACACTAGTTATGGATTCCGATGCTTCACTTCAGGTTTACTGTATCCCTCTGACCTTCTTTTTGACGATGAAACACAGAAATTGCATCGGAATTAAATAGAAAACGCACAATGCCGACTTAGGTACAAGAAGACTGACTCTTCTTACTGACCATATCTTGATCCATACCTGTGACACTAGTTATTGATTCCGATGCTTCACTTCAGGTTTACTATATCCTTTGGACCTTCTTATTGACGATGAAACACAGAAATTGCATCGGAATTAAATGCAAAAGGTACAATGCCTACTTAAGTACAAGAAGACTGACACTTCTTACTGACTATGCTTTGAACCATTCCTGTGACACTAGTTAAAGATTCCGATGCTTCACTTCAGGTTTACTGTATCCCTAGGACCTTCTTATTGACGATGAACCACAGAAATTGCATCGGAACTAAATACAAAAGGCACAATGCCGACTTAAGTATAAGAAGACTGACTCTTCCTAATGTCTATGTTTTGAACCATTCCTGTGACATTAGTTATGGATTCCGAAGCTTCACTTCTGGGTTACTGTATCCCGTGGACCTTCTTATTGACGATGAAACACAGAAATTGCATCGGAATTAAATACAAGAGACACAATGCCGACTTAAGTACAAGAAGACTGACTCTTCTTACTGACTGCTTTGAACCGTTCCTGTGACGCTAGTCATAAATTCCGATGCTTCACTTCAGGTTTACTGTATCCCTCTGACCTTCTTTATGACGATGATACACAGAAATTGCATCTGAATTAAATAGAAAACGCACAATGCTGACTTAGGTACAAGAAGACTGACTCTTCTTACTGACCATACCTTGATCCATTCCTGTGACACTAGTTATTGATTCCGATGCTTCACTTCAGGTTTACTGTATCCCTTGGACCTTCTCATTGACGATGAAACACAGAAATTGCATCGGAATTAAATACAAAAGGTACAATGCCTACTTAAGTACAAGAAGACTGACACTTCTTACGGACTATGCTTTGAACCATTCCTGTGACACTAGTTATAGATTCCGATGCTTCACCTCAGGTTCACTGTATCCCTCTAACCTTCTTAATGACGATGAAGCACAGAAATTGCATCGGAATTAAATACAAAAGGCACAATGCCGACTTAAGTACAAGAAGACTGACTCTTCTTACTGTCTATGTTTTGGACCATTCCTGTGACACTAGTTATGGATTCCGATGCTTCACGTCAGGTTTACTGAATCACTCTGACCTTCTTTTTGACGATGAAACACAGAAATTGCATCGGAATTAAATAGAAAAGGTCCAATGCCGACTAAAGTACTAGAAGACTGATTCTTCTTACTGACTATGTTTTGAACCATTCCTGTGACACTAGTTATAGATTCCGATGCTTCGCTTCAGGTTTACTGTATCCCTTGGACCTTCTTATAGACGATGAAACACAGAAATTGCATCGGAACTAAATACAAATGGTACAATGCCGACTTAAGTATAAGAAGACTGAATCTTCCTACTGTCTATGTTTTGACCCATTCCTGTGACATTAGTTATGGATTCCGATGCTTCACTTTAGGGTTACTGTATCCTTTGGACCTTTTTATTGGCGACGAAACACAGAAATTGCATCGGAATTAAATACAAAAGGCACAATGCCGACTTAAGGACAAGTAGACTGACTCTTCTTACTGACTATGTTCTGAACCATTCCGGTGACACTAGTTATATATTCCGTTGAATCACTTCATGTTCACTGTATCCCTCTGACCCTCTTATTGACGGTGAAACACAGAAATTGCATCGGAATTAAATAGAAAAGGCACAATGCCGACTTATGTACAAGAAGACTGACTCTTCTTACTGTCTATGTTTGAACCATTCCAGTGACACTAGTTATAGTTTCCGATGCTCCACTTCAGGTTTACTGTATCTCTTGGACCTTCTTATTGACGATGAAACACAGAAATTTCACCGAAATTAAATACAAAAGGCACAATGCCGACTCAAGTACAAGAAGACTGACTCTTCTTACTGACTATGTTTTGAACCATTCGTGTGACACTAGTTATAGATTCCGATGCTTCACTTCAAGTTAACTGTATCCCTCTGACCTTCTTATTGACGATGAAACACAGAAATTGCATCGGAAATAAATACAACAGGCACAATACCGACTTAAATACATGTAGACTGAATCTTCCTACTGTCTATGTTTTGAACCATTCCTGTGACACTAGTTATAGATTCCGATGCTTCATTTCAGGTTTAATGTATCCCTTGGACCTTCTTAATGACGATGAAACACAGATAGTGCATCGGATTTAAATACAAAAGGCACAATGCCAACTTAAGTACAAGAAGAATGACTCTTCTTACTGACTATGTTTTGAACCATTCCTGTGACACTAGTTATAGATTGCGATGCTTCACTTCTGGTTTAATGTATCCCTTGGACCTTCTTATTGACGATGAAACACGGATATTGCATCGGAATTAAATACAAAAGAAACAATGCCGACTTAAGTACAAGATGGCTGACTCTTCCTACTGTCTATGTTTTGAGCCGTTCCTGTGACACTAGTTATAGTGTCCGATGCTTCACTCCAGGTTTACTGTATCCCTTGGACCTTCTTATTG
This sequence comes from Schistocerca serialis cubense, assembly GCF_023864345.2. Taxonomy (NCBI): domain Eukaryota; kingdom Metazoa; phylum Arthropoda; class Insecta; order Orthoptera; family Acrididae; genus Schistocerca; species Schistocerca serialis. Next base: position 642,995,426 of record NC_064644.1, read on the forward strand.
ACGATGAAACACAGAAATTGCATCGGAATTAAATAGAAAAGGCACAATGCCGACATAAGTACAAGAAGACTGACTCTTCCTACTGTCTATGTTTTGAACCATTCCTGTGACACTAGTTATAGATTACGATGCTTCACCTCAGGTTCACTGTATCCCTCTGACCATCTTATAGACGATGAAACACAGAAATTGCATCGGAATTAAATACAAGAGGCACAATGCCGTCTTAAGTACAAGCAGACTGACTCTTCTTAATGTCTATGTTTTGAACCATTCCTGTGACACTAGTTAAAGATTCCGATGCTTCACTTCAGGTTTACTGTATCCCTTGGACCTTCTTATTGACGATGAAACACAGAAATTGCATCGAAAATAAATACAAAAGGCACAATGCCGACTTAAGTACAACAAGACTGACTCTTCTCACTGGATATGTTTTGAACCATTCCTGTGACACTAGTTATAGATTGTGATGCTTCACTTCAGGCTTACTGTATCCCTCTGACCTTCTTATTGACGATGAAACACAGAAATTGCATCGGAATTAAATACAAAAGGCACAATGCCGACTTAAGAGGACTTACCCTTCTTACTGACTATGATTTGAACCATTCCTGTGACACTAGTTTTGGATTCCGATGCTTCACTTCAGGTTTACTGTATCCCTTTGACCTTCTTATTGACGATGAAACACAGAAATTGCATCGGAATTAAATATAAAAGGCACAATGTCGATTTAAGTACAAGAAGACTGACTCTTCTTACTGAATATATCTTGATCCATTCCTATGACACTAGTTATAGATTCCGATGCTTCACTTCGGGATTACTGTATCCCTTGGACCTTCTTATTGACGATGAAACAAAGGAATTGCATCGGAATTAAATACAAAAGGCACAATGCCGACTTAAGTACAAGAAGACTGACTATTCTTACTATGATTTGAACCATTCCTGTGACACTAGTTATTGATTCCGATGCTTCACTTCATGTTTATTGTATCCCTCTGAACTTCTTACTAACGATGAAACACAGATATTGTATCGGAATTAAATACAAAAGGCACAATGCCAACGTAAGTACAAGCAGACTGACTCTTCTTACTGACTATGTTTTGATCCATTCCTGTGACACTAGTTATAGATTCCGATGCTTCACCTCAGGTTCACTGTATCCCTCTGACCTTCTTGTTGACGATGAAATACAGAAATTGCATTGGAATTGAATAGAAAAGGCACAATGCCGTCTTAAGTACAAGCAGACTGACTCTCCTTAGTGTATATGTTTTGAACCATTCCTGTGACACTAGTTAAAGATTCCGATGCTTCACTTCAGGTTTGCTGTATCCCTTGGACCTTCTTATTAACGATGAAACACAGAAATTGCATGGAAAATAAATACAAAAGGCACAATGCCGACCTAAGTACAACAAGACTGCCTCTTCTTACTGGATATGTTTTGAACCATTCCTGTGACACTAGTTATAGATTCCAATGCTTCACTTCAGGTTTAGTGTATCCCCCTGACCTTCTTATTGACGATGAAACACAGAAATTGCATCGGAAATAAATACAAAAGGCACAATACCGACTTAAGTACATGTAGACTGAATCTTCCTACTGTCTATGTTTTGAACCATTCCTGTGACACTAGTTATAGATTCCGATGCTTCATTTCAGGATTACTGCATCCCTCGGACCTTCTTAATGACGATGAAACACAGATAGTGCATCGGAATTAAATACAAAAGGTACAATGCCAACTTAAGTAGAAGAAGACTGACTCTTCCTACTGTCTATGTTTTGAACAATTCCTGTGACACTAGTTATAGTTTCTGATGCTTCACCTCAGGTTCACTATATCCCTTGGACCTTCTTATTGACGATGAAACACAGAAATTGCAACGGAGTTAAATACAAAAGGCACATTGCCGACTTAAGTACAAGAAGACTGACTCGTCTTACTGACTGTTTGAACCATTCCTGTGACACTAGTTATAGATTACGATGCTTCACTTCAGGTTTACTGTCTCCCTCTGACCTTCTTATTAACGATGAAACACAGATATTGCATCGGAATTAAATACAAAAGGCACAATGCCGACTTAAGTACAAGAAGACTGACTCTTCTAACTGACTATGTTTTGAACCATTCCTGTGTCACTAGTTATAGATTCCGATGCTTCACTTCTGGTTTACTGTATCCCTTGGACCTTCGTATTGACGATGAAACACAGAAATAGCATGGGAATTAAATACAAAAGGCACAATGCCCAATGAAGTACTAGAAGACTGACTCTTCTTACTGACTATGTTTTGAACCATTCCTGTGACACTAGTTATGGATTCCGATGCTTCACTTCAGGTTTACTGTATTCCTTGTACCTTCGTATTGACGATGAAACACTGAAATTGATCGGTATTAAATACAAAAGGCACAGTGCCGACCTAAGTACGAGAAGACTGACTCCTCTTACTGACTATATCTTGATTCATTCCTGTGACACTAGTTATAGATTCCGATGCTTCACTTCAGGTTTACTGAATCCCCTGGACCTTATTATTGACGATGAAACGCAGAAATTGCATCGAAATTAAATACAAAAGGCACAATTTTTGACTAAAGGACAAGAAGACTGGATCTTCTTACTGCCTATGTTTTGAAACATTCCTGTGACACTAGTTATAGATTCCGATGCTTCACTTCAGGTTTACTGTATCCCTCTGACCTTCTCATTGACGATGAAACACAGAAATTGCATCTGAATTAAATGCAAATGGCACAATGCCGACTTAAGTGCAAGAAGACTGACTCTTCTTACTGTCTGTGTTTTGAACCATTCCTGTGACACTAGTTATTGATTCCGATGCTTCACACAAGGTTTACTGTATCCCTTGGATCTTCTTATTGACGATGAAACTCAGAAATTGCATCGGAAATAAATACAAAAGGCACAATACCGACTTTAGTACATGTAGACTGAATCTTCCTACTGTCTATGTTTTGAACCATTCCTGTGACACTAGTTATAGATTCCGATGCTACATTTCAGGTTTACTGTATAGCTTCGACCTTCTTAATGACGATGAAACACAGATAGTGCATCGGAATTAAATACAAAAGTCACAATGCCAACTTAAGTACAAGAAGACTGACTCTTCTTACTGTCTATGTTTGAACCATTCCTGTGACACTAGTTATAGATTCCGATGCTTCACTTCAGGTTTACTATTTCCCTCTGACCTTCTTATTGACGATGAAACACAGAAATTGCATCGGAAATAAATACAAAAGGCACAATAACGACTTTAGTACATGTAGACTGAATCTTCCTACTGTCTATGTTTTGAACCATTCCTGTGACACTAGTTATAGATTCCGATGCTACATTTCAGGTTTACTGTATAGCTTCGACCTTCTTAATGACGATGAAACACAGATAGTGCATCGGAATTAAATACAAAAGTCACAATGCCAACTTAAGTACAAGAAGACTGACTCTCCCTACTGTCTATGCTTTGAACCATTCCTGTGACACTAGTTATAGATTCCGATGCTTCACTTCAGGTTTACTGTATCCCTTGACCTTCTTTTTGACGATGAAACACAGAAATTGCATGTGAAATAAATAGAAAACGCACAATGCCGACTTAGGTACAAGAAGACTGACTCTTCTTACTGACCATATCTTGATCCATTCCTGTGACACTAGTTATTGATTCCGATGCTTCACTTCAGGTTTACGGTATCCCTTGGACCTTCTTATTGACGATGAAACACAGAAATTGCATCGGAATTAAATAGAAAAGACACAATGCCGACTTAAGTACAAGAAGACTGACTCTTCTTACTGACTGCTTTGAACCGTTCCTGTGACGCTAGTCTTAAATTCCGATGCTTCACTTCAGGTTTACTGTATCCCACTGACCTTCTTTTTGACGATGAAACACAGAAATTGCATCGGAATTAATTAGAAAAGACACAATGCCGACTTAAGTACAAGAAGACTGACTCTTCTTACTGGCTATGCTTTGAACCAACCCTGTGACACTAGTTGTAGATTCCGATGCTTCACTTCAGGTTTACTGTATCCCTAGGACCTTCTAATTGACGATGAACCACAGAAATTGCATCGGAACTAAATACAAAAGGCACAATGCCGACTTAAGTATAAGAAGACTGACTCTTCCTACTGTCTATGTTTTGAACCATTCCTGTGACATTAGTTATGGATTTCGAAGCTCCACTTCAGGGTTACTGTATCCTTTGGACCTTCTTATTGGCGACGAAACACAGAAATTGCATCGGAATTAAATACAGTAGGCACAATGCCGACTTAAGGATAAGAAGACTGACTCTTCTTACTGACTATGTTTTGAACCATTCCTGTGAAACTAGTTATAGATTCCGATGCTTCACTTCATGTTCACTGTATTCCTCTGACCCTCTTATTGACGATGATACACAGAAATTGCATCGGAATTAAATAGAAAAGGCACAATGCCGACTTAAGTACAAGAGGACTGACTCTTCTTACTGACTATGATTTGAACCATTCCTGTGACACTAGTTATAGATTCCGATGCTTCACTTCAGGTTTACTGTATCCCTCTGAACTTCTTTTTGACGATGAAACACAGAAATTGCATCAGAATTAAATAGAAAAGGCACAATGCCGACTTAAGGACAAGAAGACTGACTCTTCTTACTGACTATAACTTGATCCATTCCAGTGACACTAGTTATAGATTCCGTTGCTTCATTTCAGTATTACTGTATCCCTTGGACCTTCTTAATGACGATGAAACACAGACAGTGCATGGGAATTAAGTACAAAAGTCATAATGCCAACTTAAGTACAAGAAGACTGACTCTTCCTACTGTCTATGATTTGAACCATTCCTGTGATATTAGTTATGGATTCCGATGCTTCACTTCAGGGTTACTGTATCCTTTGGGTCTTCTTATTGACGATGAAACACAGAAATTGAATCGGAATTAAATAGAAAACGCACAATGCCGACTTAAGTACAAGAGCACTGACTCTTCTTACTGACTATGTTTTGAACCATTCCTGTGACACTAGTTATGGATTCCGATGCTTCACTTCAAGTTTACTGTATCCCACTGACCTTCGTATTGACGATGAAACACAGAAATTGCATCGGAAATAAATACAAAATGCACAATACCGACTTAAGTACATGTATACTGAATCTTCCTACTGTTTATATTTGGAACCATTCCTGTGACACTAGTTATAAATTCCAATGCTTCATTTCAGGTTTACTGTATCCCTTGGACGTTCTTATTGACGATGAAACACAGAAATTGCATCGGAATTAAATAGAAAAGGCACAATGCCGACTTAAGTACAAGATGCCTGACTCTTCTTACTGTCTATGTATTGAACCATTCCAGTGACAGTAGTTATAGATTCCGATGCTTCATTTCAGTATTACTGTATCCCTTGGACCTTCTTAATGACGATGAAACACAGACAGTGCATGGGAATTAAGTACAAAAGTCACAATGCCAACTTAAGTACAAGAAGACTGACTCTTCCTACTGTCTACGATTTGAACCATTCCAGTGACACTAGTTATAGATTCCGATGCTTCACTTCAGGTTTACTGTATCCCTCTGAACTTCTTTTTGACGATGAAACACAGAAATTGCATCAGAATTAAATAGAAAAGGCACAATGCCGACTTAAGGACAAGAAGACTGACTCTTCTTACTGACTATAACTTGATCCGTTCCCGTGTCACTAGTTATAGATTCCGATGCTTCATTTCAGTATTACTGTATCCCTTGGACCTTCTTAATGACGATGAAACACAGACAGTGCATGGGAATTAAGTACAAAAGTCACAATGCCAACTTAAGTACAAGAAGACTGACTCTTCCTACTGTCTATGATTTGAACCATTCCTGTGATATTAGTTATGGATTCCGATGCTTCACTTCAGGGTTACTGTATCCTTTGGGTCTTCTTATTGACGATGAAACACAGAAATTGAATCGGAATTAAATAGAAAAGGCACAATGCCGACTTAAGTACAAGAGCACTGACTCTTCTTACTGACTATGTTTTGAACCATTCCTGTGACACTAGTTATGGATTTCGATGCTTCACTTCAGGTTTACTGTATCCCTCTGACCTTCTTTTTGACGATGAAACACAGAAATTGCATCGGAATTAAATAGAAAACGCACAATGCCGACTTAGGTACAAGAAGACTGACTCTTCTTACTGACCATATCTTGATCCATACCTGTGACACTAGTTATTGATTCCGATGCTTCACTTCAGGTTTACTGTATCCTTTGGACCTTCTTATTGACGATGAAACACAGAAATTGCATCGGAATTAAATACAAAAGGTACAATGCCTACTTAAGTAGAAGAAGACTGACACTTCTTACTGACTATGCTTTGAACCATTCCTGTGACACTAGTTAAAGATTCCGATGCTTCACTTCAGGTTTACTGTATCCCTAGGACCATCTTATTGACGATGAACCACAGAAATTGCATCGGAACTAAATACAAAAGGCACAATGCCGACTTAAGTGTAAGAAGACTGACTCTTCCTAATGTCTATGTTTTGAACCATTCCTGTGACATTAGTTATGGATTCCGAAGCTTCACTTCTGGGTTACTGTATCCCGTGGACCTTCTTATTGACGATGAAACACAGAAATTGCATCGGAATTAAATACAAGAGACACAATGCCGACTTAAGTACAAGAAGACTGACTCTTCTTACTGACTGCTTTGAACCGTTCCTGTGACGCTAGTCATAAATTCCGATGCTTCACTTCAGGTTTACTGTATCCCTCTGACCTTCTTTATGACGATGATACACAGAAATTGCATCTGAATTAAATAGAAAACGCACAATGCCGACTTAGGTACAAGAAGACTGACTCTTCTTACTGACCATACCTTGATCCATTCCTGTGACACTAGTTATTGATTCCGATGCTTCACTTCAGGTTTACTGTATCCCTTGGACCTTCTCATTGACGATGAAACACAGAAATTGCATCGGAATTAAATACAAAAGGTACAATGCCTACTTAAGTACAAGAAGACTGACACTTCTTACGGACTATGCTTTGAACCATTCCTGTGACACTAGTTATAGATTCCGATGCTTCACCTCAGGTTCACTGTATCCCTCTAACCTTCTTATTGACGATGAAGCACAGAAATTGCATCGGAATTAAATACAAAAGGCACAATGCCGACTTAAGTACAAGAAGACTGACTCTTCTTACTGTCTATGTTTTGGACCATTCCTGTGACACTAGTTATGGATTCCGATGCTTCACGTCAGGTTTACTGAATCACTCTGACCTTCTTTTTGACGATGAAACACAGAAATTGCATCGGAATTAAATAGAAAAGGTCCAATGCCGACTAAAGTACTAGAAGACTGATTCTTCTTACTGACTATGTTTTGAACCATTCCTGTGACACTAGTTATAGATTCCGATGCTTCGCTTCAGGTTTACTGTATCCCTTGGACCTTCTTATTGACGATGAAACACAGAAATTGCATCGGAACTAAATACAAATGGTACAATGCGAACTTAAGTATAAGAAGACTGAATCTTCCTACTGTCTATGTTTTGACCCATTCCTGTGACATTAGTTATGGATTCCGATGCTTCACTTTAGGGTTACTGTATCCTTTGGACCTTTTTATTGGCGACGAAACACAGAAGTTGCATCGGAATTAAATACAAAAGGCACAATGCCGACTTAAGTGCAAGAAGGCTGACTCTTCTTACTGTCTGTGTTTTGAACCGTTCCTGTGACACTAGTTATAGATTCCGATGCTTCACACAAGGTTTACTGTATCCCTTGGACCTTCTTATTGACGATGAAACACCGAAATTGCATCGGAATTAAATACAAAAGGCACAATGCCGACTTAAGTACAAGAACACTGACTCTTCTTACTGACTATATATTGATCCATTCCTGTGACACTAGTTATAGATTCGGATGCTTCACTTCAGGTTTACTGTATACCTTGGACCTTCTTATTGACGACGAAACACAGAAATTGCATCGGAATTGAATACAAAAGGCACAAAGCCTACTTAAGTACAAGATGACTGGCTCTTCTTACTGAGTATGATTTGAACCATTCCTGTGACACTAGTTGTAGATTCCGACGCTTCACTTCAGGTTTACTGTATCCGTCTGACGTTCTTATTAACGATGAAACACAGATATTGCATCGGAATTAAATACAAAAGGCACAATGCTGACTTAAGTACAAGAAGACGGACTCTTCTTACTGACTATGTTTTGAACCATTCCTGTGACACAAGTTATAGATTACGATGCTTCACTTCCGGTTTACTGTATCCCTTGGACCTTCGTATTGACGAAGAAACACAGAAATTGCATCGGAATTAAATAGAAAAGGCACAATGTTGTCTTAAGTACAAGAAGACTGACTCTTCTTACTGTCTATGTTTGAACCATTCCAGTGACACTAGTTGTAGATTCCGAGGCTTCACTTCAGGTTTAGTGTATCCCTAGGACTTTCTTATTGACGATGAAACACAGAAATTGCATCGGAACTAAATACAAAAGGCACAATGCCGACTTAAGTATAAGAAGACTGACTCTTTACTGCTGTCTACGTTTGAACCATTCCTGTGACATTAGTTATAGATTCCGATGCTTCACTTCAGGGTTACTGTATCCTTTGGACCTTCTTATTGGCGACGAAACACAGAAATTGCATCCTAATTAAATAGAAAATGCACAATGCCGACTTAAGTACAAGAAGACTGACTGTTCTTACTGTCTATGTTTCGAACCATTGCTGTGACACTAGTTATAGATTCCGATGCTTCACCTCAGGTCCACTGTATCCCTCTGACCTTCTTATTGACGATGAAACACAGAAATTGCATCGGAATTAAATAGAAAAGGCACAATGTTGTCTTAAGTACAAGAAGACTGACTCTTCTTACTGTCTATGTTTGAACCATTCCAGTGACACTAGTTATAGTTTCCGATGCTGACCTTCAGGTTTACTGTATCTCTTGGACCTTCTTATTGACGATGAAACACAGAAATTTCACCGAAATTAAAAACAAAAGGCACAATGCCGACTTAAGTACAAGAAGACTGACTCTTCTTACTGACTATGTTTTGAACCATTCGTGTGACACTAGTTATAGATTCCGATGCTTCACTTCAAGTTAACTGTATCCCTCTGACCTTCTTATTGACGATGCAACACAGAAATTGCATCGGAAATAAATACAACAGGCACAATACCGACTTAAGTACATGTAGACTGAATCTTGCTACTGTCTATGTTTTGAACCATTCCTGTGACACTAGTTATAGATTCCGATGCTTCATTTCAGGTTTACTGTATCCCTTGGACCTTCTTAATGACGATGAAACACAGATAGTGCATCGGATTTAAATACAAAAGGCACAATGCCAACTTATGTACAAGAAGAATGACTCTTCTTACTGACGATGTTTTGAACCATTCCTGTGACACTAGTTATAGATTGCGATGCTTCACTTCTGGTTTAATGTATCCCTTGGACCGTCGCATTGATGATCAAACACAGAAATTTCATCGGAATTAAATACAAAAGGCACAATGCCGACTTACGTACAAGAAGACTGACTCTTCTTACTGACTATGTTTTGAACCATTCCTGTGACACTAGTTATGGATTCCGATGCTTCACTTCAGGTTTACTGTATCCCATGGACCTTCTCATTGACGATGAAGCACAGAAATTGCATCGGAATTAGATACAAAAGGCACAATGCCGACTTAAGTACAACAAGACTGACTCTTCTTACTGACTACTTCTTGATCCATACCTGTGACACTAGTTACAGATTCCGATGCTTCACTTCTGGTTTAATGTATCCCTTGGACCTTATTATTGACGATGAAACTCGGATATTGCATCGGAATTAAATACAAAAGAAACAATGCCGACTTAAGTACAAGAAGGCTGACTCTTCCTACTGTCTATGTTTTGAGCCGTTCCTGTGACACTAGTTATAGTGTCCGATGCTTCACTCCAGGTTTACTGTATCCCTTGGACCTTCTTATTGACGATGAAACACAGAAATTGCATCGGAATTAAATAGAAAAGGCACAATGCCGACATAAGTACAAGAAGACTGACTCTTCCTACTGTCTATGTTTTGAACCATTCCTGTGACACTAGTTATAGATTACGATGCTTCACCTCAGGTTCACTGTATCCCTCTGACCATCTTATAGACGATGAAACACAGAAATTGCATCGGAATTAAATACAAAAGGCACAATGCCGTCTTAAGTACAAGCAGACTGACTCTTCTTAATGTCTATGTTTTGAACCATTCCTGTGACACTAGTTAAAGATTCCGATGCTTCACTTCAGGTTTACTGTATCCCTTGGACCTTCTTATTGACGATGAAACACAGAAATTGCATCGAAAATAAATACAAAAGGCACAATGCCGACTTAAGTACAACAAGACTGACTCTTCTCACTGGATATGTTTTGAACCATTCCTGTGACACTAGTTATAGATTGTGATGCTTCACTTCAGGCTTACTGTATCCCTCTGACCTTCTTATTGACGATGAAACACAGAAATTGCATCGGAATAAAATACAAAAGGCACAATGCCGACTTAAGAAGACTTACCCTTCTTACTGACTATGATTTGAACCATTCCTGTGACACTAGTTTTGGATTCCGATGCTTCACTTCAGGTTTACTGTATCCCTTTGACCTTCTTATTGACGATGAAACACAGAAATTGCATCGGAATTAAATATAAAAGGCACAATGTCGATTTAAGTACAAGAAGACTGACTCTTCTTACTGAATATATCTTGATCCATTCCTATGACACTAGTTATAGATTCCGATGCTTCACTTCGGGATTACTGTATCCCTTGGACCTTCTTATTGACGATGAAACACAGGAATTGCATCGGAATTAAATACAAAAGGCACAATGCCGACTTAAGTACAAGAAGACTGACTCTTCTTACTATGATTTGAACCATTCCTGTGACACTAGTTATTGATTCCGATGCTTCACTTCATGTTTATTGTATCCCTCTGACCTTCTTATTAACGATGAAACACAGATATTGTATCGGAATTAAATACAAAAGGCATAATGCCAACTTAAGTACAAGCAGACTGACTCTTCTTACTGACTATGTTTTGATCCATTCCTGTGACACTAGTTATAGATTCCGATGCTTCACCTCAGGTTCACTGTATCCCTCTGACCTTCTTGTTGACGATGAAATACAGAAATTGCATTGGAATTGAATAGAAAAGGCACAATGCCGTCTTAAGTACAAGCAGACTGACTCTTCTTAGTGTATATGATTTGAACCATTCCTGTGACACTAGTTAAAGATTCCGATGCTTCACTTCAGGTTTGCTGTATCCCTTGGACCTTCTTAATGACGATGAAACACAGAAATTGCATGGAAAATAAATACAAAAGGCACAATGCCGACCTAAGTACAACAAGACTGCCTCTTCTTACTGGATATGTTTTGAACCATTCCTGTGACACTAGTTATAGATTCCAATGCTTCACTTCAGGTTTAGTGTATCCCCCTGACCTTCTTATTGACGATGAAACACAGAAATTGCATCGGAAATAAATACAAAAGGCACAATACCGACTTAAGTACATGTAGACTGAATCTTCCTACTGTCTATGTTTTGAACCATTCCTGTGACACTAGTTATAAATTCCGATGCTTCATTTCAGGATTACTGCATCCCTCGGACCTTCTTAATGACGATGAAACACAGATAGTGCATCGGAATTAAATACAAAAGGTACAATGCCAACTTAAGTAGAAGAAGACTGACTCTTCCTACTGTCTATGTTTTGAACAATTCCTGTGACACTAGTTATAGTTTCTGATGCTTCACCTCAGGTTCACTATATCCCTTGGACCTTCTTATTGACGATGAAACACAGAAATTGCAACGGAGTTAAATACAAAAGGCACATTGCCGACTTAAGTACAAGAAGACTGACTCGTCTTACTGACTGTTTGAACCATTCCTGTGACACTAGTTATAGATTACGATGCTTCACTTCAGGTTTACTGTATCCCTCTGACCTTCTTATTAACGATGAAACACAGATATTGCATCGGAATTAAATACAAAAGGCACAATGCCGACTTAAGTACAAGAAGACTGACTCTTCTAACTGACTATGTTTTGAACCATTCCTGTGTCACTAGTTATAGATTCCGATGCTTCACTTCTGGTTTACTGTATCCCTTGGACCTTCGTATTGACGATGAAACACAGAAATAGCATGGGAATTAAATACAAAAGGCACAATGCCCAAAGAAGTACTAGAAGACTGACTCTTCTTACTGACTATGTTTTGAACCATTCCTGTGACACTAGTTATGGATTCCGATGCTTCACTTCAGGTTTACTGTATTCCTTGTACCTTCGTATTGACGATGAAGCACTGAAATTGATCGGTATTAAATACAAAAGGCACAGTGCCGACCTAAGTACGAGAAGACTGACTCCTCTTACTGACTATACCTTGATTCATTCCTGTGACACTAGTTATAGATTCCGATGCTTCACTTCAGGTTTACTGAATCCCTTGGACCTTATTATAGACGATGAAACGCAGAAATTGCATCGAAATTAAATACAAAAGGCACTATGCCGACTAAAGGACAAGAAGACTGGATCTTCTTACTGCCTATGTTTTGAAACATTCCTGTGACACTAGTTATAGATTCCGATGCTTCACTTCAGGTTTACTGTATCCCTCTGACCTTCTCATTGACGATGAAACACAGAAATTGCATCCGAATTAAATACAAAAGGCACAATATCGACTTAAGTACAAGAAGACTGACTCTTCCTACTGTCTATGTTTTGAACCATTCCTGTGACACTAGTTATAGATTTCGATGCTACACTTCAGGTTTACTGTCTCCCTTGGACCTTCTTATTGACGATGAAACACAGAAATTGCATCGGAATTAAATACAAAAGGCACAATACCGACTTAAGTTCAAGAAGACTGACTCTTCTTACTGTCTATGTTTTGAACCTTTCCTGTGACACTAGTTATAGATTCCGATGCTTCACATCAGGTTTACTGTATCCCTATGATCTTCTTATTGACAATAAAAAACACAGAAATTGCATCGGAATTAAATACAAAAGGCACAATGCTGACTTAAGTGCCAGAAGACTGACTCTTCTTACAGTCTATGTTTTGAACCATTCCTGTGACACTAGTTATAGATTCCGGTGCTTCACTCCAGGTTTACTGTTTCCCTTGGACCTTCTTATTGACGATGAAACACAGATATTGCATCGGAATGAAATAGAAAGGGCACAATGCCGACTTAAGTACAAGAAGATTGACTCTTCTTACTGTTTATGTTTGAACCATTCCTGTGACACTAGTTATAGATTCCGATGCTTCACTTCAGGTTTACTGTATCCCTCTGACCTTCCTATAGACGATGAAACACAGAAATTGCATCCGAATTAAATACAAAAGGCACAATATCGACTTAAGTACAAGAAGACTGACTCTTCCTACTGTCTATGTTTTGAACCATTCCTGTGACACTAGTTATAGATTTCGATGCTACACTTCAGGTTTACTGTATCCCTCTGACCTTCTTATTGATGATGAAACACAGAAATTGCATCGGAATTAAATACAAAAGGCACAATGCCGACTTAAGTACAAGAAGGCTGCCTCTTTTTACTGTCTATGTTTTGAACCATTCCTGTGACAATAGTTATAGATTCCGATGCTTCACTTCAGGTTTACTGTATCCCTTGGACCTGCTTATTGACGATGAAACACACAAATTGCATCGGAATTAAATACAAAAGGCACAATGCGGACTTAAGTACAAGAAGTCTGACTCTTCTTACTGTCTATGCTTTGAACCATTCCTGTGACAGTAGTTACACATTCCGATTCTTCACTCCAGGTTTACTGTATCCCTTGGTCCTTCTTATTGACGATGAAACACAGAAATTGCATCGGAATTAAATACAAAAGGCACAATGCCGACTTAAGTACAAGAAGACTGACTCTTCTTACTGACTATGATTTGAACCATTCCGGTGACACTAGTCATAGATTCCGATGCTTCACTTCAGGGTTACTGTATCCCTTGGACCTTCTTATTGACGATGAAACACAGAAATTGCATCGGAATTAAATACAAAGGGCAAAATGCAGACTTAAGTACACGAAGACTGACGTTTCTTACTGCCTATGTTTTGAATTATTCCTGTGACACTAGTTATAGATTCCGATGCTACACTCCACGTTTACTGTATCCCTTGGACCTTCTTATTGACGATGAAAAACAGAAATTGCATCGGAATGAAATACAAAAGGCACAATGCCGACTTAAGGACAAGAAGACTGACTCTTCTTACTGACTATGTTTTGAACCATTCCTGTGTCACTAGTTATAGATTCCGATGCTTCACTTCAGGTTTACTGTATACCTTGGACTTTCTAATTGACGATGAAACACAGAAATTGCATCGCAATTAAATAGAAAAGGCACAATGACGACTTAAGTACAAGAAGACTGACTCTTCTTACTGTCTATGCTTTGAACCATTCCTGTGACAGTAGTTACACATTCCGATTCTTCACTCCTGGTTTACTGTATCCCTTGGTCCTTCTTATTGACGATGAAACACAGAAATTGCATCGGAATTAAATACAAAAGGCACAATGCCGACTTAAGTACAAGAAGACTGACTCTTCTTACTCTCTATGTTTTGAACCATTTCTGTGACACTAGTTATAGATTCCGACGCTCCACTTCAGGTTTACTGTCTCCCTTGGACCTTCTTATTAACGATGAAACACAGAAATTGCATGGGAATTAAATACAAAAGGCACCTTAACGACTTAAGTTCAAGAAGACTGACTCTTCTTACTGTCTATGCTTTGAACCATTCCTGTGACACTAGTTATAGATTCCGATGCTTCACTTCAGGTTTACTGTATCCCTCTGATCTTCTTATTGACGATGAATCACAGAAATTGCATCGGAATGAAATACAAAAGGCACAATGCAGACTTAAGTACAAGAAGACTGACTCTTCTTACTGTCTATGTTTTGAACCATTCCTGTGACACTAGTTATAGATTCCGATGCTTCACTTCAGGCTTACTGTATCCCTTGGACCTTCTTATTGACGATGAAACACAGAAATTGCATCGGAATTAAACACAAAAGGCACAATGCCGACTTAAGTACAAATAGACTGACTCTTCTTACTGACTATGTTTTGAACCATTCCTGTGACACTGGTTATAGATTCTGATGCTTCACTTCAGGTTTACTGTACCCCTCTGACCTTCTTATTGACGATGAAACACAGAAATTGCATCGGAATTAAATACAAAAGGCACAATGCCGACTTAAGGACAAGAAGACTGACTCTTTTTACTGACTATGATTTGAACCATTCCTGTGACACTAGTTATGGATTCGGATGCTTTACTTCTGGTTTACTGTATCCCTCTGACCTTCTTATTGACGATGAAACACAGAAATTGCATCGGAATTAAATAGTAAAGACACAATGCCGACTTAAGTACAAGACGACTGACTTTTCTTACTGTCTATGTATTGAACCATTCCTGTGACACTAGTTATAGATTCCGATGCTTCACTTCAGGTTTACTGTATCCCTCTGATCTTCTTATTGACGATGAAACACAAAAATTGCATCGGAATTAAATACAAAATGCACAAAGCCGACTTAAGTACAAGAGAACTGATCCTTCTTACCGTCTATGTTTTGAACCATTTCTGAGACACTAGTTATAGATTCCGATGCTTCACTTCAGGTTTACTGTATGCCTTGGACCTTCTTATTGACGATGAAACACAGAATTTGCATCGGAATTAAATAGAAAAGGCACAATGCCGACTTAAGTACGAGAGGACTGACTCTTCCTACTGTCAATGTTTTGAACCAATCCTGTGACACTAGTTATAGATTCCGGTGCTTCACTCCAGGTTTACTGTTTCCCTTGGACCTTCTTATTGACGATGAAACACAGAAATTGCATCAGAATTAAATAGAAAAGGCACAATGCCGACTTAAGTACAAGAAGACTGACGCTTCTTACTGACTATGATTTTGAACCATTCCTGTGACACTAGTTATAGATTCCGATGCTTCACTTCAGGTTTACTGTATCCCTTGGACCTTCTTATTGACGATGAAACACAGATATTGCATCGGAATGAAATAGAAAAGGCACAATGCCGACTTAAGTACAAGAAGACTGACTCTTCTTACTGTTTATGTTTGAACCATTCCTGTGACACTAGTTATAGATTCCGATGCTTCACTTCAGGTTTACTGTATCCCTCTGACCTTCCTATAGACGATGAAACACAGAAATTGCATCCGGATTAAATACAAAAGGCACAATATCGACTTAAGTACAAGAAGACTGACTCTTCCTACTGTCTATGTTTTGAACCATTCCTGTGACACTAGTTATAGATTTCGATGCTACACTTCAGGTTTACTGTATCCCTCTGACCTTCTTATTGACGATGAAACACAGAAATTGCATCGGAATTAAATACAAAAGTCACAATGCCGATTTAAGTACATGAAGACCGACTCTTTCTACTGACTATGTTTTGAACCATTCCTGTGACACTAGTTATAGATTCCGATGCTTCACATCAGGTTTACTGTATCCCTTGGACCTTCTTCGTGACGATGAAACACAGAAATTGCATCGGAATTAAATACAAAAGGCACATTGCCGACTTAAGTACAAGAAGACTGACTCCTCTTACAGTCTATGCTTTGAACCATTCCTGTGACACTAGTTACACATTCCGATTCTTCACTCCAGGTTTACTGTATCCCTTGGACCTTTTTATTGACGATGAAACACAGAAATTGCATCGGAATTAAATACAAAAAGCACAATGCCGACTTAAGGACAAAAAGGCTAACTCTCCTTACTGACAATGCTTTGAACCATTCCTGTGACACTAGCTATAGATTCCGATGCTTCACTTCAGGTTTACTGTATCCCTCTGACCTTCGTATTGACGATGAAACACAGAAATTGCATCGGAATTAAATACAAAAGGCACAATGCCGACTTAAGTACAAGAAGACTAACTCTTCTTACTGTCTATGTTTTGAACTATTCCTGTGACACTAGTTATAGATTTCGGTGCTTCACTCCAGGTTTACTGTATCCCTCTGATCTTCTTATTGACGATGAATCACAGAAATTGCATCGGAATTAAATACAAAAGGCACAATGCCGACTTAAGTACAAGAAGACTAACTCTTCTTACTGACTATGTTTTGGACTATTCCTGTGACACTAGTTATAGATTCCGATGCTTCACTCCAGGTTTACTGTATGCCTTGGACCTTCTTATTGACGATGAAACACAGAAATTGCATCGGAATTAAATAGAAAAGGCACAATGCCGACTTAAGTACGAGAGGACTGACTCTTCCTACTGTCAATGTTTTGAACCAATCCTGTGACACTAGTTATAGATGCCGGTGCTTCACTCCAGGTTTACTGTTTCCCTTGGACCTTCTTATTGACGATGAAACACAGAAATTGCATCAGAATGAAATAGAAAAGGCACAATGCCGACTTAAGTACAAGAAGACTGACCCTTCTTACTGACTATGATTTTGAACCATTCCTGTGACACTAGTTATAGATTCCGATGCTTCACTTCAGGTTTACTGTATCCCTTGGACCTTCTTATTGACGATGAAACACAGATATTGCATCGGTATGAAATAGAAAAGGCACAATGCCGACTTAAGTACAAGAAGACTGACTCTTCTTACTGTTTATGTTTGAACCATTCCTGTGACACTAGTTATAGATTCCGATGCTTCACTTCAGGTTTACTGTATTCCTCTGACCTTCCTAAAGACGATGACACACAGAAATTGCATCCGAATTAAATACAAAAGGCACAATATCGACTTAAGTACAAGAAGACTGACTCTTCCTACTGTCTATGTTTTGAACCATTCCTGTGACACTAGTTATAGATTTCGATGCTACACTTCAGGTTTACTGTATCCCTCTGACCTTCTTATTGACGATGAAACACAGAAATTGCATCGGAATTAAATACAAAAGGCACAATGCCGATTTAAGTACATGAAGACCGACTCTTTCTACTGACTATGTTTTGAACCATTCCTGTGACACTAGTTATAGATTCCGATGCTTCACATCAGGTTTACTGTATCCCTTGGACCATCTTCGTGACGATGAAACTCAGAAATTGCATCGGAATTAAATACAAAAGGCACAATGCCGACTTAAGTACAAGAAGACTGACTCCTCTTACAGTCTATGCTTTGAACCATTCCTGTGACACTAGTTACACATTCCGATTCTTCACTCCAGGTTTACTGTATCCCTTGGACCTTTTTATTGACGATGAAACACAGACATTGCATCGGAATTAAATACAAAAAGCACAATGCCGACTTAAGGACAAGAAGGCTAACTCTTCTTACTGACAATGTTTTGAACCATTCCTGTGACACTAGCTATAGATTCCGATGCTTCACTTCAGGTTTACTGTATGCCTCTGACCTTCGTATTGACGATGAAACACAGAAATTGCATCGGAATTAAATACAAAAGGCACAATGCCGACTTAAGTACAAGAAGACTGACTCTTCTTACTGACTATGTTTTGAACCATTCCGGTGACACTAGTCATAGATTCCGATGCTTCACTTCAGGGTTACTGTATCCCTTGGACCTTCTTATTGACGATGAAACACAGAAATTGCATCGGAATTAAATACAAAGGGCAAAATGCCGACTTAAGTACACGAAGACTGACGTTTCTTACTGCCTATGTTTTGAACAATTCCTGTGACACTAGTTATAGATTCCGATGCTACACTCCACGTTTACTGTATCCCTTGGACCTTCTTATTGACGACGAAAAACTGAAATTGCATCGGAATGAAATACAAAAGGCACAATGCCGACTTAAGGACAAGAAGACTGACTCTTCTTACTGACTATGTTTTGAACCATTCCTGTGTCACTAGTTATAGATTCATTTGCTTCACTTCAGGTTTACTGTATACCTTGGACTTTCTAATTGACGATGAAACACAGAAATTGCATCGGAATTAAATAGAAAAGGCACAATGACGACTTAAGTACAAGAAGACTGACTCTTCTTACCGTTTATGTTTGAACCATTCCTGTGACACTAGTTATAGATTCCGATGCTTCACTTCAGGTTTACTGTATCCCTCTGACCTTCCTATAGTCGATGAAACACACAAATTGCATCCGAATTAAATACAAAAGGCACAATATCGACTTAAGTACGAGAAGACTGACTCTTCCTACTGTCTATGTTTTGAACCATTCCTGTGACACTAGTTATAGATTTCGATGCTACACTTCAGGTTTACTGTATCCCTCTGACCTTCTTATTGACGATGAAACACAGAAATTGCATCGGAATTAAATACAAAAGGCACAATGCCGATTTAAGTACATGAAGACCGACTCTTTCTACTGACTATGTTTTGAACCATTCCTGTGACACTAGTTATAGATTCCGATGCTTCACATCAGGTTTACTGTATCCCTTGGACCTTCTTCGTGACGATGAAACACAGAAATTGCATCGGAATTAAATACAAAAGGCACATTGCCGACTTAAGTACAAGAAGACTGACTCCTCTTACAGTCTATGCTTTGAACCATTCCTGTGACACTAGTTACACATTCCGATTCTTCACTCCAGGTTTACTGTTTCCCTTGGACCTTTTTATTGACGATGAAACACAGATATTGCTTCGGAATTAAATACAAAAAGCACAATGCCGACTTAAGGACAAGAAGGCTAACTCTTCTTACTGACAATGCTTTGAACCATTCCTGTGACACTAGCTATAGATTCCGATGCTTCACTTCAGGTTTACTGTATCACTCAGACCTTCGTATTGACGATGAAACACAGAAATTGCATCGGAATTAAAACAAAAGGCACAATGCCGACTTAAGTACAAGAAGACTAACTCTTCTTACTGTCTATGTTTTGAACTATTCCTGTGACACTAGTTATAGATTCCGATGCTTCACTCCAGGTTTACTGTATCCCTCTGATCTTCTTATTGACGATGAATCACAGAAATTGCATCGGAATTAAATACAAAAGGCACAATGCCGACTTAAGTACAAGAAGACTAACTCTTCTTACTGACTATGTTTTGAACTATTCCTGTGACACTAGTTATAGATTCCGATGCTTCGCTTCAGGTTTACTGTATGCCTTGGACCTTCTTATTGACGATGAAACATAGAAATTGCATCGGAATTAAATAGAAAAGGCACAATGCCGACTTAAGTACGAGAGGACTGACTCTTCCTACTGTCAATGTTTTGAACCAATCCTGTGACACTAATTATAGATTCCGGTGCTTCACTCCAGGTTTACTGTTTCCCTTGGACCTTCTTATTGACGATGAAACACAGAAATTGCATCAGAATTAAATAGAAAAGGCACAATGCCGACTTAAGTACAAGAAGACTGACGCTTCTTACTGACTATGATTTTGAACCATTCCTGTGACACTAGTTATAGATTCCGATGCATCACTTCAGGTTTACTGTATCCCTTGGACCTTCTTATTGACGATGAAACACAGATATTGCATCGGAATGAAATAGAAAAGGCACAATGCCGACTTAAGTACAAGAAGACTGACTCTTCTTACTGTTTATGTTTGAACCATTCCTGTGACACTAGTTATAGATTCCGATGCTTCACTTCAGGTTTACTGTATTCCTCTGACCTTCCTATAGACGATGACACACAGAAATTGGATCCGAATTAAATACAAAAGGCACAATATCGACTTAAGTACAAGAAGACTGACTCTTCCTACTGTCTATGTTTTGAACCATTCCTGTGACACTAGTTATAGATTTCGATGCTACACTTCAGGTTTACTGTATCCCTCTGACCTTCTTATTGACGATGAAACACAGAAATTGCATCGGAATTAAATACAAAAGGCACAATGCCGATTTAAGTACATGAAGATCGACTCTTTCTACTGACTATGTTTTGAACCATTCCTGTGACACTAGTTATAGATTCCGATGCTTCACATCAGGTTTACTGTATCCCTTGGACCTTCTTCGTGACGATGAAACACAGAAATTGCATCGGAATTAAATACAAAAGGCACAATGCCGACTTAAGTACAAGAAGACGGACTCCTCTTACAGTCTATGCTTTGAACCATTCCTGTGACACTAGTTACACATTCCGATTCTTCACTCCAGGTTTACTGTATCCCTTGGACCTTTTTATTGACGATGAAACACAGACATTGCATCGGAATTAAATACAAAAAGCACAATGCCGACTTAAGGACAAGAAGGCTAACTCTTCTTACTGACAATGTTTTGAACCATTCCTGTGACACTAGCTATAGATTCCGATGCTTCACTTCAGGTTTACTGTATGCCTCTGACCTTCGTATTGACGATGAAACACAGAAATTGCATCGGAATTAAATACAAAAGGCACAATGCCGACTTAAGTTTAAGAAGACTAACTCTTCTTACTGTCTATGTTTTGAACTATTCCTGTGACGCTAGTTATAGATTCCGATGCTTCACTCCAGGTTTACTGTATGTCTTGGACCTTCTTATTGACGATGAAACACAGAAATTGCATCGGAATTAAATAGAAAAGGCACAATACCGGCTTAAGTACAAGAAGACTGACTCTTCTTACTGTCTATGTTTTGAACCATTCCTGTGACACTAGTTATAGATTCCGATGCTTCACTTCAGGTTTACTGTATCCCTCTGATCTTCTTATTGACGATGAATCACAGAAATTGCATCGGAATTAAATACCAAAGGCACAATGCCGACTTAAGTGCAAGAAGACTGACTCTTCTTACTGTCTATGTTTTGAACCATTCCTGTGACACTAGTTATAGATTCCGATGCTTCACTTCAGGTTTACTGTATCCCTCTGATCTTCTTATTGACGATGAATCACAGAAATTGCATCGGAATTATATACAAAAGGCACAATGCCGACTTAAGTACAAGAAGACTGACTCTTCTTACTCTCTATGTTTTTAACCATTTCTGTGACACTAGTTATAGATTCCGATGCTCCACTTCAGGTTTACTGTCTCCCTTGGTCCTTCGTATTGACGATGAAACTCAGAAATTGCATCGGAATTAAATACAAAAGGCACAATACCGACTTAAGTACAAGAAGACTGACTCTTCTTACTGTCTATGTTTTGAACCATTCCTGTGACACTAGTTATAGATTCCGATGCTTCACTTCAGGTTTACTGTATCCCTCTGATCTTCTTATTGACGATGAATCACAGAAATTGCATCGGAATTAAATACAAAAGGCACAATGCCGACTTAAGTGCAAGAAGACTGACTCTTCTTACTGTCTATGTTTTGAACCATTCCTGTGACACTAGTTATAGATTCCGATGCTTCACTTCAGGCTCACTGTATCCCTTGGACCTTCTTATTGACGATGAAACACAGAAATTGCATCGGAATTAAACACAAAAGGCACAATGCCGACTTAAGTACAAATAGACTGACTCTTCTTACTGACAATGTTTTGAACCATTCCTGTGACACTGGTTATAGATTCTGATGCTTCACTTCAGGTTTACTGTACCCCTCTGACCGTCTTATTGACGATGAAACACAGCATTTGCATTGGAATTAAATACAAAAGGCACAATGCCGACTTAAGTACAAGAAGACTGACTCTTCCTACTGTCTATGTTTTGAACCATTCCTGTTACACTAGTTATAGATTCCGATGCTTCACTTCAGGTTTACTGTATCCCTTGGACCTTCTTCGTGACGATGAAACAGAGAAATTGCATCGGAATTAAATACAAAAGGCACATTGCCGACTTAAGTACAAGAAGACTGACTCCTCTTACAGTCTATGCTTTGAACCATTCCTGTGACACTAGTTACACATTCCGATTCTTCACTCCAGGTTTACTGTATCCCTTGGACCTTTTTATTGACGATGAAACACAGAAATTGCATCGGAATTAAATACAAAAAGCACAATGCCGACTTAAGGACAAGAAGGCTAACTCTTCTTACTGACAATGCTTTGAACCATTCCTGTGACACTAGCTATTGATTCCGATGCTTCACTTCAGGTTTACTGTATCCCTCTGACCTTCGTATTGACGATGAAACACAGAAATTGCATCGGAATTAAATACAAAAGGCACAATGCCGACTTAAGTACAAGAAGACTAACTCTTCTTACTGTCTATGTTTTGAACTATTCCTGTGACACTAGTTATAGATTCCGATGCTTCACTCCAGGTTTACTGTATCCCTCTGTTCTTCTTATTGACGATGAATCACAGAAATTGCATCGGAATTAAATACAAAAGGCACAATGCCGACTTAAGTACAAGAAGACTGACTCTTCTTACCGTTTATGTTTGAACCATTCCTGTGACACTAGTTATAGATTCCGATGCTTCACTTCAGGTTTACTGTATCCCTCTGACCTTCCTATAGTCGATGAAACACACAAATTGCATCCGAATTAAATACAAAAGGCACAATATCGACTTAAGTACGAGAAGACTGACTCTTCCTACTGTCTATGTTTTGAACCATTCCTGTGACACTAGTTATAGATTTCGATGCTACACTTCAGGTTTACTGTATCCCTCTGACCTTCTTATTGACGATGAAACACAGAAATTGCATCGGAATTAAATACAAAAGGCACAATGCCGATTTAAGTACATGAAGACCGACTCTTTCTACTGACTATGTTTTGAACCATTCCTGTGACACTAGTTATAGATTCCGATGCTTCACATCAGGTTTACTGTATCCCTTGGACCTTCTTCGTGACGATGAAACACAGAAATTGCATCGGAATTAAATACAAAAGGCACATTGCCGACTTAAGTACAAGAAGACTGACTCCTCTTACAGTCTATGCTTTGAACCATTCCTGTGACACTAGTTACACATTCCGATTCTTCACTCCAGGTTTACTGTTTCCCTTGGACCTTTTTATTGACGATGAAACACAGATATTGCTTCGGAATTAAATACAAAAAGCACAATGCCGACTTAAGGACAAGAAGGCTAACTCTTCTTACTGACAATGCTTTGAACCATTCCTGTGACACTAGCTATAGATTCCGATGCTTCACTTCAGGTTTACTGTATCACTCAGACCTTCGTATTGACGATGAAACACAGAAATTGCATCGGAATTAAAACAAAAGGCACAATGCCGACTTAAGTACAAGAAGACGGACTCCTCTTACAGTCTATGCTTTGAACCATTCCTGTGACACTAGTTACACATTCCGATTCTTCACTCCAGGTTTACTGTATCCCTTGGACCTTTTTATTGACGATGAAACACAGACATTGCATCGGAATTAAATACAAAAAGCACAATGCCGACTTAAGGACAAGAAGGCTAACTCTTCTTACTGACAATGTTTTGAACCATTCCTGTGACACTAGCTATAGATTCCGATGCTTCACTTCAGGTTTACTGTATGCCTCTGACCTTCGTATTGACGATGAAACACAGAAATTGCATCGGAATTAAATACAAAAGGCACAATGCCGACTTAAGTTTAAGAAGACTAACTCTTCTTACTGTCTATGTTTTGAACTATTCCTGTGACACTAGTTATACATTCCGATGCTTCACTCCAGGTTTACTGTATGTCTTGGACCTTCTTATTGACGATGAAACACAGAAATTGCATCGGAATTAAATAGAAAAGGCACAATACCGGCTTAAGTACAAGAAGACTGACTCTTCTTACTGTCTATGTTTTGAACCATTCCTGTGACACTAGTTATAGATTCCGATGCTTCACTTCAGGTTTACTGTATCCCTCTGATCTTCTTATTGACGATGAATCACAGAAATTGCATCGGAATTAAATACCAAAGGCACAATGCCGACTTAAGTGCAAGAAGACTGACTCTTCTTACTGTCTATGTTTTGAACCATTCCTGTGACACTAGTTATAGATTCCGATGCTTCACTTCAGGTTTACTGTATCCCTCTGATCTTCTTATTGACGATGAATCACAGAAATTGCATCGGAATTATATACAAAAGGCACAATGCCGACTTAAGTACAAGAAGACTGACTCTTCTTACTCTCTATGTTTTTAACCATTTCTGTGACACTAGTTATAGATTCCGATGCTCCACTTCAGGTTTACTGTCTCCCTTGGTCCTTCGTATTGACGATGAAACTCAGAAATTGCATCGGAATTAAATACAAAAGGCACAATACCGACTTAAGTACAAGAAGACTGACTCTTCTTACTGTCTATGTTTTGAACCATTCCTGTGACACTAGTTATAGATTCCGATGCTTCACTTCAGGTTTACTGTATCCCTCTGATCTTCTTATTGACGATGAATCACAGAAATTGCATCGGAATTAAATACAAAAGGCACAATGCCGACTTAAGTGCAAGAAGACTGACTCTTCTTACTGTCTATGTTTTGAACCATTCCTGTGACACTAGTTATAGATTCCGATGCTTCACTTCAGGCTCACTGTATCCCTTGGACCTTCTTATTGACGATGAAACACAGAAATTGCATCGGAATTAAACACAAAAGGCACAATGCCGACTTAAGTACAAATAGACTGACTCTTCTTACTGACTATGTTTTGAACCATTCCTGTGACACTGGTTATAGATTCTGATGCTTCACTTCAGGTTTACTGTACCCCTCTGACCGTCTTATTGACGATGAAACACAGAAATTGCATCGGAATTAAATAGTAAAGACACAATGCCGACTTAAGTACAAGACGACTGACTTTTCTTACTGTCTATGTATTGAACCATTCCTGTGACACTAGTTATAGATCCCGATGCTTCACTTCAGGTCTACTGTATCCCTCTGATCTTCTTATTGACGATGAAACACAGAAATTGCATCGGAATTAAATACAAAATGCACAAAGCCGACTGAAGTACAAGAGGACTGATCCTTCTTACCGTCTATGTTATGAACCATTCCTGAGACACTAGTTATAGATTCCGATGCTTCACTTCAGGTTTACTGTAACCTTCTGACCTTCTTATTGATGATGAAACACAGAAATTGCATAGGAGTTAAATATAAAAGGCACAATGCAGACATAAGTACAAGAAGACTGACTGTTCTTACAGACTATGTTTTGAAACATTCCTGTGACAGTAGTTATAGATTTCGATGTTTCACTTCAGGTTTGCTGTATCCCTCTGACCTTCTTATTGACGATGAAACACAGCATTTGCATCGGAATTAAATACAAAAGGCACAATGCCGACGTAAGTACAAGAAGACTGACTCTTCCTACTGTCTATGTTTTGAACCATTCCTGTTACACTAGTTATAGATTCCGATGCTTCACTTCAGGTTTACTGTATCCCTTGGGCCTTCTTATTGACGATGAAACACATAAATTGCATCGGAATTAAATACAAAAGGCACAATGCCGATTTAAGTACATGAAGACCGACTCTATCTACTGACTATGTTTTGAACCCTTCCTGTGACACTAGTTATAGATTCCGATGCTTCACTTCAGGTTTACTGTATCTCTTGGACCTTCTTCGTGACGATGAAACACAGAAATTGCATCGGAATTAAATAGAAAAGGCACAATGCCGACCTAAGTACAAGAAGACTGACGCTTCTTACTGACTATGATTTTGAACCATTCCTGTGACACTAGTTATAGATTCCGATGCTTCACTTCAGGTTTACTGTATCCCTTGGACCTTCTTATTGACGATGAAACACAGATATTGCATCGGAATGAAATAGAAAAGGCACAATGCCGACTTAAGTACAAGAAGACTGACTCTTCTTACTGTTTATGTTTGAACCATTCCTGTGACACTAGTTATAGATTCCGATGCTTCACTTCAGGTTTACTGTATCCCTCTGACCTTCCTATAGACGATGAAACACAGAAATTGCATCCGAATTAAATACAAAAGGCACAATATCGACTTAAGTACAAGAAGACTGACTCTTCTTACTGTCTATGTTTTGAACCATTCCTGTGACACTAGTTATAGATTCCGATGCTTCACTTCAGGTTTACTGTATCCCTCTGATCTTCTTATTGACGATGAATCACAGAAATTGCATCGGAATTAAATACAAAAGGCACAATGCCGACTTAAGTACAAGAAGACTAACTGTTCTTACTGACTATGTTTTGAACTATTCCTGTGACACTAGTTATAGATTCCGATGCTTCACTCCAGGTTTACTGTATGCCTTGGACCTTCTTGTTGACGATGAAACACAGAAATTGCATCGGAATTTAATAGAAAAGGCACAATGCCGACTTAAGTACGAGAGGACTGACTCTTCCTACTGTCAATGTTTTGAACCAATCCTGTGACACTAGTTATAGATTCCGGTGCTTCACTCCAGGTTTACTGTTTCCCTTGGACCTTCTTATTGACGATGAAACACAGAAATTGCATCAGAATTAAATAGAAAAGGCACAATGCCGACTTAAGTACAAGAAGACTGACGCTTCTTACTGACTATGAATTTGAACCATTCCTGTGACACTAGTTACAGATTCCGATGCTTCACTTCAGGTTTACTGTATCCCTCTGACCTTCTTATTGACGATGAAACACTGAAATTGCATCGGAATTAAATACAAAAGGCACAATGCCGATTTAAGTACATGAAGACCGACTCTTTCTACTGACTATGTTTTGAACCATTCCTGTGACACTAGTTATAGATTGCGATGCTTCACATCAGGTTTCCTGTATCCCATGGACCTTGTTCGTGACGATGAAACACAGAAATTGCATCGGAATTAAATACAAAAGGCACAATGCCGACTTAAGTACAAGAAGACTGACTCCTCTTACAGTCTATGCTTTGAAGCATTCCTGTGACACTAGTTACACATTCCGATTCTTCACTCCAGGTTTACTGTATCCCTTGGACCTTTTTATTGACGTTGAAACACAGAAATTGCATCGGAATTAAATACAAAAAGCACAATGCCGACTCAAGTACAAGAAGGCTAACTCTTCTTACTGACAATGTTTTGAACCATTCCTGTGACACTAGCTATAGATTCCGATGCTTCACTTCAGGTTTACTGTATCCCTCTGACCTTCGTATTGACGATGAAACACAGAAATTCCATCGGAATAAAATACAAAGGGCACAATGCCGACTTAAGTACAAGAAGACTAACTCTTCTTACGGTCTATGTTTTGAACTATTCCTGTGACACTAGTTATAGATTCCGATGCTTCACTCCAGGTTTACTGTATGCCTTATACCTTCTTATTGACGATGAAACACAGAAATTGCATCGGAATTAAATAGAAAAGGCACAATGCCGACTTAAGTACAAGAGGACTGACTCTTCCTACTGTCAATGTTTTGAACCAATCCTGTGACACTAGTTATAGATTCCGGTGCTTCACTCCAGGTTTACTGTTTCCCTTGGACCTTCTTATTGACGATGAAACACAGAAATTGCATCAGAATTAAATAGAAAAGGCCCAATGCCGACTTAAGTACAAGAAGGCTGCCTCTTTTTACTGTCTATGTTTTGAACCATTCCTGTGACACTAGTTATGGATTCCGATGCTTCACTTCAGGTTTACTGTATCCCTCTGACCTTCCTATAGACGATGAAACACAGAAAATGCATCCGAATTAAATACAAAAGGCACAATATCGACTTAAGTACAAGAAGACTGACTCTTCTTACTGTCTATGTTTTGAACCATTCCTGTGACACTAGTTATAGATTCCGATGCTTCACTTCAGGTTTACTGTATCCCTCTGATCTTCTTATTGACGATGAATCACAGAAATTGCATCGGAATTAAATACAAAAGGCACAATGCCGACTTAAGTACAAGAAGACTGACTCTTCTTACTGTCTATGCTTTGAACCATTCCTGTGACAGTAGTTACACATTGCGGTTCTTCACTCCAGGTTTACTGTATCCCTTGGACCTTTTTATTGACGATGAAACACAGACATTGCATCGGAATTAAATACAAAAAGCACAATGCCGACTTAAGGACAAGAAGGCTAACTCTTCATACTGACAATGTTTTGAACCATTCCTGTGACACTAGCTATAGATTCCGATGCTTCACTTCAGGTTTACTGTATGCCTCTGACCTTCGTATTGACGATGAAACACAGAAATTGCATCGGAATTAAATACAAAAGGCACAATGCCGACTTAAGTACAAGAAGACTGACTCTTCTTACTGACTATGTTTTGAACCATTCCGGTGACACTAGTCATAGATTCCGATGCTTCACTTCAGGGTTACTGTATCCCTTGGACCTTCTTATTGACGATGAAACACAGAAATTGCATCGGAATTAAATACAAAGGGCAAAATGCCGACTTAAGTACACGAAGACTGACGTTTCTTACTGCCTATGTTTTGAACAATTCCTGTGACACTAGTTATAGATTCCGATGCTACACTCCACGTTTACTGTATCCCTTGGACCTTCTTATTGACGACGAAAAACAGAAATTGCATCGGAATGAAATACAAAAGGCACAATGCCGACTTAAGGACAAGAAGACTGACTCTTCTTACTGACTATGTTTTGAACCATTCCTGTGTCACTAGTTATAGATTCATTTGCTTCACTTCAGGTTTACTGTATACCTTGGACTTTCTAATTGACGATGAAACACAGAAATTGCATCGGAATTAAATAGAAAAGGCACAATGACGACTTAAGTACAAGAAGACTGACTCTTCTTACTCTCTATGTTTTTAACCATTTCTGTGACACTAGTTATAGATTCCGATGCTCCACTTCAGGTTTACTGTCTCCCTTGGTCCTTCGTATTGACGATGAAACACAGAAATTGCATCGGAATTAAATACAAAAGGCACAATACCGACTTAAGTACAAGAAGACTGACTCTTCTTACTGTCTATGTTTTGAACCATTCCTGTGACACTAGTTATAGATTCCGATGCTTCACTTCAGGTTTACTGTATCCCTCTGATCTTCTTATTGACGATGAATCACAGAAATTGCATCGGAATTAAATACAAAAGGCACAATGCCGACTTAAGTACAAGAGAACTGATCCTTCTTACCGTCTATGTTTTGAACCATTTCTGAGACACTAGTTATAGATTCCGATGCATCACTTCAGGTTTACTGTAACCCTCTGACCTTCTTATTGATGATGAAACACAGAAATTGCATCGGAGTTAAATATAAAAGGCACAATGCAGACTTAAGTACAAGAAGACTGACTCTCCTTACAGACTATGTTTTGAAACATTCCTGTGACAGTAGTTATAGATTGCGATGCTTCACTTCAGGTTTGCTGTATCCCTCTGACCTTCTTATTGACGATGAAACACAGCATTTGCATTGGAATTAAATACAAAAGGCACAATGCCGACTTAAGTACAAGAAGACTGACTCTTCCTACTGTCTATGTTTTGAACCATTCCTGTTACACTAGTTATAGATTCCGATGCTTCACTTCAGGTTTACTGTATCCCTTGGACCTTCTTCGTGACGATGAAACACAGAAATTGCATCGGAATTAAATACAAAAGGCACATTGCCGACTTAAGTACAAGAAGACTGACTCCTCTTACAGTCTATGCTTTGAACCATTCCTGTGACACTAGTTACACATTCCGATTCTTCACTCCAGGTTTACTGTATCCCTTGGACCTTTTTATTGACGATGAAACACAGAAATTGCATCGGAATTAAATACAAAAAGCACAATGCCGACTTAAGGACAAGAAGGCTAACTCTTCTTACTGACAATGCTTTGAACCATTCCTGTGACACTAGCTATTGATTCCGATGCTTCACTTCAGGTTTACTGTATCCCTCTGACCTTCGTATTGACGATGAAACACAGAAATTGCATCGGAATTAAATACAAAAGGCACAATGCCGACTTAAGTACAAGAAGACTAACTCTTCTTACTGTCTATGTTTTGAACTATTCCTGTGACACTAGTTATAGATTCCGATGCTTCACTCCAGGTTTACTGTATCCCTCTGATCTTCTTATTGACGATGAATCACAGAAATTGCATCGGAATTAAATACAAAAGGCACAATGCCGACTTAAGTACAAGAAGACTAACTCTTCTTACTGACTATGTTTTGAACTATTCCTGTGACACTAGTTATAGATTCCGATGCTTCGCTCCAGGTTTACTGTATGCCTTGGACCTTCTTATTGACGATGAAACACAGAAATTGCATCGGAATTAAATAGAAAAGGCACAATGCCGACTTAAGTACGAGAGGACTGACTCTTCCTACTGTCAATGTTTTGAACCAATCCTGTGACACTAGTTATAGATTCCGGTGCTTCACTCCAGGTTTACTGTTTCCCTTGGACCTTCTAATTGACGATGAAACACAGAAATTGCATCAGAATTAAATAGAAAAGGCACAATGCCGACTTAAGTACAAGAAGACTGACTCTTCTTACCGTTTATGTTTGAACCATTCCTGTGACACTAGTTATAGATTCCGATGCTTCACTTCAGGTTTACTGTATCCCTCTGACCTTCCTATAGTCGATGAAACACACAAATTGCATCCGAATTAAATACAAAAGGCACAATATCGACTTAAGTACGAGAAGACTGACTCTTCCTACTGTCTATGTTTTGAACCATTCCTGTGACACTAGTTATAGATTTCGATGCTACACTTCAGGTTTACTGTATCCCTCTGACCTTCTTATTGACGATGAAACACAGAAATTGCATCGGAATTAAATACAAAAGGCACAATGCCGATTTAAGTACATGAAGACCGACTCTTTCTACTGACTATGTTTTGAACCATTCCTGTGACACTAGTTATAGATTCCGATGCTTCACATCAGGTTTACTGTATCCCTTGGACCTTCTTCGTGACGATGAAACACAGAAATTGCATCGGAATTAAATACAAAAGGCACATTGCCGACTTAAGTACAAGAAGACTGACTCCTCTTACAGTCTATGCTTTGAACCATTCCTGTGACACTAGTTACACATTCCGATTCTTCACTCCAGGTTTACTGTTTCCCTTGGACCTTTTTATTGACGATGAAACACAGATATTGCATCGGAATTAAATACAAAAAGCACAATGCCGACTTAAGGACAAGAAGGCTAACTCTTCTTACTGACAATGCTTTGAACCATTCCTGTGACACTAGCTATAGATTCCGATGCTTCACTTCAGGTTTACTGTATCACTCTGACCTTCGTATTGACGATGAAACACAGAAATTGCATCGGAATTAAAACAAAAGGCACAATGCCGACTTAAGTACAAGAAGACTAACTCTTCTTACTGTCTATGTTTTGAACTATTCCTGTGACACTAGTTATAGATTTCGATGCTTCACTCCAGGTTTACTGTATCCCTCTGATCTTCTTATTGACGATGAATCACAGAAATTGCATCGGAATTAAATACAAAAGGCACAATGCCGACTTAAGTACAAGAAGACTAACTCTTCTTACTGACTATGTTTTGAACTATTCCTGTGACACTAGTTATAGATTCCGATGCTTCGCTCCAGGTTTACTGTATGCCTTGGACCTTCTTATTGACGATGAAACACAGAAATTGCATCGGAATTAAATAGAAAAGGCACAATGCCGACTTAAGTACGAGAGGACTGACTCTTCCTACTGTCAATGTTTTGAACCAATCCTGTGACACTAATTATAGATTCCGGTGCTTCACTCCAGGTTTACTGTTTCCCTTGGACCTTCTTATTGACGATGAAACACAGAAATTGCATCAGAATTAAATAGAAAAGGCACAATGCCGACTTAAGTACAAGAAGACTGACGCTTCTTACTGACTATGATTTTGAACCATTCCTGTGACACTAGTTATAGATTCCGATGCTTCACTTCAGGTTTACTGTATCCCTTGGACCTTCTTATTGACGATGAAACACAGATATTGCATCGGAATGAAATAAAAAAGGCACAATGCCGACTTAAGTACAAGAAGACTGACTCTTCTTACTGTTTATGTTTGAACCATTCCTGTGACACTAGTTATAGATTCCGATGCTTCACTTCAGGTTTACTGTATTCCTCTGACCTTCCTATAGACGATGACACACAGAAATTGGATCCGAATTAAATACAAAAGGCACAATATCGACTTAAGTACAAGAAGACTGACTCTTCCTACTGTCTATGTTTTGAACCAATCCTGTGACACTAGTTATAGATTTCGATGCTACACTTCAGGTTTACTGTATCCCTCTGACCTTCTTATTGACGATGAAACACAGAAATTGCATCGGAATTAAATACAAAAGGCACAATGCCGATTTAAGTACATGAAGATCGACTCTTTCTACTGACTATGTTTTGAACCATTCCTGTGACACTAGTTATAGATTCCGATGCTTCACATCAGGTTTACTGTATCCCTTGGACCTTCTTCGTGACGATGAAACACAGAAATTGCATCGGAATTAAATACAAAAGGCACAATGCCGACTTAAGTACAAGAAGACTGACTCCTCTTACAGTCTATGCTTTGAACCATTCCTGTGACACTAGTTACACATTCCGATTCTTCACTCCAGGTTTACTGTATCCCTTGGACCTTTTTATTGACGATGAAACACAGACATTGCATCGGAATTAAATACAAAAAGCACAATGCCGACTTAAGGACAAGAAGGCTAACCCTTCTTACTGACAATGTTTTGAACCATTCCTGTGACACTAGCTATAGATTCCGATGCTTCACTTCAGGTTTACTGTATGCCTCTGACCTTCGTATTGACGATGAAACACAGATATTGCATCGGAATTAAATACAAAAGGCACAATGCCGACTTAAGTTTAAGAAGACTAACTCTTCTTACTGTCTATGCTTTGAACTATTCCTGTGACACTAGTTATAGATTCCGATGCTTCACTCCAGGTTTACTGTATGTCTTGGACCTTCTTATTGACGATGAAACACAGAAATTGCATCGGAATTAAATAGAAAAGGCACAATGCCGACTTAAGTACAAGAGGACTGACTCTTCCTACTGTCAATGTTTTGAATCAATCCTGTGACACTAGTTATAGATTCCGGTGCTTCGCTCCAGGTTTACTGTTTACCTTGGACCTTCTTATTGACGATGAAACACAGAAATTGCATCAGAATTAAATAGAAAAGTCACAATGCCGACTTAAGTACAAGAAGGCTGCCTCTTTTTACTGTCTATGTTTTGAACCATTCCTGTGCCACTAGTTATAGATTCCGATGCTTCACTTCAGGTTTACTGTATCCCTTGGACCTGCTTATTGACGATGAAACACAGAAATTGCATCGGAATTAAATACAAAAGGCACAATGCCGACTTAAGTACAAGAAGACTGACTCTTCTTACTGTCTATGCTTTGAACCATTCCTGTGACAGTAGTTACACATTCCGATTCTTCACTCCAGGTTTACTGTATCCCTTGGTCCTTCTTATTGACGATGAAACACAGAAATTGCAACGGAATTAAATAGAAAAGGCACAATGCCGACTTAAGTACAAGAAGGCTGCCTCTTTTTACTGTCTATGTTTTGAACCATTCCTGTGACACTAGTTATAGATTCTGATGCTTCACTTCAGGTTTACTGTATCCCTTGGACCTGCTTATTGACGATGAAACACAGAAATTGCATCGGAATTAAATACAAAAGGCACAAGGTACAAGAAGACTTACTCTTCTTACTGTCTATGTTTTGAACCATTCCTGTGACAGTAGTTACACATTCCGATTCTTCACTCCAGGTTTACTGTATCCCTTGGTCCTTCTTATTGACGATGAAACACAGAAATTGCATCGGAATTAAATACAAAAGGCACAATGCCGACTTAAGTACAAGAAGACTGACTCTTCTTACTGACTTTGTTTTGAACCATTCCGGTGACACTAGTTATAGATTCATTTGCTTCACTTCAGGTTTACTGTATACCTTGGACTTTCTAATTGACGATGAAACACAGAAATTGCATCGGAATTAAATAGAAAAGGCACAATACCGGCTTAAGTACAAGAAGACTGACTCTTCTTACTGTCTATGTTTTGAACCATTCCTGTGACACTAGTTATAGATTCCGATGCTTCACTTCAGGTTTACTGTATCCCTCTGATCTTCTTATTGACGATGAATCACAGAAATTGCATCGGAATTAAATACCAAAGGCACAATGCCGACTTAAGTGCAAGAAGACTGACACTTCTTACTGTCTATGTTTTGAACCATTCCTGTGACACTAGTTATAGATTCCGATGCTTCACTTCAGGTTTACTGTATCCCTCTGATCTTCTTATTGACGATGAATCACAGAAATTGCATCGGAATTATATACAAAAGGCACAATGCCGACTTAAGTACAAGAAGACTGACTCTTCTTACTCTCTATGTTTTTAACCATTTCTGTGACACTAGTTATAGATTCCGATGCTCCACTTCAGGTTTACTGTCTCCCTTGGTCCTTCGTATTGACGATGAAACTCAGAAATTGCATCGGAATTAAATACAAAAGGCACAATACCGACTTAAGTACAAGAAGACTGACTCTTCTTACTGTCTATGTTTTGAACCATTCCTGTGACACTAGTTATAGATTCCGATGCTTCACTTCAGGTTTACTGTATCCCTCTGATCTTCTTATTGACGATGAATCACAGAAATTGCATCGGAATTAAATACAAAAGGCACAATGCCGACTTAAGTGCAAGAAGACTGACTCTTCTTACTGTCTATGTTTTGAACCATTCCTGTGACACTAGTTATAGATTCCGATGCTTCACTTCAGGCTCACTGTATCCCTTGGACCTTCTTATTGACGATGAAACACAGAAATTGCATCGGAATTAAACACAAAAGGCACAATGCCGACTTAAGTACAAATAGACTGACTCTTCTTACTGACTATGTTTTGAACCATTCCTGTGACACTGGTTATAGATTCTGATGCTTCACTTCAGGTTTACTGTACCCCTCTGACCGTCTTATTGACGATGAAACACAGAAATTGCATCGGAATTAAATAGTAAAGACACAATGCCGACTTAAGTACAAGACGACTGACTTTTCTTACTGTCTATGTATTGAACCATTCCTGTGACACTAGTTATAGATCCCGATGCTTCACTTCAGGTCTACTGTATCCCTCTGATCTTCTTATTGACGATGAAACACAGAAATTGCATCGGAATTAAATACAAAATGCACAAAGCCGACTTAAGTACAAGAGGACTGATCCTTCTTACCGTCTATGTTATGAACCATTCCTGAGACACTAGTTATAGATTCCGATGCTTCACTTCAGGTTTACTGTAACCTTCTGACCTTCTTATTGATGATGAAACACAGAAATTGCATAGGAGTTAAATATAAAAGGCACAATGCAGACATAAGTACAAGAAGACTGACTGTTCTTACAGACTATGTTTTGAAACATTCCTGTGACAGTAGTTATAGATTTCGATGTTTCACTTCAGGTTTGCTGTATCCCTCTGACCTTCTTATTGACGATGAAACACAGCATTTGCATCGGAATTAAATACAAAAGGCACAATGCCGACGTAAGTACAAGAAGACTGACTCTTCCTACTGTCTATGTTTTGAACCATTCCTGTTACACTAGTTATAGATTCCGATGCTTCACTTCAGGTTTACTGTATCCCTTGGGCCTTCTTATTGACGATGAAACACATAAATTGCATCGGAATTAAATACAAAAGGCACAATGCCGATTTAAGTACATGAAGACCGACTCTATCTACTGACTATGTTTTGAACCCTTCCTGTGACACTAGTTATAGATTCCGATGCTTCACTTCAGGTTTACTGTATCTCTTGGACCTTCTTCGTGACGATGAAGCACAGAAATTGCATCGGAATTAAATAGAAAAGGCACAATGCCGACCTAAGTACAAGAAGACTGACGCTTCTTACTGACTATGATTTTGAACCATTCCTGTGACACTAGTTATAGATTCCGATGCTTCACTTCAGGTTTACTGTATCCCTTGGACCTTCTTATTGACGATGAAACACAGATATTGCATCGGAATGAAATAGAAAAGGCACAATGCCGACTTAAGTACAAGAAGACTGACTCTTCTTACTGTTTATGTTTGAACCATTCCTGTGACACTAGTTATAGATTCCGATGCTTCACTTCAGGTTTACTGTATCCCTCTGACCTTCCTATAGACGATGAAACACAGAAATTGCATCCGAATTAAATACAAAAGGCACAATATCGACTTAAGTACAAGAAGACTGACTCTTCTTACTGTCTATGTTTTGAACCATTCCTGTGACACTAGTTATAGATTCCGATGCTTCACTTCAGGTTTACTGTATCCCTCTGATCTTCTTATTGACGATGAATCACAGAAATTGCATCGGAATTAAATACAAAAGGCACAATGCCGACTTAAGTACAAGAAGACTAACTGTTCTTACTGACTATGTTTTGAACTATTCCTGTGACACTAGTTATAGATTCCGATGCTTCACTCCAGGTTTACTGTATGCCTTGGACCTTCTTGTTGACGATGAAACACAGAAATTGCATCGGAATTAAATAGAAAAGGCACAATGCCGACTTAAGTACGAGAGGACTGACTCTTCCTACTGTCAATGTTTTGAACCAATCCTGTGACACTAGTTATAGATTCCGGTGCTTCACTCCAGGTTTACTGTTTCCCTTGGACCTTCTTATTGACGATGAAACACAGAAATTGCATCAGAATTAAATAGAAAAGGCACAATGCCGACTTAAGTACAAGAAGACTGACGCTTCTTACTGACTATGAATTTGAACCATTCCTGTGACACTAGTTACAGATTCCGATGCTTCACTTCAGGTTTACTGTATCCCTCTGACCTTCTTATTGACGATGAAACACTGAAATTGCATCGGAATTAAATACAAAAGGCACAATGCCGATTTAAGTACATGAAGACCGACTCTTTCTACTGACTATGTTTTGAACCATTCCTGTGACACTAGTTATAGATTGCGATGCTTCACATCAGGTTTCCTGTATCCCATGGACCTTGTTCGTGACGATGAAACACAGAAATTGCATCGGAATTAAATACAAAAGGCACAATGCCGACTTAAGTACAAGAAGACTGACTCCTCTTACAGTCTATGCTTTGAAGCATTCCTGTGACACTAGTTACACATTCCGATTCTTCACTCCAGGTTTACTGTATCCCTTGGACCTTTTTATTGACGTTGAAACACAGAAATTGCATCGGAATTAAATACAAAAAGCACAATGCCGACTCAAGTACAAGAAGGCTAACTCTTCTTACTGACAATGTTTTGAACCATTCCTGTGACACTAGCTATAGATTCCGATGCTTCACTTCAGGTTTACTGTATCCCTCTGACCTTCGTATTGACGATGAAACACAGAAATTGCATCGGAATAAAATACAAAGGGCACAATGCCGACTTAAGTACAAGAAGACTAACTCTTCTTACTGTCTATGTTTTGAACTATTCCTGTGACACTAGTTATAGATTCCGATGCTTCACTCCAGGTTTACTGTATGCCTTATACCTTCTTATTGACGATGAAACACAGAAATTGCATCGGAATTAAATAGAAAAGGCACAATGCCGACTTAAGTACAAGAGGACTGACTCTTCCTACTGTCAATGTTTTGAACCAATCCTGTGACACTAGTTATAGATTCCGGTGCTTCACTCCAGGTTTACTGTTTCCCTTGGACCTTCTTATTGACGATGAAACACAGAAATTGCATCAGAATTAAATAGAAAAGGCCCAATGCCGACTTAAGTACAAGAAGGCTGCCTCTTTTTACTGTCTATGTTTTGAACCATTCCTGTGACACTAGTTATGGATTCCGATGCTTCACTTCAGGTTTACTGTATCCCTCTGACCTTCCTATAGACGATGAAACACAGAAAATGCATCCGAATTAAATACAAAAGGCACAATATCGACTTAAGTACAAGAAGACTGACTCTTCTTACTGTCTATGTTTTGAACCATTCCTGTGACACTAGTTATAGATTCCGATGCTTCACTTCAGGTTTACTGTATCCCTCTGATCTTCTTATTGACGATGAATCACAGAAATTGCATCGGAATTAAATACAAAAGGCACAATGCCGACTTAAGTACAAGAAGACTGACTCTTCTTACTGTCTATGCTTTGAACCATTCCTGTGACAGTAGTTACACATTGCGATTCTTCACTCCAGGTTTACTGTATCCCTTGGTCCTTCTTATTGACGATGAAACACAGAAATTGCATCGGAATTAAATAGAAAAGGCACAATGCCGACTTAAGTACAAGAAGGCTGCCTCTTTTTACTGTCTATGTTTTGAACCATTCCTGTGACACTAGTTATAGATTCCGATGCTTCACTCCAGGTTTACTGTATGCCTTGGACCTTCTTATTGACGATGAAACACAGAAATTGCATCGGAATGAAATAGAAAAGGCACAATGCCGACTTAAGTACAAGAAGACTGACGGTTCTTACTGACTATGATTTTGAACCATTCCTGTGACACTAGTTATAGATTCCGATGCTTCACTTCAGGTTTACTGTATCCCTTGGACCTTCTTATTGACGATGAAACACAGATATTGCATCGGAATGAAATAGAAGAGGCACAATGCCGACTTAAGTACAAGAAGACTGACTCTTCTTACTGTTTATGTTTGAACCATTCTTGTGACACTAGTTATAGATTCCGATGCTTCACTTTAGGTTTACTGTATCCCGCTGACCTTCCTAGAGACGATGAAACACAGAAATTGCATCCGAATGAAATACAAAAGGCACAATATCGACTTAAGTACAAGAAGACTGACTCTTCTTACTGTCTATGTTTTGAACCATTCCTGTGACACTAGTTATAGATTCCGATGCTTCACTTCAGGTTTACTGTATCCCTCTGATCTTCTTATTGACGATGAATCACAGAAATTGCATCGGAATTAAATACAAAAGGCACAATGCCGACTTAAGTACAAGAAGACTAACTCTTCTCACTGACTATGTTTTGAACAATTCCTGTGACACTAGTTATAGATTCCGATGCTTCACTCCAGGTTTACCGTATGCCTTGGACCTTCTTATTGACGACGAAACACAGAAATTGCATCGGAATTAAATAGAAAAGGCACAATGCCGACTTAAGTACGAGAGGACTGACTCTTCCTACTGTCAATGTTTTGAACCAATCCTGTGACACTAGTTATAGATTCCGGTGCTTCACTCCAGGTTTACTGTTTCCCTTGGACCTTCTTATTGACGATGAAACACAGAAATTGCATCAGAATTAAATAGAAAAGGCAAAATGCCGACTTAAGTACAAGAAGCATGACGCTTCTTACTGACTATGATTTTTAACCATTCCTGTGACACTAGTTATAGATTCCGATGCTTCACTTCAGGTTTACTGTATCCCTTGGACCTTCTTATTGACGATGAAACACAGATATTGCATCGGAATGAAATAGAAAAGGCACAATGCCGACTTAAGTACAAGAAGACTGACTCTTCTTACTGTTTATGTTTGAACCATTCCTGTGACACTAGTTATAGATTCCGATGCTTCACTTCAGGTTTACTGTATCCCTCTGACCTTCCTATAGACGATGAAACACAGAAATTGCATCCGAATTAAATACAAAAGGCACAATATCGACTTAAGTACAAGAAGACTGACTCTTCCTACTGTCTATGTTTTGAACCATTCCTGTGACACTAGTTATAGATTTCGATGCTACACTTCAGGTTTACTGTATCCCTCTGACCTTCTTATTGACGATGAAACACAGAAATTGCATCGGAATTAAATACAAAAGGCACAATGCGGATTTAAGTACATGAAGACCGACTCTTTCTACTGACTATGTTTTGAACCATTCCTGTGACACTAGTTATAGATTCCGATGCTTCACATCAGGTTTACTGTATCCCTTGGACCTTCTTCGTGACGATGAAACACAGAAATTGCATCGGAATTAAATACAAAAGGCACAATGCCGACTTAATTACAAGAAGACTGACTACTCTTACAGTCTATGCTTTGAACCATTCCTGTGACACTAGTTGCACATTCCGATTCTTCACTCCAGGTTTACTGTATCTCTTGGACCTTTTTATTGACGATGAAACACAGAAATTGCATCGGAATTAAATACAAAAGGCACAATGCCGACTTAAGTACAAGAAAACTAACTCTTCTTACTGTCTATGTTTTGAACTATTCCTGTGACACTAGTTATAGATTCCGATGCTTCACTCCAGGTTTACTGTATCCCTCTGACCTTCGTATTGACGATGAAACACAGAAATTGCATCGGAATTAAATAGAAAAGGCACAATGCCGACTTAAGTACAAGAGGACTGACTCTTCCTACTGTCAATGTTTTGAACCAATCCTGTGACACTAGTTATTGATTCCGGTGCTTCACTCCAGGTTTACTGTTTCCCTTGGACCTTCTTATTGACGATGAAACACAGAAATTGCATCGGAATTAATTAGAAAAGGCACAATGCCGACTTATGTACAAGAGGACTGACTCTTCCTACTGTCAATGTTTTGAACCAATCCTGTGACACTAGTTATAGATTCCGGTGCTTCACTCCAGGTTTACTGTTTCCCTTGGACCTTCTTATTGACGATGAAACACAGAAATTGCATCAGAATTAAATAGAAAAGGCACAATGCCGACTTAAGTACAAGAAGGCTGCCTCTTTTTACTGTCTATGCTTTGCACCATTCCTGTGACACTAGTTATAGATTCCGATGCTTCACTTCAGGTTAACTGTATCCCTTGGACCTGCTTATTGACGATGAAACACAGAAATTGCATCGGAATTAAATACAAAAGGCACAATGCCGACTTAAGTACAAGAAGACTGACTCTTCTTACTGTCTATGCTTTGAACCATTCCTGTGACTGTAGTTACACATTCCGATTCTTCACTCCAGGTTAACTGTACCCCTTGGTCCTTCTTATTGACGATGAAACACAGAAATTGCATCGGAATTAAATAGAAAAGGCACAATGCCGACTTAAGTACAAGAAGGCTGCCTCTTTTTACTGTCTATGTATTGAACCATTCCTGTGACACTAGTTATTGATTCCGATGCTTCACTTCAGGTTTACTGTATCCCTTGGACCTGCTTATTGACGATGAAACACAGAAATTGCATCGGAATTAAATACAAAAGGCACAATGCCGACTTCAGTACAAGAAGACTGACTCTTCTTACTGTCTATGGTTTGAACCATTC
Organism: Schistocerca serialis cubense; assembly: GCF_023864345.2. NCBI lineage: Eukaryota > Metazoa > Arthropoda > Insecta > Orthoptera > Acrididae > Schistocerca > Schistocerca serialis. The sequence goes on from NC_064644.1 coordinate 643,037,966, forward strand.
CTGTGACAGTAGTTACACATTCCGATTCTTCACTCCAGGTTTACTGTATCCCTTGGTCCTTCTTATTGACGATGAAACACAGAAATTGCATCAGAATTAAATAGAAAAGGCACAATGCCGACTTAAGTACAAGAAGGCTGCCTCTTTTTACTGTCTATGTTTTGCACCATTCCTGTGACACTAGTTATAGATTCCGATGCTTCACTTCAGGTTTACTGTATCCCTTGGACCTGCTTATTGACGATGAAACACAGAAATTGCATCGGAATTAAATACAAAAGGCACAATGCCGACTTAAGTCCAAGAAGACTGACTCTTCTTACTGTCTATGCTTTGAACCATTCCTGTGACTGTAGTTACACATTCCGATTCTTCACTCCAGGTTAACTGTATCCCTTGGTCCTTCTTATTGACGATGAAACACAGAAATTGCATCGGAATTAAATAGAAAAGGCACAATGCCGACTTAAGTACAAGAAGGCTGCCTCTTTTTACTGTCTATGTTTTGAACCATTCCTGTGACACTAGTTATAGATTCCGATGCTTCACTTCAGGTTTACTGTATCCCTTGGACCTGCTTATTGACGATGAAACACAGAAATTGCATCGGAATTAAATACAAAAGGCACAATGCCGACTTAAGTACAAGAAGACTGACTCTTCTTACTGTCTATGGTTTGAACCATTCCTGTGACAGTAGTTACACATTCCGATTCTTCACTCCAGGTTTACTGTATCCCTTGGTCCTTCTTATTGACGATGAAACACAGAATTTGCATCGGAATTAAATACAAAAGGCACAATGCCGACTTAAGTACAAGAAGACTGACTCTTCTTACTGACTATGTTTTGAACCATTCCTGTGTCACTAGTTATAGATTCCGATGCTTCACTTCAGGTTTACTGTATACCTTGGACTTTCTAATTAACGATGAAACACAGAAATTGCATCGGAATTAAATAGAAAAGGCACAATGACGACTTAAGTACAAGAAGACTGACTCTTCTTACTCTCTATGTTTTGAACCATTTCTGTGACACTAGTTATTGATTCCGATGCTCCACTTCAGGTTTACTGTCTCCCTTGGACCTTCTTATTGACGATGAAACACAGAAATTGCATCGGAATTAAATACAAAAGGCACAATACCGACTTAAGTACAAGAAGACTGACTCTTCTTACTGTCTATGTTTTGAACCATTCCTGTGACACTAGTTATAGATTCCGATGCTTCACTTCAGGTTTACTGTATCCCTCTGATCTTCTTATTGTCGATGAATCACAGAAATTGCATCGGAATTAAATACAAAAGGCACAATGCCGACTTAAGTGCAAGAAGACTGACTCTTCTTACTGTCTATGTTTTGAACCATTCCTGTGACACTAGTTATTGATCCCGATGCTTCACTTCAGGTTTACTGTATCCCTCTGATCTTCTTATTGACGATGAAACACAGAAATTGCATCGGAATTAAATACAAAATGCACAAAGCCGACTTAAGTACAAGAGGACTGATCCTTCTTACCGTCTATGTTTTGAACCATTCCTGAGACACTAGTTATAGATTTCGATGCTACACTTCAGGTTTACTGTATCCCTCTGACCTTCTTATTGACGATGAAACACAGAAATTGCATCGAAATTAAATACAAAAGGCACAATGCCGATTTAAGTACATGAAGACCGACTCTTTCTACTGACTATGTTTTGAACCATTCCTGTGACACTAGTTATAGATTCCGATGCTTCACATCAGGTTTACTGTATCCCTTGGACCTTCTTCGTGACGATGAAACACAGAAATTGCATCGGAATTAAATACAAAAGGCACAATGCCGACTTAATTACAAGAAGACTGACTCCTCTTACAGTCTATGCTTTGAAGCATTCCTGTGACACTAGTTACACATTCCGATTCTTCACTCCAGGTTTACTGTATCCCTTGGACCTTTTTATTGACGATGAAACACAGAAATTGCATCGGAATTAAATACAAAAAGCACAATGCAGACTTAAGTACAAGAAGGCTAACTCTTCTTACTGACAATGTTTTGAACCATTCCTGTGACACTAGCTATAGATTCCGATGCTTCACTTCAGGTTTACTGTATCCCTCTGACCTTCGTATTGACGATGAAACACAGAAATTGCATCGGAATTAAATACAAAGGGCACAATGCCGACTTAAGTACAAGAAGACTAACTCTTCTTACTGTCTATGTTTTGAACTATTCCTGTGACACTAGTTATAGATTCCGATGCTTCACTCCAGGTTTACTGTATGCCTTGAACCTTCTTATTGACGATGAAACACAGAAATTGCATCGGAATTAATTAGAAAAGGCACAATGTCGACTTATGTACAAGAGGACTGACTCTTCCTACTGGCAATGTTTTGAACCAATCCTGTGACACTAGTTATAGATTCCGGTGCTTCACTCCAGGTTTACTGTTTCCCTTGGACCTTCTTATTGACGATGAAACACAGAAACTGCATCACAATTAAATAGAAAAGGCACAATGCCGACTTAAGTACAAGAAGGCTGCCTCTTTTTACTGTCTATGTTTTGCACCATTCCTGTGACACTAGTTATAGATTCCGATGCTTCACTTCAGGTTTACTGTATCCCTTGGACCTGCTTATTGACGATGAAACACAGAAATTGCATCGGAATTAAATACAAAAGGCACAATGCCGACTTAAGTACAAGAAGACTGACTCTTCTTACTGTCTATGCTTTGAACCATTCCTGTGACTGTAGTTACACATTCCGATTCTTCACTCCAGGTTAACTGTACCCCTTGGTCCTTCTTATTGACGATGAAACACAGAAATTGCATCGGAATTAAATAGAAAAGGCACAATGCCGACTTAAGTACAAGAAGGCTGCCTCTTTTTACTGTCTATGTATTGAACCATTCCTGTGACACTAGTTATAGATTCCGATGCTTCACTTCAGGTTTACTGTATCCCTTGGACCTGCTTATTGACGATGAAACACAGAAATTGCATCGGAATTAAATACAAAAGGCACAATTCCGACTTAAGTACAAGAAGACTGACTCTTCTTACTGTCTATGGTTTGAACCATTCCTGTGACAGTAGTTACACATTCCGATTCTTCACTCCGGGTTTACTGTATCCCTTGGTCCTTCTTATTGACGATGAAACACAGAAATTGCATCAGAATTAAATAGAAAAGGCACAATGCCGACTTAAGTACAAGAAGGCTGCCTCTTTTTACTGTCTATGTTTTGCACCATTCCTGTGACACTAGTTATAGATTCCGATGCTTCACTTCAGGTTTACTGTATCCCTTGGACCTGCTTATTGACGATGAAACACAGAAATTGCATCGGAATTAAATACAAAAGGCACAATGCCGACTTAAGTACAAGAAGACTGACTCTTCTTACTGTCTATGCTTTGAACCATTCCTGTGACTGTAGTTACACATTCCGATTCTTCACTCCAGGTTAACTGTATCCCTTGGTCCTTCTTACTGACGATGAAACACAGAAATTGCATCGGAATTAAATAGAAAAGGCACAATGCCGACTTAAGTACAAGAAGGCTGCCTCTTTTTGCTGTCTATGTTTTGAACCATTCCTGTGACACTAGTTATAAATTCCGATGCTTCACTTCAGGTTTACTGTATCCCTTGGACCTGCTTATTGACGATGAAACACAGAAAGTGCATCGGAATTAAATACAAAAGGCACAATGCCGACTTAAGTACAAGAAGACTGACTCTTCTTACTGTCTATGGTTTGAACCATTCCTGTGACAGTAGTTACACATTCCGATTCTTCACTCCAGGTTTACTGTATCCCTTGGTCCTTCTTATTGACGATGAAACACAGAATTTGCATCGGAATTAAATACAAAAGGCACAATGCCGACTTAAGTACAAGAAGACTGACTCTTCTTACTGACTATGTTTTGAACCATTCCTGTGTCACTAGTTATAGATTCCGATGCTTCACTTCAGGTTTACTGTATCCCTCTGATGTTCTTATTGTCGATGAATCACAGAAATTGCATCGGAATTAAATACAAAAGGCACAATGCCGACTTAAGTGCAAGAAGACTGACTCTTCTTACTGTCTATGTTTTGAACCATTCCTGTGACACTAGTTATAGATTCCGATGCTTCACTTCATGTTTACTGTATCCCTTGGACCTTCTTATTGACGATGAAATACAGAAATTGCATCGGAATTAAACACAAAAGGCACAATGCCGACTTAAGTACAAATAGACTGACTCTTCTTACTGACTTTGTTTGGAACCATTCCTGTGACACTGGTTATAGTTTCTGATGCTTCACTTGAGGTTTACTGTACCCCTCTGACCTTCTTATTGACGATGAAACACAGAAATTGCATCGGAATTAAATACAAAAAGCACAATGCCGACTTAAGGACAAGAAGACTGACTCTTTTTTCTGACTATGTTTTGAACCATTCCTGTGACACTAGTTATGGATTCGGATGCTTTACTTCTGGTTTACTGTATCCCTCTGACCTTCTTATTGACGATGAAACACAGATATTGCATCGGAATTAAATAGTAAAGACACAATGCCGACTTAAGTACAAGACGACTGACTTTTCTTACTGTCTATGTATTGAACCATTCCTGTGACACTAGTTATAGATCCCGATGCTTCACTTCAGGTTCACTGTATCCCTCTGATCTTCTTATTGACGATGAAACACAGAAATTGCATCGGAATTAAATACAAAATGCACAAAGCCGACTTAAGTACAAGAGGACTGATCCTTCTTACCGTCTATGTTTTGAACCATTCCTGAGACACTAGTTATAGATTCCAATGCTTCACTTCAGGTTTGCTGTAACCTTCTGACCTTCTTATTGATGATGAAACACAGAAATTGCATCGGAGTTAAATATAAAAGGCACAATGCAGACTTAAGTACAAGAAGACTGACTCTTCTTACAGACTATGTTTTGAAACATTCCTGTGACAGTAGTTATAGATTGCGATGTTTCACTTCAGGTTTGCTGTATCCCTCTGACCTTCTTATTGACGATGAAACACAGCATTTGCATCGGAATTAAATACAAAAGGCACAATGCCGACTTAAGTACAAGAAGACTGACTCTTCCTACTGTCTATGTTTTGAACCATTCCTGTTACACTAGTTATAGATTCCGATGCTTCACTTCAGGTTTACTGTATCCCTTGGACCTTCTTATTGACGATGAAACACAGAAATTGCATCGGAATTATATACAAAAGGCACAATGCCGATTTAAGTACATGAAGACCGACTCTTTCTACTGACTATGTTTTGAACCATTCCTGTGACACTAGTTATAGATTCCGATGCTTCACTTCAGGTTTACTGTATCCCTTGGACCTTCTTCGTGACGATGAAACACAGAAATTGCATCGGAATTAAATACAAAAGGCACAATGCCGACTTAAGTACAAGAAGACTGACTACTCTTACAGTCTATGCTTTGAACCATTCCTGTGACACTAGTTGCACATTCCGATTCTTCACTCCAGGTTTACTGTATCTCTTGGACCTTTTTATTGACGATGAAACACAGAAATTGCATCGGAATTAAATACAAAAGGCACAATGCCGACTTAAGTACAAGAAGACTAACTCTTCTTACTGTCTATGTTTTGAACTATTCCTGTGACACTAGTTATAGATTCCGATGCTTCACTCCAGGTTTACTGTATGCCTTGGACCTTCTTATTGACGATGAAACACAGAAATTGCATCGGAATTAAATAGAAAAGCCACAATGCCGACTTAAGTACAAGAGGACTGACTCTTCCTACTGTCAATGTTTTGAACCAATCCTGTGAAACTAGTTATAGATTCCGGTGCTTCACTCCAGGTTTACTGTTTCCCTTGGACCTTCTTATTGACGATGAAACACAGAAATTGCATCAGAATTAAATAGAAAACGCACAATGCCGACTTGAGTACAAGAAGACTGACGCTTCTTACTGACTATGATTTTGAATTATTCCTGTGACACTAGTTATAGATTCCGATGCTTCACTTCAGGTTTACTGTATCCCATGGACCTTCTTGTTGACGATGAAACACAGATATTGCTTCGGAATGAAATAGAAAAGGCACAATGCCGACTTAAGTACAAGAAGACTGTCTCTTCTTACTGTTTATGTTTGAACCATTCCTGTGACACTAGTTATAGATTCCGATGCTTCACTTCAGGTTTACTGTATCCCTCTGACCTTCCTATAGACGATGAAACACAGAAATTGCATCCGAATTAAATACAAAACGCACAATACCGATTTAAGTACATGAAGACCGACTCTTTCTACTGACTATGTTTTGAACCATTCCTGTGACACTAGTTATAGATTCCGATGCTACACTTCAGGTTTACTGTATCCCTTGGACCTTCTTCGTGACGATGAAACACAGAAATTGCATCGGAATTAAATAAAAAAGGCACAATGCCGACTTAAGTACAAAAAGACTGACTCCTCTTACAGTCTATGCTTTGAACCATTCCTGTGACACTAGTTACACATTCCGATTCTTCACTCCAGGTTTACTGTATCCCTTGGACCTTTTTATTGACGATGAAACACAGAAATTGCATCGGAATTAAATACAAAAAGCACAATGCCGACTTAAGGACAAGAAGGCTAACTCTTCTTACTGACAATGTTTTGAACCATTCCTGTGACACTAGCTATAGATTCCGATGCTTCACTTCAGGTTTACTGTATCCCTCTGGCCTTCGTATTGTCGATGAAACACAGAAATTGCATCGGAATTAAATACAAAAGGCACAATGCCGACTTAAGTACATGAAGACCGACTCTTTCTACTGACTATGTTTTGAACCATTCCTGTGGCACTAGTTATAGATTCCGATGCTTCACTTCAGGTTTACTGTATCTCTTAAACCTTCTTATTGACGATGAAACACAGAAATTGCATCGGAATTAAATACAAAAGGCACAATGCCGACTTAAGTACAAGAAGACTGACTCTTCTTACTGAGTATGTTTGAACCATTCCTGTGTCACTAGTTATAGATTCCGATGCTTCACTTCAGGTTTACTGTATACCTTGGACCTTATAATTGACGATGAAACACAGAGATTGCATCGGAATTACATAGAAAAGGCACAATGCCGACTTAAGTACAAGAAGGCTGCCTCTTTTTACTGTCTATGTTTTGAACCATTTCTGTGACACTAGTTACAGATTGCGATACTTCACTTCAGGTTTACTGTGTCCCTTGGACCTTCTTATTGACGATGAAACACAGAAATTGCATCGGAATTAAATACAAAAGGCACAATACCGACTTAAGTACAAGAAGACTGACTCTTCTTACTGTCTATGTTTTGAACCATTCCTGTGACACTAGTTATAGATTCCGATGCTTCACATCAGATTTACTGTATCCCTATGATCTTCTTATTGACAATGAAACACAAAAATTGCATCGGAATTATATAGAAAAGGCACAATGCTCACTTAAGTACAAGAAGATTGACTCTTCTTACATTCTACGTTTTTGAACTATTCCTGTGACACTAGTTATAGATTCCGGTGCTTCACTCCAGGTTTACTGTTTCCCTTGGACCTTCTTATTGACGATGAAACACAGAAATTGCATCAGAATTAAATAGAAAAGGCACAATGCCGACTTAAGTACAAGAAGACTGACGCTTCTTACTGATTATGTCTTTGAACCATTCCTGTGACACTAGTTATAGATTCCGATGCTTCACTTCAGGTTTACTGTATCCCTTGGACCTTCTTATTGACGATGAAACACAGATATTGCATCGGAATGAAATAGAAAAGGCACAATGCCGACTTAAGTACAAGAAGGCTGCCTCTTTTTACTGTCTATGTTTTGAACCATTTCTGTGACACTAGTTACAGATTGCGATGCTTCACTTCAGGTTTACTGTCTCCCTTGGACCTTCTTGTTGACGATGAAACACAGAAATTGGATCGGAATTAAATGCAAAAGGCACAATACCGACTTAAGTACAAGAAGACTGACGCATCTTACTGACTATGTTTTTCAACCATTCCTGTGACACTAGTTATAGATTCCGGTGCTTCACTCCAGGTTTACTGTATCCCTTGGACCTTCTTATTGACGATGAAACACAGAAATTGCATCGGAATTAAATACAAAGGGCAAAATGCCGACTTAAGTACACGAAGACTGACGTTTCTTACTGCCTATGTTTTGAACAATTCCTGTGACACTAGTTATAGATTCCGATGCTACACTCCACGGTTAGTGTATCCCTTGGACCTTCTTATTGACGATGAAAAACAGAAATTGAATCGGAATGAAATACAAAATGCACAATGCCGACTTAAGGACAAGAAGACTGACTCTTCTTACTGACTATGTTTTGAACCATTCCTGTGTCACTAGTTATAGATTCCGATGCTTCACTTCAGGTTTACTGTTTCCCTTGGACCTTCTTATTGACGATGAAACACAGAAATTGCATCAGAATTAAATAGAAAAGGCACAATGCCGACTTAAGTACAAGAAGACTGACGCTTCTTACTGACTATGTCTTTGAACCATTCCTGTGACACTAGTTATAGATTCCGATGCTTCACTTCAGGTTTACTGTATCCCTTGGACCTTCTTATTGACGATGAAACACAGATATAGCATCGGAATGAAATAGAAAAGGCACAATGCCGACTTAAGTACAAGAAGGCAGCCTCTTTTTACTGTCTATGTTTTGAACCATTTCTGTGACACTAGTTACAGATTGCGATGCTTCACTTCAGGTTTACTGTCTCCCTTGGACCTTCTTGTTGACGATGAAACACAGAAATTGCATCGGAATTAAATACAAAAGGCACAATACCGACTTAAGTACAAGAAGACTGACGCATCTTACTGACTATGTTTTTCAACCATTCCTGTGACACTAGTTATAGATTCCGGTGCTTCACTCCAGGTTTACTGTATCCCTTGGACCTTCTTATTGACGATGAAATACAGAAATTGCATCGGAATTAAATACAAAGGGCAAAATGCCGACTTAAGTACACGAAGACTGACGTTTCTTACTGCCTATGCTTTGAACAATTCCTGTGACACTAGTTATAGATTCCGATGCTACACTCCACGTTTAGTGTATCCCTTGGACCTTCTTATTGACGATGAAAAACAGAAATTGAATCGGAATGAAATACAAAAGGCACAATGCCGACTTAAGGACAAGAAGACTGACTCTTCTTACTGACTATGTTTTGAACCATTCCTGTGTCACTAGTTATAGATTCCGATGCTTCACTTCAGGTTTACTGTATAACTTGGACTTTCTAATTGACGATGAAACACAGAAATTGCATCGGAATTAAATAGAAAAGGCACAATGACGACTTAAGTACAAGAAGACTGACTTTTCTTACTGTCTATGTTTTGAACCACTCCTGTGACACTAGATACAGATTCCGATGCTTCACTCCAGGTTTACTGTATCCCTTGGACCTTCTTATTGACGATAATACACTGAAATTGCATCGGAATTAAATAGAAAAGGCACAATGCCGACCTAAGTACAAGAAGACTGACTCGTCTTACTGTCTATGTTTCGAACCATTGCTGTGACACTAGTTATAGCTTCCGATGCTTCACTCCAGGTTTAGTGTATCCCTTGGACCTTCTTATTGGCGATGAAACACAGAAATTACATCGGAATTAAATACAAAAGGCACAATGCCGACTTAAGTACAAATAGACTGACTCTTCTTACTGACTATGTTTTGAACCATTCCTGTGACACAAGTTATAGATTCCGATTCTTCACTTCAGGTTTACTGTATCCCTCTGACCTTCTTATTGACGATGAAACACAGAAATTGGATCTGAATTAAATAGAAAAGGCACAATGCCGACTTAAGTACAAGAAGACTGACTCTTCCTACTGTCAATGCTTTGAACCATTCCTGTGACACTAGTTATAGATTCCGATGCTTGACTTCAGGTTTACTGTATCCCTTGGACCTGCTTATTGACGATGAAACACAGAAATAGTATCGGAATTTAATACAAAAGGCACAATGCCGGCTCAAGTACAAGAAGACTGACTCTTCTGACTGTCTATGTTGTGAACCATTGCTGTGACACTTGTTATAGATTCCGATGCCTCACTTCAGGTTTACTGTATCGGTCTGACCTTCTTATTGACGATGAAACACAGAAATTACATCGGAATTAAACACAAAATGCACAATGCCGACTTAAGTACATGAAGACTGACTCATCTTACTGTCTATGTTCTGAACCATTTCTGTGACACTAGTTATAGATTCCGATGCTTCACTTCAGGGTTACTGTATCCCTCTGAAATTCTTATTGACGATGAAACACAGAAATTGCATCGGAATTAAATACAAAAGGCACAATGCCGACTTACGTACAAGAAGACTGACACTTCTTTCCGTCTATGCTTTGAACCATTCCTGTGACACTAGTTATGGATTCCGATGCTTCACTTCATTTTTACTATATACCTTTGACCTTCTTATTAACGATGAAACACAGAAATTGCATCGGAATTAAATACAAAAGGCACAATGCCGACTTAAGGACAAGAAGACTGACTCTTCCTACTTACTATTTTTTGAACCATTCCAGTGACACTAGTTATAGATTGCGATGCTTCACTTCATGTTCACTGTATCCCTCTATCTCTCTTATTGACGATAAAACACAGAAATTGCATCGGAATTAAATCGAAAAGGCACAATGCCGACTTAAGTACAAGAAGACTGACTCTTCTCACTGACTATGTTTTGAACCACTCCTGTGACACTAGTTATAGATTCCGATGCTTCACTTCAGGTTTACTGTATCCCTTGGACCTTCTTATTGACGATGAAACGCAGAAATAGCATCGGAATTTAATACAAAAGGCACAATGCCGACTCAAGTAGAAGAAGACTGACTCTTCTGAGTGTCTATGTTGTGAACCATTCCAGTGACACTAGTTATAGATTCCGATGCCTCACTTCAGGTTTACTGTATCGGTCTGACCTTCTTATTGACGATGAAATACAGAAATTGCATCGGAATTAAATACAAAATGCACAATGCCGACTTAAGTACATGAAGACTTACTCATCTTACTGTCTATGTTTTGAACCATTCCTGTGACACTAGTTATGGATTCCATTGCTTCACTTCAGGTTTACTGTATCTTTTGGACCTTCTTATTGACGATGAAACCCAGAAATTGCCTCGGAATTAAATACAAAAGGCACAATGCCGACTTAAGTACAAGAAGACTGATTCTTCCTACTGTCTATGTTTGAACCATTCCATTGACACTAGTTATAGATTCCGATGCTCCATTTCAGGTTTACTGTTTCCCTTGGACCTTCATATTAACGATGAAACAATGAAATTGCATAGGAATTAAATACAAAAGGCACAAAGCCGACTTAAGTACATCAAGACTGATTCTTCTTACTGACTATGTCTTGAACCATTCCTGTGACACTAGCTATAGATTCCGATGCTTCACTTCAGGTTTACTGTATCCCTCTGACTTTCGTATTGACGATGAAAGACAGAAATTGCACCGGAATTAAATACAAAAGGCACAATGCCGACTTAAGACAAGAAGACTGACTCTTCTTACTGTCTATGTTTTGAACCATTCCTGTGACACTGGTTATAGATTCCGATGCTTCACTTTCGGTTTACTGTATCCCTCTGACTTTCTTATTGACGATGAAACACAGAAATTGCACCGGAATTAAAGACAAAAAGCACAATGCCGACTTAAGTACAAGAAGACTGACTCGTCTTACTGACTATGTTTTGAACCATTCCTGTGACACTAGTTATAGATTCCGATGCTTCACTCCAGGTTTAGTGTATCCCTTGGACCTTCTTATTGACGATGAAACACAGAAATTGCATCGGAATTAAATAGAAAAAGCACAATGCCGACTTAAGTACATGAAGACTGACTCTTCTTACTGTCTATGTTTTGAACCATTCCTGTGACACTAATTTTGGATTCCGATGCTTCACTTCAGGTTTACTGTATCCCTCTGACCTTCTTATTGATGATGAAACACAGAAATTGCATCGGAATTAAATACATAAGGCACAATGCCGACCTAAGTACAAGAAGACTGACTGTTCCCACTGTCTATGCCTTGAACCATTCCTGGGACACTAATTGAAGATTCCGATGCTTCTCTTCTGGTTTACTGTATCCCTCTGACCTTCTTATTGACGATGAAACACTGAAATTGCACCGGAATTAAATACAAAAAGCACAATGCCGACTTAAGTACAAGAAGACAGACCCTTCTTACTGTCTATGTTTGAACCATTCCATTGACACTAGTTATAGATTCCGATGCATCACTCCAGGTTTACTGTATCCCTTGGACCTTCTTATTGACGATAATACACTGAAATTGCATCGGAATTAAATAGAAAAGGCACAATGCCGACTTAAGTACAAGAAGACAGACCCTTCTTACTGTCTATGTTTTGAACCATTCCTGTGACACTAATTTTGGATTCCGATGCATCACTCCATGTTTACTGTATCCCTTGGACCTTCTTAATGACGATAATACACTGAAATTGCATCGGAATTAAATAGAAAAGGCACAATGCCGACTTAAGTACAAGAAGACTGACTCTTCTTACTGTCTTTGTTTTGAACCATTCCTGCGACACTTGCTATAGATTCCGATGCTTCACTCCAGGTTTACTGTATCCCTTGGACCTTCTTATTGACGATGAAACTCAGAAATTGCATCGGAATTAAATACAAAAGGCACAATGCCGACTTAAGTACAAGAAGACTGACTCTTCCTACTGTCTATGTTTTGAACCATTCCTGTGACACTAGCTATAGATTCCGATCCTTCACTTCATTTTTGCTGTATCCGTCTGACCTTATTGACGATGAAACACAGAAATTGCATCGGAATTATATACAAAAGGCACAATACCGACTTAAGTACAAGAAGACTGACTCTTCTTACTGTCTATGTTTTGAACCACTCCTGTGACACTAGATATAGGATCCGATGCTTCACTTCAGGTTTACTGTATAATTTGGACCTTCTTATTGACGATGAAACACAGAAATTGCATCGGAAGTAAATACAAAAGGCACAATGCCGACTCAAGGACAAGAAGACTGACTCTTCTTACTTACTATTTTTTGAACCATTCCAGTGACACTAGTTATAGATTCCGATGCTTCACTTCATGTTCACTGTATCCCTCTAACCCTCTTATTGACGATGAAACACAGAAATTGCATCGGAATTAAATCGAAAAGGCACAATGCCGACTTAAGGACAAGAAGACTGACTCTTCTTACTGTCTTTGTTTTGAACCATTCCTGTGACACTTGCTATAGATTCCGATGCTTCACTCCAGGTTTTGTGTATCCCTTGGACCTTCTTATTGACGATGAAACTCAGAAATTGCATCGGAATTAAATACAAAAGGCACAATGCCGACTATAGTACAAGAAGACTGACTCTTCTCACTGACTATGTTTTGAACCATTCCTGTGACCCTAGTTATAGATTCCGATGCTTCACTTCAGGTTTACTGTATCCCTTGGACCTTCTTATTAACGATGAAACACATAAATTGCATCGGAATTAATTACAAAAGGCAAAATGCCGACTTAAGCACAAGAAGACAGACCCTTCTTACTGTCTATGTTTTGAACCATTCCATTGGCACTAGTTATAGCTTCCGATGCTTCACTCCAGGTTTAGTGTATCCCTTGGACCTTCTTATTGAAGATGAAACACAGAAATTGCATCGGAATTAAATAGAAAAGGCACTATGCCGACTTAAGTACAAGATGACTGACTCTTCTTACTGACTACGATTTGAACAATTCCTGTGTCACTAGTTATAGATTCCGATGCTTGACTTCAGGTTTACTGTATCCCTTGGACCTTCTTATTGACGATGAAACACAGAAATTGCATCGGAAGTAAATACAAAAGGCACAATGCCGACTTAAGGACAAGAAGACTGACTCTCCTTACTGTCTATGTTTTGAACCATTCCTGTGACACTAGATATAGAATCCGATGCTTCACTTTAGGTTTACTGTATCCCTCTGAGTTTCTAATTGACGATGAAAGACAGATATTGCACCGGAATTAAATACAAAAGGCACACTGCCCACTTAAGGGCAAGAAGACTGACTCTTCTTACTGACTATGTTTTGAACCATTCCTGTGACACTAGTTATAGATTCCGATGCTTCACTCCAGGTTTACTGTATCCCTTGGACCTTCTTATTGACGATAATACACTGAAATTGCATCGGAATTAAATAGAAAAGGCACAATGCCGACTTAAGTACAAGAAGACTGACTCGTCTTACTGTCTATGTTTTGAACCATTCCTGTGACACTAGTTATAGCTTCCGATGCTTCACTCCAGGTTTAGTGTATCCCTTGGACCTTCTTATTGAAGATGAAACACAGAAATTGCATCGGAATTAAATAGAAAAGGCACTATGCCGACTTAAGTACAAGATGACTGACTCTTCTTACTGACTACGTTTTGAACAATTCCTGTGTCACTAGTTATAGATTCCGATGCTTGACTTCAGGTTTACTGTATCCCTTGGACCTTCTTATTGACGATGAAACACAGAAATTGCATCGGAAGTAAATACAAAAGGCACACTGCCCACTTAAGGGCAAGAAGACTGACTCTTCTTACTGACTATGTTTTGAACCATTCCTGTGACACTAGATATAGATTCCGATGCTTCACTTTAGGTTTACTGTATCCCTCTGAGTTTCTTATTGACGATGAAACACAGAAATTGCATCGGAAGTAAATACAAAAGGCACAATGCCGACTTAAGGACAAGAAGACTGACTCTTCTTACTTACTATTTTTTGAACCATTCCAGTGACACTAGTTATAGATTCCGATGCTTCACTTCATGTTCACTGTATCCCTCTAACCCTCTTATTGACGATGAAACACAGAAATTGCATCGGAATTAAATCGAAAAGGCACAATGCCGACTTAAGTACAAGAAGACTGACTCTTCTTACTGTCTTTGTTTTGAACAATTCCTGTGACACTAGTTATAGATTCCGATGCTACACTCCACGTTTAGTGTATCCCTTGGACCTTCTTATTGACGATGTGAAACAGAAATTTAATCGGAATGAAATACAAAAGGCACAATGCCGACTTAAGGACAAGAAGACTGACTCTTCTTACTGACTATGTTTTGAACCATTCCTGTGTCACTAGTTATAGATTCCGATGCTTCACTTCAGGTTTACTGTATAACTTGGACTTTCTAATTGACGATGAAACACAGAAACTGCATCGGAATTAAATAGAAAAGGCACAATGACGACTTAAGTACAAGAAGACGGACTTTTCTTACTGTCTATGTTTTGAACCACTCCTGTGATACTACATACAGATTCCGATGCTTCACTCCAGGTTTACTGTATCCCTTGGACCTTCTTATTGACGATAATACACTGAAATTGCATCGGAATTAAATAGAAAAGGCACAATGCCGACTTAAGTACAAGAAGACTGACTCGTCTTACTGTCTATGTTTTGAACCATTCCTGTGACACTAGTTATAGCTTCCGATGCTTCACTCCAGGTTTAGTGTATCCCTTGGACCTTCTTATTGGCGATGAAACACAGAAATTACATCGGAATTAAATACAAAAGGCACAATGCCGACCTAAGTACAAAAAGACTGACTCTTCTTACTGACTATGTTTTGAACCATTCCTGTGACACAAGTTACAGATTCCGATTCTTCACTTCAGGTTTACTGTATCCCTCTGACCTTCTTATTGACGATGAAACACAGAAATTGGATCGGAATTAAATAGAAAAGGCACAATGCCGACTTAAGTACAAGAAGACTGACTCTTCTTACTGTCAATGCTTTGAACCATTCCTGTGACACTAGTTATAGATTCCGATGCTTGACTTCAGGTTTACTGTATCCCTTGGACCTGCTTATTGACGATGAAACACAGAAATGGCATCGGAATTTAATACAAAAGGCACAATGCCGGCTCAAGTACAAGAAGACTGACTCTTCTGACTGTCTATGTTGTGAACCATTGCTGTGACACTTGTTATAGATTCCGATGCCTCACTTCAGGTTTACTGTATCGGTCTGACCTTCGTATTGACGATGAAACACAGAAATTACATCGGAATTAAACACAAAATGCACAATGCCGACTTAAGTACATGAAGACTGACTCATCTTACTGTCTATGTTCTGAACCATTTCTGTGACACTACATATAGATTCCGATGCTTCACTTCAGGGTTACTGTATCCCTCTGAAATTCTTATTGACGATGTAACACAGAAATAGCATCGGAATTAAATACAAAAGGCACAATGCCGACTTACGTACAAGAAGACTGACACTTCTTTCCGTCTATGCTTTGAACCATTCCTGTGACACTAGTTATGGATTCCGATGCTTCACTTCATTTTTACTGTATACCTTTGACCTTCTTAGTAACGATGAAACAGAGAAATTGCATCGGAATTAAATACAAAAGGCACAATGCCGACTTAAGGACAAGAAGACTGACTCTTCTTACTTACTATTTTTTGAACCATTCCAGTGACACTAGTTATAGATTGCGATGCTTCACTTCATGTTCACTGTATCCCTCTATCTCTCTTATTGACGATAAAACACAGAAATTGCATCGAAATTAAATCGAAAAGGCACAATGCCGACTTAAGTACAAGAAGACTGACTCTTCTCACTGACTATGTTTTGAACCACTCCTGTGACACTAGTTATAGATTCCGATGCTTCACTTCAGGTTTACTGTATCCCTTGGACCTTCTTATTGACGATGAAACGCAGAAATAGCATCGGAATTTAATACAAAAGGCACAATGCCGACTCAAGTAGAAGAAGACTGACTCTTCTGAGTGTCTATGTTGTGAACCATTCCAGTGACACTAGTTATAGATTCCGATGCCTCACTTCAGGTTTACTGTATCGGTCTGACCTTCTTATTGACGATGAAATACAGAAATTGCATCGGAATTAAATACAAAATGCACAATGCCGACTTAAGTACATGAAGACTTACTCATCTTACTGTCTATGTTTTGAACCATTCCTGTGACACTAGTTATGGATTCCATTGCTTCACTTCAGGTTTACTGTATCGTTTGGACCTACTTATTGACGATGAAACCCAGAAATTGCCTCGGAATTAAATACAAAAGGCACAATGCCGATTTAAGTACAAGAAGACTGATTCTACCTACTGTCTATGTTTGAACCATTCCATTGACACTAGTTATAGATTCCGATGCTCCATTTCAGGTTTACTGTTTCCCTTGGACCTTCATATTAACGATGAAACAATGAAATTGCATCGGAATTAAATACAAAAGGCACAAAGCCGACTTAAGTACATCAAGACTGATTCTTCTTACTGACTATGTTTTGAACCATTCCTGTGACACTAGCTATAGATTCCGATGCTTCACTTCAGGTTTACTGTATCCCTCTGACTTTCGTATTGACGATGAAACACAGAAATTGCACCGGAATTAAATACAAAAGGCACAATGCCGACTTAAGGACAAGAAGACTGACTCTTCTTACTGTCTATGTTTTGAACCATTCCTGTGACACTGGTTATAGATTCCGATGCTTCACTTTCGGTTTACTGTATCCCTCTGACTTTCTTATTGACGATGAAACACAGAAATTGCACCGGAATTAAAGACAAAAAGCACAATGCCGACTTAAGGACAAGAAGACTGACTCGTCTTACTGACTATGTTTTGAACCATTCCTGTGACACTAGTTATAGATTCCGATGCTTCACTCCAGGTTTAGTGTATCCCTTGGACCTTCTTATTGACGATGAAACACAGAAATTGCATCGGAATTAAATAGAAAAGGCACAATGCCGACTTAAGTACATGAAGACTGACTCTTCTTACTGTCTATGTTTTGAACCATTCCTGTGACACTAATTTAGGATTCCGATGCTTCACTTCAGGTTTACTGTATCCCTCTGACCTTCTTATTGATGATGAAACACAGAAATTGCATCGGAATTAAATACATAAGGCACAATGCCGACTTAAGTACAAGAAGACTGACTGTTCCCACTGTCTATGCCTTGAACCATTCGTGGGACACTAATTGAAGATTCCGATGCTTCACTTCTGGTTTACTGTATCCCTCTGACCTTCTTATTGACGATGAAACACTGAAATTGCACCGGAATTAAATACAAAAGGCACAATGCCGACTTAAGTACAAGAAGACAGACCCTTCTTACTGTCTATGTTTGAACCATTCCATTGACACTAGTTATAGATTCCGATGCATCACTCCAGGTTTACTGTATCCCTTGGACCTTCTTATTGACGATAATACACTGAAATTGCATCGGAATTAAATAGAAAAGGCACAATGCCGACTTAAGTACAAGAAGACAGACCCTTCTTACTGTCTATGTTTTGAACCATTCCATTGACACTAGTTATAGATTCCGATGCATCACTCCATGTTTACTGTATCCCTTGGACCTTCTTATTGACGATAATACACTGTAATTGCATCGGAATAAAATAGAAAAGGCACAATGCCGACTTAAGTACAAGAAGACTGACTCTTCTTACTGTCTTTGTTTTGAACCATTCCTGCGACACTTGCTATAGATTCCGATGCTTCACTCCAGGTTTACTGTATCCCTTGGACCTTCTTATTGACGATGAAACTCAGAAATTGCATCGGAATTAAATACAAAAGGCACAATGCCGACTTAAGTACAAGAAGACTGACTCTTCCTACTGTCTATGTTTTGAACCATTCCTGTGACACTAGCTATAGATTCCGATTCTTCACTTCATTTTTACTGTATCCGTCTGACCTTATTGACGATGAAACGCAGAAATTGCATCGGAATTATATACAAAAGGCACAATACCGACTTAAGTACAAGAAGACTGACTCTTCTTACTGTCTATGTTTTGAACCACTCCTGTGACACTAGATATAGGATCCGATGCTTCACTTCAGGTTTACTGTATAATTTGGACCTTCTTATTGACGATGAAACACAGAAATTGCATCGGAAGTAAATACAAAAGGCACAATGCCGACTTAAGGACAAGAAGACTGACTCTTCTTACTTACTATTTTTTGAACCATTCCAGTGACACTAGTTATAGATTCCGATGCTTCACTTCATGTTCACTGTATCCCTCTAACCCTCTTATTGACGATGAAACACAGAAATTGCATCGGAATTAAATCGAAAAGGCACAATGCCGACTTAAGTACAAGAAGACTGACTCTTCTCACTGACTATGTTTTGAACCACTCCTGTGACACTAGTTATAGATTCCGATGCTTCACTTCAGGTTTACTGTATCCCTTGGACCTTCTTATTGACGATGAAACGCAGAAATAGCATCGGAATTTAATACAAAAGGCACAATGCCGACTCAAGTAGAAGAAGACTGACTCTTCTGAGTGTCTATGTTGTGAACCATTCCAGTGACACTAGTTATAGATTCCGATGCCTCACTTCAGGTTTACTGTATCGGTCTGACCTTCTTATTGACGATGAAATACAGAAATTGCATCGGAATTAAATACAAAATGCACAATGCCGATTTAAGTACATGAAGACTTACTCATCTTACTGTCTATGTTTTGAACCATTCCTGTGACACTAGTTATGGATTCCATTGCTTCACTTCAGGTTTACTGTATCGTTTGGACCTACTTATTGACGATGAAACCCAGAAATTGCCTCGGAATTAAATACAAAAGGCACAATGCCGATTTAAGTACAAGAAGACTGATTCTTCCTACTGTCTATGTTTGAACCATTCCATTGACACTAGTTATAGATTCCGATGCTCCATTTCAGGTTTACTGTTTCCCTTGGACCTTCATATTAACGATGAAACAATGAAATTGCATCGGAATTAAATACAAAAGGCACAAAGCCGACTTAAGTACATCAAGACTGATTCTTCTTACTGACTATGTTTTGAACCATTCCTGTGACACTAGCTATAGATTCCGATGCTTCACTTCAGGTTTACTGTATCCCTCTGACTTTCGTATTGACGATGAAACACAGAAATTGCACCGGAATTAAATACAAAAGGCACAATGCCGACTTAAGGACAAGAAGACTGACTCTTCTTACTGTCTATGTTTTGAACCATTCCTGTGACACTGGTTATAGATTCCGATGCTTCACTTTCGGTTTACTGTATCCCTCTGACTTTCTTATTGACGATGAAACACAGAAATTGCACCGGAATTAAAGACAAAAAGCACAATGCCGACTTAAGGACAAGAAGACTGACTCGTCTTACTGACTATGTTTTGAACCATTCCTGTGACACTAGTTATAGATTCCGATGCTTCACTCCAGGTTTAGTGTATCCCTTGGACCTTCTTATTGACGATGAAACACAGAAATTGCATCGGAATTAAATAGAAAAGGCACAATGCCGACTTAAGTACATGAAGACTGACTCTTCTTACTGTCTATGTTTTGAACCATTCCTGTGACACTAATTTAGGATTCCGATGCTTCACTTCAGGTTTACTGTATCCCTCTGACCTTCTTATTGATGATGAAACACAGAAATTGCATCGGAATTAAATACATAAGGCACAATGCCGACTTAAGTACAAGAAGACTGACTGTTCCCACTGTCTATGCCTTGAACCATTCGTGGGACACTAATTGAAGATTCCGATGCTTCACTTCTGGTTTACTGTATCCCTCTGACCTTCTTATTGACGATGAAACACTGAAATTGCACCGGAATTAAATACAAAAGGCACAATGCCGACTTAAGTACAAGAAGACAGACCCTTCTTACTGTCTATGTTTGAACCATTCCATTGACACTAGTTATAGATTCCGATGCATCACTCCAGGTTTACTGTATCCCTTGGACCTTCTTATTGACGATAATACACTGAAATTGCATCGGAATTAAATAGAAAAGGCACAATGCCGACTTAAGTACAAGAAGACAGACCCTTCTTACTGTCTATGTTTTGAACCATTCCATTGACACTAGTTATAGATTCCGATGCATCACTCCATGTTTACTGTATCCCTTGGACCTTCTTATTTACGATAATACACTGTAATTGCATCGGAATAAAATAGAAAAGGCACAATGCCGACTTAAGTACAAGAAGACTGACTCTTCTTACTGTCTTTGTTTTGAACCATTCCTGCGACACTTGCTATAGATTCCGATGCTTCACTCCAGGTTTACTGTATCCCTTGGACCTTCTTATTGACGATGAAACTCAGAAATTGCATCGGAATTAAATACAAAAGGCACAATGCCGACTTAAGTACAAGAAGACTGACTCTTCCTACTGTCTATGTTTTGAACCATTCCTGTGACACTAGCTATAGATTCCGATTCTTCACTTCATTTTTACTGTATCCGTCTGACCTTATTGACGATGAAACGCAGAAATTGCATCGGAATTATATACAAAAGGCACAATACCGACTTAAGTACAAGAAGACTGACTCTTCTTACTGTCTATGTTTTGAACCACTCCTGTGACACTAGATATAGGATCCGAAGCTTCACTTCAGGTTTACTGTATAATTTGGACCTTCTTATTGACGATGAAACACAGAAATTGCATCGGAAGTAAATACAAAAGGCACAATGCCGACTTAAGGACAAGAAGACTGACTCTTCTTACTTACTATTTTTTGAACCATTCCAGTGACACTAGTTATAGATTCCGATGCTTCACTTCATGTTCACTGTATCCCTCTAACCCTCTTATTGACGATGAAACACAGAAATTGCATCGGAATTAAATCGAAAAGGCACAATGCCGACTTAAGTACGAGAAGACTGACTCTTCTTACTGTCTTTGTTTTGAACCATTCCTGTGACACTTGCTATAGATTCCGATGCTTCACTCCAGGTTTACTGTATCCCTTGGACCTTCTTATTGACGATGAAACTCAGAAATTGCATCGGAATTAAATACAAAAGGCACAATGCCGACTATAGTACAAGAAGACTGACTCTTCTCACTGACTATGCTTTGAACCATTCCTGTGACCCTAGTTATAGATTCTGATGCTTCACTTCAGGTTTACTGTATCCCTTGGACCTACTTATTAACGATGAAACACATAAATTGCATCGGAATTAATTACAAAAGGCAAAATGCCGACTTAAGCACAAGAAGACAGACCCTTCTTACTGTCTATGTTTTGAACCATTCCATTGACACTAGTTATAGCTTCCGATGCTTCACTCCAGGTTTAGTGTATCCCTTGGACCTTCTTATTGAAGATGAAACACAGAAATTGCATCGGAATTAAATAGAAAAGGCACTATGCCGACTTAAGTACAAGATGACTGACTCTTCTTACTGACTACGTTTTGAACAAATCCTGTGTCACTAGTTATGATGCTTGACTTCAGGTTTACTGTATCCCTTGGACCTTCATATTGACGATGAAACACAGGAATTGCATCGGAAGTAAATACAAAAGGCACAATGCCGAATTAAGGACAAGAAGACTGACTCTCCTTACTGTCTATGTTTTGAACCATTCCTGTGACACTAGATATAGAATCCGATGCTTCACTTTAGGTTTACTGTAACCCTCTGAGTTTCTTATTGACGATGAAAGACAGAAATTGCACCGGAATTAAATACAAAAGGCACACTGCCCACTTAAGGGCAAGAAGACTGACTCTTCTTACTGACTATGTTTTGAACCATTCCTGTGACACTAGTTATAGATTCCGATGCTTCACTCCAGGTTTACTGTATCCCTTGGACCTTCTTATTGACGATAATACACTGAAATTGCTTCGGAATTAAATAGAAAAGGCACAATGCCGACTTATGTACAAGAAGACTGACTCGTCTTACTGTCTATGTTTTGAACCATTCCTGTGACACTAGTTATAGCTTCCGATGCTTCACTCCAGGTTTAGTGTATCCCTTGGACCTTCTTATTGAAGATGAAACACAGAAATTGCATCGGAATTAAATAGAAAAGGCACTATGCCGACTTAAGTACAAGATGACTGACTCTTCTTACTGACTTCGTTTTGAACAATTCCTGTGTCACTAGTTATAGATTCCGATGCTTGACTTCAGGTTTACTGTATCCCTTGGACCTTCTTATTGACGATGAAACACAGAAATTGCATCGGAAGTAAATACAAAAGGCACACTGCCCACTTAAGGGCAAGAAGACTGACTCTTCTTACTGACTATGTTTTGAACCATTCCTGTGACACTAGATATAGATTCCGATGCTTCACTTTAGGTTTACTGTATCCCTCTGAGTTCTTATTGACGATGAAACACAGAAATTGCATCGGAAGTAAATACAAAAGGCACAATGCCGACTTAAGGACAAGAACTGACTCTTCTTACTTACTATTTTTTGAACCATTCCAGTGACACTAGTTATAGATTCCGATGCTTCACTTCATGTTCACTGTATCCCTCTAACCCTCTTATTGACGATGAAACACAGAAATTGCATCGGAATTAAATCGAAAAGGCACAATGCCGACTTAAGTACAAGAAGACTGACTCTTCTTACTGTCTTTGTTTTGAACAATTCCTGTGACACTAGTTATAGATTCCAATGCTACACTCCACGTTTAGTGTATCCCTTGGACCTTCTTATTGACGATGAAAAACAGAAATTGAATCGGAATGAAATACAAAAGGCACAATGCCGACTTAAGGACAAGAAGACTGACTCTTCTTACTGACTATGTTTTGAACCATTCCTGTGTCACTAGTTATAGATTCCGATGCTTCACTTCAGGTTTACTGTATAACTTGGACTTTCTAATTGACGATGAAACACAGAAACTGCATCGGAATTAAATAGAAAAGGCACAATGACGACTTAAGTACAAGAAGACTGACTTTTCATACTGTCTATGTTTTGAACCACTCCTGTGACACTAGATACAGATTCCGATGCTTCACTCCAGGTTTACTGTATCCCTTAGACCTTCTTATTGACGATAATACACTGAAATTGCATCGGAATTAAATAGAAAAGGCACAATGCCGACTTAAGTACAAGAAGACTGACTCGTCTTACTGTCTATGTTTTGAACCATTCCTGTGACACTAGTTATAGCTTCCGATGCTTCACTCCAGGTTTAGTGTATCCCTTGGACCTTCTTATTGGCGATGAAACACAGAAATTACATCGGAATTAAATACAAAAGGCACAATGCCGACTTAAGTACAAAAAGACTGACTCTTCTTACTGACTATGTTTTGAACCATTCCTGTGACACAAGTTACAGATTCCGATTCTTCACTTCAGGTTTACTGTATCCCTCTGACCTTCTTATTGACGATGAAACACAGAAATTGGATCGGAATTAAATAGAAAAGGCACAATGCCGACTTAAGTACATGAAGACTTACTCATCTTACTGTCTATGTTTTGAACCATTCCTGTGACACTAGTTATGGATTCCATTGCTTCACTTCAGGTTTACTGTATCTTTTGGACCTTCTTATTGACGATGAAACCCAGAAATTGCCTCGGAATTAAATACAAAAGGCACAATGCCGACTTAAGTACAAGAAGACTGATTCTTCCCACTGACTATGTTTTGAACCACTCCTGTGACACTAGCTATAGATTCCGATGCTTCACTTCAGGTTTACTGTATCCCTCTGACTTTCGTATTGACGATGAAACACAGAAATTGCACCGGAATTAAATACAAAAGGCACAATGCCGACATAAGGACAAGACGACTGACTCTTCTTACTGTCTATGTTTTGAACCATTCCTGTGACACTGGTTATAGATTCCGATGCTTCACTTTCGGTTTACTGTATCCCTCTGACTTTCTTATTGACGATGAAACACAGAAATTGCACCGGAATTAAAGACAAAAAGCACATGCCGACTTAAGGACAAGAAGACTGACTCGTCTTACTGACTATGTTTTGAACCATTCCTGTGACACTAGTTATAGATTCCGATGCTTCACTCCAGGTTTAGTGTATCCCTTGGACCTTCTTATTGACGATGAAACACAGAAATTGCATCGGAATTAAATAGAAAAGGCACAATGCCGACTTAAGTACATGAAGACTGACTCTTCTTACTGTCTATGTTTTGAACCATTCCTGTGACACTAATTTTTGATTCCGATGCTTCACTTCAGGTTTACTGTATCCCTCTGACCTTCTTATTGATGATGAAACACAGAAATTGCATCGGAATTAAATACATAAGGCACAATGCCGACTTAAGTACAAGAAGACAGACCCTTCTTACTGTCTATGTTTGAACCATTCCATTGACACTAGTTATAGATTCCGATGCATCACTCCAGGTTTACTGTATCCCTTGGACCTTCTTATTGACGATAATACACTGAAATTGCATCCGAATTAAATAGAAAAGGCACAATGCCGACTTAAGTACAAGAAGACAGACCCTTCTTACTGTCTATGTTTTGAACCATTCCATTGACACTAGTTATAGATTCCGATGCATCACTCCATGTTTACTGTATCCCTTGGACCTTCTTATTGACGATAATACACTGAAATTGCATCGGAATTAAATAGAAAAGGCACAATGCCGACTTAAGTACAAGAAGACTGACTCTTCTTACTGTCTTTGTTTTGAACCATTCCTGCGACACTTGCTATAGATTCCGATGCTTCACTCCAGGTTTACTGTATCCCTTGGACCTTCTTATTGACGATGAAACTCAGAAATTGCATCGGAATTAAATACAAAAGGCACAATGCCGACTTAAGTACAAGAAGACTGACTCTTCCTACTGTCTATGTTTTGAACCATTCCTGTGACACTAGCTATAGATTCCGATTCTTCACTTCATTTTTACTGTATCCGTCTGACCTTATTGACGATGAAACACAGAAATTGCATCGGAATTATATACAAAAGGCACAATACCGACTTAAGTACAAGAAGACTGACTCTTCTTACTGTCTATGTTTTGAACCGCTCCTGTGACACTAGATATAGGATCCGATGCTTCACTTCAGGTTTACTGTATAATTTGGACCTTCTTATTGACGATGAAACACAGAAATTGCATCGGAAGTAAATACAAAAGGCACAATGCCGACTTAAGGACAAGAAGACTGACTCTTCTTACTTACTATTTTTTGAACCATTCCAGAGACACTAGTTATAGATTCCGATGCTTCACTTCATGTTCACTGTATCCCTCTAACCCTCTTATTGACGATGAAACACAGAAATTGCATCGGAATTAAATCGAAAAGGCACAATGCCGACTTAAGTACAAGAAGACTGACTCTTCTTACTGTCTTTGTTTTGAACCATTCCTGTGACACTTGCTATAGATTCCGATGCTTCACTCCAGGTTTACTGTATCCCTTGGACCTTCTTATTGACGATGAAACTCAGAAATTGCATCGGAATTAAATACAAAAGGCACAATGCCGACTATAGTACAAGAAGACTGACTCTTCTCACTGACTATGTTTTGAACCATTCCTGTGACCCTAGTTATAGATTCCAGTGCTTCACTTCAGGTTCACTGTATCCCTTGGACCTTCTTATTAACGATGAAACACATAAATTGCATCGGAATTAATTACAAAAGGCAAAATGCCGACTTAAGCACAAGAAGACTGACCCTTCTTACTGTCTATGTTTTGAACCATTCCATTGACACTAGTTATAGCTTCCGATGCTTCACTCCAGGTTTAGTGTATCCCTTGGACCTTCTTATTGAAGATGAAACACAGAAATTGCATCGGAATAAAATAGAAAAGGCACTATGCCGACTTAAGTACAAGATGACTGACTCTTCTTACTGACTACGTTTTGAACAATTCCTGTGTCACTAGTTATAGATACCGATGCTTCACTTCAGGTTTACTGTATCCCTTGGACCTTCTAATAGACGATGAAACACAGAAATTGCATCGGAATTAAATACAAAAGGCACAATGCCGACTTAAGTATAAGAAGACTGACTCTCCTTACTGTCTATGATTTGAATCATTCCTGTGACACTAGTTATAGATTCCGATGCTTCACTTCAGGTTTACTGTATCCCTCTGACTTTCGTATTGACGATGAAACACAGAAATTGCACCGGAATTAAATAAAAAAGGCACAATGCCGACTTAAGAACAAGAAGACTGACTCTCCTTACTGTCTATGTTTTGAACCATTCCTGTGACACTAGGTATAGATTCCGATGCTTCACTTTAGGTTTACTGTATCCCTCTGAGTTTCTTATTGACGATGAAAGACAGAAATTGCACCGGAATTAAATACAAAAGGCACACTGCCCACTTAAGGGCAAGAAGACTGACTCTTCTTACTGACTATGTTTTGAACCACTCCTGTGACAC
Source organism: Schistocerca serialis cubense (assembly GCF_023864345.2). Lineage (NCBI taxonomy): Eukaryota > Metazoa > Arthropoda > Insecta > Orthoptera > Acrididae > Schistocerca > Schistocerca serialis. Next base: position 643,065,468 of record NC_064644.1, read on the forward strand.
AAGTTATAGATTCCGATGCTTCACTTCAGGTTTACTGTATCCCTTGGACCTTCTAATAGACGATGAAACACAGAAATGGCATCGGAATTAGATACAAAACATAATGCCGGCATAAGTACATGAAGACTGACTCTTCCTACTCTCTATGATTTGAACCATTCCTGTGACATTAATTTTGGATTCCGATGCTTCACTTCAGGTTTACTGTATCCCTCTGACCTTCTTATTGACGATGAAACACAGAAATTGCATCGGAATTAAATACATAAGGCACAATGCCGACTTAAGTACAAGAAGACTGACTGTTCCCACTGTCTATGTTTTGAAAAATTCCTGAGACACTAGTTGAAGATTCCAATGCTTCACTTCAGGTTTACTGTATCCCTCACCTTGTTATTGACGATGAAACACTGAAATTGCACCGGAATTAAATACAAAAGGCACAATGCCGACTTAAGTACAAGAAGACAGACTCTTCTTACTGTCTATGTTTTGAAACATTCCTGTGACACTAGCTATAGATTCCGATGCTTCACTTCATTTTTACTGTATGCCTCTGACCTTATTGACGATGAAACACAGAAATTGCATCGGAATTAAATACAAAAGGCACAATACGGACTTAAGTACAAGAAGACTGACTCTTCCTACTGTCTATGTTTTGAACCACTCCTGTGAGACTAGATATAGATTCCGATGCTTCACTTCAGGTTTACTGTATCATTTGGACCTTCTTATTGACGATGAAACACAGAAATTACATGGGAATTAAATACAAAAGGCACAATGGCGACTTAGATACAAAAAGACTGACTCTTCTTACTGACTATGTATTGAACCATTCCTGTGACACTAGTTATAGATTCCGATGCTTCACTTCAGTTTACTGTATCCCTCTGACCTTCTTATTGACGATGAAACACAGAAATTGGATCATAATTAAATAGAAAAGGCACAATGCCGACTTAAGTACAAGAAGACTGATTCTTCTTACAGTCTATGCTTTGAACCATTCCTGTGACACTAGTTATAGATTCCGATGCTTGGCTTCAGGTTTACTCTATCCCTTGGACCTTCTTATTGACGATGAAACTTGGAAATAGCATCGGAATTTAATACACAAGGCACAATGCCGACTCAAGTACAAGAAGACTGACTCTTCTGACTGCCTATGTTGTGAACCATTCATGTGACACTAGTTATAGTTTCCGATGCCGCACATCAGGTTTACTGTATCGGTCTGACCTTCTTATTGACGATGAAACACAGAAATTGCATCGGAATTAAATACAAAATGCACAATGCCGACTTAAGTACATGAAGACTGACTAATCTTACTGTCTATGTTTTGAACCATTTCTGTGACACTAGTTATAGATTCCGAAGATTCACTTCAGGTTTACTGTATCCCTTGGACCTTCTTATTGACGATGAAACACAGAAATTGCATCGGAATTAATTACAAATGGCACAATGCCGACTTAAGTACAAGAAGGCTGACTCTTCATACTGTCTCTGTTTTGAACCACTCCTGTGACACTAGTTATAGATTCCGATGCTTCACTCCAGGTTTACTGTATCCCTTGCACCTTCGTATTGACGATGAAACACAGAAATTGCACCGGAATTAAATACAAAAGGCACAGTGCCGACTTAAGGACAAGAAGACGACTCTTCTTACTGACTATGTTTTGAACCATTCCTGTGACACTAGGTATAGATTCCGATGCTTCACCTCATTTTTACTGTATCCCTCTGACCTTATTGACGATGAAACACAGAAATTGCAACGGAATTAAATACAAAAGGCACAATACCGACTTAAGTACAAGAATACTGACTCTCCTTACTGTCTATGTTTTGAACCACTCCTGTGACACTAGATATAGATTCCGATGCTTCACGTCAGGTTTACTCTATCATTTGGACCTTCTTATTGGCGATGAAACACAGAAATTACATCGGAATTAAATACAAAGGGCACAATGCCGACTTAAGTACAAAAAGACTGACTCTTGTTACTGACTATGTTTGGCACCATTCCTGTGACACTGGTTATAGATTCCGATGCTTCACTTCAGGTTTACTGTATCCCTCTGACCTTCTTATTGACGATGAAACACAGAAATTGGACCGGAATTAAATTGAAAAGGCACAATGCCGACTTAAGTACAAGAAGACTGACTCTTCTTACTGTCTATGCTTTGAACCATTCCTGTGACACTAGTTACAGATTCCGATGCTTGACTTCAGGTTTACTGTATCCCTTGGACCTTCTTATTGACGATGAAACACAGAAATAGCATCGGAATGTAATACAAAAGGCACAATGCCGACTCAAGTACAAGAAGACTGACTCTTCTGACTGTCTATGTTGTGAACCATTCCTGTGCCACTAGTTATAGATTCCGATGCCTCACTTCAGGTTTACTGTATCGGTCTGACATTCTTATTGACGATGAAACACAGAAATTGCATCGGAATTAAATACAAAATGCACAATGCCGACTTAAGTACATGATGACTGACTCTACATACTGTCTATGTTTGAAACATTCCTTTGACACTAGTTATTGATTCCGATGCCTCACTTCAGGTTTACTGTATCCCTTGGACCTTCTTATTAACGATGAAACAATGAAATTGCATCGGAATTAAATACAGAATGCACAATTCCGACTTAAGTACATGAAGACTGACTCTTCTTACTGACTATGTTTTGAACCATTCCTGTGACACTAGTTATAGATTCCGATGCTGCACTTCAGTTTACTGTATCCCTCTGACCTACTTATTGACGATGAAACACAGAAATTGGATCATAATTAAATAGAAAAGGCACAATGCCGACTTAAGTACAAGAAGACTGATTCTTCTTACAGTCTATGCTTTGAACCATTCCTGTGACACTAGTTATAGATTCCGATGGTTGGCTTCAGGTTTACTGTATCCCTTGGACCTTCTTATTGACGATGAAACACAGAAATAGCATCGGAATTTAATACACAAGGCACAATGCCGAATCAAGTACAAGAAGACTGACTCTTCTGACTGTCTATCTTGTGAACCATTCATGTGACACTAGTTATAGTTTCCGATGCCGCACATCAGGTTTACTGTATCGGTCTGACCTTCTTATTGACGATGAAACACAGAAATTGCATCGGAATTAAATACAAAATGCACAATTCCGACTTAAGTACATGAAGATTGACTAATCTTACTGTCTATGTTTTGAACCATTTCTGTGACACTAGTTATAGATTCCGATGCTTCACTTCAGGGTTACTGTATCCCTCTGACCTACTTATTGACGATGAAACACAGAAATTGCATCGGAATTAAATACAAAGGGCACAATGCCGACTTAAGTACAAGAAGACTGACTCTTCTTTCTGTCTATGTTTTGAACCATTCCTGTGACACTAGTTATAGATTCCGATGCTTCACTTCAGGTTTACTGTATCCCTTGGACCTTCTTATTGACGATGAAACACGGAAATTGCCTCGGAATTAAATACAAAAGGCACAATGCCGACATAAGTACATGAAGACTGACTCTTCCTACTGTCTATGTTTGAACCATTCCATTGACACTAGTTATAGATTCCGATGCTTCACTTCAGGTTTACTGTATCCCTTGGACCTTCTTATTGACGATGAAACACAGAAATTGCATCGGAATTAAATACAAATGGCACAATGCCGACTTAAGTACAAGAAGGCTGACTCTTCTTACTGTCTCTGTTTTGAACCATTCCTGTGACACTAGTTATTGATTCCGATGCTTCACTCCAGGTTTACTGTATCCCTTGCACCTTCTTATTGATGATGAAACACAGAAATTGCACCGGAATTAAATACAAAGGCACAATGCCGACTTAAGGACAAGAAGACGACTCTTCTTACTGACTATGTTTTGAACCATTCCTGTGACACTAGTTATAGATTCCGATGCTTCACTTCAGGTTTACTGTATCCCTCTGACCTTCTTATTGACGATGAAACACGGAAGTTGCCTCGGAATTAAATAGAAAAGGCACAATGCCGACTTTAGTACAAGAAGACTGACTTTTCTTACTGTCTCTGTTTTGAACCATTCCTGTGACACTAGTTATTGATTCCGATGCTTCACTCCAGGTTTACTGTATCCCTTGCACCTTCTTATTGATGATGAAACACAGAAATTGCACCGGAATTAAATACAAAGGCACAATGCCGACTTAAGTACAAGAAGACTGACTCTTCCTACTGACTATGTTTTGAACCATTCCTGTGACACTTGTTATAGATTCCGATGCTTCCTTCAGGTTTTCTCTATCCCTTGGACCTTCTTATTGACGATGAAACTCCGAAATTGCATCGGAATTAAATACAAGAGGCATAATGCCGAATTATGTACAAGAAGACTGACTCTTCCTACTGTCTATGATTTGAACCATACCTGTGACACTAATTTTAGATTCCGATGCTTCATTTCAGTTATACTGTATCCTTCTGACCTTCTTATTGACGATGAAACACAGAAATTGCTTCGCAATTAAATACATAAGGCACAATGCCGACATAAGTACAAGAAGACTGACTGTTCCCACTGTCTATGTTTTGAACCATTCCTGAGACACTAGTTAAAGATTCCGATGCTTCACTGCAGGTTTACTGTATCCCTCTGACCTTCTTATTGACGATGAAACACAGAAATTGCACCGGAATTAGATACAAAAGGCACAATGCCGACTTAAGTACAAGAAGACAGACTCTTCTTACTGTCTATGTTTTGAACCATTCCATTGACACTAGTTATAGATTCCGATGCTTCACTTCAGGTGTACTGTATCCCTTGGACCTTCTTATTGACGATCATACACTGAAATTGCATCGGAATTAAGTAGAAAAGGCACAATGCCGACTTAAGTACAAGAAGACTGACTCTTCCTACTGTCTATGTTTTGAACCATTTCTGTGACACTAGTCATAGATTCCGATGCTTCACTTCAGGGTTACTGTATCCCTCTGACCTTCTTATTGACGATAAAACACAGAAATTGCATCGGAATTAAATACAAAAGGCACAATGCCGACTTAAGTGCAAGAAGACTGACTCTTCCTACTGTCTATGCTTGGAGCCATTCCTGTGACACTAGTTTTAAATTCCGATGCTTCACTTCAGGATTACTGTATCCCTTGGACCTTGTTATTGACGATGAAACACAAAAATTGCATCGGAATTAAATACAAAAGGCACAATGCCGACTTAAGTACAAGATGACTGACTCCTCCTACTGTCTATGTTTTGAAACATTCCTGGGACACTAGTTATAGATTCCGATGCTTCACTCCAGGTTTACTGTATCCCTTGGACCTTCTTATTGACGATGAAACACAGAAATGGCATCGGAATTAAATACAAAAGGCACAATGCCGACTTAAGTACAAGAAGACTGACTCTTCTTACTGACTATGTTTGAACCATTCCTGTGACATTAGTTATAGATTCCGATGCTTCACTTCAGGTTCGCTGAATCCCTTGGATATTCTTATTGATGACGAAACACAGAAATTGCATCAGAATTAAAAACAAAAGGCACAATGCCGACTTAAGTACAAGAAGACTGACTCTTCTTACTGTTTATGTTATGAACCATTCCAGTGACGCTAGTTGAAGATTCCGATGCTTCACTTCAGGTTTATTGTATAACTTGGACCTTCTTATTGACGACGAAACACAGAAATAGCGTCGGAATTAAATAGAAGAGGCACAATGCCGACTTAAGTACAAGAAGACTATCTCTTCCTACTGTCTATGTTTTGTACCATTCCTGTGACACTAGTTATAGATTCCGACGCTTCACTTCAGGTTTACTGTATCCCTTGGACTTTTTTATTAACGATGATACACATAAATTGCACGGAATTAAATACAAAAGGCACAATGCCGACTTAAGTACAAGAAGACTGACTCTTCCTACTGTCTATGTTTTGAACCATTCCTTTGACACTAGTTATTGATTCCGATGCCTCACTTCAGGTTTACTGTATCCCTTGGACCTTCTTATTAACGATGAAACAATGAAATTGCATCGGAATTAAATACAGAATGCACAATTCCGACTTAAGTACATGAAGACTGACTCTTCTTACTGACTATGTTTTGAACCATTCCTGTGACACTAGTTATAGATTCCGATGCTGCACTTCAGTTTACTGTATCCCTCTGACCTACTTATTGACGATGAAACACAGAAATTGGATCATAATTAAATAGAAAAGGCACAATGCCGACTTAAGTACAAGAAGACTGATTCTTCTTACAGTCTATGCTTTGAACCATTCCTGTGACACTAGTTATAGATTCCGATGGTTGGCTTCAGGTTTACTGTATCCCTTGGACCTTCTTATTGACGATGAAACACAGAAATAGCATCGGAATTTAATACACAAGGCACAATGCCGAATCAAGTACAAGAAGACTGACTCTTCTGACTGTCTATCTTGTGAACCATTCATGTGACACTAGTTATAGTTTCCGATGCCGCACATCAGGTTTACTGTATCGGTCTGACCTTCTTATTGACGATGAAACACAGAAATTGCATCGGAATTAAATACAAAATGCACAATTCCGACTTAAGTACATGAAGATTGACTAATCTTACTGTCTATGTTTTGAACCATTTCTGTGACACTAGTTATAGATTCCGATGCTTCACTTCAGGGTTACTGTATCCCTCTGACCTACTTATTGACGATGAAACACAGAAATTGCATCGGAATTAAATACAAAGGGCACAATGCCGACTTAAGTACAAGAAGACTGACTCTTCTTTCTGTCTATGTTTTGAACCATTCCTGTGACACTAGTTATAGATTCCGATGCTTCACTTCAGGTTTACTGTATCCCTTGGACCTTCTTATTGACGATGAAACACGGAAATTGCCTCGGAATTAAATACAAAAGGCACAATGCCGACATAAGTACATGAAGACTGACTCTTCCTACTGTCTATGTTTGAACCATTCCATTGACACTAGTTATAGATTCCGATGCTTCACTTCAGGTTTACTGTATCCCTTGGACCTTCTTATTGACGATGAAACACAGAAATTGCATCGGAATTAAATACAAATGGCACAATGCCGACTTAAGTACAAGAAGGCTGACTCTTCTTACTGTCTCTGTTTTGAACCATTCCTGTGACACTAGTTATTGATTCCGATGCTTCACTCCAGGTTTACTGTATCCCTTGCACCTTCTTATTGATGATGAAACACAGAAATTGCACCGGAATTAAATACAAAGGCACAATGCCGACTTAAGGACAAGAAGACGACTCTTCTTACTGACTATGTTTTGAACCATTCCTGTGACACTAGTTATAGATTCCGATGCTTCACTTCAGGTTTACTGTATCCCTCTGACCTTCTTATTGACGATGAAACACGGAAGTTGCCTCGGAATTAAATAGAAAAGGCACAATGCCGACTTTAGTACAAGAAGACTGACTTTTCTTACTGTCTATGATTTGAACCATTCCTGTGACACTAGTAATAGATTCCGATGCTTCACTCCAGGTTTAGTGTATCCCTTGGACCTTCTTATTGACGATGAAACACAGAAATTGCATCAGAATTAAATAGAAAAGGCACAATGCCGACTTAAGTACAAGAAGACTGACTCTTCCTACTGACTATGTTTTGAACCATTCCTGTGACACTTGTTATAGATTCCGATGCTTCCTTCAGGTTTACTCTATCCCTTGGACCTTCTTATTGACGATGAAACTCCGAAATTGCATCGGAATTAAATACAAGAGGCATAATGCCGAATTATGTACAAGAAGACTGACTCTTCCTACTGTCTATGATTTGAACCATACCTGTGACACTAATTTTAGATTCCGATGCTTCATTTCAGTTATACTGTATCCTTCTGACCTTCTTATTGACGATGAAACACAGAAATTGCTTCGGAATTAAATACATAAGGCACAATTCCGACATAAGTACAAGAAGACTGACTGTTCCCACTGTCTATGTTTTGAACCATTCCTGAGACACTAGTTAAAGATTCCGATGCTTCACTTCAGGTTTACTGTATCCCTCTGACCTTCTTATTGACGATGAAACACAGAAATTGCACCGGAATTAGATACAAAAGGCACAATGCCGACTTAAGTACAAGAAGACAGACTCTTCTTACTGTCTATGTTTTGAACCATTCCATTGACACTAGTTATAGATTCCGATGCTTCACTTCAGGTGTACTGTATCCCTTGGACCTTCTTATTGACGATAATACACTGAAATTGCATCGGAATTAAGTAGAAAAGGCACAATGCCGACTTAAGTACAAGAAGACTGACTCTTCCTACTGTCTATGTTTTGAACCATTTCTGTGACACTAGTCATAGATTCCGATGCTTCACTTCAGGGTTACTGTATCCCTCTGACCTTCTTATTGACGATAAAACACAGAAATTGCATCGGAATTAAATACAAAAGGCACAATGCCGACTTAAGTGCAAGAAGACTGACTCTTCCTACTGTCTATGTTTGGAGCCATTCCTGTGACACTAGTTTTAGATTCCGATGCTTCACTTCAGGATTACTGTATCCCTTGGACCTTGTTATTGACGATGAAACACAAAAATTGCATCGGAATTAAATACAAAAGGCACAATGCCGACTTAAGTACAAGATGACTGACTCCTCCTACTGTCTATGTTTTGAAACATTCCTGGGACACTAGTTATAGATTCCGATGCTTCACTCCAGGTTTACTGTATCCCTTGGACCTTCTTATTGACGATGAAACACAGAAATGGCATCGGAATTAAATACAAAAGGCACAATGCCGACTTAAGTACAAGAAGACTGACTCTTCTTACTGACTATGTTTGAACCATTCCTGTGACATTAGTTATAGATTCCGATGCTTCACTTCAGGTTCGCTGAATCCCTTGGATATTCTTATTGATGACGAAACACAGAAATTGCCTCAGAATTAAAAACAAAAGGCACAATGCCGACTTAAGTACAAGAAGACTGACTCTTCTTACTGTTTATGTTATGAACCATTCCAGTGACGCTAGTTGAAGATTCCGATGCTTCACTTCAGGTTTATTGTATAACTTGGACCTTCTTATTGACGACGAAACACAGAAATAGCGTCGGAATTAAATAGAAGAGGCACAATGCCGACTTAAGTACAAGAAGACTATCTCTTACTACTGTCTATGTTTTGTACCATTCCTGTGACACTAGTTATAGATTCCGACGCTTCACTTCAGGTTTACTGTATCCCTTGGACTTTCTTATTAACGATGATACACATAAATTGCACGGAATTAAATACAAAAGGCACAATGCCGACTTAAGTACAAGAAGACTGACTCTTCCTACTGTCTATGTTTTGAACCATTCCTGAGGCACTAGTTACAGATTCCGATGCTTCACCTCCGGTTATCTGTATCCCTTTGACCTTCTTATTGACGATGAAACACAGAAATTGCATCGGAATTAAATAGAAAAGGCACAATGCTGACTTAAGTACAAGAAGACTGACTCTTCTTACTGTCTATGTTTTGAACCATTCCTGTGACACTAGTTACAGATTCCGATGCTTCACTTCAGGTTTACTGTATCCCTTGGACCTTCTTATTGGGGATGAAACACGGAAATTGCATCACAATTAAATAGAAAATGCACAATGCCGACTTAAGTACAAGAAGACATATTGTCCTTACTGACTATGTTATGAACCATTCCTGTGATTCTAGTTATAGATTCCGACGCTTCACCTCAGGTTTACTGTATCCCTCTCACCTTCTTACTGACGATGAAACACAGAAATTGGATCGGAATTAAATAGAAAAGGCACAATGCCGACTTAAGTACAAGAAGACAGACTCTTCTTACTGTCTACGCTTTGAACCATTCCTGAGACACTAGTTATAGATTCCGATGCTTCACTCCAGGTTTACTGTATCGCTTGGACCTTCTTATTGACGATGAAACACAAAAATTGCATCGGAATTAAATACAAAAGGCACAATGCCGACTTAAGTAGAAGAAGACTGACTCTTCTTACTGTCTACGCTTTGAACCATTCCTGTGACACTAGTTATAGATTCCGATTCTTCACTCCAGGTTTACTGTATCGCTTGGACCTTCTTATTGACGATGAAACACCGAAATTGCTTCGGAATTAAATACAAAAGGCACAATGAGGACTTAAGTACGTGAAGACTGACTCTCCTTGCTGACTATGTTTTGAACGATTCCTGTGACACTAGTTATAGATTCCGATGCTTCACTTCAGGTTTACTGTATCCCTCTGACCTTCTTAGTGATGATGAAACACAGAAATTGTATTGGATTTAAATACAAAAGGCACAATGCCGACTTAAGTACAAGAAGACTGACTCTTCTTACTGTCTATGTTTTGAACCATACCTGTGACACTAGTTACAGATTCCGATGCTTCACTCCAGGTTTACTGTATCCCTTGGTACTTCTTATTGACGATGAAACTCAGAAATTGCATCGGAATTAAATAGAAAAGGCACAATGCCGACTTAAGTACAAGAAGTCCGACTCTTCTCACTGTCTATGTCTTGAACCATTCCTGTGACACTAGTTATCGATTCCGGTGCTTCACTTCAGGTGTACTGTATCCCTTGGACCTTCTTATTGACGATGAAACACATAAATTGCATCGGAATTAAATACAAAAGGCACAATGCCGACTTAAGTACAAGATGACTGACTTCTCGTACTGTCTATGTTATGAACCATTCCTGTGACACTAGTTATGGATTCCGATGCTTCACTTCAGGTTTACTGTATCCCTTGGACCTTCTTATTGGCGATAAACACAGAAATGGCATCGGAATTAAATACAAAAGGCACAATGCCGACTTAAGTACAAGAAGACTGACTCTTCTTACTGACTATGTTTTGAACCATTCCTGTGACACTAGTTATAGATTCCGATGCTTCACTTCAGGTTTGCTGAATCCCTTGGATATTCTTATTGACGATGAAACACAGAAATTGCATCAGAATTAAATACAAAAGGCACAATGCCGAATTAAGAACAAGAAGACTGACTCTTCTTACTGTTTATGTTATGAACCATTCCAGTGACGCTAGTTGTAGATTCCGATGCTTCACTTCAGGTTTATTGTATAACTTGGACCTTCTTATTGACGACGAAACACAGAAATAGCGTCGGAATTAAATAGAAGAGGCACAATACCGACTTAAGTACAAGAAGACTGACTCTTCCTACTGTCTATGTTTTGAACCATTCCTGTGACACTAGTTATAGATTCCGACGCTTCACTTCAGATTTACTGTATCCCTTGGACCTTCTTATTAACGATGATACACATAAATTGCATCGGAATTTAATACACAAGGCACAATGCCGAATCAAGTACAAGAAGACTGACTCTTCTGACTGTCTATGTTGTGAACCATTCATGTGACACTAGTTATAGTTTCCGATGCCGCACATCAGGTTTATTGTATCGGTCTGACCTTCTTATTGACTATGAAACACAGAAATTGCATCGGAATTAAATACAAACGGCACAATGCCGACTTTAGTACAAGAAGACTGACTTTTCTTACTGTCTATGTTTTGAACCATTCCTGTGACACTAGTAATAGATTCCGATGCTTCACTCCAGGTTTAGTGTATCCCTTGGACCTTCTTATTGACGATGAAACACAGAAATTGCATCGGAATTAAATACAAAAGGCACAATGCCGAATCAAGTACAAGAAGACTGACTCTTCTGACTGTCTATGTTGTGAACCATTCATGTGACACTAGTTATAGTTTCCGATGCCGCACATCAGGTTTACTGTATCGGTCTGACCTTCTTATTGACGATGAAACACAGAAATTGCATCGGAATTAAATACAAAATGCACAATTCCGACTTAAGTACATGAAGACTTACTAATCTTACTGTCTATGTTTTGAACCATTTCTGTGACACTAGTTATAGATTCCGATGCTTCACTTCAGGGTTACTGTATCCCTCTGACCTACTTATTGACGATGAAACACAGAAATTGCATCGGAATTAAATACAAAGGGCACAATGCCGACTTAAGTACAAGAAGACTGACTCTTCTTTCTGTCTATGTTTTGAACCATTCCTGTGACACTAGTTATAGATTCCGATGCTTCACTTCAGGTTTACTGTATCCCTTGGACCATCTTATTGACGATTAAACACAGAAATTGCCTCGGAACTAAATACAAAAAGCACAATGCCGACTTACGTACAAGAAGACTGACTCTACTTACTGTCTATGTTAGAAACATTCCTTTGACTCTAGTTATTGATTCCGATGCCTCACTTCAGGTTTACTGTATCCCTTGGACCTTCTTATTAACGATGAAACAATGAAATTGCATCGGAATTAAATACAAAATGCACAATTCCGACTTAAGTACATGAAGACTGACTCTTCTTACTGACTATGTTTTGAACCATTCCTGTGACACTAGTTATAGATTTCGATGCTTCACTTCAGTTTACTGTATCCCTCTGACCTACTTATTGACGATGAAACACAGAAATTGGATCATAATTAAATAGAAAAGGCACAATGCCGACTTAAGTACAAGAAGACTGATTCTTCTTACAGTCTATGCTTTGAACCATTCCTGTGACACTAGTTATAGATTCCGATGCTTGGCTTCAGGTTTACTGTATCCCTTGGACCTTCTTATTGACGATGAAACACAGAAATAGCATCGGAATTTAATACACAAGGCACAATGCCGAATCAAGTACAAGAAGACTGACTCTTCTGACTGTCTATGTTGTGAACCATTCATGTGACACTAGTTATAGTTTCCGATGCCGCACATCAGGTTTACTGTATCGGTCTGACCTTCTTATTGACGATGAAACACAGAAATTGCATCGGAATTAAATACAAAATGCACAATTCCGACTTAAGTACATGAAGACTTACTAATCTTACTGTCTATGTTTTGAACCATTTCTGTGACACTAGTTATAGATTCCGATGCTTCACTTCAGGGTTACTGTATCCCTCTGACCTTCTTATTGACGATGGAACAGAAATTGCATCGGAATTAAATACAAAGGGCACAATGCCGACTTAAGTACAAGAAGACTGACTCTTCTTTCTGTCTATGTTTTGAACCATTCCTGTGACACTAGTTATAGATTCCGATGCTTCACTTCAGGTTTACTGTATCCCTTGGACCTTCTTATTGACGATGAAACACAGAAATTGCCTCGGAATTAAATACAAAAGGCACAATGCCTACATAAGTACATGAAGACTGACTCTTCCTACTGTCTATGTTTGAACCATTCCATTGACACTAGTTATAGATTCCGATGCTTCACTTCAGGTTTACTGTATCCCTTGGACCTTCTTATTAACGATGAAAGAATGAAATTGCATCGGAATTAAATACAAAAGGCACAATGCCGACTTAAGTACATGAAGACTGATTCTTCTTACTGACTATGTTTTGAACCATTCCTGTGACACTAGTTATAGATTCCGATGATTCACTTCAGGTTTACTGTATCCCTTGGACCTTCTTATTGACGATGAAACACAGAAATTGCATCGGAATTAAATACAAATGGCACAATGCCGACTTAAGTACAAGAAGGCTGACTCTTCTTACTGTCTCTGTTTTGAACCATTCCTGTGACACTAGTTATAGATTCCGATGCTTCACTCCAGGTTTACTGTATCCCTTGCACCTTCTTATTGACGATGAAACACAGAAATTGCACCGGAATTAAATACAAAAGGCACAATGCCGACTTAAGGACAAGAAGACGACTCTTCTTACTGACTATGTTTTGAACCATTCCTGTGACACTAGTTATAGATTCCGATGCTTCACTTCAGGTTTACTGTATCCCTCAGACCTTCTTATTGACGATGAAACACGGAAGTTGCCTCGGAATTAAATAGAAAAGGCATAATGCCGACTTTAGTACAAGAAGACTGACTTTTCTTACTGTCTATGTTTTGAACCATTCCTGTGACACTAGTTATAGCTTCCGATGCTTCAGGTTTAGTGTATCCCTTGGACCTTCTTATTGACGATGAAACACAGAAATTGCATCGGTATTAAATAGAAATGGCACTATGCCGACTTAAGTACAAGATGACTGACTCTTCTTACTGACTATGTTTTGAACCATTCCTGTGTCACTAGTTATAGATTCCGATGCTTGACTTCAGGTTTACTGTATCCCTTGGACCTTCTTATTGACGATGAAACACAGAAATTGCATCGGAATTAAATACAAAAGGCACAATGCCGACTTAAGTACAAGAAGACTGACTCTTCCTACTGTCTATGTTTTGAACCATTTCTGTGACACTAGTCATAGATTCCGATGCTTCACTTCAGGGTTACTGTATCCCTCTGACCTTCTTATTGACGATAAAACACAGAAATTGCATCGGAATTAAACACAATAGGCACAATGCCGACTTAAGTGCAAGAAGACTGACTCTTCCTACTGTCTTTGTTTGGAGCCATTCCTGTGACACTAGTTTTAGATTCCGATGCTTCACTTCAGGTTTACTAAATCCCTTGGACCTTCTTATTGTCGATGAAATACAAAAATTGCATCGGAATTAAATACAAAAGGCAAAATGCCGACTTAAGTAGAAGAAGACTGACTCTTCTTACTGTCTATGCTTTGAACCATTCCTGTGACACTAGTTATAGATTCCGATGCTTCACTCCAGATTTACTGTATCGCTTGAACCTTCTTATTGACGATGAAACACCGAAATTGCATCGGAATTAAATAGAAAAGGCACAATGCCGACTTAAGTACAAGAAGACCGACTCTTCTCACTGACTATGGTTTGAACCATTCCTGTGACACTAGTTATAGATTCCGTTGCTTCACTTCAGGATTACTGTATCCCTTGGACCTTGATATTGACGATGAAACACATAAATTGCATCGGAATTAAATACAAAAGGCACAATGCCGACTTAAGTACAAGAAGACTGACTCCTCCTACTGTCTATGTTTTGAACCATTCCTGTGACACTAGTTATAGATTCCGATGCTTCACTTCAGGTTTACTGTATCCCTTGGACCTTCTTATTGACGATGAAACACAGAAATGGCATCGGAATTAAATACAAATGGCACTATGCCGACTTAAGTAGAAGAAGACTGACTCTTCTTACTGTCTATGATTTGAACCATTCCTGTGACACTAGTTATAGATTCCGATGCTTCACTCCAGGTTTACTGTATCGCTTGAACCTTCTTATTGACGATGAAACACCGAAATTGCATCGGAATTAAATAGAAAAGGCACAATGCCGACTTAAGTACAAGAAGACTGACTCTTCTTACTGACTATGTTTGAACCATTCCTGTGACACTAGTTATAGATTCCGATGCTTCACTTCAGGTTCGCTGAATAACTTGGATATTCTTATTGATGACGAAACACAGAAATTGCATCAGAATTAAATACAAAAGGCACAATGCCGACTTAAGTACAAGAAGACTGACTCTTCTTACTGTTTATGTTATGAACCATTCCAGTGACGCTAGTTGAAGATTCCGATGCTTCACTTCAGGTTTATTGTGTAACTTGGACCTTCTTATTGACGACGAAACACAGAAATAGCGTCGGAATTAAATAGAAGACGCACAATGCCGACTTAAGTACAAGAAGACCGACTCTTCTCACTGACTATGTTTTGAACCATTCCTGTGACACTAGTTATAGATTCCGTTGCTTCACTTCAGGATTACTGTATCCCTTGGACCTTGTTATTGACGATGAAACACATAAATTGCATCGGAATTAAATACAAAAGGCACAATGCCGACTTAAGTACAAGATGACTGACTCCTCCTACTGTCTATGTTTTGAACCATTCCTGTGACACTAGTTATAGATTCCGATGCTTCACTTCAGGTTTACTGAATCCCTTGGACCTTCTTATTGACGATGAAACACAGAAATGGCATCGGAATTAAATACAAATGGCACAATGCCGACTTAAGTACAAGAAGACTGACTCTTCTTACTGACTATGTTTGAACCATTCCTGTGACACTAGCTAGAGATTCCGATGCTTCACTTCAGGTTTACTGTATCCCTTGGACCTTCTTATTGACGATGAAACACAGAAATGGCATCGGAATTAAATACAAATGGCACAATGCCGACTTAAGTACAAGAGAACTGACTCTTCTTACTGACTATGTTTGAACCATTCCTGTGACACTAGTTATAGATTCCGATGCTTCACTTCAGGTTCGCTGAATCCCTTGGATATTCTTATTGATGACGAAACACAGAAATTGCATCAGAATTAAATACAAAAGGGACAATGCCGACTTAAGTACAAGAAGACTGACTCTTCCTACTGTCTATGTTTTGAACCATTCCTGAGACACTAGTTATAGATTCCGATGCTTCACCTCCGGTTATCTGTATCCCTTTGACCTTCTTATTGACGATGAAACACAGAAATTGCATCGGAATTAAATAGAAAAGGCACAATGCTGACTTAAGTACAAGAAGACTGACTCTTCTTACTGTCTATGTTTTGAACCATTCCTGTGACACTAGTTACAGATTCCGATGCTTCACTTCAGGTTTACTGTATCCCTTGGACCTTCTTATTGGCGATGAAACACAGAAATTGCATCACAATTAAATAGAAAATGCACAATGCCGACTTAAGTACAAGAAGACTGATTGTCCTTACTGACTATGTTATGAACCATTCCTGTGATTCTAGTTATAGATTCCGACGCTTCACCTCAGGTTTACTGTATCCCTCTCACCTTCGTACTGACGATGAAACACAGAAATTGGATCGGAATTAAATAGAAAAGGCACAATGCCGACTTAAGTACAAGAAGACAGACTCTTCTTACTGTCTACGCTTTGAACCATTCCTGAGACACTAGTTATAGATTCCGATGCTTCACTCCAGGTTTTACTGTATCGCTTGGACCTTCTTATTGACGATGAAACACAAAAATTGCATCGGAATTAAATACAAAAGGCACAATGCCGACTTAAGTAGAAGAAGACTGACTCTTCGTACTGTCTACGCTTTGAACCATTCCTGTGACACTAGTTATAGATTCCGATGCTTCACTCCAGGTTTACTGTATCGCTTGGACCTTCTTATTGACGATGAAACACCGAAATTGCATCGGAATTAAATACAAAAGGCACAATGAGGACTTAAGTACGTGAAGACTGACTCTCCTTGCTGGCTATGTTTTGAACCATTCCTGTGACACTAGTTATAGATTCCGATGCTTCACTTCAGGTTTACTGTATCCCTCTGACCTTCTTAGTGATGATGAAACACAGAAATTGTATTGGAATTAAATACAAAAGGCACAATGCCGACTTAAGTACAAGAAGACTGACTCTTCTTACTGTCTATGTTTTGAACCATACCTGTGACACTAGTTATAGTTTCCGATGCTTCACTCCAGGTTTACTGTATCCCTTGGTACTTCTTATTGACGATGAAACTCAGAAATTGCATCGAAATTAAATAGAAAAGGCACAATGCCGACTTAAGTACAAGAAGACCGACTCTTCTCACTGACTATGTCTTGAACCATTCCTGTGACACTAGTTATAGATTCCGTTGCTTCACTTCAGGATTACTGTATCCCTTGGACCTTGTTATTGACGATGAAACACATAAATTGCATCGGAATTAAATACAAAAGGCACAATGCCGACTTAAGTACAAGATGACTGACTCCTCCTACTGTCTATGTTTTGAACCATTCCTGTGACACTAGTTATAGATTCCGATGCTTCACTTCAGGTTTACTGAATCCCTTGGACCTTCTTATTGACGATGAAACACAGAAATGGCATCGGAATTAAATACAAATGGCACAATGCCGACTTAAGTACAAGAAGACTGACTCTTCTTACTGACTATGTTTGAACCATTCCTGTGACACTAGCTAGAGATTCCGATGCTTCACTTCAGGTTTACTGTATCCCTTGGACCTTCTTATTGACGATGAAACACAGAAATGGCATCGGAATTAAATACAAATGGCACAATGCCGACCTAAGTACAAGAAGACTGACTCTTCTTACTGACTATGTTTGAACCATTCCTGTGACACTAGTTATAGATTCCGATGCTTCACTTCAGGTTCGCTTAATCCCTTGGATATTCTTATTGATGACGAAACACAGAAATTGCATCAGAATTAAATACAAAAGGCACAATGCCGACTTAAGTACAAGAAGACTGACTCTTCTTACTGTTTATGTTATGAACCATTCCAGTGACGCTAGTTGAAGATTCCGATGCTTCACTTCAGGTTTATTGTATAACTTGGACCTTCTTATTGACGACGAAACACAGAAATAGCGTCGGAATTAAATAGAAGAGGCACAATGCCGACTTAAGTACAAGAAGACTATCTCTTCCTACTGTCTATGTTTTGTACCATTACTGTGACACTAGTTATAGATTCCGACGCTTCACTTCAAGTTTACTGTATCCCTTGGACTTTCTTATTAACGATGATACACATAAATTGCATCGGAATTAAATACAAAAGGCACAATGCCGACTTAAGTACAAGAAGACTGACTCTTCCTACTGTCTATGTTTTGAACCATTCCTGAGACACTAGTTATAGATTCCGATGCTTCACCTCCGGTTATCTGTATCCCTTTGACCTTCTTATTGACGATGAAACACAGAAATTGCATCGGAATTAAATAGAAAAGGCACAATGCTGACTTAAGTACAAGAACACTGACTCTTCTTACTGTCTATGTTTTGAACCATTCCTGTGACACTAGTTACAGATTCCGATGCTTCACTTCAGGTTTACTGTATCCCTTGGACCTTCTTATTGGCGATGAAACACAGAAATTGCATCACAATTAAATAGAAAATGCACAATGCCGACTTAAGTACAAGAAGACTGATTGTCCTTACTGACTATGTTATGAACCATTCCTGTGATTCTAGTTATAGATTCCGACGCTTCACCTCAGGTTTACTGTATCCCTCTCACCTTCGTACTGACGATGAAACACAGAAATTGGATCGGAATTAAATAGAAAAGGCACAATGCCGACTTAAGTACAAGAAGACAGACTCTTCTTACTGTCTACGCTTTGAACCATTCCTGAGACACTAGTTATAGATTCCGATGCTTCACTCCAGGTTTTACTGTATCGCTTGGACCTTCTTATTGACGATGAAACACCGAAATTGCATCCTAATTAAATACAAAAGGCACAATGAGGACTTAAGTACGTGAAGACTGACTCTCCTTGCTGGCTATGTTTTGAACCATTCCTGTGACACTAGTTATAGATTCCGATGCTTCACTTCAGGTTTACTGTATCCCTCTGACCTTCTTAGTGATGATGAAACACAGAAATTGTATTGGAATTAAATACAAAAGGCACAATGCCGACTTAAGTACAAGAAGACTGACTCTTCTTACTGTCTATGTTTTGAACCATACCTGTGACACTAGTTATAGATTCCGATGCTTCACTCCAGGTTTACTGTATCCCTTGGTACTTCTTATTGACGATGAAACTCAGAAATTGCATCGGAATTAAATAGAAAAGGCACAATGCCGACTTAAGTACAAGAAGACCGACTCTTCTCACTGACTATGTCTTGAACCATTCCTGTGACACTAGTTATAGATTCCGATGCTTCACTTCAGGTGTACTGTATCCCTTGGACCTTCTTATTGACGATGAAACACATAAATTGCATCGGAATTAAATACAAAAGGCACAATGCCGACTTAAGTACAAGATGACTGACTCCTCCTACTGTCTATGCTATGAACCATTCCTGTGACACTAGTTATGGATTCCGATGCTTCACTTCAGGTTTACTGTATCCCTTGGACCTTCTTATTGACGATGAAACACAGAAATTGCCTCGGAATTAAATACAAAAGGCACAATGCCGACTTTAGTACAAGAAGACTGACTCTTCTTACTGACTATGTTTTGAACCATTCCTGTGACACTAGTTAGAGATTCCGATGCTTCACTTCAGGTTTGCTGAATCCCTTGGATATTCTTATTGACGATGAAACACAGAAATTGCATCAGAATTAAATACAAAAGGCACAATGCCGAATTAAGAACAAGAAGACTGACTCTTCTTACTGTTTATGTTATGAACCATTCCAGTGACGCTAGTTGTAGATTCCGATGCTTCACTTCAGGTTTATTGTATAACTTGGACCTTCTTATTGACGACGAAACACAGATATAGCGTCGGAATTAAATAGAAGAGGCACAATACCGACTTAAGTACAAGAAGACTATCTCTTCCTACTGTCTATGTTTGTACCATTCCTGTGACACTAGTTATAGATTCCGACGCTTCACTTCAGATTTACTGTATGCCTTGGACCTTCTTATTAACGATGATACACATAAATTGCATCGGAATTTAATACACAAGGCACAATGCCGAATCAAGTACAAGAAGACTGACTCTTCTGACTGTCTATGTTGTGAACCATTCATGTGACACTAGTTATAGTTTCCCATGCAGCACATCAGGTTTACTGTATCGGTCCGACCTTCTTATTGACGATGAAACACAGAAATTGCATCGGAATTAAATACAAAAGGCACAATGCCGACTTTAGTATAAGAAGACTGACTTTTCTTACTGTCTATGTTTTGAACCATTCCTGTGACACTAGTAATAGATTCCGATGCTTCACTCCAGGTTTAGTGTATCCCTTGGACCATCTTATTGACGATGAAACACAGAAATACCATCGGAATGTAATACAAAAGGCACAATGCCGACTCAAGTACAAGAAGACTGACTCTTCTGACTGTCTATGTTGTGAACCATTCCTGTGCCACTAGTTATAGATTCCGATGCCTCACTTCAGGTTTACTGTATCGGTCTGACATTCTTATTGACGATGAAACACAGAAATTGCATCGGAATTAAATACAAAATGCACAATGCCGACTTAAGTACATGATGACTGACTCATCTTACTGTCTATGTTTTGAACCATTTCTGTGACACTGGTCATAGATTCCGATGCTTCACTTCAGGGTGACTGTATCCCTCTGACCTTCTAATTGACGATGAAACACAGAAATTGCATCGGAATTAAATACAAAAGGCACAAAGCCGACTTAAGTACAAGAAGACAGGCTATTCTTTCTGTCTATGTTTTCAACCATTCCTGTGACACTAGTTATGGATTCCGATGCTTCACTTCAGGTTTACTGTATCCCTTGGACCATCTTATTGACGATGAAACACAGAAATTGCCTCGGAATTAAATACAAAAAGCACAATGCCGACTTACGTACAAGAAGACTGACTCTACTTACTGTCTATGTTTGAAACATTCCTTTGACACTAGTTATTGATTCCGATGCCTCACTTCAGGTTTACTGTATCCCTTGGACCTTCTTATTAACGATGAAACAATGAAATTGCATCGGAATTAAATACAAAATGCACAATTCCGACTTAAGTACATGAAGACTGACTCTTCTTACTGACTATGTTTTGAACCATTCCTGTGACACTAGTTATAGATTGCGATGCTTCACTTCAGTTTACTGTATCCCTCTGACCTACTTATTGACGATGAAACACAGAAATTGGATCATAATTAAATAGAAAAGGCACAATGCCGACTTAAGTACAAGAAGACTGATTCTTCTTACAGTCTATGCTTTGAACCATTCCTGTGACACTAGTTATAGATTCCGATGCTTGGCTTCAGGTTTACTGTATCCCTTGGACCTTCTTATTGACGATGAAACACAGAAATAGCATCGGAATTTAATACACAAGGCACACTGCCGAATCAAGTACAAGAAGACTGACTCTTCTGACTGTCTATGTTGTGAACCATTCATGTGACACTAGTTATAGTTTCCGATGCCGCACATCAGGTTTACTGTATCGGTCTGACCTTCTTATTGACGATGAAACACAGAAATTGCATCGGAATTAAATACAAAATGCACAATTCCGTGTTAAGTACATGAAGACAGACTAATCTTACTGTCTATGTTTTGAACCATTTCTGTGACACTAGTTATAGATTCCGATGCTTCACTTCAGGGTTACTGTATCCCTCTGACCTACTTATTGACGATGAAACACAGAAATTGCATCGGAATTAAATACAAAGGGCACAATGCCGACTTAAGTACAAGAAGACTGACTCTTCTTTCTGTCTATGTTTTGAACCATTCCTGTGACACTAGTTATAGATTCCGATGCTTCACTTCAGGTTTACTGTATCCCTTGGACATTCTTATTGACGATGAAACACAGAAATTGCCTCGGAATTAAATACAAAAGGCACAATGCCGACATAAGTACATGAAGACTGACTCTTCCTACTGTCTATGTTTGAACCATTCCATTGACAATAGTTACAGATTCCGATGCTTCACTTCAGGTTTACTGTATCCCTTGGACCTTCTTATTAACGATGAAACAATGAAATTGCATCGGAATTAAATACAAAAGGCAAAATGCCGACTTAAGTACATGAAGACTGATTCTTCTTACTGACTATGTTTTGAACCATTCCTGTGACACTAGTTATAGATTCCGATGATTCACTTCAGGTTTACTGTATCCCTTGGACCTTCTTATTGACGATGAAACACAGAAATTGCATCGGAATTAAATACAAATGGCACAATGCCGACTTAAGTACAAGAAGGCTGACTCTTCTTACTGTCTCTGTTTTGAACCATTCCTGTGACACTAGTTATAGATTCCGATGCTTCACTCCAGGTTTACTGTATCCCTTGCACCTTCTTATTGACGATGAAACACAGAAATTGCACCGGAATTAAATACAAAAGGCACAATGCCGACTTAAGGACAAGAAGACGACTCTTCTTACTGACTGTGTTTTGAACCATTCCTGTGACACTAGTTATAGATTCCGATGCTTCACTTCAGGTTTACTGTATCCCTCTGACCTTCTTATTGACGATGAAACACGGAAGTTGCCTCGGAATTAAATAGAAAAGGCACAATGCCGACATTAGTACAAGAAGACTGACTTTTCTTACTGTCTATGTTTTGAACCATTCCTGTGACACTAGTAATAGATTCCGATGCTTCACTCCAGGTTTAGTGTATCCCTTGGACCTTCTTATTGACGATGAAACACAGAAATTGCATCGGAATTAAATAGAAAAGACACAATGCCGACTTAAGTACAAGAAGACTGACTCTTCTTACTGACTATGTTTTGAACCATTCCTGTGACACTAGTTATAGATTCCGATGCTTCCTTCAGGTTTACTGTATCCCTTGGACCTTCTTATTGACGATGAAACTCCGAAATTGCATCGGAATTAAATACAAGAGGCATAATGCCGAATTATATACAAGAAGACTGACTCTTCCTACTGTCTATGATTTGAACCATACCTGTGACACTAATTTTAGATTCCGATGCTTCATTTCAGTTTTACTGTATCCCTCTGACCTTCTTATTTACGATGAAACACAGAAATTGCTTCGGAATTAAATACATAAGGCACAATGCCGACATAAGTACAAGAAGACTGACTGTTCCCACTGTCTATGTTTTGAACCATTTCTGAGACACTAGATAAAGATTCCGATGCTTCACTTCAGGTTTACTGTATCCCTCTGACCTTCTTATTGACGATGAAGCACAGAAATTGCACCGGAATTAGATACAAAAGGCACAATGCCGACTTAAGTACAAGAAGACTGACTCTTCTTACTGTCTATGTTTTGAACCATTCCTGTGACACTAGTTATAGCTTCCGATGCTTCAGGTTTAGTGTAACCCTTGGACCTTCTTATTGACGATGAAACACAGAAATTGCATCGGTATTAAATAGAAATGGCACTATGCCGACTTAAGTACAAGATGACTGACTCTTCTTACTGACTACGTTTTGAACCATTCCTGTGTCACTAGTTATAGATTCCGATGCTTGACTTCAGGTTTACTGTATCCCTTGGACCTTCTTATTGACGATGAAACACAGAAATTGCATCGGAATTAAATACAAATGGCACAATGCCGACTTAAGTACAAGAAGACTGACTCTTCCTACTGTCTATGTTTTGAACCATTCCTGTGACACTAGTTATAGATTCCGATGCTTCACTTCAGGTTTACTGTATCCCTTGGACCTTCTTATTGACGTTGAAACACAGAAATGGCATCGGAATTAAATACAAATGGCACAATGCCTACTTAAGTACAAGAAGACTGACTCTTCTTACTGACTGTGTTTGAACCATTCCTGTGACACTAGTTATAGATTCCGATGCTTCACTTCAGGTTCGCTGAATCCCTTGGATATTCTTATTGATGACGAAACACAGAAATTGCATCAGAATTAAATACAAAAGGCACAATGCCGACTTTAGTACAAGAAGACTGACTCTTCTTACTGTTTATGTTATGAACCATTCCAGTGACGCTAGTTGAAGATTCCGATGCTTCACTTCAGGTTTATTGTATAACTTGGACCTTCTTATTGACGACGAAACACAGAAATAGCGTCGGAATTAAATAGAAGAGGCACAATGCCGACTTAAGTACAAGAAGACTATCTCTTCCTACTGTCTATGTTTTGTACCATTCCTGTGACACTAGTTATAGATTCCGACGCTTCACTTCAGGTTTACTGTATCCCTTGGACTTTCTTATTAACGATGATACACATAAATTGCATCGGAATTAAATACAAAAGGCACAATGCCGACTTAAGTACAAGAAGACTGACTCTTCCTACTGTCTATGTTTTGAACCATTCCTGAGACACTAGTTATAGATTCCGATGCTTCACCTCCGGTTATCTGTATCCCTTTGACCTTCTTATTGACGATGAAACACAGAAATTGCATCGGAATTAAATAGAAAAGGCACAATGCTGACTTAAGTACAAGAAGACTGAATCTTCTTACTGTCTATGTTTTGAACCATTCCTGTGACACTAGTTCCAGATTCCGATGCTTCACTTCAGGTTTACTGTATCCCTTGGACCTTCTTATTGGCGATGAAACACAGAAATTGCATCGCAATTAAATAGAAAATGCACAATGCCGACTTAAGTAGAAGAAGACTGATTGGCCTTACTGACTATGTTATGAACCATTCCTGTGATTCTAGTTATAGATTCCGACGCTTCACCTCAGGTTTACTGTATCCCTCTCACCTTCTTACTGACGATGAAACTCAGAAATTGGATCGGAATTAAATAGAAAAGGCACAATGCCGACTTAAGTACAAGAAGAGAGACTCTTCTTACTGTCTGCGCTTTGAACCATTCCTGTGACACTAGTTATAGATTCCGATGCTTCACTCCAGGTTTACTGTATCCCTTGGTACTTCTTATTGACGATGAAACTCAGAAATTGCATCGGAATTAAATAGAAAAGGCACAATGCCGACTTAAGTACAAGAAGACCGACTCTTCTCACTGACTATGTCTTGAACCATTCCTATGACACTAGTTATAGATTCCGATGCTTCACTTCAGGTTTACTGTATCCCTTGGACCTTCTTATTGACGATGAAACACATAAATTGCATCGGAATTAAATACAAAAGGCACAATGCCGACTTAAGTACAAGATGACTGACTCCTCCTCTGTCTATGTTATGAACCATTCCTGTGACACTAGTTATGGATTCCGATGCTTCACTTCTGGTTTGCTGAATCCTTTGGATATTCTTATTGACGATGAAACACAGAAATTGCATCAGAATTAAATACAAAAGGCACAATGCCGAATTAAGAACAAGAAGACTGACTCTTCTTACTGTTTATGTTATGAACCATTCCAGTGACGCTAGTTGTAGATTCCGATGCTTCACTTCAGGTTTATTGTATAACTTGGACCTTCTTATTGACGACGAAACACAGAAATAGCGTCGGAATTAAATAGAAGAGGCACAATACCGACTTAAGTACAAGAAGACTATCTCTTCCTACTGTCTATGTTTTGTACCATTCCTGTGACACTAGTTATAGATTCAGACGCTTCACTTCAGATTTACTGTATCCCTTGGACCTTCTTATTAACGATGATACACATAAATTGCATCGGAATTAAATAGAAAAGGCACAATGCCGACTTAAGTACAAGAAGACCGACTCTTCTCACTGACTATGTTTTGAACCATTCCTGTGACACTAGTTTTAGATTCCGATGCTTCACTTCAGGTTTACTGTATCCCTTGGACCTTCTTATCGACGATGAAACACATAAATTGCATCGGAATGAAATACAAAAGGCACAATGCCGACTTAAGTACAAGATGACTGACTCCTCCTACTGTCTATGTTTTGAACCATTCCTGTGACACTAGTTATAGATTCCGATGCTTCACTTCAGGCTTACTGTATCCCTTGGACCTTCTTATTGGCGATGAAACACAGAAATTGCATCGGAATTAAATACAAAAGGCACATTGCCGACTTAAGTACAAGAAGACTGACTCTTCTTACTGACTATGTTTTGAACCATTCCTGTGACTCTAGTTATAGATTCTGATGCTTCACTTCAGGTTTGCTGAATCCCTTGGATATTCTTATTGTCGATGAAACACAGAAATTGCATCAGAATTAAATACAAAAGGCACAATGCCGACTTAAGTACAAGAAGACTGACTCTTCTTACTGTTTACGTTTTGAACCATTCCAGTGACGCTAGTTGTAGATTCCGATGCTTCACTTCAGGTTTATTGTATAACTTGGACCTTCTTATTGATGACGAAACACAGAAATAGCGTCGGAATTAAATAGAAGAGGCACAATGCCGACTTAAGTACAAGAAGACTATCTCTTCCTACGGTCTATGTTTTGTACCATTCCTGTGACACTAGTTATAGATTCCGACGCTTTACTTCAGGCTTACTGTATCCCTTGGACATTCTTATTAACGATGATACACATAAATTGCATCGGAATTAAATACAAAAGGCACAATGCCGACTTAAGTACAAGAAGACTGACTCTTCCTACTGTGTATGATTGGAACCATTCCTGTGACACTAGTTTTAGATTCCGATGCTTCACTTCAGGTTTACTGTATCCGTTGGACCTTCTTATTGACGATGAAACTCAGAAATTGCATCGGAATTAAATACAAAAGGCATAATGCCGACTTAAGTACAAGAAGACTGACTCTTCTTACTGATTATATTTTGAACCATTCCTGTGACACTAGTTATTGATTCCGATGCTTTCCTTCAGGTTTACTGTATCCCTTGGATCATCTTATTGATGATGAAACACAGAAATTGCATCGGAAATAATACAAAAAGCACAATGCCGAATTAAGTACAAAAAGACTGGCTCTTTCTACAGACTATGTTTTGAACCATTCCCGTGACACTAAGTATAGATTCCGATGCTTCACTTCAGGTTTACTGTATCCCTTGGACGTTCTTATTGACGATGAAACACAGAAATTGCATAGGAATTAAATACAAAAGGCACAATGCAGACTTCAGTACAAGAAGACTGACAAATCCTACTGTCTATGTTTTGAACCATTCCTGTGACATTAGTTACAGATTCCGATGCTTCACTTCAGGTTTACTGTATCCTTTGCACCTTCTTATTGGCGCCGAAACACAGAAATTGCATCGGAATTAAACAGAAAAGGCACAATGCCGACTTAAGTACAAGAAGACTGACTCTTCCTACTGTCTATGTTTTGAACCATTCCAGTGACACTAAGTATAGATTCCGACGCTTCACCTCAGGTTTACTGTATCCCTCTCACCTTCTTACTGACGATGAAACACAGAAATTGCATCGGAATTAAATAGAAAAGTCACAATGCCGACTTAAGTACAAGAAGACTGACTCATCTTACTGACTATGTTTGAACCATTCCTGTGACACTAGTTATAGAATCCGATGCTTCACTTCAGGTTTAGTGTATCCCTTAGGCCTTCTTATTGACGATGAAACACAGAAATTGCATCGGAATTGGATACAAAAGGCACAATGCCGACTTAAGTACAAGAAGACTGACTCTTCATACTGACTATATCTTGATCCATTCCCGTGACACTAGTTACAGATTCCGATGCTTCACTTCACGTTTACTGTATCCCTTGGACCTTCTTATTGACAATGAAACACAGAAATTGCATCGGAATTGGATACAAAAGGCACAATGCCGACTTAAGTACAAGAAGACTGACTCTTCATACTGACTATATCTTGATCCATTCCCGTGACACTAGTTATAGATTCCGATGCTTCACTTCACGTTTACTGTATCCCTTGGATCTTCTTATTGACGATGAAACACAGAAATTGCATCGGAATTAAATGCCGACTTAAGTACAAGAAGACTGACTCATCTTACTGACTATGATTTGAACCATTCCAGTGATACTAGTTGTAGATTCCGATGCTTCACTTCAGGTTTACTGTATCCCTCTGACCTTCTTATTAACGATAAAACACCGATATTGCATCGGAATTAAATAGAGAAGGCACAATGCCGACTTAAGTACAAGAAGACCGACTCTTCCAACTGTCTATGTTTTGAACCATTCCTGTGACACTAGTTATAGATTCCGATGCTTCACCTCAGGTTCACTGTATCCCTCTGACCTTCTTATTGACTATGAAACACAGAAATTGCATCGGAATTAAATAGAAAAGGCACAATGCCGTCTTAAGTACAAGCAGACTGACTCTTCTTAGTGTCTATGTTTTGAACCATTACTGTGACGCTAGTTACAGATTCCGATGCTTCACTTCAGGTTTACTGTATCCCTCTGACCTTCTTATTGTCGATTAAAAACAGTAATTGCATCGGAATTAAATTGAAAAGGGCACAATGCCGTCTTAAGTACAAGAAGACTGACTCTTCTTACTGTCTATGTTTTGAACCATTCGGGTGACACTAGTTATAGATTCCGATGCCCCACTTCAGGTTTACTGTATCTCTTGGACCTTCGTATTGACGATGAAACACAGAAGTTGCATCGGAATTAAATGTAAAAGGCACAATGCCGACTTAAGTACAAGAAGACTGACTCTTCTTACCGACTATGTTTTGAACCATTCCTGTGACACTAGTTATAGATTCCGATGCTTCACTTCAGGTCTACTGTATCCCTCTGACCTTCTTTTTGACGATGAAACACAGAAATTGCATCGGAATTAAATAGAAAAGGAACAATGCCGACTTAAGTACACGAAGACTGACTCTTCTTACTGACTATATCTTGATCCATTCCTGTGACACTAGTTATAGATTCCGATGCTTCACTTCAAATTTACTGTATCCCTTGAACCTTCTTATTGACGATGAAACACAGCAATTGCATCGGAATTAAATACAAAAGGCACAATGCCTACTTAAGTACAAGAAGACTGACTCTTCTTGCTGATTATGTTTTTAACCACTCCTGTGACACTAGTTGTAGATTCGGATGCTTCACTTCAGGTTTACTGTATCCCTTGGACCTTCTTATTGACGATTAAACACAGATATTGTCTCGGAATTAAATACAAAAGGCACAATGCCGACTTAAGTACAAGAAGACTGACTCTTCCTACTGTCTATGTTTGAACCATTCCATTGACACTAGTTATAGGCTCCGATGCTTCACTTCAGGTTTACTGTTTCCCTTGGACCTTCTTATTGACCACTAAACAATGAAATTGCATCGGAATTAAATACAAAAGGCACAATGCCGACTTAAGTACATGAAGACTGACTCTTCTTGCTGACTATGTTTTTAACCACTCCTGTGACACTAGTTGTAGATTTGGATGCTTCACTTCAGGTTTACTGTATCCCTTGGACCTTTTTATTGGCGATGAAACACAGAAATTGCATTGGAATTAAATACAAATGGCACAATGCCGACTTAAGTACAAGATGGCTGACTCTTCTTACTGTCTATGATTTGAACCATTCCTGTGACACTAGTTATAGATTCCGATGCTTCACTCCAGGTTTACTGTATACCTTGGACCTTCTTATTGACGATGAAACACAGAAATTGCATCGGAATTAAATACAAAAGGCACAATGCCGACTTAAGGACAAGAAGACTGAATCTTCTTACTGCCAATTTTTTGAACCATTCCTGTGACACTAGTTATAGATTCTGATGCTTCACTTCAGGTTTACTGTATCCCTCAGACCTTCTTAATGACGATGAAACACAGAAAATGCATCGGAATTTAATACAAAAGGCACATTGCCGACTTAAGTGCAGGAAGACTGACTCTTCTTACTGTCTATGTTTTGAACCATTCCTGTGACACTAGTTATAGATTCCGATGCTTCACACCAGGTATACTGTATCCCTTGGACCTTCTTAATGACGATGAAACACCGAAATTGCAACGGTATTAAATAGAAAAGGCACAATGCCGACTTAAGTACAAGAAGACTGACTCTTCTTACTGTCTATGTTTTGAACCATTCCTGTGACGCTAGTTACAGGTTCCGATGCTTCACTTCAGGTTTACTGTATCCCTTGGACATTCTTATTGGCGATGAAACACAGAAATTGCATCGCAATTAAATAGAAAAAGCACAATGCCGACATAAGTACAAGAAGACTGATTGTCCTTACTGACTATGTTATCAACCATTCCTGTGATTCTAGTTATAGATTCCGACGCTTCACGTTAGGTTTACTGTATCCCTCTCACCTTCTTACTGACGATGAAACACAGAAATTGCATCGGAATTAAATAGAAAAATCACAATGCCGACTTAAGTACAAGAAGACTGACTCATCTTACTGACTATGTTTGAACCTTTCCTGTGACACTAGTTATGGATTTCGATGCTTCATTTCAGGTTTACTGTATCCATTTGGCCTTCTTATTGACGATGAAACACAGAAATAGCATCGGAATGAAATACAAAAGGCACAATACCGACTTAAATCACAAGAAGACTGACTCGTCTTACTGACTATGATTTGAACCATTCCTGTGACACCATTTAGAGATTCCGATGCTTCACTTCAGGTTTACTGTATCCCTTGGACCTTCTTATTGACGATGAAATACAGAAATTGCATCGGAATTAAATACTAAAGGCACAATGCCGACTTAAGTAGAATATGACCGACCCTTCTTACTGTCTATGTTCTGAACCATTCATGTGACAAAAGTTCTAGATTCCGACGCTTCACTTCAGGTTTACTGTATCCCTCTGACCATCCTATTGACGATGAAACACAGAAATAGAATCGGAATTAAATACAAAAGGCACATTGCCGACTTAAGTACAAGAAGACTGACTCTTCTTATTGACTATGTTTTGAACCATATCTGTGACACTAGTTATAGATTCCGATGCTTCACTTCAGCTTTACTGTATCCCTTGGACCCTCTTATTGACGATGAAACACTGGAATAGCATCAGAATTAAATAGAAAAGGCACAATGCCGAATCAAGTACAAGAAGACTGACTCTTCTAACTGACTATGATTGGAACCATTACTGTGACACTAGTTATAGATTCCGATGATTCACTTCAGGTCTACTGTGTCCCTCTGACCTTCTTATTGAAGATGAAACACAGAAATAGCATCGGAATTAAATACAAAAAGCACAATGCTGACTTAAGTACAAGAAGACTGACTCTTCTTACTGTCTATGTTTTGAACCATTCCTGTGACGCTAGTTATAGATTCCGATGCTTCACTTCAGGTTTACTGTATCCCTTGGACCTTCTTGTTGATGACGGAACACAGAAATTGCATCGGAATTAAATAGAAAAGGCACAATGCCGACTTATGTACAAGAAGACTGCCTCTTCCTACTGTCTATGTTTTGAACCATTCCTGTGACACTAGTTATGGATTCCGATGCTTCACTTCAGGTTTACTGTATCCCTTGGACCTTCTTATTGACAATGAAACACAAAAATTGCATCGGAATTAAATACAAAAGGCACAATGCCGACTTAAGTACAAGAAGACAGACTCTTCTTACTGACTATGTGTTGAACCATTCCTGTGACACTATTTGGAGATTCCGATGCTTCCCTTCAGGTTTACTGCATCCCTAGGACCTTCTTATTGACGATGAAACACAGAAATTGCATCGGAACTAAATACAAAAGGCACAATGCCGACTTATGTATAAGATGACTGACTCTTCCTACTGTCTATGTTTTGAACCATTCTTGTCACATTATTTATGGATTCCAATGCTTCACTTCAGGTTTTCGGTATCCTTTGGACATTCTTATTGGCGACGAAAAACAGAAATTGCATCGGAATTAATTAGAAAAGGCACAATGCCGACTTAAGTACAAGAAGACTGACTCATCTTACTGTCTATGTTTTGAACCATTCCTGTGACACTAGTTATGGATTGCGATGCTTCACTTCAGATTTACTGTATCCCTTGGACCATCTTATTGACGATTAAACACAGATATTGTCACGGAATTAAATACAAAAGGCACAATGCCGACTTAAGTACAAGAAGACTGACTCTTCCTACTGTCTATGTTTGAACCATTCCATTGACACTAGTTATAGACTCCGATGCTTCACTTCAGGTTTACTGTTTCCCTTGGACCTTCTTATTGACCACTAAACAATGAAATTGCATCGGAATTAAATACAAAAGGCACAATGCCGACTTAAGTACATGAAGACTGACTCTTCTTACTGACTATGTTTTTAACCACTCCTGTGACACTAGTTGTAGATTCGGATGCTTCACTTCAGGTTTACTGTATCCCTTGCACCTTTTTATTGGCGATGAAACACAGAAATTGCATTGGAATTAAATACAAATGGCACAATGCCGACTTAAGTACAAGATGGCTGACCCTTCTTACTGTCTATGATTTGAACCATTCCTGTGACACTAGTTATAGATTCCGATGCTTCACTCCAGGTTTACTGTATACCTTGGACCTTCTTATTGACGATGAAACACAGAAATTGCATCGGAATTAAATACAAAAGGCACAATGCCGACTTAAGGACAAGAAGACTGAATCTTCTTACTGCTTATTTTTTGAACCATTCCTGTGACACTAGTTATAGATTCCGATGCTTCACTTCAGGTTTACTGTATCCCTCAGACCTTCTTATTGACGATGAAACACAGAAAATGCATCGGAATTAAATACAAAAGGGACAATGCTGACTAAAGTGCAAGAAGACTGACTCTTCTTACTGTCTATGTTTTGAACCATTCCTGTGACACTAGTTATAGATTCCGATGCTTCACACCAGGTATACTGTATCCCTTGGACCTTCTTAATGACGATGAAACACCGAAATTGCAACGGAATTAAATAGAAAAGGCACAATGCCGACTTAGGTACAAGAAGACTGACTCTTGTTACTGAGTATGTTTTAAACCATTCCTGTGACACTAGTTATGGATTCCGATGCTTCACTTCATTTTTACTGTATACCTTGGACCTTTTTATGAACGATGAAACACAGAAATTGCATCGGAATTAAATACAAAAGGCACAATGCCGACTTAATTACAAGAAGACTGACTCTTCTTACTGTCTATGTTTTGAACCATTCCTGTGACGCTGGTTACAGGTTCCGATGCTTCACTTCAGGTTTACTGTATCCCTTGGACATTCTTATTGGCGATGAAACACAGAAATTGCATCGCAATTAAATAGAAAAAGCACAATGCCGACATAAGTACAAGAAGACTGATTGTCCTTACTGACTATGTTATCAACCATTCCTGTGATTCTAGTTATAGATTCCGACGCTTCACGTCAGGTTTACTGTATCCCTCTCACCTTCCTACTGACGATGAAACACAGAAATTGCATCGGAATTAAATAGAAAAGTCACAATGCCGACTTAAGTACAAGAAGACTGACTCATCTTACTGACTATGTTTGAACCATTCCTGTGACACTAGTTGTAGATATCGATGCTTCATTTCAGATTTACTGTATCCCTTTGGCCTTCTTATTGAAGATGAAACACAGAAATAGCATCGGAATGAAATACAAAAGGCACAATACCAACTTAAGTACAAGAAGACTGACTCGTCTTACTGACTATGATTTGAACCATTCCTGTGACACCATTTAGAGATTCCGATGCTTCACTTCAGGTTTACTGTATCCCTTGGACCTTCTTATTGACGATGAAATACAGAAATTGCATCGGAATTAAATACAAAATGCACAATGCCGACTTAAGTAGAATATGACCGACCCTTCTTACTGTCTATGTTCTGAACCATTCATGTGACAAAAGTTCTAGATTCCGACGCTTCACTTCAGGTTTACTGTATCCCTCTGACCATCCTATTGACGATGAAACACAGAAATAGAATCGGAATTAAATACAAAAGGAACATTGCCGACTTAAGTACAAGAAGACTGACTCTTCTTATTGACTATGTTTTGAACCATATCTGTGACACTAGTTATAGATTCCGATGCTTCACTTCAGCTTTACTGTATCCCTTGGACCTTCTTATTGACGATGAAACACTGAAATAGCATCGGAATTAAATAGAAAAAGCACAATGCCGAATCAAGTACAAGAAGACTGACTCTTCTAACTGACTATGATTGGAACCATTCCTGTGACACTAGTTATAGATTCCGATGCTTCACTTCAGGTTTACTGTATCCCTTGGACCTTATTATTGATGACGGAACACAGAAATTGCATCGGAATTAAATAGAAAAGGTACAATGCCGACTTATGTACAAGAAGACTGTCTCTTCCTACTGTCTATGTTTTGAACCATTCCTGTGACACTAGTTGTGGATTCCGATGCTTCACTTCAGGTTTACTGTATCCCTTGGACCTTCTTATTGACAATGAAACACAGAAATTGCATCGGAATTGAATACAAAAGGCACAATGCCGACTTATGTACAAGAAGACTGACTCTTCTTACTGACTATGATTTGAACCATTCCAGTGATACTAGTTGTAGTTTCCGATGCTTCACTTCATGTTTACTGTATCCCTCTGACCTTCTTACTAACGATGAAACACCGATATTTCATCGGAATTAAATAGAAAAGGCACAATGCCGACTTAAGTACAAGAAGACTGACTCTTCTTACTGACTATGTGTTGAACCATTCCTGTGACACTATTTGGAGATTTCGATGCTTCCCTTCAGGTTTACGTTATCCCTCTGACCTTCTTATTGTCGATTAAACACAGTAATTGCATCGGAATTAAATTGAAAAGGGCACAATGCCGACTTGAGTACAAGAAGACTGACTCTTCTTACTGTCTATGTTTAGAACCATTCCGGTGACACTAGTTATAGATTCCGATGCTCCACTTTAGGATTACTGTATCTCTTGGACCTTCTTATTGACGATGAAACACAGAAGTTGCATCGGAATTAAAAACAAAAGGCACAATGCCGACTTAAGTACAAGAAGACTGACTCTTCTTACCGACTATGATTTGAACCATTCCTGTGACACTAGTTATAGATTCCGATGCTTCACTTCATTTTTACTGTATCCTTCTGACCTTCTTATTGACGATGGACACAGAAATATCATCGGAAATAAATACAAAAGGCACAATACGGACTGAAGTACATGTAGACTGAATCTTCCTACTGTCTAAGTTAAGAACCATTCCCATGACACTAGTTATAGATTCCGATGCTTGATATCGGGTTTACTGTATCCCTTAGACCTTCTTAATGACGATGAAACACAGATAGTGCATCGGAATTAAATACAAAGGGCAAAATGCCAACTTAAGTACAAGAAGACTGACTCTTCCTATTGTGTATGTTTTGAACCATTCCTGTGACACTAGTTATAGATTCCGATGCTTCACTTCAGGGTTACTGTATCCCTCTGACCTTCTTTTTGACGATGAAACACAGAAATTGCATCGGAAATAAATAGAAAAGGCACAATGCCAACTTAAGTACAGGAAGACTGACTCTTCTTACTGACTATATCTTGATCCATTCCTGTGACACTAGTTATAGATTCCGATGCTTCACTTCAGGTTTACTGTATCCCTTGGACCTTCTTATTGACGATAAAACACAGCAATTGCATCGGAATTAAATACAAAAGGGACAATGCCTACTTAAGTACAAGAAGACTGACTCTTCTTACTGACTATGTTTTGAACCATTCCTGTGACACTAGTTGTATATTTCGATGCTTCACTTCAGGTTTACTGCATCCCTAGGACCTTCTTATTGACGATGAAACACAGAAATTGCATCGGAACTAAATACAAAACGCACAATGCCGACTTATGTATAAGATGACTGACTCTTCCTACTGTCTATGTTTAGAACCATTCCTGTGACATTATTTATGGATTCCAATGCTTCACTTCAGGTTTACTGTATCCTTTGGACCTTCTTATTGGCGACGAAACACAGAAATTGCATCGGAAATAATTAGAAAAGGCACAATGCCGACTTAAGTACAAGAAGACTGACTCTTCTTACTGTCTATGTTTTGAACCATTCCTGTGACACTAGTTATAGATTCCGATGCTTCACCTCAGTTTCACTGAATCCCTCTGACCTTCTTATTGACGATGAAACACAGAAATTGCATCGGAATTAAATAGAAAAGGCACAATGCCGTCTTAAGTACATGAAGACTGACTCTTCTTACTGACTATATCTTGAACCATTCCTGTGACACTAGTTATAGATTCCGATGCTTCACCTCAGTTTCACTGAATCCCTCTGACCTTCTTATTGACGATGAAACACAGAAATTGCATCGGAATTAAATACTAAAGGCACAATGCCGACTTAAGTACAAGAAGGCTGACTCTTCCTATTGTGTATGTCTTGAACCATTCCTGTGACACTAGTTACAGATTCCGATGCTTCACTTCAGGGTTACTGTATCCCTCTGACCTTCTTTTTGACGATGAAACACAGAAATTGCATCGGAATTAAATAGAAAAGGCACAATGCCGACTTAAGTACATGAAGACTGACTCTTCTTAATGACTATGTTTTTAACCACTCCTGTGACACTAGTTGTAGATTCGGATGCTTCACTTCAGGTTTACTGTATCCCTTGGACCTTCTTAGTGACGATGAAACACAGAAATTGCATCGGAATTAAATACAAAAGGCACAATGCCGACTTAAGTGTAAGATGGCTGACTCTTCTTACTGTCTATGATTTGAACCATTCCTGTGACACTAGTTATAGATTCCGATGCTTCACTCCAGGTTTACTCTATACCTTGGACCTTCTTATTAACGATGATACACATACATTGCATCGGAATTAAATACAAAAGGCACCATGCCGACTTAAGTACAAGAAGACTGACTCTTCCTACTGTCTATGTTTGGAACCATTCCTGTGACACTAGTTATAGATTCTGATGCTTCACTTCAGGTTTACTGAATCCCTTGGACCTTCTTATTGACGATGAAACACAAAAATTGCATCGGAATTAAATACAAAAGGCACAATGCCGACTTAAGTACAAGAAGACTGACTCTTCTTACTGTCTATGTTTTGAACCATTCCTGTGACACTAGTTATAGATTCCGACGCTTCACGTCAGGTTTACTGTATCCCTCTCACCTTCTTACTGACGATGAAACACAGAAATTGCATCGGAATTAAATAGAAGAGTCACAATGCCGACTTAAGTACAAGAAGACTGACTCTTCTTACTGTCTATGTTTTGAACCATTCCTGTGACGCTAGTTATAGATTCCGATGCTTCACTTCAGGTTTACTGTATCCCTTGGACCTTCTTATTGATGACGGAACACAGAAATTGCATCGGAATTAAATAGAAAAGGCACAATGCCGACTTATGTACAAGAAGACTGCCTCTTCCAACTGTCTATGTTTTGAACCATTCCTGTGACACTAGATGTGGATTCCGATGCTTCACATCAGGTTTACTGTATCCCTTGGACCTTCTTATTGACAATGAAACACAGATATTGCATCGGAATTGAATACAAAAGGCACAATGCCGACTTATGTACAAGAAGACTGACTCTTCTTACTGACTATGATTTGAACCATTCCAGTGATACTAGTTGTAGTTTCCGATGCTTCACTTCATGTTTACTGTATCCCTCTGACGTTCTTATTAACGATGAAACACCGATATTGCATCGGAATTAAATAGAAAAGGCACAATGCCGACTTAAGTACAAGAAGATCGACTCTTCCAACTGTCTATGTTTTGAACCATTCCTGTGACACTAGTTATAGATTCCGATGCTTCACCTCAGGTTCACTGTATCCCTCTGACCTTCTTATTGACGATGAAACACAGAAATTGCATCGGAATTAAATAGAAAAGGCACAATGCCGTCTTAAGTACAAGCAGACTGACTCTTCTTAGTGTCTATGTTTTGAACCATTCCTGTGACGCTAGTTACAGATTCCGATGCTTCACTTCAGGTTTACTGTATCCCTTGGATCTTCTTATTGACGATGAAACACAGAAATTGCATCGGAATTAAATACAAAAGGCACAATGCCGACTTAAGTACAAGACTATGTGTTGAACCATTCCTGTGACACTATTTGGAGATTCCGATGCTTCCCTTCAGGTTTACTTTATCCCTCTGACCTTCTTATTGTCGATTAAACACAGTAATTGCATCGGAATTAAATTGAAAAGGGCACAATGCCGACTTAAGTACAAGAAGACTGACTCTTCTTACTGTCTATGTTTTGAACCATTCCGGTGACACTAGTTATAGATTCCGATGCTCCACTTCAGGTTTACTGTATCTCTTGGACCTTCTTATTGGCGATGAAACACAGAAATTGCATCGGAATTAAATACAAAAGGCACAATGCCGACTTAAGTAGAATATGACCGACCCTTCTTACTGTCTATGTTCTGAACCATTCATGTGACAAAAGTTCTAGATTCCGACGCTTCACTTCAGGTTTACTGTATACCTCTGACCATCCTATTGACGATGAAACACAGAAATAGAATCGGAATTAAATACAAAAGGCACATTGCCGACTTAAGTACAAGAAGACTGACTCTTCTTATTGACTATGTTTTGAACCACATCTGTGACACTAGTTATAGATTCCGATGCTTCACTTCAGCTTTACTGTATCCCTTGGAACTTCTTATTGACGATGAAACACTGAAATAGCATCGGAATTAAATAGAAAAGGCACAATGCCGAATCAAGTACAAGAAGACTGACTCTTCTAACTGACTATGATTGGAACCATTCCTGTGACACTAGTTATAGATTCCGATGATTCACTTCAGGTCTACTGTGTCCCTCTGACCTTCTTATTGAAGATGAAACACAGAAATAGCATCGGAATTAAATACAAAAAGCACAATGCTGACTTAAGTACAAGAAGACTGACTCTTCTTACTGTCTATGTTTTGAACCATTCCTGTGACGCTAGTTATAGATTCCGATGCTTCACTTCAGGTTTACTGTATCCCTTGGACCTTCTTATTGATGACGGAACACAGAAATTGCATCGGAATTAAATAGAAAAGGCACAAAGCCGACTTAAGTACAAGATGGCTGACCCTTCTTACTGTTTGTGATTTGAACCATTCCTGTGACACTAGTTATAGATTCCGATGCTTCACTCCAGGTTTACTGTATACCTTGGACCTTCTTATTGACGATGAAACACAGAAATTGCATCGGAATTAAATACAAAAGGCACAATGCCGACTTAAGGACAAGAAGACTGAATCTTCTTACTGCCTATTTTTTGAACCATTCCTGTGACACTAGTTATAGATTCCGATGCTTCACTTCAGGTTTACTGTATCCCTCAGACCTTCTTAATGACGATGAAACACAGAAAATGCATCGGAATTAAATACAAAAGGCACAATGCCGACTTAAGTGCAAAAAGACTGACTCTTCTTACTGTCTATGTTTTGAACCATTCCTGTGACACTAGTTATAGATTCCGATGCTTCACACCAGGTATACTGTATCCCTTGGACCTTCTTAATGACGATGAAACACCGAAATTGCAACGGAATTAAATAGAAAAGGCACAATGCCGACTTAGGTACAAGAAGACTGACTCTTGTTACTGAGTATGTTTTAAACCATTCCTGTGACACTAGTTATGGATTCCGATGCTTCACTTCATTTTTACTGTATACCTTGGACCTTTTTATGAACGATGAAACACAGAAATTGCATCGGAATTAAATACAAAAGGCACAATGCCGACTTAATTACAAGAAGACTAACCCTTCTTACTGTCTATGTTTTGAACCATTCCTGTGACACTAGTTATAGATTCCGATGCTTCACCTCCGGTTATCTGTATCCCTCTG
The DNA here is from genome assembly GCF_023864345.2 of Schistocerca serialis cubense. Lineage (NCBI taxonomy): Eukaryota > Metazoa > Arthropoda > Insecta > Orthoptera > Acrididae > Schistocerca > Schistocerca serialis. The sequence goes on from NC_064644.1 coordinate 643,105,842, forward strand.
ACCTTCTTATTGGCGATGAAACACAGAAATTGCATCGGAATTAAATAGAAAAGGCACAATGCCGACTTAAGTACAAGAAGACTGACTCTTCCTACTGTCTATGTTTTGAACCATTCCTGTGACGTTAGTTACAGGTTCCGATGCTTCACTTCAGGTTTACTGTATCCCTTGGACATTCATATTCGCGATGAAACACAGAAATTGCATCGCAATTAAATAGAAAAAGCACAATGCCGACATTAGTACAAGAAGACTGATTGTCCTTACTGACTATGTTATCAACCATTCCTGTGATTCTAGTTATAGATTCCGACGCTTCACGTCAGGTTTACTGTATCCCTCTCACCTTTTTACTGACGATGAAACACAGAAATTGCATCGGAATTAAATAGAAAAGTCACAATGCCGACTTAAGTACAAGAAGACTGACTCATCTTACTGACTATGTTTGAACAATTCCTGTGACACTAGTTGTAGATTTCGATGCTTCATTTCAGGTTTACTGTATCCCTTTGGCCTTCTTATTGACGATGAAACACAGAAATAGCATCGGAATGAAATACAAAAGGTACAATACCGACTTAAGTACAAGAAGACTGACTCGTCTTACTGACTATGATTTGAACCATTCCTGTGACACCATTTAGAGATTCCGATGCTTCACTTCAGGTTTACTGTTTCCCTTGGACCTTCTTATTGACGATGAAATACAGAAATTGCATCGGAATTAAATACAAAAGGCACAATGCCGACTTAAGTAGAATATGACCGACCCTTCTTACTGTCTATGATCTGAACCATTCATGTGACAAAAGTTCTAGATTCCGACGCTTCACTTCAGGTTTACTGTATCCCTCTGACCATCCTATTGACGATGAAACACAGAAATAGAATCGGAATTAAATACAAAAGGAACATTGCCTACTTAAGTACAAGAAGACTGACTCTTCTTATTGACTATGTTTTGAACCATATCTGTGACACTAGTTATAGATTCCGATGCTTCACTTCAGCATTACTGTATCCCTCTGACCTTCTTATTAACGATGAAACACCGATATTGCATCGGAATTAAATAGAAAAAGGCACAATGCCGACTTAAGTACAAGACGATCGACTCTTCAAAATGTCTATGTTTTGAACCATTCCTGTGACACTAGTTATAGATTCCGATGCTTCACCTCAGGTTCACTGTATCCCTCTGACCTTCTTATTGACGATGAAACACAGATATTGCATCGGAATTAAATAGAAAAGGCACAATGCCGTCTTAAGTACAAGCAGACTGACTCTTCTTAGTGTCTATGTTTTGAACCATTCCTGTGACGCTAGTTACAGATTCCGGTGCTTCACTTCAGGTTTACTGTATCCCTTGGACCTTCTTATTGACGATGAAACACAGAAATTGCATCGGAATTAAATACAAAAGGCACAATGCCGACTTAAGTACAAGAAGTCTGACTCTTCTTACTGACTATGTGTTGTACCATTCCTGTGACACTATTTGGAGATTCCGATGCTTCCCTTCAGGTTTACTTTATCCCTCTGACCTTCTTATTGTCGATTAAACACAGTAATTGCATCGGAATTAAATTGAAAAGGGCACAATGCCGACTTAATTACAAGAAGACTGACTCTTCTTACTGTCTATGTTTTGAACCATTCCGGTGACACTACTTATAGATTCCGATGCTCCACTTCAGGTTTACTGTATCTCTTGAACCTTCTTATTGACGATGAAACACAGAAGTTGCATCGGAATTAAATACAAAAGGCACAATGCCGACTTAAGTACAAGAAGACTGACTCTTCTTACCGACTATGATTTGAACCATTCCTGTGACACTAGTTATAGATTCCGATGCTTCACTTCATTTTTACTGTATCCTTCTGACCTTCTTATTGACGATGCACACAGAAATATCATCGGAAATAAATACAAAAGGCACAATACGGACTGAAGTACATGTAGACTGAATCTTCCTACTGTCTAAGTTAAGAACCATTCCCATGACACTAGTTATAGATTCCGATGCTTCATATCGGGTTTACTGAATCCCTTGGACCTTCTTAATGACGATGAAACACAGATAGTGCATCGGAATTAAATACAAAAGGCCCAATGCCAACATAAGAACAAGAAGACTGACTCTTCCTATTGTGTATGTTTTGAACCATTCCTGTGACACTAGTTATAGATTCCGATGCTTCACTTCAGGGTTACTGTATCCCTCTGACCTTCTTTTTGACGATGAAACACAGAAATTACATCGGAATTAAATAGAAAAGGCACAATGCCGACTTAAGTACAGGAAGACTGACTCTTCTTACTGACTATATCTTGATCCATTCCTGTGACACTAGTTATAGATTCCGATGCTTCACTTCAGGTTTACTGTATCCCTTGGACCTTCTTATTGACGATAAAACACAGCAATTGCATCGGAATTTAATACAAAAGGGACAATGCCTACTTAAGTACAAGAAGACTGACTCTTCTTACTGACTATGTTTTGAACCATTCCTGTGACACTAGTTGTATATTTCGATGCTTCACTTCAGGTTTACTGCATCCCTAAGACCTTCTTATTGACGATGAAACACAGAAATTGCATCGGAATTAAATAGAAAAGGCACAATGCCGACTTAAGTACAAGAAGACTGACTCTTCTTACTGTCTATGTTTTGAACCATTCCTGTGACGCTAGTTACAGGTTCCGATGCTTCACTTCAGGTTTACTGTATCCCTTGGACATTCTTATTGGCGATGAAATACAGAAATTGCATCGGAATTAAATACAAAAGGCACAATGCCGACTTAAGTAGAATATGACCGACCCTTCTTACTGTCTATGTTCTGAACCATTCATGTGACAAAAGTTCTAGATTCCGACGCTTCACTTCAGGTTTACTGTATCCCTCTGACCATCCTATTGACGATGAAACACAGAAATAGAATCGGAATTAAATACAAAAGGCACATTGCCGACTTAAGTACAAGAAGACTGACTCTTCTTATTGACTATGTTTTGAACCATATCTGTGACACTAGTTATAGATTCCGATGCTTCACTTCAGCTTTACTGTATCCCTTGGACCTTCTTATTGACGATGAAACACTGAAATAGCATCGGAATTAAATAGAAAAAGCACAATGCCGAATCAAGTACAAAAAGACTGACTCTTCTAACTGACTATGATTGGAACCATTCCTGTGACACTAGTTATAGATTCCGAAGATTCACTTCAGGTCTACTGTGTCCCTCTGACCTTCTTATTGAAGATGAAACACAGAAATAGCATCGGAATGAAATACAAAATGCACAATGCTGACTTAAGTACAAGAAGACTGACTCTTCTTACTGTCTATGTTTTGAACCATTCCTGTGACGCTAGTTATAGATTCCGATGCTTCACTTCATGTTTTCTGTATCCCTTGGACCTTCTTATTGATGACGGATCACAGAAATTGCATCGGAATTAAATAGAAAAGGTACAATGCCGACTTATGTACAAGAAGACTGCCTCTTCCTACTGTCTATGTTTTGAACCACACCTGTGACACTAGTTGTGGATTCCGATGCTTCACTTCAGGTTTACCGTATCCCTTGGACCTTCTTATTGACAATGAAACACAGAAATTGCATCGGAATTGAATACAAAAGGCACAATGCCGACTTATGTACAAGAAGACTGACTCTTCTTACTGACTATGATTTGAACCATTCCAGTGATACTAGTTGTAGTTTCCGATGCTTCACTTCATGTTTACTGTATCCCTCTGACCTTCTTATTAACGATGAAACACCGATATTGCATCGGAATTAAATAGAAAAGGCACAATGCCGACTTAAGTACAAGAAGATCGACTCTTCCAAATGTCTATGTTTTGAACCATTCCTGTGACACTAGTTATAGATTCCGATGCTTCACCTCAGGTTCACTGTATCCCTCTGACCTTCTTATTGACGATGAAACACAGAAATTGCATCGGAATTAAATAGAAAAGGCACAATGCCGTCTTAAGTACAAGCAGACTGACTCTTCTTAGTGTCTATGTTTTGAACCATTCCTGTGACGCTAGTTATAGATTCCGATGCTTCACTTCAGGTTTACTGTATCCCTTGGACCTTCTTATTGACGATGAAACACAGAAATTGCATCGGAATTAAATACAAAAGGCACAATGCCGACTTAAGTACAAGAAGACTGACTCTTCTTACTGACTATGTGTTGAACCATTCCTGTGACACTATTTGGAGATTCCGATGCTTCCCTTCAGGTTTACTTTATCCCTCTGACCTTCTTATTGTCGATTAAACACAGTAATTGCATCGGAATTAAATTGAAAAGGGCACAATGCCGACTTAAGTACAAGAAGACTGACTCTTCTTACTGTCTATGTTTTGAACCATTCCGGTGACACTAGTTATAGATTCCGATGCTCCACTTCAGGTTTACTGTATCTCTTGGACCTTCTTATTGACGATGAATCACAGAAGTTGCATCGGAATTAAATACAAAAGGCACAATGCCGACTTAAGTACAAGAAGACTGACTCTTCTTACCGACTATGATTTGAACCATTCCTGTGACACTAGTTATAGATTCCGATGATTCACTTCATTTTTACTGTATCCTTCTGACCTTCTTATTGACGATGGACACAGAAATATCATCGGAAATAAATACAAAAGGCACAATACGGACTGAAGTACATGTAGACTGAATCTTCCTACTGTCTAAGTTAAGACCCACTCCCATGACACTAGTTATAGATTCCGATGCTTCATATCGGGTTTACTGTATCCCTTGGACCTTCTTAATGACGATGAAACACAGATAGTGCATCGGAATTAAATACAAGAGGCCCAATGCCAACTTAAGTACAAGAAGACTGACTCTTCCTATTGTGTATGTTTTGAACCATTCCTGTGACACTAGTTATAGATTCCGATGCTTCACTTCAGGGTTACTGTATCCCTCTGACCTTCTTTTTGACGATGAAACACAGAAATTGCATCGGAATTAAATAGAAAAGGCACAATGCCGACTTAACTACAGGGAGACTGACTCTTCTTACTGACTATATCTTGATCCATTCCTGTGACACTAGTTATAGATTCCGATGCTTCACTTCAGGTTTACTGCATCCCTAGGACCTACTTATTGACGATGAAACACAGAAATTGCATCGGAACTAAATACAAAAGGCACAATGCCGACTTATGTATAAGATGACTGACTCTTCCTACTGTCTATGTTTAGAACCATTCCTGTGACATTATTTATGGATTCCAATGCTTCACTTCAGGTTTACTGTATCCTTTGGACCTTCTTATTGGCGACGAAACACAGAAATTGCATCGGAAATAATTTGAAAAGGCACAATGCCGACTTAAGTAGAATATGACCGACCCTTCTTACTGTCTATGATCTGAACCATTCATGTGACAAAAGTTCTAGATTCCGACGCTTCACTTCAGGTTTACTGTATCCCTCTGACCATCCTATTGACGATGAAACACAGAAATAGAATCGGAATTAAATACAAAAGGCACATTGCCTACTTAAGTACAAGAAGACTGACTCATCTTATTGACTATGTTTTGAACCATATCTGTGACACTAGTTATAGATTCCGATGCTTCACTTCAGCATTACTGTATCCCTCTGACCTTCTTATTAACGATGAAACACCGATATTGCATCGGAATTAAATAGAAAAAGGCACAATGCCGACTTAAGTACAAGAAGATCGACTCTTCAAAATGTCTATGTTTTGAACCATTCCTGTGACACTAGTTATAGATTCCGATGCTTCACCTCAGGTTCACTGTATCCCTCTGACCTTCTTATTGACGATGAAACACAGAAATTGCATCGGAATTAAATAGAAAACGCACAATGCCGTCTTAAGTACAAGCAGACTGACTCTTCTTAGTGTCTATGTTTTGAACCATTCCTGTGACGCTAGTTACAGATTCCGATGCTTCACTTCAGGTTTACTGTATCCCTTGGACCTTCTTATTGACGATGAAACACAGAAATTGCATCGGAATTAAATACAAAAGGCACAATGCCGACTTAAGTACAAGAAGTCTGACTCTTCTTACTGACTATGTGTTGTACCATTCCTGTGACACTATTTGGAGATTCCGATGCTTCCCTTCAGGTTTACTTTATCCCTCTGACCTTCTTATTGTCGATTAAACACAGTAATTGCATCGGAATTAAATTGAAAAGGGCACAATGCCGACTTAATTACAAGAAGACTGACTCTTCTTACTGTCTATGTTTTGAACCATTCCGGTGACACTACTTATAGATTCCGATGCTCCACTTCAGGTTTACTGTTTCTCTTGAACCTTCTTATTGACGATGAAACACAGAAGTTGCATCGGAATTAAATACAAAAGGCACAATGCCGACTTAAGTACAAGAAGACTGACTCTTCTTACCTACTATGATTTGAACCATTCCTGTGACACTAGTTATAGATTCCGATGCTTCACTTCATTTTTACTGTATCCTTCTGACCTTCTTATTGACGATGCACACAGAAATATCATCGGAAATAAATACAAAAGGCACAATACGGACTGAAGTACATGTAGACTGAATCTTCCTACTGTCTAAGTTAAGAACCATTCCCATGACACTAGTTATAGATTCCGATGCTTCATATCGGGTTTACTGAATCCCTTGGACCTTCTTAATGACGATGAAACACAGATAGTGCATCGGAATTAAATACAAAAGGCCCAATGCCAACATAAGAACAAGAAGACTGACTCTTCCTATTGTGTATGTTTTGAACCATTCCTGTGACACTAGTTATAGATTCCGATGCTTCACTTCAGGGTTACTGTATCCCTCTGACCTTCTTTTTGACGATGAAACACAGAAATTACATCGGAATTAAATAGAAAAGGCACAATGCCGACTTAAGTACAGGAAGACTGACTCTTCTTACTGACTATATCTTGATCCATTCCTGTGACACTAGTTATAGATTCCGATGCTTCACTTCAGGTTTACTGTATCCCTTGGACCTTCTTATTGACGATAAAACACAGCAATTGCATCGGAATTTAATACAAAAGGGACAATGCCTACTTAAGTACAAGAAGACTGACTCTTCTTACTGACTATGTTTTGAACCATTCCTGTGACACTAGTTGTATATTTCGATGCTTCACTTCAGGTTTACTGCATCCCTAGGACCTTCTTATTGACGATGAAACACAGAAATTGCATCGGAATTAAATAGAAAAGGCACAATGCCGACTTAAGTACAAGAAGACTGACTCTTCTTACTGTCTATGTTTTGAACCATTCCTGTGACGCTAGTTACAGGTTCCGATGCTTCACTTCAGGTTTACTGTATCCCTTGGACATTCTTATTGGCGATGAAATACAGAAATTGCATCGGAATTAAATACAAAAGGCACAATGCCGACTTAAGTAGAATATGACCGACCCTTCTTACTGTCTATGTTCTGAACCATTCATGTGACAAAAGTTCTAGATTCCGACGCTTCACTTCAGGTTTACTGTATCCCTCTGACCATCCTATTGACGATGAAACACAGAAATAGAATCGGAATTAAATACAAAAGGCACATTGCCGACTTAAGTACAAGAAGACTGACTCTTCTTATTGACTATGTTTTGAACCATATCTGTGACACTAGTTATAGATTCCGATGCTTCACTTCAGCTTTACTGTATCCCTTGGACCTTCTTATTGACGATGAAACACTGAAATAGCATCGGAATTAAATAGAAAAAGCACAATGCCGAATCAAGTACAAGAAGACTGACTCTTCTAACTGACTATGATTGGAACCATTCCTGTGACACTAGTTATAGATTCCGAAGATTCACTTCAGGTCTACTGTGTCCCTCTGACCTTCTTATTGAAGATGAAACACAGAAATAGCATCGGAATGAAATACAAAATGCACAATGCTGACTTAAGTACAAGAAGACTGACTCTTCTTACTGTCTATGTTTTGAACCATTCCTGTGACGCTAGTTATAGATTCCGATGCTTCACTTCATGTTTTCTGTATCCCTTGGACCTTCTTATTGATGACGGATCACAGAAATTGCATCGGAATTAAATAGAAAAGGTACAATGCCGACTTATGTACAAGAAGACTGCCTCTTCCTACTGTCTATGTTTTGAACCACACCTGTGACACTAGTTGTGGATTCCGATGCTTCACTTCAGGTTTACCGTATCCCTTGGACCTTCTTATTGACAATGAAACACAGAAATTGCATCGGAATTGAATACAAAAGGCACAATGCCGACTTATGTACAAGAAGACTGACTCTTCTTACTGACTATGATTTGAACCATTCCAGTGATACTAGTTGTAGTTTCCGATGCTTCACTTCATGTTTACTGTATCCCTCTGACCTTCTTATTAACGATGAAACACCGATATTGCATCGGAATTAAATAGAAAAGGCACAATGCCGACTTAAGTACAAGAAGATCGACTCTTCCAAATGTCTATGTTTTGAACCATTCCTGTGACACTAGTTATAGATTCCGATGCTTCACCTCAGGTTCACTGTATCCCTCTGACCTTCTTATTGACGATGAAACACAGAAATTGCATCGGAATTAAATAGAAAAGGCACAATGCCGTCTTAAGTACAAGCAGACTGACTCTTCTTAGTGTCTATGTTTTGAACCATTCCTGTGACGCTAGTTATAGATTCCGATGCTTCACTTCAGGTTTACTGTATCCCTTGGACCTTCTTATTGACGATGAAACACAGAAATTGCATCGGAATTAAATACAAAAGGCACAATGCCGACTTAAGTACAAGAAGACTGACTCTTCTTACTGACTATGTGTTGAACCATTCCTGTGACACTATTTGGAGATTCCGATGCTTCCCTTCAGGTTTACTTTATCCCTCTGACCTTCTTATTGTCGATTAAACACAGTAATTGCATCGGAATTAAATTGAAAAGGGCACAATGCCGACTTAAGTACAAGAAGACTGACTCTTCTTACTGTCTATGTTTTGAACCATTCCGGTGACACTAGTTATAGATTCCGACGCTCCACTTCAGGTTTACTGTATCTCTTGGACCTTCTTATTGACGATGAATCACAGAAGTTGCATCGGAATTAAATACAAAAGGCACAATGCCGACTTAAGTACAAGAAGACTGACTCTTCTTACCGACTATGATTTGAACCATTCCTGTGACACTAGTTATAGATTCCGATGATTCACTTCATTTTTACTGTATCCTTCTGACCTTCTTATTGACGATGGACACAGAAATATCATCGGAAATAAATACAAAAGGCACAATACGGACTGAAGTACATGTAGACTGAATCTTCCTACTGTCTAAGTTAAGAACCACTCCCATGACACTAGTTATAGATTCCGATGCTTCATATCGGGTTTACTGTATCCCTTGGACCTTCTTAATGACGATGAAACACAGATAGTGCATCGGAATTAAATACAAGAGGCCCAATGCCAACTTAAGTACAAGAAGACTGACTCTTCCTATTGTGTATGTTTTGAACCATTCCTGTGACACTAGTTACAGATTCCGATGCTTCACTTCAGGGTTACTGTATCCCTCTGACCTTCTTTTTGACGATGAAACAGAGAAATTGCATCGGAATTAAATAGAAAAGGCACAATGCCGACTTAACTACAGGGAGACTGACTCTTCTTACTGACTATATCTTGATCCATTCCTGTGACACTAGTTATAGATTCCGATGCTTCACTTCAGGTTTACTGCATCCCTAGGACCTACTTATTGACGATGAAACACAGAAATTGCATCGGAACTAAATACAAAAGGCACAATGCCGACTTATGTATAAGATGACTGACTCTTCCTACTGTCTATGTTTAGAACCATTCCTGTGACATTATTTATGGATTCCAATGCTTCACTTCAGGTTTACTGTATCCTTTGGACCTTCTTATTGGCGACGAAACACAGAAATTGCATCGGAAATAATTTGAAAAGGCACAATGCCGACTTAAGTACAAGAAGACTGACTCTTCTTACTGTCTATGTTTTGAACCATTCCTGTGACACTAGTTATAGATTCCGATCCTTCACCTCAGTTTCACTGAATCCCTCTGACCTTCTTATTGACGATGAAACACAGAAATTGCATCGGAATTAAATAGAAAAGGCACAATGCCGTCTTAAGTACATGAAGACTGACTCTTCTTACTGACTATATCTTGAACCATTCCTGTGACACTAGTTATAGATTCCGATGCTTCACCTCAGTTTCACTGAATCCCTCTGACCTTCTTATTGACGATGAAACACAGAAATTGCATCGGAATTAAATACTAAAGGCACAATGCCGACTTAAGTACAAGAAAGCTGACTCTTCCTACTGTGTATGTTTTGAACCATTCCTGTGACACTAGTTATAGATTCCGATGCTTCACTTCAGGGTTACTGTATCCCTCTGACCTTCTTTTTGACGATGAAACACAGAAATTGCATCGGAATTAAATAGAAAAGGCACAATGCCGACTTAAGTACATGAAGACTGACTCTTCTTAATGACTATGTTTTTAACCACTCCTGTGACACTAGTTGTAGATTCGGATGCTTCACTTCAGGTTTACTGTATCCCTTGGACCTTCTTAGTGACGATGAAACACAGAAATTGCATCGGAATTAAATACAAAAGGCACAATGCCGACTTAAGTGTAAGATGGCTGACTCTTCTTACTGTCTATGATTTGAACCATTCCTGTGACACTAGTTATAGATTCCGATGCTTCACTCCAGGTTTACTCTATACCTTGGACCTTCTTATTAACGATGATACACATACATTGCATCGGAATTAAATACAAAAGGCACCATGCCGACTTAAGTACAAGAAGACTGACTCTTCCTACTGTCTATGTTTGGAACCATTCCTGTGACACTAGTTATAGATTCTGATGCTTCACTTCGGGTTTACTGAATCCCTTGGACCTTCTTATTGACGATGAAACACAAAAATTGCATCGGAATTAAATACAAAAGGCATAATGCCGACTTAAGAACAAGAAGACTGACTCTTCTTACTGTCTATGTTTTGAACCATTCCTGTGACGCTAGTTATAGATTCCGATGCTTCACTTCAGGTTTACTGTATCCCTTGGACCTTCTTATTGATGACGGAACACAGAAATTGCATCGGAATTAAATAGAAAAGGCACAATGCCGACTTATGTACAAGAAGACTGCCTCTTCCAACTGTCTATGTTTTGAACCATTCCTGTGACACTAGTTGTGGATTTCGATGCTTCACTTCAGGTTTACTGTATCCCTTGGACCTTCTTATTGACAATGAAACACAGAAATTGCATCGGAATTGAATACAAAAGGCACAATGCCGCCTTATGTACAAGAAGACTGACTCTTCTTACTGACTATGATTTGAACCATTCCAGTGATACTAGTTGTAGTTTCCGATGCTTCACTTCATGTTTACTGTATCCCTCTGACGTTCTTATTAACGATGAAACACCGATATTGCATCGGAATTAAATAGAAAAGGCACAATGCCGACTTAAGTACAAGAAGAACGACTCTTCCAACTGTCTATGTTTTGAACCATTCCTGTGACACTAGTTATAGATTCCGATGCTTCACCTCAGGTTCACTGTATCCCTCTGACCTTCTTATTGACGATGAAACACAGAAATTGCATCGGAATTAAATAGAAAAGGCACAATGCCGTCTTAAGTACAAGCAGACTGACTCTTCTTAGTGTCAATGTTTTGAACCATTACTGTGACGCTAGTTACAGATTCCGATGCTTCACTTCAGGTTTACTGTATCCCTTGGACCTTCTTATTGACGATGAAACACAGAAATTGCATCGGAATTAAATACAAAAGGCACAATGCCGACTTAAGTACAAGAAGACTGACTCTTCTTACTGACTATGTGTTGAACCATTCCTGTGACACTATTTGGAGATTCCGATGCTTCCCTTCAGGTTTACTTTATCCCTCTGACCTTCTTATTGTCGATTAAACACAGTAATTGCATCGGAATTATATTGAAAACGGCACAATGCCGACTTAAGTACAAAAAGACTGACTCTTCTTACTGTCTATGTTTTGAACCATTCCGGTGACACTAGTTATAGATTCCGATGCTCCACTTCAGGATTACTGTATCTCTTGGACCTTCTTATTGGCGATGAAACACAGAAATTGCATCGGAATTAAATACAAAAGGCACAATGCCGACTTAAGTAGAATATGACCGACCCTTCTTACTGTCTATGTTCTGAACCATTCATGTGACAAAAGTTCTAGATTCCGACGCTTCACTTCAGGTTTACTGTATCCCTCTGACCATCCTATTGACGATGAAACACAGAAATAGAATCGGAATTAAATACAAAAGGCACATTGCCGACTTAAGTACAAGAAGACTGTCTCTTCTTATTGACTATGTTTTGAACCATATCTGTGACACTAGTTATAGATTCCGATGCTTCACTTCAGCTTTACTGTCTCCCTGGGACCTTCTTATTGACAATGAAACACAGAAATTGCATCGGAATTAAATACAAAAGGCACAATGCCGACTTAAGTACAAGAAGACTGACTCTTCTTACTGACTATGTGTTGAACCATTCCTGTGACACTATTTGGAGATTCCGATGCTTCCCTTCAGGTTTACTGCATCCCTAGTACCTTCTTATTGACGATGAAACACAGAAATTGCATCAGAACTAAATACAAAAGGCACAATGCCGACTTATGTATAAGATGACTGACTCTTCCTACTGTCTATGTTTTGAACCATTCTTGTGACATTATTTATGGATTACAATGCTTCACTTCAGGTTTACGGTATCCTTTGGACATTCTTATTGGCGACGAAAAACAGAAATTGCATCGGAATTAATTAGAAAAGGCACAATGCCGACTTAAGTTCATGAAGACTGACTCATCTTACTGTCTATGTTTTGAACCATTCCTGTGACACTAGTTATGGATTGCGATGCTTCACTTCAGATTTACTGTATCCCTTGGACCTTCTTATTGACGATTAAACACAGATATTGTCTCGGAATTAAATACAAAAGGCACAATGCCGACTTAAGTACAAGAAGACTGACTCTTCCTACTGTCTATGTTTGAACCATTCCATTGACACTAGTTATAGACTCCGATGCTTCACTTCAGGTTTACTGTTTCCCTTGGACCTTCTTATTGACCACTAAACAATGAAATTGCATCGGAATTAAATACAAAAGGCACAATGCCGACTTAAGTACATGAAGACTGACTCTTCTTACTGACTATGATTTTAACCACTCCTGTGACACTAGTTGTAGATTCGGATGCTTCACTTCAGGTTTACTGTATCCCTTGCACCTTTTTATTGGCGATGAAACACAGAAATTGCATTGGAATTAAATACAAATGGCACAATGCCGACTTAAGTACAAGATGGCTGACCCTTCTTACTGTCTATGATTTGAACCATTCCTGTGACACTAGTTATAGATTCCGATGCTTCACTCCAGGTTTACTGTATACCTTGGACCTTCTTATTGACGATGAAACACAGAAATTGCATCGGAATTAAATACATACGGCACAATGCCGACTTAAGGACAAGATGACTGAATCTTCTTACTGCCTATTTTTTGAACCATTCCTGTGACACTAGTTAAAGATTCCGATGCTTCACTTCAGGTTTACTGTATCCCTCAGACCTTCTTAATGACGATGAAACACAGAAAATGCATCAGAATTAAATACAAAAGGCACAATGCCGACTTAGGTACAAGAAGACTGACTCTTGTTACTGAGTATGTTTTAAACAATTCCTGTGACACTAGTTATGGATTCCGATGCTTCACTTCATTTTTACTGTATACCTTGGACCTTTTTATGAACGATGAAACACAGAAATTGCATCGGAATTAAATACAAAAGGCACAATGCCGACTTAATTACAAGAAGACTAACTCTTCTTACTGTCTATGTTTTGAACCATTCCTGTGACACTAGTTATAGATTCCGATGCTTCACCAACGGTTGTCTGTATCCCTCTGACCTTCTTATTGGCGATGAAACACAGAAATTGCATCGGAATTAAATAGAAAAGGCACAATGCCGACTTAAGTACAAGAAGACTGACTCTTCTTACTGTCTATGTTTTGAACCATTCCTGTGACGCTAGTTACAGGTTCCGATGCTTCACTTCAGGTTTACTGTATCCCTTGGACATTCTTATTGGCGATGAAACACAGAAATTGCATCGCAATTAAATAGAAAAAGCACAATGCCGACATTAGTACAAGAAGACTGATTGTCCTTACTGACTATGTTATCAACCTTTCCTGTGATTCTAGTTATAGATTCCGACGCTTCACGTCAGGTTTACTGTATCCCTCTCACCTTCTTACTGACGATGAAACACAGAAATTGCATCGGAATTAAATAGAAAAGTCACAATGCCGACTTAAGTACAAGAAGACTGACTCATCTTACTGACTATGTTTGAACCATTCCTGTGACACTAGTTGTAGATTTCGATGCTTCATTTCAGGTTTACTGTATCCCTTTGGCCTTCTTATTGACGATGAAACACAGAAATAGCATCGGAATGAAATACAAAAGGCACAATACCGACTTAAGTACAAGAAGACTGACTCGTCTTACTGACTATGATTTGAACCATTCCTGTGACACCATTTAGAGATTCCGATGCTTCACTTCAGGTTTACTGTATCCCTTGGACCTTCTTATTGACGATGAAATACAGAAATTGCATCGGAATTAAATACAAATGGCACAATGCCGACTTAAGTAGAATATGACCGACCCTTCTTCCTGTCTATGTTCTGAACCATTCATGTGATAAAAGTTCTAGATTCCGACGCTTCACTTCAGGTTTACTGTATCCCTCTGACCATCCTATTGACGATGAAACACAGAAATAGAATCGGAATTAAATACAAAAGGCACATTGCCGACTTAAGTACAAGAAGACTGACTCTTTTTATTGACTATGTTTTGAACCATATCTGTGACACTAGTTATAGATTCCGATGCTTCACTTCAGCTTTACTGTATCCCTTGGACCTTCTTATTGACGATGAAACACTGAAATAGCATCGGAATTAAATAGAAAAAGCACAATGCCGAATCAAGTACAAGAAGACTGACTCTTCTAACTGACTATGATTGGAACCATTCCTGTGACACTAGTTATAGATTCCGATGATTCACTTCAGGTCTACTGTGTCCCTCTGACCTTCTTTTTGAAGATGAAACACAGAAATAGCATCGGAATTAAATACAAAATGCACAATGCTGACTTAAGTACAAGAAGACTGACTCTTCTTACTGTCTATGTTTTGAACCATTCCTGTGACGATAGTTATAGATTCCGATGCTTCACTTCAGGTTTACTGTATCCCTTGGACCTTCTTATTGATGACGGAACACAGAAATTGCATCGGAATTAAATAGAAAAGGTACAATGCCGACTTATGTACAAGAAGACTGCCTCTTCCTACTGTCTATGTTTTGAACCATTCCTGTGACACTAGTTGTGGATTCCGATGCTTCACTTCACGTTTACTGTATCCCTTGGACCTTCTTATTGACAATGAAACACAGAAATTGCATCGGAATTGAATACAAAAGGCACAATGCCGACTTATGTACAAGAAGACTGACTCTTCTTACTGACTATGATTTGAACCATTCCAGTGATACTAGTTGTAGTTTCCGATGCTTCACTTCATGTTTACCGTATCCCTCTGACCTTCTTATTAACGATGAAACACCGATATTGCATCGGAATTAAATAGAAAAGGCACAATGCCGACTTAAGTACAAGAAGATCGACTCTTCCAAATGTCTATGTTTTGAACCATTCCTGTGACACTAGTTATAGATTCCGATGTTTCACCTCAGGTTCACTGTATCCCTCTGACCTTCTTGTTGACGATGAAACACAGAAATTGCATCGGAATTAAATAGAAAAGGCACAATGCCGTCTTAAGTACAAGCAGACTGACTCTTCTTAGTGTCTATGTTTTGAACCATTCCTGTGACGCTAGTTATAGATTCCGATGCTTCACTTCAGGTTTACTGTATCCCTTGGACCTTCTTATTGACGATGAAACACAGAATTTGCATCGGAATTAAATACAAAAGGCACAATGCCGACTTAAGTACAAGAAGACTGACTCTTCTTACTGACTATGTGTTGAACCATTCCTGTGACACTATTTGGAGATTCCGGTGCTTCCCTTCAGGTTTACTTTATCCCTCTGACCTTCTTATTGTCGATTAAACACAGTAATTGCATCGGAATTAAATTGAAAAGGGCACAATGCCGACTTAAGTACAAGAAGACTGACTCTTCTTACTGTCTATGTTTTGAACCATTCCGGTGACACTAGTTATAGATTCCGATGCTCCACTTCAGGTTTACTGTATCTCTTGGACCTTCTTATTGACGATGAAACACAGAAGTTGCATCGGAATTAAATACAAAAGGCACAAGGCCGACTTAAGTACAAGAAGACTGACTCTTCTTACCGACTATGATTTGAACCATTCCTGTGACACTAGTTATAGATTCCGATGCTTCACTTCATTTTTACTGTATCCTTCTGACCTTCTTATTGACGATGGACACAGAAATATCATCGGAAATAAATACAAAAGGCACAATACGGACTGAAGTACATGTAGACTGAATCTTCCTACTGTCTAAGTTAAGAACCATTCCCATGACACTAGTTATAGATTCCGATGCTTCATATCGGGTTTACTGTATCCCTTGGACCTTCTTAATGACGATGAAACACAGATAGTGCATCGGAATTAAATACAAAAGGCCCAATGCCAACTTAAGTATAAGAAGACTGTGTCTTCCTATTGTGTATGTTTTGAACCATTCCTGTGACACTAGTTATAGATTCCGATGCTTCACTTCAGGGTTACTGTATCCCTCTGACCTTCTTTTTGACGATGAAACACAGAAATTGCATCGGAATTAAATAGAAAAGGCACAATGCCGACTTAACTACAGGAAGACTGACTCTTCTTACTGACTATATCTTGATCCATTCCTGTGACACTAGTTATAGATTCCGATGCTTCACTTCAGGTTTACTGTATCCCTTGGACCTTCTTATTGACGATAAAACACAGCAATTGCATCGGAATTAAATACAAAAGGGACAATGCCTACTTAAGTCCAAGAAGACTGACTCTTCTTACTGACTATGTTTTGAACCATTCCTGTGACACTAGTTGTATATTTCGATGCTTCACTTCAGGTTTACTGCATCCCTAGGACCTTCTTATTGACGATGAAACACAGAAATTGCATCGGAACTAAATACAAAACGCACAAAGCCGACTTATGTATAAGATGACTGACTCTTCCTACTGTCTATGTTTTGAACCATTCCTGTGACATTATTTATGGATTCCAATGCTTCACTTCAGGTTTACTGTATCCTTTGGACCTTCTTATTGTCGACGAAACACAGAAATTGCATCGGAAATAATTAGAAATGGCACAATGCCGACTTAAGTACAAGAAGACTGACTCTTCTTACTGTCTATGTTTTGAACCATTCCTGTGACACTAGTTATAGATTCCGATGCTTCACCTCAGTTTCACTGAATCCCTCTGACACTCTTATTGACGGTGAAACACAGAAATTGCATCGGAATTAAATAGAAAAGGCACAATGCCGTCTTAAGTACATGAAGACTGACTCTTCTTACTGACTATATCTTGAACCATTCCTGTGACACTAGTTATAGATACCGATGCTTCACCTCAGTTTCACTGAATCCCTCTGACCTTCTTATTGACGATGAAACACAGAAATTGCATCGGAATTAAATACTAAAGGCACAATGCCGACTTAAGTACAAGAAGGCTGACTCTTCCTATTGTGTATGTTTTGAACCATTCCTGTGACACTAGTTATAGATTCCGATGCTTCACTTCAGGGTTACTGTATCCCTCTGACCTTCTTTTTGACGATGAAACACAGAAATTGCATCGGAATTAAATAGAAAAGGCACAATGCCGACTTAAGTACATGAAGACTGACTCTTCTTACTGACTATATCTTGATCCATTCCTGTGACACTAGTTATAGATTCCGATGCTTCACTTCAGCTTTACTGTATCCCTTGGACCTTCTTATTGACGATGAAACACTGAAATAGCATCGGAATTAAATAGAAAAGGCAAAATGCCGAATCAAGTACAAGAAGACTGACTCTTCTAACTGACTATAATTGGAACCATTCCTGTGACACTAGTTCCGTTGATTCACTTCAGGTCTACTGTGTCCCTCTGACCTTCTTATTGAAGATGAAACACAGAAATAGCATCAGAATTAAATACAAAAGGCACAATGCTGACTTAAATACAAGAAAACTGACTCTTCTTACTGACTATGTTTGAACCATTCCTGTGACACTAGTTATAGATTCCGATGCTTCACTTCAGGTTTACTGTATCCCTTGGACGTTCTAATTGACGATGAAACACAGAAATTGCATCGGAATTAAATACAAAAGGCAAAATGCCTACTTAAGTACAAGAAGACTGACTCTTCTTACTGTCTATATTTTGAACCATTCCTGTGACGCTAGTTATAGATTCCGATGCTTCACTTCAGGTGTACTGTATCCCTTGGACCTTCTTATTGATGACGAAACACAGAAATTGCATCGGAATTAAATAGAAAAGGCACAATGCCGACTTATGTACAAGAAGACTGCCTCTTCCTACTGTCTATGTTTTGAACCATTCCTGTGACACTAGTTATGGATTCCGATGCTTCTCTTTAGGTTTACTGTATCCCTTGGACCTTCGTATTGACAATGAAACACAGAAATTGCATCGGAATTGAATACAAAAGGCACAATGCCGACTTATGTACAAGAAGACTGACTCTTCATACTGACTATATCTTGATCCATTCCTGTAACACTAGTTATAGATTCCGATGCTTCACTTCAGGTTTACTGTATCCCTTGGATCTTATTATTGACGATGAAACACAGAAATTGCATCGGAATTAAATACAAAAGGCACAATGCCGTCTTAAGTACAAGAAGACCGACTCTTCTTACCGACTATGCTTTGAACCATTCCTGTGACACTAGTTATAGATTCCGATGCTTCACTTCAGGTTTACTGTATCCCTCTGACCTTCTTATTGACGATGAAACACAGAAATTGCATCGGAATTGAATACAAAAGGCAAAATGCCTACTTAAGTACAAGAAGACTGACTCTTCTTACTGTCTATATTTTGAACCATTCCTGTGACGCTAGTTATAGATTCCGATGCTTCACTTCATGTTTACTGTATCCCTCTGACCTTCTTATTAACGATGAAACACCGATATTGCATCGGAATTAAATAGAAAAGGCACAATGCCGTCTTAAGTACAAGAAGACCGACTCTTCTTACCGACTATGCTTTGAACCATTCCTGTGACACTAGTTATAGATTCCGATGCTTCACTTCAGGTTTACTGTATCCCTCTGACCTTCTTATTGACGATGAAACACAGAAATTGCATCGGAAATAAATACAAAAGGCACAATACGGACTGAAGTACATGTAGACTGAATCTTCCTACTGTCTAAGTTATGAACCATTCCCGTGACACTAGCTATAGATTCCGATGCTTCATATCAGGTTTACTGTATCCCTTGGACCTTCTTAATGACGATGAAACACAGATAGTGCATCGGAATTAAGTACAAAAGGCACAATGCCAACTTAAGTACAAGAAGACTGACTCTTCCTATTGTCTATGTTTTGAACCATTCCTGTGTAACTAGTTATAGATTCCGATGCTTCACTTCAGGTTTACTGTATCCCTCTGACCTTCTTTTTGACGATGAAACACAGAAATTGCATCGGAATTAAATAGAAAAGGCACAATGCCGACTTCAGTACAGGAAGACTGACTCTTCTTACTGACTATATCTTGATCCATTCCTGTGACACTAGTTATAGATTCCGATGCTTCACTTCAGGTTTACTGTATCCCTTGGACCTTCTTATTGACGATGAAATACAGCAATTGCATCGGAATTAAATACAAAAGGGACAATGCCTACTTAAGTACAAGAAGACTGACTCTTCTTACTGACTATGTTTTGAACCATTCCTGTGACACTAGTTGTATATTTCCATGCTTCACTTCAGGTTTACTGCATCCCTAGGACCTTCTTATTGTCGATGAAACACAGAAATTGCATCGGAACTAAATACAAAAGGCAATGCCGATTTATGTATAAGATGACGGACTCTTCCTACTGTCTATGTTTTGAACCATTCCTGTGACATTATTTATGGATTCCAATGCTTCACTTCAGGTTTACTGTATCCTTTGGACCTTCTTATTGGCGACGAATCACACAAATTGCATCGGAATTAATTAGAAAAGGCACAATGCCGACTTAAGTACAAGAAGACTGACTCTTCTTTCTGACTGTTTTGAACCATTCCTGTGACACTAGTTATAGATTCCGATGCTTCACTTCAGGTTTACTCTATCCCTCCGACCTTCTTATTGACTATGAAACACAGAAACTGCAGCGGAATTAAATACAAAAGGCACAATGCCGACTTAAGGACAAGAAGACTGAATCTTCTTACTGCCTATGCTTTGAACCATTCCTGTGTCACTAGTTATAGACTCCGATGCATCACTTCAGGTTTACTGTATCCCTCTGACCTTCTTATTGACGATGAAACACAGAAAATGCATCGGAATTAAATGAAAAAAGCACAATGCCGACTTAAGTGCAAGAAGACTGACTCTTCTTACTGTCTATGTTTTGAACCATTCCTGTGACACTAGTTATAGATTCCGATGCTTCACACCAGGTATACTTTATCATTTGGACCTTCTTAATGACGATGAAACACCGAAATTGCAACGGAATTAAATAGAAAAGGCATAATGCCGACTTAGGTACATGAAGACTGACTCTTGTTACTGACTATGTTTTGAACCATTGCTGTGACACTAGTTATGGATTCCGATGCTTCACTTCATTTTTACTGTATACCTTCGACCTTCTTATTAACGATGAAACACAGAAATTGCATCGGAATTAAATACAAATGGCACAATGCCGATTTAAGGACAAGATGACTAACTCTTCTTACTTACTATGCTTTGAACCATTCAAGTGACACTAGTTATATATTCCGATGCTTCACTTCATGTTCACTGTATCCCTCTAACCCTCTTATTGACGATGAAACACAGAAATTGCATCGGAATTAAATAGAAAAGGCACAATGCCGGCTTAAGTACAAGAAGACTGACTCTTCGTACTATCTATGTTTTGAACCTTTCCTGTGACACTAGTTATAGATTCCGATGCTTCACTTCAGGTTTACTGTATCCCTCTGACCTTCTTTTTGACGATGAAACACAGAAATTGCATCGGAAATGAATAGAAAAGGCACAATGCCGACTTAAGTACAAGAAGACTGACTCTTCTTACTGACCATATCTTGATCCATCCCTGTGACACTAGTTATAGATTCCGATGCTTCACTTCAGGTTTACTGTATCCCTTGGACCTTCTTATTGACGATGAAACACAGAGATTGCATCGGAATTAAATACAAAAGGTACAATGCCTACTGAAGAACAAGAAGACTGACTGTTCTTACTGACTATGCTTTGAACCATTCCTGTGACACTAGTTGTAGATTTCGATGCTTCTTTTCAGGTTCACTGTATTCCTAGGACCTTCTTATTGACGATGAAACACAGCAATAGCATCGGAATTAAATACAAAAGGCACAATGCCGACTTAAATACAAGAAGACTGACTCTTCTTACTGACTGCTTAGAACCATTCCTGTGACACAAGTTATTGATTCCGATGCTTCACTTCAGGTTTACTGTATCCCTCTGACCTTCTTATTGATGATGAAACACAGAAAATGCATCGGAATTAAATACAAAAGGCACAATGCCGACTTAAGGACAAAAAGACAGACTCTTCATACTGACTCTGTTTTGAACCATTCCGGTGACACTAGTTATAAATTCCGATGCTTCACTTCATGTTCACTGTATCCCTCTGACACTCTTATTGACGGTGAAACACAGAAATTGCATCGGAATTAAATAGAAAAGGCACAATGCCGTCTTAAGTACATGAAGACTGACTCTTCTTACTGACTATATCTTGAACCATTCCTGTGACACTAATTATAGATACCGATGCTTCACCTCAGTTTCACTGAATCCCTCTGACCTTCTTATTGACGATGAAACACAGAAATTGCATCGGAATTAAATACTAAAGGCACAATGCCGACTTAAGTACAAGAAGGCTGACTCTTCCTATTGTGTATGTTTTGAACCATTCCTGTGACACTAGTTATAGATTCCGATGCTTCACTTCAGGGTTACTGTATCCCTCTGACCTTCTTTTTGACGATGAAACACAGAAATTGCATCGGAATTAAATAGAAAAGGCACAATGCCGACTTAAGTACATGAAGACTGACTCTTCTTAATGACTATGTTTTTAACCACTCCTGTGACACTAGTTGTAGTTTCGGATGCTTCACTTCAGGTTTACTGTATCCCTTGGACCTTCTTAGTGACGATGAAACACAGAAATTGCATCGGAATTAAATACAAAAGGCACAATGCCGACTTAAGTGTAAGATGGCTGACTCTTCTTACTGTCTATGATTTGAACCATTCCTGTGACACTAGTTATAGATTCCGATGCTTCACTCCAGGTTTACTCTATACCTTGGACCTTCTTATTAACGATGATACACATACATTGCATTGGAATTAAATACAAAAGGCACAATGCCGACTTATGTACAAGAAGACAGACTCTCCTTACTGACTATGATTTGAACCATTCCAGTGATACTAGTTGTAGTTTCCGATGCTTCACTTCATGTTTACTGTATCCCTCTGACCTTCTTATTAACGATGAAACACCGTTATTGCATCGGAATTAAATAGAAAAGGCACAATGCCGACTTAAGTACAACAAGATCGACTCTTCCAATTGTCTATGTTTTGAACCATTCCTGTGACACTAGTTATAGATTCCGATGCTTCACCTCAGGTTCACTGTATCCCTCTGACCTTCTTATTGACGATGAAACACAGAAATTGCATCGGAATTAAATAGAAAAGGCACAATGCCGTCTTATGTACAAGCAGACTGACTCTTCTTAGTGTCTATGTTTTGAACCATTCCTGTGACGCTAGTTACAGATTCCGATGCTTCACTTCAGGTTTACTGTATCCCTTGGGCCCTCTTATTGACGATGAAACACAGAAATTGCACCGGAATTAAATACAAAAGGCACAATGCCGACTTAAGTACAAGAAGACTGACTCTTCTTACTGACTATGTGTTGAACCATTCCTGTGACACTATTTGGAGATTCCGATGCTTCCCTTCAGGTTTACTTTATCCCTCTGACCTTCTTATTGTCGATTAAACACAGTAATTGCATCGGAATTAAATTGAAAAGGGCACAATGCCGACTTAAGTACAAGAAGACTGACTCTTCTTGCCGACTATGATTTGAACCATTCCTGTGACACTAGTTATAGATTCCGAAGCTTCACTTCATTTTTACTGTATCCTTCTGACCTTCTTATTGACGATGGACACAGAAATATCATCGGAAATAAATACAAAAGGCACAATACGGACTGAAGTACATGTAGACTGAATCTTCCTACTGTCTAAGTTAAGAACCATTCCCATGACACTAGTTATAGATTCCGATGCTTCATATCGGGTTTACTGTATCCCTTGGACCTTCTTAATGACGATGAAACACAGATAGTGCATCGGAATTAAATACAAAAGGCCCAATGCCAACTTAAGTACAAGAAGACTGACTCTTCCTATTGTGTATGTTTTGAACCATTCCTGTGACACTAGTTATAGATTCCGATGCTTCACTTCAGGGTTACTGTATCCGTCTGACCTTCTTTTTGACGATGAAAAACAGAAATTGCATCGGAATTAAATAGAAAAGGCACAATGCCGACTTAAGTACAGGAAGACTGACTCTTCTTACTGACTATATCTTGATCCATTCCTGTGACACTAGTTATAGATTCCGATGCTTCACTTCAGGTTTACTGTATCCCTTGGACCTTCTTATTGACGATAAAACACAGCAATTGCATCGGAATGAAATACAAAAGGGACAATGCCTACTTAAGTACAAGAAGACTGACTCTTCTTACTGACTATGTTTTGAACCATTCCTGTGACACTAGTTGTATATTTCGATGCTTCACTTCAAGTTTACTGCATCCCTAGGACCTTCTTATTGACGATGAAACACAGAAATTGCATCGGAACTAAATACAAAAGGCACAATGCCGACTTATGTATAAGATGACTGACTCTTCCTACTGTCTATGTTTTTAACCATTCCTGTGACATTATTTATGGATTCCAATGCTTCACTTCAGGTTTACTGTATCCTTTGGACCTTCTTATTGGTGACGAAACACAGAAATTGCATCGGAAATAATTAGAAAAGGCACAATGCATACTTAAGTACAAGAAGACTGACTCTTCTTACTGTCTATGTTTTGAACCATTCCTGTGACACTAGTTATAGATTCCGATGCTTCACCTCAGTTTCACTGAATCCCTCTGACCTTCTTATTGACGATGAAACACAGAAATTGCATCGGAATTAAATAGAAAAGGCACAATGCCGTCTTAAGTACATGAAGACTGACTCTTCTTACTGACTATATCTTGAACCATTCCTGTGACACTAGTTATAGATTCCGATGCTTCACCTCAGTTTCACTGAATCCCTCTGACCTTCTTATTGACGATGAAACACAGAAATTGCATCGGAATTAAATAGTAAAGGCACAATGCCGACTAAAGTACAAGAAGGCTGACTCTTCCTATTGTGTATGTTTTGAACCATTCCTGTGACACTAGTTATAGATTCCGATGCTTCACTTCAGGGTTACTGTATCCCTCTGACCTTCTTTTTGACGATGAAACACAGAAATTGCATCGGAATTAAATAGAAAAGGCACAATGCCGACTTAAGTACATGAAGACTGACTCTTCTTAATGACTATGTTTTTAACCACTCCTGTGACACTAGTTGTAGATTCGGATGCTTCACTTCAGGTTTACTGTATCCCTTGGACCTTCTTTTTAACGATGATACACATACATTGCATCGGAATTAAATACAAAAGGCACCATGCCGACTTAAGTACAAGAAGACTGACTCTTCCTACTGTCTATGTTTTGAACCATTCCTGTGACGCTAGTTATAGATTCCGATGCTTCACTTCAGGTTTACTGTATCCCTTGGACCTTCTTATTGATGACGAAACACAGAAATTGCATCGGAATTAAATAGCAAATGCACAATGCCGACTTATGTACAAGAAGACTGCCTCTTCCTACTGTCTATGTTTTGAACCATTCCTCTGACACTAGTTATGGATTCCGATGCTTCTCTTTAGGTTTACTGTATCCCTTGGACCTTCTTATTGACAATGAAACACAGAAATTGCATCGGAATTGAATACAAAAGGCACAATGCCGACTTATGTACAAGAAGACTGACTCTTCATAGTGACTATATCTTGATCCATTCCTGTAACACTAGTTATAGATTCCGATGCTTCACATCAGGTTTACTGGATCCCTTGGATCTTATTATTGACGATGAAACACAGAAATTGCATCGGAATTAAATACAAAAGGCACAATGCCGACTTAAGTACAAGAAGACTGACTCTTCTTACTGACTATGATTTGAACCTATCCAGTCATACTAGTTGTGGATTCCGATGCTTCACTTCATGTTTACTGTATCCCTCTGACCTTCTTATTAACGATGAAACATCGATATTGCATCGGAATTAAATAGAAAAGGCACAATGACGTCTTAAGTACAAGAAGACCGACTCTTCCAACTGTCTATGTTTTGAACCATTCCTGTGACACTAGTTATAGGTTCCGATGCTTCTCTTTAGGTTTACTGTATCCCTTGGACCTTCTTATTGACGATGAAACACAGAAATTGCATCGGAATTAAATTGAAAAGGGCACAATGCTGACTTAAGTACAAGAAGACTGACTCTTCTTACTGTCTATGTTTTGAACCATTCCGGTGACACTAGTTATAGATTCCGATGCTCCACTTCAGGTTTACTGTATCTCTTGGACCTTCTTATTGACGATGAAACACAGAAGATGCATCGGAATTAAATAGAAATGGCACAATGCCGACTTAAGTACAAGAAGATTGACTCTTCTTACCGACTATGCTTTGAACCATTCCTGTGACAGTAGTTATAGATTCCGATGCTTCACTTCAGGTTTACTGTATCCCTCTGACCATCTTATTGACGATGAAACACAGAAATTGCATCGGAAATAAATACAAAAGGCACAATACGGACTGAAGTACATGTAGACTGAATCTTCCTACTGTCTAAGTTATGAACCATTCCCGTGACACTAGCTATAGATTCCGATGTTTCATATCTGGTTTACTGTATCCCTTGGACCTTCTTAATGACGATGAAACACAGATAGTGCATCGGAATTAAGTACAAAAGGCACAATGCCAACTTAAGTACAAGAAGACTGACTCTTCCTATTGTCTATGTTTTGAACCATTCCTGTGTAACTAGTTATAGATTCCGATGCTTCACTTCAGGTTTACTGTATCCCTCTGACCTTCTTTTTGACGATGAAACACAGAAATTGCATCGGAATTAAATAGAAAAGGCACAATGCCGACTTAAATACAGGAAGACTGACTCTTCTTACTGCCTATATCTTGATCCATTCCTGTGACACTAGTTATAGATTCCGATGCTTCACTTCAGGTTTACTGTATCCCTTGGACCTTCTTATTGACGATGAAACACAGCAATTGCATCGGAATTAAATACAAAAGGGACAATGCCTACTTAAGTACAAGAAGACTGACTCTTCTTACTGACTATGTTTTGAACCATTCCTGTGACACTAGTTGTATATTTCCATGCTTCACTTCAGGTTTACTGCATCCCTAGGACCTTCTTATTGACGATGAAACACAGAAATTGCATCGGAACTAAATACAAAAGGCAATGCCGATTTATGTATAAGATGACTGACTCTTCCTACTGTCTATGTTTTGAACCATTCCTGTGACATTATTTATGGATTCCAATGCTTCACTTCAGGTTTACTGTATCCTTTGGACCTTCTTATTGGCGACGAATCACACAAATTGCATCGGAATTAATTAGAAAAGGCACAATGGCGACTTAAGTACAAGAAGACTGACTCTTCTTACTGTCTATGTTTTGAACCATTCCTGTGACACTAGTTCTAGATTCCGATGCTTCACCTCAGGTTCACTGAATCCCTCTGACCTTCTTATTGACGATGAAACACAGAAATTTCATCGGAATTAAATAGAAAAGGCACAATGCCGACTTAAGTACAAGAAGACTGACTCTTCTTTCTGACTGTTTTGAACCATTCCTGTGACACTAGTTATAGATTCCGATGCTTCACTTCAGGTTAACTGTATCCCTCCGACCTTCTTATTGACTATGAAACACAGAAACTGCATCGGAATTAAATACAAAAGGCACAATGCCGACTTAAGTGCAAGAAAGCTGACTCTTCTTACTGTCTATGTTTTGAACCATTCCTGTGACACTAGTTATAGATTCCGATGCTTCACTTCAGGTTTACTGTATCCCTCCGACCTTCTTTTTGACGATGAAACACAGAAATTGCATCTGAAAGAAATAGAAAACGCACAATGCCGACTTAGGTACAAGAAGACTGACTCTTCTTACTGACCATATCTTGATCCATTCCTGTAACACTAGTTATTGATTCCGATGCTTCACTTCAGGTTTACTGTATCCCTTGGACCTTCTTATTGACGATGAAACACAGTAATTGCATCGGAATTAAATACAAAAGGTACAATGCCTACTTAAGTACAAGAAGACTAACTCTTCTTACTGACTATGCTTTGACCCATTCCTGTGACACTAGTTGTATATTCCGATGCTTCACTTCTGGTTTACTGTATCCCTAGGACCTTCTTATTGACGATGAACCACAGAAATTGCATCGGAACTAAATACAAAAGGTACAATGCCTACTTAAGTATAAGAAGACTGACTCTTCTCACTGTCTATGATTTAAACCATTCCTGTGACATTAGTTTTGGATTCCGATGCTTCACTTCAGGGTTACTGTATCCTTTGGGTCTTCTTATTGGCGACGAAACACAGAAATTGCATCTGAATTAAATAGAAAAAGCCCAATGCGGACTTAAGTACAAGAAGACTGACTCTTCCTACGGTCTATGATTTGAACCATTCCTGTGACACTAGTTATAGATTCCGATGCCTCACTTCAGGTTTACTGTATCCCTCTGACCCTCTTATTGACGATGAAACACAGAAATTGCATCGGAATTAAATAGAATAGGCACAATGCCGACTTAAGTACAAGAAGACTGACTCTTCTTACTGTCTATGTTTGAACCATTCCTGTGACACTAGTTATAGATTCCGATGCTCCACTTCAGGTTTACTGTATCTCTTGGACATTTTTATTGACGATGAAACGCAGAAATTGCATCGAAATTAAATACAAAAGGCACATTGCCGACTTAAGTACAAGAAGACTGACTCTTCTTACTGACTATGCTTTGAACCAACCCTGTGACACTAGTTGAAGATTTCGATGCTTCACTTCAGGTTTACTGTATCCCTCTGACCCTCTTATTGACGATGAAACACAGAAATTGCATCGGAATTAAATAGAATAGGCACAATGCCGACTTAAGTACAAGAAGACTGACTCTTCTTACTGTCTATGTTTGAACCATTCCTGTGACACTAGTTATAGATTCCGATGCTTCACTTCAGGTTTACTATATCTCTCTGACCTTCTTATTGACGATGAAACACAGAAATTGCATCGGAAATAAATACAAAAGGCACAATACCGACTTTAGTACATGTAGACTGAATCTTCCTACTGTCTATGTTTTGAACCATTCCTGTGACACTAGTTATAGATTCCGATGCTACATTTCAGGTTTACTGTATAGCTTCGACCTTCTTAATGACGATGAAACACAGATAGTGCATCGGAATTAAATACAAAAGTCACAATGCCAACTTAAGTACAAGAAGACTCACTCTCCCTACTGTCTATGCTTTGAACCATTCCTGTGACACTAGTTATAGATTCCGATGCTTCACTTCAGGTTTACTGTATCCCTCTGACCTTCTTTTTGACGATGAAACACAGAAATTGCATGTGAAATAAATAGAAAACGCACAATGCCGACTTAGGTACAAGAAGACTGACTCTTCTTACTGACCATATCTTGATCCATTCCTGTGACACTAGTTATTGATTCCGATGCTTCACTTCAGGTTTACTGTATCCCTTGGACCTTCTTATTGACGATGAAACACAGAAATTGCATCGGAATTAAATAGAAAAGACACAATGCCGACTTAAGTACAAGAAGACTGACTCTTCTTACTGACTGCTTTGAACCGTTCCTGTGACGCTAGTCTTAAATTCCGATGCTTCACTTCAGGTTTACTGTATCCCACTGACCTTCTTTTTGACGATGAAACACAGAAATTGCATCGGAATTAATTAGAAAAGACACAATGCCGACTTAAGTACAAGAAGACTGACTCTTCTTACTGACTATGCTTTGACCCATTCCTGTGACACTAGTTATAGATTCCGATGCTTCACTTCAGGTTAACTGTATCCCTCTGTCCTTCTTTTTGACGATGAAACACAGAAATTGCATCTGAAATAAATAGAAAACGCACAATGCCGACTTAGGTACAAGAAGACTGACTCTTCTTACTGACCATATCT
Source organism: Schistocerca serialis cubense (assembly GCF_023864345.2). Classification (NCBI taxonomy): domain Eukaryota; kingdom Metazoa; phylum Arthropoda; class Insecta; order Orthoptera; family Acrididae; genus Schistocerca; species Schistocerca serialis. The sequence continues at coordinate 643,135,855 of NC_064644.1, forward strand.
TGATCCATTCCTGTGACACTAGTTATTGATTCCGATGCTTCACTTCAGGTTTACTGTATCCCTTGGACCTTCTTATTGACGATGAAACACAGAAATTGCATCGGAATTAAATACAAAAGGTACAATGCCTTCTTAAGTAGAAGAAGATGACACTTCTTACGGACTATGCTTTGAACCATTCCTGTGACACTAGTTGTAGATTCCGATGCTTCACTTCAGGTTTACTGTATCCCTAGGACCTTCTAATTGACGATGAACCACAGATATTGCATCGGAACTAAATACAAAAGGCACAATGCCGACTTAAGTATAAGAAGACTGACTCTTCCTACTGTCTATGTTTTGAACCATTCCTGTGACATTAGTTATGGATTCCGAAGCTCCACTTCAGGGTTACTGTATCCTTTGGACCTTCTTATTGGCGACGAAACACAGAAATTGCATCGGAATTAAATACAATAGGCACAATGCCGACTTAAGGATAAGAAGACTGACTCTTCTTACTGACTATGTTTTGAACCATTCCTGTGAAACTAGTTATAGATTCCGATGCTTCACTTCATGTTCACTGTATTCCTCTGACCCTCTTATTGACGATGAAACACAGAAATTGCATCGGAATTAAATAGAAAAGGCACAATGCCGACTTAAGTACAATAGGACTGACTCTTCTTACTGACTATGCTTTGAACCATTCCTGTTACACTAGTTATAGATGCAGATGCTTAACTTCAAGTTTACTGTATCCCACTGACCTTCGTATTGACGATGAAACACAGAAATTGCATCGGAAATAAATACAAAATGCACAATACCGACTTAAGTACATGTATACTGAATCTTCCTACTGTTTATATTTGGAACCATTCCTGTGACACTAGTTATAAATTCCAATGCTTCATTTCAGCTTTACTGTATCCCTTGGACGTTCTTATTTACGATGAAACACAGAAATTGCATCGGAATTAAATAGAAAAGGCACAATGCCGACTTAAGTACAAGAAGCCTGACTCTTCTTACTGTCTATGTATTGAACCATTCCAGTGACAGTAGTTATAGATTCCGATGCTTCATTTCAGTATTACTGTATCCCTTGGACCTTCTTAATGACGATGAAACACAGACAGTGCATGGGAATTAAGTACAAAAGTCACAATGCCAACTTAAGTACAAGAAGACTGACTCTTCCTACTGTCTACGATTTGAACCATTCCAGTGACACTAGTTATAGATTCCGATGCTTCACTTCAGGTTTACTGTATCCCTCTGAACTTCTTTTTGACGATGAAACACAGAAATTGCATCGGAATTAAATAGAAAATGCACAATGCCGACTTAAGAACAAGAAGACTGACTCTTCTTACTGACTATAACTTGATCCATTCCAGTGACACTAGTTATAGATTCCGATGCTTCATTTCAGTATTACTGTATCCCTTGGACCTTCTTAATGACGATGAAACACAGACAGTGCATGGGAATTAAGTACAAAAGTCACAATGCCAACTTAAGTACAAGAAGACTGACTCTTCCTACTGTCTATGATTTGAACCATTCCTGTGATATTAGTTATGGATTCCGATGCTTCACTTCAGGGTTACTGTATCCTTTGGGTCTTCTTATTGACGATGAAACACAGAAATTGAATCGGAATTAAATAGAAAAGGCACAATGCCGACTTAAGTACAAGAGCACTGACTCTTCTTACTGACTATGTTTTGAACAATTCCTGTGTCACTAGTTATGGATTCCGATGCTTCACTTCAGGTTTACTGTATCCCTCTGACCTTCTTTTTGACGGTGAAACACAGAAATTGCATCGGAATTAAATAGAAAACGCACAATGCCGACTTAGGTACAAGAAGACTGACTCTTCTTACTGATCATATCTTGATCCATACCTGTGACACTAGTTATTGATTCCGATGCTTCACTTCAGGTTTACTGTATCCTTTGGACCTTCTTATTGACGATGAAACACAGAAATTGCATCGGAATTAAATACAAAAGGTACAATGCCTACTTAAGTACAAGAAGACTGACACTTCTTACTGACTATGCTTTGAACCATTCCTGTGACACTAGTTAAAGATTCCGATGCTTCACTTCAGGTTTACTGTATCCCTAGGACCTTCTTATTGACGATGAACCACAGAAATTGCATCGGAACTAAATACAAAAGGCACAATGCCGACTTAAGTATAAGAAGACTGACTCTTCCTAATGTCTATGTTTTGAACCATTCCTGTGCCATTAGTTATGGATTCCGAAGCTTCACTTCTGGGTTACTGTATCCCGTGGACCTTCTTATTGACGATGAAACACAGAAATTGCATCGGAATTAAATACAAGAGACACAATGCCGACTTAAGTACAAGAAGACTGACTCTTCTTACTGACTGCTTTGAACCGTTCCTGTGACGCTAGTCATAAATTCCGATGCTTCACTTCAGGTTTACTGTATCCCTCTGACCTTCTTTATGACGATGATACACAGAAATTGCATCTGAATTAAATAGAAAACGCACAATGCCGACTTAGGTACAAGAAGACTGACTCTTCTTACTGACCATACCTTGATCCATTCCTGTGACACTAGTTATTGATTCCGATGCTTCACTTCAGGTTTACTGTATCCCTTGGACCTTCTCATTGACGATGAAACACAGAAATTGCATCGGAATTAAATACAAAAGGTACAATGCCTACTTAAGTACAAGAAGACTGACACTTCTTACGGACTATGCTTTGAACCATTCCTGTGACACTAGTTATAGATTCCGATGTTTCACCTCAGGTTCACTGTATCCCTCTAACCTTCTTATTGACGATGAAGCACAGAAATTGCATCGGAATTAAATACAAAAGGCACAATGCCGACTTAAGTACAAGAAGACTGACTCTTCTTACTGTCTATGTTTTGGACCATTCCTGTGACACTAGTTATGGATTCCGATGCTTCACGTCAGGTTTACTGAATCACTCTGACCTTCTTTTTGACGATGAAACACAGATATTGCATCGGAATTAAATAGAAAAGGTCCAATGCCGACTAAAGTACTAGAAGACTGATTCTTCTTACTGACTATGTTTTGAACCATTCCTGTGACACTAGTTATAGATTCCGATGCTTCGCTTCAGGTTTACTGTATCCCTTGGACCTTCTTATTGACGATGAAACACAGAAATTGCATCGGAACTAAATACAAATGGTACAATGCCGACTTAAGTATAAGAAGACTGAATCTTCCTACTGTCTATGTTTTGACCCATTCCTGTGACATTAGTTATGGATTCCGATGCTTCACTTTAGGGTTACTGTATCCTTTGGACCTTTTTATTGGCGACGAAACACAGAAATTGCATCGGAAATAAATACAACAGGCACAATACCGACTTAAATACATGTAGACTGAATCTTCCTACTGTCTATGTTTTGAACCATTCCTGTGACACTAGTTATAGATTCCGATGCTTCATTTCAGGTTTAATGTATCCCTTGGACCTTCTTAATGACGATGAAACACAGATAGTGCATCGGATTTAAATACAAAAGGCACAATGCCAACTTAAGTACAAGAAGAATGACTCTTCTTACTGACTATGTTTTGAACCATTCCTGTGACACTAGTTATAGATTGCGATGCTTCACTTCTGGTTTAATGTATCCCTTGGACCTTCTTATTGACGATGAAACACGGATATTGCATCGGAATTAAATACAAAAGAAACAATGCCGACTTAAGTACAAGAAGGCTGACTCTTCCTACTGTCTATGTTTTGAGCCGTTCCTGTGACACTAGTTATAGTGTCCGATGCTTCACTCCAGGTTTACTGTATCCCTTGGACCTACTTATTGACGATGAAACACAGAAATTGCATCGGAATTAAATAGAAAAGGCACAATGCCGACATAAGTACAAGAAGACTGACTCTTCCTACTGTCTATGTTTTGAACCATTCCTGTGACACTAGTTATAGATTACGATGCTTCACCTCAGGTTCACTGTATCCCTCTGACCATCTTATAGACGATGAAACACAGAAATTGCATCGGAATTAAATACAAGAGGCACAATGCCGTCTTAAGTACAAGCAGACTGACTCTTCTTAATGTCTATGTTTGAACCATACCTGTGACACTTGTTAAAGATTCCGATGCTTCACTTCAGGTTTACTGTATCCCTTGGACCTTCTTATTGAGGATGAAACACAGAAATTGCATCGAAAATAAATACAAAAGGCACAATGCCGACTTAAGTACAACAAGACTGACTCTTCTCACTGGATATGTTTTGAACCATTCCTGTGACACTAGTTATAGATTGTGATGCTTCACTTCAGGCTTACTGTATCCCTCTGACCTTCTTATTGACGATGAAACACAGAAATTGCATCGGAATTAAATACAAAAGGCACAATGCCGACTTAAGAAGACTTACCCTTCTTACTGACTATGATTTGAACCATTCCTGTGACACTAGTTTTGGATTCCGATGCTTCACTTCAGGTTTACTGTATCCCTTTGACCTTCTTATTGACGATGAAACACAGAAATTGCATCGGAATTAAATATAAAAGGCACAATGTCGATTTAAGTACAAGAAGACTGACTCTTCTTACTGAATATATCTTGATCCATTCCTATGACACTAGTTATAGATTCCGATGCTTCACTTCGGGATTACTGTATCCCTTGGACCTTCTTATTGACGATGAAACATAGGAATTGCATCGGAATTAAATACAAAAGGCACAATGCCAACTTAAGTACAAGCAGACTGACTCTTCTTACTGACTATATTTTGATCCATTCCTGTGACACTAGTTATAGATTCCGATGCTTCACCTCAGGTTCACTGTATCCCTCTGACCTTCTTGTTGACGATGAAATACAGAAATTGCATTGGAATTGAATAGAAAAGGCACAATGCCGTCTTAAGTACAAGCAGACTGACTCTTCTTAGTGTATATGTTTTGAACCATTCCTGTGACACTAGTTAAAGATTCCGATGCTTCACTTCAGGTTTGCTGTATCCCTTGGACCTTCTTATTGACGATGAAACACAGAAATTGCATGGAAAATAAATACAAAAGGCACAATGCCGACCTAAGTACAACAAGACTGCCTCTTCTTACTGGATATGTTTTGAACCATTCCTGTGACACTAGTTATAGATTCCAATGCTTCACTTCAGGTTTAGTGTATCCCCCTGACCTTCTTATTGACGATGAAACACAGAAATTGCATCGGAAATAAATACAAAAGGCACAATACCGACTTAAGTACATGTAGACTGAATCTTCCTACTGTCTATGTTTTGAACCATTCCTGTGACACTAGTTATAGATTCCGATGCTTCATTTCAGGATTACTGCATCCCTCGGACCTTCTTAATGACGATGAAACACAGATAGTGCATCGGAATTAAATACAAAAGGTACAATGCCAACTTAAGTAGAAGAAGACTGACTCTTCCTACTGTCTATGTTTTGAACAATTCCTGTGACACTAGTTATAGTTTCTGATGCTTCACCTCAGGTTCACTATATCCCTTGGACCTTCTTATTGACGATGAAACACAGAAATTGCAACGGAGTTAAATACAAAAGGCACTTTGCCGACTTAAGTACAAGAAGACTGACTCTTCCTACTGTCTATGTTTTGAACAATTCCTGTGACACTAGTTATAGTTTCTGATGCTTCACCTCAGGTTCACTATATCCCTTGGACCTTCTTAATGACGATGAAACACAGATAGTGCATCGGAATTAAATACAAAAGGTACAATGCCAACTTAAGTAGAAGAAGACTGACTCTTCCTACTGTCTATGTTTTGAACCATTCCTGTGACACTAGTTATAGATTACGATGCTTCACTTCAGGTTTACTGTCTCCCTCTGACCTTCTTATTAACGATGAAACACAGATATTGCATCGGAATTAAATACAAAAGGCACAATGCCGACTTAAGTACAAGAAGACTAACTCTTCTAACTGACTATGTTTTGAACCATTCCTGTGTCACTAGTTATAGATTCCGATGGTTCACTTCTGGTTTACTGTATCCCTTGGACCTTCGTATTGACGATGAAACACAGAAATAGCATGGGAATTAAATACAAAAGGCACAATGCCCAATGAAGTACTAGAAGACTGACTCTTCTTACTGACTATGTTTTGAACCATTCCTGTGACACTAGTTATGGATTCCGATGCTTCACTTCACGTTTACTGTATTCCTTGTACCTTCGTATTGACGATGAAACACTGAAATTGATCGGTATTAAATACAAAAGGCACAGTGCCGACCTAAGTACGAGAAGACTGACTCCTCTTACTGACTATATCTTGATTCATTCCTGTGACACTAGTTATAGATTCCGATGCTTCACTTCAGGTTTACTGAATCCCTTGGACCTTATTATTGACGATGAAACGCAGAAATTGCATCGAAATTAAATACAAAAGGCACAATGCCGACTAAAGGACAAGAAGACTATATCTTCTTACTGCCTATGTTTTGAAACATTCCTGTGACACTAGTTATAGATTCCGATGCTTCACTTCAGGTTTACTGTATCCCTCTGACCTTCTCATTGACGATGAAACACAGAAATTGCATCTGAATTAAATGCAAAAGGCACAATGCCGACTTAAGTGCTAGAAGACTGACTCTTCTTACTGTCTGTGTTTTGAACCATTCCTGTGACACTAGTTATAGATTCCGATGCTTCACACAAGGTTTACTGTATCCCTTGGACCTTCTTATTGACGATGAAACACCGAAATTGCATCGGAATTAAATACAAAAGGCACAATGCCGACTTAAGTACAAGAACACTGACTCTTCTTACTGACTATATATTGATCCATTCCTGTGACACTAGTTATAGATTCGGATGCTTCACTTCGGGTTTACTGTATACCTTGGACCTTCTTATTGACGACGAAACACAGAAATTGCATCGGAATTGAATACAAAAGGCACAAAGCCTACTTAAGTACAAGATGACTGGCTCTTCTTACTGAGTATGATTTGAACCATTCCTGTGACACTAGTTGTAGATTCCGACGCTTCACTTCAGGTTTACTGTATCCCTCTGACGTTCTTATTAACGATGAAACACAGATATTGCATCGGAATTAAATACAAAAGGCACAATGCTGACTTAAGTACAAGAAGACGGACTCTTCTTACTGACTATGTTTTGAACCATTCCTGTGACACAAGTTATAGATTACGATGCTTCACTTCCGGTTTACTGTATCCCTTGGACCTTCGTATTGACGAAGAAACACAGGAATTGCATCGGAATTAAATAGAAAAGGCACAATGTTGTCTTAAGTACAAGAAGACTGACTCTTCTTACTGTCTATGTTTGAACCATTCCAGTGACACTAGTTGTAGATTCCGAGGCTTCACTTCAGGTTTAGTGTATCCCTAGGACCTTCTTATTGACGATGAAACACAGAAATTGCATCGGAACTAAATACAAAAGGCACAATGCCGACTTAAGTATAAGAAGACTGACTCTTTACTGCTGTCTACGTTTGAACCATTCCTGTGACATTAGTTATAGATTCCGATGCTTCACTTCAGGGTTACTGTATCCTTTGGACCTTCTTATTGGCGACGAAACACAGAAATTGCATCCTAATTAAATAGAAAATGCACAATGCCGACTTAAGTACAAGAAGACTGACTGTTCTTACTGTCTATGTTTCGAACCATTGCTGTGACACTAGTTATAGATTCCGATGCTTCACCTCAGGTCCACTGTATCCCTCTGACCTTCTTATTGACGATGAAACACAGAAATTGCATCGGAATTAAATAGAAAAGGCACAATGTTGTCTTAAGTACAAGAAGACTGACTCTTCTTACTGTCTATGTTTGAACCATTCCAGTGACACTAGTTATAGTTTCCGATGCTGACCTTCAGGTTTACTGTATCTCTTGGACCTTCTTATTGACGATGAAACACAGAAATTTCACCGATATTAAAAACAAAAGGCACAATGCCGACTTAAGTACAAGAAGACTGACTCTTCTTACTGACTATGTTTTGAACCATTCGTGTGACACTAGTTATAGATTCCGATGCTTCACTTCAAGTTAACTGTATCCCTCTGACCTTCTTATTGACGATGAAACACAGAAATTGCATCGGAAATAAATACAACAGGCACAATACCGACTTAAGTACATGTAGACTGAATCTTGCTACTGTCTATGTTTTGAACCATTCCTGTGACACTAGTTATAGTTTCCGATGCTTCATTTCAGGTTTACTGTATCCCTTGGACCTTCTTAATGACGATGAAACACAGATAGTGCATCGGATTTAAAAACAAAATGCACAATGCCAACTTAAGTACAAGAAGAATGACTCTTCGTACTGACGATGTTTTGAACCATTCCTGTGACACTAGTTATAGATTGCGATGCTTCACTTCTGGTTTATTGTATCCCTTGGACCATCGCATTGATGATCAAACACAGAAATTTCATCGGAATTAAATACAAAAGGCACAATGCCGACTTACGTACAAGAAGACTGACTCTTCTTACTGACTATGTTTTGAACCATTCCTGTGACACTAGTTATGGATTCCGAAGCTTCACTTCAGGTTTACTGTATCCCATGGACCTTCTCATTGACGATGAAGCACAGAAATTGCATCGGAATTAGATACAAAAGGCACAATGCCGACTTAAGTACAACAAGACTGACTCTTCTTACTGACTACTTCTTGATCCATACCTGTGACACTAGTTACAGATTCCGATGCTTCACTTCTGGTTTAATGTATCCCTTGGACCTTATTATTGACGATGAAACTTGGATATTGCATCGGAATTAAATACAAAAGAAACAATGCCGACTTAAGTACAAGAAGGCTGACTCTTCCTACTGTCTACGTTTTGAGCCGTTCCTGTGACACTAGTTATAGTGTCCGATGCTTCACTCCAGGTTTACTGTATCCCTTGGACCTTCTTATTGACGATGAAACACAGAAATTGCATCGGAATTAAATACAAAAGGCAGAATGCCGACATAAGTACAAGAAGACTGACTCTTCCTACTGTCTATGTTTTGAACCATTCCTGTGACACTAGTTATAGATTACGATGCTTCACCTCAGGTTCACTGGATCCCTCTGACCATCTTATAGACGATGAAACACAGAAATTGCATCGGAATTAAATACAAAAGGCACAATGCCGTCTTAAGTACAAGCAGACTGACTCTTCTTAATGTCTATGTTTTGAACCATTCCAGTGACACTAGTTAAAGATTCCGATGCTTCACTTCAGGTTTACTGTATCCCTTGGACCTTCTTATTGACGATGAAACACAGAAATTGCATCGAAAATAAATACAAAAGGCACAATGCCGACTTAAGTACAACAAGACTGACTCTTCTCACTGGATATGTTTTGAACCATTCCTGTGACACTAGTTATAGATTGTGATGCTTCACTTCAGGCTTACTGTATCCCTCTGACCTTCTTATTGACGATGAAACACAGAAATTGCATCGGAATTAAATACAAAAGGCACAATGCCGACTTAAGAAGACTTACCCTTCTTACTGACTATGATTTGAACCATTCCTGTGACACTAGTTTTGGATTCCGATGCCTCACTTCAGGTTTACTGTATCCCTTTGACCTTCTTATTGACGATGAAACACAGAAATTGCATCGGAATTAAATATAAAAGGCACAATGTCGACTTAAGTACAAGAAGACTGACTCTTCTTACTGAATATATCTTGATCCATTCCTATGACACTAGTTATAGATTCCGATGCTTCACTTCGGGATTACTGTATCCCTTGGACCTTCTTATTGACGATGAAACACAGGAATTGCATCGGAATTAAATACAAAAGGCACAATGCCGACTTAAGTACAAGAAGACTGACTCTTCTTACTATGATTTGAACCATTCCTGTGACACTAGTTATTGATTCCGATGCTTCACTTCATGTTTATTGTATCCCTCTGACCTTCTTATTAACGATGAAACACAGATATTGCATCGGAATTAAATACAAAAGGCACAATGCCCAATGAAGTACTAGAAGACTGACTCTTCTTACTGACTATGTTTTGAACCATTCCTGTGACACTAGTTATGGATTCCGATGCTTCACTTCAGGTTTACTGTATTCCTTGTACCTTCGTATTGACGATGAAACACTGAAATTGATCGGTATTAAATACAAAAGGCACAGTGCCGACCTAAGTACGAGAAGACTGACTCCTCTTACTGACTATACCTTGATTCATTCCTGTGACACTAGTTATAGATTCCGATGCTTCACTTCAGGTTTACTGAATCCCTTGGACCTTATTATTGACGATGAAACGCAGAAATTGCATCGCAATTAAATACAAAAGGCACAATGCCGGCTAAAGGACAAGAAGACTGGATCTTCTTACTGCCTATGTTTTGAAACATTCCTGTGACACTAGTTATAGATTCCGATGCTTCACTTCAGGTTTACTGTATCCCTCTGACCTTCTCATTGACGATGAAACACAGAAATTGCATCTGAATTAAATGCAAAAGGCACAATGCCGACTTAAGTGCAAGAAGACTGACTCTTCTTACTGTCTGTGTTTTGAACCATTCCTGTGACACTAGTTATAGATTCCGATGCTTCACACAAGGTTTACTGTATCCCTTGGACCTTCTTATTGACGATGAAACACCGAAATTGCATCGGAATTAAATACAAAAGGCACAATGCCGACTTAAGTACAAGAACACTGACTCTTCTTACTGACTATATATTGATCCATTCCTGTGACACTAGTTATAGATTCGGATGCTTCACTTCAGGTTTACTGTATACCTTGGACCTTCTTATTGACGACGAAACACAGAAATTGCATCGGAATTGAATACAAAAGGCACAAAGCCTACTTAAGTACAAGATGACTGGCTCTTCTTACTGAGTATGATTTGAACCATTCCTGTGACACTAGTTGTAGATTCCGACGCTTCACTTCAGGTTTACTGTATCCCTCTGACGTTCTTATTAACGATTAAACACAGATATTGCATCGGAATTAAATACAAAAGGCACAATGCTGACTTAAGTACAAGAAGACGGACTCTTCTTACTGACTATGTTTTGAACCATTCCTGTGACACAAGTTATAGATTACGATGCTTCACTTCCGGTTTACTGTATCCCTTGGACCTTCGTATTGACGAAGAAACACAGAAATTGCATCGGAATTAAATAGAAAAGGCACAATGTTGTCTTAAGTACAAGAAGACTGACTCTTCTTACTGTCTATGTTTGAACCATTCCAGTGACACTAGTTGTAGATTCCGAGGCTTCACTTCAGGTTTAGTGTATCCCTATGACCTTCTTATTGACGATGAAACACAGAAATTGCATCGGAACTAAATACAAAAGGCACAATGCCGACTTAAGTATAAGAAGACTGACTCTTTACAGCTGTCTACGTTTGAACCATTCCTGTGACATTAGTTATAGATTCCGATGCTTCACTTCAGGGTTACTGTATCCTTTGGACCTTCTTATTGGCGACGAAACACAGAAATTGCATCCTAATTAAATAGAAAATGCACAATGCCGACTTAAGTACAAGAAGACTGACTGTTCTTACTGTCTATGTTTCGAACCATTGCTGTGACACTAGTTATAGATTCCGATGCTTCACCTCAGGTCCACTGTATCCCTCTGACCTTCTTATTGACGATGAAACACAGAAATTGCATCGGAATTAAATAGAAAAGGCACAATGTTGTCTTAAGTACAAGAAGACTGACGCTTCTTACTGTCTATGTTTGAACCATTCCAGTGACACTAGTTATAGTTTCCGATGCTGACCTTCAGGTTTACTGTATCTCTTGGACCTTCTTATTGACGATGAAACACAGAAATTTCATCGGAATTAAATACAAAAGGCACAATGCCGACTTACGTACAAGAAGACTGACTCTTCTTACTGACTATGTTTTGAACCATTCCTGTGACACTAGTTATGGATTCCGATGCTTCACTTCAGGTTTACTGTATCCCATGGACCTTCTCATTGACGATGAAGCACAGAAATTGCATCGGAATTAGATACAAAAGGCACAATGCCGACTTAAGTACAACAAGACTGTTTCTTCTTACTGACTACTTCTTGATCCATACCTGTGACACTAGTTACAGATTCCGATGCTTCACTTCAGGTTTACTGTATCCCTTGGACCTTCTTGTTGACGATGAAACACAGATATTGCATCGGAATTAAATACAAAAGAAACAATGCCGACTTAAGTACAAGAAGGCTGACTCTTGTTACTGTCTATGTTTTCAACCGTTCCTGTGACACTACTTATAGTGTCCGATGCTTCACTTCAGGTTTACTGTATCCCTTGGACCTTCTTATTGACTATGAAACACAGAAATTGCATCGGAATTAAATAGAAAATCCACAATGCCAACTTAAGTACAAGAGGACTGACTCTTCCTACTGTCTATGTTTTGAACCATTCCTGTGACACTAGTTATAGATTCCGATGCTTCACCTCAGGTTCACTGTATCCCTCTGACCTTCTTATTGACTATGAAACACAGAAATTGCATCGGAATTAAATACAAAAGGCACAATGCCGTCTTAAGTACAAGCAGACTGACTCTTCTTAATGTCTATGTTTTGAACCATTCCTGTTGTAGGGAAGCAGCCTACTCACGCTGTAATAAATTCACATCAGTTTCCGTTGTGTGGCAGCCAGTCTGCTGTAACTAGCTCTGACGTCATAAAAGTTGCGCAATACCTTAAAAATCAAGCAAATGAACTAAAACTTTTCTAGCATGTCAGAAATAATACTAAATTAATGTGTGTTAAATATCAGTTCGATAACTTCAGCCATTTCCGAGATTTGGACGTTTTTCTGGAAAAATCATTGGCGCAACAGAAAAGAGCTAGAGACTTCAAAATTTGTATTTAGATTCATCTTTCATAATGATTTAATAAAAACAGTACTTTGGATTTCACAAATTAAGACTTTAGTGGAAATTCATGATTTTCTGGTTTTCGTCTCAAGACTGAAGGAAGCAAGATAGATTAAGTAGGCTAGTAAATAAGGCTAGGATGTTTAGATTTAAATAGGTTGGAGGTCCGCTATGATTATGAAAATGTGTAAAGTTTTTTTTTAATACCTATAAAATTATAGCGATAGCGGATCTCAAAAGGGACAGTTCAGAGCTCATCTGCTGCGTGCAGGGTAATTAGATTAATTCTCTCGCCCAAAGTATTTAACTTAGCCACGTCAAAATTTTATTATCAATACTTACCTGCGTGCTGAATGCACGTTTAAATTAAGAGCTTCTTCGGCCATCAGCCAAAGAAGCTATAAATTATTATGTAACTTGAAGTGGTGCGTTACTAGCCCAGCGGCTAGTCGAGAGAGCCGGAAAGATCAGGCGTTCCCTTCGCCGTCCGCACCGCGGCTTTATATATAAGAACACTGCGCGAGGAAGCAAGGCCCCAGTTCTCTCCAGACGCTGAATGACACGCCATCTGTGTCGGTAGTCGCGTCGCATCAGTGTATCTGCTACAAACAGCCTCGGGTGCCGTATTAAGTGACTAGAGATATGCGGAACCATGAAAACATTTCATGTGAAGTGTTAATTCTGGAATGATTTTCATTATCTAGCTTCAGTTTGCGTATTGTCGTAATTTTCACGCGCCGTCGCGGGACAGACATTCTACCAAATATTTAGCGTGGCGTTTGATGGAATATTTTCATCAAATTATGGCGAGCATTCTTTTTAACATTTGATTCGGACATTTATAGTTGCATCAGCGCATTAGACTCTGAACTGTTCTGTTAGTTAGGTTGTAGGGATACTTGTGGTTTTTATTAGTGAATTTCAGAATATACTCAACTATTTTGGAAAACCGTTTTTGATTAGAAATCCCGGACAATCTCCTAATTCCTCAGAGCTATAAGCTGCAGCTATAAGAACATTCTCAGGTAAAGTGGGCACTAGGATATCTATTTACTGGCTCCAAGTTTTATTAAATCACTTTCTGGGGGTCACGGAGTAAATAGAGAGCCAGTGTTGAGAACGGCAAAAGACAGCAATAACAACATTCAAAAAGCTAGAACTAATTCAACACGCAAGCATATATACAGCAATCATCAGATTTAATTAATTTTTACAAAAACTTAACCGCCGCCCCACATATGGTGCATCGGCCGGGAAATGTTACAACATTCAAACAAGGGTACAACAGTAGATATTTTTAAAAACTTAACCGCCGCCCCACATATGGTGCATCGGCCGGGAAACCAACTAAGTGAAAATGATTTTAACTATTCGGATTCGCGAGTGAAATGCGACACGCAGCTGAGTAATAGAGCAGTGAAAGTGTTACGTGTGCATGTGGACGACGCAATTGGATTAACAACGCATCTGGATTGACGGAGCTGGCACTGAGTCTAGCGGTGCTGCCGGCATCGCGAGAAGCCAGTCTCGCCGCACCACAGTCGTCCGCTGGAGCAGCCGGCGCAGAGCCTGCAATTGCGGGCCACGCAAACACACAACAGCCGTCGGAGAGCCGTCTGCAGTTCAACGTGCCACGTTGCATCAGGAATCCTGGTACGCCGCGCCGGCAACGCCATACGTCGTGCAGAAGGAACTAAGTTAAGTGAAAAGCTGTTAAAAATTTTACTAACCTGCACTAAAAGACTGTCGGCGATGGAACCGCCAAAAGAAACTGAATTTAAACTTTAATTAAAACCTATGTCTGTTGAGGGAACTGTAAATTCAGACAACGGTTCAAGTGTAAACATGCATGAAAATAGTAATGTTAAAATGAAAAATGAAGTATTGTCTCCTGACAGTAGTGTGCGAAAGGGCAATGATTCAATAATAGAGACCCCTGTAGTAAAGCGGAAAGTAGAAATTGTTAATTTATTGGATGATAGTTTCTCTGATGAATTAAAAATGAAACAGTCATCAGAGATGGTAGAGTTTAAGAAGGAGAAGTTAGATATGACTAATCAGTCAGAAGTTTCATTTAGTTTTGATGATTCTGGTGTTGGAGCTAGCTTTTCGTCGCCTGAGTGTGATAAAAAGCCAGCTAGTGAGCAACCCAAAGATGCTGGGGCTGTTGATCTAAATGTTATATTACAAGCAATAGCTGCCAGTCAAACAAATTTTAATATGCGGTTTGAGGCAATGAACAATAAATTAGAATCCAATAAAGCTGAAATGTCAGCCAGTAATGCTAGAATGAATGCTGAATTAAAGTCTGAAATAAGTGAACAGGTCAAAAGCAGTAATGCTGAATTAAAGTCTGAAATTATGGCCAGCCAAACAAATTTTAATAAACGATTGGAGGTAATGGACGATACCTTCAAGGCTGGTTGCAATAAGTTGAAAGAGGATCTAGACAGTTTGAATTACAAAATTGATTGCAATCATGAGGATATTAAGAAAAAGGTTGCTCAACAGTTTTCTGAAATGTATAAAACAGTTAAATCCGAAGTTGCTGAGGTTCGCAAAGACTTCCAAATGGAAGATGCGAAGCTGGAGCACAAGTTAACAGAAAAGATCGAGGCGGAGTCTGAACTGTGCTCAGATAGATTTAAAGATGTTAATATAAAAGTAAACATATGTCAAGCAGAAGTAGAAGCAATCAAAACTGACACTACTCATATTGTGCAAAGAGTAGATAATGTCGAAATGAAAGTAGAAAATATAAGTACTAACATTGCTAACATTGAGAGTAAAGTAGCTTCAGTAACTTCTGGTAATGGTAATGTACAACAAGTTGTAGCTGCAAACGCCGCTTTTATCGGGTGTCGGCAGTTCTTGCGGTTCGATCCAGATAAAAATATCCACCCGCTAGATTTCTGGAACGATTTTGAAGATGTGATTCCACCAACTTGGTCTGAGCGAGAGAAAATATCATTTATTAGAAGCCATTTAGCAGGTGACGCCATGCGTTGGTCAGCTGATGTTATGTTGAAATGTAAAACATTAGCGGAATTTAAAACAGCTTTTATTAATGAGTATTGGTCTAGCAATAAGCAAAATGAAGTGTTAAGAGAATTTTGGAGTGGAAAACGCTTCAATGCAGGCAAGGAATCTATTAAAGAATTTGCTAGGTCATGGATTTCACGTTTGTCACATTTGGCGGAAAAGCTAAAACCAGAAATGATTATACTAGGTCTGGAAGCCAAACTGCCATGGTACTGGCAAACAAGAATTATATCAGCCCCTAGAGACAATCTGGATCGTTTCATTGAATATTTGGAACGTGTAGAACGTGTTGCTGCCAATGAGGAGCAAGCACGTAATAACCGTAATGCCAATAATAATAATAATAGTAATTTTAGGAACGAGCAAAATGGCAATGTAAACATCAGAACAGTAGGTGTTCGTCATCCTAAGAGAGATAGGAATTGGGGAAATAATTATCAGAACCAACAATGGCGTCCAAGGGATAATAATTTTGTTCCAAACAGAAATATGCATGTAAACAACAGTACGGAAAGTAAGGCTATGCCAGCTAACTATAATGAAAATAAAGGAAACAGTAGTAGACCTAGGCAGGAAAACTAGTTCCCGTCTATGAGGACACTGGCGCTCACCAGGCGGTTACTTTTCCTAAGCCAGTAGTTAAGGGAATTGGTAAGACAGATCAGAATACTCAAACTGAACATGTGGATGAAGAGTCGGTAGCACCTAAGGATACAACAGAAATATTAGATCACTCACAGTATTTGATAGATACCGTGTTAGAGACGCTTTCTAAGTGGGAAGAGAAAGAGAAGGCGCAGCAGTGTAACGATAGGGACGAGCTACAAAATACTGAATTGACAGGTGAAGAAGCAGAAGAAGTTCATGCTTATATTTACGATGAGGATGATGTGCTCTTATCTAAAGTGCCTGTGCAGGATGTTGATAATGTACTAATAGATTTAGGACAGGAGATAAGTGGGAATGTAGAGGGTAGGCTGTTTGGGGTCGATGAACCCAGTAGCTGTGACCAGTTGTCACTTGAGAAGGAAACCGACGATAATGGTGAAAGTGGTTTAGTTGTAACTAATGTTATGCCCGGTCTGGAGGCGCAGAATCGCTCAGACTACAGTAATTTGGGTTATGTTCAGCAAACTAAATGTAATGAAGTCATGCGGTGTTTCGATTTAAAATTAATAGACCGACTGGAAAAAGCAGCTGAGAATGTAATTCAGGAAACCCCTACACACTGTGACCTAAATGTAATGAAGACAGATGTCGATCACTTTAGTTGGAGACAAATCCAAAAGGAACTACTAGATGAATTTGAGGAACCACCTGTACAACCTAGAATAAGCCACCCTATAATAATAGTGAATATGTTGGGTATCAATGTACGTTGTCTCTTAGACAGTGGAAGTGAGGTGAGTGCAATATCTCAATCCTTCTTTGATGCATTACCTGGTAAAGACAAGCTTACAGTAATGAGGGTATCAGGACTAAGAATAATTGGTGCTACTGGCAAGTTTTCAAAAACGGTAAAGCAAGAAGCTTTACTACCCTTTAACATTAATGATAATTTAATTGATCATCCATGTTTAATTGTAAACAATCTCAGTATTGAGGTTTTAATTGGCATAGATTTCTTGTCAAAATATCAGAGTGTTGTTGACTTTGAAAAAAGCCAGTTAAAAATGGTCTTGCCAATAACTGGAGTAATTATAGTACCTTTTAGTGATAAACATGTAGTAACTGATCATGAAACTTGGGAGCTGCCTATACGAGTTCTGAAAAATAGGAGGTATTTGGACGAAGGTGTTAATCTTAGTAACAGTAAGCTGAACACAGAAGAAGAAGAAGCAATTATTTTAGACAAAATAGAAGCTAAATTGCAGGAAATCGATAAGATTTCAGCCAATCAGAAGGAAGAACTGAGACAGGTTCTAAAAAGGCATCATAAGGTATTTTCGGATCGACCTGGCATAGTCAAGGGTTATGAATGTCATTTACAAGTGAAACCCGGCCAAGTATTTTTCAGGAAGCCATACCAAATACATGTAGCTAGGAAGGAGGCAGTTCGGAAGGAGATACAGAGAATGCTAGAGTGGGGTGTGATTGAAAAAGCGGTCAGTGAGTACAATAATCCTCTTGTTGTTGTACCAAAAAGAGACGGGAGTGTCAGATTGGTCTTGGACGCTCGTTGGTTGAATGAAATAGTGGTTAGGGAAAGTGATAGACCGCAGAACATGGACGAGTTACTGCAAAAATTCCGGGGAGTAAAATTCTTAACGTCTATGGACATCACGTGTGGGTATTGGAATTTGCCACTGGCGGAAAGTTCAAGGAAGTACACAGCTTTCTTGTACGAAGGAGTTTGTTACCAATACCGTGTGGTACCTTTCGGACTTAATATCTCTGTTTGTGCCTTTGTACGTGTGATGTGCCATGTTTTAGGACCAGCTTTAAGCAATAAAATAACAGTCTACGTAGATGATCTGTTAATAGCAACTCCTACCTGGGAAGAACACATAGCTTTATTAGAGGAAGTGTTCGAGGCTATTGAGAGAGGTGGCATGAAACTAAAGATTGAAAAGACAGAGTGCGTTAAAGAGGAAATAGGTTTCTTGGGATATAGGATAAGTGGAAAAGGTATTCTGCCTGACCCAGGCAAGCTAGCAGTCATTGAAAAATTTGAGGCTCCCAGAAACAAGAAGCAGTTGAGATCAATGTTCGGTCTTTTCGGCTTCTATAGGCGTTTTGTTAGTGATCAGGCTTTTAATGCTCCCTGTCTTCACCTCCTGCTGAAAAAGAATACCCCTTGGGTTTGGACAGCAGAATGTCAACAGGCGTTTGAGGTGCTTAAACAGACTTTAATTAATAGTCCAATTTTGCATCATCCTGACTTTGAAAAACCTTTCTGTATGTCTGTTGATGCTAGTGGCTATGGTATAGCTGTGGAGATATTCCAAACAGAAATAGAGAACGAACAAGAAGTGCACAAGACTATAGCTTTCGCCAGTCGATCTTTACAGGCAGCAGAGAGAAATTACGGCATCTCAGAACTGGAAGCATTAGCAATTGTATTTGGGGTACAGAAGTTTGAGCAGTATCTATTAGGTCACAAGATAATAGTTTACAGTGACCATAAGGCATTGACCTTTTTAAAGACCTGTAAATTGAGGAATGCTCGTTTGGTAAGATGGTCATTGTATCTCCAGCAGTTTGACCTTGAGGTTAGATATATTCAAGGGAAAGACAATCTGGTAGCTGATGGGTTATCTAGAAGTGCGGAGCTCTGTGATGACGCAGGAATTACAGCAACAGACCCAAATGAAATTCGAATGTTTGCATTGCACGAAGTAAAGGAAGAAAGTGCATTAAAGAGGGTGATTAAGAACTTGAGACGTGAGCAGAATGCAGATGACCAACTGAAATTAGTGAAGAGCTATTTAGGAAATGCGAGCTATCCTAAGGTTTCGCAATACTATTGTTTGCATAAAGGTATTCTGTTTAGGAGGAAAAAGGTAGGTGTTTCTGAGTGGAAGCTGTGCTTTCCCTCACAACATGTAGACTTACTAATCGACTATGTACACCTGAGGTATGGGCACTACGGTGCAAAGAAGTGCATTGCAAAATTACAAGAGAAGGTTGTATTTGACAACATGTACTGCCGTGTGGCCAAGCGTCTAGCATCGTGTGTAGTGTGCCAAAAGGTCCGTGCTGCCAACACCAGAATACAAGGGGATATGCATTCAGTAGAGCCAACTGAAACCCTAGAATTACTGGCTTGTGATTTGTTTGGCCCTCTTCCTGTTTCGAGAGGTGGTTGCACCCATGTTTTTGTTGTGGTGGATGGATTCAGTAAATATGTTAAGCTATACCCAATTAAAAGAGCAAATGCAAAAACATTGGTTGAAAAGTTGGAAAAGGATTTCTTCGTGAACGTTGGCGTTCCGAAGAATTTGCTGTCTGACAATGGACCTCAATTTACTTCTGATAGATTTAAGGAATGTCTAGATAAGGCAGGCGTGAAACATCTGAAAATATCTGCGTATTTCCCCCAAGGAAATATGAGTGAACGTATTATGAGGGAATTGAATAGGCTTTGCAGAACTTATTGTGCTCGGAAACACTCAAGTTGGGCAGAGCACATTAAGTATTTTGAGAATGTAATTAACAACTTAAGACATGATGCAACTGGTTTTGCACCTTGTGAATTGATGTTTGGCCAAGAACCGCACAATGTGATTGCAGATATGGTAGAATTCCCTATTCTAACGCAAATATCCACAGACGAGAAGAAACTAAAGGCTAGGGCTAATATGAGAAAAAGAGCGTTGGAAAGGAAGAAGCGTCATGACGCAAAAGCTGTACCTACTAGCTTTGAAATAGGTCAATTAGTCCTTGTCAAAACCAAAGAAAAATCAAAGAAAGTAAATGCAGAAACCAAGAAATTCATGTTTGTATACCAAGGACCTTTCAGGATAATAGGAAAACCACATGCCAATGCATATAGGCTGGAGTACCCTAAAAGTAAGAAGCTATTAGGTCTCAGGAACGTGATTGACCTAAAGAAATTTATAGGTAGTGAATGAATGCTGTAGGGAGGAGGTTGTTCTTTAACCTCTACACAGTGTGGCAGCTGTGCAGTCCCAGCTGTGTGAGATCTTCTTTCCCTTTCAGGTCTCACTCACTCTTCATCTTTCCTATCTACAAAAATTTCGACATCTTCTTCCAACACATAAAATTTTCCGTTATAACTCTTCTTTACAGCATTAAACCAATGAATGCTGTAGGGAGGAGGTTGTTCTGTAACCTCTACACAGTGTGGCAGCTGTGCAGTCCCAGCTGTGTGAGATCTTCTTTCCCTTTCAGGTCTCACTCATTCTTCATCTTTCCTATCTACAAAAATTTCGACATCTTCTTCCAACACATAAAATTTTCCGTTATAACTCTTCTTTACAGCATTAAACTAATGAATACTGTAGGGAGGAGGTTGTTCTGTAACCTCTACACAGTGTGGCAGCTGTGCAGTCCCAGCTGTGTGAGATCTTCTTTCCCATTTCAGGTCTCACTCATTCTTCCTCTTTCCTATCCTCAAAAAATTTCGACTTTTTCTTTCCAAATACTAAAATTTTCCGTTATGACTATCAATACAGCATTAAACCAATGAATGCTGTAGGGAGGAGGTTGTTCTGTAACCTCTACGCAGTGTGGCAGCTGTGCAGTCCCAGCTGGGTGAGATCTTCTTTCCTTTTCAGGTCTCACTCACTCTTCCTCTTTCCTGTCCACAAAAATTTCGACCTCTTCTTTCCAGACATGAAAATTTTCTGTCATGACTATCAAGCCATGAGTTATGTAACCATTCTATCTACCGATTAGTGAAGAAAAATACCTAATGTGACAAACCTAATAGTGACAAACAATAGAGAAGTATGACGTAATTAAGATATAAAATGTATTTGAGTAACAATTATGTATAGTACCCTGGTCATATAGTAAGTACAAAGTGCTGTTTTATTGGAAATGGTCCACCAACAGTAATTTAAAAAGATATATGAATTCATATACAAGCAGGATCTGAAGTGGTAGTGAAACCTAGTGTATGCTGTAGAGCTAACTAATTAATAGTAAGAAAGAGATTGCTTAGTGTTATGAAAAAAAAATGCAGATAAGTTGTAAGGATAAACTCACCTGGTGTAGCAAGGAAAGGCAGTGTAATAGAATTGAGCAGTTTTTGTGGTTGAGACGTGAAGGACACGTCCCTAAAGTATTTATAAGGTTGGAGCTGGCCATTATTTTAGTGTAGTGCGTGACAGGATACACCTACACGCATTGAGGTTATGAGTTGGAGGCGTGAATGCGACCATAGGTACCCTTATGTTAGATGAGACAGAGCAGCTCATGGTGTCCTATAGGTTTAAGGAATTTAGCATTACGCTCGTCCATAATTACTTGATGCACTTTAGTGGTAGGTCTGAGAGAGACTACCTGTGGTTTCAGCGTCCGATCGAGTGGAAATGGATTGCCACGTGAGCAAACTAATCAGCTGCAATACACTATGAATATGAAATAAATGTGCTATCCTATGCTTTAAATGTTAATACAGTGAGTGTTAAATAAGTTCATACACTAGCAAAGTAAATAAGTAACATAATGACAGACGTGAAACCTTATTTTAGCTCAGCATAAATACACTTCAAAGTAAGTAAGTACCTAATTGCAGATGTGGAACTGACAACAGTAGAGGACCAATAAGTGGATTTTGTAGTCAACTAAACGTAGTGTGTTTTGAACACTCACAACTGTACTATTACCAAAAGTTACTCACATGTACATGGAAACTGAGAAAACAACCACTAATCATACTCATACTATCTCTAAGAATAAAGTAATCAAAGATGAGTCAGTTAAGTGCTTAAAATACAAATGTATCAGGAATGTACCGAGCATTGGTTCAGTGTTCCGGCCCAGAAATAATAAATTCAGATTAAATATGATTCATGATTGTATGCCTTGAGCATAAATTTTCTCTAGTAAGTGACTAACGGCGTTTTGAGCCATTTGTTTACCGATTTTATGACAGTTAAGTAACCGTGAGAGTAAAATTGAGAAAGGTTCTGTTAACTTTGTTCCAGCAACATACTGAAGGATAAAATGTATATATCCCCATTTCATTGTGACCCACCCTTAGATGTTAAGTGAACAGAGGCTGAGGCACTCTTTTTGTTTGTTCTACAGGACAAACCAGATAATGGCAGCCTGGTAGCTGCGTGAAAGCGTGGAGTGACTTGGACACAACTCACAGTGACCCCTCCCCTTTCCCCCATGTAATTTAGAGAGAACGAGAAGGACGCACACCATAGCAACTTCCCCTCCTCTACCCTTGTGAATGGAAGTGTAGGACGTCAGCCAAAGCGGCTACAACCACGTGTGTAAAAATTATTTGTGAACTTTTTCTTTCAGGTTTAGAAAAGACTGTTAAGAGATAATCATCTGTTTATGTATCATGTTATTTTCTTTGGATTTGTGAATGTAAAAATGTATTTAATGGATCTAAGATTTTCATAATTTTTCAATTTGTATGTGTTTGTTTGTCTAAGGCAATATGTAGGCCAAAATATTTCATTGACTTTGCTTAAAATTTTGAGTAATGACATTGTTTAAGAGGCAGTGAACATGACCACAATTTAAATAATTAATGTAGGTAATCAGTTTTCTTTAATATTTCTACAGGTTTATATTTCAATTTTGATTTTTCATAGGGAGTTAAACTGTACTCTTGCTTCCCTTTTTGTAATTAAATTTTTTTTTCATTCATTAACATTCATAAACAAAAAATTTAAGTAGAGGGTGATGTAGGGAAGCAGCCTACTCACGCTGTAATAAATTCACATCAGTTTCCGTTGTGTGGCAGCCAGTCTGCTGTAACTAGCTCTGACGTCATAAAAGTTGCGCAATACCTTAAAAATCAAGCAAATGAACTAAAACTTTTCTAGCATGTCAGAAATAATACTAAATTAATGTGTGTTAAATATCAGTTCGATAACTTCAGCCATTTCCGAGATTTGGACGTTTTTCTGGAAAAATCATTGGCGCAACAGAAAAGAGCTAGAGACTTCAAAATTTGTATTTAGATTCATCTTTCATAATGATTTAATAAAAACAGTACTTTGGATTTCACAAATTAAGACTTTAGTGGAAATTCATGATTTTCTGGTTTTCGTCTCAAGACTGAAGGAAGCAAGATAGATTAAGTAGGCTAGTAAATAAGGCTAGGATGTTTAGATTTAAATAGGTTGGAGGTCCGCTATGATTATGAAAATGTGTAAAGTTTTTTTTTAATACCTATAAAATTATAGCGATAGCGGATCTCAAAAGGGACAGTTCAGAGCTCATCTGCTGCGTGCAGGGTAATTAGATTAATTCTCTCGCCCAAAGTATTTAACTTAGCCACGTCAAAATTTTATTATCAATACTTACCTGCGTGCTGAATGCACGTTTAAATTAAGAGCTTCTTCGGCCATCAGCCAAAGAAGCTATAAATTATTATGTAACTTGAAGTGGTGCGTTACTAGCCCAGCGGCTAGTCGAGAGAGCCGGAAAGATCAGGCGTTCCCTTCGCCGTCCGCACCGCGGCTTTATATATAAGAACACTGCGCGAGGAAGCAAGGCCCCAGTTCTCTCCAGACGCTGAATGACACGCCATCTGTGTCGGTAGTCGCGTCGCATCAGTGTATCTGCTACAAACAGCCTCGGGTGCCGTATTAAGTGACTAGAGATATGCGGAACCATGAAAACATTTCATGTGAAGTGTTAATTCTGGAATGATTTTCATTATCTAGCTTCAGTTTGCGTATTGTCGTAATTTTCACGCGCCGTCGCGGGACAGACATTCTACCAAATATTTAGCGTGGCGTTTGATGGAATATTTTCATCAAATTATGGCGAGCATTCTTTTTAACATTTGATTCGGACATTTATAGTTGCATCAGCGCATTAGACTCTGAACTGTTCTGTTAGTTAGGTTGTAGGGATACTTGTGGTTTTTATTAGTGAATTTCAGAATATACTCAACTATTTTGGAAAACCGTTTTTGATTAGAAATCCCGGACAATCTCCTAATTCCTCAGAGCTATAAGCTGCAGCTATAAGAACATTCTCAGGTAAAGTGGGCACTAGGATATCTATTTACTGGCTCCAAGTTTTATTAAATCACTTTCTGGGGGTCACGGAGTAAATAGAGAGCCAGTGTTGAGAACGGCAAAAGACAGCAATAACAACATTCAAAAAGCTAGAACTAATTCAACACGCAAGCATATATACAGCAATCATCAGATTTAATTAATTTTTACAAAAACTTAACCGCCGCCCCACATATGGTGCATCGGCCGGGAAATGTTACAACATTCAAACAAGGGTACAACAGTAGATATTTTTAAAAACTTAACCGCCGCCCCACACTGTGACACTAGTTAACGATTCCGATGCTTCACTATAAGGTTTACTGTATCCCTTGGACCTTCTTATTGACGATGAAACACAGAAATTGCATCGAAAATAAATACAAAAGGCACAATGCCGACTTAAGACAACAAGACTGACTCTTCTCACTGGATATGTTTTGAACCATTCCTGTGACACTAGTTATAGATTGCGATGCTTCACTTCAGGCTTACTGTATCCCTCTGACCTTCTTATTGACGATGAAACACAGAAATTGCATCGGAATTAAATAGAAAAGGCACAATGCCGACTTAAGAAGACTTACCCTTCTTACTGACTATGATTTGAACCATTCCTGTGACACTAGTTTTGGATTCCGATGCTTCACTTCAGGTTTACTGTATCCCTTGGACCTTCTTATTGACGATGAAACACAGAAATTTCATCGGAATTAAATACAAAAGGCACAATGTCGACTTAAGTACAAGAAGACTGACTCTTCTTACTGACTATATCTTGATCCATTCCTGTGACACTAGTTATAGATTCCGATGCTTCACTTCGGGATTACTGTATCCCTTGGACCTTCTTATTGACGATGAAACACAGGAATTGCATCGGAATTAAATACAAAAGGCACAATGCCGACTTAAGTACAAGAAGACTGACTCTTCTCACTGACTATGATTTGAACCATTCCTGTGACACTAGTTGTAGATTCCGATGCTTCACTTCAGGTTTATTGTATCCCTCTGACCTTCTTATTAACGATGAAACACAGATATTGCATCGGAATTAAATACAAAAGGCACAATGCCAACTTAAGTACAAGCAGACTGACTCTTCTTACTGACTATGTTTGGATCCATTCCTGTGACACTAGTTATAGATTCCGATGCTTCACCTCAGGTTCACTGTATCCCTCTGACCTTCTTATTGACGATGAAACACAGAAATTGCATCGGAATTGAATAGAAAAGGCACAATGCCGTCTTAAGTACAAGCAGACTGTCTCTTCTTAGTGTCTATGTTATGAACCATTCCTGTGACACTAGTTAAAGATTCCGATGCTTCACTTCAGGTTTGCTGTATCCCTTGGACCTTCTTATTGACGATGAAACACAGAAATTGGATCGAAAATAAATACAAAAGGCACAATGCCTACCTAAGTACAACAAGATTGACTCTTCTTACTGGATATGTTTTGAACCATTCCTGTGACACTAGTTATAGATTCCGATGCTTCACTTCAGGTTTAGTGTATCCCTCTGACCTTCTTATTGACGATGAAACACAGAAATTGCATCGGAAATAAATACAAAAGGCACAATACCGACTTAAGTACATGTAGACTGAATCTTCCTACTGTCTATGTTTTGAACCATTCCTGTGACACTAGTTATAGATTCCGATGCTTCATTTCAGGATTACTGCATCCCTCGGACCTTCTTAATGACGATGAAACACAGATAGTGCATCGGAATTAAATACAAAAGGTACAATGCCAACTTAAGTAGAAGAAGACTGACTCTTCCTACTGTCTATGTTTCGAACCATTCCTGTGACACTAGTTATAGTTTCCATTGCTTCACCTCAGGTTCACTCTATCCCTTGGACATTCTTATTGACGATGAAACACAGAAATTGCAACGGAGTTAAATACAAAAGGCACAATGCCGACTTAAGTACAAGAAGACTGACTCTTCTTACTGACTGTTTTGAACCATTCCTGTGACACTAGTTACAGATTACGATGCTTCACTTCAGGTTTACTGTATCCCTCTGACCTTCTTATTAATGATGAAACACAGATATTGCATCGCAATTAAATACAAAAGGCACAATGCCGACATAAGTACAAGAAGACTGACTCTTCTTACTGACTATGTTTTGAACCATTCCTGTGTCACTAGTTATAGATTCCGATGCTTCACTTCTGGTTTACTGTATCCCTTGGATCTTCGTATTGACGATGAAACACAGAAATTGCATGGGAATTAAATACAAAAGGCACAATGCCCAATGAAGTACTAGAAGACTGACTCTTCTTACTGACTATGTTTTGAACCATTCCTCTGACACTAGTTATAGATTCCGATGCTTCACTTCAGGTTTACTGTATCCCTTGGACCTTCGTATTGACGATGAAACACTGAAATTGCATCGGTATTAAATACAAAAGGCACAGTGCCGACCTAAGTACAAGAACACTGACTCTTCTTACTGACTATATATTGATCCATTCCTGTGACACTAGTTATAGATTCGGATGCTTCACTTCAGGTTTACTGTATACCTTGGACCTTCTTATTGACGACGAAACACAGAAATTGCATTGGATTTAAATACAAAAGGCACAAAGCCGACTTAAGAACATGAAGACTGACTCTTCTTACTGACTATGATTTGAACCATTCCTGTGACACTAGTTGTAGATTCCGATGCTTCACTTCAGGTTTATTGTATCCCTCTGACCTTCTTATTAACGATGAAACACAGATATTGCATCGGAATTAAATACAAAAGGCACAATGCCGACTTAAGTACAAACAGACTGACTCTTCTTACTGACTATGTTTTGATCCATTCCTGTGACACTAGTTATAGATTCCGATGCTTCACTTCTGGTTTACTGTATACCTTGGACCTTCGTATTGACGACGAAACACAAAAATTGCATCGGAATTAAATACAAAAGGCACAATGCTGACTCAAGTACAAGAAGACTGACTCTTCCTACTGACTATGTTTGAACGAATCCTGTGACATTAGTTATTGTTTCCGATGCTTCACTTCAGGTTTACTGTATCCTATCGACCTTCCTATTGGCGACGAAACACAGAAATTGCATCGGAACAAAATACAAAAGGCATAAAGCCGACTTAAGTACAAGAAGACTGACTCTTCCTACTGTCTATGTTTGAACGAATCCTGTGACATTAGTTGTAGATTCCGATGCTTCACTTCAGGTTTACTGTATCCTTTGGTCCTTCCTATTGGCGACGAAACACAGAAATTGCATCGGAATTAAATAGAAAAGGCACAATGCTGACTTAAGTACAAGCAGACTGACTCTTCTCACTGGATATGTTTTGAACCATTCCTGTGACACTAGTTATAGATTCCGATGCTTCACTTTAGGTTCACTCTATCCCTTGGACCTTCTTATTGACGATGAAACACAGAAACTGCAACGGAGTTGAATACAAAATGCATAATGCCGACTTCAGTACAAGAAGACTGACTCTTCTTACTGACTGTTTTGAACCATTCCTGTGACACTAGTTATAGATTACGATGCTTCACTTCAGGTTTACTGTATCCCTCTGACCTTCTTATTAACAATGAAACACAGATATTGCATCGGAATTAAATAGAAAAGGCACAATGCCGTCTTAAGTACAAGCAGACTGACTCTTCTTAGTGTCTATGTTTTGAACCATTCCTGTGACGCTAGTTAAAGATTCCGATGCTTCACTTCAGGTTTACTGTATCCGTTGGACCTTCATATTGACGATGAAACACAGAAATTGCATCGGAATTGAATACAAAAGGCACAATGCCTACTTAAGTACAAGATGACTGGCTCTTCTTACTGAGTATGTTTTGAACCATTCCTGTGACACTAGTTGTAGATTCCGAGGCTTCACTTCAGGTTTACTGTATCACTAGGACCTTCTTATTGACGATGAAACACAGAAATTGCATCGGAACTAAATACAAAAGGCACAATGCCGACTTAAGTATAAGAAGACTGACTCTTTACTGCTGTCTATGTTTGAACCATTCCTGTGACATTAGTTATAGATTCCGATGCTTCACTTCAGAGGTACTGTATCCTTTGGACCTTCTTATTGGCGATGAAACACAGAAATTGCGTCCTAATTAAGTAGAAAATGCACAATGCCGACTTAAGTACATGAAGACTGACTGTTCTTACTGTCTATGCTTCGAACCATTGCTGTGACACTAGTTATAGATTCCGATGCTTCACCTCAGGTCCACTGTATCCCTCTGACCTTCTTATTGACGATGAAACACAGTAATTGCATCGGAATTAAATAGAAAATGCACAATGCCGTCTTAAGTACAAGCAGACTGACTCTTCTTAGTGTCTATGTTTTGAACCATTCCTGTGACGCTAGTTACAGATTCCGATGCTTCACTTCAGGTTTACTGTATACCTTGCACCTTCTTATGGACGACGAAACACAGAAATTGCATCGGAATTGAATACAAAAGGCACAATGACTACTAAAGTACAAGATGACTGGCTCTTCTTACTGAGTATGTTTTGAACCATTCCTGTGGCACTAGTTGTAGATTCCGAGGCTTCACTTCAGGTTTACTGTATCCCTCTGACGTTCTTATTAACGATGAAACACAGATATTGCATCGGAATTAAATACAAAAGGCACAATGCTGACTTAAGTACAAGAAGACTGACTCTTCTTACTGACTATGTTTTGAACCATTCCTGTGACACTAGTTATAGATTACGATGCTTCACTTCCGGTTTACTGTATCCCTTGGACCTTCGTATTGACGATGAAACACAGAAATTGCATCCGAATTAAATAGAAAAAGCACAATGCCGTCTTAAGTACAAGCAGACTGAATCTTCTTACTGTCTATGTTTCGAACCTTTGCTGTGACACTAGTTATAGATTCCGATGCTTCACCTCAGGTATACTGTATCCCTCTGACCTTCTTATTGACGATGAAACACAGAAATTGCATCGGAATTAAATAGAAAAGGCACAATGCCGTCTTAAGTACAAGCAGACTGACTCTTCTTAGTGTCTATGTTTTCAACCATTCCTGTGACGCTAGTTACAGATTCCGATGCTTCACTTCAGGTTTACTGTGTCCCTTGGACCTTCTTATTGACGATGAAACACAGATATTGCATCGGAATTAAATACAAAAGGCAAAATGGCGACTTAAGTACAAGAAGACTGACTCTTCTTACTGACTGTTTTGAACCATTCCTGTGACACTAGATATAGATTCCGATGCTTCACTTCAGGTATACTGTATCCCCCTGACGTTCTTATTAACGATTAAACGCAGAGATTGCATCTGAATTAAATACAAAAGGCACAATGCCGACTTAAGTACAAGAAGACTGACTCTTCTTACTGACTATGTTTTGAACCATTCCTGTGACACTAGTTATAGATTACGATGCTTCACTTCTGGTTTACTGTATCCCTTGGACCGTCGTATTGATGATGAAACACAGAAATTTCATCGGAATTAAATACAAAAGGCACAATGCCGACTTACGTACAAGAAGACTGACTCTTCTTACTGAGTATGTTTTGAACCATTACTGTGACACTAGTTATAGATTCCGATGCTTCACTTCAGGTTTACTGTATCAATTAGACCTTCTTATTGGCGATGAAACACAGAAATTGCATCGGAATTAAATACAAAAGAAACAATGCCGAATTAAGTACAAGAAGGTTGACTCTTCTTACTGTCTATGTTTAGAACCGTTCCTGTGACACTAGTTATAGAGTCCGATGCTTCACTCCAGGTTCACTGTATCCCTTGAACCTTCTCATTGACGATGAAACACAGAAATTACATCGCAATTAAATACAAAAGGCACAATGCTGACTTAAGGACAAGAAGCCTGAATCTTCTTACTGCCTATGTTTTGAACCATTCCTGTGACACTAAATACAGATTCCGATGTTTCACTTCAAGCTTACTGTATCCCTCTGACCTTCTTATTGACGACGAAACACAGAAATTGCATCGGAATTAAATACAAAAGGCACAATGCCTACTTAAGAAGACTTACTCTTCTTACTGACTATGTTCTGAACCATTCCTGTGACACTAGTTTTGGATTCCGATGCTTCACTTCATGTTTACTGTATCCCTTGGACCTTCTAATTGACGATGAAACACAGAAATTGCATCGGAATTAAATACAAAAGGCACAATGTCGACTTAAGTACAAGATGACTGACTCTTCTTACTGACTCTACCTTGATCCATGCCTGTGACACTAGTTATAGATTCCGATGCTCCACTTCGGGTTTACTGTATCCCTTGGACCTACTTATTGACGATGAAACACAGAAATTGCATTGGATTTAAATACAAAAGGCACAAAGCCG
This sequence comes from Schistocerca serialis cubense, assembly GCF_023864345.2. Taxonomy (NCBI): domain Eukaryota; kingdom Metazoa; phylum Arthropoda; class Insecta; order Orthoptera; family Acrididae; genus Schistocerca; species Schistocerca serialis. The sequence goes on from NC_064644.1 coordinate 643,166,959, forward strand.
ACTTAAGTACAAGAAGACTGACTCTTCTTACTGACTATGATTTGAACCATTCCTGTGACACTAGTTGTAGATTCCGATGCATCATTTCAGGATTACTGCATCCCTCGGACCTTCTTATTGACGATGAAACACAGATAGTGCATCGGAATTAAATACAAAAGGTACAATGCCAACTTAAGTAGAAGAAGACTGACTCTTCCTACTGTCTATGTTTCGAACCATTCCTGTGACACTAGTTATAGTTTCCATTGCTTCACCTCAGGTTCACTCTATCCCTTGGACATTCTTATTGACGATGAAACACAGAAATTGCAACGGAGTTAAATACAAAAGGCACAATGCCGACTTAAGTACAAGAAGACTGACTCTTCTTACTGACTGTTTTGAACCATTCCTGTGACACTAGTTACAGATTACGATGCTTCACTTCAGGTTTACTGTATCCCTCTGACCTTCTTATTAATGATGAAACACAGATATTGCATCGGAATTAAATACAAAACGCACAATGCCGACTTAAGTACAAGAAGACTGACTCTTCTTACTGACTATGTTTTGAACCATTCCTGTGACACTAGTTATAGATTCCGATGCTTCACTTTTGGTTTACTGTATCCCTTGGATCTTCGTATTGACGATGAAACACAGAAATTGCATGGGAATTAAATACAAAAGGCACAATGCCCAATGAAGTACTAGAAGACTGACACTTCTTACTGACTATGTTTTGAACCATTCCTCTGACACTAGTTATAGATTCCGATGCTTCACTTCAGGTTTACTGTATCCCTTGGACCTTCGTATTGACGATGAAACACTGAAATTGCATCGGTATTAATTACAAAAGACACAGTGCCGACCTAAGTACGAGAAGACTGACTCCTCTTACTGACTATACCTTGATTCATTCCTGTGACCCTACTTATAGATTCCGATGCTTCACTTCAGGTTTACTGTATACCTTGGACCTTCTTATTGACGACGAAACACAGAAATTGCATCGGAATTGAATACAAAAGGCACAATGCCTACTAAAGTACAAGATGACTGGCTCTTCTTACTGAGTATGTTTTGAACCATTCCTGTGACACTAGTTATAGATTACGATGCTTCACTTCTGGTTTACTGTATCCCTTGGACCGTCGTATTGATCATGAAACACAGAAATTTCATCGGAATTAAATACAAAAGGCACAATGCCGACTTACGTACAAGAAGACTGACTCTTCTTACTGACTATGTTTTGAACCATTCCTGTGACACTAGTTATAGATTACGATGCTTCACTTCCGGTTTACTGTATCCCTTGGACCTTCGTATTGACGATGAAACACAGAAATTGCATCGGAATTAAATAGAAAAGGCACAATGCCGTCTTAAGTACAAGCATACTGACTCTCCTTACTGTCTATTCTTCGAACCTTTGCTGTGACACTAGTTATAGATTCCGATGCTTCACCTCAGGTCCACTGTATCCCTCTGACCTTCTAATTGACGATGAAACACAGAAATTGCATCGGAATTAAATAGAAAAGGCATAATGCCGTCTTAAGTTCAAGCAGACTGACTCTTCTTAGTGTCTATGTTTTCAACCATTCCTGTGACGCTAGTTACAGATTCCGATGCTTCACTTCAGGTTTACTGTGTCCCTTGGACCTTCTTATTGACGATGAAACGCAGAGATTGCATCTGAATTAAATACAAAAGGCACAATGCCGACTTAAGTACAAGAAGACTGACTCTTCTTACTGACTGTTTTGAACCATTCCTGTGACACTAGATATAGATTCCGATGCTTCACTTCAGGTATACTGTATCCCTCTGACGTTCTTATTAACGATGAAACGCAGAGATTGCATCTGAATTAAATACAAAAGGCACAATGCCGACTTAAGTACAAGAAGACTGACTCTTCTTACTGACTATGTTTTGAACCATTCCTGTGACACTAGTTATAGATTACGATGCTTCACTTCTGGTTTACTGTATCCCTTGGACCGTCGTATTGATCATGAAACACAGAAATTTCATCGGAATTAAATACAAAAGGCACAATGCCGACTTACGTACAAGAAGACTGACTCTTCTTACTGACTATGTTTTGAACCATTCCTGTGACACTAGTTATAGATTCCGATGCTTCACTTCAGGTTTACTGTATCCCTTGGACCTTCTTATTGACGATGAAACACAGAAATTGCATCGGAATTAAATACAAAAGAAACAATGCCGAATTAAGTACAAGAAGGTTGACTGTTCTTACTGTCTATGTTTTGAACCATTCCTGTGACACTAGTTATAGATTCCGATGCTTCACTTCAGGTTTACTGTATCCCTTGGACCTTCTTATTGACGATGAAACACAGAAATTGCATCGGAATTAAATACTAAAGGCACAATGTCGACTTAAGTACAAGATGACTGACTCTTCTTACTGACTCTACCTTGATCCATTCCTGTGACACTAGTTATAGATTCCGATGCTCCACTTCGGGTTTACTGTATCCCTTGGACCTTCTTATTGACGATGAAACACAGAAATTGCATTGGATTTAAATACAAAAGGCACAAAGCCGACTTAAGTACAAGGAGACTGACTCTTCTTACTGACTGTGATTTGAACCATTCCTGTGACACTAGTTGTAGATTCCGATGCTTCATTTCAGGATTACTGCATCCCTCGGACCTTCTTAATGACGATGAAACACAGATAGTGCATCGGAATTAAATACAAAAGGTAGAATGCCAACTTAAGTAGAAGAAGACTGACTCTTCCTACTGCCTATGTTTCGAACCATTCCTGTGACACTAGTTATAGTTTCCATTGCTTCACCTCAGGTTCACTCTATCCCTTGGACCTTCTTATTGACGATGAAACACAGAAATTGCAACGGAGTTAAATACAAAAGGCACAATGCCGACTTAAGTACGAGAAGACTGACTCCTCTTACTGACTATACCTTGATTCATTCCTGTGACACTAGTTATAGATTCCGATGCTTCACTTCAGGTTTACTGTATCCCTTGGACCTTCTTATTGACGATGAAACACAGAAATTGCATCGGAATTAAATACAAATGGCACAATGCCGGCTTAAGTACAAGAACACTGACTCTTCTTACTGACTATATATTGATCCATTCCTGTGACACTAGTTATAGATTCGGATGCTTCACTTGAGGTTTACTGTATACCTTGGACCTTCTTATTGACGACGAAACACAGAAATTGCATCGGAATTGAATACAAAAGGCACAATGCCTACTAAAGTACAAGATGACTGGCTCTTCTTACTGAGTATGTTTTGAACCATTCCTGTGACACTAGTTGTAGATTCCGAGGCTTCACTTCAGGTTTACTGTATCCCTCTGACGTTCTTATTAACGATGAAACACAGATATTGCATCGGAATTAAATACAAAAGGCACAATGCTGACTTAAGTACAAGAAGACTGACTCTTCTTACTGACTATGTTTTGAACCATTCCTGTGACACTAGTTATAGATTACGATGCTTCACTTCCGGTTTACTGTATCCCTTGGACCTTCGTATTGACGATGAAACACAGAAATTGCATCGGAATTAAATAGAAAAGGCACAATGCCGTCTTAAGTACAAGCATACTGACTCTTCTTACTGTCTATGTTTCGAACCTTTGCTGTGACACTAGTTATAGATTCCGATGCTTCACCTCAGGTCCACTGTATCCCTCTGACCTTCTTATTGACGATGAAACACAGAAATTGCATCGGAATTAAATAGAAAAGGCATAATGCCGTCTTAAGTTCAAGCAGACTGACTCTTCTTAGTGTCTATGTTTTCAACCATTCCTGTGACGCTAGTTACAGATTCCGATGCTTCACTTCAGGTTTACTGTGTCCCTTGGACCTTCTTATTGACGATGAAACACAGATATTGCATCGGAATTAAATACAAAAGGCAAAATGGCGACTTCAGTACAAGAAGACTGACTCTTCTTACTGACTGTTTTGAACCATTCCTGTGACACTAGATATAGATTCCGATGCTTCACTTCAGGTGTACTGTATCCCTCTGACCTTCTTATTGACGACGAAACACAGAAATTGCATCGGAATTAAATACAAAAGGCACAATGCCCACTTAAGAAGACTTACTCTTCTTACTGACTATGTTCTGAACCATTCCTGTGACACTAGTTTTGGATTCCGATGCTTCACTTCAGGTTTACTGTATCCCTTGGACCTTCCAATTGACGAAGAAACACAGAATTGCATCGGAATTAAATACAAAAGGCACAATGTCGACTTAAGTACAAGATGACTGACTCTTCTTACTGACTCTACCTTGATCCATTCCTGTGACACTAGTTATAGTTTCCGATGCTCCACTTCGGGTTTACTGTATCCCTTGGACCTTCTTATTAACGATGAAACACAGATATTGCATCGGAATTAAATACACAAGGCACAATGCCAACTTAAGTACAAGCAGACTGACTCTTCTTACTGACTATGTTTTGATCCATTCCTGTGACACTAGTTATAGATTCCGATGCTTCACTTCTGGTTTACTGTATCCCTTGGACCTTCGTATTGACGACGAAACACAAAAATTGCATCGGAATTAAATACAAAAGGCACAATGCTGACTCAAGTACAAGAAGACTGACTCTTCCTACTGACTATGTTTGAACGAATTCTGTGACATTAGTTATTGTTTCCGATGCTTCACTTCAGGTTTACTGTATCCTTTCGACCTTCCTATTGGCGACGAAACACAGAAATAGCATCGGAACAAAATACAAAAGGCACAATGCCGACTTAAGTACAAGAAGACTGACTCTTCTTACTGACTATGTTTTGAACCATTCCTGTGACACTAGTTATAGATTACGATGCTTCACTTCTGGTTTACTGTATCCCTTGGACCGTCGTATTGATGATGAAACACAGAAATTTCATCGGAATTAAATACAAAAGGCACAATGCCGACTTACGTACTAGAAGACTGACTCATCTTACTGAGTATGTTTTGAACCATTACTGTGACATTAGTTATAGATTCCGATGCTTCACTTCAGGTTTACTGTATCCCTTAGACCTTCTTATTGACGATGAAACACAGAAATTGCATCGGAATTAAATACAAAAGAAACAATGCCGAATTAAGTACAAGAAGGTTGACTCTTCTTACTGTCTATGTTTTGAACCGTTCCTGTGACACTAGTTATAGAGTCCGATGCTTCACTCCAGGTTCACTGTATCCCTTGAACCTTCTCATTGACGATGAAACACAGAAATTACATCGCAATTAAATACAAAAGGCACAATGCTGACTTAAGGACAAGAGGCCTGAATCTTCTTACTGCCTATGTTTTGAACCATTCCTGTGACACTAAATACAGATTCCGATGTTTCACTTCAAGCTTACTGTATCCCTCTGACCTTCTTATTGACGACGAAACACAGAAATTGCATCGGAATTAAATACAAAAGGCACAATGCCTACTTAAGAAGACTTACTCTTCTTACTGACTATGTTCTGAACCATTCCTGTGACACTAGTTTTGGATTCCGATGCTTCACTTCATGTTTACTGTATCCCTTGGACCTTCTAATTGACGATGAAACACAGAAATTGCATCGGAATTAAATACAAAAGGCACAATGTCGACTTAAGTACAAGATGACTGACTCTTCTTACTGACTCTACCTTGATCCATTCCTTTGACACTAGTTATAGATTCCGATGCTCCACTTCGGGTTTACTGTATCCCTTGGACCTTCTTATTGACGATGAAACACAGAAATTGCATTGGATTTAAATACAAAATGCACAAAGCCGACTTAAGTACAAGAAGACTGACTCTTCTTACTGACTATGATTTGAACCATTCCTGTGACACTAGTTGTAGATTCCGATGCTTCACTTCAGGTATATTGTATCCCTCTGACCTTCTTATTAACGATGAAACACAGATATTGCATCGGAATTAAGTAGAAAAGGCACAATGCCGACTTAAGTACAAGCAGACTGACCCTTCTTACTGACTATGTTTTGATCCATTCCTGTGACACTAGTTATAGATTCCGATGCTTCACTTCTGGTTTACTGTATCCCTTGGACCTTCGTATTGACGACGAAACACAAAAATTGCATCGGAATTAAATACAAAAGGCACAATGCTGATTCAAGTACAAGAAGACTGACTCTTCCTACTGACTATGTTTGAACGAATCCTGTGACATTAGTTATTGTTTCCGATGCTTCACTTCAGGTTTACTGTATCCTTTCGACCTTCCTATTGGCGACGAAACACAGATATTGCATCGGAACAAAATACAAATGGCACAATGACGACATAAGTACAAGATGACTGACTCTTCCTACTGTCTATGTTTGAACGAATCCTGTGACATTAGTTGTAGATTCCGATGCTTCACTTCAGGTTTACTGTATCCTTTGGACCTTCCTATTGGCGACGAAACACAGAAATTGCATCGGAATTAAATAGAAAAGGCACAATGCCGACTTAAGTACATGCAGACTGACTCTTCTCACTGGATATGTTTTGAACCATTCCTGTGACACTAGTTATAGATTCCGATGCTTCACTTTAGGTTCACTCTATCCCTTGGACCTTCTTATTGACGATGAAACACAGAAATTGCAACGGAGTTGAATACAAAATGCACAATGCCGACTTAAGTACAAGAAGACTGACTCTTCGTACTGACTGTTTTGAACCATTCCTGTGACACTAGTTATAGATTACGATGCTTCACTTCAGGTTTACTGTATCCCTCTGACCTTCTTATTAACGATGAAACACAGATATTGCATCGGAATTAAACAGAAAAGGCACAATGCCGTCTTAAGTACAAGCAGACTGACTCTTCTTAGTGTCTATGTTTTGAACCATTCCTGTGACGCTAGTTAAAGATTCCGATGCTTCACTTCAGGTTTACTGTATCCGTCGGACCTTCTTATTGACGATGAAACACAGAAATTGCATCGGAATTGAATACAAAAGGCACAATGCCTACTTAAGTACAAGATGACTGGCTCTTCTTACTGAGTATGTTTTGAACCATTCCTGTGACACTAGTTGTGGATTCCGAGGCTTCACTTCAGGTTTACTGTATCCCTAGGACCTTCTTATTGACGATGAAACACAGAAATTGCATCGGAACTAAATACAAAAGGCACAATGCCGACTTAAGTATAAGAAGACTGACTCTTTACTGCTGTCTATGTTTGAACCATTCCTGTGACATTAGTTATAGATTCCGATGCTTCACTTCAGGGTTTCTGTATCCTTTGGACCTTCTTATTGGCGATGAAACACAGAAATTGCATCGGAATTAAATAGAAAAGGCACAATGCCGTCTTAAGTATGGGCAGACTGACTCTTCTTAGTGTCAATGTTTTGAACCATTCCTGTGACGCTAGTTACAGATTCCGATGCTTTACTTCAGGTTTACTGTGTCCCTTGGACCTTCTTATTGACGATGAAACACAGAAATTGCATCGCAATTAAATACAAAGGGCAAAATGGCGACTTAAGTACAAGAAGACTGACTCTTCTTACTGACTGTTTTGAACCATTCCTGTGACACTAGATATAGATTCCGATGCTGCACTTGAGGTTTACTGTATCCCTCTGACGTTCTTATTAACGATGAAACGCAGATATTGCATCGGAATTAAATACAAAAGGCACAATGCCGACATAACTACAAGAAGACTGACTCTTCTTACTGACTATGTTTTGAACCATTCCTGTGACACTAGTTACTGATTCCGATGCTTTACGTCTGGTTTACTGTATCCCTTGGACCGTCGTATTGATGATGAAACACAGAAATTTCATCGGAATTAAATACAAAAGGCACAATGCCGACTTACGTACAAGAAGACTGACTCTTCTTACTGACTATGTTTTGAAACAATCCTGTGACACTAGTTATGGATTCCGATGCTTCACTTCAGGTTTACTGTATCCCATGGACCTTCTTATTGACGATGAAACACAGAAATTGCATCGGAATTAGATACAAAAGGCACAATGCCGACTTAAGTACAAGAAGACTGACTCTTCTTACTGACTATGATTTTAACAATTCCTGTGACACTAGTTGTAGATCCCGATGCTTCACTTCAGGTTTACTGTATCCCTCTGACATTCTTATTAACGATGAAACACAGATATTGCATCGGAATTAAATACAAAAGGCACAATGCTGACTTACGTACAAGAAGACTGACTCTTCTTACTGACTATGTTTTGAACCATTCCTGTGACACTAGTTATAGATTACGATGCTTCACTTCCGGTTTACTGTATCGCTTGGACCTTCGTATTGACGATGAAACAGAAATTGCATCCGAATTAAATAGAAAAGGCACAATGCCGTCTTAAGTACAAGCAGACTGACTCTTCTTAGTGTCTATGCTTTGAACCATTCCTGTGACGCTAGTTAAAGAATCCGATGCTTCACTTCAGGTTTACTGTATCCGTTGGACCTTCTTATTGACGATGAAACACAGAAATTGCATCGGAATTGAATACAAAAGCCACAATGCCTACTTAAGTACAAGATGACTGGCTCTTCTTGCTGAGTATGTTTTGAACCATTCCTGGGACACTAGTTGTAGATTCCGAGGCTTCACTTCAGGTTTACTGTATCCCTAGGACCTTCTTATTGACGATGAAACACAGAAATTGCATCGGAACTAAATACAAAAGGCACAATGCCGACATAAGTATAAGAAGTCTGACTCTTTACTGCTGTCTATGTTTGAACCATTCCTGTGACATTAGTTACAGATTCCGATGCTTCACTTCAGTGTCCTTTGGACTTTCTTATTGGCGACGAAACACAGAAAATGCATCGGAATTAAATAGAAAATGCACAATGCCGACTTAAGTACAAGAAGACTGACTGTTCTTACTGTCTATGTTTCGAACCATTGCTGTGACACTAGTTATAGATTCCGATTCTTCACCTCAGGTCCACTGTAGTCCTCTGACCTTCTTATTGACTATGAAACACAGAAATTGCATCGGAATTAAATAGAAAAGGCACAATGTCGTCTTAAGTACAAGCAGACTGACTCTTCTTAGTGTCTATGTTTTGAACCATTCCTGTGACGCTAGTTACAGATTCCGATGCTTCACTTCAGGTTTACTGTCCCTTGGACCTTCTTATTGACGATGAAACACAGAAATTGCATCGGAATTAAATACAAAAGGCAAAATGGCGACTTAAGTACAAGAAGACTGACTCTTCTTACTGACTGTTTTGAACCATTCCTGTGACACTAGATATAGATTCCGATGCTTCACTTCAGGTTTACTGTATCCCTCTGACGTTCTTATTAACGATGAAACGCAGATATTGCATCGGAATTAAATACAAAAGGCACAATGCCGACTTAAGGACAAGAAGACTGACTCTTCTTACTGTCTATGTTTTGCACCGTTCCTGTGACACTAGTTATAGAGTCCGATGCTTCACTCCAGGTTCACTGTACCCTTGGACATTCTTATTGACGATGAAACACAGAAATTACATCGCAATTAAATACAAAAGGCACAATGCTGACTTAAGGACAAGAAGCCTGAATCTTCTTACTGCCTATGTTTTGAACCATTCCTGTGATACTAGTTATAGATTCCGATGCTTCACTTCAGGCTTACTGTATCCCTCTGACCTTCTTAATGACGACGAAACACAGAAATTGCATCGGAATTAAATACAAAAGGTACAATGCCTACTTAAGAAGACTTACTCTTCTTACTGACTATGTTTTGAACCATTCTTGTGACACTAGTTTTGGATTCAGATGCTTCACTTCAGGTTTACTGTATCCCTTGGACCTTCTAATTGACGATGAAACACAGAAATTGCATCGGAATTAAATACAAAAGGCACAATGTCGACTTAAGTACATGATGACTGACTCTTCTTACTGACTCTCTCTTGATCCATTCCTGTGACACTAGTTATAGATTCCGATGCTTCACTTCGGGTTTACTGTATCCCTTGGACCTTCTAATTGACGATGAAACACAGAAATTGCATCGGAATTAAATACAAAAGGCACAAAGCCGAATTAAGTACAAGAAGACTGACTGTTCTTACTGACTATGATTTGAACCATTGCTGTGACACTAGTTGTAGATTCCGATGCTTCACTTCAGGTTTATTGTATCCCACTGACCTTCTTATTAACGATGAAACACAGATATCGCATCGGAATTAAATACAAAAGGCACAATGCCGACTTAAGTACAAGCAGACTGACTCTTCTTACTGACTATGTTTTGATCCATTCCTGTGAACTAGTTATAGATTCCGATGCTTCACTTCTGGTTTACTGTATCCCTTGGACCTTCGTATTGACGACGAAACACAAAAATTGCATCGGTATTAAATACAAATCGCACAATGCTGACTCAAGTACAAGAAGACTGACTCTTCTTAATGTCTATGTTTTGAACCATTCCTGTGACACTAGTTAAAGATTCCGATGCTTCACTCTAGGTTTAGTGTATCCCTTGGAACTTCTTATTGACGATGAACACAGTAATTGCATCGGAATTAAATAGAAAAGGCACAATGACGAATTAAGTACAAGAAGACTGACTCTTCCTACTGTCTATGTTTTGAACCATTTCTGTGACACTAGTTATATATTCCGATGCTTCACTTCAGGTTTACTGTATCCCTTGGACCTTCTTATTGACGATGAAACACAGAAATTGCATCGGAATTAAATAGAAAAAGGCACAATGCCGACTTCAGTACAAGAAGACTGTATCTTCTTACTGTCTATGATTTGAAACATTCCTGTGACACTAGTTATAGATTCCGATGCTTCACTCCAGGTTTACTGTATCCCTTGGACCTTCTTATTGACGATGAAACACAGAAAATGCATCGGAATTAAATACAAAAGGCCCAAGGCCGACTTAAGTACAAGAATACTGACTCTTCTTACTGACTATGTTTTGAACCATTCCTGTGACACTAGTTACAGATTCCGATTCTGACTTCAGGTTTACTGTATCCCTCTGACTTTCTTATTGACGATGAAACACAGAAATTGCACCGGAATTAAATACAAAAGGCACAATGCCGACTTAAGGACAAGAAGACTGACTCTTCTTACTGACTATGTTTTGAACCATTCCTCTGACACTAGTTATAGATTCCGATGATTCACTTAAGGTTTACTGTATCCCTCTGACCTTCTTATTGACGAAGACACACCGAAATTGCCTCGGAATTAAATAGAAAAGGCACAATGCCGACTTATGTACAAGAAGACTGACTCTTCTTAATGTCTGTGCTTTGAACCATTCCTGTGACACTAGTTATAGATTCCGATGCTTCACTCTAGGTTTAGTGTATCCCTTGGACCTTCTTATTGACGATGAACACAGTAATTGAATCGGAATTAAAGAGAAAAGACACAATGCCGACTTAAGTAGAAGAAGACTGACTCTTCTTACTGACTATGTTTTGAACCATTCCTGAGACACTAGTTATAGATTCCGATGCTTCACTCTAGGTTTACTGTATCCCTTGGACCTTCTTATTGACGATGAAACACAGAAATTGCATCGGAATTAAATACAAAAGGCACAATGCCGACTTAAGGACAAGAAGACTGACTCTTCTTACTGACTATGTTTTGAACCATTCCTGTGACACTAGTTATAGATTATGATGCTTCACTTCAGGTTTACTGTATCCCTCTGACCTTATTCACGATGAAACAAAGAAATTGCATCGGAATTAAATACAAAAGGCACAATACCGACTGACTCTTCTTACTGTCTATGTTTTGAACAATTCCTGTGACACTAGTTATAGATTCCGATGCTTCACTTCAGGTTTACTGAATGCCTCTGACCTTCTTATTGACGATGAAACACAGAATTTGCATCGGAATTAAATACAAAAGGCACAATGCCGAATTAAGTACAAGAAGACTGACTCTTCCTACTGTCTATGTATTGAACCGTTCCATTGACACTAGTTATAGATTCCGATGCTTGACTTCAGGTTTACTGAATCCCTTGGACCTTCTTATTGACGATAAAACACAGAAATTGCATCGGAATTTAATACAAAAGGCACAATGCCGACTCAAGTACGAGAAGACTGACTCTTCTTACTGACTATGTTTTGTACCATTCCTGTGACACTAGTTATAGATTCTGATGCTCACTTCAGGTTTACTGTATCCCTCTGACTTTCTTATTGACGATGAAACACAGAAATTGCACCGGAATTAAATACAAAAGGCACAATGCCGGCTTAAGGACAAGAAGACTGACTCTTCTTACTGACTATGATTTGAACCATTCCTGTGACACTAGTTATAGATTCCGATGATTCACTTCAGGTTTACTGTATCCCTCTGACCTTCTTATTGACGAAGACACACAGAAATTGCCTCGGAAATAAATAGAAAAGGCACAATGCCGACTTAAGTACAAGAAGACTGACTCTTCTTAATGTCTATGTTTTGAACCATTCCTGTGACACTAGTTATAGATTCCGATGCTTCACTATAGGTTTAGTGTATCCCTTGGACCTTCTTAATGACGATGAACACAGTAATTGCATCGGAATTAAAGAGAAAAGACACAATGCCGACTTAAGTAGAAGAAGACTGACTCTTCTTACTGACTTTGTTTGAACCATTCCTGAGACACTAGTTATACATTCCGATGCTTCACTTCAGGTTTACGGAATCCCTCTGACCCTCTTATTGACGATGAAACACAGAAATTGCATCGGAATTAAATAGAAAAGGCACAATGCCGAATTAAGTACAAGAAGACTGACTCTTCCTACTGTCTATGTTTTGAACCATTCCTGTGACACTAGTTATATATTCCGATGCTTCACTCCAGGTTTACTGTATCCCTTGGACCTTCTTATTGACGATGAAGCACAGAAATTGCATCGAAATTAAATACAAAAGGCACAATGCCGACTTAAGGACAAGAAGACTGACTCTTCTTACTGACTATGCTTTGAAGCATTCCTGTGACACTAGTTATAGATTCCGATGCTTCACTTCAGGTTTACTGTATCCCTCTTACCTTCTTATTGACGAAGACACACAGAAATTGCCTCGGAATTAAATAGAAAAGGCACAATGCCGACTTAAGTACAAGAAGACTGACTCTTCTTAAAATCTATGTTTTGAACCATTCCTGTGACACTAGTTATAGATTCCGATGCTTCACTCTAGGTTTACTGTATCCCTTGGACCATCTTATTGACGATGAAACACAGAAATTGCATCGGAATTAAATACAAAAGGCACAATGCCGACTTAAGGACAAGGAGACTGACTCTTCTTACTGACTATGTTTTGAACCATTCCTGTGACACTAGTTATAGATTCTGATGCTTCAGTTCAGGTTTACTGTATCCCTCTGACCTTATTCACGATGAAACACAGAAATTGCATCGGAATTAAATACAAAAGGCACAATACCGACTGACTCTTCTTACTGTCTATGTTTTGAACAATTCCTGTGACACTAGTTATAGATTCCGATGCTTCACTTCAGGTTTACTGAATGCCTCTGACCTTCTTATTGACGATGAAACACAAAATTTGCATCGGAATTAAATACAAAAGGCACAATGCCGACTTAAGTACAAGAAGACTGTATCTTCATACAGTCTATGTTTTGAAACATTCCTGTGACACTTGTTATAGATTCCGATGCTTCACTCCAGGTTTACTGTATCCCTTGGACCTTCTTATTGACGATGAAACACAGAAATTGCACCGGAATTAAATACAAAAGGCACAATACCGACTTAAGGACAAGAAGACTGACTCTTCTTACTGACTATGTTTTGAACCATTCCTGTGACACTAGTTATAGATTCCGATGCTCACTTCAGGTTTACTGTATCCCTCTGACTTTCTTATTGACGATGAAACACAGAAATTGCACCGGAATTTAATACAAAAGGCACAATGCCGGCTTAAGGACAAGAAGACTGACTCTTCTTACTGACTATGATTTGAACCATCCCTGTGACACTAGTTATAGATTCCGATGCTTCACTTTTGGTTTACTGTATCCCTCTGACCTTCTTATTGACGAAGACACACAGAAATTGCCTTGGAATTTAATAGAAAAGGCACAATGCCGACTTAAGTACAAGAAGACTGACTCTTCTTACTGTCTATGTTTCGAAACATTCCTGTGACACTAGTTATAGATTCCGATGCTTCACTTCAGGTTTACTGTATCCCTCTGACTTTCTTATTGACGATGAAACACAGAAGTTAAACCGGAATTAAATACAAGCGGCACAATGCTGACTTAAGGACAAGAGGACTGACCCTTCTTACTGACTATGTTTTGAACCATTCCTGTGGCACTAGTTATAGATTCCGATGCTTCACTTCAGGTTTACTGTATCCCTCTGACCTTCTTATTGACGATGAAACTCAGAAATTGCATCGGAATTAAATACAAAAGGCACAATGCCGAATTAAGTACAAGAAGACTGACTCTTCCTACCGTCTATGTTTTGAACCATTTCTGTGACACTAGTTATATATTCCGATGCTTCACTTCAGGTTTACTGTATCCCTTGGACCTTATTATTGACGATGAAACACAGAAATAGCATCGGAATTAAATACAACAGGCACAATGCCGAATTAAGTACAAGAAGACTGTATCTTCTTACTCTCTATGTTTTGAAACATTCCTGTGACACTAGTTATTGATTCAGATGCTTCACTTCAGGTTTACTGTATCCCTTGGACCTTCTTATTGACGATGAAACACAGAAATTGCATCGGAATTAAATACAAAAGGCACAATGCTGACTTAAGGACAAGAAGACTGACTCTTCTTACTGACTATGTTTTGAAGCATTCCTGTGACACTAGTTATAGATTCCGATGCTTCACTTCAGGTTTTCTGTATCCCTCTGACCTTCTTATTGACGAAGACACACAGAATTTGCCTCGGAATTAAATAGAAAAGGCACATGCCGACTTAAGTACAGGAAGACTGACTCTTCTTAATGTCTATGTTTTGAACCATTCTTGTGACACTAGTTATAGATTCCGATGCTTCACTTTAGGTTTAGAGTATCCCTTTTACATTCTTATTGACGATGAAACACTGAAATTGCATCGGAATTAAATACAAAAGGCAGAATGCCGAATTAAGTACAAGAAGAGTGACTCTTCCTACTGTCTATGTTTTGAACTATTTTTGTGACACTAGTTATATATTCCGATGCTTCACTTCAGGTTTACTGTATCCCTTGGACCTTCTTATTGACGATGAAACACAGAAATTGCATCGGAATTAAATGCAAAAGGCACAATGCCGACTTAAGTACAAGAAGACTGTATCTTCTTAATGGCTATGTTTTGAAACATTCCTGTGACACTAGTTATAGATTCCGATGCTTCACTCCAGGTTTACTGTTTCCCTTGGACCTTCTTATTGACGATGAAACACAGAAATTGCATCGGAATTAAATACAAAAAGCACAAGGCCCACTTAAGGACAAGAAGACTGACTCTTCTTACTGACTATGTTTTGAACCATTCCTGTGACACTAGTTATAGATTCCGATGCTCACTTCATGTTTACTGTATCCCTTGGACCTTCTTATTGACGGTGAAACACAGAAATTGCATCGGAATTAAATAGAAAAGGCACAACGCCGACTAAAGTACAAGAAGACTGACTCTTCTTACTGTCTATGTTTTGGAACATTCCTGTGACACTAGTTATAGATACCGATGCTTCACTCCAGGTTTACTGTATCCCTTGGACCATCTTATTGACGATGAAACACAGAAATTGCATCGGAATTAAATACAAAAGGCACATGGCCGACTTAAGGACAAGAAGACTGACTCTTCTTACTGACTATGTTTTGAACCATTCCTGTGACACTAGTTATAGATTCCGATGCTCACTTCAGGTTTACTGTATCCCTCTGACTTTCTTATTGACGATGAAACACAGAAATTGCACCGGAATTAAATACAAAAGGCACAATGACGACATAAGGACAAGAAGACTGACTCTTCTTACTGACAATGTTTTGAACCATTCCTGTGACACTAGTTATAGATTCCGATGCTTCACTTTAGGTTTACTGTATCCCTCTGACCTTCTTATTGACGAAGACACACAGAAATTGCCTCGGAATTAAATAGAAAAGGCACAATGCCGACTTAAGTACAAGAAGACTGACTCTTCCTACTGGCTATGTTTTGAACCATTCCATTGACACTAGTTATAGATTCCGATGCTTGACTTCAGGTTTACTGAATCCTTTGGACCTTCTTATTGACGATAAAACACAGAATTGCATCGCAATTTAATACAAAAGGCACAATGCCGACTCAAGTACAAGAAGACTGACTCTTCTTACTGTCAATGCTTTGAACCATTCCTGTGACACTAGTTATACATTGCAATGTTTCACTTCAGGTTTACTGTATCCCTCTGACCTTCTTATTGACGATGAAACACAGAAATTGCATCGGAATTAAATAGAAAAGGCACAATGTCGAATTAAGTACAAGAAGACTGACTCTTCCTACTGTCTATGGTTTGAACCATTTCTGTGACACTAGTTATATTTTCCGATGCTTCACTTCAGGTTTAATGTATCCCTTGGACCATCTTATTGACGATGAAACACAGAAATAGCAACGGAATTAAATACAAAAGGCACAATGCCGAATTAAGTACAAGAAGACTGACTCTTCCTACTGTCTATGATTTGAACCATTCCATTGACACTAGTTATAAATTCCGATGCTTGACTTCAGGTTTACTGCATCCCTTGGACCTTCTTATTGACGATAAAACACAGAAATTGCATCGCAATTTAATACAAAAGTCACAATGCCGACTCAAGTACAAGAAGACTGACTCTTCTTACTGTCTATGATTTGAACCATTCCTGTGACACTAGTTATACATTCCAATGCTTCACTTCAGGTTTACTTTATCCCTCTGATCTTCTTATTGACGATGAAACACAGAAATTGCATCGGAATTAAATATAAAAGGCACAATGCCGAATTAAGTACAAGAGGACTGACTCTTCCTACTGTCTATGATTTGAACCATTTCTGTGACACTAGTTATAGATTCGGATGCTACACTTTAGGTTTACTGTATCCCTTGGACTTTCTTATTGACGATGAAACACAGAAATTGCATCTTAATTAAATACAAAAGGTACAATGCCGACTTAAGGACAAGAAGACTGACTCTTCTTACTGACTATGTTTTGAACATTCCTGTGACACTAGTTATAGCTTCCGATGCTTGACTTCAGGTTTACTGTATCCCTTGGACCTTCTTATTGACGATGAAACACAGAAATTGCAACGGAATTTTATACAAAAGGCACAATGCCGTCTCAAGTACAAGAAGACTGACTCTTCTTACTGTCTATGTTTGAACCATTCCTGCGACACTAGTTATAGATTCCAATGCTTCACTTCAGGTTACTGTATCCCTCTGAACTTGTTATTGACGATGAAACACACAAATTGCATCGTAATTAAATAGAAAAGGCACAATGCCGAATTAAGTACAAGAAGACTGACTCTTCCTACTGTCTATGTTTTGAACCATTCCTGTGACACTAGTTATATATTCCGATGCTTCACTCCAGGTTTACTGTATCCCTTGGACCTTCTTATTGACGATGAAGCACAGAAATTGCATCGAAATTAAATACAAAAGGCACAATGCCGACTTAAGGACAAGAAGACTGACTCTTCTTACTGACTATGTTTTGAAGCATTCCTGTGACACTAGTTATAGATTCCGATGCTTCACTTCAGGTTTACTGTATCCCTCTGACCTTCTTATTGACGAAGACACACAGAAATTGCCTCGGAATTAAATAGAAAAGGCACAATGCCGACTTAAGTACAAGAAGACTGACTCTTCTTAAAATCTATGTTTTGAACCATTCCTGTGACACTAGTTATAGATTCCGATGCTTCACTCTAGGTTTACTGTATCCCTTGGACCATCTTATTGACGATGAAACACAGAAATTGCATCGGAATTAAATACAAAAGGCACAATGCCGACTTAAGGACAAGGAGACTGACTCTTCTTACTGACTATGTTTTGAACCATTCCTGTGACACTAGTTATAGATTCCGATGCTTCAGTTCAGGTTTACTGTATCCCTCTGACCTTATTCACGATGAAACACAGAAATTGCATCGGAATTAAATACAAAAGGCACAATACCGACTGACTCGTCTTACTGTCTATGTTTTGAACAATTCCTGTGACACTAGTTATAGATTCCGATGCTTCACTTCAGGTTTACTGAATGCCTCTGACCTTCTTATTGACGATGAAACACAAAATTTGCATCGGAATTAAATACAAAAGGCACAATGCCGACTTAAGTACAAGAAGACTGTATCTTCATACAGTCTATGTTTTGAAACATTCCTGTGACACTTGTTATAGATTCCGATGCTTCACTCCAGGTTTACTGTATCCCTTGGACCTTCTTATTGACGATGAAACACAGAAATTGCACCGGAACTAAATACAAAAGGCACAATACCGACTTAAGGACAAGAAGACTGACTCTTCTTACTGACTATGTTTTGAACCATTCCTGTGACACTAGTTATAGATTCCGATGCTCACTTCAGGTTTACTGTATCCCTCTGACTTTCTTATTGACGATGAAACACAGAAATTGCACCGGAATTAAATACAAAAGGCACAATGCCGGCTTAAGGACAAGAAGACTGACTCTTCTTACTGACTATGATTTGAACCATCCCTGTGACACTAGTTATAGATTCCGATGCTTCACTTTTGGTTTACTGTATCCCTCTGACCTTCTTATTGACGAAGACACACAGAAATTGCCTTGGAATTTAATAGAAAAGGCACAATGCCGACTTAAGTACAAGAAGACTGACTCTTCTTACTGTCTATGTTTCGAAACATTCCTGTGACACTAGTTATAGATTCCGATGCTTCACTTCAGGTTTACTGTATCCCTCTGACTTTCTTATTGACGATGAAACACAGAAGTTAAACCGGAATTAAATACAAACGGCACAATGCTGACTTAAGGACAAGAGGACTGACCCTTCTTACTGACTATGTTTTGAACCATTCCTGTGACACTAGTTATAGATTCCGATGCTTCACTTCAGGTTTACTGTATCCCTCTGACCTTCTTATTGACGATGAAACTCAGAAATTGCATCGGAATTAAATACAAAAGGCACAATGCCGAATTAAGTACAAGAAGACTGACTCTTCCTACCGTCTATGTTTTGAACCATTTCTGTGACACTAGTTATATATTCCGATGCTTCACTTCAGGTTTACTGTATCCCTTGGACCTTATTATTGACGATGAAACACAGAAATAGCATCGGAATTAAATACAACAGGCACAATGCCGAATTAAGTACTAGAAGACTGTATCTTCTTACTCTCTATGTTTTGAAACATTCCTGTGACACTAGTTATTGATTCAGATGCTTCACTTCTGGTTTACTGTATCCCTTGGACCTTCTTATTGACGATGAAACACAGAAATTGCATCGGAAATAAATACAAAAGGCACAATGCTGACTTAAGGACAAGAAGACTGACTCTTCTTACTGACTATGTTTTGAAGCATTCCTGTGACACTAGTTATAGATTCCGATGCTTCACTTCAGGTTTTCTGTATCCCTCTGACCTTCTTATTGACGAAGACACACAGAATTTGCCTCGGAATTAAATAGAAAAGGCACATGCCGACTTAAGTACAGGAAGACTGACTCTTCTTAATGTCTATGTTTTGAACCATTCCTGTGACACTAGTTATAGATTCCGATGCTTCACTTTAGGTTTAGAGTATCCCTTTTACATTCTTATTGACGATGAAACACTGAAATTGCATCGGAATTAAATACAAAAGGCAGAATGCCGAATTAAGTACAAGAAGAGTGACTCTTCCTACTGTCTATGTTTTGAACTATTTTTGTGACACTAGTTATATATTCCGATGCTTCACTTCAGGTTTACTGTATCCCTTGGACCTTCTTATTGACGATGAAACACAGAAATTGCATCGGAATTAAATGCAAAAGGCACAATGCCGACTTAAGTACAAGAAGACTGTATCTTCTTAATGTCTATGTTTTGAAACATTCCTGTGACACTAGTTATAGATTCCGATGCTTCACTCCAGGTTTACTGTATCCCTTGGACCTTCTTATTGACGATGAAACACAGAAATTGCATCGGAATTAAATACAAAAAGCACAAGGCCCACTTAAGGACAAGAAGACTGACTCTTCTTACTGACTATGTTTTGAACCATTCCTGTGACACTAGTTATAGATTCCGATGCTCACTTCATGTTTACTGTATCCCTCTGACTTTCTTATTGACGATGAAACACAGAAATTGCACCGGAATTAAATACAAAAGGCACAATGAAGACTTAAGTACAAGAAGACTGACTGTGCCCACTGTCTATGTTTTGAATCATTCCTGAGACACTAGTTAAAGATTCCGATGCTACACTTCAGGTTTACTGTATCCCTCTGACTTTCTTATTGACGATGAAACACAGAAATTGCACCGGAATTAAATACAAAAGGCACAATGAAGACCTAAGTACAAGAAGACTGACTGTGCCCACTGTCTATGTTTTGAATCATTCCTGAGACACTAGTTAAAGATTCCGATGCTACACTTCAGGTTTACTGTATCCCTCTGACCTACATATTGACGATGAAACACAGAAATTACACCGGAATTCAATACAAAAAGCACAATGACGACTTAAGTACAAGAAGACTGACTCTTCTTACTGTCAATGTTTCGAACCATACCACTGACACTAGTTATAGTTTCCGATGCTTCACTCCAGGTTTACTGTATCCCTTGGACCTTCTTATTGACGGTGAAACACAGAAATTGCATCGGAATTAAATAGAAAAGGCACAACGCCGACTAAAGTACAAGAAGACTGACTCTTCTTACTGTCTATGTTTTGGAACATTCCTGTGACACTAGTTATAGATACCGATGCTTCACTCCAGGTTTACTGTATCCCTTGGACCATCTTATTGACGATGAAACACAGAAATTGCATCGGAATTAAATACAAAAGGCACATGGCCGACTTAAGGACAAGAAGACTGACTCTTCCTACTGGCTATGTTTTGAACCATTCCATTGACACTAGTTATAGATTCCGATGCTTGACTTCAGGTTTACTGAATCCCTTGGACCTTCTTATTGACGATAAAACACAGAATTGCATCGCAATTTAATACAAAAGGCACAATGCCGACTCAAGTACAAGAAGACTGACTCTTCTAACTGTCAATGTTTTGAACCATTCCTGTGACACTAGTTATACATTGCAATGTTTCACTTCAGGTTTACTGTATCCCTCTGACCTTCTTATTGACGATGAAACACAGAAATTGCATCGGAATTAAATAGAAAAGGCACAATGTCGAATTAAGTACAAGAAGACTGACTCTTCCTACTGTCTATGGTTTGAACCATTTCTGTGACACTAGTTATATTTTCCGATGCTTCACTTCAGGTTTACTGTATCCCTTGGACCTTCTTCTTGACGATGAAACACAGAAATAGCAACGGAATTAAATACAAAAGGCACAATGCCGAATTAAGTACAAGAAGACTGACTCTTCCTACTGTCTATGATTTGAACCATTCCATTGACACTAGTTATAGATTCCGATGCTTGACTTCAGGTTTACTGCATCCCTTGGACCTTCTTATTGACGATAAAACACAGAAATTGCATCGCAATTTAATACAAAAGTCACAATGCCGACTCAAGTACAAGAAGACTGACTCTTCTTACTGTCTATGATTTGAACCATTCCTGTGACACTAGTTATACATTCCAATGCTTCAGTTCAGGTTTACTTTATCCCTCTGACCTTCTTATTGACGATGAAACACAGAAATTGCATCGGAATTAAATATAAAAGGCACAATGCCGAATTAAGTACAAGAAGACTGACTCTTCCTACTGTCTATGATTTGAACCATTTCTGTGACACTAGTTATAGATTCGGATGCTACACTTTAGGTTTACTGTATCCCTTGGACTTTCTTATTGACGATGAAACACAGAAATTGCATCTTAATTAAATACAAAAGGTACAATGCCGACTTAAGGACAAGAAGACTGACTCTTCTTACTGACTATGTTTTGAAGCATTCCTGTGACACTAGTTATAGCTTCCGATGCTTGACTTCAGGTTTACTGTATCCCTTGGACCTTCTTATTGACGAAGAAACACAGAAATTGCATCGGAATTTTATACAAAAGGCACAATGCCGACACAAGTACAAGAAGACTGACTCTTCTTACTGTCTATGTTTTGAAACATTCCTGTGACACTAGTTATAGATTCCGATGCTTCACTTCGGTTTACTGTATCCCTCTACTTTCTTATTGACGATGAAACACAGAAGTTGCACCGGAATTAAATACAAAAGGCACAATGCTGACTTAAGGACAAGAAGACTGACTCTTCTTATTGACTATGTATTGAACCATTCCTGTGACACTAGTTATAGATTCGGATGCTTCACTTCAGGTTTACTGTATGCCTCTGACCTTCTTATTGACGATGAAACACAGAAATTGCATCGGAATTAAATACAAAAGGCACAATGCCGACTGAAGTACAAGAAGACTGACTCTTCCTACTGTCTATGTTTTGAACCATTTATGTGACACTAGTTATATATTCCGATGCTTCACTTCAGGTTTACTGTATCCCTCTGACCTTCTTATTGACGATGAAACACAGAAATTGCACCGGAATTAAATACAAGAGGCACAATGCCGACTTAAGGACAAGAAGACTGACTCTTCTTACTGACTATGTTTTGAACCATTCCTGTGACACTAGATATATATTCCGATGCTTCACTTCAGGTTTACTGTATCCCTCTGACCTTCTTATTGGCGAAGACACACAGAAATTGCGTCGGAATTAAATAGAAAAGGCACAATGACGTTTAAGTACAGGAAGACTGACTCTTCTTAATGTCTATGATTTGAACCATTCCTGTGACACTAGTTATAGATTCCGATGCTTCACTCTAGGTTTAGTGTATCCCTTGGACCTTCTTATTGACGATGAACACAGTAATTGCATCGGAATTAAATAGAAAAGGCACAATGCCGACTTAAGTAGAAGAAGACTGACTCTTCTTACAGACTATGTTTTGAACCATTCCTGAGACACTAGTTATAGATTCCGATGCTTCACTTCAGGTTTACTGCACCCTCTAACCTTCTTATTGACGATGAAACACAGAAATTGCATCGGAATTAAATACAAAAGGCACAATGAAGACTTAAGTACAAGAAGACTGACTGTGCCCACTGTCTATGTTTTGAATCATTCCTGAGACACTAGTTAAAGATTCCGATGCTACACTTCAGGTTTACTGTATCCCTCTGACCTACATATTGACGATGAAACACAGAAATTACACCGGAATTCAATACAAAAGGCACAATGCCGACTTAAGTACAAGAAGACTGACTCTTCTTACTGTCAATGTTTTGAACCATACCACTGACACTAGTTATAGTTTCCGATGCTTCACTCCAGGTTTACTGTATCCCTTGGACCTTCTTATTGACGATGAAACACAGAAATTGCATCGGAATTAAATAGAAAAGGCATAATGCCGACTAAAGTACAAGAAGACTGACTCCTCTTACTGTCTATGTTTTGGAACATTCCTGGGACACTAGTTATAGATACCGACGCTTCACTCCAGGTTTTCTGTATCCCTTGGACCATCTTATTGACGATGAGACACAGCAATTGCATCGGAATTAAATACAAAAGGCACAAGGCCGACTTAAGGACAAGAAGACTGACTCTTCTTACTGACTATGTTTTGAACCATTCCTGTGACACTAGTTATAGATTCCGATGCTTCACTTTAGGTTTACTGTATCCCTCTGACCTTCTTATTGACGAAGACACACAGAAATTGCCTCGGAATTAAATAGAAAAGGCACAATGCCGACTTAAGTACAAGAAGACTGACTCTTCCTACTGTCTATGTTTTGAACCATTCCATTGACACTAGTTATAGATTCCGATGCTTGACTTCAGGTTTACTGAATCCCTTGGACCTTCTTATTGACGATAAAACACAGAATTGCATCGCAATTTAATACAAAAGGCACAATGCCGACTCAAGTACAAGAAGACTGACTCTTCTTACTGTCTATGTTTTGAACCATTCCTGTGACACTAGTTATACATTGCAATGCTTCACTTCAGGTTTACTGTATCCCTCTGACCTTCTTATTGACGATGAAACACAGAAATTGCATCGGAATTAAATAGAAAAGGCACAATGTCGAATTAAGTACAAGAAGACTGACTCTTCCTACTGTCTATGGTTTGAACCATTTCTGTGACACTAGTTATATATTCCGATGCTTCACTTCAGGTTTACTGTATCCCTTGGACCTTCTTATTGACGATGAAATACAGAAATTGCATCGGAATTAAATACAAAAGGCACAATGCCGAATTAAGTACAAGAAGACTGACTCTTCCTAGTGTCAATGTTTTGAACCATTCCATTGACACTAGTTATAGATTCCGATGCTTCACTCCAGGTTCTCTGTATCCCTTTTACATAGTTATTGACGATGAAACACTGAAATTGCATCGGAATTAAATACAAAAGGCACAATGCCGACTCAAGTACAAGAAGACTGACTCTTCTTACTGTCTATGTTTTGAACCATTCCTGTGACACTAGTTATAGATTCTAATGCTTCACTTCAGGTTTACTGTATCCCTCTGACCTTCTTATTGACGATGAAACACAGAAATTGCATCGGAATTAAATAGAAAAGGCGCAATGCCGAATTAAGTACAAGAAGACTGACTCTTCCTACTGTCTATGTATTGAACCATTCCTGTGACACTAGTTATATATTCCGATGCTTCACTTCAGGTTTACTGTATCCCTTGGACCTTCTTATTGACGATGAAACACAGAAATTGCATCGGAATTAAATACAAAAGGCACAATGCCGACTTAAGTACAAGAAGACAGTATCTTCTTACTGTCTATGTTTTGAAACATTCCTGTGACACTAGTTACAGATTTCGATGCTTCACTCCAGGTTTACTGTATCCCTTGGACTTTCTTATTGACGATGAAACACAGAAATTGCATCGGAATTAAATACAAAACGCACAATGCCGACTTAAGGACAAGAAGACTGACTCTTCTTAGTGACTATGTTTTGAAGCATTCCTGTGACACTAGTTATAGATTACGATGCTTCACTTCAGGTTAACTGTATCCCTCTGACCTTCTTATTGACGAAGACACACAGAAATAGCCTCGGAATTAAATAGAAAAGGCACAATGCCGACTTAAGTACAAGAAGACTGACTCCCCTTAATGTCTATGTTTTGAACCATTCCTGTGACACTAGTTATAGATTCCGATGCTTCACTCTACGTTTAGTGTATCCCGTGGACCTTCTTATTGACGATTAACACAGTAATTGCATCGGAATAAAATAGAAAAGGCACAATGCCGACTTAAGTAGAAGAAGACTGACTCTTCTTACTAACTACGTTTTGAACCATTCCTGAGACACTAGTTATAGATTCCGATGCTCACTTCAGGTTTACTGTATCCCTCTGACTTTCTTATTGACGAAGACACACAGAAATTGCCTCGGAATTAAATAGAAAAGGCGCAATGCCGACTTAAGTACAAGAAGACTGACTCTTCCTACTGTCTATGTTTTGAACCATTCCATTGACACTAGTTATAGATTCCGATGCTTGACTTCAGGTTTACTGAATCCCTTGGACCTTCTTATTGACGATAAAACACAGAATTGCATCGCAATTTAATACAAAAGGCACAATGCCGACTCAAGTACAAGAAGACTGACTCTTCTTACTGTCTATGTTTTGAACCATTCCTGTGACACTAGTTATACATTGCAATGTCTCACTTCAGGTTTACTGTATCCCTCTGACCTTCTTATTGACGATGAAACACAGAAATTGCATCGGAATTAAATAGAAAAGGCACAATGTCGAATTAAGTACAAGAAGACTGACTCTACCTACTGTCTATGGTTTGAACCATTTCTGTGACACTAGTTATATATTCCGATGCTTCACTTCAGGTTAACTTTATCCCTTTTACCTTCTTATTGACGCTGAAACACAGAAATAGCAACGGAATTAAATACAAAAGGCACAATGCCGAATTAAGTACAAGAAGACTGACTCTTCCTACTGTCTATGATTTGAACCATTCCATTGACACTAGTTATAGATTCCGATGCTTGACTTCAGGTTTACTGCATCCCTTGGACCTTCTTATTGACGATAAAACACAGAAATTGCATCGCAATTTAATACAAAAGTCACAATGCCGACTCAAGTACAAGAAGACTGACTCTTCTTACTGTCTATGATTTGAACCATTCCTGTGACACTAGTTATACATTCCAATGCTTCACTTCAGGTTTACTTTATCCCTCTGACCTTCTTATTGACGATGAAACACAGAAATTGCATCGGAATTAAATATAAAAGGCACAATGCCGAATTAAGTACAAGAAGACTGACTCTTCCTACTGTCTATGATTTGAACCATTTCTGTGACACTAGTTATAGATTCGGATGCTACACTTTAGGTTTACTGTATCCCTTGGACTTTCTTATTGACGATGAAACACAGAAATTGCATCTTAATTAAATACAAAAGGTACAATGCCGACTTAAGGACAAGAAGACTGACTCTTCTTACTGTCTATGTTTTGAAACATTCCTGTGACACTAGTTATAGATTCCGATGCTTCACTTCGGTTTACTGTATCCCTCTACTTTCTTATTGACGATGAAACACAGAAGTTGCACCGGAATTAAATACAAAAGGCACAATGCTGACTTAAGGACAAGAAGACTGACTCTTCTTACTGACTATGTTTTGAACCATTCCTGTGACACTAGATATAGATTCCGATGCTTCACTTCAGGTTTACTGTATCCCTCTGACCTTCTTATTGGCGAAGACACACAGAAATTTCGTCGGAATTAAATAGAAAGGGCACAATGACGTTTAAGTACAGGAAGACTGACTCTTCTTAATGTCTATGTTTTGAACCATTCCTGTGACACTAGTTATAGATTCCGATGCTTCACTCTAGGTTTAGTGTATCCCTTGGACCTTCTTATTGACGATGAACACAGTAATTGCATCGGAATTAAATAGAAAAGGCACAATGCCGACTTAAGTAGAAGAAGACTGACTCTTCTTACAGACTATGTTTTGAACCATTCCTGAGACACTAGTCATAGATTCCGATGCTTCACTTCGGGTTTACTGTATCCCTCTAACCTTCTTATTGACGATGAAACACAGAAATTGCATCGGAATTAAATACAAAAGGCACAATGAAGACTTAAGTACAAGAAGACTGACTGTGCCCACTGTCTATGTTTTGAATCATTCCTGAGACACTAGTTAAAGATTCCGATGCTACACTTCAGGTTTACTGTATCCCTCTGACCTACATATTGACGATGAAACACAGAAATTACACCGGATTTCAATACAAAAGGCACAATGCCGACTTAAGTACAAGAAGACTGACTCTTCTTACTGTCAATGTTTTGAACCATACCACTGACACTAGTTATAGTTTCCGATGCTTCACTCCAGGTTTACGGTATCCCTTGGACCTTCTTATTGACGATGAAACACAGAAATTGCATCGGAATTAAATAGAAAAGGCACAATGCCGACTAAAGTACAAGAAGACTGACTCTTCTTACTGTCTATGTTTTGGAACATTCCTGTGACACTAGTTATAGATACCGATGCTTCACTCCAGGTTTACTGTATCCCTTGGACCATCTTATTGACGATGAAACACAGAAATTGCATCGGAATTAAATACAAAAGGCACAAGGCCGACTTAAGGACAAGAAGACTGACTCTTCTTACTGACTATGTTTTGAACCATTCCTGTGACACTAGTTATAGATTCCGATGCTCACTTCAGGTTTACAGTATCCCTCTGACTTTCTTATTGACGATGAAACACAGAAATTTCACCGGAATTAAATACAAAAGGCACAATGCCGACATAAGGACAAGAAGACTGACTCTTCTTACTGACTATGTTTTGAACCATTCCTGTGACACTAGTTATAGATTCCGATGCTTCACTTTAGGTTTACTGTATCCCTCTGACCTTCTTATTGACAAAGACACACAGAAATTGCCTCGGAATTAAATAGAAAAGGCACAATGCCGACTTAAGTACAAGAAGACTGACTCTTCCTACTGTCTATGTTTTGAACCATTCCATTGACACTAGTTATAGATTCCGATGCTTGACTTTAGGTTTACTGAATCCCTTGGACCTTCTTATTGACGATAAAACACAGAATTGCATCGCAATTTAATACAAAAGGCACAATGCCGACTCAAGTACAAGAAGACTGACTCTTCTTACTGTCTATGTTTTGAACCATTCCTGTGACACTAGTTATAGATTCTAATGCTTCACTTCAGGTTTACTGTATTCCTCTGAACTTCTTATTGACGATGAAACACAGAAATTGCATCGGAATTAAATAGAAAAGGCACAATGTCGAATTAAGTACAAGAAGACTGACTCTTCCAACTGTCTATGGTTTGAACCATTTCTGTGACACTAGTTATATATTCCGATGCTTCACTTCAGGTTTACAGTATCCCTTGGACCTTCTTATTGACGATGAAACACAGAAATTGCATCGGAATTAAATACAAAAGGCACAATGCCGAATTAAGTACAAGAAGACTGACTCTTCCTAGTGTCAATGTTTTGAACCATTCCATTGACACTAGTTATAGATTCCGATGCTTCACTCCAGGTTCACTGTATCCCTTTTACATTCTTATTGACGATGAAACATTTAAATTGCATCGGAATTAAATACAAAAGGCACAATGCCGACTCAAGTACAAGAAGACTGACTCTTCTTACTGTCTATGTTCTGAACCATTCCTGTGACACTAGTTATAGATTCTAATGCTTCACTTCAGGTTTACTGTATCCCTCTGACCTTCTTATTGACGATGAAACACAGAAATTGCATCGGAATTAAATAGAAAAGGCGCAATGCCGAATTAAGTACAAGAAGACTGACTCTTCCTACTGTCTATGTTTTGAACCATTTCTGTGACACTAGTTATATATTCCGATGCTTCACTTCAGGTTTACTGTATCCCTTGGACCTTCTAATTGACGATGAAACACAGAAATTGCATCGGAATTAAATACAAAAGGCACAATGCCGACTTAAGTACAAGAAGACTGTATCTTATTACTGTCTATGTTTTGAAACATTCCTGTGACACAAGTTACAGATTTCGATGCTTCACTCCAGGTTTACTGTATCCCTTGGACTTTCTTATTGACGATGAAACACAGAAATTGCATTGGAATTAAATACAAAAGGCACAATGCCGACTTAAGGACAAGAAGACTGACTCTTCTTAGTGACTATGTTTTGAAGCATTCCTGTGACACTAGTTATAGATTACGATGCTTCACTTCAGGTTAACTGTATCTCTCAGACCTTCTTATTGACGAAGACACACAGAAAATGCCTCGGAATTAAATAGAAAAGGCACAAAGCCGACTTAAGTACAAGAAGACTGACTCCTCGATATGTCTATGTTTTGAACCATTCCTGTGACACTAGTTATAGATTCCAATGCTTCACTCTACGTTTAGTGTATCCCGTGGACCTTCTTATTGACGACTAACACAGTAATTGCATCGGAATTAAATAGAAAAGGCACAATGCCGACTTAAGTAGAAGAAGACTGACTCTTCTTACTAACTATGTTTTGAACCATTCCTGAGACACTAGTTATAGATTCCGATGCTTCACTTCAGGTTTACTGTATCCCTCTGACCTTCTTATTGACGATGAAACACAGAAATTGCATCGGATTTAAATAAAAAAGGCACAATTACGACTTAAGTACAAGAAGACTGTCTCTTCGTACTGTCTATGTTTTGAACCATTCCTGTGACACTAGCTATTGATTCCGATGCTTCACTTCAGGTTTACTGTATCATTTTGAACTTCTTATTGACGATGAAACATAGAAATTACATCGGAATCAAATACAAAAAGCATAATGCCGACTTAAGTACAAAAAGACTGACTCTTCTTACTGACTATGTTTTGAACCATTCCTGTGACACTAGTTATAGATTCCGATGCTTGACTTCAGGTTTACTGAAACCCTCTGACCATCTTATTGACGATGAAACACAGAAATTGCACCGGAATTAAATACAAAAGGCACAATGCCGACTTAAGTACAAGAAGACTGACTGTGCCCACTGTTTATGTTTTGAATCATTCCTGAGACACTAGTTAAAGATTCCGATGCTTCACTTCAGGTTTACTGTATCCCTCTGACCTACATATTGACGATCAAACAAAGAAATTGCACCGGAATTCAATACAAAAGGCACAATGCCGACTTAAGTACAAGTAGACTGACTCTTCTTACTGTCTATGTTTTGAACCATACCACTGACACTAGTTATAGTTTCCGATGCTTCACTCCAGGTTTACTGTATCCCTTGGACCTTCTTATTAACGATGTAACAATGAAATTGCATCGGAATTAAATAGAAAAGGCACAATGACGACTAAAGTACCAGAAGACTGACTCTTCTTACTGTCTATGTTTTAAACCATTCCTGCGACACTAGTTACAGCTTCCGATGCTTCACTCCAGGCTTAGTGTATCCCTTGGACCTTCTTATTGACGATGAAAAACAGAAATTGCATCGGAATTAAATAGAAAAGGCACAATACCAACTTAAGTACAAGAAGACTGACTCTTCTTACTGTCTATGTTTGAACCATTCCATTGACACTAGCTATAGCTTCCGATGCTTCACTTCAGGTTTATTGTTTCTCTTGGACCTTCTTATTAACGATGTAACAATGAAATTGCATCGGAATTAAATACAAAAGGCACAATGCCGACTTAAGTACATGAAGACTGATTCTTCTTACTGACTATGTTTTGAACCATTCCTGTGACACTAGTTATAGATTGCGATGCTTCACTTCAGGGTTACTGTATCCCTCTGACCTTCTTATTGACGATGAAATACAGAAATTGCATCAGAATTAAATACAAAAGTCACAATGCCTACATAAGTACAAGAAGACTGACTCTTCCTTCTGTCTATGTTTTGATCCATTCCTGTGACACTAGTTATGGATTCCGATGCTTCACTTCAGGTTTACTGTATCCCTTGGACCTTCTTATTGACGATGAAACACAGAAATTGCATCGGAATTAAATAGAAAAGGCACTATGCCGACTTAACTACAAGATGACTGACTCTTCTTACTGACTATGCTTTGAGCCATTCCTGTGACACTAGTTATAGATTCCGATGCTTGACTTCAGGTTTACTGTATCCCTTGGACCTACTTATTGACGATGAAACACAGAAATTGCATCGGAATTAAATACAAAAGGCACAATACCAACTTAAGTACAAGAAGACTGACTCTTCTTACTGTCTATGTTTTGAACCACTCCTGTGACACTAGATATAGGTTCCGTTGCTTCACTTCAGGTTTACTGCATCATTTGGACCTTCTTGTTGACGAAGAAACACAGAAATTACATCGGAATTAAATACAAAAGGCACAATGACGACTTAAGTACTAAAAGACTGACTCTTCTTACTGACTATGTTTTGATCCATTCCTGTGACACTAGTTATAGATTCCGATGCTTCACTTCAGGTTTACTGTATCCCTCTGACCTTCTTATTGACGATGAAACACAGATATTGGATAGGAATTAAATAGAAAAGGCACAATGAGGACTTAAGTACAAGAAGACTGACTCTTCTTACTGTCTATGTTTGAACCATTCCATTGACACTAGCTATAGCTTCCGATGCTTCACTTCAGGTTTATTGTTTCCCTTGGACCTTCTTATTAACGATGAAACAATGAAATTGCATCGGAATTAAATACAAAAGGCAAAATGCCGACTTAAGTACATGAAGACTGATTCTTCTTACTGACTATGATTTGAACCATTCCTGTGACACTACTTATAGAATCCGATGGTTCACTTCAGGTTTACTGAATCCGTTGGACCTTCTTATTGACGATGAAACACAGAAATTGCATCGGAATTAAATACAAAAGGCACAATGCCGACATAAGTACAAGAAGACTGACAGATCCTACTGTCTATGTTTGAACCATTCCGTTGACACTAGTTAAGGCTTCCGAAGCTTCACTTCAGGTTTACTGTTTCCCTTGCACCTTCTTAATAACGATGAGACAATGAAATTGCATCGGAATTAAATACAAAAGTCACAATGCCGACTTATGTATATGAAGACAGACACATCTTACTGTCTATGTTTTGAACCATTTCTGTGACACTAGTTATGGATTCCGATGCTTCACTTCAGGTTTACTGTATCCCTTGGACCTTCTTATTGACGATGAAACACAGAAATTGCATCGGAATTAAATACAAAATTCACAATGCTGACTTAAGTACATGAAGACTGATTCTTCTTACTGACTACGTTTTATACCATTCCTGTGACACTAGTGATAGATTGCAATCCTTCACTCCAGGTTTACTGTATCCCTTGCACATTCTTATTGACGATGAAACACAGAAATTGCATCGGAATGAAATACAAAAGGCACAATGCCGACTTAAGGACAAGAAGACTGCATCTTCTTACTGCCTATGTTTTGAACTATTCCTGTGACACTAGTTATAGATTCCGATGCCTCACTTCAGGTTTACTGTATGCCTCTGACCTTCTTATTGACGATGAAACACAGAAATTGCATCGGATTTTAATTCGAAAGGCACAATGCCGACTTAAGTGCAAGGAGACTGACTCTTCTCACTGTCTATGTTTTGAACCCTTCCTGTGACACTAGTTATAGGTCCTGATGCCTCACTTCAGGTTTTCTGTATCATTTGGACCTTCTTGTTGACGATGAAACACAGAATTTACATCGAAATTAAATACAAAAGGCACCATGCCGACTTTCTGTGACAAGTACAAAAAGACTGACTCTTCTTACTGACTATGATTTGAACCATTCCTGTGACACTAGTTATAGATTCCGATGCTTCACTTCAGGTGTACTGTATCCCTCTGACCTTCTTATTGACGATGAAACACAGAAATTGGATAGGAATTAAATTGAAAAGGCACAATGAGGACTTAAGTACAAGAAGACTGACTATTCTTACTGTCTATGTTTTGAACCATTCCTGTGACACTAGTTATAGATTCCGATGCTTGACTTCAGGTTTACTGTATCCCTTGGAACTTCTTGTTGACGATGAAACACAGAAATTGCATCGGAAATTAATGCAAAAGGCACAATGCCGACTCAAGTACAAGAAGACTGACTCTTCTGATTGTCTATGTTTTGAACCACTCCTGTGACACTAGTTATAAATTCCGATGCCTCACTTCAGGTTTACTGTATCGGTCTGACCTTATTGTATACGATGAAAGACAGAAATTGCATCGGAATTAAATAGAAAAGGAACAATGTCGAATTAAGTACAAGAAGACTGACTCTTCCTACTGTCTATGGTTTGAACCATTTCTGTGACACTAGTTATATATTCCGATGCTTCACTTCAGGTTTACTGTATCCCTTGGACCTTCTTATTGACGATGAAACACAGAAATTGCATCGGAATTAAATACAAAAGGCACAATGCCGAATTAAGTACAAGAAGACTGACTCTTCCTACTGTCTATGGTTTGAACCATTTCTGTGACACTAGTTATATATTCCGATGCTTCACTTCAGGTTTACTGTATCCCTTGGACCTTCTTATTGACGATGAAACACAGAAATTGCATCGGAATTAAATACAAAAGGCACAATGCCGACTCAAGTACAAGAAGACTGACTCTTCTTACTGTCTATGTTTTGAACCATTCCTGTGACACTAGTTATAGATTCTAATGCTTCACTTCAGGTTTACTGTATCCCTCTGACCTTCTTATTGACGATGAAACACAGAAATTGCATCGGAATTAAATAGAAAAGGCGCAATGCCGAATTAAGTACAAGAAGACTGACTCTTCCTACTGTCTATGTTTTGAACCATTCCTGTGACACTAGTTATATATTCCGATGCTTCACTTCAGGTTTACTGTATCCCTTGGACCTTCTTATTGACGATGAAACACAGAAATTGCATCGGAATTAAATACAAAAGGCACAATGCCGACTTAAGTACAAGAAGACTGTATCTTATTACTGTCTATGTTTTGAAACATTCCTGTGACACTAGTTACAGATTTCGATGCTTCACTCCAGGTTTACTGTATCCCTTGGACTTTCTTATTGACGATGAAACACAAAAATTGCATCGGAATTAAATACAAAAGGCACAATGCCGACTTAAGGACAAGAAGACTGACTCTTCTTAGTGACTATGTTTTGAAGCATCCCTGTGACACTAGTTATAGATTACGATGCTTCACTTCAGGTTAACTGTATCCCTCTGACCTTCTTATTGACGAAGACACACAGAAATTGCCTCGGAATTAAATAGAAAAGGCACAAAGCCGACTTAAGTACAAGAAGACTGACTCCTCGATATGTCTATGTTTTGAACCATTCCTGTGACACTAGTTATAGATTCCAATGCTTCACTCTACGTTTAGTGTATCCCGTGGACCTTCTTATTGACGATTAACACAGTAATTGCATCGGAATTAAATAGAAAAGGCACAATGCCGACTTAAGTAGAAGAAGACTGACTCTTCTTACTGACTATGTTTTGAACCATTCCTGAGACACTAGTTATAGATTCCGATGCTTCACTTCAGGTTTACTGTATCCCTCTGACCTTCTTATTGACGATGAAACACAGAAATTGCATCGGATTTAAATAAAAAAGACACAATTACGACTTATGTACAAGAAGACTGTCTTTTCTTACTGTCTATGTTTTGAACCATTCCTGTGACACTAGCTATTGATTCCGATGCTTCATTTCAGGTTTACTGTATCATTTTGAACTTCTTATTGACGATGAAACATAGAAATTACATCGGAATCAAATACAAAAAGCATAATGCCGTCTTAAGTACAAAAAGACTGACTCTTCTTACTGACTATGTTTTGAACCATTCCTGTGACACTAGTTATAGATTCCGATGCTTGACTTCAGGTTTACTGAAACCCTCTGACCTTCTTATTGACGATGAAACACAGAAATTGCACCGGAATTAAATACAAAAGGCACAATGCCGACTTAAGTACAAGAAGACTGACTGTGCCCACTGTCTATGTTTTGAATCATTCCTGAGACACTAGTTAAAGATTCCGATGCTTCACTTCAGGTTTACTGTATCCCTCTGACCTACATATTGACGATGAAACAAAGAAATTGCACCGGAATTCAATACAAAAGGCACAATGCCGACTTAAGTACAAGTAGACTGACTCTTCTTACTGTCTATGTTTTGAACCATACCACTGACACTAGTTATAGTTTCCGATGCTTCACTCCAGGTTTACTGTATCCCTTGGACCTTCTTACTGACGATGAAACACAGAAATTGCATCGGAATTAAATAGAAAAGGCACAATGACGACTAAAGTACCAGAAGACTGACTCTTCTTACTGTCTATGTTTTAAACCATTCCTCCGACACTAGTTACAGCTTCCGATGCTTCACTCCAGGCTTAGTGTATCCCTTGGACCTTCTTATTGACGATGAAAAACAGAAATTGCATCGGAATTAAATAGAAAAGGCACAATACCAACTTAAGTACAAGAAGACTGACTCTTCTTACTGTCTATGTTTGAACCATTCCATTGACACTAGCTATAGCTTCCGATGCTTCACTTCAGGTTTATTGTTTCTCTTGGACCTTCTTATTAACGATGAAACAATGAAATTGCATCGGAATTAAATACAAAAGGCACAATGCCGACTTAAGTACATGAAGACTGATTCTTCTTACTGACTATGTTTTGAACCATTCCTGTGACACTAGTTATAGATTGCGATGCTTCACTTCAGGGTTACTGTATCCCTCTGACCTTCTTATTGACGATGAAATACAGATATTGCATCAGAATTAAATACAAAAGTCACAATGCCTACTTAAGTACAAGAAGACTGACTCATCCTTCTGTCTATGTTTTGATCCATTCCTGTGACACTAGTTATGTATTCCGATGCTTCACTTCAAGTTTACTGTATCCCTTGGACCTTCTTATTGACGATGAAACACAGAAATTGCATCGGAATTAAATAGAAAAGGCACTATGCCGACTTAACTACAAGATGACTGACTCTTCTTACTGACTATGTTTTGAGCCATTCCTGTGACACTAGTTATAGATTCCGATGCTTGACTTCAGGTTTACTGTATCCCTTCGACCTACTTATTGACGATGAAACACAGAAATTGCATCGGAATTAAATACAAAAGGCACAATACCAACTTAAGTACAAGAAGACTGACTCTTCTTACTGTCTATGTTTTGAACCACTCCTGTGACACTAGATATAGGTTCCGTTGCTTCACTTCAGGTTTACTGCATCATTTGGACCTTCTTGTTGACGAAGAAACACAGAAATTACATCGGAATTAAATACATAAGGCACAATGACGACTTAAGTACTAAAAGACTGATTCTTCTTACTGACTATGTTTTGATCCATTCCTGTGACACTAGTTATAGATTCCGATGCTTCACTTCAGGTTTACTGTATCCCTCTGACCTTCTTATTGACGATGAAACACAGAAATTGGATAGGAATTAAATAGAAAAGGCACAATGAGGACTTAAGTACAAGAAGACTGACTCTTCTTACTGTCTATGTTTGAACCATTCCATTGACACTAGCTATAGCTTCCGATGCTTCACTTCAGGTTTATTTTTTCCCTTGGACCTTCTTATTAACGATGAAACAATGAAATTGCATCGGAATTAAATACAAAAGGCAAAATGCCGACTTAAGTACATGAAGACTGATTCTTCTTACTGACTATGATTTGAACCATTCCTGTGACACTACTTATAGAATCCGATGGTTCACTTCAGGTTTACTGAATCCGATGGACCTTCTTATTGACGATGAAACACAGAAATTGCATCGGAAATAAATACAAAAGGCACAATGCCGACTTAAGTACAAGAAGACTGACTCATCCTACTGTCTGTGTTTGAACCATTCCGTTGACACTAGTTAAGGCTTCCGAAGCTTCACTTCAGGTTTACTGTTTCCCTTGCACCTTCTTAATAACGATGAGACAATGAAATTGCATCGGAATTAAATACAAAAGTCACAATGCCGACTTATGTATATGAAGACTGACACATCTTACTGTCTATGTTTTGAACCATTTCTGTGACACTAGTTATGGATTCCGATGCTTCACTTCAGGTTTACTGTATCCCTTGGACCTTCTTATTGACGATGAAACACAGAAATTGCATCGGAATTAAATACAAAAGGCACAATGCTGACTTAAGTACATGAAGACTGATTCTTCTTACTGACTACGTTTTATACCATTCCTGTGACACTAGTGATAGATTGCAATCCTTCACTCCAGGTTTACTGTATCCCTTGCACATTCTTATTGACGATGAAACACAGAAATAGCATCGGAATGAAATACAAAAGGCACAATGCCGACTTAAGGACAAGAAGACTGCATCTTCTTACTGCCTATGTTTTGAACTATTCCTGTGACACTAGTTATAGATTCCGATGCCTCACTTCAGGTTTACTGTATCCCTCTGACCTTCTTATTGACGATGAAACACAGAAATTGCATCGGAATTTAATTCGAAAGGCACAATGCCGACTTAAGTGCAAGGAGACTGACTCTTCTCACTGTCTATGTTTTGAACCCTTCCTGTGACACTAGTTATAGGTCCTGATGCCTCACTTCAGGTTTTCTGTATCATTTGGACCTTCTTGTTGACGATGAAACACAGAAATTACATCGAAATTAAATACAAAAGGCACCATGCCGACTTTCTGTGACAAGTACAAAAAGACTGACTCTTCTTACTGACTATGACTTGAACCATTCCTGTGACACTAGTTATAGATTCCGATGCTTCACTTCAGGTGTACTGTATCCCTCTGACCTTCTTATTGACGATGAAACACAGAAATTGGATAGGAATTAAATTGAAAAGGCACAATGAGGACTTAAGTACAAGAAGACTGACTATTCTTACTGTCTATGTTTTGAACCATTCCTGTGACACTAGTTATAGATTCCGATGCTTGACTTCAGGTTTACT
Organism: Schistocerca serialis cubense; assembly: GCF_023864345.2. Taxonomy (NCBI): domain Eukaryota; kingdom Metazoa; phylum Arthropoda; class Insecta; order Orthoptera; family Acrididae; genus Schistocerca; species Schistocerca serialis. The sequence goes on from NC_064644.1 coordinate 643,205,455, forward strand.
GTATCCCTTGGAACTACTTATTGACGATGAAACACAGAAATTGCATCGGAAATTAATGCAAAAGGCACAATGCCGACCCAAGTACAAGAAGACTGACTCTTCTGATTGTCTATGTTTTGAACCACTCCTGTGACACTAGTTATAAATTCCGATGTCTCACTTCAGGTTTACTGTATCGGTCTGACCTTCTTGTATACGATGAAAGACAGAAATTGCATCGGAATTAAATACAAAATGCACAATGCCGACTTAAGTACATGAAGACTGAGTCTTCTTACTGTCTATGTTTTGAACCATTTCTGTGACACTAGTTATAGATTCCGATGCTTCACTTCAGGGTTACTGTATATCTCTGACCTTCTTATTGACGATGAAACACAGAAATTGCATCGGAATTAAATACAAAAGGCACAATGCCGACTTAAGTACAAGAAGACTGACTCATCCTACTGTCTATGTTTGAACCATTCCATTGACACTAGTTATAGCTTCCGATGCTTCACTTAAGGGTTACGGTTTCCCTTGGACCTTCTTATTAACGATGAAACAATGAAATTGCATCGGAATTAAATACAAAAGGCACAATGCCGACTTAAGTACATGTAGACTGATTCTTCTTACTGACTATGTTTTGAACCATTCCTGTGACACTAGTTATAGATTCCGATGCTTCACTTCAGGTTTACTGTATCCCTTGGACCTTCTTATTGACGATGAAACACAGAAATTGCATCGGAATTAAATAAAAAAGGAACAATGCCGACTTAAGTACAAGAAGACTGACTCATCCTACTGTCTATGTTTGAACCATTGCATTGACACTAGTTATAGCTTCCGATGCTTCACTCCAGGTTTACTGTTTCCCTTGGACCTTCTTATTAACGATGAAACAATGAAATTGCATCGGAATTAAATACAAAAGGCACAATGCCGTCTTAAGTACATGAAGACTGATTCTTCCTACTGACTATGTTTTGAACCATTCCTTTGACACTAGTTATAGATTCCGATGGTTCACTTCAGAATAGAAGAGAAAAGACACAATGCCGACGTAAGTATAAGAAGGCTGACTCTTCTTACTGTCTATGCATTGAACCATTCCTGTGACACTAGTTATAGATTCCGATGCTTCACTCCAGGTTTACTGTATCCCTTGCACCTTCTTATTGACGATGAAACACTGAAATTGCATCGGAATTAAATACAAAAGGCACAATGCCGACTTAAGGACAAGATGACTGTATCTTCTTACTGCCTATGTTTTGAACCATTCCTGTGACACTAGTTATAGATTCCGATGCTTCACTTCAGGTTTACTGTATCCCTCTGACCTTCTTATTGACGATTAAACACAGAAACTGCATCGGAATTAAATACAAAAGGCACAATGCCGACTTAAGGATAAGAAGACAGACTCTTCTTACTGACTATGTTTGAACCATTCCTATGACACTAGTTAGAGATTCCGATGCTTCACTTCAGGTTTACTGAATCCCTTGGAACTTCTTATTGACGACAAAACACAGAAATTGCATCGGAATTAAATACAAAAGGCACAATGCCGACTTAAGTACAAGAAGACTGACTGTTCTTACTGTCTATGTTTTGAACCATTCCTGTGACAGTAGTTATAGATTCCGATTCTTCACACCAGGTTTACTGTATCCCTTGAACATTCTTATTGACGATGAAACACCGAAATAGCATCGGATTTAAATAAAAAAGGCACAATGCCGACTTAGGTACAAGAAGACTGACTCTTGTTACTGACTATGTTTTGAACCATCCCTGTGACACTAGTTATAGATTCCGATGCTTCACTTCAGGTTAACTGTATCCCTCTGACCTTCTTATTGACGATGAAACACAGAAATTGCATCGGAATTAAATACGAAAGGCACAATGCCGACTTAAGTACAAGAAGACTGACTCTTCTTACTGTCTATGATTTGAACCATTCCTGTGACACTAGTTATAGATTCCGATGCTTCGCTCCAGGTTTATTGTATCCCTTGGACCTTCTTATTGACGATGAAACCCAGAAATTGCATCGGAATTAAATACAAAAGGCACAATGCCGACTATAGTACAAGAAGACTGACTATTCTCACTGACGATGATTTGAACCATTCCTGTGACACTAGTTATAGATTCCGATGCTTCACTTCAGGTTTACTGTATCCCTTGGACCATCTTATTAACGATGAAAATCATAAATTGCATCGGAAGTAAATACAAAAGGCACAATGCCGACTTAAGTACAAGAAGACTGACTCTTCCTACTGTCTATGTTTTGAACCATTCCTGTGACACTTGTTATAGATTCCGATGCTTCACTTCAGGTTTACTGTATCCCTCTGACTTTCGTATTGACGATGAAACACAGAAATTGCACCGGAATTAAATACAAAAGTCACAATGCCGACTTAAGGACAAGAAGACTGACTCTTCTTACTGTCTATGTTTTGAACCATTCCTGTGACACTAGTTATAGATTCCGATGCTTCACTTTCGGTTTACTGTATCCCTCTGACTTTCTTATTGACGATGAAACACAGAAATTGCACCGGAATTAAATACAAAAGGCACAACGCCGACTTAAAGACAAGAAGACTGACTCGTATTACTTACTATGTTTTGAACCATTCCTGTGACACTAGTTATAGATTTAGATGCCTCACTTCAGGTTTACTGTATCCCTCTGACCTTCTTATTGACGATGAAACACAGAAATTGCCTCGGAATTAAATAGAAAAGGCACAATGCTGACTTAAGTACAAGAAGACTGACTCTTCTTACTGTCTATGTTTTGAACCATTCCTGTGACACTAGTTATAGATTCCGATGCTTCACTCCGGGTTTAGTGTATCCCTCTGACCTTCTTATTGACGATGAAACACAGAAATTGCAACGGAATTAAATACAAAAGGCACAATGCCGACTTAAGTGCAGGAAGACTGATTCTTCTTACTGTCTATGTTTTGAACCATTCCTTATACACTAGTTATAGGTTCTGTAGCTTCACTTCAGGTTTACTGTATGCCTTGGATCTTCTTATTGTCGATGAAAAACAGAAATTGCATCGGAATTAAATACAAAAGGCACAATGCCGACTTAAGGACGAGAAGACAGACTCTTCTCACTGACTATGTTTTGAACCATTCCTGTGACACTAGTTATACATTCCGATGCTTCACTCCAGGTTTACTGTATACCTTGCACCTTCTTATTGACGATGAAACACTGAAATTGCATTGGAATTAAATACAAAAGGCACAATGCCGACTTAAGGACAGGAAACTGTATCTTCTAACTGCCTATGCTTTGAACCATTCCCGTGACACTAGTTATAGATTCCGATGCTTCACTTCAGGTTTACTGTATCCCTCTGACCTTCTTATTGACGATGAAACACAGAAATTGCATCGGAATTAAATACAAAAGGCACAATGCCGACTTAAGGATAAGAAGACAGACTCTTCTTACTGACAATGTTTGAACCATTCCTGTGACACTAGTTAAAGATTCCGATGCTTCACTTCAGGTTCACTGTATCCCTCTGACACTCTTATTGACGATGGAACACAGAAACAGCATCGGAATTAATTAGAAAAGGCACAATGCCGACTTAAGTACAAGAAGACTGACTTTTCTCACTGACAATGTTTTGAACCATTCCTGTGAGACTAGTTATACAATCCGATGCTTCACTTCAGGTTTACTGTATCCCTTGGACCGTCTTATTGGCGATGAAACACAGAAATTGCATCGGAATTAAATAGAAAAGGCACAATGGCGACTTAAGTACAAGAAGACTGTCTATTCCTAGTGTCTTTGTTTTGAACCATTTCTGTGACACTAGTTTTAGATTCCGATGATTCACTTCAGCCTTACTGTCTCCCTCTGACCTTCTTATTGACGATGAAACACAGAAATTGCAGCGGAATTAAGTACAAAAGCACAATTCCGACTTAAGTAAAAGAAGACTGACTCTTATTACAGACTAGGTTTTGAACCATTCCTGTGACACTAGTTAGAGATTCCGATGCTTAACTTCAGGTTTACTGAATCCCTTGGACCATCTTATTGACGACAAAACACAGAAATTGCATCGGAATTAAATACAAAGGGCACAATGCGGACTTAAGTACAAGAAGACTAACTGTTCTTACTGTCTATGTTTTTAACGATTCCTGTGACAGTAGTTATAGACTCCGATTCTTCACACCAGGTTTACTGTATCCCTTGGACCTTCTTATTGACGATGAAACACCGAAATAGCATCGGATTTAAATAGAAAAGCACAATGCCGACTTAGGTACAAGAAGACTGACTCTTGATACTGACTATGTTTAGAACCATCCCTGTGACACTAGTTATAGATTCCGATGCTTCACTTCAGGATTTCTGTATCCCTAGGACCTTCTTATTGACGATGAAACACATAAATTGCATCGGAACTAAATACAAAAGGCACAATGCCGACTTAAGTACAAGAAGACTGACTCTTCTTACTGTCTATGTTTTGAATCATTCCTGTGACACTAGTTATAGATTCCGGTGCTTCACTCCAGGTTTACTGTATCCCTTGGACCTTCTTATTGACGATGAAACACCGAAATTGCATTGGAATTAAATACAAAATGCACAATGCCGACTTAAGTACATGAGGACTGACTCTCCTTACTGACTATGCTTTGAATCATTCCTGTGACACTAGTTATAGATTCCGATGCTTCACTTCAGGCTTATTGTGTCCCTCTGAACTTCTTATTGACGATGAAACACAGAAATTGCATCGGAATTAAATACAAAAGGCACAATGCCGACTTAAGTACAAGAAGACTGACTCTTCTTACTGTCTATGATTTGAACCATTCCTGTGACACTAGTTATAGATTCCGATGCTTCACTCCAGGTTTACTGTATCCCTTGGACCTTCTTATTGACGATGAAACTCAGAAATTGCATCGGAATTAAATACAAAAGGCACAATGCCGACTATAGTACAAGAAGACTGACTCTTCCCACTGACTATGTTCTGAACCATTCCTGTGACACTAGTTATGGATTCCGATGCTTCCCTTCAGGATTACTGTATCCCTTGGACCATCTTATTAACGATGAAAAACATAAATTGCATCGGAAGTAAATACAAAAGGCACAATGCCGACTTAAGTACAAGAAGACTGACTCTTCCTACTGTCTATGTTTTGAACCATTCCTGTGACACTAGTTATAGATTCCGATGCTTCACTCCAGGTTTACTGTATACCTTGGACCTTCTTATTGACGATGAAACTCAGAAATTGCATCGGAATTAAATACAAAAGGCACAATGCCAACTATAGTACAAGAAGACTGACTCTTCCCACTGACTATGTTCTGAACCATTCCTGTGACACTAGTTATAGATTCCGATGCTTCCCTTCAGGATTACTGTATCCCTTGGACCATCTTATTAACGATGAAAAACATAAATTGCATCGGAAGTAAATACAAAAGGCACAATGCCGACATAAGTACAAGAAGACTGACTCTTCCTACTGTCTATGTTTTGAACCATTCCCGTGACACTAGTTATAGATTCCGTTGCTTCACTTCAGGTTTACTGTATCCCTCTGACCTTCTTATTGACGATGAATCACAGAAATTGCATCGGAATTAAATACAAAAGGCACAATGCCGACTTAAGGATAAGAAGACAGACTCTTCTTACTGACAATGTTTGAATCATTCCTGTGACACTAGTTAAAGATTCCGATGCTTCACTTCAGGTTCACTGTATCCCTCTGACACTCTTATTGACGATGGAACACAGAAACAGCATCGGAATTAATTAGAAAAGGCACAATGCCGACTTAAGTACAAGAAGACTGACTCTTCTCACTGACAATGTTTTGAACCATTCCTGTGACACTAGTTATACAATCCGATGCTTCACTTCAGGTTTACTGTATCCCTTGGACCGTCTTATTGGCGATGAAACACAGAAATTGCATCGGAATTAAATAGAAAAGGCACAATGGCGACTTAAGTACAAGAAGACTGACTATTCCTAGTGTCTTTGTTTTGAACCATTTCTGTGACACTAGTTTTAGATTCCGATGATTCACTTCAGCCTTACTGTCTCCCTCTGACCTTCTTATTGACGATGAAACACAGAAATTGCAGCGGAATTAAGTACAAAAGCACAATTCCGACTTAAGTACAAGAAGACTGACTCTTCCTACAGACTAGGTTTTGAACCATTCCTGTGACACTAGTTAGAGATTCCGATGCTTAACTTCAGGTTTACTGAATCCCTTGGACCTTCTTATTGAAGACAAAACACAGAAATTGCATCGGAATTAAATACAAAAGGCACAATGCCGACTTAAGTACAAGAAGACTAACTGTTCTTACTGTCTATGTTTTTAACGATTCCTGTGACAGTAGTTATAGACTCCGATTCTTCACACCAGGTTTACTGTATCCCTTGGACCTTCTTATTGACGATGAAACACCGAAATAGCATCGGATTTAAATAGAAAAGCACAATGCCGACTTAGGTACAAGAAGACTGACTCTTGATACTGACTATGTTTTGAACCATCCCTGTGACACTAGTTATAGAGTCCGATGCTTCACTCCAGGTTTACTATATCTCTTGAACCTTCTTATTGACGATGAAACACAGAAATTGCATCTGAATTAAATAGAAAAGGCACAATGCCGACTTAAGTACAAGAAGACTGACTCTTCTCACTGGCTATGTTTTGAACCATTCCTGTGACACTAGTTATACAGTCCGATGCTTCACTTCAGGTTTACTGTATCCCTTGGACCGTCCTATTGACGATGAAACACAGAAATTGCATCGGAATTAAATAGAAAAGGCACAATGCCGACTTAAGTACAAGATGACTGACTCTTCCTACTGCCTAAGTTTTGAACCATTCCTGTGACACTAGTTTTAGATTCCCATGCTTCACTTCAGATTTACTGTATCCCTCTGACATTCTTATTGACGATGAAACACAGAAATTGCAGCGAAATTAAATACAAAAGCACAATGCCGACTTAAGTACAAGAAGACTGACTCTTCCTACAGACTAGGTTTTGAACCATTCCTGTGACACTAGTTATAGATTCCGATGCTTCACTTCAGGTTTACTGTATCCCTTGGACCTTTTTATTTACGATGAAATACAGAAATTGCATCGGAATTAAATACAAAAGGCACAATGCCGACTTAAGTACATGAAGACTGACTCTCCTTACTGACTATGATTTGAACCATTCCTGTGACACTAGTTATAGATTCCGATGCTTCACTCCAGGTTTACTGTATCCCTTGCACCTTCTTATTGATGATGAAACACTGAAATTGAATTGGAATTAAATACAAAAGGCACAATGCCGACTTAAGGACAAGAAGACTGTGTCTTCTTACTGCCTATGCTTTGAACCATTCCCGTGACACTAGTTATAGATTCCGTTGCTTCACTTCAGGTTTACTGTATCCCTCGGACCTTCTTATTGACGATGAAACACAGAAATTGCATCGGAATTAAATACAAAAGGCACAATGCCGACTTAACGATAAGAAGACAGACTCTTCTTACTGACTATGTTTGAACCATACCCTTGACACTAGTTAAAGAATCCGATGCTTCACTTCAGGTTCACAGTATCCCTCTGACACTCTTATTGACGATGGAACACAGAAACAGCATCGGAATTAGTTAGAAAAGGCACAATGCCGACTTAAGTACAAGAAGTCTGACTCTTCTCACTGACTATGTTTTGAACCATTCCTGTGACACTAGTTATACAATCCGCTGCTTCACTTCAGGTTTACTGTATCACTTGGACCGTCTTATTGGCGATGAAACACAGAAATTGCATCGGAATTAAATAGAAAAGGCACAATGCCGACTTAAGTACAGGAAGACAGACTCTTCTTACTGTCTATGATTTGAACCATTCCTGTGACACTAGTTATCGATTCCGATGTTTCACTTCAGGTTTACTGTATCCCTTGGACCTTCTTATTGACGATGAAACCCATAAATTTCATCGGAATTAAATACAAGAGGCACAATGCAGACTTAAGTACAAGAAGGCTGACTCTTCTTACTGTCTATGCTTTGAAACATTCCTGTGACACTAGTTATAGATTCCGATGCTTCACTTCAGGTTTACTGTATCCCGTGCACCTTCTTATTGACGATGAAACACTGAAATTGCATCGGAATTAAATACAAAAGGCACAATGCCGACTTAAGGACAAGAAGACTGTATCTTCTTACTGCCTATGTTTTGAAACATTAATGTGACACTAGTTATAGATTCCGATGCTTCACTTCAGGTTTACTGTATCCCTCTGACCTTCTTATTGACGATGAAACACAGAAATTGCATCGGAATTAAATACAAAAGGCACAATGCCGACTTAAGTGCAAGAAGACTGACTCTTCTTACTGTCTATGATTTGAACCATTCCTGTGACACTAGTTATAGGTTCTGATGCTTCACTACAGGTTTACTGTATCCCTTGGATCTTCTTATTGACGATGAAACACACAAATTGCATTGAAATTAAATACAAAAGGCACAATGCCGACTTAAGGATAAGAAGACAGACTCTTCTTACTGACTATGTTTGAACCATTCCTGTGACACTAGTTAAACATTCCGATGCTTCATTTCATGTTCACTGTATCCCTATGACACTCTTATTGACGATGGAACACAGAAACAGCATCGGAATTAAATAGAAAAGGCACAATGCCGACTTAAGTACAAGAAGTCTGACTCTTCTCACTGACTATGCTTTGAACTATTCCTGTGACACTAGTTATACAATCCGATGCTTCACTTCAGGTTTACTGTATCCCTTGGACCGTCTTATTGACGATGAAACACAGAAATTGCATCGGAATTAAATAGAAAATGCACAATGGCGACTTAAGTACAAGAAGACTGACTCTTCCTACTGTCTATGTTTTGAACCATTCTTGTGACACTAGTTTTGGATTCCGATGCTTCACTTCAGCTTTACTGTATCCCTCTGACCTTCTTATTGTCGATGAAACACAGAAATTGCAGCGGAATTAAGTACAAAAGGCACAATTCCGACTTAAGTACAAGAAGACTGACTCTTCCTACAGACTAGGTTTTGAACCATTCCTGTGACACTAGTTATACATTCCGATGCTTCCCTCCAGGTTTACTGTATCCCTTGGACCTTTTTATTGACGATGAAACTCAGAAATTGCATCGGAATTAAATAGAAAAGCCACAATGTCGACTAAAGTAGAAGAAGACTGACTCTTCTCACTGACTATGTTTTGAACCATTCCTGTGACACTAGTTATAGATTCCGATGCTTCACTTCAGGATTACTGTATGCCTAGGACCTTCTTATTGACGATGAAACACATAAATTGCATCGGAACTAAATACAAAAGGCACAATGCCGACTTATGTACAAGAAGACTGACTCTTCTTACTGTCTATGTTTTGAATCATTCGTGTGACACTAGTTATAGATTCCGATGCTTCACTCCAGGTTTACTGTATCCCTTGGACCTTCTTATTGACGATGAAACACCGAAATTGCATTGGAATTAAATACAAAATGCACAATGCCGACTTAAGTACATGAGGACTGACTCTCCTTACTGACTATGCTTTGAATCATTCCTGTGACACTAGTTATAGATTCCGATGCTTCACTTCAGGTTTATTGTATCCCTCTGAACTTCTTATTGACGATGAAACACAGAAATTGCATCGGAATTAAATACAAAAGGCACAATGCCGACTTAAGTACAAGAAGACTGACTCTTCTTACTGTCTATGATTTGAACCATTCCTGTGACACTAGTTATAGATTCCGATGCTTCACTCCAGGTTTACTGTATCCCTTGGACCTTCTTATTGACGATGAAACTCAGAAATTGCATGGGAATTAAATACAAAAGGCACAATGCCGACTATAGTACAAGAAGACTGACTCTTCCCACTGACTATGTTCTGAACCATTCCTGTGACACTAGTTATAGATTCCGATGCTTCTTCAGGATTACTGTATCCCTTGGACCATCTAATTAACGATGAAAAACATAAATTGCATCGGAAGTAAATACAAAAGGCACAATGCCGACTTAAGTACAAGAAGACTGACTCTTCCTACTGTCTATGTTTTGAACCATTCCTGTGACACTAGTTATAGATTCCGATGCTTCACTCCAGGTTTACTGTATCCCTTGGACCTTCTTATTGACGATGAAACTCAGAAATTGCATCGGAATTAAATACAAAAGGCACAATGCCAACTATAGTACAAGAAGACTGACTCTTCCCACTGACTATTTCTGAACCATTCCTGTGACACTAGTTATAGATTCCGATGCTTCCCTTCAGGATTACTGTATCCCTTGGACCATCTTATTAACGATGAAAAACATAAATTGCATCGGAAGTAAATACAAAAGGCACAATGCCGACATAAGTACAAGAAGACTGACTCTTCCTACTGTCTATGTTTTGAACCATTCCTGTGACACTAGTTATAGATTCCGATGCTTCACTCCAGGTTTACTGTATCCCTTGGACCTTCTTATTGACGATGAAACTCAGAAATTGCATCGGAATTAAATACAAAAGGCACAATGCCGACTATAGTACAAGAAGACTGACTCTTCCCACTGACTATGTTCTGAACCATTCCTGTGACACTAGTTATAGATTCCGATGCTTCACTTCAGGTTTACTTTATCCCTCTGACTTTCGTATTGACGTTGAAATACAGAAATGGCACCGGAATTAAATACAAAATGCACAATGCCGACTTAAGGACAAGAAGACTGACTCTTCTTACTGTCTATGTTTTGAACCATTCCTGTGACACTAGTTATAGATTCCGATGCTTCACTTTCGGTTTTCTGTATCCCTCTGACTTTCTTATTGACGATGAAACACAGAAATTGCACCGGAATTAAATACAAAAGGCACAATGCCGACTTAAGGACAAGAAGACTGACTCGTCTTACTGACTATCTTTTGAACCATTCCTGCGACACCAGTTATAGATTCCGATGCTTCACTCCAGGTTTAGTGTATCCCTTGGACCTTCTTATTGACGATGAAACACAGAAATTGCATCGGAAGTAAATAGAAAAGGCACAATGCCGACATAAGTACAAGAAGACTGACTGTTCTTACTGTCTATGTTTTGAACCATTACTGTGACACTAATTTTGGATTCCGATGCTTCACTTCAGGTTTACTGTATCCCTCAGACCTTCTTATTGACGATGAAACACAGAAATTGCAGCGGAATTAAGTACAAAAGGCACAATTCCGACTTAAGTACAAGAAGACTGACTCTTCCTACAGACTAGGTTTTGAACCATTCCTGTGACACTAGTTAGAGATTCCGATGCTTCACTTCAGGTTTACTGAATCCCTTGGACCTTCTTATTGACGACAAAACACAGAAATTGCATCGGAATTAAATACAAAAGGCACAATGCCGACTTAAGTACAAGAAGACTGACTGTTCTTACTGCCTATGTTTTGAACCATTCCTGTGACAGTAGTTATAGATTCCGATGCTTCACTTCCGGTTTACTGTATCCCTTTTACCTTCTTATTGACGATGAAACACATAAATTGCATCGGAATTAAATACAATAGGCACAATGCCGACTTAAGGACAAGAAGACAGACTCTTCTCACTGACTATGTTTTGAACCATTCCTGTGACACTAGTTATAGATTCCGATGCTTCACTTCATGTTCACTGTATCCCTCTGACACTCTTATTGACGATGGAACACAGAAACTGCATCGGAATTAAATAGAAAAGGCACAATGCTGACTTAAGTACAAAAAGACTGACTCTTCATACTGTCTATGTTTTGAACCATTCCTATGACACTAGTTATAGAGTCCGATGCTTCACTCCATGTTTACTATATCCCTTGGACCTTCTTATTGACGATGAAACACAGAAATTGCATCGGAATTAAATAGAAAAAGCACAATGCCGACTTAAGTACAAGAAGACTGACTCTTCTCACTGGCTATGTTTTGAACCATTCCTGTGACTCTAGTTATACAATCCGATGCTTCACTTCAGGTTTACTGTATCCCTTGGACCGTCTTATTGACGATGAAACACAGAAATTGCTTCGGAATTAAATAGAAAAGGCACAATGCCGACTTAAGTACAAGATGACTGACTCTTCCTACTGCCTATGTTTTGAACCATTCCTGTGACACTAGTTTTAGATTCCGATGCTTCACTTCAGCTTTACTGTATCCCTCTGACATTCTTATTGACGATGAAACACAGAAATTGCAGCGAAATTAAATAGAAAAGCACAATGCCAACTTAAGTACAAGAGGACTGACTCTTCCTACAGACTAGGTTTTGACCCATTCCTGTGACACTAGTTATAGATTCCGATGCTTCACTTCAGGTTTACTGTATCCCTTGGACCTTCTTATTTACGATGAAACACAGAAATTGCATCGGAATTAAATACAAAAGGCACATTGCTGACTTAAGTACATGAAGACTGACTCTCCTTACTGACTATGTTTTGAACCATTCCTGTGACACTAGTTATAGATTCCGATGCTTCACTTCAGGTTTACTGTATCCCTTGGATCTTCTTATTGACGATGAAACACCGAAAATGCATGGGAATTAAATACAAAAGGCACAATGCCGACATAAGGACAAGATGACTGACTCTTCCTACTGTCTATGTTTGAACCATTCCATTGACACTAGTTATAGATTCCTATGCTTCACTTCAGGTTTACTGTTTCCCTTGGACCTTCTTATTGACGATGAAACAATGAAATTGCATCGGAATTAAATACAAAAGGCACATTGCCGACTTAAGTTCAAGAAGACTGATTCTCCTTACTGACTATGTTTTGAACCATTCCTGTGACACTAGTTATAGATTCCGATGCTTCACTCCAGGTTTACTGTATCCCTTGCACCTTCTTATTGACGATGAAACACTGAAATTGCATTGGAATTAAATACAAAAGGCACAATGCCGACTTAAGGACAAGAAGACTGTATCCTCTTTCTGCCTATGCTTTGAACCATTCCCGTGACACTAGTTATAGATTCCGATGCTTCACTTCAGGTTTACTGTACCCCTGTGACCTTCTTATTGACGATGAAACACAGAAATTGCATCGGAATTAAATACAAAAGACACAATGCCGACTTAAGGATAAGAAGACAGACTCTTCTTACTGACTATGTTTTGAACCATTCCTGTGACACTAGTTATACAATCCGATGCTTCACTTCAGGTTTACTGTATCCCTTGGACTGTCTTATAGGCGATGAAACAAAGAAATTGCATCTGAATTAAATAGAAAAGGCACAATGGCGACTTAAGTACAAGAAGACTGACTATTCCTAGTGTCTATGTTTTGAACCATTCCTGTGACAGTAGTTTTAGATTCCGATGATTCACTTCAGCTTTACTGTCTCCCTCTGACCTTCTTATTGACGATGAAACACAGAAATTGCAGCGGAATTAAGTACAAAAGGCACAATTCCGACTTAAGTACAAGAAGACTGACTCTTCCTACAGACTTGGTTTTGAACCATTCCTGTGACACTAGTTAGAGATTCCGATGCTTCACTTCAGGTTTACTGAATCCCTTCGACCTTCTTATTGACGATGAAACACATAAATTGCATCGGAACTAAATACAAAAGGCACAATGCCGACTTAAGTACAAAAAGACTGACTCTTCTTACTGTCTATGTTTTGAATCATTCCTGTGATACTAGTTATAGATTCCGATGCTTCACTCCAGGTTTACTGTATCCCTTGGACCTTCTTATTGACGATGAAACACCGAAATTGCATTGGAATTAAATGCAAAAGGCACAATGCCGACTTAAGTACATGAGGACTAACTCTCCTTACTGACTATGCTTTGAACCATTCCTGTGACACTAGTTATGGATTCTGATGCTTCACTTCAGGTTTACTGTATCCCTCTGACCTTCTTATTGACGATGAAACACAGAAATTGCATCGGAATTAAATACAAAAGGCACAGTGCCGACTTAAGTGCAAGAAGACTGACTCTTCTTACTGTCTATGATTTGAACCATTCCTGTGACACTAGTTATAGGTTCTGATGCTTCACTACAGGTGTACTGTATCCCTTGGATCTTCCTATTGACGATGAAACACAGAAATTGCATCGAAATTAAATACAAAAGGCACAATGCCGACTTAAGTATAAGAAGACAGACTCTTCTTACTGACTATGTTTGAACCATTCCTGTGACACTAGTTAAAGATTCCGATGCTTCACTTCATGTTCACTGTATCCCTATGACACTCTTAATGACGATGGAACACAGAAACAGCATCGGAATTAAATAGAAAAGGCACAATGCCGACTTAAGTACAAGAAGTCTGACTCTTCTCACTGACTATGTTTTGAACCATTCCTGTGACACTAGTTATACAATCCGATGCTTCACTTCAGGTTTACTGTATCCCTCTGACCTTCTTATTGACGATGAAACACCGAAATAGCATCGGAATTAAATACAAAAGGCACAATGCCGACTTATGTACAAGAAGACTGACTCTTCTTACTGTCTATATTTTGAACCATTCCTGTGACACTAGTTATAGATTCCGATGCTTCACTCCCGGTTTACTGTATCCCTTGGACCTTCTTATTGACGATGAAACACCGAAATGGAATTGGAATTAAATACAAAAGGCACAATGCCGACTTAAGTACATGAGGACTGACTCTCCTTACTGACTATGCTTTGAATCATTCCTGTGACACTAGTTATAGATTCCAATGCTTCACTTCAGGTTTACTGTATCCCTCTGAACTTCTTATTGACGATGAAACACAGAAATTTCATCGGAATTAAATACAAAAGGCACAATGCCGACTTAAGTACAAGAAGACTGACTCTTCTTACTGTCTATGATTTGAACCATTCCTGTGACACTAGTTATAGATTCCGATGCTTCACTCCAGGTTTACTGTATCCCTTGGACCTTCTTATTGACGATGAAACTCAGAAATTGCATCGGAATTAAATACAAAAGGCACAATGCCGACTATAGTACAAGAAGAGTGACTCTTCTCACTGACTATGTTTTGAACCATTCCTGTGACACTAGTTATAGATTCCGATGCTTCACTTCAGGATTACTGTATCCCTTGGACCATCTTATTAACGATGAAAAACATTTATTGCATCGGAAGTAAATACAAAAGGCACAATGCCGACTTAAGTACAAGAAGACTGACTGTTCTTACCGTCTATGTTTTGAACCACTCCTGTGACACTAGTTATAGATTCCGATGCTTCACTTTCGGTTTACTGTATCCCTCTGACTTTCTTGTTGACGATGAAACACAGAAATTGCACCGGAATTAAATACAAAAGGCACAATGCCGACTTAAGTACAAGAAGACTGACTAGTCTTACTGACTATGTTTTGAACCATTCCTGTGACACTAGTTATAGATTCCGATGCTTCACTCCAGGTTTAGTGTATCCCTTGGACATTCTTATTGACGATGAAACTCAGAAATTGCATCGGAATTAAATACAAAAGGCACAATGCCGACTATAGTACAAGAAGACTGACTCTTCTCACTGACTATGTTTTGAACCATTCCTGTGACACTAGTTATAGATTCCGATGCTTCACTTCAGGTTTACTGTATCCCTTGGACCTTCTTATTAACGATGAAACACATAAATTGCATCGGAATTAATAACAAAAGGCACAATGCCGACTTAAGTACAAGAAGACTGACTCTTCCTACTGTCTATGATTTGAACCATTTCTGTGACACTAGTTATAGATTCCGATGCTTCACTTCAGGTTTACTGTATCCCTCTGACTTTCGTATTGACGATGAAACACAGATATTGCATCGGAATTAAATAAAAAGGCACAATGCCGACTTAAGTACAAGAAGACTGACTCTTCTTACTGTCTTTGTTTTGAACCATTCCTGTGACACTAGTTATAGCTTCCGATGCTTCACTCCAGGTTTAGTGTATCCCTTGGACCTTCTTATTGAAGATGAAACACAGATATTGCATCGGAATTAAATAGAAAAAGCACTATGCCGACTTAAGTACAAGATGACTGACTCTTCTTACTGACTATGTTTTGAACAATTCCTGTGTCACTAGTTATAGATTCCGATGCTTCACTTGAGGTTTACTGTATCCCTTGGGCCTTCGTATTGACGATGAAATTCAGAATTTGCATCGGAATTAAATACAAAAGGCACAATGCCGACTATAGTACAAGAAGACTGACTCTTCTCACTGACTATAATTTGAACCATTCCTGTGACACTAGTTATAGATTCCGATGCTTCACTTCATGTTTACTGTATCCCTTGGACATTCTTATTAACGATGAAACACATAAATTGCATCGGAATTAATTACAAAAAGCACAATGCCGACTTAAGTACAAGAAGACTGACTCTTCCTACTGTCTATGATTTGAATCATTCCTGTGACACTAGTTATACCGTCCGATGCTTAACTTCAGGTTTACTGAATCCCTTGGACCTTCTTATTGACGACAAAACACAGAAATTGCATCGGAATTAAATACAAAAGGCACAATGCCGACTTAAGTACAAGAAGACTAACTGTTCTAACTGTCTATGTTTTTAACGATTCCTGTGACAGTAGTTATAGACTCCGATTCTTCACACCAGGTTTACTGTATCCCTTGGACCTTCTTATTGACGATGAAACACCGAAATAGCATCGGATTTAAATAGAAAAGCACAATGCCGACTTAGGTACAAGAAGACTGACTCTTCTCACTGGCTATGTTTTGAACCATTCCTGTGACACTAGTTATACAGTCCGATGCTTCACTTCAGGTTTACTGTATCCCTTGGACCGTCCTATTGACGATGAAACACAGAAATTGCATCGGAATTAAATAGAAAAGGCACAATGCCGACTTAAGTACAAGATGACTGACTCTTCCTACTGCCTAAGTTTTGAACCATTCCTGTGACACTAGTTTTAGATTCCGATGCTTCACTTCAGATTTACTGTATCCCTCTGACATTCTTATTGACGATGAAACACAGAAATTGCAGCGAAATTAAATACAAAAGCACAATGCCGACTTAAGTACAAGAAGACTGACTCTTCCTACAGACTAGGTTTTGAACCATTCCTGTGACACTAGTTATAGATTCCGATGCTTCACTTCAGGTTTACTGTATCCCTTGGACCTTTTTATTTACGATGAAACACAGAAATTGCATCGGAATTAAATACAAAAGGCACAATGCCGACTTAAGTACATGAAGACTGACTCTCCTTACTGACTATGTTTTGAACCATTCCTGTGACACTAGTTATAGATTCCGATGCTACACTCCAGGTTTACTGTATCCCTTGCACCTTCTTATTGATGATGAAACACTGAAATTGAATTGGAATTAAATACAAAAGGCACAATGCCGACTTAAGGACAAGAAGACTGTGTCTTCTTACTGCCTATGCTTTGAACCATTCCCGTGACACTAGTTATAGATTCCGTTGCTTCACTTCAGGTTTACTGTATCCCTCGGACCTTCTTATTGACGATGAAACACAGAAATTGCATCGGAATTAAATACAAAAGGCACAATGCCGACTTAACGATAAGAAGACAGACTCTTCTTACTGACTATGTTTGAACCATACCCTTGACACTAGTTAAAGAATCCGATGCTTCACTTCAGGTTCACTGTATCCCTCTGACACTCTTATTGACGATGGAACACAGAAACAGCATCGGAATTAGTTAGAAAAGGCACAATGCCGACTTAAGTACAAGAAGTCTGACTCTTCTCACTGACTATGTTTTGAACCATTCCTGTGACACTAGTTATACAATCCGCTGCTTCACTTCAGGTTTACTGTATCCCTTGGACCGTCTTATTGGCGATGAAACACAGAAATTGCATCGGAATTAAATAGAAAAGGCACAATGCCGACTTAAGTACAGGAAGACAGACTCTTCTTACTGTCTATGATTTGAACCATTCCTGTGACACTAGTTATAGATTCCGATGTTTCACTTCAGGTTTACTGTATCCCTTGGATCTTCTTATTGACGATGAAACCCATAAATTTCATCGGAATTAAATACAAGAGGCACAATGCAGACTTAAGTACAAGAAGGCTGACTCTTCTTACTGTCTATGCTTTGAAACATTCCTGTGACACTAGTTATAGATTCCGATGCTTCACTTCAGGTTTACTGTATCCCGTGCACCTTCTTATTGACGATGAAACACTGAAATTGCATCGGAATTAAATACAAAAGGCACAATGCCGACTTAAGGACAAGGATACTGTATCTTCTTACTGCCTATGTTTTGAACCATTCCTGTGACACTAGTTATAGATTCCGATGCTTCACTTCAGGTTTACTGTATCCCTCAGACCTTCTTATTGACGATGAAACACAGAAATTGCATCGGAATTAAATACAAAAGGCACAATGCCGACTTACGTGCAAGAAGACTGACTCTTCTTACTGTCTATGATTTGAACCATTCCTGTGACACTAGTTATAGGTTCTGATGCTTCACTACAGGTTTACTGTATCCCTTGGATCTTCTTATTGACGATGAAACACACAAATTGCATCGAAATTAAATACAAAAGGCACAATGCCGACTTAAGGATAAGAAGACAGACTCTTCTTACTGACTATGTTTGAACCATTCCTGTGACACTAGTTAAAGATTCCGATGCTTCATTTCATGTTCACTGTATCCCTATGACACTCTTATTGACGATGGAACACAGAAACAGCATCGGAATTAATTAGAAAAGGCACAATGCCGACTTAAGTACAAGAAGTCTGACTCTTCTCACTGACTATGCTTTGAACTATTCCTGTGACACTAGTTATACAATCCGATGCTTCACTTCAGGTTTACTGTATCCCTTGGACCGTCTTATTGACGATGAAACACAGAAATTGCATCGGAATTAAATAGAAAATGCACAATGGCGACTTAAGTACAAGAAGACTGACTCTTCCTACTGTCTATGTTTTGAACCATTCCTGTGACACTAGTTTTGGATTCCGATGCTTCACTTCAGCTTTACTGTATCCCTCTGACCTTCTTATTGTCGATGAAACACAGAAATTGCAGCGGAATTAAGTACAAAAGGCACAATTCCGACTTAAGTACAAGAAGACTGACTCTTCCTACAGACTAGGTTTTGAACCATTCCTGTGACACTAGTTATACATTCCGATGCTTCCCTCCAGGTTTACATTATCCCTTGGACCTTTTAATTGACGATGAAACTCAGAAATTGGATCGGAATTAAATAGAAAAGGCACAATGTCGACTAAAGTAGAAGAAGACTGACTCTTCTCACTGACTATGTTTTGAACCATTCCTGTGACACTAGTTATAGATTCCGATGCTTCACTTCAGGATTACTGTATCCCTAGGACCTTCTTATTGACGATGAAACACATAAATTGCATCGGAACTAAATACAAAAGGCACAATGCCGACTTAAGTACAAGAAGACTGACTCTTCTTACTGTCTATGTTTTGAATCATTCCTGTGACACTAGTTATAGATTCCGATGCTTCACTAAAGGTTTACTGTATCCCTTGGACCTTCTTATTGACGATGAAACACCGAAATTGCATTGGAATTAAATACAAAATGCACAATGCCGACTTAAGAACATGAGGACTGACTCTCCTTACTGACTATGCTTTCAATCATTCCTGTGACACTAGTTATAGATTCCGATGCTTCACTTCAGGTTTATTGTATCCCTCTGAACTTCTTATTGACGATGAAACACAGAAATTGCATCGGAATTAAATACAAAAGGCACAATGCCGACTTAAGTACAAGAAGACTGACTCTTCTTACTGTCTATGATTTGAACCATTCCTGTGACACTAGTTATAGATTCCGATGCTTCACTCCAGGTTTACTGTTTCCCTTGGACCTTCTTATTGACGATGAAACTCAGAAATTGCATGGGAATTAAATACAAAAGGCACAATGCCGACTATAGTACAAGAAGACTGACTCTTCCCACTGACTATGTTCTGAACCATTCCTGTGACACTAGTTATAGATTCCGATGCTTCCCTTCAGGATTACTGTATCCCTTGGACCATCTTATTAACGATGAAAAACATAAATTGCATCGGAAGTAAATACAAAAGGCACAATGCCGACTTAAGTACAAGAAGACTGACTCTTCCTACTGTCTATGTTTTGAACCATTCCTGTGACACTAGTTATAGATTCCGATGCTTCACTTTCGGTTTTCTGTATCCCTCTGACTTTCTTATTGACGATGAAACACAGAAATTGCACCGGAATTAAATACAAAAGGCACAATGCCGACTTAAGGACAAGAAGACTGACTCGTCTTACTGACTATGATTTGAACCATTCCTGCGACACCAGTTATAGATTCCGATGCTTCACTCCAGGTTTAGTGTATCCCTTGGACCTTCTTATTGACGATGAAACACAGAAATTGCATCGGAAGTAAATAGAAAAGGCACAATGCCGACATAAGTACAAGAAGACTGACTCTTCTTACTGTCTATGTTTTGAACCATTACTGTGACACTAATTTTGGATTCCGATGCTTCACTTCAGGTTTACTGTATCCCTCAGACCTTCTTATTGACGATGAAACACAGATATTGCAGCGGAATTAAGTACAAAAGGCACAATTCCGACTTAAGTACAAGAAGACTGACTCTTCCTACAGACTAGGTTTTGAACCATTCCTGTGACACTAGTTAGAGATTCCGATGCTTCACTTCAGGTTTACTGAATCCCTTGGACCTTCTTATTGACGACAAAACACAGAAATTGCATCGGAATTAAATACAAAAGGCACAATGCCGACTTAAGTACAAGAAGACTGACTGTTCTTACTGACTATGTTTTGAACCATTCCTGTGACAGTAGTTATAGATTCCGATGCTTCACTTCCGGTTTACTGTATCCCTTTTACCTTCTTATTGACGATGAAACACATAGATTGCATCGGAATTAAATACAATAGGCACAATGCCGACTTAAGGACAAGAAGACAGACTCTTCTCACTGACTATGTTTTGAACCATTCCTGTGACACTAGTTATAGATTCCGATGCTTCACTTCATGTTCACTGTATCCCTCTGACACTCTTATTGACGATGGAACACAGAAACTGCATCGGAATTAAATAGAAAAGGCACAATGCTGACTTAAGTACAAATAGACTGACTCTTCATACTGTCTATGTTTTGAACCATTCCTGTGACACTAGTTATAGAGTCCGATGCTTCACTCCATGTTTACTATATCCCTTGGACCTTCTTATTGACGATGAAACACAGAAATTGCATCGGAATTAAATAGAAAAAGCACAATGCCGACTTAAGTACAAGAAGACTGACTCTTCTCACTGACTATGCTTTGAACTATTCCTGTGACACTAGTTATACAATCCGATGCTTCACTTCAGGTTTACTGTATCCCTTGGACCGTCTTATTGACGATGAAACACAGAAATTGCATCGGAATTAAATAGAAAATGCACAATGGCGACTTAAGTACAAGAAGACTGACTCTTCCTACTGTCTATGTTTTGAACCATTCCTGTGACACTAGTTTTGGATTCCGATGCTTCACTTCAGCTTTACTGTATCCCTCTGACCTTCTTATTGTCGATGAAACACAGAAATTGCAGCGGAATTAAGTACAAAAGGCACAATTCCGACTTAAGTACAAGAAGACTGACTCTTCCTACAGACTAGGTTTTGAACCATTCCTGTGACACTAGTTATACATTCCGATGCTTCCCTCCAGGTTTACATTATCCCTTGGACCTTTTAATTGACGATGAAACTCAGAAATTGCATCGGAATTAAATAGAAAAGGCACAATGTCGACTAAAGTAGAAGAAGACTGACTCTTCTCACTGACTATGTTTTGAACCATTCCTGTGACACTAGTTTTAGATTCCGATGCTTCACTTCAGCTTTACTGTATCCCTCTGACATTCTTATTGACGATGAAACACAGAAATTGCAGCGAAATTAAATACAAAAGCACAATGCCAACTTAAGTACAAGAAGACTGACTCTTCCTACAGACTAGGTTTTGAACCATTCCTGTGACACTAGTTATAGATTCCGATGCTTCACTTCAGGTTTACTGTATCCCTTGGACCTTCTTATTTACGATGAAACACAGAAATTGCATCGGAATTAAATACAAAAGGCACATTGCTGACTTAAGTACATGAAGACTGACTCTCCTTACTGACTATGTTTTGAACCATTCCTGTGACACTAGTTATAGATTCCGATGCTTCACTTCAGGTTTACTGTATCCCTTGGATCTTCTTATTGACGATGAAACACCGAAATTGCATGGGAATTAAATACAAAAGGCACAATGCCGACATAAGGACAAGATGACTGACTCTTCCTACTGTCTATGTTTGAACCATTCCATTGACACTAGTTATAGATTCCTATGCTTCACTTCAGGTTTACTGTTTCCCTTGGACCTTCTTATTGACGATGAAACAATGAAATTGCATCGGAATTAAATACAAAAGGCACATTGCCGACTTAAGTACAAGAAGACTGATTCTCCTTACTGACTATGTTTTGAACCATTCCTGTGACACTAGTTATAGATTCCGATGTTTCACTCCAGGTTTACTGTATCCCTTGCACCTTCTTATTGACGATGAAACACTGAAATTGCATTGGAATTAAATACAAAAGGCACAATGCCGACTTAAGGACAAGAAGACTGTATCCTCTTTCTGCCTATGCTTTGAACCATTCCCGTGACACTATTTATAGATTCCGATGCTTCACTTCAGGTTTACTGTACCCCTCTGACCTTCTTATTGACGATGAAACACAGAAATTGCATCGGAATTAAATACAAAAGACACAATGCCGACTTAAGGATAAGAAGACAGACTCTTCTTACTGACTATGTTTTGAACCATTCCTGTGACACTAGTTATACAATCCGATGCTTCACTTCAGGTTTACTGTATCCCTTGGACCGTCTTATTGGCGATGAAACACAGAAATTGCATCTGAATTAAATAGAAAAGGCACAATGGCGACTTAAGTACAAGAAGACTGACTATTCCTAGTGTCTATGTTTTGAAAAAAATTCCTGTGACAGTAGTTTTAGATTCCGATGATTCACTTCAGCTTTACTGTCTCCCTCTGACCTTCTTATTGACGATGAAACACAGAAATTGCAGCGGAATTAAGTACAAAAGGCACAATTCCGACTTAAGTACAAGAAGACTGATTCTTCCTACAGACTTGGTTTTGAACCATTCCTGTGACACTAGTTAGAGATTCCGATGCTTCACTTAAGGTTTACTGAATCCCTTCGACCTTCTTATTGACGATGAAACACATAAATTGCATCGGAACTAAATACAAAAGGCACAATGCCGACTTAAGTACAAAAAGACTGACTCTTCTTACTGTCTATGTTTTGAATCATTCCTGTGATACTAGTTATAGATTCCGATGCTTCACTCCAGGTTTACTGTATCCCTTGGACCTTCTTATTGACGATGAAACACCGAAATTGCATTGGAATTAAATGCAAAAGGCACAATGCCGACTTAAGTACATGAGGACTAACTCTCCTTACTGACTATGCTTTGAACCATTCCTGTGACACTAGTTATGGATTCCGATGCTTCACTTCAGGTTTACTGTATCCCTCCGACCTTCTTATTGACGATGAAACACAGAAATTGCATCGGAATTAAATACAAAAGGCACAGTGCCGACTTAAGTGCAAGAAGACTGACTCTTCTTACTGTCTATGATTTGAACCATTCCTGTGACACTAGTTATAGGTTCTGATGCTTCACTACAGGTTTACTGTATCCCTTGGATCTTCCTATACGATGAAACACAGAAATTGCATCGAAATTAAATACAAAAGGCACAATGCCGACTTAAGTATAAGAAGACAGACTCTTCTTACTGACTATGTTTGAACCATTCCTGTGACACTAGTTAAAGATTCCGATGCTTCACTTCATGTTCACTGTATCCCTATGACACTCTTATTGACGATGGAACACAGAAACAGCACCGGAATTAAATAGAAAAGGGACAATGCCGACTTAAGTACAAGAAGCCTGACTCTTCCCACTGACTATGTTTTGAACCATTCCTGTGACACTAGTTATACAATCCGATGCTTCACTTCAGGTTTACTGTATCCCTCTGACCTGCTTATTGACGATGAAACACCGAAATAGCATCGGAATTAAATACAAAAGGCACAATGCCGACTTATGTACAAGAAGACTGACTCTTCTTACTGTCTATATTTTGAACCATTCCTGTGACACTAGTTATAGATACCGATGCTTCCCTCCAGGTTTACTGTATCCGTTGGACCTTTTTCTTGACGATGAAATTCAGAAATTGCATCGGAATTAAATAGAAAAGGCACAATGCCGACTAAAGTAGAAGAAGACTGACTCTTCTCACTGACTATGTTTTGAACCATTCCTGTGACACTAGTTATAGATTCCGATGCTTCATTTCAGGATTACTGTATCCCTTTGGACCTTCTTATTGACGATGAAACACATAAATTGCATCGGAACTAAATACAAAAGGCACAATGCCGACTTAAGTACAAGAAGACTGACTCTTCTTACTGTCTATGTTTTGAATCATTCCTGTGACACTAGTTATAGATTCCGATGCTTCACTCCCGGTTTACTGTATCCCTTGGACCTTCTTATTGACGATGAAACACCGAAATGGAATTGGAATTAAATACAAAAGGCACAATGCCGACTTAAGTACATGAGGACTGACTCTCCTTACTGACTATGCTTTGAATCATTCCTGTGACACTAGTTATAGATTCCAATGCTTCACTTCAGGTTTACTGTATCCCTCTGAACTTCTTATTGCCGATGAAACACAGAAATTTCATCGGAATTAAATACAAAAGGCACAATGCCGACTTAAGTACAAGAAGACTGACTCTTCTTACTGTCTATGATTTGAACCATTCCTGTGACACTAGTTATAGATTCCGATGCTTCACTCCAGGTTTACTGTATCCCTTGGACCTTCTTATTGACGATGAAACTCAGAAATTGCATCGGAATTAAATACAATAGGCACAATGCCGACTATAGTACAAGAAGACTGACTCTTCCCACTGACTATGTTCTGAACCATTCCTGTGACACTAGTTATAGATTCCGATGCTTCCCTTCAGGATTACTGTATCCCTTGGACCATCTTATTAACGATGAAAAACATAAATTGCATCGGAAGTAAATACAAAAGGCACAATGCCGACTTAAGTACAAGAAGACTGACTCTTCCTACTGTCTATGTTTTGAACCATTCCTGTGACACTAGTTATAGATTCCGATGCTTCACTCCAGGTTTACTGTATCCCTTGGACCTTCTTATTGACGATGAAACTCAGAAATTGCATCGGAATTAAATACAAAAGGCACAATGCCAACTATAGTACAAGAAGACTGACTCTTCCCACTGACTATGTTCTGAACCATTCCTGTGACACTAGTTATAGATTCCGATGCTTCCCTTCAGGATTACTGTATCCCTTGGACCATCTTATTAACGATGAAAAACATAAATTGCATCGGAAGTAAATACAAAAGGCACAATGCCGACATAAGTACAAGAAGACTGACTCTTCCTACTGTCTATGTTTTGAACCATTCCTGTGACACTAGTTATAGATTCCGATGCTTCACTCCAGGTTTACTGTATCCCTTGGACCTTCTTATTGACGATGAAACTCAGAAATTGCAACGGAATTAAATACAAAAGGCACAATGCCGACTATAGTACAAGAAGACTGACTCTTCCCACTGACTATGTTCTGAACCATTCCTGTGACACTAGTTATAGATTCCGATGCTTCACTTCAGGTTTACTTTATCCCTCTGACTTTCGTATTGACGTTGAAATACAGAAATGGCACCGGAATTAAATACAAAATGCACAATGCCGACTTAAGGACAAGAAGACTGACTCTTCTTACTGTCTATGTTTTGAACTATTCCTGTGACACTAGTTATAGATTCCGATGCTTCACTTTCGGTTTTCTGTATCCCTCTGACTTTCTTATTGACGATGAAACACAGAAATTGCACCGGAATTAAATACAAAAGGCACAATGCCGACTTAAGGACAAGAAGACTGACTCGTCTTACTGACTATGATTTGAACCATTCCTGCGACACCAGTTATAGATTCCGATGCTTCACTCCAGGTTTAGTGTATCCCTTGGACCTTCTTATTGACGATGAAACACAGAAATTGCATCGGAAGTAAATAGAAAAGGCACAATGCCGACATAAGTACAAGAAGACTGACTCTTCTTACTGTCTATGTTTTGAACCATTACTGTGACACTAATTTTGGATTCCGATGCTTCACTTCAGGTTTACTGTATCCCTCAGACCTTCTTATTGACGATGAAACACAGAAATTGCAGCGGAATTAAGTACAAAAGGCACAATTCCGACTTAAGTACAAGAAGACTGACTCTTCCTACAGACTAGGTTTTGAACCATTCCTGTGACACTAGTTAGAGATTCCGATGCTTCACTTCAGGTTTACTGAATCCCTTGGACCTTCTTATTGACGACAAAACACAGAAATTGCATCGGAATTAAATACAAAAGGCACAATGCCGACTTAAGTACAAGAAGACTGACTGTTCTTACTGACTATGTTTTGAACCATTCCTGTGACAGTAGTTATAGATTCCGATGCTTCACTTCCGGTTTACTGTATCCCTTTTACCTTCTTATTGACGATGAAACACATATATTGCATCGGAATTAAATACAATAGGCACAATGCCGACTTAAGGACAAGAAGACAGACTCTTCTCACTGACTATGTTTTGAACCATTCCTGTGACACTAGTTATAGATTCCGATGCTTCACTTCATGTTCACTGTATCCCTCTGACACTCTTATTGACGATGGAACACAGAAACTGCATCGGAATTAAATAGAAAAGGCACAATGCTGACTTAAGTACAAAAAGACTGACTCATCATACTGTCTATGTTTTGAACCATTCCTGTGACACTAGTTATAGAGTCCGATGCTTCACTCCATGTTTACTATATCCCTTGGACCTTCTTATTGACGATGAAACACAGAAATTGCATCGGAATTAAATAGAAAAAGCACAATGCCGACTTAAGTACAAGAAGACTGTCTCTTCTCACTGGCTATGTTTTGAACCATTCCTGTGACACTAGTTATACAATCCGATGCTTCACTTCAGGTTTACTGTATCCCTTGGACCGTCTTATTGACGATGAAACACAGAAATTGCTTCGGAATTAAATAGAAAAGGCACAATGCCGACTTAAGTACAAGAAGACTGACTCTTCCTACAGACTAGGTTTTGAACCATTCCTGTGACACTAGTTATAGATTCCGATGCTTCACTTCAGGTTTACTGTATCCCTTGGACCTTCTTATTTACG
Source organism: Schistocerca serialis cubense (assembly GCF_023864345.2). Classification (NCBI taxonomy): domain Eukaryota; kingdom Metazoa; phylum Arthropoda; class Insecta; order Orthoptera; family Acrididae; genus Schistocerca; species Schistocerca serialis. The sequence continues at coordinate 643,233,091 of NC_064644.1, forward strand.
ATGAAACACAGAAATTGCATCGGAATTAAATGCAAAAGGCACATTGCTGACTTAAGTACATGAAGACTGACTCTCCTTACTGACTATGTTTTGAACCATTCCTGTGACACTAGTTATAGATTCCGATGCTTCACTTCAGGTTTACTGTATCCCTTGGATCTTCTTATTGACGATGAAACACCGAAATTGCATGGGAATTAAATACAAAAGGCACAATGCCGACATAAGGACAAGATGACTGACTCTTCCTACTGTCTATGTTTGAACCATTCCATTGACACTAGTTATAGATTCCTATGCTTCACTTCAGGTTTACTGTTTCCCTTGGACCTTCTTATTGACGATGAAACAATGAAATTGCATCGGAATTAAATACAAAAGGCACATTGCCGACTTAAGTACAAGAAGACTGATTCTCCTTACTGACTATGTTTTGAACCATTCCTGTGACACTAGTTATAGATTCCGATGCTTCACTCCAGGTTTACTGTATCCCTTGCACCTTCTTATTGACGATGAAACACTGAAATTGCATTGGAATTAAATACAAAAGGCACAATGCCGACTTAAGGACAAGAAGACTGTATCCTCTTTCTGCCTATGCTTTGAACCATTCCCGTGACACTAGTTATAGATTCCGATGCTTCACTTCCGGTTTACTGTACCCCTCTGACCTTCTTATTGACGATGAAACACAGAAATTGCATCGGAATTAAATACAAAAGACACAATGCCGACTTAAGGATAAGAAGACAGACTCTTCTTACTGACTATGTTTTGAACCATTCCTGTGACACTAGTTATACAATCCGATGCTTCACTTCAGGTTTACTGTATCCCTTGGACCGTCTTATTGGCGATGAAACACAGAAATTGCATCTGAATTAAATACAAAAGGCACAATGGCGACTTAAGTACAAGAAAACTACTATTCCTAGTGTCTATGTTTTGAAAAAAATTCCTGTGACAGTAGTTTTAGATTCCGATGATTCACTTCAGCTTTACTGTCTCCCTCTGACCTTCTTATTGACGATGAAACACAGAAATTGCAGCGGAATTAAGTACAAAAGGCACAATTCCGACTTAAGTACAAGAAGACTGACTCTTCCTACAGACTTGGTTTTGAACCATTCCTGTGACACTAGTTAGAGATTCCGATGCTTCACTTAAGGTTTACTGAATCCCTTCGACCTTCTTATTGACGATGAAACACATAAATTGCATCGGAACTAAATACAAAAGGCACAATGCCGACTTAAGTACAAGAAGACTGACTCTTCTTACTGTCTATGTTTTGAATCATTCCTGTGACACTAGTTATAGATTCCGATGCTTCACTCCCGGTTTACTGTATCCCTTGGACCTTCTTATTGACGATGAAACACCGAAATGGAATTGGAATTAAATACAAAAGGCACAATGCCGACTTAAGTACATGAGGACTGACTCTCCTTACTGACTATGCTTTGAATCATTCCTGTGACACTAGTTATAGATTCCAATGCTTCACTTCAGGTTTACTGTATCCCTCTGAACTTCTTATTGACGATGAAACACAGAAATTTCATCGGAATTAAATACAAAAGGCACAATGCCGACTTAAGTACAAGAAGACTGACTCTTCTTACTGTCTATGATTTGAACCATTCCTGTGACACTAGTTATAGATTCCGATGCTTCACTCCAGGTTTACTGTATCCCTTGGACCTTCTTATTGACGATGAAACTCAGAAATTGCATCGGAATTAAATACAAAAGGCACAATGCCGACTATAGTACAAGAAGAGTGACTCTTCCCACTGACTATGTTTTGAACCATTCCTGTGACACTAGTTATAGATTCCGATGCTTCACTTCAGGATTACTGTATCCCTTGGACCATCTTATTAACGATGAAAAACATTTATTGCATCGGAAGTAAATACAAAAGGCACAATGCCGACTTAAGTACAAGAAGACTGACTGTTCTTACTGTCTATGTTTTGAACCATTCCTGTGACACTAGTTATAGATTCCGATGCTTCACTTTCGGTTTACTGTATCCCTCTGACTTTCTTGTTGACGATGAAACACAGAAATTGCACCGGAATTAAATACAAAAGGCACAATGCCGACTTAAGTACAAGAAGACTGACTAGTCTTACTGACTATGTTTTGAACCATTCCTGTGACACTAGTTATAGATTCCGATGCTTCACTCCAGGTTTAGTGTATCCCTTGGACCTTCTTATTGACGATGAAACTCAGAAATTGCATCGGAATTAAATACAAAAGGCACAATGCCGACTATAGTACAAGAAGACTGACTCTTCTCACTGACTATGTTTTGAACCATTCCTGTGACACTAGTTATAGATTCCGATGCTTCACTTCAGGTTTACTGTATCCCTTGGACCTTCTTATTAACGATGAAACACAAAAATGGCATCGGAATTAATAACAAAAGGCACAATGCCGACTTAAGTACAAGAAGACTGACTCTTCCTACTGTCTATGATTTGAACCATTTCTGTGACACTAGTTATAGATTCCGATGCTTCACTTCAGGTTTACTGTATCCCTCTGACTTTCGTATTGACGATGAAACACAGATATTGCATCGGAATTAAATAAAAAGGCACAATGCCGACTTAAGTACAAGAAGACTGACTCTTCTTACTGTCTTTGTTTTGAACCATTCCTGTGACACTAGTTATAGCTTCCGATGCTTCACTCCAGGTTTAGTGTATCCCTTGGACCTTCTTATTGAAGATGAAACACAGATATTGCATCGGAATTAAATAGAAAAAGCACTATGCCGACTTAAGTACAAGATGACTGACTCTTCTTACTGACTATGTTTTGAACAATTCCTATGTCACTAGTTATAGATTCCGATGCTTCACTTGAGGTTTACTGTATCCCTTGGGCCTTCGTATTGACGATGAAATTCAGAATTTGCATCGGAATTAAATACAAAAGGCACAATGCCGACTATAGTACAAGAAGACTGACTCTTCTCACTGACTATAGTTTGAACCATTCCTGTGACACTAGTTATAGATTCCGATGCTTCACTTCATGTTTACTGTATCCCTTGGACATTCTTATTAACGATGAAACACATAAATAGCATCGGAATTAATTACAAAAGGCACAATGCCGACTTAAGTACAAGAAGACTGACTTTTCCTACTGTCTATGATTTGAATCATTCCTGTGACACTAGTTATAGATTCCGATGCATCACTTCAGGTTTACTGTATCCTTCTGACTTTCGTATTGACGATGAAACACAGAAATTGCACCGGAATTAAATAAAAAAGGCACAATGCCGACTTAAGGACAAGAAGACTGACTCCTCTTACTGTCTATGTTTTGAACCATTCCTGTGACACTAGATATAGATTCCGATGCTTCACTTTAGGTTTACTGTATCCCTCTGAGTTTCTTATTGACGATGAAAGACAGCAATTGGACCGGAATTAAATACAAAATGCACAATGCCGACTTAAGTACAAGAAGACTGACTGTTCCCACTGTCTATGTTTTGAACCATTCCTGAGACACTAGTTGAAGATCCGATGCTTCACTTCAGGTTTACTGTATCCCTCACCTTCTTATTGACGATGAAACACTGAAATTGCACCGGAATTAAATACAAAAGGCACAATGCCGACTTAAGTACAAGAAGACAGACTCTTCTTACTGTCTATGTTTTGAACCATTCCTGTGACACTAGCTATAGATTCCGATGCTTCACTTCATTTTTACTGTATGCCTCTGACCTTATTGACGATGAAACACAGGAATTGCATCGAAATTCAATACAAAAGGCACAATACCGACTTAAGTACAAGAAGACTGACTCTTCTTACTGTCTATGTTTTGAACCACTCCTGTGAGACTAGATATAGATTCCGATGCTTCACTTCAGGTTTACTGTATCATTTGGACCTTCCTATTGACGATGAAATACAGAAATTACATCGGAATTAAATACAAAAGACACAATGCCGACTTAAGTACAAAAAGACTGACTCCTCTTACTGACTATGTTTTGAACCATTCCTGTGACACTAGTTATAGATTCCGATGCTTCACTTCAGTTTACTGTATCCCTCTGACCTTCTTATTGACGATGAAACACAGAAATTGGATCATAATTAAATAGAAAATGCACAATGCCGACTTAAGTACAAGAAGGCTGACTCTTCTTACAGTCTATGCTTTGAACCATTCCTGTGACACTAGTTATAGATTCCGATGCTTGGCTTCAGGTTTACTGTATCCCTTGGAGCTTCTTATTAACGATGAAACACAGAAATAGCATCGGAATTTAATACACAAGGCACAATGCCGACTCAAGTACAAGAAGACTGACTCTTCTGACTGTCTGTGTTGTGAACCATTCATGTGACACTTGTTATAGTTTCCGATGCCGCACATCAGGTTTACTGATTTGGTCTGACCTTCTTATTGACGATGAAACACAGAAATTGCATCGGAATTAAATACAAAATGCACAATGCCGACATAAGTACACGAAGACTGACTAATCTTACTGTATATGTTTTGAACCATTTCTGTGACACTAGTTATAGATTCCGATGCTTCACTTCAGGTTTACTGTTTACCTTGGACCTTCTTATTAACGATGAAACAATGAAATTGCATCGGAATTAAATACAAAAGGCACAATGCCGACTTAAGTACATGAAGACTGATTCTTCTTACTGACTATGTTTTGAACCATTCCTGTGACACTAGTTATAGATTCCGATGATTCACTTCAGGTTTACTGTATCCCTTGGACCTTCTTATTGACGATGAAACACAGAAATTGCATCGGAATTAAATACAAATGGCACAATGCCGACTTAAGTACAAGAAGGCTGACTCTTCTTACTGTCTATGCTTTGAACCATTCCTGTGACACTAGTTATAGATTCCGATGCTTCACTCCAGGTTTACTGTATCCCTTGCACCTTCTTATTGACGATGAAACACAGAAATTGCATCGGAATTAAATACAAAAGGCAGAATGCCGACTTAAGGACAAGAAGACGACTCTTCTTACTGACTATGATTTGAACCATTCCTGTGACACTAGTTATAGATTCCGATGCTTCACTTCAGGTTTACTGTATCCATCTGACCTTCTTATTGACGATGAAACACGGAAATTGCCTCGGAATTAAATAGAAAAGGCACAATGCCGACTTTAGTACAAGAAGACTGACTTTTCTTACTGTCTATGTTTTGAACCACTCCTGAGACACTAGTTGAAGATTCCGATGCTTCACTTCAGGTTTACTGTATCCCTCTGACCTTCTTATTGACGATGAAACACAGAAATTGCACCGGAATTAAATACAAAAGGCACAATGCCGACTTAAGTACAAGAAGACAGACTCTTCTTACTGTCTATGTTTTGAACCATTCCATTGACACTAGTTATAGATTCCGATGCTTCACTCCAGGATTACTGTATCCCTTGGACCTTCTTATTGACGATGAAACACCGAAATTGCATCGGAATTAAATACAAATGGCACAATGCCGACTTAAGTACAAGAAGGCTGACTCTTCCTACTGTCTATGTTTTGAACCATTCCTGTGACACTAGTTATAGATTCCGATGCTTCACTCCAGGTTTACTGTATCCCTTGCACCTTCTTATTGACGATGAAACACAGAAATTGCACCGGAATTAATTACAAATGGCACAATGGCGACTTAAGGACAAGAAGACGACACGTCTTACTGACTATGTTTGAACCATTCCTGTGACACTAGTTATAGATTCCGATGCTTCACTTTAGGTTTACTGTATCCCTCTGACCTTCTTATTGACGATGAAACACAGAAATTGCATCGGAATTAAATACAAAAGGCACAATGCCGACTTATGTACAAGCAGACTGACTCTTCTTACTGTCTATGTTTTGAACCATTACTGTGACACTAATTTTGGATTCCGATGCTTCACTTCAGGTTTACTGTATCCCTCAGACCTTCTTATTGACGATGAAACACAGAAATTGCAGCGGAATTAAGTACAAAAGGCACAATTCCGACTTAAGTACAAGAAGACTGACTCTTCCTACAGACTAGGTTTTGAACCATTCCTGTGACACTAGTTAGAGATTCCGATGCTTCACTTCAGGTTTACTGAATCCCTTGGACCTTCTTATTGACGACAAAACACAGAAATTGCATCGGAATTAAATACAAAAGGCACAATGCCGACTTAAGTACAAGAAGACTGACTGTTCTTACTGACTATGTTTTGAACCATTCCTGTGACAGTAGTTATAGATTCCGATGCTTCACTTCCGGTTCACTGTATCCCTTTTACCTTCTTATTGACGATGAAACACATATATTGCATCGGAATTAAATACAATAGGCACAATGCCGACTTAAGGACAAGAAGACAGACTCTTCTCACTGACTATGTTTTGAACCATTCCTGTGACACTAGTTATAGATTCCGATGCTTCACTTCATGTTCACTGTATCCCTCTGACACTCTTATTGACGATGGAACACAGAAACTGCATCGGAATTAAATAGAAAAGGCACAATGCTGACTTAAGTACAAAAAGACTGACTCATCATACTGTCTATGTTTTGAACCATTCCTGTGACACTAGTTATAGAGTCCGATGCTTCACTCCATGTTTACTATATCCCTTGGACCTTCTTATTGACGATGAAACACAGAAATTGCATCGGAATTAAATAGAAAAAGCACAATGCCGACTTAAGTACAAGAAGACTGTCTCTTCTCACTGGCTATGTTTTGAACCATTCCTGTGACACTAGTTATACAATCCGATGCTTCACTTCAGGTTTACTGTATCCCTTGGACCGTCTTATTGACGATGAAACACAGAAATTGCTTCGGAATTAAATAGAAAAGGCACAATGCCGACTTAAGTACAAGAAGACTGACTCTTCCTACAGACTAGGTTTTGAACCATTCCTGTGACACTAGTTATAGATTCCGATGCTTCACTTCAGGTTTACTGTATCCCTTGGACCTTCTTATTTACGATGAAACACAGAAATTGCATCGGAATTAAATACAAAAGGCACATTGCTGACTTAAGTACATGAAGACTGACTCTCCTTACTGACTATGTTTTGAACCATTCCTGTGACACTAGTTATAGATTCCGATGCTTCACTTCAGGTTTACTGTATCCCTTGGATCTTCTTATTGACGATGAAACACCGAAATTGCATGGGAATTAAATACAAAAGGCACAATGCCGACATAAGGACAAGATGACTGACTCTTTCTACTGTCTATGTTTGAACCATTCCATTGACACTAGTTATAGATTCCTATGCTTCACTTCAGGTTTACTGTTTCCCTTGGACCTTCTTATTGACGATGAAACAATGAAATTGCATCGGAATTAAATACAAAAGGCACATTGCCGACTTAAGTACAAGAAGACTGATTCTCCTTACTGACTATGTTTTGAACCATTCCTGTGACACTAGTTATAGATTCCGATGCTTCACTCCAGGTTTACTGTATCCCTTGCACCTTCTTATTGACGATGAAACACTGAAATTGCATTGGAATTAAATACAAAAGGCACAATGCCGACTTAAGGACAAGAAGACTGTATCCTCTTTCTGCCTATGCTTTGAACCATTCCCGTGACACTAGTTATAGATTCCGATGCTTCACTTCAGGTTTACTGTACCCCTCTGACATTCTTATTGACGATGAAACACAGAAATTGCATCGGAATTAAATACAAAAGACACAATGCCGACTTAAGGATAAGAAGACAGACTCTTCTTACTGACTATGTTTTGAACCATTCCTGTGACACTAGTTATACAATCCGATGCTTCACTTCAGGTTTACTGTATCCCTTGGACCGTCTTATTGGCGATGAAACACAGAAATTGCATCTGAATTAAATACAAAAGGCACAATGGCGACTTAAGTACAAGAAGACTACTATTCCTAGTGTCTATGTTTTGAAAAAAATTCCTGTGACAGTAGTTTTAGATTCCGATGATTCACTTCAGCTTTACTGTCTCCCTCTGACCTTCTTATTGACGATGAAACACAGAAATTGCAGCGGAATTAAGTACAAAAGGCACAATTCCGACTTAAGTACAAGAAGACTGACTCTTCCTACAGACTTGGTTTTGAACCATTCCTGTGACACTAGTTAGAGATTCCGATGCTTCACTTAAGGTTTACTGAATCCCTTCGACCTTCTTATTGACGATGAAACACATAAATTGCATCGGAACTAAATACAAAAGGCACAATGCCGACTTAAGTACAAGAAGACTGACTCTTCTTACTGTCTATGTTTTGAATCATTCCTGTGACACTAGTTATAGATTCCGATGCTTCACTCCCGGTTTACTGTATCCCTTGGACCTTCTTATTGACGATGAAACACCGAAATGGAATTGGAATTAAATACAAAAGGCACAATGCCGACTTAAGTACATGAGGACTGACTCTCCTTACTGACTATGCTTTGAATCATTCCTGTGACACTAGTTATAGATTCCAATGCTTCACTTCAGGTTTACTGTATCCCTCTGAACTTCTTATTGACGATGAAACACAGAAATTTCATCGGAATTAAATACAAAAGGCACAATGCCGACTTAAGTACAAGAAGACTGACTCTTCTTACTGTCTATGATTTGAACCATTCCTGTGACACTAGTTATAGATTCCGATGCTTCACTCCAGGTTTACTGTATCCCTTGGACCTTCTTATTGACGATGAAACTCAGAAATTGCATCGGAATTAAATACAAAAGGCACAATGCCGACTATAGTACAAGAAGAGTGACTCTTCCCACTGACTATGTTTTGAACCATTCCTGTGACACTAGTTATAGATTCCGATGCTTCACTTCAGGATTACTGTATCCCTTGGACCATCTTATTAACGATGAAAAACATTAATTGCATCGGAAGTAAATACAAAAGGCACAATGCCGACTTAAGTACAAGAAGACTGACTGTTCTTACTGTCTATGTTTTGAACCATTCCTGTGACACTAGTTATAGATTCCGATGCTTCACTTTCGGTTTACTGTATCCCTCTGACTTTCTTGTTGACGATGAAACACAGAAATTGCACCGGAATTAAATACAAAAGGCACAATGCCGACTTAAGTACAAGAAGACTGACTAGTCTTACTGACTATGTTTTGAACCATTCCTGTGACACTAGTTATAGATTCCGATGCTTCACTCCAGGTTTAGTGTATCCCTTGGACCTTCTTATTGACGATGAAACTCAGAAATTGCATCGGAATTAAATACAAAAGGCACAATGCCGACTATAGTACAAGAAGACTGACTCTTCTCACTGACTATGTTTTGAACCATTCCTGTGACACTAGTTATAGATTCCGATGCTTCACTTCAGGTTTACTGTATCCCTTGGACCTTCTTATTAACGATGAAACACATAAATTGCATCGGAATTAATAACAAAAGGCACAATGCCGACTTAAGTACAAGAAGACTGACTCTTCCTACTGTCTATGATTTGAACCATTTCTGTGACACTAGTTATAGATTCCCATGCTTCACTTCAGGTTTACTGTATCCCTCTGACTTTCGTATTGACGATGAAACACAGATATTGCATCGGAATTAAATAAAAAGGCACAATGCCGACTTAAGTACAAGAAGACTGACTCTTCTTACTGTCTTTGTTTTGAACCATTCCTGTGACACTAGTTATAGCTTCCGATGCTTCACTCCAGGTTTAGTGTATCCCTTGGACCTTCTTATTGAAGATGAAACACAGATATTGCATCGGAATTAAATAGAAAAAGCACTATGCCGACTTAAGTACAAGATGACTGACTCTTCTTACTGACTATGTTTTGAACAATTCCTATGTCACTAGTTATAGATTCCGATGCTTCACTTGAGGTTTACTGTATCCCTTGGGCCTTCGTATTGACGATGAAATTCAGAATTTGCATCGGAATTAAATACAAAAGGCAGAATGCCGACTATAGTACAAGAAGACTGACTCTTCTCACTGACTATAGTTTGAACCATTCCTGTGACACTAGTTATAGATTCCGATGCTTCACTTCATGTTTACTGTATCCCTTGGACATTCTTATTAACGATGAAACACATAAATAGCATCGGAATTAATTACAAAAGGCACAATGCCGACTTAAGTACAAGAAGACTGACTCTTCCTACTGTCTATGATTTGAATCATTCCTGTGACACTAGTTATAGATTCCGATGCATCACTTCAGGTTTACTGTATCCTTCTGACTTTCGTATTGACGATGAAACACAGAAATTGCACCGGAATTAAATAAAAAAGGCACAATGCCGACTTAAGGACAAGAAGACTGACTCCTCTTACTGTCTATGTTTTGAACCATTCCTGTGACACTAGATATAGATTCCGATGCTTCACTTTAGGTTTACTGTATCCCTCTGAGTTTCTTATTGACGATGAAAGACAGCAATTGGACCGGAATTAAATACAAAATGCACAATGCCGACTTAAGTACAAGAAGACTGACTGTTCCCACTGTCTATGTTTTGAACCATTCCTGAGACACTAGTTGAAGATCCGATGCTTCACTTCAGGTTTACTGTATCCCTCACCTTCTTATTGACGATGAAACACTGAAATTGCACCGGAATTAAATACAAAAGGCACAATGCCGACTTAAGTACAAGAAGACAGACTCTTCTTACTGTCTATGTTTTGAACCATTCCTGTGACACTAGCTATAGATTCCGATGCTTCACTTCATTTTTACTGTATGCCTCTGACCTTATTGACGATGAAACACAGAAATTGCATCGAAATTCAATACAAAAGGCACAATACCGACTTCAGTACAAGAAGACTGACTCTTCTTACTGTCTATGTTTTGAACCACTCCTGTGAGACTAGATATAGATTCCGATGCTTCACTTCAGGTTTACTGTATCATTTGGACCTTCCTATTGACGATGAAATACAGAAATTACATCGGAATTAAATACAAAAGACACAATGCCGACTTAAGTACAAAAAGACTGACTCCTCTTACTGACTATGTTTTGAACCATTCCTGTGACACTAGTTATAGATTCCGATGCTTCACTTCAGTTTACTGTATCCCTCTGACCTTCTTATTGACGATGAAACACAGAAATTGGATCATAATTAAATAGAAAATGCACAATGCCGACTTAAGTACAAGAAGGCTGACTCTTCTTACAGTCTATGCTTTGAACCATTCCTGTGACACTAGTTATAGATTCCGATGCTTGGCTTCAGGTTTACTGTATCCCTTGGAGCTTCTTATTAACGATGAAACACAGAAATAGCATCGGAATTTAATACACAAGGCACAATGCCGACTCAAGTACAAGAAGACTGACTCTTCTGACTGTCTGTGTTGTGAACCATTCATGTGACACTTGTTATAGTTTCCGATGCCGCACATCAGGTTTACTGATTCGGTCTGACCTTCTTATTGACGATGAAACACAGAAATTGCATCGGAATTAAATACAAAATGCACAATGCCGACATAAGTACACGAAGACTAACTAATCTTACTGTATATGTTTTGAACCATTTCTGTGACACTAGTTATAGATTCCGATGCTTCACTTCAGGTTTACTGTTTACCTTGGACCTTCTTATTAACGATGAAACAATGAAATTGCATCGGAATTAAATACAAAAGGCACAATGCCGACTTAAGTACATGAAGACTGATTCTTCTTACTGACTATGTTTTGAACCATTCCTGTGACACTAGTTATAGATTCCGATGATTCACTTCAGGTTTACTGTATCCCTTGGACCTTCTTATTGACGATGAAACACAGAAATTGCATCGGAATTAAATGCAAATGGCACAATGCCGACTTAAGTACAAGAAGGCTGACTCTTCTTACTGTCTATGCTTTGAACCATTCCTGTGACACTAGTTATAGATTCCGATGCTTCACTCCAGGATTACTGTATCCCTTGGACCTTCTTATTGACGATGAAACACCGAAATTGCATCGGAATTAAATACAAATGGCACAATGCCGACTTAAGTACAAGAAGGCTGACTCTTCTTACTGTCTATGTTTTGAACCATTCCTGTGACACTAGTTATAGATTCCGATGCTTCACTCCAGGTTTACTGTATCCCTTGCACCTTCTTATTGACGATGAAACACAGAAATTGCACCGGAATTAATTACAAATGGCACAATGGCGACTTAAGGACAAGAAGACGACTCGTCTTACTGACTATGTTTGAACCATTCCTGTGACACTAGTTATAGATTCCGATGCTTCACTTTAGGTTTACTGTATCCCTCTGACCTTCTTATTGACGATGAAACACAGAAATTGCATCGGAATTAAATACAAAAGGCACAATGCCGACTTATGTACAAGCAGACTGACTCTTCTTACTGTCTATGATTTGAATCATTCCTGTGACACTAGTTATAGATTCCGATGCTTCACTCCAGGCTTACTGTATCCCTTGGACCATCTTATTGACGATGAAACTCAGAAATTGCATCGGAATTAAATACAAAAGGCACAATGCCGACTATAGTACAAGAAGACTGACTCTTCCCACTGACTATGTTTTGAACCATTCCTGTGACACTAGTTATAGATTCCGATGCTTCACTTCAGGATTACTGTATCCCTTGGACCATCTTATTAACGATGAAAAACATAAATTGCATCGGAAGTAAATACAAAAGGCACAATGCAGACTTAAGTACAAGAAGACTGACTCTTCCTACTGTCTATGTTTTGAACCATTCCTGTGACACTTGTTATAGATTCCGATGCTTCACTTCAGGTTTACTGTATCCCTCTGACTTTCGTATTGACGATGAAACACAGAAATTGCACCGGAATTAAATACAAAAGGCACAATGCCGACTTAAGGACAAGAAGACTAACTCTTCTTACTGTCTATGTTTTCAACCATTCCTGTGACACTAGATATAGATTCCCATGCTTCACTTTAGGTTTACTGTATCCCTCTGAGTTTCTTATTGACGATGAAAGACAGAAATTGGACCGGAATTAAATACAAAAGGCACAATGCCGACTCAAGTACAAGAAGACTGACTGTTCCCACTGTCTATGTTTTGAACCATTCTTGAGACACTAGTTGAAGATTTCGATGCTTCACTTCAGGTTTACTGTATCCCTCACCTTCTTATTGACGATGAAACACTGAAATTGCACCGGAATTAAATACAAAAGGCACAATGCCGACTTAAGTACAAGAAGACAGACTCTTCTTACTGTCTATGTTTTGAACCATTCCTGTGATACTAGCTATAGATTCCGATGCTTCACTTCTTTTTTACTGTATGCCTCTGACCTTATTGACGATGAAACACAGAAATTGCATCGGAATTAAATACAAAAGGCACAATACCGACTTAAGTACAAGAAGACTGACTCTTCTTACTGTCCATGTTTTGAACCACTCCTGTGAGACTAGATATAGATTCCGATGCTTCACTTCAGATTTACTGTATTATTTGGACCTTCTTATTGACGATGAAACACAGAAATTACATCGGAATTAAATACAAAAGGCACAATGCCGACTTAAGTACAAAAAGACTGACTCTTCTTACTGTCTATGTTTTGAACCATTCCTGTGACACTAGTTATAGATTCCGATGCTTCACTTCAGTTTACTGTATCCCTCTGACCTTCTTATTGACGATGAAACACAGAAATTGGATCATAATTAAATAGAAAAGGCACAATGCCGACTTAAGTACAAGAAGACTGACTCCTCTTACAGTCTATGCTTTGAACCATTCCTGTGACACTAGTTATAGATTCCGATGCTTGGCTTCAGGTTTACTGTATCCCTTGGAGCTTCTTATTGACGATGAAACACAGAAATAGCATCGGAATTTAATACACAAGGCACAATGCCGACTCAAGTACAAGAAGACTGACTCTTCTGACTGTCTATGTTGTGAACCATTCATGTGACACTAGTTATAGGTTCCGATGCCGCACATCAGGTTTACTGTATCGGTCTGACCTTCTTATTGACGATGAAACACAGAAATTGCATCGGAATTAAATACAAAATGCACAATGCCGACGTAAGTACATGAAGACTGACTAATCTTACTGTCTATGTTTTGAACCATTTCTGTGACACTAGTTATAGATTCCGATGCTTCACTTCAGGTTTACTGTTTACCTTGGACCTTCTTAATAACGATGAAACAATGAAATTGCATCGGAATTAAATACAAAAGGCACAATGCCGACTTAAGTACATGAAGACTGATTCTTCTTACTGACTATGTTTTGAACCATTCCTGTGACACTAGTTATAGATTCCGATGATTCACTTCAGGTTTACTGTATCCCTTGGACCTTCTTATTGACGATGAAACACAGAAATTGCATCGGAATTAAATACAAATGGCACAATGCCGACTTAAGTACAAGAAGGCTGACTCTTCTTACTGTCTATGTTTTGAACCATTCCTGTGACACTAGTTATAGATTCCGATGCTTCACTCCAGGTTTACTGTATCCCTTGCACCTTCTTATTGACGATGAAACACAGAAATTGCACCGGAATTAATTACAAATGGCACAATGCCGACTTAAGGACAAGAAGACGACTCTTCTTACTGACTATGTTTGAACCATTCCTGTGACACTAGTTATAGATTCCGATGCTTCACTTTAGGTTTACTGTATCCCTCTGACCTTCTTATTGACGATGAAACACAGAAATTGCATCGGAATTAAATACAAAAGGCACAATGCCGACTTATGTACAAGCAGACTGACTCTTCTTACTGTCTATGATTTGAATCATTCCTGTGACACTAGTTATAGATTCCGATGCTTCACTCCAGGTTTACTGTATCCCTTGGACCTTCGTATTGACGATGAAATACCGAAATTGTATTGGAATTAAATACAAAGGGCATAATGCCGACTTAAGTACATGAGGACTGACTCTCCTTACTGACTACGCTTTGAATCATTCCTGTGACACTAGTTATAGATTCCGATGTTTCACTTCTGGTTTACTGTATCCCTCTGAACTTCTTATTGACGATGAAACACAGAAATTGCATCGGAATTAAATACAAAAGGCACAATGCTGACTTAAGTACATGAGGACTGACTCTCCTTACTGACTATGCTTTGAATCATTCCTGTGACACTAGTTATAGATTCCGATGTTTCACTCCAGGTTTACTGTATCCCTTGGACCTTCTTATAGACGATGAAACTCAGAAATTGCATCGGAATTAAATACAAAAGGCACAATGCCGACTATAGTACAAGAAGACTGACTCTTCCCACTGACTATGTTTTGAACCATTCCTGTGACACTAGTTATAGATTCCGATGCTTCACTTCATTTTTACTGTATCCCTCTGACCTTATTGACGATGAAACACAGAAATTGCAACGGAATTAAATACAAGAGGCACAATACCGACTTAAGTACAAGAATACTGACTCTTCTTACTGTCTATGTTTTGAACCACTCCTTTGACACTAGATATAGATTCCGATGCTTCACGTCAGGTTTACTCTATCATTTGGACCTTCTTATTGGCGATGAAACACAGAAATTACATCGGAATTAAATACAAAAGGCACAATGCCGACTTAAGTACAAAAAGACTGACTCTTCTTACTGACTATGTTTTGCACCATTCCTGTGACACTGGTTATAGATTCCGATGCTTCACTTCAGGTTTACTGTATCCCTCTGACCTTCTTATTGACGATGAAACACAGAAATTGGATCGGAATTAAATTGAAAAGGCACAATGCCGACTTAAGTACAAGAAGACTGACTCTTCTTACTGTCTATGCTTTGAACCATTCCTGTGACACTAGTTACAGATTCCGATGCCGACTTCAGGTTTACTGTATCCCTTGGACCTTCTTATTGACGATGAAACACAGAAATGGCATCGGAATGTAATACAAAAGGCACAATGCCGACTCAAGTACAAGAAGACCGACTCTTCTGACTGTCTATGTTGTGAACCATTCCTGTGCCACTAGTTACTGATTCCGATGCCTCACTTCAGGTTTACTGTATCGGTCTGACATTCTTATTGACGATGAAACACAGAAATTGCATCGGAATTAAATACAAAATGCACAATGCCGACTTAAGTACATGAAGACTGACTCATCTTACTGTCTATGTTTTGAACCATTTCTGTGACACTAGTCATAGATTCCGATGCTTCACTTCAGGGTTACTGTATCCATCTGACCTTCTTATTGACGATGAAACACAGAAATTGCATCGGAATTAAATACAAAAGGCACAATGCCGACTTAAGTACAAGAAGACTGACTATTCTTTCTGTCTATGTTTTCAACCATTCCTGTGACACTAGTTATGGATTCCGAAGCTTCACTTCAGGTTTACTGTATCCCTTGGACCCTCTTATTGACGATGAAACACAGAAATTGCCTCGGAATTAAATACAAAAAGTAAAATGCCGACTTACGTACAAGAAGACTGACCCTACTTACTGTCTATGTTTGAAACATTCCTTTGACACTAGTTATAGATTCCGATGCCTCACTTCAGGTTTACTGTATCCCTTGGACCTTCTTATTAACGACGAAACAATGAAATTGCATCGGAATTAAATACAAAAGGCACAATGCCGACTTATGTTCATGAAGACTGATTCTTCTTGCTGACTATGTATTGAACCATTCCTGTGACACTAGTTATAGATTCCGATGCTTCACTTCAGGTTTACTGTATCCCTTGGACCTTCTTATTGACGATGAAACACAGAAATTGCATCGGAATTAAATACAAAAGGCTCAATGCCGACTTAAGTACAAGAAGGCTGACTCTTCTTACTGTCTACGATTTGAACCATTCCTGGGACACTGGTTATAGATTCCGATGCTTCACTCCAGGTTTACTGTATCCCTCTGACCTTCTTATTGACGATGAAACACAGAAATTGGATCGGAATTAAATAGAATAGGCACAATGCCGACTTAAGTACAAGAAGACTGACTCTTCTTACAGTCTATGTTTTGAACCATTCCTGTGACACTAGTTACAGATTCCGATGCTTGACTTCAGGTTTACTGTATCCCTCTGACCCTCTTATTGACGATGAAACACTGAAATTGGATCGAAATTAAATAGAAAAGGCACAATGCCGACTTCAGTACAAGAAGACTGACTCTTCTTACTATCTATGATTTGAACCATTCCTGTGACACTAGTTATAGATTCCGATGCTTGACTTCAGGTTTACTGTTTCCCTCTGACCTTCTTATTGGCGATGAAACACAGAAATTGGATCGGAATTAAATAAAAAAGGCACAATGCCGACTTTAGTACAAGAAGACAGACTCTTCTTACTGTCTATGTTTTGAACCATTCCATTGACACTAGTTATAGATTACGATGCTTCACTCCAGGTTTACTGTATCCCTTGGACCTTCTTATTGACGATAATACACTGAAATTGCATCGGAATTAAATACAAAACGCACAATGCCGACTTAAGTACAAGAAGACTGACTCGTCTTACTGTCTATGTTTTGAACCATTCCTGTGACACTAGTTATAGTTTCCGATGCTTCACTCCAGGTTTAATGTATCCCTTGGACCTTCTTATTGACGATGAAACCCAGAAATTGCATCGGAATTAAATAGAAAAGGCACTATGCCGACTTAAGTATAAGATGACTGACTCTTCTTACTGACTATGTTTTGAACCATTCCTGTGTCACTAGTTATGGATTCCGATGCTTGACTTCAGGTTTACTGTATCCCTTGGACCTTTTTATTCACGATGAAACACAGATATTGCATCGGAATTAAATACAAAAGGCACAATGCCGACTTAAGTACAAGAAGACTGACTCTTCCTACTGTCTATGTTTTGAACGATTACTGTGACACTAGCTATAGATTCCGATGCTTCACTTCATTTTTACTGTATCCCTCTGACCTTATTGACGATGAAACACAGAAATTGCATCGGAATTAAATACAAAAGGCACAATACCGACTTAAGTACAAGATGTCTGACTTTTCTTACTGTCTATGTTTTGAACCACTCCTGTGACACTAGATACAGATTCAGATGCTTCACTCCATGTTTACTGTATCCCTTGGACCTTCTTATTGACGATAATTCACTGAAATTGCATCGGAATTAAATAGAAAAGGCACAATGCCGACATAAGTACAAGAAGACTGACTCGTCTTACTCTCTATGTTTTGAACCATTCCTGTGACACTAGTTATAGCTTCCGATGCTTCACTCCAGGATTAGTGTATCCCTTGGACCTTTTTATTGACGATGAAACACAGAAATTACATCGGAATTAAATACAAAAGGCACAATGCCGACTTAAGTACAAAAAGACTGACTCTTCTTACTGACTATGTTTTGAACCATGCCTGTGACACTAGTAATAGATTCCGATTCTTAACTTCAGGTTTACTGTATCCCTCTGACCTTCTTATTGACGATGAAACACAGAAATTGGATCGGAATTAAATAGAAAAGGCACAATGCCGACTTAAGTACAAGAAGACTGACTCTTCTTACTGTCTATGTTTTGAACCATTTCTGTGACACTAGTTATAGATTCCGATGCTTCACTTCAGGGTTACTGTATCCCTCTGAAATTCTTATTGACGATGAAACACAGAAATTGCATCGGAATTAAATACAAAAGGCACAATGCCGACTTACGTACAAGAAGACTGACTCTTCTTTCCGTCTACGCTTTGAACCATTCCTGTGACCCTAGTTATGGATTCCGATGCTTCACTTCAGGTTTACTGTATCCCTTGAACCTTCTTATTGACGATGAAACACAGAAATTGCCTCGGAATTAAATACAAAAGGACAATGCCGATTAAAGTAGAAGAAGACTGACTCTTCCCACTGTCTATGTTTGAACCATTGCATTGACTCTAGTTATAGATTCCGATGCTTGATTTCAGGTTTACTGTTTCCCTTGGACCTTCTTATTAACGATGAAACAATGAAATTGCATCGGAATTAAATACAAAAGGCACAATGCCGACTTAAGTACATGAAGACTGATTCTTCTTACAGACAATGTATTCAATCATTCCTGTGACACTAGTTATATATACCGATGCTTCACTTTAGGTTTAATGTATCCCTTGGACCTTCTTATTGACGATGAAACACAGAAATTGCATCGGAATTAAATACAAAAGGCACAATGCCGACTTAAGTACAAGAAGGCTGACTCTTCTTACTGTCTATGTTTTGAACCATTCCTGTGACTCTAGTTATAGATTCCGATGCTTCACTCCAGGTTTACTGTATCCCTTGCGCCTTCTTATTGACGATGAAACACAGGAATTGCATCGGAATTAAATACAAAAGGCACAATGACTACTTAAGTACAAGAAGACTGACTCTTCCTACTGCCTATGTTTTGAACCATTCCTGTGACACTAGCTATAGATTCCGATTCTTCACTTCATTTTTACTGTATCCGTCTGACCTTATTGACGATGAAACACAGAAATTGTATCGGAATTATATACAAAAGGCACAATACCGACTTAAGTACAAGAAGACTGACTCTTCTTACTGTCTATGTATGAACCACTCCTGTGACACTAGTTATAGGATCCGATGCTTCACTTCAGGTTTTCTGTATAATTTGGACCTTCTTATTGACGATGAAACATAGAAATTACATCGGAATGAAATACAAAAGGCACAATGCCGACTTAAGTACAAAAAGACTGACTCTTCTTACTGACTATGTTTTGAACCATTCCTGTGACACTAGTTATAGATTCCGATGCTTCACATCAGGTTTACTGTATCACTCTGACCTTCTTATTGACGATGAAACACAGAAATTGGATCGGAATTAAATAGAAAATGCACAATGCCGACTTAGGTACAAGAAGACTGACTCTTGTTACTGACTATATTTTGAACCATTCCTGTGACACTAGATATGGATTCCGATGCTTCACATCATTTTTACTGTATACCTTGGACCTTCTTATTAACGATGAAACACAGAAATTGCATCGGAATTAAATACAAAAGGCACAATACCGACTTAAGTACAAGAAGACTGACTCTTCTTACTGTCTATGTTTTGAACCACTCCTGTGAGACTAGATATAGATTCCGATGCTTCACTTCAGGTTTACTGTATCATTTGGACCTTCTTATTGACGATGAAACACAGAAATTGCATCGGAATTAAATACATAAGGCACAATGACGACTTAAGTACAAGTAGACTGACTGTTCCCACTGTCTATGTTTTGAACCATTCCTGAGACACTAGTTGAAGATTCCGATGCTTCACTTCAGGTTTACTGTATCCCTCACCTTCTTATTAACGATGAAACACTGAAATTGCACCGGAATTAAATACAAAAGGCACAATGCCGACTTAAGTACAAGAAGACAGACTCTTCTTACTGTCTATGTTTTGAACCATTCCTGTGACACTAGGTATAGATTCCGATGCTTCACTTCAATTTTACTGTATCCCTCTGACCTTATTGACGATGAAACACAGAAATTGCAACGGAATTAAATACAAAAGGCACAATGCCGACTTAAGTACAAGAAGACTGACTCTTCCTACTGTCTATGTTTTGAACCATTCCTGTGACACTAGGTATAGATTCCGATGCTTCACTTCAATTTTACTGTATCCCTCTGACGATGAAACACAGAAATTGCAACGGAATTAAATACAAAAGGCACAATACCGACTTAAGTACAAGAATACTGACTCTTCTTACTGTCTATGTTTGAACCACTCCTGTGACACTAGATATAGATTCCGATGCTTCACGTCAGGTTTACTGTATCATTTGGACCTTCTTATTGGCGATGAAACACAGAAATTACATCGGAATTAAATACAAAATGCACAATGCCGACTTAAGTACAAAAAGACTGACTCTTCTTACTGACTATGATTTGCACCATTCCTGTGACACTGGTTATGGATTCCGATGCTTCACTTCAGGTTTACTGTATCCCTCTGACCTTCTTATTGACGATGAAACACAGAAATTGGATCGGAATTAAATTGAAAAGACACAATGCCGACTTAAGTACAAGGAGACTGACTCTTCTGACTGTCTATGTTGTGAACCATTCCTGTGCCACTAGTTATAGATTCCGATGCCTCACTTCAGGTTTACTGTATCGGTCTGACATTCTTATATGACGATGAAACACAGAAATTGCATCGGAATTAAATACAAAATGCACAATGCCGACTTAAGTACATGAAGACTGACTCATCTTACTGTCTATGTTTTGAACCATTTCTGTGACACTAGTCATAGATTCCGATGCTTCACTTCAGGGTTACTGTGTCCCTCTCACCTTCTTATTGACGATGAAACACAGAAATTGCATCGGAATTAAATACAAAAGGCACAATGCCGACTTAAGTACAAGAAGACTGACTATTCTTTCTGTCTATGATTTCAACCATTCCTGTGACACTAGTTATGGATTCCGATGCTTCACTTCAGGTTTACTGTATCCCCTGGACCCTCTTATTGACGATGAAACACAGAAATTGCCTCGGAATTAAATACAAAAATCACAATGCCGACTTACGTACAAGAAGACTGACTCTACTTACTGTCTATGTTTGAAACATTCCTTTGACACTAGTTATTGATTCCGATGCCTCACTTCAGGTTTACTGTATCCCTTGGACCTTCTTATTAACGATGAAACAATGAAATTGCATCGGAATTAAATACAAAAGGCACAATGCCGACTTATGTTCATGAAGACTGATTCTTCTTACTGACTATGTATTGAACCATTCCTGTGACACTAGTTATAAATTCCGATGCTTCACTTCAGGTTTACTGTATCCCTTGAACCTTCTTATTGACGATGAAACATAGAAATTGCATCGGAATCAAATACAAAAGGCACAATGCCGACTTAAGTACAAGAAGGCTGACTCTTCTTACTGTCTACGTTTTGAACCATTCCTGTGACACTAGTTATAGATTCCGATGCTTCACTCCAGGTTTACTGTATCAGTCTGACCTTCTTATGGACGATGAAACACAGAAATTGGATCGGAATTAAATAGAAAAGGCACAAAGCCGACTTAAGTACAAGAAGACTGACTCTTCTTACTGTCTATGTTTTGAACCATTCCTGTGACACTAGTTACAGATTCCGATGCTTGACTTCAGGTTTACTGTATCCCTCTGACCTTCTTATTGACGATGAAACACAGATATTGGATCGAAATTAAATAGAAAGGCTTATTGCCGACTTCAGTACAAGAAGACTGACTCTTCTTACTGTCTATGTTTTGAACCATTCCTGTGACACTAGTTATAGATTCCGATGCTTGACTTCAGGTTTACTGTTTCCCTCTGACCTTCTTATTGACGATAAAACACAGAAATTGGATCGAAATTAAATACAAAAGGCACAATGCCTACTTAAGTACAAGAAGACAGACTCTTCTTACTGTATATGTTTTGAACCATTCCATTGACACTAGTTATAGATTACGATGCTTCACTCCAGGTTTACTGTATCCCTTGGACCTTCTTATTGACGATAATACACTTAAATTGCATCGGAATTAAATAGAAAAGGCACAATGCCGACTTAAGTACAAGAAGACTGACCCGCCTTACTGTCTATGTTTTGAACCATTTCTGTGACACTAGTTATAGCTTCCGATGCTTCACTCCAGGTTTAGTGTATCCCTTGGACCTTCTTATTGACGATGAAACCCAGAAATTGCATCGGAATTAAATAGATAAGTCACTATGCCGACTTAAGTACAAGATGACTGACTCTTCTTACAGACTATGTTTTGAACCATTCCTGTGTCACTAGTTATAGATTCCGATGTTTGACTTCAGGTTTACTGTATCCCTTGGACCTTCTTATTGACGATGAAACACAGAAATTGCATCGGAATTAAATACAAAAGGCACAATGCCGACTTAAGTACAAAAAGACTGACTCTTCCTACTGTCTATGTTTTGAACGATTCCTGTGACACTAACTATAGGTTCCGATGCTTCACTTCATTTTTACTGTATCCCTCTGACCTTATTGACGATGAAACACAGAAATTGCATCGGAATTAAATACAAAAGGCACAATACCGACTTAAGTACAAGAAGTCTGACTTTTCTTACTGTCTATGTTTTGAACCACTCCTGTGACACTAGATACTGATTCCGATTCTTCACTCCAGGTTTACTGTATCCCTTGGACCTTCTTATTAACGATAATACACTGAAATTGCATCGGAATTAAATAGAAAAGGCACAATGCCGACTTAAGTACAAGAAGACTGACCCGCCTTACTGTCTATGTTTTGAACCATTCCTGTGACACTAGTTATAGCGTCCGATGCTTCACTCCAGGTTTAGTGTATCCCTTGGACCTTCTTATTGACGATGAAACACAGAAATTACATCGGAATTAAATACAAAAGGCACAATGCCGACTTAAGTACAAAAAGACTGACTCTTCTTACCGACTATGTTTTGAACCATTCCTGTGACACTAGTTATAGATTCCGATTCTTCACTTTAGGTTTACTGTATCCCTCTGACCTTCTTATTGACAATGAAACACAGAAATTGCATCGGAATTAAATAGAAAAGGCACAATGCCGACTTAAGTACAAGAAGACTGAGTCTTCTTACTGTCTATGCCTTGAACCATTCCTGAGACACTAGTTATAGATTCCGATGCTTGACTTCAGGTTTACTGTATCCCTTGGACCTTCTTATTGACGATGAAACACAGAAATAGCATCGGAATTTAATACAAAAGGCACAATGCCGACACAAGTACAAGAAGACTGATTCTTCTGACTGTCTATGTTGTGAACCATTCCTGTGACACTAGTTATAGATTCCGATGCCTCACTTCAGGTTTACTGTATCGGTCTGACCCTCTTATTGACGATGAAACACAGAAATTGCATCGGAATTAAATACATAAGTCACAATACCGACTTAAGTACAAGAATACTGACTCTTCTTACTGTCTATGTTTATAACCACTCCAATGACACTAGATATAGATTCCGATGCTTCACTTCAGGTTTACTGTATAATTTGGACCCTCTTATTGACGATGAAACACAGAAAGTACATCGGAATTAAATACAAAAGGCACAATGCCGACTTAAGTACAAAAAGACTGACTCTTCTAACTGACTATGATTTGAACCATTCCTGTGACACTAGTCTTAGATTCCGATGCTTGACTTCAGGTTTACTGTATCCCTTGGACCTTCTTATTGACGATGAAACACAGAAATAGCATCGGAATTTAATACAAAAGGCACAATGCCGACTCAAGTACAAGAAGACTGACTCTTCTGACTGTCTATGTTGTGAACCATTCCTCTGACACTAGTTATGGATTCCGATGCTTCACGTCAGGTCTACTGTATCCCTTGGACCTTCTTATTGACGATGAAACACAGAAATTGCATCGGAATTAAATAGAAAAGGCACAATGCCGACTTAAGTACAAGAAGACTGACTCTTCTTACTGTCTATGTTTTGAACCATTTCTGTGACACTAGTTATAGATTCCGATGCTTCACTTCAGGGTTACTGTATCCCTCTGAAATTCTTATTGACGATGAAACACAGAAATTGCATCGGAATTAAATACAAAAGGCACAATGCCGACTTACGTACAAGAAGACTGACTCTTCTTTCCGTCTACGCTTTGAACCATTCCTGTGACCCTAGTTATGGATTCCGATGCTTCACTTCAGGTTTACTGTATCCCTTGAACCTTCTTATTGACGATGAAACACAGGAATTGCCTCGGAATTAAATACAAAAGGACAATGCCGATTAAAGTAGAAGAAGACTGACTCTTCCCACTGTCTATGTTTGAACCATTGCATTGACTCTAGTTATAGATTCCGATGCTTGATTTCAGGTTTACTGTTTCCCTTGGACCTTCTTATTAACGATGAAACAATGAAATTGCATCGGAATTAAATACAAAAGGCACAATGCCGACTTAAGTACATGAAGACTGATTCTTCTTACAGACTATGTATTCAATCATTCCTGTGACCCTAGTTATAGATTCCGATGCTTCACTCCAGGTTTACTGTATCCCTTGCGCCTTCTTATTGACGATGAAGCATGTCTGTCTATGTTTTGAACCATTCCTGTGACATTAGTTACAGATTCCGATGCTTCACTTCAGGTTTACTGTATCCTTTGCACCTTCTTATTGGCGCCGAAACACAGAAATTGCATCGGAATTAAACAGAAAAGGCACAATGCCGACTTAAGTACAAGAAGACTGACTCTTCCTACTGTCTATGTTTTGAACCATTCCAGTGACACTAAGTATAGATTCCGACGCTTCACCTCAGGTTTACTGTATCCCTCTCACCTTCTTACTGACGATGAAACACAGAAATTGCATCGGAATTAAATAGAAAAGTCACAATGCCGACTTAAGTACAAGAAGACTGACTCATCTTACTGACTATGTTTGAACCATTCCTGTGACACTAGTTATAGAATCCGATGCTTCACTTCAGGTTTAGTGTATCCCTTAGGCCTTCTTATTGACGATGAAACACAGAAATTGCATCGGAATTGGATACAAAAGGCACAATGCCGACTTAAGTACAAGAAGACTGACTCTTCATACTGACTATATCTTGATCCATTCCCGTGACACTAGTTACAGATTCCGATGCTTCACTTCACGTTTACTGTATCCCTTGGACCTTCTTATTGACAATGAAACACAGAAATTGCATCGGAATTGGATACAAAAGGCACAATGCCGACTTAAGTACAAGAAGACTGACTCTTCATACTGACTATATCTTGATCCATTCCCGTGACACTAGTTATAGATTCCGATGCTTCACTTCACGTTTACTGTATCCCTTGGATCTTCTTATTGACGATGAAACACAGAAATTGCATCGGAATTAAATGCCGACTTAAGTACAAGAAGACTGACTCATCTTACTGACTATGATTTGAACCATTCCAGTGATACTAGTTGTAGATTCCGATGCTTCACTTCAGGTTTACTGTATCCCTCTGACCTTCTTATTAACGATAAAACACCGATATTGCATCGGAATTAAATAGAGAAGGCACAATGCCGACTTAAGTACAAGAAGACCGACTCTTCCAACTGTCTATGTTTTGAACCATTCCTGTGACACTAGTTATAGATTCCGATGCTTCACCTCAGGTTCACTGTATCCCTCTGACCTTCTTATTGACTATGAAACACAGAAATTGCATCGGAATTAAATAGAAAAGGCACAATGCCGTCTTAAGTACAAGCAGACTGACTCTTCTTAGTGTCTATGTTTTGAACCATTACTGTGACGCTAGTTACAGATTCCGATGCTTCACTTCAGGTTTACTGTATCCCTCTGACCTTCTTATTGTCGATTAAAAACAGTAATTGCATCGGAATTAAATTGAAAAGGGCACAATGCCGTCTTAAGTACAAGAAGACTGACTCTTCTTACTGTCTATGTTTTGAACCATTCGGGTGACACTAGTTATAGATTCCGATGCCCCACTTCAGGTTTACTGTATCTCTTGGACCTTCGTATTGACGATGAAACACAGAAGTTGCATCGGAATTAAATGTAAAAGGCACAATGCCGACTTAAGTACAAGAAGACTGACTCTTCTTACCGACTATGTTTTGAACCATTCCTGTGACACTAGTTATAGATTCCGATGCTTCACTTCAGGTCTACTGTATCCCTCTGACCTTCTTTTTGACGATGAAACACAGAAATTGCATCGGAATTAAATAGAAAAGGAACAATGCCGACTTAAGTACACGAAGACTGACTCTTCTTACTGACTATATCTTGATCCATTCCTGTGACACTAGTTATAGATTCCGATGCTTCACTTCAGGTTTACTGTATCCCTTGAACCTTCTTATTGACGATGAAACACAGCAATTGCATCGGAATTAAATACAAAAGGCACAATGCCTACTTAAGTACAAGAAGACTGACACTTCTTGCTGATTATGTTTTTAACCACTCCTGTGACACTAGTTGTAGATTCGGATGCTTCACTTCAGGTTTACTGTATCCCTTGGACCTTCTTATTGACGATTAAACACAGATATTGTCTCGGAATTAAATACAAAAGGCACAATGCCGACTTAAGTACAAGAAGACTGACTCTTCCTACTGTCTATGTTTGAACCATTCCATTGACACTAGTTATAGGCTCCGATGCTTCACTTCAGGTTTACTGTTTCCCTTGGACCTTCTTATTGACCACTAAACAATGAAATTGCATCGGAATTAAATACAAAAGGCACAATGCCGACTTAAGTACATGAAGACTGACTCTTCTTGCTGACTATGTTTTTAACCACTCCTGTGACACTAGTTGTAGATTTGGATGCTTCACTTCAGGTTTACTGTATCCCTTGGACCTTTTTATTGGCGATGAAACACAGAAATTGCATTGGAATTAAATACAAATGGCACAATGCCGACTTAAGTACAAGATGGCTGACTCTTCTTACTGTCTATGATTTGAACCATTCCTGTGACACTAGTTATAGATTCCGATGCTTCACTCCAGGTTTACTGTATACCTTGGACCTTCTTATTGACGATGAAACACAGAAATTGCATCGGAATTAAATACAAAAGGCACAATGCCGACTTAAGGACAAGAAGACTGAATCTTCTTACTGCCAATTTTTTGAACCATTCCTGTGACACTAGTTATAGATTCTGATGCTTCACTTCAGGTTTACTGTATCCCTCAGACCTTCTTAATGACGATGAAACACAGAAAATGCATCGGAATTTAATACAAAAGGCACATTGCCGACTTAAGTGCAGGAAGACTGACTCTTCTTACTGTCTATGTTTTGAACCATTCCTGTGACACTAGTTATAGATTCCGATGCTTCACACCAGGTATACTGTATCCCTTGGACCTTCTTAATGACGATGAAACACCGAAATTGCAACGGTATTAAATAGAAAAGGCACAATGCCGACTTAAGTACAAGAAGACTGACTCTTCTTACTGTCTATGTTTTGAACCATTCCTGTGACGCTAGTTACAGGTTCCGATGCTTCACTTCAGGTTTACTGTATCCCTTGGACATTCTTATTGGCGATGAAACACAGAAATTGCATCGCAATTAAATAGAAAAAGCACAATGCCGACATAAGTACAAGAAGACTGATTGTCCTTACTGACTATGTTATCAACCATTCCTGTGATTCTAGTTATAGATTCCGACGCTTCACGTTAGGTTTACTGTATCCCTCTCACCTTCTTACTGACGATGAAACACAGAAATTGCATCGGAATTAAATAGAAAAATCACAATGCCGACTTAAGTACAAGAAGACTGACTCATCTTACTGACTATGTTTGAACCTTTCCTGTGACACTAGTTATGGATTTCGATGCTTCATTTCAGGTTTACTGTATCCATTTGGCCTTCTTATTGACGATGAAACACAGAAATAGCATCGGAATGAAATACAAAAGGCACAATACCGACTTAAATCACAAGAAGACTGACTCGTCTTACTGACTATGATTTGAACCATTCCTGTGACACCATTTAGAGATTCCGATGCTTCACTTCAGGTTTACTGTATCCCTTGGACCTTCTTATTGACGATGAAATACAGAAATTGCATCGGAATTAAATACTAAAGGCACAATGCCGACTTAAGTAGAATATGACCGACCCTTCTTACTGTCTATGTTCTGAACCATTCATGTGACAAAAGTTCTAGATTCCGACGCTTCACTTCAGGTTTACTGTATCCCTCTGACCATCCTATTGACGATGAAACACAGAAATAGAATCGGAATTAAATACAAAAGGCACATTGCCGACTTAAGTACAAGAAGACTGACTCTTCTTATTGACTATGTTTTGAACCATATCTGTGACACTAGTTATAGATTCCGATGCTTCACTTCAGCTTTACTGTATCCCTTGGACCCTCTTATTGACGATGAAACACTGGAATAGCATCAGAATTAAATAGAAAAGGCACAATGCCGAATCAAGTACAAGAAGACTGACTCTTCTAACTGACTATGATTGGAACCATTACTGTGACACTAGTTATAGATTCCGATGATTCACTTCAGGTCTACTGTGTCCCTCTGACCTTCTTATTGAAGATGAAACACAGAAATAGCATCGGAATTAAATACAAAAAGCACAATGCTGACTTAAGTACAAGAAGACTGACTCTTCTTACTGTCTATGTTTTGAACCATTCCTGTGACGCTAGTTATAGATTCCGATGCTTCACTTCAGGTTTACTGTATCCCTTGGACCTTCTTGTTGATGACGGAACACAGAAATTGCATCGGAATTAAATAGAAAAGGCACAATGCCGACTTATGTACAAGAAGACTGCCTCTTCCTACTGTCTATGTTTTGAACCATTCCTGTGACACTAGTTATGGATTCCGATGCTTCACTTCAGGTTTACTGTATCCCTTGGACCTTCTTATTGACAATGAAACACAAAAATTGCATCGGAATTAAATACAAAAGGCACAATGCCGACTTAAGTACAAGAAGACAGACTCTTCTTACTGACTATGTGTTGAACCATTCCTGTGACACTATTTGGAGATTCCGATGCTTCCCTTCAGGTTTACTGCATCCCTAGGACCTTCTTATTGACGATGAAACACAGAAATTGCATCGGAACTAAATACAAAAGGCACAATGCCGACTTATGTATAAGATGACTGACTCTTCCTACTGTCTATGTTTTGAACCATTCTTGTCACATTATTTATGGATTCCAATGCTTCACTTCAGGTTTTCGGTATCCTTTGGACATTCTTATTGGCGACGAAAAACAGAAATTGCATCGGAATTAATTAGAAAAGGCACAATGCCGACTTAAGTACAAGAAGACTGACTCATCTTACTGTCTATGTTTTGAACCATTCCTGTGACACTAGTTATGGATTGCGATGCTTCACTTCAGATTTACTGTATCCCTTGGACCTTCTTATTGACGATTAAACACAGATATTGTCACGGAATTAAATACAAAAGGCACAAGGCCGACTTAAGTACAAGAAGACTGACTCTTCCTACTGTCTATGTTTGAACCATTCCATTGACACTAGTCATAGACTCCGATGCTTCACTTCAGGTTTACTGTTTCCCTTGGACCTTCTTATTGACCACTAAACAATGAAATTGCATCGGAATTAAATACAAAAGGCACAATGCCGACTTAAGTACATGAAGACTGACTCTTCTTACTGACTATGTTTTTAACCACTCCTGTGACACTAGTTGTAGATTCGGATGCTTCACTTCAGGTTTACTGTATCCCTTGCACCTTTTTATTGGCGATGAAACACAGAAATTGCATTGGAATTAAATACAAATGGCACAATGCCGTCTTAAGTACAAGATGGCTGACCCTTCTTACTGTCTATGATTTGAACCATTCCTGTGACACTAGTTATAGATTCCGATGCTTCACTCCAGGTTTACTGTATACCTTGGACCTTCTTATTGACGATGAAACACAGAAATTGCATCGGAATTAAATACAAAAGGCACAATGCCGACTTAAGGACAAGAAGACTGAATCTTCTTACTGCTTATTTTTTGAACCATTCCTGTGACACTAGTTATAGATTCCGATGCTTCACTTCAGGTTTACTGTATCCCTCAGACCTTCTTATTGACGATGAAACACAGAAAATGCATCGGAATTAAATACAAAAGGGACAATGCTGACTAAAGTGCAAGAAGACTGACTCTTCTTACTGTCTATGTTTTGAACCATTCCTGTGACACTAGTTATAGATTCCGATGCTTCACACCAGGTATACTGTATCCCTTGGACCTTCTTAATGACGATGAAACACCGAAATTGCAACGGAATTAAATAGAAAAGGCACAATGCCGACTTAGGTACAAGAAGACTGACTCTTGTTACTGAGTATGTTTTAAACCATTCCTGTGACACTAGTTATGGATTCCGATGCTTCACTTCATTTTTACTGTATACCTTGGACCTTTTTATGAACGATGAAACACAGAAATTGCATCGGAATTAAATACAAAAGGCACAATGCCGACTTAATTACAAGAAGACTGACTCTTCTTACTGTCTATGTTTTGAACCATTCCTGTGACGCTGGTTACAGGTTCCGATGCTTCACTTCAGGTTTACTGTATCCCTTGGACATTCTTATTGGCGATGAAACACAGAAATTGCATCGCAATTAAATAGAAAAAGCACAATGCCGACATAAGTACAAGAAGACTGATTGTCCTTACTGACTATGTTATCAACCATTCCTGTGATTCTAGTTATAGATTCCGACGCTTCACGTCAGGTTTACTGTATCCCTCTCACCTTCCTACTGACGATGAAATACAGAAATTGCATCGGAATTAAATAGAAAAGTCACAATGCCGACTTAAGTACAAGAAGACTGACTCATCTTACTGACTATGTTTGAACCATTCCTGTGACACTAGTTGTAGATATCGATGCTTCATTTCAGATTTACTGTATCCCTTTGGCCTTCTTATTGAAGATGAAACACAGAAATAGCATCGGAATGAAATACAAAAGGCACAATACCAACTTAAGTACAAGAAGACTGACTCGTCTTACTGACTATGATTTGAACCATTCCTGTGACACCATTTAGAGATTCCGATGCTTCACTTCAGGTTTACTGTATCCCTTGGACCTTCTTATTGACGATGAAATACAGAAATTGCATCGGAATTAAATACAAAATGCACAATGCCGACTTAAGTAGAATATGACCGACCCTTCTTACTGTCTATGTTCTGAACCATTCATGTGACAAAAGTTCTAGATTCCGACGCTTCACTTCAGGTTTACTGTATCCCTCTGACCATCCTATTGACGATGAAACACAGAAATAGAATCGGAATTAAATACAAAAGGAACATTGCCGACTTAAGTACAAGAAGACTGACTCTTCTTATTGACTATGTTTTGAACCATATCTGTGACACTAGTTATAGATTCCGATGCTTCACTTCAGCTTTACTGTATCCCTTGGACCTTCTTATTGACGATGAAACACTGAAATAGCATCGGAATTAAATAGAAAAAGCACAATGCCGAATCAAGTACAAGAAGACTGACTCTTCTAACTGACTATGATTGGAACCATTCCTGTGACACTAGTTATAGATTCCGATGCTTCACTTCAGGTTTACTGTATCCCTTGGACCTTATTATTGATGACGGAACACAGAAATTGCATCGGAATTAAATAGAAAAGGTACAATGCCGACTTATGTACAAGAAGACTGTCTCTTCCTACTGTCTATGTTTTGAACCATTCCTGTGACACTAGTTGTGGATTCCGATGCTTCACTTCAGGTTTACTGTATCCCTTGGACCTTCTTATTGACAATGAAACACAGAAATTGCATCGGAATTGAATACAAAAGGCACAATGCCGACTTATGTACAAGAAGACTGACTCTTCTTACTGACTATGATTTGAACCATTCCAGTGATACTAGTTGTAGTTTCCGATGCTTCACTTCATGTTTACTGTATCCCTCTGACCTTCTTACTAACGATGAAACACCGATATTTCATCGGAATTAAATAGAAAAGGCACAATGCCGACTTAAGTACAAGAAGACTGACTCTTCTTACTGACTATGTGTTGAACCATTCCTGTGACACTATTTGGAGATTTCGATGCTTCCCTTCAGGTTTACGTTATCCCTCTGACCTTCTTATTGTCGATTAAACACAGTAATTGCATCGGAATTAAATTGAAAAGGGCACAATGCCGACTTGAGTACAAGAAGACTGACTCTTCTTACTGTCTATGTTTAGAACCATTCCGGTGACACTAGTTATAGATTCCGATGCTCCACTTTAGGATTACTGTATCTCTTGGACCTTCTTATTGACGATGAAACACAGAAGTTGCATCGGAATTAAAAACAAAAGGCACAATGCCGACTTAAGTACAAGAAGACTGACTCTTCTTACCGACTATGATTTGAACCATTCCTGTGACACTAGTTATAGATTCCGATGCTTCACTTCATTTTTACTGTATCCTTCTGACCTTCTTATTGACGATGGACACAGAAATATCATCGGAAATAAATACAAAAGGCACAATACGGACTGAAGTACATGTAGACTGAATCTTCCTACTGTCTAAGTTAAGAACCATTCCCATGACACTAGTTATAGATTCCGATGCTTGATATCGGGTTTACTGTATCCCTTAGACCTTCTTAATGACGATGAAACACAGATAGTGCATCGGAATTAACTACAAAGGGCAAAATGCCAACTTAAGTACAAGAAGACTGACTCTTCCTATTGTGTATGTTTTGAACCATTCCTGTGACACTAGTTATAGATTCCGATGCTTCACTTCAGGGTTACTGTATCCCTCTGACCTTCTTTTTGACGATGAAACACAGAAATTGCATCGGAAATAAATAGAAAAGGCACAATGCCAACTTAAGTACAGGAAGACTGACTCTTCTTACTGACTATATCTTGATCCATTCCTGTGACACTAGTTATAGATTCCGATGCTTCACTTCAGGTTTACTGTATCCCTTGGACCTTCTTATTGACGATAAAACACAGCAATTGCATCGGAATTAAATACAAAAGGGACAATGCCTACTTAAGTACAAGAAGACTGACTCTTCTTACTGACTATGTTTTGAACCATTCCTGTGACACTAGTTGTATATTTCGATGCTTCACTTCAGGTTTACTGCATCCCTAGGACCTTCTTATTGACGATGAAACACAGAAATTGCATCGGAACTAAATACAAAACGCACAATGCCGACTTATGTATAAGATGACTGACTCTTCCTACTGTCTATGTTTAGAACCATTCCTGTGACATTATTTATGGATTCCAATGCTTCACTTCAGGTTTACTGTATCCTTTGGACCTTCTTATTGGCGACGAAACACAGAAATTGCATCGGAAATAATTAGAAAAGGCACAATGCCGACTTAAGTACAAGAAGACTGACTCTTCTTACTGTCTATGTTTTGAACCATTCCTGTGACACTAGTTATAGATTCCGATGCTTCACCTCAGTTTCACTGAATCCCTCTGACCTTCTTATTGACGATGAAACACAGAAATTGCATCGGAATTAAATAGAAAAGGCACAATGCCGTCTTAAGTACATGAAGACTGACTCTTCTTACTGACTATATCTTGAACCATTCCTGTGACACTAGTTATAGATTCCGATGCTTCACCTCAGTTTCACTGAATCCCTCTGACCTTCTTATTGACGATGAAACACAGAAATTGCATCGGAATTAAATACTAAAGGCACAATGCCGACTTAAGTACAAGAAGGCTGACTCTTCCTATTGTGTATGTCTTGAACCATTCCTGTGACACTAGTTACAGATTCCGATGCTTCACTTCAGGGTTACTGTATCCCTCTGACCTTCTTTTTGACGATGAAACACAGAAATTGCATCGGAATTAAATAGAAAAGGCACAATGCCGACTTAAGTACATGAAGACTGACTCTTCTTAATGACTATGTTTTTAACCACTCCTGTGACACTAGTTGTAGATTCGGATGCTTCACTTCAGGTTTACTGTATCCCTTGGACCTTCTTAGTGACGATGAAACACAGAAATTGCATCGGAATTAAATACAAAAGGCACAATGCCGACTTAAGTGTAAGATGGCTGACTCTTCTTACTGTCTATGATTTGAACCATTCCTGTGACACTAGTTATAGATTCCGATGCTTCACTCCAGGTTTACTCTATACCTTGGACCTTCTTATTAACGATGATACACATACATTGCATCGGAATTAAATACAAAAGGCACCATGCCGACTTAAGTACAAGAAGACTGACTCTTCCTACTGTCTATGTTTGGAACCATTCCTGTGACACTAGTTATAGATTCTGATGCTTCACTTCAGGTTTACTGAATCCCTTGGACCTTCTTATTGACGATGAAACACAAAAATTGCATCGGAATTAAATACAAAAGGCACAATGCCGACTTAAGTACAAGAAGACTGACTCTTCTTACTGTCTATGTTTTGAACCATTCCTGTGACACTAGTTATAGATTCCGACGCTTCACGTCAGGTTTACTGTATCCCTCTCACCTTCTTACTGACGATGAAACACAGAAATTGCATCGGAATTAAATAGAAGAGTCACAATGCCGACTTAAGTACAAGAAGACTGACTCTTCTTACTGTCTATGTTTTGAACCATTCCTGTGACGCTAGTTATAGATTCCGATGCTTCACTTCAGGTTTACTGTATCCCTTGGACCTTCTTATTGATGACGGAACACAGAAATTGCATCGGAATTAAATAGAAAAGGCACAATGCCGACTTATGTACAAGAAGACTGCCTCTTCCAACTGTCTATGTTTTGAACCATTCCTGTGACACTAGATGTGGATTCCGATGCTTCACATCAGGTTTACTGTATCCCTTGGACCTTCTTATTGACAATGAAACACAGATATTGCATCGGAATTGAATACAAAAGGCACAATGCCGACTTATGTACAAGAAGACTGACTCTTCTTACTGACTATGATTTGAACCATTCCAGTGATACTAGTTGTAGTTTCCGATGCTTCACTTCATGTTTACTGTATCCCTCTGACGTTCTTATTAACGATGAAACACCGATATTGCATCGGAATTAAATAGAAAAGGCACAATGCCGACTTAAGTACAAGAAGATCGACTCTTCCAACTGTCTATGTTTTGAACCATTCCTGTGACACTAGTTATAGATTCCGATGCTTCACCTCAGGTTCACTGTATCCCTCTGACCTTCTTATTGACGATGAAACACAGAAATTGCATCGGAATTAAATAGAAAAGGCACAATGCCGTCTTAAGTACAAGCAGACTGACTCTTCTTAGTGTCTATGTTTTGAACCATTCCTGTGACGCTAGTTACAGATTCCGATGCTTCACTTCAGGTTTACTGTATCCCTTGGATCTTCTTATTGACGATGAAACACAGAAATTGCATCGGAATTAAATACAAAAGGCACAATGCCGACTTAAGTACAAGAAGACTGACTCTTCTTACTGACTATGTGTTGAACCATTCCTGTGACACTATTTGGAGATTCCGATGCTTCCCTTCAGGTTTACTTTATCCCTCTGACCTTCTTATTGTCGATTAAACACAGTAATTGCATCGGAATTAAATTGAAAAGGGCACAATGCCGACTTAAGTACAAGAAGACTGACTCTTCTTACTGTCTATGTTTTGAACCATTCCGGTGACACTAGTTATAGATTCCGATGCTCCACTTCAGGTTTACTGTATCTCTTGGACCTTCTTATTGGCGATGAAACACAGAAATTGCATCGGAATTAAATACAAAAGGCACAATGCCGACTTAAGTAGAATATGACCGACCCTTCTTACTGTCTATGTTCTGAACCATTCATGTGACAAAAGTTCTAGATTCCGACGCTTCACTTCAGGTTTACTGTATACCTCTGACCATCCTATTGACGATGAAACACAGAAATAGAATCGGAATTAAATACAAAAGGCACATTGCCGACTTAAGTACAAGAAGACTGACTCTTCTTATTGACTATGTTTTGAACCACATCTGTGACACTAGTTATAGATTCCGATGCTTCACTTCAGCTTTACTGTATCCCTTGGAACTTCTTATTGACGATGAAACACTGAAATAGCATCGGAATTAAATAGAAAAGGCACAATGCCGAATCAAGTACAAGAAGACTGACTCTTCTAACTGACTATGATTGGAACCATTCCTGTGACACTAGTTATAGATTCCGATGATTCACTTCAGGTCTACTGTGTCCCTCTGACCTTCTTATTGAAGATGAAACACAGAAATAGCATCGGAATTAAATACAAAAAGCACAATGCTGACTTAAGTACAAGAAGACTGACTCTTCTTACTGTCTATGTTTTGAACCATTCCTGTGACGCTAGTTATAGATTCCGATGCTTCACTTCAGGTTTACTGTATCCCTTGGACCTTCTTATTGATGACGGAACACAGAAATTGCATCGGAATTAAATAGAAAAGGCACAAAGCCGACTTAAGTACAAGATGGCTGACCCTTCTTACTGTTTGTGATTTGAACCATTCCTGTGACACTAGTTATAGATTCCGATGCTTCACTCCAGGTTTACTGTATACCTTGGACCTTCTTATTGACGATGAAACACAGAAATTGCATCGGAATTAAATACAAAAGGCACAATGCCGACTTAAGGACAAGAAGACTGAATCTTCTTACTGCCTATTTTTTGAACCATTCCTGTGACACTAGTTATAGATTCCGATGCTTCACTTCAGGTTTACTGTATCCCTCAGACCTTCTTAATGACGATGAAACACAGAAAATGCATCGGAATTAAATACAAAAGGCACAATGCCGACTTAAGTGCAAAAAGACTGACTCTTCTTACTGTCTATGTTTTGAACCATTCCTGTGACACTAGTTATAGATTCCGATGCTTCACACCAGGTATACTGTATCCCTTGGACCTTCTTAATGACGATGAAACACCGAAATTGCAACGGAATTAAATAGAAAAGGCACAATGCCGACTTAGGTACAAGAAGACTGACTCTTGTTACTGAGTATGTTTTAAACCATTCCTGTGACACTAGTTATGGATTCCGATGCTTCACTTCATTTTTACTGTATACCTTGGACCTTTTTATGAACGATGAAACACAGAAATTGCATCGGAATTAAATACAAAAGGCACAATGCCGACTTAATTACAAGAAGACTAACCCTTCTTACTGTCTATGTTTTGAACCATTCCTGTGACACTAGTTATAGATTCCGATGCTTCACCTCCGGTTATCTGTATCCCTCTGACCTTCTTATTGGCGATGAAACACAGAAATTGCATCGGAATTAAATAGAAAAGGCACAATGCCGACTTAAGTACAAGAAGACTGACTCTTCCTACTGTCTATGTTTTGAACCATTCCTGTGACGTTAGTTACAGGTTCCGATGCTTCACTTCAGGTTTACTGTATCCCTTGGACATTCATATTCGCGATGAAACACAGAAATTGCATCGCAATTAAATAGAAAAAGCACAATGCCGACATTAGTACAAGAAGACTGATTGTCCTTACTGACTATGTTATCAACCATTCCTGTGATTCTAGTTATAGATTCCGACGCTTCACGTCAGGTTTACTGTATCCCTCTCACCTTTTTACTGACGATGAAACACAGAAATTGCATCGGAATTAAATAGAAAAGTCACAATGCCGACTTAAGTACAAGAAGACTGACTCATCTTACTGACTATGTTTGAACAATTCCTGTGACACTAGTTGTAGATTTCGATGCTTCATTTCAGGTTTACTGTATCCCTTTGGCCTTCTTATTGACGATGAAACACAGAAATAGCATCGGAATGAAATACAAAAGGTACAATACCGACTTAAGTACAAGAAGACTGACTCGTCTTACTGACTATGATTTGAACCATTCCTGTGACACCATTTAGAGATTCCGATGCTTCACTTCAGGTTTACTGTTTCCCTTGGACCTTCTTATTGACGATGAAATACAGAAATTGCATCGGAATTAAATACAAAAGGCACAATGCCGACTTAAGTAGAATATGACCGACCCTTCTTACTGTCTATGATCTGAACCATTCATGTGACAAAAGTTCTAGATTCCGACGCTTCACTTCAGGTTTACTGTATCCCTCTGACCATCCTATTGACGATGAAACACAGAAATAGAATCGGAATTAAATACAAAAGGAACATTGCCTACTTAAGTACAAGAAGACTGACTCTTCTTATTGACTATGTTTTGAACCATATCTGTGACACTAGTTATAGATTCCGATGCTTCACTTCAGCATTACTGTATCCCTCTGACCTTCTTATTAACGATGAAACACCGATATTGCATCGGAATTAAATAGAAAAAGGCACAATGCCGACTTAAGTACAAGACGATCGACTCTTCAAAATGTCTATGTTTTGAACCATTCCTGTGACACTAGTTATAGATTCCGATGCTTCACCTCAGGTTCACTGTATCCCTCTGACCTTCTTATTGACGATGAAACACAGAAATTGCATCGGAATTAAATAGAAAAGGCACAATGCCGTCTTAAGTACAAGCAGACTGACTCTTCTTAGTGTCTATGTTTTGAACCATTCCTGTGACGCTAGTTACAGATTCCGGTGCTTCACTTCAGGTTTACTGTATCCCTTGGACCTTCTTATTGACGATGAAACACAGAAATTGCATCGGAATTAAATACAAAAGGCACAATGCCGACTTAAGTACAAGAAGTCTGACTCTTCTTACTGACTATGTGTTGTACCATTCCTGTGACACTATTTGGAGATTCCGATGCTTCCCTTCAGGTTTACTTTATCCCTCTGACCTTCTTATTGTCGATTAAACACAGTAATTGCATCGGAATTAAATTGAAAAGGGCACAATGCCGACTTAATTACAAGAAGACTGACTCTTCTTACTGTCTATGTTTTGAACCATTCCGGTGACACTACTTATAGATTCCGATGCTCCACTTCAGGTTTACTGTATCTCTTGAACCTTCTTATTGACGATGAAACACAGAAGTTGCATCGGAATTAAATACAAAAGGCACAATGCCGACTTAAGTACAAGAAGACTGACTCTTCTTACCGACTATGATTTGAACCATTCCTGTGACACTAGTTATAGATTCCGATGCTTCACTTCATTTTTACTGTATCCTTCTGACCTTCTTATTGACGATGCACACAGAAATATCATCGGAAATAAATACAAAAGGCACAATACGGACTGAAGTACATGTAGACTGAATCTTCCTACTGTCTAAGTTAAGAACCATTCCCATGACACTAGTTATAGATTCCGATGCTTCATATCGGGTTTACTGAATCCCTTGGACCTTCTTAATGACGATGAAACACAGATAGTGCATCGGAATTAAATACAAAAGGCCCAATGCCAACATAAGAACAAGAAGACTGACTCTTCCTATTGTGTATGTTTTGAACCATTCCTGTGACACTAGTTATAGATTCCGATGCTTCACTTCAGGGTTACTGTATCCCTCTGACCTTCTTTTTGACGATGAAACACAGAAATTACATCGGAATTAAATAGAAAAGGCACAATGCCGACTTAAGTACAGGAAGACTGACTCTTCTTACTGACTATATCTTGATCCATTCCTGTGACACTAGTTATAGATTCCGATGCTTCACTTCAGGTTTACTGTATCCCTTGGACCTTCTTATTGACGATAAAACACAGCAATTGCATCGGAATTTAATACAAAAGGGACAATGCCTACTTAAGTACAAGAAGACTGACTCTTCTTACTGACTATGTTTTGAACCATTCCTGTGACACTAGTTGTATATTTCGATGCTTCACTTCAGGTTTACTGCATCCCTAAGACCTTCTTATTGACGATGAAACACAGAAATTGCATCGGAATTAAATAGAAAAGGCACAATGCCGACTTAAGTACAAGAAGACTGACTCTTCTTACTGTCTATGTTTTGAACCATTCCTGTGACGCTAGTTACAGGTTCCGATGCTTCACTTCAGGTTTACTGTATCCCTTGGACATTCTTATTGGCGATGAAATACAGAAATTGCATCGGAATTAAATACAAAAGGCACAATGCCGACTTAAGTAGAATATGACCGACCCTTCTTACTGTCTATGTTCTGAACCATTCATGTGACAAAAGTTCTAGATTCCGACGCTTCACTTCAGGTTTACTGTATCCCTCTGACCATCCTATTGACGATGAAACACAGAAATAGAATCGGAATTAAATACAAAAGGCACATTGCCGACTTAAGTACAAGAAGACTGACTCTTCTTATTGACTATGTTTTGAACCATATCTGTGACACTAGTTATAGATTCCGATGCTTCACTTCAGCTTTACTGTATCCCTTGGACCTTCTTATTGACGATGAAACACTGAAATAGCATCGGAATTAAATAGAAAAAGCACAATGCCGAATCAAGTACAAGAAGACTGACTCTTCTAACTGACTATGATTGGAACCATTCCTGTGACACTAGTTATAGATTCCGAAGATTCACTTCAGGTCTACTGTGTCCCTCTGACCTTCTTATTGAAGATGAAACACAGAAATAGCATCGGAATGAAATACAAAATGCACAATGCTGACTTAAGTACAAGAAGACTGACTCTTCTTACTGTCTATGTTTTGAACCATTCCTGTGACGCTAGTTATAGATTCCGATGCTTCACTTCATGTTTTCTGTATCCCTTGGACCTTCTTATTGATGACGGATCACAGAAATTGCATCGGAATTAAATAGAAAAGGTACAATGCCGACTTATGTACAAGAAGTCTGCCTCTTCCTACTGTCTATGTTTTGAACCACACCTGTGACACTAGTTGTGGATTCCGATGCTTCACTTCAGGTTTACCGTATCCCTTGGACCTTCTTATTGACAATGAAACACAGAAATTGCATCGGAATTGAATACAAAAGGCACAATGCCGACTTATGTACAAGAAGACTGACTCTTCTTACTGACTATGATTTGAACCATTCCAGTGATACTAGTTGTAGTTTCCGATGCTTCACTTCATGTTTACTGTATGCCTCTGACCTTCTTATTAACGATGAAACACCGATATTGCATCGGAATTAAATAGAAAAGGCACAATGCCGACTTAAGTACAAGAAGATCGACTCTTCCAAATGTCTATGTTTTGAACCATTCCTGTGACACTAGTTATAGATTCCGATGCTTCACCTCAGGTTCACTGTATCCCTCTGACCTTCTTATTGACGATGAAACACAGAAATTGCATCGGAATTAAATAGAAAAGGCACAATGCCGTCTTAAGTACAAGCAGACTGACTCTTCTTAGTGTCTATGTTTTGAACCATTCCTGTGACGCTAGTTATAGATTCCGATGCTTCACTTCAGGTTTACTGTATCCCTTGGACCTTCTTATTGACGATGAAACACAGAAATTGCATCGGAATTAAATACAAAAGGCACAATGCCGACTTAAGTACAAGAAGACTGACTCTTCTTACTGACTATGTGTTGAACCATTCCTGTGACACTATTTGGAGATTCCGATGCTTCCCTTCAGGTTTACTTTATCCCTCTGACCTTCTTATTGTCGATTAAACACAGTAATTGCATCGGAATTAAATTGAAAAGGGCACAATGCCGACTTAAGTACAAGAAGACTGACTCTTCTTACTGTCTATGTTTTGAACCATTCCGGTGACACTAGTTATAGATTCCGATGCTCCACTTCAGGTTTACTGTATCTCTTGGACCTTCTTATTGACGATGAATCACAGAAGTTGCATCGGAATTAAATACAAAAGGCACAATGCCGACTTAAGTACAAGAAGACTGACTCTTCTTACCGACTATGATTTGAACCATTCCTGTGACACTAGTTATAGATTCCGATGATTCACTTCATTTTTACTGTATCCTTCTGACCTTCTTATTGACGATGGACACAGAAATATCATCGGAAATAAATACAAAAGGCACAATACGGACTGAAGTACATGTAGACTGAATCTTCCTACTGTCTAAGTTAAGACCCACTCCCATGACACTAGTTATAGATTCCGATGCTTCATATCGGGTTTACTGTATCCCTTGGACCTTCTTAATGACGATGAAACACAGATAGTGCATCGGAATTAAATACAAGAGGCCCAATGCCAACTTAAGTACAAGAAGACTGACTCTTCCTATTGTGTATGTTTTGAACCATTCCTGTGACACTAGTTATAGATTCCGATGCTTCACTTCAGGGTTACTGTATCCCTCTGACCTTCTTTTTGACGATGAAACACAGAAATTGCATCGGAATTAAATAGAAAAGGCACAATGCCGACTTAACTACAGGGAGACTGACTCTTCTTACTGACTATATCTTGATCCATTCCTGTGACACTAGTTATAGATTCCGATGCTTCACTTCAGGTTTACTGCATCCCTAGGACCTACTTATTGACGATGAAACACAGAAATTGCATCGGAACTAAATACAAAAGGCACAATGCCGACTTATGTATAAGATGACTGACTCTTCCTACTGTCTATGTTTAGAACCATTCCTGTGACATTATTTATGGATTCCAATGCTTCACTTCAGGTTTACTGTATCCTTTGGACCTTCTTATTGGCGACGAAACACAGAAATTGCATCGGAAATAATTTGAAAAGGCACAATGCCGACTTAAGTAGAATATGACCGACCCTTCTTACTGTCTATGATCTGAACCATTCATGTGACAAAAGTTCTAGATTCCGACGCTTCACTTCAGGTTTACTGTATCCCTCTGACCATCCTATTGACGATGAAACACAGAAATAGAATCGGAATTAAATACAAAAGGCACATTGCCTACTTAAGTACAAGAAGACTGACTCTTCTTATTGACTATGTTTTGAACCATATCTGTGACACTAGTTATAGATTCCGATGCTTCACTTCAGCATTACTGTATCCCTCTGACCTTCTTATTAACGATGAAACACCGATATTGCATCGGAATTAAATAGAAAAAGGCACAATGCCGACTTAAGTACAAGAAGATCGACTCTTCAAAATGTCTATGTTTTGAACCATTCCTGTGACACTAGTTATAGATTCCGATGCTTCACCTCAGGTTCACTGTATCCCTCTGACCTTCTTATTGACGATGAAACACAGAAATTGCATCGGAA
Organism: Schistocerca serialis cubense; assembly: GCF_023864345.2. Taxonomy (NCBI): domain Eukaryota; kingdom Metazoa; phylum Arthropoda; class Insecta; order Orthoptera; family Acrididae; genus Schistocerca; species Schistocerca serialis. The sequence continues at coordinate 643,276,998 of NC_064644.1, forward strand.
TTAAATAGAAAACGCACAATGCCGTCTTAAGTACAAGCAGACTGACTCTTCTTAGTGTCTATGTTTTGAACCATTCCTGTGACGCTAGTTACAGATTCCGATGCTTCACTTCAGGTTTACTGTATCCCTTGGACCTTCTTATTGACGATGAAACACAGAAATTGCATCGGAATTAAGTACAAAAGGCACAATGCCGACTTAAGTACAAGAAGTCTGACTCTTCTTACTGACTATGTGTTGTACCATTCCTGTGACACTATTTGGAGATTCCGATGCTTCCCTTCAGGTTTACTTTATCCCTCTGACCTTCTTATTGTCGATTAAACACAGTAATTGCATCGGAATTAAATTGAAAAGGGCACAATGCCGACTTAATTACAAGAAGACTGACTCTTCTTACTGTCTATGTTTTGAACCATTCCGGTGACACTACTTATAGATTCCGATGCTCCACTTCAGGTTTACTGTTTCTCTTGAACCTTCTTATTGACGATGAAACACAGAAGTTGCATCGGAATTAAATACAAAAGGCACAATGCCGACTTAAGTACAAGAAGACTGACTCTTCTTACCTACTATGATTTGAACCATTCCTGTGACACTAGTTATAGATTCCGATGCTTCACTTCATTTTTACTGTATCCTTCTGACCTTCTTATTGACGATGCACACAGAAATATCATCGGAAATAAATACAAAAGGCACAATACGGACTGAAGTACATGTAGACTGAATCTTCCTACTGTCTAAGTTAAGAACCATTCCCATGACACTAGTTATAGATTCCGATGCTTCATATCGGGTTTACTGAATCCCTTGGACCTTCTTAATGACGATGAAACACAGATAGTGCATCGGAATTAAATACAAAAGGCCCAATGCCAACATAAGAACAAGAAGACTGACTCTTCCTATTGTGTATGTTTTGAACCATTCCTGTGACACTAGTTATAGATTCCGATGCTTCACTTCAGGGTTACTGTATCCCTCTGACCTTCTTTTTGACGATGAAACACAGAAATTACATCGGAATTAAATAGAAAAGGCACAATGCCGACTTAAGTACAGGAAGACTGACTCTTCTTACTGACTATATCTTGATCCATTCCTGTGACACTAGTTATAGATTCCGATGCTTCACTTCAGGTTTACTGTATCCCTTGGACCTTCTTATTGACGATAAAACACAGCAATTGCATCGGAATTTAATACAAAAGGGACAATGCCTACTTAAGTACAAGAAGACTGACTCTTCTTACTGACTATGTTTTGAACCATTCCTGTGACACTAGTTGTATATTTCGATGCTTCACTTCAGGTTTACTGCATCCCTAGGACCTTCTTATTGACGATGAAACACAGAAATTGCATCGGAATTAAATAGAAAAGGCACAATGCCGACTTAAGTACAAGAAGACTGACTCTTCTTACTGTCTATGTTTTGAACCATTCCTGTGACGCTAGTTACAGGTTCCGATGCTTCACTTCAGGTTTACTGTATCCCTTGGACATTCTTATTGGCGATGAAATACAGAAATTGCATCGGAATTAAATACAAAAGGCACAATGCCGACTTAAGTAGAATATGACCGACCCTTCTTACTGTCTATGTTCTGAACCATTCATGTGACAAAAGTTCTAGATTCCGACGCTTCACTTCAGGTTTACTGTATCCCTCTGACCATCCTATTGACGATGAAACACAGAAATAGAATCGGAATTAAATACAAAAGGCACATTGCCGACTTAAGTACAAGAAGACTGACTCTTCTTATTGACTATGTTTTGAACCATATCTGTGACACTAGTTATAGATTCCGATGCTTCACTTCAGCTTTACTGTATCCCTTGGACCTTCTTATTGACGATGAAACACTGAAATAGCATCGGAATTAAATAGAAAAAGCACAATGCCGAATCAAGTACAAGAAGACTGACTCTTCTAACTGACTATGATTGGAACCATTCCTGTGACACTAGTTATAGATTCCGAAGATTCACTTCAGGTCTACTGTGTCCCTCTGACCTTCTTATTGAAGATGAAACACAGAAATAGCATCGGAATGAAATACAAAATGCACAATGCTGACTTAAGTACAAGAAGACTGACTCTTCTTACTGTCTATGTTTTGAACCATTCCTGTGACGCTAGTTATAGATTCCGATGCTTCACTTCATGTTTTCTGTATCCCTTGGACCTTCTTATTGATGACGGATCACAGAAATTGCATCGGAATTAAATAGAAAAGGTACAATGCCGACTTATGTACAAGAAGACTGCCTCTTCCTACTGTCTATGTTTTGAACCACACCTGTGACACTAGTTGTGGATTCCGATGCTTCACTTCAGGTTTACCGTATCCCTTGGACCTTCTTATTGACAATGAAACACAGAAATTGCATCGGAATTGAATACAAAAGGCACAATGCCGACTTATGTACAAGAAGACTGACTCTTCTTACTGACTATGATTTGAACCATTCCAGTGATACTAGTTGTAGTTTCCGATGCTTCACTTCATGTTTACTGTATCCCTCTGACCTTCTTATTAACGATGAAACACCGATATTGCATCGGAATTAAATAGAAAAGGCACAATGCCGACTTAAGTACAAGAAGATCGACTCTTCCAAATGTCTATGTTTTGAACCATTCCTGTGACACTAGTTATAGATTCCGATGCTTCACCTCAGGTTCACTGTATCCCTCTGACCTTCTTATTGACGATGAAACACAGAAATTGCATCGGAATTAAATAGAAAAGGCACAATGCCGTCTTAAGTACAAGCAGACTGACTCTTCTTAGTGTCTATGTTTTGAACCATTCCTGTGACGCTAGTTATAGATTCCGATGCTTCACTTCAGGTTTACTGTATCCCTTGGACCTTCTTATTGACGATGAAACACAGAAATTGCATCGGAATTAAATACAAAAGGCACAATGCCGACTTAAGTACAAGAAGACTGACTCTTCTTACTGACTATGTGTTGAACCATTCCTGTGACACTATTTGGAGATTCCGATGCTTCCCTTCAGGTTTACTTTATCCCTCTGACCTTCTTATTGTCGATTAAACACAGTAATTGCATCGGAATTAAATTGAAAAGGGCACAATGCCGACTTAAGTACAAGAAGACTGACTCTTCTTACTGTCTATGTTTTGAACCATTCCGGTGACACTAGTTATAGATTCCGACGCTCCACTTCAGGTTTACTGTATCTCTTGGACCTTCTTATTGACGATGAATCACAGAAGTTGCATCGGAATTAAATACAAAAGGCACAATGCCGACTTAAGTACAAGAAGACTGACTCTTCTTACCGACTATGATTTGAACCATTCCTGTGACACTAGTTATAGATTCCGATGATTCACTTCATTTTTACTGTATCCTTCTGACCTTCTTATTGACGATGGACACAGAAATATCATCGGAAATAAATACAAAAGGCACAATACGGACTGAAGTACATGTAGACTGAATCTTCCTACTGTCTAAGTTAAGAACCACTCCCATGACACTAGTTATAGATTCCGATGCTTCATATCGGGTTTACTGTATCCCTTGGACCTTCTTAATGACGATGAAACACAGATAGTGCATCGGAATTAAATACAAGAGGCCCAATGCCAACTTAAGTACAAGAAGACTGACTCTTCCTATTGTGTATGTTTTGAACCATTCCTGTGACACTAGTTACAGATTCCGATGCTTCACTTCAGGGTTACTGTATCCCTCTGACCTTCTTTTTGACGATGAAACAGAGAAATTGCATCGGAATTAAATAGAAAAGGCACAATGCCGACTTAACTACAGGGAGACTGACTCTTCTTACTGACTATATCTTGATCCATTCCTGTGACACTAGTTATAGATTCCGATGCTTCACTTCAGGTTTACTGCATCCCTAGGACCTACTTATTGACGATGAAACACAGAAATTGCATCGGAACTAAATACAAAAGGCACAATGCCGACTTATGTATAAGATGACTGACTCTTCCTACTGTCTATGTTTAGAACCATTCCTGTGACATTATTTATGGATTCCAATGCTTCACTTCAGGTTTACTGTATCCTTTGGACCTTCTTATTGGCGACGAAACACAGAAATTGCATCGGAAATAATTTGAAAAGGCACAATGCCGACTTAAGTACAAGAAGACTGACTCTTCTTACTGTCTATGTTTTGAACCATTCCTGTGACACTAGTTATAGATTCCGATCCTTCACCTCAGTTTCACTGAATCCCTCTGACCTTCTTATTGACGATGAAACACAGAAATTGCATCGGAATTAAATAGAAAAGGCACAATGCCGTCTTAAGTACATGAAGACTGACTCTTCTTACTGACTATATCTTGAACCATTCCTGTGACACTAGTTATAGATTCCGATGCTTCACCTCAGTTTCACTGAATCCCTCTGACCTTCTTATTGACGATGAAACACAGAAATTGCATCGGAATTAAATACTAAAGGCACAATGCCGACTTAAGTACAAGAAAGCTGACTCTTCCTACTGTGTATGTTTTGAACCATTCCTGTGACACTAGTTATAGATTCCGATGCTTCACTTCAGGGTTACTGTATCCCTCTGACCTTCTTTTTGACGATGAAACACAGAAATTGCATCGGAATTAAATAGAAAAGGCACAATGCCGACTTAAGTACATGAAGACTGACTCTTCTTAATGACTATGTTTTTAACCACTCCTGTGACACTAGTTGTAGATTCGGATGCTTCACTTCAGGTTTACTGTATCCCTTGGACCTTCTTAGTGACGATGAAACACAGAAATTGCATCGGAATTAAATACAAAAGGCACAATGCCGACTTAAGTGTAAGATGGCTGACTCTTCTTACTGTCTATGATTTGAACCATTCCTGTGACACTAGTTATAGATTCCGATGCTTCACTCCAGGTTTACTCTATACCTTGGACCTTCTTATTAACGATGATACACATACATTGCATCGGAATTAAATACAAAAGGCACCATGCCGACTTAAGTACAAGAAGACTGACTCTTCCTACTGTCTATGTTTGGAACCATTCCTGTGACACTAGTTATAGATTCTGATGCTTCACTTCGGGTTTACTGAATCCCTTGGACCTTCTTATTGACGATGAAACACAAAAATTGCATCGGAATTAAATACAAAAGGCATAATGCCGACTTAAGAACAAGAAGACTGACTCTTCTTACTGTCTATGTTTTGAACCATTCCTGTGACGCTAGTTATAGATTCCGATGCTTCACTTCAGGTTTACTGTATCCCTTGGACCTTCTTATTGATGACGGAACACAGAAATTGCATCGGAATTAAATAGAAAAGGCACAATGCCGACTTATGTACAAGAAGACTGCCTCTTCCAACTGTCTATGTTTTGAACCATTCCTGTGACACTAGTTGTGGATTTCGATGCTTCACTTCAGGTTTACTGTATCCCTTGGACCTTCTTATTGACAATGAAACACAGAAATTGCATCGGAATTGAATACAAAAGGCACAATGCCGCCTTATGTACAAGAAGACTGACTCTTCTTACTGACTATGATTTGAACCATTCCAGTGATACTAGTTGTAGTTTCCGATGCTTCACTTCATGTTTACTGTATCCCTCTGACGTTCTTATTAACGATGAAACACCGATATTGCATCGGAATTAAATAGAAAAGGCACAATGCCGACTTAAGTACAAGAAGAACGACTCTTCCAACTGTCTATGTTTTGAACCATTCCTGTGACACTAGTTATAGATTCCGATGCTTCACCTCAGGTTCACTGTATCCCTCTGACCTTCTTATTGACGATGAAACACAGAAATTGCATCGGAATTAAATAGAAAAGGCACAATGCCGTCTTAAGTACAAGCAGACTGACTCTTCTTAGTGTCAATGTTTTGAACCATTACTGTGACGCTAGTTACAGATTCCGATGCTTCACTTCAGGTTTACTGTATCCCTTGGACCTTCTTATTGACGATGAAACACAGAAATTGCATCGGAATTAAATACAAAAGGCACAATGCCGACTTAAGTACAAGAAGACTGACTCTTCTTACTGACTATGTGTTGAACCATTCCTGTGACACTATTTGGAGATTCCGATGCTTCCCTTCAGGTTTACTTTATCCCTCTGACCTTCTTATTGTCGATTAAACACAGTAATTGCATCGGAATTATATTGAAAACGGCACAATGCCGACTTAAGTACAAAAAGACTGACTCTTCTTACTGTCTATGTTTTGAACCATTCCGGTGACACTAGTTATAGATTCCGATGCTCCACTTCAGGATTACTGTATCTCTTGGACCTTCTTATTGGCGATGAAACACAGAAATTGCATCGGAATTAAATACAAAAGGCACAATGCCGACTTAAGTAGAATATGACCGACCCTTCTTACTGTCTATGTTCTGAACCATTCATGTGACAAAAGTTCTAGATTCCGACGCTTCACTTCAGGTTTACTGTATCCCTCTGACCATCCTATTGACGATGAAACACAGAAATAGAATCGGAATTAAATACAAAAGGCACATTGCCGACTTAAGTACAAGAAGACTGTCTCTTCTTATTGACTATGTTTTGAACCATATCTGTGACACTAGTTATAGATTCCGATGCTTCACTTCAGCTTTACTGTATCCCTGGGACCTTCTTATTGACAATGAAACACAGAAATTGCATCGGAATTAAATACAAAAGGCACAATGCCGACTTAAGTACAAGAAGACTGACTCTTCTTACTGACTATGTGTTGAACCATTCCTGTGACACTATTTGGAGATTCCGATGCTTCCCTTCAGGTTTACTGCATCCCTAGTACCTTCTTATTGACGATGAAACACAGAAATTGCATCAGAACTAAATACAAAAGGCACAATGCCGACTTATGTATAAGATGACTGACTCTTCCTACTGTCTATGTTTTGAACCATTCTTGTGACATTATTTATGGATTACAATGCTTCACTTCAGGTTTACGGTATCCTTTGGACATTCTTATTGGCGACGAAAAACAGAAATTGCATCGGAATTAATTAGAAAAGGCACAATGCCGACTTAAGTTCATGAAGACTGACTCATCTTACTGTCTATGTTTTGAACCATTCCTGTGACACTAGTTATGGATTGCGATGCTTCACTTCAGATTTACTGTATCCCTTGGACCTTCTTATTGACGATTAAACACAGATATTGTCTCGGAATTAAATACAAAAGGCACAATGCCGACTTAAGTACAAGAAGACTGACTCTTCCTACTGTCTATGTTTGAACCATTCCATTGACACTAGTTATAGACTCCGATGCTTCACTTCAGGTTTACTGTTTCCCTTGGACCTTCTTATTGACCACTAAACAATGAAATTGCATCGGAATTAAATACAAAAGGCACAATGCCGACTTAAGTACATGAAGACTGACTCTTCTTACTGACTATGATTTTAACCACTCCTGTGACACTAGTTGTAGATTCGGATGCTTCACTTCAGGTTTACTGTATCCCTTGCACCTTTTTATTGGCGATGAAACACAGAAATTGCATTGGAATTAAATACAAATGGCACAATGCCGACTTAAGTACAAGATGGCTGACCCTTCTTACTGTCTATGATTTGAACCATTCCTGTGACACTAGTTATAGATTCCGATGCTTCACTCCAGGTTTACTGTATACCTTGGACCTTCTTATTGACGATGAAACACAGAAATTGCATCGGAATTAAATACATACGGCACAATGCCGACTTAAGGACAAGATGACTGAATCTTCTTACTGCCTATTTTTTGAACCATTCCTGTGACACTAGTTAAAGATTCCGATGCTTCACTTCAGGTTTACTGTATCCCTCAGACCTTCTTAATGACGATGAAACACAGAAAATGCATCAGAATTAAATACAAAAGGCACAATGCCGACTTAGGTACAAGAAGACTGACTCTTGTTACTGAGTATGTTTTAAACAATTCCTGTGACACTAGTTATGGATTCCGATGCTTCACTTCATTTTTACTGTATACCTTGGACCTTTTTATGAACGATGAAACACAGAAATTGCATCGGAATTAAATACAAAAGGCACAATGCCGACTTAATTACAAGAAGACTAACTCTTCTTACTGTCTATGTTTTGAACCATTCCTGTGACACTAGTTATAGATTCCGATGCTTCACCAACGGTTGTCTGTATCCCTCTGACCTTCTTATTGGCGATGAAACACAGAAATTGCATCGGAATTAAATAGAAAAGGCACAATGCCGACTTAAGTACAAGAAGACTGACTCTTCTTACTGTCTATGTTTTGAACCATTCCTGTGACGCTAGTTACAGGTTCCGATGCTTCACTTCAGGTTTACTGTATCCCTTGGACATTCTTATTGGCGATGAAACACAGAAATTGCATCGCAATTAAATAGAAAAAGCACAATGCCGACATTAGTACAAGAAGACTGATTGTCCTTACTGACTATGTTATCAACCTTTCCTGTGATTCTAGTTATAGATTCCGACGCTTCACGTCAGGTTTACTGTATCCCTCTCACCTTCTTACTGACGATGAAACACAGAAATTGCATCGGAATTAAATAGAAAAGTCACAATGCCGACTTAAGTACAAGAAGACTGACTCATCTTACTGACTATGTTTGAACCATTCCTGTGACACTAGTTGTAGATTTCGATGCTTCATTTCAGGTTTACTGTATCCCTTTGGCCTTCTTATTGACGATGAAACACAGAAATAGCATCGGAATGAAATACAAAAGGCACAATACCGACTTAAGTACAAGAAGACTGACTCGTCTTACTGACTATGATTTGAACCATTCCTGTGACACCATTTAGAGATTCCGATGCTTCACTTCAGGTTTACTGTATCCCTTGGACCTTCTTATTGACGATGAAATACAGAAATTGCATCGGAATTAAATACAAATGGCACAATGCCGACTTAAGTAGAATATGACCGACCCTTCTTCCTGTCTATGTTCTGAACCATTCATGTGATAAAAGTTCTAGATTCCGACGCTTCACTTCAGGTTTACTGTATCCCTCTGACCATCCTATTGACGATGAAACACAGAAATAGAATCGGAATTAAATACAAAAGGCACATTGCCGACTTAAGTACAAGAAGACTGACTCTTTTTATTGACTATGTTTTGAACCATATCTGTGACACTAGTTATAGATTCCGATGCTTCACTTCAGCTTTACTGTATCCCTTGGACCTTCTTATTGACGATGAAACACTGAAATAGCATCGGAATTAAATAGAAAAAGCACAATGCCGAATCAAGTACAAGAAGACTGACTCTTCTAACTGACTATGATTGGAACCATTCCTGTGACACTAGTTATAGATTCCGATGATTCACTTCAGGTCTACTGTGTCCCTCTGACCTTCTTTTTGAAGATGAAACACAGAAATAGCATCGGAATTAAATACAAAATGCACAATGCTGACTTAAGTACAAGAAGACTGACTCTTCTTACTGTCTATGTTTTGAACCATTCCTGTGACGATAGTTATAGATTCCGATGCTTCACTTCAGGTTTACTGTATCCCTTGGACCTTCTTATTGATGACGGAACACAGAAATTGCATCGGAATTAAATAGAAAAGGTACAATGCCGACTTATGTACAAGAAGACTGCCTCTTCCTACTGTCTATGTTTTGAACCATTCCTGTGACACTAGTTGTGGATTCCGATGCTTCACTTCACGTTTACTGTATCCCTTGGACCTTCTTATTGACAATGAAACACAGAAATTGCATCGGAATTGAATACAAAAGGCACAATGCCGACTTATGTACAAGAAGACTGACTCTTCTTACTGACTATGATTTGAACCATTCCAGTGATACTAGTTGTAGTTTCCGATGCTTCACTTCATGTTTACCGTATCCCTCTGACCTTCTTATTAACGATGAAACACCGATATTGCATCGGAATTAAATAGAAAAGGCACAATGCCGACTTAAGTACAAGAAGATCGACTCTTCCAAATGTCTATGTTTTGAACCATTCCTGTGACACTAGTTATAGATTCCGATGTTTCACCTCAGGTTCACTGTATCCCTCTGACCTTCTTGTTGACGATGAAACACAGAAATTGCATCGGAATTAAATAGAAAAGGCACAATGCCGTCTTAAGTACAAGCAGACTGACTCTTCTTAGTGTCTATGTTTTGAACCATTCCTGTGACGCTAGTTATAGATTCCGATGCTTCACTTCAGGTTTACTGTATCCCTTGGACCTTCTTATTGACGATGAAACACAGAATTTGCATCGGAATTAAATACAAAAGGCACAATGCCGACTTAAGTACAAGAAGACTGACTCTTCTTACTGACTATGTGTTGAACCATTCCTGTGACACTATTTGGAGATTCCGGTGCTTCCCTTCAGGTTTACTTTATCCCTCTGACCTTCTTATTGTCGATTAAACACAGTAATTGCATCGGAATTAAATTGAAAAGGGCACAATGCCGACTTAAGTACAAGAAGACTGACTCTTCTTACTGTCTATGTTTTGAACCATTCCGGTGACACTAGTTATAGATTCCGATGCTCCACTTCAGGTTTACTGTATCTCTTGGACCTTCTTATTGACGATGAAACACAGAAGTTGCATCGGAATTAAATACAAAAGGCACAAGGCCGACTTAAGTACAAGAAGACTGACTCTTCTTACCGACTATGATTTGAACCATTCCTGTGACACTAGTTATAGATTCCGATGCTTCACTTCATTTTTACTGTATCCTTCTGACCTTCTTATTGACGATGGACACAGAAATATCATCGGAAATAAATACAAAAGGCACAATACGGACTGAAGTACATGTAGACTGAATCTTCCTACTGTCTAAGTTAAGAACCATTCCCATGACACTAGTTATAGATTCCGATGCTTCATATCGGGTTTACTGTATCCCTTGGACCTTCTTAATGACGATGAAACACAGATAGTGCATCGGAATTAAATACAAAAGGCCCAATGCCAACTTAAGTATAAGAAGACTGTGTCTTCCTATTGTGTATGTTTTGAACCATTCCTGTGACACTAGTTATAGATTCCGATGCTTCACTTCAGGGTTACTGTATCCCTCTGACCTTCTTTTTGACGATGAAACACAGAAATTGCATCGGAATTAAATAGAAAAGGCACAATGCCGACTTAACTACAGGAAGACTGACTCTTCTTACTGACTATATCTTGATCCATTCCTGTGACACTAGTTATATATTCCGATGCTTCACTTCAGGTTTACTGTATCCCTTGGACCTTCTTATTGACGATAAAACACAGCAATTGCATCGGAATTAAATACAAAAGGGACAATGCCTACTTAAGTCCAAGAAGACTGACTCTTCTTACTGACTATGTTTTGAACCATTCCTGTGACACTAGTTGTATATTTCGATGCTTCACTTCAGGTTTACTGCATCCCTAGGACCTTCTTATTGACGATGAAACACAGAAATTGCATCGGAACTAAATACAAAACGCACAAAGCCGACTTATGTATAAGATGACTGACTCTTCCTACTGTCTATGTTTTGAACCATTCCTGTGACATTATTTATGGATTCCAATGCTTCACTTCAGGTTTACTGTATCCTTTGGACCTTCTTATTGTCGACGAAACACAGAAATTGCATCGGAAATAATTAGAAATGGCACAATGCCGACTTAAGTACAAGAAGACTGACTCTTCTTACTGTCTATGTTTTGAACCATTCCTGTGACACTAGTTATAGATTCCGATGCTTCACCTCAGTTTCACTGAATCCCTCTGACACTCTTATTGACGGTGAAACACAGAAATTGCATCGGAATTAAATAGAAAAGGCACAATGCCGTCTTAAGTACATGAAGACTGACTCTTCTTACTGACTATATCTTGAACCATTCCTGTGACACTAGTTATAGATACCGATGCTTCACCTCAGTTTCACTGAATCCCTCTGACCTTCTTATTGACGATGAAACACAGAAATTGCATCGGAATTAAATACTAAAGGCACAATGCCGACTTAAGTACAAGAAGGCTGACTCTTCCTATTGTGTATGTTTTGAACCATTCCTGTGACACTAGTTATAGATTCCGATGCTTCACTTCAGGGTTACTGTATCCCTCTGACCTTCTTTTTGACGATGAAACACAGAAATTGCATCGGAATTAAATAGAAAAGGCACAATGCCGACTTAAGTACATGAAGACTGACTCTTCTTACTGACTATATCTTGATCCATTCCTGTGACACTAGTTATAGATTCCGATGCTTCACTTCAGCTTTACTGTATCCCTTGGACCTTCTTATTGACGATGAAACACTGAAATAGCATCGGAATTAAATAGAAAAGGCAAAATGCCGAATCAAGTACAAGAAGACTGACTCTTCTAACTGACTATAATTGGAACCATTCCTGTGACACTAGTTCCGTTGATTCACTTCAGGTCTACTGTGTCCCTCTGACCTTCTTATTGAAGATGAAACACAGAAATAGCATCAGAATTAAATACAAAAGGCACAATGCTGACTTAAATACAAGAAAACTGACTCTTCTTACTGACTATGTTTGAACCATTCCTGTGACACTAGTTATAGATTCCGATGCTTCACTTCAGGTTTACTGTATCCCTTGGACGTTCTAATTGACGATGAAACACAGAAATTGCATCGGAATTAAATACAAAAGGCAAAATGCCTACTTAAGTACAAGAAGACTGACTCTTCTTACTGTCTATATTTTGAACCATTCCTGTGACGCTAGTTATAGATTCCGATGCTTCACTTCAGGTGTACTGTATCCCTTGGACCTTCTTATTGATGACGAAACACAGAAATTGCATCGGAATTAAATAGAAAAGGCACAATGCCGACTTATGTACAAGAAGACTGCCTCTTCCTACTGTCTATGTTTTGAACCATTCCTGTGACACTAGTTATGGATTCCGATGCTTCTCTTTAGGTTTACTGTATCCCTTGGACCTTCGTATTGACAATGAAACACAGAAATTGCATCGGAATTGAATACAAAAGGCACAATGCCGACTTATGTACAAGAAGACTGACTCTTCATACTGACTATATCTTGATCCATTCCTGTAACACTAGTTATAGATTCCGATGCTTCACTTCAGGTTTACTGTATCCCTTGGATCTTATTATTGACGATGAAACACAGAAATTGCATCGGAATTAAATACAAAAGGCACAATGCCGTCTTAAGTACAAGAAGACCGACTCTTCTTACCGACTATGCTTTGAACCATTCCTGTGACACTAGTTATAGATTCCGATGCTTCACTTCAGGTTTACTGTATCCCTCTGACCTTCTTATTGACGATGAAACACAGAAATTGCATCGGAATTGAATACAAAAGGCAAAATGCCTACTTAAGTACAAGAAGACTGACTCTTCTTACTGTCTATATTTTGAACCATTCCTGTGACGCTAGTTATAGATTCCGATGCTTCACTTCATGTTTACTGTATCCCTCTGACCTTCTTATTAACGATGAAACACCGATATTGCATCGGAATTAAATAGAAAAGGCACAATGCCGTCTTAAGTACAAGAAGACCGACTCTTCTTACCGACTATGCTTTGAACCATTCCTGTGACACTAGTTATAGATTCCGATGCTTCACTTCAGGTTTACTGTATCCCTCTGACCTTCTTATTGACGATGAAACACAGAAATTGCATCGGAAATAAATACAAAAGGCACAATACGGACTGAAGTACATGTAGACTGAATCTTCCTACTGTCTAAGTTATGAACCATTCCCGTGACACTAGCTATAGATTCCGATGCTTCATATCAGGTTTACTGTATCCCTTGGACCTTCTTAATGACGATGAAACACAGATAGTGCATCGGAATTAAGTACAAAAGGCACAATGCCAACTTAAGTACAAGAAGACTGACTCTTCCTATTGTCTATGTTTTGAACCATTCCTGTGTAACTAGTTATAGATTCCGATGCTTCACTTCAGGTTTACTGTATCCCTCTGACCTTCTTTTTGACGATGAAACACAGAAATTGCATCGGAATTAAATAGAAAAGGCACAATGCCGACTTCAGTACAGGAAGACTGACTCTTCTTACTGACTATATCTTGATCCATTCCTGTGACACTAGTTATAGATTCCGATGCTTCACTTCAGGTTTACTGTATCCCTTGGACCTTCTTATTGACGATGAAATACAGCAATTGCATCGGAATTAAATACAAAAGGGACAATGCCTACTTAAGTACAAGAAGACTGACTCTTCTTACTGACTATGTTTTGAACCATTCCTGTGACACTAGTTGTATATTTCCATGCTTCACTTCAGGTTTACTGCATCCCTAGGACCTTCTTATTGTCGATGAAACACAGAAATTGCATCGGAACTAAATACAAAAGGCAATGCCGATTTATGTATAAGATGACGGACTCTTCCTACTGTCTATGTTTTGAACCATTCCTGTGACATTATTTATGGATTCCAATGCTTCACTTCAGGTTTACTGTATCCTTTGGACCTTCTTATTGGCGACGAATCACACAAATTGCATCGGAATTAATTAGAAAAGGCACAATGCCGACTTAAGAACAAGAAGACTGACTCTTCTTTCTGACTGTTTTGAACCATTCCTGTGACACTAGTTATAGATTCCGATGCTTCACTTCAGGTTTACTCTATCCCTCCGACCTTCTTATTGACTATGAAACACAGAAACTGCAGCGGAATTAAATACAAAAGGCACAATGCCGACTTAAGGACAAGAAGACTGAATCTTCTTACTGCCTATGCTTTGAACCATTCCTGTGTCACTAGTTATAGACTCCGATGCATCACTTCAGGTTTACTGTATCCCTCTGACCTTCTTATTGACGATGAAACACAGAAAATGCATCGGAATTAAATGAAAAAAGCACAATGCCGACTTAAGTGCAAGAAGACTGACTCTTCTTACTGTCTATGTTTTGAACCATTCCTGTGACACTAGTTATAGATTCCGATGCTTCACACCAGGTATACTTTATCATTTGGACCTTCTTAATGACGATGAAACACCGAAATTGCAACGGAATTAAATAGAAAAGGCATAATGCCGACTTAGGTACATGAAGACTGACTCTTGTTACTGACTATGTTTTGAACCATTGCTGTGACACTAGTTATGGATTCCGATGCTTCACTTCATTTTTACTGTATACCTTCGACCTTCTTATTAACGATGAAACACAGAAATTGCATCGGAATTAAATACAAATGGCACAATGCCGATTTAAGGACAAGATGACTAACTCTTCTTACTTACTATGCTTTGAACCATTCAAGTGACACTAGTTATATATTCCGATGCTTCACTTCATGTTCACTGTATCCCTCTAACCCTCTTATTGACGATGAAACACAGAAATTGCATCGGAATTAAATAGAAAAGGCACAATGCCGGCTTAAGTACAAGAAGACTGACTCTTCGTACTATCTATGTTTTGAACCTTTCCTGTGACACTAGTTATAGATTCCGATGCTTCACTTCAGGTTTACTGTATCCCTCTGACCTTCTTTTTGACGATGAAACACAGAAATTGCATCGGAAATGAATAGAAAAGGCACAATGCCGACTTAAGTACAAGAAGACTGACTCTTCTTACTGACCATATCTTGATCCATCCCTGTGACACTAGTTATAGATTCCGATGCTTCACTTCAGGTTTACTGTATCCCTTGGACCTTCTTATTGACGATGAAACACAGAGATTGCATCGGAATTAAATACAAAAGGTACAATGCCTACTGAAGAACAAGAAGACTGACTGTTCTTACTGACTATGCTTTGAACCATTCCTGTGACACTAGTTGTAGATTTCGATGCTTCTTTTCAGGTTCACTGTATTCCTAGGACCTTCTTATTGACGATGAAACACAGCAATAGCATCGGAATTAAATACAAAAGGCACAATGCCGACTTAAATACAAGAAGACTGACTCTTCTTACTGACTGCTTAGAACCATTCCTGTGACACAAGTTATTGATTCCGATGCTTCACTTCAGGTTTACTGTATCCCTCTGACCTTCTTATTGATGATGAAACACAGAAAATGCATCGGAATTAAATACAAAAGGCACAATGCCGACTTAAGGACAAAAAGACAGACTCTTCATACTGACTCTGTTTTGAACCATTCCGGTGACACTAGTTATAAATTCCGATGCTTCACTTCATGTTCACTGTATCCCTCTGACACTCTTATTGACGGTGAAACACAGAAATTGCATCGGAATTAAATAGAAAAGGCACAATGCCGTCTTAAGTACATGAAGACTGACTCTTCTTACTGACTATATCTTGAACCATTCCTGTGACACTAATTATAGATACCGATGCTTCACCTCAGTTTCACTGAATCCCTCTGACCTTCTTATTGACGATGAAACACAGAAATTGCATCGGAATTAAATACTAAAGGCACAATGCCGACTTAAGTACAAGAAGGCTGACTCTTCCTATTGTGTATGTTTTGAACCATTCCTGTGACACTAGTTATAGATTCCGATGCTTCACTTCAGGGTTACTGTATCCCTCTGACCTTCTTTTTGACGATGAAACACAGAAATTGCATCGGAATTAAATAGAAAAGGCACAATGCCGACTTAAGTACATGAAGACTGACTCTTCTTAATGACTATGTTTTTAACCACTCCTGTGACACTAGTTGTAGTTTCGGATGCTTCACTTCAGGTTTACTGTATCCCTTGGACCTTCTTAGTGACGATGAAACACAGAAATTGCATCGGAATTAAATACAAAAGGCACAATGCCGACTTAAGTGTAAGATGGCTGACTCTTCTTACTGTCTATGATTTGAACCATTCCTGTGACACTAGTTATAGATTCCGATGCTTCACTCCAGGTTTACTCTATACCTTGGACCTTCTTATTAACGATGATACACATACATTGCATTGGAATTAAATACAAAAGGCACAATGCCGACTTATGTACAAGAAGACAGACTCTCCTTACTGACTATGATTTGAACCATTCCAGTGATACTAGTTGTAGTTTCCGATGCTTCACTTCATGTTTACTGTATCCCTCTGACCTTCTTATTAACGATGAAACACCGTTATTGCATCGGAATTAAATAGAAAAGGCACAATGCCGACTTAAGTACAACAAGATCGACTCTTCCAATTGTCTATGTTTTGAACCATTCCTGTGACACTAGTTATAGATTCCGATGCTTCACCTCAGGTTCACTGTATCCCTCTGACCTTCTTATTGACGATGAAACACAGAAATTGCATCGGAATTAAATAGAAAAGGCACAATGCCGTCTTATGTACAAGCAGACTGACTCTTCTTAGTGTCTATGTTTTGAACCATTCCTGTGACGCTAGTTACAGATTCCGATGCTTCACTTCAGGTTTACTGTATCCCTTGGGCCCTCTTATTGACGATGAAACACAGAAATTGCACCGGAATTAAATACAAAAGGCACAATGCCGACTTAAGTACAAGAAGACTGACTCTTCTTACTGACTATGTGTTGAACCATTCCTGTGACACTATTTGGAGATTCCGATGCTTCCCTTCAGGTTTACTTTATCCCTCTGACCTTCTTATTGTCGATTAAACACAGTAATTGCATCGGAATTAAATTGAAAAGGGCACAATGCCGACTTAAGTACAAGAAGACTGACTCTTCTTGCCGACTATGATTTGAACCATTCCTGTGACACTAGTTATAGATTCCGAAGCTTCACTTCATTTTTACTGTATCCTTCTGACCTTCTTATTGACGATGGACACAGAAATATCATCGGAAATAAATACAAAAGGCACAATACGGACTGAAGTACATGTAGACTGAATCTTCCTACTGTCTAAGTTAAGAACCATTCCCATGACACTAGTTATAGATTCCGATGCTTCATATCGGGTTTACTGTATCCCTTGGACCTTCTTAATGACGATGAAACACAGATAGTGCATCGGAATTAAATACAAAAGGCCCAATGCCAACTTAAGTACAAGAAGACTGACTCTTCCTATTGTGTATGTTTTGAACCATTCCTGTGACACTAGTTATAGATTCCGATGCTTCACTTCAGGGTTACTGTATCCGTCTGACCTTCTTTTTGACGATGAAACACAGAAATTGCATCGGAATTAAATAGAAAAGGCACAATGCCGACTTAAGTACAGGAAGACTGACTCTTCTTACTGACTATATCTTGATCCATTCCTGTGACACTAGTTATAGATTCCGATGCTTCACTTCAGGTTTACTGTATCCCTTGGACCTTCTTATTGACGATAAAACACAGCAATTGCATCGGAATGAAATACAAAAGGGACAATGCCTACTTAAGTACAAGAAGACTGACTCTTCTTACTGACTATGTTTTGAACCATTCCTGTGACACTAGTTGTATATTTCGATGCTTCACTTCAAGTTTACTGCATCCCTAGGACCTTCTTATTGACGATGAAACACAGAAATTGCATCGGAACTAAATACAAAAGGCACAATGCCGACTTATGTATAAGATGACTGACTCTTCCTACTGTCTATGTTTTTAACCATTCCTGTGACATTATTTATGGATTCCAATGCTTCACTTCAGGTTTACTGTATCCTTTGGACCTTCTTATTGGTGACGAAACACAGAAATTGCATCGGAAATAATTAGAAAAGGCACAATGCATACTTAAGTACAAGAAGACTGACTCTTCTTACTGTCTATGTTTTGAACCATTCCTGTGACACTAGTTATAGATTCCGATGCTTCACCTCAGTTTCACTGAATCCCTCTGACCTTCTTATTGACGATGAAACACAGAAATTGCATCGGAATTAAATAGAAAAGGCACAATGCCGTCTTAAGTACATGAAGACTGACTCTTCTTACTGACTATATCTTGAACCATTCCTGTGACACTAGTTATAGATTCCGATGCTTCACCTCAGTTTCACTGAATCCCTCTGACCTTCTTATTGACGATGAAACACAGAAATTGCATCGGAATTAAATAGTAAAGGCACAATGCCGACTAAAGTACAAGAAGGCTGACTCTTCCTATTGTGTATGTTTTGAACCATTCCTGTGACACTAGTTATAGATTCCGATGCTTCACTTCAGGGTTACTGTATCCCTCTGACCTTCTTTTTGACGATGAAACACAGAAATTGCATCGGAATTAAATAGAAAAGGCACAATGCCGACTTAAGTACATGAAGACTGACTCTTCTTAATGACTATGTTTTTAACCACTCCTGTGACACTAGTTGTAGATTCGGATGCTTCACTTCAGGTTTACTGTATCCCTTGGACCTTCTTTTTAACGATGATACACATACATTGCATCGGAATTAAATACAAAAGGCACCATGCCGACTTAAGTACAAGAAGACTGACTCTTCCTACTGTCTATGTTTTGAACCATTCCTGTGACGCTAGTTATAGATTCCGATGCTTCACTTCAGGTTTACTGTATCCCTTGGACCTTCTTATTGATGACGAAACACAGAAATTGCATCGGAATTAAATAGCAAATGCACAATGCCGACTTATGTACAAGAAGACTGCCTCTTCCTACTGTCTATGTTTTGAACCATTCCTCTGACACTAGTTATGGATTCCGATGCTTCTCTTTAGGTTTACTGTATCCCTTGGACCTTCTTATTGACAATGAAACACAGAAATTGCATCGGAATTGAATACAAAAGGCACAATGCCGACTTATGTACAAGAAGACTGACTCTTCATAGTGACTATATCTTGATCCATTCCTGTAACACTAGTTATAGATTCCGATGCTTCACATCAGGTTTACTGGATCCCTTGGATCTTATTATTGACGATGAAACACAGAAATTGCATCGGAATTAAATACAAAAGGCACAATGCCGACTTAAGTACAAGAAGACTGACTCTTCTTACTGACTATGATTTGAACCTATCCAGTCATACTAGTTGTGGATTCCGATGCTTCACTTCATGTTTACTGTATCCCTCTGACCTTCTTATTAACGATGAAACATCGATATTGCATCGGAATTAAATAGAAAAGGCACAATGACGTCTTAAGTACAAGAAGACCGACTCTTCCAACTGTCTATGTTTTGAACCATTCCTGTGACACTAGTTATAGGTTCCGATGCTTCTCTTTAGGTTTACTGTATCCCTTGGACCTTCTTATTGACGATGAAACACAGAAATTGCATCGGAATTAAATTGAAAAGAGCACAATGCTGACTTAAGTACAAGAAGACTGACTCTTCTTACTGTCTATGTTTTGAACCATTCCGGTGACACTAGTTATAGATTCCGATGCTCCACTTCAGGTTTACTGTATCTCTTGGACCTTCTTATTGACGATGAAACACAGAAGATGCATCGGAATTAAATAGAAATGGCACAATGCCGACTTAAGTACAAGAAGATTGACTCTTCTTACCGACTATGCTTTGAACCATTCCTGTGACAGTAGTTATAGATTCCGATGCTTCACTTCAGGTTTACTGTATCCCTCTGACCATCTTATTGACGATGAAACACAGAAATTGCATCGGAAATAAATACAAAAGGCACAATACGGACTGAAGTACATGTAGACTGAATCTTCCTACTGTCTAAGTTATGAACCATTCCCGTGACACTAGCTATAGATTCCGATGTTTCATATCTGGTTTACTGTATCCCTTGGACCTTCTTAATGACGATGAAACACAGATAGTGCATCGGAATTAAGTACAAAAGGCACAATGCCAACTTAAGTACAAGAAGACTGACTCTTCCTATTGTCTATGTTTTGAACCATTCCTGTGTAACTAGTTATAGATTCCGATGCTTCACTTCAGGTTTACTGTATCCCTCTGACCTTCTTTTTGACGATGAAACACAGAAATTGCATCGGAATTAAATAGAAAAGGCACAATGCCGACTTAAATACAGGAAGACTGACTCTTCTTACTGCCTATATCTTGATCCATTCCTGTGACACTAGTTATAGATTCCGATGCTTCACTTCAGGTTTACTGTATCCCTTGGACCTTCTTATTGACGATGAAACACAGCAATTGCATCGGAATTAAATACAAAAGGGACAATGCCTACTTAAGTACAAGAAGACTGACTCTTCTTACTGACTATGTTTTGAACCATTCCTGTGACACTAGTTGTATATTTCCATGCTTCACTTCAGGTTTACTGCATCCCTAGGACCTTCTTATTGACGATGAAACACAGAAATTGCATCGGAACTAAATACAAAAGGCAATGCCGATTTATGTATAAGATGACTGACTCTTCCTACTGTCTATGTTTTGAACCATTCCTGTGACATTATTTATGGATTCCAATGCTTCACTTCAGGTTTACTGTATCCTTTGGACCTTCTTATTGGCGACGAATCACACAAATTGCATCGGAATTAATTAGAAAAGGCACAATGGCGACTTAAGTACAAGAAGACTGACTCTTCTTACTGTCTATGTTTTGAACCATTCCTGTGACACTAGTTCTAGATTCCGATGCTTCACCTCAGGTTCACTGAATCCCTCTGACCTTCTTATTGACGATGAAACACAGAAATTTCATCGGAATTAAATAGAAAAGGCACAATGCCGACTTAAGTACAAGAAGACTGACTCTTCTTTCTGACTGTTTTGAACCATTCCTGTGACACTAGTTATAGATTCCGATGCTTCACTTCAGGTTAACTGTATCCCTCCGACCTTCTTATTGACTATGAAACACAGAAACTGCATCGGAATTAAATACAAAAGGCACAATGCCGACTTAAGTGCAAGAAAGCTGACTCTTCTTACTGTCTATGTTTTGAACCATTCCTGTGACACTAGTTATAGATTCCGATGCTTCACTTCAGGTTTACTGTATCCCTCCGACCTTCTTTTTGACGATGAAACACAGAAATTGCATCTGAAAGAAATAGAAAACGCACAATGCCGACTTAGGTACAAGAAGACTGACTCTTCTTACTGACCATATCTTGATCCATTCCTGTAACACTAGTTATTGATTCCGATGCTTCACTTCAGGTTTACTGTATCCCTTGGACCTTCTTATTGACGATGAAACACAGTAATTGCATCGGAATTAAATACAAAAGGTACAATGCCTACTTAAGTACAAGAAGACTAACTCTTCTTACTGACTATGCTTTGACCCATTCCTGTGACACTAGTTGTATATTCCGATGCTTCACTTCTGGTTTACTGTATCCCTAGGACCTTCTTATTGACGATGAACCACAGAAATTGCATCGGAACTAAATACAAAAGGTACAATGCCTACTTAAGTATAAGAAGACTGACTCTTCTCACTGTCTATGATTTAAACCATTCCTGTGACATTAGTTTTGGATTCCGATGCTTCACTTCAGGGTTACTGTATCCTTTGGGTCTTCTTATTGGCGACGAAACACAGAAATTGCATCTGAATTAAATAGAAAAAGCCCAATGCGGACTTAAGTACAAGAAGACTGACTCTTCCTACGGTCTATGATTTGAACCATTCCTGTGACACTAGTTATAGATTCCGATGCCTCACTTCAGGTTTACTGTATCCCTCTGACCCTCTTATTGACGATGAAACACAGAAATTGCATCGGAATTAAATAGAATAGGCACAATGCCGACTTAAGTACAAGAAGACTGACTCTTCTTACTGTCTATGTTTGAACCATTCCTGTGACACTAGTTATAGATTCCGATGCTCCACTTCAGGTTTACTGTATCTCTTGGACATTTTTATTGACGATGAAACGCAGAAATTGCATCGAAATTAAATACAAAAGGCACATTGCCGACTTAAGTACAAGAAGACTGACTCTTCTTACTGACTATGCTTTGAACCAACCCTGTGACACTAGTTGAAGATTTCGATGCTTCACTTCAGGTTTACTGTATCCCTCTGACCCTCTTATTGACGATGAAACACAGAAATTGCATCGGAATTAAATAGAATAGGCACAATGCCGACTTAAGTACAAGAAGACTGACTCTTCTTACTGTCTATGTTTGAACCATTCCTGTGACACTAGTTATAGATTCCGATGCTTCACTTCAGGTTTACTATATCTCTCTGACCTTCTTATTGACGATGAAACACAGAAATTGCATCGGAAATAAATACAAAAGGCACAATACCGACTTTAGTACATGTAGACTGAATCTTCCTACTGTCTATGTTTTGAACCATTCCTGTGACACTAGTTATAGATTCCGATGCTACATTTCAGGTTTACTGTATAGCTTCGACCTTCTTAATGACGATGAAACACAGATAGTGCATCGGAATTAAATACAAAAGTCACAATGCCAACTTAAGTACAAGAAGACTCACTCTCCCTACTGTCTATGCTTTGAACCATTCCTGTGACACTAGTTATAGATTCCGATGCTTCACTTCAGGTTTACTGTATCCCTCTGACCTTCTTTTTGACGATGAAACACAGAAATTGCATGTGAAATAAATAGAAAACGCACAATGCCGACTTAGGTACAAGAAGACTGACTCTTCTTACTGACCATATCTTGATCCATTCCTGTGACACTAGTTATTGATTCCGATGCTTCACTTCAGGTTTACTGTATCCCTTGGACCTTCTTATTGACGATGAAACACAGAAATTGCATCGGAATTAAATAGAAAAGACACAATGCCGACTTAAGTACAAGAAGACTGACTCTTCTTACTGACTGCTTTGAACCGTTCCTGTGACGCTAGTCTTAAATTCCGATGCTTCACTTCAGGTTTACTGTATCCCACTGACCTTCTTTTTGACGATGAAACACAGAAATTGCATCGGAATTAATTAGAAAAGACACAATGCCGACTTAAGTACAAGAAGACTGACTCTTCTTACTGACTATGCTTTGACCCATTCCTGTGACACTAGTTATAGATTCCGATGCTTCACTTCAGGTTAACTGTATCCCTCTGTCCTTCTTTTTGACGATGAAACACAGAAATTGCATCTGAAATAAATAGAAAACGCACAATGCCGACTTAGGTACAAGAAGACTGACTCTTCTTACTGACCATATCTTGATCCATTCCTGTGACACTAGTTATTGATTCCGATGCTTCACTTCAGGTTTACTGTATCCCTTGGACCTTCTTATTGACGATGAAACACAGAAATTGCATCGGAATTAAATACAAAAGGTACAATGCCTTCTTAAGTAGAAGAAGATGACACTTCTTACGGACTATGCTTTGAACCATTCCTGTGACACTAGTTGTAGATTCCGATGCTTCACTTCAGGTTTACTGTATCCCTAGGACCTTCTAATTGACGATGAACCACAGATATTGCATCGGAACTAAATACAAAAGGCACAATGCCGACTTAAGTATAAGAAGACTGACTCTTCCTACTGTCTATGTTTTGAACCATTCCTGTGACATTAGTTATGGATTCCGAAGCTCCACTTCAGGGTTACTGTATCCTTTGGACCTTCTTATTGGCGACGAAACACAGAAATTGCATCGGAATTAAATACAATAGGCACAATGCCGACTTAAGGATAAGAAGACTGACTCTTCTTACTGACTATGTTTTGAACCATTCCTGTGAAACTAGTTATAGATTCCGATGCTTCACTTCATGTTCACTGTATTCCTCTGACCCTCTTATTGACGATGAAACACAGAAATTGCATCGGAATTAAATAGAAAAGGCACAATGCCGACTTAAGTACAATAGGACTGACTCTTCTTACTGACTATGCTTTGAACCATTCCTGTTACACTAGTTATAGATGCAGATGCTTAACTTCAAGTTTACTGTATCCCACTGACCTTCGTATTGACGATGAAACACAGAAATTGCATCGGAAATAAATACAAAATGCACAATACCGACTTAAGTACATGTATACTGAATCTTCCTACTGTTTATATTTGGAACCATTCCTGTGACACTAGTTATAAATTCCAATGCTTCATTTCAGCTTTACTGTATCCCTTGGACGTTCTTATTTACGATGAAACACAGAAATTGCATCGGAATTAAATAGAAAAGGCACAATGCCGACTTAAGTACAAGAAGCCTGACTCTTCTTACTGTCTATGTATTGAACCATTCCAGTGACAGTAGTTATAGATTCCGATGCTTCATTTCAGTATTACTGTATCCCTTGGACCTTCTTAATGACGATGAAACACAGACAGTGCATGGGAATTAAGTACAAAAGTCACAATGCCAACTTAAGTACAAGAAGACTGACTCTTCCTACTGTCTACGATTTGAACCATTCCAGTGACACTAGTTATAGATTCCGATGCTTCACTTCAGGTTTACTGTATCCCTCTGAACTTCTTTTTGACGATGAAACACAGAAATTGCATCGGAATTAAATAGAAAATGCACAATGCCGACTTAAGAACAAGAAGACTGACTCTTCTTACTGACTATAACTTGATCCATTCCAGTGACACTAGTTATAGATTCCGATGCTTCATTTCAGTATTACTGTATCCCTTGGACCTTCTTAATGACGATGAAACACAGACAGTGCATGGGAATTAAGTACAAAAGTCACAATGCCAACTTAAGTACAAGAAGACTGACTCTTCCTACTGTCTATGATTTGAACCATTCCTGTGATATTAGTTATGGATTCCGATGCTTCACTTCAGGGTTACTGTATCCTTTGGGTCTTCTTATTGACGATGAAACACAGAAATTGAATCGGAATTAAATAGAAAAGGCACAATGCCGACTTAAGTACAAGAGCACTGACTCTTCTTACTGACTATGTTTTGAACAATTCCTGTGTCACTAGTTATGGATTCCGATGCTTCACTTCAGGTTTACTGTATCCCTCTGACCTTCTTTTTGACGGTGAAACACAGAAATTGCATCGGAATTAAATAGAAAACGCACAATGCCGACTTAGGTACAAGAAGACTGACTCTTCTTACTGATCATATCTTGATCCATACCTGTGACACTAGTTATTGATTCCGATGCTTCACTTCAGGTTTACTGTATCCTTTGGACCTTCTTATTGACGATGAAACACAGAAATTGCATCGGAATTAAATACAAAAGGTACAATGCCTACTTAAGTACAAGAAGACTGACACTTCTTACTGACTATGCTTTGAACCATTCCTGTGACACTAGTTAAAGATTCCGATGCTTCACTTCAGGTTTACTGTATCCCTAGGACCTTCTTATTGACGATGAACCACAGAAATTGCATCGGAACTAAATACAAAAGGCACAATGCCGACTTAAGTATAAGAAGACTGACTCTTCCTAATGTCTATGTTTTGAACCATTCCTGTGCCATTAGTTATGGATTCCGAAGCTTCACTTCTGGGTTACTGTATCCCGTGGACCTTCTTATTGACGATGAAACACAGAAATTGCATCGGAATTAAATACAAGAGACACAATGCCGACTTAAGTACAAGAAGACTGACTCTTCTTACTGACTGCTTTGAACCGTTCCTGTGACGCTAGTCATAAATTCCGATGCTTCACTTCAGGTTTACTGTATCCCTCTGACCTTCTTTATGACGATGATACACAGAAATTGCATCTGAATTAAATAGAAAACGCACAATGCCGACTTAGGTACAAGAAGACTGACTCTTCTTACTGACCATACCTTGATCCATTCCTGTGACACTAGTTATTGATTCCGATGCTTCACTTCAGGTTTACTGTATCCCTTGGACCTTCTTATTGACGATGAAACACGGATATTGCATCGGAATTAAATACAAAAGAAACAATGCCGACTTAAGTACAAGAAGGCTGACTCTTCCTACTGTCTATGTTTTGAGCCGTTCCTGTGACACTAGTTATAGTGTCCGATGCTTCACTCCAGGTTTACTGTATCCCTTGGACCTACTTATTGACGATGAAACACAGAAATTGCATCGGAATTAAATAGAAAAGGCACAATGCCGACATAAGTACAAGAAGACTGACTCTTCCTACTGTCTATGTTTTGAACCATTCCTGTGACACTAGTTATAGATTACGATGCTTCACCTCAGGTTCACTGTATCCCTCTGACCATCTTATAGACGATGAAACACAGAAATTGCATCGGAATTAAATACAAGAGGCACAATGCCGTCTTAAGTACAAGCAGACTGACTCTTCTTAATGTCTATGTTTGAACCATACCTGTGACACTTGTTAAAGATTCCGATGCTTCACTTCAGGTTTACTGTATCCCTTGGACCTTCTTATTGAGGATGAAACACAGAAATTGCATCGAAAATAAATACAAAAGGCACAATGCCGACTTAAGTACAACAAGACTGACTCTTCTCACTGGATATGTTTTGAACCATTCCTGTGACACTAGTTATAGATTGTGATGCTTCACTTCAGGCTTACTGTATCCCTCTGACCTTCTTATTGACGATGAAACACAGAAATTGCATCGGAATTAAATACAAAAGGCACAATGCCGACTTAAGAAGACTTACCCTTCTTACTGACTATGATTTGAACCATTCCTGTGACACTAGTTTTGGATTCCGATGCTTCACTTCAGGTTTACTGTATCCCTTTGACCTTCTTATTGACGATGAAACACAGAAATTGCATCGGAATTAAATATAAAAGGCACAATGTCGATTTAAGTACAAGAAGACTGACTCTTCTTACTGAATATATCTTGATCCATTCCTATGACACTAGTTATAGATTCCGATGCTTCACTTCGGGATTACTGTATCCCTTGGACCTTCTTATTGACGATGAAACATAGGAATTGCATCGGAATTAAATACAAAAGGCACAATGCCAACTTAAGTACAAGCAGACTGACTCTTCTTACTGACTATATTTTGATCCATTCCTGTGACACTAGTTATAGATTCCGATGCTTCACCTCAGGTTCACTGTATCCCTCTGACCTTCTTGTTGACGATGAAATACAGAAATTGCATTGGAATTGAATAGAAAAGGCACAATGCCGTCTTAAGTACAAGCAGACTGACTCTTCTTAGTGTATATGTTTTGAACCATTCCTGTGACACTAGTTAAAGATTCCGATGCTTCACTTCAGGTTTGCTGTATCCCTTGGACCTTCTTATTGACGATGAAACACAGAAATTGCATGGAAAATAAATACAAAAGGCACAATGCCGACCTAAGTACAACAAGACTGCCTCTTCTTACTGGATATGTTTTGAACCATTCCTGTGACACTAGTTATAGATTCCAATGCTTCACTTCAGGTTTAGTGTATCCCCCTGACCTTCTTATTGACGATGAAACACAGAAATTGCATCGGAAATAAATACAAAAGGCACAATACCGACTTAAGTACATGTAGACTGAATCTTCCTACTGTCTATGTTTTGAACCATTCCTGTGACACTAGTTATAGATTCCGATGCTTCATTTCAGGATTACTGCATCCCTCGGACCTTCTTAATGACGATGAAACACAGATAGTGCATCGGAATTAAATACAAAAGGTACAATGCCAACTTAAGTAGAAGAAGACTGACTCTTCCTACTGTCTATGTTTTGAACAATTCCTGTGACACTAGTTATAGTTTCTGATGCTTCACCTCAGGTTCACTATATCCCTTGGACCTTCTTATTGACGATGAAACACAGAAATTGCAACGGAGTTAAATACAAAAGGCACTTTGCCGACTTAAGTACAAGAAGACTGACTCGTCTTACTGACTGTTTGAACCATTCCTGTGACACTAGTTATAGATTACGATGCTTCACTTCAGGTTTACTGTCTCCCTCTGACCTTCTTATTAACGATGAAACACAGATATTGCATCGGAATTAAATACAAAAGGCACAATGCCGACTTAAGTACAAGAAGACTAACTCTTCTAACTGACTATGTTTTGAACCATTCCTGTGTCACTAGTTATAGATTCCGATGGTTCACTTCTGGTTTACTGTATCCCTTGGACCTTCGTATTGACGATGAAACACAGAAATAGCATGGGAATTAAATACAAAAGGCACAATGCCCAATGAAGTACTAGAAGACTGACTCTTCTTACTGACTATGTTTTGAACCATTCCTGTGACACTAGTTATGGATTCCGATGCTTCACTTCACGTTTACTGTATTCCTTGTACCTTCGTATTGACGATGAAACACTGAAATTGATCGGTATTAAATACAAAAGGCACAGTGCCGACCTAAGTACGAGAAGACTGACTCCTCTTACTGACTATATCTTGATTCATTCCTGTGACACTAGTTATAGATTCCGATGCTTCACTTCAGGTTTACTGAATCCCTTGGACCTTATTATTGACGATGAAACGCAGAAATTGCATCGAAATTAAATACAAAAGGCACAATGCCGACTAAAGGACAAGAAGACTATATCTTCTTACTGCCTATGTTTTGAAACATTCCTGTGACACTAGTTATAGATTCCGATGCTTCACTTCAGGTTTACTGTATCCCTCTGACCTTCTCATTGACGATGAAACACAGAAATTGCATCTGAATTAAATGCAAAAGGCACAATGCCGACTTAAGTGCTAGAAGACTGACTCTTCTTACTGTCTGTGTTTTGAACCATTCCTGTGACACTAGTTATAGATTCCGATGCTTCACACAAGGTTTACTGTATCCCTTGGACCTTCTTATTGACGATGAAACACCGAAATTGCATCGGAATTAAATACAAAAGGCACAATGCCGACTTAAGTACAAGAACACTGACTCTTCTTACTGACTATATATTGATCCATTCCTGTGACACTAGTTATAGATTCGGATGCTTCACTTCGGGTTTACTGTATACCTTGGACCTTCTTATTGACGACGAAACACAGAAATTGCATCGGAATTGAATACAAAAGGCACAAAGCCTACTTAAGTACAAGATGACTGGCTCTTCTTACTGAGTATGATTTGAACCATTCCTGTGACACTAGTTGTAGATTCCGACGCTTCACTTCAGGTTTACTGTATCCCTCTGACGTTCTTATTAACGATGAAACACAGATATTGCATCGGAATTAAATACAAAAGGCACAATGCTGACTTAAGTACAAGAAGACGGACTCTTCTTACTGACTATGTTTTGAACCATTCCTGTGACACAAGTTATAGATTACGATGCTTCACTTCCGGTTTACTGTATCCCTTGGACCTTCGTATTGACGAAGAAACACAGGAATTGCATCGGAATTAAATAGAAAAGGCACAATGTTGTCTTAAGTACAAGAAGACTGACTCTTCTTACTGTCTATGTTTGAACCATTCCAGTGACACTAGTTGTAGATTCCGAGGCTTCACTTCAGGTTTAGTGTATCCCTAGGACCTTCTTATTGACGATGAAACACAGAAATTGCATCGGAACTAAATACAAAAGGCACAATGCCGACTTAAGTATAAGAAGACTGACTCTTTACTGCTGTCTACGTTTGAACCATTCCTGTGACATTAGTTATAGATTCCGATGCTTCACTTCAGGGTTACTGTATCCTTTGGACCTTCTTATTGGCGACGAAACACAGAAATTGCATCCTAATTAAATAGAAAATGCACAATGCCGACTTAAGTACAAGAAGACTGACTGTTCTTACTGTCTATGTTTCGAACCATTGCTGTGACACTAGTTATAGATTCCGATGCTTCACCTCAGGTCCACTGTATCCCTCTGACCTTCTTATTGACGATGAAACACAGAAATTGCATCGGAATTAAATAGAAAAGGCACAATGTTGTCTTAAGTACAAGAAGACTGACTCTTCTTACTGTCTATGTTTGAACCATTCCAGTGACACTAGTTATAGTTTCCGATGCTGACCTTCAGGTTTACTGTATCTCTTGGACCTTCTTATTGACGATGAAACACAGAAATTTCACCGATATTAAAAACAAAAGGCACAATGCCGACTTAAGTACAAGAAGACTGACTCTTCTTACTGACTATGTTTTGAACCATTCGTGTGACACTAGTTATAGATTCCGATGCTTCACTTCAAGTTAACTGTATCCCT
The DNA here is from genome assembly GCF_023864345.2 of Schistocerca serialis cubense. Lineage (NCBI taxonomy): Eukaryota > Metazoa > Arthropoda > Insecta > Orthoptera > Acrididae > Schistocerca > Schistocerca serialis. The sequence goes on from NC_064644.1 coordinate 643,308,049, forward strand.
CTGACCTTCTTATTGACGATGAAACACAGAAATTGCATCGGAAATAAATACAACAGGCACAATACCGACTTAAGTACATGTAGACTGAATCTTGCTACTGTCTATGTTTTGAACCATTCCTGTGACACTAGTTATAGTTTCCGATGCTTCATTTCAGGTTTACTGTATCCCTTGGACCTTCTTAATGACGATGAAACACAGATAGTGCATCGGATTTAAAAACAAAATGCACAATGCCAACTTAAGTACAAGAAGAATGACTCTTCGTACTGACGATGTTTTGAACCATTCCTGTGACACTAGTTATAGATTGCGATGCTTCACTTCTGGTTTATTGTATCCCTTGGACCGTCGCATTGATGATCAAACACAGAAATTTCATCGGAATTAAATACAAAAGGCACAATGCCGACTTACGTACAAGAAGACTGACTCTTCTTACTGACTATGTTTTGAACCATTCCTGTGACACTAGTTATGGATTCCGAAGCTTCACTTCAGGTTTACTGTATCCCATGGACCTTCTCATTGACGATGAAGCACAGAAATTGCATCGGAATTAGATACAAAAGGCACAATGCCGACTTAAGTACAACAAGACTGACTCTTCTTACTGACTACTTCTTGATCCATACCTGTGACACTAGTTACAGATTCCGATGCTTCACTTCTGGTTTAATGTATCCCTTGGACCTTATTATTGACGATGAAACTTGGATATTGCATCGGAATTAAATACAAAAGAAACAATGCCGACTTAAGTACAAGAAGGCTGACTCTTCCTACTGTCTATGTTTTGAGCCGTTCCTGTGACACTAGTTATAGTGTCCGATGCTTCACTCCAGGTTTACTGTATCCCTTGGACCTTCTTATTGACGATGAAACACAGAAATTGCATCGGAATTAAATACAAAAGGCAGAATGCCGACATAAGTACAAGAAGACTGACTCTTCCTACTGTCTATGTTTTGAACCATTCCTGTGACACTAGTTATAGATTACGATGCTTCACCTCAGGTTCACTGGATCCCTCTGACCATCTTATAGACGATGAAACACAGAAATTGCATCGGAATTAAATACAAAAGGCACAATGCCGTCTTAAGTACAAGCAGACTGACTCTTCTTAATGTCTATGTTTTGAACCATTCCAGTGACACTAGTTAAAGATTCCGATGCTTCACTTCAGGTTTACTGTATCCCTTGGACCTTCTTATTGACGATGAAACACAGAAATTGCATCGAAAATAAATACAAAAGGCACAATGCCGACTTAAGTACAACAAGACTGACTCTTCTCACTGGATATGTTTTGAACCATTCCTGTGACACTAGTTATAGATTGTGATGCTTCACTTCAGGCTTACTGTATCCCTCTGACCTTCTTATTGACGATGAAACACAGAAATTGCATCGGAATTAAATACAAAAGGCACAATGCCGACTTAAGAAGACTTACCCTTCTTACTGACTATGATTTGAACCATTCCTGTGACACTAGTTTTGGATTCCGATGCCTCACTTCAGGTTTACTGTATCCCTTTGACCTTCTTATTGACGATGAAACACAGAAATTGCATCGGAATTAAATATAAAAGGCACAATGTCGACTTAAGTACAAGAAGACTGACTCTTCTTACTGAATATATCTTGATCCATTCCTATGACACTAGTTATAGATTCCGATGCTTCACTTCGGGATTACTGTATCCCTTGGACCTTCTTATTGACGATGAAACACAGGAATTGCATCGGAATTAAATACAAAAGGCACAATGCCGACTTAAGTACAAGAAGACTGACTCTTCTTACTATGATTTGAACCATTCCTGTGACACTAGTTATTGATTCCGATGCTTCACTTCATGTTTATTGTATCCCTCTGACCTTCTTATTAACGATGAAACACAGATATTGCATCGGAATTAAATACAAAAGGCACAATGCCCAATGAAGTACTAGAAGACTGACTCTTCTTACTGACTATGTTTTGAACCATTCCTGTGACACTAGTTATGGATTCCGATGCTTCACTTCAGGTTTACTGTATTCCTTGTACCTTCGTATTGACGATGAAACACTGAAATTGATCGGTATTAAATACAAAAGGCACAGTGCCGACCTAAGTACGAGAAGACTGACTCCTCTTACTGACTATACCTTGATTCATTCCTGTGACACTAGTTATAGATTCCGATGCTTCACTTCAGGTTTACTGAATCCCTTGGACCTTATTATTGACGATGAAACGCAGAAATTGCATCGCAATTAAATACAAAAGGCACAATGCCGGCTAAAGGACAAGAAGACTGGATCTTCTTACTGCCTATGTTTTGAAACATTCCTGTGACACTAGTTATAGATTCCGATGCTTCACTTCAGGTTTACTGTATCCCTCTGACCTTCTCATTGACGATGAAACACAGAAATTGCATCTGAATTAAATGCAAAAGGCACAATGCCGACTTAAGTGCAAGAAGACTGACTCTTCTTACTGTCTGTGTTTTGAACCATTCCTGTGACACTAGTTATAGATTCCGATGCTTCACACAAGGTTTACTGTATCCCTTGGACCTTCTTATTGACGATGAAACACCGAAATTGCATCGGAATTAAATACAAAAGGCACAATGCCGACTTAAGTACAAGAACACTGACTCTTCTTACTGACTATATATTGATCCATTCCTGTGACACTAGTTATAGATTCGGATGCTTCACTTCAGGTTTACTGTATACCTTGGACCTTCTTATTGACGACGAAACACAGAAATTGCATCGGAATTGAATACAAAAGGCACAAAGCCTACTTAAGTACAAGATGACTGGCTCTTCTTACTGAGTATGATTTGAACCATTCCTGTGACACTAGTTGTAGATTCCGACGCTTCACTTCAGGTTTACTGTATCCCTCTGACGTTCTTATTAACGATGAAACACAGATATTGCATCGGAATTAAATACAAAAGGCACAATGCTGACTTAAGTACAAGAAGACGGACTCTTCTTACTGACTATGTTTTGAACCATTCCTGTGACACAAGTTATAGATTACGATGCTTCACTTCCGGTTTACTGTATCCCTTGGACCTTCGTATTGACGAAGAAACACAGAAATTGCATCGGAATTAAATAGAAAAGGCACAATGTTGTCTTAAGTACAAGAAGACTGACTCTTCTTACTGTCTATGTTTGAACCATTCCAGTGACACTAGTTGTAGATTCCGAGGCTTCACTTCAGGTTTAGTGTATCCCTATGACCTTCTTATTGACGATGAAACACAGAAATTGCATCGGAACTAAATACAAAAGGCACAATGCCGACTTAAGTATAAGAAGACTGACTCTTTACAGCTGTCTACGTTTGAACCATTCCTGTGACATTAGTTATAGATTCCGATGCTTCACTTCAGGGTTACTGTATCCTTTGGACCTTCTTATTGGCGACGAAACACAGAAATTGCATCCTAATTAAATAGAAAATGCACAATGCCGACTTAAGTACAAGAAGACTGACTGTTCTTACTGTCTATGTTTCGAACCATTGCTGTGACACTAGTTATAGATTCCGATGCTTCACCTCAGGTCCACTGTATCCCTCTGACCTTCTTATTGACGATGAAACACAGAAATTGCATCGGAATTAAATAGAAAAGGCACAATGTTGTCTTAAGTACAAGAAGACTGACGCTTCTTACTGTCTATGTTTGAACCATTCCAGTGACACTAGTTATAGTTTCCGATGCTGACCTTCAGGTTTACTGTATCTCTTGGACCTTCTTATTGACGATGAAACACAGAAATTTCACCGAAATTAAATACAAAAGGCACAATGCCGACTTAAGTACAAGTAGACTGACTCTTCTTACTGACTATGTTTTGAACCATTCGTGTGACACTAGTTATAGATTCCGATGCTTCACTTCAAGTTAACTGTATCCCTCTGACCTTCTTATTGACGATGAAACACCGAAATTGCATCGGAAATAAATACAACAGGCACAATACCGACTTAAGTACATGTAGACTGAATCTTGCTACTGTCTATGTTTTGAACCATTCCTGTGACACTAGTTATAGATTCCGATGCTTCATTTCAGGTTTTCTGTATCCCTTGGACCTTCTTAATGACGATGAAACACAGATAGTGCATCGGATTTAAATACAAAAGGCACAATGCCAACTTAAGTACAAGAAGAATGACTCTTCTTACTGACGATGTTTTGAACCATTCCTGTGACACTAGTTATAGATTGCGATGCTTCACTTCTGGTTTAATGTATCCCTTGGACCGTCGCATTGATGATCAAACACAGAAATTTCATCGGAATTAAATACAAAAGGCACAATGCCGACTTACGTACAAGAAGACTGACTCTTCTTACTGACTATGTTTTGAACCATTCCTGTGACACTAGTTATGGATTCCGATGCTTCACTTCAGGTTTACTGTATCCCATGGACCTTCTCATTGACGATGAAGCACAGAAATTGCATCGGAATTAGATACAAAAGGCACAATGCCGACTTAAGTACAACAAGACTGTTTCTTCTTACTGACTACTTCTTGATCCATACCTGTGACACTAGTTACAGATTCCGATGCTTCACTTCAGGTTTACTGTATCCCTTGGACCTTCTTGTTGACGATGAAACACAGATATTGCATCGGAATTAAATACAAAAGAAACAATGCCGACTTAAGTACAAGAAGGCTGACTCTTGTTACTGTCTATGTTTTCAACCGTTCCTGTGACACTACTTATAGTGTCCGATGCTTCACTTCAGGTTTACTGTATCCCTTGGACCTTCTTATTGACTATGAAACACAGAAATTGCATCGGAATTAAATAGAAAATGCACAATGCCAACTTAAGTACAAGAGGACTGACTCTTCCTACTGTCTATGTTTTGAACCATTCCTGTGACACTAGTTATAGATTCCGATGCTTCACCTCAGGTTCACTGTATCCCTCTGACCTTCTTATTGACTATGAAACACAGAAATTGCATCGGAATTAAATACAAAAGGCACAATGCCGTCTTAAGTACAAGCAGACTGACTCTTCTTAATGTCTATGTTTTGAACCATTCCTGTGACACTAGTTAACGATTCCGATGCTTCACTATAAGGTTTACTGTATCCCTTGGACCTTCTTATTGACGATGAAACACAGAAATTGCATCGAAAATAAATACAAAAGGCACAATGCCGACTTAAGACAACAAGACTGACTCTTCTCACTGGATATGTTTTGAACCATTCCTGTGACACTAGTTATAGATTGCGATGCTTCACTTCAGGCTTACTGTATCCCTCTGACCTTCTTATTGACGATGAAACACAGAAATTGCATCGGAATTAAATAGAAAAGGCACAATGCCGACTTAAGAAGACTTACCCTTCTTACTGACTATGATTTGAACCATTCCTGTGACACTAGTTTTGGATTCCGATGCTTCACTTCAGGTTTACTGTATCCCTTGGACCTTCTTATTGACGATGAAACACAGAAATTTCATCGGAATTAAATACAAAAGGCACAATGTCGACTTAAGTACAAGAAGACTGACTCTTCTTACTGACTATATCTTGATCCATTCCTGTGACACTAGTTATAGATTCCGATGCTTCACTTCGGGATTACTGTATCCCTTGGACCTTCTTATTGACGATGAAACACAGGAATTGCATCGGAATTAAATACAAAAGGCACAATGCCGACTTAAGTACAAGAAGACTGACTCTTCTCACTGACTATGATTTGAACCATTCCTGTGACACTAGTTGTAGATTCCGATGCTTCACTTCAGGTTTATTGTATCCCTCTGACCTTCTTATTAACGATGAAACACAGATATTGCATCGGAATTAAATACAAAAGGCACAATGCCAACTTAAGTACAAGCAGACTGACTCTTCTTACTGACTATGTTTGGATCCATTCCTGTGACACTAGTTATAGATTCCGATGCTTCACCTCAGGTTCACTGTATCCCTCTGACCTTCTTATTGACGATGAAACACAGAAATTGCATCGGAATTGAATAGAAAAGGCACAATGCCGTCTTAAGTACAAGCAGACTGTCTCTTCTTAGTGTCTATGTTATGAACCATTCCTGTGACACTAGTTAAAGATTCCGATGCTTCACTTCAGGTTTGCTGTATCCCTTGGACCTTCTTATTGACGATGAAACACAGAAATTGGATCGAAAATAAATACAAAAGGCACAATGCCTACCTAAGTACAACAAGATTGACTCTTCTTACTGGATATGTTTTGAACCATTCCTGTGACACTAGTTATAGATTCCGATGCTTCACTTCAGGTTTAGTGTATCCCTCTGACCTTCTTATTGACGATGAAACACAGAAATTGCATCGGAAATAAATACAAAAGGCACAATACCGACTTAAGTACATGTAGACTGAATCTTCCTACTGTCTATGTTTTGAACCATTCCTGTGACACTAGTTATAGATTCCGATGCTTCATTTCAGGATTACTGCATCCCTCGGACCTTCTTAATGACGATGAAACACAGATAGTGCATCGGAATTAAATACAAAAGGTACAATGCCAACTTAAGTAGAAGAAGACTGACTCTTCCTACTGTCTATGTTTCGAACCATTCCTGTGACACTAGTTATAGTTTCCATTGCTTCACCTCAGGTTCACTCTATCCCTTGGACATTCTTATTGACGATGAAACACAGAAATTGCAACGGAGTTAAATACAAAAGGCACAATGCCGACTTAAGTACAAGAAGACTGACTCTTCTTACTGACTGTTTTGAACCATTCCTGTGACACTAGTTACAGATTACGATGCTTCACTTCAGGTTTACTGTATCCCTCTGACCTTCTTATTAATGATGAAACACAGATATTGCATCGCAATTAAATACAAAAGGCACAATGCCGACATAAGTACAAGAAGACTGACTCTTCTTACTGACTATGTTTTGAACCATTCCTGTGTCACTAGTTATAGATTCCGATGCTTCACTTCTGGTTTACTGTATCCCTTGGATCTTCGTATTGACGATGAAACACAGAAATTGCATGGGAATTAAATACAAAAGGCACAATGCCCAATGAAGTACTAGAAGACTGACTCTTCTTACTGACTATGTTTTGAACCATTCCTCTGACACTAGTTATAGATTCCGATGCTTCACTTCAGGTTTACTGTATCCCTTGGACCTTCGTATTGACGATGAAACACTGAAATTGCATCGGTATTAATTACAAAAGGCACAGTGCCGACCTAAGTACAAGAACACTGACTCTTCTTACTGACTATATATTGATCCATTCCTGTGACACTAGTTATAGATTCGGATGCTTCACTTCAGGTTTACTGTATACCTTGGACCTTCTTATTGACGACGAAACACAGAAATTGCATTGGATTTAAATACAAAAGGCACAAAGCCGACTTAAGAACATGAAGACTGACTCTTCTTACTGACTATGATTTGAACCATTCCTGTGACACTAGTTGTAGATTCCGATGCTTCACTTCAGGTTTATTGTATCCCTCTGACCTTCTTATTAACGATGAAACACAGATATTGCATCGGAATTAAATACAAAAGGCACAATGCCGACTTAAGTACAAACAGACTGACTCTTCTTACTGACTATGTTTTGATCCATTCCTGTGACACTAGTTATAGATTCCGATGCTTCACTTCTGGTTTACTGTATACCTTGGACCTTCGTATTGACGACGAAACACAAAAATTGCATCGGAATTAAATACAAAAGGCACAATGCTGACTCAAGTACAAGAAGACTGACTCTTCCTACTGACTATGTTTGAACGAATCCTGTGACATTAGTTATTGTTTCCGATGCTTCACTTCAGGTTTACTGTATCCTATCGACCTTCCTATTGGCGACGAAACACAGAAATTGCATCGGAACAAAATACAAAAGGCATAAAGCCGACTTAAGTACAAGAAGACTGACTCTTCCTACTGTCTATGTTTGAACGAATCCTGTGACATTAGTTGTAGATTCCGATGCTTCACTTCAGGTTTACTGTATCCTTTGGTCCTTCCTATTGGCGACGAAACACAGAAATTGCATCGGAATTAAATAGAAAAGGCACAATGCTGACTTAAGTACAAGCAGACTGACTCTTCTCACTGGATATGTTTTGAACCATTCCTGTGACACTAGTTATAGATTCCGATGCTTCACTTTAGGTTCACTCTATCCCTTGGACCTTCTTATTGACGATGAAACACAGAAACTGCAACGGAGTTGAATACAAAATGCATAATGCCGACTTCAGTACAAGAAGACTGACTCTTCTTACTGACTGTTTTGAACCATTCCTGTGACACTAGTTATAGATTACGATGCTTCACTTCAGGTTTACTGTATCCCTCTGACCTTCTTATTAACAATGAAACACAGATATTGCATCGGAATTAAATAGAAAAGGCACAATGCCGTCTTAAGTACAAGCAGACTGACTCTTCTTAGTGTCTATGTTTTGAACCATTCCTGTGACGCTAGTTAAAGATTCCGATGCTTCACTTCAGGTTTACTGTATCCGTTGGACCTTCATATTGACGATGAAACACAGAAATTGCATCGGAATTGAATACAAAAGGCACAATGCCTACTTAAGTACAAGATGACTGGCTCTTCTTACTGAGTATGTTTTGAACCATTCCTGTGACACTAGTTGTAGATTCCGAGGCTTCACTTCAGGTTTACTGTATCACTAGGACCTTCTTATTGACGATGAAACACAGAAATTGCATCGGAACTAAATACAAAAGGCACAATGCCGACTTAAGTATAAGAAGACTGACTCTTTACTGCTGTCTATGTTTGAACCATTCCTGTGACATTAGTTATAGATTCCGATGCTTCACTTCAGAGGTACTGTATCCTTTGGACCTTCTTATTGGCGATGAAACACAGAAATTGCGTCCTAATTAAGTAGAAAATGCACAATGCCGACTTAAGTACATGAAGACTGACTGTTCTTACTGTCTATGCTTCGAACCATTGCTGTGACACTAGTTATAGATTCCGATGCTTCACCTCAGGTCCACTGTATCCCTCTGACCTTCTTATTGACGATGAAACACAGTAATTGCATCGGAATTAAATAGAAAATGCACAATGCCGTCTTAAGTACAAGCAGACTGACTCTTCTTAGTGTCTATGTTTTGAACCATTCCTGTGACGCTAGTTACAGATTCCGATGCTTCACTTCAGGTTTACTGTATACCTTGCACCTTCTTATGGACGACGAAACACAGAAATTGCATCGGAATTGAATACAAAAGGCACAATGACTACTAAAGTACAAGATGACTGGCTCTTCTTACTGAGTATGTTTTGAACCATTCCTGTGGCACTAGTTGTAGATTCCGAGGCTTCACTTCAGGTTTACTGTATCCCTCTGACGTTCTTATTAACGATGAAACACAGATATTGCATCGGAATTAAATACAAAAGGCACAATGCTGACTTAAGTACAAGAAGACTGACTCTTCTTACTGACTATGTTTTGAACCATTCCTGTGACACTAGTTATAGATTACGATGCTTCACTTCCGGTTTACTGTATCCCTTGGACCTTCGTATTGACGATGAAACACAGAAATTGCATCCGAATTAAATAGAAAAAGCACAATGCCGTCTTAAGTACAAGCAGACTGAATCTTCTTACTGTCTATGTTTCGAACCTTTGCTGTGACACTAGTTATAGATTCCGATGCTTCACCTCAGGTATACTGTATCCCTCTGACCTTCTTATTGACGATGAAACACAGAAATTGCATCGGAATTAAATAGAAAAGGCACAATGCCGTCTTAAGTACAAGCAGACTGACTCTTCTTAGTGTCTATGTTTTCAACCATTCCTGTGACGCTAGTTACAGATTCCGATGCTTCACTTCAGGTTTACTGTGTCCCTTGGACCTTCTTATTGACGATGAAACACAGATATTGCATCGGAATTAAATACAAAAGGCAAAATGGCGACTTAAGTACAAGAAGACTGACTCTTCTTACTGACTGTTTTGAACCATTCCTGTGACACTAGATATAGATTCCGATGCTTCACTTCAGGTATACTGTATCCCCCTGACGTTCTTATTAACGATTAAACGCAGAGATTGCATCTGAATTAAATACAAAAGGCACAATGCCGACTTAAGTACAAGAAGACTGACTCTTCTTACTGACTATGTTTTGAACCATTCCTGTGACACTAGTTATAGATTACGATGCTTCACTTCTGGTTTACTGTATCCCTTGGACCGTCGTATTGATGATGAAACACAGAAATTTCATCGGAATTAAATACAAAAGGCACAATGCCGACTTACGTACAAGAAGACTGACTCTTCTTACTGAGTATGTTTTGAACCATTACTGTGACACTAGTTATAGATTCCGATGCTTCACTTCAGGTTTACTGTATCAATTAGACCTTCTTATTGGCGATGAAACACAGAAATTGCATCGGAATTAAATACAAAAGAAACAATGCCGAATTAAGTACAAGAAGGTTGACTCTTCTTACTGTCTATGTTTAGAACCGTTCCTGTGACACTAGTTATAGAGTCCGATGCTTCACTCCAGGTTCACTGTATCCCTTGAACCTTCTCATTGACGATGAAACACAGAAATTACATCGCAATTAAATACAAAAGGCACAATGCTGACTTAAGGACAAGAAGCCTGAATCTTCTTACTGCCTATGTTTTGAACCATTCCTGTGACACTAAATACAGATTCCGATGTTTCACTTCAAGCTTACTGTATCCCTCTGACCTTCTTATTGACGACGAAACACAGAAATTGCATCGGAATTAAATACAAAAGGCACAATGCCTACTTAAGAAGACTTACTCTTCTTACTGACTATGTTCTGAACCATTCCTGTGACACTAGTTTTGGATTCCGATGCTTCACTTCATGTTTACTGTATCCCTTGGACCTTCTAATTGACGATGAAACACAGAAATTGCATCGGAATTAAATACAAAAGGCACAATGTCGACTTAAGTACAAGATGACTGACTCTTCTTACTGACTCTACCTTGATCCATGCCTGTGACACTAGTTATAGATTCCGATGCTCCACTTCGGGTTTACTGTATCCCTTGGACCTACTTATTGACGATGAAACACAGAAATTGCATTGGATTTAAATACAAAAGGCACAAAGCCGACTTAAGTACAAGAAGACTGACTCTTCTTACTGACTATGATTTGAACCATTCCTGTGACACTAGTTGTAGATTCCGATGCATCATTTCAGGATTACTGCATCCCTCGGACCTTCTTATTGACGATGAAACACAGATAGTGCATCGGAATTAAATACAAAAGGTACAATGCCAACTTAAGTAGAAGAAGACTGACTCTTCCTACTGTCTATGTTTCGAACCATTCCTGTGACACTAGTTATAGTTTCCATTGCTTCACCTCAGGTTCACTCTATCCCTTGGACATTCTTATTGACGATGAAACACAGAAATTGCAACGGAGTTAAATACAAAAGGCACAATGCCGACTTAAGTACAAGAAGACTGACTCTTCTTACTGACTGTTTTGAACCATTCCTGTGACACTAGTTACAGATTACGATGCTTCACTTCAGGTTTACTGTATCCCTCTGACCTTCTTATTAATGATGAAACACAGATATTGCATCGGAATTAAATACAAAACGCACAATGCCGACTTAAGTACAAGAAGACTGACTCTTCTTACTGACTATGTTTTGAACCATTCCTGTGACACTAGTTATAGATTCCGATGCTTCACTTTTGGTTTACTGTATCCCTTGGATCTTCGTATTGACGATGAAACACAGAAATTGCATGGGAATTAAATACAAAAGGCACAATGCCCAATGAAGTACTAGAAGACTGACACTTCTTACTGACTATGTTTTGAACCATTCCTCTGACACTAGTTATAGATTCCGATGCTTCACTTCAGGTTTACTGTATCCCTTGGACCTTCGTATTGACGATGAAACACTGAAATTGCATCGGTATTAATTACAAAAGACACAGTGCCGACCTAAGTACGAGAAGACTGACTCCTCTTACTGACTATACCTTGATTCATTCCTGTGACCCTACTTATAGATTCCGATGCTTCACTTCAGGTTTACTGTATACCTTGGACCTTCTTATTGACGACGAAACACAGAAATTGCATCGGAATTGAATACAAAAGGCACAATGCCTACTAAAGTACAAGATGACTGGCTCTTCTTACTGAGTATGTTTTGAACCATTCCTGTGACACTAGTTATAGATTACGATGCTTCACTTCTGGTTTACTGTATCCCTTGGACCGTCGTATTGATCATGAAACACAGAAATTTCATCGGAATTAAATACAAAAGGCACAATGCCGACTTACGTACAAGAAGACTGACTCTTCTTACTGACTATGTTTTGAACCATTCCTGTGACACTAGTTATAGATTACGATGCTTCACTTCCGGTTTACTGTATCCCTTGGACCTTCGTATTGACGATGAAACACAGAAATTGCATCGGAATTAAATAGAAAAGGCACAATGCCGTCTTAAGTACAAGCATACTGACTCTCCTTACTGTCTATTCTTCGAACCTTTGCTGTGACACTAGTTATAGATTCCGATGCTTCACCTCAGGTCCACTGTATCCCTCTGACCTTCTAATTGACGATGAAACACAGAAATTGCATCGGAATTAAATAGAAAAGGCATAATGCCGTCTTAAGTTCAAGCAGACTGACTCTTCTTAGTGTCTATGTTTTCAACCATTCCTGTGACGCTAGTTACAGATTCCGATGCTTCACTTCAGGTTTACTGTGTCCCTTGGACCTTCTTATTGACGATGAAACGCAGAGATTGCATCTGAATTAAATACAAAAGGCACAATGCCGACTTAAGTACAAGAAGACTGACTCTTCTTACTGACTGTTTTGAACCATTCCTGTGACACTAGATATAGATTCCGATGCTTCACTTCAGGTATACTGTATCCCTCTGACGTTCTTATTAACGATGAAACGCAGAGATTGCATCTGAATTAAATACAAAAGGCACAATGCCGACTTAAGTACAAGAAGACTGACTCTTCTTACTGACTATGTTTTGAACCATTCCTGTGACACTAGTTATAGATTACGATGCTTCACTTCTGGTTTACTGTATCCCTTGGACCGTCGTATTGATCATGAAACACAGAAATTTCATCGGAATTAAATACAAAAGGCACAATGCCGACTTACGTACAAGAAGACTGACTCTTCTTACTGACTATGTTTTGAACCATTCCTGTGACACTAGTTATAGATTCCGATGCTTCACTTCAGGTTTACTGTATCCCTTGGACCTTCTTATTGACGATGAAACACAGAAATTGCATCGGAATTAAATACAAAAGAAACAATGCCGAATTAAGTACAAGAAGGTTGACTGTTCTTACTGTCTATGTTTTGAACCATTCCTGTGACACTAGTTATAGATTCCGATGCTTCACTTCAGGTTTACTGTATCCCTTTGACCTTCTTATTGACGATGAAACACAGAAATTGCATCGGAATTAAATACTAAAGGCACAATGTCGACTTAAGTACAAGATGACTGACTCTTCTTACTGACTCTACCTTGATCCATTCCTGTGACACTAGTTATAGATTCCGATGCTCCACTTCGGGTTTACTGTATCCCTTGGACCTTCTTATTGACGATGAAACACAGAAATTGCATTGGATTTAAATACAAAAGGCACAAAGCCGACTTAAGTACAAGGAGACTGACTCTTCTTACTGACTGTGATTTGAACCATTCCTGTGACACTAGTTGTAGATTCCGATGCTTCATTTCAGGATTACTGCATCCCTCGGACCTTCTTAATGACGATGAAACACAGATAGTGCATCGGAATTAAATACAAAAGGTAGAATGCCAACTTAAGTAGAAGAAGACTGACTCTTCCTACTGCCTATGTTTCGAACCATTCCTGTGACACTAGTTATAGTTTCCATTGCTTCACCTCAGGTTCACTCTATCCCTTGGACCTTCTTATTGACGATGAAACACAGAAATTGCAACGGAGTTAAATACAAAAGGCACAATGCCGACTTAAGTACGAGAAGACTGACTCCTCTTACTGACTATACCTTGATTCATTCCTGTGACACTAGTTATAGATTCCGATGCTTCACTTCAGGTTTACTGTATCCCTTGGACCTTCTTATTGACGATGAAACACAGAAATTGCATCGGAATTAAATACAAATGGCACAATGCCGGCTTAAGTACAAGAACACTGACTCTTCTTACTGACTATATATTGATCCATTCCTGTGACACTAGTTATAGATTCGGATGCTTCACTTGAGGTTTACTGTATACCTTGGACCTTCTTATTGACGACGAAACACAGAAATTGCATCGGAATTGAATACAAAAGGCACAATGCCTACTAAAGTACAAGATGACTGGCTCTTCTTACTGAGTATGTTTTGAACCATTCCTGTGACACTAGTTGTAGATTCCGAGGCTTCACTTCAGGTTTACTGTATCCCTCTGACGTTCTTATTAACGATGAAACACAGATATTGCATCGGAATTAAATACAAAAGGCACAATGCTGACTTAAGTTCAAGAAGACTGACTCTTCTTACTGACTATGTTTTGAACCATTCCTGTGACACTAGTTATAGATTACGATGCTTCACTTCCGGTTTACTGTATCCCTTGGACCTTCGTATTGACGATGAAACACAGAAATTGCATCGGAATTAAATAGAAAAGGCACAATGCCGTCTTAAGTACAAGCATACTGACTCTTCTTACTGTCTATGTTTCGAACCTTTGCTGTGACACTAGTTATAGATTCCGATGCTTCACCTCAGGTCCACTGTATCCCTCTGACCTTCTTATTGACGATGAAACACAGAAATTGCATCGGAATTAAATAGAAAAGGCATAATGCCGTCTTAAGTTCAAGCAGACTGACTCTTCTTAGTGTCTATGTTTTCAACCATTCCTGTGACGCTAGTTACAGATTCCGACGCTTCACTTCAGGTTTACTGTGTCCCTTGGACCTTCTTATTGACGATGAAACACAGATATTGCATCGGAATTAAATACAAAAGGCAAAATGGCGACTTCAGTACAAGAAGACTGACTCTTCTTACTGACTGTTTTGAACCATTCCTGTGACACTAGATATAGATTCCGATGCTTCACTTCAGGTGTACTGTATCCCTCTGACCTTCTTATTGACGACGAAACACAGAAATTGCATCGGAATTAAATACAAAAGGCACAATGCCCACTTAAGAAGACTTACTCTTCTTACTGACTATGTTCTGAACCATTCCTGTGACACTAGTTTTGGATTCCGATGCTTCACTTCAGGTTTACTGTATCCCTTGGACCTTCCAATTGACGAAGAAACACAGAATTGCATCGGAATTAAATACAAAAGGCACAATGTCGACTTAAGTACAAGATGACTGACTCTTCTTACTGACTCTACCTTGATCCATTCCTGTGACACTAGTTATAGTTTCCGATGCTCCACTTCGGGTTTACTGTATCCCTTGGACCTTCTTATTAACGATGAAACACAGATATTGCATCGGAATTAAATACACAAGGCACAATGCCAACTTAAGTACAAGCAGACTGACTCTTCTTACTGACTATGTTTTGATCCATTCCTGTGACACTAGTTATAGATTCCGATGCTTCACTTCTGGTTTACTGTATCCCTTGGACCTTCGTATTGACGACGAAACACAAAAATTGCATCGGAATTAAATACAAAAGGCACAATGCTGACTCAAGTACAAGAAGACTGACTCTTCCTACTGACTATGTTTGAACGAATTCTGTGACATTAGTTATTGTTTCCGATGCTTCACTTCAGGTTTACTGTATCCTTTCGACCTTCCTATTGGCGACGAAACACAGAAATAGCATCGGAACAAAATACAAAAGGCACAATGCCGACTTAAGTACAAGAAGACTGACTCTTCTTACTGACTATGTTTTGAACCATTCCTGTGACACTAGTTATAGATTACGATGCTTCACTTCTGGTTTACTGTATCCCTTGGACCGTCGTATTGATGATGAAACACAGAAATTTCATCGGAATTAAATACAAAAGGCACAATGCCGACTTACGTACTAGAAGACTGACTCATCTTACTGAGTATGTTTTGAACCATTACTGTGACATTAGTTATAGATTCCGATGCTTCACTTCAGGTTTACTGTATCCCTTAGACCTTCTTATTGACGATGAAACACAGAAATTGCATCGGAATTAAATACAAAAGAAACAATGCCGAATTAAGTACAAGAAGGTTGACTCTTCTTACTGTCTATGTTTTGAACCGTTCCTGTGACACTAGTTATAGAGTCCGATGCTTCACTCCAGGTTCACTGTATCCCTTGAACCTTCTCATTGACGATGAAACACAGAAATTACATCGCAATTAAATACAAAAGGCACAATGCTGACTTAAGGACAAGAGGCCTGAATCTTCTTACTGCCTATGTTTTGAACCATTCCTGTGACACTAAATACAGATTCCGATGTTTCACTTCAAGCTTACTGTATCCCTCTGACCTTCTTATTGACGACGAAACACAGAAATTGCATCGGAATTAAATACAAAAGGCACAATGCCTACTTAAGAAGACTTACTCTTCTTACTGACTATGTTCTGAACCATTCCTGTGACACTAGTTTTGGATTCCGATGCTTCACTTCATGTTTACTGTATCCCTTGGACCTTCTAATTGACGATGAAACACAGAAATTGCATCGGAATTAAATACAAAAGGCACAATGTCGACTTAAGTACAAGATGACTGACTCTTCTTACTGACTCTACCTTGATCCATTCCTTTGACACTAGTTATAGATTCCGATGCTCCACTTCGGGTTTACTGTATCCCTTGGACCTTCTTATTGACGATGAAACACAGAAATTGCATTGGATTTAAATACAAAATGCACAAAGCCGACTTAAGTACAAGAAGACTGACTCTTCTTACTGACTATGATTTGAACCATTCCTGTGACACTAGTTGTAGATTCCGATGCTTCACTTCAGGTATATTGTATCCCTCTGACCTTCTTATTAACGATGAAACACAGATATTGCATCGGAATTAAGTAGAAAAGGCACAATGCCGACTTAAGTACAAGCAGACTGACCCTTCTTACTGACTATGTTTTGATCCATTCCTGTGACACTAGTTATAGATTCCGATGCTTCACTTCTGGTTTACTGTATCCCTTGGACCTTCGTATTGACGACGAAACACAAAAATTGCATCGGAATTAAATACAAAAGGCACAATGCTGATTCAAGTATAAGAAGACTGACTCTTCCTACTGACTATGTTTGAACGAATCCTGTGACATTAGTTATTGTTTCCGATGCTTCACTTCAGGTTTACTGTATCCTTTCGACCTTCCTATTGGCGACGAAACACAGATATTGCATCGGAACAAAATACAAATGGCACAATGACGACATAAGTACAAGATGACTGACTCTTCCTACTGTCTATGTTTGAACGAATCCTGTGACATTAGTTGTAGATTCCGATGCTTCACTTCAGGTTTACTGTATCCTTTGGACCTTCCTATTGGCGACGAAACACAGAAATTGCATCGGAATTAAATAGAAAAGGCACAATGCCGACTTAAGTACATGCAGACTGACTCTTCTCACTGGATATGTTTTGAACCATTCCTGTGACACTAGTTATAGATTCCGATGCTTCACTTTAGGTTCACTCTATCCCTTGGACCTTCTTATTGACGATGAAACACAGAAATTGCAACGGAGTTGAATACAAAATGCACAATGCCGACTTAAGTACAAGAAGACTGACTCTTCTTACTGACTGTTTTGAACCATTCCTGTGACACTAGTTATAGATTACGATGCTTCACTTCAGGTTTACTGTATCCCTCTGACCTTCTTATTAACGATGAAACACAGATATTGCATCGGAATTAAACAGAAAAGGCACAATGCCGTCTTAAGTACAAGCAGACTGACTCTTCTTAGTGTCTATGTTTTGAACCATTCCTGTGACGCTAGTTAAAGATTCCGATGCTTCACTTCAGGTTTACTGTATCCGTCGGACCTTCTTATTGACGATGAAACACAGAAATTGCATCGGAATTGAATACAAAAGGCACAATGCCTACTTAAGTACAAGATGACTGGCTCTTCTTACTGAGTATGTTTTGAACCATTCCTGTGACACTAGTTGTGGATTCCGAGGCTTCACTTCAGGTTTACTGTATCCCTAGGACCTTCTTATTGACGATGAAACACAGAAATTGCATCGGAACTAAATACAAAAGGCACAATGCCGACTTAAGTATAAGAAGACTGACTCTTTACTGCTGTCTATGTTTGAACCATTCCTGTGACATTAGTTATAGATTCCGATGCTTCACTTCAGGGTTTCTGTATCCTTTGGACCTTCTTATTGGCGATGAAACACAGAAATTGCATCGGAATTAAATAGAAAAGGCACAATGCCGTCTTAAGTATGGGCAGACTGACTCTTCTTAGTGTCAATGTTTTGAACCATTCCTGTGACGCTAGTTACAGATTCCGATGCTTTACTTCAGGTTTACTGTGTCCCTTGGACCTTCTTATTGACGATGAAACACAGAAATTGCATCGCAATTAAATACAAAGGGCAAAATGGCGACTTAAGTACAAGAAGACTGACTCTTCTTACTGACTGTTTTGAACCATTCCTGTGACACTAGATATAGATTCCGATGCTGCACTTGAGGTTTACTGTATCCCTCTGACGTTCTTATTAACGATGAAACGCAGATATTGCATCGGAATTAAATACAAAAGGCACAATGCCGACATAACTACAAGAAGACTGACTCTTCTTACTGACTATGTTTTGAACCATTCCTGTGACACTAGTTACTGATTCCGATGCTTTACGTCTGGTTTACTGTATCCCTTGGACCGTCGTATTGATGATGAAACACAGAAATTTCATCGGAATTAAATACAAAAGGCACAATGCCGACTTACGTACAAGAAGACTGACTCTTCTTACTGACTATGTTTTGAAACAATCCTGTGACACTAGTTATGGATTCCGATGCTTCACTTCAGGTTTACTGTATCCCATGGACCTTCTTATTGACGATGAAACACAGAAATTGCATCGGAATTAGATACAAAAGGCACAATGCCGACTTAAGTACAAGAAGACTGACTCTTCTTACTGACTATGATTTTAACAATTCCTGTGACACTAGTTGTAGATCCCGATGCTTCACTTCAGGTTTACTGTATCCCTCTGACATTCTTATTAACGATGAAACACAGATATTGCATCGGAATTAAATACAAAAGGCACAATGCTGACTTACGTACAAGAAGACTGACTCTTCTTACTGACTATGTTTTGAACCATTCCTGTGACACTAGTTATAGATTACGATGCTTCACTTCCGGTTTACTGTATCGCTTGGACCTTCGTATTGACGATGAAACAGAAATTGCATCCGAATTAAATAGAAAAGGCACAATGCCGTCTTAAGTACAAGCAGACTGACTCTTCTTAGTGTCTATGCTTTGAACCATTCCTGTGACGCTAGTTAAAGAATCCGATGCTTCACTTCAGGTTTACTGTATCCGTTGGACCTTCTTATTGACGATGAAACACAGAAATTGCATCGGAATTGAATACAAAAGCCACAATGCCTACTTAAGTACAAGATGACTGGCTCTTCTTGCTGAGTATGTTTTGAACCATTCCTGGGACACTAGTTGTAGATTCCGAGGCTTCACTTCAGGTTTACTGTATCCCTAGGACCTTCTTATTGACGATGAAACACAGAAATTGCATCGGAACTAAATACAAAAGGCACAATGCCGACATAAGTATAAGAAGACTGACTCTTTACTGCTGTCTATGTTTGAACCATTCCTGTGACATTAGTTACAGATTCCGATGCTTCACTTCAGTGTCCTTTGGACTTTCTTATTGGCGACGAAACACAGAAAATGCATCGGAATTAAATAGAAAATGCACAATGCCGACTTAAGTACAAGAAGACTGACTGTTCTTACTGTCTATGTTTCGAACCATTGCTGTGACACTAGTTATAGATTCCGATTCTTCACCTCAGGTCCACTGTAGTCCTCTGACCTTCTTATTGACTATGAAACACAGAAATTGCATCGGAATTAAATAGAAAAGGCACAATGTCGTCTTAAGTACAAGCAGACTGACTCTTCTTAGTGTCTATGTTTTGAACCATTCCTGTGACGCTAGTTACAGATTCCGATGCTTCACTTCAGGTTTACTGTCCCTTGGACCTTCTTATTGACGATGAAACACAGAAATTGCATCGGAATTAAATACAAAAGGCAAAATGGCGACTTAAGTACAAGAAGACTGACTCTTCTTACTGACTGTTTTGAACCATTCCTGTGACACTAGATATAGATTCCGATGCTTCACTTCAGGTTTACTGTATCCCTCTGACGTTCTTATTAACGATGAAACGCAGATATTGCATCGGAATTAAATACAAAAGGCACAATGCCGACTTAAGGACAAGAAGACTGACTCTTCTTACTGTCTATGTTTTGCACCGTTCCTGTGACACTAGTTATAGAGTCCGATGCTTCACTCCAGGTTCACTGTACCCTTGGACATTCTTATTGACGATGAAACACAGAAATTACATCGCAATTAAATACAAAAGGCACAATGCTGACTTAAGGACAAGAAGCCTGAATCTTCTTACTGCCTATGTTTTGAACCATTCCTGTGATACTAGTTATAGATTCCGATGCTTCACTTCAGGCTTACTGTATCCCTCTGACCTTCTTAATGACGACGAAACACAGAAATTGCATCGGAATTAAATACAAAAGGTACAATGCCTACTTAAGAAGACTTACTCTTCTTACTGACTATGTTTTGAACCATTCTTGTGACACTAGTTTTGGATTCAGATGCTTCACTTCAGGTTTACTGTATCCCTTGGACCTTCTAATTGACGATGAAACACAGAAATTGCATCGGAATTAAATACAAAAGGCACAATGTCGACTTAAGTACATGATGACTGACTCTTCTTACTGACTCTCTCTTGATCCATTCCTGTGACACTAGTTATAGATTCCGATGCTTCACTTCGGGTTTACTGTATCCCTTGGACCTTCTAATTGACGATGAAACACAGAAATTGCATCGGAATTAAATACAAAAGGCACAAAGCCGAATTAAGTACAAGAAGACTGACTGTTCTTACTGACTATGATTTGAACCATTGCTGTGACACTAGTTGTAGATTCCGATGCTTCACTTCAGGTTTATTGTATCCCACTGACCTTCTTATTAACGATGAAACACAGATATCGCATCGGAATTAAATACAAAAGGCACAATGCCGACTTAAGTACAAGCAGACTGACTCTTCTTACTGACTATGTTTTGATCCATTCCTGTGAACTAGTTATAGATTCCGATGCTTCACTTCTGGTTTACTGTATCCCTTGGACCTTCGTATTGACGACGAAACACAAAAATTGCATCGGTATTAAATACAAATCGCACAATGCTGACTCAAGTACAAGAAGACTGACTCTTCTTAATGTCTATGTTTTGAACCATTCCTGTGACACTAGTTAAAGATTCCGATGCTTCACTCTAGGTTTAGTGTATCCCTTGGAACTTCTTATTGACGATGAACACAGTAATTGCATCGGAATTAAATAGAAAAGGCACAATGACGAATTAAGTACAAGAAGACTGACTCTTCCTACTGTCTATGTTTTGAACCATTTCTGTGACACTAGTTATATATTCCGATGCTTCACTTCAGGTTTACTGTATCCCTTGGACCTTCTTATTGACGATGAAACACAGAAATTGCATCGGAATTAAATAGAAAAAGGCACAATGCCGACTTCAGTACAAGAAGACTGTATCTTCTTACTGTCTATGATTTGAAACATTCCTGTGACACTAGTTATAGATTCCGATGCTTCACTCCAGGTTTACTGTATCCCTTGGACCTTCTTATTGACGATGAAACACAGAAAATGCATCGGAATTAAATACAAAAGGCCCAAGGCCGACTTAAGTACAAGAATACTGACTCTTCTTACTGACTATGTTTTGAACCATTCCTGTGACACTAGTTATAGATTCCGATTCTGACTTCAGGTTTACTGTATCCCTCTGACTTTCTTATTGACGATGAAACACAGAAATTGCACCGGAATTAAATACAAAAGGCACAATGCCGACTTAAGGACAAGAAGACTGACTCTTCTTACTGACTATGTTTTGAACCATTCCTCTGACACTAGTTATAGATTCCGATGATTCACTTAAGGTTTACTGTATCCCTCTGACCTTCTTATTGACGAAGACACACCGAAATTGCCTCGGAATTAAATAGAAAAGGCACAATGCCGACTTATGTACAAGAAGACTGACTCTTCTTAATGTCTGTGCTTTGAACCATTCCTGTGACACTAGTTATAGATTCCGATGCTTCACTCTAGGTTTAGTGTATCCCTTGGACCTTCTTATTGACGATGAACACAGTAATTGAATCGGAATTAAAGAGAAAAGACACAATGCCGACTTAAGTAGAAGAAGACTGACTCTTCTTACTGACTATGTTTTGAACCATTCCTGAGACACTAGTTATAGATTCCGATGCTTCACTCTAGGTTTACTGTATCCCTTGGACCTTCTTATTGACGATGAAACACAGAAATTGCATCGGAATTAAATACAAAAGGCACAATGCCGACTTAAGGACAAGAAGACTGACTCTTCTTACTGACTATGTTTTGAACCATTCCTGTGACACTAGTTATAGATTATGATGCTTCACTTCAGGTTTACTGTATCCCTCTGACCTTATTCACGATGAAACAAAGAAATTGCATCGGAATTAAATACAAAAGGCACAATACCGACTGACTCTTCTTACTGTCTATGTTTTGAACAATTCCTGTGACACTAGTTATAGATTCCGATGCTTCACTTCAGGTTTACTGAATGCCTCTGACCTTCTTATTGACGATGAAACACAGAATTTGCATCGGAATTAAATACAAAAGGCACAATGCCGAATTAAGTACAAGAAGACTGACTCTTCCTACTGTCTATGTATTGAACCGTTCCATTGACACTAGTTATAGATTCCGTTGCTTGACTTCAGGTTTACTGAATCCCTTGGACCTTCTTATTGACGATAAAACACAGAAATTGCATCGGAATTTAATACAAAAGGCACAATGCCGACTCAAGTACGAGAAGACTGACTCTTCTTACTGACTATGTTTTGTACCATTCCTGTGACACTAGTTATAGATTCTGATGCTCACTTCAGGTTTACTGTATCCCTCTGACTTTCTTATTGACGATGAAACACAGAAATTGCACCGGAATTAAATACAAAAGGCACAATGCCGGCTTAAGGACAAGAAGACTGACTCTTCTTACTGACTATGATTTGAACCATTCCTGTGACACTAGTTATAGATTCCGATGATTCACTTCAGGTTTACTGTATCCCTCTGACCTTCTTATTGACGAAGACACACAGAAATTGCCTCGGAAATAAATAGAAAAGGCACAATGCCGACTTAAGTACAAGAAGACTGACTCTTCTTAATGTCTATGTTTTGAACCATTCCTGTGACACTAGTTATAGATTCCGATGCTTCACTATAGGTTTAGTGTATCCCTTGGACCTTCTTAATGACGATGAACACAGTAATTGCATCGGAATTAAAGAGAAAAGACACAATGCCGACTTAAGTAGAAGAAGACTGACTCTTCTTACTGACTTTGTTTGAACCATTCCTGAGACACTAGTTATACATTCCGATGCTTCACTTCAGGTTTACGGAATCCCTCTGACCCTCTTATTGACGATGAAACACAGAAATTGCATCGGAATTAAATAGAAAAGGCACAATGCCGAATTAAGTACAAGAAGACTGACTCTTCCTACTGTCTATGTTTTGAACCATTCCTGTGACACTAGTTATATATTCCGATGCTTCACTCCAGGTTTACTGTATCCCTTGGACCTTCTTATTGACGATGAAGCACAGAAATTGCATCGAAATTAAATACAAAAGGCACAATGCCGACTTAAGGACAAGAAGACTGACTCTTCTTACTGACTATGCTTTGAAGCATTCCTGTGACACTAGTTATAGATTCCGATGCTTCACTTCAGGTTTACTGTATCCCTCTTACCTTCTTATTGACGAAGACACACAGAAATTGCCTCGGAATTAAATAGAAAAGGCACAATGCCGACTTAAGTACAAGAAGACTGACTCTTCTTAAAATCTATGTTTTGAACCATTCCTGTGACACTAGTTATAGATTCCGATGCTTCACTCTAGGTTTACTGTATCCCTTGGACCATCTTATTGACGATGAAACACAGAAATTGCATCGGAATTAAATACAAAAGGCACAATGCCGACTTAAGGACAAGGAGACTGACTCTTCTTACTGACTATGTTTTGAACCATTCCTGTGACACTAGTTATAGATTCTGATGCTTCAGTTCAGGTTTACTGTATCCCTCTGACCTTATTCACGATGAAACACAGAAATTGCATCGGAATTAAATACAAAAGGCACAATACCGACTGACTCTTCTTACTGTCTATGTTTTGAACAATTCCTGTGACACTAGTTATAGATTCCGATGCTTCACTTCAGGTTTACTGAATGCCTCTGACCTTCTTATTGACGATGAAACACAAAATTTGCATCGGAATTAAATACAAAAGGCACAATGCCGACTTAAGTACAAGAAGACTGTATCTTCATACAGTCTATGTTTTGAAACATTCCTGTGACACTTGTTATAGATTCCGATGCTTCACTCCAGGTTTACTGTATCCCTTGGACCTTCTTATTGACGATGAAACACAGAAATTGCACCGGAATTAAATACAAAAGGCACAATACCGACTTAAGGACAAGAAGACTGACTCTTCTTACTGACTATGTTTTGAACCATTCCTGTGACACTAGTTATAGATTCCGATGCTCACTTCAGGTTTACTGTATCCCTCTGACTTTCTTATTGACGATGAAACACAGAAATTGCACCGGAATTTAATACAAAAGGCACAATGCCGGCTTAAGGACAAGAAGACTGACTCTTCTTACTGACTATGATTTGAACCATCCCTGTGACACTAGTTATAGATTCCGATGCTTCACTTTTGGTTTACTGTATCCCTCTGACCTTCTTATTGACGAAGACACACAGAAATTGCCTTGGAATTTAATAGAAAAGGCACAATGCCGACTTAAGTACAAGAAGACTGACTCTTCTTACTGTCTATGTTTCGAAACATTCCTGTGACACTAGTTATAGATTCCGATGCTTCACTTCAGGTTTACTGTATCCCTCTGACTTTCTTATTGACGATGAAACACAGAAGTTAAACCGGAATTAAATACAAGCGGCACAATGCTGACTTAAGGACAAGAGGACTGACCCTTCTTACTGACTATGTTTTGAACCATTCCTGTGGCACTAGTTATAGATTCCGATGCTTCACTTCAGGTTTACTGTATCCCTCTGACCTTCTTATTGACGATGAAACTCAGAAATTGCATCGGAATTAAATACAAAAGGCACAATGCCGAATTAAGTACAAGAAGACTGACTCTTCCTACCGTCTATGTTTTGAACCATTTCTGTGACACTAGTTATATATTCCGATGCTTCACTTCAGGTTTACTGTATCCCTTGGACCTTATTATTGACGATGAAACACAGAAATAGCATCGGAATTAAATACAACAGGCACAATGCCGAATTAAGTACAAGAAGACTGTATCTTCTTACTCTCTATGTTTTGAAACATTCCTGTGACACTAGTTATTGATTCAGATGCTTCACTTCAGGTTTACTGTATCCCTTGGACCTTCTTATTGACGATGAAACACAGAAATTGCATCGGAAATAAATACAAAAGGCACAATGCTGACTTAAGGACAAGAAGACTGACTCTTCTTACTGACTATGTTTTGAAGCATTCCTGTGACACTAGTTATAGATTCCGATGCTTCACTTCAGGTTTTCTGTATCCCTCTGACCTTCTTATTGACGAAGACACACAGAATTTGCCTCGGAATTAAATAGAAAAGGCACATGCCGACTTAAGTACAGGAAGACTGACTCTTCTTAATGTCTATGTTTTGAACCATTCTTGTGACACTAGTTATAGATTCCGATGCTTCACTTTAGGTTTAGAGTATCCCTTTTACATTCTTATTGACGATGAAACACTGAAATTGCATCGGAATTAAATACAAAAGGCAGAATGCCGAATTAAGTACAAGAAGAGTGACTCTTCCTACTGTCTATGTTTTGAACTATTTTTGTGACACTAGTTATATATTCCGATGCTTCACTTCAGGTTTACTGTATCCCTTGGACCTTCTTATTGACGATGAAACACAGAAATTGCATCGGAATTAAATGCAAAAGGCACAATGCCGACTTAAGTACAAGAAGACTGTATCTTCTTAATGGCTATGTTTTGAAACATTCCTGTGACACTAGTTATAGATTCCGATGCTTCACTCCAGGTTTACTGTTTCCCTTGGACCTTCTTATTGACGATGAAACACAGAAATTGCATCGGAATTAAATACAAAAAGCACAAGGCCCACTTAAGGACAAGAAGACTGACTCTTCTTACTGACTATGTTTTGAACCATTCCTGTGACACTAGTTATAGATTCCGATGCTCACTTCATGTTTACTGTATCCCTTGGACCTTCTTATTGACGGTGAAACACAGAAATTGCATCGGAATTAAATAGAAAAGGCACAACGCCGACTAAAGTACAAGAAGACTGACTCTTCTTACTGTCTATGTTTTGGAACATTCCTGTGACACTAGTTATAGATACCGATGCTTCACTCCAGGTTTACTGTATCCCTTGGACCATCTTATTGACGATGAAACACAGAAATTGCATCGGAATTAAATACAAAAGGCACATGGCCGACTTAAGGACAAGAAGACTGACTCTTCTTACTGACTATGTTTTGAACCATTCCTGTGACACTAGTTATAGATTCCGATGCTCACTTCAGGTTTACTGTATCCCTCTGACTTTCATATTGACGATGAAACACAGAAATTGCACCGGAATTAAATACAAAAGGCACAATGACGACATAAGGACAAGAAGACTGACTCTTCTTACTGACAATGTTTTGAACCATTCCTGTGACACTAGTTATAGATTCCGATGCTTCACTTTAGGTTTACTGTATCCCTCTGACCTTCTTATTGACGAAGACACACAGAAATTGCCTCGGAATTAAATAGAAAAGGCACAATGCCGACTTAAGTACAAGAAGACTGACTCTTCCTACTGGCTATGTTTTGAACCATTCCATTGACACTAGTTATAGATTCCGATGCTTGACTTCAGGTTTACTGAATCCTTTGGACCTTCTTATTGACGATAAAACACAGAATTGCATCGCAATTTAATACAAAAGGCACAATGCCGACTCAAGTACAAGAAGACTGACTCTTCTTACTGTCAATGCTTTGAACCATTCCTGTGACACTAGTTATACATTGCAATGTTTCACTTCAGGTTTACTGTATCCCTCTGACCTTCTTATTGACGATGAAACACAGAAATTGCATCGGAATTAAATAGAAAAGGCACAATGTCGAATTAAGTACAAGAAGACTGACTCTTCCTACTGTCTATGGTTTGAACCATTTCTGTGACACTAGTTATATTTTCCGATGCTTCACTTCAGGTTTAATGTATCCCTTGGACCATCTTATTGACGATGAAACACAGAAATAGCAACGGAATTAAATACAAAAGGCACAATGCCGAATTAAGTACAAGAAGACTGACTCTTCCTACTGTCTATGATTTGAACCATTCCATTGACACTAGTTATAAATTCCGATGCTTGACTTCAGGTTTACTGCATCCCTTGGACCTTCTTATTGACGATAAAACACAGAAATTGCATCGCAATTTAATACAAAAGTCACAATGCCGACTCAAGTACAAGAAGACTGACTCTTCTTACTGTCTATGATTTGAACCATTCCTGTGACACTAGTTATACATTCCAATGCTTCACTTCAGGTTTACTTTATCCCTCTGATCTTCTTATTGACGATGAAACACAGAAATTGCATCGGAATTAAATATAAAAGGCACAATGCCGAATTAAGTACAAGAGGACTGACTCTTCCTACTGTCTATGATTTGAACCATTTCTGTGACACTAGTTATAGATTCGGATGCTACACTTTAGGTTTACTGTATCCCTTGGACTTTCTTATTGACGATGAAACACAGAAATTGCATCTTAATTAAATACAAAAGGTACAATGCCGACTTAAGGACAAGAAGACTGACTCTTCTTACTGACTATGTTTTGAAGCATTCCTGTGACACTAGTTATAGCTTCCGATGCTTGACTTCAGGTTTACTGTATCCCTTGGACCTTCTTATTGACGATGAAACACAGAAATTGCAACGGAATTTTATACAAAAGGCACAATGCCGTCTCAAGTACAAGAAGACTGACTCTTCTTACTGTCTATGTTTGAACCATTCCTGCGACACTAGTTATAGATTCCAATGCTTCACTTCAGGTTACTGTATCCCTCTGAACTTGTTATTGACGATGAAACACACAAATTGCATCGTAATTAAATAGAAAAGGCACAATGCCGAATTAAGTACAAGAAGACTGACTCTTCCTACTGTCTATGTTTTGAACCATTCCTGTGACACTAGTTATATATTCCGATGCTTCACTCCAGGTTTACTGTATCCCTTGGACCTTCTTATTGACGATGAAGCACAGAAATTGCATCGAAATTAAATACAAAAGGCACAATGCCGACTTAAGGACAAGAAGACTGACTCTTCTTACTGACTATGTTTTGAAGCATTCCTGTGACACTAGTTATAGATTCCGATGCTTCACTTCAGGTTTACTGTATCCCTCTGACCTTCTTATTGACGAAGACACACAGAAATTGCCTCGGAATTAAATAGAAAAGGCACAATGCCGACTTAAGTACAAGAAGACTGACTCTTCTTAAAATCTATGTTTTGAACCATTCCTGTGACACTAGTTATAGATTCCGATGCTTCACTCTAGGTTTACTGTATCCCTTGGACCATCTTATTGACGATGAAACACAGAAATTGCATCGGAATTAAATACAAAAGGCACAATGCCGACTTAAGGACAAGGAGACTGACTCTTCTTACTGACTATGTTTTGAACCATTCCTGTGACACTAGTTATAGATTCCGATGCTTCAGTTCAGGTTTACTGTATCCCTCTGACCTTATTCACGATGAAACACAGAAATTGCATCGGAATTAAATACAAAAGGCACAATACCGACTGACTCGTCTTACTGTCTATGTTTTGAACAATTCCTGTGACACTAGTTATAGATTCCGATGCTTCACTTCAGGTTTACTGAATGCCTCTGACCTTCTTATTGACGATGAAACACAAAATTTGCATCGGAATTAAATACAAAAGGCACAATGCCGACTTAAGTACAAGAAGACTGTATCTTCATACAGTCTATGTTTTGAAACATTCCTGTGACACTTGTTATAGATTCCGATGCTTCACTCCAGGTTTACTGTATCCCTTGGACCTTCTTATTGACGATGAAACACAGAAATTGCACCGGAACTAAATACAAAAGGCACAATACCGACTTAAGGACAAGAAGACTGACTCTTCTTACTGACTATGTTTTGAACCATTCCTGTGACACTAGTTATAGATTCCGATGCTCACTTCAGGTTTACTGTATCCCTCTGACTTTCTTATTGACGATGAAACACAGAAATTGCACCGGAATTAAATACAAAAGGCACAATGCCGGCTTAAGGACAAGAAGACTGACTCTTCTTACTGACTATGATTTGAACCATCCCTGTGACACTAGTTATAGATTCCGATGCTTCACTTTTGGTTTACTGTATCCCTCTGACCTTCTTATTGACGAAGACACACAGAAATTGCCTTGGAATTTAATAGAAAAGGCACAATGCCGACTTAAGTACAAGAAGACTGACTCTTCTTACTGTCTATGTTTCGAAACATTCCTGTGACACTAGTTATAGATTCCGATGCTTCACTTCAGGTTTACTGTATCCCTCTGACTTTCTTATTGACGATGAAACACAGAAGTTAAACCGGAATTAAATACAAACGGCACAATGCTGACTTAAGGACAAGAGGACTGACCCTTCTTACTGACTATGTTTTGAACCATTCCTGTGACACTAGTTATAGATTCCGATGCTTCACTTCAGGTTTACTGTATCCCTCTGACCTTCTTATTGACGATGAAACTCAGAAATTGCATCGGAATTAAATACAAAAGGCACAATGCCGAATTAAGTACAAGAAGACTGACTCTTCCTACCGTCTATGTTTTGAACCATTTCTGTGACACTAGTTATATATTCCGATGCTTCACTTCAGGTTTACTGTATCCCTTGGACCTTATTATTGACGATGAAACACAGAAATAGCATCGGAATTAAATACAACAGGCACAATGCCGAATTAAGTACTAGAAGACTGTATCTTCTTACTCTCTATGTTTTGAAACATTCCTGTGACACTAGTTATTGATTCAGATGCTTCACTTCTGGTTTACTGTATCCCTTGGACCTTCTTATTGACGATGAAACACAGAAATTGCATCGGAAATAAATACAAAAGGCAAAATGCTGACTTAAGGACAAGAAGACTGACTCTTCTTACTGACTATGTTTTGAAGCATTCCTGTGACACTAGTTATAGATTCCGATGCTTCACTTCAGGTTTTCTGTATCCCTCTGACCTTCTTATTGACGAAGACACACAGAATTTGCCTCGGAATTAAATAGAAAAGGCACATGCCGACTTAAGTACAGGAAGACTGACTCTTCTTAATGTCTATGTTTTGAACCATTCCTGTGACACTAGTTATAGATTCCGATGCTTCACTTTAGGTTTAGAGTATCCCTTTTACATTCTTATTGACGATGAAACACTGAAATTGCATCGGAATTAAATACAAAAGGCAGAATGCCGAATTAAGTACAAGAAGAGTGACTCTTCCTACTGTCTATGTTTTGAACTATTTTTGTGACACTAGTTATATATTCCGATGCTTCACTTCAGGTTTACTGTATCCCTTGGACCTTCTTATTGACGATGAAACACAGAAATTGCATCGGAATTAAATGCAAAAGGCACAATGCCGACTTAAGTACAAGAAGACTGTATCTTCTTAATGTCTATGTTTTGAAACATTCCTGTGACACTAGTTATAGATTCCGATGCTTCACTCCAGGTTTACTGTATCCCTTGGACCTTCTTATTGACGATGAAACACAGAAATTGCATCGGAATTAAATACAAAAAGCACAAGGCCCACTTAAGGACAAGAAGACTGACTCTTCTTACTGACTATGTTTTGAACCATTCCTGTGACACTAGTTATAGATTCCGATGCTCACTTCATGTTTACTGTATCCCTCTGACTTTCTTATTGACGATGAAACACAGAAATTGCACCGGAATTAAATACAAAAGGCACAATGAAGACTTAAGTACAAGAAGACTGACTGTGCCCACTGTCTATGTTTTGAATCATTCCTGAGACACTAGTTAAAGATTCCGATGCTACACTTCAGGTTTACTGTATCCCTCTGACTTTCTTATTGACGATGAAACACAGAAATTGCACCGGAATTAAATACAAAAGGCACAATGAAGACCTAAGTACAAGAAGACTGACTGTGCCCACTGTCTATGTTTTGAATCATTCCTGAGACACTAGTTAAAGATTCCGATGCTACACTTCAGGTTTACTGTATCCCTCTGACCTACATATTGACGATGAAACACAGAAATTACACCGGAATTCAATACAAAAAGCACAATGACGACTTAAGTACAAGAAGACTGACTCTTCTTACTGTCAATGTTTCGAACCATACCACTGACACTAGTTATAGTTTCCGATGCTTCACTCCAGGTTTACTGTATCCCTTGGACCTTCTTATTGACGGTGAAACACAGAAATTGCATCGGAATTAAATAGAAAAGGCACAACGCCGACTAAAGTACAAGAAGACTGACTCTTCTTACTGTCTATGTTTTGGAACATTCCTGTGACACTAGTTATAGATACCGATGCTTCACTCCAGGTTTACTGTATCCCTTGGACCATCTTATTGACGATGAAACACAGAAATTGCATCGGAATTAAATACAAAAGGCACATGGCCGACTTAAGGACAAGAAGACTGACTCTTCCTACTGGCTATGTTTTGAACCATTCCATTGACACTAGTTATAGATTCCGATGCTTGACTTCAGGTTTACTGAATCCCTTGGACCTTCTTATTGACGATAAAACACAGAATTGCATCGCAATTTAATACAAAAGGCACAATGCCGACTCAAGTACAAGAAGACTGACTCTTCTAACTGTCAATGTTTTGAACCATTCCTGTGACACTAGTTATACATTGCAATGTTTCACTTCAGGTTTACTGTATCCCTCTGACCTTCTTATTGACGATGAAACACAGAAATTGCATCGGAATTAAATAGAAAAGGCACAATGTCGAATTAAGTACAAGAAGACTGACTCTTCCTACTGTCTATGGTTTGAACCATTTCTGTGACACTAGTTATATTTTCCGATGCTTCACTTCAGGTTTACTGTATCCCTTGGACCTTCTTCTTGACGATGAAACACAGAAATAGCAACGGAATTAAATACAAAAGGCACAATGCCGAATTAAGTACAAGAAGACTGACTCTTCCTACTGTCTATGATTTGAACCATTCCATTGACACTAGTTATAGATTCCGATGCTTGACTTCAGGTTTACTGCATCCCTTGGACCTTCTTATTGACGATAAAACACAGAAATTGCATCGCAATTTAATACAAAAGTCACAATGCCGACTCAAGTACAAGAAGACTGACTCTTCTTACTGTCTATGATTTGAACCATTCCTGTGACACTAGTTATACATTCCAATGCTTCAGTTCAGGTTTACTTTATCCCTCTGACCTTCTTATTGACGATGAAACACAGAAATTGCATCGGAATTAAATATAAAAGGCACAATGCCGAATTAAGTACAAGAAGACTGACTCTTCCTACTGTCTATGATTTGAACCATTTCTGTGACACTAGTTATAGATTCGGATGCTACACTTTAGGTTTACTGTATCCCTTGGACTTTCTTATTGACGATGAAACACAGAAATTGCATCTTAATTAAATACAAAAGGTACAATGCCGACTTAAGGACAAGAAGACTGACTCTTCTTACTGACTATGTTTTGAAGCATTCCTGTGACACTAGTTATAGCTTCCGATGCTTGACTTCAGGTTTACTGTATCCCTTGGACCTTCTTATTGACGAAGAAACACAGAAATTGCATCGGAATTTTATACAAAAGGCACAATGCCGACACAAGTACAAGAAGACTGACTCTTCTTACTGTCTATGTTTTGAAACATTCCTGTGACACTAGTTATAGATTCCGATGCTTCACTTCGGTTTACTGTATCCCTCTACTTTCTTATTGACGATGAAACACAGAAGTTGCACCGGAATTAAATACAAAAGGCACAATGCTGACTTAAGGACAAGAAGACTGACTCTTCTTATTGACTATGTATTGAACCATTCCTGTGACACTAGTTATAGATTCGGATGCTTCACTTCAGGTTTACTGTATGCCTCTGACCTTCTTATTGACGATGAAACACAGAAATTGCATCGGAATTAAATACAAAAGGCACAATGCCGACTGAAGTACAAGAAGACTGACTCTTCCTACTGTCTATGTTTTGAACCATTTATGTGACACTAGTTATATATTCCGATGCTTCACTTCAGGTTTACTGTATCCCTCTGACCTTCTTATTGACGATGAAACACAGAAATTGCACCGGAATTAAATACAAGAGGCACAATGCCGACTTAAGGACAAGAAGACTGACTCTTCTTACTGACTATGTTTTGAACCATTCCTGTGACACTAGATATATATTCCGATGCTTCACTTCAGGTTTACTGTATCCCTCTGACCTTCTTATTGGCGAAGACACACAGAAATTGCGTCGGAATTAAATAGAAAAGGCACAATGACGTTTAAGTACAGGAAGACTGACTCTTCTTAATGTCTATGATTTGAACCATTCCTGTGACACTAGTTATAGATTCCGATGCTTCACTCTAGGTTTAGTGTATCCCTTGGACCTTCTTATTGACGATGAACACAGTAATTGCATCGGAATTAAATAGAAAAGGCACAATGCCGACTTAAGTAGAAGAAGACTGACTCTTCTTACAGACTATGTTTTGAACCATTCCTGAGACACTAGTTATAGATTCCGATGCTTCACTTCAGGTTTACTGCACCCTCTAACCTTCTTATTGACGATGAAACACAGAAATTGCATCGGAATTAAATACAAAAGGCACAATGAAGACTTAAGTACAAGAAGACTGACTGTGCCCACTGTCTATGTTTTGAATCATTCCTGAGACACTAGTTAAAGATTCCGATGCTACACTTCAGGTTTACTGTATCCCTCTGACCTACATATTGACGATGAAACACAGAAATTACACCGGAATTCAATACAAAAGGCACAATGCCGACTTAAGTACAAGAAGACTGACTCTTCTTACTGTCAATGTTTTGAACCATACCACTGACACTAGTTATAGTTTCCGATGCTTCACTCCAGGTTTACTGTATCCCTTGGACCTTCTTATTGACGATGAAACACAGAAATTGCATCGGAATTAAATAGAAAAGGCATAATGCCGACTAAAGTACAAGAAGACTGACTCCTCTTACTGTCTATGTTTTGGAACATTCCTGGGACACTAGTTATAGATACCGACGCTTCACTCCAGGTTTTCTGTATCCCTTGGACCATCTTATTGACGATGAGACACAGCAATTGCATCGGAATTAAATACAAAAGGCACAAGGCCGACTTAAGGACAAGAAGACTGACTCTTCTTACTGACTATGTTTTGAACCATTCCTGTGACACTAGTTATAGATTCCGATGCTTCACTTTAGGTTTACTGTATCCCTCTGACCTTCTTATTGACGAAGACACACAGAAATTGCCTCGGAATTAAATAGAAAAGGCACAATGCCGACTTAAGTACAAGAAGACTGACTCTTCCTACTGTCTATGTTTTGAACCATTCCATTGACACTAGTTATAGATTCCGATGCTTGACTTCAGGTTTACTGAATCCCTTGGACCTTCTTATTGACGATAAAACACAGAATTGCATCGCAATTTAATACAAAAGGCACAATGCCGACTCAAGTACAAGAAGACTGACTCTTCTTACTGTCTATGTTTTGAACCATTCCTGTGACACTAGTTATACATTGCAATGCTTCACTTCAGGTTTACTGTATCCCTCTGACCTTCTTATTGACGATGAAACACAGAAATTGCATCGGAATTAAATAGAAAAGGCACAATGTCGAATTAAGTACAAGAAGACTGACTCTTCCTACTGTCTATGGTTTGAACCATTTCTGTGACACTAGTTATATATTCCGATGCTTCACTTCAGGTTTACTGTATCCCTTGGACCTTCTTATTGACGATGAAATACAGAAATTGCATCGGAATTAAATACAAAAGGCACAATGCCGAATTAAGTACAAGAAGACTGACTCTTCCTAGTGTCAATGTTTTGAACCATTCCATTGACACTAGTTATAGATTCCGATGCTTCACTCCAGGTTCTCTGTATCCCTTTTACATAGTTATTGACGATGAAACACTGAAATTGCATCGGAATTAAATACAAAAGGCACAATGCCGACTCAAGTACAAGAAGACTGACTCTTCTTACTGTCTATGTTTTGAACCATTCCTGTGACACTAGTTATAGATTCTAATGCTTCACTTCAGGTTTACTGTATCCCTCTGACCTTCTTATTGACGATGAAACACAGAAATTGCATCGGAATTAAATAGAAAAGGCGCAATGCCGAATTAAGTACAAGAAGACTGACTCTTCCTACTGTCTATGTATTGAACCATTCCTGTGACACTAGTTATATATTCCGATGCTTCACTTCAGGTTTACTGTATCCCTTGGACCTTCTTATTGACGATGAAACACAGAAATTGCATCGGAATTAAATACAAAAGGCACAATGCCGACTTAAGTACAAGAAGACAGTATCTTCTTACTGTCTATGTTTTGAAACATTCCTGTGACACTAGTTACAGATTTCGATGCTTCACTCCAGGTTTACTGTATCCCTTGGACTTTCTTATTGACGATGAAACACAGAAATTGCATCGGAATTAAATACAAAACGCACAATGCCGACTTAAGGACAAGAAGACTGACTCTTCTTAGTGACTATGTTTTGAAGCATTCCTGTGACACTAGTTATAGATTACGATGCTTCACTTCAGGTTAACTGTATCCCTCTGACCTTCTTATTGACGAAGACACACAGAAATAGCCTCGGAATTAAATAGAAAAGGCACAATGCCGACTTAAGTACAAGAAGACTGACTCCCCTTAATGTCTATGTTTTGAACCATTCCTGTGACACTAGTTATAGATTCCGATGCTTCACTCTACGTTTAGTGTATCCCGTGGACCTTCTTATTGACGATTAACACAGTAATTGCATCGGAATAAAATAGAAAAGGCACAATGCCGACTTAAGTAGAAGAAGACTGACTCTTCTTACTAACTACGTTTTGAACCATTCCTGAGACACTAGTTATAGATTCCGATGCTCACTTCAGGTTTACTGTATCCCTCTGACTTTCTTATTGACGAAGACACACAGAAATTGCCTCGGAATTAAATAGAAAAGGCGCAATGCCGACTTAAGTACAAGAAGACTGACTCTTCCTACTGTCTATGTTTTGAACCATTCCATTGACACTAGTTATAGATTCCGATGCTTGACTTCAGGTTTACTGAATCCCTTGGACCTTCTTATTGACGATAAAACACAGAATTGCATCGCAATTTAATACAAAAGGCACAATGCCGACTCAAGTACAAGAAGACTGACTCTTCTTAC
The DNA here is from genome assembly GCF_023864345.2 of Schistocerca serialis cubense. Classification (NCBI taxonomy): domain Eukaryota; kingdom Metazoa; phylum Arthropoda; class Insecta; order Orthoptera; family Acrididae; genus Schistocerca; species Schistocerca serialis. The sequence continues at coordinate 643,345,308 of NC_064644.1, forward strand.
TGTCTATGTTTTGAACCATTCCTGTGACACTAGTTATACATTGCAATGTCTCACTTCAGGTTTACTGTATCCCTCTGACCTTCTTATTGACGATGAAACACAGAAATTGCATCGGAATTAAATAGAAAAGGCACAATGTCGAATTAAGTACAAGAAGACTGACTCTACCTACTGTCTATGGTTTGAACCATTTCTGTGACACTAGTTATATATTCCGATGCTTCACTTCAGGTTAACTTTATCCCTTTTACCTTCTTATTGACGCTGAAACACAGAAATAGCAACGGAATTAAATACAAAAGGCACAATGCCGAATTAAGTACAAGAAGACTGACTCTTCCTACTGTCTATGATTTGAACCATTCCATTGACACTAGTTATAGATTCCGATGCTTGACTTCAGGTTTACTGCATCCCTTGGACCTTCTTATTGACGATAAAACACAGAAATTGCATCGCAATTTAATACAAAAGTCACAATGCCGACTCAAGTACAAGAAGACTGACTCTTCTTACTGTCTATGATTTGAACCATTCCTGTGACACTAGTTATACATTCCAATGCTTCACTTCAGGTTTACTTTATCCCTCTGACCTTCTTATTGACGATGAAACACAGAAATTGCATCGGAATTAAATATAAAAGGCACAATGCCGAATTAAGTACAAGAAGACTGACTCTTCCTACTGTCTATGATTTGAACCATTTCTGTGACACTAGTTATAGATTCGGATGCTACACTTTAGGTTTACTGTATCCCTTGGACTTTCTTATTGACGATGAAACACAGAAATTGCATCTTAATTAAATACAAAAGGTACAATGCCGACTTAAGGACAAGAAGACTGACTCTTCTTACTGTCTATGTTTTGAAACATTCCTGTGACACTAGTTATAGATTCCGATGCTTCACTTCGGTTTACTGTATCCCTCTACTTTCTTATTGACGATGAAACACAGAAGTTGCACCGGAATTAAATACAAAAGGCACAATGCTGACTTAAGGACAAGAAGACTGACTCTTCTTACTGACTATGTTTTGAACCATTCCTGTGACACTAGATATAGATTCCGATGCTTCACTTCAGGTTTACTGTATCCCTCTGACCTTCTTATTGGCGAAGACACACAGAAATTTCGTCGGAATTAAATAGAAAGGGCACAATGACGTTTAAGTACAGGAAGACTGACTCTTCTTAATGTCTATGTTTTGAACCATTCCTGTGACACTAGTTATAGATTCCGATGCTTCACTCTAGGTTTAGTGTATCCCTTGGACCTTCTTATTGACGATGAACACAGTAATTGCATCGGAATTAAATAGAAAAGGCACAATGCCGACTTAAGTAGAAGAAGACTGACTCTTCTTACAGACTATGTTTTGAACCATTCCTGAGACACTAGTCATAGATTCCGATGCTTCACTTCGGGTTTACTGTATCCCTCTAACCTTCTTATTGACGATGAAACACAGAAATTGCATCGGAATTAAATACAAAAGGCACAATGAAGACTTAAGTACAAGAAGACTGACTGTGCCCACTGTCTATGTTTTGAATCATTCCTGAGACACTAGTTAAAGATTCCGATGCTACACTTCAGGTTTACTGTATCCCTCTGACCTACATATTGACGATGAAACACAGAAATTACACCGGATTTCAATACAAAAGGCACAATGCCGACTTAAGTACAAGAAGACTGACTCTTCTTACTGTCAATGTTTTGAACCATACCACTGACACTAGTTATAGTTTCCGATGCTTCACTCCAGGTTTACGGTATCCCTTGGACCTTCTTATTGACGATGAAACACAGAAATTGCATCGGAATTAAATAGAAAAGGCACAATGCCGACTAAAGTACAAGAAGACTGACTCTTCTTACTGTCTATGTTTTGGAACATTCCTGTGACACTAGTTATAGATACCGATGCTTCACTCCAGGTTTACTGTATCCCTTGGACCATCTTATTGACGATGAAACACAGACATTGCATCGGAATTAAATACAAAAGGCACAAGGCCGACTTAAGGACAAGAAGACTGACTCTTCTTACTGACTATGTTTTGAACCATTCCTGTGACACTAGTTATAGATTCCGATGCTCACTTCAGGTTTACAGTATCCCTCTGACTTTCTTATTGACGATGAAACACAGAAATTTCACCGGAATTAAATACAAAAGGCACAATGCCGACATAAGGACAAGAAGACTGACTCTTCTTACTGACTATGTTTTGAACCATTCCTGTGACACTAGTTATAGATTCCGATGCTTCACTTTAGGTTTACTGTATCCCTCTGACCTTCTTATTGACAAAGACACACAGAAATTGCCTCGGAATTAAATAGAAAAGGCACAATGCCGACTTAAGTACAAGAAGACTGACTCTTCCTACTGTCTATGTTTTGAACCATTCCATTGACACTAGTTATAGATTCCGATGCTTGACTTTAGGTTTACTGAATCCCTTGGACCTTCTTATTGACGATAAAACACAGAATTGCATCGCAATTTAATACAAAAGGCACAATGCCGACTCAAGTACAAGAAGACTGACTCTTCTTACTGTCTATGTTTTGAACCATTCCTGTGACACTAGTTATAGATTCTAATGCTTCACTTCAGGTTTACTGTATTCCTCTGAACTTCTTATTGACGATGAAACACAGAAATTGCATCGGAATTAAATAGAAAAGGCACAATGTCGAATTAAGTACAAGAAGACTGACTCTTCCAACTGTCTATGGTTTGAACCATTTCTGTGACACTAGTTATATATTCCGATGCTTCACTTCAGGTTTACAGTATCCCTTGGACCTTCTTATTGACGATGAAACACAGAAATTGCATCGGAATTAAATACAAAAGGCACAATGCCGAATTAAGTACAAGAAGACTGACTCTTCCTAGTGTCAATGTTTTGAACCATTCCATTGACACTAGTTATAGATTCCGATGCTTCACTCCAGGTTCACTGTATCCCTTTTACATTCTTATTGACGATGAAACATTTAAATTGCATCGGAATTAAATACAAAAGGCACAATGCCGACTCAAGTACAAGAAGACTGACTCTTCTTACTGTCTATGTTCTGAACCATTCCTGTGACACTAGTTATAGATTCTAATGCTTCACTTCAGGTTTACTGTATCCCTCTGACCTTCTTATTGACGATGAAACACAGAAATTGCATCGGAATTAAATAGAAAAGGCGCAATGCCGAATTAAGTACAAGAAGACTGACTCTTCCTACTGTCTATGTTTTGAACCATTTCTGTGACACTAGTTATATATTCCGATGCTTCACTTCAGGTTTACTGTATCCCTTGGACCTTCTAATTGACGATGAAACACAGAAATTGCATCGGAATTAAATACAAAAGGCACAATGCCGACTTAAGTACAAGAAGACTGTATCTTATTACTGTCTATGTTTTGAAACATTCCTGTGACACAAGTTACAGATTTCGATGCTTCACTCCAGGTTTACTGTATCCCTTGGACTTTCTTATTGACGATGAAACACAGAAATTGCATTGGAATTAAATACAAAAGGCACAATGCCGACTTAAGGACAAGAAGACTGACTCTTCTTAGTGACTATGTTTTGAAGCATTCCTGTGACACTAGTTATAGATTACGATGCTTCACTTCAGGTTAACTGTATCTCTCAGACCTTCTTATTGACGAAGACACACAGAAAATGCCTCGGAATTAAATAGAAAAGGCACAAAGCCGACTTAAGTACAAGAAGACTGACTCCTCGATATGTCTATGTTTTGAACCATTCCTGTGACACTAGTTATAGATTCCAATGCTTCACTCTACGTTTAGTGTATCCCGTGGACCTTCTTATTGACGACTAACACAGTAATTGCATCGGAATTAAATAGAAAAGGCACAATGCCGACTTAAGTAGAAGAAGACTGACTCTTCTTACTAACTATGTTTTGAACCATTCCTGAGACACTAGTTATAGATTCCGATGCTTCACTTCAGGTTTACTGTATCCCTCTGACCTTCTTATTGACGATGAAACACAGAAATTGCATCGGATTTAAATAAAAAAGGCACAATTACGACTTAAGTACAAGAAGACTGTCTCTTCGTACTGTCTATGTTTTGAACCATTCCTGTGACACTAGCTATTGATTCCGATGCTTCACTTCAGGTTTACTGTATCATTTTGAACTTCTTATTGACGATGAAACATAGAAATTACATCGGAATCAAATACAAAAAGCATAATGCCGACTTAAGTACAAAAAGACTGACTCTTCTTACTGACTATGTTTTGAACCATTCCTGTGACACTAGTTATAGATTCCGATGCTTGACTTCAGGTTTACTGAAACCCTCTGACCATCTTATTGACGATGAAACACAGAAATTGCACCGGAATTAAATACAAAAGGCACAATGCCGACTTAAGTACAAGAAGACTGACTGTGCCCACTGTTTATGTTTTGAATCATTCCTGAGACACTAGTTAAAGATTCCGATGCTTCACTTCAGGTTTACTGTATCCCTCTGACCTACATATTGACGATCAAACAAAGAAATTGCACCGGAATTCAATACAAAAGGCACAATGCCGACTTAAGTACAAGTAGACTGACTCTTCTTACTGTCTATGTTTTGAACCATACCACTGACACTAGTTATAGTTTCCGATGCTTCACTCCAGGTTTACTGTATCCCTTGGACCTTCTTATTGACGATGAAACACAGAAATTGCATCGGAATTAAATAGAAAAGGCACAATGACGACTAAAGTACCAGAAGACTGACTCTTCTTACTGTCTATGTTTTAAACCATTCCTGCGACACTAGTTACAGCTTCCGATGCTTCACTCCAGGCTTAGTGTATCCCTTGGACCTTCTTATTGACGATGAAAAACAGAAATTGCATCGGAATTAAATAGAAAAGGCACAATACCAACTTAAGTACAAGAAGACTGACTCTTCTTACTGTCTATGTTTGAACCATTCCATTGACACTAGCTATAGCTTCCGATGCTTCACTTCAGGTTTATTGTTTCTCTTGGACCTTCTTATTAACGATGTAACAATGAAATTGCATCGGAATTAAATACAAAAGGCACAATGCCGACTTAAGTACATGAAGACTGATTCTTCTTACTGACTATGTTTTGAACCATTCCTGTGACACTAGTTATAGATTGCGATGCTTCACTTCAGGGTTACTGTATCCCTCTGACCTTCTTATTGACGATGAAATACAGAAATTGCATCAGAATTAAATACAAAAGTCACAATGCCTACATAAGTACAAGAAGACTGACTCTTCCTTCTGTCTATGTTTTGATCCATTCCTGTGACACTAGTTATGGATTCCGATGCTTCACTTCAGGTTTACTGTATCCCTTGGACCTTCTTATTGACGATGAAACACAGAAATTGCATCGGAATTAAATAGAAAAGGCACTATGCCGACTTAACTACAAGATGACTGACTCTTCTTACTGACTATGCTTTGAGCCATTCCTGTGACACTAGTTATAGATTCCGATGCTTGACTTCAGGTTTACTGTATCCCTTGGACCTACTTATTGACGATGAAACACAGAAATTGCATCGGAATTAAATACAAAAGGCACAATACCAACTTAAGTACAAGAAGACTGACTCTTCTTACTGTCTATGTTTTGAACCACTCCTGTGACACTAGATATAGGTTCCGTTGCTTCACTTCAGGTTTACTGCATCATTTGGACCTTCTTGTTGACGAAGAAACACAGAAATTACATCGGAATTAAATACAAAAGGCACAATGACGACTTAAGTACTAAAAGACTGACTCTTCTTACTGACTATGTTTTGATCCATTCCTGTGACACTAGTTAAAGATTCCGATGCTTCACTTCAGGTTTACTGTATCCCTCTGACCTTCTTATTGACGATGAAACACAGATATTGGATAGGAATTAAATAGAAAAGGCACAATGAGGACTTAAGTACAAGAAGACTGACTCTTCTTACTGTCTATGTTTGAACCATTCCATTGACACTAGCTATAGCTTCCGATGCTTCACTTCAGGTTTATTGTTTCCCTTGGACCTTCTTATTAACGATGAAACAATGAAATTGCATCGGAATTAAATACAAAAGGCAAAATGCCGACTTAAGTACATGAAGACTGATTCTTCTTACTGACTATGATTTGAACCATTCCTGTGACACTACTTATAGAATCCGATGGTTCACTTCAGGTTTACTGAATCCGTTGGACCTTCTTATTGACGATGAAACACAGAAATTGCATCGGAATTAAATACAAAAGGCACAATGCCGACATAAGTACAAGAAGACTGACAGATCCTACTGTCTATGTTTGAACCATTCCGTTGACACTAGTTAAGGCTTCCGAAGCTTCACTTCAGGTTTACTGTTTCCCTTGCACCTTCTTAATAACGATGAGACAATGAAATTGCATCGGAATTAAATACAAAAGTCACAATGCCGACTTATGTATATGAAGACAGACACATCTTACTGTCTATGTTTTGAACCATTTCTGTGACACTAGTTATGGATTCCGATGCTTCACTTCAGGTTTACTGTATCCCTTGGACCTTCTTATTGACGATGAAACACAGAAATTGCATCGGAATTAAATACAAAATTCACAATGCTGACTTAAGTACATGAAGACTGATTCTTCTTACTGACTACGTTTTATACCATTCCTGTGACACTAGTGATAGATTGCAATCCTTCACTCCAGGTTTACTGTATCCCTTGCACATTCTTATTGACGATGAAACACAGAAATTGCATCGGAATGAAATACAAAAGGCACAATGCCGACTTAAGGACAAGAAGACTGCATCTTCTTACTGCCTATGTTTTGAACTATTCCTGTGACACTAGTTATAGATTCCGATGCCTCACTTCAGGTTTACTGTATGCCTCTGACCTTCTTATTGACGATGAAACACAGAAATTGCATCGGATTTTAATTCGAAAGGCACAATGCCGACTTAAGTGCAAGGAGACTGACTCTTCTCACTGTCTATGTTTTGAACCCTTCCTGTGACACTAGTTATAGGTCCTGATGCCTCACTTCAGGTTTTCTGTATCATTTGGACCTTCTTGTTGACGATGAAACACAGAATTTACATCGAAATTAAATACAAAAGGCACCATGCCGACTTTCTGTGACAAGTACAAAAAGACTGACTCTTCTTACTGACTATGATTTGAACCATTCCTGTGACACTAGTTATAGATTCCGATGCTTCACTTCAGGTGTACTGTATCCCTCTGACCTTCTTATTGACGATGAAACACAGAAATTGGATAGGAATTAAATTGAAAAGGCACAATGAGGACTTAAGTACAAGAAGACTGACTATTCTTACTGTCTATGTTTTGAACCATTCCTGTGACACTAGTTATAGATTCCGATGCTTGACTTCAGGTTTACTGTATCCCTTGGAACTTCTTGTTGACGATGAAACACAGAAATTGCATCGGAAATTAATGCAAAAGGCACAATGCCGACTCAAGTACAAGAAGACTGACTCTTCTGATTGTCTATGTTTTGAACCACTCCTGTGACACTAGTTATAAATTCCGATGCCTCACTTCAGGTTTACTGTATCGGTCTGACCTTATTGTATACGATGAAAGACAGAAATTGCATCGGAATTAAATAGAAAAGGAACAATGTCGAATTAAGTACAAGAAGACTGACTCTTCCTACTGTCTATGGTTTGAACCATTTCTGTGACACTAGTTATATATTCCGATGCTTCACTTCAGGTTTACTGTATCCCTTGGACCTTCTTATTGACGATGAAACACAGAAATTGCATCGGAATTAAATACAAAAGGCACAATGCCGAATTAAGTACAAGAAGACTGACTCTTCCTACTGTCTATGGTTTGAACCATTTCTGTGACACTAGTTATATATTCCGATGCTTCACTTCAGGTTTACTGTATCCCTTGGACCTTCTTATTGACGATGAAACACAGAAATTGCATCGGAATTAAATACAAAAGGCACAATGCCGACTCAAGTACAAGAAGACTGACTCTTCTTACTGTCTATGTTTTGAACCATTCCTGTGACACTAGTTATAGATTCTAATGCTTCACTTCAGGTTTACTGTATCCCTCTGACCTTCTTATTGACGATGAAACACAGAAATTGCATCGGAATTAAATAGAAAAGGCGCAATGCCGAATTAAGTACAAGAAGACTGACTCTTCCTACTGTCTATGTTTTGAACCATTCCTGTGACACTAGTTATATATTCCGATGCTTCACTTCAGGTTTACTGTATCCCTTGGACCTTCTTATTGACGATGAAACACAGAAATTGCATCGGAATTAAATACAAAAGGCACAATGCCGACTTAAGTACAAGAAGACTGTATCTTATTACTGTCTATGTTTTGAAACATTCCTGTGACACTAGTTACAGATTTCGATGCTTCACTCCAGGTTTACTGTATCCCTTGGACTTTCTTATTGACGATGAAACACAAAAATTGCATCGGAATTAAATACAAAAGGCACAATGCCGACTTAAGGACAAGAAGACTGACTCTTCTTAGTGACTATGTTTTGAAGCATCCCTGTGACACTAGTTATAGATTACGATGCTTCACTTCAGGTTAACTGTATCCCTCTGACCTTCTTATTGACGAAGACACACAGAAATTGCCTCGGAATTAAATAGAAAAGGCACAAAGCCGACTTAAGTACAAGAAGACTGACTCCTCGATATGTCTATGTTTTGAACCATTCCTGTGACACTAGTTATAGATTCCAATGCTTCACTCTACGTTTAGTGTATCCCGTGGACCTTCTTATTGACGATTAACACAGTAATTGCATCGGAATTAAATAGAAAAGGCACAATGCCGACTTAAGTAGAAGAAGACTGACTCTTCTTACTGACTATGTTTTGAACCATTCCTGAGACACTAGTTATAGATTCCGATGCTTCACTTCAGGTTTACTGTATCCCTCTGACCTTCTTATTGACGATGAAACACAGAAATTGCATCGGATTTAAATAAAAAAGACACAATTACGACTTATGTACAAGAAGACTGTCTTTTCTTACTGTCTATGTTTTGAACCATTCCTGTGACACTAGCTATTGATTCCGATGCTTCATTTCAGGTTTACTGTATCATTTTGAACTTCTTATTGACGATGAAACATAGAAATTACATCGGAATCAAATACAAAAAGCATAATGCCGTCTTAAGTACAAAAAGACTGACTCTTCTTACTGACTATGTTTTGAACCATTCCTGTGACACTAGTTATAGATTCCGATGCTTGACTTCAGGTTTACTGAAACCCTCTGACCTTCTTATTGACGATGAAACACAGAAATTGCACCGGAATTAAATACAAAAGGCACAATGCCGACTTAAGTACAAGAAGACTGACTGTGCCCACTGTCTATGTTTTGAATCATTCCTGAGACACTAGTTAAAGATTCCGATGCTTCACTTCAGGTTTACTGTATCCCTCTGACCTACATATTGACGATGAAACAAAGAAATTGCACCGGAATTCAATACAAAAGGCACAATGCCGACTTAAGTACAAGTAGACTGACTCTTCTTACTGTCTATGTTTTGAACCATACCACTGACACTAGTTATAGTTTCCGATGCTTCACTCCAGGTTTACTGTATCCCTTGGACCTTCTTACTGACGATGAAACACAGAAATTGCATCGGAATTAAATAGAAAAGGCACAATGACGACTAAAGTACCAGAAGACTGACTCTTCTTACTGTCTATGTTTTAAACCATTCCTCCGACACTAGTTACAGCTTCCGATGCTTCACTCCAGGCTTAGTGTATCCCTTGGACCTTCTTATTGACGATGAAAAACAGAAATTGCATCGGAATTAAATAGAAAAGGCACAATACCAACTTAAGTACAAGAAGACTGACTCTTCTTACTGTCTATGTTTGAACCATTCCATTGACACTAGCTATAGCTTCCGATGCTTCACTTCAGGTTTATTGTTTCTCTTGGACCTTCTTATTAACGATGAAACAATGAAATTGCATCGGAATTAAATACAAAAGGCACAATGCCGACTTAAGTACATGAAGACTGATTCTTCTTACTGACTATGTTTTGAACCATTCCTGTGACACTAGTTATAGATTGCGATGCTTCACTTCAGGGTTACTGTATCCCTCTGACCTTCTTATTGACGATGAAATACAGATATTGCATCAGAATTAAATACAAAAGTCACAATGCCTACTTAAGTACAAGAAGACTGACTCATCCTTCTGTCTATGTTTTGATCCATTCCTGTGACACTAGTTATGTATTCCGATGCTTCACTTCAGGTTTACTGTATCCCTTGGACCTTCTTATTGACGATGAAACACAGAAATTGCATCGGAATTAAATAGAAAAGGCACTATGCCGACTTAACTACAAGATGACTGACTCTTCTTACTGACTATGTTTTGAGCCATTCCTGTGACACTAGTTATAGATTCCGATGCTTGACTTCAGGTTTACTGTATCCCTTGGACCTACTTATTGACGATGAAACACAGAAATTGCATCGGAATTAAATACAAAAGGCACAATACCAACTTAAGTACAAGAAGACTGACTCTTCTTACTGTCTATGTTTTGAACCACTCCTGTGACACTAGATATAGGTTCCGTTGCTTCACTTCAGGTTTACTGCATCATTTGGACCTTCTTGTTGACGAAGAAACACAGAAATTACATCGGAATTAAATACATAAGGCACAATGACGACTTAAGTACTAAAAGACTGATTCTTCTTACTGACTATGTTTTGATCCATTCCTGTGACACTAGTTATAGATTCCGATGCTTCACTTCAGGTTTACTGTATCCCTCTGACCTTCTTATTGACGATGAAACACAGAAATTGGATAGGAATTAAATAGAAAAGGCACAATGAGGACTTAAGTACAAGAAGACTGACTCTTCTTACTGTCTATGTTTGAACCATTCCATTGACACTAGCTATAGCTTCCGATGCTTCACTTCAGGTTTATTTTTTCCCTTGGACCTTCTTATTAACGATGAAACAATGAAATTGCATCGGAATTAAATACAAAAGGCAAAATGCCGACTTAAGTACATGAAGACTGATTCTTCTTACTGACTATGATTTGAACCATTCCTGTGACACTACTTATAGAATCCGATGGTTCACTTCAGGTTTACTGAATCCGATGGACCTTCTTATTGACGATGAAACACAGAAATTGCATCGGAAATAAATACAAAAGGCACAATGCCGACTTAAGTACAAGAAGACTGACTCATCCTACTGTCTGTGTTTGAACCATTCCGTTGACACTAGTTAAGGCTTCCGAAGCTTCACTTCAGGTTTACTGTTTCCCTTGCACCTTCTTAATAACGATGAGACAATGAAATTGCATCGGAATTAAATACAAAAGTCACAATGCCGACTTATGTATATGAAGACTGACACATCTTACTGTCTATGTTTTGAACCATTTCTGTGACACTAGTTATGGATTCCGATGCTTCACTTCAGGTTTACTGTATCCCTTGGACCTTCTTATTGACGATGAAACACAGAAATTGCATCGGAATTAAATACAAAAGGCACAATGCTGACTTAAGTACATGAAGACTGATTCTTCTTACTGACTACGTTTTATACCATTCCTGTGACACTAGTGATAGATTGCAATCCTTCACTCCAGGTTTACTGTATCCCTTGCACATTCTTATTGACGATGAAACACAGAAATAGCATCGGAATGAAATACAAAAGGCACAATGCCGACTTAAGGACAAGAAGACTGCATCTTCTTACTGCCTATGTTTTGAACTATTCCTGTGACACTAGTTATAGATTCCGATGCCTCACTTCAGGTTTACTGTATCCCTCTGACCTTCTTATTGACGATGAAACACAGAAATTGCATCGGAATTTAATTCGAAAGGCACAATGCCGACTTAAGTGCAAGGAGACTGACTCTTCTCACTGTCTATGTTTTGAACCCTTCCTGTGACACTAGTTATAGGTCCTGATGCCTCACTTCAGGTTTTCTGTATCATTTGGACCTTCTTGTTGACGATGAAACACAGAAATTACATCGAAATTAAATACAAAAGGCACCATGCCGACTTTCTGTGACAAGTACAAAAAGACTGACTCTTCTTACTGACTATGACTTGAACCATTCCTGTGACACTAGTTATAGATTCCGATGCTTCACTTCAGGTGTACTGTATCCCTCTGACCTTCTTATTGACGATGAAACACAGAAATTGGATAGGAATTAAATTGAAAAGGCACAATGAGGACTTAAGTACAAGAAGACTGACTATTCTTACTGTCTATGTTTTGAACCATTCCTGTGACACTAGTTATAGATTCCGATGCTTGACTTCAGGTTTACTGTATCCCTTGGAACTACTTATTGACGATGAAACACAGAAATTGCATCGGAAATTAATGCAAAAGGCACAATGCCGACCCAAGTACAAGAAGACTGACTCTTCTGATTGTCTATGTTTTGAACCACTCCTGTGACACTAGTTATAAATTCCGATGTCTCACTTCAGGTTTACTGTATCGGTCTGACCTTCTTGTATACGATGAAAGACAGAAATTGCATCGGAATTAAATACAAAATGCACAATGCCGACTTAAGTACATGAAGACTGAGTCTTCTTACTGTCTATGTTTTGAACCATTTCTGTGACACTAGTTATAGATTCCGATGCTTCACTTCAGGGTTACTGTATATCTCTGACCTTCTTATTGACGATGAAACACAGAAATTGCATCGGAATTAAATACAAAAGGCACAATGCCGACTTAAGTACAAGAAGACTGACTCATCCTACTGTCTATGTTTGAACCATTCCATTGACACTAGTTATAGCTTCCGATGCTTCACTTAAGGGTTACGGTTTCCCTTGGACCTTCTTATTAACGATGAAACAATGAAATTGCATCGGAATTAAATACAAAAGGCACAATGCCGACTTAAGTACATGTAGACTGATTCTTCTTACTGACTATGTTTTGAACCATTCCTGTGACACTAGTTATAGATTCCGATGCTTCACTTCAGGTTTACTGTATCCCTTGGACCTTCTTATTGACGATGAAACACAGAAATTGCATCGGAATTAAATAAAAAAGGAACAATGCCGACTTAAGTACAAGAAGACTGACTCATCCTACTGTCTATGTTTGAACCATTGCATTGACACTAGTTATAGCTTCCGATGCTTCACTCCAGGTTTACTGTTTCCCTTGGACCTTCTTATTAACGATGAAACAATGAAATTGCATCGGAATTAAATACAAAAGGCACAATGCCGTCTTAAGTACATGAAGACTGATTCTTCCTACTGACTATGTTTTGAACCATTCCTTTGACACTAGTTATAGATTCCGATGGTTCACTTCAGAATAAAAGAGAAAAGACACAATGCCGACGTAAGTATAAGAAGGCTGACTCTTCTTACTGTCTATGCATTGAACCATTCCTGTGACACTAGTTATAGATTCCGATGCTTCACTCCAGGTTTACTGTATCCCTTGCACCTTCTTATTGACGATGAAACACTGAAATTGCATCGGAATTAAATACAAAAGGCACAATGCCGACTTAAGGACAAGATGACTGTATCTTCTTACTGCCTATGTTTTGAACCATTCCTGTGACACTAGTTATAGATTCCGATGCTTCACTTCAGGTTTACTGTATCCCTCTGACCTTCTTATTGACGATTAAACACAGAAACTGCATCGGAATTAAATACAAAAGGCACAATGCCGACTTAAGGATAAGAAGACAGACTCTTCTTACTGACTATGTTTGAACCATTCCTATGACACTAGTTAGAGATTCCGATGCTTCACTTCAGGTTTACTGAATCCCTTGGAACTTCTTATTGACGACAAAACACAGAAATTGCATCGGAATTAAATACAAAAGGCACAATGCCGACTTAAGTACAAGAAGACTGACTGTTCTTACTGTCTATGTTTTGAACCATTCCTGTGACAGTAGTTATAGATTCCGATTCTTCACACCAGGTTTACTGTATCCCTTGAACATTCTTATTGACGATGAAACACCGAAATAGCATCGGATTTAAATAAAAAAGGCACAATGCCGACTTAGGTACAAGAAGACTGACTCTTGTTACTGACTATGTTTTGAACCATCCCTGTGACACTAGTTATAGATTCCGATGCTTCACTTCAGGTTAACTGTATCCCTCTGACCTTCTTATTGACGATGAAACACAGAAATTGCATCGGAATTAAATACGAAAGGCACAATGCCGACTTAAGTACAAGAAGACTGACTCTTCTTACTGTCTATGATTTGAACCATTCCTGTGACACTAGTTATAGATTCCGATGCTTCGCTCCAGGTTTATTGTATCCCTTGGACCTTCTTATTGACGATGAAACCCAGAAATTGCATCGGAATTAAATACAAAAGGCACAATGCCGACTATAGTACAAGAAGACTGACTATTCTCACTGACGATGATTTGAACCATTCCTGTGACACTAGTTATAGATTCCGATGCTTCACTTCAGGTTTACTGTATCCCTTGGACCATCTTATTAACGATGAAAATCATAAATTGCATCGGAAGTAAATACAAAAGGCACAATGCCGACTTAAGTACAAGAAGACTGACTCTTCCTACTGTCTATGTTTTGAACCATTCCTGTGACACTTGTTATAGATTCCGATGCTTCACTTCAGGTTTACTGTATCCCTCTGACTTTCGTATTGACGATGAAACACAGAAATTGCACCGGAATTAAATACAAAAGTCACAATGCCGACTTAAGGACAAGAAGACTGACTCTTCTTACTGTCTATGTTTTGAACCATTCCTGTGACACTAGTTATAGATTCCGATGCTTCACTTTCGGTTTACTGTATCCCTCTGACTTTCTTATTGACGATGAAACACAGAAATTGCACCGGAATTAAATACAAAAGGCACAACGCCGACTTAAAGACAAGAAGACTGACTCGTATTACTTACTATGTTTTGAACCATTCCTGTGACACTAGTTATAGATTTAGATGCCTCACTTCAGGTTTACTGTATCCCTCTGACCTTCTTATTGACGATGAAACACAGAAATTGCCTCGGAATTAAATAGAAAAGGCACAATGCTGACTTAAGTACAAGAAGACTGACTCTTCTTACTGTCTATGTTTTGAACCATTCCTGTGACACTAGTTATAGATTCCGATGCTTCACTCCGGGTTTAGTGTATCCCTCTGACCTTCTTATTGACGATGAAACACAGAAATTGCAACGGAATTAAATACAAAAGGCACAATGCCGACTTAAGTGCAGGAAGACTGATTCTTCTTACTGTCTATGTTTTGAACCATTCCTTATACACTAGTTATAGGTTCTGTAGCTTCACTTCAGGTTTACTGTATGCCTTGGATCTTCTTATTGTCGATGAAAAACAGAAATTGCATCGGAATTAAATACAAAAGGCACAATGCCGACTTAAGGACGAGAAGACAGACTCTTCTCACTGACTATGTTTTGAACCATTCCTGTGACACTAGTTATACATTCCGATGCTTCACTCCAGGTTTACTGTATACCTTGCACCTTCTTATTGACGATGAAACACTGAAATTGCATTGGAATTAAATACAAAAGGCACAATGCCGACTTAAGGACAGGAAACTGTATCTTCTAACTGCCTATGCTTTGAACCATTCCCGTGACACTAGTTATAGATTCCGATGCTTCACTTCAGGTTTACTGTATCCCTCTGACCTTCTTATTGACGATGAAACACAGAAATTGCATCGGAATTAAATACAAAAGGCACAATGCCGACTTAAGGATAAGAAGACAGACTCTTCTTACTGACAATGTTTGAACCATTCCTGTGACACTAGTTAAAGATTCCGATGCTTCACTTCAGGTTCACTGTATCCCTCTGACACTCTTATTGACGATGGAACACAGAAACAGCATCGGAATTAATTAGAAAAGGCACAATGCCGACTTAAGTACAAGAAGACTGACTTTTCTCACTGACAATGTTTTGAACCATTCCTGTGAGACTAGTTATACAATCCGATGCTTCACTTCAGGTTTACTGTATCCCTTGGACCGTCTTATTGGCGATGAAACACAGAAATTGCATCGGAATTAAATAGAAAAGGCACAATGGCGACTTAAGTACAAGAAGACTGTCTATTCCTAGTGTCTTTGTTTTGAACCATTTCTGTGACACTAGTTTTAGATTCCGATGATTCACTTCAGCCTTACTGTCTCCCTCTGACCTTCTTATTGACGATGAAACACAGAAATTGCAGCGGAATTAAGTACAAAAGCACAATTCCGACTTAAGTAAAAGAAGACTGACTCTTATTACAGACTAGGTTTTGAACCATTCCTGTGACACTAGTTAGAGATTCCGATGCTTAACTTCAGGTTTACTGAATCCCTTGGACCATCTTATTGACGACAAAACACAGAAATTGCATCGGAATTAAATACAAAGGGCACAATGCGGACTTAAGTACAAGAAGACTAACTGTTCTTACTGTCTATGTTTTTAACGATTCCTGTGACAGTAGTTATAGACTCCGATTCTTCACACCAGGTTTACTGTATCCCTTGGACCTTCTTATTGACGATGAAACACCGAAATAGCATCGGATTTAAATAGAAAAGCACAATGCCGACTTAGGTACAAGAAGACTGACTCTTGATACTGACTATGTTTAGAACCATCCCTGTGACACTAGTTATAGATTCCGATGCTTCACTTCAGGATTTCTGTATCCCTAGGACCTTCTTATTGACGATGAAACACATAAATTGCATCGGAACTAAATACAAAAGGCACAATGCCGACTTAAGTACAAGAAGACTGACTCTTCTTACTGTCTATGTTTTGAATCATTCCTGTGACACTAGTTATAGATTCCGGTGCTTCACTCCAGGTTTACTGTATCCCTTGGACCTTCTTATTGACGATGAAACACCGAAATTGCATTGGAATTAAATACAAAATGCACAATGCCGACTTAAGTACATGAGGACTGACTCTCCTTACTGACTATGCTTTGAATCATTCCTGTGACACTAGTTATAGATTCCGATGCTTCACTTCAGGCTTATTGTGTCCCTCTGAACTTCTTATTGACGATGAAACTCAGAAATTGCATCGGAATTAAATACAAAAGGCACAATGCCGACTATAGTACAAGAAGACTGACTCTTCCCACTGACTATGTTCTGAACCATTCCTGTGACACTAGTTATGGATTCCGATGCTTCCCTTCAGGATTACTGTATCCCTTGGACCATCTTATTAACGATGAAAAACATAAATTGCATCGGAAGTAAATACAAAAGGCACAATGCCGACTTAAGTACAAGAAGACTGACTCTTCCTACTGTCTATGTTTTGAACCATTCCTGTGACACTAGTTATAGATTCCGATGCTTCACTCCAGGTTTACTGTATACCTTGGACCTTCTTATTGACGATGAAACTCAGAAATTGCATCGGAATTAAATACAAAAGGCACAATGCCGACTTAAGTACAAGAAGACTGACTCTTCTTACTGTCTATGATTTGAACCATTCCTGTGACACTAGTTATAGACTCCGATTCTTCACACCAGGTTTACTGTATCCCTTGGACCTTCTTATTGACGATGAAACACCGAAATAGCATCGGATTTAAATAGAAAAGCACAATGCCGACTTAGGTACAAGAAGACTGACTCTTGATACTGACTATGTTTTGAACCATCCCTGTGACACTAGTTATAGAGTCCGATGCTTCACTCCAGGTTTACTATATCTCTTGAACCTTCTTATTGACGATGAAACACAGAAATTGCATCTGAATTAAATAGAAAAGGCACAATGCCGACTTAAGTACAAGAAGACTGACTCTTCTCACTGGCTATGTTTTGAACCATTCCTGTGACACTAGTTATACAGTCCGATGCTTCACTTCAGGTTTACTGTATCCCTTGGACCGTCCTATTGACGATGAAACACAGAAATTGCATCGGAATTAAATAGAAAAGGCACAATGCCGACTTAAGTACAAGATGACTGACTCTTCCTACTGCCTAAGTTTTGAACCATTCCTGTGACACTAGTTTTAGATTCCCATGCTTCACTTCAGATTTACTGTATCCCTCTGACATTCTTATTGACGATGAAACACAGAAATTGCAGCGAAATTAAATACAAAAGCACAATGCCGACTTAAGTACAAGAAGACTGACTCTTCCTACAGACTAGGTTTTGAACCATTCCTGTGACACTAGTTATAGATTCCGATGCTTCACTTCAGGTTTACTGTATCCCTTGGACCTTTTTATTTACGATGAAATACAGAAATTGCATCGGAATTAAATACAAAAGGCACAATGCCGACTTAAGTACATGAAGACTGACTCTCCTTACTGACTATGATTTGAACCATTCCTGTGACACTAGTTATAGATTCCGATGCTTCACTCCAGGTTTACTGTATCCCTTGCGCCTTCTTATTGATGATGAAACACTGAAATTGAATTGGAATTAAATACAAAAGGCACAATGCCGACTTAAGGACAAGAAGACTGTGTCTTCTTACTGCCTATGCTTTGAACCATTCCCGTGACACTAGTTATAGATTCCGTTGCTTCACTTCAGGTTTACTGTATCCCTCGGACCTTCTTATTGACGATGAAACACAGAAATTGCATCGGAATTAAATACAAAAGGCACAATGCCGACTTAACGATAAGAAGACAGACTCTTCTTACTGACTATGTTTGAACCATACCCTTGACACTAGTTAAAGAATCCGATGCTTCACTTCAGGTTCACAGTATCCCTCTGACACTCTTATTGACGATGGAACACAGAAACAGCATCGGAATTAGTTAGAAAAGGCACAATGCCGACTTAAGTACAAGAAGTCTGACTCTTCTCACTGACTATGTTTTGAACCATTCCTGTGACACTAGTTATACAATCCGCTGCTTCACTTCAGGTTTACTGTATCACTTGGACCGTCTTATTGGCGATGAAACACAGAAATTGCATCGGAATTAAATAGAAAAGGCACAATGCCGACTTAAGTACAGGAAGACAGACTCTTCTTACTGTCTATGATTTGAACCATTCCTGTGACACTAGTTATCGATTCCGATGTTTCACTTCAGGTTTACTGTATCCCTTGGACCTTCTTATTGACGATGAAACCCATAAATTTCATCGGAATTAAATACAAGAGGCACAATGCAGACTTAAGTACAAGAAGGCTGACTCTTCTTACTGTCTATGCTTTGAAACATTCCTGTGACACTAGTTATAGATTCCGATGCTTCACTTCAGGTTTACTGTATCCCGTGCACCTTCTTATTGACGATGAAACACTGAAATTGCATCGGAATTAAATACAAAAGGCACAATGCCGACTTAAGGACAAGAAGACTGTATCTTCTTACTGCCTATGTTTTGAACCATTAATGTGACACTAGTTATAGATTCCGATGCTTCACTTCAGGTTTACTGTATCCCTCTGACCTTCTTATTGACGATGAAACACAGAAATTGCATCGGAATTAAATACAAAAGGCACAATGCCGACTTAAGTGCAAGAAGACTGACTCTTCTTACTGTCTATGATTTGAACCATTCCTGTGACACTAGTTATAGGTTCTGATGCTTCACTACAGGTTTACTGTATCCCTTGGATCTTCTTATTGACGATGAAACACACAAATTGCATTGAAATTAAATACAAAAGGCACAATGCCGACTTAAGGATAAGAAGACAGACTCTTCTTACTGACTATGTTTGTACCATTCCTGTGACACTAGTTAAACATTCCGATGCTTCATTTCATGTTCACTGTATCCCTATGACACTCTTATTGACGATGGAACACAGAAACAGCATCGGAATTAAATAGAAAAGGCACAATGCCGACTTAAGTACAAGAAGTCTGACTCTTCTCACTGACTATGCTTTGAACTATTCCTGTGACACTAGTTATACA
This sequence comes from Schistocerca serialis cubense, assembly GCF_023864345.2. NCBI lineage: Eukaryota > Metazoa > Arthropoda > Insecta > Orthoptera > Acrididae > Schistocerca > Schistocerca serialis. Next base: position 643,365,407 of record NC_064644.1, read on the forward strand.
ATCCGATGCTTCACTTCAGGTTTACTGTATCCCTTGGACCGTCTTATTGACGATGAAACACAGAAATTGCATCGGAATTAAATAGAAAATGCACAATGGCGACTTAAGTACAAGAAGACTGACTCTTCCTACTGTCTATGTTTTGAACCATTCTTGTGACACTAGTTTTGGATTCCGATGCTTCACTTCAGCTTTACTGTATCCCTCTGACCTTCTTATTGTCGATGAAACACAGAAATTGCAGCGGAATTAAGTACAAAAGGCACAATTCCGACTTAAGTACAAGAAGACTGACTCTTCCTACAGACTAGGTTTTGAACCATTCCTGTGACACTAGTTATACATTCCGATGCTTCCCTCCAGGTTTACTGTATCCCTTGGACCTTTTTATTGACGATGAAACTCAGAAATTGCATCGGAATTAAATAGAAAAGCCACAATGTCGACTAAAGTAGAAGAAGACTGACTCTTCTCACTGACTATGTTTTGAACCATTCCTGTGACACTAGTTATAGATTCCGATGCTTCACTTCAGGATTACTGTATGCCTAGGACCTTCTTATTGACGATGAAACACATAAATTGCATCGGAACTAAATACAAAAGGCACAATGCCGACTTATGTACAAGAAGACTGACTCTTCTTACTGTCTATGTTTTGAATCATTCCTGTGACACTAGTTATAGATTCCGATGCTTCACTCCAGGTTTACTGTATCCCTTGGACCTTCTTATTGACGATGAAACACCGAAATTGCATTGGAATTAAATACAAAATGCACAATGCCGACTTAAGTACATGAGGACTGACTCTCCTTACTGACTATGCTTTGAATCATTCCTGTGACACTAGTTATAGATTCCGATGCTTCACTTCAGGTTTATTGTATCCCTCTGAACTTCTTATTGACGATGAAACACAGAAATTGCATCGGAATTAAATACAAAAGGCACAATGCCGACTTAAGTACAAGAAGACTGACTCTTCTTACTGTCTATGATTTGAACCATTCCTGTGACACTAGTTATAGATTCCGATGCTTCACTCCAGGTTTACTGTATCCCTTGGACCTTCTTATTGACGATGAAACTCAGAAATTGCATGGGAATTAAATACAAAAGGCACAATGCCGACTATAGTACAAGAAGACTGACTCTTCCCACTGACTATGTTCTGAACCATTCCTGTGACACTAGTTATAGATTCCGATGCTTCTTCAGGATTACTGTATCCCTTGGACCATCTAATTAACGATGAAAAACATAAATTGCATCGGAAGTAAATACAAAAGGCACAATGCCGACTTAAGTACAAGAAGACTGACTCTTCCTACTGTCTATGTTTTGAACCATTCCTGTGACACTAGTTATAGATTCCGATGCTTCACTCCAGGTTTACTGTATCCCTTGGACCTTCTTATTGACGATGAAACTCAGAAATTGCATCGGAATTAAATACAAAAGGCACAATGCCAACTATAGTACAAGAAGACTGACTCTTCCCACTGACTATTTCTGAACCATTCCTGTGACACTAGTTATAGATTCCGATGCTTCCCTTCAGGATTACTGTATCCCTTGGACCATCTTATTAACGATGAAAAACATAAATTGCATCGGAAGTAAATACAAAAGGCACAATGCCGACATAAGTACAAGAAGACTGACTCTTCCTACTGTCTATGATTTGAACCATTCCTGTGACACTAGTTATAGATTCCGATGCTTCACTCCAGGTTTACTGTATCCCTTGGACCTTCTTATTGACGATGAAACTCAGAAATTGCATCGGAATTAAATACAAAAGGCACAATGCCGACTATAGTACAAGAAGACTGACTCTTCCCACTGACTATGTTCTGAACCATTCCTGTGACACTAGTTATAGATTCCGATGCTTCACTTCAGGTTTACTTTATCCCTCTGACTTTCGTATTGACGTTGAAATACAGAAATGGCACCGGAATTAAATACAAAATGCACAATGCCGACTTAAGGACAAGAAGACTGACTCTTCTTACTGTCTATGTTTTGAACCATTCCTGTGACACTAGTTATAGATTCCGATGCTTCACTTTCGGTTTTCTGTATCCCTCTGACTTTCTTATTGACGATGAAACACAGAAATTGCACCGGAATTAAATACAAAAGGCACAATGCCGACTTAAGGACAAGAAGACTGACTCGTCTTACTGACTATCTTTTGAACCATTCCTGCGACACCAGTTATAGATTCCGATGCTTCACTCCAGGTTTAGTGTATCCCTTGGACCTTCTTATTGACGATGAAACACAGAAATTGCATCGGAAGTAAATAGAAAAGGCACAATGCCGACATAAGTACAAGAAGACTGACTGTTCTTACTGTCTATGTTTTGAACCATTACTGTGACACTAATTTTGGATTCCGATGCTTCACTTCAGGTTTACTGTATCCCTCAGACCTTCTTATTGACGATGAAACACAGAAATTGCAGCGGAATTAAGTACAAAAGGCACAATTCCGACTTAAGTACAAGAAGACTGACTCTTCCTACAGACTAGGTTTTGAACCATTCCTGTGACACTAGTTAGAGATTCCGATGCTTCACTTCAGGTTTACTGAATCCCTTGGACCTTCTTATTGACGACAAAACACAGAAATTGCATCGGAATTAAATACAAAAGGCACAATGCCGACTTAAGTACAAGAAGACTGACTGTTCTTACTGCCTATGTTTTGAACCATTCCTGTGACAGTAGTTATAGATTCCGATGCTTCACTTCCGGTTTACTGTATCCCTTTTACCTTCTTATTGACGATGAAACACATAAATTGCATCGGAATTAAATACAATAGGCACAATGCCGACTTAAGGACAAGAAGACAGACTCTTCTCACTGACTATGTTTTGAACCATTCCTGTGACACTAGTTATAGATTCCGATGCTTCACTTCATGTTCACTGTATCCCTCTGACACTCTTATTGACGATGGAACACAGAAACTGCATCGGAATTAAATAGAAAAGGCACAATGCTGACTTAAGTACAAAAAGACTGACTCTTCATACTGTCTATGTTTTGAACCATTCCTATGACACTAGTTATAGAGTCCGATGCTTCACTCCATGTTTACTATATCCCTTGGACCTTCTTATTGACGATGAAACACAGAAATTGCATCGGAATTAAATAGAAAAAGCACAATGCCGACTTAAGTACAAGAAGACTGACTCTTCTCACTGGCTATGTTTTGAACCATTCCTGTGACACTAGTTATACAATCCGATGCTTCACTTCAGGTTTACTGTATCCCTTGGACCGTCTTATTGACGATGAAACACAGAAATTGCTTCGGAATTAAATAGAAAAGGCACAATGCCGACTTAAGTACAAGATGACTGACTCTTCCTACTGCCTATGTTTTGAACCATTCCTGTGACACTAGTTTTAGATTCCGATGCTTCACTTCAGCTTTACTGTATCCCTCTGACATTCTTATTGACGATGAAACACAGAAATTGCAGCGAAATTAAATAGAAAAGCACAATGCCAACTTAAGTACAAGAGGACTGACTCTTCCTACAGACTAGGTTTTGACCCATTCCTGTGACACTAGTTATAGATTCCGATGCTTCACTTCAGGTTTACTGTATCCCTTGGACCTTCTTATTTACGATGAAACACAGAAATTGCATCGGAATTAAATACAAAAGGCACATTGCTGACTTAAGTACATGAAGACTGACTCTCCTTACTGACTATGTTTTGAACCATTCCTGTGACACTAGTTATAGATTCCGATGCTTCACTTCAGGTTTACTGTATCCCTTGGATCTTCTTATTGACGATGAAACACCGAAAATGCATGGGAATTAAATACAAAAGGCACAATGCCGACATAAGGACAAGATGACTGACTCTTCCTACTGTCTATGTTTGAACCATTCCATTGACACTAGTTATAGATTCCTATGCTTCACTTCAGGTTTACTGTTTCCCTTGGACCTTCTTATTGACGATGAAACAATGAAATTGCATCGGAATTAAATACAAAAGGCACATTGCCGACTTAAGTTCAAGAAGACTGATTCTCCTTACTGACTATGTTTTGAACCATTCCTGTGACACTAGTTATAGATTCCGATGCTTCACTCCAGGTTTACTGTATCCCTTGCACCTTCTTATTGACGATGAAACACTGAAATTGCATTGGAATTAAATACAAAAGGCACAATGCCGACTTAAGGACAAGAAGACTGTATCCTCTTTCTGCCTATGCTTTGAACCATTCCCGTGACACTAGTTATAGATTCCGATGCTTCACTTCAGGTTTACTGTACCCCTCTGACCTTCTTATTGACGATGAAACACAGAAATTGCATCGGAATTAAATACAAAAGACACAATGCCGACTTAAGGATAAGAAGACAGACTCTTCTTACTGACTATGTTTTGAACCATTCCTGTGACACTAGTTATACAATCCGATGCTTCACTTCAGGTTTACTGTATCCCTTGGACTGTCTTATAGGCGATGAAACAAAGAAATTGCATCTGAATTAAATAGAAAAGGCACAATGGCGACTTAAGTACAAGAAGACTGACTATTCCTAGTGTCTATGTTTTGAACCATTCCTGTGACAGTAGTTTTAGATTCCGATGATTCACTTCAGCTTTACTGTCTCCCTCTGACCTTCTTATTGACGATGAAACACAGAAATTGCAGCGGAATTAAGTACAAAAGGCACAATTCCGACTTAAGTACAAGAAGACTGACTCTTCCTACAGACTTGGTTTTGAACCATTCCTGTGACACTAGTTAGAGATTCCGATGCTTCACTTCAGGTTTACTGAATCCCTTCGACCTTCTTATTGACGATGAAACACATAAATTGCATCGGAACTAAATACAAAAGGCACAATGCCGACTTAAGTACAAAAAGACTGACTCTTCTTACTGTCTATGTTTTGAATCATTCCTGTGATACTAGTTATAGATTCCGATGCTTCACTCCAGGTTTACTGTATCCCTTGGACCTTCTTATTGACGATGAAACACCGAAATTGCATTGGAATTAAATGCAAAAGGCACAATGCCGACTTAAGTACATGAGGACTAACTCTCCTTACTGACTATGCTTTGAACCATTCCTGTGACACTAGTTATGGATTCTGATGCTTCACTTCAGGTTTACTGTATCCCTCTGACCTTCTTATTGACGATGAAACACAGAAATTGCATCGGAATTAAATACAAAAGGCACAGTGCCGACTTAAGTGCAAGAAGACTGACTCTTCTTACTGTCTATGATTTGAACCATTCCTGTGACACTAGTTATAGGTTCTGATGCTTCACTACAGGTGTACTGTATCCCTTGGATCTTCCTATTGACGATGAAACACAGAAATTGCATCGAAATTAAATACAAAAGGCACAATGCCGACTTAAGTATAAGAAGACAGACTCTTCTTACTGACTATGTTTGAACCATTCCTGTGACACTAGTTAAAGATTCCGATGCTTCACTTCATGTTCACTGTATCCCTATGACACTCTTAATGACGATGGAACACAGAAACAGCATCGGAATTAAATAGAAAAGGCACAATGCCGACTTAAGTACAAGAAGTCTGACTCTTCTCACTGACTATGTTTTGAACCATTCCTGTGACACTAGTTATACAATCCGATGCTTCACTTCAGGTTTACTGTATCCCTCTGACCTTCTTATTGACGATGAAACACCGAAATAGCATCGGAATTAAATACAAAAGGCACAATGCCGACTTATGTACAAGAAGACTGACTCTTCTTACTGTCTATATTTTGAACCATTCCTGTGACACTAGTTATAGATTCCGATGCTTCACTCCCGGTTTACTGTATCCCTTGGACCTTCTTATTGACGATGAAACACCGAAATGGAATTGGAATTAAATACAAAAGGCACAATGCCGACTTAAGTACATGAGGACTGACTCTCCTTACTGACTATGCTTTGAATCATTCCTGTGACACTAGTTATAGATTCCAATGCTTCACTTCAGGTTTACTGTATCCCTCTGAACTTCTTATTGACGATGAAACACAGAAATTTCATCGGAATTAAATACAAAAGGCACAATGCCGACTTAAGTACAAGAAGACTGACTCTTCTTACTGTCTATGATTTGAACCATTCCTGTGACACTAGTTATAGATTCCGATGCTTCACTCCAGGTTTACTGTATCCCTTGGACCTTCTTATTGACGATGAAACTCAGAAATTGCATCGGAATTAAATACAAAAGGCACAATGCCGACTATAGTACAAGAAGAGTGACTCTTCTCACTGACTATGTTTTGAACCATTCCTGTGACACTAGTTATAGATTCCGATGCTTCACTTCAGGATTACTGTATCCCTTGGACCATCTTATTAACGATGAAAAACATTTATTGCATCGGAAGTAAATACAAAAGGCACAATGCCGACTTAAGTACAAGAAGACTGACTGTTCTTACCGTCTATGTTTTGAACCACTCCTGTGACACTAGTTATAGATTCCGATGCTTCACTTTCGGTTTACTGTATCCCTCTGACTTTCTTGTTGACGATGAAACACAGAAATTGCACCGGAATTAAATACAAAAGGCACAATGCCGACTTAAGTACAAGAAGACTGACTAGTCTTACTGACTATGTTTTGAACCATTCCTGTGACACTAGTTATAGATTCCGATGCTTCACTCCAGGTTTAGTGTATCCCTTGGACATTCTTATTGACGATGAAACTCAGAAATTGCATCGGAATTAAATACAAAAGGCACAATGCCGACTATAGTACAAGAAGACTGACTCTTCTCACTGACTATGTTTTGAACCATTCCTGTGACACTAGTTATAGATTCCGATGCTTCACTTCAGGTTTACTGTATCCCTTGGACCTTCTTATTAACGATGAAACACATAAATTGCATCGGAATTAATAACAAAAGGCACAATGCCGACTTAAGTACAAGAAGACTGACTCTTCCTACTGTCTATGATTTGAACCATTTCTGTGACACTAGTTATAGATTCCGATGCTTCACTTCAGGTTTACTGTATCCCTCTGACTTTCGTATTGACGATGAAACACAGATATTGCATCGGAATTAAATAAAAAGGCACAATGCCGACTTAAGTACAAGAAGACTGACTCTTCTTACTGTCTTTGTTTTGAACCATTCCTGTGACACTAGTTATAGCTTCCGATGCTTCACTCCAGGTTTAGTGTATCCCTTGGACCTTCTTATTGAAGATGAAACACAGATATTGCATCGGAATTAAATAGAAAAAGCACTATGCCGACTTAAGTACAAGATGACTGACTCTTCTTACTGACTATGTTTTGAACAATTCCTGTGTCACTAGTTATAGATTCCGATGCTTCACTTGAGGTTTACTGTATCCCTTGGGCCTTCGTATTGACGATGAAATTCAGAATTTGCATCGGAATTAAATACAAAAGGCACAATGCCGACTATAGTACAAGAAGACTGACTCTTCTCACTGACTATAATTTGAACCATTCCTGTGACACTAGTTATAGATTCCGATGCTTCACTTCATGTTTACTGTATCCCTTGGACATTCTTATTAACGATGAAACACATAAATTGCATCGGAATTAATTACAAAAAGCACAATGCCGACTTAAGTACAAGAAGACTGACTCTTCCTACTGTCTATGATTTGAATCATTCCTGTGACACTAGTTATACCGTCCGATGCTTAACTTCAGGTTTACTGAATCCCTTGGACCTTCTTATTGACGACAAAACACAGAAATTGCATCGGAATTAAATACAAAAGGCACAATGCCGACTTAAGTACAAGAAGACTAACTGTTCTAACTGTCTATGTTTTTAACGATTCCTGTGACAGTAGTTATAGACTCCGATTCTTCACACCAGGTTTACTGTATCCCTTGGACCTTCTTATTGACGATGAAACACCGAAATAGCATCGGATTTAAATAGAAAAGCACAATGCCGACTTAGGTACAAGAAGACTGACTCTTCTCACTGGCTATGTTTTGAACCATTCCTGTGACACTAGTTATACAGTCCGATGCTTCACTTCAGGTTTACTGTATCCCTTGGACCGTCCTATTGACGATGAAACACAGAAATTGCATCGGAATTAAATAGAAAAGGCACAATGCCGACTTAAGTACAAGATGACTGACTCTTCCTACTGCCTAAGTTTTGAACCATTCCTGTGACACTAGTTTTAGATTCCGATGCTTCACTTCAGATTTACTGTATCCCTCTGACATTCTTATTGACGATGAAACACAGAAATTGCAGCGAAATTAAATACAAAAGCACAATGCCGACTTAAGTACAAGAAGACTGACTCTTCCTACAGACTAGGTTTTGAACCATTCCTGTGACACTAGTTATAGATTCCGATGCTTCACTTCAGGTTTACTGTATCCCTTGGACCTTTTTATTTACGATGAAACACAGAAATTGCATCGGAATTAAATACAAAAGGCACAATGCCGACTTAAGTACATGAAGACTGACTCTCCTTACTGACTATGTTTTGAACCATTCCTGTGACACTAGTTATAGATTCCGATGCTACACTCCAGGTTTACTGTATCCCTTGCACCTTCTTATTGATGATGAAACACTGAAATTGAATTGGAATTAAATACAAAAGGCACAATGCCGACTTAAGGACAAGAAGACTGTGTCTTCTTACTGCCTATGCTTTGAACCATTCCCGTGACACTAGTTATAGATTCCGTTGCTTCACTTCAGGTTTACTGTATCCCTCGGACCTTCTTATTGACGATGAAACACAGAAATTGCATCGGAATTAAATACAAAAGGCACAATGCCGACTTAACGATAAGAAGACAGACTCTTCTTACTGACTATGTTTGAACCATACCCTTGACACTAGTTAAAGAATCCGATGCTTCACTTCAGGTTCACTGTATCCCTCTGACACTCTTATTGACGATGGAACACAGAAACAGCATCGGAATTAGTTAGAAAAGGCACAATGCCGACTTAAGTACAAGAAGTCTGACTCTTCTCACTGACTATGTTTTGAACCATTCCTGTGACACTAGTTATACAATCCGCTGCTTCACTTCAGGTTTACTGTATCCCTTGGACCGTCTTATTGGCGATGAAACACAGAAATTGCATCGGAATTAAATAGAAAAGGCACAATGCCGACTTAAGTACAGGAAGACAGACTCTTCTTACTGTCTATGATTTGAACCATTCCTGTGACACTAGTTATAGATTCCGATGTTTCACTTCAGGTTTACTGTATCCCTTGGACCTTCTTATTGACGATGAAACCCATAAATTTCATCGGAATTAAATACAAGAGGCACAATGCAGACTTAAGTACAAGAAGGCTGACTCTTCTTACTGTCTATGCTTTGAAACATTCCTGTGACACTAGTTATAGATTCCGATGCTTCACTTCAGGTTTACTGTATCCCGTGCACCTTCTTATTGACGATGAAACACTGAAATTGCATCGGAATTAAATACAAAAGGCACAATGCCGACTTAAGGACAAGGATACTGTATCTTCTTACTGCCTATGTTTTGAACCATTCCTGTGACACTAGTTATAGATTCCGATGCTTCACTTCAGGTTTACTGTATCCCTCAGACCTTCTTATTGACGATGAAACACAGAAATTGCATCGGAATTAAATACAAAAGGCACAATGCCGACTTACGTGCAAGAAGACTGACTCTTCTTACTGTCTATGATTTGAACCATTCCTGTGACACTAGTTATAGGTTCTGATGCTTCACTACAGGTTTACTGTATCCCTTGGATCTTCTTATTGACGATGAAACACACAAATTGCATCGAAATTAAATACAAAAGGCACAATGCCGACTTAAGGATAAGAAGACAGACTCTTCTTACTGACTATGTTTGAACCATTCCTGTGACACTAGTTAAAGATTCCGATGCTTCATTTCATGTTCACTGTATCCCTATGACACTCTTATTGACGATGGAACACAGAAACAGCATCGGAATTAATTAGAAAAGGCACAATGCCGACTTAAGTACAAGAAGTCTGACTCTTCTCACTGACTATGCTTTGAACTATTCCTGTGACACTAGTTATACAATCCGATGCTTCACTTCAGGTTTACTGTATCCCTTGGACCGTCTTATTGACGATGAAACACAGAAATTGCATCGGAATTAAATAGAAAATGCACAATGGCGACTTAAGTACAAGAAGACTGACTCTTCCTACTGTCTATGTTTTGAACCATTCCTGTGACACTAGTTTTGGATTCCGATGCTTCACTTCAGCTTTACTGTATCCCTCTGACCTTCTTATTGTCGATGAAACACAGAAATTGCAGCGGAATTAAGTACAAAAGGCACAATTCCGACTTAAGTACAAGAAGACTGACTCTTCCTACAGACTAGGTTTTGAACCATTCCTGTGACACTAGTTATACATTCCGATGCTTCCCTCCAGGTTTACATTATCCCTTGGACCTTTTAATTGACGATGAAACTCAGAAATTGGATCGGAATTAAATAGAAAAGGCACAATGTCGACTAAAGTAGAAGAAGACTGACTCTTCTCACTGACTATGTTTTGAACCATTCCTGTGACACTAGTTATAGATTCCGATGCTTCACTTCAGGATTACTGTATCCCTAGGACCTTCTTATTGACGATGAAACACATAAATTGCATCGGAACTAAATACAAAAGGCACAATGCCGACTTAAGTACAAGAAGACTGACTCTTCTTACTGTCTATGTTTTGAATCATTCCTGTGACACTAGTTATAGATTCCGATGCTTCACTAAAGGTTTACTGTATCCCTTGGACCTTCTTATTGACGATGAAACACCGAAATTGCATTGGAATTAAATACAAAATGCACAATGCCGACTTAAGAACATGAGGACTGACTCTCCTTACTGACTATGCTTTCAATCATTCCTGTGACACTAGTTATAGATTCCGATGCTTCACTTCAGGTTTATTGTATCCCTCTGAACTTCTTATTGACGATGAAACACAGAAATTGCATCGGAATTAAATACAAAAGGCACAATGCCGACTTAAGTACAAGAAGACTGACTCTTCTTACTGTCTATGATTTGAACCATTCCTGTGACACTAGTTATAGATTCCGATGCTTCACTCCAGGTTTACTGTTTCCCTTGGACCTTCTTATTGACGATGAAACTCAGAAATTGCATGGGAATTAAATACAAAAGGCACAATGCCGACTATAGTACAAGAAGACTGACTCTTCCCACTGACTATGTTCTGAACCATTCCTGTGACACTAGTTATAGATTCCGATGCTTCCCTTCAGGATTACTGTATCCCTTGGACCATCTTATTAACGATGAAAAACATAAATTGCATCGGAAGTAAATACAAAAGGCACAATGCCGACTTAAGTACAAGAAGACTGACTCTTCCTACTGTCTATGTTTTGAACCATTCCTGTGACACTAGTTATAGATTCCGATGCTTCACTTTCGGTTTTCTGTATCCCTCTGACTTTCTTATTGACGATGAAACACAGAAATTGCACCGGAATTAAATACAAAAGGCACAATGCCGACTTAAGGACAAGAAGACTGACTCGTCTTACTGACTATGATTTGAACCATTCCTGCGACACCAGTTATAGATTCCGATGCTTCACTCCAGGTTTAGTGTATCCCTTGGACCTTCTTATTGACGATGAAACACAGAAATTGCATCGGAAGTAAATAGAAAAGGCACAATGCCGACATAAGTACAAGAAGACTGACTCTTCTTACTGTCTATGTTTTGAACCATTACTGTGACACTAATTTTGGATTCCGATGCTTCACTTCAGGTTTACTGTATCCCTCAGACCTTCTTATTGACGATGAAACACAGATATTGCAGCGGAATTAAGTACAAAAGGCACAATTCCGACTTAAGTACAAGAAGACTGACTCTTCCTACAGACTAGGTTTTGAACCATTCCTGTGACACTAGTTAGAGATTCCGATGCTTCACTTCAGGTTTACTGAATCCCTTGGACCTTCTTATTGACGACAAAACACAGAAATTGCATCGGAATTAAATACAAAAGGCACAATGCCGACTTAAGTACAAGAAGACTGACTGTTCTTACTGACTATGTTTTGAACCATTCCTGTGACAGTAGTTATAGATTCCGATGCTTCACTTCCGGTTTACTGTATCCCTTTTACCTTCTTATTGACGATGAAACACATAGATTGCATCGGAATTAAATACAATAGGCACAATGCCGACTTAAGGACAAGAAGACAGACTCTTCTCACTGACTATGTTTTGAACCATTCCTGTGACACTAGTTATAGATTCCGATGCTTCACTTCATGTTCACTGTATCCCTCTGACACTCTTATTGACGATGGAACACAGAAACTGCATCGGAATTAAATAGAAAAGGCACAATGCTGACTTAAGTACAAATAGACTGACTCTTCATACTGTCTATGTTTTGAACCATTCCTGTGACACTAGTTATAGAGTCCGATGCTTCACTCCATGTTTACTATATCCCTTGGACCTTCTTATTGACGATGAAACACAGAAATTGCATCGGAATTAAATAGAAAAAGCACAATGCCGACTTAAGTACAAGAAGACTGACTCTTCTCACTGACTATGCTTTGAACTATTCCTGTGACACTAGTTATACAATCCGATGCTTCACTTCAGGTTTACTGTATCCCTTGGACCGTCTTATTGACGATGAAACACAGAAATTGCATCGGAATTAAATAGAAAATGCACAATGGCGACTTAAGTACAAGAAGACTGACTCTTCCTACTGTCTATGTTTTGAACCATTCCTGTGACACTAGTTTTGGATTCCGATGCTTCACTTCAGCTTTACTGTATCCCTCTGACCTTCTTATTGTCGATGAAACACAGAAATTGCAGCGGAATTAAGTACAAAAGGCACAATTCCGACTTAAGTACAAGAAGACTGACTCTTCCTACAGACTAGGTTTTGAACCATTCCTGTGACACTAGTTATACATTCCGATGCTTCCCTCCAGGTTTACATTATCCCTTGGACCTTTTAATTGACGATGAAACTCAGAAATTGCATCGGAATTAAATAGAAAAGGCACAATGTCGACTAAAGTAGAAGAAGACTGACTCTTCTCACTGACTATGTTTTGAACCATTCCTGTGACACTAGTTTTAGATTCCGATGCTTCACTTCAGCTTTACTGTATCCCTCTGACATTCTTATTGACGATGAAACACAGAAATTGCAGCGAAATTAAATACAAAAGCACAATGCCAACTTAAGTACAAGAAGACTGACTCTTCCTACAGACTAGGTTTTGAACCATTCCTGTGACACTAGTTATAGATTCCGATGCTTCACTTCAGGTTTACTGTATCCCTTGGACCTTCTTATTTACGATGAAACACAGAAATTGCATCGGAATTAAATACAAAAGGCACATTGCTGACTTAAGTACATGAAGACTGACTCTCCTTACTGACTATGTTTTGAACCATTCCTGTGACACTAGTTATAGATTCCGATGCTTCACTTCAGGTTTACTGTATCCCTTGGATCTTCTTATTGACGATGAAACACCGAAATTGCATGGGAATTAAATACAAAAGGCACAATGCCGACATAAGGACAAGATGACTGACTCTTCCTACTGTCTATGTTTGAACCATTCCATTGACACTAGTTATAGATTCCTATGCTTCACTTCAGGTTTACTGTTTCCCTTGGACCTTCTTATTGACGATGAAACAATGAAATTGCATCGGAATTAAATACAAAAGGCACATTGCCGACTTAAGTACAAGAAGACTGATTCTCCTTACTGACTATGTTTTGAACCATTCCTGTGACACTAGTTATAGATTCCGATGTTTCACTCCAGGTTTACTGTATCCCTTGCACCTTCTTATTGACGATGAAACACTGAAATTGCATTGGAATTAAATACAAAAGGCACAATGCCGACTTAAGGACAAGAAGACTGTATCCTCTTTCTGCCTATGCTTTGAACCATTCCCGTGACACTATTTATAGATTCCGATGCTTCACTTCAGGTTTACTGTACCCCTCTGACCTTCTTATTGACGATGAAACACAGAAATTGCATCGGAATTAAATACAAAAGACACAATGCCGACTTAAGGATAAGAAGACAGACTCTTCTTACTGACTATGTTTTGAACCATTCCTGTGACACTAGTTATACAATCCGATGCTTCACTTCAGGTTTACTGTATCCCTTGGACCGTCTTATTGGCGATGAAACACAGAAATTGCATCTGAATTAAATAGAAAAGGCACAATGGCGACTTAAGTACAAGAAGACTGACTATTCCTAGTGTCTATGTTTTGAAAAAAATTCCTGTGACAGTAGTTTTAGATTCCGATGATTCACTTCAGCTTTACTGTCTCCCTCTGACCTTCTTATTGACGATGAAACACAGAAATTGCAGCGGAATTAAGTACAAAAGGCACAATTCCGACTTAAGTACAAGAAGACTGATTCTTCCTACAGACTTGGTTTTGAACCATTCCTGTGACACTAGTTAGAGATTCCGATGCTTCACTTAAGGTTTACTGAATCCCTTCGACCTTCTTATTGACGATGAAACACATAAATTGCATCGGAACTAAATACAAAAGGCACAATGCCGACTTAAGTACAAAAAGACTGACTCTTCTTACTGTCTATGTTTTGAATCATTCCTGTGATACTAGTTATAGATTCCGATGCTTCACTCCAGGTTTACTGTATCCCTTGGACCTTCTTATTGACGATGAAACACCGAAATTGCATTGGAATTAAATGCAAAAGGCACAATGCCGACTTAAGTACATGAGGACTAACTCTCCTTACTGACTATGCTTTGAACCATTCCTGTGACACTAGTTATGGATTCCGATGCTTCACTTCAGGTTTACTGTATCCCTCCGACCTTCTTATTGACGATGAAACACAGAAATTGCATCGGAATTAAATACAAAAGGCACAGTGCCGACTTAAGTGCAAGAAGACTGACTCTTCTTACTGTCTATGATTTGAACCATTCCTGTGACACTAGTTATAGGTTCTGATGCTTCACTACAGGTTTACTGTATCCCTTGGATCTTCCTATACGATGAAACACAGAAATTGCATCGAAATTAAATACAAAAGGCACAATGCCGACTTAAGTATAAGAAGACAGACTCTTCTTACTGACTATGTTTGAACCATTCCTGTGACACTAGTTAAAGATTCCGATGCTTCACTTCATGTTCACTGTATCCCTATGACACTCTTATTGACGATGGAACACAGAAACAGCATCGGAATTAAATAGAAAAGGGACAATGCCGACTTAAGTACAAGAAGCCTGACTCTTCCCACTGACTATGTTTTGAACCATTCCTGTGACACTAGTTATACAATCCGATGCTTCACTTCAGGTTTACTGTATCCCTCTGACCTGCTTATTGACGATGAAACACCGAAATAGCATCGGAATTAAATACAAAAGGCACAATGCCGACTTATGTACAAGAAGACTGACTCTTCTTACTGTCTATATTTTGAACCATTCCTGTGACACTAGTTATAGATACCGATGCTTCCCTCCAGGTTTACTGTATCCGTTGGACCTTTTTCTTGACGATGAAATTCAGAAATTGCATCGGAATTAAATAGAAAAGGCACAATGCCGACTAAAGTAGAAGAAGACTGACTCTTCTCACTGACTATGTTTTGAACCATTCCTGTGACACTAGTTATAGATTCCGATGCTTCATTTCAGGATTACTGTATCCCTTTGGACCTTCTTATTGACGATGAAACACATAAATTGCATCGGAACTAAATACAAAAGGCACAATGCCGACTTAAGTACAAGAAGACTGACTCTTCTTACTGTCTATGTTTTGAATCATTCCTGTGACACTAGTTATAGATTCCGATGCTTCACTCCCGGTTTACTGTATCCCTTGGACCTTCTTATTGACGATGAAACACCGAAATGGAATTGGAATTAAATACAAAAGGCACAATGCCGACTTAAGTACATGAGGACTGACTCTCCTTACTGACTATGCTTTTAATCATTCCTGTGACACTAGTTATAGATTCCAATGCTTCACTTCAGGTTTACTGTATCCCTCTGAACTTCTTATTGCCGATGAAACACAGAAATTTCATCGGAATTAAATACAAAAGGCACAATGCCGACTTAAGTACAAGAAGACTGACTCTTCTTACTGTCTATGATTTGAACCATTCCTGTGACACTAGTTATAGATTCCGATGCTTCACTCCAGGTTTACTGTATCCCTTGGACCTTCTTATTGACGATGAAACTCAGAAATTGCATCGGAATTAAATACAATAGGCACAATGCCGACTATAGTACAAGAAGACTGACTCTTCCCACTGACTATGTTCTGAACCATTCCTGTGACACTAGTTATAGATTCCGATGCTTCCCTTCAGGATTACTGTATCCCTTGGACCATCTTATTAACGATGAAAAACATAAATTGCATCGGAAGTAAATACAAAAGGCACAATGCCGACTTAAGTACAAGAAGACTGACTCTTCCTACTGTCTATGTTTTGAACCATTCCTGTGACACTAGTTATAGATTCCGATGCTTCACTCCAGGTTTACTGTATCCCTTGGACCTTCTTATTGACGATGAAACTCAGAAATTGCATCGGAATTAAATACAAAAGGCACAATGCCAACTATAGTACAAGAAGACTGACTCTTCCCACTGACTATGTTCTGAACCATTCCTGTGACACTAGTTATAGATTCCGATGCTTCCCTTCAGGATTACTGTATCCCTTGGACCATCTTATTAACGATGAAAAACATAAATTGCATCGGAAGTAAATACAAAAGGCACAATGCCGACATAAGTACAAGAAGACTGACTCTTCCTACTGTCTATGTTTTGAACCATTCCTGTGACACTAGTTATAGATTCCGATGCTTCACTCCAGGTTTACTGTATCCCTTGGACCTTCTTATTGACGATGAAACTCAGAAATTGCAACGGAATTAAATACAAAAGGCACAATGCCGACTATAGTACAAGAAGACTGACTCTTCCCACTGACTATGTTCTGAACCATTCCTGTGACACTAGTTATAGATTCCGATGCTTCACTTCAGGTTTACTTTATCCCTCTGACTTTCGTATTGACGTTGAAATACAGAAATGGCACCGGAATTAAATACAAAATGCACAATGCCGACTTAAGGACAAGAAGACTGACTCTTCTTACTGTCTATGTTTTGAACTATTCCTGTGACACTAGTTATAGATTCCGATGCTTCACTTTCGGTTTTCTGTATCCCTCTGACTTTCTTATTGACGATGAAACACAGAAATTGCACCGGAATTAAATACAAAAGGCACAATGCCGACTTAAGGACAAGAAGACTGACTCGTCTTACTGACTATGATTTGAACCATTCCTGCGACACCAGTTATAGATTCCGATGCTTCACTCCAGGTTTAGTGTATCCCTTGGACCTTCTTATTGACGATGAAACACAGAAATTGCATCGGAAGTAAATAGAAAAGGCACAATGCCGACATAAGTACAAGAAGACTGACTCTTCTTACTGTCTATGTTTTGAACCATTACTGTGACACTAATTTTGGATTCCGATGCTTCACTTCAGGTTTACTGTATCCCTCAGACCTTCTTATTGACGATGAAACACAGAAATTGCAGCGGAATTAAGTACAAAAGGCACAATTCCGACTTAAGTACAAGAAGACTGACTCTTCCTACAGACTAGGTTTTGAACCATTCCTGTGACACTAGTTAGAGATTCCGATGCTTCACTTCAGGTTTACTGAATCCCTTGGACCTTCTTATTGACGACAAAACACAGAAATTGCATCGGAATTAAATACAAAAGGCACAATGCCGACTTAAGTACAAGAAGACTGACTGTTCTTACTGACTATGTTTTGAACCATTCCTGTGACAGTAGTTATAGATTCCGATGCTTCACTTCCGGTTTACTGTATCCCTTTTACCTTCTTATTGACGATGAAACACATATATTGCATCGGAATTAAATACAATAGGCACAATGCCGACTTAAGGACAAGAAGACAGACTCTTCTCACTGACTATGTTTTGAACCATTCCTGTGACACTAGTTATAGATTCCGATGCTTCACTTCATGTTCACTGTATCCCTCTGACACTCTTATTGACGATGGAACACAGAAACTGCATCGGAATTAAATAGAAAAGGCACAATGCTGACTTAAGTACAAAAAGACTGACTCATCATACTGTCTATGTTTTGAACCATTCCTGTGACACTAGTTATAGAGTCCGATGCTTCACTCCATGTTTACTATATCCCTTGGACCTTCTTATTGACGATGAAACACAGAAATTGCATCGGAATTAAATAGAAAAAGCACAATGCCGACTTAAGTACAAGAAGACTGTCTCTTCTCACTGGCTATGTTTTGAACCATTCCTGTGACACTAGTTATACAATCCGATGCTTCACTTCAGGTTTACTGTATCCCTTGGACCGTCTTATTGACGATGAAACACAGAAATTGCTTCGGAATTAAATAGAAAAGGCACAATGCCGACTTAAGTACAAGAAGACTGACTCTTCCTACAGACTAGGTTTTGAACCATTCCTGTGACACTAGTTATAGATTCCGATGCTTCACTTCAGGTTTACTGTATCCCTTGGACCTTCTTATTTACGATGAAACACAGAAATTGCATCGGAATTAAATGCAAAAGGCACATTGCTGACTTAAGTACATGAAGACTGACTCTCCTTACTGACTATGTTTTGAACCATTCCTGTGACACTAGTTATAGATTCCGATGCTTCACTTCAGGTTTACTGTATCCCTTGGATCTTCTTATTGACGATGAAACACCGAAATTGCATGGGAATTAAATACAAAAGGCACAATGCCGACATAAGGACAAGATGACTGACTCTTCCTACTGTCTATGTTTGAACCATTCCATTGACACTAGTTATAGATTCCTATGCTTCACTTCAGGTTTACTGTTTCCCTTGGACCTTCTTATTGACGATGAAACAATGAAATTGCATCGGAATTAAATACAAAAGGCACATTGCCGACTTAAGTACAAGAAGACTGATTCTCCTTACTGACTATGTTTTGAACCATTCCTGTGACACTAGTTATAGATTCCGATGCTTCACTCCAGGTTTACTGTATCCCTTGCACCTTCTTATTGACGATGAAACACTGAAATTGCATTGGAATTAAATACAAAAGGCACAATGCCGACTTAAGGACAAGAAGACTGTATCCTCTTTCTGCCTATGCTTTGAACCATTCCCGTGACACTAGTTATAGATTCCGATGCTTCACTTCAGGTTTACTGTACCCCTCTGACCTTCTTATTGACGATGAAACACAGAAATTGCATCGGAATTAAATACAAAAGACACAATGCCGACTTAAGGATAAGAAGACAGACTCTTCTTACTGACTATGTTTTGAACCATTCCTGTGACACTAGTTATACAATCCGATGCTTCACTTCAGGTTTACTGTATCCCTTGGACCGTCTTATTGGCGATGAAACACAGAAATTGCATCTGAATTAAATACAAAAGGCACAATGGCGACTTAAGTACAAGAAGACTACTATTCCTAGTGTCTATGTTTTGAAAAAAATTCCTGTGACAGTAGTTTTAGATTCCGATGATTCACTTCAGCTTTACTGTCTCCCTCTGACCTTCTTATTGACGATGAAACACAGAAATTGCAGCGGAATTAAGTACAAAAGGCACAATTCCGACTTAAGTACAAGAAGACTGACTCTTCCTACAGACTTGGTTTTGAACCATTCCTGTGACACTAGTTAGAGATTCCGATGCTTCACTTAAGGTTTACTGAATCCCTTCGACCTTCTTATTGACGATGAAACACATAAATTGCATCGGAACTAAATACAAAAGGCACAATGCCGACTTAAGTACAAGGAGACTGACTCTTCTTACTGTCTATGTTTTGAATCATTCCTGTGACACTAGTTATAGATTCCGATGCTTCACTCCCGGTTTACTGTATCCCTTGGACCTTCTTATTGACGATGAAACACCGAAATGGAATTGGAATTAAATACAAAAGGCACAATGCCGACTTAAGTACATGAGGACTGACTCTCCTTACTGACTATGCTTTGAATCATTCCTGTGACACTAGTTATAGATTCCAATGCTTCACTTCAGGTTTACTGTATCCCTCTGAACTTCTTATTGACGATGAAACACAGAAATTTCATCGGAATTAAATACAAAAGGCACAATGCCGACTTAAGTACAAGAAGACTGACTCTTCTTACTGTCTATGATTTGAACCATTCCTGTGACACTAGTTATAGATTCCGATGCTTCACTCCAGGTTTACTGTATCCCTTGGACCTTCTTATTGACGATGAAACTCAGAAATTGCATCGGAATTAAATACAAAAGGCACAATGCCGACTATAGTACAAGAAGAGTGACTCTTCCCACTGACTATGTTTTGAACCATTCCTGTGACACTAGTTATAGATTCCGATGCTTCACTTCAGGATTACTGTATCCCTTGGACCATCTTATTAACGATGAAAAACATTTATTGCATCGGAAGTAAATACAAAAGGCACAATGCCGACTTAAGTACAAGAAGACTGACTGTTCTTACTGTCTATGTTTTGAACCATTCCTGTGACACTAGTTATAGATTCCGATGCTTCACTTTCGGTTTACTGTATCCCTCTGACTTTCTTGTTGACGATGAAACACAGAAATTGCACCGGAATTAAATACAAAAGGCACAATGCCGACTTAAGTACAAGAAGACTGACTAGTCTTACTGACTATGTTTTGAACCATTCCTGTGACACTAGTTATAGATTCCGATGCTTCACTCCAGGTTTAGTGTATCCCTTGGACCTTCTTATTGACGATGAAACTCAGAAATTGCATCGGAATTAAATACAAAAGGCACAATGCCGACTATAGTACAAGAAGACTGACTCTTCTCACTGACTATGTTTTGAACCATTTCTGTGACACTAGTTATAGATTCCGATGCTTCACTTCAGGTTTACTGTATCCCTCTGACTTTCGTATTGACGATGAAACACAGATATTGCATCGGAATTAAATAAAAAGGCACAATGCCGACTTAAGTACAAGAAGACTGACTCTTCTTACTGTCTTTGTTTTGAACCATTCCTGTGACACTAGTTATAGCTTCCGATGCTTCACTCCAGGTTTAGTGTATCCCTTGGACCTTCTTATTGAAGATGAAACACAGATATTGCATCGGAATTAAATAGAAAAAGCACTATGCCGACTTAAGTACAAGATGACTGACTCTTCTTACTGACTATGTTTTGAACAATTCCTATGTCACTAGTTATAGATTCCGATGCTTCACTTGAGGTTTACTGTATCCCTTGGGCCTTCGTATTGACGATGAAATTCAGAATTTGCATCGGAATTAAATACAAAAGGCACAATGCCGACTATAGTACAAGAAGACTGACTCTTCTCACTGACTATAGTTTGAACCATTCCTGTGACACTAGTTATAGATTCCGATGCTTCACTTCATGTTTACTGTATCCCTTGGACATTCTTATTAACGATGAAACACATAAATAGCATCGGAATTAATTACAAAAGGCACAATGCCGACTTAAGTACAAGAAGACTGACTCTTCCTACTGTCTATGATTTGAATCATTCCTGTGACACTAGTTATAGATTCCGATGCATCACTTCAGGTTTACTGTATCCTTCTGACTTTCGTATTGACGATGAAACACAGAAATTGCACCGGAATTAAATAAAAAAGGCACAATGCCGACTTAAGGACAAGAAGACTGACTCCTCTTACTGTCTATGTTTTGAACCATTCCTGTGACACTAGATATAGATTCCGATGCTTCACTTTAGGTTTACTGTATCCCTCTGAGTTTCTTATTGACGATGAAAGACAGCAATTGGACCGGAATTAAATACAAAATGCACAATGCCGACTTAAGTACAAGAAGACTGACTGTTCCCACTGTCTATGTTTTGAACCATTCCTGAGACACTAGTTGAAGATCCGATGCTTCACTTCAGGTTTACTGTATCCCTCACCTTCTTATTGACGATGAAACACTGAAATTGCACCGGAATTAAATACAAAAGGCACAATGCCGACTTAAGTACAAGAAGACAGACTCTTCTTACTGTCTATGTTTTGAACCATTCCTGTGACACTAGCTATAGATTCCGATGCTTCACTTCATTTTTACTGTATGCCTCTGACCTTATTGACGATGAAACACAGGAATTGCATCGAAATTCAATACAAAAGGCACAATACCGACTTAAGTACAAGAAGACTGACTCTTCTTACTGTCTATGTTTTGAACCACTCCTGTGAGACTAGATATAGATTCCGATGCTTCACTTCAGGTTTACTGTATCATTTGGACCTTCCTATTGACGATGAAATACAGAAATTACATCGGAATTAAATACAAAAGACACAATGCCGACTTAAGTACAAAAAGACTGACTCCTCTTACTGACTATGTTTTGAACCATTCCTGTGACACTAGTTATAGATTCCGATGCTTCACTTCAGTTTACTGTATCCCTCTGACCTTCTTATTGACGATGAAACACAGAAATTGGATCATAATTAAATAGAAAATGCACAATGCCGACTTAAGTACAAGAAGGCTGACTCTTCTTACAGTCTATGCTTTGAACCATTCCTGTGACACTAGTTATAGATTCCGATGCTTGGCTTCAGGTTTACTGTATCCCTTGGAGCTTCTTATTAACGATGAAACACAGAAATAGCATCGGAATTTAATACACAAGGCACAATGCCGACTCAAGTACAAGAAGACTGACTCTTCTGACTGTCTGTGTTGTGAACCATTCATGTGACACTTGTTATAGTTTCCGATGCCGCACATCAGGTTTACTGATTTGGTCTGACCTTCTTATTGACGATGAAACACAGAAATTGCATCGGAATTAAATACAAAATGCACAATGCCGACATAAGTACACGAAGACTGACTAATCTTACTGTATATGTTTTGAACCATTTCTGTGACACTAGTTATAGATTCCGATGCTTCACTTCAGGTTTACTGTTTACCTTGGACCTTCTTATTAACGATGAAACAATGAAATTGCATCGGAATTAAATACAAAAGGCACAATGCCGACTTAAGTACATGAAGACTGATTCTTCTTACTGACTATGTTTTGAACCATTCCTGTGACACTAGTTATAGATTCCGATGATTCACTTCAGGTTTACTGTATCCCTTGGACCTTCTTATTGACGATGAAACACAGAAATTGCATCGGAATTAAATACAAATGGCACAATGCCGACTTAAGTACAAGAAGGCTGACTCTTCTTACTGTCTATGCTTTGAACCATTCCTGTGACACTAGTTATAGATTCCGATGCTTCACTCCAGGTTTACTGTATCCCTTGCACCTTCTTATTGACGATGAAACACAGAAATTGCATCGGAATTAAATACAAAAGGCAGAATGCCGACTTAAGGACAAGAAGACGACTCTTCTTACTGACTATGATTTGAACCATTCCTGTGACACTAGTTATAGATTCCGATGCTTCACTTCAGGTTTACTGTATCCATCTGACCTTCTTATTGACGATGAAACACGGAAATTGCCTCGGAATTAAATAGAAAAGGCACAATGCCGACTTTAGTACAAGAAGACTGACTTTTCTTACTGTCTATGTTTTGAACCACTCCTGAGACACTAGTTGAAGATTCCGATGCTTCACTTCAGGTTTACTGTATCCCTCTGACCTTCTTATTGACGATGAAACACAGAAATTGCACCGGAATTAAATACAAAAGGCACAATGCCGACTTAAGTACAAGAAGACAGACTCTTCTTACTGTCTATGTTTTGAACCATTCCATTGACACTAGTTATAGATTCCGATGCTTCACTCCAGGATTACTGTATCCCTTGGACCTTCTTATTGACGATGAAACACCGAAATTGCATCGGAATTAAATACAAATGGCACAATGCCGACTTAAGTACAAGAAGGCTGACTCTTCTTACTGTCTATGTTTTGAACCATTCCTGTGACACTAGTTATAGATTCCGATGCTTCACTCCAGGTTTACTGTATCCCTTGCACCTTCTTATTGACGATGAAACACAGAAATTGCACCGGAATTAATTACAAATGGCACAATGGCGACTTAAGGACAAGAAGACGACACGTCTTACTGACTATGTTTGAACCATTCCTGTGACACTAGTTATAGATTCCGATGCTTCACTTTAGGTTTACTGTATCCCTCTGACCTTCTTATTGACGATGAAACACAGAAATTGCATCGGAATTAAATACAAAAGGCACAATGCCGACTTATGTACAAGCAGACTGACTCTTCTTACTGTCTATGTTTTGAACCATTACTGTGACACTAATTTTGGATTCCGATGCTTCACTTCAGGTTTACTGTATCCCTCAGACCTTCTTATTGACGATGAAACACAGAAATTGCAGCGGAATTAAGTACAAAAGGCACAATTCCGACTTAAGTACAAGAAGACTGACTCTTCCTACAGACTAGGTTTTGAACCATTCCTGTGACACTAGTTAGAGATTCCGATGCTTCACTTCAGGTTTACTGAATCCCTTGGACCTTCTTATTGACGACAAAACACAGAAATTGCATCGGAATTAAATACAAAAGGCACAATGCCGACTTAAGTACAAGAAGACTGACTGTTCTTACTGACTATGTTTTGAACCATTCCTGTGACAGTAGTTATAGATTCCGATGCTTCACTTCCGGTTCACTGTATCCCTTTTACCTTCTTATTGACGATGAAACACATATATTGCATCGGAATTAAATACAATAGGCACAATGCCGACTTAAGGACAAGAAGACAGACTCTTCTCACTGACTATGTTTTGAACCATTCCTGTGACACTAGTTATAGATTCCGA
Organism: Schistocerca serialis cubense; assembly: GCF_023864345.2. Taxonomy (NCBI): domain Eukaryota; kingdom Metazoa; phylum Arthropoda; class Insecta; order Orthoptera; family Acrididae; genus Schistocerca; species Schistocerca serialis. The sequence goes on from NC_064644.1 coordinate 643,390,501, forward strand.
TGCTTCACTTCATGTTCACTGTATCCCTCTGACACTCTTATTGACGATGGAACACAGAAACTGCATCGGAATTAAATAGAAAAGGCACAATGCTGACTTAAGTACAAAAAGACTGACTCATCATACTGTCTATGTTTTGAACCATTCCTGTGACACTAGTTATAGAGTCCGATGCTTCACTCCATGTTTACTATATCCCTTGGACCTTCTTATTGACGATGAAACACAGAAATTGCATCGGAATTAAATAGAAAAAGCACAATGCCGACTTAAGTACAAGAAGACTGTCTCTTCTCACTGGCTATGTTTTGAACCATTCCTGTGACACTAGTTATACAATCCGATGCTTCACTTCAGGTTTACTGTATCCCTTGGACCGTCTTATTGACGATGAAACACAGAAATTGCTTCGGAATTAAATAGAAAAGGCACAATGCCGACTTAAGTACAAGAAGACTGACTCTTCCTACAGACTAGGTTTTGAACCATTCCTGTGACACTAGTTATAGATTCCGATGCTTCACTTCAGGTTTACTGTATCCCTTGGACCTTCTTATTTACGATGAAACACAGAAATTGCATCGGAATTAAATACAAAAGGCACATTGCTGACTTAAGTACATGAAGACTGACTCTCCTTACTGACTATGTTTTGAACCATTCCTGTGACACTAGTTATAGATTCCGATGCTTCACTTCAGGTTTACTGTATCCCTTGGATCTTCTTATTGACGATGAAACACCGAAATTGCATGGGAATTAAATACAAAAGGCACAATGCCGACATAAGGACAAGATGACTGACTCTTTCTACTGTCTATGTTTGAACCATTCCATTGACACTAGTTATAGATTCCTATGCTTCACTTCAGGTTTACTGTTTCCCTTGGACCTTCTTATTGACGATGAAACAATGAAATTGCATCGGAATTAAATACAAAAGGCACATTGCCGACTTAAGTACAAGAAGACTGATTCTCCTTACTGACTATGTTTTGAACCATTCCTGTGACACTAGTTATAGATTCCGATGCTTCACTCCAGGTTTACTGTATCCCTTGCACCTTCTTATTGACGATGAAACACTGAAATTGCATTGGAATTAAATACAAAAGGCACAATGCCGACTTAAGGACAAGAAGACTGTATCCTCTTTCTGCCTATGCTTTGAACCATTCCCGTGACACTAGTTATAGATTCCGATGCTTCACTTCAGGTTTACTGTACCCCTCTGACATTCTTATTGACGATGAAACACAGAAATTGCATCGGAATTAAATACAAAAGACACAATGCCGACTTAAGGATAAGAAGACAGACTCTTCTTACTGACTATGTTTTGAACCATTCCTGTGACACTAGTTATACAATCCGATGCTTCACTTCAGGTTTACTGTATCCCTTGGACCGTCTTATTGGCGATGAAACACAGAAATTGCATCTGAATTAAATACAAAAGGCACAATGGCGACTTAAGTACAAGAAGACTACTATTCCTAGTGTCTATGTTTTGAAAAAAATTCCTGTGACAGTAGTTTTAGATTCCGATGATTCACTTCAGCTTTACTGTCTCCCTCTGACCTTCTTATTGACGATGAAACACAGAAATTGCAGCGGAATTAAGTACAAAAGGCACAATTCCGACTTAAGTACAAGAAGACTGACTCTTCCTACAGACTTGGTTTTGAACCATTCCTGTGACACTAGTTAGAGATTCCGATGCTTCACTTAAGGTTTACTGAATCCCTTCGACCTTCTTATTGACGATGAAACACATAAATTGCATCGGAACTAAATACAAAAGGCACAATGCCGACTTAAGTACAAGAAGACTGACTCTTCTTACTGTCTATGTTTTGAATCATTCCTGTGACACTAGTTATAGATTCCGATGCTTCACTCCCGGTTTACTGTATCCCTTGGACCTTCTTATTGACGATGAAACACCGAAATGGAATTGGAATTAAATACAAAAGGCACAATGCCGACTTAAGTACATGAGGACTGACTCTCCTTACTGACTATGCTTTGAATCATTCCTGTGACACTAGTTATAGATTCCAATGCTTCACTTCAGGTTTACTGTATCCCTCTGAACTTCTTATTGACGATGAAACACAGAAATTTCATCGGAATTAAATACAAAAGGCACAATGCCGACTTAAGTACAAGAAGACTGACTCTTCTTACTGTCTATGATTTGAACCATTCCTGTGACACTAGTTATAGATTCCGATGCTTCACTCCAGGTTTACTGTATCCCTTGGACCTTCTTATTGACGATGAAACTCAGAAATTGCATCGGAATTAAATACAAAAGGCACAATGCCGACTATAGTACAAGAAGAGTGACTCTTCCCACTGACTATGTTTTGAACCATTCCTGTGACACTAGTTATAGATTCCGATGCTTCACTTCAGGATTACTGTATCCCTTGGACCATCTTATTAACGATGAAAAACATTTATTGCATCGGAAGTAAATACAAAAGGCACAATGCCGACTTAAGTACAAGAAGACTGACTGTTCTTACTGTCTATGTTTTGAACCATTCCTGTGACACTAGTTATAGATTCCGATGCTTCACTTTCGGTTTACTGTATCCCTCTGACTTTCTTGTTGACGATGAAACACAGAAATTGCACCGGAATTAAATACAAAAGGCACAATGCCGACTTAAGTACAAGAAGACTGACTAGTCTTACTGACTATGTTTTGAACCATTCCTGTGACACTAGTTATAGATTCCGATGCTTCACTCCAGGTTTAGTGTATCCCTTGGACCTTCTTATTGACGATGAAACTCAGAAATTGCATCGGAATTAAATACAAAAGGCACAATGCCGACTATAGTACAAGAAGACTGACTCTTCTCACTGACTATGTTTTGAACCATTCCTGTGACACTAGTTATAGATTCCGATGCTTCACTTCAGGTTTACTGTATCCCTTGGACCTTCTTATTAACGATGAAACACATAAATTGCATCGGAATTAATAACAAAAGGCACAATGCCGACTTAAGTACAAGAAGACTGACTCTTCCTACTGTCTATGATTTGAACCATTTCTGTGACACTAGTTATAGATTCCCATGCTTCACTTCAGGTTTACTGTATCCCTCTGACTTTCGTATTGACGATGAAACACAGATATTGCATCGGAATTAAATAAAAAGGCACAATGCCGACTTAAGTACAAGAAGACTGACTCTTCTTACTGTCTTTGTTTTGAACCATTCCTGTGACACTAGTTATAGCTTCCGATGCTTCACTCCAGGTTTAGTGTATCCCTTGGACCTTCTTATTGAAGATGAAACACAGATATTGCATCGGAATTAAATAGAAAAAGCACTATGCCGACTTAAGTACAAGATGACTGACTCTTCTTACTGACTATGTTTTGAACAATTCCTATGTCACTAGTTATAGATTCCGATGCTTCACTTGAGGTTTACTGTATCCCTTGGGCCTTCGTATTGACGATGAAATTCAGAATTTGCATCGGAATTAAATACAAAAGGCAGAATGCCGACTATAGTACAAGAAGACTGACTCTTCTCACTGACTATAGTTTGAACCATTCCTGTGACACTAGTTATAGATTCCGATGCTTCACTTCATGTTTACTGTATCCCTTGGACATTCTTATTAACGATGAAACACATAAATAGCATCGGAATTAATTACAAAAGGCACAATGCCGACTTAAGTACAAGAAGACTGACTCTTCCTACTGTCTATGATTTGAATCATTCCTGTGACACTAGTTATAGATTCCGATGCATCACTTCAGGTTTACTGTATCCTTCTGACTTTCGTATTGACGATGAAACACAGAAATTGCACCGGAATTAAATAAAAAAGGCACAATGCCGACTTAAGGACAAGAAGACTGACTCCTCTTACTGTCTATGTTTTGAACCATTCCTGTGACACTAGATATAGATTCCGATGCTTCACTTTAGGTTTACTGTATCCCTCTGAGTTTCTTATTGACGATGAAAGACAGCAATTGGACCGGAATTAAATACAAAATGCACAATGCCGACTTAAGTACAAGAAGACTGACTGTTCCCACTGTCTATGTTTTGAACCATTCCTGAGACACTAGTTGAAGATCCGATGCTTCACTTCAGGTTTACTGTATCCCTCACCTTCTTATTGACGATGAAACACTGAAATTGCACCGGAATTAAATACAAAAGGCACAATGCCGACTTAAGTACAAGAAGACAGACTCTTCTTACTGTCTATGTTTTGAACCATTCCTGTGACACTAGCTATAGATTCCGATGCTTCACTTCATTTTTACTGTATGCCTCTGACCTTATTGACGATGAAACACAGAAATTGCATCGAAATTCAATACAAAAGGCACAATACCGACTTCAGTACAAGAAGACTGACTCTTCTTACTGTCTATGTTTTGAACCACTCCTGTGAGACTAGATATAGATTCCGATGCTTCACTTCAGGTTTACTGTATCATTTGGACCTTCCTATTGACGATGAAATACAGAAATTACATCGGAATTAAATACAAAAGACACAATGCCGACTTAAGTACAAAAAGACTGACTCCTCTTACTGACTATGTTTTGAACCATTCCTGTGACACTAGTTATAGATTCCGATGCTTCACTTCAGTTTACTGTATCCCTCTGACCTTCTTATTGACGATGAAACACAGAAATTGGATCATAATTAAATAGAAAATGCACAATGCCGACTTAAGTACAAGAAGGCTGACTCTTCTTACAGTCTATGCTTTGAACCATTCCTGTGACACTAGTTATAGATTCCGATGCTTGGCTTCAGGTTTACTGTATCCCTTGGAGCTTCTTATTAACGATGAAACACAGAAATAGCATCGGAATTTAATACACAAGGCACAATGCCGACTCAAGTACAAGAAGACTGACTCTTCTGACTGTCTGTGTTGTGAACCATTCATGTGACACTTGTTATAGTTTCCGATGCCGCACATCAGGTTTACTGATTCGGTCTGACCTTCTTATTGACGATGAAACACAGAAATTGCATCGGAATTAAATACAAAATGCACAATGCCGACATAAGTACACGAAGACTAACTAATCTTACTGTATATGTTTTGAACCATTTCTGTGACACTAGTTATAGATTCCGATGCTTCACTTCAGGTTTACTGTTTACCTTGGACCTTCTTATTAACGATGAAACAATGAAATTGCATCGGAATTAAATACAAAAGGCACAATGCCGACTTAAGTACATGAAGACTGATTCTTCTTACTGACTATGTTTTGAACCATTCCTGTGACACTAGTTATAGATTCCGATGATTCACTTCAGGTTTACTGTATCCCTTGGACCTTCTTATTGACGATGAAACACAGAAATTGCATCGGAATTAAATGCAAATGGCACAATGCCGACTTAAGTACAAGAAGGCTGACTCTTCTTACTGTCTATGCTTTGAACCATTCCTGTGACACTAGTTATAGATTCCGATGCTTCACTCCAGGTTTACTGTATCCCTTGCACCTTCTTATTGACGATGAAACACAGAAATTGCATCGGAATTAAATACAAAAGGCAGAATGCCGACTTAAGGACAAGAAGACGACTCTTCTTACTGACTATGATTTGAACCATTCCTGTGACACTAGTTATAGATTCCGATGCTTCACTTCAGGTTTACTGTATCCATCTGACCTTCTTATTGACGATGAAACACGGAAATTGCCTCGGAATTAAATAGAAAAGGCACAATGCCGACTTTAGTACAAGAAGACTGACTTTTCTTACTGTCTATGTTTTGAACCACTCCTGAGACACTAGTTGAAGATTCCGATGCTTCACTTCAGGTTTACTGTATCCCTCTGACCTTCTTATTGACGATGAAACACAGAAATTGCACCGGAATTAAACACAAAAGGCACAATGCGGACTTAAGTACAAGAAGACAGACTCTTCTTACTGTCTATGTTTTGAACCATTCCATTGACACTAGTTATAGATTCCGATGCTTCACTCCAGGATTACTGTATCCCTTGGACCTTCTTATTGACGATGAAACACCGAAATTGCATCGGAATTAAATACAAATGGCACAATGCCGACTTAAGTACAAGAAGGCTGACTCTTCTTACTGTCTATGTTTTGAACCATTCCTGTGACACTAGTTATAGATTCCGATGCTTCACTCCAGGTTTACTGTATCCCTTGCACCTTCTTATTGACGATGAAACACAGAAATTGCACCGGAATTAATTACAAATGGCACAATGGCGACTTAAGGACAAGAAGACGACTCGTCTTACTGACTATGTTTGAACCATTCCTGTGACACTAGTTATAGATTCCGATGCTTCACTTTAGGTTTACTGTATCCCTCTGACCTTCTTATTGACGATGAAACACAGAAATTGCATCGGAATTAAATACAAAAGGCACAATGCCGACTTATGTACAAGCAGACTGACTCTTCTTACTGTCTATGATTTGAATCATTCCTGTGACACTAGTTATAGATTCCGATGCTTCACTCCAGGCTTACTGTATCCCTTGGACCATCTTATTGACGATGAAACTCAGAAATTGCATCGGAATTAAATACAAAAGGCACAATGCCGACTATAGTACAAGAAGACTGACTCTTCCCACTGACTATGTTTTGAACCATTCCTGTGACACTAGTTATAGATTCCGATGCTTCACTTCAGGATTACTGTATCCCTTGGACCATCTTATTAACGATGAAAAACATAAATTGCATCGGAAGTAAATACAAAAGGCACAATGCAGACTTAAGTACAAGAAGACTGACTCTTCCTACTGTCTATGTTTTGAACCATTCCTGTGACACTTGTTATAGATTCCGATGCTTCACTTCAGGTTTACTGTATCCCTCTGACTTTCGTATTGACGATGAAACACAGAAATTGCACCGGAATTAAATACAAAAGGCACAATGCCGACTTAAGGACAAGAAGACTAACTCTTCTTACTGTCTATGTTTTCAACCATTCCTGTGACACTAGATATAGATTCCCATGCTTCACTTTAGGTTTACTGTATCCCTCCGAGTTTCTTATTGACGATGAAAGACAGAAATTGGACCGGAATTAAATACAAAAGGCACAATGCCGACTCAAGTACAAGAAGACTGACTGTTCCCACTGTCTATGTTTTGAACCATTCTTGAGACACTAGTTGAAGATTTCGATGCTTCACTTCAGGTTTACTGTATCCCTCACCTTCTTATTGACGATGAAACACTGAAATTGCACCGGAATTAAATACAAAAGGCACAATGCCGACTTAAGTACAAGAAGACAGACTCTTCTTACTGTCTATGTTTTGAACCATTCCTGTGATACTAGCTATAGATTCCGATGCTTCACTTCTTTTTTACTGTATGCCTCTGACCTTATTGACGATGAAACACAGAAATTGCATCGGAATTAAATACAAAAGGCACAATACCGACTTAAGTACAAGAAGACTGACTCTTCTTACTGTCCATGTTTTGAACCACTCCTGTGAGACTAGATATAGATTCCGATGCTTCACTTCAGATTTACTGTATTATTTGGACCTTCTTATTGACGATGAAACACAGAAATTACATCGGAATTAAATACAAAAGGCACAATGCCGACTTAAGTACAAAAAGACTGACTCTTCTTACTGTCTATGTTTTGAACCATTCCTGTGACACTAGTTATAGATTCCGATGCTTCACTTCAGTTTACTGTATCCCTCTGACCTTCTTATTGACGATGAAACACAGAAATTGGATCATAATTAAATAGAAAAGGCACAATGCCGACTTAAGTACAAGAAGACTGACTCCTCTTACAGTCTATGCTTTGAACCATTCCTGTGACACTAGTTATAGATTCCGATGCTTGGCTTCAGGTTTACTGTATCCCTTGGAGCTTCTTATTGACGATGAAACACAGAAATAGCATCGGAATTTAATACACAAGGCACAATGCCGACTCAAGTACAAGAAGACTGACTCTTCTGACTGTCTATGTTGTGAACCATTCATGTGACACTAGTTATAGGTTCCGATGCCGCACATCAGGTTTACTGTATCGGTCTGACCTTCTTATTGACGATGAAACACAGAAATTGCATCGGAATTAAATACAAAATGCACAATGCCGACGTAAGTACATGAAGACTGACTAATCTTACTGTCTATGTTTTGAACCATTTCTGTGACACTAGTTATAGATTCCGATGCTTCACTTCAGGTTTACTGTTTACCTTGGACCTTCTTAATAACGATGAAACAATGAAATTGCATCGGAATTAAATACAAAAGGCACAATGCCGACTTAAGTACATGAAGACTGATTCTTCTTACTGACTATGTTTTGAACCATTCCTGTGACACTAGTTATAGATTCCGATGATTCACTTCAGGTTTACTGTATCCCTTGGACCTTCTTATTGACGATGAAACACAGAAATTGCATCGGAATTAAATACAAATGGCACAATGCCGACTTAAGTACAAGAAGGCTGACTCTTCTTACTGTCTATGTTTTGAACCATTCCTGTGACACTAGTTATAGATTCCGATGCTTCACTCCAGGTTTACTGTATCCCTTGCACCTTCTTATTGACGATGAAACACAGAAATTGCACCGGAATTAATTACAAATGGCACAATGCCGACTTAAGGACAAGAAGACGACTCTTCTTACTGACTATGTTTGAACCATTCCTGTGACACTAGTTATAGATTCCGATGCTTCACTTTAGGTTTACTGTATCCCTCTGACCTTCTTATTGACGATGAAACACAGAAATTGCATCGGAATTAAATACAAAAGGCACAATGCCGACTTATGTACAAGCAGACTGACTCTTCTTACTGTCTATGATTTGAATCATTCCTGTGACACTAGTTATAGATTCCGATGCTTCACTCCAGGTTTACTGTATCCCTTGGACCTTCGTATTGACGATGAAATACCGAAATTGTATTGGAATTAAATACAAAGGGCATAATGCCGACTTAAGTACATGAGGACTGACTCTCCTTACTGACTACGCTTTGAATCATTCCTGTGACACTAGTTATAGATTCCGATGTTTCACTTCTGGTTTACTGTATCCCTCTGAACTTCTTATTGACGATGAAACACAGAAATTGCATCGGAATTAAATACAAAAGGCACAATGCTGACTTAAGTACATGAGGACTGACTCTCCTTACTGACTATGCTTTGAATCATTCCTGTGACACTAGTTATAGATTCCGATGTTTCACTCCAGGTTTACTGTATCCCTTGGACCTTCTTATAGACGATGAAACTCAGAAATTGCATCGGAATTAAATACAAAAGGCACAATGCCGACTATAGTACAAGAAGACTGACTCTTCCCACTGACTATGTTTTGAACCATTCCTGTGACACTAGTTATAGATTCCGATGCTTCACTTCATTTTTACTGTATCCCTCTGACCTTATTGACGATGAAACACAGAAATTGCAACGGAATTAAATACAAGAGGCACAATACCGACTTAAGTACAAGAATACTGACTCTTCTTACTGTCTATGTTTTGAACCACTCCTTTGACACTAGATATAGATTCCGATGCTTCACGTCAGGTTTACTCTATCATTTGGACCTTCTTATTGGCGATGAAACACAGAAATTACATCGGAATTAAATACAAAAGGCACAATGCCGACTTAAGTACAAAAAGACTGACTCTTCTTACTGACTATGTTTTGCACCATTCCTGTGACACTGGTTATAGATTCCGATGCTTCACTTCACGTTTACTGTATCCCTCTGACCTTCTTATTGACGATGAAACACAGAAATTGGATCGGAATTAAATTGAAAAGGCACAATGCCGACTTAAGTACAAGAAGACTGACTCTTCTTACTGTCTATGCTTTGAACCATTCCTGTGACACTAGTTACAGATTCCGATGCCGACTTCAGGTTTACTGTATCCCTTGGACCTTCTTATTGACGATGAAACACAGAAATGGCATCGGAATGTAATACAAAAGGCACAATGCCGACTCAAGTACAAGAAGACCGACTCTTCTGACTGTCTATGTTGTGAACCATTCCTGTGCCACTAGTTACTGATTCCGATGCCTCACTTCAGGTTTACTGTATCGGTCTGACATTCTTATTGACGATGAAACACAGAAATTGCATCGGAATTAAATACAAAATGCACAATGCCGACTTAAGTACATGAAGACTGACTCATCTTACTGTCTATGTTTTGAACCATTTCTGTGACACTAGTCATAGATTCCGATGCTTCACTTCAGGGTTACTGTGTCCCTCTCACCTTCTTATTGACGATGAAACACAGAAATTGCATCGGAATTAAATACAAAAGGCACAATGCCGACTTAAGTACAAGAAGACTGACTATTCTTTCTGTCTATGATTTCAACCATTCCTGTGACACTAGTTATGGATTCCGATGCTTCACTTCAGGTTTACTGTATCCCCTGGACCCTCTTATTGACGATGAAACACAGAAATTGCCTCGGAATTAAATACAAAAATCACAATGCCGACTTACGTACAAGAAGACTGACTCTACTTACTGTCTATGTTTGAAACATTCCTTTGACACTAGTTATTGATTCCGATGCCTCACTTCAGGTTTACTGTATCCCTTGGACCTTCTTATTAACGATGAAACAATGAAATTGCATCGGAATTAAATACAAAAGGCACAATGCCGACTTATGTTCATGAAGACTGATTCTTCTTACTGACTATGTATTGAACCATTCCTGTGACACTAGTTATAAATTCCGATGCTTCACTTCAGGTTTACTGTATCCCTTGAACCTTCTTATTGACGATGAAACATAGAAATTGCATCGGAATCAAATACAAAAGGCACAATGCCGACTTAAGTACAAGAAGGCTGACTCTTCTTACTGTCTACGTTTTGAACCATTCCTGTGACACTAGTTATAGATTCCGATGCTTCACTCCAGGTTTACTGTATCAGTCTGACCTTCTTATGGACGATGAAACACAGAAATTGGATCGGAATTAAATAGAAAAGGCACAAAGCCGACTTAAGTACAAGAAGACTGACTCTTCTTACTGTCTATGTTTTGAACCATTCCTGTGACACTAGTTACAGATTCCGATGCTTGACTTCAGGTTTACTGTATCCCTCTGACCTTCTTATTGACGATGAAACACAGATATTGGATCGAAATTAAATAGAAAGGCTTATTGCCGACTTCAGTACAAGAAGACTGACTCTTCTTACTGTCTATGTTTTGAACCATTCCTGTGACACTAGTTATAGATTCCGATGCTTGACTTCAGGTTTACTGTTTCCCTCTGACCTTCTTATTGACGATAAAACACAGAAATTGGATCGAAATTAAATACAAAAGGCACAATGCCTACTTAAGTACAAGAAGACAGACTCTTCTTACTGTATATGTTTTGAACCATTCCATTGACACTAGTTATAGATTACGATGCTTCACTCCAGGTTTACTGTATCCCTTGGACCTTCTTATTGACGATAATACACTTAAATTGCATCGGAATTAAATAGAAAAGGCACAATGCCGACTTAAGTACAAGAAGACTGACCCGCCTTACTGTCTATGTTTTGAACCATTTCTGTGACACTAGTTATAGCTTCCGATGCTTCACTCCAGGTTTAGTGTATCCCTTGGACCTTCTTATTGACGATGAAACCCAGAAATTGCATCGGAATTAAATAGATAAGTCACTATGCCGACTTAAGTACAAGATGACTGACTCTTCTTACAGACTATGTTTTGAACCATTCCTGTGTCACTAGTTATAGATTCCGATGTTTGACTTCAGGTTTACTGTATCCCTTGGACCTTCTTATTGACGATGAAACACAGAAATTGCATCGGAATTAAATACAAAAGGCACAATGCCGACTTAAGTACAAAAAGACTGACTCTTCCTACTGTCTATGTTTTGAACGATTCCTGTGACACTAACTATAGGTTCCGATGCTTCACTTCATTTTTACTGTATCCCTCTGACCTTATTGACGATGAAACACAGAAATTGCATCGGAATTAAATACAAAAGGCACAATACCGACTTAAGTACAAGAAGTCTGACTTTTCTTACTGTCTATGTTTTGAACCACTCCTGTGACACTAGATACTGATTCCGATTCTTCACTCCAGGTTTACTGTATCCCTTGGACCTTCTTATTAACGATAATACACTGAAATTGCATCGGAATTAAATAGAAAAGGCACAATGCCGACTTAAGTACAAGAAGACTGACCCGCCTTACTGTCTATGTTTTGAACCATTCCTGTGACACTAGTTATAGCGTCCGATGCTTCACTCCAGGTTTAGTGTATCCCTTGGACCTTCTTATTGACGATGAAACACAGAAATTACATCGGAATTAAATACAAAAGGCACAATGCCGACTTAAGTACAAAAAGACTGACTCTTCTTACCGACTATGTTTTGAACCATTCCTGTGACACTAGTTATAGATTCCGATTCTTCACTTTAGGTTTACTGTATCCCTCTGACCTTCTTATTGACAATGAAACACAGAAATTGCATCGGAATTAAATAGAAAAGGCACAATGCCGACTTAAGTACAAGAAGACTGAGTCTTCTTACTGTCTATGCCTTGAACCATTCCTGAGACACTAGTTATAGATTCCGATGCTTGACTTCAGGTTTACTGTATCCCTTGGACCTTCTTATTGACGATGAAACACAGAAATAGCATCGGAATTTAATACAAAAGGCACAATGCCGACACAAGTACAAGAAGACTGATTCTTCTGACTGTCTATGTTGTGAACCATTCCTGTGACACTAGTTATAGATTCCGATGCCTCACTTCAGGTTTACTGTATCGGTCTGACCCTCTTATTGACGATGAAACACAGAAATTGCATCGGAATTAAATACATAAGTCACAATACCGACTTAAGTACAAGAATACTGACTCTTCTTACTGTCTATGTTTATAACCACTCCAATGACACTAGATATAGATTCCGATGCTTCACTTCAGGTTTACTGTATAATTTGGACCCTCTTATTGACGATGAAACACAGAAAGTACATCGGAATTAAATACAAAAGGCACAATGCCGACTTAAGTACAAAAAGACTGACTCTTCTAACTGACTATGATTTGAACCATTCCTGTGACACTAGTCTTAGATTCCGATGCTTGACTTCAGGTTTACTGTATCCCTTGGACCTTCTTATTGACGATGAAACACAGAAATAGCATCGGAATTTAATACAAAAGGCACAATGCCGACTCAAGTACAAGAAGACTGACTCTTCTGACTGTCTATGTTGTGAACCATTCCTCTGACACTAGTTATGGATTCCGATGCTTCACGTCAGGTCTACTGTATCCCTTGGACCTTCTTATTGACGATGAAACACAGAAATTGCATCGGAATTAAATAGAAAAGGCACAATGCCGACTTAAGTACAAGAAGACTGACTCTTCTTACTGTCTATGTTTTGAACCATTTCTGTGACACTAGTTATAGATTCCGATGCTTCACTTCAGGGTTACTGTATCCCTCTGAAATTCTTATTGACGATGAAACACAGAAATTGCATCGGAATTAAATACAAAAGGCACAATGCCGACTTACGTACAAGAAGACTGACTCTTCTTTCCGTCTACGCTTTGAACCATTCCTGTGACCCTAGTTATGGATTCCGATGCTTCACTTCAGGTTTACTGTATCCCTTGAACCTTCTTATTGACGATGAAACACAGGAATTGCCTCGGAATTAAATACAAAAGGACAATGCCGATTAAAGTAGAAGAAGACTGACTCTTCCCACTGTCTATGTTTGAACCATTGCATTGACTCTAGTTATAGATTCCGATGCTTGATTTCAGGTTTACTGTTTCCCTTGGACCTTCTTATTAACGATGAAACAATGAAATTGCATCGGAATTAAATACAAAAGGCACAATGCCGACTTAAGTACATGAAGACTGATTCTTCTTACAGACTATGTATTCAATCATTCCTGTGACCCTAGTTATAGATTCCGATGCTTCACTCCAGGTTTACTGTATCCCTTGCGCCTTCTTATTGACGATGAAACACAGGAATTGCATCGGAATTAAATACAAAAGGCACAATGACTACTTAAGTACAAGAAGACTGACTCTTCCTACTGCCTATGTTTTGAACCATTCCTGTGACACTAGCTATAGATTCCGATTCTTCACTTCATTTTTACTGTATCCGTCTGACCTTATTGACGATGAAACACAGAAATTGTATCGGAATTATATACAAAAGGCACAATACCGACTTAAGTACAAGAAGACTGACTCTTCTTATTGTCTATGTTTGAACCACTCCTGTGACACTAGATATAGGATCCGATGCTTCACTTCAGGTTTTCTGTATAATTTGGACCTTCTTATTGACGATGAAACATAGAATTTACATCGGAATTAAATACAAAAGGCACAATGCCGACTTAAGTACAAAAAGACTGACTCTTCTTACTGACTATGTTTTGAACCATTCCTGTGACACTAGTTATAGATTCCGATGCTTCACATCAGGTTTACTGTATCACTCTGACCTTCTTATTGACGATGAAACACAGAAATTGGATCGGAATTAAATAGAAAATGCACAATGCCGACTTAAGTGCAAGAAGACTGACTCTTCTTACTGTCTATGTTTTGAACCATTCCTGTGACACTAGTTATAGATTCCGATTATTCACACCAGGTATACTGTATCCCTTGGACCTTCTTAATGACGATGAAACACCGAGATTGCAACGGAATTAAATAGAAAAGGCACAATGCCGACTTAGGTACAAGAAGACTGACTCTTGTTACTGACTATGTTTTGAACCATTCCTGTGACACTAGATATGGATTCCGATGCTTCACATCATTTTTACTGTATACCTTGGACCTTCTTATTAACGATGAAACACAGAAATTGCATCGGAATTAAATACAAAAGGCACAATACCGACTTAAGTACAAGAAGACTGACTCTTCTTACTGTCTATGTTTTGAACCACTCCTGTGAGACTAGATATAGATTCCGATGCTTCACTTCAGGTTTACTGTATCATTTGGACCTTCTTATTGACGATGAAACACAGAAATTGCATCGGAATTAAATACATAAGGCACAATGACGACTTAAGTACAAGAAGACTGACTGTTCCCACTGTCTATGTTTTGAACCATTCCTGAGACACTAGTTGAAGATTCCGATGCTTCACTTCAGGTTTACTGTATCCCTCACCTTCTTATTAACGATGAAACACTGAAATTGCACCGGAATTAAATACAAAAGGCACAATGCCGACTTAAGTACAAGAAGACAGACTCTTCTTACTGTCTATGTTTTGAACCATTCCTGTGACACTAGGTATAGATTCCGATGCTTCACTTCAATTTTACTGTATCCCTCTGACCTTATTGACGATGAAACACAGAAATTGCAACGGAATTAAATACAAAAGGCACAATACCGACTTAAGTACAAGAATACTGACTCTTCTTACTGTCTATGTTTTGAACCACTCCTGTGACACTAGATATAGATTCCGATGCTTCATGTCAGGTTTACTGTATCATTTGGACCTTCTTATTGGCGATGAAACACAGAAATTACATCGGAATTAAATACAAAATGCACAATGCCGACTTAAGTACAAAAAGACTGACTCTTCTTACTGACTATGATTTGCACCATTCCTGTGACACTGGTTATGGATTCCGATGCTTCACTTCAGGTTTACTGTATCCCTCTGACCTTCTTATTGACGATGAAACACAGAAATTGGATCGGAATTAAATTGAAAAGACACAATGCCGACTTAAGTACAAGAAGACTGACTCTTCTGACTGTCTATGTTGTGAACCATTCCTGTGCCACTAGTTATAGATTCCGATGCCTCACTTCAGGTTTACTGTATCGGTCTGACATTCTTATTGACGATGAAACACAGAAATTGCATCGGAATTAAATACAAAATGCACAATGCCGACTTAAGTACATGAAGACTGACTCATCTTACTGTCTATGTTTTGAACCATTTCTGTGACACTAGTCATAGATTCCGATGCTTCACTTCAGGGTTACTGTGTCCCTCTCACCTTCTTATTGACGATGAAACACAGAAATTGCATCGGAATTAAATACAAAAGGCACAATGCCGACTTGAGTACAAGAAGACTGACTATTCTTTCTGTCTATGATTTCAACCATTCCTGTGACACTAGTTATGGATTCCGATGCTTCACTTCAGGTTTACTGTATCCCCTGGACCCTCTTATTGACGATGAAACACAGAAATTGCCTCGGAATTAAATACAAAAATCACAATGCCGACTTACGTACAAGAAGACTGACTCTACTTACTGTCTATGTTTGAAACATTCCTTTGACACTAGTTATTGATTCCGATGCCTCACTTCAGGTTTACTGTATCCCTCTGACCTTATTGACGATGAAACACAGAAATTGCAACGGAATTAAATACAAAAGGCACAATACCGACTTAAGTACAAGAATACTGACTCTTCTTACTGTCTATGTTTTGAACCACTCCTGTGACACTAGTTATTGATTCCGATGCCTCACTTCAGGTTTACTGTATCCCTCTGACCTTATTGACGATGAAACACAGAAATTGCAACGGAATTAAATACAAAAGGCACAATGCCGACTTAAGTACAAGAAGACTGACTCTTCCTACTGTCTATGTTTTGAACCATTCCTGTGACACTAGGTATAGATTCCGATGCTTCACTTCAATTTTACTGTATCCCTCTGACCTTATTGACGATGAAACACAGAAATTGCAACGGAATTAAATACAAAAGGCACAATACCGACTTAAGTACAAGAATACTGACTCTTCTTACTGTCTATGTTTTGAACCACTCCTGTGACACTAGATATAGATTCCGATGCTTCACGTCAGGTTTACTGTATCATTTGGACCTTCTTATTGGCGATGAAACACAGAAATTACATCGGAATTAAATACAAAATGCACAATGCCGACTTAAGTACAAAAAGACTGACTCTTCTTACTGACTATGATTTGCACCATTCCTGTGACACTGGTTATGGATTCCGATGCTTCACTTCAGGTTTACTGTATCCCTCTGACCTTCTTATTGACGATGAAACACAGAAATTGGATCGGAATTAAATTGAAAAGACACAATGCCGACTTAAGTACAAGAAGACTGACTCTTCTGACTGTCTATGTTGTGAACCATTCCTGTGCCACTAGTTATAGATTCCGATGCCTCACTTCAGGTTTACTGTATCGGTCTGACATTCTTATTGACGATGAAACACAGAAATTGCATCGGAATTAAATACAAAATGCACAATGCCGACTTAAGTACATGAAGACTGACTCATCTTACTGTCTATGTTTTGAACCATTTCTGTGACACTAGTCATAGATTCCGATGCTTCACTTCAGGGTTACTGTGTCCCTCTCACCTTCTTATTGACGATGAAACACAGAAATTGCATCGGAATTAAATACAAAAGGCACAATGCCGACTTGAGTACAAGAAGACTGACTATTCTTTCTGTCTATGATTTCAACCATTCCTGTGACACTAGTTATGGATTCCGATGCTTCACTTCAGGTTTACTGTATCCCCTGGACCCTCTTATTGACGATGAAACACAGAAATTGCCTCGGAATTAAATACAAAAATCACAATGCCGACTTACGTACAAGAAGACTGACTCTACTTACTGTCTATGTTTGAAACATTCCTTTGACACTAGTTATTGATTCCGATGCCTCACTTCAGGTTTACTGTATCCCTTGGACCTTCTTATTAACGATGAAACAATGAAATTGCATCGGAATTAAATACAAAAGGCACAATGCCGACTTATGTTCATGAAGACTGATTCTTCCTACTGACTATGTATTGAACCATTCCTGTGACACTAGTTATAAATTCCGATGCTTCACTTCAGGTTTACTGTATCCCTTGAACCTTCTTATTGACGATGAAACATAGAAATTGCATCGGAATCAAATACAAAAGGCACAATGCCGACTTAAGTACAAGAAGGCTGACTCTTCTTACTGTCTACGTTTTGAACCATTCCTGTGACACTAGTTATAGATTCCGATGCTTCACTCCAGGTTTACTGTATCCCTCTGACCTTCTTATGGACGATGAAACACAGAAATTGGATCGGAATTAAATAGAAAAGGCACAAAGCCGACTTAAGTACAAGAAGACTGACTCTTCTTACTGTCTATGTTTTGAACCATTCCTGTGACACTAGTTACAGATTCCGATGCTTGACTTCAGGTTTACTGTATCCCTCTGACCTTCTTATTGACGATGAAACACAGATATTGGATCGAAATTAAATAGAAAGGCTTATTGCCGACTTCAGTACAAGAAGACTGACTCTTCTTACTGTCTATGTTTTGAACCATTCCTGTGACACTAGTTATAGATTCCGATGCTTGACTTCAGGTTTACTGTTTCCCTCTGACCTTCTTATTGACGATAAAACACAGAAATTGGATCGAAATTAAATACAAAAGGCACAATGCCTACTTAAGTACAAGAAGACAGACTCTTCTTACTGTCTATGCTTTGAACCATTCCATTGACACTAGTTATAGATTACGATGCTTCACTCCAGGTTTACTGTATCCCTTGGACCTTCTTATTGACGATAATACACTTAAATTGCATCGGAATTAAATAGAAAAGGCACAATGCCGACTTAAGTACAAGAAGACTGACCCGCCTTACTGTCTATGTTTTGAACCATTTCTGTGACACTAGTTATAGCTTCCGATGCTTCACTCCAGGTTTAGTGTATCCCTTGGACCTTCTTATTGACGATGAAACCCAGAAATTGCATCGGAATTAAATAGATAAGTCACTATGCCGACTTAAGTACAAGATGACTGACTCTTCTTACAGACTATGTTTTGAACCATTCCTGTGTCACTAGTTATAGATTCCGATGTTTGACTTCAGGTTTACTGTATCCCTTGGACCTTCTTATTGACGATGAAACACAGAAATTGCATCGGAATTAAATACAAAAGGCACAATGCCGACTTAAGTACAAGAAGACTGACTCTTCCTACTGTCTATGTTTTGAACGATTCCTGTGACACTAACTATAGATTCCGATGCTTCACTTCATTTTTACTGTATCCCTCTGACCTTATTGACGATGAAACACAGAAATTGCATCGGAATTAAATACAAAAGGCACAATACCGACTTAAGTACAAGAAGTCTGACTTTTCTTACTGTCTATGTTTTGAACCACTCCTGTGACACTAGATACTGATTCCGATTCTTCACTCCAGGTTTACTGTATCCCTTGGACCTTCTTATTAACGATAATACACTGAAATTGCATCGGAATTAAATAGAAAAGGCACAATGCCGACTTAAGTACAAGAAGACTGACTCGTCTTACAGTCTATGTTTTGAACCATTCCTGTGACACTAGTTATAGCGTCCGATGCTTCACTCCAGGTTTAGTGTATCCCTTGGACCTTCTTATTGACGATGAAACACAGAAATTACATCGGAATTAAATACAAAAGGCACAATGCCGACTTAAGTACAAAAAGACTGACTCTTCTTACCGACTATGTTTTGAACCATTCCTGTGACACTAGTTACAGATTCCGATTCTTCACTTTAGGTTTACTGTATCCCTCTGACCTTCTTATTGACAATGAAACACAGAAATTGCATCGGAATTAAATAGAAAAGGCACAATGCCGACTTAAGTACAAGAAGACTGAGTCTTCTTACTGTCTATGCCTTGAACCATTCCTGAGACACTAGTTATAGATTCCGATGCTTGACTTCAGGTTTACTGTATCCCTTGGACCTTCTTATTGACGATGAAACACAGAAATAGCATCGGAATTTAATACAAAAGGCACAATGCCGACACAAGTACAAGAAGACTGATTCTTCTGACTGTCTATGTTGTGAACCATTCCTGTGACACTAGTTATAGATTCCGATGCCTCACTTCAGGTTTACTGTATCGGTCTGACCCTCTTATTGACGATGAAACACAGAAATTGCATCGGAATTAAATACATAAGTCACAATACCGACTTAAGTACAAGAATACTAACTCTTCTTACTGTCTATGTTTATAACCACTCCAATGACACTAGATATAGATTCCGATGCTTCACTTCAGGTTTACTGTATAATTTGGACCCTCTTATTGACGATGAAACACAGAAAGTACATCGGAATTAAATACAAAAGGCACAATGCCGACTTAAGTACAAAAAGACTGACTCTTCTAACTGACTATGATTTGAACCATTCCTGTGACGCTAGTCATAGATTCCGATGCTTGACTTCAGGTTTACTGTATCCCTTGGACCTTCTTATTGACGATGAAACACAGAAATAGCATCGGAATTTAATACAAAAGGCACAATGCCGACTCAAGTACAAGAAGACTGACTCTTCTGACTGTCTATGTTGTGAACCATTCCTCTGACACTAGTTATGGATTCCGATGCTTCACGTCAGGTCTACTGTATCCCTTGGACCTTCTTATTGACGATGAAACACAGAAATTGCCTCGGAATTAAATACAAAAGGACAATGCCGATTAAAGTACAAGAAGACTGACTCTTCCCACTGTCTATGTTTGAACCATTGCATTGACTCTAGTTATAGATTCCGATGCTTCAGTTCAGGTTTACTGTTTCCCTTGGACCTTCTTATTAACGATGAAACAATGAAATTGCATCGAAATTAAATACAAAAGGCACAATGCCGACTTAAGTACATGAAGACTGATTCTTCTTACTGACTATGTATTGAATCATTCCTGTGACACTAGTTATATATTCCGATGCTTCACTTTAGGTTTAATGAATCCCTTGGACCTTCTTATTGACGATGAAACACAGAAATTGCATCGGAATTAAATACAAAACGCACAATGCCGACTTAAGTACAAGAAGGCTGACTCTTCTTACTGTCTATGTTTTGAACCATTCCTGTGACTCTAGTTATAGATTCCGATGCTTCACTCCAGGTTTACTGCATCCCTTGCACCTTCTTATTGACGATGAAACACAGGAATTGCATCGGAATTAAATACAAAAGGCACAATGCCGACTTAAGTACAAGAAGACTGACTCTTCCTACTGTCTATGTTTTGAACCATTCCTGTGACACTAGCTATAGATTCCGATTCTTCACTTCATTTTTACTGTATCCGTCTGACCTTATTGACGATGAAACACAGAAATTGCATCGGAATTATATACAAAAGGCACAATACCGCCTTAAGTACAAGAAGACTGACTCTTCTTACTGTCTATGTTTTGAACCACTCCTGTGACACTAGATATAGGATCCGATGCTTCACTTCAGGTTTACTGTATATTTTGGACCTTCTTATTGACGATGAAACCCAGAAATTACATCAGAATTAAATACAAAAGGCACAATGCCGACTTAAGTACAAAAAGACTGACTCTTCTTACTGACTATGTTTTGAACCATTCCTGTGACACTAGTTATATATTACGATGCTTCACTTCAGGTTTACTGTATCCCTCTGACCTTCATATTGACGATGAACACAGAAATTGGATAGGAATTAAAGAGAAAATGCACAATGCCGACTTAAGTGCTAGAAGACTGACTCTTCTTACTGTCTATGTTTTGAACCATTCCTGTGACACTAGTTATAGATTCCGATGCTTCACACCAGGTATACTGTATCCCTTGGACCTTCTTAATGACGATGAAACACCGAAATTGCAACGGAATTAAATAGAAAGGGGACAATGCCGACTTAGGTACAAGAAGACTGACTCTTGTTACTGACTATGTTTTGAACCATTCCTGTGACACTATTTATGGATTCCGATGCTTCACTTCATTTTTACTGTATACCTTGGATCTTCTTATTAACGATGAAACACAGAAATTGCATCGGAATTAAATCGAAAAGGCACAATGCCGAATTAAGTACAAGAAGACTGACTCTTCTCACTGACTATGTTTGAACCATTCCATTGACACTAGTTATAGATTCCGATGCTCCACTTAAGGTTTACTGTTTCCCTTGGACCTTCATATTAACGATGAAACAATGAAACTGCAACGGAATTAAATACAAAAGGCACAATGCCGACTCAAGTACATCAAGACTGATTCGTCTTACTGACTATGTTTTGAACCATTCCTGTGACACTAGCTATAGATTCCGATGCTTCACTTCATTTTTACTGTATCCCTCTGACTGTATTGACGACGAAACACAGAAATTGCATCGGAATTAAATTCAAAATGCCCAATGCCCACTTAAGTACAAGAAGACTGACTCTTCTTACTGTCTATGTTTTGAACCATTCCTGTGACACTAGTTATAGATTCTGATGCTTCACTCCAGGTTTACTGTATCCCTTGCACCTTCTTATTGTCGATGAAACACAGAAATTGCATCGGAATTAAATACAAAAGGCACAATGCCGACTTAAGGGCAAGAAGACTGTATCTTCTTACTGACTATGATTTGAACCATTCCTGTGACACAAGTTATACATTCAGATGCTTCACTTCAGGGTTACTGTATCCCTCTGACCTTCTTATTGACGATAAAACACAGAAATTGCATCGGAATTAAATACAAAAGGCACAATGCCGACTTAAGTGCAAGAAGACTGACCCTTCTTACTGTCTATGTTTTTAACCATTCCTGAGACACTAGCTATAGATTCCGATGCTTCACTTCATTTTTTCTGTATCCCTCTGACCTTATTGACGATGAAACACAGAAATTGCACCGGAATTAAATACATAAGTCACAATACCGACTTAAGTACAAGAATACTGACTCTTCTTACTGACTATGTTTAGAACCACTCCTATGACACTAGATATAGATTCCGATGCTTCACTTCAGGTTTACTGTATCATTTGGACCCTCTTATTGACGATGAAACACAGAAATTACATCGGAATTAAATACATAATGCACAATGCCGACTTAAGTACAAAAAGACTGACTCTTCTTACTGACTATGATTTGAACCATTCCTGTGACACTAGTTATAGATTCCGATGCCTCACTTCAGGTTTACTGTATCCCTCTGACCTTCTTATTGACGATGAAACACAGAAATTGGATCGGAATTAAATAAAAAAGGCACAATGCTGACTTAAGTACAAGAAGACAGACTCTTCTTACTCTCTATGTTTTGAACCATTCCAGTGACACTAGTTATAGATTCCGTTGCCTCACTTCAGGTTTACTGTATCGGTCTGACCTTCTTATTGACGATGAAACACAGAAATTGCTTCGGAATTAAATACAAAATGCACAATGCCGACTTAAGTACATGAAGACTGTCTCATCTTACTGTCTATGTTTTGACCCATTCCTGTGACACTAGTTATGGATTCCGATGCTTCACTTCAGGTTTACTGTATCCCTTGGATCTTCTTATTGACGATGAAACACAGAAATTGCCTCGGAATTAAATACAAAAGGCACAATGCCGACTTAAGTACAAGAAGACTGACTCTTCCTACTGTCTATGTTTGAACCATTCCATTGACACTAGTCATAGATTCCGATGCTCCACTTAAGGTTTACTGTTTCCCTTGGACCTTCATATTAACGATGAAACAATGAGACTGCATCGGAATTAAATACAAAAGGCACAATGCCGACTCAAGTACATCAAGACTGATTCTTCTTACTGACTATGTTTTGAACAATTCCTGTGACACTAGCTATAGATTCCGATGCTTCACTTCATTTTTACTGTATCCCTCTGACCGTATTGACGACGAAACACAGAAATTGCATCGGAATTAAATACAAAATGCCCAATGCCCACTTAAGTACAAGAAGACTGACTCTTGTTACTGTCTATGTTTTGAACCATTCCTGTGACACTAGTTATAGATTCTGATGCTTCACTCCAGGTTCACTGTATCCCTTGCACCTTCTTATTGACGATAAAACACAGAAATTGCATCGGAATTAAATACTAAAGGCACAATGCCGACTTAAGTGCAAGAAGACTGACTCTTCTTACTGTCTATGTTTTTAACCATTCCTGTGACACTAGCTATAGATTCCGATGCTTCACTTCACTTTTTCTGTATCCCTCTGACCTTATTGACAATGAAACACAGAAATTGCATCGGAATTAAATACATAAGTCACAATACCGACTTAAGTACAAGAATACTGACTCTTCTTACTGACTATGTTTAGAACCACTCCTATGACACTAGATATGGATTCCGATGCTTCACTTCAGGTTTACTGTATCATTTGGACCCTCTTATTGTCGATGAAACACAGAAATTACATCGGAATTAAATACAAAAGGCACAATGCCGACTTAAGTACAAAAAGACTGACTCTTCTTACTGACTATGATTTGAACCATTCCTGTGACACTAGTTATAGATTCCGATGCCTCACTTCAGGTTTACTGTATCCCTCTGACCTTCTTATTGACGATGAAACACAGAAATTGGATCGGAATTAAATAAAAAAGGCACAATGCCGACTTAAGTGCAAGAAGACTGACTCTTCTTACTGTCTATGTTTGAACCATTCCTGTGACACTAGTTATACATTCCGACGCTTGACTTCAGGTTTACTGTATCCCTTGGACCTTCTTATTGACGGTGAAACACAGAAATAGCATCGGAATTTAATACAAAAGGCACAATGCCGACTCAAGTACAAGAAGACTGACTCTTCTGACTGTCTATGTTTTGAACCATTCCTGTGACACTAGTTATAGATTCCGATGCCTCCCTTCAGGTTTACTGTATCGGTCTGACCTTCTTATTGACGATGAAACACAGATGTTGCATCGGAATTAAATTCAAAATGCACAATGCCGACATAAGTACTAGAAGACTGACTCTTATTTCTGTCTATGATTTGAACCATTCCTGTGACACTAGTTATGGTTTCCGATGCTTCACTTCAGGTTTACTGTATCCCTCTGACCCTCTTATTAACGTTGAAACAAAGAAACTGCATCGGAATTAAATACAAAAGGCACAATGCCGACTTAAGTTAATGAAGACTGAGTCTGCTTACTGTCAATGTTTTGAACCGTTCCTGTGACACTAGTTATAGATTCCGATGCTTCACTTCAGGGTTACTGTATCCCTCTGTCCTTCTTATTGACGATGAAACACAGAAATTGCATCGGAAATAAATACAAAAGGCACAATGCCGACTTAAGGACTAGAAGACTGAATCTTATTTCTGTCTATGTTTTGAACCATTCCTGTGACACTAGTTATGGATTCCGATGCTTCACTTCTGGTTTACTGTATCCCTCTGACCCTCTTGTTAACGATGAAAAAAAGATGCTGCATCGGAATTAAATAGAAAAGGCACAATGCCGACTTAAACACAAGAAGACTGGCTCTTCCTACTGTCTATTATTGGAGCCATTCCTGTGACACTAGTTTTAGATTCCGATGCTTCACTTCAGGTTTGCTGAATCCCTTGGACCTTCTTATTGTCGATGAAACACAAAAATTGCATCGGAATTAAATACAAAAGGCAAAATGCCGACTTAAGTAGAAGAAGACTGACTCTTCTTACTGTCTATGCTTTGAACCATTCCTGTGACATTAGTTATAGATTCCGATGCTTCACTCGAGGTTTACTGTATCGCTTGGACCTTCTTATTGACGATGAAACACCGAAATTGCATCGGAATTAAATAGAAAAGGCACAATGCCGACTTAAGTACAAGAAGACCGACTCTTCTCACTGACTATGTTTTGAACCATTCCTGTGACACTAGATATAGATTCCGATGCTTCACTTCAGGTTTACTGTAACCCTTGGACCTTGTTATTGACGATGAAACACATAAATTGCATCGGAATTAAATACAAAAGGCACAATGCCGACTTAAGTACAAAAAGACTGACTCTTCTTACTGACTATGATTTGAACCATTCCTGTGACACTAGTTATAGATTCCGATGCCTCACTTCAGGTTTACTGTATCCCTCTGACCTTCTTATTGACGATGAAACACAGAAATTGGATCGGAATTAAATAAAAAAGGCACAATGCCGACTTAAGTACAAGAAGACTGACTCTTCTTACTGTCTATGTTTGAACCATTCCTGTGACACTAGTTATAGATTCCGACGCTTGACTTCAGGTTTACTGTATCCCTTGGACCTTCTAATTGACGGTGAAACACAGAAATAGCATCGGAATTTAATACAAAAGGCACAATGCCGACTCAAGTACAAGAAGACTGACTCTTCTGACTGTCTATGCTTTGAACCATTCCTGTGACACTAGTTATAGATTCCGATGCCTCCCTTCAGGTTTACTGTATCGGTCTGACCTTCTTATTGACGATGAAACACAGATGTTGCATCGGAATTAAATTCAAAATGCACAATGCCGACATAAGTACTAGAAGACTGACTCTTATTTCTGTCTATGATTTGAACCATTCCTGTGACACTAGTTATGGTTTCCGATGCTTCACTTCAGGTTTACTGTATCCCTCTGACCCTCTTATTAACGTTGAAACAAAGAAACTGCATCGGAATTAAATACAAAAGGCACAATGCCGACTTAAGTTAATGAAGACTGACTCTGCTTACTGTCAATGTTTTGAACCGTTCCTGTGACACTAGTTATAGATTCCGATGCTTCACTTCAGGGTTACTGTATCCCTCTGTCCTTCTTATTGACGATGAAACACAGAAATTGCATCGGAAATAAATACAAAAGGCACAATGCCGACTTAAGGACTAGAAGACTGAATCTTATTTCTGTCTATGTTTTGAACCATTCCTGTGACACTAGTTATGGATTCCGATGCTTCACTTCTGGTTTACTGTATCCCTCTGACCCTCTTGTTAACGATGAAAAAAAGATGCTGCATCGGAATTAAATAGAAAAGGCACAATGCCGACTTAAATACAAGAAGACTGGCTCTTCCTACTGTCTATTATTGGAGCCATTCCTGTGACACTAGTTTTAGATTCCGATGCTTCACTTCAGGTTTGCTGAATCCCTTGGACCTTCTTATTGTCGATGAAACACAAAAATTGCATCGGAATTAAATACAAAAGGCAAAATGCCGACTTAAGTAGAAGAAGACTGACTCTTCTTACTGTCTATGCTTTGAACCATTCCTGTGACATTAGTTATAGATTCCGATGCTTCACTCGAGGTTTACTGTATCGCTTGGACCTTCTTATTGACGATGAAACACCGAAATTGCATCGGAATTAAATAGAAAAGGCACAATGCCGACTTAAGTACAAGAAGACCGACTCTTCTCACTGACTATGTTTTGAACCATTCCTGTGACACTAGATATAGATTCCGATGCTTCACTTCAGGTTTACTGTATCCCTTGGACCTTGTTATTGACGATGAAACACATAAATTGCATCGGAATTAAATACAAAAGGCACAATGCCGACTTAAGTAGAGGATGACTACCTCCTCCTACTGTCTATGTTTTGAACCATCCCTGTGACACTAGTTATAGATTCTGAAGCTTCACTTCAGGTTTACTGTATCCTTTGGACCTTCTTATTGGCGATGAAACACAGAAATGGCATCGGAATTAAATACAAAAGGCACAATGCCGACTTAAGTACAAGAAGACTGACTCTTCTTACTGACTATGTTTGAACCATTCCTGTGACACTAGTTATAGATTCCGATGCTTCACTTCAGGTTTACTGTATCCCTTGGACCTTCTTATTGGCGATGAACCACAGAAATGTCATCGGAATTAAATACAAAAGGCACAATGCCGACTTAAGTACAAGAAGACTGACTCTTCTTACTGTTTATGTTATGAAGCATTCCAGTGACGCTAGTTGTAGATTCCGAAGCTTCACTTCAGGTTTATTGTATAACTTGGACCTTCTTATTGACGACGAAACACAAAAATAGCGTCGGAAATAAATAGAAGATGCACAATGCCGACTTAAGTACAAGAAGACTATCTCTTCCTACTGTCTATGTTTTGTACCATTCCTGTGACACTAGTTATAGATTCCGACGCTTCACTTCAGGTTTACTGTATCCCTTGGACTTTCTTATTAACGATGATACACATAGATTGCATCGGAATTAAATACAAAAGGCACAAAGCCGGCTTAAGTACAAGAAGACTGACTCTTCTTACTGTCTATGTTTGGAACCATTCCTGTGACACTAGTTTTAGATTCCGATGCTTCACTCCAGGTTTACTGTATCGCTTGGACCTTCTTATTGACGATGAAACACCGAAATTGCATCGGAAATAATACAAAAAGCACAATGCCGACTTAAGTACAAAAAGACTGGCTCTTTCCACTGACTATGCTTTGAACCATTCCCGTGACACTAAGTATAGATTCCGATGCTTCACTTCAGGTTTACTGTATCCCTTGGACGTTCTTATTGGCGACGAAACACAGAAATTGCATCGGAATTAAATACAAAAGGCACAATGCCGAATTAAGTACAAGAAGACTGACTCTTCCTACTGTCTATGTTTTGAACCATTCCTGAGACACTAGTTATAGATTCCGATGCTTCACCTCCGGTTATCTGTATCCCTTTGACCTTCTTATTGACGATGAAACACAGAAATTGCATCGGAATTAAATAGAAAAGGCACAATGCTGACTTAAGTACAAGAAGACTGACTCTTCTTACTGTCTATGTTTTGAACCATTCCTGTGACGCTAGTTACAGATTCCGATGCTTCACTTCAGGTTTACTGTATCCTTTGGACCTTCTTATTGGCGATGAAACACAGAAATTGCATCGCAATTAAATAGAAAATGCACAATGCCGACTTAAGTACAAGAAGACTGATTGTCCTTACTGACTATGTTATGAACCATTCCTGTGATTCTAGTAATAGATTCCGACGCTTCACCTCAGGTTTACTGTATCCCTCTCACCTTCTTACTGACGATGAAACACAGAAATTGGATCGGAATTAAATAGAAAAGGCACAATGCCGACTTAAGTACAAGAAGACCGACTCTTCTCACTGACTATGTTTTGAACCATTCCTGTGACACTAGTTATAGATTCCAATGCTTCACTCCAGGTTCACTGTATCCCTTGGTACTTCTTATTGACGATGAAACTCCGAAATTGCATCGGAATTAAATAGAAAAGGCACAATTCCGACTTAAGTACAAGAAGACCGACTCTTCTCACTGACTATGTTTTGAACCATTCCTGTGACACTAGTTATAGATTCCGATGCTTCACTTCAGGTTTACTGTAACCCTTGGACCTTCTTATTGACGATGAAACACATAAATTGCATCGGAATTAAATACAAAAGGCACAATGCCGACTTAAGTACAAGATGACTGACTCCTCCTACTGTCTATGTTTTGAACCATTCCTGTGTCACTGGTTATAGATTCCGATGCTTCGCTTCAGGTTTACTGTATCGCTTGGACCTTCTTATTGACGATGAAACACCGAAATTGCATCGGAATTAAATACTAAAGTCACAATGCCGACTTAAGTACATGAAGACTGACTCTCCTTGCTGACTATGTTTTGAACCATTCCTGTGACACTAGTTATAAATTCCGATGCTACACTTCACGTTTACTGTATCCCTGTGACCTTCTTAGAGATGATGAAACACAGAAATTGTATTGGAATTAAATACAAAAGGCACAATGCCGACTTAAGTACAAGAAGACTGACTCTTCTTACTGTCTATGTTTTGAACTATTCCTGTGACACTAGTTATAGATTCCGATGCTTCACTCCAGGTTTACTGTATCCCTTGGTACTTCTTATTGACGATGAAACTCAGAAATGGCATCGGAATTAAATAGAAAAGGCACAATGCCGACTTAAGTACAAGAAGACCGACTCTTCTCACTGACTATGTTTTGAACCATTCCTGTGACACTAGTTATAGATTCCGATGCTTCACTTCAGGTTTACTGTATCCCTTGGACGTTCGTATTGACGATGAAACACATAAATTGCATCGGAATTAAATACAAAAGGCAAAATGCCGACTTAAGTACAAGAAGACTGACTCTTCTTACTGTCTATGTTTTGAACCATTCCTGTGACACTAGTTATGGATTCCGATGCTTCACTTCAGGTTTACTGTATCCCTTGGACCTTCTTATTGACAATGAAACACAGAAATTGCATCGGAATTGTATACAAAAGGCACAATGCCGACTTAAGTACAAGAAGACTGACTCATCATACTGACTATATCTTGAGCCTTTCCTGTGACACTAGTTATAGATTTCGATGCTTCACTTCAGGTTTACTGTATCCCTTGGATTGTCTTATTGACGATGAAACACAGAAACTGCATCGGAATTAAATACAAAAGTCACAATGCCGACTTAAGTACAAGAAAACTGACTCTTCTTACTGTCTATGTTTGAACCATTCCTGTGACACTAGTTACAGATTCCGATGCTTCACTTCACGTTTACTGTATCCCTGTGACCTTCTTAGTGATGACGAAACACAGAAATTGCATTGGAATTAAATAGAAAAGGCACAATGCCGACTTATGTACAAGAAGACTGCCTCTTCCTACTGTCTATGTTTTGAACCATTATGGATTCCGATGCTTCACTTCAGGTTTACTGAATCCCTTGGATCTTCTTATTGACGATGAAACACAGAAATTGCATCGGAATTAAATACAAAAGGCAAAATGCCGACTTAAGTACAAGAAGACTGACTCTTCTTACTGTCTATGTTTGAACCATTCCTGTGACGCTAGTTATAGATTCCAATGCTTCACTTCAGGTTTACTGTATCCCTTGGACCTTCTTATTGATGACGAAACACAGAAATTGCATTGGAATTAAATAGAAAAGGCACAATGCCGACTTATGTACAAGAAGACTACCTCTTCCTACTGTCTATGTTTTGAACCATTCCTGAGACACTAGTTATAGACTCCGATGCTTCACTCCAGGTTTACTGTATCGCTTGGACCTTCTTAAAGACGATGACACACAAAAATTGCATCGGAATTAAATACAAAAGGCACAATGCCGACTTAAGTAGAAGAAGACTGACTCTTCTTACGGTCTACGCTTTGAACCATTTCTGTGACACTAGTTATAGATTCCGATGCTTCACTCCAGGTTTACTGTATCGCTTGGACCTTCTTATTGACGATGAAACACCGAAATTGCATCGGAATTAAATACTAAAGTCACAATGCCGACTTAAGTACATGAAGACTGACTCTCCTTGCTGACTATGTTTGAACCATTCCTGTGACACTAGTTATTGATTCCGATGCTTCACTTCAGGTTTACTGTATCCCTCTGACCTTCTTAGTGATGATGAAACACAGAAATTGTATTGGAATTAAATACAAAAGGCACAATGCCGACTTAAGTACAAGAAGACTAACTCTTCTTACTGTCTATATTTTGAACTATTCCTGTGACACTAGTTATAGATTCCGATGCTTCACTCCAGGTTTACTGTGTCCCTTGGTACTTCTTATTGACGATGAAACTCAGAAATTGCATCGGAATTAAATAGAATAGGCACAATGCCGGCTTAAGTACAAGAAGACCGACTCTTCTCACTGACTATGCTTTGAACCATTCCTGTGACACTAGTTATAGACTCCGATGCATCACTTCAGGTTTACTGTATCCCTTGGACCTTCTTATTGACGATGAAACACATAAATTGCATCGGAATTAAATACAAAAGGTACAATGCCGACTTAAGTACAAGAAGACTGACTCTTCTTACTGTCTATGTTTTGAACTATTCCTGTGACACTAGTTATAGATTCCGATGCTTCACTCCAGGTTTACTGTATCCCTTGGTACTTCTTATTGACGATGAAACACAAAAATTGCATCGGAATTAAATACAAAAAGCACAATGCCGACTTAAGTAGCAGAAGACTGACTCTTCTTACTGTCTATGATTTGAACCATTCCTGTGACACTAGTTATAGATTCCGATGCTTCACTCCAGGTTTACTGTATCGCTTGGACCTTCTTATTGACGATGATACACCGAAATTGCATCGGAATTAAATACAAAAGGCACAATGCCGACTTAAGAACATGAAGACTGACTCTCCTTGCTGGCTATGTTTTGAACCATTCCTGAGAATCTAGTTATAGATTCCGTTGCTTCACCTCCGGTTATCTGTATCCCTCTGACCTTCTTATTGACGATGAAACACAGAAATTGCATCGGAATTAAATAGAAAAGGCACAATGCCGACTTAAGTACAAGAAGACTGACTCTTCTTACTGTCTATGTTTTGAACCATTCCTGTGACGCTAGTTACAGATTCCGATGCTTCACTTCAGGTTTACTGTATCCCTTGGACCTTCTTATTGGCGATGAAACACAGAAATTGCATCGCAATTAAATAGAAAAAGCACAATGCCGACTTAAGTACAAGAAGACTGATTGTCCTTACTGACTATGTTATGAACCATTCCTGTAATTCTAGTTATAGATTCCGACGCTTCACCTCATGTTTACTGTATCCCTCTCACCTTCTTACTGACGATGAAACACAGAAATTGCATCGGAATTAAATAGAAAAGTCACAATGCCGACATAAGTACAAGAAGACTGACTCATCTTACTGACTATGTTTGAACCATTCCTGTGACACTAGTTATAGATTCCGATGCTTCACTTCAGGTTTACTGTATCCCTTAGGCCTTCTTATTGACGATGAAACACAGAAATTGCATTGGACTTAAAGAGAAAAGGCACAATGCCGAATCAAGTACAAGAAGCCTGCTCTTCTAACTGACTATGTTTGGAACCCTTCCTGTGACACTAGTTATAGATTCCGATGCTTCACTTCTGCTCTACTGTGTCCCTCTGACCTTCTTATTAAAGATGAAACACAGAAATAGCATCGGAATTATATACAAAAGGCACAATGCTGACATAAGTACAAGAAAACTGACTCTTCTTACTGACTATGTTTTGAACCATTCCTGTGACACTAGTTATAGATTCCGATGCTTCACTTCAGGTTTACTGTATCCCTTGGACGTTCTTATTGACGATGAAACACATAAATTGCATCGGAATTAAATACAAAAGGCAAGATGCCGACTTAAGTACAAGAAGACTGACTGTTCTTACTGTCTATGTTTGAACCATTCCAGTGATACTAGTTATGGATTCCGATGCTTCACTTCAGGTTTACTGTATCCCTTGGACCTTCTTATTGACAATGAAACACAGAAATTGCATCGGAATTGGATACAAAAGGCACAATGCCGACTTAAGTACAAGAAGACTGACTCTTCAAACTGACTATATCTTGAGCCTTTCCTGTGACACTAGTTATAGATTTCGATGCCTCACTTCAGGTTTACTGTATCCCTTGGATCTTCTTATTGACGATGAAACACAGAAATTGCATCGGAATTAAATACAAAAGGCACAATGCCGACTTAAGTACATGAAGACTGACTCTCCTTGCTGACTATGTTTTGAACCATTCCTGTGACACTAGTTATAGATTCCGATGCTTCACTTCAGGTTTACTGTATCCCTCTGACCTTCTTAGTGACGATGAAACACAGAAATTGTATTGGAATTAAATACAAAAGGCACAATGCCGACTTAAGTAAAAGAAGACTGACTCTTCTTACTGTCTATGTTTTGAACCATTCCTGTGACACTAGTTATAGATTCCAATGCTTCACTCCAGGTTCACTGTATCCCTTGGTACTTCTTATTGACGATGAAACTCCGAAATTGCATCGGAATTAAATACAAAAGGCACAATGCCGACTTAAGTACAAGATGACTGACTCCTCCTACTGTCTATGTTTTGAACCATTCCTGTGTCACTGGTTATAGATTCCGATGCTTCGCTTCAGGTTTACTGTATCCCTTGGACCTTCTTATTGGCGATGAAACACAGAAATTGCATCGGAATTAAATACAAAAGGCACATTGCCGACTTAAGTACAAGAAGACTGACTCTTCTTACTGACTATGGTTTGAACCATTCCTGCGACACTAGTTATAGATTCCGATGCTTCACTTCAGGTTTGCTGAATCCCTTGGATATTCTTATTGACGATGAAACACAGAAATTGCATCAGAATTAAATACAAAAGGCACAATGCCGACTTAAGTACAAGAAGACTGACTCTTCTTACTGTTTACGTTTTGAACCATTCCAGTGACGCTAGTTGTAGATTCCGATGCTTCACTTCAGGTTTATTGTATAACTTGGACCTTCGTATTGATGACGAAACACAGAAATAGCGTCGGAATTAAATAGAAGAGGCACAATGCCGACTTAAGTACTATAAGACTATCTCTTCCTACTGTCTATGTTTTGTACCATTCCTGTGACACTAGTTACAGATTCCGACGCTTTACATCAGGCTTACTGTATACCTTGGACCTTCTTATTAACGATGATACACATAAATTGCATCGGAATTAAATACAAAAGGCACAATGCCGACTTAAGTACTAGAAGACTGACTCTTCCTACTGTCTATGTTTGGAACCATTACTGTGACACTAGTTTTAGATTCCGATGCTTCACTTCAGGTTTACTGAATCCCTTGGCCCTTCTTATTGACGATGAAACACAAAAACTGCATCGGAATTAAATACAAAAGGCACAATGCCGACTTAAGTAGAAGAAGACTGACTCTTCTTACTGTCTATGCTTTGAACCATACCTGTGACACTAGTTATTGATTCCGATGCTTCACTTCAGGTTTACTGTATCTCTTGGATCTTCTTATTGATGATGAAACACAAAAATTGCATCGGAAATAATACAAAAAGCACAATGCCGACTTAAGTACAAAAAGACTGGCTCTTTCTACTGACTATGTTTTGAACCATTCCCGTGGCACTAAGTATAGATTCCGATGCTTCACTTCAGGTTTACTGTATCCCTTGGACGTTCTTATTGACGATGAAACACAGAAATTGCATCGGAATTAAATACAAAAGGCACAATGCAGACTTCAGTACAAGAAGACTGACTATTCCTACTGTCTATGTTTTGAACCATTCCTGTGACATTAGTTACAGATTCCGATGCTTCACTTCAGGT
Source organism: Schistocerca serialis cubense (assembly GCF_023864345.2). Classification (NCBI taxonomy): domain Eukaryota; kingdom Metazoa; phylum Arthropoda; class Insecta; order Orthoptera; family Acrididae; genus Schistocerca; species Schistocerca serialis. The sequence continues at coordinate 643,425,676 of NC_064644.1, forward strand.
TTACTGTATCCTTTGTACCTTCTTATTGGCGACGAAACACAGAAACTGCATCGGAATTAAACAGAAAAGGCACAATGCCGACTTAAGTACAAGAAGACTGACTCTTCCTACTGTCTATGTTTTGAACCATTCCCGTGACACTAAGTATAGATTCCGACGCTTCACCTCAGGTTTACTGTATCCCTCTCACCTTCTTACTGACGATGAAACACAGAAATTGCATCGGAATTAAATAGAAAAGTCACAATGCCGACTTAAGTACAAGAAGACTGACTCATCTTACTGACTATGTTTGAACCATTCCTGTGACACTAGTTATAGATTCCGATGCTTCACTTCAGGTTTACTGTATACCTTAGGCCTTCTTATTGACGATGAAACACAGAAATTTTATCGGAATTAAAGAAAAAAGGCACAATGCCGAATCAAGTACAAGAAGACTGACTCTTCTAACTGACTATGTTTGGAACCATTCCTGTGTCACTAGTTATAGATTCCGATGCTTCACTTCAGGTTTACTGTATCCCTTGGACCGTCTGATTGATGACGAAACACAGAAATTGCATCGGAATTAAATAGAAAAGGCACAATGCCGACTTATGTACAAGAAGACTGCCTCTTCCTACTGTCTATGTTTTGAACCATTCCTGTGACACTAGTTATGGATTCCGATGCTTCACTTCAGGTATACTGTATCCCTTCGACGTTCTTATTGACGATGAAACACAGAAATTGCATCGGAATTAAATACAAAAGGCACAATGCAGACTTCAGTTCAAGAAGACTGACTATTCCTACTGTCTATGTTTGAACCATTCCTATGACATTAGTTACAGATTCCGATGCTTCACTTCAGGTTTACTGTATCCTTTGCACCTTCTTATTGGCGACGAGACACAGAAATTGCATCGAAATGAAATAGAAATGGTACAATGCCGACTTAAGTACAAGAAGACTGACTCTTCCTACTGTCTATGTTTTGAACCATTCCTGTGACACTAGTTATAGATTCCGATGCTTCACTTCAGGTTTACTGTAACCCTTGGACCTTCTTATTGACGATGAAACACATAAATTGCATCGGAATTAAATACAAAAGGCACAATGCCGACTTAAGTACAAGATGACTGACTCCTCCTACTGTCTATGTTTTGATTCATTCCTGTGACGCTAGTTACAGATTCCGATGCTTCACTTCAGGTTTACTGTATCCCTTGGACCTTCTTATTGGCGATGAAACACAGAAATTGCATCGCAATTAAATAGAAAAAGCACAATGCTGACTTAAGTACAAGAAGACTGATTGTCCTTACTGACTATGTTATGAACCATTCCTGTAATTCTAGTTATTGATTCCGACGCTACACCTCAGGTTTACTGTATCCCTCTCACCTTCTTACTGACGATGAAACACAGAAATTGCATCGGAATTAAATAGAAAAGTCACAATGCCGACTTAAGTTCAAGAAGACTGACTCATCTTACTGACTATGTTTGAACCATTCCTGTGACACTAATTATAGATTCCGATGCTTCACTTCAGGTTTACTGTATCCCTTAGGCTTTCTTATTGACGATGAAACACAGAAATTGCATCGGACTTAAAGAGAAAAGGCACAATGCCGACTTATGTACAAGAAGACTGCCTCTTCCTACTGTCTATGTTTTGAACCATTCCTGTGACACTAGTTATGGATTCCGATGCTTCACTTCAGGTTTACTGTATCCCTTGGTCCTTCTTAATGACAATGAAACACAGAAATTGCATCGGAATTGGATACAAAAGGCACAATGCCGACATAAGTACAAGAAGACTGACTCTTCATACTGACTATATCTTGAGCCTTTCCTGTGACACTAGTTATAGATTTCGATGCTTCACTTCAGGGTTACTGTATCCCTTGGATCTTCTTATTGACGATGAAACACAGAAATTGCATCGGAATTAAATACAAAAGTCACAATGCCGACTTAAGTACAAGAAGACTGACTCTTCTTACTTTTTTATGTTTGAACCATTCCTGTGACGCTGTTTATAGATTCCGATGCTTCACTTCAGGTTTACTGTATCCCTTGGACCTTCTTATTGATGACGAAACACAGAAATTGCATCGGAATTAAATAGAAAAGGCACAATGCCGACTTATGTACAAGAAGACTGCCTCTTCCTACTGTCTATGTTTTGAACCATTCCTGTGACACTAGTTATGGATTCCGATGCTTCACTTCAGGTTTACTGAATCCCTTGGACCTTCTTGTTGACGATGAAACACAAAAATTGCATCGGAATTAAATACAAAAGGCACAATGCCGACTTAAGTAGAAGAAGACTGACTCTTCTTACTGTCTATGCTTTGAACCATTCCTGTGACACTAGTTATAGATTCCGATGCTTCACTCCAGGTTTACTGTATCGCTTGGACCTTCTTATTGACGATCAAACACCGAAATTGCATCGGAATTAAATACAAAAGGCACAATGCCGACTTAAGTACATGAAGACTGACTCTTCTTGCTGACTATGTTTTGAACCATTTCTGTGACACTAGTTATAGATTCCAATGCTTCACTCCAGGTTCACTGTATCCCTTGATACTTCTTATTGACGATGAAACTCAGAAATTGCATGGGAATTAAATAGAAAAGGCAAAATGCCGACTTACGTACAAGAAGACCGACTCTTCTCACTGACTATGTTTTGAACCATTCCTGTGACACTAGTTCTAGATTCCGATGCTTCACTTCAGGTTTACTGTATCCCTTGGACCTTCTTATTGACGATGAAACACATAAATTGCATCGGAATTAAATACAAAAGGCACAATGCCGACTTATGGACAAGATGACTGACTCTTCCTACTGTCTATGTTTTGAACCATTCCTGTGACACTAGTTATAGATTCCGATGCTTCACTTCAGGTTTACTGTATCCCTTGGACCTTCTTATTGGCGATGAAACACAGAAATTGCATCGGAATTAAATACAAAAGGCACATTGCCGACTTAAGTACAAGAAGACTGACTCTTCTTACTGACTATGTTTTCAACCATTCCTGTGACACTAGTTATAGATTCCGATGCTTCACTTCAGGTTTGCTGAATCCCTTGGATATTCTTATTGACGATGAAACACAGAAATTGCATCAGAATTAAATACAAAAGGCACAATGCCGACCTAAGTACAAGAAGACTGACTCTTCTTACTGTTTACGTTTTGAACCATTCCAGTGACGCTAGTTGTAGATTCCGATGCTTCACTTCAGGTTTATTGTATAACTTGGACCTTCTTATTGATGACGAAACACAGAAATAGCGTCGGAATTTAATAGAAGAGGCACAATGCCGACATAAGTACAAGAAGACTATATCTTCCTACTGTCTATGTTTTGTACCATTCCTGTGACACTAGTTACAGATTCCGACGCTTTACTTGAGGCTTACTGTATCCCTTGGACCTTCTTATTGACGATGAAACAGAGAAATTGCATCAGAATTAAATACAAAAGGCACAATGCCGACTTAAGTACAAGAATACTGACTCTTCTTACTGTTTACGTTTTGAACCATTCCAGTGACGCTAGTTGTAGATTCCGATGCTTCACTTCAGGTTTATTGTATAACTTGGACCTTCTTATTGATGACGAAACACAGAAATAGCGTCGGAATTAAATAGAAGAGGCACAATGCCGACTTAAGTACAAGAAGACTATATCTTCCTACTGTCTATGTTTTGTACCATTCCTGTGACACTAGTTACAGATTCCGACGCTTTACTTCAGGCTTACTGTATGCCTTGGACGTTCTTATTAACGATGATACACATAAATTGTATCGGAATTAAATACAAAAGGCACAATGCCGACTTACGTACAAGAAGACTGACTCTTCCTACTGTCTATGTTTGGAACCATTCCTGTGACACTAGTTTTAGATTCCGATGCTTCACTTCAGGTTTACTGAATCCCTTGGCCCTTCTTATTGACGATGAAACACAAAAATTGCATCGGAATTAAATACAAAAGGCACAATGCCGACTTAAGTAGAAGAAGACTGACTCTTCTTACTGTCTATGCTTTGAACCATTCCTGTGACACTAGTTATAGATTCCGATGCTTCACTCCAGGTTTACTGTATCGCTTGGACCTTCTTATTGACGATGAAACACCGAAATTGCATCGGAATTAAATACAAAAGGCACAATGCCGACTTAAGTACATGAAGACTGACTCTCCTTGCTGACTATGTTTTGAACCATTCCTGTGACACTAGTTATAGATTCCGATGCTTCACTTCAGGTTTACTGTATCCCTTGGACGTTCTTATTGACGATGAAACACAGAAATTGCATCGGAATTAAATACAAAAGGCACAATGCAGACTTCAGTACAAGAAGACTGACTATTCCTACTGTCTATGTTTTGAACCATTCCTGTGACATTAGTTACAGATTCCGATGCTTCATTTCAGGTTTACTGTATCCTTTGCACCTTCTTATTGGCGACGAAACACAGAAATTGCATCGGAATTAAACAGAAAAGGCACAATGCCGAATCAAGTACAAGAAGACTGACTCTTCAAACTGACTATGTTTGGAACCATTCCTGTGTCACTAGTTATAGATTCCGATGCTTCACTTCAGGTTTACTGTATCCCTTGGACCTTCTGATTGATGACGAATCACAGAAATTGCATCGGAATTAAATAGAAAAGGCACTATGCCGACTTATGTACAAGAAGACTGCCTCTTCCTACTGTCTATGTTATGAACCATTCCTGTGACACTAGTTATGGATTCCGATGCTTCACTTCAGGTTTACTGTATCCCTTGGACCTTCTTATTGACAATGAATTACAGAAATTGCATCTGAATTGGATACAAAAGGCACAATGCCGACTTAAGTACAAGAAGACTGACTCTTCATACTGACTATATCTTGATCCATTCCTGTGACACTAGTTATAGATTCCGATGCTTCACTTCAGGTTCACTGTACCCCTTGGATCTTCTTATTGACGATGAAACACAGAAATTGCATCGGAATTAAATGCCGACTTAAGTACAAGAAGACTGACTCTTCATACTGACTATGATTTGAACCATTCCAGTGATACTAGTTGTAGATTCCGATGCTTCACTTCAGGTTTACTGTATCCCTCAGACCTTCCTATTAACGATGAAACACCGATATTGCATCGGAATTAAATAGAGAAGGCACAATGCCGACTTAAGTACAAGAGGACCGACTCTTCCAACTGTCTATGTTTTGAACCATTCCTGTGACACTAGTTATAGATTCCGATGCTTTACCTCTGGTTCACTGTATCCCTCTGACCTTCTTATCGACTATGAAACACAGAAATTGCATTGGAATTAAATAGAAAAATCACAATGCCGTCTTAAGTACAAGCAGACTGACTCTTCTTAGTGTCTATGCTTTGAACCATTCCTGTAACGCTAGTTACAGATTCCGATGCCTCACTTCAGGTTTACTGTATCCCTTGGACCTTCTTATTGACGATGAAACACAGAAATTGCATCGGAATTAAATTCAAAAGGCACAATGCCGACTTAAGTACAAGGAGACTGACTCTTCTTACTGACAATGTGTTGAACCATTCCTGTGACACTATTTAGAGATTCCGATGCTTCATTTCAGGTTTACTGTATCCCTTTGGCTTTCTTATTGACGATGAAACACAGAAATAGCATCGGAATGAAATACAAAAGGCACAATACCGACTTAAGTACAAGAAGACTGACTCGTCTTACTGACTATGATTTGAACCATTCCTGTGACACCAGTTAGAGATTCCGATGCTTCACTTCAGGTTTACTGTATCCCTTGGACCTTCTTATTGACGATGAAATACAGAAATTGCATCGGAATTAAATAGAAAAGGCACAATGCCGACTTAAGTACAAGAAGACTGACTCTTCTTACTGTCTATGTTTTGAACCATTCCTGTGACGCTAGTTACAGGTTCCGATGCTTCACTTCAGGTTTACTGTATCCATTGGACATTCTTACTGACGATGAAACACAGAAATTGCATCGGAATTAAATAGAAAAGTCACAATGCCGACTTAAGTACAAGAAGTCTGACTCATCATACTGGCTATGTTTGAACCATTACTGTGACAGTAGTTATAGATTTCGATGCTTCATTTCAGGTTTACTGTATCCCTTTGGCTTTCTTATTGACGATGAAACACTGAAATAGCATCGGAATTAAATAGAAAAGGCACAATGCCGAATCAAGTACAAGAAGACTGACTCTTCTAACTGACTATGATTGGAACCATTCCTGTGACACTAGTTATAGATTCCGATGATTCACTTCAGGTCTACTGTGTCCCTCTGACCTTCTTATTGAAGATGAAACACAGAAATAGCATCGGAATTAAATACAAAAGGCACAATGCTGACTTAAGTACAAGAAGACTGACTCTTCTCACTGTCTATGTTTTGAACCACTCCCGTGACACTAGTTATAGATTCCGGTGCTTCACTTCAGGTTTACTGTATCCCTTGGACCTTCTTATTAACGATGATACACATAAATTGCATCGGAATTAAATACAAAAGGCACAATGCCGACTTAAGTACAAGAAGACTGACTCTTCCTACTGTCTATGTTTGAACCATTCCTTTGCCACTAGCTATAGACTCCGATGCTTCACTTCAGGTTTACTGTTTCCCTTAGACCTTCTTATTGACCACTAAACAATGAAATTGCATCGGAATTAAATACAAAAGGCACAATGCCGACTTAAGTACATGAAAACTGACTCTTCTTACTGACTATGTTTTTAACCACTCCTGTGACACTAGTTATAGATTCGGATGCTTCACTTCAGGTTTACTGTATCCCTTGGATCCTTTTATTGACGATGAAACACAGAAATTGCATTGGAATTAAATACAAAAGGCACAATGCCGACTTAAGTACAAGATGGCTGACTCTTCTTACTGTCTATGATTTGAACCATTCCTGTGACACTAGTTATAGATCCCGATGCTTCACTCCTGGTTTACTGTATGCCTTGGACCTTCTTATTGACGATGAAACACAGAAATTGCATCGGAATTAAATACAAAAGGCACAATGCCAACTTAAGGACAAGAAGACTGAACCTTCTTACTGCCTATTTTTTGAACCATTCCTGTGACACTAGTTATACATTCCGATGCTTCACTTCAGGTTTACTATATCCCTCATACCTTCTTATTGACGATGAAACACAGAAAATGCATCGGAATTAAATACAAAAGGCACAATGCCGACTTAAGTGCAAGAAGACTGACTCTTCTTACTGTCTATGTTTTGAACCATTCTTGTGACACGAGTTATAGATTCCGATGCTTCACACCAGGTATACTGTATCCCTTGGACCTTCTTAATGACGATGAAACACCGAAATTGCAACGGAATTAAATAGAAAAGGCACAATGCCGACTTCCCTTGGACCTTCTTAATGACGATGAAACACCGAAATTGCAACGGAATTAAATAGAAAAGGCACAATGCCGACTTAGGTACAAGAAGACTGACTCTTGTTACTGAGTATGTTTTAAACCATTCCTGTGACACTAGTTATGGATTCCGATGCTTCACTTCATTTTTACTGTATACCTTGGACCTTTTTATTAACGATGAAACACAGAAATTGCATCGGAATTAAATACAAAAGGCACAATGCCGACTTAAGTACAAGAAGACTGACTCTTCTTACTGTTTATGTTTTGAACCATTCCTGTGACACTAGTTATAGACTCCGATGCTTCACCTCCGGTTATCTGTATCCCTCTGACCTTCTTATTGACGATGAAACACAGAAATTTCATCGGAATTAAATCGAAAAGGCACAATGCCGACTTAAGTACAAGAAGACTGACTCTTCTCACTGTCTATGTTTTGAACCACTCCCGTGACACTAGTTATAGATTCCGGTGCTTCACTTCAGGTTTACTGTATCCCTTGGACCTTCTTATTAACGATGATACACATAAATTGCATCGGAATTAAATACAAAAGGCACAATGCCGACTTAAGTACAAGAAGACTGACTCTTCCTACTGTCTATGTTTGGAACCATTCCTGTGACACTAGTTATAGATTCCGATGTTTCACTTCAGGTTTACTGAATCCCTTGGACCTTCGTAATGACGATGAAACACAAAAGTTGCATCGGAATTGCATACAAAAGGCACAATGCCCACTTAAGTACAAGAAGACTGACTCTACTTACTGTCTATGTTTTGAACCATTCCTGTGACACTAGTTATAGATTCCGATGCTTCACCTCCGGTTATCTGTATCCCTCTGACCTTCTTATTGACGATGAAACGCAGAAATTGCATCGGAATTAAATAGAAAAGGCACAATGCCGACTTAAGTACAAGAAGACTGACTCTTCTTACTGTCTATGTTTTGAACCATTCATGTGACGCTAGTTACAGGTTCCGATTCTTCACTTCAGGTTTACTGTATCCCTTGGACATTCTTATTGGCGATGAAACACAGAAATTGCATCGCAATTAAATAGAAAAAGCACAATGCCGGCATAAGTACAAGAAGACTGATTGTCCTTACTGACTATGTTATCAACCATTCCTGTGATTCTAGTTATAGATTCCGACGCTTCACGTCAGGTTTACTGTATCCCTCTCACCTTCTTACTGACGATGAAACACAGAAATTGCATCGGAATTAAATAGAAAAGTCACAATGCCGACTTAAGTACAAGAAGACTGACTCATCATACTGACTATGTCTGAACCATTCCTGTGACACTAGTTATAGATTTCGATGCTTCATTACAGGTTTACTGTATCCCTTTGGCTTTCTTATTGACGATGAAACACAGAAATAGCATCGGAATGAAATACAAAAGGCACAATACCGACTAAAGTACAATAAGACTGACTCGTCTTACTGACTATGATTTGAACCATTCCTGTGACACCAGTTAGAGATTCCGATGCTTCATTTCAGGTTTACTGTATCCCTTTGGCTTTCTTATTGACGATGAAACACTGAAATAGCATCGGAATTTAATAGAAAAGGCACAATGCCGAATCAAGTACAAGAAGACTTACTCTTCTAACTGACTATGATTGGAACCATTCCTGTGAAACTAGTTATAGATTCCGATGATTCACTTCAGGTCTACTGTGTCCCTCTGACCTTCTTATTGAAGATGAAACACAGAAATAGCATCGGAATTAAATACAAAAGGCACAATGCTGACTTAAGTACAAGAAGACTGACTCTTCTTACTGTCTATGTTTTGAACCATTCCTGTGACGCAAGTTATAGATTCCGATGCTTCACTTCAGGTTTACTGTATCCCTTGGACCTTCTTATTGATGACGAAACACAGAAATTGCATCGAAATTAAATAGAAAAGGCACAATGCCGACTTATGTACAAGAAGACTGCCTCTTCCTACTGTCTATGTTTTGAACCATTCCTGTGACACTAGTTATGGATTCCGATGCTTCACTTCAGGTTTACTGTATCCCTTGGATCTTCTTATTGACGATGAAACACATAAATTGCATCGGAATTAAATACAAAAGGCACAATGCCGAATTAAGTACAAGAAGACTGACTCTTCTCACTGACTATGATTTGAACCATTCCAGTGATACTAGTTGTAGATTCCGATGCTTCACTTCATGTTTACTGTATCCCTCTGACCTTCTTATTAACGATGAAACACCGATATTGCATCGGTATTAAATAGAAAAGGCACAATGCCGACTTAAGTACAACAAGACCGACTCTTCCAACTGTCTATGTTTTGAACCATTCCTGTGACACTAGTTATAGATTCCGATGCTTCACCTCAGGTTCACTGTATCCCTCTGACCTTCTTATTGACGATGAAACACAGAAATTGCATCGGAATTAAATAGAAAAGGCACAAAGCCGTCTTAAGTACAAGCAGACTGACTCTTCTTAGTGTCTATGTTTTGAACCATTCCTGTGACGCTAGTTACAGATTCCGATGCTTCACTTCAGGTTTACTGTATCCCTTGGACCTTCCTAATGACGATGAAACACAGAAATTGCATCGGAATTAAATACAAAAGGCACAATGCCGACTTAAGTACAAGAAGACTGACTCTTCTTACTGACTATGTGTTGAACCATTCCTGTGACACTATTTGGAGATTCCGATGCTTCCCTTCAGGTTTACTGTATCCCTCTGACCTTCTTATTGTCGATTAAACACAGTAATTGCATCGGAATTAAATTGAAAAGGGCACAATGCCGACTTAAGTACGAGAAGACTGCCTCTTCTTACTGTCTATGTTTTGAACCATTCTTGTGACACGAGTTATAGATTCCGATGCTTCACACCAGGTATACTGTATCCCTTGGACCTTCTTAATGACGATGAAACACCGAAATTGCAACGGAATTAAATAGAAAAGGCACAATGCCGACATCCCTTGGACCTTCTTAATGACGATGAAACACCGAAATTGCAACGGAATTAAATAGAAAAGGCACAATGCCGACTTAGGTACAAGAAGACTGACTCTTGTTACTGAGTATGTTTTAAACCATTCCTGTGACACTAGTTATGGATTCCGATGCTTCACTTCATTTTTACTGTATACCTTGGACCTTTTTATTAACGATGAAACACAGAAATTGCATCGGAATTAAATACAAAAGGCACAATGCCGACTTAAGTACAAGAAGACTGACTCTTCTTACTGTTTATGTTTTGAACCATTCCTGTGACACTAGTTATAGACTCCGATGCTTCACCTCCGGTTATCTGTATCCCTCTGACCTTCTTATTGACGATGAAACACAGAAATTTCATCGGAATTAAATCGAAAAGGCACAATGCCGACTTAAGTACAAGAAGACTGACTCTTCTCACTGTCTATGTTTTGAACCACTCCCGTGACACTAGTTATAGATTCCGGTGCTTCACTTCAGGTTTACTGTATCCCTTGGACCTTCTTATTAACGATGATACACATAAATTGCATCGGAATTAAATACAAAAGGCACAATGCCGACTTAAGTACAAGAAGACTGACTCTTCCTACTGTCTATGTTTGGAACCATTCCTGTGACACTAGTTATAGATTCCGATGCTTCACTTCAGGTTTACTGAATCCCTTGGACCTTCTTAATGACGATGAAACACAAAAGTTGCATCGGAATTACATACAAAAGGCACAATGCCGACTTAAGTACAAGAAGACTGACTCTACTTACTGTCTATGTTTTGAACCATTCCTGTGACACTAGTTATAGATTCCGATGCTTCACCTCCGGTTATCTGTATCCCTCTGACCTTCTTATTGACGATGAAACGCAGAAATTGCATCGGAATTAAATAGAAAAGGCACAATGCCGACTTAAGTACAAGAAGACTGACTCTTCTTACTGTCTATGTTTTGAACCATTCATGTGACGCTAGTTACAGGTTCCGATTCTTCACTTCAGGTTTACTGTATCCCTTGGACATTCTTATTGGCGATGAAACACAGAAATTGCATCGCAATTAAATAGAAAAAGCACAATGCCGGCATAAGTACAAGAAGACTGATTGTCCTTACTGACTATGTTATCAACCATTCCTGTGATTCTAGTTATAGATTCCGACGCTTCACGTCAGGTTTACTGTATCCCTCTCACCTTCTTACTGACGATGAAACACAGAAATTGCATCGGAATTAAATAGAAAAGTCACAATGCTGACTTAAGTACAAGAAGACTGACTCATCATACTGACTATGTCTGAACCATTCCTGTGACACTAGTTATAGATTTCGATGCTTCATTACAGGTTTACTGTATCCCTTTGGCTTTCTTATTGACGATGAAACACAGAAATAGCATCGGAATGAAATACAAAAGGCACAATAACGACTTAAGTACAATAAGACTGACTCGTCTTACTGACTATGATTTGAACCATTCCTGTGACACCAGTTAGAGATTCCGATGCTTCATTTCAGGTTTACTGTATCCCTTTGGCTTTCTTATTGACGATGAAACACTGAAATAGCATCGGAATTTAATAGAAAAGGCACAATGCCGAATCAAGTACAAGAAGACTTACTCTTCTAACTGACTATGATTGGAACCATTCCTGTGAAACTAGTTATAGATTCCGATGATTCACTTCAGGTCTACTGTGTCCCTCTGACCTTCTTATTGAAGATGAAACACAGAAATAGCATCGGAATTAAATACAAAAGGCACAATGCTGACTTAAGTACAAGAAGACTGACTCTTCTTACTGTCTATGTTTTGAACCATTCCTGTGACGCAAGTTATAGATTCCGATGCTTCACTTCAGGTTTACTGTATCCCTTGGACCTTCTTATTGATGACGAAACACAGAAATTGCATCGAAATTAAATAGAAAAGGCACAATGCCGACTTATGTACAAGAAGACTGCCTCTTCCTACTGTCTATGTTTTGAACCATTCCTGTGACACTAGTTATGGATTAACTATCAGTTTTGCGTCGGATTCGAAAATCTAGACTTACTGGAGACGGACCATAAGGTGCCCGAGGCAGCTACATCCCCTTGGAGACCAGTCCAGTGGAGGACAATGTATTGAATCGCGCCGCAATTTGAGTGCTCCATTGTCATTAGGAGGCCCTGAACGTTACAATTACGTATCAGTTTTGCGTTTGATTCGAAAATCTAGACCCACAGGAGAACGATCATAAGGTGCCCGAGGCTGCAATAGACCCTTGGAGACAAGTCGGCTGGAGAACGATGTATTGAATCTCGACGCAATTTGAGTGTTCCATCGTCATTAGGAGGCCCTGAACGTTACAATTATCAATCTGTTTTGCGTCGGATTCGAAAATCTACTCTCAGGAGAAGGATCATATGGTGCCCGAGACAGCAATATACCCTTGGAGACAAGTCGGCTGAAGGACGGTGTATTGAGTCTCGACGCAATTTGAGTGTGCCATCGTCATTCGGTGGACTTGAACGTTACAATTAACTATCAGTTTTGCGTCGGATTCGAATATCTAGACTTACTGGAGGCGGACCATAACGTGCCCGAGGCAGCAATAGACCCTTGGAGACAAGTCGGCTGGAGGCCGATGTATTGAATATCGACGCAATTTGAGTGTTCCATCGTCATTAGGAAGACCTGAACATTACAATTAACAATCAGTTTCGCGTCGGATTCGAAAATCTAGACTCACAGGAGAACGACGATAAGGTGCCTGAGGCAGCAATAGACCCTTGGAGACAAGTCGGCTGAAGGACGATGTATTGAATCTGGACGCAATTAGAGTGTTCCATCGTCATTAGGAGGCCCTGAACGTTACAATTAACTATCAGTTTTGCGTGCAATTCTTAAATCTACTCACAGGAGAAAGATCATATGATGCCCGAGACAGCAATATCCCCTTGGATACAAGTCGGCTGGAGGACGATGTATTGAATCGCGACGCAATTTGAGTGCTCCATCATCATTAGGATGCCTTGAACGTTACAATTACCTATCAGTTTTGCGTTGGATTCGCAAATCTAGACTCACAGGAGAACGATCATAAGGTGCCCCAGGCAGCATTGGACACTTGGAGACAAGTCGGCAAAAGGACGATGTATTGGATCGCGATGCAATTTGAGTGTTCCATCGTAACTAGGTGGTGCTCAACGTTACAATAAACTATCAGTTTAGCGTCGGATTCGAAAATCTCCTCACAGGAGAAGGATCATATGGTGCCCGAGGCAGCAATATCCCCTTGGATACAAGTCGGCTGGAGGACGATGTATTGGATCGCGACGCAATTTGAATGTTCCATCGTAACTAGGTGGTGCTCAACGTATTTAATAAACTATCAGTTTAGCGTCGGATTCGAAAATCTACTCACAGGAGAAGAAGGATCATATGGTGCCCGAGGCAGCAATATCCCCTTGGATACAAGTCGGCTGGAGGCCGATGTATTGAATCTCGACGCAATTTGAATGTTCCATGGTCATTAAGTGGCCCTGAACGTTACAATTAACTATTAGTTTTGCGTCGGATTCGAAAATCTAGACATACTGGAGACGCACCATAAGGTGCCCGAGGCAGCAATATCCCCTTGGAGACCAGTCCGCTGGAGAACGATGTATTGAATTGCGACGCAATTTGAGTGTTCCATCGTCTTTAGGAGGCACTGAACGTTACAATTAACTATCAGTTTTGCGTCGGATTCGAAAATCTATTCTCACAGATGAACGACCATATGGTGCCCGAGGCAGCAATAGAGCCTTGGAGAAAAGTCGGCTGGAGGCCGATGTATTGAATCTCAACGCAATTTGAATGTTCCATCGTCATTAGGAGGCTCTGAACGTTACAATTAACAATCAGTTGTGCGTCGGATTCCAAAATCTAGACTTACTGGAGACGGACCATAAGGTGCCCGAGGCAGCAATATCCCCTTGGAGACTAGTCCGCTGGAGGACGATGTATCGATCGCGACGCAATTTGAGTGTTCCATCGTCATTAGGAGGCCCTGAACGTTACAATTAACTATCAGTTTTGCGTCGGATTCGAAAATCTACTCTCAGGAGAAGGATCATATGGTGCCCGAGACAGCAATATACCTTTGGAGACAAGTCGGCAAAAGGACGATGTATTGAATCTCGACGCAATTTGAGTGTGCCATCGTCATTAGGTGGCCCTGAACGTTACAATTAACTATCAGTTTTGCGTCGGATTCGAAAATGTAGACTTGCTGGAGACGGACCATAAGGTGCCCGAGGCAGCTACATCCCCTTGGAGACCAGTCCAGTGGAGGACAATGTATTGAATCGCGCCGCAATTTGAGTGCTCCATCGTCATTAGGAGGCCCTGAACGTTACAATTACGTATCAGTTTTGCGTCTGATTCGAAAATCTAGACCCACAGGAGAACGATCATAAGGTGCCCGAGGCTGCAATAGACCCTTGGAGACAAGTCGGCTGGAGAACGATGTATTGAATATCGACGCAATTTCAGTGTTCCATCGTCATTAGGAAGACCTGAACATTACAATTAACAATCAGTTTCGCGTCGGATTCGAAAATCTAGACTCACAGGAGAACGACGATAAGGTGCCTGAGGCAGCAATAGACCCTTGGAGACAAGTCGGCTGAAGGACGATGTATTGAATCTGGACGCAATTAGAGTGTTCCATCGTCATTAGGAGGCCCTGAACGTTACAATTAACTATCAGTTTTGCGTGCAATTCGAAAATCTACTCACAGGAGAAGGATCATATGATGCCCGAGACAGCAATATCCCCTTGGATACAAGTCGGCTGGAGGACGATGTATTGAATCGCGACGCAATTTGAGTGCTCCATCATCATTAGGATACCTTGAACGTTACAATTACCTATCAGTTTTGCGTTGGATTCGAAAATCTAGACTCACAGGAGAACGATCATAAGGTGCCCCAGGCAGCATTGGACACTTGGAGACAAGTCGGCAAAAGGACGATGTATTGGATCGCGATGCAATTTGAGTGTTCCATCGTAACTAGGTGGTGCTCAACGTTACAATAAACTATCAGTTTAGCGTCGGATTCGAAAATCTCCTCACAGGAGAAGGATCATATGGTGCCCGAGGCAGCAATATCCCCTTGGATACAAGTCGGCTGGAGGCCGATGTATTGAATCTCGACGCAATTTGAATGTTCCACAGTCATTAGGTGGCCCTGAACGTTACAATTGACTATCAGTTTTGCATCGGATTCGAAAATCTAGACATACTGGAGACGCACCATAAGGTGCCCGAGGCAGCAATATCCCCTTGGAGACCAGTCCGCTGGAGAACGATGTATTGAATCGCGGCTCAATTTGAGTGTTCCATCGTCATTAGGAGGCCCTGAACGTTACAATTAACTATCAGTTTTGCGTCGTATTCGAAAATCTAGACTCACAGGTGAACGACCATATGGTGCCCGAGGCAGCAATAGAGCCTTGGAGACAAGTCGGCAGGAGGCTGTGGTATTGAATCTCGACGCAATTTGAATGTTCCATCGTCATTAGGAGGCCCTGAACGTTACAATTAACTCTCAGTTTTGCGTCGGATTCGAAAATCTAGACTCACAGGAGTATTGAATCGCGACGCAATTTGAGTTTTCCTTCGTCATTAGGAGGCACCGAACGTTACAATTAACTATCAGTTTTGCGTCGGATTCGAAAATCTAGAGTCACTGGAGAACGATCATAAGGTGCCCGAGGCTGCAATAGACCCTTGGAGACAAGTCGGCTGGAGGACGATGTATTTATCTCGACGCAATTTGAGTGTACCATCGTCATTAGGAGGCCCTGAAGGCTACAATTAACTATCAGTTCTGCGTCGGATTCGAAAATCTAGACTCACAGGAGACCGACTATAAGGTGCCCGAGGCAGCAATAGACCGTTGGAGACAAGTCGGCTGGAGGACGATGTATTGAATCTCGACGCAATTAGAGTGTTCCATCGTCATTAGGAGGCCCTGAACGTTACAATAAACTATCAGTTTTGCGTGCAATTCGAAAATCTACTCACAGGAGAAGGATCATATGATGCCCGAGACTGCAATATCCCCTTGGATACAAGTCGGCTGGAGGACGATGTATTGGATCGCGACGCAATTTGAATGTTCCATCGTAACTAGGTGGTGCTCAACGTATTTAATAAACTATCAGTTTAGCGTCGGATTCGAAAATCTACTCACAGGAGAAGAAGGATCATATGGTGCCCGAGGCAGCAATATCCCCTTGGATACAAGTCGGCTGGAGGCCGAAGTATTGAATCTCGACGCAATTTGAATGTTCCATGGTCATTATGTGGCCCTGAACGTTACAATTAACTATTAGTTTTGCGTCGGATTCGAAAATCTAGACATACTGGAGACGCACCATAAGGTGCCCGAGGCAGCAATATCCCCTTGGAGACCAGTCCGCTGGAGAACGATGTATTGAATTGCGACGCAATTTGAGTGTTCCATCGTCTTTAGGAGGCACTGAACGTTACAATTAACTATCAGTTTTGCGTCGGATTCGAAAATCTATACTCACAGGTGAACGACCATATGGTGCCCGAGGCAGCAATAGAGCCTTGGAGAAAAGTCGGCTGGAGGCCGATGTATTGAATCTCAACGCAATTTGAATGTTCCATCGTCATTAGGAGGCTCTGAACGTTACAATTAACAATCAGTTGTGCGTCGGATTCCAAAATCTAGACTTACTGGAGACGGACCATAAGGTGCCCGAGGCAGCAATATCCCCTTGGAGACTAGTCCGCTGGAGGACGATGTATCGATCGCGACGCAATTTGAGTGTTCCATCGTCATTAGGAGGCCCTGAACGTTACAATTAACTATCAGTTTTGCGTCGGATTCGAAAATCTACTCTCAGGAGAAGGATCATATGGTGCCCGAGACAGCAATATACCTTTGGAGACAAGTCGGCAAAAGGACGATGTATTGAATCTCGACGCAATTTGAGTGTGCCATCGTCATTAGGTGGCCCTGAACGTTACAATTAACTATCAGTTTTGCGTCGGATTCGAAAATCTAGACTTGCTGGAGACGGACCATAAGGTGCCCGAGGCAGCTACATCCCCTTGGAGACCAGTCCAGTGGAGGACAATGTATTGAATCGCGCCGCAATTTGAGTGCTCCATCGTCATTAGGAGGCCCTGAACGTTACAATTACGTATCAGTTTTGCGTCTGATTCGAAAATCTAGACCCACAGGAGAACGATCATAAGGTGCCCGAGGCTGCAATAGACCCTTGGAGACAAGTCGGCTGGAGAACGATGTATTGAATCTCGACGCAATTTGAGTGTTCCATCGTCATTAGGAGGCCCTGAACGTTACAATTAACAATCTGTTTTGCGTCGGATTCGAAAATCTACTCTCAGGAGAAGGATCATATGGTGCCCGAGACAGCAATATACCCTTCGAGACAAGTCGGCTGAAGGACGATGTATTGAATCTCGACGCAATTTGAGTGTGCCATCGTCATTCGGTGGACTTGAACGTTACAATTAACTATCAGTTTTGCGTCGGATTCGAAAATCTAGACTCACAGGAGAACGACGATAAGGTGCCTGAGGCAGCAATAGACCCTTGGAGACAAGTCGGCTGAAGGACGATGTATTGAATCTGGACGCAATTAGAGTGTTCCATCGTCATTAGGAGGCCCTGAATGTTACAATTAACTATCAGTTTTGCGTGCAATTCGACAATCTACTCACAGGAGAAGGATCATATGATGCCCGAGACAGCAATATCCCCTTGGATACAAGTCGGTTGGAGGACGATGTATTGAATCGCGACGCAATTTGAGTGCTCCATCATCATTAGGATGACTTGAACGTTACAATTACCTATCAGTTTTGCGTTGGATTCGAAAATCTAGACTCACAGGAGAACGATCATAAGGTGCCCCAGGAAGCATTGGACACTTGGTGACAAGTCGGCAAAAGGACGATGTATTGGATCGCGATGCAATTTGAGTGTTCCATCGTAACTAGGTGGTGCTCAACGTTACAATAAACTATCAGTTTAGCGTCGGATTCGAAAATCTACTCACAGGAGAAGGATCATATGGTGCCCGAGGCAGCAATATCCCCTTGGATAAAAGTCGGCTGGAGGCCGATGTATTGAATCTCGACGCAATTTGAATGTTCCATGGTCATTAGGTGGCCCTGAACGTTACAATTAACTATCAGTTTTGCGTCGGATTCGAAAATCTAGACATACTGGAGACGCACCATAAGGTGCCCGAGGCAGCAATATCCCCTTGGAGACCAGTCCGCTGGAGAACGATGTATTGGATCGCGACTCAATTTGAGTGTTCCATCGTCATTATGAGGCCCTGAACGTTACAATTAACTATCAGTTTTGCGTCGGATTCGAAAATCTAGACTCACAGGTGAACGACCATATGGTGCCCGAGGCAGCAATAGAGCCTTGGAGACAAGTCGGCTGGAGGCTGTGGTATTGAATCTCGACGCAATTTGAATGTTCCATCGTCATTAGGAGGCCCTGAACGTTACAATTAACTCTCAGTTTTGCGTCGGATTCGAAAATCTAGACTCACAGGAGAACGACCATATGGTGCCCGAGGCAGCAATAGACCCTTGGAGACAAGTCGGCTGGAGGCCGATGTATTGAATCTCGACGAAATTTGAATGTTCCATCGTCATTAGGAGGCCCTGAACGTTACAATTAACAATCAGTTTTGCGTCGGATTTGAAAATCTACTCTCAGGAGAAGGATCATATGGTGCCCGAGACAGCAATATACCCTTGGAGACAAGTCGGCTGAAGGACGATGTATTGAGTCTCGACGCAATTTGAGTGTGCCATCGTCATTCGGTGGACTTGAACGTTACAATTAACTATCAGTTTTGCGTCGGATTCAAAAATCTAGACATACTGGAGACGCACCATAAGGTGCCCGAGGCAGCAACATCCCCTTGGAGACCAGTCTGCTGGAGAACGATGTATTGAATCGCCACGCAATTTGAGTGTTCCATCGTCTTTAGGAGGCCCTGAACGTTATAATTAACTATCAGTTTTGCGTCGGATTCGAAAATCTAGACTCACAGGTGAACGACCATATGGTGCCCGAGGCAGCAATAGACCCTTGGAGACAAGTCGTCTGGAGGCTGATGTATTGAATCTCGACGCAATTTGAATGTTCCATCGTCATTAGGAGGCTCTGAACGTTACAATTAAAAATCAGTTGTGCGTCGGATTCCAAAATCAAGAGTTACTGGAGACGGATCATAAGGTGCCCGAGGCAGCAATATCCCCTTGGAGACTAGTCCGCTGGCGGACGATGTATCGATCGCGACGCAATTTGAGTGCTCCATCGTCATTAGGAGGCCCTGAACGTTAGAATTGGCAATCAGTTTTGCGTCGGATTAGAAAATCTAGACTCACAGGAGAACGACCATATGGTTCCCGAGGCAGCAATAGACCCTCGGAGACAAGTCGGCTGGACGCCGATGTATTGAAACTCGACGCAATTTGAATGTTCCATGTTCATTAGGTGGCCCTGAACGTTACAATTGACTGTCAGTTTAGCGTTGGATTCGAAAATCCACTCACAGGAGAAGGATCATATGGTGCCAGAGACAGCAATTCCCCCGTGGATATAAGTCGGCTGGAGGACGATATATTTAATCTCGACGCAATTTGAGTATTCCATCGTCATTAGGAGGCCCTGTACGTTACAATAAACTATCATTTTTGGGTCGGATTCGAAAATCTAGACTCACAGATGAACGACCATATGGTGCCCGAGGCAGCAATAGACCCTTTGAGACAAGTCGGCTGGAGGCTGTGGTATTGAATCTCGATGCAATTTGAATGTTCCATCGTCATTAGGAGGCCCTGAACGTTACAATTAACAATCACGTTTGCGTCGGATTCGAAAATCTACTCTCAGGAGAAGGATCATATGGTGCCCGAGACAGCAATATACCCTTGGAGACAAGTCGGCTGAAGGACGATGTATTGAGTCTCGACGCAATTTGAGTGTGCCATCGTCATTCGGTGGACTTGAACGTTACAATAAACTATCACTTTTGCGTCGGATTCGAATATCTAGACTTACTGGAGGCGGACCATAAGGTGCCCGAGGCAGCAATATCCCCTTGGAGACAAGTCGGCTGGAGGCCGATGTATTGAATATCGACGCAATTTGAGTGTTCCATCGTCATTAGGAAGCCCCGAACATTACAATTAACAATCAGTTTCGCGTCGGATTCGAAAATCTAGACTCACTGGAGACGGACCATAAGTTGACCGAGGCAGCAATATCCCCTTGCAGACCAGTCCGCTGGTGGACGATGTATTGAATCGCGACGCAATTTGAGTGCTCCATCATCATTAGGATGCCTTGAACGTTACAATTACCTATCAGTTTTGCGTTGGATTCGAAAATCTAGACTCACAGGAGAACGATCATAAGGTGCCACAGGCAGCATTAGACACTTGGAGACAAGTCGCCTGGAGGACGATGTATTGGATCGCGACGCAATTTGAATGTTCCATCGTAACTAGGTCGTGCTCAACGTATTTAATTAACTATCAGTTTAGCGTCGGATTCGAAAATCTACTTACAGGAGAAGGATCATATGGTGCCCGAGGCAGCAATATCCCCTTGGATACAAGTCGGCTGGAGGCCGATGTATTGAATCTCGACGCAATTGGAATGTTCCATGGTCATTAGGTGGCCCTGAACGTTACAATTAACTATCAGTTTTGCGTCGGATTCGAAAATCTAGACATACTGGAGACGCACCATAAGGTGCCCGAGGAAGCAATATCTCCATGGAGACCAGTCCGCTGGAGAACGATGTATTGAATCGCGACGCAATTTGAGTGTTCCATCGTCTTTAGGAGACCCTGAACGTTACAATTAACTATCAGTTTTGCGTCGGATTCGAAAATCTAGACTCACAGGTGAACGACCATATGGTGCCCGAGGCAGTAATAGACCCTTGGAGACAAGTCGGCTGGAGGCCGATGTATTGAATCTCGACGCAATTTGAATGTTCCATCGTCATTAGGAGGCTCTGAACGTTACAATTAACAATCAGTTGTGCGTCAGATTCCAAAATCTAGACTTAGTGGAGACGGACCATAAGGTGCCCGAGGCAGCAATATCCCCTTGGAGACTAGTCCGCTGGAGGACGATGTATCGATCGCGACGCAATTTGAGTGCTCCATCGTCATTAGGAGGCCCTGAACGTTACAATTAACAATCAGTTTTGCGTCGGATTAGAAAATTTAGACTCACAGGAGAACGACCATATGGTTCCCGAGGCAGCAATAGACCCTCGGAACAAGTCGGCTGGAGGCCGATGTATTGAAACTCGACGCAATTTGAATGTTCCATGGTCATTAGGTGGCCCTGAACGTTACAATTGACTGTCAGTTTAGCGTTGGATTCGAAAATCCACTCACAGGAGAAGGATCATATGGTGCCCGAGACAGGAATATCCCCTTGGATATAAGTCGGCTGGAGGACGATATATTTAATCTCGACGCAATTTGAGTATTCCATCGTCATTAGGAGGCCCTGAACGTTACAATAAACTATCATTTTTGGGTCGGATTCGAAAATCTAGACTCACAGGAGAACGACTATAAGGTGCCCGAGGCTGCAATAGACCCTTGGATATAAGTCGGCTGGAGGACGATATATTGAATCTCGACGCAATTTGAGTGTTCCATCGTCATTAGGACGTCTTGAACGTTACAATTAACAATCAGTATTGCGTCGGAATCGTAAATCTAGACTCACAGGAGAACGACAATAAGGTGCCCGAGGAAGCATTAGACCCTTGGAGACAAGTCGGCTGGAGGACGATGTATTTACTTCGACGCAATTTGAGTGTACCATCGTCATTAGGAGGCCCTGAAGGCTACAATTAACTATCAGTTCTGCGTCGGATTCGAAAATCTAAACTCACAGGAGACCGACGATAAGGTGCCCTAAGCAGCAATAGACCCTTGGAGACAAGTCGGCTGAACGACGATGTATTGAATCTCGACGCAATTAGTGTTCCATCGTCATTAGGAGGCCCTGAACGTTACAATTAACTATCAGTTTTGCGTGCAATCCGAAAATCTACTCACAGGAGAAGGATAATATGATGCCCGAGACAGCAATATCCCCTTGGATACAAGTCGGCTGGAGGACGATGCATTGAATCGCGACGCAATTTGAGTGCTCCATCATCATTAGGATGCCTTGAACGTTACAATTAACTATCAGTTTAGTGTCGGATTCGAAAATCTACTCACAGGAGAAGGATCATATGGTGCCCGAGGCAGCAATATCCCCTTGGATACAAGTCGGCTGGAGGCCGATGTATTGAATCTCAACGCAATTTGAGTGCTGCATCATCATTAGGATGCCTTGAACGTTACAATTAACTATCAGTTTTGCGTCGGGTTCGAAAATCTAGACTCACAGGAGAACGATCATAAGGTGCCCGAGGCAGCAAAATCCCCTTGGAGACCATTCCGCTGGAGGACGATGTATTGAATCGCGTCGCAATTTGACTGTTAAATCGTCATTAGGAGGCCCTGTACGTTACAATTAACAATCAGTTTTGCGTCGGATTAGAAAATCTAGACTCACAGGAGGACGACCATAAGGTGCCCGAGGCTGCAATAGACCCTTGGACACAAGTCGGCTGAAGGACGATGTATTGAACCTCGACGAAATTTGAGTGTTCATCGTCATTCGGAGGCCCTGAACGTTACAATTAATTATCAGTTTTGCGTCGGATTCGATAATCTAGACCTACTGGAGACGGACCATAAGGTGCCCGAGGCAGCAATATCCCCTTGGAGACCAGTCCGCTGGAGGACGATGTATTGGATCGCGACGCAATTTGAGTGCTAAATCGTCATTAGGAGGCCCTGAACGTTACAATTACGTATCAGTTTTGCGTCTGATTCGAAAATCTAGACCCACAGGAGAACGATCATAAGGTGCCCGAGGCTGCAATAGACCCTTGGAGACAAGTCGGATGAAGGACGATGTATTGGATCGCGACGCAATTTGAGTGTTCCATCGTCAACAGGAGGCCCTGAACGTTACAATTAACTATCAGTATTGCGTCGGAATCCAAAATCTAGACTTACTGGAGACGGACCATATGGTGCCCGAGGCAGCAATATTCCCTTGGAGACCAGTCCGCTGGAGAACGATGTATCGAATCGCGACGCAATTTGAGTGCTCCATCGTCATTAGGAGGCCCTGAACGTTACAATTAACTATCAGTTTTGCGTCGGGTTCGAAAATCTAGACTCACTGGAGAACGATCATAAGGTGCCCGAGGCAGCAATATACCCTTGGATACAAGTCGGCTGAAGGACGATGTATTGAATCTCGACGCAATTTGAGTGTGCCATCGTCATTAGGAGGCCCTGATCGTTACAATTAACTATCAGTTTTGCGTCGGATTCGAATATCTAGACTTACTGGAGGTGCCCGAGACAGCAATATCCCCTTGGAGTCCAGTCCGCTGGAGGACGATGTATTGAATCGCGACGCAATTTGAGTGCTAAATCGTCATTAGGAGGCCCTGAACGTTACAATTAACTATCAGTTTGGCGTCGGATTCGAAAATCTAGACTCACAGGAGAACGACCATATGGTGCCCGAGGCAGCAATAGACCCTTGGAGACAAGTCGGCTGGAGGCCGATGTATTGAATCTCGACGAAATTTGAATGTTCCATCGTCATTAGGTGGCCCTGAACGTTACAATTAACTATCAGTTTTGCGTCGGATTCGAAAATCTAGACTTACTGGAGACGGACCATAAGGTGCCCGAGGCAGCAACATCCCCTTAGAGACCAGTCCAGTGGAGGACAACGTATTGAATCGCGCTGCAATTTGAGTTCTCCATCGTCATTAGGAGGCCCTGAACGTTACAATTACGTATCAGTTTTGCGTCTGATTCGAAAATCTAGACCCACAGGAGAACGATCATAAGGTGTCCGAGGCTGCAATAGACCCTTGGAGACAAGTCGGATGAAGGACGATGTATTGGATCGCGACGCAATTTGAGTGTTCCATCGTCAATAGGAGTCCCTGAACGTTACAATTAACTATCAGTATTGCGTCGGAATCCAAAATCTAGACTTACTGGAGACGGACCATATGGTGCCCGAGGCAGCAATATTCCCTTGGAGACCAGTCCGCTGGAGAACGATGTATCGAATCGCGACGCAATTTGAGTGCTCCATCGTCATTAGGAGGCCCTGAACGTTACAATTAACTATCAGTTTTGTGTCGGGTTCGAAAATCTAGACTCACAGGAAAACGATCATAAGGTGCTCGAGGCAGCAATATACCCTTGGAGACAAGTCGGCTGAAGGACGATGTATTGAATCTCGACGCAATTTGAGTGTGCCATCGTCATTAGGAGGACCTGAACGTTACAATTAACTATCAGTTTTGCGTCGGATTCGAATATCTAGACTTACTGGAGGTGCCCGTGGCAGCAATATCCCCTTCGAGTCCAGTCCTCTGGAGGACGATGTATTGAATCGCAACGAATTTTGAGTGCTCCATCGTCATTAGGAGGCCCTGAACGTTACAATTAACTATCAGTTTTGCGTTCGATTCGAAAACCTAGACTCACAGGAGAACGATCATAAGGTGCCCCAGGCAGCAATTGACCCTTGGAGACAATCGGCTGGAGGACGATGTATTGGATCGCGACGCAATTTGAGTGTTCCATCGTAACTAGGATGCGCTCAACGTTACAATAAACTGTCAGTTATGCGTCGGATTCGAAAATCTAGACTCACAGGAGAACGACCATAAGGTGCCCGGGGCTGCAATAGACCCTTGGAGACAAGTCGGCTGGAGGACGATGTATTGAATCTCGACGCAATTTGAGTGTACCATCGTCATTAGGAAGCCCTGGAAGTTACAATTAACTATCTGTTCTGCGTTGGATTCGAAAATCTAGACTCACAGGAGAACGACCATAAGGTGCCCGAGACGGCAATATCCCCTTGGATACAAGTAGGCTGGAGGAAGATATATTGAATCTCGACGCAATTTGAGTGTTCCATCGTCATTAGGAGGCCCTGAACGTTACAATTAACAATCAGTTTTGCGTCGGAATCGATGAACTAGACTCACAGCAGAACGACAATAAGGTGCCCGAGAAAGCAATAGACCCTTGGAGACAAGTCGGCTGAAGGACGATGTATTGAATCTCGACGCAATTTGAGTGTTCCATCGTCATTAGGAGGCCCTGAAAGTTACAATTAACTATCAGTTTTGCGTCGGATTCGAAAATCTGGACTCACAGGAGAACGACCATATGGTGCCCGAGGCAGCAATAGACCCTTGGAGAACAGTCGGCTGGAGGCCGATGTATTGAATCTCGACGAAATTTGAATGTTCCATCGTCATTAGGTGGCCCTGAACGTTACAATTAACTATCAGTTTTGCGTCGGATTCGAAAATCTAGACTTACTGGAGACGGACCATAAGGTGCCCTAGGCAGCAATATACCCTTGGATACAAGTCGGCTGAAGGACGATGTATTGAATCTCGAGGCAATTTGAGTGTGCCATCGTCATTAGGAGGACCTGAACGTTACAATTAACTATCAGTTTTGCGTCGGATTCGAATATCTGGACTTACTGGAGGTGCCCGAGGCAGCAATATCCACTTGGAGTCCAGTCCGCTGGAGGACTATGTATTGAATCGCAACGCATTTTGAGAGCTCCATCGTCATTAGGAGGCCCTGAACGTTACAATTAACTATCAGTTTTGCGTTGGATTCGAAAATCTAGACTCACAGGAGAACGATCATAAGGTGCCCCAGGCAGCAAAAGACCCTTGGAGACAAGTCGGCTGGAGGACGATGTATTGGATCGCGACCCAATTTGAGTGTTCCATCGTAACTAGGAGGCGCTCAACGTTACAATAAACTGTCAGTTATGCGTCGGATTCGAAAATCTAGACACACAGGAGAACGACCATAAGGTGCCCGGGGCTGCAATAGACCCTTGGAGACAAGTCGGCTGGAGGAAGATATATTGAATCTCGACGCAATTTGAGTGTTCCATCGTCATTAGGAGGCCCTGAACGTTACAATTAACAATGAGTTTTGCGTCGGATTCGACAATCTAGACTTACTGGAGACGGACCATAAGGTGCCCGAGGCAGCAATATCCCCTTGGAGACCAGTCCGCTGGAGGACGATGTATTGAATCGCGACGCAATTTGAGTGCTAAATCGTCATTAGGAGGCCCTGAACGTTACAATTAACTATCAGTTTGGCGTCGGATTCGAAAATCTAGACTCACAGGAGAACGACCATATGGTGCCCGAGGCAGCAATAGACCCTTGGAGACAAGTCGGCTGGAGGCCGATGTATTGAATCTCGACGAAATTTGAATGTTCCATCGTCATTAGGTGGCCCTGAACGTTACAATTAACTATCAGTTTTTCGTCGGATTCGAAAATCTAGACTTACTGGAGACGGACCGTAAGTTGCCCGAGGCAGCAACATCCCCTTGGAGACCAGTCCAGTGGAGGACAATGTATTGAATCGCGCTGCAATTTGAGTTCTCCATCGTCATTAGGAGGCCCTGACGTTACAATTACGTATCAGTTTTGCGTCTGGTTCGAAAATCTAGACCCACAGGAGAACGATCATAAGGTGCCCGAGGCTGCAATAGACCCTTGGAGACAAGTCGGATGAAGGACGATGTATTGGATCGCGATGAAATTTGAGTGTTCCATCGTCAATAGGAGTCCCTGAACGTTACAATTAACTATCAGTATTGCGTCGGAATCCAAAATCTAGACTTACTGGAGACGGACCGTATGGTGCCCGAGGCAGCAATATTCCCTTGGAGTCCAGTCCGCTGGAGGACGATGTATTGAATCGCAACGCATTTTGAGTGCTCCATCGTCATTAGGAGGCCCTGAACGTTACAATTAACTATCAGTTTTGCGTTGGATTCGAAAATCTAGTCTCACAGGAGAACGATCATAAGGTGCCCCAGGAAGCAATAGACCCTTGGAGACAAGTCGGCTGGAGGACGATGTATTGGATCGCGACGCAATTTGAGTGTTCCATCGTAACTAGGAGGCGCGCAAAGTTACAATAATCTGTCAGTTATGCGTCGGATTCGAAAATCTAGACACACAGGAGAACGACCATAAGGTGCCCGGGGCTGCAATAGAACCTTGGAGACAAGTCGGCTGGAGGACGATGTATTGTATCTCGACGCAATTTGAGTGTACCATCGTCATTAGTAGGCCCTGAAAGTTACAATTAACTATTGGATTCGAAAATCTAGACTCACAGTAGAACGACCATAAGTTGCCCGAGACAGCAATATACCCTTGAATACAAGTCGGCTGGAGGAAGATATATTGAATCTCGACGCAATTTGAGTGTTCCATCGTCATTAGGGGGCCCTAAACGTTACAATTAACAATCAGTTTTGCGTCGGAATCGATGAACTAGACTCACAGGAGAACGACAATATGGTGCCCGAGAAAGCAATAGACCCTTGGAGACAAGTCGGCTGAAGAACGATGTATTGAGTCTCGACGCAATTAGAGTGTTCCATCGTCATTAGGAGGCCCGGAACGTTACAATTAACTATCAGTTTTGCGTTGGATTCGAAAATCTAGACTCACACGAGAACGATCATAAGGTGCCCGAGGCTGCAATAGACCCTTGGAGACAAGTCGGCTGGAGGACGATGTATTTACCTCGACGCAATTTGAGTGTACCATCGTCATTAGGAGGCCCTGAAGGCTACAATTAACTATCAGTTCTGCGTCGGATTCGAAAATCTAGAATCCCAGGAGACCGACGATAAGGTGCCCGAGGCAGCAATAGACGCTTGGAGACAAGTCGGCTGAAGGACGATGTATTGAATCTCGACGCAATTTGAGTGTTCCATCGTCATTAGGAGGCCCTGAACGTTACAATTAACAATCAGTTTTGCGTCGGAATCGATGAACTAGACTCACAGGAGAACGACAGTGAGGTGCCCGAGAACGCAATAGACCCTTGGAGACAAGTCGGCTGAAGGACGATGTATTGGATCGCGACGCAATTTGAGTGTGCCATCGTCATTAGGAGGCCCTGATCGTTACAATTAACTATCAGTTTTGCGTCGGATTCGAATATCAAGACTTACTGGAGGTGCCCGAGACAGCAATATCCCCTTGTAGACAAGACGGTTGGAGGTCGATGTATTGACTCTCGACGCAATTTGACTGTTCCATCGTCATTAGGAGGCCCTGAATGTTACAATTAACTATCAGTTTTGCGTCGGATTCCAAAATCTAGACTTACTGGATACAGACCATAAGGTGCTCGAGGTAGCAATATCCCCTTGGAGACCAGTCCGCTGGAGGACGATGTTTCGAATCGCGACGCAATTTGAGTGCTCCATCGTCATTAGGAGGCCCTGAACGTTACAAATAACTATTAGTTTTGCTATGGATTCGAAAATCTACTCACAGGAGAAGTATCATATGGTGCCCGAGACAGCATTATCCCCTTGGATACAAGTCGGCTGGAGGAAGATATATTAAATCTCGACGCAATTTGAGTGTTCCATCGTCATTAGGAGGCCCTGAACGTTACAATTAACAATCAGTTTTGCGTCGGATTAGAAAATATAGACTCACAGGAGAATGATTATACGGTGCGCGAGGCAGCAATAAACCCTTGGAGACAAGTCGGCTGGAGGCCGATGTATTGAATCTCGACGCAATTAGGATGTTCCATGGTCATTTGGTGGCCCTTAACGTTACTATTAACTATCAGTTTTGCGTCGGATTCGAAAATCTAGACTTACTGGAGACGGACCATAACGTGCCCGAGGCTGCAATAGACCCTTGGAGACAAGTCGGCTGGAGGACGATGTATTGGATCGCGACGCAATTTGCGTGTTCCATCGTAACTAGGAGGCGCTCAACGTTACAATAAACTATCAGTTATGCGTCGGATTCGAAAATCTAGACTCACAGGAGAACGACCACATGGTGCCCGAGGCAGCAATAGACCCTTGGAGACAAGTCGGCTGGAGGCCGATGTATTGAATTTCGACGCAATTTGAATGTTCCATGGTCATTAGGTGGCCCTGAGCGTTACAATTAACTATCAGTTTTGCGTTGGATTCGAAAATTCAGACCCACAGGAGAACGACCATAAGGTGCCCGATGCTGCAATAGACCCTTGGACACAAGTCGGTTGAAAGACGATGTATTGAATCTCGACGAAATTTGAATGTTCCATGGTCATTTGGTGGCCCTGAACGTTACAATTAACTATCAGTTTTGCGTCGGGTTCGAAAATCTAGACTCACAATAGAACGATCATAAGGTGCCAGAGGCTGCAATAGACCCTTGGAGACAATTCGGCTGGAGAACGATGTATTGAATCTCGACGCAATTTGAGTGTTCCATCGTCATTAGGAGGCCCTGAACGTTACAATTAACTATCAGTTTTGCGTGGAATTCGAAAATCCACTCACAGGAGAAGGATCATATGATGCCCGAGACAGCAGTATCCCCTTGGATACAAGTCGGTTGGAGGACGATGTATTGAATCGCGACGCAATTTCAGTGCTCCATCATCATTAGGATGCCTTGAACGTTACAATTAACTATCAGTTTTGCGTTGGATTCGAAAATCTAGACTCACAGGAGAACGATCATAAGGTGCCCCAGGCAGCAATAGACCCTTGGAGACAAGTCGGCTGGAGGACGATGTATTGGATCGCGACGCAATTTGAGTGTTCCATCGTAAATAGGAGCCGCTCAACGTTACAATAAACTATCAGTTTAGCGTCGGATTCGAAAATCTACTCACAGGAGAAGGATCATATGGTGCCCGAGGCAGCAATAGACCCTTGGAGACAAGTCGGCTGGAGGACGATGTATTGACTCGCGACGCATTTTGAGTGCTCCATCGTCATTAGGATGCCTTGAACGTTACAATTAACAATCAGTTTTGCGTTGGATTCGAAAATCTAGACTCACACGAGAACGATCATAAGGTGCCCGAGGCTGCAATAGACCCTTGGAGACAAGTCGGCTGGAGGACGATGTATTTACCTCGACGCAATTTGAGTGTACCATCGTCATTAGGAGGCCCTGAAGGCTACAATTAACTATCAGTTCTGCGTCGGATTCGAAAATCTAGAATCCCAGCAGACCGACGATAAGGTGCCCGAGGCAGCAATAGACGCTTGGAGACAAGTCGGCTGAAGGACGATGTATTGAATCTCGACGCAATTTGAGTGTTCCATCGTCATTAGGAGGCCCTGAACGTTACAATTAACAATCAGTTTTGCGTCGGAATCGATGAACTAGACTCACAGGAGAACGACAGTAAGGTGCCCGAGAACGCAATAGACCCTTGGAGACAAGTCGGGTGAAGGACGATGTATTGGATCGCGACGCAATTTGAGTGTTCCATCGTCATTAGGAGGCCCTGAACGTTACAATTAACTATCAGTTTTGCGTCGGGTTCGAAAATCTAGAATCACAGGAGAACGATCATAAGGTGCCCGAGGCAGCAATATACCCTTGGAGAAAAGTCGCCTGAAGGACGATGTATTGAATCTCGACGCAATTTGAGTGTGCCATCGTCATTAGGAGGACCTGAACGTTGCAATTAACTATCAGTTTTGCGTCGGATTCGACTATCTAGACTTACTGGAGGTGCCCGAGGCAGCAATATCCCATTGGAGTCCAGTCCGCTGGAGGACGATGTATTGAATCGCAACGCAATTAGAGTGCTCCATCGTCATTAGGAGGCCCTGAACGTTACAATTAACAATCAGTTTTGGGTCGGATTAGAAAATCTGGACTCACAGGAGAACGATTACATGGTGCGCGAGGCAGCAATAGACCCTTGGAGACAAGTCGGCTGGAGGCCGATGTATTGAATCTCGACGCAATTTGGATGTTCCATGGTCATTTGGTGGCCCTTAACGTTACTATTAACTATCAGTTTTGCGTCGGATTCGAAAATCTAGACTTACTGGAGACGGACCATAACGTGCCCGAGGCTGCAATAGACCCTTGGAGACAAGTCGGCTGGAGGACGATGTATTGGATCGCGACGCAATTTGTGTGTTCCATCGTAACTAGGAGGCGCTCAACGTTACAATAAACTATCAGTTATGCGTCGGATTCGAAAATCTAGACTCACAGGAGAACGACCACATGGTGCCCGAGGCAGCAATAGACCCTTGGAGACAAGTCGGCTGGAGGCCGATGTATTGAATCTCGACGCAATTTGAATGTTCCATGGTCAATAGGTGGCCCTGAACGTTACAATTAACTATCAGTTTTGCGTCGGATTCGAAAATCTAGACTTACTGGAGACGGACCATAAGGTGCCCGAAGCAGCAATATTCCCTTGGAGACCAGTCCGCTGGAGGACGATGTTTTGAATCGCGACGCAATTTGAGTGCTACATCGTCATTAGGAGACCCTGAACGTTAGAATTGACTATCAGTTTTGCGTCAAATTCGAAAATCTAGGCTCACAGGAGAACGATCATAAGGTGCTCGAGGCAGCAAAAGACCCTTGAAGTCAAGTCGGCAGAAGGACGATGTAATGGATCGCGACGCAATTTGAGTGTTCCATCGTCATTAGGAGTCCCTGAACGTTTCAATTAACTATCAGTTTTGCGTCGGATTCGAAAATCTAGACTTACTGGAGACGGACCATTAGGTGCCCGAGGCAGCAACATCACCTTGGAGACCAGTCCATTTGAGGACGATGTATTGAATCGCGACGCAATTTGAGTGCTCCATCGTCATTAGGAGGCCCTGAACGTTACAATTAACTATCAGTTTTGCGTCGGATTCGAAAATCTAGACTCACAGGAGAACGATCATTAGGTGCCTGAGGCAGCAATATCCCTTTGGAGACAAGTCAGCTGAAGGATGATGTATTGAATCTCGACGCAATTTGAGTGTTCCATCGTCATTAGGAGGCCCTGAACGTTACAATTAACAATCAGTTTTGCGTCGGACTCGATGAACTAGACTCACAGGAGAACGACAATAAGGTGCTCGAGAAAGCAATATCCCCTTGGAGACAAGTTGTCTGAAGGACGATGTATTGAATCTCGACGCAATTTGAGTGTTCCATCGTCATTAGGAGGCCCTGAGCGTTACAATTAACTATCAGTTTTGCGTTGGATTCGAAAATCTAGACTCACAGGAGAACGATCATAAGGTGCCCCAGGCAGCAATAGACCCTTGGAGACAAGTCGGCTGGAGGACGATGTATTGGATCGCGACGCAATTTGAGTGTTCCATCGTAGCTAGGAGGCGCTCAACGTTACAATAAACTGTCAGTTATGCGTCGGATTCGAAAATCCAGACTCACAGGAGAACGATCATAAGGTGCCCGAGGCAGCAACATACCCTTGGAGACAAGTCGGCTGAAGTACGATGTATTGGATCTCGTCGCAATTTGAGTGTTCCATCGTCATTAGGAGGCCCTGGACGTTACAATTAACAATCAGTTTTGCGTCGGATTCGAAAATCTAGACTTACTGGAGACGGACCATAATGTGCCCGAGGCAGCAATATCCCCTAGGAGACCAGTCCGCTGGAGGACGTTGTATCGAATCGCGACGCAATTTGAGTGCTCCATCGTCATTAGGAGGCCCTGAACGTTACAATTAACTATCAGTTTTTCGTCGGGTTCGAAAATCTAGACTCACAGGAGAACGATCATAAGGTGCCCGAGGCAGCAATATACCTTTGGAGACAAGTCAGCTGAAGGACGATGTATTGAATCTCGACGCAATTTGAGTGTTCCATCGTCATTAGGAGGACCTGAACGATACAATTAACTATCAGTTTTGCGTCGGATTCGAATATCGAGTCTTACTGGAGGCGGACCATAAGGTGCCCGAGGCAGCAATATCCCCTTGGAGTCTAGTCCGCTGGAGGACGATGTATTGAATCGCAACGCAATTTGAGTACTCCATCGTCATTAGGAGGCCCTGAACGTTACAATTAACTATCAGTTTTGCGTTGGATTGAAAATCTAGACTCACAGGACAACGATCATAAGGTGCCCCAGGCAGCAATAGACCCTTGGAGGCAAGTCGGCTGGAGGACGATGTATTGGATCGCGACGCAATTTGTGTGTTCCATCGTAACTAGGAGGCGCTCAACGTTACAATAAACTATCAGTTATGCGTCGGATTCGAAAATCTAGACTCACAGGAGAACGACCACATGGTGCCCGAGGCAGCAATAGACCCTTGGAGACAAGTCGGCTGGAGGCCGATGTATTGAATCTCGACGCAATTTGAATGTTCCATGGTCAATAGGTGGCCCTGAACGTTACAATTAACTATCAGTTTTGCGTCGGATTCGAAAATCTAGACTTACTGGAGACGGACCATAAGGTGCCCGAAGCAGCAATATTCCCTTGGAGACCAGTCCGCTGGAGGACGATGTTTTGAATCGCGACGCAATTTGAGTGCTACATCGTCATTAGGAGACCCTGAACGTTAGAATTGACTATCAGTTTTGCGTCAAATTCGAAAATCTAGGCTCACAGGAGAACGATCATAAGGTGCTCGAGGCAGCAAAAGACCCTTGAAGTCAAGTCGGCAGAAGGACGATGTAATGGATCGCGACGCAATTTGAGTGTTCCATCGTCATTAGGAGTCCCTGAACGTTTCAATTAACTATCAGTTTTGCGTCGGATTCGAAAATCTAGACTTACTGGAGACGGACCATTAGGTGCCCGAGGCAGCAACATCACCTTGGAGACCAGTCCATTTGAGGACGATGTATTGAATCGCGACGCAATTTGAGTGCTCCATCGTCATTAGGAGGCCCTGAACGTTACAATTAACTATCAGTTTTGCGTCGGATTCGAAAATCTAGACTCACAGGAGAACGATCATAAGGTGCCTGAGGCAGCAATATCCCTTTGGAGACAAGTCAGCTGAAGGACGATGTATTGAATCTCGACGCAATTTGAGTGTTCCATCGTCATTAGGAGGCCCTGAACGTTACAATTAACAATCAGTTTTGCGTCGGACTCGATGAACTAGACTTACAGGAGAACGACAATAAGGTGCTCGAGAAAGCAATATCCCCTTGGAGACAAGTTGTCTGAAGGACGATGTATTGAATCTCGACGCAATTTGAGTGTTCCATCGTCATTAGGAGGCCCTGAGCGTTACAATTAACTATCAGTTTTGCGTTGGATTCGAAAATCTAGACTCACAGGAGAACGATCATAAGGTGCCCCAGGCAGCAATAGACCCTTGGAGACAAGTCGGCTGGAGGACGATGTATTGGATCGCGACGCAATTTGAGTGTTCCATCGTAGCTAGGAGGCTCTCAACGTTACAATAAACTGTCAGTTATGCGTCGGATTCGAAAATCCAGACTCACAGGAGAACGATCATAAGGTGCCCGAGGCAGCAACATACCCTTGGAGACAAGTCGGCTGAAGTACGATGTATTGGATCTCGTCGCAATTTGAGTGTTCCATCGTCATTAGGAGGCCCTGGACGTTACAATTAACAATCAGTTTTGCGTCGGATTCGAAAATCTAGACTTACTGGAGACGGACCATAATGTGCCCGAGGCAGCAATATCCCCTAGGAGACCAGTCCGCTGGAGGACGTTGTATCGAATCGCGACGCAATTTGAGTGCTCCATCGTCATTAGGAGGCCCTGAACGTTACAATTAACTATCAGTTTTGCGTTGGATTCGAAAATCTAGACTCACAGGAGAACGATCATAAGGTGCCCCAGGCAGCAATAGACCCTTGGAGACAAGTCGGCTGGAGGACGATGTATTGGATCGCGACGCAATTTGAGTGTTCCATCGTAGCTAGGAGGCGCTCAACGTTACAATAAACTGTCAGTTATGCGTCGGATTCGAAAATCCAGACTCACAGGAGAACGATCATAAGGTGCCCGAGGCAGCAACATACCCTTGGAGACAAGTCGGCTGAAGTACGATGTATTGGATCTCGTCGCAATTTGAGTGTTCCATCGTCATTAGGAGGCCCTGGACGTTACAATTAACAATCAGTTTTGCGTCGGATTCGAAAATCTAGACTTACTGGAGACGGACCATAATGTGCCCGAGGCAGCAATATCCCCTAGGAGACCAGTCCGCTGGAGGACGTTGTATCGAATCGCGACGCAATTTGAGTGCTCCATCGTCATTAGGAGGCCCTGAACGTTACAATTAACTATCAGTTTTTCGTCGGGTTCGAAAATCTAGACTCACAGGAGAACGATCATAAGGTGCCCGAGGCAGCAATATACCTTTGGAGACAAGTCAGCTGAAGGACGATGTATTGAATCTCGACGCAATTTGAGTGTTCCATCGTCATTAGGAGGACCTGAACGATACAATTAACTATCAGTTTTGCGTCGGATTCGAATATCGAGTCTTACTGGAGGCGGACCATAAGGTGCCCGAGGCAGCAATATCCCCTTGGAGTCTAGTCCGCTGGAGGACGATGTATTGAATCGCAACGCAATTTGAGTGCTCCATCGTCATTAGGAGGCCCTGAACGTTACAATTAACTATCAGTTTTGCGTTGGATTGAAAATCTAGACTCACAGGACAACGATCATAAGGTGCCCCAGGCAGCAATAGACCCTTGGAGGCAAGTCGGCTGGAGGACGATGTATTGGATCGCGACGCAATTTGTGTGTTCCATCGTAACTAGGAGGCGCTCAACGTTACAATAAACTATCAGTTATGCGTCGGATTCGAAAATCTAGACTCACAGGAGAACGACCACATGGTGCCCGAGGCAGCAATAGACCCTTGGAGACAAGTCGGCTGGAGGCCGATGTATTGAATCTCGACGCAATTTGAATGTTCCATGGTCAATAGGTGGCCCTGAACGTTACAATTAACTATCAGTTTTGCGTCGGATTCGAAAATCTAGACTTACTGGAGACGGACCATAAGGTGCCCGAAGCAGCAATATTCCCTTGGAGACCAGTCCGCTGGAGGACGATGTTTTGAATCGCGACGCAATTTGAGTGCTACATCGTCATTAGGAGACCCTGAACGTTAGAATTGACTATCAGTTTTGCGTCAAATTCGAAAATCTAGGCTCACAGGAGAACGATCATAAGGTGCTCGAGGCAGCAAAAGACCCTTGAAGTCAAGTCGGCAGAAGGACGATGTAATGGATCGCGACGCAATTTGAGTGTTCCATCGTCATTAGGAGTCCCTGAACGTTTCAATTAACTATCAGTTTTGCGTCGGATTCGAAAATCTAGACTTACTGGAGACGGACCATTAGGTGCCCGAGGCAGCAACATCACCTTGGAGACCAGTCCATTTGAGGACGATGTATTGAATCGCGACGCAATTTGAGTGCTCCATCGTCATTAGGAGGCCCTGAACGTTACAATTAACTATCAGTTTTGCGTCGGATTCGAAAATCTAGACTCACAGGAGAACGATCATAAGGTGCCTGAGGCAGCAATATCCCTTTGGAGACAAGTCAGCTGAAGGACGATGTATTGAATCTCGACGCAATTTGAGTGTTCCATCGTCATTAGGAGGCCCTGAACGTTACAATTAACAATCAGTTTTGCGTCGGACTCGATGAACTAGACTTACAGGAGAACGACAATAAGGTGCTCGAGAAAGCAATATCCCCTTGGAGACAAGTTGTCTGAAGGACGATGTATTGAATCTCGACGCAATTTGAGTGTTCCATCGTCATTAGGAGGCCCTGAGCGTTACAATTAACTATCAGTTTTGCGTTGGATTCGAAAATCTAGACTCACAGGAGAACGATCATAAGGTGCCCCAGGCAGCAATAGACCCTTGGAGACAAGTCGGCTGGAGGACGATGTATTGGATCGCGACGCAATTTGAGTGTTCCATCGTAGCTAGGAGGCTCTCAACGTTACAATAAACTGTCAGTTATGCGTCGGATTCGAAAATCCAGACTCACAGGAGAACGATCATAAGGTGCCCGAGGCAGCAACATACCCTTGGAGACAAGTCGGCTGAAGTACGATGTATTGGATCTCGTCGCAATTTGAGTGTTCCATCGTCATTAGGAGGCCCTGGACGTTACAATTAACAATCAGTTTTGCGTCGGATTCGAAAATCTAGACTTACTGGAGACGGACCATAATGTGCCCGAGGCAGCAATATCCCCTAGGAGACCAGTCCGCTGGAGGACGTTGTATCGAATCGCGACGCAATTTGAGTGCTCCATCGTCATTAGGAGGCCCTGAACGTTACAATTAACTATCAGTTTTTCGTCGGGTTCGAAAATCTAGACTCACAGGAGAACGATCATAAGGTGCCCGAGGCAGCAATATACCTTTGGAGACAAGTCAGCTGAAGGACGATGTATTGAATCTCGACGCAATTTGAGTGTTCCATCGTCATTAGGAGGACCTGAACGATACAATTAACTATCAGTTTTGCGTCGGATTCGAATATCGAGTCTTACTGGAGGCGGACCATAAGGTGCCCGAGGCAGCAATATCCCCTTGGAGTCTAGTCCGCTGGAGGATGATGTATTGAATCGCAACGCAATTTGAGTGCTCCATCGTCATTAGGAGGCCCTGAACGTTACAATTAACTATCAGTTTTGCGTTGGATTGAAAATCTAGACTCACAGGACAACGATCATAAGGTGCCCCAGGCAGCAATAGACCCTTGGAGGCAAGTCGGCTGGAGGACGATGTATTGGATCGCGACGCAATTTGTGTGTTCCATCGTAACTAGGAGGCGCTCAACGTTACAATAAACTATCAGTTTTATGTCGGATTCGAAAATCTAGACTCACAGGAGAACGACCACATGGTGCCCGAGGCAGCAATAGAACCTTGGAGACAAGTCGGCTGGAGGCCGATGTATTGAATCTCGACGCAATTTGAATGTTCCATGGTCATTAGGTGGCCCTGAACGTTACTATTAACTAAGAGTTTTGTGTCGGGTTCGAAAATCTAGACTCACAGGAGATCATAAGGTGCCCGAGGCAGCAATAGACCCTTGGAGGCAAGTCGGCTGAAGTACGATGTATTGGATCTCGTCGCAATTTGAGTGTTCATCGTCATTAGGAGGCCCTGAACGTTAGAATTAACTATCAGTTTTGCGTCGGATTCGAAAATCTAGACTTACTGGAGACGGACCATAAGGTGCCCGAGGCAGCAACATCCCCTTGGAGACCAGTCCATTGGAGGACGATGTATCGAATCGCGACGCAATTTGAGTGCTCCATCGTCATTAGGAGGCCATGAACGTTACAATTAACTATCAGTTTTGCGTCGGATTCGAAAGTCTAGACTCACAGGAGAACGATCATAAGGTGCCTGAGGCAGCAATATCCCTTTGGAGACAAGTCAGCTGAAGGACGATGTATTGAATCTCGACGCAATTTGAGTGTTCCATCGTCATTAGGAGGCCCTGAACGTTACAATTAACAATCAGTTTTGCGTCGAAATCGATGAACTATACTCACAGGAGAACGACAATAAGGTGCCCGAGAAAGCAATATCCCCTTGGAGACAAGTCGTCTGAAGGACAATGTATTGAATCTCGACGCAATTTGAGTGTTCCATCGTCATTAGGAAGCCCTGAGCGTTACAACTAACTATCAGTTTTGCGTTGGATTCGAAAATCTAGACTCACAGGAGAACGATCATAAGGTGCCCCAGGCAGCAATAGACCCTTGGACACAAGTCGGCTGGAGGACGATGTATTGGATCGCGACGCAATTTGAGTGTTCCATCGTAACTAGGAGGCGCTCAACGTTACAATAAACTGTCAGTTATGCGTCGGATTCGAAAATCTAGACTCACAGGAGAACGACCATAAGGTTCCCGGGGCTGCAATAGACCCATGGAGACAAGTCGGCTGGAGGACGATGAATTGAATCTCGACGCAATTTGAGTGTACCATCGTCATTAGGAGGCCCTGGGAGTTACAATTAACTATCTGTTCTGCGTTGGATTCGAAAATCTAGACTCACAGGAGAACGACCATAAGGTGCCCGAGACAGCAATATCCCCTTGGATACAAGTCGGCTGGAGGACGATATATTGAATCTCGACGCAATTTGAGTGTTCCATCGTCATTAGGAGGCCCTGGACGTTACAATTAACAATCAGTTTTGCGTCGGAATCGATGAACTAGACCCACAGGAGAACGACAATAAGGTGCCCGAGAAAGCAATGGACCCTTTGAGACAAGTCGGATGAAGGACAATGTATTGGATCGGGACGCAATTTGAGTGTTCCATCGTCATTAGGAGGCCCTGAACGTTACAATTAACTATCAGTTTTGCGTCGGATTCCAAAATCTAGACTTACTGGAGACGGACCATAAGGTGCCCGAGGCAGCAATATCCCCTTTGAGTCCAGTCCGCTGGAGGACGATGTATTGAATCGCAACGCAATTTGAGTGCTCCATCGTCATTAGGAGGCCCTGAACGTTACAATTAACTATCAGTTTTGCGTTGGATTCGAAAATTCAGACCCACAGGAGAACGACCATAAGGTGCCCGATGCTGCAATAGACCCTTGGACACAAGTCGATTGAAGGACGATGTATTGAATCTCGACGAAATTTGAATGTTCCATGGTCATTTGGTGGCCCTGAACGTTACAATTAAATATCAGTTTTGCGTCGGGTTTGAAAATCTAGACTCACAATAGAACGATCATAAGGTGCCAGAGGCTGCAATAGACCCTTGGAGACAAGTCGGCTGGAGAACGATGTATTGAATCTCGACGCAATTTGAGTGTTCCATCGTCATTAGGAGGCCCTGAAGGCTACAATTAACTATCAGTTCTGCGTCGGATTCGAAAATCTAGAATCACAGGAGACCGACGATAAGGTGCCCGACGCAGCAATAGACCCTTGGAGACAAGTCGGCTGAAGGACGATGTATTGAATCTCGACGCAATTAGAGTGTTCCATTGTCATTAGGAGGCCCTGAACGTTACAATTAAGTATCAGTTTTGCGTGGGATTCGAAAATCTACTCACAGGAGAAGGATCATATGATGCCCGAGACAGCAAAATCCCCTTGGATACAAGTCGGCTGGAGGACGATATATTGAATCTCGACGCAATTTGAGTGTTCCATTGTCATTAGGAGGCCCTGGACGTTACAATTAACAATCAGTTTTGCGTCGGATTCGAAAATCTAGACTTACTGGAGACGGACCATAATGTGCCCGAGGCAGCAATATCCCCTTGGAGACCAGTCCGCTGGAGGACGTTGTATCGAATCGCGACGCAATTTGAGTGCTCCATCGTCATTAGGAGGCCCTGAACGTTACAATTAGCTATCAGTTTTTCGTCGGGTTCGAAAATCTAGACTCACAGGAGAACGATCATAAGGTGCCCGAGGCAGCAATATACCTTTGGAGACAAGTCAGCTGAAGGACGATGTATTGAATCTCGACGCAATTTGAGTGTGCCATCGTCATTAGGAGGACCTGAACGATACAATTAACTATCAGTTTTGCGTCGGATTCGAATATCGAGTCTTACTGGAGGCGGACCATAAGGTGCCCGAGGCAGCAATATCCCCTTGGAGTCTAGTCCGCTGGAGGACGATGTATTGAATCGCAACGCAATTTGAGTGCTCCATCGTCATTAGGAGGCCCTGAACGTTACAATTAACTATCAGTTTTGCGTTGGATTGAAAATCTAGACTCACAGGACAACGATCATAAGGTGCCCCAGGCAGCAATATACCTTTGGAGACAAGTCAGCTGAAGAACGATGTATTGAATCTCGACCCAATTTGAGGGTTCCATCGTCATTAGGAGGCCCTGAACGTTACAATTAACAGTCAGTTTTGCGTTGGAATCGATGAACTAGACTCACAGGAGAACGACAATAAGGTGCCCGAGAAAGCA
The DNA here is from genome assembly GCF_023864345.2 of Schistocerca serialis cubense. Lineage (NCBI taxonomy): Eukaryota > Metazoa > Arthropoda > Insecta > Orthoptera > Acrididae > Schistocerca > Schistocerca serialis. The sequence continues at coordinate 643,467,117 of NC_064644.1, forward strand.
ATATCCCCTTGGAGACAAGTCGTCTGAAGGACGTTGTATTGAATCTCGACGCAATTTGAGTGTTCCATCGTCATTAGGAGGCCCTGAGCGTTACAATTAACAGTTTTGCGTCGGATTAGAAAATCTAGACTCACAGGAGAACGACCATAAGGTGCCCGAGGCTGCAATAGACCCTTGGACACAAGTCGGCTGAAGGACGATGTATTGAATCTAAACGCAATTTGAGTGCGCCATCGCCATTAGGAGGACCTGAACGTTAAATTAACTATTAGTTTTGCGTCGGATTCGAATTTCTAGACTAACTGGAGGTGCCCGAGGCAGCAATATCCCCTTGGAGTCCAGTCCGCTGGAGGACGATGTATTGAATCGGAACGCAATTTGAGTGCTCCATCGTCATTAGGAGGCCCTGAACGTTACAATTAACTATCAGTTTTGCGTTGGATTCGAAAATCTAGACCCACAGGAGAACGATCATAAGTTGCCCCAGGCAGCAATAGACCCTTGGAGACAAGTCAGCTGGAGAACGATGTATTGGATCGCGACGCAATTTGAGTGTTCCATCGTCATTAGGACGCCCTGAACGTTACAATTAACAGTTTTGCGTCGGATTAGAAAATCTAGACTCACAGGAGAACGACCATAAGGTGCCCGAGGCTGCAATAGACCCTTGGACACAAGTCGGCTGAAGGACGATGTATTGAATCTCGTCGAAATTTGAGTGTTCCATCGTCATTAGGAGGCCCTGAACGTTACAATTAACAATCAGTTTTGCGTCGGATTAGAAAAGCTAGACACACAGGAGAACGACCACATGGTGCCCGAGGCAGCAATAGACCTTGGAGACAAGTCGGCTGGAGGCCGATGTATTGAATCTCGACACAATTTGAATGTTTTATGGTTATTTGGTGGCCCTTAACGTTACTATTAACTATCAGTTTTGCGTCGGATTCGAAAATCTGGACTCACAGGAGAACGATCATAAGGTGCCTGAGGCTGCAATAGACCCTTGGAGACAAGTCGGCTGGAGAACGATGTATTGAATCTCGACGCAATTTGAGTGTTCCATCGTCATTAGGAGGCCCTGGACGTTACAATTAACTATCAGTTTTGCGTCGGATTCGAAAATCTAGACTTACTGGAGACGGACCATAAGGTGCCCGAGGCAGCAGTATCCCCTTGGAGACCAGTCCGCTGGAGGACGTTGTATCGAATCGCGACGCAATTTGAGTGCTCCATCGTCATTAGGAGGCCCTGAACGTTACAATTAACAATCAGTTTTGCGTCGGATTAGAAAATCTAGACTCACAGCAGAACGACCACATGGTTCCCGAGGCAAGAGACAAGTCGGCTGGAGGCCGATGTATTGGATCTCGTCGCAATTTGAGTGTTCATCGTCATTAGGAGGCCCTGAGCGTTACAATTAACTATCAGTTTTGCGTCGGATTCGAAAATCTAGACTCACTGGAGACGGACCATAAGGTGCCCGAGGCAGCAATATTCCCTTGGAGACCAGTCCGCTGGAGGACGATGTATTGAATCTCTACGCAATTTGGGTGTTACATCGTCATTACCCTGAACGTTACAATTAACAATCAGTTTTGCGTCGGATTAGAAAATCTAGACTCACAGGAGGACGATCATAAGGTGCCCGAGGCTGCAATAGACCCTTGGAGACAAGTCGGCTGGAGAACGATGTATTGAATCTCGACGCAATTTGAATGTTCCATGGTCATTAGGTGGCCCTGAACGTTACTATTAACTATCGGTTTTGCGTCGGATTCGAAAATCTAGACTTACTGGAGACGGACCATCAGGTGCCCGAGGCAGCAATATTCCCTTGGAGACCAGTCCGCTGGAGGACGATGTATTGAATCGCGACGCAATTTGAGTGCTAAATCGTCATTAGGAGGCCCTGAACGTTACAATTAACTATCAGTTTTGCGTCGGATTCGAAAATCTAGACTCACAGGAGAACGATCATAAGGTGCCCCAGGCAGCAATAGACCCTTGGAGACAAGTCGGCTGGAGGACGATGTATTGGATCGCGACGCAATTTGAGTGTTCCATCGTAACTAGGAGGCGCTCAACGTTACAATAAACTGTCAGTTATGCGTCGGATTCGAAAATGTAGACTCACAGGAGAACAACCATAAGGAGCCCGGGGCTGCAATAGACCCTTGGAGACAAGTCAGCTGGAGGACGATGTATTGAATCTCGACGCAATTTGAGTGTCCCATCGTCATTAGGAGGCCCTGAACGTTACAATTAACAATCAGTTTTGCGTCGCATTAGAAAATCTAGACTCACAGGAGAACGACCACATGGTGCCCGAGGCAGCAATAGACCCTTGGAGACAAGTCGGCTGGAGGCCGATGTATTGAATCTCGACGCAATTTGAGTGTTCCATCGTCATTAGGAGGCCCTGAAGGCTACAAGTAACTATCAGTTCTGCGTCGGATTCGAAAATCTAGACTCACAGGAGAACGATCATAAGGTGCCCCAGGCAGCAATAGACCCTTGGGGACAAGTCGGCTGGAGGACGATGTATTGGATCGCGACTCAATTTGTGTGTTCCAACGTAACTAGGAGGCGCTCAACGTTACAATAAACTATCAGTTATGCGTCGGATTCGAAAATCTAGACTCACAGGCGAACGACCATAAGGTGCCCGAGGAAGCAATAGACCCTTGGAGACAAGTCGGCTGAAGAACGATGTATTGAATCTCGACGCAATTTGAGTGTTCCATCGTCATTACCCTGAACGTTACAATTAACAATCAGTTTTGCGTCGGATTAGAAAATCTAGACTCACAGGAGAACGATCATAAGGTGCCCGAGGCTGCAATAGACTATTGGAGCCAAGTCTGCTGGAGATCGATGTATTGAATCTCGACGCAATTTTAGTGTTCCATCGTCATTAGGAGGCCCTGAACATTACAATTAACAATCAGTTTTGCGTCGGTAAAAATAATCTAGACTCACAGGAGAACGACCATAAGGTGCCCGAGGCTGCAATAGACCCTTGGAGACAAGTCGGCTGAAGGACGATGTATTGAATCTCGACGAAATTTGAGTGTTCCATCGTCATTAGGAGGCGCTGAACGTTACAATTAACAATCAGTTTTGCGTCGGATTAGAAAATCTAGACTCACAGGAGAACGACCACATGGTGCCGGAGGCAAGAAACAAGTCGGCTGGTGGCCGATGTATTGAATCTCGACGCAATTTGAATGCTCCATGGTCATTAGGTGGTCCTGAACGATACTATTAACTAACAGTTTTGCGTCGGGTTCGAAAATCTAGACTCACAGGAGAACGATCATAAGGTTCCCGAGGCATCAATAGACCCTTGGAGACAAGTCGGCTGAAGGACGATGTATTGGATCTCGTTGCAATTTGAGTGTTCATCGTCATTAGGAGGCCCTGAACGTTACAATTAACTATCAGTTTTGCGTCGGATTCGAAAATCTAGACTTACTGGAGACGGACCATAAGGTGCCCGAGGCAGCAATATTCCCTTGGAGACCAGTCCGCTGGAGGACGATGTATTGAATCGAGACGCAATTTGAGTGCTAAATCTTCATTAGGAGGCCCTGAACGTTACAATTAACAATCAGTTTTGCGTCGGAATCGATGAACTAGACTCACAGGAGAACGACAATAAGGTGCCCGTGAAAGCAATATCCCCTTGGAGACAAGTCGTCTGAAGGACGATGTATTGAATCTCGACGCAATTTGAGTATTCCATCGTCATTAGGAGGCCCTGAGCGTTACAATTAACTATCAGTTTTGCGTTGGATTCGAAAATCTAGACTCACAGGAGAACGATCATAAGGTGCCCCAGGCAGCAATAGACCCTTGGAGACAAGTCGGCTGGAGGACGATGTATTGGATCGCGACGCAATTTGAGTGTTCCATTGTAACTAGGAGGCGCTCAACGTTACAATTAAGTATCAGTTTTGCGTGGGATTCGACAATCTACTCACAGGAGAAGGATCATATGATGCCCGAGACAGCAAAATCCTCTTGGATACAAGTCGGCTGGAGGACGATATATTGAATCTCGACGCAATTTGAGTGTTCCATCGTCATTAGGAGGCCCTGGACATTACAATTAACAACAGTTTTGCGTCGGTAAAAATAATCTAGACTCACAGGAGAACGACCATAAGGTGCCCGAGGCTGCAATAGACCCTTGGAGAAAAGTCGGCTGAAGGACGATGTAATGAATCTCGACGAAATTTGAGTGTTCCATCGTCATTAGGAGGCGCTGAACGTTACAATTAACAATCAGTTTTGCGTCGGATTAGAAAATCTAGACTCACAGGAGAACGACCACATGGTGCCGGAGGCAAGAAACAAGTCGGCTGGAGGCCGATGTATTGAATCTCGACGCAATTTGAATGCTCCATGGTCATTAGGTGGCCCTGAACGATACTATTAACTAACAGTTTTGCGTCGGGTTCGAAAATCTAGAATCACAGGAGAACGATCATAAAGTGCCCGAGGCAGCAATAGACCCTTGGAGACAAGTCGGCTGAAGGACGATGTATTGGATCTCGTTGCAATTTGAGTGTGCCATCGTCATTAGGAGGACCTGAACGTTACAATTAACTATCAGTTTTGCGTCGGATTCGAATATCTAGTCTTACTGGAGGCGGACCATAAGGTGCCCGAGCCAGAAATATCCCCTTGGAGTCCAGTCCGCTGGAGGACGATGTATTGAATCGCAACGCAATTTGAGTGCTCCATCGTCATTAGGAGGCCCTGAACATTACATTTAACAATCAGTTTTGCGTCGGGTTCGAAAATCTAGACCCACAGGAGAACGACCATAAGGTGGCCGAGGCTGCAATAGACCCTTGGACACAAGTCGCCTGAATTACGATGTATTGAATCTCGACGCAATTTGAGTGTTCCATCGTCATTAGGAGGCCCTGAACGTTGCAACTAACTATCAGTTTTGCGTCGGATTCGAAAATCTAGGCTTACTGGAGACGGACCATAAGGTGCTCGAGGCAGCAACATCCCCTTGGAGACCAATCCAGTGGCGGACGATGTATTGAATCGCGACGCAATTTGAGTGCTCCATCGTTATTAGGAGGCCCTGAACGATACAATTAATTATCAGTTTAGCGTCGGATTCGAAAATCTAGACTCACAGGAGAACGATCATAAGGTGCCCGAGGCTGCAATAGACCCTTGGAGATAAGTCGGCTGGAGAACGATGTATTGAATCTCGACGCAATTTGAGTGTTCCATCGTCATTAGGACGCCCTGAACGTTACTATTAACTATCAGTTCTGCGTCGGATTCGAAAATCTAGACTCACAGGAGACCGACGATAAGGTGCCCGAGGCAGCAATAGACCCTTGGAGACAAGTCGGCTGAAGAACGATATAATGAATCTCGACGCAATTTGAGTGTTCCATCGTCATTGGGAGGCCCTGAACGTTACAATTAACTATCAGTTTTTCGTGGGATTCGAAAATCTACTCACAGGAGAAGGATCATATGATGCCCGAGACAGCAATATCCCATTGGATACAAGTCGGCTGGAGGACGATGTATTGAATCTCGACGGAATTTGAGTGTTCCATCGTCATTCGGAGGCCCTGAACGTTACAATTAACTATCAGTTTTGCTTCTGATTCGAATATCTAGACTTACTGGAGGCGGACCATAAGGTGCCCGAGGCAGCAATATCCCCTTTTAGTCCAGTCCGCTGGAGGACGATGTATTGAATCGCAACGCAATTCGAGTGCTCCATCGTCATTAGGAGGCCCTGAACTTTACAATTAACTACCAGTTTTGCGTTGGATTCGAAAATCTAGACTCACAGGAGAACGATCATAAGGTGCCCGAGGCTGCAATAGACACTTGGAGACAAGTCGGCTGGAGAACGATGTATTGATTCTCGACGCAATTTGAGTGTTCCATCGTCATTAGGAGGCCCTGAAGGCTACAATTAACTATCAGTTAGCGTCGGATTCGAAAATCTAGACTCACAGGAGACCGACGATGAGGAGCCCGAGGCAGCAATAGACCCTTGGAGACAAGTCGGCTGAAGGACGATGTATTGAATCTCCACGCAATTAGAGTGTTCCATCGTCATTAGGAGGCCCTGAACGTTACAATTAACTATCAGTTTTGCGTCGGGTTCGAAAATCTAGATTCACACGAGAACGATCATAAGGTGCCCGAGGCAGCAATAGACCCTTGGAGACAAGTCGGCTGAAGGACGATGTATTGGATCTCGTCGCAATTTGAGTGTACCATCGTCATTAGGCGGACCTGAACGTTACAATTAACTATCAGTTTTGCGTTGGATTCGAAAATCTAGACTCACAGGAGATGGACCATAAGGTGCCCGAGGCAGCAGTATCCCCTTGGAGTCCAGTGCGCTGGAGGACGATGTATTGAATCGCAACGCAATTTGAGTGCTGCATCGTCATTAGGAGGCCCTGAACGTTACAATTAACTATCAGTTTTGCGTTGGATTCGAAAATCTAGACTCACAGGAGAACGATCATAAGGTGCCCCAGGCAGCAATTGACCCTTGGAGACAAGTCGGCTGGAGGACGATGTATTGGATCGCGACGCAATTTGAGTGTTCCATCGTAACTAGGAGGCGCTCAACGTTACAATTAACTATCAGTTTTGCGTCGGATTCGAAAATCTAGACTTACTGGAGACGGACCATAAGGTGCCCGAGGCAGCTATATTCCCTTGGCGACCAGTCCGCTGGAGGACGATGTATTGAATCGCGACGCAATTTGTTTGCTAAATTGTCATTAGGAGGCCCTGAAAGTTACAATTAACTATCAGTTGTGCGTCGGATTCGAAAATCTAGACTCACTGGAGACCGACGATAAGGAGCCCGAAGCAGCAATAGACCCTTGGAGACAAGTCGGCTGAAAGACGATGTATTGAATCTCGACGCAATTAGAGTGCTCCATCGTCATTAGGAAGCCCTGAACGTTACAATTAACTATCAGTTTTGCGTCGGATTCGAATATCTAGAGTTACTGGAGGCGGACCATAAGGTGCCCGAGGCAGCAATATCCCTTTGGAGTCCAGTCCGCTGGATGACGATGTATTGAATCGCAACGCAATTTGAGTGCTCCATCGTCATTAGGAGGCCCTGAACGTTACAATTAACTATCAGTTTTGCGTCGGATTCGAAAATCTAGACTTACTGGAGACGGGCCATAAGTAGCCCGAGGCAGCAATACTCCCTTGGAGACCAGTCCGCTGGAGGGCGATGTATTGAATCGCGACCAATTTGAGTGCTAAATCGTCATTAGGAGGCACTGAACGTTACAATTAACTATCAGTTTTGCATCGGATTCGAAAATCTAGACTCACAGGAGAACGACCATATGGTGCCCGAGGCAGCAATAGACCCTAGGAGACTAGTCGGCTGCAGGCCGATGTATTGAATCTCGACGCAATTTGAATGTTCCATCGTCATTAGGGGGCCCTGAACGTTACAATGAACTATCAGTGTTGCGTGGGATTCGAAAATCTACTCACAGGAGAAGGATCATATGATGCCCGAGGCAGCAATATCCCCTTGGATACAAATCGACTGGAGTACGATATATTGAATCTCAACGCAATTTGAGTGTTCCATCGTCATTAGGAGGCCCTGAACGTTACAATTAACAATCAGTTTTGCGTCGGATTAGAAAATATAGTCTCACAGGAGAACGTTCATAAGGTGCCCGAGGCAGCAATAGACCCTTGGAGACAAGTCTGCTGGAGGACGATGTATTGGATCGCGACGCAATTTGAGTGTTCCATCGTAACTACGAGGCGCTCAACGTTACAATAAACTATCAGTTATGCGTCGGATTCGAAAATCGAGACTCACAGGAGACGGACCATAAGGTGCCCGAGGCAGCAACATCCCCTTGGAGACCAGTCCGGTGGAGGACGATGTATTGAATCGCGACGCAATTTGAGTGCTCCATCGTCATTAGGAGGCCCTGAACGTTACAATTAACTATCAGTTTTGCGTCGGATTCGAAAATCTAGACTCACAGGAGAACGACCATAAGATGACCGAGGCTGCAATAGACCCTTGGACACAAGTCGGCTGGAGGCCGATGTATTGAATCTCGACGCAATTTGAATGTTCCATGGTCATTAGGTGGCCCTGAACGTTACTATTAACTATCAGTTTTGCGTCGGGTTCGAAAATCTAGACTCACAGGAGAATGATCATGAGGTGCCCGAGACAGCAATAGACCCTTGGAGACAAGTCGGCTGAAGGACGATGTATTTGATCTCGTCGCAATTTGAGTGTTCATCGTCATTAGGAGGCCCTGAACGTTACAATCAACAATCAGTTTTGCGTCGGATTCGAAAATCTAGACTTACTGCAGACGGGCCATAAGTAGCCCGAGGCAGCAATACTCCCTTGGAGACCAGTCCGCTGGAGGGCGATGTATTGAATCGCGACCAATTTGAGTGCTAAATCGTCATTAGGAGGCACTGAACGTTACAATTAACTATCAGTTTTGCATCGGATTCGAAAATCTAGACTCACAAGAGAACGACCATATGGTGCCCGAGGCAGCAATAGACCCTAGGAGACTAGTCGGCTGCAGGCCGATGTATTGAATCTCGACGCAATTTGAATGTTCCATCGTCATTAGGGGGCCCTGAACGTTACATTGAACTATCAGTTTTGCGTGGGATTCGAAAATCTACTCACAGGAGAAGGATCATATGATGCCCGAGGCAGCAATATCCCCTTGGATACAAATCGACTGGAGTACGATATATTGAATCTCAACGCAATTTGAGTGTTCCATCGTCATTAGGAGGCCCTGAACGTTACAATTAACAATCAGTTTTGCGTCGGATTAGAAAATATAGTCTCACAGGAGAACGATCATAAGGTGCCCGAGGCTGCAATAGACCCTTGGACACAAGTCCGCTGAAGGACGATGTATTGAATCTCGACGAAATTTGAGTGTTCCATCGTCATTAGGAGGCCCTGAACGTTACAATTAACTATCAGTTTTGCGTCGGATTAGAAAATCTAGACTCACAGTAGAACGACCACATGGTGGCCGAGGCAGCAATAGACCCTTGGAGACAAGTCGGCTGGAGGCCGATGTATTGAATATCGACGCAATTTGAATGTTTCATGGTCATTAGGTGCCCCTGAACGTTACTATTAACTATCAGTTTTGCGTCGGGTTCGAAAATCTAGACTCACAGGAGAACGATCATAAGGTGCCCGAGGCAGCAATAGACCCTTGGAGACAAGTCGGCTGAAGGACGATGTATTGGATCTCGTCGCAATTTGAGTGTTCAACGTCATTAGGAGGTCCTGAACGTGACAATTAACTATCAGTTTTGCGTCGGATTCGAAAATCTAGACTTACTGGAGACGGACCATAAGGTGCCCGAGGCAGCAATACTCCCTTGGAGACCAGTTCGCTGGAGGACGATGTATTGAATCGCGATGCAATTTGAGTGCAAAATCGTCATTAGGAGGCCCGTAACGTTACAATTAACTATCAGTTTTGCGGCGGATTAGAAAATCGAGACTCACAGGAGAACGAACATAAGGTGCCGGAGGCTGCAATAGACTCTTGGAGACAAGTCGGCTGGATCCGATGTATTGAATCTCGACGCATTTTGAATGTTCCATGGTCATTAGGTGGCCCTGAACGTTACAATTAACTATCAGTTTTGCGTCGGGTTCGAAAATCTAGACTCACAGGAGAACGTTCATAAGGTGCCCGAGGCAGCAATAGACCCTTGGAGACAAGTCTGCTGGAGGACGATGTATTGGATCGCGACGCAATTTGAGTGTTCCATCGTAACTACGAGGCGCTCAACGTTACAATAAACTATCAGTTATGCGTCGGATTCGAAAATCGAGACTCACAGGAGACGGACCATAAGGTGCCCGAGGCAGCAACATCCCCTTGGAGACCAGTCCGGTGGAGGACGATGTATTGAATCGCGACGCAATTTGAGTGCTCCATCGTCATTAGCAGGCTCTGAACGTTACAATTAACTATCAGTTTTGCGTCGGATTCGAAAATCTAGACTCACAGGAGAACGACCATAAGGTGACCGAGGCTGCAATACACCCTTGGACACAAGTCGGCTCGAGGCCGATGTATTGAATCTCGACGCAAATTGAATGTTCCATGGTCATTAGGTGGCCCTGAACGTTACAATTAACTATAAGTTTTCCGTCGGGTTCGAAAATCAAGACTCACTGGAGAACGATCATAAAGTGCCCGAGGCAGCAATAGACCCTTGGAGACAAGTCGGCTGAAGGACGATGTATTGATTCTCGACGCAATTTGAGTGTTCCAGCGTCATTAGGAGGCCCTGAAGGCTACAATTAACTATCAGTTCTGCGTCGGATTCGAAAATCTAGACTCACAGGAGACCTACGATAAGGTGCCCGAAACAGCAACAGACCCTTGGAGACAAGTCGGCTGGAGGCCGATGTATTGAAACTCGACGCAATTTGAATGCTCCATGGTCATTAGGTGGCCCTGAACGTTACAATTAACTATAAGTTTTCCGTCGGGTTCGAAAATCAAGACTCACTGGAGAACGATCATAAAGTGCCCGAGGCAGCAATAGACCCTTGGAGACAAGTCGGCTGGAGGACGATGTATTGGTTCGCGACGCAATTTGATTGTTCCATCGTAACTAGGAGGCGCTCAACGTTACAATTAACTATCAGTTTTGCGTCGGGTTCGAAAATCTAGACTTACTGGAGACGGACCATAAGGTGCCCGAGGCAGCTATATTCCCTTGGCGACCAGTCCGCTGGAGGACGATGTATTGAATCGCGACGCAATTTGAGTGTTCCATCGTAACTAGGAGGCCCTGAACGTTACAATTAACTATCAGTTTTGCGTCGGGTTCAAAAATCTAGACTCACAGGAGAACGATCATAAGGTGCCCGTGGCAGCAATAGACCCTTGGAGACAAGTCGGCTGAAGGACGATGTATTAGATCTCGTCGCAATTTGAGTGTTCATCGTCATTAGGAGGCCCTGAACGTTACAATTAACTATCAGTTTTGCGTCGGATTCGAAAATCTAGACTTACTGGAGACGGACCATAAGGTGCCCGAGGCAGCAATACTCCCTTGGAGACCAGTCCGCTGGAGGACGATGTATTGAATCGCGACGCAATTTGAGTGCTAAATCGTCATTAGGAGGCCCTGAATGTTACAATTAACTATCAGTTTTGTGTCGGATTCGAAAATCTAGACTCACAGGAGAACGACCATATGGTGCCCGAGGCAGCAATAGACCCTTGGAGACTAGTCGGCTGCAGGCTGATGTATTGAATATCGACGCAATTTGAATGTTCCATGGTCATTAGGTGGCCCTGAACGTTACTATTAACTATCAGTTTTGCGTCGGGTTCGAAAATCTAGACTCACAGGAGAACGATCATAAGGTGCCCGAGGCAGCAATAGACCCTTGGAGACAAGTAGGCTGGGAACGATGTATTGAATCTCGACGCAATTTGAGTGCTCCATCGTCATTAGGAGGCCCTGAAGGCTACAATTAACTATCAGTTCTGCGTCGGATTCGAAAATCTACTCACAGGAGAAGGATCATATGGTGCCCGTGTCAGCTTTATCCCCTTGGATACAAGTCGGCTGGAGGACGATATATTGAATCTCGACGCAATTTGAGGTGTCCATCGTCATTAGGAGGCCCTGAACGTTACAATTAACTATCAGTTTTGCGTCGGGTTCGAAAATCTAGACTCACAGGAGAACGATCATAAGGTGCCCGAGGCAGCAATAGACCCTTGGACACAAGTCGCCTGAAGGACGATGTATTGAATCTCGACGAAATTTGAGTGTTCCATCGTCATTAGGAGGCCCTGAACGTTACAATTAACAATCAATTTTGCGTCGGATTAGAAAATCTGGACTCACAGGAGAACGACCACATGGTGCCCGAGGCAGCAATAGACCCTTGGAGACAAGTCGGCTGGAGGCCGATGTATTGAATATCGACGCAATTTGAATGTTTCATGGCCATTAGGTGGCACTGAACGTTACAATTTACTATCAGTTTTGCGTCGGGTTCGAAAATCTAGACTCACAGTAGAACGACCATAAGGTGACCGAGGCTGCAATAGACCCTTGGACACAAGTCGGCTGGAGGCCGATGTATTGAATCTCGACGCATTTTGAATGTTCCATGGTCATTAGGTGGCCCTGAACGTTACTATTAACTACCAGTTTTGCGTCGGGTTCGAAAATCTAGACTCACAGGAGAAAGATCATAAGGTGCCCGAGGCAGCAATAGACCCTTGGAGACAAGTCGGCTGAAGGACGATGTATTTGATCTCGTCCCAATTTGAGTGTTCATCGTCATTAGGAGGCCCTGAAGGTTAGAATTAACTATCAGTTTTGCGTCGGGTTCGAAAATTAAGACTCACTGGAGAACGATCATAAAGTGCCCGAGGCAGCAATAGACCCTTGGAGACAAGTCGGCTGGAGGACGATGTATTGGTTCGCGACGCAATTTGAGTGTTCCATGGTCATTAGGTGGCCCTGAACGTTACTATTAACTAGCAGTTTTGCGTGGGATTCGAAAATCTACTCACAGGAGAAGGATCATATGATGCCCGAGACAGCAATATCCCCTTGGATACAAGTCGACTGGAGGACGATGTATTGAAACTCGACGCAATTTGAATGTTCCATGGTCATTAGGTGGCCCTGGACGTTACAATTAACTATCAGTATTCCGTCGGGTTCGAAAATTAAGACTCACTGGAGAACGATCATAAAGTGCCCGAGGCAGCAATAGACCCTTGGAGACAAGTCGGCTGGAGGACGATGTATTGGTTCGCGACGCAATTTGAGTGTTCCATCATAACTAGGAGGCGCTCAACGTTACAATTAACTATCAGTTTTGCGTCGGATTCGAAAATCTAGACTTACTGGAGACGGACCATAAGGTGCCCGAGGCAGCTATATTCCCTTGGCGACCAGTCCGCTGGAGGACGATGTATTGGATCGCGACGCAATTTGAGTGTTCCATCGTAACTAGGAGGCCCTGAACGTTACAATTAACAATCAGTTTTGCGTCGGATTATAAAATCTTTTTACGAACGATGAAACACAGAAATTGCATCGGAATTAAATACAAAAGGCACAATGCCGACTTAAGTACAAGAAGACTGACTCTTCTTACTGACTATGATTTGAACCACTCCAGTAACACTAGTTGTAGATTCCGATGCTTCACTTCATGTTTACTGTATCCCTCTGACCTTCTTATTAACGATGAAACACCGATATTGCATCGGAATTAAATAGAAAAGGCACAATGCCGACTTAAGTACAAGAAGACCGACTCTTCCAACTGTCTACGTTTTGAACCATTCCTGTGACACTAGTTATAGATTCCGATGCTTCACCTCAGGTTCACTGTATCCCTCTGACCTTCTTATTGACGATGAAACACAGAAATTGCATCGGAATTAAATGGAAAAGGCACAATGCCGTCTTAAGTACAAGCAGACTGACTCTTCTTAGTGTCTATGTTTTGAACCATTCCTGTGACGCTAGTTACAGATTCCGATGCTTCACTTCAGGTTTACTGTATCCCTTGGACCTTCTTATTGACGATGAAACACTGAAATTGCATCGGAATTAAATACAAAAGGCACAATGCCGACTTAAGTACAAGAAGACTGACTCTTTTTACTGACTATGTGTTGAACCATTCCTGTGACACTATTTGGAGATTCCGATGCTTCACTTCAGGTTTACTGTATCCCTCTGACCTTCTTATTGACGATGAAACACAGAAATATCATCGGAAATAAATACAAAAGGCACAATACGGACTGAAGTACATGTAGACTGAATCTTCCTACTGTCTAAGTTAAGAACCATTCCCATGACACTAGTTATAGATTCCGATGCTTCATATCAGGTTTACTGTATCCCTTGGACCTTCTTAATGACTATGAAACACAGATAGTGCATCGGAATTAAATACAAAAGGCCAAATGCCAACTTAAGTACAAGAAGACTGACTCTTCCTATTGTGTATGTTTTGAACCATTCCTGTGACACTAGTTATAGATTCCGATGCTTCACTTCAGGGTTACTGTATCCCTCTGACCTTGTTTTTGACGATGAAACACAGAAATTGCATCGGAATTATATAGAAAAGGCACAATGCCAACTTAAGTACATGAAGACTGACTCTTCTTAATGACTATGTTTTTAACCACTCCTGTGACACTAGTTGTAGATTCGGATGCTTCACGTCAGGTTTACTGTATCCCTTGGACCTTCTTACTGACGATGAAACACAGAAATTGCATCGGAATTATAGACAAAAGGCACAATGCCGACTTAAGTGTAAGATGGCTGACTCTTCTTACTGCCTATGATTTGAACCATTCCTGTTACACTAGTTATAGATTCCGATGCTTCTCTCCTGGTTTACTCAATTCCTTGGACCTTCTTATTGGCGATGAAACACAGAAATTGCATCGCAATTAAATAGAAAAAGCACAATGCCGACATAAGTACAAGAAGACTGATTGTCCTTACTGACTATGTTACAACCATTCCTGTGATTCTAGTTATAGATTCCGACGCTTCACGTCAGGTTTACTGTATCCCTTTGGCCTTCTTATTGACGATGAAACACAGAAATAGCATCGGAATGAAATACAAAAGGCACAATACCGACTTAAGTACAAGAAGACTGACTCGTCTTACTGACTATGATTTGAACCATTCCTGTGACACCAGTTAGAGATTCCGATGCTTCATTTCAGGTTTATTGTATCCCTCTGACTTTCGTATTTACGATGAAACACAGTAATTGCATCGGACTTAATTTGAAAAGGGCACAATGCCGACTTAAGTACAAGAAGACTGACTCTTCTTACTGTCTATGTTTTGAACCATTCCTGTGACACTAGTTATAGATTCCGATGCTTCACTTCAGGTTTACTGTATCCCTTGGACCTTCTTATTGACGATGAAACACAGAAATTGCATCGCAATTAAATAGAAAAAGCACAATGCCGACATAAGTACAAGAAGACTGATTGTCCTTACTGACTATGTTATCAACCATTCCTGTGATTCTAGTTATAGATTCCGACGCTTCACGTCAGGTTTACTGTATCCCTTTGGCCTTCTTATTGACGATGAAACACAGAAATAGCATCGGAATGAAATACAAAAGGCACAATACCGACTTAAGTACAAGAAGACTGACTCGTCTTACTGACTATGATTTGAACCATTCCTGTGACACCAGTTAGAGATTCCGATGCTTCATTTCAGGTTTATTGTATCCCTCTGACTTTCGTATTTACGATGAAACACAGTAATTGCATCGGACTTAATTTGAAAAGGGCACAATGCCGACTTAAGTACAAGAAGACTGACTCTTCTTACTGTCTATGTTTTGAACCATTCCTGTGACACTAGTTATAGATTCCGATGCTTCACTTCAGGTTTACTGTATCCCTTGGACCTTCTTATTGACGATGAAATACAGAAATTGCATCGGAATTAAATACAAAAGGCACAATGCCGACTTAAGTAGAAGATGACCGACCCTTCTTACTGTCTATGTTCTGAACCATTCCTGTGACACTAGTTATAGGTTCCGATGCTTCACCTCAGGTTCACTGTATCCCTCTGACCTTCTTATTGACGATGAAACACAGAAATTGCATCGGAATTAAATAGAGAAGGCACAATGCCGTCTTAAGTACAAGAAGACTGACTCTTCTTACTGACCATGTGTTGAACCATTCCTGTGACACTATTTGGAGATTCCGATGCTTCTCTTCAGGTATACTGTATCCCTCCGACCTTCTTATTGTCGATTAAACACAGCAATTTCATTGGAATTAAATTGAAAAGGGCACAATGCCGACTTAAGTACAAGAAGACTGACTCTTCTTACTGTCTATGTTTTGAACCATTCCGGTGACACTAGTTATAGATTCCGATGCTCCACTTCAGGTTTACTGTATCTCTTGGACCTTCTTATTGACGATGAAACACAGAAGTTGCATCGGAATTAAATACAAAAGGCACAATGCCGACTTAAGTACAAGAAGACTGACTCTTCTTACCGACTATGCTTTGAACCATTCCTGTGACACTAGTTATAGATTCCGATGCTTCACTTCAGGTTTACTGTATCCCTCTGACCTTCTTAATGTCGATGAAACACAGAAATTGCATCGCAAATAAATACAAAAAGCACAATACGGACTGAAGTACATGTAGACTGAATCTTCCTACTGTCTAAGTTATGAACCATTCCCGTGACACTAGTTATAGATTACGATGCTTCATATCAGGTTTACGGTATCCCTTGGACCTTCTTAATGACGATGAAACACAGATAGTGCATCGGAATTAAGTACATAAGGCACAATGCCAACTTAAGTACAAGAAGACTGACTCTTCCTATTGTCTATGTTTTGAACCACTCCTGTGTAACTAGTTATAGATTCCGATGCTTCACTTCAGGTTTACTGTATCCCTCTGACCTTCTTTTTGACGATGAAACACAGAAATTGCATCGGAATTAAATAGAAAAGGCACAATGCCGACTTAAGTACAGGAAGACTGACTCTTCTTACTGACTATATCTTGATCCATTCCTGTGACACTAGTTATACATTCCGATGCTTCACTTCAGGTTTACTGTATCCCTTGGACCTTCTTATTGACGATGAAACACAGCAATTGCATCGGAATTAAATACAAAAGGGACAATGCCTACTTAAGTACAAGAAGACTGACTCTTCTTACTGACTATGTTTTGAACCATTCCTGTGACACTAGTTGTATATTTCCATGCTTCACTTCAGGTTTACTGCATCCCTAGGACCTTCTTATTGATGATGAAACACAGAAATTGCATCGGAACTAAATACAAAAGGCAATGCCGACTTATGTATAAGATGACTGACTCTTCCTACTGTCTATGTTTTGAACCATTCCTGTGACATTATTTATGTATTCCAATGCTTCACTTCAGGTTTACTGTATCCTTTGGACCTTCTTATTGGCGACGAAACACAGAAATTGCATCGGAATTAATTAGAAAAGGCACAATGGCGACTTAAGTACAAGAAGACTGACTCTTCTTACTGACTATGATTTGAACCACTCCAGTGATACTAGTTGTAGATTCCGATGCTTCACTTCATGTTTACTGTATCCCTCTGACCATCTTATTAACGATGAAACACCGATATTGCATCGCAATTAAATAGAAAAGGCACAATGCCGACTTAAGTACAAGAAGACCGACTCTTCCAACTGTCTACGTTTTGAACCATTCCTGTGACACTAGTTATAGATTCCGATGCTTCACCTCAGGTTCACTGTATCCCTCTGACCTTCTTATTGACGATGAAACACAGAAATTGCATCGGAATTAAATAGAAAAGGCACAATGCCGTCTTAAGTACAAGCAGACTGACTCTTCTTAGTGTCTATGTTTTGAACCATTCCTGTGACGCTAGTTACAGATTCCGATGCTTCACTTCAGGTTTACTGTATCCCTTGGACCTGCTTATTGACGATGAAACACTGAAATTGCATCGGAATTAAATACAAAAGGCACAATGCCGACTTAAGTACAAGAAGACTGACTCTTTTTACTGACTATGTGTTGAACCATTCCTGTGACACTATTTGGAGATTCCGATGCTTCCCTTCAGGTTTACTGTATCCCTCTGACCTTCTTATTGTCGATTAAACACAGTAATTGCATCGGAATTAAATTGAAAAGGGCACAATGCCGACTTAAGTACAAGAAGACTGACTCTTCTTACTGTCTATGTTTTGAACCATTCCGGTGACACTAGTTATAGATTCCGATGCTTCACTTCAGGTTTACTGTATCCCTCTGACCTTCTTATTGACGATGAAACACAGAAATATCATCGGAAATAAATACAAAAGGCACAATACGGACTCAAGTACATGTAGACTGAATCTTCCTACTGTCTAAGTTAAGAACCATTCCCATGACACTAGTTATAGATTCCGATGCTTCATATCAGGTTTACTGTATCCCTTGGACCTTCTTAATGACTATGAAACACAGATAGTGCATCGGAATTAAATACAAAAGGCCCAATGCCAACTTAAGTACAAGAAGACTGACTCTTCCTATTGTGTATGTTTTGAACCATTCCTGTGACACTAGTTATGGATTCCGATGCTTCACTTCAGGGTTACTGTATCCCTCTGACCTTGTTTTTGACGATGAAACACAGAATTGGCATCGGAATTATAGACAAAAGGCACAATGCCGACTTAAGTGTAAGATGGCTGACTCTTCTTACTGTCTATGATTTGAACCATTCCTGTTACACTAGTTATAGATTCCGATGCTTCACTCCAGGTTTACTCAATTCCTTGGACCTTCTTATTAACGATGATACACATAAATTGCATCGGAATTAAATACAAAAGGCACCATGCCGACTTAAGTACAAGAAGACTGACTCCTCCTACTGTCTATGTTTGGAACCATTCCTGTGATACTAGTTATAGATTCTGATGCTTCACTTCAGGTTTACTGAATCCCTTGGACCTTCTTATTGACGATGAAACACAAAAATTGCATCGGAATTAAATACAAAAGGCACAATGCCGACTTAAGTACAAGAAGACTGACTCTTCTTACTGTCTATGTTTCGAACCATTCCTGTGACGCTAGTTACAGGTTCCGATGCTTCACTTCAGGTTTACTGTATCCCTTGGACATTCTTATTGGCGATGAAACACAGAAATTGCATCGCAATTAAATAGAAAAAGCACAATGCCGACATAAGTACAAGAAGACTGATTGTCCTTACTGACTATGTTATCAACCATTCCTGTGATTCTAGTTATAGATTCCGACGCTTCACGTCAGGTTTACTGTATCCCTTTGGCCTTCTTATTGACGATGAAACACAGAAATAGCATCGGAATGAAATACAAAAGGCCCAATACCGACTTAAGTACAAGAAGACTGACTCGTCTTACTGACTATGATTTGAACCATTCCTGTGACACCAGTTAGAGATTCCGATGCTTCATTTCAGGTTTATTGTATCCCTCTGACCTTCGTATTTACGATGAAACACAGTAATTGCATCGGACTTAATTTGAAAAGGGCACAATGCCGACTTAAGTACAAGAAGACTGACTCTTCTTACTGTCTATGTTTTGAACCATTCCTGTGACACTAGTTATAGATTCCGATGCTTCACTTCAGGTTTACTGTATCCCTTGGACCTTCTTATTGACGATGAAATACAGAAATTGCATCGGAATTAAATACAAAAGGCACAATGCCGACTTAAGTAGAAGATGACCGACCCTTCTGACTGTCTATGTTCTGAACCATTCATGTGACAAAAGTTCTAGATTCCGATGCTTCACTTCAGGTTTACTGTATCCCTCTGACCATCCTATTGACGATGAAACACAGAAATTGAATCGGAATTAAATACGAAAGGCACAATGCCGACTTAAGTACAAGAAGACTGACTCTTCTTACTGTCTATGATTTGAACCATTCCTGTTACACTAGTTATAGATTCCGATGATTCACTCCAGGTTTACTCAATTCCTTGGACCTTCTTATTAACGATGATACACATAAATTGCATCGGAATTAAATACAAAAGGCACCATGCCGACTTAAGTACAAGAAGACTGACTCCTCCTACGGTCTATGTTTGGAACCATTCCTGTGATACTAGTTATAGATTCTGATGCATCACTTCAGGTTTACTGAATCCCTTGGACCTCCTTATTGACGATGAAACACAGAAGTTGCATCGGAATTAAATACAAAAGGCACAATGCCGACTTAAGTACAAGAAGACTGACTCTTCTTATCGACTATGATTTGAACCATTCCTGTGACACTACTTATAGATTCCGATGCTTCACTTCAGGTTTACTGTATCCCTCTGACCTTCTTATTGTCGATGAAACACAGAAATTGCATCGCAAATAAATACAAAAAGCACAATACGGACTGAAGTACATGTAGACTGAATCTTCCTACTGTCTAAGTTATGAACCATTCCCGTGACACTAGTTATAGATTACGATGCTTCATATCAGGTTTACGGTATCCCTTGGACTTTCTTAATGACGATGAAACACAGATAGTGCATCGGAATTAAGTACATAAGGCACAATGCCAACTTAAGTACAAGAAGACTGACTCTTCCTATTGTCTATGTTTTGAACCACTCCTGTGTAACTAGTTATAGATTCCGATGCTTCACTTCAGGTTTACTGTATCCCTCTGACCTTCTTTTTGACGATGAAACACAGAAATTGCATCGGAATTAAATAGAAAAGGCACAATGCCGACTTAAGTACAGGAAGACTGACTCTTCTTACTGACTATATCTTGATCCATTCCTGTGACACTAGTTATAGATTCCGATGCTTCACTTCAGGTTTACTGTATCCCTTGGACCTTCTTATTGACGATGAAACACAGCAATTGCATCGGAATTAAATACAAAAGGGACAATGCCTACTTAAGTACAAGAAGACTGACTCTTCTTACTGACTATGTTTTGAACCATTCCTGTGACACTAGTTGTATATTTCCATGCTTCACTTCAGGTTTACTGCATCCCTAGGACCTTCTTATTGATGATGAAACACAGAAATTGCATCGGAACTAAATACAAAAGGCAATGCCGACTTATGTATAAGATGACTGACTCTTCCTACTGTCTATGTTTTGAACCATTCCTGTGACATTATTTATGTATTCCAATGCTTCACTTCAGGTTTACTGTATCCTTTGGACCTTCTTATTGGCGACGAAACACAGAAATTGCATCGGAATTAATTAGAAAAGGCACAATGGCGACTTAAGTACAAGAAGACTGACTCTTCTTACTGACTATGATTTGAACCACTCCAGTGATACTAGTTGTAGATTCCGATGCTTCACTTCATGTTTACTGTATCCCTCTGACCTTCTTATTAACGATGAAACACCGATATTGCATCGGAATTAAATAGAAAAGGCACAATGCCGACTTAAGTACAAGAAGACCGACTTTTCCAACTGTCTACGTTTTGAACCATTCCTGTGACACTAGTCATAGATTCCGATGCTTCACCTCAGGTTCACTGTATCCCTCTGACCTTCTTATTGACGATGAAACACAGAAATTGCATTGGAATTAAATTGAAAAGGGCACAATGCCGACTTAAGTACAAGAAGACTGACTCTTCTTACTGTCTATGTTTTGAACCATTCCGGTGACACTAGTTATAGATTCCGATGCTCCACTTCAGGTTTACTGTATCTCTTGGACCTTCTTATTGACGATGAAACACAGAAGTTGCATCGGAATTAAATACAAAAGGCACAATGCCGACATAAGTACAAGAAGACTGATTGTCCTTACTGACTATGTTATCTACCATTCCTGTGATTCTAGTTATAGATTCCGACGCTTCACGTCAGGTTTACTGTATCCCTCTCACCTTCTTACTGACGATGAAACACAGAAATTGCATCGGAATTAAATAGAAAAGTCACAATGCCGACTTAAGTACAAGAAGACTGACTCATCTTACTGACTATGTTTGAACCATTCCTGTGACACTAGTTATAGATTTCGATGCTTCATTTCAGGTTTACTGTATCCCTTTGGCCTTCTTATTGACGATGAAACACAGAATTAGCATCGGAATGAAATACAAAAGGCACAATACCGACTTAAGTACAAGAAGACTGACTCTTCTTATTGACTATGTTTTGAACCATTTCTGTGACACTAGTTATAGATTCCGATGCTTCACTTCAGCTTTACTGTATCCCTTGGACCTTCTTATTGACGATGAAACACTGAAATAGCATCGGAATTAAATAGAAAAGGCACAATGCCGAATCAAGTACAAGAAGACTGACTCTTCTAACTGACGGATTGGAACCATTCCTGTGACACTAGTTATAGATTCCGATGATTCACTTCAGGTCTACTGTGTCCCTCTGACCTTCTTATTGAAGATGAAACACAGAAATAGCATCGGAATTAAATACAAAAGGCACAATGCTGACTTAAGTACAAGAAGACTGACTCTTCTTACTGTCTATGTTTTGAACCATTCCTGTGACGCTAGTTATAGAATCCGATGCTTCACTTCAGGTTTACTGTATCCCTTGGACTTTCTTATTGATGACGAAACACAGAAATTGCATCGGAATTAAATAGAAAAGGCACAATGCCGACTTATGTACAAGAAGACTGCCTCTTCCAACTGTCTATGTTTTGAACCATTCCTGTGACACTAGTTATAGATGCCGATGCTTCACTTCAGGTTTACTGTATCCCTTGGATCTTCTTATTGACGATGAAACACAGAAATTGCATCGGAATTAAATACAAAAGGCACAATGCCGACTTAAGTACAAGAAGACTGACTCTTCTGACTGACTATGATTTGAACCACTCCAGTGATACTAGTTGTAGATTCCGATGCTTCACTTCATGTTTACTGTATCCCTCTGACCTTCTTATTAACGATGAAACACCGATATTGCATCGGAATTAAATAGAAAAGGCACAATGCCGACTTAAGTACAAGAAGACCGACACTTCCAACTGTCTACGTTTTGAACCATTCCTGTGACACTAGTTATAGATTCCGATGCTTCACCTCAGGTTCACTGTATCCCTCTGACCTTCTTATTGACGATGAAACACAGAAATTGCATCGGAATTAAATAGAAAAGGCACAATGCAGTCTTAAGTACAAGCAGACTGACTCTTCTTAGTGTCTATGTTTTGAACCATTCCTGTGACGCTAGTTACAGATTCCGATGCTTCACTTCAGGTTTACTGAATCCCTTGGACCTTCTTATTGACGATGAAACACTGAAATTGCATCGGAATTAAATACAAAAGGCACAATGCCGACTTAAGTACAAGAAGACTGACTCTTTTTACTGACTATGTGTTGAACCATTCCTGTGACACTATTTGGAGATTCCGATGCTTCCCTTCAGGTTTACTGTATCCCTCTGACCTTCTTATTGTCGATTAAACACAGTAATTGCATCGGAATTAAATTGAAAAGGGCACAATGCCGACTTAAGTACAAGAAGACTGACTCTTCTTACTGTCTATGTTTTGAACCATTCCGGTGACACTAGTTATAGATTCCGATGCTTCACTTCAGGTTTACTGTATCCCTCTGACCTTCTTATTGACGATGAAACACAGAAATATCATCGGAAATAAATACAAAAGGCACAATACGGACTGAAGTACATGTAGACTGAATCTTCCTACTGTCTAAGTTAAGAACCATTCCCATGACACTAGTTATAGATTCCGATGCTTCATATCAGGTTTACTGTATCCCTTGGACCTTCTTAATGACTATGAAACACAGATAGTGCATCGGAATTAAATACAAAAGGCCCAATGCCAACTTAAGTACAAGAAGACTGACTCTTCCTATTGTGTATGTTTTGAACCATTCCTGTGACACTAGTTGTAGATTCCGATGCTTCACTTCAGGGTTACTGTATCCCTCTGACCTTGTTTTTGACGATGAAACACAGAAATTGCATCGGAATTAAATAGAAAAGGCACAATGCCAACTTAAGTAAATGAAGACTGACTCTTCTTAATGACTATGTTTTTAACCACTCCTGTGACGCTAGTTGTAGATTCGGATGCTTCACGTCAGGTTTACTGTATCCCTTGGACCTTCTTACTGACGATGAAACACAGAAATTGCATCGGAATTATAGACAAAAGGCACAATGCCGACTTAAGTGTAAGATGGCTGACTCTTCTTACTGTCTATGATTTGAACCATTCCTGTTACACTAGTTATAGATTCCGATGCTTCACTCCAGGTTTACTCAATTCCTTGGACCTTCTTATTAACGATGATACACATAAATTGCATCGGAATTAAATACAAAAGGCACCATGCCGACTTAAGTACAAGAAGACTGACTCCTCCTACTGTCTATGTTTGGAACCATTCCTGTGATACTAGTTATAGATTCTGATGCTTCACTTCATGTTTACTGAATCCCTTGGACCTTCTTATTGACGATGAAACACAAAAATTGCATCGGAATTAAATACAAAAGGCACAATGCCGACTTAAGTACAAGAAGACTGACTCTTCTTACTGTCTATGTTTCGAACCATTCCTGTGACGCTAGTTACAGGTTCCGATGCTTCACTTCAGGTTTACTGTATCCCTTGGACATTCTTATTGGCGATGAAACACAGAAATTGCATCGCAATTAAATAGAAAAAGCACAATGCCGACATAAGTACAAGAAGACTGATTGTCCTTACTGACTATGTTATCAACCATTCCTGTGATTCTAGTTATAGATTCCGACGCTTCACGTCAGGTTTACTGTATCCCTTTGGCCTTCTTATTGACGATGAAACACAGAAATAGCATCGGAATGAAATACAAAAGGCACAATACCGCCTTAAGTATAAGAAGACTGACTCGTCTTACTGACTATGATTTGAACCATTCCTGTGACACCAGTTAGAGATTCCGATGCTTCATTTCAGGTTTATTGTATCCCTCTGACCTTCGTATTTACGATGAAACACAGTAATTGCATCGGACTTAATTTGAAAAGGGCACAATGCCGACTTAAGTACAAGAAGACTGACTCTTCTTACTGTCTATGTTTTGAACCATTCCTGTGACACTAGTTATAGATTCCGATGCTTCACTTCAGGTTTACTGTATCCCTTGGACCTTCTTATTGACGATGAAATACAGAAATTGCATCGGAATGAAAAACAAAAGGCACAATGCCGACTTAAGTAGAAGATGACTGACCCTTCTTACTGTCTATGTTCTGAACCATTCATGTGACAAAAGTTCTAGATTCCGATGCTTCACTTCAGGTTTACTGTATCCCTCTGACCATCCTATTGACGATGAAACACAGAAATTGAATCGGAATTAAATACGAAAGGCACAATGCCGACTTAAGTACAAGAAGACTGACTCTTCTTACTGACTATGTTTTGAACCATATCTGTGACACTAGTTATAGATTCCGATGCTTCACTTCAGCTTTACTGTATCCCTTGGACCTTCTTATTGACGATGAAACACTGAAATAGCATCGGAATTAAATAGAAAAGGCACAATGCCGAATCAAGTACAAGAAGACTGACTCTTCTAACTGACTATGATTGGAACCATTCCTGTGACACTAGTTATAGATTCCGATGATTCACTTCAGGTCTACTGTGTCCCTCTGACCTTCTTATTGACGATGAAACACAGAAATAGCATCGGAATTAAATACAAAAGGCACAAAGCTGACTTAAATACAAGAAAACTGACTCTTCTTAGTGACTATGTTTTGAACCATTCCTGTGACACTAGTTATAGATTCCGATGCTTCACTTCAGGTTTACTGTATCCCTTGGACGTTCTTATTGACGAAGAAACACAGAAATTGCATGGGAATTAAATAGAAAAGGCACAATGCCGACTTATGTACAAGAAGACTGCCTCTTCCAACTGTCTATGTTTTGAACCATTCCTGTAACACTAGTTATGGATTCCGATGCTTCTCTTTAGGTTTACTGTATCCCTTGGACCTTCTTATTGACAATGAAACACAGAAATTGCATCGGAATTGAATACAAAAGGCACAATGCCGACTTAAGTACAAGAAGACTGACTCTTCTTACCGACTATGCTTTGAACCATTCCTGTGACACTAGTTATAGATTCCGATGCTTCACTTGAGGTTTACTGTATCCCTCTGACCTTCTAATTGACGATGAAACACAGAATTTGCATCGGAAATAAATACAAAAAGCACAATACGGACTGAAGTACATGTAGACTGAATCTTCCTACTGTCTAAGTTATGAACCATTCCCGTGACACTAGTTATAGATTCCGATGCTTCATATCAGGTTTACGGTATCCCTTGGACCTTCTTAATGACGATGAAACACAGATAGTGCATCGGAATTAAGTACATAAGGCACAATGCCAACTTAAGTACAAGAAGAATGACTCTTCCTATTGTCTATGTTTTGAACCACTCCTGTGTAACTAGTTATAGATTCTGATGCTTCACTTCAGGTTTACTGTATCCCTCTGACCTTCATTTTGACAATGAAACACAGAAATTGCATCGGAATTAAATAGAAAAGGCACAATGCCGACTTAAGTACAGGAAGACTGACTCTTCTTACTGACTATATCTTGATCCATTCCTGTGACACTAGTTATAGATTCCGATGCTCCACTTCAGGTTTACTGTATCACTTGGACATTCTTATTGAGGATGTAACACAGAAATTGCATCCGAATTAAATACAAAAGGCACAATGCCGACTTAAGGACAAGTAGACTGACTCTTCTTACTGACTATGTTTTGAACCATTCCGGTGACACTAGTTATACATTCCGTTGCATCACTTCATGTTCACTGTATCCCTCTGTCCCTCTTATTGACGGTGAAGCACAGAAATTGCATCGGAATTAAATAGAAAAGGCACAATGCCGACTGAAGTAGAAGAAGACTGACTCTTCTTACTGTCTATGTTTTGGACCATTCCTGTGACACTATTTATGGATTCCGATGCTTCACGTCAGGTTTACTGAATCACTCTGACCTTCTTTTTGACGATGAAACACAGAAATTGCATCGGAATTAAATAGAAAAGGCACAATGCCGACTTAAGTACAAGAAGACTGACTCTTCTTATTGACTATATCTTGATCCATTCCTGTGTCACTAGTTATATATTGCAATGCATCACTTCAAGTTTACTGTATCCCTTGGATCTTCTTATTGACGATGAAACACAGAAATTGCATCGGAATTAAAGACAAAAGGCCCAATGCCTACCTAAGTACAAGAAGACTGACGCTTCCTACTGTCTATGATTTGAACCATTCCTGTGACACTAGTTATAGATTCCGATGCTTCACTTCAGGTTCACTGTATCCCTCTGACCCTCTTATGGACGATGAAACACAGTAATTGCATCGGAATTAAATAGAAAAGGCACATACCGACTTAAGTACAAGAAGACTGACTCTTCTTAATGTCTATGTTTTGAACCATTCCTGTGACACTAGTTATAGATTCCGATGCTCCACTTCAGGTTTACTGTATCACTTGGACATTCTTATTGAGGATGTAACACAGAAATTGCATCCGAATTAAATACAAAAGGCACAATGCCGTCTTAAGTTCAAGCAGACTGACTCTTCTTAGTGTCTATGTTTTGAACCATTCCTGTGACGCTAGTTACAGATTCCGATGCTTCACTTCAGGTTTTCTGTTTCCCTTGGACTTTCTTATTGACGATGAAACACTGATATTGCATCGGAATTAAATACAAAAGGCACAATGCCGACATAAGTACAAGAAGACTGATTGTCCTTACTGACTATGTTATCTACCATTCCTGTGATTCTAGTTATAGATTCCGACGCTTCACGTCAGGTTTACTGTATCCCTCTCACCTTCTTACTGACGATGAAACACAGAAATTGCATCGGAATTAAATAGAAAAGTCACAATGCCGACTTAAGTACAAGAAGACTGACTCATCTTACTGACTATGTTTGAACCATTCCTGTGACACTAGTTATAGATTTCGATGCTTCATTTCAGGTTTACTGTATCCCTTTGGCCTTCTTATTGACGATGAAACACAGAATTAGCATCGGAATGAAATACAAAAGGCACAATACCGACTTAAGTACAAGAAGACTGACTCTTCTTATTGACTATGTTTTGAACCATTTCTGTGACACTAGTTATAGATTCCGATGCTTCACTTCAGCTTTACTGTATCCCTTGGACCTTCTTATTGACGATGAAACACTGAAATAGCATCGGAATTAAATAGAAAATTCACAATGCCGAATCAAGTACAAGAAGACTGACTCTTCTAACTGACGGATTGGAACCATTCCTGTGACACTAGTTATAGATTCCGATGATTCACTTCAGGTCTACTGTGTCCCTCTGACCTTCTTATTGAAGATGAAACACAGAAATAGCATCGGAATTAAATACAAAAGGCACAATGCTGACTTAAGTACAAGAAGACTGACTCTTCTTACTGTCTATGTTTTGAACCATTCCTGTGACGCTAGTTATAGAATCCGATGCTTCACTTCAGGTTTACTGTATCCCTTGGACTTTCTTATTGATGACGAAACACAGAAATTGCATCGGAATTAAATAGAAAAGGCACAATGCCGACTTATGTACAAGAAGACTGCCTCTTCCAACTGTCTATGTTTTGAACCATTCCTGTGACACTAGTTATAGATGCCGATGCTTCACTTCAGGTTTACTGTATCCCTTGGATCGTCTTATTGACGATGAAACACAGAAATTGCATCGGAATTAAATACAAAAGGCACAATGCCGACTTAAGTACAAGAAGACAGACTCTTCTGACTGACTATGATTTGAACCACTCCAGTGATACTAGTTGTAGATTCCGATGCTTCACTTCATGTTTACTGTATCCCTCTGACCTTCTTATTAACGATGAAACACCGATATTGCATCGGAATTAAATAGAAAAGGCACAATGCCGACTTAAGTACAAGAAGACCGACTCTTCCAACTGTCTACGTTTTGAACCATTCCTGTGACACTAGTTATAGATTCCGATGCTTCACCTCAGGTTCACTGTATCCCTCTGACCTTCTTATTGACGATGAAACACAGAAATTGCATCGGAATTAAATAGAAAAGGCACAATGCAGTCTTAAGTACAAGCAGACTGACTCTTCTTAGTGTCTATGTTTTGAACCATTCCTGTGACGCTAGTTACAGATTCCGATGCTTCACTTCAGGTTTACTGAATCCCTTGGACCTTCTTATTGACGATGAAACACTGAAATTGCATCGGAATTAAATACAAAAGGCACAATGCCGACTTAAGTACAAGAAGACTGACTCTTTTTACTGACTATGTGTTGAACCATTCCTGTGACACTATTTGGAGATTCCGATGCTTCCCTTCAGGTTTACTGTATCCCTCTGACCTTCTTATTGTCGATTAAACACAGTAATTGCATCGGAATTAAATTGAAAAGGGCACAATGCCGACTTAAGTACAAGAAGACTGACTCTTCTTACTGTCTATGTTTTGAACCATTCCGGTGACACTAGTTATAGATTCCGATGCTTCACTTCAGGTTTACTGTATCCCTCTGACCTTCTTACTGACGATGAAACACAGAAATTGCATCGGAATTATAGACAAAAGGCACAATGCCGACTTAAGTGTAAGATGGCTGACTCTTCTTACTGTCTATGATTTGAACCATTCCTGTTACACTAGTTATAGATTCCGATGCTTCACTCCAGGTTTACTCAATTCCTTGGACCTTCTTATTAACGATGATACACATAAATTGCATCGGAATTAAATACAAAAGGCACCATGCCGACTTAAGTACAAGAAGACTGACTCCTCCTACTGTCTATGTTTGGAACCATTCCTGTGATACTAGTTATAGATTCTGATGCTTCACTTCATGTTTACTGAATCCCTTGGACCTTCTTATTGACGATGAAACACAAAAATTGCATCGGAATTAAATACAAAAGGCACAATGCCGACTTAAGTACAAGAAGACTGACTCTTCTTACTGTCTATGTTTCGAACCATTCCTGTGACGCTAGTTACAGGTTCCGATGCTTCACTTCAGGTTTACTGTATCCCTTGGACATTCTTATTGGCGATGAAACACAGAAATTGCATCGCAATTAAATAGAAAAAGCACAATGCCGACATAAGTACAAGAAGACTGATTGTCCTTACTGACTATGTTATCAACCATTCCTGTGATTTTAGTTATAGATTCCGACGCTTCACGTCTGGTTTACTGTATCCCTTTGGCCTTCTTATTGACGATGAAACACAGAAATAGCATCGGAATGAAATACAAAAGGCACAATACCGACTTAAGTATAAGAAGACTGACTCGTCTTACTGACTATGATTTGAACCATTCCTGTGACACCAGTTAGAGATTCCGATGCTTCATTTCAGGTTTATTGTATCCCTCTGACCTTCGTATTTACGATGAAACACAGTAATTGCATCGGACTTAATTTGAAAAGGGCACAATGCCGACTTAAGTACAAGAAGACTGACTCTTCTTACTGTCTATGTTTTGAACCATTCCTGTGACACTAGTTATAGATTCCGATGCTTCACTTCAGGTTTACTGTATCCCTTGGACCTTCTTATTGACGATGAAATACAGAAATTGCATCGGAATGAAAAACAAAAGGCACAATGCCGACTTAAGTAGAAGATGACTGACCCTTCTTACTGTCTATGTTCTGAACCATTCATGTGACAAAAGTTCTAGATTCCGATGCTTCACTTCAGGTTTACTGTATCCCTCTGACCATCCTATTGACGATGAAACACAGAAATTGAATCGGAATTAAATACGAAAGGCACAATTCCGACTTAAGTACAAGAAGACTGACTCTTCTTACTGACTATGTTTTGAACCATATCTGTGACACTAGTTATAGATTCCGATGCTTCACTTCAGCTTTACTGTATCCCTTGGACCTTCTTATTGACGATGAAACACTGAAATAGCATCGGAATTAAATAGAAAAGGCACAATGCCGAATCAAGTACAAGAAGACTGACTCTTCTAACTGACTAAGATTGGAACCATTCCTGTGACACTAGTTATAGATTCCGATGATTCAATTCAGGTTTACTGTATCCCTTGGACCTTCTTATTGACGATGAAACACAGCAATTGCATCGGAATTAAATACAAAAGGGACAATGCCTACTTAAGTACAAGAAGACTGACTCTTCTTACTGACTATGTTTTGAACCATTCCTGTGACACTAGTTGTATATTTCCATGCTTCACTTCAGGTTTACTGCATCCCTAGGACCTTCTTATTGACGATGAAACACAGAAATTGCATCGGAACTAAATACAAAAGGCAATGCCGACTTATGTATAAGATGACTGACTCTTCCTACTGTCTATGTTTTGAACCATTCCTGTGACATTATTTATGGATTCCAATGCTTCACTTCAGGTAAACTGTATCCTTTGGACCTTCTTATTGGCGACGAAACACAGTAATTGCATCGGAATTAATTAGAAAAGGCACAATGGCGACTTAAGTACAAGAGGACTGACTCTTCTTACTGACTATGCTTTGAACCATTCCTGTGACACTAGTTATAGATTCCGATGCTTCACTTCAAGTTTACTGTATCCCACTGACCTTCGTATTGACGATGAAACACAGAAATTGCATCGGAAATAAATACAAAGTGCACAATACCGACTTAAGTACAAGAAGCCTGACTCTTCTTACTGTCTATGTTTTGAACCATTCCAGTGACACTAGTTATAGATTCCTATGCTTCATTTCAGGTTTACTGTATCCCTTGGACCTTCTTAATGACGATGAAACACAGACAGTGCATCGGAATTAAGTACAAAAGTCACAATGCCAACTTAAGTACAAGAAGACTGACTCTTCCTACTGTCTATGCTTTTAACCATTCCTGTGACACTAGTTATAGATTCCGATGCTTCACTTCAGGTTTACTGTATCCCTCTGACCTCCTTTTTGATGATGAAACACAGAAATTGCATCGGAATTAAAAAGAAAAGGCACAATGCCGACTTAAGTACAAGAAGACTGACTCTCCTTATTGACTATATCTTGATCCACTCCTGTGTCACTAGTTATATATTGCAATGCATCACTTCAGGTTTACTGTATCCCTTTGATCTTCTTATTGACGATGAAACACAGAAATTGCATCGGAATTAAAGACAAAAGGCCCAATGCGTACTTAAGTACAAGAAGACTGACGCTTCCTACTGTCTATGATTTGAACCATTCCTGTGACACTAGTTATAGATTCCGATGCTTCACTTCAGGTTTACTGTATCCCTCTGACCCTCTAATGGACGATGAAACACAGTAATTGCATCGGAATTAAATAGAAAAGGCACATACCGACTTAAGTACAAGAAGAGTGACTCTTCTTAATGTCTATGTTTTGAACCATTCCTGTGACACTAGTTATAGATTCCGATGCTCCACTTCAGGTTTGCTGTATCACTTGGACATTCTTATTGAGGATGTAACACAGAAATTGCATCCGAATTAAATACAAAAGGCACAATGCCGACTTAAGGACAAGTAGTCTGACTCTTCTTACTGACTATGTTTTGAACCATTCCGGTGACACTAGTTATACATTCCGTTGCATCACTTCATGTTCACTGTATCCCTCTGTCCCTCTTATTGACGGTGAAGCACAGAAATTGCATCGGAATTAAATAGAAAAGGCACAATGCCGACTGAAGTAGAAGAAGACTGACTCTTCTTACTGTCTATGTTTTGGACCATTCCTGTGACACTAGTTATGGATTCCGATGCTTCACGTCAGGTTTACTGAATCACTCTGACCTTCTTTTTGACGATGAAACACAGAAATTGCATCGGAATTAAATAGAAAAGGCACAATGCCGACTTAAGTACAAGAAGACTGACTCTTCTTATTGACTATATCTTGATCCATTCCTGTGTCACTAGTTATATATTGCAATGCATCACTTCAGGTTTACTGTATCCCTTGGATCTTCTTATTGACGATGAAACACAGAAATTGCATCGGAATTAAAGACAAAAGGCCCAATGCCTACCTAAGTACAAGAAGACTGACGCTTCCTACTGTCTATGATTTGAACCATTCCTGTGACACTAGTTATAGATTCCGATGCTTCACTTCAGGTTCACTGTATCCCTCTGACCCTCTTATGGACGATGAAACACAGTAATTGCATCGGAATTAAATAGAAAAGGCACATACCGACTTAAGTACAAGAAGACTGACTCTTCTTAATGTCTATGTTTTGAACCATTCCTGTGACACTAGTTATAGATTCCGATGCTCCACTTCAGGTTTACTGTATCACTTGGACATTCTTATTGAGGATGTAACACAGAAATTGCATCCGAATTAAATACAAAAGGCACAATGCCGACTTAAGGACAAGTAGACTGACTCTTCTTACTGACTATGTTTTGAACCATTCCGGTGACACTAGTTATACATTCCGTTGCATCACTTCATGTTCACTGTATCCCTCTGTCCCTCTTATTGACAGTGAAGCACAGAAATTGCATCGGAATTAAATAGAAAAGGCACAATGCCGACTGAAGTAGAAGAAGACTGACTCTTCTTACTGTCTATGTTTTGGACCATTCCTGTGACACTAGTTATGGATTCCGATGCTTCACGTCAGGTTTACTGAATCACTCTGACCTTCTTTTTGACGATGAAACACAGAAATTGCATCGGAATTAAATAGAAAAGGCCCAATGCCGACTAAAGTACTAGAAGACTGATTCTTCTTACTTACTATGTTTTGAACCATTCGTGTGACACTAGTTATAGATTCCGATGCTTCACTTCAAGTTAACTGTATCCCTCTGACCATCTTATTGACGATGAAACACAGAAATTGCATCGGAAATAAATACAACAGGCACAATACCGACTTAAGTACATGTAGACTGAATCTTCCTACTGTCTATGTTTTGAACCATTCCTGTGACACTAGTTATAGATTCTGATGCTTCATTTCAGGTTTACTGTATCCCTTGGACCTTCTTAATGACGATGAAACACAGATAGTGTATCGGATTTAAATACAAAAAGCACAATGCCAACTTAAGTACAAGAAGAATGACTCTTCTTACTGACTATGTTTTGAACCATTCCTGTGACACTAGTTATAGATTGCGATGCTTCACTTCTGGTTTAATGTATCCCTTGGACCGTCGTATTGATGATGAAAGACAGAAATTTCATCGGAATTAAATACAAAAGGCACAATGCCGACTTACGTACAAGAAGACTGACTCTTCTTACTGACTATGTTTTGAACCATTCCTGTGACACTAGTTATGGATTCCGATGCTTCACTTCAGGTTTACTGTATCCCATGGACCTTCTCATTGACGATGAAACACAGAAATTGCATCGGAATTAGATATAAAAGGCACAATGCCGACTTAAGTACAACAAGATTGACTCTTCTTACTGACTACATCTTGATCCATACCTGTGACACTAGTTACAGATTCCGATGCTTCACTTCAGGTTTACTGTATCGCTTGGACCTTCTTATTGACGATGACACACGGATATTGCATCGGAATTAAATACAAAAGAAACAATGCCGACATAAGTACAAGAAGGCTGACTCTTCCTAGTGTCTATGTTTTGAACCGTTCCTGTGACACTAGTTATAGTGTCCGATGCTTCACTCCAGGTTTACTGTATCCCTGGGACCTTCTTATTGACGATGAAACACAGAAATTGCATCGGAATTAAATAGAAAAGGCACAATGCCGACTTAAGTACAAGAAGACTGACTCTTCCTACTGTCTATGTTTTGAACCATTCCTGTGACACTAGTTATAGATTCCGATGCTTCACCTCAGGTTCACTGTATCCCTCTGACCTTCTTATTGACGATGAAACACAGAAATTGCATCGGAATTAAATAGAAAAGGCACAATGCAGTCTTAAGTACAAGCAGACTGACCCTTCTTAATGTCTATGTTTTGAACCATTCCTGTGACACTAGTTAAAGATTCCGATGCTTCACTTCAGGTTTACTGTATCCCTTGGACCTTCTTATTGACGATGAAACACAGAAATTGCATCGAAAATAAATACAAAAAGCACAATGCCGTCTTAAGTACAACAAGACTGACTCTTCTCACTGGATATGTTTTGAACCATTCCTGTGACACTAGTTATAGATTGCGATGCTTCACTTGAGGCTTACTGTATCCCTCTGACCTTCTTATTGACGATGAAACACAGAAATTGCATCGGAATTAAATACAAAAGGCACAATGCCGACTTAAGAAGACTTACCCTTCTTACTGACTATGATTTGAACCATTCCTGTGACACTAGTTTAGGATTCCGATGCTTCACTTCAGGTTTACTGTATCCCTTGGACCTTCTTATTGACGATGAAACACAGAAATTGCATCGGAGTTAAATACAAAAGGCACAATGTCGACTTAAGTACAAGAAGACTGACTCTTCTTACTGACTATATCTTGATCCATTCCTGTGACACTAGTTATAGATTCCGATGCTTCACTTCGGGATTACTGTATCCCTTGGACCTTCTTATTGACGATGAAACACAGGAATTGCATCGGAATTAAATACAAAAGGCACAATGCCGACATAAGTACAAGAAGACTGACTCTTCTTACTGACTATGATTTGAACCATTCCTGTGACACTAGTTGTAGATTCCGATGCTTCACTTCAGGTTTATTGTATCCCTCTGACCTTCTTATTAACGACGAAACTCAGATATTGCATCGGACTTAAATACAAAAGGCACAATGCCAACTTAAGTACAAGCAGACTGACTCTTCTTACTGTCTATGTTTTGAACCATTCCGGTGACACTAGTTATAGATTGCGATGCTTCACTTCAGACTTACTGTATCCCTCTGACCTTCTTATTGACGAAGAAACACAGAAATTGCATCGGAATTAAATACAAAAGGCACAATGCCGACTTAAGAAGACTTACCCTTCTTACTGACTATGATTTGAACCATTCCTGTGACACTAGTTTTGGATTCCGATGCTTCACTTCAGGTTTACTGTATCCCTTGGACCTTCTTATTGTCGATGAAACAGAGAAATTGCATCGGAATTAAATACAAAAGGCACAATGTCGACTTAATTACAAGAAGACTGACTCTTCTTACTGACTATATCTTGATCCATTCCTGTGACACTAGTTATAGATTCCGATGCTTCACTTCGGGATTACTGTATCCCTTGGACCTTCTTATTGACGATGAAACACAGGAATTGCATCGGAATTAAATACAAAAGGCACAATGCCGACTTAAGTACAAGAAGACTGACTCTTCTTACTGACTATGATTTGAACCATTCCTGTGACACTAGTTGTAGATTCCGATGCTTCACTTCAGGTTTATTGTATCCCTCTGACCTTCTTATTAACGATGAAACACAGATATTGCATCGGAATTAAATACAAAAGGCACAATGCCAACTTAAGTACAAGCAGACTGACTCTTCTTACTGACTATGTTTTGATCCATTCCTGTGACACTAGTTATAGATTCCGATGCTTCACCTCAGGTTCACTGTATCCCTCTGACCTTCTTGTTGACGATGAAACACAGAAATTGCATCGGAATTGAATAGAAAAGGCACAATGCCGTCTTAAGTACAAGCAGACTTACTCTTCTTAGTGTATATGTTTTGAACCATTCCTGTGACACTAGTTAAAGATTCTGATGCTTCACTTCATGTTCACTGTATCCCTCTGACCTTCTTATTGACGATGAAACACAGAAATTGCATCGGAATTAAATACAAAAGGCACAATGCCGACTTAAGAAGACTTACCCTTCTTACTGACTATGATTTGAACCATTCCTGTGACACTAGTTTAGGATTCCGATGCTTCACTTCAGGTTTACTGTATCCCTTGGACCTTCTTATTGACGATGAAACACAGAAATTGCATCGGAGTTAAAT
The DNA here is from genome assembly GCF_023864345.2 of Schistocerca serialis cubense. Taxonomy (NCBI): domain Eukaryota; kingdom Metazoa; phylum Arthropoda; class Insecta; order Orthoptera; family Acrididae; genus Schistocerca; species Schistocerca serialis. Next base: position 643,503,824 of record NC_064644.1, read on the forward strand.
ACAAAAGGCACAATGTCGACTTAAGTACAAGACGACTGACTCTTCTTACTGACTATATCTTGATCCATTCCTGTGACACTAGTTATAGATTCCGATGCTTCACTTCGGGATTACTGTATCCCTTGGACCTTCTTATTGACGATGAAACACAGGAATTGCATCGGAATTAAATACAAAAGGCACAATGCCGACATAAGTACAAGAAGACTGACTCTTCTTACTGACTATGATTTGAACCATTCCTGTGACACTAGTTGTAGATTCCGATGCTTCACTTCAGGTTTATTGTATCCCTCTGACCTTCTTATTAACGACGAAACTCAGATATTGCATCGGACTTAAATACAAAAGGCACAATGCCAACTTAAGTACAAGCAGACTGACTCTTCTTACTGTCTATGTTTTGAACCATTCCGGTGACACTAGTTAAAGATTCCGATGCTTCACTTCAAGTTTGCTGTATCCCTTGGACCTTCTTATTGACGATGAAACACAGAAATTGCATCGAAAATAAATACAAAAGGCACAATGCCGACCTAAGTACAACAAGACTGCCTCTTCTTACTGGATATGTTTTGAACCATACCTGTGACACTAGTTATAGATTCCGATGCTTCACTTCAGGTTTACTGTATCCCTCTGACCTTCTTATTGACGATGAAACACAGAAATTGCATCGGAAATAAATACAAAAGGCACAATACCGACTTAAGTACATGTAGACTGAATCTTCCTACTGTCTATGATTTGAACCATTCCTGTGACACTAGTTATAGATTCCGATGCTTCTTTTCAGGATTACTGCATCCCTCGGACCTTCTTATTGACGATGAAACACAGATAGTGCATCGGAATTAAATACAAAAGGTACAATGCCAACTTAAGTAGAAGAAGACTGACTCTTCCTACTGTCTATGTTTTGAACCATTCCTGTGACACTAGTTATAGTTTCCGATGCTTCACCTCAGGTTCACTCTATCCCTTGGACCTTCTTATTGACGATGAAACACAGAAATTGCAACGGAGTTAAATACAAACGGCACAATGCCGACTTAAGTACAAGAAGACTGACTCTTCTTACTGACAGTTTTGAACCATTCCTGTGACACTATTTATAGATTACGATGCTTCACTTCAGGTTTACTGTATCCCTCTGACCTTCTTATTAACGATGAAACACAGATATTGCTTCGGAACTAAATACAAAAGGCACAATGCCGACTTAAGTACAAGAAGACTGACTCTTCTAACTGACTATGTTTTGAACCATTCCTGTGTCACTAGTTATAGATTCCGATGCTTCACTTCTGGTTTACTGTATCCCTTGGACCTTCGTATTGACGATGAAACACAGAAATTGAATGGGAATTAAATACAAAAGGCACAATGCCCAATGAAGTACTAGAAGACTGACTCTTCTTACTGACTATGTTTTAAACCATTCCTGTGACACTAGTTATGGATTCCGATGCTTCACTTCAGGTTCACTGTATCCCTTGGACCTTCGTATTGACGATGAAACACTGAAATTGCATCGGTATTAAATACAAAAGGCACAGTGCCGACCTAAGTACGAGAAGACTGACTCCTCTTACTGACTATATCTTGATTCATTCCTGTGACACTAGTTATAGATTCCGATGCTTCACTTCAGGTTTACTGTATCCCTTGGACCTTATTATTGACGATGAGACGCAGAAATTGCATCGGAATTAAATACAAAAGGCACAATGCCGACTAAAGGACAAGAAGACTGGATCTTCTTACTGCCTATGTTTTGAATCATTCCTGTGACACTAGTTATAGATTCCCATGCTTCACTTCAGGTTTACTGTATCCCTCTGACCTTCTCATTGACGATGAAACACAGAAATTGCATCTGAATTAAATGCTAAAGGCACAATGCCGACTTAAGTGCAAGAAGACTGACTCTTCTTACTGTCTGTGTTTCGAACCATTCCTGTGACACTAGTTATAGATTCCGATGCTTCACACAAGGTTTACTGTATCCCTTGGACCTTCTTATTGACGATGAAACACCAAAATTGCATCGGAATTAAATAGAAAAGGCACAATGCCGACTTAGGTACAAGAACTGTCTCTTCTTACTGTCTATGTTTTGAACCATTCCTGTGACACTAGTTTTGGATTCCGATGCTTCACTTCAGGTTTACTGTATCCCTTGGACCTACTTATTGACGATGAAACACAGAAATTGCATCGGAATTAAATACAAAAGGCACAATGCCGACTTAAGTACAAGAACACTGACTCTTCTTACTGACTATATATTGATCCATTCCTGTGATACTAGTTATAGATTCGGATGCTTCACTTCAGGTTTACTGTATACCTTGGACCTTCTTATTGACGACGAAACACAGAAATTGCATCGGAATTGAATACAAAAGGCTCAATGCCTACTTAAGTACAAGATGACTGGCTCTTCTTACTGAGTATGTTTTGAACCATTCCTGTGACACTAGTTGTAGATTCCGAGGCTTCACTTCAGGTTTACTGTATCCCTCTGACGTTCTTATTAACGATGAGACACAGATATTGCATCGGAATTAAATACAACAGGCACAATACCGACTTAAGTACATGTAGACTGAATCTTCCTACTGTCTATGTTTTGAACCATTCCTGTGACACTAGTTATAGATTCCGATGCTTCATTTCAGGTTTACTGTATCCCTTGGACCTTCTTAATGACGATGAAACACAGATAGTGCATCGGATTTAAATACAAAAGGCACAATGTCAACTTAAGTACAAGAAGAATGACTCTTCTTACTGACTATGTATTGAACCATTCCTGTGACACTAGTTATAGATTACGATGCTTCACTTCTGGTTTAATGTATCCCTTGGACCGTCGTATTGATGATGAAACACAGATATTTCATCGGAATTAAATAGAAAAGGCACAATGCCGACTTACGTACAAGAAGACTGACTCTTCTTACTGACTATGTTTTGAACCATTCCTGTGACACTAGTTATGGATTCCGATGCTTCACTTCAGGTTTACTGTATACCATGGACCTTCTCATTGACGATGAAACACAGAAATTGCATCTGAATTAGATACAAAAGGCACAATGCCGACTTAAGTACAACAAGACTGTCTCTTCTTACTGACTACATCTTGATCCATACCTGTGACACTAGTTACAGATTCCGATGCTTCACTTCAGGTTTACTGTATCCCTTGGACCTTCTTATTGACGATGAAACACAGATATTGCATCGGAATTAAATACAAAAGAAACAATGCCGACTTAAGTACAAGAAGGCTGACTCTTCTTACTGTCTATGTTTTGAACCGTTCCTGTGACACTACTTATAGTGTCCGATGCTTCACTCCAGGTTTACTGTATCCCTTGGACCTTCTTATTGACGATGAAACACAGAAATTGCATAGGAATTAAATAGAAAAGGCACAATGCCGACTTAAGTACAAGAAGACTGACTCTTCCTACTGTCTATGTTTTGAACCATTCCTGTGACACTAGTTATAGATTCCGATGCTTCACCTCAGGTTCACTGTATCCCAGTGACCTTCTTATTGACGATGAAACACAGAAATTGCATCGGAATTGAATACAAAAGGCACAATGCCTACTTAGTACAAGATGACTGGCTCTTCTTACTGAGTATGTTTTGAACCATTCCTGTGACACTAGTTGTTGATTCCGAGGCTTCACTTCAGGTTTACTGTATCTCTAGGACCTTCTTATTGACGATGAAACACAGAAATTGCATCGGAACTAAATACAAAAGGCACAATGCCGACTTAAGTATAAGAAGACTGACTCTTTACTGCTGTCTATGTTTGAACCATTCCTGTGACATTAGTTATAGATTCCGATGCTTCACTTCAGGGTTACTGTATCCTTTGGACCTTCTTATTGGCGACGAAACACAGAAATTGCATCCTAATTAAATAGAAAATGCTTAATGCCGACTTAAGAAGACTTACCCTTCTTACTGACAATGATTTGAACCATTCCTGTGACACTAGTTTTTGATTCCGATGCTTCACTTCAGGTTTACTGTATCCCTTGGACCTTCTTATTGACGATGAAACACAGAAATTTCATCGGAATTAAATACAAAAGGCACAATGTCGACTTAAGTACAAGAAGACTGACTCTTCTTACTGACTATATCTTGTTCCATTCCTGTGACTCTAGTTATAGATTCCGATGCTTCACTTCGGGATTACTGTATCCCTTGGACCTTCTTATTGACGATGAAACACAGGAATTGCATCGGAATTAAATACAAAAGGCACAATGCCGACTTAAGTACAAGAAGACTGACTCTTCTTACTGACTATGATTTGAACCATTCCTGTGACACTAGTTGTAGATTCCGATGCTTCACTTCAGGTTTATTGTATCCCTCTGACCTTCTTATTAACGATGAAACACAGATATTGCATCGGAATTAAATACAAAAGGCACAATGCCAACTTAAGTACAAGCAGACTGACTCTTCTTACTGACTATGTTTTGATCCATTCCTGTGACACTAGTTATAGATTCCGATGCTTCACCTCAGGTTCACTGTATCCCTCTGACCTTCTTATTGACGATGAAACACAGAAATTGCATCGGAATTGAATAGAAAAGGCACAATGCCGTCTTATGTACAAGCAGACTGACTCTTCTTAGTGTCTATGTTTTGAACCATTCCTGTGACACTAGTTAAAGATTCCGATGCTTCACTTCAGGTTTGCTGTATCCCTTGGACCTTTTTATTGATGATGAAACACAGAAATTGCATCGAAAATAAATACAAAAGGTACAATGCCGACATAAGTACAACAAGACTGACTCTTCTTACTGGATATGTTTTGAACCATTCCTGTGACACTAGTTATAGATTCCGATGCTTCACTTCAGGTTTGGTGTATCCCTCGGACCTTCTTAATGACGATGAAAAACAGATAGTGCATCGGAATTAAATACAAAAGGCACAATGCCGACATAAGTACAAGAAGACTGACTCTTCTTACTGAATATGTTTTGAACCATTCCTGTGTCACTAGTTATAGATTCCGATGACTCACTTCTGGTTTACTGTATCCCTTGGACCTTCGTATTGACGATGAAACACAGAAATTGCATCGGAATTAAATACAAAAGGCACAATGCCGACTTAAGTACAAGAACACTGACTCTTCTTACTGACTATATATTGATCCATTCCTGTGACACTAGTTATAGATTCGGATGCTTCACTTCAGGTTTACTGTATACCTTGGACCTTCTTATTGACGACGAAACACAGAAATTGCATCGGAATTGAATACAAAAGGCACAATGCCTACTAAAGTACAAGATGACATGCTCTTCTTACTGGGTATGTTTTGAACCATTCCTGTGACACTAGTTGTAGATTCCGAGGCTTCACTTCAGGTTTACTGTATCCCTCTGACGTTCTTATTAACGATGAAACACAGATATTGCATCGGAATTAAATACAAAAGGCACAATGCTGACTTAAGTAGAAGAAGACTGACTCTTCTTACTGACTATGTTTTGAACCATTCCTGTGACACTAGTTATAGATTACGATGCTTCACTTCCGGTTTACTGTATCCCTTGGACCTTCGTATTGACGATGAAACACAGAAATTGCATCGGAATTAAATAGAAAAGGCACAATGCCGTCTTAAGTACAAGCAGACTGACTCTTCTTAGTAACTATGTTTTGAACTATTCCTGTAACGCTAGTTGAAGATTCTGATGCTTCACTTCAGGTTTACTGTATCCGTTGGACCATCTTATTGACGATGAAACACAGAAATTGCATCGGAATTGAATACAAAAGGCACAATGCCGACTTAGGTACAAGAAGACTGTCTCTTCTTACTGTCTATGTTTCGAACCATTGCTGTGACACTAGTTATAGATTCCGATGCTTCACCTCAGGTCCACTGTATCCCTCTGACCTTCTTATTGACGATGAAACACAGAAATTGCATCGGAATTAAATACAAAAGGCACAATGCCGACTTACGTACAAGAAAACTGACTCTTCTTACTGACTATGTTTTGAACCATTCCTGTGACACTAGTTATAGATTCCGATGCTTCACTTCAGGTTTACTGTATCCCTTGGACCTTCTTATTGACGATGAAACACAGATATTGCATCGGAATTAAATACAAAAGGCACAATGCCGACTTAAGTACAAGCAGACTGACTCTTCTTACTGACTATGTTTTGATCCATTCCTGTGACACTAGTTATAGATTCCGATGCTTCACTTCTGTTTTACTGTATCCCTTGGACCTTCGTATTGACGACGAAACACAAAAATTGCATCGGAATTAAATAGAAAAGGCACAATGCCGACTTAAGTACAAGCAGACTGACTCTTCTCACTGGATATGTTTTGAACCATTCCTGTGACACTAGTTATAGATTCCGATGCTTCACTTTAGGTTCACTCTATCCCTTGGACCTTCTTATTGATGATGAAACACAGAAATTGCAACGGAGTTGAATACAAAAGGCACAATGTCGACTTAAGTACAAGAAGACTGACTCTTCTTACTGACTATGTTTTGAACCATTCCTGTGACACTACTTATAGATTCCGATGCTTCACTTCTGGTTTACTGTATCCCTTGGACCGTCGTATTGACGATGAAACACAGAAATTGCATCGGAATTAGATACAAAAGGCACAATGCCGACTTAAGTACAAAAAGACTGACTCTTCTTACTGACTATATCTTGTTCCATTCCTGTGACACTAGTTATAGATTCCGATGCTTCACTTCAGGTTTACTGTATCCCTTGGACCTTCTAAATGACGATGCAATTTCTGTATACCTTGGACCTTCTTATTGCCGACGAAACACAGAAATTGCATCGGAATTGAATACAAAAGGCACAATGCCTACTAAAGTACAAGATGACATGCTCTTCTTACTGGGTTTGGATCGGAATTAAATACAAAAGGCACAATGTCGATTTAAGTACAAGATGACTGACTCTTCTTACTGACTCTACCTTGATCCATTCCTGTGACACTAGTTATAGATTCCGATGCTTCACTTCGGGTTTACTGTATCCCTTGGACCTTCTTACTGACGATGAAACACAGAAATTGCATTGGAATTAAATACTAAAGGCACAAAGCCGACTTAAGTACAAGAAGACTGACCCTTCTTACTGACTATGATTTGAACCATTCCTGTGACACTAGTTGTAGATTCCGATGCTTCACTTCAGGTCTATTGTATCCCTCTGACCTTCTTATTAACGATGAAACACAGATATTGCATCGGAATTAAATACAAAAGGCACAATGCCGACTTAAGTACAAGCAGACTGACTCTTCTTACTGTCTGTGTTTTGAACCATTCCTGTGACACTAGTTATAGATTCCGATGCTTCACACAAGGTTTACTGTATCCCTTGGACCTTCTTATTGACGATGAAACACAGAAATTGCATCGAAAATAAATACAAAAGGCACAATGGCGACCTAAGTACAACAAGACTGACTCTTCTTACTGGATATGTTTTGAACCATTCCTGTGACACTAGTTATAGATTCCGATACTTCACTTCAGGTTTAGTGTATCCCTCTGACCTTCGTATTGACGATGAAACACAGAAATTGCATCGGAAATAAATACAAAAGGCACAATACCGACTTAAGTACATGTAGACTGAATCTTCCTACTGTCTATGTTTTGAACCATTCCTATGTCACTAGTTATAGATTCCGATGCTTCACTTCTGGTTTACTGTATCCCTTGGACCTTCGTATTGACGATGAAACACAGAAATTGCATGGGAATTAAATACAAAAGGCACAATACCCAATGAAGTACAAGAAGACTGACTCTTCTTACTGACTATGTTTTGAACCATTCCTTTGACACTAGTTATGGATTCCGATGCTTCACTTCAGGTTTACTGTATCCCTTGGACCTTCGTATTGACGAAGAAACACTGAAATTGCATCGGTATTAAATACAAAAGGCACAGTGCCGACCTAAGTACGAGAAGACTGACTCCTCTTACTGACTATACCTTGATTCATTCCTGTGACCCTAGTTATAGATTCCGATGCTTCACTTCAGGTTTACTGTATCCCTTGGACCTTATTGTTGACGATGAAACACAGAAATTGCATCGGAATTAAATACAAAAGGCACAATGCCGACTAAAGGACAAGTAGACTCGATCTTCTTACTGCCTACGTTTTGAACCATTCCTGTGACACTAGTTATAGATTCGGATGCTTCACTTCAGGTTTACTGTATACCTTGGACCTTCTTATTGACGAGGAAACACAGAAATTGCATCGGAATTAAATACAAAATGCACAATGCCGTCTTAAATACAAGAAGACTGACTCTTCTTACTGACTATGATTTGAACAATTCCTGTGACAATAGTTGTAGATCCCGATGCTTCACTTCAGGTTTACTGTATCCCTCTGACGTTCTTATTAACGATGAAACACAGATAATGCATCGGAATTAAATACAAAAGGCACAATGCTGACTTAAGTACAAGAAGACTGACTCTTGTTACTGACTATGTTTTGAACCATTCCTGTGACACTAGTTATAGATTACGATGCTTCACTTCCGGTTTACTGTATCCCTTGGACCTTCGTATTGACGATGAAACACAGAAATTGCATCGGAATTAAATAGAAAAGGCACAATGCCGTCTTAAGTACAAGCAGACTGACTCTTCTTAGTGTCTATGTTTTGAACCAATCCTGTGACGCTAGTTAAAGATTCCGATGCTTCACTTCAGGTTTACTGTATCCGTTGGACCTTCTTATTGACGATGAAACACAGAAATTGCATCGGAATTAAATACAAAAGGCACAAAGCCGACTTAAGTACAAGAAGACTGACTCTTCTTACTGACTATGATTTGAACCATTCCTGTGACACTAGTTGTAGATTCCGATGCTTCACTTCAGGCCTATTGTATCCCTCTGACCTTCTTATTAACGATGAAACACAGATATTGCATCGGAAATAAATACAAAAGGCACAATGCCGACTTAAGTACAAGCAGACTGACGCTTCTTACTGACTATGTTTGATCCATTCCTGTGACACTAGTTATAGATTCCGATGCTTCACTTCTGGTTTACTGTATCCCTTGGACCTTCGTATTGACGACGCAACACAAAAATTGCATCGGAATTAAATACAAAAGGCACAATGCTGTCTCAAGTACAAGAAGACTGACTCTTCCTACTGACTATGTTTGAACGAATCCTGTGACATTAGTTATTGTTTCCGATGCTTCACTTCAGGTTTACTGTATCCTTTCGACCTTCCTATTGGCGACGAAACACAGAAATTGCATCGGAACAAAATACAAAAGGCACAATGCCGACTTAAGTACAAGAAGACTGACTCTTCCTACTGTCTATGTTTGAACGAATCCTGTGACATTAGTGTTAGGTTCCGATGCTTCACTTCAAGTTTACTGTATCCTTTGGACCTTCCTATTGGCGACGAAACACAGAAATTGCATCGGAATTAAATAGAAGAGGCACAATGCCGACTTAAGTACAAGCAGACTGACTCTTCTCACTGGATATGTTTTGAACCATTCCTGTGACACTAGTTATATTTTCCGATGCTTCACTTCAGGATTAGTGTATCCCTGTGACCTTCTTATTGACGATGAAACACAGAAATTGCATCGGAAATAAATACAAAAGGCACAATACCGGCTTAAGTACATGTAGACTGAATCTTCCTACTGTCTATGTTTTGAACCATTCCTGTGACACTAGTTACAGATTCCGATGCTTCATTTCAGGATTACTGCATCCCTTGGACCTTCGTAATGACGATGAAACACAGATAGTGCATCGGAATTAAATACAAAAGGTACAATGCCGACTTAAGTAGAAGAAGACTGACTCTTCCTAATGTCTATGTTTTGAACCATTCCTGTGACACTAGTTATAGATTCCGATGCTTCACTATAGGTTCACTCTATCCCTTGGACCTTCTTATTGACGATGAAACACTGAAATTGCAACGGAGTTAAATACAAAAGGCACAATGCCGACTAAAGTACAAGAAGACTGACTCTTCTTACTGACTGATTTGAACCATTCCTGTGACACTAGTTATAGATTACGATGCTTCACTTCAGGTTTACTGTATCCCTCTGACCTTCTCATTGACGATGAAACACAGAAATTGCATCTTAATTAAATACAAAAAGCACAATGCCGACTTAAGTGCAAGAAGACTGACTCTTCTTAGTGTCTATGTTTTGAACCATTCGTGTGACACTAGTTATAGATTCCGATGCTTCACACAAGGTTTACTGTATCCCTTGGACCTTCTTATTGACGATGAAACACCGAAATTGCATCGGAATTAAATAGAAAAGGCACAATGCCGACTTAGGTACAAGAAGACTGTCTCTTCTTACTGTCTATGTTTTGAACCATTCCTGTGCCACTAGTTATGGATTCCGATGCCTCACTTCAGGTTTACTGTATCCCTTGGACCTTCTTATTGACGATGAAACACAGAAATTGCATCGGAATTAAATACAAAAGGCACAATGCCGACGTAAGTACAAGAACACTGTCTCTTCTTACTGACTATATATTGATCCATTCCTGTGACACTAGTTATAGATTCGGATGCTTCACTTACGGTTTACTGTATACCTTGGACCTTCTTATTGACGACGAAACACAGAAATTGCATCGGAATTAAATACAAAAGGCACAATGCCGACTTAAGTACAAGAAGACTGACTCTTCTTAGTGTCTATGTTTTGAACCATTCCTGTGACGCTAGTTAAAGATTCCGATGCTTCACTTCAGGTTTACTGTATCCGTTGAACCTTCTTATTGACGATGAAACACAGAAATTGCATCGGAATTGAATACAAAAGGCACAATGCCTACTTAAGTACAAGATGACTGGCTCGTCTAACTGAGTATGTTTTGAACCATTCCTGTGACACTAGTTGTAGATTCCGAGGCTTCACTTCAGGTTTACTGTATCCCTAGGACCTTCTTATTAACGATGAAACACAGAAATTGCATCGGAACTAAAGACAAAAGGCACAATGCCGACTTAAGTATAAGAAGACTGACTCTTTACTGCTGTCTTTGTTTGAACCATTCCTGTGACAATAGTTATAGATTCCGATGCTTCACTTCAGTGTTACTGTATCCTTTGGACCTTCTTATTGGCGACGAAACACAGAAATTGCATCGGAATTAAATAGAAAATGCACAATGCCGACTTAAGTAAAAGAAGACTGACTGTTCTTACTGTCTATGTTTCGAGCCATTGCTGTGACACTAGTTATAGATTCCGATGCTTCACCTCAAGTCCACTGTATCCCTCTGTCCTTCTTATTGACGATGAAACACAGAAATTGCATCGGAATTAAATACAAAAGGCACAATGCCTACGTAAGAAGACTTACTCTTCTTACTGACTATGTTTTGAACAATTCCTGTGACACTAGTTTTGGATTCCGATGCTTCACTTCAGGTTTACTGTATCCCTTGGACCTTCTAATTGACGATGAAACACAGAAATTGCATCGGAATTGAATACAAAAGGCACAATGCCTACTTAAGTACAAGATGACTGGCTCTTCTTACTGAGTATGTTTTGAACCATTCCTGTGACACTAGTTGTAGATTCCGAGGCTTCACTTCAGGTTTACTGTATCCCTCTGACCTTCTTATTGACGATGAAACACTGAAATTGCTTCGGAACTAAATACAAAAGGCACAATGCCGACTTAAGTATAAGAAGACTGACTCTTTACTGCTGTCTATGTTTGAACCATTCCTGTGACATTAGTTACAGATTCCGATGCTTCACTTCAGGGCTACTGTATCCTTTGGACATTCTTATTGGTGACGAAACACAGAAATTGCATCGGAATTAAATAGAAAATGCACAATGCCGACTTAAGTACAAGAAGACTGACTCTTCTTACTGTCTATGTTTCGAACCATTGCTGTGACACTAGATATATATTCCGATGCTTCACCTCAGGTCCACTGTATCCCTCTGACCTTCTTATTGACGATGAAACACAGAAATTGCATCGGAATTAAATAGAAAAGGCACAATGCCGACTTAAGTACAAGAAGACTGACTCTTCTTACTGACTATGATTTGTACAATTCCTGTGACACTAGTTGTAGATTCCGATGCTTCGCTTCTGGTTTACTGTATCCCTTGGACCGTCGTATTGATGATGAAACACTGAAATTTCATCGGAATTGAATACAAAAGGCACAATGCCGACTTACGTACAAGAAGACTGACTCTTCTTACTGACTATGTTTTGAACCATTCCTGTGACACTAGTTATGGATTCCGATGCTTCACTTCAGGTTTACTGTATCCCATGGACCTTCTTATTGACGATGAAAGACAGAAATTGCATCGGAATTAGATACAAAAGGCACAATGCCGACTTAAGTACAACAAGACTGACTCTTCTTACTGACTATATCTTGATCCATTCCTGTGACACTAGTTATAGATTCCGATGCTTCACTTCAGGTTTACTGTATCCCTCTGACCTTCTTATTGACGATGAAACACAGAAATTGCATCGGAATTAAATACAAAAGGCACAATGCATACTTAAGAAGACTTACTCTTCTTACTGACTATGTTTTGAACCATTCCTGTGACACTAGTTTTGTATTCCGATGCTTCACTTCAGGTTTACTGTATCCCTTGGACCTTCTAATCGACGATGAAACACAGAAATTGCATCGGAATTAAATACAAAAGGCACAATGTCGACTTAAGTACAAGATGACTGACTCTTCTTACTGACTCTATCTTGATCCATTCCTGTGACACTAGTTATAGATTCCGATGCTTCACTTCGGGTTTACTGTATCCCTTGGACCTTCGTATTGACGATGAAACACAGAAATTGCATCGGAATTAAATACAAAAGGCACAATGCCGACTTAAGTACAAGAAGACTGACTCTTCTTACTGACTATGATTTGAACCATTCCTGTGACACTAGTTGTAGATTCCGATGCTTCACTTCAGGTTTATTGTATCCCTCTGACCTTCTTGTTAACGATGAAACACAGATATTGCATCGGAATTAAATACAAAAGGCACAATGCCGACTTAAGTACAAGCAGACTGACTCTTCTGACTGACTATGTTTTGATCCATTCCTGTGACACTAGTTATAGATTACGATGCTTCACTTCTGGTTTTCTGTATCCCTTGGACCTTCGTATTGACGACGAAACACAGAAATTGCATCGGAACTAAATACAAAAGGCACAATGCCGACTTAAGTGTAAGAAGACTGACTCTTTACTGCTGTCTATGTTTGAACCAGTCCTGTGACATTAGTTATAGATTCCGATGCTTCACTTCAGGGTTACTGTATCCTTTGGACCTTCTTATTGGCGACGAAACAGAGAAATTGCATCGGAATTAAATAGAAAATGCACAATGCCGACTTAAGTACAAGAAGACTGACTCTTCTTACTGTCTATGTTTCGAACCATTGCCGTGACACTAGTTATACATTCCGATGCTTCACCTCAGGTCCACTGTATCCCTCTGTCCTTCTTATTGACGATGAAACACAGAAATTGCATCGGAATTAAATAGAAAAGGCACAATGCCGACTTAAGTACAAGCAGACTGACTCTTCTTAATGTCTATGTTTTGAACCATTCCTGTGACACTAGTTAAAGATTCCGATGCTTCACTTCAGGTTTACTGCATCCCTTGGACCTTCGTAATGACGATGAAACACAGATAGTGCATCGGAATTTAATACAAAAGGTACAATGCCAACTTAAGTAGATGAAGACTGACTCTTCTTACTGGATATGTTTTGAACCATTCCTGTGACACTAGTTATAGATTCCGATGCTTCACTTCAGGTTTACTGTATCCGTTGGACCTTCTTATTGACGATGAAACACATAAATTGCATCGGAATTGAATACAAAAGGCACAATGCCTACTTAAGTACAAGATGACAGGCTCTTCTTACTGAGTATGTTTTGAACCATTCCTGTGACACTAGTTGTAGATTCCGATGCTTCACTTCAGGTTTACTGTATCCCTTGGACCTTCTTATTGACGATGAAACACAGAAACTGCATCGGAATTAAATACAAAAGAAACAATGCCGAATTAAGTACAAGAAGGCTGACTCTTCTTACTGTCTATGTTTTGAACCGTTCCTGTGACACTTGTTATAGAGTCCGATGCTTCACTCCAGGTTTACTGTATCCCTTGGACCTTCTTATTGACGATGAAACACAGAAATTACATCGCAGTTAAATACAAAAGACACAATGCTGACTTAAGAACAAGAAGACTGAATCTTCTTACGTTTTGAACCATTCCTGTGACACTAGTTATAGATTCCGATGCTTCACTTCAGGCTTACTGTATCCCTCTGACCTTCTTATTGACGATGAAACACAGAAATTCCATCGGAATTAAATACAAAAGGGACAATGCATACTTAAGAAGACTTACTCTTCTTACTGACTATGTTTTGAACCATTCCTGTGACACTAGTTTTGTATTCCGATGCTTCACTTCAGGTTTACTGTATCCCTTGGACCTTCTAATTGACGATGGAACACAGAAATTGCGTCGGAATTAAATACAAAAGGCACAATGTCGACTTAAGTTCAAGATGACTGACTCTTCTTACTGACTCTATCTTGATCCATTCCTGTGACACTAGTTATAGATTCCGATGCTTCACTTTGGGTTTACTGTATCCCTTGGACCTTCTTATTGACGATGAAACACAGAAATTGCGTCGGAATTAAATACAAAAGGCACAATGCCGACTTAAGTACAAGCAGACTGACTCTTCTTAATGTCTATGTTTTGAACCATTCCTGTGACACTAGTTATAGATTCCGATGCTTCACCTCAAGTCCACTGTATCCCTCTGACCTTCTTATTGACGATGAAACACAGAAATTGCATCGGAATTAAATACAAAAGGCACAATGCCTACGTAAGAAGACTTACTCTTCTTACTGACTATGTTTTGAACAATTCCTGTGACACTAGTTTTGGATTCCGATGCTTCACTTCCGGTATACTGTATCCCTTGGACCTTCGTATTGACGATGAAACACAGAAATTGCATCGGAATTAAATAGAAAAGGCACAATGCCGTCTTAAGTACAAGCAGACTGACTCTTCTTAGTGTCTATGTTTTGAACCATTCCTGTGACGCTAGTTAAAGATTCCGATGCTTCACTTCAGGTTTACTGTATCCGTTGGACCTTCTTATTGACGATGAATCACAGAAATTGCATCGGAATTGAATACAAAAGGCACAATGCCTACTTAAGTACAAGATGACTGGCTCTTCTTACTGAATATGTTTTGAACCATTCCTGTGACACCAGTTGTAGATTCCGAGGCTTCACTTCAGGTTTACTGTATCCCTCTGACCTTCTTGTTGACGATGAAACACAGAAATTGCTTCGGAACTAAATACAAAAGGCACAATGCCGACTTAAGTATAAGAAGACTGACACTTTACTGCTGTCTATGTTTGAACCATTCCTGTGCCATTAGTTATAGATTCCGATGCTTCACTTCAGGGTTACTGTATCCTTTGGACATTCATATTGGTGACGAAACACAGAAATTGCATCGGAATTAAATAGAAAATGCACAATGCCGACTTAAGTACAAGAAGACTGACTCTTCCTACTGTCTATGTTTCGAACCATTGCTGTGACACTAGTTATATATTCCGATGCTTCACCTCAGGTCCACTGTATCCCTCTGACCTTCTTATTGACGATGAAACACAGAAATTGCATCGGAATTAAATAGAAAAGGCACAATGCCGACTTAAGTACAAGAAGACTGACTCTTCTTACTGACTATGATTAGTACAATTCCTGTGACACTAGTTGTAGATTCCGATGCTTCACTTCTGGTTTACTGTATCCCTTGGACCGTCGTATTGATGATGAAACACTGAAATTTCATCGGAATTGAATACAAAAGGCACAATGCCGACTTACGTACAAGAAGACTGACTCTTCTTACTGACTATGTTTTGAACCATTCCTGTGACACTAGTTATGGATTCCGATGCTTCACTTCAGGTTTACTGTATCCCATGGACCTTTTTATTGACGATGAAAGACAGAAATTGCATCGGAATTAGATACAAAAGGCACAATGCCGACTTAAGTACAACAAGACTGACTCTTCTTACTGACTATATCTTGATCCATTCCTGTGACACTAGTTATAGATTCCGATGCTTCACTTCAGGTTTACTGTATCCCTTGGACCTTCTTATTGACGATGAAACACAGAAACTGCATCGGAATTAAATACAAAAGAAACAATGCGGAATTAAGTACAAGAAGGCTGACTCTTCTTACTGTCTATGTTTTGAACCGTTCCTGTGACACTAGTTATAGAGTCCGATGCTTCACTCCAGGTTTACTGTATCCCTTGGACCTTCTTGTTGACGATGAAACACAGAAATTACATCGCAATTAAATACAAAAGACACAATGCTGACTTGAGAACAAGAAGACTGAATCTTCTTACTGCCTATGTTTTGAACCATTCCTGTGACACTAGTTATAGATTCCGATGCTTCACTTCAGGCTTACTGTATCCGTTGGACCTTCTTATTGACGATGAAACACAGAAAGTGCATCGGAATTAAATACAAAAGGCACAATGCATACTTAAGAAGACTTACTCTTCTTACTGACTATGTTTTGAACCATTCCTGTGACACTAGTTTTGTATTCCGATGCTTCACTTCAGGTTTACTGTATCCCTTGGACCTTCTAATTGACGATGAAACACAGAAATTGCATCGGAATTAAATACAAAAGGCACAATGTCGACTTAAGTACAAGATGACTGACTCTTCTTACTGACTATGATTTGAACCATTCCTGTGACACTAGTTGTAGATTCCGATGCTTCACTTCAGGTTTATTGAATCCCTCTGACCTTCTTATTAACGATGAAACACAGATATTGCATCGGAATTAAATACAAAAGGCACAATGCCGACTTAAGTACAAGCAGACTGACTCTTCTTACTGACTATGTTTTGATCCATTCCTGTGACACTAGTTATAGATTACGATGCTTCACTTCTGGTTTACTGTATCCCTTGGACCTTCGTATTGACGACGAAACACAGAAATTGCATCGGAACTAAATACAAAAGGCACAATGCTGACTTAAGTATAAGAAGACTGACTCTTTACTGCTGTCTATGTTTGAACCAGTCCTGTGACATTAGTTATAGATTCCGATGCTTCACTTCAGGGTTACTGTATCCTTTGGACCTTCTTATTGGCGACGAAACAGAGAAATTGCATCGGAATTAAATAGAAAATGCACAATGCCGACTTAAGTACAAGAAGACTGACTCTTCTTACTGTCTATGTTTCGAACCATTGCTGTGACACTAGTTATATATTCCGATGCTTCACCTCAGGTCCACTGTATCCCTCTGACCTTCTTATTGACGATGAAACACAGAAATTGCATCGGAATTAAATAGAAAAGGCACAATGCCGACTTAAGTACAAGCAGACTGACTCTTCTTAATGTCTATGTTTTGAACCATTCCTGTGACACTAGTTAAAGATTCCGATGCTTCACTTCAGGTTTACTGCATCCCTTGGACCTTCGTAATGACGATGAAACACAGATAGTGCATCGGAATTTAATACAAAAGGTACAATGCCAACATAAGTAGAAGAAGACTGACTCTTCTTACTGGATATGTTTTGAACTATTCCTGTGACACTAGTTATAGATTCCGATGCTTCACTTCAGGTTTACTGTATCCGTTGGACCTTCTTATTGACGATGAAACACATAAATTGCATCGGAATTGAATACAAAAGGCACAATGCCTACTTAAGTACAAGATGACAGGCTCTTCTTACTGAGTATGTTTTGAACCATTCCTATGACACTAGTTGTAGATTCCGAGGCGTCACTTCAGGTTTACTGTATCCCTAGGACCTTCTTATTGACGATGAAACACAGAAATTGCATCGGAACTAAATACAAAAGGCACAATGCCGACTTAAGTGTAAGAAGACTGACTCTTTACTGCTGTCTATGTTTGAACCAGTCCTGTGACATTAGTTATAGATTCCGATGCTTCACTTCAGGGTTACTGTATCCTTTGGACCTTCTTATTGGCGACGAAACAGAGAAATTGCATCGGAATTAAATAGAAAATGCACAATGCCGACTTAAGTACAAGAAGACTGACTCTTCTTACTGTCTATGTTTCAAACCATTGCTGTGACACTAGTTATATATTCCGATGCTTCACCTCAGGTCCACTGTATCCCTCTGACCTTCTTATTGACGATGAAACACAGAAATTGCATCGGAATTAAATAGAAAAGGCACAATGCCGACTTAAGTACAAGAAGACTGACTCTTCTTACTGACTATGATTTGTACAATTCCTGTGACACTAGTTGTAGATTCCGATGCTTCACTTCTGCTTTACTGTATCCCTTGGACCGTCGTATTGATGATGAAACACCGAAATTTCATCGGAATTGAATACAAAAGGCACAATGCCGACTTACGTACAAGAAGACTGACTCTTCTTACTGACTATGTTTTGAACCATTCCTGTGACACTAGTTATGGATTCCGATGCTTCACTCCAGGTTTACTGTATCCCTTGGACCTTCTTATTGACGATGAAACACAGAAATTACATCGCAATTAAATACAAAATACACAATGCTGACTTAAGAACAAGAAGACTGAATCTTCTTACTGCCTATGTTTTGAACCATTCCTGTGACACTAGTTATAGATTCCGATGCTTCACTTCAGGTTTACTGTATCCCTTGGACCTTCTTATTGACGATGAAACACAGAAACTGCATCGGAATTAAATACAAAAGAAACAATGCCGAATTAAGTACAAGAAGGCTGACTCTTCTTACTGTCTATGTTTTGAACCGTTCCTGTGACACTTGTAATAGAGTCCGATGCTTCACTCCAGGTTTACTGTATCCCTTGGACCTTCTTATTGACGATGAAACACAGAAATTACATCGCAATTAAATACAAAAGACACAATGCTGACTTAAGAACAAGAAGACTGAATCTTCTTACTGCCTATGTTTTGAACCATTCCTGTGACACTAGTTATAGATTCCGATGCTTCACTTCAGGCTTACTGTATCCCTCTGACCTTCTTATTGACGATGAAACACAGAAATTGCATCGGAATTAAATACAAAAGGCACAACGCATACTTAAGAAGACTTACTCTTCTTACTGACTATGTTTTGAACCATTCCTGTGACACTAGTTTTGTATTCCGATGCTTCACTTCAGGTTTACTGTATCCCTTGGACCTTCTAATTGACGATGGAACACAGAAATTGCATCGGAATTAAATACAAAAGGCACAATGTCGACTTAAGTACAAGATGACTGACTCTTCTTACTGACTCTATCTTGATCCATTCCTGTGACACTAGTTATAGATTCCGATGCTTCACTTCGGGTTTACTGTATCCCTTGGACCTTCTTATTGACGATGAAACACAGAAATTGCATCGGAATTAAATACAAAAGGCACAATGCCGACTTAAGTACAAGCAGACTGACTCTTCTTACTGGATATGTTTTGAACCATTCCTGTGACACTAGTTATAGATTCCGATGCTTCACTTCAGGTTTACTGTTTCCGTTGGACCTTCTTATTGACGATGAAACACATAAATTGCATCGGAATTGAATACAAAAGGCACAATGCTGACTCAAGTACAAGCAGACTGACTCTTCCTACTGACTATGTTTGAACGAATCCTGTGACATTAGTTATTGTGACCGATGCTTCACTTCAGGTTTACTGTATCCTTTCGACCTTCCTATTGGCGACGAAACACAGAAATTGCATCGGAACAAAATACAAAAGGCACAATGCCGACTTAAGTACAAGAAGGCTGACTCTTCCTGCTGTCTATGTTTGAACGAATCCTGTGACATTAGTTATAGATTCCGATTCTTCACTTCAGGTTTACTGTATCCTTTGGACCTTCCTATTTGCGACGAAACACAGAAATATCATCGGAATTAAGTAGAAAAGGCACAATGCCGACTTATGTACAAGAAGACTGACTCTTCCTACTGTCTATGATTTGAACCATTCCTGTGACACTAGTTATAGATTCCGATGCTTCACCTCAGGTTCACTGTATCCCTCTGACCTTCTTATTGACGATGAAACACAGAAATTGCATCGGAATTAAATACAAAAGGAACAATGTCGACTTAAGTACAAGATGACTGACTCTTCTTACTGACTCTATCTTGATCCATTCCTGTGATACTAGTTATAGATTCTGATGCTTCACTTCGGGTTTACTGTATCCCTTGGACCTTCTTATTGACGATGAAACACAGAAATTGCATCGGAATTAAATACAAAAGGCACAATGTCGACTTAAGTACAAGATGACTGATTCTTCTTACTGACTCTATCTTGATCCATTCCTGTGACACTAGTTATAGATTCCGATGCTTCACTTCGCGTTTACTGTATCCCTTGGACCTTCTTATTGACGATGAAACACAGAAATTTCATCGGAATTAAATACAAAAGGCACAATGCCGACTTAGGTACAAGAAGACTGACTCTTCTTACTGACTATGTTTTGAACCATTCCTGTGACACTAGTTATGGATTCCGATGCTTCACTACAGGTTTACTGTATCCCATGGACCTTCTTATTGACGATGAAACACAGAAATTGCATCGGAATTAGATACAAAAGGCACAATGCCGACTTAAGTACAACAAGACTGACTCTTCTTAGTGTCTATGTTTTGAACCATTCCTGTGACGCTAGTTAAAGATTCCGATGCTTCACTTCAGGTTTACTGTATCCGTTGGACCTTCTTATTGACGATGAAACACAGAAATTTCATCGGAATTGAATACAAAAGGCACAATGCCTACTTAAGTACAATATGACTGGCTCTTCTTACTGAGTATGTTTTGAACCATTCCTGTGACACTAGTTGTAGATTCCGAGGCTTCACTTCAGGTTTAATGTATCCCTAGGACCTTCTTATTGACGATGAAACACAGAAATTGCATCGGAACTAAATACAAAAGGCACAATGCCGACTTAAGTGTAAGAAGACTGACTCTTTACTGCTGTCTATGTTTGAACCAGTCCTGTGACATTAGTTATAGATTCCGATGCTTCTCTTCAGGGTTACTGTATCCTTTGGACCTTCTTATTGGCGACGAAACAGAGAAATTGCATCGGAATTAAATAGAAAATGCACAATGCCGACTTAAGTACAAGAAGACTGACTCTTCTTACTGTCTATGTTTCGAACCATTGCTGTGACACTAGTTATATATTCCGATGCCTCACCTCAGGTCCACTGTATCCCTCTGACCTTCTTATTGACGATGAAACACAGAAATTGCATCGGAATTAAATAGAAAAGGCACAATGCCGACTTAAGTACAAGAAGACTGACTCTTCTTACTGACTATGATTTGAACAATTCCTGTGACACTAGTTGTAGATTCCGATGCTTCACTTCTGGTTTACTGTATCCCTTGGACCGTCGTATTGATGATGAAACACTAAAATTTCATCGGAATTGATTACAAAAGGCACAATGCCGACAAGAAGACTGACTCTTCTTACTGACTATGTTTTGAACCATTCCTGTGACACTAGTTATGGATTCCGATGCTTCACTTCAGGTTTACTGTATCCCATGGACCCTCTTATTGACGATGAAACACAGAAATTGCATCGGAATTAGATACAAAAGGCACAATGCCGACTTAAGTACAACAAGACTGACTCCTCTTACTGACTATATCTTGATCCATTCCTGTGACACTAGTTATAGATTCCGATGCTTCACCTCAGGTTTACTGTATCCCTTGGACCTTCTTATTGACGATGAAACACAGAAATTGCATCGGAATTAAATACAAAAGAAACAGGGCCGAATTAAGTACATGAAGGCTGACTCTTCTTACTGTCTATGTTTTGAACCGTTCCTGTGACACTAGTTATAGATTCCGATGCTTCACTCCAGGTTTACTGTATCCCTTGGACCTTCTTATTGACGATGAATCACAGAAATTACATCGCAATTAAATACAAAAGGCATAATGCTGACTTAAGGACAAGAAGACTGAATCTTCTTACTGCCTATGTTTTGAACCATTCCTGTGACACTAGTTATAGATTCCGATGCTTCACTTCAGGCTTACTGTATCCCTAAGACCTTCTTATTGACGATGAAACACAGAAATTGCACGGAATTAAATACAAAAGGCACAATGCCTACTTAAGAAGATTTACTCTTCTTACTGACTATGTTTTGAACCATTCCTGTGACACTAGTTTTTGATTCCGATGCTTCACTTCAGGTTTACTGTATCCCTTGGACCTTGTAATTAACGATGAAACACAGATATTGCATCGGAATTAAATACAAAAGGCACAATGTCGACTTAAGTACAGGAAGACTGACTCTTCTTACTGACTATGTTTTGATCCATTCCTGTTACACTAGTTTTAGATTCCGATGCTTCACTTCTGGTTTACTGTATCCCTTGGTCCTTCGTATTGACGACGAAACACAAAAATTGCATCGGAATTAAATACAAAAGGCACAATGCTGACTCAATTACAAGAAGACTGACTCTTCCTACTGACTATGTTTGA
Organism: Schistocerca serialis cubense; assembly: GCF_023864345.2. Lineage (NCBI taxonomy): Eukaryota > Metazoa > Arthropoda > Insecta > Orthoptera > Acrididae > Schistocerca > Schistocerca serialis. The sequence continues at coordinate 643,526,622 of NC_064644.1, forward strand.
ACGAATCCTGTGACATTAGTTATTGTGTCCGATGCTTCACTTCAGGTTTACTGTATCCTTTCGACCTTCCTATTGGCGACGAAACACAGAAATTGCATCGGAACAAAATACAAAAGGCACAATGCCGACTTAAGTACAAGAAGGCTGACTCTTCCTGCTGTCTATGTTTGAACGAATCCTGTGACATTAGTTATAGATTCCGATGCTTCACTTCAGGTTTACTGTATCCTTTGGACCTTCCTATTTGCGACGAAACACAGAAATATCATCGGAATTAAATAGAAAAGGCACAATGCCGACTTAAGTACAAGAAGACTGACTCTTCCTACTGTCTATGATTTGAACCATTCCTGTGACACTAGTTATAGATTCCGATGCTTCACCTCAGGTTCACTGTATCCCTCTGACCTTCTTATTGACGATGAAACACAGAAATTGCATCGGAATTAAATACAAAAGGAACAATGTCGACTTAAGTACAAGATGACTGACTCTTCTTACTGACTCTATCTTGATCCATTCCTGTGACACTAGTTTTAGATTCTGATGCTTCACTTCGGGTTTACTGTATCCCTTGCACCTTCTTATTGACGATGAAACACAGAAATTGCATCGGAATTAAATACAAAAGGCACAATGCTGACTCAAGTACAAGAAGACTGACTCTTCCTACTGACTATGTTTGAACGAATCCTGTGACATTAGTTATTCTGACCGATGCTTCACTTCAGGTTTACTGTATCCTTTCGACCTTCCTATTGGCGACGAAACACAGAAATTGCATCGGAACAAAATACAAAAGGCACAATGCCGACTTAAGTACATGAAGGCTGACTCTTCCTGCTGTCTATGTTTGAACGAATCCTGTGACATTAGTTATAGATTCCGATTCTTCACTTCAGGTTTACTGTATCCTTTGGACCTTCCTATTTGCGACGAAACACAGAAATATCATCGGAATTAAGTAGAAAAAGCACAATGCCGACTTAAGTACAAGAAGACTGACTCTTCCTACTGTCTATGATTTGAACCATTCCTGTGACACTAGTTATAGATTCCGATGCTTCACCTCAGGTTCACTGTATCCCTCTGACCTTCTTATTGACGATGAAACACAGAAATTGCATCGGAATTAAATACAAAAGGAACAATGTCGACTTAAGTACAAGATGACTGCCTCTTCTTACTGACTCTATCTTGATCCATTCCTGTGACACTAGTTATAGATTCTGATGCTTCACTTCGGGTTTACTGTATCCCTTGGACCTTCTTATTGACGATGAAACACAGAAATTGCATCGGAATTAAATACAAAAGGCACAATGTCGACTTAAGTACAAGATGACTGATTCTTCTTACTGACTCTATCTTGATCCATTCCTGTGACACTAGTTATAGATTACGATGCTTCACTTCGGGGTTACTGTATCCCTTGGACCTTCTTATTGACGATGAAACACAGAAATTTCATCGGAATTAAATACAAAAGGCACAATGACGACTTAGGTACAAGAAGACTGACTCTTCTTACTGACTATGTTTTGAACCATTCCTGTGACACTAGTTATGGATTCCGATGCTTCACTTCAGGTTTACTGTATCCCATGGACCCTCTTATTGACGATGAAACACAGAAATTGCATCGGAATTAGATACAAAAGGCACAATGCCGACTTACGTACAAGAAGACTGACTCTTCTTACTGACTATGTTTTGAACCATTCCTGTGACACTAGTTATAGATTCCGATGCTTCACTTCGGGTTTACTGTATCCCTTGGACCTTCTTATTGACGATGAAACACAGAAATTTCATCGGAATTAAATACAAAAGGCACAATGCCGACTTAAGTACAAGAAGACTGACTCTTCTTACTGACTATGTTTTGAACCATTCCTGTGACACTAGTTATGGATTCCGATGCTTCACTTCAGGTTTACTGTATCCCATGGACCTTCTTATTGACGATGAAACACAGAAATTGCATCGGAATTAGATACAAAAGGCACAATGCCGACTTAAGTACAACAAGACTGACTCTTCTTAGTGTCTATGTTTTGAACCATTCCTGTGACGCTAGTTAAAGATTCCGATGCTTCACTTCAGGTTTACTGTATCCGTTGGACCTTCTAATTGACGATGAAACACAGAAATTGCATCGGAATTGAATACAAAAGGCACAATGGCTACTTAAGTACAAGATGTCTGGCTCTTCTTACTGAGGATGTTTTGAACCATTCCTGTGACACTAGTTGTAGATTCCGAGGCTTCACTTCAGGTTTACTGTATCCCTCTGACCTTCTTATTGACGATGAAACACAGAAATTGCTTCGGAACTAAATACAAAAGGCACAATGCCGACTTAAGTATAAGAAGACTGACTCTTTACTGCTGTCTATGTTTGAACCATTCCTGTGACATTAGTTATAGATTCCAATGCTTCACTTCAGGGTTACTGTATCCTTTGGACATTCTTATTGGTGACGAAACACAGAAATTGCATCGGAATTAAATACAAAAGAAACAAGGCCGAATTAAGTACAAGAAGGCTGACTCTTCTTACTGTCTATGTTTCGAACCATTGCTGTGACACTAGTTATATATTCCGATGCTTCACCTCAGGTCCACTGTATCCCTCTGACCTTCTTATTGACGATGAAACACAGAAATTGCATCGGAATTAAATAGAAAAGGCACAATGCCGACTTAAGTACAAGAAGACTGACTCCTCTTACTGACTATGATTTGTACATTTCCTGTGACACTAGTTGTAGATTCCGATGCTTCACTTCTGGTTTACTGTATCCCTTGGACCGTCGTATTGATGATGAAACACCGAAATTTCATCGGAATTGAATACAAAAGGCACAATGCCGACTTACGTACAAGAAGACTGACTCTTCTTACTGACTATGTTTTGAACCATTCCTGTGACACTAGTTATGGATTCCGATGCTTCACTCCAGGTTTACTGTATCCCTTGGACCTTCTTATTGACGATGAAACACAGAAATTATATCGCAATTAAATACAAAAGACACAATGCTGACTTAAGAACAAGAAGACTGAATCTTCTTACTGCCTGTGTTTTGAACCATTCCTGTGACACTAGTTATAGTTTCCGATGCTTCACTACAGGTTTACTGTATCCCTTGGACCTTCTTATTGACGATGAAACACAGAAACTGCATCGGAATTAAATACAAAAGAAACAATGCCGAATTAAGTACAAGAAGGCTGACTCTTCTTACTGTCTATGTTTTGAACCGTTCCTGTGACACTTGTTATAGAGTCCGATGCTTCACTCCAGGTTTACTGTATCCCTTGGAACTTCTTATTGACGATGAAACACAGAAATTACATCGCAATTAAATACAAAAGACACAATGCTGACTTAAGAACAAGAAGACTGAATCTTCTTACTGCCTATGTTTTGAACCATTCCTGTGACACTAGTTATAGATTCCGATGCTTCACTTCAGGCTTACTGTATCCCTCTGACCTTCTTATTGACGATGAAACACAGAAATTGCATCGGAATTAAATACAAAAGGCACAATGCATACTTAAGAAGACTTACTCTTCTTACTGACTATGTTTTGAACCATTCCTGTGACACTAGTTTTGTATTCCGATGCTTCACTTCAGGTTTACTGTATCCCTTGGACCTTCTAATTGACGATGGAACACAGAAATTGCATCGGAATTAAATACAAAAGGCACAATGTCGACTTAAGTACAAGATGACTGACTCTTCTTACTGACTCTACCTTGATCCATTCCTGTGACACTAGTTATAGATTCCGATGCTTCACTTCGGGTTTACTGTATCCCTTGGACCTTCTTATTGACGATGAAACACAGAAATTGCATCGGAATTAAATACAAAAGGCACAATGCCGACTTAAGTACAAGCAGACTGACTCTTCTTAATGTCTATGTTTTGAACCATTCCTGTGACACTAGTTAAAGATTCCGATGCTTCACTTCAGGTTTACTGCATCCCTTGGACCTTCGTAATGACGATGAAACACAGATAGTGCATCGGAATTTAATACAAAAGGTACAATGCCAACTTAAGTAGAAGAAGACTGACTCTTCTTACTGGATATGTTTTGAACCATTCCTGTGACACTAGTTATAGATTCCGATGCTTCACTTCAGGTTTACTGTATCCGTTGGACCTTCTTATTGACGATGAAACACATAAATTGCATCGGAATTGAATACAAAAGGCACAATGCCTACTTAAGTACAAGATGACAGGCTCTTCTTACTGAGTATGTTTTGAACCATTCCTGTGACACTAGTTGTAGATTCCGAGGCTTCACTTCAGGTTTACTGTATCCCTAGGACCTTCTTATTGACGATGAAACACAGAAATTCCATCGAAACTAGATACAAAAGGCACAATGCCGACTTAAGTGTAAGAAGACTGACTCTTTACTGCTGTCTATGTTTGAACCAGTCCTGTGACATTAGTTATAGATTCCGATGCTTCTCTTCAGGGTTACTGTATCCTTTGGACCTTCTTATTGGCGATGAAACACAGAAATTGCATCGGAATTAAATACAAAAGAAACAATGCCGAATTAAGTACAAGAAGGCTGACTCTTCTTACTGTCTATGTTTTGAACCATTGCTGTGACACTAGTTATATATTCCGATGCTTCACCTCAGGTCCACTGTATCCCTCTGACCTTCTTATTGACGATGAAACACAGAAATTGCATCGGAATTAAATAGAAAAGGCACAATGCCGACTTAAGTACAAGAAGACTGACTCTTCTTACTGACTATGATTTGAACAATTCCTGTGACACTAGTTGTAGATTCCGATGCTTCACTTCTGGTTTACTGTATCCCTTGGACCGTCGTATGGATGATGATACACTGAAATTTCATCGGAATTGATTACAAAAGGCACAATGCCGACTTACGTACAAGAAGACTGACTCTTCTTACTGACTATATCTTGATCCATTCCTGTGACACTAGTCATAGATTCCGATGCTTCACCTCAGGTTTACTGTATCCCTTGGACCTTCTTATTGACGATGAAACACAGAAATTGCATCGGAATTAAATACAAAAGAAACAATGCCGAATTAAGTACAAGAAGGCTGACTCTTCTTACTGTCTATGTTTTGAACCGTTCCTGTGACACTAGTTATAGAGTCCGATGCTTCACTCCAGGTTTACTGTATCCCTTGGACCTTCTTATTGACGATGAATCACAGAAATTACATCGCAATTAAATACAAAAGGCATAATGCTGACTTAAGGACAAGAAGACTGAATCTTCTTACTGCCTATGTTTTGAACCATTCCTGTGACACTAGTTATAGATTCCGATGCTTCACTTCAGGCTTACTGTATCCCTGTGACCTTCTTGTTGACGATGAAACACAGAAATTGCACGGAATTAAATACAAAAGGCACAATGCCTACTTAAGAAGACTTACTCTTCTTACTGACTATGTTTTGAATTATTCCTGTGACACTAGTTTTTGATTCCGATGCTTCACTTCAGGTTTACTGTATCCCTTGGACCTTGTAATTAACGATGAAACACAGAAATTGCATCGGAATTAAATACAAAAGGCACAATGTCGACTTAAGTACAAGATGACTGACTCTTCTTACTGACTCTATCTTGATCCATTCCTGTGACACTAGTTATAGAATCCGATGCTTCACTTCGGGTTTACTGTATCCCTTGGACTTTCTTATTGACGATGAAACACAGAAATTACTTCGGAATTAAATACAAAAGGCACAATGCCGACTTAAGTACAGGAAGACTGACTCTTCTTACTGACTATGTTTTGATCCATTCCTGTTACACTAGTTATAGATTCCGATATTCACTTCTGGTTTACTGTATCCCTTGGTCCTTCGTATTGACGACGAAACACAAAAATTGCATCGGAATTAAATACAAAAGGCACAATGCAGACATAAGTACAAGAAGACTGACTCTTCCTACTGTCTATGATTTGAAGCATTCCTGTGACACTAGTTATAGATTCCGATGCTTCACCTCAGGTTCACTGTATCCCTCTGAAATTCTTATTGACGATGAAACACAGAAATTGCATCGGAATTAAATAGAAAAGGCACAATGCCGTCTTAAGTACAAGCAGACTGACTCTTCTTAATGTCTATGTTTTGAACCATTCCTGTGACAATAGTTAAAGATTCCGATGCTTCACTTCAGGTTTACTGTATCCCTTGGACCTTCTTATTGACGATGAAACACAGAAATTGCATCGAAAATAAATACAAAAGGCACAATGCCGACTTAAGTACAAGAAGACTGACTCTTCCTGCTGTCTATGTTTGAACGAATCCTGTGACATTAGTTATAGATTCCGATGCTTCACTTCAGGTGTACTGTATCCTTTGGACCTTCCTATTGGCGACGAAACACAGAAATTGCATCGGAATTGAATAGAAAAGGCACAATACCGACATAAGTACAAGAAGACTGACTCTTCCTACTGTCTATGATTTGAAGCATTCCTGTGACACTAGTTATAGATTCCGATGCTTCACCTCAGGTTCACTGTATCCCTCTGAAATTCTTATTGACGATGAAACACAGAAATTGCATCGGAATTAAATAGAAAAGGCACAATGCCGTCTTAAGTACAAGCAGACTGACTCTTCTTAATGTCTATGTTTTGAACCATTCCTGTGACAATAGTTAAAGATTCCGATGCTTCACTTCAGGTTTACTGTATCCCTTGGACCTTCTTATTGACGATGAAACACAGAAATTGCATCGAAAATAAATACAAAAGGCACAATGCCGACTTAAGTACAACAAGATTGACTCTTCTCACTGGATATGTTTTGAACCATTCCTGTCACACTAGTTATAGATTCCGATGCTTCACTTCAGGTTTAGTGTATCCCTCTGACCTTCTTATTGACGATGAAACACAGAAATTGCATCGGAAATAAATACAAAATGCACAATACCGGCTTAAGTACATGTAGACTGAATCTTCCTACTGTCAATGTTTTGAACCATTCCTGTCACACTAGTTACAGATTCCGATGCTTCATTTCAGGATTACTGCATCCCTTGGACCTTCGTAATGACGATGAAACACAGATAGTGCATCGGAATTTAATACAAAAGGTACAATGCCAACTTAAGTGAAAGAAGACTGACTCTTCTTACTGGATATGTTTTGAACCATTCCTGTGACACTAGTTATAGATTCCGATGCTTCACCTCAGGTTTACTGTATCCATCTGACCTTCTTATTGACGATGAAACACAGAAATTGCATCGGAAATAAATAAAAAAGGCACAATGCCGACTAAGGTATCAGAAGACTGACTCTTCTTACTGTCTATGTTTTGAACCATTCCTGTGACCTTCTTATTAACCATGAAACACACAAATTGCATCGGAATTAAATACAAAAGGCACATAGCAGACATAAGTACATGTAGACTGCCTTTTCCTAATGTCTATGATTTGAACCATTCCTGTGACACTAGTTATAGATTCCGATGGTTCATGTCAGGTTTACTGGTTCCCTTGGACCTTCTTGTAGACGATGAAACACAGAAATTGCATCGGAATTAAATGCAAAAGGCACAATGCCGACTTAAGTACAAGAAGACTGAATTATCTTACTGTCTATGTTTTGAACCATTCCTGTGTCACTACTTATAGATTTCGTTGCTTCACTTCAGGTTTACTGTATCCCTCCGACCTTCTTATTGTCGATAAAACACAGAAATTACATCGGAATTAAATACAAAAGGCACAATGCCGACTTAAGTACAAGAAGACTGACTCTTCTTCTGTCTATGTTTTGAACCATTCCTGTGTCACTACTTATAGATTTCGTTGCTTCACTTCACGTTTACTGTATCCCTCCGACCTTCTTATTGTCGATAAAACACAGAAATTACATCGGAATTAAATACAAAAGGCACAATGCCGACTTAAGTATAAGAAGACTGACTCTTTACTGCTGTCTATGTTTGAACCATTCCTGTGACATTAGTTATAGATTCCGATGCTTCACTTCAGGGTTACTGTATCCTTTGGACATTCTTATTGGTGACGAAACACAGAAATTGCATCGGAATTAAATACAAAAGAAACAATGCCGAATTAAGTACAAGAAGGCTGAGTCTTCTTACTGTCTATGTTTCGAACCATTGCTGTGACACTAGTTATATATTCCGATGCTTCACCTCAGGTCCACTGTATCCCTCTGACCTTCTTATTGACGATGAAACACAGAAATTGCATCGGAATTATATAGAAAAGGCACAATGCCGACTTAAGTACAAGAAGACTGACTCCTCTTACTGACTATGATTTGTACATTTCCTGTGACACTAGTTGTAGATTCCGATGCTTCACTTCTGGTTTACTGTATCCCTTGGACCGTCGTATTGATGATGAAACACCGAAATTTCATCGGAATTGAATACAAAAGGCACAATGCCGACTTACGTACAAGAAGACTGACTCTTCTTACTGACTATGTTTTGAACCATTCCTGTGACACTAGTTATGGATTCCGATGCTTCACTCCAGGTTTCCTGTATCCCTTGGACCTTCTTATTGACGATGAAACACAGAAATTACATCGCAATTAAATACAAAAGACACAATGCTGACTTAAGAACAAGAAGACTGAATCTTCTTACTGCCTATGTTTTGAACCATTCCTGTGACACTAGTTATAGATTCCGATGCTTCACTACTGGTTTACTGTATCCCTTGGACCTTCTTATTGACGATGAAACACAGAAACTGCATCGGAATTAAATACAAAAGAAACAATGCCGAATTAAGTACAAGAAGGCTGACTCTTCTTACTGTCTATGTTTTGAACCGTTCCTGTGACACTTGTTATAGAGTGCGATGCTTCACTCCAGGTTTACTGTATCCCTTGGACCTTCTTATTGACGATGAAACACAGAAATTACATCGCAATTAAATACAAAAGACACAATGCTGACTTAAGAACAAGAAGACTGAATCTTCTTACTGCCTATGTTTTGAACCATTCCTGTGACACTAGTTATAGATTCCGATGCTTCACTTCAGGCTTACTGTATCCCTCTGACCTTCTTATTGACGATGAAACACAGAAATTGCATCGGAATTAAATACAAAAGGCACAATGCATACTTAAGAAGACTTACTCTTCTTACTGACTATGTTTTGAACCATTCCTGTGACACTAGTTTTGTATTCCGATGCTTCACTTCAGGTTTACTGTATCCCTTGGACCTTCTAATTGACGATGGAACACAGAAATTGCATCGGAATTAAATACAAAAGGCACAATGTCGACTTAAGTACAAGATGACTGACTCTTCTTACTGACTCTATCTTGATCCATTCCTGTGACACTAGTTATAGATTCCGATGCTTCACTTCGGGTTTACTGTATCCCTTGGACCTTCTTATTGACGATGAAACACAGAAATTGCATCGGAATTAAATACAAAAAGCACAATGCCGACTTAAGTACAAGCAGACTGACTCTTCTTAATGTCTATGTTTTGAACCATTCCTGTGACACTAGTTTTGTATTCCGATGCTTCACTTCAGGTTTACTGCATCCCTTGGACCTTCGTAATGACGATGAAACACAGATAGTGCATCGGAATTTAATACAAAAGGTACAATGCCAACTTAAGTAGAAGAAGACTGACTCTTCTTACTGGATATGTTTTGAACCATTCCTGTGACACTAGTTATAGATTCCGATGCTTCACTTCAGGTTTACTGTATCCGTTGGACCTTCTTATTGACGATGAAACACATAAATTGCATCGGAATTGAATACAAAAGGCACAATGCCTACTTAAGTACAAGATGACAGGCTCTTCTTACTGAGTATGTTTTGAACCATTCCTGTGACACTAGTTGTAGATTCCGAGGCTTCACTTCAGGTTTACTGTATCCCTAGGACCTTCTTATTGACGATGAAACACAGAAATTGCATCGGAACTAGATACAAAAGGCACAATGCCGACTTAAGTGTAAGAAGACTGACTCTTTACTGCTGTCTATGTTTGAACCAGTCCTGTGACATTAGTTATAGATTCCGATGCATCTCTTCAGGGTTACTGTATCCTTTGGACCTTCTTATTGGCGACGAAACAGAGAAATTGCATCGGAATTAAATAGAAAATGCACAATGCCGACTTAAGTACAAGAAGACTGACTCTTCTTACTGTCTATGTTTCGAACCATTGCTGTGACACTAGTTATATATTCCGATGCTTCACCTCAGGTCCACTGTATCCCTCTGACCTTCTTATTGACGATGAAACACAGAAATTGCATCGGAATTAAATAGAAAAGGCACAATGCCGACTTAAGTACAAGAAGACTGACTCTTCTTTCTGACTATGATTTGAACAATTCCTGTGACACTAGTTGTAGATTCCGATGCTTCACTTCTGGTTTACTGTATCCCTTGGACCGTCGTATTGATGATGAAACACTGAAATTTCATCGGAATTGATTACAAAAGGCACAATGCCGACTTACGTACAAGAAGACTGACTCCTCTTACTGACTATGTTTTGAACCATTCCTGTGACACTAGTTATGGATTCCGATGCTTCACTTCAGGTTTACTGTATCCCATGGACCCTCTTATTGACGATGAAACACAGAAATTGCATCGGAATTAGATACAAAAGGCACAATGCCGACTTAAGTACAACAAGACTGACTCCTCTTACTGACTATATCTTGATCCATTCCTGTGACACTAGTTATAGATTCCGATGCTTCACCTCAGGTTTACTGTATCCCTTGGACCTTCTTATTGAAGATGAAACACAGAAATTGCATCGGAATTAAATACAAAAGAAACAATGCCGAATTAAGTACAAGAAGGCTGACTCTTCTTACTGACTATGATTTGAACCATTCCTGTGACACTAGTTGTAGATTCCGATGCTTCACTTCAGGTTTGTTGTATCCCTCTGACCTTCTTATTAACGATGAAACACAGATATTGCATCGGAATTAAATACAAAAGGCACAATGCCGAATTAAGTATAAGAAGACTGACTCTTCTTACTGACTATGTTTTGATCCATTCCTGTGACACTAGTTATAGATTCCGATGCTTCACTTCAGGTTTACTGTATCCCTTGGACCTTCGTATTGACGACGAAACACAAAAATTGGATCGGAATTAAATACAAAAAGCACAATGCTGACTCAAGTACAAGAAGACTGACTCTTCCTACTGACTATGTTTGAACGAATCCTGTGACTTTAGTTATTGTGTCCGATGCTTCACTTCAGGTTTACTGTATCCTTTCGACCTTCCAATTGGCGACGAAACTGAGAAATTGCATCGGAACCAAATACAAAATGCACAATGCCGACTTAAGTACAAGAAGACTGACTCTTCCTGCTGTCTATGTTTGAACGAATCCTGTGACATTAGTTATAGATTCCGATGCTTCACTTCAGGTGTACTGTATCCTTTGGACCTTCCTATTGGCGACGAAACACAGAAATTGCATCGGAATTAAATAGAAAAGGCACAATACCGACATAAGTACAAGAAGACTGACTCTTCCTACTGTCTATGATTTGAAGCATTCCTGTGACACTAGTTATAGATTCCGATGCTTCACCTCAGGTTCACTGTATCCCTCTGAAATTCTTATTGACGATGAAACACAGAAATTGCATCGGAATTAAATAGAAAAGGCACAATGCCGTCTTAAGTACAAGCAGACTGACTCTTCTTAATGTCTATGTTTTGAACCATTCCTGTGACAATAGTTAAAGATTCCGATGCTTCACTTCAGGTTTACTGTATCCCTTGGACCTTCTTATTGACGATGAAACACAGAAATTGCATCGAAAATAAATACAAAAGGCACAATGCCGACTTAAGTGCAACAAGATTGACTCTTCTCACTGGATATGTTTTGAACCATTCCTGTCACACTAGTTATAGATTCCGATGCTTCACTTCAGGTTTAGTGTATCCCTCTGACCTTCTTATTGACGATGAAACACAGAAATTGCATCGGAAATAAATACAAAATGCACAATACCGGCTTAAGTACATGTAGACTGAATCTTCCTACTGTCAATGTTTTGAACCATTCCTGTGACACTAGTTACAGATTCCGATGCTTCATTTCAGGATTACTGCATCCCTTGGACCTTCGTAATGACGATGAAACACAGATAGTGCATCGGAATTTAATACAAAAGGTACAATGCCAACTTAAGTGGAAGAAGACTGACTCTTCTTACTGGATATGTTTTGAACCATTCCTGTGACACTAGTTATAGATTCCGATGCTTCACCTCAGGTTTACTGTATCCATCTGACCTTCTTATTGACGATTAAACACAGAAATTGCATCGGAAATAAATAAAAAAGGCACAATGCCGACTAAGGTATCAGAAGACTGACTCTTCTTACTGTCTATGTTTTGAACCATTCCTGTGACCTTCTTATTAACCATGAAACACACAAATTGCATCGGAATTAAATACAAAAGGCACATAGCAGACATAAGTACATGTAGACTGCCTTTTCCTAATGTCTATGATTTGAACCATTCCTGTGACACTAGTTATAGATTCCGATGGTTCATGTCAGGTTTACTGGTTCCCTTGGACCTTCTTGTTGACGATGAAACACAGAAATTGCATCGGAATTAAATGCAAAAGGCACAATGCCGACTTAAGTACAAGAAGACTGAATTATCTTACTGTCTATGTTTTGAACCATTCCTGTGTCACTACTTATAGATTTCGTTGCTTCACTTCAGGTTTACTGTATCCCTCCGACCTTCTTATTGTCGATAAAACACAGAAATTATATCGGAATTAAATACAAAAGGCACAATGCCGACTTAAGTACAAGAAGACTGACTCTTCTTCTGTCTATGTTTCGAACCATTCCTGTGTCACTACTTATAGATTTCGTTGCTTCACTTCACGTTTACTGTATCCCTCCGACCTTCTTATTGTCGATAAAACACAGAAATTACATCGGAATTAAATACAAAAGGCACAATGCCGACTTAAGTATAAGAAGACTGACTCTTTACTGCTGTCTATGTTTGAACCATTCCTGTGACATTAGTTATAGATTCCGATGCTTCACTTCAGGGTTACTGTATCCTTTGGACATTCTTATTGGTGACGAAACACAGAAATTGCATCGGAATTAAATACAAAAGAAACAATGCCGAATTAAGTACAAGAAGGCTGAGTCTTCTTACTGTCTATGTTTCGAACTATTGCTGTGACACTAGTTATATATTCCGATGCTTCACCTCAGGTCCACTGTATCCCTCTGACCTTCTTATTGACGATGAAACACAGAAATTGCATCGGAATTAAATAGAAAAGGCACACTGCCGACTTAAGTACAAGAAGACTGACTCCTCTTACTGACTATGATTTGTACATTTCCTGTGACACTAGTTGTAGATTCCGATGCTTCACTTCTGGTTTACTGTATCCCTTGGACCGTCGTATTGATGATGAAACACCGAAATTTCATCGGAATTGAATACAAAAGGCACAATGCCGACTTACGTACAAGAAGACTGACTCTTCTTACTGACTATGTTTTGAACCATTCCTGTGACACTAGTTATGGATTCCGATGCTTCACTCCAGGTTTCCTGTATCCCTTGGACCTTCTTATTGACGATGAAACACAGAAATTAACACAGCAATTAAATACAAAAGACACAATGCTGACTTAAGAACAAGAAGACTGAATCTTCTTACTGCCTATGTTTTGAACCATTCCTGTGACACTAGTTATAGATTCCGATGCTTCACTACTGGTTTACTGTATCCCTTGGACCTTCTTATTGACGATGAAACACAGAAACTGCATCGGAATTAAATACAAAAGAAACAATGCCGAATTAAGTACAAGAAGGCTGACTCTTCTTACTGTCTATGTTTTGAACCGTTCCTGTGACACTTGTTATAGAGTCCGATGCTTCACTCCAGGTTTACTGTATCCCTTGGACCTTCTTATTGACGATGAAACACAGAAATTACATCGCAATTAAATATAAAAGACACAATGCTGACTTAAGAACAAGAAGACTGAATCTTCTTACTGCCTATGTTTTGAACCATTCCTGTGACACTAGTTATAGATTCCGATGCTTCACTTCAGGCTTACTGTATCCCTCTGACCTTCTTATTGACGATGAAACACAGAAATTGCATCGGAATTAAATACAAAAGGCACAATGCATACTTAAGAAGACTTACTCTTCTTACTGACTATGTTTTGAACCATTCCTGTGACACTAGTTTTGTATTCCGATGCTTCACTTCAGGTTTACTGTATCCCTTGGACCTTCTAATTGACGATGGAACACAGAAATTGCATCGGAATTAAATACAAAAGGCACAATGTCGACTTAAGTACAAGATGACTGACTCTTCTTACTGACTCTATCTTGATCCATTCCTGTGACACTAGTTATAGATTCCGATGCTTCACTTCGGGTTTACTGTATCCCTTGGACCTTCTTATTGACGATGAAACACAGAAATTGCATCGGAATTAAATACAAAAAGCACAATGCCGACTTAAGTACAAGCAGACTGACTCTTCTTAATGTCTATGTTTTGAACCATTCCTGTGACACTAGTTAAAGATTCCGATGCTTCACTTCAGGTTTACTGCATCCCTTGGACCTTCGTAATGACGATGAAACACAGATAGTGCATCGGAATTTAATACAAAAGGTACAATGCCAACTTAAGTAGAAGAAGACTGACTCTTCTTACTGGATATGTTTTGAACCATTCCTGTGACACTAGTTATAGATTCCGATGCTTCACTTCAGGTTTACTGTATCCGTTGGACCTTCTTATTGACGATGAAACACATAAATTGCATCGGAATTGAATACAAAAGGCACAATGCCTACTTAAGTACAAGATGACAGGCTCTTCTTACTGAGTATGTTTTGAACCATTCCTGTGACACTAGTTGTAGATTCCGAGGCTTCACTTCAGGTTTACTGTATCCCTAGGACCTTCTTATTGACGATGAAACACAGAAATTGCATCGGAACTAGATACAAAAGGCACAATGCCGACTTAAGTGTAAGAAGACTGACTCTTTACTGCTGTCTATGTTTGAACCAGTCCTGTGACATTAGTTATAGATTCCGATGCATCTCTTCAGGGTTACTGTATCCTTTGGACCTTCTTATTGGCGACGAAACAGAGAAATTGCATCGGAATTAAATAGAAAATGCACAATGCCGACTTAAGTACAAGAAGACTGACTCTTCTTACTGTCTATGTTTCGAACCATTGCTGTGACACTAGTTATATATTCCGATGCTTCACCTCAGGTTCACTGTATCCCTCTGAAATTCTTATTGACGATGAAACACAGAAATTGCATCGGAATTAAATAGAAAAGGCACAATGCCGTCTTAAGTACAAGCAGACTGACTCTTCTTAATGTCTATGTTTTGAACCATTCCTGTGACAATAGTTAAAGATTCCGATGCTTCACTTCAGGTTTACTGTATCCCTTGGACCTTCTTATTGACGATGAAACACAGAAATTGCATCGAAAATAAATACAAAAGGCACAATGCCGACTTAAGTGCAACAAGATTGACTCTTCTCACTGGATATGTTTTGAACCATTCCTGTCACACTAGTTATAGATTCCGATGCTTCACTTCAGGTTTAGTGTATCCCTCTGACCTTCTTATTGACGATGAAACACAGAAATTGCATCGGAAATAAATACAAAATGCACAATACCGGCTTAAGTACATGTAGACTGAATCTTCCTACTGTCAATGTTTTGAACCATTCCTGTGACACTAGTTACAGATTCCGATGCTTCATTTCAGGATTACTGCATCCCTTGGACCTTCGTAATGACGATGAAACACAGATAGTGCATCGGAATTTAATACAAAAGGCACAATGCCGACTTACGTACAAGAAGACTGACTCTTCTTACTGACTATGTTTTGAACCATTCCTGTGACACTAGTTATGGATTCCGATGCTTCACTTCAGGTTTACTGTATCCCATGGACCCTCTTATTGACGATGAAACACAGAAATTGCATCGGAATTAGATACAAAAGGCACAATGCCGACTTAAGTACAACAAGACTGACTCCTCTTACTGACTATATCTTGATCCATTCCTGTGACACTAGTTATAGATTCCGATGCTTCACCTCAGGTTTACTGTATCCCTTGGACCTTCTTATTGAAGATGAAACACAGAAATTGCATCGGAATTAAATACAAAAGAAACAATGCCGAATTAAGTACAAGAAGGCTGACTCTTCTTACTGTCTATGTTTTGAACCGTTCCTGTGACACTAGTTATAGAGTCCGATGCTTCACTCCAGGTTTACTGTATCCCTTGGACCTTCTTATTGACGATGAATCACAGAAATTACATCGCAATTAAATACAAAAGGCATAATGCTGACTTAAGGACAAGAAGACTGAATCTTCTTACTGCCTATGTTTTGAACCATTCCTGTGACACTAGTTATAGATTCCGATGCTTCACTTCAGGCTTACTGTATCCCTGTGACCTTCTTATTGACGATGAAACACAGAAATTGCACGGAATTAAATACAAAAGGCACAATGCCTACTTAAGAAGACTTACTCTTCTTACTGACTATGTTTTGAACCATTCCTGTGACACTAGTTATAGATTCCGATGCTTCACTTCAGGTTTACTGTATCCCTTGGACCTTGTAATTAACGATGAAACACAGAAATTGCATCGGAATTAAATACAAAAGGCACAATGTCGACTTAAGTACAAGATGACTGACTCTTCTTACTGACTCTATCTTGATCCATTCCTGTGACTAGTTATAGAATCAGATGCTTCACTTCGGGTTTACTGTATCCCTTGGACTTTCTTATTGACGATGAAACACAGAAATTACATCGGAATTAAATACAAAAGGCACAATGCCGACTTAAGTACAGGAAGACTGACTCTTCTTACTGACTATGTTTTGATCCATTCCTGTTACACTAGTTATAGATTCCGATGCTTCACTTCTGGTTTACTGTATCCCTTGGTCCTTCGTATTGACGACGAAACACAAAAATTGCATCGGAATTAAATACAAAAGGCACAATGCTGACTCAAGTACAAGAAGACTGACTCTTCCTACTGACTATGTTTGAACGAATCCTGTGACATTAGTTATTGTGTCCGATGCTTCACTTCAGGTTTACTGTATCCTTTCGACCTTCCTATTGGCGACGAAACACAGAAATTGCATCGGAACAAAATACAAAAGGCACAATGCCGACTTAAGTACAAGAAGGCTGACTCTTCCTGCTGTCTATGTTTGAACGAATCCTGTGACATTAGTTATAGATTCCGATGCTTCACTTCAGGTTTACTGTATCCTTTGGACCTTCCTATTTGCGACGAAACACAGAAATATCATCGGAATTAAATAGAAAAGGCACAATGCCGACTTAAGTACAAGAAGACTGACTCTTCCTACTGTCTATGATTTGAACCATTCCTGTGACACTAGTTATAGATTCCGATGCTTCACCTCAGGTTCACTGTATCCCTCTGACCTTCTTATTGACGATGAAACACAGAAATTGCATCGGAATTAAATACAAAAGGAACAATGTCGACTTAAGTACAAGATGACTGACTCTTCTTACTGACTCTATCTGGATCCATTCCTGTGACACTAGTTATAGATTCTGATGCTTCACTTCGGGTTTACTGTATCCCTTGGACCTTCTTATTGACGATGAAACACAGAAATTGCATCGGAATTAAATACAAAAGGCACAATGTCGACTTAAGTACAAGATGACTGACTCTTCTTACTGACTCTATCTTGATCCATTCCTGTGACACTAGTAATAGATTCCGATGCTTCACTTCGGGTTTACTGTATCCCTTGGACCTTCTTATTGACGATGAAACACAGAAATTGCATCGGAATTAAATACAAAAGGCACAATGCCGACATAAGTACAAGAAGACTGACTCTTCTTACTGACTATGATTTGAACCATTCCTGTGACACTAGTTGTAGATTCCGATGCTTCACTTCAGGTTTGTTGTATCCCTCTGACCTTCTTATTAACGATGAAACACAGATATTGCATCGGAATTAAATACAAAAGGCACAATGCCGAATTAAGTAAAAGAAGACTGACTCTTCTTACTGACTATGTTTTGATCCATTCCTGTGACACTAGTTATAGATTCCGATGCTTCACTTCAGGTTTACTGTATCCCTTGGACCTTCGTATTGACGACGAAACACAAAAATTGGATCGGAATTAAATACAAAAGGCACAATGCTGACTCAAGTACAAGAAGACTGACTCTTCCTACTGACTATGTTTGAACGAATCCTGTGACTTTAGTTATTGTGTCCGATGCTTCACTTCAGGTTTACTGTATCCTTTCGACCTTCCTATTGGCGACGAAACTGAGAAATTGCATCGGAACCAAATACAAAATGCACAATGCCGACTTAAGTACAAGAAGACTGACTCTTCCTGCTGTCTATGTTTGAACGAATCCTGTGACATTAGTTATAGATTCCGATGCTTCACTTCAGGTGTACTGTATCCTTTGGACCTTCCTATTGGCGACGAAACACAGAAATTGCATCGGAATTAAATAGAAAAGGCACAATACCGACATAAGTACAAGAATACTGACTCTTCCTACTGTCTATGATTTGAACCATTCCTGTGACACTAGTTATAGATTCCGATGCTTCACCTCAGGTTCACTGTATCCCTCTGAAATTCTTATTGACGATGAAACACAGAAATTGCATCGGAATTAAATAGAAAAGGCACAATGCCGTCTTAAGTACAAGCAGACTGACTCTTCTTAATGTCTATGTTTTGAACCATTCCTGTGACAATAGTTAAAGATTCCGATGCTTCACTTCAGGTTTACTGTATCCCTTGGACCTTCTTATTGACGATGAAACACAGAAATTGCATCGAAAATAAATACAAAAGGCACAATGCCGACTTAAGTACAACAAGACTGACTCTTCTCACTGGATATGTTTTGAACCATTCCTGTCACACTAGTTATAGATTCCGATGCTTCACTTCAGGTTTAGTGTATCCCTCTGACCTTCTTATTGACGATGAAACACAGAAATTGCATCGGAAATAAATACAAAATGCACAATACCGGCTTAAGTACATGTAGACTGAATCTTCCTACTGTCAATGTTTTGAACCATTCCTGTGACACTAGTTACAGATTCCGATGCTTGATTTCAGGATTACTGCATCCCTTGGACCTTCGTAATGACGATGAAACACAGATAGTGCATCGGAATTTAATACAAAAGGTACAATGCCAACTTAAGTGGAAGAAGACTGACTCTTCTTACTGGATACGTTTTGAACCATTCCTGTGACACTAGTTATAGATTCCGATGCTTCACCTCAGGTTTACTGTATCCATCTGACCTTCTTTTTGACGATGAAACACAGAAATTGCATCGGAAATAAATAAAAAAGGCACAATGCCGACTAAGGTATCAGAAGACTGACTCTTCTTACTGTCTATGTTTTGAACCATTCCTGTGACCTTCTTATTAACGATGAAACACACAAATTGCATCGGAATTAAATACAAAAGGCACATAGCAGGCATAAGTACATGTAGACTGCCTTTTCCTAATGTCTATGATTTGAACCATTCCTGTGACACTAGTTATAGATTCCGATGGTTCATGTCAGGTTTACTGGTTCCCTTGGACCTTCTTGTTGACGATGAAACACAGAAATTGCATCGGAATTAAATGCAAAAGGCACAATGCCGACTTAAGTACAAGAAGACTGAATTTTCTTACTGTCTATGTTTTGAACCATTCCTGTGTCACTACTTATAGATTTCGTTGCTTCACTTCAGGTTTACTGTATCCCTCCGACCTTCTTATTGTCGATAAAACACAGAAATTACATCGGAATTAAATACAAAAGGCACAATGTCGACTTAAGTACAAGAAGACTGATCCTTCTTCTGTCTATGTTTTGAACCATTCCTGTGTCACTACTTATAGATTTCGTTGCTTCACTTCACGTTTACTGTATCCCTCCGACCTTCTTATTGTCGATAAAACACAGAAATTACATCGGAATTAAATACAAAAGGCACAATGCCGACTTAAGTACAAGAAGACTGACTCTTCTTACTGTCTATGTTTTGAACCATTATTGTGTCACTAGTTATAGATTCCGATGCTTCACTTCAGATTTACTGTATCCCTCTGTCGTTCTTATTGACGATGAAACACAGGAATTGCGTCGGAATTAAATACAAAAGGCACAATGCCGAATTAAGTACAAGAAGACTGACTCTTCCTACTGTCTAAGTTTTGAACCATTCCTGTGACACTAGATATAGATTCCGATGCTTCACTCTAGGTTTACTGTATCCCTTGGACCTTCTTATTGACGATGAAACACAGAAATTGCATCGGAATTAAATAAAAAATGCACAATGCCGACTTAAGGACAAGAAGACCGACTCTTCTTACTGTCTATGCTTTGAACCATTCCTGTGACACTAGTTACGGATTCAGATGCTTCACCCCATGTTTACTGTATCCCTTGGACCTTCTTATTTACGATGAAACACAGAAATTGCATTGGAATTAAATACAAAAGGCACAATGCCGACTTAAGTTCAAGAAGACTGGCTCTTCTTACTGACTATGCTTTGAACCATTCCTGTGACACTAGTTACAGATTCCGATGCTTCACTTCAGTTTCGCTGTTTCCCTTGGACCTTCTTATTGACGATGAAACACAGACATTTCATCGGAATTAAATAGAAAAGGCACAATGCCGACTAAGTACAAGAAGACTGGCTCTTCTTCCTGACTATGCTTTGAACCATTCCTGTGACACTAGTTATTGATTCCGATGCTTCACTTCAGTTTCACTGTATCCCTTGCACCATCTTATTGACGATGAAACCCAGAAATTGCATCGGAATTAAATAGAAAAGGCCCTATGCCGACTTAAGTACAAGAAGACTGACTCTTCCTACTGTCTATGATTTGAACCATTCCTGTGATACTAGTTATAGATTTTGATGCTTCACTTCAGGTTTACTGTATGCCTTGGACCTTCTTATTGCCGACGAAACACAGAAATTGCATCGCAATTAAATACAACAGGCACAATGCCGACTTAAGTACAAGAAGACGGACTCTTCTTACTGACTATGATTTGAACAATTCCTGTGACACTAGTTGTAGATTCCGATGCTTCACTTCTGGTTTACTGTATCCCTTGGACCGTCGTATTGATGATGATACACTGAAATTTCATCGGAATTGATTACAAAAGGCACAATGCCGACTTACGTACAAGAAGACTGACTCTTCTTACTGACTATATCTTGATCCATTCCTGTGACACTAGTTATAGATTCCGATGCTTCACCTCAGGTTTACTGTATCCCTTGGACCTTCTTATTGACGATGAAACACAGAAATTGCATCGGAATTAAATACAAAAGAAACAATGCCGAATTAAGTACAAGAAGGCTGACTCTTCTTACTGTCTATGTTTTGAACCGCTCCTGTGACACTAGTTATAGAGTCCGATGCTTCACTCCAGGTTTACTGTATCCCTTGGACCTTCTTATTGACGATGAATCACAGAAATTACATCGCAATTAAATACAAAAGGCATAATGCTGACTTAAGGACAAGAAGACTGAATCTTCTTACTGCCTATGTTTTGAACCATTCCTGTGACACTAGTTATAGATTCCGATGCTTCACTTCAGGCTTACTGTATCCCTGTGACCTTCTTGTTGACGATGAAACACAGAAATTGCACGGAATTAAATACAAAAGGCACAATGCCTACTTAAGAAGACTTACTCTTCTTACTGACTATGTTTTGAATTATTCCTGTGACACTAGTTTTTGATTCCGATGCTTCACTTCAGGTTTACTGTATGCCTTGGACCTTCTTATTGCCGACGAAACACAGAAATTGCATCGCAATTAAATACAACAGGCACAATGCCGACTTAAGTACAAGAAGACGGACTCTTCTTACTGACTATGATTTGAACAATTCCTGTGACACTAGTTGTAGATTCCGATGCTTCACTTCTGGTTTACTGTATCCCTTGGACCGTCGTATTGATGATGATACACTGAAATTTCATCGGAATTGATTACAAAAGGCACAATGCCGACTTACGTACAAGATGACTGACTCTTCTTACTGACTCTATCTTGATCCATTCCTGTGACACTAGTTATAGAATCCGATGCTTCACTTTGGGTTTACTGTATCCCTTGGACTTTCTTATTGACGATGAAACACAGAAATTACTTCGGAATTAAATACAAAAGGCACAATGCTGACTCAAGTACAAGAAGACTGACTCTTCCTACTGACTATGTTTGAACGAATCCTGTGACATTAGTTATTGTGTCCGATGCTTCACTTCAGGTTTACTGTATCCTTTGGACCTTCCTATTTGCGACGAAACGCAGAAATAACATCGGAATTAAATAGAAAAGGCACAATGCCGACTTAAGTACAAGAAGACTGACTCTTCCTACTGTCTATGATTTGAACCATTCCTGTGACACTAGTTATAGATTCCGATGCTTCACCTCAGGTTCACTGTGTCCCTCTGACCTTCTTATTGACGATGAAACACAGAAATTGCATCGGAATTAAATACAAAAGGAACAATGTCGACTTAAGTACAAGATGACTGACTCTTCTTACTGACTCTATCTTGATCCATTCCTGTGACACTAGTTATAGATTCTGATGCTTCACTTCGGGTTTACTGTATCCCTTGGACCTTCTTATTGACGATGAAACACAGAAATTGCATCGGAATTAAATACAAAAGGCACAATGTCGACTTAAGTACAAGATGACTGACTCTT
The DNA here is from genome assembly GCF_023864345.2 of Schistocerca serialis cubense. Taxonomy (NCBI): domain Eukaryota; kingdom Metazoa; phylum Arthropoda; class Insecta; order Orthoptera; family Acrididae; genus Schistocerca; species Schistocerca serialis. The sequence continues at coordinate 643,549,614 of NC_064644.1, forward strand.
CTTACTGACTCTATCTTGATCCATTCCTGTGACGCTAGTTATAGATTCCGATGCTTCACTTCGGGTTTACTGTATCCCTTGGACCTTCTTATTGACGATGAAACACAGAAATTGCATCGGAATTAAATACAAAAGGCACAATGCCGACTTAAGAACAAGAAGACTGACTCTTCTTACTGACTATGATTTGAACCATTCCTGTGACACTAGTTGTAGATTCCGATGCTTCACTTCAGGTTTGTTGTATCCCTCTGACCTTCTTATTAACGATGAAACACAGATATTGCATCGGAATTAAATACAAAAGGCACAATGCCGAATTAAGTAAAAGAAGACTGACTCTTCTTACTGACTATGTTTTGATCCATTCCTGTGACACTAGTTATAGATTCCGATGCTTCACTTCAGGTTTACTGTATCCCTTGGACCTTCGTATTGACGACGAAACACAAAAATTGGATCGGAATTAAATACAAAAGGCACAATGCTGACTCAAGTACAAGAAGACTGACTCTTCCTACTGACTATGTTTGAACGAATCCTGTGACTTTAGTTATTGTGTCCGATGCTTCACTTCAGGTTTACTGTATCCTTTCGACCTTCCTATTGGCGACGAAACTGAGAAATTGCATCGGAACCAAATACAAAATGCACAATGCCGACTTAAGTACAAGAAGACTGACTCTTCCTGCTGTCTATGTTTGAACGAATCCTGTGACATTAGTTATAGATTCCGATGCTTCACTTCAGGTGTACTGTATCCTTTGGACCTTCCTATTGGCGACGAAACACAGAAATTGCATCGGAATTAAATAGAAAAGGCACAATACCGACATAAGTACAAGAAGACTGACTCTTCCTACTGTCTATGATTTGAAGCATTCCTGTGACACTAGTTATAGATTCCGATGCTTCACCTCAGGTTCACTGTATCCCTCTGAAATTCTTATTGACGATGAAACACAGAAATTGCATCGGAATTAAATAGAAAAGGCACAATGCCGTCTTAAGTACAAGCAGACTGACTCTTCTTAATGTCTATGTTTTGAACCATTCCTGTGACAATAGTTAAAGATTCCGATGCTTCACTTCAGGTTTACTGTATCCCTTGGACCTTCTTATTGACGATGAAACACAGAAATTGCATCGAAAATAAATACAAAAGGCACAATGCCGACTTAAGTACAACAAGATTGACTCTTCTCACTGGATATGTTTTGAACCATTCCTGTCACACTAGTTATAGATTCCGATGCTTCACTTCAGGTTTAGTGTATCCCTCTGACCTTCTTATTGACGATGAAACACAGAAATTGCATCGGAAATAAATACAAAATGCACAATACCGGCTTAAGTACATGTAGACTGAATCTTCCTACTGTCAATGTTTTGAACCATTCCTGTGACACTAGTTACAGATTCCGATGCTTCATTTCAGGATTACTGCATCCCTTGGACCTTCGTAATGACGATGAAACACAGATAGTGCATCGGAATTTAATACAAAAGGTACAATGCCAACTTAAGTGGAAGAAGACTGACTCTTCTTACTGGATATGTTTTGAACCATTCCTGTGACACTAGTTATAGATTCCGATGCTTCACCTCAGGTTTACTGTATCCATCTGACCTTCTTATTGACGATGAAACACAGAAATTGCATCGGAAATAAATAAAAAAGGCTCAATGCCGACTAAGGTATCAGAAGACTGACTCTTCTTACTGTCTATGTTTTGAACCATTCCTGTGACCTTCTTATTAACCATGAAACACACAAATTGCATCGGAATTAAATACAAAAGGCACATAGCAGACATAAGTACATGTAGACTGCCTTTTCCTAATGTCTATGATTTGAACCATTCCTGTGACACTAGTTATAGATTCCGATGGTTCATGTCAGGTTTACTGGTTCCCTTGGACCTTCTTGTTGACGATGAAACACAGAAATTGCATCGGAATTAAATGCAAAAGGCACAATGCCGACTTAAGTACAAGAAGACTGAATTATCTTACTGTCTATGTTTTGAACCATTCCTGTGTCACTACTTATAGATTTCGTTGCTTCACTTCAGGTTTACTGTATCCCTCCGACCTTCTTATTGTCGATAAAACACAGAAATTACATCGGAATTAAATACAAAAGGCACAATGCCGACTTAAGTACAAGAAGACTGACTCTTCTTCTGTCTATGTTTTGAACCATTCCTGTGTCACTACTTATAGATTTCGTTGCTTCACTTCACGTTTACTGTATCCCTCCGACCTTCTTATTGTCGATAAAACACAGAAATTACATCGGAATTAAATACAAAAGGCACAATGCCGACTTAAGTATAAGAAGACTGACTCTTTACTGCTGTCTATGTTTGAACCATTCCTGTGACATTAGTTATAGATTCCGATGCTTCACTTCAGGGTTACTGTATCCTTTGGACATTCTTATTGGTGACGAAACACAGAAATTGCATCGGAATTAAATACAAAAGAAACAATGCCGAATTAAGTACAAGAAGGCTGAGTCTTCTTACTGTCTATGTTTCGAACCATTGCTGTGACACTAGTTATATATTCCGATGCTTCACCTCAGGTCCACTGTATCCCTCTGACCTTCTTATTGACGATGAAACACAGAAATTGCATCGGAATTAAATAGAAAAGGCACAATGCCGACTTAAGTACAAGAAGACTGACTCCTCTTACTGACTATGATTTGTACATTTCCTGTGACACTAGTTGTAGATTCCGATGCTTCACTTCTGGTTTACTGTATCCCTTGGACCGTCGTATTGATGATGAAACACCGAAATTTCATCGGAATTGAATACAAAAGGCACAATGCCGACTTACGTACAAGAAGACTGACTCTTCTTACTGACTATGTTTTGAACCATTCCTGTGACACTAGTTATGGATTCCGATGCTTCACTCCAGGTTTACTGTATCCCTTGGACCTTCTTATTGACGATGAAACACAGAAATTACATCGCAATTAAATACAAAAGACACAATGCTGACTTAAGAACAAGAAGACTGAATCTTCTTACTGCCTATGTTTTGAACCATTCCTGTGACACTAGTTATAGATTCCGATGCTTCACTACTGGTTTACTGTATCCCTTGGACCTTCTTATTGACGATGAAACACAGAAACTGCATCGGAATTAAATACAAAAGAAACAATGCCGAATTAAGTACAAGAAGGCTGACTCTTCTTACTGTCTATGTTTTGAACCGTTCCTGTGACACTTGTTATAGAGTCCGATGCTTACTCCAGGTTTACTGTATCCCTTGGACCTTCTTATTGACGATGAAACACAGAAATTACATCGCAATTAAATACAAAAGACACAATGCTGACTTAAGAACAAGAAGACTGAATCTTCTTACTGCCTATGTTTTGAACCATTCCTGTGACACTAGTTATAGATTCCGATGCTTCACTTCAGGCTTACTGTATCCCTCTGACCTTCTTATTGACGATGAAACACAGAAATTGCATCGGAATTAAATACAAAAGGCACAATGCATACTTAAGAAGACTTACTCTTCTTACTGACTATGTTTTGAACCATTCCTGTGACACTAGTTTTGTATTCCGATGCTTCACTTCAGGTTTACTGTATCCCTTGGACCTTCTAATTGACGATGGAACACAGAAATTGCATCGGAATTAAATACAAAAGGCACAATGTCGACTTAAGTACAAGATGACTGATTCTTCTTACTGACTCTATCTTGATCCATTCCTGTGACACTAGTTATAGATTCCGATGCTTCACTTCGGGTTTACTGTATCCCTTGGACCTTCTTATTGACGATGAAACACAGATATTGCATCGGAATTAAATACAAAAAGCACAATGCCGACTTAAGTACAAGCAGACTGACTCTTCTTAATGTCTATGTTTTGAACCATTCCTGTGACACTAGTTAAAGATTCCGATGCTTCACTTCAGGTTTACTGCATCCCTTGGACCTTCGTAATGACGATGAAACACAGATAGTGCATCGGAATTTAATACAAAAGGTACAATGCCAACTTAAGTAGAAGAAGACTGACTCTTCTTACTGGATATGTTTTGAACCATTCCTGTGACACTAGTTATAGATTCCGATGCTTCACTTCAGGTTTACTGTATCCGTTGGACCTTCTTATTGACGATGAAACACATAAATTGCATCGGAATTGAATACAAAAGCACAATGCCTACTTAAGTACAAGAAGACTGACTCTTCTTACTGTCTATGTTTCGAACCATTGCTGTGACACTAGTTATATATTCCGATGCTTCACCTCAGGTCCACTGTATCCCTCTGACCTTCTTATTGACGATGAAACACAGAAATTGCATCGGAATTAAATAGAAAAGGCACAATGCCGACTTAAGTACAAGAAGACTGACTCTTCTTACTGACTATGATTTGAACAATTCCTGTGACACTAGTTGTAGATTCCGATGCTTCACTTCTGGTTTACTGTATCCCTTGGACCGTCGTATTGATGATGAAACACTGAAATTTCATCGGAATTGATTACAAAAGGCACAATGCCGACTTACGTACAAGAAGACTGACTCTTCTTACTGACTATGTTTTGAACCATTCCTGTGACACTACTTATGGATTCCGATGCTTCACTTCAGGTTTACTGTATCCCATGGACCCTCTTATTGACGATGAAACACAGAAATTGCATCGGAATTAGATACAAAAGGCACAATGCCGACTTAAGTACAACAAGACTGACTCCTCTTACTGACTATATCTTGATCCATTCCTGTGACACTAGTTATAGATTCCGATGCTTCACCTCAGGTTTACTGTATCCCTTGGACCTTCTTATTGACGATGAAACACAGAAATTGCATCGGAATTAAATACAAAAGAAACAATGCCGAATTAAAAACAAGAAGGCTGACTCTTCTTACTGTCCATGTTTTGAACCGTTCCTGTGACACTAGTTATAGAGTCCGATGCTTCACTCCAGGTTTACTGTATCCCTTGGACCTTCTTATTGACGATGAATCACAGAAATTACATCGCAATTAAATACAAAAGGCATAATGCTGACTTAAGGACAAGAAGACTGATTCTTCTTACTGCCTATGTTTTGAACCATTCCTGTGACACTAGTTATAGATTCCGATGCTTCACTTCAGGCTTACTGTATCCCTGTGACCTTCTTATTGACGATGAAACACAGAAATTGCACGGAATTAAATACAAAAGGCACAATGCCTACTTAAGAAGACTTACTCTTCTTACTGACTATGTTTTGAACCATTCCTGTGACACTAGTTTTTGATTCCGATGCTTCACTTCAGGTTTACTGTATCCCTTGGACCTTGTAATTAACGATGAAACACAGAAATTGCATCGGAATTAAATACAAAAGGCACAATGTCGACTTAAGTACAAGATGACTGACTCTTCTTACTGACTCTATCTTGATCCATTCCTGTGACTAGTTATAGAATCAGATGCTTCACTTCGGGATTACTGTATCCCTTGGACTTTCTTATTGACGATGAAACACAGAAATTACATCGGAATTAAATACAAAAGGCACAATGCCGACTTAAGTGCAGGAAGACTGACTCTTCTTACTGACTATGTTTTGATCCATTCCTGTTACACTAGTTATAGATTCCGATGCTTCACTTCTGGTTTACTGTATCCCTTGGTCCTTCGTATTGACGACGAAACACAAAAATTGCATCGGAATTAAATACAAAAGGCACAATGCTGACTCAAGTACAAGAAGACTGACTCTTTCTACTGACTATGTTTGAACGAATCCTGTGACATTAGTTATTGTGTCCGATGCTTCACTTCAGGTTTACTGTATCCTTTCGACCTTCCTATTGGCGACGAAACACAGAAATTGCATCGGAACCAAATACAAAAGGCACAATGCCGACTTAAGTACAAGAAGGCTGACTCTTCCTGCTGTCTATGTTTGAACGAATCCTGTGACATTAGTTATAGATTCCGATGCTTCACTTCAGGTTTACTGTATCCTTTGGACCTTCCTATTTGCGACGAAACACAGAAATATCATCGGAATTAAATAGAAAAGGCACAATGCCGACTTAAGTACAAGAAGACTGACTCTTCCTACTGTCTATGATTTGAACCATTCCTGTGACACTAGTTATAGATTCCGATGCTTCACCCCAGGTTCACTGTATCCCTCTGACCTTCTTATTGACGATGAAACACAGAAATTGCATCGGAATTAAATACAAAAGGAACAATGTCGACTTAAGTACAAGATGACTGACTCTTCTTACTGACTCTATCTTGATCCATTCCTGTGACACTAGTTATAGATTCTGATGCTTCACTTCGGGTTTACTGTATCCCTTGGACCTTCTTATTGACGATGAAACACAGAAATTGCATCGGAATTAAATACAAAAGGCACAATGTCGACTTAAGTACAAGATGACTGACTCTTCTTACTGACTCTATCTTGATCCATTCCTGTGACACTAGTTATAGATTCCGATGCTTCACTTCGGGTTTACTGTATCCCTTGGACCTTCTTATTGACGATGAAACACAGAAATTGCATCGGAATTAAATACAAAAGGCACAATGCCGACTTAAGTACAAGAAGACTGACTCTTCTTACTGACTATGATTTGAACCATTCCTGTGACACTAGTTGTAGATTCCGATGCTTCACTTCAGGTTTGTTGTATCCCTCTGACCTTCTTATTAACGATGAAACACAGATATTGCATCGGAATTAAATACAAAAGGCACAATGCCGAATTAAGTAAAAGAAGACTGACTCTTCTTACTGACTATGTTTTGATCCATTCCTGTGACACTAGTTATAGATTCCGATGCTTCACTTCAGGTTTACTGTATCCCTTGGACCTTCGTATTGACGACGAAACACAAAAATTGGATCGGAATTAAATACAAAAGGCACAATGCTGACTCAAGTACAAGAAGACTGACTCTTCCTACTGACTATGTTTGAACGAATCCTGTGACTTTAGTTATTGTGTCCGATGCTTCACTTCAGGTTTACTGTATCCTTTCGACCTTCCTATTGGCGACGAAACTGAGAAATTGCATCGGAACCAAATACAAAATGCACAATGCCGACTTAAGTACAAGAAGACTGACTCTTCCTGCTGTCTATGTTTGAACGAATCCTGTGACATTAGTTATAGATTCCGATGCTTCACTTCAGGTGTACTGTATCCTTTGGACCTTCCTATTGGCGACGAAACACAGAAATTGCATCGGAATTAAATAGAAAAGGCACAATACCGACATAAGTACAAGAATACTGACTCTTCCTACTGTCTATGATTTGAACCATTCCTGTGACACTAGTTATAGATTCCGATGCTTCACCTCAGGTTCACTGTATCCCTCTGAAATTCTTATTGACGATGAAACACAGAAATTGCATCGGAATTAAATTGAAAAGGCACAATGCCGTCTTAAGTACAAGCAGACTGACTCTTCTTAATGTCTATGTTTTGAACCATTCCTGTGACAATAGTTAAAGATTCCGATGCTTCACTTCAGGTTTACTGTATCCCTTGGACCTTCTTATTGACGATGAAACACAGAAATTGCATCGAAAATAAATACAAAAGGCACAATGCCGACTTAAGTACAACAAGACTGACTCTTCTCACTGGATATGTTTTGAACCATTCCTGTCACACTAGTTATAGATTCCGATGCTTCACTTCAGGTTTAGTGTATCCCTCTGACCTTCTTATTGACGATGAAACACAGAAATTGCATCGGAAATAAATACAAAATGCACAATACCGGCTTAAGTACATGTAGACTGAATCTTCCTACTGTCAATGTTTTGAACCATTCCTGTGACACTAGTTACAGATTCCGATGCTTCATTTCAGGATTACTGCATCCCTTGGACCTTCGTAATGACGATGAAACACAGATAGTGCATCGGAATTTAATACAAAAGGTACAATGCCAACTTAAGTGGAAGAAGACTGACTCTTCTTACTGTCTATGTTTTGAACCATTCCTGTGACCTTCTTATTAACCATGAAACACACAAATTGCATCGGAATTAAATACAAAAGGCACATAGCAGACATAAGTACATGTAGACTGCCTTTTCCTAATGTCTATGATTTGAACCATTCCTGTGACACTAGTTATAGATTCCGATGGTTCATGTCAGGTTTACTGGTTCCCTTGGACCTTCTTGTTGACGATGAAACACAGATATTGCATCGGAATTAAATGCAAAAGGCACAATGCTGACTTAAGTACAAGAAGACTGAATTTTCTTACTGTCTATGTTTTGATCCATTCCTGTGTCACTACTTATAGATTTCGTTGCTTCACTTCAGGTTTACTGTATCCCTCCGACCTTCTTATTGTCGATAAAACACAGAAATTACATCGGAATTAAATACAAAAGGCACAATGCCGACTTAAGTACAAGAAGACTGATCCTTCTTCTGTCTATGTTTTGAACCATTCCTGTGTCACTACTTATAGATTTCGTTGCTTCACTTCACGTTTACTGTATCCCTCCGACCTTCTTATTGTCGATAAAACACAGAAATTACATCGGAATTAAATACAAAAGGCACAATGCCGACTTAAGTACAAGAAGACTGACTCTTCTTACTGTCTATGTTTTGAACCATTATTGTGTCACTAGTTATAGATTCCGATGCTTCACTTCAGATTTACTGTATCCCTCTGTCGTTCTTATTGACGATGAAACACAGGAATTGCGTCGGAATTAAATACAAAAGGCACAATGCCGAATTAAGTACAAGAAGACTGACTCTTCCTACTGTCTATGTTTTGAACCATTCCTGTGACACTAGATATAGATTCCGATGCTTCACTCTAGGTTTACTGTATCCCTTGGACCTTCTTATTGACGATGAAACACAGAAATTGCATTGGAATTAAATACAAAAGGCACAATGCCGACTTAAGTTCAAGAAGACTGGCTCTTCTTACTGACTATGCTTTGAACCATTCCTGTGACACTAGTTACAGATTCCGATGCTTCACTTCAGTTTCGCTGTATCCCTTGGACCTTCTTATTGACGATGAAACACAGACATTTCATCGGAATTAAATAGAAAAGGCACAATGCCGACTAAGTACAAGAAGACTGGCTCTTCTTCCTGACTATGCTTTGAACCATTCCTGGGACACTAGTTATTGATTCCGATGCTTCACTTCAGTTTCACTGTATCCCTTGCACCATCTTATTGACGATGAAACCCAGAAATTGCATCGGAATTAAATAGAAAAGGCCCTATGCCGACTTAAGTACAAGAAGACTGACTCTTCCTACTGTCTATGATTTGAACCATTCCTGTGATACTAGTTATAGATTTTGATGCTTCACTTCAGGTTTACTGTATGCCTTGGACCTTCTTATTGCCGACGAAACACAGAAATTGCATCGCAATTAAATACAACAGGCACAATGCCGACTTAAGTACAAGAAGACGGACTCTTCTTACTGACTATGTTTTGAACCATTCCTGTGACACTAGTTATAGATTCCGATGCTTCACTTCAGATTCACTGTATCCCTTGGACATTCCTATTGACGATGAGACACAGATATCGCATCGGAATTAAATAGAAAAAGCACAATGCCGACATAAGTACAAAAAGACTGACTCTTCCTACTCTCTATATTTTGAACCATTCCTGTGACACTAGTTTGTTATTCCGATGCTTCACTTGACGTTTACTGTACCCCTCGGACCTTCTTATGGACGGTGAAACACAGAAATTGCATCGGAAAAAATACAAAAGGCACAATCGCGACTTAAGTACAAGAAGACTGAATGTCCCAACTCTCTATGTTTTGTACCAATCCTGTGACACTAGATATAGTTTCCGATGCTTCACTTCAGGTTTACTGTATCCCTCTGACCATCTTATTGACGATGAAAAACAGAAATTGCATCGGAATGAAATAGAGAAGGTACAATACCGACTTAAGTACAAGAAGACTGACTCATCCTACTGTCTATGTTTTGAACCATTCCTGTGACACTAGTTATAGATTCCGATGCTTCACTTCAGGTTTACTGTATCCCTTGGACCTTCTAATTAACGATGAAACACACAAATTGCATCGGAATTAAATACAAAAGGCACAATGCCGACTTAAGTACAAGAAGACTGACTCTTCATACTGACTATGTTTTGAACCAATCCTGTGACACTAGTTATGGATTCCGATGCTTCACTTCAGGTTTACTGTATCCTTCTGACCTTGTTATTGACGATGAATCACAGAAATTGCATCGGAATTAAATACAATAGGCACAACGCAGACTTAAGTACATGTAGACTGACTTTTCCTAATGTCTATGTTTTGAACCATTCCTGTGACACTAGTTATAGATTCCGATGCTTCACTTCAGGTTTACTGTATCCCTTGGACCTGCTTATTGACGATGAAACACAGAAATTGCATCGGAATTAAATACAAAAGGCACAATGCGGACTTAAGTACAAGAAGTCTGACTCTTCTTACTGTCTATGCTTTGAACCATTCCTGTGACAGTAGTTACACATTCCGATTCTTCACTCCAGGTTTACTGTATCCCTTGGTCCTTCTTATTGACGATGAAACACAGAAATTGCATCGGAATTAAATACAAAAGGCACAATGCCGACTTAAGTACAAGAAGACTGACTCTTCTTACTGACTATGATTTGAACCATTCCGGTGACACTAGTCATAGATTCCGATGCTTTACTTCAGGGTTACTGTATCCCTTGGACCTTCTTATTGACGATGAAACACAGAAATTGCATCGGAATTAAATACAAAGGGCAAAATGCAGACTTAAGTACACGAAGACTGACGTTTCTTACTGCCTATGTTTTGAATTATTCCTGTGACACTAGTTATAGATTCCGATGCTACACTCCACGTTTACTGTATCCCTTGGACCTTCTTATTGACGATGAAAAACAGAAATTGCATCGGAATGAAATACAAAAGGTACAATGCCGACTTAAGGACAAGAAGACTGACTCTTCTTACTGACTATGTTTTGAACCATTCCTGTGTCACTAGTTATAGATTCGGATGCTTCACTTCAGGTTTACTGTATACCTTGGACTTTCTAATTGACGATGAAACACAGAAATTGCATCGGAATTAAATAGAAAAGGCACAATGACGACTTAAGTACAAGAAGACTGACTCTTCTTACTCTCTATGTTTTGAACCATTTCTGTGACACTAGTTATAGATTCCGACGCTCCACTTCAGGTTTACTGTCTCCCTTGGACCTTCTTATTGACGATGAAACACAGAAATTGCATCGGAATTAAATACAAAAGGCACAATACCGACTTAAGTTCAAGAAGACTGACTCTTCTTACTGTCTATGCTTTGAACCATTCCTGTGACACTAGTTATAGATTCCGATGCTTCACTTCAGGTTTACTGTATCCCTCTGATCTTCTTATTGACGATGAATCACAGAAATTGCATCGGAATTAAATACAAAAGGCACAATGCCGACTTAAGTACAAGAAGACTGACTCTTCTTACTGTCTATGTTTTGAACCATTCCTGTGACACTAGTTATAGATTCCGATGCTTCACTTCAGGCTTACTGTATCCCTTGGACCTTCTTATTGACGATGAAACACAGAAATTGCATCGGAATTAAACACAAAAGGCACAATGCCGACTTAAGTACAAATAGACTGACTCTTCTTACTGACTATGTTTTGAACCATTCCTGTGACACTGGTTATAGATTCTGATGCTTCACTTCAGGTTTACTGTACCCCTCTGACCTTCTTATTGACGATGAAACACAGAAATTGCATCGGAATTAAATACAAAAGGCACAATGCCGACTTAAGGACAAGAAGACTGACTCTTTTTACTGACTATGATTTGAACCATTCCTGTGACACTAGTTATGGATTCGGATGCTTTACTTCTGGTTTACTGTATCCCTCTGACCTTCTTATTGACGATGAAACACAGAAATTGCATCGGAATTAAATAGTAAAGACACAATGCCGACTTAAGTACAAGACGACTGACTTTTCTTACTGTCTATGTATTGAACCATTCCTGTGACACTAGTTATAGATTCCGATGCTTCACTTCAGGTTTACTGTATCCCTCTGATCTTCTTATTGACGATGAAACACAAAAATTGCATCGGAATTAAATACAAAATGCACAAAGCCGACTTAAGTACAAGAGAATTGATCCTTCTTACCGTCTATGTTTTGAACCATTTCTGAGACACTAGTTATAGATTCCGATGCTTCACTTCAGGTTTACTGTATGCCTTGGACCTTCTTATTGACGATGAAACACAGAAATTGCATCGGAATTAAATAGAAAAGGCACAATGCCGACTTAAGTACGAGAGGACTGACTCATCCTACTGTCAATGTTTTGAACCAATCCTGAGACACTAGTTATAGATTCCGGTGCTTCACTGCAGGTTTACTGTTTCCCTTGGACCCTCTTATTGACGATGAAACACAGAAATTGCTTCAGAATTAAATAGAAAAGGCACAATGCCGACTTAAGTACAAGAAGACTGACGCTTCTTACTGACTATGATTTTGAACCATTCCTGTGACACTAGTTATAGATTCCGATGCTTCACTTCAGGTTTACTGTTTCCCTCTGACCTTCCTATGGACGATGAAACACAGAAATTGCATCCGAATTAAATACAAAAGGCACAATATCGACTTAAGTACAAGAAGACTGACTCTTCCTACTGTCTATGTTTTGAACCATTCCTGTGACACTAGTTATAGATTTCGATGCTACACTTCAGGTTTACTGTATCCCTCTGACCTTCTTATTGATGATGAAACACAGAAATTGCATCGGAATTAAATACAAAAGGCACAATGCCGACTTAAGTACAAGAAGGCTGCCTCTTTTTACTGTCTATGTTTTGAACCATTCCTGTGACAATAGTTATAGATTCCGATGCTTCACTTCAGGTTTACTGTATCCCTTGGACCTGCTTATTGACGATGAAACACAGAAATTGCATCGGAATTAAATACAGAAGGCACAATGCGGACTTAAGTACAAGAAGTCTGACTCTTCTTACTGTCTATGCTTTGAACCATTCCTGTGACAGTAGTTACACATTCCGATTCTTCACTCCAGGTTTACTGTATCCCTTGGTCCTTCTTATTGACGATGAAACACAGAAATTGCATCGGAATTAAATACAAAAGGCACAATGCCGACTTAAGTACAAGAAGACTGACTCTTCTTACTGTCTATGCTTTGAACCATTCCTGTGACACTAGTTATAGATTCCGATGCTTCACTTCAGGTTTACTGTATCCCTCTGATCTTCTTATTGACGATGAATCACAGAAATTGCATCGGAATTAAATACAAAAGGCACAATGCAGACTTAAGTACAAGAAGACTGACTCTTCTTACTGTCTATGTTTTGAACCATTCCTGTGACACTAGTTATAGATTCCGATGCTTCACTTCAGGCTTACTGTATCCCTTGGACCTTCTTATTGACGATGAAACACAGAAATTGCATCGGAATTAAACACAAAAGGCACAATGCAGACTTAAGTACAAATAGACTGACTCTTCTTACTGACTATGTTTTGAAACATTCCTGTGACACTGGTTATAGATTCTGATGCTTCACTTCAGGTTTACTGTACCCCTCTGACCTGAAACACAGAAATTGCATCGGAATTAAATACAAAAGGCACAATGCCGACTTAAGGACAAGAAGACTGACTCTTTTTACTGACTATGATTTGAACCATTCCTGTGACACTAGTTATGGATTCGGATGCTTTACTTCTGGTTTACTGTATCCCTCTGACCTTCTTATTGACGATGAAACACAGAAATTGCATCGGAATTAAATAGTAAAGACACAATGCCGACTTAAGTACAAGACGACTGACTTTTCTTACTGTCTATTTATTGAACCATTCCTGTGACACTAGTTATAGATTCCGATGCTTCACTTCAGGTTTACTGTATCCCTCTGATCTTCTTATTGACGATGAAACACAAATATTGCATCGGAATTAAATACAAAATGCACAAAGCCGACTTAAGTACAAGAGAACTGATCCTTCTTACCGTCTATGTTTTGAACCATTTCTGAGACACTAGTTATAGATTCCGATGCTTCACTTCAGGTTTACTGTATGCCTTGGACCTTCTTATTGACGATGAAACACAGAATTTGCATCGGAATTAAATAGAAAAGGCACAATGCCGACTTAAGTACGAGAGGACTGACTCTTCCTACTGTCAATGTTTTGAACCAATCCTGTGACACTAGTTATAGATTCCGGTGCTTCACTCCAGGTTTACTGTTTCCCTTGGACCTTCTTATTGACGATGAAACACAGAAATTGCATCAGAATTAAATAGAAAAGGCACAATGCCGACTTAAGTACAAGAAGACTGACGCTTCTTACTGACTATGATTTTGAACCATTCCTGTGACACTAGTTATAGATTCCGATGCTTCACTTCAGGTTTACTGTATCCCTCTGACCTTCTTATTGACGATGAAACACAGAAATTGCATCGGAATTAAATACAAAAGGCACAATGCCGATTTAAGTACATGAAGACCGACTCTTTCTACTGACTATGCTTTGAACCATTCCTGTGACACTAGTTATAGATTCCGATGCTTCACATCAGGTTTACTGTATCCCTTGGACCTTCTTCGTGACGATGAAACACAGAAATTGCATCGGAATTAAATACAATAGGCACATTGCCGACTTAAGTACAAGAAGACTGACTCCTCTTACAGTCTATGCTTTGAACCATTCCTGTGACACTAGTTACACATTCCGATTCTTCACTCCAGGTTTACTGTATCCCTTGGACCTTTTTATTGACGATGAAACACAGAAATTGCATCGGAATTAAATACAAAAAGCACAATGCCGACTTAAGGACAAAAAGGCTAACTCTCCTTACTGCCAATGCTTTGAACCATTCCTGTGACACTAGCTATAGATTCCGATGCTTCACTTCAGGTTTACTGTATCCCTCTGACCTTCGTATTGACGATGAAACACAGAAATTGCATCGGAATTAAATACAAAAGGCACAATGCCGACTTAAGTACAAGAAGACTAACTCTTCTTACTGTCTATGTTTTGAACTATTCCTGTGACACTAGTTATAGATTCCGGTGCTTCACTCCAGGTTTACTGTATCCCTCTGATCTTCTTATTGACGATGAATCACAGAAATTGCATCGGAATTAAATACAAAAGGCACAATGCCGACTTAAGTACAAGAAGACTAACTCTTCTTACTGACTATGTTTTGAACTATTCCTGTGACACTAGTTATAGATTCCGATGCTTCACTCCAGGTTTACTGTATGCCTTGGACCTTCTTATTGACGATGAAACACAGAAATTGCATCGGAATTATATAGAAAAGGCACAATGCCGACTTAAGTACGAGAGGACTGACTCTTCCTACTGTCAATGTTTTGAACCAATCCTGTGACACTAGTTATAGATTCTGGTGCTTCACTCCAGGTTTACTGTTTCCCTTGGACCTTCTTATTGACGATGAAACACAGAAATTGCATCAGAATTAAATAGAAAAGGCACAATGCCGACTTAAGTACAAGAAGACTGACCCTTCTTCCTGACTATGATTTTGAACCATTCCTGTGACACTAGTTATAGATTCCGATGCTTCACTTCAGGTTTACTGTATCCCTTGGACCTTCTTATTGACGATGAAACACAGATATTGCATCGGTATGAAATAGAAAAGGCACAATGCCGACTTAAGTACAAGAAGACTGACTCTTCTTACTGTTTATGTTTGAACCATTCCTGTGACACTAGTTATAGATTCCGATGCTTCACTTCAGGTTTACTGTATTCCTCTGACCTTCCTAAAGACGATGACACACAGAAATTGCATCCGAATTAAATACAAAAGGCACAATATCGACTTAAGTACAAGAAGACTGACTCTTCCTACTGTCTATGTTTTGAACCATTCCTGTGACACTAGTTATAGATTTCGATGCTACACTTCAGGTTTACTGTATCCCTCTGACCTTCTTATTGACGATGAAACACAGAAATTGCATCGGAATTAAATACAAAAGGCACAATGCCGATTTAAGTACATGAAGACCGACTCTTTCTACTGACTGTGTTTTGAACCATTCCTGTGACACTAGTTATAGATTCCGATGCTTCACATCAGGTTTACTGTATCCCTTGGACCTTCTTCGTGACGATGAAACTCAGAAATTGCATCGGAATTAAATACAAAAGGCACAATGCCGACTTAAGTACAAGAAGACTGACTCCTCTTACAGTCTATGCTTTGAACCATTCCTGTGACACTAGTTACACATTCCGATTCTTCACTCCAGGTTTACTGTATCCCTTGGACCTTTTTATTGACGATGAAACACAGACATTGCATCGGAATTAAATACAAAAAGCACAATGCCGACTTAAGGACAAGAAGGCTAACTCTTCTTACTGACAATGTTTTGAACCATTCCTGTGACACTAGCTATAGATTCCGATGCTTCACTTCAGGTTTACTGTATGCCTCTGACCTTCGTATTGACGATGAAACACAGAAATTGCATCGGAATTAAATCCAAAAGGCACAATGCCGACTTAAGTACAAGAAGACTGTCTCTTCTTACTGACTATGTTTTGAACCATTCCGGTGACACTAGTCATAGATTCCGATGCTTCACTTCAGGGTTACTGTATCCCTTGGACCTTCTTATTGACGATGAAACACAGAAATTGCATCGGAATTAAATACAAAGGGCAAAATGCCGACTTAAGTACACGAAGACTGACGTTTCTTACTGCCTATGTTTTGAACAATTCCTGTGACACTAGTTATAGATTCCGATGCTACACTCCACGTTTACTGTATCCCTTGGACCTTCTTATTGACGACGAAAAACAGAAATTGCATCGGAATGAAATACAAAAGGGACAATGCCGACTTAAGGACTAGAAGACTGACTCTTCTTACTGACTATGTTTTGAACCATTCCTGTGTCACTAGTTATAGATTCATTTGCTTCACTTCAGGTTTACTGTATACCTTGGACTTTCTAATTGACGATGAAACACAGAAATTGCATCGGAATTAAATAGAAAAGGCACAATGACGACTTAAGTACAAGAAGACTGACTCTTCTTACTCTCTATGCTTTTAACCATTTCTGTGACACTAGTTATAGATTCCGATGCTCCACTTCAGGTTTACTGTCTCCCTTGGTCCTTCGTATTGACGATGAAACACAGAAATTGCATCGGAATTAAATACAAAAGGCACAATACCGACTTAAGTACAAGAAGACTGACTCTTCTTACTGGCTATGTTTTGAACCATTCCTGTGACACTAGTTATAGATTCCGATGCTTCACTTCAGGTTTACTGTAACCCTCTGATCTTCGTATTGACGATGAATCACAGAAATTGCATCGGAATTAAATACAAAAGGCACAATGCCGACTTAAGTACAAGAGAACTGATCCTTCTTACGGTCTATGTTTTGAACCATTTCTGAGACACTAGTTATAGATTCCGATGCTTCACTTCAGGGTTACTGTATCCCTTGGACCTTCTTATTGACGATGAAACACAGAAATTGCATCGGAATTAAATACAAAGGGCAAAATGCCGACTTAAGTACACGAAGACTGACGTTTCTTACTGCCTATGTTTTGAACAATTCCTGTGACACTAGTTATAGATTCCGATGCTACACTCCACGTTTACTGTATCCCTTGGACCTTCTTATTGACGACGAAAAACAGAAATTGCATCGGAATGAAATACAAAAGGGACAATGCCGACTTAAGGACTAGAAGACTGACTCTTCTTACTGACTATGTTTTGAACCATTCCTGTGTCACTAGTTATAGATTCATTTGCTTCACTTCAGGTTTACTGTATACCTTGGACTTTCTAATTGACGATGAAACACAGAAATTGCATCGGAATTAAATAGAAAAGGCACAATGACGACTTAAGTACAAGAAGACTGACTCTTCTTACTCTCTATGCTTTTAACCATTTCTGTGACACTAGTTATAGATTCCGATGCTCCACTTCAGGTTTACTGTCTCCCTTGGTCCTTCGTATTGACGATGAAACACAGAAATTGCATCGGAATTAAATACAAAAGGCACAATACCGACTTAAGTACAAGAAGACTGACTCTTCTTACTGGCTATGTTTTGAACCATTCCTGTGACACTAGTTATAGATTCCGATGCTTCACTTCAGGTTTACTGTAACCCTCTGATCTTCGTATTGACGATGAATCACAGAAATTGCATCGGAATTAAATACAAAAGGCACAATGCCGACTTAAGTACAAGAGAACTGATCCTTCTTACGGTCTATGTTTTGAACCATTTCTGAGACACTAGTTATAGATTCCGATGCTTCACTTCAGGTTTACTGTAACCCTCTGACCTTCTTATTGATGATGAAACACAGAAATTGCATCGGAGTTAAATATAAAAGGCACAATGCAGAATTAAGTACAAGAAGACTGACTCTCCTTACAGACTAAGTTTTGAAACATTCCTGTGACAGTAGTTATAGATTGCGATGCTTCACTTCAGGTTTGCTGTATCCCTCTGACCTTCTTATTGACGATGAAACACAGCATTTGCATTGGAATTAAATACAAAAGGCACAATGCCGACTTAAGTACAAGAAGACTGACTCTTCCTACTGTCTATGTTTTGAACCATTCCTGTTACACTAGTTATAGATTCCGATGCTTCACTTCAGGTTTACTGTATCCCTTGGACCTTCTTCGTGACGATGAAACACAGAAATTGCATCGGAATTAAATACAAAAGGCACATTGCCGACTTAAGTACAAGAAGACTGACTCCTCTTACAGTCTATGCTTTGAACCATTCCTGTGACACTAGTTACACATTCCGATTCTTCACTCCTGGTTTACTGTATCCCTTGGACCTTTTTATTGACGATGAAACACAGAAATTGCATGGGAATTAAATACAAAAAGCACAATGCCGACTTAAGGACAAGAAGGCTAACTCTTCTTACTGACAATGCTTTGAACCATTCCTGTGACACTAGCTATTGATTCCGATGCTTCACTTCAGGTTTACTGTATCCCTCTGACCTTCGTATTGACGATGAAACACAGAAATTGCATCGGAATTAAATACAAAAGGCACAATGCCGACTTAAGTACAAGAAGACTAACTCTTCTTACTGTCTATGTTTTGAACTATTCCTGTGACACTAGTTATAGATTCCGATGCTTCACTCCAGGTTTACTGTATCCCTCTGATCTTCTTATTGACGATGAATCACAGAAATTGCATCGGAATTAAATACTAAAGGCACAATGCCGACTTAAGTACAAGAAGACTAACTCTTCTTCCTGACTATGTTTTGAACTATTCCTGTGACACTAGTTATAGATTCCGATGCTTCGCTCCAGGTTTACTGTATGCCTTGGACCTTCTTATTGACGATGAAACACAGAAATTGCATCGGAATTAAATAGAAAAGGCACAATGCCGACTTAAGTACGAGAGGACTGATTCTTCCTACTGTCAATGTTTTGAACCAATCCTGTGACACTAGTTATAGATTCCGGTGCTTCACTCCAGGTTTACTGTTTCCCTTGGACCTTCTTATTGACGATGAAACACAGAAATTGCATCAGAATTAAATTGAAAAGGCACAATGCCGACTTAAGTACAAGAGGACTGACTCTTCTTACTGTTTATGTTTGAACCATTCCTGTGACACTAGTTATAGATTCCGATGCTTCACTTCAGGTTTACTGTATCCCTCTGACCTTCCTATAGACGATGAAACACACAAATTGCATCCGAATTAAATACAAAAGGCACAATATCGACTTAAGTACGAGAAGACTGACTCTTCCTACTGTCTATGTTTTGAAACGTTCCTGTGACACTAGTTATAGATTTCGATGCTACACTTCAGGTTTACTGTATCCCTCTGACCTTCTTATTGACGATGAAACACAGAAATTGCATCGGAATTAAATACAAAAGGCACAATGCCGATTTAAGTACATGAAGACCGACTCTTTCTACTGACTATGTTTTGAACCATTCCTGTGACACTAGTTATAGATTCCGATGCTGCACATCAGGTTTACTGTATCCCTTGGACCTTCTTCGTGACGATGAAACACAGAAATTGCATCGGAATTAAACACAAAAGGCACAATGCCGACTTAAGTACAAATAGACTGACTCTTCTTACTGACTATGTTTTGAACCATTCCTGTGACACTGGTTATAGATTCTGATGCTTCACTTCAGGTTTACTGTACCCCTCTGACCTTCTTATTGACGATGAAACACAGAAATTGCAGCGGAATTAAATACAAAAGGCACAATGCCGACTTAAGGACAAGAAGACTGACTCTTTTTACTGACTATGATTTGAACCATTCCTGTGACACTAGTTATGGATTCGGATGCTTTACTTCTGGTTTACTGTATCCCTCTGACCTTCTTATTGACGATGAAACACAGAAATTGCATCGGAATTAAATAGTAAAGACACAATGCCGACTTAAGTACAAGACGACTGACTTTTCTTACTGTCTATGTATTGAACCATTCCTGTGACACTAGTTATAGATTCCGATGCTTCACTTCAGGTTTACTGTATCCCTCTGATCTTCTTATTGACGATGAAACACAAAAATTGCATCGGAATTAAATACAAAATGCACAAAGCCGACTTAAGTACAAGAGAATTGATCCTTCTTACCGTCTATGTTTTGAACCATTTCTGAGACACTAGTTATAGATTCCGATGCTTCACTTCAGGTTTACTGTATGCCTTGGACCTTCTTATTGACGATGAAACACAGAAATTGCATCGGAATTAAATAGAAAAGGCACAATGCCGACTTAAGTACGAGAGGACTGACTCATCCTACTGTCAATGTTTTGAACCAATCCTGAGACACTAGTTATAGATTCCGGTGCTTCACTGCAGGTTTACTGTTTCCCTTGGACCCTCTTATTGACGATGAAACACAGAAATTGCTTCAGAATTAAATAGAAAAGGCACAATGCCGACTTAAGTACAAGAAGACTGACGCTTCTTACTGACTATGATTTTGAACCATTCCTGTGACACTAGTTATAGATTCCGATGCTTCACTTCAGGTTTACTGTTTCCCTCTGACCTTCCTATGGACGATGAAACACAGAAATTGCATCCGAATTAAATACAAAAGGCACAATATCGACTTAAGTACAAGAAGACTGACTCTTCCTACTGTCTATGTTTTGAACCATTCCTGTGACACTAGTTATAGATTTCGATGCTACACTTCAGGTTTACTGTATCCCTCTGACCTTCTTATTGATGATGAAACACAGAAATTGCATCGGAATTAAATACAAAAGGCACAATGCCGACTTAAGTACAAGAAGGCTGCCTCTTTTTACTGTCTATGTTTTGAACCATTCCTGTGACAATAGTTATAGATTCCGATGCTTCACTTCAGGTTTACTGTATCCCTTGGACCTGCTTATTGACGATGAAACACAGAAATTGCATCGGAATTAAATACAGAAGGCACAATGCGGACTTAAGTACAAGAAGTCTGACTCTTCTTACTGTCTATGCTTTGAACCATTCCTGTGACAGTAGTTACACATTCCGATTCTTCACTCCAGGTTTACTGTATCCCTTGGTCCTTCTTATTGACGATGAAACACAGAAATTGCATCGGAATTAAATACAAAAGGCACAATGCCGACTTAAGTACAAGAAGACTGACTCTTCTTACTGTCTATGCTTTGAACCATTCCTGTGACACTAGTTATAGATTCCGATGCTTCACTTCAGGTTTACTGTATCCCTCTGATCTTCTTATTGACGATGAATCACAGAAATTGCATCGGAATTAAATACAAAAGGCACAATGCAGACTTAAGTACAAGAAGACTGACTCTTCTTACTGTCTATGTTTTGAACCATTCCTGTGACACTAGTTATAGATTCCGATGCTTCACTTCAGGCTTACTGTATCCCTTGGACCTTCTTATTGACGATGAAACACAGAAATTGCATCGGAATTAAACACAAAAGGCACAATGCAGACTTAAGTACAAATAGACTGACTCTTCTTACTGACTATGTTTTGAAACATTCCTGTGACACTGGTTATAGATTCTGATGCTTCACTTCAGGTTTACTGTACCCCTCTGACCTGAAACACAGAAATTGCATCGGAATTAAATACAAAAGGCACAATGCCGACTTAAGGACAAGAAGACTGACTCTTTTTACTGACTATGATTTGAACCATTCCTGTGACACTAGTTATGGATTCGGATGCTTTACTTCTGGTTTACTGTATCCCTCTGACCTTCTTATTGACGATGAAACACAGAAATTGCATCGGAATTAAATAGTAAAGACACAATGCCGACTTAAGTACAAGACGACTGACTTTTCTTACTGTCTATTTATTGAACCATTCCTGTGACACTAGTTATAGATTCCGATGCTTCACTTCAGGTTTACTGTATCCCTCTGATCTTCTTATTGACGATGAAACACAAATATTGCATCGGAATTAAATACAAAATGCACAAAGCCGACTTAAGTACAAGAGAACTGATCCTTCTTACCGTCTATGTTTTGAACCATTTCTGAGACACTAGTTATAGATTCCGATGCTTCACTTCAGGTTTACTGTATGCCTTGGACCTTCTTATTGACGATGAAACACAGAATTTGCATCGGAATTAAATAGAAAAGGCACAATGCCGACTTAAGTACGAGAGGACTGACTCTTCCTACTGTCAATGTTTTGAACCAATCCTGTGACACTAGTTATAGATTCCGGTGCTTCACTCCAGGTTTACTGTTTCCCTTGGACCTTCTTATTGACGATGAAACACAGAAATTGCATCAGAATTAAATAGAAAAGGCACAATGCCGACTTAAGTACAAGAAGACTGACGCTTCTTACTGACTATGATTTTGAACCATTCCTGTGACACTAGTTATAGATTCCGATGCTTCACTTCAGGTTTACTGTATCCC